>NC_092140.1:49755095-52255095 GCF_043159975.1 Macaca nemestrina
TAAAAATTCTCTGATTTTTGGCTGATAGTATTAATTAATTTTCTTCTTTTTTTGTGTAGCAGAGTTAACATATCTCTGTATCTATTGTCAGAGAGAAAAGTCAGAACCTTCCGCTCATAAATCATAGTACTAATGATTGCAGTGGAACAAACTTATCTGAATGCCAGAAAGCAAGAAAGTACCTCTTCTGGGAGAAGAATTACCACCAACCAAGACAACACTCAGAAGACTGATTTTTGAACCATTTGCCAACACTCACGTCTCCATTCCTCTTTACTAAAAGTCAACAAAATCCTGGAGCATATCACCAATTTTCCTTAAAATTGATGTACCTGTTGCTACTAATGTCTATGAACTCCCTCAAGTCCTATAAATTGTCCAACAAATCTTCAGAAAAAGCCATCTCACTATGAGCATTCACTTTTTCACACCAAAATGTCAAGAAATAACAAGGGTCTGAAATTTTACCTTACCTGCCAGTCAACAAGTTAGCCTGCCACAATTTCATAGTTACTGGCAGAAGACAACACTTATGAATCAGAGAGAAAGGACCCCATTACTCACAGCACAGCAATCAGCATGAATATCAACACGCGATTTCCAGGCAAATATCACAGATTCCAGGCAATGTAGACCCAGTGGATGCCTGTATATGAAGTGGTTTGCATTAAAGAATAGGGGCCCTCCACTTACAAAACAGTCATGACTTAAAGCATGGTCATTCTTTGCTTTGAATTCAGGCACTGCATTGATTGAACTGGAGAGTGAACATATTCACTGTCTGCTATAGAGGAAAACACTATCTCCACATTCCGATCCTACAAGCAAATCTGCCCTTTGCCTCAACGCAATAGATATTTACCTATGTATTACAAACCCATTTAGCATACAGACATCTTTAGAAAGATAGCTCAGACCAACAAGCATAATTGCCTCATCTCAAGATGTTCAGAAATGCAAGACAGCCATAGAAAACAGTCTCTCAACAATCCACGCTGGCAATTTGTGTTTAGTTATTTAACTCATATCTCTGCAAACTCAAATAATATTTCTGAAATAGTAGGATTTTAAAAAATGAAATATATACCTATTCTTATTAATAATGTACCATTATACTTATAAACTATAAGGGAACTTCAAAAATACTTGCATAATTTAATAAAATTTCCACGTTATGGGCACAATTAGGCAAATGTTCATTATTTTTATACAAAACCCTTTTATGGGAATAGTTTTTTGTCATTGAATCTATTCTTATAATGTTTTATTTTTCTTACACTTTTTTTCCAGCAACATTACCTAAAAAAATATTTAGCCTTAAGTCATAAGCAACACAAATTTACAAATTACTCAGTGTGAATTCAACTTTTTTAAGATGAGGAACCTGAAGAAAATTTAGCTTAAAAGTGAGGTTGTGTTAGTAGCAGTGAATGGCTAAACATGTGGCCTTAATGTGCGGGTACCTGACTTCCTATGAATTCCTTTGTGAGAAAGAACGAAATCCCAAGCCTCTCACATGACTAAATGGACACCTTCTTGGCCAAGGGACCTAGGAGAAATCGTGAAAACTGAGTTCCCAGCCATGACAGAATGGGAGGTTGGACATACATTTTTACACTGGGGCCCCTCACTAATCGTCATTAGGCTTTCTTGCCTAAGGACTAAAGAGAAAACAGCCTTTTTTTTTTTTTTTTTTTTTTTTTTTTTTGAGACGGAGTCTTGCTCTGTCGCCCAGGCTGGAGTGCAGTGTCGCTATCTAGGCTCACTGTAAGCTCCACCTCCCGGGTTCACACCATTCTCGCGCCTCAGCCTCCCGAATAGCTGGGACTACAGGCGCCCGCCACCACGCCCGGCTAATTTTTGGTATTTTTAGTAAACACGGGGTTTCATCGTGTTAGCCAGGATGGTCTCGATTTCCTGACCTCCTGATCCACCCGCCTCAGCCTCCCAAAGTGCTGGGATTACAGTTGTAAGCCACCCCGCCCAGGCAAAACAGCCCTTTCAAAAGGCTCTTCACAGCCAATTTGTAACAACCATCTAATAATGCAAATTCTTCCCTTTTAGCAGCTTCAATGAAACAACTTACCAGTATTCCTTCCTGATAAGAGACAACCAACCAGGAAGGTGGTTCTCGCCAATCTATGAATAATGTACAGTGAGGATTTTTCATGTCTTCTGCTTCACCTTTTGAGTACAGAGGGCTGGAAACTCCACCGTTGGATCATGTTAATTTTTTGGACATAGGACCCACAGACAGGCATGAAGCTCAACTGTACATGTGCATGTTTCTCCTTTCATAAATATTCATGACTCCTCTATATCTGGCCATCCTGCTCAGCATAAATTCCTGTTCCCTTGCCACTCCCTTGAAATGTCTGTTTCCAGCTTCTGACCAAGACCTATGGTTCCCAACCTGTCAGCATGGCCACACTGTAAGGCTGCAACCTTTTATGAGAAAGAAAGTCCTTCTTTCCAAATTTATTTGGATTTATTATTCAGTTAACACCCATTAGGATTTTTTTTTAACATATTTATCCATTTGCATGAAAATATGAAAAATCAAATAAGGAAAAAGTATACATTCATACATATACATACATATTCATATATGTATAGAATAAGTAAAAAATAAATGTTAAATTTATGCCAAAAAGTTAATATATGCAGAAATGTATGCATGCCATTTAGCAGGAAACGTACAGTGACATTAAAAGTTCCATTTAGATGAATTAATGCCACTATATTATTGAAGCTAAGAAGGATCATCTACATTTATAAAACCTCATATCCCAAAATAGCCCTACTTAAAATTGAGTCAAAACGTAGACTGTATATTTATGCATTATGTATATGAGCTAAAAATTGGAAAATGAAGATTGGCAAAAACATCAAGAGATATTCATTTCACATTTCTATTGAATGACAATTGCATGAGTATAAAAATTTAGGAGTCTTTAGAGTATGTATAAAGTACAAGATAAATTCTCTTCTCATGAAGAGTTTACAAAATATATTAGGTAAAGAAAAACAAGAGAGACAAATTATCTAAAAATAATAAAATAATATTAAAAGTAGAATAATAGCCTGTAATCCCAGCACTTTGGGAGGCCGAGGCAGGCAGATCACCTGAGTTTGGGAGTTCAAGACCAGCCTGACGAACATGGAGAAACTCTATCTCTACTAAAAATACAAAATTGGCCTGGCATGGTGGCCCATGCCTGTAATCCAAGCTACTCGGGAGGCTGAGGCAGGAGAGTCGCTTTAATCCGGGAGGTGGAGGTTGCAGTGAGCCAAGATCGCGCCATTGCACTCCAGCCTGGGCAATAAGAGCAAAACTCCGTCTCAAAGAAAAAAAAAAGTAAAATAATATCCTAGAAACACCTACATACTAAGAAAGGATTTTTAAAAATAATAGATTTAACTTTTTTCTACAGATGTTGATTAAGAGTGTCTGTTTCTTATCTACTTTACCATCTACTAATTTACACCATCTACTTGACATCATTTACTTTGCCTCATGACTCCATATCTTCTCCTTCCTTTCCTCCTACTTCCCCAACAAACTCTCAACTGACTGCCTCCATTTGTCTTGCTTGACAAAGCCACTACCTTATAGAAATACTATTCTCCTTATATTCAGCACAGTAGAATTTGCCTAAAGACAAATACTTTAAAAATTCAGCTTCATGACAATGAGCCTAAAATGCATGTTTCATCTTGCTAGGCAATCATCACTGGTTGAGTCATCTCTCCCCCTTCCCATGTGACTATTTTAAAATTCCCCTTTCTCCTCAAATGCTCAAAAATTTATTCTCTATCCTTGTTCTTAGCTGATCAGCTTTCAGCTTTTTTTTCAACTTATACGTGTCCATTATGTTCATGATATTCATCATAATGGTCAGAGGAGTGAATTTTCTCTGAGCAAATCTTCATTTTTATTTTATAAATGTTGACTTCTTCCTCTTTAATGCATTTTATTCAATTGTATTGAATGTTCAATAATTATTGTATCTTCACAAGCAAAAGTTTAGTTTATTCATTATTTCATAATAATGGTACAGACAAAGTCATATGGTAATAAAAATTCAGTGAGTTAGGAACAGTAATTTATAAAATTAGAAATATCTTAGAGTCAAAACGTATTACAATTAATATTTTATTTTTATAGTAAACTAGATTTTGAAACAGATTTTTTTTTTTTGAGGTGGGGTGAATGCATAGAAAATTGAGCTTCTATCTTTAGTGTGAAACACAATATTGAGAAATCTGACATTACATAAGAAGGCAGATTCCTAGTATTTTACAGAAAGAAAAACTATAGCTGGTATTAAAAGGAACCAGAAGTACATATTTTGCTGACTTTATGAGAGAAAGTAAATTATCTGTCCATTTGATTAATAAACTGTGAAACTTGTACTTCATGTTAGACAAAGTGAGGATTTTTTTACTTTGCTTTGTTTTGTTTTGGTTTAGTTTATACTAATGCCTCTGATGCAGGTCAATGGCTATTCTAGTACTAACAGGTACTGTGAGTGTGACCTATTTTGGAAAAAAAGGGCCAAAAAAACAGATCAATATATAGGGAAGAAAAAAGGATAGTGAAAGAAGTGATCTATGTCACTAAAGATTTTCAGCAAATTTCCATTGAAGGACAATTGAAGTTGAATAAAGGTATATTACTTTCCTAGGCTGCCTTATACATCATCACAAAATTGGTGGCTTAACAGAACACAAAATTACAGCTAGACATGAGGAATCAGTTCTAGTGTTCTATACCACTGCAATATTAACAATATTATATAGTATCAAAGAGCTAGTCGGAACATATTGAATGTTCCCAATGGAAAGAAACAAATGTTTGAGATGATAGATACATAATTACACTGAACTGATCACTACACAAAATAGATATAAAAAATCAAGACCTGGTCAGGCACAGTGGCTCATGCCTGTAATCCCAGCACTTTGGGAGGCTCAGATGGGCGGATCACGAGGTCAGGAGATTGAGAACATCCTGGCTAACACGGTGAAAGCCTGTCTCTACTAAAAATACAAAAAATTAGTCGGGCGTGGTAGTGGGTGTCTGTAGTCCCAGCTACTCAGGAGGCTGAGGCAGGAGAATCGCTTGAACCCAGGAGGTGGAGGTTGTAGTGAGCCAAGATCGTGCCACTGCACTCCAGCCTAGGTGACAGAGAGAGGTTCTGTCTCAAAAAAAAAAAAAAAAACAACAACAACAACAACAACAAAACAAAAAAACACCTTGTATCCTATAAATATGTGCAATTATTAAATTGCAATTAAACAAATTTAAGAAAAAACAAATGTATTCTTTCACAGTTCTGCAAGCCAGTGGTCTCAAATCAACTTTTTCACTTGCTTCTGTCAAGTGTTCCCCATGAAGGCTTTGGAGGAGAATCCTTTTTTTGTCTTTTTTGGCTTCCAGTGGCTCCAGGTATTCCTTGTCCTGTGACGGTATAAATACCATAGACCTCTATCACTTTCTCCTCTGTGTTTTTCTTCTTCTTTTATCTAATAAGAACATTTGTCATCAGATTTGGGGTCCACTTAATCAAATATTATCATCTCAAGATTTTTAACTAAATTTTATCTGTAATGATAGTTTTTCCAAAATAGGTCACACTCACAGTTTCAGTATAGACATATTTTTGGGGAGACCACCAATCAATCTTCTACAGTAGTGATGGTTCTAGGCTGGGCGTGGTGGCTCATGCCTATAATCCCAGCACTTTGGGAGGCCGAGGGGGGCGGATCACGAGGTCAGGAGTTTGAGACCAGCCTGCCAACATGGTGAAACCCCGTCTGTACTAAAAATACAAAAATTAGCCGGGCGTGGTGGCAGGCGCCTGTAATCCAAGCTACTCAGGAGGTTGAGGCAGGAGAATTGCTTGAACCTGGGAGGTGGAGGTTGCAGTTAGCGGAGATCGCGCCACTGCATTCCAGCCTGGGTGACAGAGTGAGACACTGTCTCAAAAAAATAAAAAATAAAATAAAGTGATGATTCTATTAATAACTAGTAATTTTAGTTACTCTATTTAACTTATGCTTGTGTATAAACAGATTAAAATAGCATCTTGTTTAGGACTAACTACTAATTTAATTGTAGATGACAAATTCTTATCAATTTAGAGATGATTTCTATTCACTACAATTGAAATAATGAGAATCTTAGATAAGACCTAATTTAAATAAAGGTATATGAATATACTAGGGAAAATCTCTCCAAAATGTACACTGATGGTCCAGAATTAGGTCTATATGCCCAACTATCTGCTGAAGTTTGTCTAAACTATAAATACAGTTTACACTAAAGAGACAAAATTAATCAATTTAAGCCTACGTTATTTGTCAGAGTAACTGAAATAAGTTGTTTAGAGAATCAAAAGTAAAGTAATTGATAATGTCCAAAATCACATTTAGTAGTAAAAGTTAAGCATGGTTTGTTTAAAAAAAACAAAAAACAAAAACAAAAAAACCCTTAATTTAGGTATAATTGTATGGTATATAAATTAAGAAAAACAACTAAAACTATATTATTGCAGTGTTGTCACTGATTCTAGGTCCTTTCAGTTGATAGACCTAGTAATTATATAATTACACTAACTCGTATATACATACATATCTATAATTCTTTATATATCCATCAACTTGATGAAAGTCAGTTATCTACTGATAGATATCTGAGTGAACCATGTAAATATTCAAAGGTTCTTGCAAGTTTTTACATATACATATATACTCATACACACAGATATATTAAAATAAATATGAGCTCATAATAGTATCTTTGACTCTGATCTAGAACCAGAAAGTTTATTATAACCTCCCTCTCTTGCTTTATTAACTTCTTATTCTGGCAGTGAGAAACCTGGTTCCCATTATCTATAATTTATTTTTGTATTTGTACACACTTAATATACATAGAAAGTAATTTTGAAATTTGTAAACTAGACTCCTGCATTCCTGTGAGAAACGAATTTCCCAAGAAGAGTGTGCTATTTATGGCTATTGTTTTGTTTTCTTAGCCTCACAGTTATCCATTCAAATAATTTTTCGAAGTTATTTATCCCTCCACTGTCCTCAATTTAATTATGTCATAAAGTTGGATTCATTTGTCATATTCAGCATTCCATGTGGAGACCTTTGAATCTGTTTATTATTTCTTCTTAATATATGTACAGTAAGTTTCACTCTTTAAATATATTAACAAGTGATAGTCAGTCATACAATACCCGGTAGCCTACCGAAGAGATGAATTGCTTATTTTTAGTAGAGACTATTAGGTGTAGAAATAGGTTAAAAGCCTGAGAATCTTAGAATGAAAGTTACTGAAAAATAAAAAGTAATACATTCGATTTCAGAAAACAAAGGACAAAAATTATAATTGGGAAAAGATAAATTATATCAGTCAAAGACCACCAAAAATCTTAAATAAATATAAACATTAAAAATGTATAATCCCATTTTATGTAACAAAGCAATAAGTGCTATAGAGTAAAACTGTAAAGCAGATAGGGAATGGAGGTTGTAAGTGAGGCGGGAAGTAGTTGCAACGTTATATAGAGAAGGCAGAAAAGGTCTTACACAAAATGCATCAATTGGACAAAGGCTTGAGAAGATTGTAGAGTTAGGCATGCAAGTATTCAGAGATGATTACTGCAAGTAATCTAGTACTGCACAGTCCACTAGCCACAAGTGGTTATATAAAATCAATTCAATTGAATTAAATGTAAACATTTAATTACGTGATTGGATATCAGTGCTTAGTATCCACATATGATCAGTGCAAATGAGATACAATTTCTATCCTTGCAGAAAATTATTCTGGTAGCACTGGACTTATGTGGACCTTATGTTAGAAGCAAATACAAAGATAACATATATGCACATGTACATATACATACACAACGTAAACATGAATGGAAGCGCCATTTGAAAAAACATTATTCGGTTGGCATGGAAAGAGCAAGAGGAAAATAAGTGAGAAATAATATAAAAGAGGAACTGAGTGAGCAGCCACAGATGAAATACTTATGTGAAGAAATGTATTGAGAGAGGCAGTTTGCCACAAGCCCTGAGCATCCCTGCACATTCTTGCTTAGTTTGCCAGAATGCCAGGCTTGTCTTACCTTTTGATAATAGTCTCTATGGCTTGTCACATAGGCAACTAAATAGATTGAAGAAACCACAGTGTGAAAACTTTGAAACTGCATGTTGCCTGATGGGAGGAGGACTGGCTTATTTGCTGCTAACTATACTATTTATGGCTTGCTTGAAAAGTGCTAGGCCTTTGGGCCTGGGTTCCTCTCCAATACAACCTACTGCATGTACAAGTATCATCTGGCTTTCTGCATGGCACCTGAGGGACTTAGGGGAAATGTAAACTTGAGCAAATATGTTAATACAGGTACTGCTTGCTATGCCATGAGTAATAAAATTATTTGTCTCATTAGAGTACCAAATGGGTACCAGCCTCCATGAAGGGGTAACAGGTTAACCCATTAGTTCATGTAGTAGTGAAATAACTCCCACAATTCTCATATTTTGGTTATTCAAACACTAATGCATGTACTGATATGAACACATTTTGCAAATGTAATGAATATTACAGACCTCAAATGGAAACATTATCTAGATAATTCTTGTGGGCCCAATCAAATCCCTTAACGGCAGGGACATTTTGGCAGCTGGAGTCAGAGAAATAAGGCAGAAGAGTACAGCAGGACGGATGAAGCCTAAAGGGAGGTCAGAGAGATTCAAACAGTAAGAAGGATTCAGTGTACCATTACCCGTTTTGGAAAGGACAGTGGGGAGTGTGATTTAAGTCAAGTCCATGGCCTGTAGTAGCTAAGAAAAACTTCCAGTAGATAACTAGAAAAGAAATGGATATTTCAGTCCTGCAATCATATGGAACTGAATTCTGCTAATAACCTGAAGGTCCTGGAAACCAGATTCTCCACCAGGGCCTTCAGTAAGGAATACAGCAATGCCAATATCTTGACTTTAGCCCAGGAAGGCTGGTGTTACACTTAACCTACAGAGATCTGAGATAATAAATAGATGCTGTTTTATCTGCTAAATGTGTGATACAGAATCGATAGAAAATTCATACAGCTCTTATGTAGAAAAATAAAAAAAACCTCAGATCTTTCAGAGGTCTTGACAAAAATGGTAAAATTTACTGAAAGTCTTAAGAACTCAGGAATAAATGAAAAATCACTTATATCCATGTATGTGAACAGGGCCACCTCATTGCCTAATGCCTTGGCACGCAATATATGCACATGCAATAGAGTCATCCTGGAAAAAAACACTGACTATGGTAAAGATTTTATGTTTCCTTGGATTAATTTATATAATTAATGCAATCTCAACAGAATTTCTAGAAATATTATTCTAAAGTACATTTGCACAAACAGATGAGAAAAGTAATAATTTGGGAGAGAAATTCAGTGAGGAGTCATACAAATATACTCTAGTTGCAGTATCAGTCAGTACACGATGATCCACAGATCAATAGGAAGCAATTTATCATAAATACTACATTAAGATAGACTTGTAAAAGTGTTTATTCTCACCCACTAAAATGACTACAAAAAAAAAAAATTCTAAGTAATTGATAGCAAGAATTTAGAGCAACTAGAACTGTCATATACAAATAATAGTGTGACTGTAAATTGTTACAGACACTTTGGAAAACTGCTTGGAATCACCTACTAAAGTTGAACTTATGCATTTCCTATGATCCAGTAATTCTACTCCTAGGCATATATCCATCAGAAATGCATACCTAGGAAGATATGTACTGTCTGTTCATATTAACATTATTTCTAATAGTCACAACCTGAAAATCACTCAAATGTCCACCAGCAGTTGGATGGATAAATAAATTGTGACATACTGACATGCCAACTCCCTACTGCAACGAGAATGAATGGTCTCTCAGGACAGGAAACAATACATGAATCCTTCAAATATACTCTTCATCAAAGAAGGCTAAAAACAACAAAAAATTATGATGTATAATTATATTTGTATAAACCACAGAAACAGATGCATTTTTCTATGCTGTTACATTTGGGGTTAAGGACAAGAAAGAAGGGCAGCAGGGGCCTGAAGGATGATGTTAATGTTCTATTTCTTGGGTTTTTGGGAGCTGGTTACATAGGTATGTTCAATTCAACATATCTAGTTGTGAACTATATGATTTGTTCCCTTTTTATGTATATTATACCTAAATAAGTGATTTTAAAATGTGATATAGGATCTACTTTAATTCATGAAGAAAAAAATCTGCAATTTTTTTTGAGCAAATAGAATTGAAAATATTAGTAGATGATGATAGATATGATAGATAAGATAGATTGACAAATAGATACCCATATGTTAACATATATAAAAGTAAATTCTAAAGATACTAAAGTATTGTATAGCAAAATAATAAGAAATAAATCTACAATGTAAGACTGTAGACTATCAGAAATAACAAATAATATGATAAATGTGAGATAAAGAGATTAAAGCAGACATAAGTAAATGAATATGAAGCGTGATTTCTCAAGGACCTGGCCACTAATGACCTGCATTAGCAAATAAATAGAGATCATTAGATTTGAAATTTGCTTGTGATATAAATTTTAAATTATATCTATATAGACCTTTGAATTTGTGGCAGATAGTACTCATCAATGTCAATTTCAAAACTGCAGGTTTAGTCATGCATACAATTTCACAGACTATGATGACCTGATAGATGGAACATTTAACTTAGTCTCTGGGAGAAACATTCCGTGAATCAACAACTATATTCACTTTATCAGCCTTTTGGAGGTGTATTTTTCTTCCACAGCCTTATAGACAGAAAGATGCTATTTCTACTGTCAAAAAGGGGTGCCATTTGACCAACTAGTAAGATCTCTCTGATCTATTGAAGTTCATATTTTGTAATGATCTTAGATCATTTTATCATAACTTCTGTTCTTTTATATTACTTTGTGTGTACTGCATCCTCACATTAATGCTAAATAACTGCTTCCATATCTTGGGTGAGTCTTTTTCATGTACTTGGTCCTAATTTATATAATTGATCTTATTATATTAATTCCAAACTACAATGTAAAGAGATTTAGCTAGGAGATTAAAGTGTTTTCCCTTCATTTTGTACAAAGTAGAAGCCATTGATTGAACATTTTAATTAATTGGATAACACAAATTAGTGATTTAGAAAAATAAATACAGCAATGCATTAAAAATACAGTGGGATGGTACAATGTTAGGAAAGAGGAAATAGTAGTAGTAGTCTTATTGCTAAAAATAATACCTAATATAGCAGCAAGGAGAGTTGTAAAGAAAAAGTGGAAACACTTTTCCTTGTGAGAAGAATAAATAATATTTGGTGTGTAGCAAATTTGTGGTATTATCAGAGAGATCAAAGGTACCAATGATTATCTACTGAAAATATAAGTACTTACGTTGATCTAGCAGTAAGCGATCAAGGGTCAAAGATTTAGTTTAATGAGTTAAAGGGATTTCCAGGAGTTCTTTAGGGGCATATTTGGGGGAGGAGATGGGGGAGTACAGCAAGAAAGCTGGTTCTGAAGACATCTATAATTTTAAAAATCTATGTAAACATTAAAATATCTAAAATTGGAAGGTCTTCATATGTGTTAACAGTCCTTCATTAAGTATCCATCTTCTTAATGTTTTTGCTGAATTATTTTAATAGGTAATCTAAGCACAAAACAATACATTAGAAGTCTCACTCCAAATTTTTTCTTTAAGCTTCCCAGAGCTTCTTCCCAAATGAAGAAACTTCTACCAGTTTCTTATAAAACATTTCATACATACTGTATGCATGTAGACCTGTACTTAAATATTGACCACAAATAACATATTAAATGCAATTCTGTGCACTTTGTTTTATTCATTTAATAATATATTTTAGAGATTATTCCCTGTGCAAATATGTAAAACTGCTTTATTCTTTTTAAAAGCTTCATAGTATTCCATATATGAAAGTTCCTAGTTTGCATCCAGTTTTTCAATATCAAGCAATGCTAATAAGAATATACCACTATATATGAAAATTCCCTGCCTCAGCATTTGTTTGTAAGATAACATTTTAAATGGTACTTCAGAAGTTTATAGATCTGGAACATATGTAGCATCCTAAAATATAGAATCCAAATGTCACAGGATCCTTAAGGTGACGCTTTTCCAGACAGAAATCTCTATGACCAGTGGGGCCTTTGCTTGAGTTTTGCTTAGGCCCACTGGGCTCATTCAGACTGCTTGGCTCACACTACCAGACTGGATCCCACACCTGCCAAGGGCAAGTCAGGTGTAGAGCGGCAAGTGGTGTCTGAGCGAGTGAACGTGGTGTCCAGACATTCCACTACACACAGCCAGGCGTGCTGCCTGCTGTGGTGGGGTGGGCAGCTCCAAGTGCCAGCACAGGCACCAACTCTGTGCAAGGATCAGATGTACCACAAGTGGCTTCTGCTGCAGGTACCCACATCTGGACCAGGGGAATGTGGTGGCACTCGGAAGTTTGGAGACACTGGGAACCACAGAGCCCCAAAAAAGGGTATCACAGCTCTGGCTTAGGGAGCCCCCAGGTCTGCACTCCCTGAGGGGCGGCAGGTCTTCTCTCCTTGTCACCTGCAATGTGGTGGGGGTGGGGGAGGGGAGTGTATTTCAGGCCTGTTTGTGTTACTACTCTTTCAGTCATTTGACAGGTCCCAAGTTCTTGTCCCATATCCAGGAAAAATGAGACATGTGGACAACTGGAGGGTAGCAAGGCAGAGAGGAGCTTCTCTCAGCAACAAAACAGCTCTCAGGAGACCCAAAGAGAGTAGCTCCTTTCCTCAAGCAGGACATCCTGACCAGTGTCCAGCTCTCAGCAGAGAGGAGACCTGTAGAGGTCTCAATAAGGTTATCCTGATGAAGGAGTGAGTCTAGCTGAGTCTGGGGTTTTTATGTGCTCAGAATGGAGGATGTGCATGCTGATTCGTCCATGGGCAGCCACCAGCAGGCTTGGAAAAAAGCACCATCTGATTGGCTGAAGGTCATCAATGAAGTTCTCTCTCTGGGAGCAGACTTTGTTCAGAATCGGCAGTGCAGAACCCAGGCTTCTGAATGTCCCTGGTCTGAAGGTGGGGTTTCACTAGGGACCCACCCCTTCCCACCTAGGAACCTGTCTGCCTTTAACATGCCATCCATGGAGCCCAGGCTATCTGTGCTAAGAGGTGCCTGGAGGCCCATGCCAAGAAACCTTCAGTGCCTCTGGCTCCCTTCCTGCTGTTATTGGTGCCCAAAGTCCAGAGACTGCCAAGGTAGCAAGGGGCTGGTATGTTAGCACCACCCTGAGGGCACACCCACCCAGCCAAGTTGAAACAGCACCCAGAATTGTCCACAAATTTATTTGGCCCTGGAGTGGGCATCAGGAGCCCAGAAAGGACAGGGAGTGGGAACAGGCACTTTCAGACCTGCAGGGGCAGGGGTCTTCCTGGGCCTCGGAAAACACAGGGATGCTGGGATGTGGAGCCATGCCTGGGCAGCTGTGGTGGCACCCAAGAATCTAACCTCCTGCCTCGCTAATTTGGTAGGGGATAGGGATCTTGCCTATTTCAAGCTCCCACTGGCTTTGCAGAGCATGCAGCCCTGGCCCCGCCTCCCCTGCTGCAGCTGGCATCCTTGCAGCAGTTGTTCTAGATTGGCCTTTGCTGCCATCAAAAATAATAATACGGCTGGGCACAGTGGCTCACACCTGTAATCCCAGAACTTTGGGAGGCAATCACTTGAGGTCAGGAGTTCAAGACCAGCCTGACCATCATGACGAAACCCCATCTCTACTAAAAATACAAAGATTAGCCAGGTATGGTGGCAGGTGATATGAGAAGTGCCATGTCCCAGCTACTTGGGAGCCTGAGGCAGGAGAATCACTTGAATCCATGAGGTAGAGGTTTCAGTGAGTCGAGATTATGCCACTGTATTCCAGCCTGGATGACAGAGTGAGACTCCATCTCCAAAATAATAATAATAATAACATATGTTTGAGTAAAACACCTGAAGTTTGAGTCTACATAAGTTTCTTTAATTATAAACTACTCTTAGAACTAAATACGTAGTACAGGAGTAGTTAATAATGTGGACCCTGCAGTGATTTGGCAGTAAACTGGCTATCTTACTAAAAAATAAAAAATAAAAAAAAGTTTTTGGCATAGTGCTTCTCAATTTTTGTGGTGTAAATATTCTCAACATGACCTCATGGCATATTTTCAACTACCAATGGTTTGACCATTGGCTTTCATATTTTCCAGACATTTAATAAATGGCTCTCAAGAATTTGAGCAAGGTCTAATACACCACCATGAGTCAGTAACCTTGATTCATATCTCAGATATGCAGATAATTAGCTGAAATACCCATGATTATTTATTTAATTCTGTAAGCTCTCTGATCATAGTGCTCTTACCTATAATATGGGCTATGTGCGGAACCTGCCTTATAGGACTACTCTTAAAAATTACTTGATGTGATTCTTTTACCACAAGTTTACTCCTCAGCTCAGTATAATGAGTTAAATCCCAACCCCTTTATGAAACAATCCCCCAAAGGTCTTCAGTTACCTTCTACCAGTTGTAATTAATGAATACATTTCCCTTGCTTAACATTTTACTACCATTTGCCTACACACATATTCTTGAAAGATGTGTCTACCTTGTTTGCCTTTGCATTAGTATCTGTATTTCCTAACATGTCTAACTACTCTTTAATTATTTGTGTAGTTTTTTTTTTACTCATTTTCACCTTTCAATATTGATATCCATTAAGTTAAATCTTGAGACATTTCATCTAACTCTAGATAGACATTATGAGTGATCTCATCTAAACCTATCACTCCAGTTATACCGTTAATAATTATGAGTCATGATTTTATAGTCTGGTAAATTTTTCTTAAAAAAATTATCAATTAGTTAGATATTTTGCTGGGAACCAGAAATAGGAAAATAAAGTACATTTGTCTTTTTGTTTTTGTTTTTTTTGTTTGTTTGTTTGTTTTGGCAAATGCTTTCAATCTATTCAGAGACAATTGGGCAAAAAACAAAATTTGATGTGATATGGCAAGTGCTATGTCTCAATTGTATTGAGTTGCTTCCCATTATGCGTATGTGAGTAAGACACTCTATCAGAATGCCTATTTTCTAGACTCCTCCTATGTCGCTTCCTATTCCACTATGTCCTGTCCTAAATTTAATCTTCTATTTGAAAATCTCTGGCTTCCTCAGACAATATTAGGGAATCTATACCCTGTACTGTTATTATATACCATGAAAACTTTAATAAATTAATTTTTTACTTTTATTTTTATTGTTTTTCAGTGACAGGGTCTGGCTGCATCACTCAGGCTGGAGTGCAGTGGCACAATCAACTCACTTCAGCCTTAAACTCCTGGGCTCAAGCAATCCTCCCACCTCATCTTCCTGAGTAACTAGGACTACACGCATTCACCATCACACCTGACTACTCAAATAAAAAAAAATAATAATGTAGAGAAAGGGTCTCACTATATTGTCCAGGATGATCTGGAACTCCTGGCCTCCAGTGATCCTCTCTCTTTGGCCTCCCAAAGTGGTAGGATTACAGGCATGGACTACCATGCCCTACCTAATAAATTAATTTTATCAATTTATATTTGTATTTATGCTTGTCCTTACCTCTTCATTAAATAACGAGTATCTAAGGCTGAAACCTTATACTTATCTTTGTATATTTAGAGACTAGCATAGTGCTAGCTTAAGGGGAAGTACTCAATAAATGCAATTGTAATTGACTTTAACTGAAAAGTTTAATTTGATGCTTTTAAAGGAATTCAAGCCAGAAAGAGTGATTTAAATAAGCTTAAATATCCCTTCCAACTCTGAAATGCATTAAAATGATTCTTTGATATCAGAATTACGATTTGTAATCATTTCTAGTGAAGAAGTATTTCTGGTATACTGAAAAAATAGAAGTCAAATACTTAGAAAAAGGGGTCAAAGAAGTGCAAGCTTATGTAGGAAATAAATATTTTTCATGCCAATGAAAGCTATCTGTATTTGTATATACATTTCAGTTATCTAACAGGTGAATAAGAGTGGCCTGGAATAGGGATTATCTACCCCTTCCAAAAAATATATTAAGAAAGTGCAACAATATTTTGTTTCAACAGAGGGAAACAAAGAATCAGATTAAAAATGATGCATTGGGAGATGATAGAATAGAATGTAGTAATCATCAGTTTAGGAGCTATAGCCGTAGTTTACAAATTTTTGCTCTTAAGCAGAAATAAATTTAGCATCCTTGTAATAATACCTAACACATGATTGACCCACTGTAAACCAGTATATACTTGTATGTAAAGTGCCCAACATTACTCTAAATGTAATTGACATTATCATTGTTAGTAAGTAAAATTAAATTTAGTTCACATATCAAGGATATTTGTTATTTCCTCTTATACTTTTTTTATGTTTGTTATTGTTGTTCTTGCTGTTATTATACTTTGATTGCCAAAAAGGCAGTGAATATTTGTTTAGCAAGACCAAACAGTTGTACAGTGAACTAAAAATCAGGCTCTGACAAGAACACATTTTCCCAGTTTTCTGAGAGAAATATTTCATGTGAGTTGGCACCACAATCATTGCTCATGTCAAGAAAGATTGCATCTATTGCTTGCCCTTCATTGATCAAGTTTAGATTAGTTTGATAGGATTTGTACTTTACAAAGCCATTGCTGGTATTCACTAATTCCAAGGGTAAATTACCTCTTAAAATAGACCAGACTAATTCCCCTACTGACTGGCCAGGAGGCAAATGTGCTGGCAAAAGCAGGCAAGTATTACTCCCTCCAACCAAGAAAATTCCAAAAAGTGCCAATTATTCTTCAGGTCACTAAGCAAATGAACAATAACTCTTAGTTATAATCTTGCCCTTCAGAGTAACCTTTCCTCATCCAGGTACTGAGAAGTTGATTTTATCACACATTTCGTATTTATTTTTTTTTAGCAAAAGACTTAAAGGATCAATAATTTCAAGGGTTATATATTTTCTCTTTCCAAAGTGTGGTCACAACATTTTCCTTGGACCAAAGTATTTTTAATATTTACAAAAATAGGCTGGGTGCAGTGGTTCACGCCTGTAACCACTTTGGGATCCTCACGCCCAGCACTTTGGGAGGCCGAGGTGGGCGGATCACAAGGTCAGGAGATCGAGATCATCCTGGCTAACAGGGTGAAACCCCATCTCTACTAAAAATACAAAAAAAATTAGCCGGGGGTGGTGGCGGGCACCTGTAGTCCCAGCTACTCAGGAGGCTGAGGCAGGAGAATGGCGTGAACCCGGGAGGTGGAGCTTGCAGTGAGTCGAGATCCTGCCACTGCACTCCAGCCTGGGTGACAGAGCAAGACTCCATGTCAAAAAAAAAAAAAAAAAATTACAAAAATATATTGAAACAAACAATATGTTTTACGTTGGTTATATGATTTCCTATATTATCAGTTTTAATTCATTTCTTATTTTAGTTTTCTTGTCTATATAACTGTCATGAAATACTTTCTCATATTTTTGAAATTTGTGTCAAATTGTGTTATACTAACAATTCTCAGATTTAGTAAGTGGATTAAAAAAATGATTACTTATGGAAAGAAAGATGTCAACCTCTTGCAGGGAAACTTAACCTCCATAATTTCTTAGTTGGACCAGACTCCTGTTGCAAAAGACAGACTAACAAGGGAAAAACAAAGAAAAGTTTATCAACATGAACATTTTATATATACACAGGAGACACCAGAGAATGAAAAGAGATGACTTTGAATTGCAGCATACATTGTGTCTTCAATAAAGTGCAGAACATTTTTAGAGAAGTGACAAGACAGGGGAAAAGAGTTTGAGTCCCTTGAGGAAAGGCAAATAAATGGCAGATGGAAAGGTAGTTGGTAAATTTTTTAAATGTTCATTCCCATTAGAAAAGAGGAAAGGGTAATAGGTCCAAAGGAAGTCCAAAATCTAACAGGGAAAACAACCTTAAATGTTAAGGGTGGAGAATAATATTCCTTGACTCCATGTTCTGCCTTCCAGATACACTGGGACACCCAGGGTTGGAAACCGAATGTTCTGGGAAACCTGACTACCACAGCATTGTTCAATACAGTACACATTGCAGTTCTCACAGGTTGGAGTCTTCTGCCTGTGACTCTCCCAGGCTGGAGTTACATACTGGTCGCTCTTCAGTTCTGGGGTCCCAGAAGTGGACCCATGTCCATGGCTCTACTAGACATTGCCCTACTGGATGCTCCCGACAGTGATCCTTACCCTACAGCTCCACTGGGCAATGCTTTAATTGAGACTCTCTGTGATTGCTCCAATTCCATGGTTCCACTAGGCATTGCACTGGTGGAAGCCCTTTACAGTGGCTCCATTTCTGTAGCAGTTGTCTGCCTGGGCAGAGTTAGCACCACAGGAAGGCTAGAAAGATTTATTGCCTGTGCCTCCTGGAGGGACAATCTAAGCTGCATCTGGGCATGCTTGAGCCACATCTGGGTTGACTGAGGAACACTGCACCAGAATGCATGGGGCAGAAAACTGAAGAGTCCCTGGCAACGAATCCTGAGGTACCAAAGGTGCGCTGGGCCCCTCCCTTAAATTTGTTCTACCTTTAGGCCCTGACACACTCTGAAATACCTTTGAGGTTATTATTCTGTAGACTTAATGAATAGCATCCGGCATCTTTCTATTCAAACTCATCTCCTCTTCAGGTGTTCCTTTGGTTACACCCTTGGTATTCTGTCCTAAACAGACTTTCTCCTTTTTTACAACCAGGCCTGGCTGAAAATTTTCCAATTCATTAAGTTCTATTTCCCTTTTAATTAAAAATTCTGTTTTTTTTTTTTTTCTGTCTTGCATTTTCTTATAAACAGTCAAAAGAAGCCATGCCACACCTTTAACACTTTACTTAGTAAATTGTTTCTACCAATATCCTAGTTCATCTCTCTTAAGTTCTGCTTTCTATAGAGGACTAAGACAGGGATAAGTCAGCCAAGATATTTGCCACTTTATAACAAGGATGGCCTGTCCTCTAGTTTCCAATATCATGTTCTTTGTTTCCATGTGAGATCTCATAAAAATTGCCTTTCCCGACTGGGCGTGGTAACTCACGCCTGTAATCCCATCACTTTGGAATGCTGAGTTGGGCAGATCACCTGAAGTCGGGAGTTCGTGACTAGCCTGACCAACATGGAGAAACCCCGTCTCTACTAAAAATGCAAAATTAGCTGGGCATGGGGGTGCAATCCTGTAATCCCAGCTGCTTGGGAGGCTGAGGCAGGAGAATCGCTTGAACCCAGGAGGCGGAGGATGCAGTGAGCTGAGATTGCACCACTGCACTGGGCAACAAAAGTGAAACTCTGTCTCAAAAAAAAAAAAAAAAAAAAAAAGAAAGAGTTGCCTTCCTGTTTATATTTGTATCAAGTTTCCATTGACGACCACATAGATAATCTCTAAGAAGATATAGTCTCTCTCCACAGTTCTCTTCTAAGCTCTCACCAAAATTTCCCTAATGCTTCATTTACAGTAATATAGACCTTTTCTGGCCTGCACTTCCAAATTCTTCCAGCCTGTACCCATTATCCAGTTCTAAAACTGCTTCTACACACCACATCTTGGTATCAATTTCTGTCTTAGTTCCTGCTGCTATAGCAAAGTACCTTAGACTTTATTAAGGGCAAATTATAAACAATAAAAATTTATTTCTTACAGTTGCGGAAACTGGGATGTCCAAGATCAAGGTCACTGCAGATGTAGAGTTTGGTGAGGACCTGTTTCTCATTTTTGGTGTTTTCTCCCTGTTTCCTCAAATGATAGAAGGACAAAAGGACAAAAAGAGACTAACAAATTCCCTCAAGTCCTTTTATAAAGGTGTCAATCCCATTCAAAAGGGCAGACCCCTCATGACCTGATCACCGCCTAAAGGGCCTTCCCGTTTAATAATATTTCATTGGGTACTAAGTTTCAACTTGAATTTTGGAGGGGCACACACTTTCAAACCATAGGAATTATCTAATGCATATATATTTTCATATTGATGATGTCCTTTTTCTTTCTACACAAATTTAGAAAGTTTATGTGAAAATAGGCATTTTTGTTTATTATATGTAATGTTTGGAATCCCATAGAAAATGCTTGTGCTATAACAAGTACTCAATAAAACTACAGAAACAGCCCACAGAATTGGTCTTCTTTGACCATCTGTTTATTACAATAATTAGTCAACATTCAGAATGGAAGGAGTCATTTCTATTATATTAAGACATTTTAAGTGTTCCACGTGCATAACCCAAACTTCCTTGTAACCAATTCATATTCTCAATGATTGCAAATATCTGATAGGTTTACAAAGCAATTAGCAACTGTCCATGAATCATAGACTAGTACTTCTAAACAATTCCCCTTCTACAGCGGACAGCAAAGATACACCGCTTCAAGTTTAACCCATTAAAAGAGATTCTATTTTTTTATCATATTTTGAGAACACCCTCAAGTGGCGCTTCCATGCTCTAATAGTCTAATCCCAGCTGGTACTAGCATATTATGCAAAATGCATAAATCAAAGCCAATTGTTTCTTCTTCAGGCAAAGATCATAACAAATTTATCCGGGAATCCTAGGTGTGTATTGAGGAAGAAGTGTCACTGAATCAGAAGAATCAGAAGTAGGTGCGTTGAAAGCACAAGCCACATGTTCATCCAATTTATTAGTACAGTTAAAATTTACTTGAATCTTTCCTTGAAAAGGCAACTTCCAAGTAACAGTAGAATCTTACTACTACATCCACTTATATTTTTGAGTTTCTGTATCACACTGTACTTGATATGGCTAACGCATGTTGCATGCTTAAATGGTAACTTACTGTTAGAAATTCAGGATTGTTCAAGACCTAAAAAGTCCAGGAGTTTTTCATAAAGAAAATATGTATTTTTCCAAAGAAGAAATAAATCTAGATTTTTTCTATTTATTTTCTTATTATGCTTATCACTCATCTGCCAAAAGCATTTCAAACACCTTTGGATCTAGTGTGTTATAAAATCCAAGTTAAAAGGCCCAAATGGAAAAGGACCAGCATTTGCATTTATACTTCTTCTTTGCAATAATTATCATCTAATAGGTTATATTATTTCATACCAATCATGTATACTACCTCTCTTCCGAACTTCATGCCTTCATAAAGACAGGAACTTCTGTCTGTTTTTCTGCAATGTTTATATCCCAGCACACAGAACAATGGAATATAGCAAGTACTCAAAAAAGCAACTTGCCTTTGTCTTTACTTGGATACAATAGCCCAACAAATTCAAATTAATGTATCTCCAGAAATGTTTTAGAAGAGCAAGACCCCTAAATTTTCAAAAGAATAACATCACTTTCTTGCAAAAGAGGTTTCCATTAGCATAAGAAGGTCATGAATTGGTAGTCCATGATTGACATCTAGTTTCTTGAAATATATGTCTTGAATAGGCTAAAAGCTGAGAGACTTTATGGTGAAAAGAGAAATGTATAGTTGGTGAAATGGACTGAATTTCTAATTCATGGAGTCTATAGAAAAATAAATTGTTAAAAGTGATTATGTTCAGGGCTTTTATTGCCATGTGAAGCACAGTCTTGGGACCAAGCACTGTTTCAGGTATTTCTGTCTGCGTGTATCAGTGAATAAAATAGACCATATTCCTATATTTATGGAAATACTTTCTATCTGAAAGAAAATATTGTTATCTATGAAATTCATTACAATACCATTGGGAAAGCTAAAGAAATAAACTTTAGTTTAGATTTTAGAAATGACATTGGGATTATTCTAAAGCACCAGGTAGCTAAGGCAGCTCTGGCACCCTATTTAGGAAGCTGCCATATCAACTTCTGACTACAGAACTATGATTAGACAAACACAATTTAAGTAAGGCAATTATGATTAGAAGCTACCATGATCAGAAACTATCAGTACCAGGAAGCTGAGAGAAAAGCACTGAAAACTTTCATGATGATCGGTACCTGAAGAAATAACAAGAGTGGCCTACAAAATATTCTTCCCTTTTGTTTGTCGAAATTGCAGGAGTACATCTATCTGATGTCAGTTAAATCAAACCAAGAACAACAATGCAAAGGACTCTGGGAAATACAGTTTTTAGATTTTGAATTTTGCCAAGGAAGAAGCCATTTTAGAATATTGAAATGGATGGTGGCTAAGAAGCCATATTTTCTACCACAATTTGTTTTCTCAACTGTTTCCACATTTACTGTGTGTCAGGTAGATATCTTCAAATTATCATGAAAATGAAGGAGATTGAAACCTAGTAGGTTGAGGCAGATATTTCTGCAAGAATCATGAACAGTAGCAGTAATGAGAGTTGAGTATATACAATCAGATTGGTCAAACAAGTAAATTGATTTAAGATGATTATATAAAGACTTTTCACTGAGAAAGAAGCAAGGCACAAATATGTTAAGAGAGAAATCTAAAACATTGTAGTTTTGGATAGAAATTTGAGATATGAACTTAGAGTTTCATATTTTATATATATATATCTGTATACATACCTCCATGTCTATGCATGTATATGTAGATACACATACGTGTGTGGAGGTGTGTGTATGTGTAAAATATATACAGTACACATATATTTATACATAAGTGTATAAATATATATTATACATATACATATGTGTACATATATATGTATATATAAACACATGCATGTGTGTGTGTTTCATACTTACCAGTTAATTAATACCATTTATCAATAACAGTTTATAATACCATTCTCCCGTAAAAGGAACCAAGTTTCCTAGGAGAAATGACTGTTTCCAAGGCTGAGTAGAAAACTAGAAAATGGCCTGGAGCATGGTGTGTGTGTGTGTGTGTGTGTGTGTGTGCGCAACTCATACACAAGACAGGAAGTAGGACTGTGAAAGCCCCTTCAAGGTAGCTTGTGCCTGACTTTGACATATTTGCATTACAGGTTCCACACACATGACAGGAAGTAAGAATGTGCTCACATGTAATGCAAACATGTCAAAGTCACCGACAAGCTACCTTGAAGGGACTTTCACTCTACAAATCTGGGAAAAATCCAATATCAAAATAAATAATGATAATAAGGGATTTTTGCCAATAAATAGGCATGTATGAAAACAGACTGATAGAAAGAAATAGGTAAATATTAAAAGTTTGATGAAGAATGAGATAATTCTATAGTCTTAAACTACCTTCCCAATGTTACTTGCCTGATTGTGATGATTGTATCAGGTTTTGTGGGGTAATATTTTTATTTGTAATAAATGCACACCCAAGTATTTTTAGACAATGAGGCATCATATCAGCAACTTACACTCAATTCGCTCATGAATAAGAATGTTATTTGTTCTATTTTGGCAACTCTCTGTCAGTTTGAGATTATTTAACCTTTAAAAATATTTAACAATAAATCTAATTAGGCAAACTAATGATTCCTTTGATAGATATTTACTGGCATGCAACCCTTTATTTCACAGTACTTTTAGTTTCATAAGTATTTATAATCACTAGTGACCATAAATTTAGATTTTATACCAAATACCCAAATCAACTCTAATATTTTATTTACATCAGGGTTACGTTATACATTTTTACCTTATTATGCATATCAAAATATAAACAAACAAAAAATCAACCTTTTAGTGTTATGTATATGGTTCTTTAAAACCATCTGAAAACTTTCTGTCTTTTTATTTGTATGTCTGATTAGTAGGTATTTTATTGCAATAATATTTTCTTTATACATTTTCTATATCTTTTTGAGCCATTTGAGTAACTTGTAACTCTATCTTCTTTCTTAATAAGGTTAAAACATATGTTCCTTTGTGTATAGAATAAAGTCATGTTAGAAATGTTTATTTACAAGTTTGAATCATTTTATGGAATATTAAAACATCATTATGTAAATTATCTACATTTAATTGACATTTTTGAGCCAGAATTTATATTCCAATTTTCTGAGAATGAAAATACAAGCAACAAAATCATACATCTTGTGTATTTTCTAATGTCTTCCTTTCCTTTATTTTTATTAAACTTTCTTATCTGTTGCTCTATATGTTGCATTATTTAAAGACTGTTTGACATATTTACTACTTGTGGAGAGCTAATTCAAGAACAAAATTGCTTTTAACATGCTGTGATAGATTTTCAAAAAAAAAATCAAGTTCAATTATTTATAGACTAATTTTCTGTTTGCTGTCTACTGAATGGCAAAGTGAAAAGTTCACAAATCCAGTTAGATGACACTTGCCTCCACTGACATTTCTTGGTGGACTGACAGTAAATCTTAAGTCCCCAGGCTGCTCGTTAACTTTTAGAAGTTGATATAGTAACTTATAAGTTTGATCTCTTTTGGATGACCATGAACTCTGCTTATAGATACTATAAAAAAGTACTTGGGACAGTAATAAATGGTGCCTCAAAGACTAAATTTAACTGTGGTATACTTGGACCATAATCACTAATGATACTTTCTACGAACATCCACAATGATGCTTTAGAGGCTTTAGGGACAACTCTATTTTTCACATCAGATAAATGGTATTTTCATTTCAGACTATGTCATTATCAGATCTATGGGCAGCCATCAATCACCTTGTGATTTCTGAGTCATGCATCACTGTTATTAGGGTCCTGCTAGCATTTAGTTAAAAAAGAAAAAAAAATTAAAAGGTGATAGCATTACTCTTAGAGAAAGATAGTGCACCAAAGAAATCATAACTCAAAATAAATAAATAAATAAAGCAATTTAAGAACAAAGTATAGGCATAGCAAATACATTTTAAATAGCGAGTCTTTACAGAAGTATAAGTAGGAAAACATGACATCACTTATTGATTTAGAAAATAAAATAATTTAGAAAAAAATTATTCAGTGTTTCTGAATATACATAAATATGTTGAGTGCTTATAGCGTATAAACCTTGGAAATTATTTCTCTGGTGAAATATTTTGTATTTAATCACCTACAAATTGTCCATTATTTCCCCCTCAGTGATTCTATTTAAAAATTAAGGTTAATAGCAAGTCTTCATTCTTTTGTGTTGCTTTAACAAGATACTATAAACTGGGTAACTTATAAAGAAAATAAATTTATTTCTTACACTTCTGGAGACAGGGAAGTCTAATATCAAGGGCCAGCATATGGTGAGGGACTTCTTGTGGCATCATTCCGTGGTAGAAGGCATGGAAGCATAAGAGAGCAACAAGAGGACCAAAATCACTTTTAAAATAACTCACTCTTGGGATAGCAAACCTAGTCCCATGATAATGACATTAATTTATTCATGGGGATGGAGACTTCATGATCTAGTTGACCCTTAACAATCCCACCTCTCAATACCATCTCAATGGCAATTCAATGTCAGCATGAGTTTTGAAGGAGACATTCAAACCACAGCATTTCACTCTTGACCCCTTAAAACTCATGTAATTTCCATATACCAAAATCATTCAATCCATGTCAATAGCCTTGAATGTTTTAAATCATTCTAGCACCAACTCAAAATCCAAAATCCAGAGTCTCATTTAAATTAGGTATGGAGGAGGCTCAAGGAACAATTTATTTGAGGCAAATTGCTCTCCAAGTGCAAGTGTGTGAAATATCAAGTTGTGTGCTTCCAATATACAATGGTGGGACAGCATAGAATAGACATTATCATTCCAAAAGGAAGAGATAGCAAAAAGAAAGGGGTAACTGGTTCTAAGTAAGTCTAAAACTCAACAGAGAAAACAACAGTATGTCTTAAAGTGCCAAAATAATCTCCTTTTACTTCACCCTGGGCACACTAGGGTGAGGGTTTGGCCTCCAAGGCCTCAGGCGGTTCCAACCTCATGACTTTAGTGGGCTCATTATACTCTTCAGCTGTCTCAAATTGGAGTATTGGGCCTGCAGATTTCCCAGGCTGGTGTTGCACAGTGGTAGCTTGGGTATCATTCTGAGCGTGTTCTTACTCCCACAGCTCCACTAGGCATTGCTCTACCTGGAATTATCTTCAGTGGCTCTGTCTCTAAGTCTCTGCCTGAGCTCCCAAGCTATCCACAACTTCCTTTGAAATAAGCCATGTCCTAGAGCTCTTGCATTCTGTTTGCCTGAAGAATTGGCACCATGTGGAATCTGTAAAGGTTTACAGCTTGCATCTCGTAGAAGGACATGTGAAGCTAAGTTACAACTGGACCCACTTGAGCTATGGCTGGAGCTTCCAAGATGTATTGTGCCAGAATGTGAGGAAGCAAATACCCAGGGTGGCCCTAAGCAGTGAGCCCATGAAGAGCACCCTAAGACCATCCCATCCCTCAAAACCATTTTGACTCTTCTAGATCTCTGGGCCTGTGATGGGGGACAGAAGGGATCCTTGAAGATATCTGAAATGCCGCTTTTTATTTCCATCATTCTCCCACTGTATTGGTTATCTCTTCTGTACATACTAATCTCTTCAGCTAATGGTCCTTTGGTCATATACTTGGTTTGTTTACCTGAAAATGCTTTATTATTATTTATATGGCCATGCTGAAAATTTTCAAAATATGTCTTGTAATTAGAAATTGCATCTTTAAGTAATTTTTTACCCTCTTGCATCTTATAGTTAAAAGTAGCTCCACAGCTGCTTTGATATTTTGCTTAGTAATTTTTACCACCAGCTATCCTCCTTCATCACTTTAAAATTCCACCATCCATAAAGCCCTAGAGCATGCACACAATTTAACCACATTCTTTGCCACTATATAACAAGGATGATCTTTACCTCAGTTTCCAATCAGCTATTTCTCTTTTACATCTAAGATCTCAACAGAATGACCTTCATTGTCCGTATTTCTGCCAACATTTTGGTCACAACCACTTAAATAATCTATAAGAATTTGCAGACTTTCCCTACAGCTAGGCTTTTCTGAGCCCTCACCAAAATTGCCCTTAATACTCAATGTTCAGACTGTTAGGTTTTTCTAGCCTACACTGCCAAACTCTTCCATCCCCTACTCATTAGCCAGTTCCAAAGCCACTTTCACATTTTCAAGTGTCTGTTATGGCAACAGTCCCATTTCTTGGTATCAATTTTCTATCTTAATCCACTTTGTGTTATAATAATAGAATATACAGACTGGGTAATTTATAAAGAAAATAAGTTTATTTCTTATGATTGTGGAGGCTGGACAGTCCAAAATTAAGGTATCAGTAGCTTGTGATGGTCTTCTTGCTGCATCATCTAGTGGTGAAAGGCACAAGGCCAAGAAAGCCTAAAAAGCAACAAGAGAAACTTAAACTTGTTTTTTATAGCAACTCACTTTTGTGTTAAAAATACACTTCCATGATGACAACATTTAATCCACTCATGAAGAGAGTACCTTCATAGCCTAATCACCTCTTAATTATTCCATCTTTAATATCATCACAATGACAATTCCATTTCAACTGAGTTTTTAAGGGGACATTTCAATCATAGCAAAGCAGCAATAATAAAATTTCAGCCATTCATTCTCACTCAGTAAAATTTTTGGATGGAGAAAATGGGAAATGCATATTTCACTATTGTCTTTCATGTTGAAGTAATCAATAAACATGTTCTGAAGTACTTCAATACCTAAATATCTTTAGGCTCTTTAGTTTATCTCTACTGACAATCTTAGGTTTAACCCCAAATCTAAAATCTTACCTAAAATTATGCATTTTCATGAACCTCAAAAATACTGAATACTAGATTACTGGAGAAGCAGTCTGGAAATCCTATTTGATAACTTTTTAATCTGAATATTGAAAACAAAGTACTAATTATTATAACTCTAATACTTATTGTTTAAACTTAGAATGTAAATCAAGTAATCTGTAGAATATTTTTAAAGGACTCCTGGCTTACAAATTCATCTCTATATCTTGTCATGCATTTAGTACTTCTGACATATTTACTAGTCATTTTCCTAAATCTGCCAGTTTGCATGATACTTCTGCTTTGCAAATGCCATTTCTACTCTGGGAAGCTTCTTTACTTCCTGATCTGTCTAATCAAATTTATTTGTCCTTAATATCTCAGTTTAAATGGCATTTTTCTGTAGAAACTTTCTACATAGCTGTTCTCCGTCTCTCAACCCTAATGGAGGTATTCATTTATTCTTCTGAGTATGGGAAGCTCTTTTTTGGTAAAGTGATACTTATAACACCAATCTAAGATTTTCTCTTTTTTTCTCTTATTATCTTCCTTATCATATTCATCAGAATCACTACTGCCTTATAGTTCTTATATCTGTTCATCATGCACTGAGCCAAGAGCAAGATGAAAACACATAAAGCTCTATTTTTTTGCAGTCTTCTCTGAATCTTCCCTTCATCTGTTTTATGAAATAAACTTTATTTTTAGGATAGTTTTATCATCCTTACATAAAAATAAACAGAAAGTATAGAGTTCCCACGTACACTCTGTCTCTTCACATACAGGTTGATCTATTACTCACATGTTGTGTTAGTGTGGTATACTCGATATAATTGATGAACCAATATTGATATATTATTATTAACTAAAGTTAATAAAGTTCATAGTTTAGGGTTCATTGTTTGTGTTATACATTCTATGGGTTTTGACAGATATGTAATTGTTATGCCCAGACCGTTTATTCCCCGAAGAAGACCACCAGAGTCCAGAGTCAAAGCTAAGCAGCAAGGATCTTTATTACAGGTTCGAACCTGGAACTCTCCCTCGCTCATGAAACGAGACAGGCAGGAGGGCTCCCCCACTGAGGTCCGAGCAGTGTTATATAGTCTAAGAAAAGTGGGCATAGAGTTATTATACAAATCAGATATATGATTGGCTAGTGTTTGAACAAGGCGATTTGGCTAACTATGATTGGTTCCCGCCATTTCTGATATTTTGGTTCAACCTTTGAGGCGGGAGAGCAGGTTTATGGCAGCAAGAGTTTATCTTACTTAAACACGTCTTGTGACCTTGCCTCAGAACTTACAAAATCTCTGGTACGTGCAGAAAAACAGATACTCACAGAACTTACGAAATCTCTGGTATGTGCAAAACAAAATCTCTGGTATGTGCAAAGATTAGAGAGCAGAACAAAGGGTGTGTGGGGGGGGGCGGGTACACATCTATCTTTGTGTCCTTTCATTTCCCCCTCCCATAAGTAACTGGATGTCCAATCTTGGATTTCCAGAGTCTTATAATGTAGCCTCACTTTCTGGGTGCAGGAGAGGCTGGTGATGGCTACGGAGGAACATAAGTTGGATGGTATCAAACCTTTCTCTGACAAATTGTAAAATTTTATTTACCACACAGGGGCCTATAGTGAATAGAAGTAGTAAAGACATTAGGGGGCCTAAAAGGGGTGCCAGAAGGGAAAACATTGAAGAGCTCCACCAATTGTTAGCGGCTGTAGTGAATTGTTGCTTTTTCATTTCTAAGCTTAGTTTGTGTAGGTGTTGGACTCTTTCCTCAACTAACCCTGACTCATTTATATAGAAACAACATTCTTCTTTGAGGAACATACAGGTACCTCCTTTCTCAGCCGTGAGTAAGTCTAAGGCTCTGTGGTTTTGAAGGGTGACCTGTGCTAGGGAGGTGAGCTGCCGCTGAAGGGAGGCTAGGGAATAGGCGGAGTCTTCCATAGCAACAGAGAATTGTTGTAACAGCTTGTTGTTTTCTATCATGGAGTGTTGTAGGGCCCCTCCTGCTAACCCCACTGCGATGACAGAGGTGGTTAAGGATATTCCGGCAATTAGTGGTAGAAAAACTGCTCGTCTATGTCGCGTAGTTTTAGTTGGGGCGGTCCCTGCCCAGCCTATGAACTCTGCCGGGGTTAGCAGTGTCAGTCGGGGAACTAGGGTAACAGGGATACACAACTGTCCGTCAGAGATGCTTTTGGACAGAGTCTTTAACAGAGTCATAATACACCAGAAGAACACACCAGGGGGAGCATATATGGGACTATTAGGGTATGTAGCCGATTGGTTACAGAGGCTGTTGCTAAATGCCGAATAACAATAGGGGTATTTCTCTTGGTGTGGGTCACAGTACAGGGCCACATCGGGTATCGTGACTATTGACGAGTTAAAACCTGTATAGTTTGTGGGAGGGGAGGATAGAGGAACAGCTGTTAATGGTGGTCTTCCTAGGGTTGCACACATAAAGCAAGAGGACAGGTCACCTAAACCGGTGAGGTTGGCGAATGCTAGCCCTTCCTGTAGTAGGGTTAGCCAGGAGAAGGGCTGCAAGTCTTGTGATAGCTTGGTTTCTTGCCTGTGGATTTGTGTATGGATTAAGGGTTGAATCTGGACTAGAATTCTCCACAGATATAAATGGCTACTGGGCCAGGTACTAGTTGATGAGTAATATACTCCCCCATGTTGTGGGGTTGTCCACCGAGAGTCCCATGGGTCTCTAATTATCCAAGTGTAAGTGACGGGAGACTCAGTTTGGTAAAAATACCACCCTTGTTGTTCTCTCCAGTATCGGACAGAGTGCGTCTTACAGTAGCTATATGGGCAACCTGCACTCTGGTGCCACCAATAATTTTTACAATTATATTCAGTTTGATCATATTCAAAACAGATCATGGGTATTGCTGGTTGGGCAATCTGGAACCTAGTGAAATTGAGGTAAACTATAGTATTACACCCTGAGGGGGGGCAGTCTGTACTAGCCAGCAGTTTACCCACCTGGGGGGTTTCCCCAGGATGAGTTTTGTTTTCATAGAGCCAGAACCTCCAGACATAGGGATTAGACGGCGCAGCAGTGAGGAGAGTCAGATGCATAAGGCATAAAAGCATAGGTGAGCTAAACATGGTTACTGCCATGGGGATGACAGCGCAGGGTTAGCTTTAAGGGATTGTTCTTAGCTTTGTCCACAGTCCATGTAACCGGTGCTCCAGATGGCTCGAGAAGGTCGGATGATGGGTCCACCGGTTTGACGTGTGTGTAGTGGATCCACGAAGCGATGCCTTCTACTTTGAGAGCAGTGGGAGTAGTCAGGAGTACTTGCAGTGGTCCTTTCCACCTGGGTTGGAGAGTTTCTTGCCGGTGGCGCTTTACCAGGACCCAGTCTCCCAGCTGGAACGGATGAGGCGTCGGCGGAGGTCCTGCCTCGTACAGTTCTCGTAGTCTGGGACAAATTTCCTGGTGAATTTTCTGTAAGGCTTGTAAGGAGAACAAGAGCTCAGAGACATTTTCAGTTTCAGGTTTGAGTAAGTCATCTTTTAGACTGGGGACCAGGGGTGGGGGTCTGCCATACATGATTTCATATGGTGTGAGGCCCAGTCTGTAAGGGGTATTTCGGGCCCGGAACAGAGTGTAGGGGAGAAGTACTACCCAATTAGCGCCAGTCTCCATGGTCAATTTAGTTAAGGTCTCCTTTAGAGTCCAATTCATCCTTTCTACCTGTCCTGAGCTTTGGGGCCTATAAGCACAATGTAATTTCCAATTTGCCCCAAGAATGGAAGCCAAATCCTGACTTACCTTAGCAACGAAAGCTGGTCCATTGTCTGACCCTATCTGGATGAGAAAGCCATACCTGGGGAGGATTTCTTCCAAAATTTTCTTTGCTACAACCTGAGCAGTTTCTCTCTTAGTTGGGAACGCTTCTGTCCATCCTGAAAAAGTATCTACAAAGACAAGTAAGTACTGATACCCATATTTTCCAGGCTTTATCTCAGTAAAGTCTATTTCCCAATAGATACTAGGCCTAGTTCCTCTACACCTAATTCCTGCGGCGGTCTGGGTTTGGGGGCAAGCGTTGTTCAGTTGGCAGGCTTTGCAATTTGTTGTGACATCGCTGGCCAGTTCAGCTATGCGCCTGATTCTGAACTTGGCGTGCCTGATTAAGTCTATCATTCGCCGGGCACCCAGGTGAGTTGTCCGGTGGATGTGTTCCAACACCTGCCATCCTAATTTCTCTGGCAGGATGGTTTGGTCATTTATATCGGTCCACCACCCATTTTTAATCTGTTTTAGGGGAAGCGTGTCCATCCATTCGCGATCCTGTTCGGTATAGTCGGGAAAACATGGCAATTTTAGCAGGCCAGGATCGGGGACCTGGAGCGCGAGGAGCTGACTGGGAGCTTTTGCTATGCTCCTTGCGGTTTGGTCGGCTAAGAAGTTGCCTCGAGCAATGGCGTAGTTGGTTTCTGATGCCCAGGGCAATGTACGATAGCCAATTTCTTTGGTTTCCACAAAGCAGTTAATAGAGCTAGGATCTCTTGCTTGTTTTTTATTTCTTTGCCTTCAGCTGTTAATAGTCCCCTCTCTCTGTAGATGGCCCCATGTATGTGCGCAGTAGCGAAAGCATAGCAGCTATCCGTGTATAATGTTAGTTTTTTCTCTGCCCCTAGGGTGAGGGCCTGTGTGAGTGCTATCAGTTCGGCTCTTTGGGCGGATGTCCCTGGAGGCAAGGGTTCCACCCAGATTACCTCAGTCTCTGACGTTACAGCTGCTCCTGCATACCGCTGGCCTTGGTGGACGTAGCTGCTGCCATCAGTGAACCAGATGAGTTCTGTGTCGGGGAGGGGACGATCTTGCAAGTCCTCCCGCACCCCATGCACCTGAGCCAGTATCTCAGTGCACTCATGGAACGGGGCGTCCAAGTCTGGATTTGGCAGCAGTGAAGCAGGGTTTAAAGAGGTTGGGGCAGAAAAGTTATTCTGAGGGGGTTTAACAGCAGTCCTTGATAGTGGGTGAGCCGGGCGTTACTCATCCATCGGTCCAGCAGCTGCCGGAGGACGCCTTCAATGGCATGCGGGGTTATAACGCGCAATTCTTGCCCCATGATAAGTTTATCAGCGTCTCGGACCATTAGGGCGGTCGACGCGATTATCCGCAGGCAGGGTGGCCAGCTAGCAGCCACTGAATCTAATTTTTTTGACAAATAGGCAACTGGCCTCTGTCAGGGGCCTAGGTACTGTGTTAACACGGCTTTTGCAACACCCTTACTTTCATCCACGTATAAGTGGAAGGGCTTGGAGACATCAGGGAGCCCCAGCGCGGGGGCTGATAACAAGGCAGTTTTGATTTGTTGAAAGGCCAGCTCAGCCTCTTCCGTCCAATTGAAGGGCTGCCGTTCCTTTGTTGCCTGGTATAGGGGCTTGGCTAACTCAGCAAATCCGGGTATCCATAACCTACAGAACCCTGCCGACCCCAGGAATTCTCTCACTTGCCGTGTCGACTGGGGTCTAGGGATGCGTAGGACTGTTTCCTTTCGGGCTTTGGTTAGCCAGCGTTGCCCCCCTTTTAATAGGTACCCCAGATAAGTTACCTCCGACTTGCAGATCTGAGCCTTTGTTGCTGAGGCTCGGTAGCCTAGCTCCCCCAGAGTCTTCAAAAGGTCCTCAGTCCCTTGAACACAAGTTTCTGGGGATCTGGCTGCTATTAAGAGATCATCAACATATTGCAAAAGAGTTATTTCAGGGTGTTGCCGCCGGTACTCACCCAGATCTTCATGAAGGGCTTCATCGAACAGGGTTGGCGAGTTCTTGAACCCTTGTGGCAGCCTGGTCCATGTTAGCTGACCGTTGATGCCCCTCTCAGGATCCGTCCATTGAAATGCAAAGAGTCCTTGACTTTTGGGAGCCAGAGGAAGGCTGAAGAAAGCATCTTTTAGATCAAGAACGGTATACCACTGTTTTTCGGGATGTAAAGCACTCAGAAGGGTGTATGGATTGGGCACAGTGGGATGTATGTCCATGACCGTTTTATTAACTTCTCTTAAATCCTGTACTGGCCTGTAGTCCGTACTGTTGGGTTTACGAACAGGTAACAGTGGAGTATTCCAGGATGAGTGGCAAGCCCGTAGGACTCCTTGGTCTAGGAGTCGGCAGATATGGGGTGTGATTCCTTCTCTTGCCTCCAGGGGCATAGGATATTGCCGAACCCGAACCGGGTCCGTCCCTGGCTTAACTTCCACAAATATGGCAGGTCGATGTTTAGCTAGCCCTAAGCCCCCAGTTTCTGCCCACGCTTCAGGGAAACGCTGGAGCCAAGAGTCAATTTCCTGACTGGGGGGCTTTTGCTCTTGATGGAGTCTGTACTCATCTTCTAAGGTGACAGTCAGGATAGATATTGGCGTGTTTTGGGAATCAGTTATCTTGGGCCCTTCTGGCTCAAAGTGGATTTGGGCCCCCATCTTTGTCAGCAAGTCCCTCCCTAGTAGAGGGCAGGGGTTCTCTGGGATGACTAGGAAGGAATGGGAGACTTTTCCCGTTCCTAAGTCTACAGTCCTCTGGGTTGTCCAGGGGTATTTTTTGATGCCTGTGGCCCCGTGTACCCAGGATGTTTTCTTAGACATTTTTCCAATTGGCTTGGTTAGGACTGAGCGTTCCGCCCCGGTATCGACCAAGAAGCGAACTGGGGACCCCTCCACTTGCAAAGTTACCCTGGGTTCGGGGAGGGGGTCCGAACCCCGTCCTCCCTAGTCAGAGTCCTGGGTAACGAGTACGGAGGTAGGGTTAGCTGGTCTCCATTTCTTTGGGCAGTCTTTAATCCAGTGACCACGTTCCTTGCAATAAGCACACTGATCCTTTTCTAATCCTTGCCTAGAGCCTTGCTTTTTCTGCTTTCTGCTTTGGCCATTCCCTGCCTGGGGGAAAGCTGCTACTAAGACTTTGGTCATTTCTTTGGTTGCCTTGAACTGTTTTTCTTCTGGAGTATCCCTATTATTATAAACTCGCTGGGCCATCTGAAGGAGGTCCTGAATCTGCTTTCCCTCTAAACCTTCTAATTTCTGGAGTTTCCTTTTAATATCTGGTGTTGCCTGGTTTACAAAGGACATTACTACCGCTGCCTGATTTTCCGGTGCTTCCGGGTCCATAGGGGTAAACTGTCTGAAGGCTTCCATTAATCTCTCTAAATACACAGCGGGGCTTTCTGTCTTACCTTGTAACACAGAATATACTTTAGCCAAATTGGTGGGCTTGCGAGCTGCAGCCCGGAGACCCGCCATTAGAGTCTGGCGATAAATGAGCAGTCGTCCCCTACCTTCTGCCGTGTTGTAGTCCCATCTGGGCCGGGTCAAAGGGAAAGCCGCATTAATGAGGTCAGGATTTGCAGTTGGCTGGCCGTCATCTCGTGGAACCAGTTTTCTGGCCTCAACTTGGATTCTTTCCCGCTCCTCCATTGTGAACAGGATTCGGAGGAGCTGTTGACAGTCATCCCAGGTCGGCTGGTGAGTAAACATGACACTGTCTAACAATGAGGTTAGATCTTTGGGATTATCTGAGAACTGAGCATTTTGGGATTTCCAATTGTATAAATCACTAGTGGAAAAAGGCCAATACATGAGACGGGAGAGCCCGGTATCATCAAACGAACCTATTTCTCTGAGAGGCATGGCTACAGTGGAGTCAGGGAGTCAGGAAGCTTGGTCCCGCTGTACTCGGCCTCGCGTTCGGCCGGCCAGCCCCCCCAGGTTGCTTTCGCTCTCGGCTGCTTCTCGGTTCCCTTCTACGGAAGCACCACCCTGGGGGACTGGGTCCTGTGGATATGGTGGGGGAAGAGTGGGTTCTAACGTTAGGGGGTCCTGGCTGTCCGGCAGCACAGGGGCCGAGGGAGCAGAGGGAGTCTTTTGTCTTGTAGGTCGCATTACTAGGACTTTGCAGGGCTCAGGGATGAATGGAGTTATCCAGGGTGGTGGGTTTTCCACAAGATCCTGCCACACTAGAATATAAGGAATTTGATCAGGATGTCCTGACTGCCCTGGCAGGAAAATCTTAGTTTTTACCTTAGTCATAATAGAGAGACAGAAAGTTCCTTCGGAGGGCCACCCTACGCCGAAAGAGGGCCACTCCGAACGGCAGAAAGTAACTAGCTTTCCCTTCTTTAGTTCTACACTTAAGTTACGCCCCCAAGCCTTCACATCCTTAAAATTGGTAACAAGGAGTGAGAGCGGCGTGCTCTGGTTGTTGCCCATCTTTGGACTACTCCTACAAAGAGAAGGAGGGACGAAAATGAGTGTGAAGCAGAAGGGAGTATCCGACAGGTCCAGTCCTGGAAGGGGAAGAAAAGGTTTTATGTTTCGTTTTGGACTCACACTTAACACTTAAAAATAATGGACAGACAGTGAGAAACGATGAGCCTTCACGAGCGCGTGTCGGACTTCCGACCTGAGTCAGACGGGGCAACCAAGGATGGAGGCCCCCAGATGGGCACTGGGGGACGTCTCCCACCAGTCCCGAGTGGCTGTCTTTTAGCACGTCTGCCAAGATCGTGCCACTTACAAAACAGACCAATACAGATTACAGATTACGGATTTCACGAAATTTCAGGGAGACAGACAGAGACAAAGACAGAGACAGTGACAAAGCCAGCTTACCTACAGATTAAGATCCATTGACTTGGGGGTCTGGTGGGCTTGGGGGAAATCCCGGACGAGCCCCCATTTGTTATGCCCAGACCGTTTATTCCCTGAAGAAGACCACCAGAGTCCAAAGTCAAAGCTAAGCAGCAAGGATCTTTATTACAGGTTCGAACCTGGAACTCTCCCTCGCTCGTGAAACGAGACAGGCAGGAGAGCTCCCCCACTGAGGTCCGAGCAGTGTTATATAGTCTAAGAAAAGTGGGCATAGAGTTATTATACAAATCAGATATATGATTGGCTAGTGTTTGAACAAGGCGATTTGGCTAACTATGATTGGTTCCTGCCATTTCTGATATTTTGGTTCAACCTTTGAGGCGAGAGAGCAGGTTTATGGCAGCAAGAGTTTATCTTACTTAAACACGTCTTGTGACCTTGCCTCAGAACTTACAAAATCTCTGGTACGTGCAGAAAAACAGATACTCACAGAACTTAGGAAATCTCTGGTATGTGCAAAACAAAATCTCTGGTATGTGCAAAGATTAGAGAGCAGAACAAAGGGTGTGTGGGGGGGGCGGGTACACATCTATCTTTGTGTCCTTTCATAATGACTTCTCAATTATCACTGTGTCATACAAAATAGTTTTACCACCCTACACATCTCCTGTACTTCTTTTTTGTCTGTACTCAAACCCCCATACCCTCACCAACCACTGATCTTTTCTCTATGATTTTACCTTTTTCAAAGTGTCATATAGTTGGAATCATACAGTATGTGTTTGTTTATTCATTCATCTCTTGAAGTATATCTTGGTCATTTCCATGTTTTGGCAATTATAAATACAGCTGGTATAAACATTTCTGTGCATATATAAGTTTTCAACTCATTTGAGTAAATACCAAGGAATGCAATTGCTGGATTGTATGGCAAGAGTACGTTTATTTTTGTAAATAACTAAAAAAAATCTTCCACAGTGGCTGTACCATTTTTCACTCCCACCAGCGACAAGTGACAGATCCTGTTACTCCACATCCCAGCCCTTAGCATTGTCATTATTGAAAATTTTGGCCATTTTAAGAGATATATAGTGATATCTTACTGTTGCTTTAATTTGCAAATCTCTAATGACCTGATATATGATGTTGATCTTCTTAAATGCTTATTTGCCATCTGTATATGTTCTTTGATGAAGTATCAGTGCAGATTTATTGCACACTTTTTAGCTAATTTTTATTGAGTTTTATGAGTTCTTTATATATTTTACATACCAGTCCTTTATCACATCTATTTTGCAAAAATTTTCTCTGACCCTGAGATCTCTCTTTCCATTCTTTGATAAGTATTATTTGAGTTTTAATTTTAATGAAGTTCACATTTTTGGATTTTTTAATGGGTTATGCTTTTGTTTTTGTGTATGGAAAGTGATTGCCAAACCAGGGTATCTAAATTTTCTCCTATGTTTTTTTCTAGGAGTTTTATGTTTTTATATTTTATATTTATATCTTTGACCCATTTTCAATAAATTTTTATAAAGGTATAAGTTCTGTGTCTATATTCATTTAAAGTAATAATTTTGTTATTTATATTATTGATATTTTTATTTATAGTTAAATTTACAATAAGAACAAGCATGCAATTATCATCTAAAGTGTCATAGAATTGGAGTTGTACTCAAGTCTATCTGGTTTCAAAGACAAAGAGATTAATTATCATGCAATATAGTTGATTCAAGGCTCAGTCATCTTTGCAAAGCATAATGCCTAGCATACTCTCTGTCTCATAGCAGGGCCTTAATAAATCTTTGATCAAATAATGATTAATAAAGTAACAAATTAGATAAAGTTTTATGTGACATAATCAAATACCAGAAAAATCAAATTGGTATTTTGTTGTTGTTATTACTGTCAGGCCTCTGAGCCCAAGCCAAGCCATGCATCCCCTGTGACTTGCACCTATATGCGCAGACGGCCTGAAGTAACCGAAGAATCACAAAAGAAGTGCAAATGCCCTGCCTCACCTTAACTGATGACATTCCACCACAAAAGAAGTGAAAATGGCCAGTCCTTGCCTGAAGCGATGATATTATCTTGTGAAATTCCTTTTCCTGGCTCATCCTGGCTCCAAAAACTCCCCCACTGAGCACCTTGTGACCCCCACTCCTGCCCGACAGAGAACAACTCCCCTTTGACTGTAATTTTCCTTTATCTACCCAAATCCTATAAAACGGCCCCACCCTTATATCCCTTCGCTGACTCTCTTTTCGGACTCAGCCCGCCTGCACCCAGGTGATTAAAAAGCTTTATTGCTCACACAAAGCCTGTTTGGTGGTCTCTTCACACAGACACGCGTGACAGTTACTGTATTCATTTTGGAGTAAGCTCAATTTTTTTAGTGGATGCATTATTAAATAACATAGACATAGTTTATTGTCCGTAAATTCAAAATAATTAAAATACATGTAGAAACAGTTTAAAAGTTAGATAAATATATGATAAATTATAACAGATCAATAGCCACAGTGAGTTTTGGATTAAAGATATTTTATACTTTTTTTTTTTTTTTTTTTTTTTAAACACAAAGCCCTATTACTGACATTTAGGAAGACAGAAGAAAAGTTTTAAGTGTTTTAAGTACACATTAACTTTCAAATGGAAGATACTTGGCAAAAATAATCAATTTTATAACCTTAAACTTATGTTCTTATGATAATTTTACTCAAACAATAATTGTGTTTTTTAGATGGTTAGCACTTAGCTCATTTGCATCCAGATTTAGGGATCTACAAAATTACTAGGTAATAGTTACAAAAGGAGAAGATGCTTGTCATAAAATTGCATGCTTTCCATGGAAAGTTACTGAAATCAGTAGATATTCTTTTCAGCTCATTAATTTTTGGAAGCTGCATCCTCATTAATCATCTGACAGGCTCACAATAACAATACATGCCCTTCTGATCATGAAATTCAGTATTATATCTTTAAAAATGCCTTTTTACAGAATTTTTATGACACTGTCAATTTGTGCAGGGTCAAGCAGCATTATTACTTATAGAATAGAGAAGCATACTTGAGTTTTTAAATAAACTTTTGTAACATGCATTCATTTTTACATGTTTAATGACACTTAACATTATTCTTAAAGTACTAATATCTTCAAGTTAGCATAGTTACACTATGAGGGAAAAGATACCAAAAATGTTAATTATTTTTCTAATACTTTGTGAGAGAAAAGACATCAAAAATGATAGTATTTTGGCAGAGTGCAATGGCTCATGCCTGTAATCCCAGCACACCATAATCCCAGGTGGATCACCTGAGGTTTGGAGTTCGAGACCAGCCTGACCAATATGGAGAAACCCCATCTCTACTAAAAAATACAAAATTAACCGGGCATGGTGGCACATTCCTGTAAACCCAGCTACTCAGGAGTCTGAGGCAGGAGAATCCTTTGAACCTGGGAGGCGGAGGTTGCCGTGAGCTGAGATTGCGCCATTGCACTCCAGTCTGGGTAACAAGAGCGAAACCCTGTCTCAAGAAAAAAAAAAAAAAAAAAAAAAAAAAAAAAGTTAGTATGTTTTCTAATACTTTGTGAGAGAAAAGACATTAAAAAAGTTAGTATTTTTTCTAATACTTTGTAATTCATATTTTTTCATAGAAAAATAGCCACCTTTTAGGTTCCTTTAAAAATGCAATTTTCCTTATTTTCTACTGTTATAATTGACCCAACAACTAGGCAATTAGGCAAACTGGATAGCTGTCCCTGATTATAATTGAGAGGTACAAGACACTTTTCTCAGGGACATCTGCCTTGAAATTATCTAGCTTATTATTTCTACCACTCTAAAATATTTCTGTAGGATTTAGTTATGTCACTGAGGGAAGACGAGTCTTTCCCAAAATTTTCAATGTTCCTTCAAAGTCCTGGTCTCCAGAGTTATGGACATTTATATTATGAAATAGAGTATGTTTGCTTTTGTATCTCCCAGAAATATTTGTTTCTCACATGCTATAGGTGTTAGGCTTGTAGTCATTGGTTTCCTTAATCTTAAAACCCTTTGCTTTCATTCAAAAGATATAAATCTTTTTCTTATCTCTTTTGACCACTTAAGTTCAAGGAGAAGGATCATGAATTGATGGAAAAGGTAACTGAATAGCCAAGAAACTTCCAGAGCAATTTAATGAGTTATCTTCCTATGTAATTACATTCCAAAGGGGATTAATCCCATGTTTTAAATTTGAAAACCCTTCTCATATCTTCCCCTAGAGACGCTTAGTAACATTTCTAAATAATAAGAACCCAGAATCTTTCCCACTGTTTTCCAGAGGAGAATTTGTTTACACTGTGGAATGTTCATCTTTCTTCCTCAGGAAGAGTGAGGGTACAAGGATTCCTCTCCTGAATAAACACCTAGACCCTATTTTGGGACTCTCACAGTACAGTCATAAGTAGGTGTAGCAAGACATCTGGCTTTCATTAGATTACCCTAGGACAAATGGAAATGACTTAGTCCTGTAGTAAGAAATATTTTGTCTACTTTTAGAATAATACTAGTAAACATAGGTATTAAAATCTTAGGCCATTACCTCTGCGAATCATATTCCTCTAATACCTGGAAGTAAAGTATCATCATTTTCCATAAACATCTCTGATTCTTACATGTTTCTTCCCAGTTCTTCCTAGCGCAGTCACCTTATTCCTAGGTCTCTTTGCCTTCATCTGAGGCCCTCTCTGGCACTTCTAATGAGGTCTCCTTATCAAGGGAAAAGAGGAAACTGAAACTTTTGTCTACTCTGACTCAATTCTCAGTAATTTTCCATACCTAGTTCTCTCCTTTACCTTCATCCCCTGAATCGCAAAGTCCTTAAAACTGTTGGAATCTTTTTTGGAGGCTCTCTCCACTGAGCTATGACATGCACATCTGTGCTGATCCACCTGACCCTGCACTTCAATGCCATTCTATGAAAGGAAATGGATTGGAGGGAGTTGGAACTTTTTCTGGTTTTAGCCTCTTGTTAAAGCATGACAGTAAGTGATCAAAAGCTTAACTCTTTTCTTCATGACTAGTTGCTTCAATTAGATACTTAACACTTGACAGCTCCGATCTCTGCATTTCCAGATGCATTTAAGCTTCTCTCAAAAGAAGTGGAATAGTATTTATACTGTGAGCCCAAAATATCTGAGACAGATCTCAGTCAATTAGAAAGTTTATTTTGCCAAAGCTAAGGATGCACCCATAACACAGCCCCAAGAGGTCCTGAGGACATATGCTTGCTTTGTCAGGGTACAGCTTGCTTTTATACATTTTAGGGAGACATGAAATATCAATCAATATGTTTAACATGTACATAAGGTGGGACAACTGAAACGGGAAGGGGACAGGGGGAATTCTAGGTCATAGGTAGATAAAAGATAAAGGTTGCATTATTTTGAGTCCTTGATCAGCCTTTCACTGAATACACAATTTAATGTGGCTCAGTGAATCTGCATTTTTACATACACAATAGGGCAGAGGAAGACATCAGATATGCATTTGTCCCAGGTGAGCATAGGGATGACTTTCTGTCTGCAGCGCCTGTGAAGATAGCTATCATTTGCATTGTCGTGGTGAAATTCAACAGAATTGTTTTAGGATAAAGATCTTGAGGCCTATGAGGAATTTCCCTGTGGGCAAATTGTGAGGGTGGTATGTAGCTCTTTTCTCTTTTTAGCTATCTTATTTAGAAATAAAATGGGAGGCAGGTTTGCCTGACCTGGCTCCCAGCTTGACTTTTCCCTTGGCCTACTGACATTGAGATCCTGAGATTTTTCTTTCACAATGCCAAACATATATGTTTCTGTCATTGATCACATAAACATAGATACATTTACTTAAATATTAAAGATTTTGCATAACTCTGTTTATTTGAAAAGAACTAAGTATTTTGATCTCTCTTTCTTCTAAAAGTCAAATGGAATCAGCAAATTTATTAAGAAAAATGAGATTTCAAAGCTGAAACCACCATTGCAAAATTATAACTGAAACAGTAAAAGAGATGTGACCTAACCAACACCATCTTGCTTCTAACCTCCAAGCTGCCCTTGTTCATTCCTGGGTGCAGGCTAAACTAACTTTGAGAGAAACTTAGTTTATAGTCTAGCTTTGAAACAAAGATGACAATAGCCCTTTCCTGAAAAAACCCTTCCTTCCCGGGGACCAGTCTGCCTTTGTAGGACTAACAAATTAGCTACAAGATTAGAAATTACAGTTTAGAGGCCATGCAGGTTCCAGCTGCAAGTTTCTGAACTTCCCCAAATTGCTGCTGGGAATAACGTTGCTTTTGTAAAACCTAGGATCTCAGTGCCTGAGATATTTTGCAGACCCTGACTTCCAATGTACCAGCTGACACCACCCAGACCAATAATATGGACAAACCTGTTCTGTAATCCCACCCAAGGAACAGAAGAGAGCAAGAAATATTCACTTAGACCCCCTATGATTTCATCTCCAACCCAGCCAATTAGCACTCCCCACTTTCCAAACCCCTCCCCACTAAATTATCCTTAAAAACTCTGATCCCTGAATGCTCGGGGAAACTGATTTGAGTACTAGTGAAACTCCTACACAACCGGCTCTGCGTGAGTTACTCTTTCTCCATTGCAATTCCCCTATCTTTGTAAGTCAGCTCTGACTAGGTAGCAACAAGGTGAACCCGTTGGATGGTTACAAAGCCACATAAAGTCATTTACAGTATTTTGGTATCTTACTATGCCAAAATAGACTGTCTGTAGACTACCTGCAGAGACCATTAATGTTATATCAGAGAAATATTATGCTTTACATTTGTAAATTAACATGTTTGTGATGGGAAAATGACAAAATGCAGAAAACCGTAATGGAGCTAAAATCATTCAGATATAAATTCCATCTCTTTGTTATGTGCATGTGTCTATGCATACGTAAATATGCAATGTTTTATACAAGGCATGATTTGGATCACAGTGATATAGTTTGACATACCATGTTACTTAATTTTGTCATCAAACATTTATGAAATGCATTTAATATGCCATTTCCACATGTCATAAAAAATTATTTAGAACCACAATTTTTAAACTGCAAAATATTATCTCACCGGAAAGATTCAACCTAATGTGTTTAAAATTCCATTGTAGAAATAGACTCAACTTTCTCCACATTACAAAAATATTAAATAATTATATTTGAAGATGTGTCTCTACATATTTAACCAAAATAGATTTTAACAGATGAAAATGTTTTATCAAATAATATAAACATATTTAATATTTTGATAAATAATCAACAACTATGCTTACAAATACTTGCACCAATTCACGCTTACAATGAAGGCACAAAAATAATAAAAAATTACTGCCAAAATATTTTTTACTTTACCCAATTTTATATATGAGAATGTTCATTTCACTGTTTTTAATCTCATTTTTATTAGAAATAATTTTTTCATAGTTTTTTTTTATGTGTGGTATATTTTATTCACATAATAATCTATGTTCTATTAATGGAACTTCTGGATTTATAAGAGTTACCTATGTGAGTCCATTTTTTCACAATTTTTTTTTTTTTTTTTACTACTTGTTAAATCTGTATTTTTTCTCCCAGACAAGCCTCACTTTATGGCACCAGGGAGCTATATGTGGTTGAATGCAAACATATCCTCTGGAATATTAAAAGACATTTCAACCTCAAAATGACCAAAACTCAATTGATTTTCTTTATTATAATTTTGAGAAAAACTGTGAATTTTATATTTTGAAGATTGTCATATATTCATCTACCCATGGGGAGAACCTGATTATTGCCCTTAACTTCTTTATCTTCTTTACACTTTCTATTATTTGTAACTCTTCTTTGTTTATCCTTTCCTTCCTACCTTCATGACAACTGTCTTAAACTATTGTCTTATAAGCTCTTGTTGGATAACTTTGTGTAGCATAATGTCTGCAAAAAGTATAGTAGACATTTAATAAAAATGTGTTAATTTCATTAAATAAACAATTAAAATCTTCTTGCATCTGGTCCATTGTTTAATAAAGTAAAAGGGGCAGGCCATGTCAAAACTCTGTTTACAAAATGCACTTTTTTTTTCAATGATATCTGGATATGAACCAATTTTTTTTAGCAAAGCTTATATTGCTCGTTATTTTGTCACTGTTTACCTTTCAGCCTTATTCTTGTACACTTTGCCTCATGCATGATATACCTTCAGTCTGTCTGAGATTTTGTCATGTTTCTCTAGCCTGACTTTCCATCTGTTACTCTCAAGCAAATGCTAACCTCTGCTAAATGCTGCTGAGTGGAACACTAGACCCTCAAAGATGCTGAATCTACTGAGTAACATTAGTCACAAAAGAACTGATGGAAACCAGATGAAGTTCTCGAGGGGACTGCATTTCTGAATACATCTTCTGAAATTAAAGCATTCTTAGGTAATAAGACAAGTTAATACATATATGATAAAAATTCATGAAGGAAACAGTGTTAAAAAATACATTATGACATGGAGAAATAAAGGATAAAAGTTAATCTGTTTTATGTTCACTCCCACATGGAACAGGAGCACAGATCTTGCAGACGTCTATGTCCTCAACTGTAGTCCTCCCTAAATTCTCCACCAGATTTGAGATCTGTCTCCACTCTCCCCAACACACATATAAAATGTAAATACAACTTTATGTTGACTCAATTACTCTATACAGAGAGTGAGTCATTGTGCTGGGTTATTCTGTCTGAAAACAAGTACTTTCTCTTTGAAATGATAGCTACTTTAAAAGCCATAAACATTGTTGAAATTAATTAAAATTGATTTTCTATGTAACTGATAAACAGTGCTACAGAAGCTGAGGTATGAGCATAGTGCCAGAGATACACAAAAGAAGAAACAAGGTTAGGAGTATAATATAAATGTATCCAATCCATTCAACTTGAGCATTTCTATTCTAACATTTCCCCAGCCTTCATTAAAGTTTATGAAATATTTTTTAAACAGCTAGTATTTGCCAGGCACTAAGATGGGCTCTAGGAACAAAAATTCCAATAAAACATAATACATGCCCTCAAAGACATTTTGTGGTGGAAAAGATTGGCAAATAAATATTTAATAAATATGAAGAACTCTAAGATAATTTGAGGATGTTAAAACACTAGAAGAACAAAAGTCATGTGATTCAGAAAAAAGCATACTGATGGATATGATATTTAAGTTGAATTTTTTTAATGAACTGGAAAACCGAACAGCTGGATGAAGAAGAGGTGAAGAGTCATCCAGGAGGAAATAAAATGTGTATAGACACTAAAATGAAAATGATGACTGGAGTCTAAATCACACCATCATTGTCTTAGTGATGTTGTCACAGAATATCTGAGACAGAGTAATTTATAACAAACAGAAATGTATTGTTTCACAGTTCTGAGGCTGAGAAATCAAAGGTCAAGGTGTAGCAAGTTTGGTGTCTGGAGGAAGATTGGATTCTCACATGGCAGAAGACAGAAGAGGCAGGCAGCAAAACGGATCTGAGCTTGCTCTTTCATAATGGCATTAATCCCACTCATAATGTCATGCTTTCATGGCCCTATTACGTCTGAAATTTCCCTCATCTTAATATTGTTACAACGACAATTAACTTCCAACATAAGTTTTGGAGGGGACAAAACTTCAAAACATAGCAATCAAGTACTATATGTGTATTATGCTGTTAAAGTTGAAGGAAGTTCTTAAAGGTTTATATGCAGAAAGGTCATGATCCAATCTGTATGAAAGAAGACAAGGGTGATAGAATAGACTTAAAAATTGACAAATTTTCAGGAGTTCGAGAGCAGCCTGTCCAGCATGGTGAAACCCCATCTCTACTAAAAATACAAAAAATAGCCGGGCGCGGTGGTGGGCACCTGGAATCCCAGATGCTTGGGAGGCTGAGGCAGGAGAATCTCTTGAACCCGGGAGGCCGAGGTTGCATTGAGCGGAGATTGTGCCACTGCACTTTAGCCTGGGTGAAAAGGCAAACTCCATCAAAAAAAAAAAAAAATTGGCAAATTTAAATCCTAAAAACAATTAGGAAAACATAAATTAGGGAGAAACTGAAATAAGGTAGTGGCAAGAGAATGGAAAGGAAAACAGATATATTGGCATTATTCAGGAGATCCTCTGTATGGACCTTAGCAGTACACATTAATGTGATTTGTGCTCAAAGATGTTACTTCTTAATCCTATCTCTAGCTTAGAATTTTCTTTGGCTAGAAACAACTCATAAGCAGTTCTCCTTATTAGTTGATGGAATAATGATTATTTACTCTAAACATAATTTCTTAGTAGAAAGATATGACTTTTTCTTAAGTATAGAGTCAAGTTATTTTTTATAGACCATGGGAATGTCTTATTTCTATATTTCTTTCTGAAAATTTGCCTTAAGAAATGTAAAATGTACAGCATGGTTACCCCCTTAAAGAAGAAAGAGGAAGTAAACTGCACTGGAATTCTTATCAGATAATTAGAGCACCATAGTTTCTGAAATGATTTTTTAAATGTTATGTAAGAAAAGATTTAGAACATGATCTATTCTAATTGCTTGACATTCATACTGAATTCCCTATTTCCCATAGTTGGTATCAGAATGCTTAGAACAAATTTCAGATGATCAATATTTCTGGTCTTACTGTCTGTTTGTAATAGATTTTAAAGGGTCATGAAAGCTATTGTTTGCTTCTGTAAGTCCTTGTCTTTCAATCATATGTTGTTTTATCATAATAAGAATAATCAAAATTATGTGTTTATGGTAAATATTTCCAATTTTCTGTTTTTTAATAAATGATTTTATTATTTATCTCTAAATGTCATAAGAAAAGAATTGAGATTTAATAATAATTAGAAAAAGTCATCTTAGTAAATATCTGACATTTATCATTATAATTCTAGGTCTATAAATATTTTGTGTGGTAGTTTCAAGCATATAATAAGAAACAGTAAAAGTAAAACATATTGGCTTTCTAGATTTCTCATTTTTCATGTATTTGTTTATTTTTTAAACTTGGTTATCAATGATTTCTAGAAAGCATTTACAAAATATTGACTCAATCAAATATGTGCAATGTTTTAGAATATTGCTAATGCCAATAGAGATATTAGCAATATGTTATTTCTGTAAGATAAATTTGCTTTGGGAAATTTTGAAATCATGAGAGTTTGCTGATCTACTTTTATTTTTTCATTTGACGGAAACACACATACATACATATGCAAAAACAAAACAAATGCAGTTTTTAAAAAATAAAAATTGCATGTTAAATGTTGTTCAAATGACTACCAGATATTACAGGATGCATCTACTTATTTTCCCCACTGTATATACTCTTTATTAGTTAATCATCTCAACCTGGGAGAGATTAAGAAACTTACTTTATCTTATCTCAATATGAATAGTATTAGATCAATACATATTGAAATAAGATAAAGTTTCTTAATAAATATGAATAGTATTGATCTAATACTATTCATATCTATTAAATGATATTCATATCATCAAATAGTGTTTATTAAATGCTATTCATATTGCCTGGTACTGTTCAGAATGGCCTTACCTGCATTCTCATTGGTATAAAGAAACAGCCAGCGCATGTAACTACACTGGCACCTTTTACTATCCTGAGGTGCCTTCTGATCCACATTCCTCCTATATATGGAAAGGATAGAAAGAAGAGTGAATGTTTTGTTAAGAATACAGAACATATAAGATAACAGATATTACACCATCCTGTTCTCCAACTTGTTTTAAATTATATATTCTAGAATGTGTATTTGTGTGTGTACCATATGAAAACTTCTTTAATCAAGACAGTTGGATGTTTTTCAAAAATCTATTTTCTTTTTGTTTCAGTCTAAATAACATACAGGAAAGAAAAGAAAGTAAAAAATGTATGCAACAAAGAATGCAGAGATGACAGAATTACATTTCTTTTCATTTGAATCACAGAACTTAGCCAGTTTACCTTACTTAATATATTTTCAAGTGTCTTGTGTCTTCGTTTCTTCTTGATTTAAGGCAGAGGTCAGCAATTATATTTCTTTAAAGGGTTAGGTGACAATAATGCAGGCTTTGGTGGCATTACAATCTCTGTCACAACTTTCTAGAACCAGACAGGCCCAGACGGGCCTTAGATTAAGTTGGTCACTAGACCACCACTGATAATGTGGACATTTTCAAACTTTACTGACACAACAAGAGTTAGCTGACTATGGCTGAAAAACTCATCTAGCATAAACTACCACAGTCTCAGTATTTGGAAGAGTGATTAAAGTATTCACCTTAAATAAGTGAAGATATTTTGTTTTGAGGTGGGATGATAATCTCCAACCCAACTACTACTAAATAATACTAAAGTAACCATTAAATGCAAACAAATACCTTTGATCTTGTATCTACTGCAAATAGAACTTTCCTTTCATATAATTCTGCTATTTAAGAAATCAAGTATAAAATTCAGCATATATGTCTTTGTTAGAAGACATATTTTCCATTTTAAAAAATATTTATATTCAATATACTTCACACTTGAAATAATTTTTATGCCAATGATGAGCATGTATTTATTCATGTGAACAAAATAACTACGTGGAATTATTGTGATGTTCCTTTCCTACCCTGGAATTATTCCTCAGCTCATTCCTTCTGAAAGTAACTGTTTACTCTTCTCTTTTGAATGACCATCTTCATCTGGGGAAAATATGCTCTCATTCCTTTACCAGTTATTGTTTTGGCTATAGAAATGCTGCTAGTTCAGTCAAGTGACATAGGGAAGAAATGTCTGTTAGGGATATTTCTGGAAAAGTTTATCAATTTTAAAAAGAGTGAGAAGTCATGAATCTTTATATTTTCCTACTACCATGTGCAGTTGAATATAATATCTGGAGTTGTTGCAGCATTTTAAGCCCATAAGAAGATAAATCTTTGGATGAAACTAAAATGCTTAGAATGGCAACACGTAAACTTGGACACACAAGGCTCCTGGCAACAATACAAGTTACTGAGTTAACCCGGGACTACTCTATTTACCCGCAGGCATCTTGTTATGTGAGGTAATAAACTCTTTTGATGTTATTGCTTGAAGTCTTAAACAACTTATCCTCAATCTGCATCTTCAACAAATCAGAAGTCTGTTTTCTTGTGACATTCAGTGTTACATGGTGATGTCATTGGCACATTTATGAGGGCTTTGAATTATAAGAGTAGAACTAGTATCAGATAACGAATGTGGAATAGGAAATAAGCAGTAGAGCTCAGAAAATGGAGATTTTGGAGGAACTTAAGTACAAATCAAATTATCTAGCTCAATTGTGAATACAATGAGAATGCAGTTGTAAATATGGAAAGGTGGAAAACATATATCTTGTAGTTTTTGATGGCAGTTGGTTACGCATGAACTCACACCCACACCCACACACACATATTTATATAATGCATATGCACATGAAAAAATGCTTACCATCATTAGTAGTTAAGGAAATGCAAAGTAAGCCCACAATATGAAACCATTAGCAACAATTAGAATGTCTTCAATTAAAAGACTGGCAATATCAAGTGTTGAAACTTTATGTGATAAAACTGGAAATCTCCTGCACTATTGGTAAAAGTTATAAATAATACAACCACCTTGGGTAATACTTTGGGAGTTTCACAAAATATTAACATCCATTTACTATGTTGTACTACCATTGTAGTCTTAGGTGTTTGTTTAAGAGAACAAAAATACTCATATAAAAACTTGAGGCTGGGTGCTGTGGCTCATGCCTGTAATCCCAGCACTTTGGGAGGCCAAGGTGGGCAGATCACGAGATCAGGAGTTCGAGACCAGCCTGACCAACATGATGAACATGGTGAAAAGCCATCTCTACTAAAAATACAAAAATTAGCTGGGCATGGGTGTGCATGCCGGTAATTCCAGCTACTCTGGAAGCCAAGGAAGAAGAATTGCTTCAACCACGGAGGCGGAGGTTGCAGTGAGCCGAGATTGCACCACTGCACTCCAGCCTAGGCGATAGAACAAGACTGTCTTAAAAAAAAAAAAAAAAAAAAAAAAAAAACTTGAACACAATTGTGCATAGCACTTTATTTGTAGTAGCTAAAACTGAAAAACAATGCAAAGGTAAATGACAAAATAGATTTTGGTATATTCATACAATAGAATATTATCACTAATAACAAAAAATGAGCTATTAATGAAAGCAAGAATAGAGACTAATCACAAAGTAATTATGTGAACCTGTTAGCTTGTAAGTAAATGAACCTCAGACCTTCAGTTTTTTGACATAGACAAGTTGAAGTAAAAGTAAAAATGTAGGGATAAATATCTAAAATTAATATTTTATTTGGGAATAAAGAATCGCAATTAAGAACACACATGCAGACTAGTGCCTTTTGGCATGTTCTAAAAACAAAGAGGCATTTGGAAGTTTTACAAAAAGCAGAAATGTTATATATTGCTCCTTGAGAAAGTTTATTGGCACTAGCAAGGGTCTAGGGAGCTAGCAAGTTTAGATTGGTGAGTGATGGAGGTAGATAAATTAGGCCTACAGTTGTAGTTAGTCATTTCAGCAGCTATTGGGTGAAACTGGTTTCAGATTACAAAAAGCAGTGTCAGCAGCCAGGCTTGCAGATAATTACATTTTTGAGGCCATGTTCTAAGTCCTAAGTGCCTTTATCTTCTGGCATTTCAACTCTGTTTTAGTTAAGTATCACAAGAATGATCCAATGCCTATGATCAACTTTTACATACTAATGTCAAAACTTACACAATTTTGCATTTTACATATGTGCAGTTTGTCAATTAAATCCTGATAAAGCAGTTAATACAAATGTATTAAATGTATCTAGACTTTCAGATGATTCCAAATATTTCCCCAAAATTGAGTTTTCTTAGAAACATTGTTAAAAACTCCCACAGACATATTCTTTCTCAATTCACTCCCTCAAATATATTTTGATTTAAATCTGATACACATATTTTTCTTACAATCAATTTTATCATAGTTAACTAATGACATCAATGAAAATATAGGTTTTGTATTTTTTGACTTAATAGTTTTATTCCAAGGCTCACATGCAGTGTCAGTATTTTCCACTAGTCAACTGACTTAGAACTTGGTTTTATATATGGAAAAAAGTTTAAAATAAATACTAAAAAGCACTCAAGTGCATGCACATATCTAACTCTGTGAGGAAGCGGCTGATCAGTAACCCCATTTGATTCTCCTGGTCTCTGCAGTTTGTCAAATATCTATCATTGCCAGCATGAACAGTTTTAATATATGATAATTGAACTGAATATACAATGTGATGAATATAGACATTTTCCGTTTAGAAAGTTGCTTAGCATATAAAGGAGTAATAAATAAATGAAAATTTGAAATTAAATAATAAGATAAAGTCCTTTGGAGGTAACTTTTCTTTGTGACTAGTTTTTTCAATGCAATAGTTCATGAAATTCTGTGGAAAAATCACTTTGCCCAGCCTTCAGACCTCTTAAGAAAGAACCAACTATTTGTTTTAGACATTTTTACATTTATTATTAATACAAAAATACTAGAGACCATGTTGTGGTCTCTAAAAATGTTCTTTAAAAAGTTGTGTTAATCTTAATGAAGTAATTAGCCTGAAAGTATTATGACATACCTACAATTATACCTTAAATTCATTGTGGTACAGCAACACTGTACAATAGAAGAATAAATCAATTCCCATATGTAGTTTAAAAATGTTTATTGCTACAGTAAAAAAACAGGTGAGTTAATCTAATATAATATAATTTTAAAATATTATATTCAAAGTATTATTATCTACATAAAACTCATATAAAATGATAAATGAAATAGATGAGATTCTTTTCTTCAAACTGAGTTTCCATCTTTTATTTGGCATTTATAAAATATCTCAATTCAGAGTTAACATTTTATCAGAAGTAGTTCACCTATAGTTGGCTGGTATAAAATATACAACTAAAACAGTAAACTTACATACTCAAGTATAGTTAATATACTTAGAAGTATTGTAATAACTAGATCAAATACCAAACTTTTTATTCTATTGCTATTCTCATATACATTAATGGCACTTTTTCATTTTTTTTAGAATAATTAATCTGGTTTCAAAGTAATAGTATTTTACTTTAAAAACTCTATGCAAGGCTGGGCGCGGTGGCTCACGCCTGTAATCCCAGTACTTTGGGAGGCCGAGGTGGGAGGATCACGAGGTCAGGAGATCGAGACCATCCTGGCGAACACGGTGAAACCCCGTCTCTACTAAAAATACAAAAAAATTAGCCGGGCATGGTGGCAGGCGCCTGTAGTCCCAGCTTCTAGGGAAGCTGAGGCAGGAGAATGGCGTGAACCCGGGAGGCGGTGGAGTTTGCAGTGAGCAGAGATCAGCCACTGCTCTCCAGCCTGGGTGACAGAGCCAGCCTCCGCCTCAAAAAAAAAAAAACAAAACAAAACAAAAAAAACTCTATGTAAGTTAAGGAAATTTACCCATAGTAATGTCAATTTGTTGCAATTAACATTAAATTCAAAAGGATATTGCATGAATTGAAAAGCAAAATTGAAAAGAAATTTTGGGGGTATTAATATCAAAGAAACATTCTTTAAATTTTCCTTGTAGTTGTTGCTGCCATAACACTGTCCCTGTCCTTTACAATTAAAATCATCTGCATGTTGATGGACGTTGGAAAAGTGTATAAAATGATGACAATATATTTATATTAAGAAAGTTTTTATGTAGACATAAATTCTTATAGAGTACTATATGCAGGATGATATTAAGTAAACATCAATCAAAGTGTTGTGTTTTTTTGTCTTTGATAATAATTTGGCAACTATTCTTATTGTTTCCATAAAAGTTTAAAGAGGAATTAACTGTAAATTTTTGTAAACTTTTCCACAACGCACCCAAATAAGCATTGATAAGTAAACATAAGATTTAAAAAATATAGTCTTTTTTTAACATTTCCATAACCTAGCAATTATTCATACCATTTGGATTTATACATAATGCACTCTTTACAACTGCACTCATGATATAGTGTCCATTTCAGAGAACTGAGCTCAAAAGTTTAACATGTACCATGGAGGTAAACATATTCAATAAGAGAATTATCTGTCTCTTGTATTAAAATTCCAGGCCAAATGTTTTTTCTATATAGCTAAAGCATGATCAAAGATAATACAACCTATTTTTACTATGCTGAGACAAAAATGATTGTAAAACATCTGTGCCATGGTTTGATTTCCTATGACACAAATTGATTATATTTCTTCTTAAATCTAGAAGTCATTTGAGACAAAACATATGCCCAACATTAATTTGTCAGTGTCTCATATCATGAACTCAATCTAAAGAAAGTTACATGGCCGGGCGCGGTGGCTCAAGCCTGTAATCCCAGCACTTTGGGAGGCCGAGACGGGTGGATCACGAGGTCAGGAGATTGAGACCATCCTGGATAACACGGTGAAACCCCGTCTCTACTAAGAAATACAAAAAACTAGCCGGGCGAGGTGGCGGGCGCCTGTAGTCCCAGCTACTCGGGAGGCTGAGGCCGGAGAATGGCGTGAACCCGGGAGGCGGAGCTTGCAGTGAGCTGAGATCTGGCCACTGCACTTCAGCCTGGGCTACAGAGCGAGACTCCGTCTCAAAAAAAAAAAAAAAAAAAAAAAAAAAGAAAGAAAGTTAAATATAATTTTTCAAATTTTGAATCCTTTGATCTATGATATTATTAACTAGGTTTTATATTCTATAGGAAATTAGTTGTTTGAATGCTTAATAAATATCTCTCACTTTTACAAAAAAAGTTGTCTTTTCTCCTACATTTCTAAGATGTATGCAATTTAAATATTGAGAGAATACCTCAGCTAAAAAGTGTTTTCTTATTTGTATTTTGCAGCTTTCCAAATTTACAAGCTCAGATTTTGTTTAAAATTAAGAAACTTCTATTTAAATTCAGATTTTAGGTGATGAGTTTTCCTAATTATTTTTTACTCTTCTTATAGAATTCACTATGCCTCTGCAAGTAGTATCTTTTAAGAGTGTCCACTTTATTACCTTTAAATTTTATTGTCCAGAGAAGAACTTTTACATTTTCTTATGTAGCAGCAAATTAATATGCCATTCCTCTATCTCTTTCCTCCTTCTCTTCCTCCTGTACCTTTGTTCTCCTCTTCTATTCTTCCCCTTCCTCTTCTTCTTCTCTTTTTACTTTAATGTTCCTGGTAATAGTTTCTGCATCTTCGCTTGATTCTGCCTCAGAAGTATAGATCTATTTTAATTTTTTAAAATGTTCATACTTAATTTGTAAGCTAAAAAAATGAATTAAACTATATTATGTTTTAGGTAGACTAACAATCCCCCAAAATGGCCATGTCCTAATCTCCAGAACCTATAATGATATAAAGTTACATGGTATACTCGGGCTGCCCAAGACTATTCTCCCTTTCAGTAACCATTGAGAGTAAGACTCATGGGACTCATAAACTGTTATGCTCTTACTTACAGTTGATAACAGGGAAAGAACACAGATTAAAATCAGCGAAGTGAAAAGGTGCAAAAGGTATAGTTCAGAAGAAACCAAGCGCTAGGTTCCGGGTGTCTCTTCACAAAGGAGTCTCACAAGGACACACTTAATCCACCCCACAATGATGGGTAGCTACACGTTTTAAATGTTGCCCACAAGGGAAGCTCACCTGAATCTTGAGTCCAGGATTTTTTGCGGAGAGGTCACTCACATTGGCGTATAGTGCCTGCATGACTGACCTCATCTGCTCAAATTCCTGACCCCAGAGCAAAAATAACTGTTCACCATAAATGCACATTTTTAGTATAAAACATGTGATCAAATTAGTATAGTGTGAGCCAAGGTCACAATCATACAAAAACATTCATATCGGGTAGAACAGTCCATGGAATTCAAGAGGTGTTTCCAGGAGCCAGTCAGGGATCAATTCTTAAAACAAGTCTTTCTTGATAATGTGCAGGCATGTGTGCAACCCAGGCTGAGTTTATCTTTTCCTGTATGTATGATAATAGGGAATTATGGTAGCAGATGAAATCAAGGTTGAGATATAGGGATTATTGTCTATTATCTGGGTAAGCCCAAAGTAATCACTACTGTTCTTCAGTAGAAAAGGGAGGTAGAAGAGAACCAGAGAATCAGTAGTATGGGAAAAACTGATCCTAATGCTGCTGCCCTGGAATATGGTAGAATAGAGTCGTGAGCCAAGGAATGTGGATGCCTTCTAGAAACTGAAGTAGGCAAAAAAAAAAAAAAAAAAAAAAAAAAAAAAATGGATTGTGCCCTGGAGACTCCACAAGGAGCTTAACATCACCGACAACTTCACCACAGCCCAGTGAGAGCCGTTTTGGACTTATGGCCTCTAAAACTGTAAGATAATAACTTTATGTTATTTTCAACCATGAAGTTTGCTGGCAAAGCAATGTAAAACTAATATAGAGTATAATTAAAATAAGGGGTATTTATTTATTTATTTATTTATTTATTTATTTTGAGATGTTGTCTCACTCTGTCACCTAGGCTGGAGTGCAGTGGCTTGATCTCAGCTCATTGCAACCTCCAACTCCTGGGTTCAAACAATTCTCCTGCCTCAGCCTCCCAAGCAGCTGGGACTACAGGCACACACCACCACGCCCAGCTAATTTTTGTATTTTTAGTAGAGATGGGGTTTCACCATATTGGCCAGGCTGGTCTCGAACTCCTGAACTCGTGATCCACCCACCTCCCAAAGTGCTGGGATTACAGGCGTGAGCCACCACACCCGACCAGTAAAGGGTATTTAATTTAAAATTTTGATTTGTGTAGGTATCGCTGTAATTCACGCTGCCTACGTGAAATTTCAAATTAGTTTATTAAAATGTTACATCATTGTGCAGGAAAAAAAAATCATTCTATATGAATCATTTTTTTCTGACAGCAACTAGTTTAGTGAGGTTTGTGTTAAAAAATTTGGTTTCTCAATAGTAGTAAGCGCAAATCAAGTGCTCAATACCTACATGTGGCTAGCTTGCAACAGTATTAGTCAATACAGTAGAGTACTATAAGGAAAAACCATAAAAGTTTTTGAAATGGACCAAAGAAAATTACTGATAACTAGTTAGACATGTAGGCATTGTCTAGGGCATCCTCTCAGGTTATCTCTGCCTTTCATTGTATGAGCTAATTTACAACTCTATGAATTCTTTAAAACACAAACAATGCAAATGCAAATGAACTTTCCTGTGGAAAGCAATTTTATAGTTTTGCATCTATTTCTAAATTTATGTCAGTCTACATTTTTGTTAAAGTACATGTGGCTCTTTGGATTATCCTTTGAGCCAACTGTGATATCTTACTGGTGCCACCACTAATTAATGAAATATATAATGTTTTTGAAGTAAAATTGTATATTTTTATGAGTCATGATTTTTCTTTTAAAACATCCTTTTACTGATATATAAATGGAATTAGAATTTACTTAGAAAAATAATGACAAAACATGAATTTAATTCATTCTGAACTGTCCCAAGAAATAACTATCTTTGAAGCCAAGATAAAGCTCGATGTATCTAGCCACAATTAAAACATGACATTTTCTTATTTCTCATACAGAATGATAGAGACCTCTTCAAGGTCAATACAACCAAAAGAAAGAGACTTTTTTGAAGAGTGGAATCTTCTGTGTAATAAGCACTGATATTCATAAATATAGCAATGTGTTTTATTTCCTGTTACAAAGAAGCATAATTAGTGCATAAAACTTTAAAGCATAGTGTATTCATTTCCTAGGACTGCTGTAAAAAATAAATTGCCACATACCAGGCAGCTTAAAAAACAGAAATTTATTGTCTCACAGTCCTGGGGACTAGAAGTTCAAGATTAAAGTGGTGGTTGGTTTTGCTCCTTTTGAGGTTTGTGAAGAAAAATCTTTTCCAGTCCCCTTTCCTAGCTTCTGCTGCTTTGCAGGCAACCTTTGGTGTTCCCATGTTTCTGCTTCATCATTCTGATCTCCATCTTCATCTGCACATGGTGCTCTCCCTGTGTGTACTTGTCTCTAAATGTCCCTTTTAAAATAAAGTCACAATTTGTGTTGGATTAAGGGCTCAACTATTGAGTCATATAGAATATGACTTCTAGTCATATTCTAGTATGACTTCATCATAACTAATTAGTTCTGCAATGATGCTATTTCTAAATAAGGTCAGATTCTGAATGAAGTACTGGGAGTTAAATGTTCAACATGTATCAGTTTTAGGGGGATGTATTATTCCATTCTCACATTGCTATAAAGAAATATCTGTGACTGGGTGATTTATGAAGAAAAAAGATTTCATTGGTTCACAGTTCTGCAGACTGTATGGGAAGCTTCATGCTGGCATCTGCTTGGATTCTGGGGAGGCCTCAGGAAATTTTTAATCATGGCAGAAGATGAAGCGGGAACAGGCAAGTCACACAGCCAGAGAAGGAGCAAGGGGTGGGGGAGGTGCCACACTTTAAACAATCAGATGTTGCAAGAACTCTCTATCAGGAGAACAGCACCAGTGGATGGTGCTGAACAATTTATTAGAAATCCACCCACATGATCCAATCGCCTCCCACCAGTCCCACTTCCAACACTAGGGATTACAATTCCTCATGAGATTTGGGTGGGAACACATATCCAAACTATATCAAGGGATGCAATTTAACCCACAATGCATTGAAACATAGAAGAGGCTACCAAATATTCACCTGCATATGATAAAAACTCATCAACAATCTATCAATCAAAAAATAATTATTGTTGACATATGAGTTATTTCTTTCTATTTTGAGTTGTGCTATAATATATAAGTGTTACATTAACCAAAGATATATATTTTTTTTCTGTATGTGCTCTTTATGGCCTTTTAAAAATGCAGTACTGCAGCACTTAAAAAACTGTTTCATGAAGATACTTTAATGGCTCCATAGACGTCTTTGTTTAGCCATTTCCCCATTGCTGAATGTTTTTGCTGTTTCTAGAATTTGTATTATATAAATATTATTCAAAACTGCATTATTTATATATTTCTGTGATTATCTGGGATAATTTTCTCAGGAAACCATGACCAGAGAGTGGAATGACTAGATACTAACATTTTAGAGCTTGTGAATATTATATGACACTTACTGAGTATATCTGATAGGCCAGGCTTCAATCTAAGCACTTAATGGAAATTAAAGCATTTAGCATCATAATGTCCCCATGAGGTGCATAGTATTATTACCATTTCAACTCCTCAGATGTGGAAACTGAGGCAAATAGGAGGGTCAATAATTTGCTCAGGATCATGGGGCAAGTAGGCAACAGTGTTGGACATTTTTTGCATCAAATCCCACCTATTTCTAGGGCATTCAATGCCTTTGTTGATGGCATGCATATTGCCAGGTTGTGCTGATGACTGTTGTCAAACCTCAGTTCTTGTCTTCTTAGTTTAAAAGAATTTTAGAGACACAGAGCAAGGAGATGCAGCATAGAGAAATTTATTTCAAAGGAAAAAGAATACTCTGAAAGTTAGGTGCAAAATAGACAATACACTCTGAGAGATGATTCAAAGCGCATTGTTCCTAAAGATAAGACAGCGTTAACTGTTTCTGGAGAAACTCCCTTTATGTGAGTCTTACACGATTATACATAAGAGGGTGAAAATAGGTGTTACTAGTAAGCATGTTTTGAGTGGTCCTCTGGAGGCACATGCACAATAGCTATACATGCTTGTTCATACATTGCACGTCGCATTAGCATCTCAAATATCCACCCAGTGATGTGTTTTTTTACTATTATAATAAGCAAAGCTTCAGTCTCAGGACAGGTAAAATCAAAATGTGTGTGCATGCTTTCTACAGGGGAAACTCCTTACTGGAGATAACTTTGCTTGAATGAGGTTGACTGTGATGCAAATGCTGGGACTTTTGCAGTGATGGTGTGGTCTCCATGATTGCCATGTCCTGAGCACATCGTTGACTATCCTGCCTCAGTTTCATATTAGAATATGTATTGAATTACTTCTCTGTTAGGAAAGTCCTAGTGACCAATTTTTTCAGGCATCTTCAAAAAAGTTAATATACTTTATAATAATTGTCCATTTCAAGGGTAAAAAAATCATATCATAGTCTTCATTTGCATTTCTTTGATAAATTTTGAAAAATTTTTAAAATTGTATACATTTATATAACTTATATATTTCAATTATCAACTATCAGTTACTGGCTTGCAATTTTTATAATGTCATACAATTGTAGAATGAGACAAGTTTTTTTAAAAGCATTTATTTCATTCTCAAAATTTAGTTTTGGCTGCTGACTAACAATTATCCAGTTGTCCTCAGGCCAATTTCAGGTTGCAGGGAGCTTATAAATATCAACTTTTCTTAAAATTTACATCTTTACCATCTTTCCCACAAAAATCCACATTTTCTGTTTATTCTCTTCTGCCTCAGAATCTTGTAACCAGCCAAATATAAAGCAAAGCAGAAAGACTAGTTCCCTTTTAGAAGACTATTCTGCCAGCTACTTATCAGAAAGGTTTTTTTATTTTTATTTTGTCAGAACTGAATTTTTAGTAATGACTTTTCATTTAGCAGCCACCTATTTTCAAGGGATATTTTGAGTACAAGATGATCTACCAATTGTTATCTAAATGATAAAAAGTAAAGAATAATATTTGCTTACTCTGTTCATGCATAAAGGAGTTCTACCCAGTTCCACACACGACAAAGTACACAGTATCTTCTACCCTCAAATCTATCCAAAAATTACGTTGGTAGTGAGAACATAGTGTACCAGTAGTTCGATCAATGTGTGAGTGTCTGTCTTAATTTATTATGGTATACCGGACTTCAAACAAATGCTTTTTGAATGATGAGTAAATAGTGCAGAAATAGATTTAGGTTCAGTTGCTATAATTTTCTGCATCACAATACAAGTCTTGTAAACATGTTTGAAGACCTGAAAATAAGGCAAATCACCTCCAGGCTATATAGTCCAAAATATCAATGTCCATGGACAAATTTCTTAATCCAAAATTATCAGATATAATATTCAAAATACACTGAGTTATGAAATGGAGTGATGCAGGTTACAACTATTTGGTCGAATATAGGTGTGTATATATATAAAATCCCATTTTGTGATGTGTATTTGCTGCTGTACCTTACAAACTGTATTCTTAAAGCAAGAAATATCAGTGGGTTTGCTTTGTCACTGGTCAAACTTTAGATAAATTTAACTGTAATTATGAAAGTTAGCTTCTAGTCTTTTGCCTACAAAGCAGTCTACAGAAAAGTGCAAGATCTTCTTTTAATTGCATACTTGGAATTGAATAGCTCTCCTGTGAAGTTGAAAACTGCAATGTGTTGAATGAATTTCTACCTCCCATTTCCTGAAAATGATAAAATGAGGTTCTTTAAAAACTCACCAAAGGCAAACATAATTCCAAAATCTCATTCATCAGTATCTGGATGACCTTTATCACTATAGTGCACCCAGGGTACCATTTGGTAGCAACTTAAAAATAATTTCTTCAGTCATCCCTCTTGCTCAATTTTTTTCACATCTGTGGAGCCCTAGGTAAAATTTACATGATCAACATTTTAGCCTCACAGAGGAACTGACTATAATTCACTTGGGCAGGCAAGGTTTTCTTACATCTTTATCAATGTTTCATTTTATTTTACAGTGAAAAACTTTGTCCCTGCTGTGGTATGCAAAGGAATCCTAGAAAATAACCCATGTGACTTTTTCTTAAAAGTACTAAAATTAAAAAGGACACTTTTCATATGTTTTGATCTCTTTCTTGGCATTGAATATACGGTTTGTCCCATGGGGACATTATCTAGAAAGGATATGTCACTTACCAATCTCTTCTTAAAACCATTATGTCTAAGTGAACCATGGTTATAGATATTTTATCACTTTGCATCTCCTAGATTGCCCCCATACAACAGAAAAATGGAAACAATTTGGTTATATTCCAGAGAATGCACAGGCTTTCCGTTAATTGAAACCTTCATGATAATCTGTTGTTATCCTCCAAGTAAATAAGTTGCAGCAGTATGTCTACTACTGAGAATACATTCACAAAAATAGTGTTTATCATGTTTCAGAAAACAATTCTCAGTTATCAGGTTGCTTTTTTTTCCTGATAAAGCAACTAACCTGGCTGGCATCTGACAGATATAAAGTATTGTACATGTGCTTCTCCATGGGATGCCTGTCAAAATCCCTCAAAAATATTGGTTTCCTCCAGCCCTTTTGTTTATAATTCCTCTAACACAAGGCTATCAGGATAGCCTATACTCTCCTACAGACAAACCAGTGACTAGATACATTAACTCTTTCTGGAGTTGTCTGAAGGTTTCACTTACTGCTAAATCCACCCACAGGGCAAACAATAGCACTTTACTTTCTCAATTTAAACTGTTTGCTGTGTTTTCTCCATGAACTGTTCATCAATGAAAGAAAAGCAGCAATCTTGAGAGTTTATATATCCTGACAATCTTATTAAAATTCACATATGCATCACTATCAATCTCAATAACAACAAACTCTCCCCTCAAAAATGGTAACATCATAAAATACAAGAGAAAATATAGAAATCTGTAATTTTCAAGATATTACTAGTTACTTTAAAGCTGATTTTGTCATTTAATACTTGTCCAGGGTTAACACTTAAATCAGTGTTATCAGTGAAAATAATAGACCTATGTCAACAGAAGAATCAGCCTAAACATTTTAACAGAAATGGAGCCTAAAACATTTTTTTTTAATTAAAAGAAAACAAATTTCTCTTTTAAAACCATTTTATTGGTATTTTGTCCTTTCTTAAAATAATCTCATAATTATACCAAACAGCAATCTCAGAAAGTCCTTTTTAAGGGGGTATAATACCTTTGCCCTCTTTACAAATTTACTGATTAAGTAAAATAATTACATAGCTTTTAAAGCATTTCCGATAAGTAGAATTTAAAAGGTTTAGGAAATTTTATTTAAGTAGAATAAAGTAAAATGACAGTGACCAGTAAGTTAGACCTAAATGACAAACAACAACAAGTTTTTGGTACCATTTGAATTCCCAGATATATCACTTTGTGTCAAGAGGGCATGTAATGTGCTTGTATGTTGACAGCACTTCTAGGTACTCACTAATTAGCTGAGCATTTGGAAATTCCAGGAAACAAGGGTAGGTTGAGATGAGCCTCCTTAGAATAGTTTATGTGTCACTTCTGCTCATAATTTGATAGCTCCCTGTGTCAAATATCCAGGTAAAAATCGGACAATTTAGTCACCTTTCCAGTTCTTTCTCAATTTCAAATACTTTGATTTCTCATTTTATATCAGGGTAATCTGAGTTCCCTTCCCTTTTTGTTCTCTTCCCTTCCCTTCCCTTCTCTTCCCTTTCCTTCCTTTCCTTTCCTTCTTTTCTTTCTTCCTTTCTTCTTCTCCTTCTTCTCCTTCTTCTCCTTCTCTTCTTCTTCTTCTTCTTGAGACAGAGTCTCACTCTGTCACCCAGGCTGGAGTGCAATGGCTTGATCTCCTCTCACTGCAACCTCTGCCTCCCAGGTTCAAGCAATTCTTCTGCCTCAGTCTCCAGAGTAATTGGGATTATAGATGCCTACCACCATGCTCAGCTAATTTTTGTAATTTTAATAGAGACGGGATTTCACCATGTTGGTCAGGCTGGTCTCTAACTTCTAACATCAAGTGATCTACCCTCCTTGGCCTCCCAAGGTGCTGGGATTACAGGCATGAGCCACCATGCCCAACCCCGGCATTATTTTTCTATAATTTAATATTTTTTGATATTAAAATCCTTGAAATCCTAGTACTTTTTTATGCTTGGAATTATAATAAGTGAAAAGTGATAAAATATAGAGAAGATATGTTAGAAAACAATAATAAGAATAAAGTTCACAGTAAAGGGATGAAATGGAAAGAATGTCTTATCTTAGGACATTTAAATATCACTAGAAGTCACTAGAGACAGCTATGGCTAATATGTAGAATAAAAGCATCAATGAGACTTTACACTGATGCATTTATCTTGTATATATTTAAGTAATATAATAGGTGTATTTAAACAAACAGATGAGTAAACTAGAAGTCAGAGAGGTTAACTAATTTCCACAAGGTTATGTAGGATGTGAAATTAAGTAGTATGACTTAAGATTCCTGGCATTGAACCACTTCACTGTATTGGCTGCAGGTGTTTCTTTGGGTAAATCTATCACTGACTTATTTCAAAAGTACTGTAAATATATCATCAAATAAAATATGTGTATTATTGCTGAGAGTAGACTGCAGAATTAAACTTAATAATAACAAATCAAAAATGCATCCCTGGAACTATTGAATTAACATGAATATAATTGTCAGCTCTGTAAAAAAGCAGTTTTGGCAGTAATTCATAAGGTTAAAATGTGTTTCTTCATCATCAGATACAGGGGTACCAAGACCTCGTTGAGTTAATATTTTTTTCATTTTTATGTTCATCTTTTCTTAATTATTTTTTGTGTGATTTCTCTTTTGGTGCATGGATTATTTAGTAGTTTACTGCATAATCTATAGACTAGTGAATTTTTTTGTCCCTTATTTATTTGTAGATTATGTTTTGAACCTGAAAAAAGAGCATTCAAGTACTGTTCCTTATTTTTCCATCCTGAAAGATTTTGTGTATGATTTAATATTTACATCAACTTGGCAATGAAGCTACTTGTGTCTTATTTTTGATAGACAAAGTTTTTGATTATTCATATTTGTTATATAGAATTATTCAGTTTAAATTTTCACTTGAATTCATTTAATAAGTTATATATTTCTAGGAGTTCATGCGTTTATACAAATATTGAAAATTTAAAGTCTCCCATAACTTTTTAATTAACTTTTGTAACACTTGTCATTTACTTGAGTATTATCTTTCATTAAATTCTGATGTTTATGTTTGTATCTTCTCTCCAAACTTCAAAGAGCCAGATAATAAGTTTGGGGATGAACAGAAGTCTCCCACAGTTAGAGTCTGCAATGCAGGGGTTGGGAACTGAGCAGTGGCTCCCTAATATCTCTCTCTTGCTAAGTCCCCTTGTTTTTCTTATTCTTTCTCCGAAATGCTTTTCATTTTTGTTAGGCATTAAAAAAAAATGAAAAAAATTCTACTTTTTTTCTTATTGACTATCTCTATTATTATTATTTTTTCCACTATTTTTTCTTTTCTATTTATTTTCTTTTCTTTGATTTTTATTTTAAAAAATTCTCTTAATGAAGATCAAGTTTAAGATATTTGTTATTTTTATATTTTTATCTAGATTTACTTTACTTGAAAAAATAAATGCTTAATTTTATCTTACTCTTTGATAATCTTTGTAATCTTTCTAAAATTTTAGATAAAAACAGTATTTTTAGTAAGAGTACACATTTACCTGCCTCCTCTGTGTTTTGATGTGTGGTGTTGCCATTAATAGTTACTCAAAAATATTTTTAGAATTTTATTTATATTTCTTCTTTGATTCATGAGTGGCTTATAACTATATTTTTTATTTACCCAATTATATGGCTTTTATCTTTCTCATACTAATTTATAACTTGGTTATATTGTAATCAGAAAACTAGAAATACTGAAATACTTACTTTTAATTTTTTAAGTTTTTGGTTAGATTCTATTCATGACATAGTACATAACCAATTTATGATATATTAAATGTATTTACAAAATAATTGTTCTGCTGTTGTGTGCAGTTCTATGCATGTCCATTTTGTCAATTTCCTTAACTGTGTTGTTCATAATTTAAATATCTATATAGATTTATTATGTGCATTTACTATAAATTACTGAAAGAATTTAGTTGAAATCTTCCACTTTGAAGAGTTTCCTGCTTTTATTTTTTAAAGTTGTTTGGTTTCTTTGATCTATTAGCTATCCCTCATGCAAATCAGTTAGCATGTTTTTGTTACTTAGAATTTTAACATTTTTATACTTTCCAGAAGAAAATCCCTGTGGAAGGGAATGAGTGGAACAGAGTGATGAGCAGAAGAAATCCAACTCTGATATAAGCCTGTCATTCTCAGGCAACCCCTCAGGTAGTCCGGGAGCTGAAATGGCTCGATTTATGCCAAATCCTCTGAGACTTACTAACTCTGCCTCATGTAGTCATTTGATGTGGCTGCTCTGGAAAGGCATTATCATTGGGGAGGTGGCTGTGTGTCACTGAAGCCATTCCTGAGTTCACTGAGAACTGAAAACTGTAACCTGACAGCATTCTCAGCAACCAGGGCAACAAGTCATTCCTTGAAGAGAGCTCTGGGTTAAGAATCTCTGTGTTCACCACATAGAGCTACAATGCTTTTCCTTTCATTCATTTCTGTATAAGTCATCTCTTTGCTCAACGTTTATAGCATATCTCTATTTTTCCCATATATTTCTATTATTGTCTTTTAACTAGAACATTGAGTATAATCATATTTAATTATATTATTAACCTATATGAAATGCAATTATAGTTTTTTAAAATTTAAGATGTATTTTTTTTCTTTTTTTTTAAGTTGGGATCTGAAATGACTTTTACCACTCATATGATTTGGCTTTGTGTCCCCACACAAATCTCATGTCTAATTGTAATCCCCATGTGTTAGAGAAAGGACTTGGTGGGAGGTGATTGGATCACTGGGGCAGACATCCCCCTTGTTGTTCTGGTGATAGTGACTGAGATTCCGCGAGATCTGGTTGTTTGAAAGGTGTAGCCCCTTCCCCTTTACTCTCTCTCTCTCTCTCTCCCACTGCCATGTGAATATATGCTTGCTCCCCCTTTTGCCTTCTGCCACGATTGTAAGTTTCCTGAGGCCTCCCAACCATGCTTCCTGTACAGCCTGCAGAACTGAGAACCAATTAAACCTCTTTTTTTAATAAATGATCCAGTCTCAGGGAGTTCTTAATAGCTGTGTGAGAACAAACTAATACAATCATTTTAATACCTGAGAGGTATTTTCACTGGAGTATAAATTCTAGGGTGGCATTTATTTCTTTTAGCACACAAACAATGTTATTTCATAATCTCATGGTTTCTATCGCTGCTCATAGGATGTCAGGTTACACAGAACTGTTGCTCCTTTAAAAGTAATTAATCTTCTCTCACCCCAGATTTTTCTAAGATTTGGTAACTGTCATTTCTTCTCTATTGTTTAAATAAGATGACTTAGGTGTTTAATTTATTGATAGTATCTTTACAGGGATCCATAGGACTTAACATTTGACTATGTCTTTCACGAGTTGTCTTTTTTACATATGCTTCTCCCTCATAGGGTCTGGTTTGTACCATCTATTAATAATATATTTCTCCCTCACTATAAATATTAACATGATTCTCCTTCACTATATATATATATTTTTTTTTCATTGTGGAGCAATATGCAACCTTGAATGGAGTTACTCTTTCCTGAGAGATTTTAAATTTGCTTTGACTAATCAGCTAGAGATATAACTAGCCTGGAATCACCTCAATTCAAGTGAAGACTTGATTATCCATTGGTTAGGAAGGCATTTAAAGCCTGGTTTTTTTTTTTTTTTCCCCCACTAAGACTCGATCACTTGTATTGTTTCCTTAACTTAGATGGATCCTTCTTTTGTGCAGTGGGTCTTCTGTTAGAGTACCACTCTCTGTGGCTTTTATTTTGGTCTTCTAAAACAATTTTGCCCTATTTCTACATGAGAAGGTAAGAAAAAATATATACTCCAGACCAAGAGTGCCTACAGGTTGTTTTGCTCTTTGGACATTAATATTTCTCACAATTCATCTTAATAATTTATTACTATCTTGTTAGCTATTAGATGCTTTTAAAAAGATTTTAAAATATATATTTTATCCAATTACCCTAGTTATTTTCAGCAAAAGAGTTTTCCCAGATAACTTAGCCCATTATTTCTGGAAAATGGAAGCTCACACATACACATGAACAAAGCCAAACATGTGGTTATTGATTGTTAGTGTGACCTATTTCTCAGAGCCACAGGACAGCAAAGGATTTGCTCCTTCCCCAGTAAGTGATGAATGCTTTTCTCAACCTCTAGTAATACTTAAATACAAAGTTAAAATTTTCTTCTTGATGTGATTAACAGTACAATCCCATTTCCCTAGTCAATCATGAAAGTTCTAAAAGATAGTAACTTACTATGTACATATTGTAGTTAAAGAGGATTTTTGCGTGTGCTTGAACTGTTAATTGGTAATAAAGCAACTGCCTTTACACAGTTCAATGCTGGTGAAACATTTGGTAGTCTATTATGCTATACATTTATTTAATATGGAAGCATTTAAAGACATTGACGGAACAGTTTTAATTGAAACCTAATTGTTTATGTAATGGCTACACTATACAAAATTAAAAGTGGCCACAATATCAGTCAGTAATAATACGCATTCATGCTGAAAAAGACTCTTTCTTTATAATGATAAGAGAAAGCATTTTCAGTAATTTCATAAGTTTAAGATCATTCAATCTTTTTACTCTCAGACAAACAACAAAGAAGCAAATGTGGAAACAAATAAACGCATTGTAGCTGAATCTGTTTCTCTTTAATGTCAAGACAGTGTTCAGAGCCTTTCACTCCTATCACTTGGATACATCTGTTACAGACATAAAAGAAAGTATGGAATTATTTCAACATACTTTGAATCTTACTCTATTAAATCTTCTCAGGCATATTCCTTTTCAAAAAAAAATCAAAGTCTTTTTAAAGACAAGTTGCAAATCTGTTCTCCATAGTAGAGTCATGCATATTAAATGTTAATCACAGCCAAATAAATATTTACAGTAGTTAGTGCCAAAATGAAACTGTATTTTGTTTTTGCAGTAAATTTTCTATATTGCTCTCTTACTTGAATGATCTGAGTTAGGACACTGAAGATGAAATAACAAATTCTGAAGTCATTCTTAATAATGCTTTATGTAATAGAGTATTCATTCTTAATAAATGCTCACATATTCCTCTGAAATAACAGAGACAATTAAAATAATTATTAAATTTACTTAAAATCACACTGTTGTAGTCTCATTTATTCAATATGTTTCTTTTCAGAGAAAAGTTAATATTCAGATTTTATTATGTTAGTTCAGTCAACTAAGAGATTGTCCTAGATTAAATGGCAAACTTGGATTATAAAATGATCTCCCTTCTCATTACATTAAATCACAAATTTTATGTGAAAATTGAGACATTCTATTATTGCAGTGGTTGTGCATGTGTCTCTGCCTGTATTTTCCTATTACCCTGTACTCTGTTTGCATAGCCCTTGCACTGAAGTGTAAACATGGTATACCAATCTTATACTAACTTATGGTTAGATCTAATAATTGCACTTGTTTTCTGTTTTTTTTTATTTACATGGGGTACATTTAAAAAAATATTCTATATATATATATATGCCTGTATTTTCCTATTACCCTGTACTGTTTGCAGAGCCCTTGCACTGAAGTGTAAGCATGGTATACCAATCTTATGCTAACTTATGGTTAGATCTAATAATTGCACTTGTTTCTGTTTTTTTATTTACATGGGGTACATTTTAAAAAAATATTACATATATATATATATATATATATATATATATATATATATATGTAGAGAGAGAGAGAGAGAGAGAGAGGAGAGATGGCCTTACTCTGTCACCCAGAGTGGGGACAGTGGCTTGATCATAGCTCACTGCAGTTTCAACTTCCCAGGCTCAAGTGATTCTCCCATCTCCTGGTCCCTAGTAGATAGGACCACAGGTGCACACCATCACATCAGGCTATTTTTACTTTTTTTTGTAGAGATGGGGTTTGCTATTTACTCAGGCTGGTCTTAAACTCAGGGACTCAAGTGATCTTCCTCTCTTCTCCTCTCCAAATGCTGGGATTATAGGTATGAGCCACCACTCCCTGCAAGGCATATTTTAAAAATAATCTTCTTTAAAAGAAATCTAAATTGAATACTAGGTGGCATTTTTCTACATTAGCAATGGCTATCTCAAGTTGGTTTTGTAGGACAAAGAAATTTTAAGCACTAGTAATGATGTCTTTTTCTAACTTTTATGAAAATTTTGTCACCATATTTACTCATTTCTATTTTGTACTCTATTATAATCAATTATGCAGATAGTTTGAATCAAACACTTTAATTCAAAGCAGAAATGAACTTAAATTCTTAGTTGTTTTTCAAAAGTCAATCCATTCAAACAAAACATAAACAATACATGTAATCTTATAATTTTCTATTTTATTTTCTAACTTTTTGTTCTTTATAAGTATGGCTTTTTTTTTCTCTCTCTTCCCACTCAGGTACAAAAATAGTCACTAACTGTTTGGGAATAAGTTTTCAATCCCACTGTGAAATTATTCATAAAGGCATCCTGCCTTCACTAGTAAATTGAATCATACTGTGATGACTATGAGGAGCAGCACTCCCATCAATTAGACGAATTTAATCTTTAAAGATAAGTTCAGTTTGATAACCATTAAGTGCACCTTAAATTAAAACAAAGAATATACCTTTTGTCTCAGCAAGAATTAATCCAAAATAGATTATTAACACAATATATATACCATAGTTTGGTTTGAATGACATGTATAGATAATCTGTTGAAATCCACATGGGCAATACATGTGTGTCATTAATTAAGTGGATTGCCTTCTCCATTCAAACTATGTTAAAACTTTGTAGGTTTGCTTCAATTAAGCATTTTGAAACTGATTGTGTGTTCACTGAATATAATACACAAATTTAAAATATACTTAGAAGGAGTTACATTAGTTTAATAAAAATACAATAAACAGCATTGAGAAAGGAGTCCCAATATAAACAGGTTTTAATAGTTTTGTTGGTCTGAAATTTACACTTTTTTCTGTATCTCTTATTTAGTGAGACATTTAATGTATATCACAAGTACTCAGGCTTTCTTTTCCACTTTTTTTGTTCTGGTCAAACTAAAGAAAATCTTTAAGCTTTACTGAGGAAAAGAAGAAAATCACCCAGAGACTATTATATTCCCAACAAGATAAGGACCTAAACTAGGTGGAACTGACAATCTACAAAGTGATACTGTGCAATATAAGTAAAAGTTGGTCTGAACGGAATGTTTGAATTTTAAATGCCTAAACTCAACATTACATCTCTGAGTGTGTGTGCATTTGTATGTGTGTGAGTACATGAGTGGGTGTATATATCCCACATCTGGGATTCTATCCACAAGCATTCTTATTTTAAATGTATATATTAAATTAATTTTTGCAAGCCCACCAAAGATTAGAACACTGCTATATGCCAAATCAAATTAGAGTTCACATTTTCCAAAGGCCTTCTCCCATCATTTTTACCAAAGTGCAGTTTCTCTCGACAGCATGTAATGCATACAAAATGGCATCAGACTCACTTCTGAATACATTAGCTTAATGTCCAACTAGCCATTGCTATCCAACCAGGATGACCTTTACAAGTAAACTATCCCTTTCCCAACAGAGGCAAAATATTGTATGCAATTTATTTACACTACTGAATATTACTAATGATAACTTAGTCAAACCTAAGAGATATATGGTCTTGTTTTTTTAAATTTTTTTCCACAATCATGGAGGGTTCAGAAAGCACATGGTACTAACCACCAAGACATTTACCTTCAATAACAGATAATATTGATAATAAATAATAATATGAAATACAACCCCACATTTCTTATAGAAATATAAATATCATAAGAATTGTTAGAAACAAAAGCTCATAATTATTTTAATCTACTTATCTTGTTTAATCATCTATTACTTCTTTGAGGACCTTATGCCTTAGTTATAATGCAATATTTCAATGTTAGTGTCAATCTTTCACACGTATTTGCATTTACAACAACTTTTCATTTACTGCAGAATAGAATTACATCTCCTTCTCTCCCTGAGAAGTTTTATTTTTCAAAATTAGCTGAACATTCTCCCCTTTAATATACTCTTTGTCTTCCAGAAATTAATCTTTAAAACCCTACACTATTCTTTCAAATCACATTATTCTTATAACCCTTAATACATTGCAATATAATTATTTGTTCAAATATCCCAAATCTGTCACCTCTGCCTGCCTTTCAAAGTGCAAGCATCAATTCCCATATTTACTTTTGATTTCTTTACAGTCTGAATCTCTTACTATTTTTTACCCCCCTTTCTACCCAATTTCCACTTTGTACTGTGGTACACTTTAGAAAATGCAAACTCTAATTTGATTTGGCACATAACAGTGTTCTAATCCTTGGTAGGTTTGAAAAATTGATTTAACATGTACATTTAAAATAAGAGTGCTGTGGTAGAATTCCATATGGGGGATACATACACTTATGATTTACGATGAATGAAGCTATACTATGAAGAGGTGATCAATGTTAGCAAGTGGATGATTGTGTTGTTTCTGTTTAATGTAATCTAAGAATATTAATTATGAAAATAACCTCCAGTGACACAAATACTTCATGTATGTGGTATCTTTAGGCAAGAAGAGACTAGGATAGAGTAAGCGATGTGAATAGGTAGAAATAGAAAGGCCAATGAAAAATACAGAAATCGAAGGAGATCAAAGAGTAAAACAAACCTGCAGGTGCTTATTTGAGTTACACTGTGTATAAACTGATGGATGACCTACAGGGACAAGAAATAGAATGTGGCAGATAGTATAATTTGTCTGCTCAAGGACCATTTTCTTCTCTTTTTATGGTGGCAAGATTTCAGTGGTAGTCTCATTCTCATTAACAGATGGAGTTAGAAGAGGACATACAATTTGACTCTGGCCAGAGTCATAAGAGACATTTTCCAGTTTCTTTGGCAATGTTTTTATTTAGGTTCATAAAAATAATTTCAAATGTTATTTATTTCTGTTGTACATTTTCTGTTGCACATTTGATTATTTGAGGCAAAAATTGGTAAATATTGTGTGTATTGTTTTTCAAATATTACTTCCTCTTTCCCCTAGAACTCCAGTTAAACATATTTTAGGCTTCTTGATGTCACGCAAGTCACTGAAGCCCTGTTTAATTCTTTTTATTTTTCTGAGCTACAGTTGTCTTGTCTTCAAGTTCACATTTTTTTCTTATAAATTTTTAATGTTCTATTTATCTCATTCTACTAATATTTTATTTTTACTATTGTATTTATAGCAAAAATCATCCTTATTGATACAAACTAGGGAAAATGAAAAAACACACTCACATCCATGCACACATGCTTACACATACACACTTGAGGTTCTTATACACTGCATGATTCTAAAATTTAAATGGGTAATTCATTTCAACACTGCCCTCTCATTTCCTTGACCTTCTCATTTCTAATTACATTCTTTTTTTAATCACCTTTCTTCTATTTTCATCAGTACACAATGCATATTCTTTCTACTGGAAATATACTATGATTTAACTGATTAATAAACTCTCAAATACAAACCGTGGCTTCTATTTCAATAATTACCATTAACTTTTTAGTCTCAAATGGATATACCAGGGTGTATCTGTTGAATTCATATGTATCTACTTAGTGATCTGTTTATTTATCTGTCAACCTTTTCTGTTGCACATGTTTCCATCTCCAATTTTAAGTCAAGGGTCTGTTGCATCACTTAGAAATTTCTGTTATCCATTTTCTTTTTCCTGTATTGTGCTATTATAGTAACCTTGAGTGTGGACATGGAAATTTGGAAATTTAAAACTCAGCACAGTGACTTTCTCTATATTTGCGTTTATATTACTGAATAGAGAGAAATACAAAAATCACAGAATTATGCAGAGAGAAGTGACTGCCTTATCCGAGTCCCCTTCTAGCATAACTCTTATGTTTATATTTTCTCAAAGAATATCCAAATAAATATCACATTTTATGGGAATTTTTGTCTAATTCTTATAACGTTTCGTTTATGAGATCATGTGCTTCTGTTATGTGCTCTCACACTATCACAAAATTGCTATCTCATTTTAAAATTATTTTTTAATCTGACTTTCTACATGCAAATATAAACTGAAATGAAGACAAAATCTGTCCGTATTTTAAAGCACTCGTGGCCGGATGCGGTGGCTCATGCCTGTAATCCTAGCACTTTAGGAGGCTGAGGCAGGTGGATCACCTGAGGTCAGGAGTTCGAGACCAGCCTGACAACATGGTGAAACTCCGTCTCTACTAATAATACAAAAATTAGCCGGGTGTGGTGGTGGGCGCCTGTAATCCACTACTCAAGAGGCTGAGGCAGGAGAATCGTTTGAACTGGAGAGGCGGAGATTGCAGTGAGCTGAAATCATGCCACTGCACTCCAGCCTGGGCAACAGAGCGAGATTCCATCTCAAAAAAAAAAAAAAAAAAAAAAAAGACTCTCTCAAGTGTGTTGAATAATACCAGTTAAATAGATGGTAAACTATAAATAACATTTTTTATTCATAATATGTATAGTCTCTATATTACATATATAGACGTATATATTACATTTTTGTACCTAACAAAATGTAACCTATATATTACATATATAGACTATACATGTTTATATATACATACTTGTGTGTGTATATACATACACACATATATATTATTTACTCTTTATTGTAGTGTGAGACAGAATAGTGTAGTGACTACCAAGGTTGTAGGCTCACATTCATACTGCCTAGGTTTAACTTAAGCTATTCCACTTTTAAGTTTTATGACCCTGGACAAATTCATCAATGTTTCTTTGGCTTCACTTTATGAAAGTTGAATATAATAACATAACTTTTTCTTCTTCAAAAGTGATTTAGACATTTTTAAAGTATTTCTGAGGATAAAATTTGTTAAATCTACAAAGAACTTAAAATAAAACCAGCATCATGTTGCCTTAGCTCTCATAATTACTAAATATTATTATATGTTAAAGAGATGAACATATATAAAAATTAATTTCAAAATGAAAAGAAAGAATTAATTTCTCAACCAGGCATTGTGATTCACGCTTGTAATCCCAGCACTTTGGGAGGCCAAAGAGGGCAGATCACTTGAGGTCAGGAGTTCGAGACCAGTCTGGGCAACATGGTGAAACCCTGTCTTCACTAAAATTACTAAATTAGCTGGAAGTGGTGATACATGCCTGTAATTCCAGCTACTCATGAGGCTGAGGCACGAAAATGACTTAAACTCAGAAGGCAGAGGTGGCAGTGAGCCAAGATCACCTCCAGTCTGATGAGAGAATGAGACTCTGTATCTGGGAATAATAATAATAATAATAACTTTTCAAAAAAAGTAACACTGATACATAGTTTGTCTCAGACACTTGCAGCATTTACTATACTATTTGGGACAATGTTGGTATCACATACATGTTAGGTACGAAAATAATGTACTATATTTAAAATATAGAAACTCAGTAAATTGAAATTAAATTTATTGTATTGGAAATGGAACAGAATAGCAGTTCTGCCAGAATGAGTACAAGTTGGGATGAAATGTAGTAAAGTAGAAGTAGTTGTGGCTTTACAGTTTTAAGTATGAGGTAAATTCTGAATATGTAGCTAAATAAGTAATACAGACCGGGAAAGATATAATTTTTGACCAATAATTTAAACATCTTGTTCCAAGAGCAAAATAAACATCTATATCCAATAATTTAACACATATTTACCTTACTAAATACCTCCAATGACTTTTCAGTTTCTCATTCAACTGTATGGCAATGTTCAGTTCTTTAACAGAATCGGCAGTGTCATACATGATCTGTCTCCAACTTGTTATTCCAAACTCACTTTTCAGGGTTTCTCTACATGAACCATGACCATCAAACATTTTGAGCCATTCACTGTTCCTGAAAGCTCATTCACACCTCTGTGTCGTGGCACAGTTTGCTTAGTTTTTTCATCAACTCTCTTCTATCAATTACTATTTTTCTTTTTAAGACACAAAAGTTTAACATTATTATTAAGACTTCTTTGCAGAAATAATGGGCTTAGGATGAGAAGAATGTGGACGTATCATTAAAAAAAATTAAGTTAGAAATAATGTGCGAAGACTTCATCTCCAGACATGGCTTTAATACACTTTATATCTCAATGCCGCCAAAGTAATATTATCAGTTGAGTTGCCAAAATGCATTTCACCCTTGTCAAGCCAACTGTCCCTTGATATATTTCACATAGCTCCAAGAAACATCAAACCCAACAAATGCAAGAGCAAGTTGCTGGATTTCTCCCAATACATTTTCTCTTATGAAACCAACATTTTTTCTTTAAAATATAAAACTGACTTTTCATTGGGCTCATTAAAAATGTTTAAACACTCATCAATGGTCATAGAATATATGCCAAAATCTTTGGCAGGGTCTTGAATGCACTGGCCCCTCTCTCCTTCTCCATCTTTATCTCATGTCATGTTTCTTTTTGTTCTTGGTGCTTCAGTCACACTTACCATTTTACTGTTCTTCAAATGCACATGCTTATTTATTTATTTTTTGAGATGGAGTCTCTCTCTTTTGCCCAGGCTGGAGTACAGTGGCATGATCTAGGCTCACTGAAATCTTCACCTCCTGGGGTCAAGCAATTGTCCTGCCTCAACCTCCGAAGTAGCTAGGCTTATAGGCGCCCACCACCACATCCGAGTAATTTTTGTATTTTTAGTAGAGACAGGGTTTCACCATGTTGACCAGGCTGGTCTTGAACTCTTGATCTCAGGTTATCTGCCCACCTTGGCCTCTCAAAGTGCTGGGATTTCTGGCGTGCATCACCACGCCTGGACAAAAGCACGTGGTTATTTATGCTTGAAGAACATTACACAAGCTATTTCCTTTGAAAAAGTTTTTCTTAATATAAATGACCATTTCTTAATCTTTCAGACAGCATCACAAGTAGCTCTTCCTAGGGAATTCTTTTGCAAATTTTAAGCCTAAGTCATGCTCTTCGGTTGATAGTGTTTATAGACACATAATACATTTGCTGTTTTTTCAAAGCATGTAACTTGTTTGCAGTTTATTAAAATTTTTTAAAGACTTTTTTCTACATTACAATCTCATTGAAGACCTAGACTCATCTATTTTTGCTCATCATTGTACTACCAGAACTAAGCACAATACCAGGTACAAATGGGTGTTTAATTAATGTTTGGGTGTGCCTAAAGAGAAACCAAGAATAAAAGAGTTTTTCCAAATATGCAATTATGTCCAAAGAAAATAACATTTTATGAATTTAAAAAATTTTATGAAAAATATTAATTATGTAGGCACTGGTGTGAAGTACACAAAATATTAACTTTAGGAATAATTTGAGACTTGGTAAATGGAAAACGCAAAAAAACACAGTACTCCCAAATTCTCTTTTTCTGCTCACTAAGTAGTGAGCACTGTTCATTGATTATAATTCAACAATATTTATTTATTTATTTATTTATTTATTTATTTATTTATTGAGATGAAGTCTTGCTCTGTAACCAGGCTGGAGTGCAGTGGCGAGATCTCAGCTCACTGCAGCCTCTGCCTCCCACGTTCAAGCAAGTCTCCTGCCTCAGCCTCCTGAGTAGCTGGGAGTACAGGTGAGCATTACCACGCTTAGCTAATTTTTGTATTTATAGTAGAGATGAGGTTTCATCATGTTGGCCAGGATCGTCTCGATCTCTTGACCTCGTGATCTGCCCACCTTGGCCTCCCAAAGTGAGATACTGCGCCTGGTCAATATTTTCTTATCTTTGAAGATACATGTCATTACAACAAAATTCAATGAATGTATTGTCAACAAAATATGAAAATGATACGAGAAAGCTAGAGTCTTCTTTATTAGATCTCTTAGGAGACTGCTCTGTCTGTACTTAAGATCAGGAATCATTTTGTTTCTATGGCATTGTTTAGTTAATTTCTGTGAATCTTATAACTGATCAGGTTTTCTCTTTATCTTGGTTAATGGAAAAATATATGAGCAAATTTTTGGCTACATCAAGAAAGTATATACATTTTTAATAAATGCATATGTTTTTGGTGCTTCAGTCACACTTACTTTTAGTATTTGTTTTGTTGTTGTTTTTTGAGACGGAGTCTTGCTGTGTTACCCAGGCTGGAGTGCAGTAGCACGATCTCGGCTCATTGCAAGCTCCGCCTCCTGGGTTCACGCCATTCTCCTGCCTCAGCCTCTTGAGTAACTGGGACTACAGGTGACCTCCACCAGGCACGGCTAATTTTTTTTTTTTTTTTTTTTTTTTTTTTTTGGTAGAGACGGGGCTTCACAATGTTAGCCAGGATGGTCTCGATCTCCTGACCTCATGATCCGCCCGCCTCGACCTCCCAAAGTGCTGAGATTACAGGCCTGGATCACGGTGCCTAGTCCTTTTAGTATTTTTGTTTGTTTGTAGTATTTTACTCTTATTTTTTCAATATGTTACATAGCACATTATATGTTACTTTAAATTCTTTCTGGAACAAGGTAGAATAAACACAAACATATGTGTGTTTGTGTGTGTGTGTGGCAAATAACAATTAATTTAAAAAAAGATAACTGGACACATTAATGAAGATATTGCATCACAATTGGAAACCAAATACAATCAATTCTGGTGGCTTGAAAATGACAGCATGCAGTGTGTGGACATGAGGCATTAGGAGATAAGATATCTCTGAACAAAAGGGTTACTTTGATTGTGTTACAATAATGGCAAGTACATAGCAACAAAGCCCACAGAAGGAGTAGTAGAGTATTTGGCATTTGGTTCTGAGACAAATATGAGCCATGATCAACATCATTATATCCATAATCACTTCTGCTCTGTTATCTTCATGTAAACAATGTAAGAATACATAGAAACTCTTATATTAACATGTAATCATAGGTACCCTAAAATTTGTAAAATAATGCATAACTGATACTATCTTTTACATCTTTTTTATTTTTTATAATTGGTTATGATATCATGTAACATTTAAAGTATTACCTTATTTTTAAATTATATCTAAACTTACCACCAGATATTTGTCTACCTCTTGTTCTTTTGTTAGCTTATAACTTTTCCCTCCTCTTTCTAGTTCTTTTTTTTTTGTTTGTTTTGTTTTTTGAGATGGAGTCTCACTCTGTCGCCCTGCTGGAGTGCAGTGGTGCGAACTTGGCTCACTGTCACTGCAAACTCCACCTCCCGGGTTCCAGCAATTCTCCCGCCTCAGCCTCCCAAGTAGCTGGAATTACAGGTGCCTGCTACCATGCCCAGCTAATTTTTGTATTTTTAGTAGAGACAGTAGTTCACCATGTTGGCTAGGCTGGTCTGGAACTCCTGACCTCAAATGATCCACCTGCCTCTTCCTCCCAAACTGCTAGGATTACAGGCGTGAGCTACGCTGCCTGGCCCTCCACTCTCTAGTTCTAATCTTGCTTAATATTCCATATCCTTACCCTGCTCTGAATATTTTGTTGTATTATCGATATAATCTAATCAGAGATGTAATTATGCCATTACTCTTTTCAATATTCTCTAATAATTACCACTTGCCCGTGGCAAACACTTGACCCTCTAGGGTCACTCTAGGCCCTCTTGGCCCTAGCCTCACCTTTTCCTTTTAATATTCTCTATATTTCAAATTAGATAACAATAGATTTTAAAATATACCTCTAACCTTTCCATTATTGAATTTTAATGCATTTTTTTTTGCTTATTGTGCTATATCCTCAAATTTTAAGGATTCTGATATATAATGTAGATATCACTTTTATGACATGTTCACACATTTGCCTATCCCTCTTTAGCCATATCTTTCTCTCTTATTACCAAGGCACCATCAGGCTGTGAGTATAAATATTTATCTCTATGTGTTAATTTTCTCATTTTTTTGTTAAGTTCTTTCAATAAATTATGAGCACTTAACCTTTTTTCATTTCCCATAGAGAGAAAAATAGTCTCCTATACAAAATAGACACTCAACAAACATATATTGCATTAATGGTGTGATACCTATAATGCATGATTACAGTATTAGAAAATGTTGATGTGCATTAATTGCATCTCAGGGGTGATATACATCATTGTTATTTTTTCTACTAAACTCTGCTGAGAAAAGACCACAGGAGTGTCCTGGAATAATGTAAAGAAAATAAAAATTTGGACCAGTGGAATTTTAGGAGATTTCATGAACATGTGTTGCCTCTAACACCAGGAGAGTCATGCAATGATTTATAGAGATAAGTTACCAAAATTTACATGTGACAAAGCTTCATAAGGATTTTACCTATCACCTAAATTTCCTCCTTTAAATATTAATTTTAAAGAAATGGAAGAAATCCCCAATAGAATCTCATCGGGGACCTTGTCTCCTTTGATATTTTAAGATGGAAACCAAAGCCAATAGTTTGGACAACGTTCTTTAAACCAGCAAATTACATGAATTTTACATAATGGGCAGCTGGATTTTCTCAAGGGAATAATAGACTAGAAGTGGTGCTCTCATGTAATCAGTTGGGGTAACAAAAAGGAAAAGGAAAAGCTATTATACAAATACATGGCTAGGTATTGCTAATCTACTTTGAGACACTTTAATGTAGGATATGGGAGAACTGTGGACTGAAACATTTTCTGCATGTGATCCAATTTTATTATTTTGAGGGTAGACATCTGTATGAAAACAAATATTTCATAACATGGTAAAATATTATACAAGATTATCAGTAGATGACGTAGGTGAGTATGTATTATTTCTCTTTTGTGTTACCACCATGCCCTAGTCATTTCTAATGATTTCTCACTGTGGAGGCATTAAAAGTGACATTTGTCTCTGAGGAAATTTTGGCATGCATATTTCTAAATCTTAAATTCTATTATTTGAAGTTAAGGTAACAAATCAATAATTAAAACTTATAAATAATGAAAATTAAATAATATATATTCCAGTGCTAAATCTACAGCGTGAATAAAAAGTTATTAAGTATTGTATAATATAAAGAGGGTAACAATCTGTAAACACGTAACAATCTAGCAAAACAAGAGGTATCTTAAATAAAAAAATTAATGTGATTGAATGCATTTGCAATTCAGAAAAATTAATTTAAAAAATTATATGTCTTAAAATATGGCTAAATAATACAAGTTCACATGGATTTACATTCCTAGTTTTACTACCTATGGTTCAATATTAGACTCAAAGTCTTCTACAAAACTAAGTTATAGACACAAAGTAAGACACTCCTTTTAAGGCACTCTAATTTTTATTATCCTACACAACTGTCTTGACAGAAATGTAAAAGAAGAAACGACTATGATTTCCAAAATCAATGAGCCATTGGAACTGGAGGTGACAGCTTGAATACGATGAAAGTTTAGGAATGATGATTAAAACGAAGAACTGCACCCAGTGAATAACATTACTGCTGCCTCTTCAGAAACTAGCACTTCAGCATATTTAGCAGGAGTAATGGCTCTTAAAAGTATTTTTTTTTTAACATAAAAGGTAGCATTATATTTTCTGTAAATTATCTTTGAATCTTTATAGAAATCTTATTGACTTTTTTCCAAAGGCATCTAAAGGCTATAAACTGAATAGAAAACATAAAATAGAACATTCTCCTTTTCCCTGGCATTTTTCCAAACTCATACCAGATCAGAAGCAACTGAAAGTGTCAATAGTGGGAGTGAAAAATTACCCAAGGTTGTGAGTTATTAGCAACAGTTACAGAAAGTTCTGTGAAATTCTAATCTATAAGCATTCTAATAACATCTAATTACGTAGAGAAGCCTGAAAATAAAAGGCCAATAATTATGTAGAAAGCCTAATATTGATATACTCATAACAGAGAAATAGGAACTAGAAAAACCATTTTCTCATTTTTATTAAATTATTTACCCAAAGGTATAGTAAAAATGGGCGAGTTTGTCATGGAAAGCAAGCAAAAAAGGAATCTTTGGATTAATTAAATAGGGCAGAAAAATAGTAATTCCAAACTCACATCATTATAAAGTGACTATCACCACCAATTATTATTAATTTAAATGTAAATGAACTATTTTAAACAAAGATTGAAAACTCTTTATGTTCTACAGTTAAGGGCATAGATACAAAAGAAATATAATAGGTTATATTGTCATTATGAGAATATAATAATCTAACTCAATTCAAGTTCATAGAAGACTGTCTCACACATATATTCAATGCATATTAGCAATTATCAATATTATTCTTGTTTGTATTATTAAGTTTCTATTGCGTTTTTGCTGTTGTTATCAGTTGAACTTATTGCTAACAGAGAAATGTAAAATCTATATTCGTTAAGAGTTTAATAGTAGTAAAATAAAATGTAAAATTCAATTTTCTTTACTTGCTTCTTCATTAAATCCCTGCCTTAACTTTACCTATTCTCTACTCTTACAATTGTCTTAGAGAAAGAGGTGTCCTATGTCTTTCTTGGGCAAATTTTAATATCTGTGTTTCCAAGTCTTGCCTCCTACTGTTTATTGGATCATGTTCCATTAATTTTCTTGACTCTGTCTTGAATATTCAGTTTCTCCCTATTTATCCCTTGTGTATATGTCATGCCAATAAAAAACATTAATGTAAACTTCATATACAATTACAGTTGTATAATATTTAGAGAAAGAGATATGACAATTGTGTTCTCCTTTAGCCAGATAATTTAATCATTTTATGGGAACTCTATTTTAAGGGAAACACAGAAATATGCAAGAATGGAAGCTGAAGAAAATATTTGTTATTAAAGCAATTTAAATCAGAATCACAAAGATTCAACTGCTAGAAGAAATGTGTGCCAAAGACAGTTCTAGAAACATGGGATAGTCTTATACAGAATTCAGAATAGCCTAGTAGATGAAACTTCAAAATTTTAGTGGATAATAATTAAAAAGAAACAAACAAATAAATGAAAATGTCACATTGAAATAGTGACAGATAGCACAACTTCGAAAATGAGAACGAGTGACTGAGTAGTACACGGAGGGAATGATCATCTTCAAGTTAAGTAAACAAATCTTTTATGTGAATACAAATTTTTAAGAATGAATTATCTTTGTGGAATTAGAAGAAATAAGGGTACTAAGTTAATTGAAAAGAATGGACTGGCTGAGTGTTCTTTTCAGTTCCCCTAGGTTTCTCTTTTTAATCTAGAATACTGATCACATAAGTAAATATTTAGCTTGAGGAGGCTATAATTTAAGACAAAATAAATAACTTTCTTCACACTTTTAGAAGACTCTAGTATAGAAGAGACATTAGAGTTAGCCCAAACTAAAAAGAAAAAACGTAAAATGGATTTGGTTTCACTGTAATGTATTCCCTTTTCAGAACAGACGCTCCAGCAAATATGAGCTTTTTTAAAAGGTGGCGCCATTTTTATAACACTTAGGATCATTGTGTGGTTGCTATAAGATGATTTTAAGATTTTACCCACAAAACAATCCTATCAGGCAGGTGCAATTATTTTATCCAGTTTTTGAAGTATATGAAGCTTTAGAAAGTTAAGTCCACCACACAGCTACTAAGAAAGAGAATTAGAATTAGGATTCAAACCAAGTTGTACATGGTGTAATGCACTCTGCTTTGTTGATATATTAGTATTACCATGAATGAACACACAGAAGGGATGGAGAGTAAGTTTAAACATTGGCTAGGTGGTTGAATTGAAGCTCTCAAAGTGCGGAAGACAACATAATGTCAAGAGAAAAACAAATAACAAACCACTACTGTGACTACAAAATCCTAGGGCTTTCAAAATACTTTTAACTGTATTTAAGAACAATATTTATATTTCATGATTTACTGTGTAAACTTGGGAAAATCACATATCTTCACCCGTATACTTCACCTGGAAACAATAAAAAAAAACTCTTGCAAATAATACTAAATAAAATGAGATAACCTTTGATAAATCGTTCAGCCCAGTAGCACAGACTAATTATTCAAGAAAATTAAATAATTTGCCTTGACTTGTTTCATCCATCTACTCATTTGTTCAAAATATATTTATTATACATCTGCCTCATGTCTAGATCTGTTCTTCACTCTAAGAAAAAATAAGGATGACAGATATGGTCCCTGTTCTCTAGCAGCTTATGGTTTCAAGGAATGCTTAAAGTCACTTTTAATGGTATAATTCATGAATCTTCCTTTCTTATAAAATATATTCAGATCTCTTTAATAAAAAAAAAAACAGAAACAATAAGTCATGTTTCCACAAACATAAAATTGACCAAAAAGCTCCATACTCTTCACTCTTCACAAACTCACTTATTATTGAGAAAATTGAAATAATTCTGTCTAATAACTACCTCTAATAGTATCATTCTCTTTTATCCCATTTGCATATCTTAGCCCCCACGTGTTTATTACAGATGACATGCGGCTCTGCGAGTCGCATCTCTCTCTTTGCACTCATTTTCATTACATGTGAACTGTGAGTCCTTGTTACATGAAATCCTATATCAGGTTTTCAAGTAACATTGAATGTCACAGCAGCATAAACTCTCTAAGATCTAATTCAGCCTATCAGTCTCATTGTACTGATATTTTTACTTCTTTTTTTTCCAGAAAATAAAAATATTGAAATGAGATCTATAGTTAGATATATACCTGTAATGTTATTTATACATTTCTCTTTTTTTCCTTTGGGAAAAAAAACTTTTATTTATTTATTTATTTTATTTATATTCTTTCCAACTTTTATCTCAGATTCGGGGTGGGGGGTGAATGTACAGGTTGCTTACATGAGTAAATTGCATGCTGCAGGGATTTTATGTACAGATTATTTTGTCACCCAGGTAATAAGTATAGTACCCAACAGGTAGTTTTGTTGTTGTTGTTGTTGTTGTTGTTGTTTGTTTGTTTTTCTTGAGATGGAATCTTGCTCTGTCACCCAGGCTGGAGTACAGTGACACAATCTCCGCTCACTGCAACCTCTGCCGAGTGGGTTCAAGCAATTCTCCTTCCTCAGCCTCCTGAGTAGCTAGGGTTACAGGTACCCACCACCACACCTGCTTATTATTATTATTTTTAAATTTTTTTTAGTAGAGACAAGGTTTCACCATGTTGGCCCGGCTGGTCACGAACTCCTGACCTCAAATGATCCACCCGCCTCAGCCTCCCAGAGTGCTGGGATTACAGGCGTGAGCCACCAACCCGGGGCCCAAACAGGTAGTTTTTTGATCCTCGCTCTCCTCCCGCCCTACACCCTCAAATAGGCTCTAGTGCTCATTGTTCCCTTCTTTGTGTCCATGTGTATTCAATGATTAGCTACCACTTATTAGTGAGAACATGAAGTATTTGGTTATCTGTTCCTGTGTGAATTCACTTCAACCCTATCCATGTTGCTGCAAAGGGCATGTACATTGTATTTCCAAAGAAAAAATAACATATAACATCTAGACAGAAAAATAAAATTAGTTTTTTAAGTGTCAGGAATCAATCTCATCTTTAATTTCTCAAGAAGACCATCTCTAAAGGGAAAGTTGTGATTTCTATAAATTCTTGTAGCAAGTTAATTTGACCTAAATTTGAGAAGGTTACAGATGTTTCACAGATACTGCTAGAAAATACTACTTGAAAATAAAGTACAGTTGGAGGGGCAAGCCACCCCTCCAACAATTAGCCAAAAGATGAATCAAAATTAAGAATGGAAGAAAAAAGAATTATTGTGTGAAATAATTAGAATGACAGAAGAAACTAAACATTCTCTAATATTCAGTCCCCTTATTTTACATTAGTTAAGAAACACACACACACACACACACACACACACATAAGTAGGCACATGCCAGCTCAAAAAGAAGCCATATTTTCTAGTTTTTCTTGCAATAAATTTAATTTTGTGAAGCTATGTGAATTCTTGCACAATGGAGTGTGAGAATAAATTACATTTAAATGTTGATATTATATTCTCCGAATAATTAGTTTGCCTTCTCTACCCCTCTTCTCCTTTCCTGAGGGCTGGATGTGACTGGGCTGGTGACCAAATATCAAATATGCCAATGTCAACAGAAATCAAAGAAATTTACATAAAAAAGAACCCAAGGTCCATAATTTCATGAAGAGTTGCAATCCCACTGTGGGACACTTACTTATGCATAGATTATAATATAACAGACATTTAACTTCTATATATTTTTGAATCACTGTATGTTTGAATCTCTGTGTTATAGTAACATAACCTAAAGCCTAACGTTTACTTTTAGAGAATGAATAATGTTTAAATAGAGTTAAAAGCCTTAATCCATATTTAAAAAGCATTTTGAAAACAAAAATGTATCATATAAATGGTAGCAATAAAGGTTTATTGTGTATTTATTCATAAACCTTGTTTATTATTTATGAATAACAGTTTTATAAAATTAACTGGGTCTATACATTTAGATTTAAATGCAGGAAGTGTTGATGTAGATTTGAAAGTAAAATTATTTCAATGACTTATTTTATATAACACACATTTAATATGTTTAAATTCATAATAAAAATAAAATTAAAACTAGCTAATATTTCTACCACCAAATATATTAAAAATCTCTTGCTACTGTATTCATGTCTGTACTAACTATTCTTTGAGAATCACTCTTACAAATGACTGAGACTTCAGAGCCATATATGCTCTACTTAATGCATCTCTTGGGACAATGCAAACAGGCCAAGTTTTAAAAACTTGGTCAAGACTGAAACAATGGATAATCTCTTCCAGAAATCTGAAATTGGTCTGCATTAATGACTAGAACTGAAGATCATTATGGAGTGGAGTAAGCATATTAAGTCATGTGTACATAAAGAATGAAAGAGAAGAAGACATAAGTGACACACAGGTTTATGGGGAAAAGGAGAGAAAAGAGACAAGACCATACCACCATGAAGAGGTCCTAAGAAATTAGCTGCCTTGGGTCTTATTTCTAGTTCTAGATTTTGATCTTCATTTATGAATGCTAGATGCACTTTCTGCCTTGGTGTGGAAATGCAATCCTACATATTTTAATAAACAGCTGGTCAATCAAGCATACTTAAAAAATATGAACCATTCTTTAATACACAAACCCTTTCTGTTATCCTGGACAGCTGCTAATATACTAATGCACTTAACTCAGACACATAGTTGAACACTAACAAATCCTCCAAGATTAGCTTTTTAGTATAAAGACAAAAAAATTAGAGATGGAAACTTTACAATTTGTATCGAAAATAATTATTTTGCATAAGATGATTCTCATTGTAGAATGAATTTTTTTTTCTTTTTAGACAGTCTTGCTCTGTTGCCAGGCTGGAGTGCAGTGGGTGCGATCTTGGCTCACTGGAACTTCCATCTCCCGAGTTCAACTGATTCTCCTGCCTCAGCCTCCTGAGTAGTTGGGACTATAGGGGCACGCCACCACACCCATCTAATTTTTGTATTTTTAGTAGAGACGGGTTTTCACCATGTTGGCCAGGATTGTTCCAATCTCTTGACCTCATGATCTGTCCACCTCGGTCTCCCAAATTGCTGGGATTACAGGCATGAGCCTCCATGCCCAGCAGACATTTTTTTCCTTATATGTACAAATTCTTGATTGTTCAATGAATTAGTTACAGACTATCAAAAAATACTGTAGTAAAAGATCATTTGAAAAATTCTGTTGAAGAAAAGCACAAAAACAAAATGGATTCTATTTTAGATTGAGTCATTATGGAAGGGCTCTATAAGTAGGTAACATCTAAATTATAAGCAGGATCTGGCTTTTGCGGGTGTTAGAGTAAAAGGCACACAGAGGCAGAAATATGTTTGCATTTTTGAGGAATTTTAAAAAGAACAAAATATTATAAAAAAAGTGAATAATAGGAAGTGCTAAACAGACAATTGTGAGGCCCAGTAGGTCAAAGTAAGTATTTTGTATTTCAATTGATTTTTAACAGGAATCCTATAAGCAGATAGAGGATATGTTCTATTTCACACTTCAAAAGTCTTGCTGTTATATGGAAAGTCGATATGAAGGGACAGCATGGAAGTAGTGAGATCATTTTGAAAATTATTGCAGTAGTCTAGGTGTAAGATCATGGTGGTTTGATTTGGGGCATTAATAAAGATGATATTGAGAAATAAATGGATTCAAGATATACTTTAAAGTTAGAGCCTCACAATGTTTTTTCAATTGATTAAATTAGGTGAGTGGATAGAAAAACAGACCTCAAGACTGGCTGTTAAAATTTTGCTCTGAATACAAGAGCATGGCACTAATCACTTCCACAGATGGAGGAGAGTGAAGGAGGAATCTTTTTGAAGGTTAGATATGAAGGGTTTTTATTTAGACATTTGAAATTTGGAAAGCTATAAGGTATCCAAATCAAGTTTTCAATGAGATTATTGGATGGATGACTCTATACCTTAGTTGAGAGATCAGAAAAAAAAAATTATATTTAGAAATCATTGGTATGAATGGCGTATGTATCCATGTTACTGAAAGAGAAAAATACAGACATAATCTGTAGATTGAGAAGAGAAGAGGAACCAGGAGTCATCCAATAAACAGGTGTTATTTGGAGGTTAAGTGGAGTTAGAGCCAATAAAGGGAACTGAGAAGAAAAAAAAAAATGAGAAGAGTATAAAGAAATAGCCAAGAATCAAGAGAATGACAGAATAAAAACAAATAAAATGCTTAAGACCTAAGAAGCGGCCTGACAAGATAACAGAAAGGGAGGAGATAAATCAGAACTAAAATTAGTAATATGCAAATCGTTAGCTAGAGGAGAGTTGGAAATGGATTAATTCAATGTAATGTTAAATTCACAGTTGAGATCTGTGGTTAATCTTGGTTATGCTATTTTTCTACAACAATTCAAGCTACTTGATTGTCACTGTGAAAGTCATTAAAAGTAGAGAAGCAATTTGAGTTGATGAAAATGGCAGCAAAATGCATAAAATGGCATATGACAAAACCCAATCAAGGTAAATATAGAAGTGGAAGCATGAAAGAGATCCTGGATTTTTAAAAATTGATAGAGAAAATGAACTGAAGTTGCTAATGAATTAAAATAATTATAAGTGTGGGATTGCAAGAGCAGCTAAGTTGTAAAGAGGGGGATGGTGGTTAGAGAATTGTGTGATTGAAATGCCGATTTTGCAAGAGTTGCAGCTATCAAAGATGATAAGAGATAGGGCATGATTAAAATAAATGGAGATATGAAAGAACAAAAGCCACGACTCCTGGTTGGAATGCAGCTAGCTAAAGAAACTTTCACTCTCAAGAGAATTAAATCAAAATGGATAAGCTAAAGGATCCTAGACTTAAACAAAAATTAAAGAGCAGAGAATGCAAATAAAACTAAATGAACTAAATTTTAAAATTGGATGTGCACTGTGGTCCAACAGTGTCTTTGATATGATTACAGTTTTTTTTTTTTTTTTTAATTTGCTAAGGATTGCTTTATGGCCAATTGTGTGACCAATTTTAAAGTGTGTGCCATGTGCAGATGAGAAGAATGTATATTCTGTTGCTGTTGGGCAGATGGTTCCGCAGATTTTTGTGAGGCCCATTTGATCAAATGTCAAGTTGAGGTCTTGACTATCTTTATTTGTTTCCTGCCTCAGTGTTCTATCTAATACTGTCAGTGGGTTGTTGAAGACTTCCACTGTTATTGTGTGGTTATCTAGGTCTCTTCATAGGTCTCTAAGAAATTGTTTTATAAATCTGGGTGCTCCTGTATTGGGTGCATATATATTCAGGATAGTTAGGACTTCTATTTGAATTGAACCCTTTACTATTACATAATGCCATTAGTTGTCTTTTTTGAGTGTTGTTGGCCTTAAAGTCTGTTTTATCTGAAATTAGAATAGGAATTCCTGCTTTTTTCTGATTTCCATTTGCTTGGTAGATTTTTCTCAGTCCCTTCACTTTTGACATATGGGCATCATTGCATGTGAGATGGGTCTCTTACAGACAGTATAGAGTTGCGTCTTGCTTTTTTATCCAGCTTGACACTCTCTTCCTTTTAATTGGGGCCTTTAACCTGTTTACATTCAAGGTTAATACTGATATGTGTAGGTCTGATCCTGTTATCATGTTGTCAGCTGGTTATTATGCAGACTTGATTGTGTGGTTGATTTATAGAAATCAATACTAAGCAAACAGGTGAAAACTATACAGTTACATGGAAACTAAACAACCTGCTCCTGAATGACTTTTGAGTGAATGATGAAGTTAAGACAGAAATCAAGAAATTCTTTGAAACTAATGAGAAGAAAGACACAGCATACAAAAATTTTTGGGAAACAAATAAATCAATGTTAACAGAGAAGTCTGTAGCACTAAAATAAATGCCCACATGAAAAAGCTAGAAATATCTCAAATTAACAACCTAACGTTAGTCATAGAGGAACTAAAGAATGAAGAGCAAACCAACCCCAAAGCAAGCAGAATATAAGAATCTTAATCAGAGCTGAAATGTAGAAAATTTAGATGCAAAAAACATACAAAAGAGCAACAAATCCAGGAGTAGGTTTTTCAAAAAAATAAATAAAATTGATAGATCACTAACTAGACTAATAAAGAAAAAAAGAGAAAAGATCTAAATAAACACAATCAGAAATGACAAAGGGGATTATACCATTGACCTCACAGAAGTACAAACAATTCTCAAAGGCTATTACAATCACATCTACGCAGAAAAACTTGAAAATCTGGAAGAAATGGATACATTCCTAGACACATACATTCTCCCAAGATTGAACCTAGAGGAAATTGAATCACTGACCAGACCAATAATGTGTTCTGAAATGCAGTCAGTAATAAAAAGTCTATCAACAAGAAAATGCCCAGGACTAGATGGATTCACAGCTGACTTCAACCAGATGTATAAAGAAGAGTTGGTATCATTCCTACTGAAACTACTCCGAAAATTAAGAAGTAGGGATTCCCTCCTAACTCATTTTATGAGGCCAGCATCATCCTGATATGAAAACCTTAGAGACACACACACAAGAAATAAAATTTTGGCCCAATATCCTTGATGAATGTAGATACAAAAATCGTCAAGAAAACATCAGCAGACCAAATCCAGCAGCACATCAAAAAGCTAATCCACCACAATCAAGTAGGCTTTATCCCTTGGATGCAAAGATGGTTGAACATATGCAAATCAATAAATGTCATTCAGCACATAAACTGAACTAAAATAAAAAACCATGTGATTATCTCAATAGATGCAGAAAAGACTTTTGGTATAAATTCACATCCCTTTATGTTAAAAACCCTCAACAAACTAGACTTTGAATGAACATGCCTCAGAATAGTAAGAGCCGTCTACAATAAATCTACAGCCAACATCATACTGAATGGGTAAAAGCTGGAAGCATTCCCTTTGAGAACAAGAACAAGACAGGGATGCCCTCTCTCCTCACTTATATTTAACACTACTGGAAGTCTTAGCCAGAGCAATCAGTGAAGAGAAGAAAAATGAAATCCATTCAAATAGGAAGAGAGGAAGTCAAACTCTCTCTGTTTGCAGACAATATGATTTTATACCTGAAAACCCCATAGTCTCTGATAAAAATCTCTGTGATCTGATAAACAATTTTAGTAAAGCTTCACGATACAAAATCAACATACAACAATCAGCAACATTACTAAACACCAAAAACATCCAAGCTGAAAGACAAATCAATAATACAATACCATCCACAATAATCACAAGAAGAATAAAATACCTAGGACTATAGATCACCAGGCAGGTGCATGACCTCTACAATGAGAATTACAGAACAGTGCTCAAAGGAATCAGAGATGACACAAACAAACAGAAAAATATTCCATGTTCATGGACAGGAAAAATCAATATCATTAAAATGGCCATACTGCCCAAAGCAATTTACAGATTCAGTGCTATTCTTATTAAGCTACCATTGAGATTCTTCACAGAATTAGACAAAACTATTTTAAAATTTATATGGAACCAAAAGAGAGCCTGAACAGCCAAGACAATACTAAGCAAAAAGAAAAAAGTTAGAGGCAACAGGCTACCCAGCTTCAAACTATACTATGGGGCTAGAGTAACCAAAACAGCATGGTACTGATATAAAAAAAAAGACACATAGACCAATGGAAATGAATAGAGAACCCAGAAGTTCTCTATTCAGAACACCTACAACTATCTGATCTTCAACAAACCCGACAAAAACAAGCAACAAGGAAATGATTCCCTATTCAGTAAACGGTGCTGGGAGAACTGGCTAGCCATATGCAGAAGATTAAAACTAGACTCCTTCCTTACACAATATGCAAATATTAACTCGAGATGGATTACAAACTTAAATGTAAAACTTAAAACTATAAAACCCTGGAAGATAAACTAGGAAATACCATTCTGGATGTACACGGTGGCAAAGATTTCATGACAAAGATGCCAAAAGCAATGACAACAAAAACACAAATTAACAAATGAGGTCTAATTCAACTAAAGAGCTTCTGCATAAAAAGTTACCAACAGAGTAAATAGACAACCTACAGAAAGGGAGAAAATATTTGCAAGCTATGCATCTGACAAAGATCTAATATCCAGCATCTATAAGGAACTTTAAACAAATTTACAAGCACAAAACAAACAGCCTCATTAAAAAGTGGGCAAAGGGCATAAACAGACACTTTCAAAAGAAGACATACACCTGTCCAACAATTTTATGAAAAATTGCTCAACATCACTAAATATTGGAGAAATGCAAATCTCAATCACAGTGGGATACCATCTCACCCCAGTCAGAATGGCTATTACTAAAATGTCAATAAATAACAGATGCTGGCAAGGTTGCAGAGAATAGTGAATGCTTACACACTGTTGATGAGAATGTAAATTAACTCAGCCATTGTGGAAAGCACTTTAGTGATTTCTCAACGAACTAAAAACAGAAGTACCATTCAACCCAGCAATCCCATTTTGGGACATATACCCAAAGAAATGTAAATTACTCTACCATAAAGACACATAGTGACGTATATTCATCACAGCACTATTCACAATAGCAAAGTCATGCAATCAACCTAAATGTCCATCAGTGGTAGACTGGATAAAGAAAATGTGATACATATATATCATAAAATACTATGTCACCAGAAAAAAAGAATGAGATCATGTCATTCGTAGCAACATGGATGGAGCTGGAGATCATAATCCTAAGCGAACTAAGGCAGGGACAGAAAACCAAATACTGTTTGTTCTCACTTAATAAGTGGGAGCTAAACGTTGAGTACACATGAACACAAAGAAAGAAACACAACACACTGGGGTCTACTTAAGGGTGGAGGGTGGGAGGATGGAGACAATTGAAAAGCACCTAGTAGGTACTATGCTTATTACCAGAGTGACAAATCAATTTGTACAGCATACCCCTGTGACATGCAGTTCACCTATATAACAAAAGTCCTGTACCTGTGCCTCTGAACCTAAAACAAAACTGGAAAAAATAAAGTAGGATGTGGCCTTCATAGAATTGAAGAGACCCACAGCTACTCCTTTCTCTGGTGGAATAGTGGAAAAAATGAAATATCTGACACGAATGGGACCAAGGAGAAACTAACTATAACTAAACACCTTTTTAACAGTTATTTGTGGGATGGTGTAACAGATTATTGTGTCAAGGAAGCCCAACCACGGTGTGCGTCAGTGAGAACAGGCCACTTTGATCCCAAGACTGTTCACTGAGCATGCTGAACAACTAACTAACACAAAAGTACTGCATAGGGTAAAAGAGGTTGTGAAGGTCATGTAAGGCATCTGGCATCTATCCCAAATCCAAGATATCTATACCTTAAGGCAAGTTGGAAGGAAACATTTTGGAAAGTAAAACAGTTTAAAAGAGGTGATATTATAAATAGCATGAAAAGATATGAAATATATAAGATATATGGCAGGGAATGAAAAAAAACAAATAACTTCTACTTTGAAGAGTTGAAAACAAACAGTTTCCATCCTGAATACTCAGTTTGCAACTAAAAAAAAAAAAAAGACAAAGCACTCCTTCGGGGAAAAGACTGAGGATATTAAGAAATTGTAGATAATATCCTCTAATTTCAAGACAACACAGTTTAACAGTTTGAAAGAATGGGAAAAGAGAAATATACAGTCTGAGCAGAGGAGATACTGAATAGTATGAGAATATACATGTAGGTAATCACGAGCATCATTCTTGCTTTTCTTAGATTCCTTGTGTAAATAAGTTAACCCGAGACTCCAGGTATAACATTTGTCCTAATAGTCTCTTAGCAGTTAGAATTCATACTGTTTAGTTCACTGGGCATCTTTTATGGACTTTTTATGGGCTCACTAGGCATCTTTTCCTTTCTTTATTTTAAAATACTGTGTTTACTGAAAGGTGGTGGAAAATACTTCAAACTCAACCAGTTAGGGGCAAGAATATTCAGAAAATATTCCAAGAACAATCCAATTATGTACTGTAAAGTTTAGCATAGAAAGTTCTGCAGGTTCCATCTGTCTTTTATTTATTTATTTATTTATTTCTGACTTTCCCTGCAGTCATCTGAGTTCACCTGCAGTCACATGCACAGTTTTCCACCTTACGCATCTCTCTCTCGTCTTCTCAACCTGAAAGGTTTCCTTGGCAGTTTGGCTTTTTTTGGGAAAATACTGTGGCTGTTCCACTTTCAGGGAACATATATATAAAATAAAATAAACATAATTCAATCCACACTAGGAGGATCTAGCCCTAGATGTCCATAGATGTAAGTGATTCATCAATACAGCTTTTTTGGGGGGCTTTTTATCCTTCCCATGTATCCCTGTTCCCATTTTGTCCCTTGACTCCTGGATTCCTTCTTAAATGATCTTACTTGTATGAAATTCCTTTTCCCATATTTGTTTTTTCAAAGAGCGTAAAGGTTTAAATTAAGAAAGGCCAAATCTTCAAAAAAAAAAAAAAACTAAGATATAAATTTATGGCAAAATGAAATAGAATAAATAATTGTCCATTAAATATAAGTATATATTAGTAATATTAAAAAATTATGTGTTTAAAACATAGAATTAATTTATACTGGTAAAACACTGGAAACTTACCTCAAAGAATGTGAACTCCTTAATTAGAGATGAGTAAAAGTACTTAAATATGAAAAAATAAAACAGTAAAACAAATTATGCTAGAAAATGTTTAGGAACTAGAGGACCTTCTGAAAATAGAGATGGTGTCCAAGAAAAAGTAGGTGCATTCGACCGCATAAATTTCACGTTTATATTAAAGTATATAAATTAAATTATACATTATATAAGTTATAAATAAAAAGTTTATAAATTATATAGACTTGTATATATTTATTTGAAAACTATATAAACAAAATCAACAAGCAAATCGTATAGTTAGGGGGGATGGGGCGTCCAATGCAGGCATTTAAAATATCTAAGGAGCTCTCAAGAATTAACAGGAAGGTGTAAATATCCTAAGATAAAAAAATGACAACAGATATAATTTTGAAAAGAGAATGTCCAAATAATTGCAAATGTTCCCCAAAATATTAATAGTCAAGGAAATCCAAGTTAAAGTAATGAAGTTTTGCTGTATGCACAGTAGACTGGCAATTGTTAAAATGTGGCATGAGCTTTCGTGCCACACTGATGTGATATGAAAGCTATTATTACATGATGGTAATGGAGATATGAATTACAGAGTGGGGACCTGTATTGAAATGTAGAACACATATGTGTTGCTACATGGTCATTCCTGAAATCTACCCATAGAAATATAATTTCATTAAATAAAGAATAATGGAAAAAAGTATACTTGCAGCATTTTTAGCAGAAGCAAACACACTCAAACACACAAACAAATTTGCACATGCTGGATGGAATACCCATCTACAAAGAAGGTGTTGAGTTAATGGTGATTCTTTTGTGCCATGAAATATTATCCAGCCATTTAAAAAAATTATTGATTTACATTAGTTCATATGATAATTCATATTAGATTTATAAATAACAGTTATATCAGAAAGTAGTATTTATTCAATGAAAAATGGAACAAGGAGAAAAGAGCATACTCTATGATTCTGTTTTTGGAAAGCATTTAGTAAAAGTAACAACAAGAGCAACAACAACAACAAACCCTGAATTTGTAGCATAGGAAAAGGAAACTAAAATTCTATATATATATATATTTTTTTTTCCATGGGTTTAAGGATATGTTAGTGGGATCTAAGATTTGAGAACTGGAGAATCTTGAGAAGATATATGTTCTATCTATCTATCTATCTATCTATCTGTCTATCTATCAATCAATCAATCATCTATCTCTGTATCTCATCTATCAATCATCACCATCTAACTAACCATATAACATATATGTCATATTCACAATAACATTTTTAGGCAAAGTATGGGAATGTGTATAAATACATTAAAAATCATGTCACTTTATTCCAGTCGCAATCACCTCTATGCTACTATTGGAACCTGCCAGGACTCAAGGTCTTTGCATACACTATTTCCACTACCTGTACCTTTTTTATTCCATATGACCATGTGATTCTCTTACAGTTACCTGCTTAATTGACTTTTCTTCTTTACTTTTATAGCATTTATTATCATGAAATATGCAATATATTTGATTTATGTGTTTATCACTAGTTTATTCCTAATTAGAATGCAAGTTCCATAGTAACAATCATTTTTATCTAATTGATTCACTACTGTTGTCCCAGAATTTATCACAAAGCATAATATGTGGTACACACTCAAAAACAGTGTTAAACAAAAGAATGACCTTGCCTACTAGACTTTGCAATTTGAACCACTTCTTTTCTTTTCTTCTTTTTTTAGTTTATTTTAGTTTTTTTGAGTTTTTGAGTTTATTTAGTTTTCTTTTCTTTTTTAGTTTACTGAGGTAAAATGTGCATGTCATAAAACACACTTTTGGGCCAGATATATGAATTTTGAGAAACATGTATAATCGTGCAGCCAAACCCACAATAAAGATATAGAAGAGTTCTTTCTTGTTACTTTTTAGTCAATCCCTCTCCCTCACTCTCAGCTCTAAGCAAACATTGATTTGTTTCTATCCCTAGAATTTTGTTATTTCAAGAATAACCTATAAATGGAACCACTCAGCACAATGCTTTTGAGATTATTCCATGTCATTGAATTTTTAAATGGCAAATAATATGCCAATGCATGTATAAGATACAATTAGCTAATCCGCTAACTTGTTGATAGACATTTCATATTTTTCCCTCTTTTGGTGATTATGAATAAAACTGCTATCTGCGTTCACACATAAGATTTGTATCATCAATGCTTTTGTTTCTCTTGGATAATGCATAGGAGTGTCTGTGTCATACATTATATAAATATATGCATAACTGTATTAGAAACTGCAAACAGTTTTTTAAAATGTTGCACTATTTTGAACTCCTATTAGCACTACATAAGATTTCTAGTTACTCTACAGCTTCACCTTCCATTTTGTACTATTATTTTTAATGCTAATCATTTCATTATAGTGGGCATTTCGTGAAATATTAATGCGGTCTTATTGCATTTCTCTGTTGACCAGTTATTTAGCATGTTACGTTTTTGTTTGTCCTCCATCTGTTTATATTTATCTTCATCTATTTAGATTTTGTTTAAATTTTACTAGATTTTTGTTTACTTGTTATTGAGTTAGGAGAGTTTTTTATATATTTTGGATAGCAATCCTTTAACATATATATGCTAAAGGATATATATATATATAGCATATATAATATATAATAGATAATGATATAAGTAAATTGTGTGTGTGTGTGTGTGTGTGTATTTGCATTTTTGCCTAGTCTGCGATAGTTTCATTTTTCTGTCTGAAAACAGAAGTTTTACATTTGGTGATGTCCAATTTATCAACTTTTTTTATGGATTATGTTTTTCTGCAGCCAATCTAAAAGCTTATTCTCAAACTGAAAAACTATAAAAATAAAAATGTACAGCTAGCAGAGCGTGGTGACTGATGCCTATAATTTCAGCATTTTGGGAGGCCAAGGCAGGTGGATCACTTGAGGTCAGAAGTCTGAGACCAGCCTGGCCAACACGGTGAAACCCCATCTCTACTAAAAATACAAAAAATTAGCCAGGTGTGGTGGCACACACCTGTAATTCTAGTTACTCAGGAGGCTGAGGCAGGAGAATCGCTTGAACCTGAGAGGCAGAGGTTGCAGTGAGCTGAGATCACACCACTGCACTCTGGTCTAGGGGACAGAGTGTGAGACTCTGTCTCAAAAAGAAAAAAATAAATAAATAAAAAGAAAAAGCACAGTTAACACACTAACATAGTTTATGGTGAAAGATATAATATCCCCTCCCAAAATTGGAAATAACACAGTGGTATCCATACTTATCATTTCCATTCAGCCTAATAGTAGATGTTTTAGCCAGTGCAATAATAAAAGAAATAGAAATACAAAGTTTGTAGATTGGCAAGAAAGAAATACAACTGTCTTTATGTGCCGAAAAAATCTATAATTATCTACATAGAAATATTGCAAATAATCTATAAAAGGTATTTCTAATAAGTTAGTTTAGCAAAATTTTAGGATATGAGGTACATATTACACATCCATAGTACTTCCATAGATTAGCACTAGAAATTGAAAATTGAAATTTTTTACAGAGCACCAAAAACATGAATACTTATGTACAATTCTAGGAAAGTATGTGCATGTTCTGAATACTACAAAACATTGATGTGCCTTGTTAAACAAGACCTAATAATGTGTTTTTTTAAACAAGACCTAATAATCATGTGTTCATGGGTGTGAAAACTCACTAATGGGTAGATTTCAATTCTTCCCAAAATGATCTAAACTGAACTATCAGAGGAAATGTTTGTTAAAATTTACAAACTGATTTTAAAATGTAAAAGGAAATGTAAAGGATTTAGAACAGCTAAGACAATTCTGAAAAAGGAAAACAAAGTTAGAAGTCTCATATCACATGATTTCAAGATGTTTTTTAAAATGGTAGTAATCAAGGTAGTATGGTAATGGTGAAAAAATAGTCACTTAGGTCAAGGAAACAAAATGGAGAACTTCAACACTGGCCTACATATGCATGGTAAATTGATTTTGGAGGAAAGTGCAAATGTAATTCAATGGAGAAAGGATACTCATTTCAACTACTGGGCATGCATGTTGAAAGACATAAACTTCAACATACCTCACAACATATACAAAATTAACTTAAAATTCATAATAAATCTGAATGTAAAACCTAAAACTTTAATACTTCTTGAATAAAACATAGATTAATTATGTCAGTTAGTTTGCATTAGCTTTCTCTAATTACTGAAAATATTTTAAACCAAGACAGAGCCTTTAGTGGCACTTTGCTTCTTTTCTTTTACAAGGTGACAGTTTTTGCCCCCGTCCACCTTGTCTTTGTCATTAAATCTTTCAGAGCACAGGGCCCCCCTTAATAAGGAGAATAACCAGGTATTATAAAAGAGTTGCATTTTACATGACTGTAAATGTTAAAGTCAATATATAGTTGCACATTCACATATGCTTAAAATTATCTATAAATAATCCCTTTAGTCATCCATAAATTTCACTACTATATTGTGTTGAACAGTAAGTTCAACACAGTCAGATTAATTCTTCACGAAGGAACAGATGTGTCTCAGCTCATATTTACTTGGGAGACTTACTATATTTACATTTTTATTTTATTCCTTCAAACATTATTTTCTCTGTCCTTTTACCAAATTGTAGTAATTGAATTTGCATATAATGCGTGTAGAATTGATGTTACTCCCCCAATTTCTATTGCGTTCCATTTCCTTTGAGTTAATGTGTTCTTGATCTTATAGGGAAATTACACCAATTTCTAGATTCAAATGCATTGTTTGTCCTGTATTTCTATGTATGCACCTACCCATCAAAATGTACCTTATTAAGTGTACTTGTAGAAATACGCTTGCCATACATTCAGAGGGGGTTGGGTTATATGAGTTTTTAATGTATTGAATATTTCCTCTTGGAGATTTAAAAATTACATTACCATATTCAAAGTTCTATGATGTCCTCCATTAACAAATTAATATAATTTTGTATAGTTCACTTGTGAAAACATGTGCCTTTGGAAAATGTAGAGTAAGGTTATAATACTAGAATTACAGGATTTCAAGTTTATCTGGAAAGCCACAGTAAAGCAAACAGTATGGAATTAGCCTGAAGATAGTCATATTGGTCAATGAAACTAAATAGAATACAGATATAGGTACATATACATAAAATTTAATTTCTGACAAAGACAGCAATGTAAGTTAGTAGAGAAAGCATGGTCTTTCAAATAATTATTCTGTATAAAATTTAAAAATAATCATCAGTGATTCCTACACAATATGCAAATAGGATATTTGGAATATTAATAGATCAAGAATATAACTGCAAAGCTAAAAATAACATAATCAGATTAATTCTTGGTTGGAACTAAAGGAAGAGCAATAAATTGGCAAAAGTCACAGGAACCTTTTTGAGGGGATGGAAATGTTGAATATATTAAAATGTTGAATATTGTGTTTGTGCATGTGTGTGTGTATAATCAATAAAGTCTATCTAAAAAGAAAAATCTATTTAATCAAAGAATGCTTTTTCACCTGATACCTACCCTATATGCAGAAAAAGATCTCAGTAAAATATACACAGAAAAAAATACAACAAAAAATGATCTTGTTATGCCTTTTCTGTGGTAAAATGTAAGGTCTTACACATCAGCATCCTGATTATATATTTAGACTTTCTTGTAAAAAGTAAGCTGCCGCATCTTTTACATAGTTTTACCATATTATAAATTATGTATTTAAAGATCGATAATATTTCATACATCTGGATCTGTGTGTGCATAGTTTATTTCCACAGTGTCTCAGAAACTTCCCCAAATGAATGAGGAATTTACAAAGGCACATAATTTGCCAAATCTACTCATATTACTAACAAATAGCATATATCTACTTACTATTTATATGCATCTAAATGTAATCTTTCTGAATAGTCTAAAGAAAAGTATTTGGCCAAATCCATAGCACAATTCCTAAGTCCTGTCTGGTTCTCAGTATAGTTCTGTGTCAGCACAACTTTGACCTAACAGCTTAGCAAGATCTCACCGGAGTCAAACCACGTTCCTGTTCAGCTTTTCAATCATGCCCTCACTAACCCTGGCCACTATGACCCAATTTCTTCTTTACAGCATTATAGAATTTTGAGCCATGATTTTTCTACTTCAACTAGTATTGAGTATAAGATAAAGTTTTCAAGGGATCACCACAAACAATTTTATTTAGCTTATGAAAGGTCAAGAGTCATGAGGTGATTTCTCACTCTACTGAATCTGTTCTTAGCCAGCCTTAAGGAGTTAGCCACAAAACAGAGTAGAATTTTCTTGTTAAAAAAATATTTTTCTTGCTGAAATTCAAGGAAAAAAGAAACCTAAAACCAAAGTAACATTTGTAAGTTTGAAAATGTTGTCATTAAAAAGAAAAGGATTTACTGTTTCTTACACTTATAGGAGATGGTTATCTATTATGAAGTCTAGTAGTCTATTTCTATAAGTAATATAATATCTAAGTCATGCAAAGTAACTTCAAAAACAATTTATAACATTGTGTTAAAATAAATAGCATAAATAATATTTGCTATATGTTTTAATGGAAACTAATGTGCTTGCACAAAAATGTCATACCTGTTATTTCTCGATTTGTATTACATTGGCTCAATCTCACAGCTGGGGAATTTTAAAACCCAAGAAATGTCTCAAAATTAGAATTAAAACAAGAATAAAAAAACTATTAGGAAGTTTATGGAGTGGTTTAGATTATTCACATAACATCCCCATTCAACATAGTGCTTCATTCTGAAATTAAAGAACTTTGGTTAAGATCTGATTATGATCTTATAAATATGTATTTCAAATTTACATATGAAAAAGCACATAGAAATGTGACTCTTTTGGACACTATACTGTGCACTGATCATCTGCAAAAATAATTACACCTCTTACAGAAGTATAATACATATGTTCTTGGATTATAATTTTGAATGTAAACTTAACCACTCATAAGACACTGTATGCGAATAAATTTGGGGTGTTGAGATCTTTATTATTGTTAAACTCAATACTAAGTTGAGTGATGTTTTCTGACTGACTAAATAGACTTGCTGCTTTATGATTTTCAAAGTAAATTTGTAGGCTTAGATAACCTTTATTGGAACTCAGCAACAAGTTTACTTCCCACACAGTCTCAATTAATATAATTGAATCTCTGAAATTCCCTAGAAACAATGAGGCATATTTTGAATAAATAAAAAATATTTTATTTACATAATTAGTTCTTAAACTTTCAGACATAATCTTTATAAATTAATATTAATTACATAGTTTGAGTATCAGTATAAAAAGTCAATCATGAGGAAAAATGTCAATGAAGAAATCCAGCAAGATTCCTAAAGTTTTTTCTCTTCCTCCTCATTTTATTTTAAAGTTGAAATAAAAATATAATTTAATCCTCCATGCAAAATCCAAACTCTTCAATTTTTTAATGTATTCTACATATATGTATTGTATATATTATTTTAAATATATTTTATAAAAGATTATATATTTTATAAAAATTCATGAAATAACAAATTTTCCATTTTAGTCACGCTTTAAAAATAGAGGAAACACTTTTTGGACCAATTGATTTCAATTGACATCCAAATCTTACAACTTAAAACATGGAGTGCTTATTGATACATAAAGAACTGCATTTTGCATTTTAAATATTTAAATCAACTTGTTAGGATATTTTTTATATGACTGTAAGGTCTAATTTGAGTGGAATTTATGCATTACTACAATAGAAACAATATACGCATAATATTCAGGCTTGAACTTTATTTTTTTCTTTTAGTCTGATATAAAAAGTATTGATATCCACACAGGTAAATGAAATATTCAAACTGTATTCATGTGTACTTTCATAGTATAATAGTCATTACCTGCATGTTCATTTAACTCAGCTCAAAATTAAATAGCCAAAATTCTTAACTATCGAAGCACAAATTCCACAACAGTAAAGGTGACACAAAATAATATAATGTATAGTAGGTCAATTTTTATATATACTAGTTTTCACATTTCATAGTATATATACCAATTTGCATATTTGCAACATTTTGTTTAAAGTACTTTTATATAAAAGTATCACTACATGCATACTCATTAGAATGAATAGAGCTCGTTTTATTTTTTTTAATCTTATTTTAGAGTATTTGCCTTTATTCTTTACCTAATGTGTCTAGCACCATTTATAATCTGGGATCATTTATAATACAACTAATGTTAGACTATGGTAATATATACAAGATAGGCTAGAATTTGACAATTTTTTTTCCTATGAAATGTGAAAATCTGATTTTCAAACAATCCACTTGCATGCTACACCAGAACACCAGTTTCTTTCTCTTCTTGTCCTTCTACTTGAAAACTCACAGTCTTTAGTAAACCAAGCTATGGAACAACAGTAAAGATAAAGACTAGTAACTTAGATGGAGGAAGAATAGAAAAGAGATGAAAAAGGCCAAGGAAAGAGTAAGTCAAAAGTGAAAAATGTTCTAGACAGACCACAGTGGATAAGGTCAAAGGTACAGATGGGAATTGGATGAAGGATCCCTAAGAATGGTCAATTACAGACATTGCATCCACTAGGTGATCTGGCCGAATAAGCTGTTTAGAAAAGCCAGTCTGAATTTTCCAAGTAACTTTCTGAGTTCCAGATGAATAGTAATATACTACTCACACTAAACACTGATGGGGTTTGTCTATATGCTTTACCAGTTAACACAAGAAAGTTTGGAAATATACCATCAGGTATTCCTTTCTGTGCCTGTAAAACTAATATTGGGTGAAGTTTCTTGGGTAATATGCATATCAACATATTTTATATGCTTATGTATTTAGATGTAGTGTGTATGTGCCAGCAAGTTAAAAATCAATAAGAATTAACTCACATTGAATAATTCATATACAAGATTTTGGATGACTTATTTACAGTGATTTATTTTCCTATATTTTGGAATTGTCCACAAACATTGTCTAATTCTAAGATAAACATTTTTTAAACAAAGAAAATTCTGTGGTTCACATTAAGCCAAAAATAAAGGTAAATGTTGAAATTCTAAATTCTCCAGTTATTTAAAATGTTAGGGCCAATCATTATGACCTTCCATTACAGCTAGAGCCCTTTATCCAGCAGTACATTCCAAATACTCATATCTGAGCTTTTGGAATTATTGCTCTTTTAGTCTTTATAAACTATCAGTAGGTATGTTAGTATACTACACAATCCTCCAGGTTCAAACTATTCTCTTTCCAGTCACTACTGTTTAGCAATGACACTCTCTTTAGTAAAGCATGACAATCAGTCTAACCTGCCTCTCTATCCTTTTATTCCACTATCGTCTTGGCAGGAATTTTTCAAAATGACCAGGTATCAATCTCAGCCATCTTATTGGGCTCCTAATTATATTCTATGATCTAAATTTTTCTCATTTGATTATGAACACGTCTAAACAGACGGAACCCTGAACATGAAGATTATGGACATTTTTTAAAGTGAGTCATTAAATCCATTATTTCAATACATCACCTGTACTTCTACTCTTTGTTAACTTTAAATACATACATGCACAACACACACACACACACACATAAACGCGCGTGTGCGTGCACAACTGCAGAAGCAGCACCATATATTTTTCATTGGTTCGATTTATACTATTTTACCAGAAAATATTATTAATATTATTAATCTCATAGTTTTCTGTTAATCTGTTGTTTTCAAACAAGTTTACATGTTAAAAACTATGAGTATTCTTTATATAATTATAAGGGCACCCTTGAGGATGATCATAGTGGTTGGCAGAGAGCATAATAATAACATAGATAAGAGGTTTGGGACTGTCTGTTTTGCAATAGTCTGGTTGTTATCTTGAACCTGTTACTGCATATGCTACTTGCACTTCATGATGAGGAATAACTGAATAATCTCAATTAACGACTAGATTGGCCAGACAGTACTTAAGTCACAATGTCTGCTAAAGTTGCATGGTTCCCAAGTTTCCCATTGCTAATCATTTACTACATAGCAAAGCTCTGTAGTTGCAAGAAAAGAATAATTTTTAAAGAAGTACATTTACTTGCTGAAATTGATATGGGTTTATTCATGAAAACTTGAGCTTCTGATGGGATTCCTTTTAGGGAAATTTTCAGACTTCATAAAGCATCACAATGAAGCGTACCCCAAGTCCATTAAATCTTACCAGCCAAAAGCATCAAATGGTGGAGAAGTTTACCATATATGGGGGGTCAGCTATCAAATAATTCTAGTCCTCATCACCAGGCACAGCTGGTAGTATTTTAGGTATAAGAAAATGAATAAGAACAAGACAGTGGAATGCCATACACTTGTCTCAAAAACTCAAAGAGATTTACCAGTTGTATTTGACTCCTAATTTTTGAATATTTTATGTTTGTTCCTCTTAATCTACTCTCCACTCATATATCACCCTATTTTGTGTCACAGGATGCCAAACGTTTTGGAATGAATCAATGAGTTTCATTGCCCTCCAGTAAGTTTGCAGACACATAACTAGTTCCCAATGCCAGGGAGTTGTCACATTGTCCAAGAAAAGAGACCACATCTGGAATAGCAGCTATAATTGGAGTTACTACCCAATTAATTTCCTTATTATCTATTATCTTTTTTCAATATGTGCCAGACTGTTGTAGTTCAAACCAGGGAAATTAATGGCTAAACATCTTCAAAAGCTGCATCATTCAAAATTTTGTCCACGGCATTAATCTCTATGATTCCCACAGGGATGGATTATTCCATTTGAACTGCTGTTTTAGTAAGTAGGAAGAGTTCTAATTGTTTCCACTTGGCCTTTCCTGCTAATGTGGCTATTATGCCAGCTTACAAATGTATTGATTTAAATTCTGCAAACAAGTGAAGGTGAAAAACAAAGAATACCAGTATGAAGCCTGTAAAAATTACACTTAATTTCAGCTGCATATAAAAGCAATGGTATTTTTTTAAAACTTAAAAATATTTAGACATAATGATATTTTTTTTCCTTTTTTGTCATAAAATTTAGAAATGAGACAGCCTATGGAAAGTTTACTTTCAGATTCCTCAAGGACCCAAGGTGTTTAATCTCTATCACTCCTGCCCTTGACTTCTTTCCTTCTACATGCTCCAGGCTATAGGATCTCTAGAAACACCACTGAGTTGGCACCACTCACCATGGATGATATGGTTAGGCTTTCTGTGCCAACGCAAATCTCATCTTGAATTGTAATCCCCATAATCCCTGCGTGTCAAGGGAGAGATCAGGTAAAGGTAATTGAATCATGGGGGCAGTTTCCCCCACACTGTTCTCATGATAGTGAGTGAGTTCTCAAGAGATATGATGGTATAATAAGGGGGTCTTTCCCCTTTGCTCAGCACTTCTCTTTCCTGCTACCTTGTGAAGAAGGTGCCTTGCTTACCTTTTGCCTTCCGCCGTGATTGTAAGTTTCCTGAGGCCTACCCAGCCTTGCTGCACTGTGAGTCGATGATCTTTCCTTTATAAATTATCCAGTCTCAGGGAGTTCTTTATTGCAGTATGAAAATGGACCAATACAATAGATTTTTGTGCTTACTCTCATGTTTTCTGACAAACATGAATCTTACTGAATTATCTGGTGTTACACCTACCTCCAAGCCACTTCACTGTTCCTTTTGATGTTTGCTACCTAATATGCTTTAATAAATCATTTTATGTCCAAACTAGAAAAAGAGAGACTTTTTTTTTCTTTCTTTGATTTGCCTTTGGAAATTCTACCAATATATAGAATAACCTAATACAAAGTGTGACAAATATTTTGGCAAATAATCACAAAAAGTCAAAATTCATTATGTCTATAGATATAAACAATTAAAGAGAAATAAATACAGTGACAGAATCACTGAATTTTCAGTCATGGTTCAAAATTCCAGGAATATAAGAAAGCTCAATATTGGAAAACTATAGTTTCTCTTTGGCATGGTAATATGAATTATATGATGAATTATATATAAATAAAATTTTATAATTATTGGAAAATGATTTAATCAAAAGATCATATTAATGCTTTCAGGTGTCTGACCAAAAATCAATAACTCTGTTTAATTAACACTAGGCAGAATCTCACCTGAAAGTGTAAAAAACAAAAATAAATTTGTCTTCATTTATTTTTTATTTTTATTTCTTCTAAAAAAAAGGATACATGTGCGGAACGTGCAGGTTTGTTACACAGGTATACGTGCACCATGGTGGATTGCTGTACCTACTGATCCATTCTCTAAGTTCCCTCCCCTTGCCCCACAACCCTTAAGGCCCTGCTGTGTGTTGTTTCCCTCTCTGGATCCATGTGTTCTCATTGTTCAGCTCCCACTTAAGAGTGAAAACATGTGGTGTTTGGTTTCTGTATTAGTTTGCTGAGGATGATGGCTTCCAGCTTCATTCGTGCCCCCACCAAGGACATGATCTTATTCTTTTCTTGTGGCTTATCGTGTTCCATAGTACATATGTACCAGATTTTCTTTATCCAGTCTATCATTAATGGGCATTTGAGTTAGTTACATATTTTTGCTATTGTAAATAGTGCTGCAATAAACATTCGTGTGCACGTGTCTTTAGAGTGGAATGATTTATATTCCTTTGGTTATATAATCAGTAATGGGATTGCTGGATCAAATGGTATTTGTGGTTGTAGATCCTTGAGGAAACGCCATACTGTCTTCCACAATGGTTGAACTAATTTACATTCCTACCAACAGTGTAAAAGCATGCCTGTTTCTCCACAGCTTCACTAGTATCTATTGCTTCCTGCCTTTTTAATAATTGCCATGCTGACTGGTGAGCTGTGGTCTCACATTGTGGTTTTTATTTGTATTTCTCTGATGATCAGTGACGTTGAGCTTTTTTACATGTTTGTTGGCTGTATAAATGTCTTGTTTTGAGAAATATCTGTTCATATCCTTTGCCCACTTTTTGATGTATTTTTTTCCTTGTAAATTTGTTTAAGATCCTTGTAAATTCTGGATATTAGACCTTTGTCAGATAGGTAGATTGCAAAAATTTTCTCCCATTCTGTTGGCTGCCTTCAGTCTGATATCATTTCTTTTGTTGTGCAGAAGCTCTTTAGTTTAATTAGATCCCATTTGTCAATTTTGGCTTTTGTTGCCATTACTTGTGGTGTTTTAGTCATCAAGCCTTTGCCCATACCTATGTCCTGAATAGCATTGCCTAAGTTTTCTTTTAGTATTTTTATGGTTTTGGCTTTTACATTTAAATCTTTAATCCATTTTGAGTATTTTTGTATAAAGTATAAGGAAGGGATCCAGTTTCAGTTTTCTACATACGGCTAGCCAATTTTCCCAGCACCATTTGATTAATTGGAGATCCTTTCCCCATTGTTTGTTTTTGTCAGATTTGTCGAAGATCACATGGTTGTAGATGTGTGGTATTATTTCTGAGGTCTCTTCTGTTCCATTGGTCTATATGTCTGTTTTGGTACGAGTACCATGCTATTTTGGTTAATGCAAACTTCTAGTAGTTTGAAATCAGGTAGTTTGATGTCTCTAGCTTTGTTCTTTTTGCTTAGGCTTGTCTTGACTTTATGGGGTCTTCTTTGATTCCATATGAAATTTAAAGTAGTTTTTTTCTAATTCCGTGAATAATGTCAAAGGCAGTTTGATGGGAATAGCATTGAATCTATAAATTACTGTGGACAGTATTGTCATTTTCACGATATTGCTTCTTCCTATCCATGAGGATGGAATGTTTTTCCATTCCTTTGTGTCCTCTCTCATTTCCTTGAGCAGTCGTTTATAGTCCTCCCTGAAGAGATCCTTCACATACTTTGTTAGCTGTATTCCTATGTATTTTATTCATTTTGTAGAGGTTGTAAATGGGAGTTCGTTCATGATTTGACTCTCTGCTTGTCTATTGTTTACATAAAGGAACGCTTGTGATTTTTGCACACTGATTTTGTATCCTGAGAATTTGCTGAAGTTACTTATCAGTTTAAGGAGTTTTTCAGCTGAGATGATGGGGTTTTCTGAAGATAAAATTATGTCACCTGCAAAGAGAGACAATTTTACTTCCTCTCTTCCTGTTTAAACACCTTTCTTTCTTTCTCCTTCCTTCCTTCCTTCCTTCCTTCCTTCCTTCCTTCCTTCCTTCCTTCCTTCCTTCCTTCCTTCCTTCCTTCCTTCCTTCCTTCCTTTCCTTCTTTTCCGAATCTCTCTCTGTTGCCCAGGCTGCAGTGCAGTGGCACGATCTCAGCTCACTTCATCCTCTGCCTCCTGGGTTCAAGTGATTTTCCTGCCTTAGCCTCCCAGGTCGTTGGGACTACAGGCACCCCCCACCATGCTCTGCTAAATTTTGTCTTTTTGGTAGAGATGGGGTTTAACCATGTTCACCAGGCTTGCCTCGAACTCGTGACCTCAGGTTATCCACGCACCTCTGCCTCCCAAAGTGTTGAGATTCACTGCACATGGCTACCACTTTTTATTTCTTTATCTCATCTGATTGCCCTGGCCAGAACTCCCAATACTGCGTTGAAAGGAGTGGTGATAGAGGGCATCCTTGTCTTGTGCGAGTTTTCAAAGGCAATGCTTCCAGCTTTTGCCCATTTAACATGATATTGGCCATAGATTTGTCATAAATAGCTCTTATTATTTTGAAATATGTTCCATCAATACCTAGTTTATTGAGAGTTTTTAACATGAAGGATGTTGAATTTTATCAAAGGCCTTTTCTGCATCCATGGAGGTAATCATGTGGTTTCTTTTTTTCTTTTTTTCCTTTAGTTCTGTTTATGTGATGGATTATGTTAATTGATTTGTATGTATTGAACCAAGCTCACATTCCAGGGATGAAACCAACTTGATTGTGGTGGATAAATTTTTTGATGTGCTGCTAGATTCAGTTTGCCAGTATTTTATTAAGGATTTTTGCATCCATGTTCATCAGGGAAATTGGCCCGAAGTTTTCTTCTTTTTGTAGTGTCTCTTCTTTTGTAGTGTCTTGGTATCAGGATGATGCTGACTCCATAATATGAGTTAGGGAGTTATCCCTTCTTTTCAATTGTTTGGACTAGTTTCAGAAAAAAATGGTGCCAGTTCCTCTTTGTACTTCTGGTAGAATTCAGCTATGAATCCCTCTGGTCCTGGGCTTTTTTTGGTTGGTAGGTATTAATTACGGCTTCAATTTCAGAATGTGTTATTGATCTATTCAGGGATTTGACTTCTCAGTTTAGACTTGGGAGGGTGTATGTGTCCAGGAATGTATCTGTTTCTTCTAGATTTTCTAGTTTTATTGCATAGAGGTGTTTATAGTATTCTCTGATGGTAGTTTGTATTTCTGTCGGGTCAGGGTGATATCCCCTTTATCATTTTTAGTGTGCCTATTTGATTCCTCTCTCTTTTCTTCATTAGTTCAGCTAGCAGTCTATTTTGTTAATTTTTTCAAAAAAACAGCTCCTGTAACCATTGATTTTTTGGAGAGTTTTTCATGTCTATCTCTGTCAATTCTTCTCCGATTTTAGTTGTATCATTTATTTTGTTAGCTTTTGTATTAGTTTGCTCTTGCTTCTCTAGCTCTTTTAATTGTGATGTTAAAGTGTCAATTTGAGATCTTTCTAGCTTTCTGATGTGGGCATTTAGTGCTATAAATTTCCCTCCTAACACTGGTTTAGCTGTGCCCCAGAGATTCTGGTATGTTGTCTCTTTGTTCTCATTGGTTTCAAAGAACTTCTTGATTTCTGCCTTAATTTCATTACTTTTCCGGGAATTATTCAGGAGTAGTTGTTCAATTTCTATGTAATTGTGTGGTTTTGAGTGAGTTTCTTAATCCTGAGTTCTAATTTGATTGAACTGTGGTCTGAGAGACTGTTTCTTATGATTTCCATTCCTTTGCATTTGCTGAGGAGTGTCTTACTTGCAATTATGTGGTCAATTTTAGGATAAGTGCCATGTGGCACTGAGAAGAAAGTATATCCTTTTGATTTGGGGTGGAGAGCTCTGTAGAGTCTATTAGGTCCACTTGAACCAGAGCTGAATTCAAGCCCTGAATATCCTTGTTAATTTTCTGTCTCGTTAATCTAATACTGAAAGTGGGGTGTTAAAGTCTCCCACTATTATTGAGTGGGAGTCTATGTCTCTTTCTATGTCTCTAAGAACTGCTTTTATGAATCTGAGTGTTCCTGTATAGAGCACATATATACTTAGAATAGTTAACACTTCTTGTGGAATTTTTCCCTTTATCATGTAGTGCCCTTCTTGTCTTATTTTTTTTAATTTTTGTTTAAAGTCTGTTTTGTTAGAGACTAGGATTTCAACCCCTACTTATTTTGCTTTCTATTTGCATGGTAAGTTTTCCACTGTACCTTTATTTTGAGCCCATATGTCTTGGCACATGAGATGAGTCTTCCGAATACATCACACCAATAGGTCTTGGCTCTTTACCCAATTTGCCTGTTTGTTTATTTTAATTGGGGCATTTATCCCATTTACGTTTAAGGTTAGTATTGTTACATGTGAATTTGATCCTGTCATCATGATGCTATTTGGTTATTTTGCACACTAGTTGATGTAGTTTCTTTATAGTGTCATTGGTCTTTATATTTTGGTGTGGTTTTGCAGTGGCTGGTAACAGTTTTTCTTTTCCATATTTAGTGCTTCTTTCAGGAGCTCTTGCATAGCAGGCCTGGTGGTAACAAAATCCTTCTGCTTCTGCTTGTCTGGGAAGAATTTTATTTCTCCTTTGCTTCTGAGGCTTAATTTGACTGGATATGAAATTGTGGGTTGAAAATTCTTTTATTTAAGAATGTTGAATATTGGTCCCCAATCTCTTCTGGCCTGTAGTTTCTGCTGAGAGATCTGCTGTTAGTCTGGTGGGTTTCATTTACATGTGGCCTGGCCTTTCTCTCTGACTGCCCTTAACTTTTCCTTCAAATCAACCTTGGAGAATCTGATGATTATGTGTCTCGGGGTTCCCCTTCTTGTGGAGTATGTTAATGGTGTTTTCTGAATTTCTTGATTTTGCATTTTGGCCTGTCTTGTTAGGTTGGAGAAATTCTCCTGGATAGTATCCTGAAGTGTGTTCTCCAGTTTGTATCCATTCTCCCCATCTCCTTCTGGTACTCCAATCAATCGCGGGTTTGGTCTTTTTATGAAATCCCATATTTCTTGAGACTTTCTTCATTCTTTTCATGGTTTTTGTTTCTCTAGTGTTGTCTGCATGTCTTATTGAAGCAAGGTGGTCTTCAAAGTCTGATATCCTTTCTTCCACTTAGTCAATTCAGCTATTGATACTTGTGTATGTTTCACAAAGTTTTTGTGGTGTGTTTTTCATATCTAGGTAAAATTGACTAATTCGTTAAAAGATAAAATCTGTGAATACTTACACAAGAAGAAATACACAATCTGAATAGGTCAATATCTATTTTTACAATTAATGAATAATTAATAACCTTCCTAAACAGAAATAGCCAGGCCCAGATGGATTCCTGGGTGAAATTTATAACAAGTTTAAGATATTTTATCAATTCTCTACAAACTCTTTTAGAAGATAGAAGCAGAGAGAATACCTCCTAACTTATTCTATGGCCAGCATCATCCAAATACCAAAACAAGACTGAGACATTACAAGAAAAGAAAGCACAAAAAATCTACAAGTAACATCTTACTTAATGTTGAGGAACTAGTGTTTTTCTAGCAAGATAAAAGGCAAAGATATCTCTTCACTAATTTTTTTCAACATCATATTGGAAGTCCTAGTTAATAACAGAAGGCAACAAACATTAATAAAAAGGTATACTGATTGGGAAGGAAGAAATAAAATATTTTTTGGTTACAGATGACATGACTGTCTGTGCAGAAATTCCAGAAAGCTCAACAAAAACTCCTGGAACTAATTAGTCACAGTGTCCAAATTGCAGTACACAAGGTTAGTATACGGAAGTCAATCACCTTTTATATACTGCCATGAACAAGTGGAATTTAAAATTAATACCATTTACACTAGCACTACAAAATATGAAATATTTAGGTTTAAATCTAACAAAATAGGCACAAGGTCTATATGAGGAAAATTACAAAATTCTAATGAAATAAATTGAACAAGAACTAAGTAAACGTAGATGTATTCTTGGTTGAGATAGAAATACTCAATATTGTGAAGCTGTCAGTGTTTCCCAACTTGACTTACTGATTCAACGTAGTTCCAATCAAAATTCCAGTGAGTTATTTTGAGGATATCAGTACCTGATTGTAAAGTTTAGAGAAAGAGGGCGGGGGGGAGAGAGAACAGAATAGCCAGAGCAATTATTGAAAGAGATGAATGAAGTTGGAAGATTGATACTATCCAAATTTAAGACTTACTATAAAGCTACAGTAATCAAGAAAGATGACATTTCCAAAAGAATAAACAAATATATAAATGGACCAGAATAGAGAGTCCAGAAATAGACCCACATCAATTTGATCAACTGATTTTTGACAAAAGATCAAAGGCAACACAATGGAGCAAATATAATCTTTACATACATGATGCTGAAACAACTGAACAAACACATGAATACAAATGAATCTAGACACAGAACTTATAGTTTTTCACAATAATTAACAACAAGTAGATCACAGACCTAAATGTAAACAAAAAATAAAACTTCTATAATATAAAGTAGGAGAAAATCTAGATGCCCTTGAGTTCTGTGGTGACTTTTTGGAAATAATACCAAAGTGACTGTTCATGAAATAATTGATAAGCTGTATTTCACTGAAATTAAAATATCTGCTCTGTGAAAGACAATGTCAAGGACATGAAAATACAAGCGATTTACTGGGATAAAATGTTTGTAAAACACGTATCTGATTAAGGACTCTTATCCAAAATATACCAAGAACTATTATAACTTAATAATAAGCAAATAGGCCGGGCGCAGTGGCTCAAGCCTGTAATCCCAGCACTTTGGGAGGCCGAGACGGGTGGATCACGAGGTCAGGAGATCGAGACCATCCTGGCTAACACGGTGAAACCCCGTCTCTACTAAAAAATACAAAAAACTAGCCGGGCGAGGTGGCGGGTGCCTGTAGTCCCAGCTACTCGGGAGGCTGAGGCAGGAGAATGGCGTAGACCCGGGAGGCGGAGCTTGCAGTGAGCTGAGATCCGGCCACTGCACTCCAGCCTGGGTGACAGAGCGAGACTCCATCTCCAAAAAAAAAAAAAAAAAAAAAGCAAATAAACAGTTAAATAAAAAAATGAACAAAGACCTTAACAGACATCTCCCAAATAAGATGTATAGATGGTAGATAAGCACATGGCAAGATGGTCCACATCACGCAGCATAAGGGAAATGCAAATTTAAACATCAATGAGATACCAGCACATACCTACTAGAATGGCTAAAATTTAAAACATGACAACACCAAATGCTGGCAAGAATATGGAGCAAAATTCCTTGCTAACGGAAATGAACAATGGTAAAGACACTTTGGAAAGCAGTCTGGCAGTTTCCTACAAAATTAGATATAACTCTTACCACATGATTCAGTAATCATGCTCCTATGGGTAACCCAAGAAGTTAAAAACTATGTCCACAAAAGAAGTACAGATGGATATTTATAGGAGTTTTATTCATAATTGCAAAAATTTGGAAGTGACCAAGAAGTCCTTCAGAAGGTTAATGCATACGTAAGTTTTGGCAAATTTAGACAATGGAATTTGAATGCACACTGAAACTAAATGAGTTGCCAAGCCATAAAAAGACATGGAGGAAACTTAAATGCATATTACTAAGTGAAAGTAGCCAATCTGAAAAGGCTATGTACTATATGACTACAACTGCATGGCACTGTGGAAAAGGCAAAACTGGAGACAGTAAAAAGATTGGTGGTTGCTAGAGGATGGGGGAGGAAGGTATAAACAGGCAAAGCACACAGTATTTTTAAGGTAGTGAAAAAGTATATGATACTATAATGACAGACATACTCCATTATGTATTTATCAAAACACACAGAATGCACAAGACCAAGAGTGAACCCTAATATAAACTACAGACTTTGAGTGATAATGATGTGTCAATGCAGGCTTACTGATTGTAACAAATGTAGCCCTATGGTGGGAATGTTGATGAGGGAGACTATGTATATGTGGGGCAGGTAGTATATGGGAAATTTCTGCACCTTCCACTCAGTTTGGCTGTATACCTAAAAAATAAAATTTATTAAAAATACATCTTAAACACTAAAAATGTTAAAGATAAGAATTACAAACATAAATAAAACAATTAAGTCCTAAATAATTAACGTGTCGTATAAGTATGTTAATATAAGAAAAGACTTCTTTAGAATAAATGTATTCAAAGGAACAGAAGAGTAAATATAAGCTAGACAAGAACATTCACTAAAATTTATGCAAATACATCTTAAATCAAGGGCAATAAAGTAAATGTCAATTGAAAGTAATTATTTTTCAAGCACCAAAATAATTGATATGTAACATTATTGGGATGGTTATGAAAGAACAAATAATACTCTAGCTTTCAAATAGAAACATAAACTGATCGACATTTTAGGACTGTAATTTTTAAAAATATATTTAGTATATATTCCTTTTAACTTTAAAAGTCCTCCTCTGGTAATTTTCTTAAGAAAATAATTGAGCAATTGTATAACGATATATATAATGTTATCTCTTATTAGTTTTGTTTATTTTAGTAAAATTCAGAGAGAAAGGAAAAAATCTATTAATAGGTGGATCATATAATTATATAACAACACAATGAGTACCGTTTAATCATTATTAATAAAGATGAACATCTGCATATATTGACATGGAAACAATGCCTTCAATATATTGTTCTTTAAGATAAAGATGACTGGTAAAATTAGTCCAAAACACAAAGAGGAAAGAAAGTACTAATTAGGATACATTGCAAAAAATTGCATATTGTTAAAAATATATAGAGCAAAATCCCTACGTAATGAACAGGTCATCTTACAGTGCTGCGCTTATGAGTGACTTTTATATTTTTCAAAATATTTCTTTAGTTTATATTATGTAAAGACCATACTCATCATTTTATAATAGATAAAAATTATCTATTGCCATTGAGAAAAAAATCATAATTTCAATTATTTTCACCATCATACATTAAAAAAATTTAACTATGTTCACTTTTCATTTGAAATGTTTTCAACTTTATACTCATATGAATTTATAATTAAAAAAAATCAAAATAGTCATTTAAACAAAAAGGAGTAAAAATGAAGACACTGATAAGATGAAAACCCAGGAAGCTTTAGGCTTATATGCCCCAGTAGATGAATTTAGATAAAAAAATAAATAAATAAACAGATTAGAGTAACTTTGTGAGAACTAGTTGGACTAGTTGGAAAGCTATAGTACCCAGGCCAACATAAAATCAAGAAAGGTTCCCAGAAAACGGGGTAAGAATATTTGTGATATTTGCATGCCTGTCCATGCACCTCATTTGATGTGTCATAGTGAGGTGCAACCGGGAGGAAACTTCTCATACCAGGAATCCTCCCTTAGGATATATAAAAAAAGTAGAGTTCATTGAGCTCTCAACATTCTGACTTTACTGGGAGCTGCATGAAGGACAGGTTTCTGTCTCACCTGACTTAGTCCACAACAGTTTGGAAGCTGCTGAAAACAGGCAATGTAGCACATTAGAGCTGCAATTAGAGCATGTTAGAGCTGCAGCATTACATATCTAATTAAAATAAGAAAAAACGTACACATATAAAATGAGAATATCAACAAATAAAAACTATTAGAAAAGAACCAAATGAAATATAGACCTGAAAAATACAATGACTGGTAAAAAATTATTTGCACAAAATAATCTACTTTTTAAAAAAATACTATAACTTTTTTAAACACAGTTAAAGTGGTTAAAGTGGTAAAAACAGATTTTATTCAGAAATTTCTGACAGCAGCAGCAGGCAGAGATTTTAATGGTGTAGGGAGCTGGAGTCATTTTAGGAACAAGATCTTTTGTTGCTAGAAACTATGCTAGACCTTGTTCAAGTCTCTTAGCACAGAGTTTTGGATAGAGTTATCATGTGCCAAGAGTTCTATAACACTCAAACTGAACTAAAAAATTCACTACAGAGATTCAACAGTAGACTTGATCAGAGGAAAGAACCAGCAAACCTAAAAACAGGCCATTTGAAATTCCTAAATAAGAGAAACAAAAAGAAAAAAAAAATGAAGAAAAATAGAGTGTAAGGGACTTATGGGACACTATCAAGCCAACAAATATAGTCATTATATAAGTCCCAGATGGAGAGAAAATAGAGAATTAATAAGAAAGTTCATTGGAAGATATAAAAGCCAAAGAAGTCCCAATTTTGAGTAAAGAAATGGTCATAAAAATTTAAGAAGCTCATTGTCATTTAATTAGAATAAAATTGATGATCCCCACATAAAGACATATTATAATCAAATTATCAAAGACAAACAGACTCTTGAAAGCAAGATAAAAGTATTTCAGTATAAGGAAGCTTCCAAAAGATTAAATATATTAACCCTCTCCTCTCTGGCTTTCACGATTTCTCCTGAGAAGGTGATATATTCAAAAGGCTAAAAGGAAATAAAAAAAATAATAAATAATCTACAAACAAGAATGCTGTGTCTTACAAACTGAAGAAAAATTAAAACTACTCCATATAAATAAAATCTGAGAAGGTTCACTACAATTAGACCTATTCTACAAAGTTGTTTAAAAAAAAAAAACGGACAAAAATAGTAACCTATATTATTGCAATTTTGGTCATTTTTAATTCTTAAATACAATTTATAGGACAAAATCATTGTGGAAAACTATAAATCTGTGTTAATGGTTATATAATATGTAAAGTTATAATTTGTTTCATTAATAACATACAGTATGGGATGAAGTTGTAAGGGAGAACAGTTTTTCTAGGTAATTAAAATTATTAGCTTAAAAATAGTTATTATTAGCTTATAAAAGAATGTTATAACTTTAAAATATTTTGTAATTGCAATGGTAACCACAAAAAATGTATTAGCCAAAAATACACAAAAGGAAATGAGAAGGAAATTAAAGCATGTCACAATAAATATCAATGAAACACAAGAAAGGCAGTACGAGAGGAGAGAAGGAACAAAGAAGTTGTAAAACAAACAGAAAAAAACAACAAAATGACAAGAGTCTTTCTCTATTAATAATTACATTACATGTAAATAGATTAACTACTCAATCAAAAGAAAGATTGGCTGAATGGCTTTAAAAAGAAGATTCAACTATATGCTCTCTGTAAGGAACACGTTAGATATGAGGACCCACAGAAGCTGAAAACAAAAAGATGAACAGAGATAAGATATCCCTATCAAATGGTAGATAACAAAAGAACAGAGGTAGATATAACAATATCAGAAAAATAAACTTCAAGTCAAAATCTGTTTGAAGAGACAAAGAAGAACTTATATAATGATAAAAGTATCAATTGATCAAGAATATATAGCAATTATAAATATTTATGCAACAAATGTCAAAGCCTACAAAACATAAAGCAAACTTTGAAAGAATTGAAGGAGAAATAGAAAGCAGCCCATAGTAGTAGCAGGCTTCAATACTTTACTTTCTTTTTTTGTTTGTCTTTTTTGAGATGGAGTCTCACTCTGTCACACAGGCTAGAATACAGTGGCGTGATCTCTGCTCACCGCAACCTCCACCTCCTGGGTTCAAGCAATTCTCCTGCCTTAGCCTCTGGAGTAGCTGGGATTACAGGCACATGCCACCATGCTCAGATAATTTTTTGTATTTTTAGTTGAGATGGAGTTTCACCATGTTGGCCAGGCTGGTCTTGAACTCCTGACCTTGTGATCTGCCTGCCTCGGCCTCCTGAAGTGCTGGGATTACAGGCATGAGCCACCATACCCAGCCCTCCCTACTTTCAATAATGGATAGAACAAGCAGACTGAAGATAATATAACAGAGAACTTTAACAACAATATAGACCAATTAGATATAAGAGACATATGTAGAACACTAATCTGCTCCACACCCCCTCCCCACCAAAAATCACAACATACATTCTTCTCAAGAACACATGGGTATTTTTTACAATAGACCACAATTTATGCCCAATGTTTTAATAGATTTTAAAATATTGAAATAGTACTAAGTATCTGTTCCAGACATCAATAGTACAGGTAAATGAAACTAGGGATCAATAGCACAAGGAAACTAGATATCAATAGCACAAGGAAAGCATGGACATTCACAAATATGTAAAATTAAAATTAAAGACCATACTTTTTTTTTTTTTGAGAGGAGTCTCGCTCTGATACCCAGGCTGGAGTGCACTTGCTCAATCTCGGCTCACTGCAACCTCCCGAGTAGCTGGGACTAAAGGTGCTTACCACCATGTCTTGCTGATTTTTGTATTTTTAGTACAGATGAGGTTTCACGTTGGTCAGGCTGTCCTCGAACTCCTGACCTCATGATCTGCTGCTTCAGCCTCCCAAAGTGCTGGGATTACAGGCGTGAGCCACAACACCTGGCCAAGAACATAGTTTTAAACAGCTGATCGGTTAAAGAAGAAGCCAAGAAAAGCTCAAAAGTACCTTGAGATAAATTAAACCCACACCACAACCTTCTAAAACTTAAGTGATGCAGCCCAGCAGTGCCAAGTATAACAAGTATATTTTAAAAGCAAGAAAGATTTCAAATCAGCAACCAAACTTACACTGCAAGGAATTCAAAAAAGAAAAAAAAAATAAAAACAACACAAAGCTGTTATAAGAAATGAAATAATAAATATTAGAATAGAAATAAGTGAAATGGAGAAACAATAGAAAAACAAAGCTAAGTGTTTTTTGAAAGATCAACAAAATTGGCAAACCATATATTAATTAATCAACAAAGAGAGGAGACCCAAATAATTAAAACCAGAAATGAAAGAGGAGTCATTAAAAGGAATTATGAGACAACCATAAACAACTGTAAGCCATCAAATTGGTTAACATGGAGTAAATGAAACATACAATGTAGAAGGACTAAATCATGAAAAATAGAAAATCGTTAAAAGTTTAGGATCAGATGTCTTCACTGGATAATTCTATCAAATATGTAAAGATGAGTTAACATCATTTATCCTCAGACTCTTCCAAAAACTTGAAGACCAGAGATTAATTCCAAAAACTCATTCTGAGAGGCCAGCGTTATCCTGATACCAAAGCTAGAAAAAGACGCTACTGCTATAAAGACACATGCACTCGTATGTTTATTGCAGCACTATTCACAATAGCAAAGACTTGGAATCAACCCAAATGTCCATCAGTGACAGACTGGATTAAGAAAATGTGGCACATATACACCATGGAATACTATGCAGCCATCAAAAAGGATGAGTTTGTGTCCTTTGTAGGGACATGGATGCAGCTGGAAACCATCATTCTTAGCAATCTATCACAAGAACAGAAAACCAAACACCGCATGTTCTCACTCATAGGTGGGAACTGAACAATGAGATCACTTGGACTCAGGAAGGGGAACATCACACACAGGGGCCTGTCATGGGGAGGGGGGAGGGGGGAGGGATTGCATTGGGAGTTATACCTGATGTAAATGACGAGTTGATGGGTGCAGCACACCAACATGGCACAAGTATACATATGTAACAAACCTGCACGTTATGCACATGTACCCTACAACTTAAAGTATAATAATAATAATAAATAAATTAAAAAAAAAAAAAAGAAAAAAAGAAAAAAGAAAACAAAACAAAAATAAAACTATAGACCAATATTATTGACGATTATAGATGCAAAAATTCTAAGCAAAAATACTAGCAAATCGAATTACAGAACACATTAAAAAGAATTTTATACCACATCCAAATGGAATTTATATATGGAATGCAGTATGCTTCAACATACAAATATAAATCAGTGTAGTACCCCCCATTAGTAGAATGAAGGATGAAAACCACATGATTATCTAATTTCATGCATTAAAAGCATCTGACAAAATTCAACATTCTTCCATGATAAAATCACTCAACTAGGAATAGAAGGAAATTACCTCAACATAGTAAAAGCCATGTATAAAAAGCCCGTAAGGAACAATATACTCAATGAGGAAAGACTAAAAAGATTTTTCCCTAAGATCAGGATGCCCATTCTTACCACTGCTATTCAGCCTCTACTGGAAGTCCTAGCCAGAGTAATTAGGAAATTTTTAAGAACGCATCCAAATTGGAAAGGAAGAAATAAAGTTATCTCTGTTCACAGACAACATGATCTCATATACAGTAAATCATGAAGCGTCTACAAAAAAAAAACTGTTAAAACTAATAAAATCTTTGCTAAGCTGCATGTTTAAAAAAATGAGCAATCAAAAATCAGTTTTATTTCTATACACAATAAATAAATAATCCAAAAGTAATGTTTAAAAATTAATTTAAAATAGCATCAAAAATTATAAAATATTTAGGAATAAACCTAGCCAAGGAAGTGAAAGACTTGGATGCTCAAAACTACAAAATGTTGCTGAAAGAAATGATAGGAAAGCACAAATCGATGGAAAGATCAAATGGTCATGGCTGAGAAGATTTAATATTGTCGAGATGTTAATATTGCCCAAAGTGATCTGGAGATTCAACCAAATCCCTATAAAACTCCCAAGGACATTTTCTAAGAAATAGAAAACAAAATCCTGAAATGTGTATGGAGTCTCACAGAACTCCACAGAAGCAACCCAAATGTTCATTGACAGATGAATGAACAAACCAAATGTGATATATACATACAATACGGTATTATTCTGCCATGAAATGGAAGATAATTCTCTCACATGCTACAACATGGATAAACTTTGAGGAAAATATGTTAAGTGAAATAAACCTGACTCAAAAAGACAGATACTGTTTGACTGCACTTATATAAAGTATCCAAAGTAGTCAAATTAACAGAACAGAAAGTAGAATGATAGTTACCAGGAATTGGATAGGAAAAAAATGGGAATTGTGGTTTAAAAGGTATAGAGTTTCAGTTTTGTGAGATGAAAAAGTTTGAGTCTATTTCACAACCATGTGAATAAAATTTACGCTACTGAACTGTACACGTAAAAATGGCTATGATGGTAAATTTTATAGTTTGTATTTTTATCACAATAAAAAAGAAGGAAAAATAACTTCAAGTTATAAATTGATCAACAACTTTTATGATAAAAATTGGTCATGTCTGTTAAAATTCTTTGAATATATAATTGAAAGAAAAACAAGAATATAAGTGAGGTATTCTTGAGCTGTAGATGTGTACATTTTAATAACTATGAGAAAATATTTTTATAAATAACTGAAAATAGATATATCTGATAATATTTTTATTTTATAATTTATGCATTTTTCACAGTTTTCTATTTCTTATATCATCATATGTATTCACAGAATAATTTCAAAAGACAAGTTGCAAAATTATATGTTAAATTTATTTTTATGCTCATTACATCTTGTAAGTTAGGCTGCCCTGTCATTAATATCCTCTTACTGATACAGATATTAAGTGACAGTGGTAGATCCTATGAATCTTGATTTTTAGAATAGCAGGAAGCATATTGCTATATTACTCATATTTAAAGAGAATCTACGTGTACTTCAATCAATGTTTGTATATCTGAATCAATATATAGAATATTCACTATAGAATATTTTGTTATTTGAAGCTAAAAATGTTATAAAGCATTTGGAACTTGATTTAAAAGCTATATAGTCCCAGGTGTGGTGGTTCATGCCTGTAATCCCAGCACTTTGGGAGGCCAAGGCGGGTGACTCTCTTGAAGTCAGGAGTTCTAGACCAGCCTGGCCAACATGGTGAAACCCTGTCTCTACTCACATTACAAAAAAATTATCCAGGTCTGGTGGCATGCCCCTATAATCCCAGCTACTTGGGAGACTGAGGCAGAAGAATTGTTTGACCCTGGGAGGTAGAGGTCGCAGTGAGCCAAGATTTCACCATTATACTTCAGCCTGGGAGGCAGAGGGAGACTCCGTCTCAAAAAAAAAACTTTAAAAAGCTATATAGCTATTTTATTGTATGTGGTTTTATCTATACTGTACACTTTATTTATGTTCATTAACATTTGATGATTATATTCTACATTTTGGAGTTGTTCTTTACAAAATCATTTAAGATTTTTGTTATTGCAAACCTTAAAACTTAGGGTTAGCTGCTTTCAGTTTCCAATTCAAATATGTGTGCATCTGCAGCTTTTGATGTATAATAGCATCTGGTGATATATAAAAGCTTCCGATGCATAGTTACCCAGTATTTCTCAAAAATACATAGTGACTCCATAAAATAGAAAATATTTAACAACATACAATGCTAAAAGTGACAGCAGAGTATTAGAATTTGGACAGAATATATCCTAATCCTAGGGCTTGTGAAAATGGGTTGAAGATAACTTACCAACAGTTTAATATCTATGAACTCAATAAACTGAACTTGAGAGGAGAAATATGAACATTTTTTCCTTTCTGATCATTCAGTCCCATGCTTAGAAATCCATTTTCTCTACCAACCAGAAGGTTGGGAGACAGTGGTCCTCTATAGCATCATAGGTACATTAAAACATAATGAAATATTTTTATTCACTCATTTTGTCATTCACAGGAATAAATAGATCATATGTAAAATCAGGAATAAATAACAAGCCAATAAATTCGTATTTATTCTTGTGAATAGACAATGCCTAAACAGAGTATACACGTTAAGGGTACAGCATTAAAATTTCTCTATTCCCTGTCTCTAGTCAGCCAGTTCCCCTCCCCAGAAGTAGTTGCCTTACAAAGAATGCCCATACATGACAAACTACATAAATACTATTTTTTAAAATGAATGATCAATAGACTTTAGTGATTTCTAGGTCTTTCTCTTCGTCATAGTGAATACATTTCTGAGCAGTCCTTCAAACAGTGGCTAAAACAAATTAGTCATGCTTATGCCTGGATTCTCCCTTATGCTTCAAGAAAAGACCTTTCTCTGTGGTATTCACAAAGCCTATGGCATCAAGATTAGGAAATTTGTGCTATAATAGTACTGCTATCTAACTCTCAAATCCCATACCAGTTTTATTAAACGTTCTAATAAGGGAATAAGCTCATTCAAGATCATATATAGTTTTAGTTATGGTACTTCTTCAGTGTTATTCAGTTCTCAGATTTTGAAGATTATAGGGCAGTTATTTCATCCAGTATTTATTAACTTTGGCTTACTGGATATTTCCTCATGATTACATTTCAGATTCATTTTATGCATTTTTGATAAGAATATCACAAAAATGATGCAATGTCTCATTGCAACCTGATAGGTGTTTGTTTTTCTGTTTTTCCTATTTCATGTGCCAAACACACATTCTCCCCCTTTCCCAAAACTCTCATCTTTTCTTCCAGCTGAAAGAGTTCACTGCCTATTTGTGTACTTATATATATTAATTTTTATATTATGCATAATAAATATTCATATTAATATTCTGTATATTATTATGTTTTGAGTTTTTTTTTTTAGAGATGGGGACTCACTGTGTTGCCCAGGGTGTTCTTGAACTCCTGGGCTCAAACCAGTTCTCCTGCTTCAGTCTCCCAGTGTGCTGGGATTACAGGCATGAGCCACCACTGCACCAGGCCCTGTTCTGAGATCCTTAAAAAACCTTCCAGCTGGGAAAAGACCACCTCTCCATGAACTAGTCAATTCTTAAAAATTGCAAAGGGCCCAACCAGAAGCATGCCGTTGATGTCCACCCTAACCAAACCAATAATGTCTCTACTATCTGACCTGTGCACCCCAAGCAGCAATATTCCTTAATTATGGAAGGACCAGGCACCAGGCAACTAGAGACTACCCCTATAGCTTAAATCCTTCTAAAATTATTCAAGCTAACCAATCCTAAGCTGTTTCCCCTGTCCTGCCCTGATTTTCTCTAAGAAACATCTGATAAGTCCATGGCCTAAGCACTTCCCCACTTTTTCTCCTCTTCTGACTTCTGAGCACCTTGGTGTCTTTCCTGCCTGCCCTTCGCCATATTTCACACAACGTGTCTCTAGGTGAGTATCATAAACATTGTTTACTTAAGCCTCTCCTGTGTCTCCTCTTGTGATCATGCTTGACTAATCATCACATCAAAACATACAAAATACTTTCTTTTATAGAGGCCAGAAAATGCCAGAAAGTCAAAGGCAGTTAACTAGCTTTAGGCATTTCTCCAAAATCCAAATAGCTTTAGGCATTTCACCTAGCTTTAGTCATGCTCTCTAAAATACAAATAGGAAGACTGCATTCGGTGTCCAGGCAAGCGTTTTTTTTTTTTTTTTCTTCTCTCCCTTATACAAAAAGATTTTTCAAGGATAATGTACCCCCCTTCTTTTGGAGGCAGTGTAGTGAACATGTTGCTAAGAATCAGTGGTAGGTATCCAATGATACTTGAGGGAAGGACAGAACTAAAGCTGAACACCTAAAGTTAACGGGGAGGAATATGAAATAAACCCTTCAGGATCCTAATGACATCATTGTGCTTCTAAAGTAATCAGGCCCCTTGAATCCTTTTTACGTGAGGTAAAGAATGCCCCTTATTGCTTAAGTCACTGACAGTTGGGTTGCTTGTTACTTGTTGCTGAAAGTGTGCCATCTGGTTCTCATCATCATCTGTCCATGATGGTATTTACTGAAACATTCATCATCCTGTCATGTCCTTAGTCGTCAGTGCATATGGGCTGGTACTGAATCATCCTTCATTTTAATCCTCAAAGTCCCATTGAAGGAAATCATTCTCACACTTCTGCCTAGAAACCACATGAGACTGTTTAAGATCATCTACTTAGGTTCTTCATAGAGCCATTGATTTTCTTCTTGAGATTCCCAGCTCTTGCCTCCCCACCCTCTAGTTCTACATGAAAAGCAAAATCTATATTGTCTTGAATATTAAATTGTACGCTTTCAGGGGTGTTTTCATCCCTCTTCTACCTGGATCGTGGAAGAGGAAAACAGCTTATTTTGCAGGAAATTGTTTTGATCTACCCACTATGCATCCATTCTCATCTCTTACCTTCAACTTAGGCATTCATTTCCCAGTCTGAAGAGGTATCACAATCACCTGTTCTTTCATGTCTGTCTCCAAAAGCCTATTATTTATGCCCTGAATTATTTCCACTTCCCTCAAAGACAAATTATGTGAAATTCAAAAATTAGACTTCTTTAGACTCACTTATCTTTCCCTGGAGCAATGAGCATGGAACACTTTATGATGTTCTATTAAAATGATCTAGGGAGCAAGCGGGATTATAAAATAGGAAAATTTATTTTATTATTTCAAACTTATGAATTTGGCACACAGATTCATTCTCAACAAATTTGTTTGTTGTATTCATTTAGCCCTAAGTGTGTGGGTTGAGTGAAGGAGGCATTTCTGGTGTATTTCTCAAGATACTGAAAATAGATCTATTGAAGATCATTTTCTGGTGCTGAGGATTAACAAAACTGTTTATATTTTCAACTATGTTGAATACCACCTTAAGGCTTCTTCAGTTTGACTATGTTTCAGTTGAAATATATGCTATATTCTGCTAAAAAGACTAATTTTAGAGATATTTTAAAAGGCACTGTAACAAACAGTCTTCTGAGACTGGGCTTCAATATCGAATAATTGATAACTAGAAGAAATGTAATTCCAAAGTTTTTCTAGTTAGAGGCAAAGTTTGTTGGGGTGAAGTTTATCTTTTGGAGAAAGTGGGAATGTGGGAATCACTTAAATGGGTCTTTGGTGATAGAAGTGAGAAAGAAACATTTTTTAATTGAAATAAGGTTTTAAAACAATAGCAATTTGTTCTGCATATGAATGTCGAAAATTGTTTCCCTCTGGGCAAAATTGCCTGCTTTCAGCAAGATTATTATTGTGATAATATTGAAGTCTATTTTGTAGAATTATGCAAGGGATTAAAGAGTGTTTATTTTTTTCCTCACTTAGAGTGAAAGGGCAGTTGAGAAACTAGGCTCTAGTTGCAAAGGGAAAATGATCAAGGAATTTCACTCAGTTAAAAAGAAACTGACTCCTATAATGGAACAATAGCCAGGAGTCTAAGAAAAAATAAGTCAGTGACAATTGTGTGTCTTGGATAGAGCCTAGGAGACATATTCTGTTTCATGTTTTTTTTTTTTTGCTCTTAAAAATTCCTACATTGCATCCTGTTTGTGCTTCTCAAGTTCTCAACGAAGTCTTGCTGGACTTTAAGACTACTCTTACATATTTCAGGGTTTAGTGTTAGGTGTGTATTTATAAGGAATGTATCTATATTTTGACAACAATAATAACCAGAAGAACAATTATTGAGTAATATAATAAGTGGTAACTTGCAAGGAATAGGGCAACTTTCTTCTGTGGCTAGTTAGCTAATCCTTTAAGTTATTAGTAGAGCATGCAGGAATTCCTTGGGAAGGATCACCTATAAAAGACAGTTCTTATTGTTACACATATAATGAGGGCTTTTATATTGCTTGTTGTAGCAGATACTCTAGTCACTATGCATTTCCTCTTTCTTCCTTTACAACAAAAAACTGATTTTAATAAGGAACCCACTAACTTACACGTATCCATGAGCTGTGCAATACTAAGCACAGTAATCCTAATTCTCCCTAGTACCCTCCCCTACCTCCTGCAAAAAATTCAACAGTTGATACTTCAAAGGCATCCACCAGTTGGAATGGAGGACTGCTTTACCACTGGAGTGGAAGTATCGAGGCTTCTCGCTATGAGATACTGAATGTGAGAGGGCTGCCTGTAAGAGTTGAAGAAGTGGAAAGAAACATGAAAAGCAACTCAACAGTCAAAGGCAGGTTTACTGGGGAGAATACCCCTAAGAGGGCCTTCTGGCCAAGTGAGATCAGTACCACTCTGTTTTACAGACTAAGAATATTTAAGGGTTTAGGGCGGGAGAGCTTATCACAGGCTTGGAATGTTTCTGTGTCTTTGTCTTGCTTATCTGGGAGGTAGAGTTTTTGTGTCTGTTCCCATACACCTTCCTGCAGCTGCAGGCACTGCCTTTCAAGTGCTACTGAGGTAAGGATCCTAACAACACTAGGTGGATTTGCATCAGTTGTTTGACAAGTGTAGGAAAGAAGAAATATAACTTTTTTCTCACCTGTTGAAAAGTTCATGGCTGACAACTGTATTAGTTCGTTCTTGCATCGCTATGAGAAACTACCTGAGACTGGGCAATTTATGGAGAAAAGTAGTTTAATCAACTCACAGTTTGGTAGGCTATACAGGAAGCATGGCAGGGGAGGCCTCAGGAAACTTACAATCATGGCGGAAGGCAAAGGGGAAGCAGGCACTTCTTTCGTGGTGGAGCAGGAGAGACAGTGAGGGATAGGTGCTGCACACAACCAGGTCTTGTGAGAACTCTATCACAAGACAGCACTAGACATAGGTGCTAAACCATTAGAAGCCACCCCCATGATCCAATCACCTCTTAACAGTCCTCACCTCCAACATTTGGGGTCACAATTCAACATAAGATTTGGGTGGGGACACAGAGCCAAACCACGTAACACCATTATAAGAAAGACAGATAAACAAGAGAAAAGCCTAACAAATTTATTTAATGAAAGTTTTATATGACATAAGAGTCTTCAGGAATGATACCCAAAGAAACAGGGAAAACCATTTTTATGCTTAAGTATGATGAATGGAAAGTCATGTAGAAATATGACCGCACAAGAGAGAATATGATATAATGTTAACAACCAAGGTAAACTTGCCAATGCCTGTTTGCTCAGATTCTTCTTGGCATTTGTGTATCTTTATTCCTTTCCTCAGGGTATAGGACAGGACACCTGTCACATAAGAGGCTCTCAGAGGAGAAGGGAAGGAGAAGTTCCCATCTTGCATTTGCACTTTTCTCAATTTCCTTCAGCTTAAACTATGCACTATGCTAAGGTGCCATATTTTAAGTCATTGTGTTCTGAGCCCCACAACAAGTAATCTATGGGTATTTCAATATTTAACAAGTGGAAAGGCCACATGTTGGTGCAAGTCAGATAATTATCAGCCTTGCTCAATTCCCCTTACCAGGAAACAGGGAGTTGTTAGAACTGTAGTTAATGAGGTGTGAGTGGGAGTTTGCTGAGCAACTTTTAGGGAATGAAAGAGAAATATTTTTTATTCTTAAGGGTTGAAAAGAAACACATAATAAGATACAACTCCCCACACCACACACACACACACATACACACACACACAAAGAGAATGAATACACACATATATATGGTGGATGTTGTGTTTTTATGCACTAGGAGAAACTGAAATAGTCATTTTGAGATTATAAAGAGAGATGGCCAAGGACAAAATTGATAGAGTATAAAGGAGAAAAGAGTTGGGATTCTTAAGGATATAAATTTAAATGCAGAATCAAATAAAACTGTAGGTACTTTTCCTGTCATAGGAATGTCTGTTATGCAATACTATGAATTTCTATTTTTTTTTTTGTAAAAGTCACTTTAAATAGACATATTTTCCTGCTTTTTTGCTGCCTAACATTTCTTTATTAATAGAGTTGGATATCATAGGAAGGGATGCAAGAAGGTTAGAGATACAGTGCTATTCCAAGGATTTGTCAAGTGAGGCTTAGAGAACTTGTGAAAACGGTTTAAGGTATAGCTGGAGAAACGCATCTCAGCTAGCTCCCTCTGCAGTCTACAAAATCACATACATAACAGTAAGGTTATTAACCATGACAAAGCATTACTATAAATAAAAGTAAGTACTTGATCACTAAAATGTAATACGTAAGTAAAAGTTGTGTAATGATTATATTTTATTTTTAACCTGTTGTTTTGTGACCCAACTTTTTTAACTAAAAGAAAAAATTCAGCTAATGTTTCTAGATTACAAGCCATCATAAATACTTATATATAAATAGAAGACTTGATAACTGATATTGTATGCAATTATTGTTTATCAATTCACTAGCATATGAATGTGTAGAAAGTAATCTGTAAAATGATTAATAAAAATCTTTTAAATAATAATTTAATTAATAGAATAAGTCACATAAAATGTTTGAGGAAATATTCTCAATTGCCTATTTGTTATTTAGGTAATAAGAAAGAAAATATTTTTCCTTTATCAATTATAAAAAATGACACATATACTTTTCTGTTTTAAAAAATATATTCTTAATGTATTATTTAAATTTTATTTTTTAACCTTTATTACATTTTAATTATATTTACTTTTTAAAAGGGCAGACAGAATGACTGTGTGACCAGAGAAAACAGAATGGCTTGTTATTCAGCTTTCTTTTAACCAAAATAAAACTGACCAAAAAAACCAGTATGCTAGAGCAAAGAGAATAAAATAAGTAAATACAAGTGCTACATAAATGCAATTATGTGTGTAAGAATTCAGAGTGAATATTTTTTGAAAATACAAAGAATCACAGAGTCTCTAATTTCGGATCTGTATGAGAACAACATACACAATTACTATCTAATAAATTGAATTATAGATGCTTATGCATAAACAATACTAAACACCTTACAAACACGTATTTCAGTGTGTAAAATGCTATGGATTAATGACTGTGGCTTGTTTTCAGAATAAAAATTCCTCTCCCAGTCTTCTTTCAATTTTATTAATTCACAATTAACATATGTTCCTGATTTCAGAGCAAAGAACAATTTTAAGAGACAAACAGTTATTAGTCGTATGTTTTTCTGCCTCTTCCAAGTATAACTCTTCCCACAGAAAATCCTTCAAACATGTGTCAGATGATAGTAGAAGTTTGTTGGCCAATTGAACCTCTAATTTTTACTTTTTTGTGTGTAATAACACATTTTTATATGTTTCCTTTCTGGTTAAAGCCATTTTTCGTCTTTTTTTATTCCTTCTATTGGCTGCCTAGAATTTTATGGTAGCTGTTGTGCTTTTTTTTTTTTTCTCCTCAAGAACACACATAGAATAAGAAATGCCATGGAAAAACTGTGTTGAAGTTTTTATATCTTCCTTTAGCCAGTGGTGATTACTATGTCCTGAGTGTTCACTTTGTATTCAGTCAGATTACTAATTTATATGAGCAAACACCACATGAATTATTTGTGATCGGCTCATTTTTTGAAGCTTAATAATATTAATATCAACTCAAACAATTCTTCATTTCATAATCACAGTAAATAGTTGTTTCATTTTTATCGAAGTCAAAAACTTAGTGTTGTCATTGATACCTCTATTTCTCTAATTTACAAACCCAAAAGATAAGTAAATACTGAGGACTCTACCTTCAAAATACATACAGATTCTGACACTCAAAATATCTACCTAAACACTACCACCCTCATAAGGACCCAGAGAGGCATGAGTTACTGAATTATTCCTTAGTCTCTTTCCTGTTTTCATATTTGTCTCTTTACAGTCTATGATCAGTAGAGCAGCTAAACTCATCCTCTAAACGTGTCAAAGTCACCTCCTTGCTCAACACAAAACTCTCTATTAGTTCTGTATCACACACAGACCAAAACAAATGACCTTACACTGGCCTAGGAGAACTTCACCACACTTTACCTGTGACATATCACCTACTTCTCTCTTGCTCACTCTGCCTAACCACAACAACCCTCCTTGCTGGTGTCCAAGATCCCCAACATCATTTTACACTGAAGGCTCTTTGCACTTGCTCTTTTCCCCAGATAGCCGCAAAGTTTTATCCCTCTGATCAAATGTCAGCTTTCCTTGACTACCCAATACAGCATAGCAATTTGCCCCTAACCATAGAAATTCCTGTTTTCTGTACCTCGATTTGTATATAGTGTGCCACTCACCAGCTGGCATAGTATATATTTCATTGGCTCCCAGTTTATGACTTGCCTTATTTTATTAAAATGAAATCTTCACAAGGACAATCTTTCACCCTTTAATGTTATACTCCCAGAGCTTATTGCTGGACCTGGCACATAGTAGGCACTCAGCTATTTATTGAATGAACTTCACAGTGATATTTAAATAAGTATTTCTTCCCCCTGGCTGCCACCTAGATTTAAGTAAAGCTCAAAATTTAATGGAAATCTTAAAGTCAACAATTGAGTCTCTCTCAGTAGCATTTTTATTTTATTAATATGCCCAATAGTATTTCAACATCACATCTTGTTCTGAGTGAGTTTATAGGTATGTGATTATAAAAAAGTCTAGTATTTTTGTTGCCATTGTTGTTAGTGTGTGCATGAATAAAGTTGTATAAATTATAGGAATAAAATATATAACTGTTGTTTTACCAAAGGAAATAAATGCAAATATAATGCAGTACTTCACTGATTTACAAATATATTGTCACTGTAATATGAAGATAAATGTACATGTTGCATAATGATTTGCTATAAAACATTTTAAAAACATCATCAAACAAGAAAAGCAGCCGATCTCTGTAATGTCAGGCTGCATCACATTATGCATTATCAACAATACAAGAAAATTCAAAGTAGAATATTATGTGGCTTGTCTTACTTATAAAATATTAAAAGACCTTTGGTTTCTTTAGAATGCAACCTATCACTCCAGGTTCTTAATGAGAGAGAATGGAGCTGTCTCAATCTCCTAATATTAAGTAGCTAGATTTACCAATTTTCCTGAGACAGTCTGAGGCTTGCCAATGTATCCTAGTCTCTAACCACAGAGAATGAGCTTCCTTAGATCACGATTGGAAGATGTGCAAACATAGAGCAATAACCTGGTTCATTCCAGGAAATGTAGGAAAGGATATGTATGACATAGGCCATTAAAGGGGAAAATACCTTTCAGAAAGTGTCAATTAGCAAAACAATTACTGTTATTAAAAGCATATATCCTGAGTTTTTTCTCATTACAATAGTGACTCATATGTAATAGATAACAACCGAAAGGTGCAGTGAAAATAATACTTACTCCACCCACGTATAAACATTTTCAACAGTTAGCTAAATATTCTTCTAATTATGGGGTGTGGAGTAGTAAAGATTAGTCATAATGTACATAATTTCATAACAGACTTTTACCATTTAATAATATGTTTTTACCATATTATTAAATGTTCTTAATTAATCATTTTGAAGTGTATTGCTAGTTTCATATGATTAAGCCATGGATTTGAATAGGTAAGATATAATAGCATGGGGGTGGAGGAATGGGGTGATAAGAAGCTTATAGCTAACTCCATTTTATGTATATATCTACATCATCATTTTAGGGGTTTTCTCACCCAATTTAAATATTCCATTCAATTAAATATTCTTTTGGGCTAATAGTTTTTTTTCTAAAACCTTCAACAGCGTCCATCAGAAATCTTACTCTTTGAATCCCTCAGAAATGTAATCAATTCAAACTAGGACCACTATGGTGATTTTTAAGAAAACACTGGTGATTATTACCATCAGATTCTTTCTTTGTCACATACCAAGGCAGTAGCTGAAATGAATAATCCAATCATCAGCTTTCCCTTCTGTCCCCTCTTTACTTTTATCTTGCTCTTTCCTTGTGCTTGTGAGGATGATGGTGGGGAACAGAGAATTACCAGTCTCAGTAAAGAAATATTCATATTTGGTGAGAAAAGTCCTAAAATGATAATTCAGACATCTGGGTTAAAAAAAATGAGTTAGGTATTATCATCCCTGATTTCATCATGGTAGCAATGGGCGTTGCTAGAAAAAAATAAATAAAATAAAATAAAATATAATATAATAAAATAAACAAAATAAAATAAAATAAAATAAAATAAAAATAAAAATAAAACAAAACATCGTCCAGCTTCCTATTAAGCTGCAGTTTCGTCTCAGGTATCAGTGAGAGTCTATTGAAATATTTGGGCATATTTTATTTTCCGATATAGGCAATCCCCTTTTCTCCTTGTTGTTTGCTTGTTCATCTCATGTTTGTAATCAGTGCTATAAGGCAGAAAGTCACCATGAGACAGGTGACCATGAGTTTTATAGCATTCACTATGGACGGTAGAGCAGAGAGACAGAGGAAGTCCATGAAATGATGATCTCAAGACACTACTGAACTATCCCAGGATTTCCTAACTCTGACCTTTTTAAATTAAAAAATTAATTTTCTCTTTCTTTAAGCGATTTTATCTGTTAACTATTTCATGCAGCTGCATGCAATTCTCAAGTCTTTCAAACTCACTATGTTTTTTAAAAAATCTTATTCCATAGGTAAAAACAACCAAAGAAAACTCTCATGCGCTATAAGAATTTTCTCTAAGAAAATTGTAATATAATCTACATTATATAATTGTAGTATAATCCCTTTTTGTTGTCTTACCTAAACCCAGATCAAAATTGCACATATCATCTTTCCTGAGGCCTTTCTTAAGAGACTATGTTATTTTCCCTCTTCCCTCATATGATAGAATCTGAGAGAATCTGAGATGAAAGAAACTCCCTCCACTCACCTCACTGCTCCTTCTGCACAATGACATGTGTAACCATGTATACAAATGTCTTCCCTCCTTTAAGGTTATGCAGTTTGACTATTCTTGAATCTATTCTGGTTTCTATTTTCTTCTGATTCCTTCTGCTTGGCCTCCAATACTAAAATGATACAAATGACTGCAATATTCACATAAATGACAACTATGCAAATTATTAGATTCTCTTTACATCCAAATGTTCATGCTCATTGTATTTCAACCATCTAGTCCCACATATACAAGCCAATTGTCAGCACCATCCATAGGCTTCATTTCTAACCATTTAAACTGAAGATTTACTGTTCTGAGCAGAACTCCACAGAGCTCTTCACTACCTCTTCTTGTATCACAAGAAACTCTTCATACTCTTGACTCTTCTAATATCTCTGTATAAATATTATTTTATTTCTACTTTCTCTCCTACTCATACCTATGGGCCAATATTAAAACTTCTGTCTTGTTGATAGTATCATTATTTTTCCTTTATTCTTTTTTGATATTTGCTAAAAAAACAAAACAAAACAAAACAAAAAAAAAACAAAGATCAGCGAAACTGTCTGCTTTTTCCTCCTTTCTATAGCCAGGTTACTTAATAGTTTACCCAGGAAAGTGTATAGTGTGTTGGCTATGCTGTCACTAAATTACAACCTCAAACCACAATTGGGCCTGAAAAACGGTCTGTAATTCTTATGCATATTCTATACCATGTGGCTTTTCCATAGCAAGAAAGACAATAGGAGCAATTAATTCTGCTTGATGATGAAATTTTTCTGATATTCCTCATTGTTCCAAAGGAAGCATATTTATCTGCATACACACACACACACGCACACACGAACATAATATTTTTGAAGATAAAAATATAACAACAAAAAGAAAAAAATTGTGCATATACATATACATTATATATGATGTGTGTATATGTGTGTGTGGGGGGGTGTGTATATATTATATATATATATGTAATTTTTGGAAAACTGCATGCTATCTATTGTACCTAAAATGTATGAAATTCATTTAACAGATGAAACTGGATTACGTATAGGAGGTTTGTTCACCATCTTTGTGCATTTTCCATTTTAGCTTATTAGAAACAGTAAGCAAAGAGAAAAAAAAATGTGAACAAAGGAATAAAAAAGATATATGTATTAAAATAGCTTCTTCTTGCAAAGTAAAAATAAAAATGCTTTTAATTTATAAATATATTTAAAATACAAAAAAGCATACAGTAATAAAAAAGGGAGATAAAATTATTAAATGGAGTCATATTTTGGTACGTAATCTAATAGTTTTATGTGTGATCATAAAAGTAGATAATATCGGATTTTTTTTAACTTATTTTTTTCTGGATGAATATATCATAACTGTATTTCCTTAAAACTATGTAAACTAATGCATACGTTAATTAATAGATTTAATTATTCCACCATGTATATATGTTTCAAAACATCATGCTTTATATAATAAATGCATGTAATTATATTTGTCAATTAAAACATTTAAAAGTAATTCTACATGCGCAGTTTAAGGATGTCACTCTGTTCCATAATATCAATGTTTGAAATAAAGCTACACAATCTACTATTGACATCAGCTGATTCTAGGTTACAAATATAGGAATAATGCTTCAGGAAGTTTATATGTATATATAACTTTATGCAATTATTTTATATATATATAAAACTTTATGCAATTATTTGTTTAACATTAACAAATTCTGCTTAGAATAAACATTAGTAATAATATTTCAGGCTGTTGATACTAACAAATAATTCTTCAGAAAGGTTGAAATAATATGTCCTATAATATGCATTTGAAAACTCAATATTGTAAAGATAGCAATTCTTCCAAGATTAAATTATAGCACCAAAATAATCTGTTACAATTCAAAATGGATTATTTTCTAGAAATTGATGAGCTGATTTTAAAATTATTTGGAAAGACAAAAGAATAAGAATAACCAAAGCAACTTAAAGAAATGAACAAAAAAGTTGAAGTACTTCAAAATTTATTATAATGCTACATTAATCCGGATAGTGTAGTCTTGCCAAAAGGTTAGATAAATAGATCAATAGAGCAGAATAGAGAATACAGAAATAGACCCACTTATAGATGGTCAAATGATTTTTAAGGATGCCAAAACAATTCAATGGGGAACAGAAAATCTATTCACCAGATGGTGCTGGAACAAGTGAATATCAATATGGGAGGAGAAAGGAAGCCAACCTCTAGTTCACACAATGCACAAGAATCAATTTTAGATGTATCAGAGTCCTAAATGTAGAAAATATTTAACATCATGTTTTAGAAGATAAATAAAAATGATGTCTTTATGATCTATTGTTTACCAAATATTTCTTAAGCCAGAAAGAATCATACAAGAAAAAAGACAATTCATTAAAATTACAAACTTCTTCTCATGAAAAGAAACTGCAAATGAAATGGACAGATACGCTAAAGACTAAAAAGTACTTGAAAACAAAATACATTATGAACTACTGCAAATCAATTATAAAAAGAAAAACAACCCAATAAAAATGGGTAAATTAATAAAAAGAATTTCACAAGAAAAATATCATATCAAAGAGTATGCAAAAGTGTTCAACATCATTAGTCATCAGATAAATGAGAATTTTTAAATCACAATGACACAACAAAACCTACCCACTTAATTGATTGGCTTGAACAAAAAAAGATGAACATCTTCAAATACTGTATTGTATTAGATTGTGACCCACATACACTGCTGGTAGAAGTGTAAAATAGTACAACTGCTTTGGAAAACTGTTAATGATTTTCTTTAAATTTAAACATCTATGTACCCTATAATCTGGATATTCCAAGTCTAGATGTTTATCCAAGCACACTGAAAATGTGTCAATATTATAGGATTATCGATAATAGCCAAAAAGCTAGTAAAAACTCAGATATCAATCAATAATAACTGGATAAACTGCTGTCTAGGAATACAATTAATAATACTCAACAATACTGAGGCGTATACTAGAAATGTGAGTGTACTAAAAACTGAGGATCTCTACAAATTTGCAACAACATGATTGAATCTTAAACGTGCTAAGTGCTAGAATCTAAATATCAAAAACGTACACACGAAATCACACGAAATATACTGTGTGATCCCATTTATGTAAAATTCTTGACTTTAATAATGGACATGAATTTTCTACTTGTTAGCATATGAGCTAAAAAACAATGGAACAGAAAACCAAATACTCCATATTCTCACTTGTAAGTGGGAGCTAAATGATGAGAACACATGGACGCAGAGAGGGGAAAAACACACACTGGGGCCTTTTGGAGAGTGAAGGGTGGGAGGAGGGAGAAGATCAGGAAAAATAACTAAATCAGAAAAAAATAACTAATGGGTACTAGGCTTAATAGCTGGCTGATGAAATAATCTGTACAATAAACCCCCATGACACAAGCTTACCTGTGTAACAAACCTGTACATGTACTCCAAACTTAAAATAAAAGTTAAAAAAATGGACATATTTCAAGTATTTTATAACCTGCTCTCCAGCAACAACGTTAGCCACTGTAGCAGCAGTAAAAGGCCGATAGTGGTGATTGTTTCTAGCAAAGCAAGTAGGTTAGTGGTGGCAGCAGCGTTCTGACAAGATTATCCCATCTCTCTATAGTACACTTCTGAAAACACAAAAATGTCAAGTGCTTGCAGTGCAGATGTCCCAAAATTTCATTAATTAGAGTACTATTTCAATTCTATGAATCTTTAAAAAATTATTAAAAACTTCCGAAAGCTCAGCGACAGATGCTTCTCAATTCCCAGTCACCAAGACTAAGATTCAGAGGAGCCTGTAGTAATGAGATTCTGAAGTGGTGGAAGAAATATATGTGGAAAAAGCAACCAAGTATCTAGCACAGTGGTCAAGTTTAGCGCTCATTTCATGAAATGTTTCTACAGATATGCTAATTACTCTAAATTGATCATTACTAATCTAAACATGTATCAAAATATCACCGTATACACCACAAATATGTATAGTTATATGTCAATTAAAAAAATAATAAAAATGTTTCTAACCTGAGGTCATGTTCAAAAAAACCTTTCTACCTTTTTATTCAATTTCCATAGTTACAATATTTCATTACAAGACTGTTTTATCCAGTCCTTGCATTGGCATAGGGCTTAAGTCATGGGTAAAACTTTTCTAAAATGTTACATAATTTTTTTCTAGATCACATCCTTCCAAGCTATGAAATGCTCTTTTTTATTAATATATTAAATTTTTACATGTAAATTTTACTTTCTTTAAGTCAAAGTCCTCCTTGAACCTACTTGCCATCAAAGGGATCATTAAATCACATACAGTAAACTTCCACTCAACTTCTCCACCAACACATCAAACTCTGGCAACTCTGAACTGTGATTCACTTGCCTTGCCATCACGCTGTAAAATCACTTGCTAGTCACTACCATCGGCAAAAGAATGTATAACACAATTTCAGTTCTCCTGTATTTATTTTTGTGATTATTTGTGGCAAAGATAAATTCTTGTTCTTAGATACTCTTCTTTTGTCTCTCAGAGGTCAAAGGAGCGTGAGGGTTGATTGCTAACTGGATACCACTATGTAGCACTTGTGTCTATGCTTCAAGAATAGCCTTCTCTTAGATCTTTACTCCCATTTCTTCTTTTCACACTGCCTGGGATTTTAATGGAAAACCCTCCAGTGTTTCAAATCTAAATGTGATGGTATGTGTTGTTTTCAAATGGCCATACATTTTTATTATAGCAAAGAAAGTAATGTAAAATTCTTAGACTTGTCTAGACTTCTCATAGAGAATGTATGGTTGCCAAGGTCATTACCTTATGAGGAGTTTTCAACTTAATGGTGAAATTCAATTATCTCATCAGCATCTATTGACTGTTCACATTCTATGTTGACTCTTTTCCTCTATTAGTAATTAAATATAATATGTTTATTAATAAAATACTATCTTTGAATTGCCCTGCTTAATCTCAGTGTCTTACAATTTGTATGAAATGTCAGAGATGATTTATTGATATCACTGTTTTAGGACATTTGCTTCTTTATATAAACTTCATTGAGTTTCTTTTATCTGTGATGCAAACTTTTAGTTATCAGTATGATGGTAAATTTTTTAAAAGAACTGGGACAGCATCTATCTTGTTTTATTCACTGGAGTACTTTAAACCCCAAAAGAATCATTTGTTATGTAAGGCTTGAAACGTATTGATTTTTATGCTCATTGAATTCAGAAACTTTGTGGATAGTTGTTTACCAGTTTTCCCCCAAGTTTATTGCCTATGTTTTTTTTTCTTATGTTAATTAATACTTTCCCTAATTGATAAGATTTGAAGTATATCCAACAAAAAGGATGAAAAAAGATTTACATTAAGTTCCATCACTTGAAATTTCTGAATGCAAGTTTAAAATATAATATCATGAAATTATCCATAGGAAGAAAACAAAATTGTATCAGAACAGATGATTAAGACAATTCATTCTATGCCTAATTAAATATTGAAACACCGTTAAAGATAAATAGAGAAATTTTAAAATAAGCAAGGTCTTACAACTTAGACACGTATTCTCAGGGAGCAAAGCATCGAGGTTCTGATATCCAAAAAACAAAAGATCCCCATAATAAAGGTTTTGGGGAAATTCCTACTGTGGTACTGAAGGAAAAATCACATAATTTATGTTCTGTAGACATGGAAAGTAATCACTCTTTATTGTAGCAAGACAACTGGTAACTCTAGGAGAATGCGCCATGTAGATTAAATTGCCAGAAATCTGATGTTTTCATTTGGGTTGGATAACTGGAGGGTGGCTCACACTAAACACACACTAAGTGACAGTGAGTTAACTTTGGGAAAATAAAATGTTATAAATGAAATATTTTGACCTCTGACATGCTTCAGATATGGATACTGTTTGCATAATCTACCAAGGTACACAGTGAATATTGATATAAACAATAGGTATGATTTAACCATTTCAGAAAGAGAGGAGGTGGGATGGAAAGGGGTGGGATGCCAGAAACCTAAATTTTCCTATTTCATAGTAAAAAGTAAATATATAATGCCTACTTTGAAAATTAAGACCATAAATATATTACTTGAAAATATAGATATTGAAGCTACTTAATATATACCTCAAAATTCATTTTATCCCTTCAGGTATTATAATAATATTCGGTTATGAATACACTTATTAAACAATATGACTTCTTTTTCCAGCATTTCTTTTTCTAAACATGGCTATAGATATATGTAGAAATAGCTTTTCAGTTTTGTCCAGAGACAATTAGAATATAGAATATAATGTTATGTTATTCTTCACTTTTCTTTCTGGTTTTTTGTTTGTTTGTTTGTTTGTTTGTTTTTTAAATGGAGTCTCACTCTGTCGCCCAGGCTGGAGTGCAGTCACTGCAACCTCCACCTCCTGGGTTCGAAGGATTCTCCTGCTTTAACCTCCCGAGTAGCTGGGGACTACAGGCTCCCACCATCACGCCCGGCTAATTTTTTGTATTTTTAGTAGAGATGGCGTTTCACCATGTTAGCCAGGATGGTCTCGATCTCCTGACCTCGTGATCTGCCCACCTCGGCCTCCCAAAGTGCTGGGATTACAGGAGTGAACCACTGCTCCCAGCCATTATTCTTGAGTTTTCTATCTCTCTCCTCTGTAAAGTTAAGTCTCCATCTTGAGTCATGTGGATAAATATCACATTCTAGATATGGTGGATTCAGAGAAAGCCTGGTTTTTTGAGACATTCCTCAAGCAGAACTGCCTTTATGGGCCAATGTGAATACCTACAGCAGATTTGTGTGTGTGGTTGTCTGTGTGTGTGAGAGAGACAGAGAGAGAAAGATCAACAAAATTTGTGTCCACAGTATAGTATAGCGGGGTTGATTCCAATAGCTGTCATTGAATTGCAGGCGAAACGCAAAATATCTGTGACTTTGGGCAAATTACCTATGTTTAAAACAATACATACTTTATTGTATTATAATAAGTATTAAATGGATTACTTTTAGTAAAGACATTAGAGAAGCCAGACCACCAGTTTATCTTTTTGTATTTTTCATTCTTTAAACACTCTGTTTCATTGCATTCTATGACACTATCCCCTTGCAGTTTTACTGATATGTCTTTGACAGCTGATTCTCCATTTGGTTTGGAGATTCTTCCCATCTATTCAATTAGCTGCAATTTGATGATTACTACAAAAGACAACTCTTCAGCCTGTACTTCAAAAATTATATTTAAGTACAGGCAAGGACCCCTTGCAATCTTCACCAACAAAAGAATGTAATTCCGCAATGTCAACCTACTTCTGTTCCAGCATTGTATGTCTTCCCTTTATTGAAAATAATATATTTTAAATAATTATATTTTCTGTTTCCCTCAGTGCCGATATCCAATGATGTAGCAGAGTCTATTATACTTCCTAACTGTGTATTGAACCAATACACTTCTCTTGATCATTAGTACAAGTAATCTACAAACGTTTCTTAGGCTCTATGGTCTATGCCTTTCTAGAGCTAAAATTCAAGGAGATGTGCTGGAGTATGTAGAGTTAAGGAAGGAGATGGTGATTAATATATACAAATAGCACATACATCTACAGTGTAGATGCTATCAGAAAAGGTATATCAATATTCTGCAGAATATCACTCACTTCTTGCTGAGATGCTACATTTGGGTTCATCCCATCAAACAACCTTTAATAGCAAAATTAAATTAAAAAATGAAAATAAAGTATAGCAAATATTTATTTAGTGCATGCTATATGCTCTTATTCTAAATAATACCTTACATTTATTATCTTATGAAAACATATAATAATCTCACATAAATTGTTATTCATGTTTTATATATACAGACATGTTATCAGATAATTATGTTTATGAAGAGTTAGTAAGCGATGGAGCAAGTTTTTATACCCAGTTAACTTGACTGCAGAGTTGCACAAATAACCATAAAAGTATACCCTCTCATATAGGTAAATAGTATAGCATACTTTATTTTTGTTTGAGACAGAATTTCACTCTTGTTGCCCAGGCTGGAGTGCAATGGTATGATCTCAGCTCACCACAACCTCTGCCTTCCAGGTTCAAGTGATTCTCCTGCCTCAGCCTCTCGAGTAGCTGGGATTACAGGCATGCACCACCACGCCCAGCTAATTTTGTATTTTTAGTAGAGACAGGCTTTCTCCATGTTGGTCAGGCTGGTCTCAAACTCCTGACCTCAGGTGATCTGCCAGCCTCGGCCTCACAAACTGCTGGGATTACAGGCATGAGCCACTGCGCCCAGCCTACCATACTTTTAAACATAATATATATTACTAATGGAGTCAGAGAAAAGCTAGTTAGATTTAAGTCTATATTTTATAAATTTATTAAACAAATGTTCTAGCTTCCAGTTGAACTTCAGGCAGTGAATACCCAATACACATACAGATTATTTAAACTGTGAAAAACTTACTTTTAATAGCATAGCATTGCTGGGTTATGTGAGTGACTGCATTGGGTTGTTTCTCTTTCTTTTCTAGACCTAGCAATGGTGCCCAAACAAGGTTTGCGAGGAGAGATTCTCCTCTATGCTCTGTACAGGTTGGAGATTGCAGCTCCAACTCGGATGGACAGAGCAGTATGTGGAGGCCTGCACTGTGAATTTTAGCTCCAGAACGACTACGGGAATAAATCAGGAAACTCGAGAGGACCCATAGACTCTCTGAAGGAAGTGGATTGCTCCTGAAGGACCCTGGAGACACCCCAAATACTGTGCTGGTATCCACAGTGGAGAGACTCATAGATGGTTCACATCACAGGATGCTGTGCAGACAACTTCCAGTACCAGCATGGAGCCTCGGAGACATGTTGAGTGGCTAGACCCAGAAGAGAGATAACAAGCTCTACAACTCAGCTTTCAGGGAAACCACATCCACAGGGAAACCACATCCACAGGAAAAGTGGGGAGAGTACTACATCAAAGGAACAACCCGTGGGATAAAAAAGCTGAACTACAGCCTCCAGCCCTAGACCTTCCCTCTGACAGAGCCCATCCAAATGAGAAGGAACCAGAAAACCAACTTTGGTAATATGACAAAACAAGGTTCTTTAACACCCCCCCAAAAAAATCACACTAGCTCACCAGCAATGGATCCAATCCAATAAATCCCCAATTTACCTGAAAAAGAATTCAAGAGGTTAGTTATTAAGCTAATCAGTGAGGCACCAGAGAAAGGCCAAGACCAATGCAAGGAAATCCAAAAAATGACACAAGAAGTGAAGGGAGAAATATTCAGGGAAATATATATCATAAATTAAAAACACTGAAAACTTCAGAAAATATTGGATACACTTATAGAAATGCAAAATGCTCTGGAAAGTCTCAGCAATGTAATTTAACAAGTAGAAGAAAGAAATTCGGGTCTTCGAAAATTAACCCAACCTAACAAAGACAAAGAAAAAAAGAATAAGAAAATGTGAACAAAGCTTCTAAAAAGTCTGGGCTTATGGTAAGTAACTAAACTCAAGAATAGTCGGTGTTCCTGAGGAAGAAGAGAAATCTAAATGTTTGGAAAATATATCTGGGAGAATAACCAAGGAAAACTTGCTTGGCCTTGCTAGAGACCTAGACATCAAATACAAGAAACACAAAGAACACCTGGGAAATTGATCATAAAAAGAGTATTGCTTAGGCACATTGTCATCAGGTTATCTAAAGTTAAGATGATGGAAAAATTTTTAAGAGCTGTGAGACAAAAACACCAGGCAACCTATAAAGGAAAACCTAACAGATTAACAGCACATTTCTCAGCAGAAATCCTACAAGTCAGAAGGGATTGGAGCCCTATCTTCAGCCTCCTCAAACAAAATAATTATCAGACAATAATTTTGTACCCAGTGAAAGTAAACATCATATATGGAGGAAAGATACAGTTTTTTTCAGAAAAACAAATACTGAGAGAATTTGCCAATACCAAGCCACTACTATAAGAATTGCTCTTTAAAGCATAAATCTCACAGAACCTATAAAACTAAAATAAAATTTAAAAAACAAAACAAAACCAAAAAACCAAGGTACGCAGGCAACAAATAGGAAGATGAATGGAATGGTACCTTACATCTCAATACTAACACTGAAGGTAAATGGCCTAAATGCCCCACTTAAAAGATACAGAACTGCAGAATGGATAAGAATCTTCCAACCAATTATCTGCTGCCTTCAAGAGACTCATCTAATATATAAGGATGCACATATACTTAAGGTACAGGGGTGGAAAAAGACATTTCATGCAAATGGACACCAAAAGTAAGCAGGAGTAGCTATTCTTATATCAGACAAAACAAACTTTAAAGCAATACAAGTCAAAAAAGACAAAGATGGACAATATATAATGATAAAATGCCTTGTCCAAAAGGAAAATGTGACTATCTTAAACATATATGCACTTAATGCTGGAGCTCCCAAATTTATGAAATAATTACTACTAGACCTAAGAAATGAGATAGATAGGAACACAATAATAGTGGGAAATTTCAATATTCCACTGAAAGCACTAGATATGTCATGAAGACAGAAAGTCAACAACAACAACAAAAAACAATAGATTTAAACTATACCTTGAAACAAATGGACTTAACAAATATATACAGAAGGTTGCATCCAACAACCACAGAATACACATTCTGTTCAACAGCACATGAAACTTTCTCCAAGATAGACCATATGATAGGCCACAAAATGAGCATTGATAGATTTAAGACAATTGAAATTATATCAAGCATTGTCTCAGACCAGAGTGGAATAAAACTGAAATATCAACTCCAAAAGGAACCTTCAAAACTATGCAAATACATGGAAATAAAACAACCTGCTCCTCAATGATCAATGGGTCAAAAATGAAATCAAGATGAAAATTTAAAAAATTCTTCAAACTGAATGACAATAGTGATACAACCTATCAAAACCTTTGGGATACAGCAAAGGCGAGGAAAATTCATAGCCCTAAACACCTACATCAAAAAGACTGAAGGAGCACAAACTGACAATCTAAGACCACACCTCAAGGAACTATAGAAACAAGAACAAACCAAACCCAAACCCAGCAGAAGAAAGGAAATAACCAAGATCAGGGTGGAACTAAATGAAATTGAAACAAAAAATACAAAAGATAAATGAAACAAAAAGCTGGTTCTTTGAAAAGATAAATAAAATAAATAGATCATTAGCAAGATTAACCAAGAAAGAAGAGAGAAAATCCAAATATCCTCAATAAGAAACAAAATGCACAGTATTACAACTAACACCACAGAAACAAAAAGAAATCATTCAAGGCTACTATGAACAGTTTTACATGCATTAACCAGAAAACATAGAGGAGATGGACAAATTTCTGGAAAGATACAAACCTCCTTGCTTAAATTAAGAAGAATTAGATACCTTGAACAGACTAAAAACAAGCAGCAAGATTGAAATGGTAATTTAAAAATTACCAAAAAAAAAAAAAGTCCAGGACCAGGTGTATTTACAGCAGAATTCTCCCACACATTGAAAGAAGAATTGGTGCAAATCCTATTGACACTATTTCACAAGATAGAGAAAGAGGGAACCCTCCCTAATTCATTCTATGAAGCCAATATCACCCTAATACTAAAACCAGGAAAAGACAACCAAAAAAGAAAACTACAGACCGATATCCCTGATGAACATACACATGAAAATCCTTAACAAATTACTAACTAACTAAATCCAACAACATATCAAAAAGATAATCCACCATGATCAAGTGGGTTTCATACTAGGGATGCAGGGATGGTTTAACATATGCAAGTCAATAAATGTGATACACCACATAAACAGAATTAAAAATAAAAATCACACAGTCATCTCAATACATACAGAAAAGGCCCTCGACAAAATCCAGCACCCCTTTATCATTAAAACTCGCAGCAAAATCAGCATACAAGGGACATACCTCAATGTAATAAAAACCATCTATGACAAAACCACAGCCAACATGATACCGAATCGGGAAAAATTGAAAGCATTCCCTCTGAGAAATGGAACAAGAAAAGGATGCCCACTCTTACCACTCCTCTTCAACATAGTACTGGAAGTCCTAGCCAGAGCATTCACACAAGAGGAAAAAAATAAAGGGAATCCAAATCAATAAAGAGGAAGTCAAACTGCCACTGTTTGCTGATGATATTGTTTACTTAGAAAACCCTGAAAACTCCTCCAGAAAGCTCCTAGAACTGATAAAAGAATTCAGCAAAGCTTCTGGATACAAAATTAATGCACATGAATCAGTAGCCCTTCTGTATGCCAACAGCAACCAAGTGGAGAATCAAGTCAAGAACTCAACCCCTTTATAATAGCTACATAAGAAATAAATAAATAAAATACAATACTTAGGAATATACCTAACAGAGGAGGTGAAAGACCTCTACAAGTAAAACTACAAAACACTGCTGTAAGAAATCATAGATGACACGAACAAATGGAAATACATCCCATGCTAATGGATGGGTAGAATCAATATTATGAAAATGACCATACTGCCAAAACAAATCTACAAATTCAACACAATTCCCATCAAAATACCACCATTAGTCTTCTCAGAATTAGAAAAAGCCATTCTAAAATTCGTTTGGAATCAAAAAAATAGCCTCTCTCTCTCTATATATATATATATAGGCTGTGAGATATATATATATATATATATATATATATATATATATATATACTGCGATATATATATATATATATATATACTGCGATATATATATATCTCTTGCAGTTTCTTTATCCACTCATTAATTTATGAGCATTTGGGTTGGTTCCACAATTTTGCAATTGCAAATTGTGCTGCTATAAACATGCGTGTTCAAGTATCTTTTTTCTATAATGTAGCTTTTTTTATATATATATATATATATATATATATATATACACACACACACACACACACACACTATTGGCATACACACACACAGTGGAATATTACTCAGCCATAAAAATAAATGAATTAATGGCATTCACAGCCAGCTGGTTGAGATTGGAGACTATAATTCTAAGTGAAGTAACTCAGGAATGGAAAACCAAACATCCTATGTTTTCACAGATATGTGGGAGCTAAGCTATAAGGATGCAAGGCATAACAATGATACAATGGACTTTGGGGATTTGGGGGATAGGGTGGGAGAGAGGTGAGGGATAAAAGACTGCAAATGAGGTGCAGTGTACGCTTCTCGGGTGATGGATGCACCAAAATCTCACAAATCACTACTAAAAAACTTACTCTTATAAGCAAACATCACCTGTAAACCAATAACCTATGGAAAAGTAAGAAATAAATAAATAAAAGCATAGTACTGTACACTACACATTTTAGAAATGTATTTTTAAATGTATTTATATAAATATATTTTACATATATCTTAATATACTCATATAAAATATATTATTACATTGCAAAAGTAAACTGTTTAGAAAATGCAAAACTGTATTAAACAAAACATGATAATTTGTCATTTGTAAATTGTAGACAAATTATTTCCAGCCTGTTCTGAATTTTGATTTAGTAGTATTCTAAAATAAAATGCACTTAAGTTTCAGATTATCCCTTTGAGCATTATATTTTTAAATTTGTTTTATTGCACATGTGTCATTATTTGTGTTCATTAAAATTCACTGAACTCAGCCAGGTATGGTGGCTCACACCTGTAATCCCAGCACTTTGGGAGGCCAAGAAGGGCAGATCACGAGGTCAGGAGTTTTAGACAAGCCTGGCCAACATGGTGAAACCCTGTCTCTGCTAAACATACAAAAATTAGCCTGGTGTAGTGGTGCGCACCTGTAGTCCCAGCTACTCAGGAGCCTGAGGCAGAAGAATCACTTGAACCCGGGAGGCGGAGGTTGGAGTGAGCCTTGATCACGCCACTGAACTCCAGCCTGGTCAACAGAGTGAGACTCCGTCTCGGAAAAAAAAAAAAAAAATTTACTGAATTCTATACTTGTCATAGTAGTTTGATACTATTTCTACACATCTCTAAAAAATTATTTTGAAGAGATATAGTTTATAGAAATATTTCAAATTGTGCTTATTTGCTTTGTTTAATGAACAAAATAATAAATAGAATAATTTTAATACATTTGTTAATCTATTTCAATTATATTGCCTATGTGCCATTTTATTCATTCTAAGTCACTGAGTATTTTTGGAGATCAGTACAAATTATCATATTTTATCTGAAAGAACAAAAGAATTTGTGTTTCACTTTAGATAACAGGTGCAAATTATTTGCAACATATCTGATTCCTATCTGCTACTATACGTGATGCTTAAGGTGTTAAACATAACACAACAATAATTGTCCATCGAGATAGTTTCTCAAAACTTTTTTGGGTAGGATGAGAACATGTAAGGATTCAATAGATTGATTCTACATGTTGAAAGATAAAATTGTACATTTAGTTTAAAGATCTTAATTGATTTTATTGGTGATTTTATATGTTTAATATATAATATATATTTAATATAATATTTAATATATATGGTGTGTGTGTGTGTGTATATATATATATATATATAGAGAGAGAGAGAGAGAGAGAGAAAGAGAGACTTGTCTTGCTCTGTCATCCAGCTAGAGTGCAGGGGCACAACCACAGTTCACTGCAGCCTTGACCTCCTGGGCTCAAATGATTCTCCCTCCTCAGCCTTCTAAGTCACTGGGACTACAGTTATGTACCCCCATGCCTGGTTAAATTTTTTTTTAAAAAATTATAGAGATGGAGTCTTATTATATTGTCCAGGCTCATTGTAAACTCCTGGGCTCAAGTAATCCTGCCACCTCAGCCTCCCAAAATGCTGATATCAAAGGTGGGTGTCACTGCACCCAGCCTATTTTAGTAATATTATCTCTAGGATTTTCCATATGTGTGTGTGTATATATATATGTGCATTTATACATGTGTTTATGTGTGTGCCTGTGCGTAAACATTTCACATTTTAGAGGATAATATAAAAAATGTTGTTGTCATAGAAACTATAGAATTAGTCCAGAAGAGAAAATATAATTTATTACTTAATATTTTCCTTTCCTAATATACATGATATATAAGATATATATAAAAGATATATATAATGTACTTATATAAAATTATTCTTACATTGCAAAAGTAAAATGTTTAGAAAATGCAAAACTGTATTAAACAAAACATGGTAATTTGTCATTTGTAAACTATAGACAAATTATTTCCAGTCTTCTGAATTTTGTTATACATATGAATACATGAATATATATATTCATGTATATTAGGAAAGGAAAATATTATCCCCATTTCAAGCTGCTATGCAGTCTGTAAGTCCTTAGTTATTTTGTCAGCTAAGAAGTTCTAGTCTGAAATGAAACCCCTCACCCTCACCAATGGGCTGACCTCATGAGCTATAATGCTAAAAACTCAAGATATCTTATGCTTCTTGTATCTCATAAACAGATTTGATAATAGAGAGCCTTCAGAGCTCTCATAGAAACCATTATTTCAATAACAAGACTTGATACTAACACAGGAAAGGAAAAGGGTAGTTGACTCTCTAGTAGTAGTGAATAAGAAAGCCTTTATTATTAATGGAGAGTCACTAAGATTAAAAGTTCAAATTATTTTTTCTGTTTACCTACTTTGTGATTATGATAAATTTCATTTAAACTGCCTTTCTTAACTCTAGTGTGAAAATGGTGCATAATTGCAACTGAGCCACTCAGTTGGGGCTGGTATACACATGGTTCAAGTTACTATCTGGTACTAAGTTAATTATTTTAAACCACTGAGGTTTATTTATTTCACTATTTGCTACCTCACCTTTTCATTTTCACATTTGCCTAAAAATATTCTGCTGTAATAAAAGACTATCTGTTTCCAAAGATGTTGATTGATTTTTTCATATAATTTATCTTTTCAGAAACATGACTCTGTATTGTATTACTATCAGTATAAAATGTTTACCTGGTTACTTGAAAAGTCACTGAGTCTTTAATTTTACTGCAATAGTCACATCATATGTTTAGAACAAATATCCATGTTATGCTCACATCTGTTTATTTCTCTCATGAACAGGTAACAGTTATATTTGGGTAATTCTGTTAGAATGCTTGTGTTTATCACTGACTATAGAGAGTGAATTAATTGACTAGGAATGAGCCCACTGTTCCAGCCATATATAGAAACGTCTTGGATGTCACAAATCACACATATTCAAGAAAACATCATTCTGATTATTCCAGAAACTGACATTTCAGTATGATAAAAATCTTTTTATGGGCCTAGAAGAGTTATATAAACATTCAGGAATGACTGTCCAAATATTGCCTAATATTTTCTGTTAAAATAATTTAAATCACTATGAAATTCATGTTACATAAATATAAACTAGTAGTTGTTATTAAAAATAAAAGTACTTTATTCAGTACTGCTGTTTTAAAAAATGCAAGTTCTAATTCATGTAGTATTGGCAACAATAACATTTTCATATAAATGTGATTACATTTTATTTAGTGTGACTTTAGAAATCACAAATCTCAGTATTCAAAAGCTGCTATTAAAACAACCAATGCAATACTATTAATAATACTATTTAAATGTTTAGGTTGCAAACTGAAGGTGATAAGCACTTCTTCATTTGAAGCTATGTGATACAAAATAAACATGTCTTAAAATTCTTCTCAATGCTAAAATTAGCTTATAGATTCTTTATCTAGGAGCAGTCTAATGACTCTCACAAATGCACCTTTGTTTTAGTTTAAACAGCCAAGCATAATAAATGAAGTAATGTGGTACTTTCTGAGTGTGTTCAAGGTAATTGAAATTTGCTTTTATAGACATAAACTGTTGACCTTTGTGGAAGTTGCTGATGGAATTCTACTGGTCTTTAATGGCACCAAAAGAGAACATTCTCCTTTTACCCTGCTTACTTTTGTTTCCAACATGAAAAAATTTGCATAAAATTAATTGACTTAGCTGTATTTTTGTTATTTTACTATATTAGGTAAGAAGAAGATCTTAAGTTATAAACAGTAAAGCCCTATAAAATCATAATCAAATACAGATAGAACCAAACACATCTCATTAACCTGTAATTAAATCAGATTTTGATCTACAGGGAGATACAAGTTTGAAGATGTACATGTATCATTGATTAGGCAAATGCTTCCAATGTTCTCTTCCAAAGAACATGCAAAATGAATACTTATTAGTGTACAATATGTAAAACAATCCATCTGAAATTCAAATATTTTATTTCTGAGCATGTGCAAATTTGTATCAATGTCTCACGAATATTATTCTGTGAAGCCATATGCTTGAAAACAACCTCTAATACCTGCATGATAATTTACTTTGTATAAAAATTTTCTTTAAATATCTTTTTAATCCTCACTATTCCTATAAACTCTATTAAATAACTTTAAATTATTAGAATTAACTCAACTTTGCATGGAATTTAAATTGCTGCATTTGTTAACAAGTTTTTTTTTCTTGAATACTTGCTTATTATTTCCCAATATGCTTATATTCTCCTGATTAAATAAGGCCTTCCTACAGCTCTTTAACAGGAATTAATCTGTTATTTCCCTCTCCTTTCAAAGTTCTTTTTTTAACCCTAATTATAGCTCTTAGTGGAGTAGGTCTTACTGGTTAAGCCCCTGGATTAAAAGAAACTCTCATTTAGACATATTTGTATCCTCCAGGAATGCTTAAACGTAATAGATGTACAATAAGTGCTTAATAAATTGCATTGCAAATTAAGACACTGATTCTTTGGAAACACTTCTGCAAAGAGTAATACATTGTAATCATGTTGATACATAGGTGTTTCAACAGCACTAAATAGGAATGTGTGTATACGTACTTGAATAAATTAATGAATAAACAAAGAATCACTCATTGTCTATAAAGTAAAAAAAGTTATTACTATGCATAAATGCATTTATTTATGATTTATTGTAGAAAAAAAAGGTGGTAATATTGTTTAGAACATAACTATTAACCTTAGCATATTAACATGCCCTGAATAATTCTTTGTTTTTGGTGGCCAAGTTGTGCACTGAAGAAGGACATTTAGCAGGAGATGACTATAACATCTTCCAAATCATGGTAATTGAAATGTCTCCGCATGCCAAAGATCTGTAGGCATCAATATTGTCTCAGGTTGAGAGCCACTGGTCTAGGAAAAGAAGCCATTGATCAATCCTCACTCTCAAAGTTGAGCTTTTCACTACAAAAACTTTCCCTTGAGCTTATCAAATGACTGAATAGCCCGATTAGGCAGTTTTCTCTAAGGAAAATCTCAAAGAAAGAAGAAATAGAAAATTATCTTTATCTCTAATCATTGAGACTATAAGGAAGAAAAATAAAGAGAATTAAGAAATTGCAATATGATTCTTAATGTGACCTCTCTCTGAGTTTTGGACCAAAGTAAGGAGACTTGTGAGGTGGTTTGGGAGATTTTCTAAGGAGAATGGGTTTTTCCCATCTAAATGTTTGGGACTTTGAATAAAAATGGACTTACAAGCTGTCCATGACAATTAACGTGTGGCTGCTTTAAACTAAGCTTGTTGGTGGAGAGTAGGTAGACAATAGGAAGGCCAGAGGTGAGCTTTGGATTCTTGCTTGTAGTTTATGGGAAGTTGAATTCCCCGCAGAGGGTATGTAGAGAGTACGTAGGTAGTGACTCAGTGGGCATGTCAAGAAATCTGTCAAGGTAGGAAGGGGTAGCCTGAACCAACTGCCAGTCGACTGTTGATTCCTTAAAAAAACACTAGGAAAACAAAAACAAAAACAAATGCAAAGAAGTAAAACTTGATCAACCAGAGCTAAGTTTTTAGACTTAATGTGGTTAGAGAAAATATCAATTTGACAGAGTCTTATTACTATCTCAAAAAGAAAAAAAACATTCATGGGAAAATATTTTAACTGGACTTAGGTGGAGACATATTATGATATAATAGTTTTAAATTGATGAATAAAGTGAATGCCCTGATTTAAGAATCTTGAAGCAAATCCTGACAAACAAACTATTCTTAAATAAACTATTTGAGGTGGTTTGCAGTGTTATTGTTCAGCAGCAATTATTTCCTGGAGACAGTAAGTAAGTTTATTTTGCTTATTCTCACTATTGTTTAAAACTGGGACAGGCAAATTATGTTGGTTTCAGTTCTTATGCCAAATGGAAGACAAGGAAAGAAGCAAATGAGTTTCCAGTGAGAATCAAGAAAGGGCTACATTATCTAGAAAATAAGCTCAACATGGCACAAGTATACATATGTAACAAACCTGCATGTTATGCACATGTACCCTACAACTTAAAGTATAATAATAATAAATAAATTTAAAAAAAAAAGAAAATAAGCTAAGACATTCCTATTGTAAGGGAGATAGGACTTGAAATAAACCATCCTAAGATTTTAGCAACAGTAGACAGAAAAATTCTCAAGGATGGAATCTGCCTTACCTCAGGGCCCCATCCTGGGAGCAGGTTAGATCACATTAGAACAGAGACCCAGGGTGGGGCGTGGGGTGTTGTTACTGAGAATACTGTGTGGATTTCAGTATCTATGTCTCCTCAATCTAAATACGATTTTTAAAGACTTACTACCCCAATTACCAAACAACATTTTGGGTAAAGAGTGATAAGAGAAGCCTCAGAGAGAAAAATCTGAGAATTTTACCTAAAGAACTGTTTGAATGATTGTACCACATTAAGCTTACAGGATATGGGCAGCATTTTGTTCTTCTCCTCTGCTATACAGAGAATCCATCCAGACAATTTTAACAATCAAAAAGACATATTTTCTTTGTTTATCTGTGTACAATGTGTTTTAATTTGTGAAGTCTTACAGTAAATAACTGTTAATTGGAGAAATAAATGTTCATGGGATCTATAAGGAGTGATGAAGAAACACACACACACACACACACACACACACAAACAGAATGTCAGAGGCCTTGGAGCTACTCTGAAATTTAAAACCTGAGGGAAAATAATATTCTAGAGAAAGGAAAATCTAAGCAATTATGAAGATGAAAACCAACTGGCAATTTTAATATTTAGGTCTTGTCAGGAAAACAGAAGCTATGTTAGAGATCTCATCTAGGAACATTTAAAACAGGAAGTTGGTTACAAATTCACTGAAAATCAGGAGAGTAAAACAATGATGGCTGGGAGAGAAAAAGAGAAATGGTTTGTTATCCAAAAACTGGGGACCACTGTGATCTTGAGTCCACAAGCTTGAATGTTTTACTTCTGTACTGAAGGCAGAGATGTTGGTAGTGGTGCTACGACCACCAGGAGGGCATTGCTGAGGCTATGGACTAAGTTACCTAAAAGGCATCAATACTGCCAAAATGGAACTGCCAAAGGGATGCCATCTGTCTTCGTAGGCTAGGGGTGTCTTCATAGAGAAATGGCCTTGAAGCAGCTATCAGCTTTTGTCACCAACAATGTCAGCCTTCTTATGTCCAGCCTGGAACTGACACAGATAGAAATGAGTAGGAAGACGATTTGCAAGACAGTCTGAAAAATTTAATTAGTAGGATCCCAGTGGGTAGGTGTGGGCCTGAGAAAGAAAGGATAAATATACAGTGGAGCAATGGAAAAACCTTTGAAGTTGTGATGTAGGAAAGGGTTAGATTTTTCATCATTTCTTTCTTTTCAAATACCCATTTCAACTAGGTATTGTGATTTTTCTCAGCCTGGGATCATAGGCCTTAAAGTAGAGGTTAACACAGATTTATTTTGCAAGGCTGACATTTTGATCCTTTTCCTACTAATTCATTTGTTTACACATTCAGTGAATATTTGCTACCTACTGTGACCTAATACTCATCTAAGTAGATTACATGCCTTATGTTAACACAAGAAGGATGTGTTAGATTTTTGAAACCTAGTTCCCTGTTGTCTATATTCACTGTTTTGAATTTCTCTAAACATTTTCAATTATTATAATCAGTTATTAAACTACACCCCTTCAACACAGCTTTCCTAATCAAAATTATCAATGAGCTCCATGTTATAAAATTCAGTTACACATTTTTAGTCTTTACCCTACTTGATTTGGCAGTGTTAATTACTTCCTTTTACTTGAAACTTAGTTTTCACTTGACTTCTAAGAAAGAACACTCTTCTGATTTTTCTCTGACCCTATGAACCATTTCTTCGCAGTGCAGGATTTTTTTTTTTTTTTTTAATATTCTTGACCTTAAAATTTTGGCATGCCCAAATAGCTCAACCTCTTTGAGCCTCTTCCCTGCTTTGTCTACATTGTGTGTGTGTGTGTGTGTGTGTGTGTGTGTGTGTGTGTGTGAGAGAGAGAGAGAGAGAGAGAGAGTGCGGTAAGTGAGCCTAATGACTTTCTTTTTTTTTTTTTTTTTTTAAGACAGAGTCTTGCTCTGTCATCAGACTGGAGTGCAGTGTTGCAATCTTGGCTCACTCCAACCTCCAACTCCCTGGTTCAAGCAATTCATCATCCTCAGCCTCCTGATTGAGTAGCTGGGGATTACAGGCACGTGTCACGATACCTGGCTAATTTTTTTGTATTTTTAGTAGACGTGGGGTTTCACCTTAGGCTGGTCTCTGGGTAAGGAGTTTTATTGAATGATGAAACAACTTTCTGTGGAGAAAGGACACAAGAGTGTTTTTTCTACCTGAAGGCAGGAAAGTCCCTCCAATGTGACTGAGTCTGAGGTTTTTAATGGTCTCAGAATAGAGGAGGGCAGGCTGTAGGTGGTATTGGAAAAAGCAACATTTGATTGATTAAAAGATATTATTCAGAAAGAACCAATCAGGAAGGGGTAGGTAAATGGGAACAGAAGTTGTCACTCTGGGTTGTGGGTTTCACTGGGACCAGCAGCCTGGTCTTTCAGCCTTCAGGCTGTTTTTTGGCTTGAAGGTTGCATTTTACTGGGGAGCTGCTCCTATCTGCCTAGGTATTTGGCTGCCTCCTGTTGCTATCACAACCTAATAGGATATTTGCTGAAGATAGGTCAAGGTGATTACACATCATCTGGAAGATAATAAAGGATGAGGAATCTTATTAAATATTGACAGTGATCAGATATGAAGGATGGGAGGGTGTTATTAGACTGATTTAGCCGAGTTCCTGATACAAGATAATTTTACTAGGAGGTACATACATGGATGAGCTTACAAGAAAATTTATGAGGCTAACATTGGGTTGAGCAAAAAATCTTTGCCACTTGAAGAAAAATATTAAAATTTCAAGAGAAATATAATACTTCATTTAGAATTCCACTTAAGTTTACAACAGTATTTTAAATTTTACACAATATTGTGGCCTTTTAAGGATAATAGAAATAACTAGCTATAATGATTTTCTACAAATAGCAGCATTAATATCTCCTCCACCAGAAAAAAAAAATTACTTAGTCACATTTAGTTTGTCTTATTTTCCTGTATTGAAAAAGAAAAAAAAATAGCATAGTCACAATAGCACATTAAAATGTGATCTAATTTTTTGTTTCATTTTGTTTATTTTATTTTTATCTTTTTCTCTGGAACATAATCTCATTTTACTTTGCAAAATATCTGGTTTATATTACTCTAACCATAACAAAATTGTAGATGTTTATAATAAAAATGAAAAATTTAAATTTAGAAATAAGACATGACAGTTAATATTAGAATAGATTTCAAGTTTTGTGTTCCATTTAGAATCATAGAAATTGTAAGTATTTTCACTTAAACTTTGTTTACAATATTATGGTTTTTTCCCTTGACTCTTACTTTTGGTAAACACAGATTTTAACAACTGTGGAAGACCAGAGTATGCCACCCCCAAATATGAGGTATTGTTGAGCTGAAGACAATTAAGAATAAGCTGAAGACGGAAAGGTCTCTATCCTCCTATTTGCCTAAATGAAGGATGTCAACTTTCAGCAATGAGATTTAGAATATATGATAAAGTAGAGAGTTTATTCAAGTGTAAAACTTCAGGATCTCTACCTGAGTAACAAAGACTCCAAAAGAATGGAGGTCAGTTCCAAAGTGGGAAAGTCATAGTTCTACTTTTATAGGGAGAGATAGATAAATTTAACAGAGTTGCGGCATTTTCCACACAAGGCCAATACATACATTACAGTGATTTGATTGATTACAGTTTGCTACATCACAAGTAAGATTGTTTTAACATTACTTTAAAAAGGGTATTAGACTGAAGTGGGCTCTTTTTTCATGGTGCTTTTAAATCTTTGTTAATCGTCTACAATACAAGAATAAGAAAGGAAGTTAAAGGAGAATTTGCAGCAACCTGCCACGTGACTCAAGCCACAGAGTTATGTTCCTCTCAAGGCTCAATAATTTAAAGTTCTCCCTAGAAGGGAAAACAAATCTTAATACTGAAAACAGCTTTAGATGCTTATCATCTGAAAAAGACACTAGAAAAAGATATAAGGAAAATCTATATTACCAGGCTTTAGTAACTAGCCTTTATCTGCCATTTGTTGGTCTTCTCAAAAGTTACAAGTCCTCTCCTTTGATCTTGTCACTTCTGTAAAACTTTACTGTTAAAGAACAAAGGTTGACAATGCTATATAAACTGGAATTCAAAACTACCTCTTTGGTAATTCCTCATTCCCTGGGTGTCTCCTCTGTATATATGAAATGTACATATTATACAGGTGAAGAGAATTTTTCCTCTCCCTATGAGTGATTGACCTTGCTGAAATAAACTGACAATAGGCAAATCAATAACATGCTTAAGTACAGGAGCCACACAAAATATGAGAGTGGAAGTAGGGACAGTTAATTGTAGCTTAACTACTCTTAAAACTGCCCAATGGGTTCACCTTGCTCCCTGACTAGACAGAGTCAATTTATCAGAACAGGAGAATTGCAATAGAGAAAAGGCAATTTATGCAGAGCTGGTTGTGTGAGAGACCAGAATTGTATTATTCCTCAAATCGGTCTCCCTGAAAACCTAGAGATCAAAGTTTTTAAGTGGGTAGGGGGGACATAGAGTCGGGAGAGCTGATTGGTTGGCTTGAGTATGAAGTCATAGGGAATCAAAGCTATCCTCTTATGCCAAGTCAGTTCCTGGGTGGGGGCCACAGAACTGGTTGGCAGGTCCAGGTGGGGCCATCTAGTTGTCAGAAATGCAAAAACTGGAAAGACATCTTGACAGGCCAATCTTAAATTCACAATAGTGATGTTAACCTCAAGAGTAATTGAGGAAGTTGCAAATCTTATGAGCTCCAGAATAATGGTTAGTCATAGTTAGAATTGCAGCCCTTCTTATCCTTACTTTGCAGCTAGTGGCCTTTCATTCATTTTACAAGAGCAGTTTAGCTTTTGGGAAGGACTACTATTTAAAGTATAAACTAAATTCCTTCCTTGTTTGACCAAGGGTGATTTGACTTACATCCAAGAATGGGTAAGGACAGTTTAGAAGTTAAAAGCGAGATGGAACTGGTTAAGTCTCATATCTTTCACTGTCATAATTTCCTTAGCTGTAATTTTGCGCAGGCAGTTTCACTCTTTTCACAGAGGAGAGGTGAGTAGGGAACTGTAAGCAATTTTAGAGGGGAGAGAAACTTTTAGGGAGAATAAATGGACCCAGGAAGCAGACATTATGTTTTAAATGATTCTCTGGAATTTAAATGAGCCTGAGAGACAGGCAATATCTTGTGACAAACTGTCCAGGTGTGATTACATTTCTCGTTCTTCTACCTGAAATAGTGAAATTTCAGGGAGGGGGCAAAAGGCAATTGTGTTTTTGGTGGTAGGTGTGGTTTTAACATAGTAAGGAAATTTCAGAGAAAAATTCCCTCTGCTGGGGGGTGGGAGGAAAACAGGAAAGGTCAGAAACTTTTCGAGTTCCAGGCCGACTCTAAAGCCTCCCTATAGAAGTTTTAGGTGTCAGCATATCAAAGCAACAAACTTTGTGGGTATTATTTTCTGAGATGCAGCAATATGGATAATGTTTTTTTTTTGTTTTTCTCTCGTTAAATCTGTCTTTTGTTACAGGGGTGCTTTCTGAGAACCTATGAGAGTTGAAGAAAAAATTAATTTTCTTACCCCTATGCAACTCTTGGTAAAATAAGTGAATTTATTTTATTTGAATAGAAATGTTATTGAGATGATTGGAAAACGGCAAAATATTTGAGAAATTTGTCATTATAACAGTTAATACATAGCATGAAAGGATCTAACAGAAGTGAAAAATAGCATGAAACAAGAAGGCTAATAATTAAATCCAGATTCTCTTTAATACATTCTATTTTACTATTTGACAAAACCATATCTAAAAAGCACTAAAGAGAAAATCATCTGTACATGTGATTAAGGTAAATTTATGGGTTTAAGTGAAATGTTTGTTTGGACAAGTACCAAAACCATTTTATTAAATTTGCAATTAAATGAACTTTTAGGTACAGCTGCAAAGTTGGATATATACCCGCATAGACTAAAATTTAGCCATCTCATCTAATTTTAGAATGAAAATAAATTTCAGTTACTCTTACAATATTTTCTGAAATGTAAAACAAAACTTAATTTTACTTTTCCCATTTCTATTTTTAATTCCTTATTTAAGTGTCAGACTCCAACAAACTAAATAATGTGCTCCTGTTAACTTTCTTTAATATGCCAAATCAGTTTAATTACAGTTTCTATAAATAATCTATGCAAAATACTTCCCTGAACAGAATGCACTTTTCCTTCTGTGTGTGGCACATTTTAATACTTAAAAGCATTAGAACAGATGTTAGGTGCCTGCTAAACTTGTTTTCAGTTTTCTTTTATTTATATGTTAATGAGAATTTAATTACTTCATGAATACTTAAACAACCTGAGGGTGCCTGATATCATTAGCTTGAACATGACAAGCACCTCAAGTGACCACATGGGAAGACAAAAATTGCTTTTAGTTTACTTGAAGACAGAAAGATGAATTCATTTCACTCCCTGCTATGTTTTACCTGACACACAAAACTGAAAAAGCACAGACTCAGTCTTGCTTCCACATGACTGAAAGGATTTCAGCAAAGCACTCAAGAGCATAAATTCTTCCTATTTGGTTTTGCTTCGATGTCTTTTAATAACTACTCTGGCAATACTCTGCTCTAAAATCTTATTTCACTTGCAAGTGTTCTGTTAAAGCACATCACTCTTTTTTATGTATTATTTCTATGGCAATCTTAGCAGAACTGTGAACACCTTAAGTATTATTTATGTCACTGAAAAATTTCTCCATTTAAGCTCAATTGAAAGGTTGTATTTAGCTAAATGGTAGGAACTCATGTAAAGCAAATAACATTTGTAAATTCTTGTGTATTATTTTTACTAGCACAAATGGTGAGTTAAATATAATTGTACTAAAAACATTGATTATAAAATTTTACATATATAAAATGGATCAAATAATTCTACATAGTGATCATATATTCATTTTAAAAAGTAAAAAAAAAAAAATTAGAACATTAAATGTTTCCTCCAGAAGGTGAAAAATATTAAACACACTAATATACACTTTTATCAACTATGTAATATCTGGAATGCAGAGGGAATTGTAAGGGGATATAATAAGGATTCATTAGAGATAAAATACATATTCTGAAAGAGAAGAAAAGGTAGAAAGTTTCAAAGAAAAAGGCCTCTTAAAATAACTATTTAAAAACCATGCGTCTTTATCTTTGACATGGTTCAATTTGCTATAGTTGACTCAATGTCCTTTGTAGATTTGAAAAATTTTCATAATTTATGATCAAAAAATATTTTTCTAGATTTGAAGATATTTCTATAAAGTCTTATTTATATTTTCTGTCCTTATTATTTGTTAGGAAAAAAGATTAGAGTTTGTAGATAAAGGTAATTTTCCTTAGAATAATATTTCTAAAATATTTTCCCAGAACAGGTTTTATTAAAACAAAATACTTTTTAAACATATGCTGACATTTAAAAGAAAAACGGCAAAACAAATAACAACCAAAAGGATTAAACAGTTTCCCTAAGAGTAGAATTTGCCCAAACGTTTAATAGACTAATATAATTTGTGAATCTCTCTGAGGAGTCTGGATCAGAGTTTTGCACAATTTGGGCCTAGGACATGATGGGGTGGCTTGAGCTCTGGGGCCTTTACAAATCTGGACTGGTTCTACCTAGCTGCTGTGGCCTTGAACTTCATATTTGCTTCACCTAAAACTGCTGTGGGAAACAAATAGTACCAAACTCTGCGTGTGCTATAACATGGCAGCATTAGCATTCCTGGTGTTCAGTCTGCAATATTTCTCAAATTTATCTGATCAAAATCTCTTTGGGATTATAGTACTGAAAAACACTTTGGAACTAGTAGGCAAGAGTAATTTATTTTACAACATTCTTTATTTTATGTGTGGAAAGGTAAATTCATTTATACTTCAATGCAATATATATTTTTTTACCCCATAACAAAATACCATCAAATATTGTATAAATAAAACTACACACACACACACACACACACACACACACGCATACACAGACACACACAAAGTTCACAAGAATGATTTAATACACAGAAATACCTCTTATGGAAGAAAATCGAATAGAGGACTACTAGAATAGACTTTTATTCAAAAAAAATCCCATATGACAAGGATTTTAAGAGCATTCTAACTTAGAAAAGGAGGAAGGAATGGTTTTGGGGGCTTTATTAAGGCAGATTGGGAGGTGTCACACAAGTTTCACAGAGAGGAAGACCTTCTTCTTTCTGATTTGCTGATTGCCAACCATTATTTGGGCAATTTGGATTTTACCAAGATGGATAAAAAGGAACATCTTAGAAACATGGTGGAAAATTAGTCATATTACTGTGTCTATTACAATTCATCAGGAAATTATATTATTGGGCCTACAGAGAGAGGAGTTAAAATATTTTTGTTAATAACATAATATGCATATTTTTATATTTTGCTAGAAATATTCAGCTTCATTTAACACTCACTGGATTTTTCAAAAATTAATTTATTCTTGAGCTTGTTTTTAAAAACTTCATGCCTTATATTTCATCCAAATCAGAGATTTTGTAAATCATGACAACTAATTAATAACTGTTATTGATAAGATCCACATATAGCCAAAAATGGAATAGAGTTTAGTAAGAGAAGGAGCAAAAACTATCTTAATACAAAGCAAAAATATATATCTTTGGGGCTTAAACACAAGAGAAGGAAATCTTTTTTCACTGTTGATTTCTGTTAAATATGCCATTTTTCTTAAAACTGATTTTCATAGTATAAATTCTTTAAAGGATGTGTAAATGGACTGATCCTGCATTGACAAAGAAAAATTTGCACTGAACACTTGTTAAAAACAATGAGGAACTTTCTGTAATAACGGTCAGATCTATTGCCATGTGGGAGACAACTTGTACTCTACTTCTTTGAAATAAAAGATGGAAGAGGTTTTAGCACCTGTGTGAGCTAGTGAAAAAATAATAGAGAAAGTTGAAAAAGTTATGGAGAAAGTTGGTGAATATGATGAGGCCATCAGTATTTGCTACTTGATGCTTATTGAAGTTAATTTCTAACTCTTCCAGAGACTAGGAGATTGGGGACTATCTTTCTTGATGATTACCTTTCAAAGATGGCTGCCACGTTCTTGAGAAACCACTTGTGAGTTGAAGAAGACTTACATCTGAGAGGGGCAGAGAAAGAGTCTGCAATAGCAAGTTTTCTAAGAAAAGAGAGGTCCAGGGTGCCTACAGTAAGAAAGAAACATGCCTAAGGTTTAGTCAAGTTGAAGAGAACAAAGAAAGCTGTCTTGGTCAGTATCAATTAATCATTGAATATCAAATAAAATATTGATAAAAATTACCTTAAATGGGAAACAAGCAATATTTTCTTTCTTTGTGAGCAAAACTCACATAATTATTTCATGAAAATCTTCAGTTTAAAACACTGTATGTATTTAGAAACTCTGATACAATCCAAATAATAAGTGGCAAAATTGAAAGATCCAAAGAGAGAGAAGAAAAATAGATATTTAGGATAAAAAGCTTTTCTAACTAGCATCAACCAATAAGAAAAAATAAATAAAATGCCCTATATCTTAACTACAAACTCCTATAATGTAATTAAATCACAATAAAGCACCCATATAAGTAACATGTTGTTATGTTAGGATGTAAATGCTTCAGAATAATTTATTGATCGTCTATAAATATGGTAGGCAACAACTAATTACTTTGTATGTAAGATTATATGCAATTTTCATGCCTTTGACACTTAAGGCTCAGTTATTCTAGCAGTTTCCCAATCATGTTAGAAAAGTAACTTTTTAACTTTAAAAAAAATGCTATATTACATGTAAATAAAATTTCATGTAAGAATTGGCTTTAGAACATTACATTAGATGATATATACTGTTAAGAAAAAAATATTTATTATACTGGTTTAAAACAGCAAGGAAGGCTTTTTATTCAGGGTCATCAAAATAGGTATAGAGACTATCTTAATCAGATTTTGCAGTAAGGGAGAGAGATTGTGCTCATCTATGAATACAACAAAGAAAAGTGGAAATTTATATCCAAGGAGCAGAGTTGGAGTCTGTGGATAAAAAATTACTAAGAGGAAACTTCAAGAGTAAGGGAAGATTCTGGATAAAGCAAAGTGACAGAATTCTTGCAGAAGACAGGTCAGAGTAATCAAATATTACCTGGTGGATGGTGGAAAATGAGTAATTTGTTAAACTATTAAAAGTAATTAGATATCAAGGGTGGGATCTTCTGGCTAAATTGACTTAGCAAATTCTTGCTAAAACTGTACTTTACAAGGACAGAGACAGAAGCCCAAAGTTGAGCCAAGTCAAACCAAAGGGCTCAGAGAAGCCTGACTAAAATTCGGTCAAGGAAAAAAATATTTTTCAGTTCTATCTATGAAGTTAGGTTTTATAAAACAAGGGGCACTCTATCAGGGAAATGTTAACCAGAAAGCCATTCATCATGATATGTTTATATACATTCCTTTTTCCATCTCGCTTTAGGATAGAATTTCATAGAAATGTTTCTGTATTTAAAATTTAAGTATTATGTTAAACTAGCTGAAGGGTCACAAAAAAGGGCCCAAGCTTACTTCTTCCCCAATTCAATTTATCCATAAAAACAATAACCTAATGATGACAATGATGGATATGAATAAACAGGCAGATAAATGGATGGATGGTATTAGAGCTCAGAAAACAATTGCCTAAAGTATTGAGCTTTGGCATGCTGACTACTTTCAACTGAAGGAGATTGCAAAGCCCTAGGAACAGCTTCAGAAACAAAGTCTCTCTCTGACCTCCTGCCCTAATGTTTCTTGCTTCTTTTTCTTCCCTGAGGCAATCCATAGAAACTAGAGTCCCTCTTCACAAAGACAGGTCATAGAAAAAGAAAAATTACTCCAGTATTTCTTCACCCTTCTGTGTAAGAGCTGGCCATAAGGAAATTATCTGACCCACCTTGTCGGACGGTTGGTCATAAAAGTCTCATTCCAGAGGGTCCTTGCCTTATACCTAGGAAGAAGAAATGCTACATAGAGAGGGAAAGAATAATCTAAACAGACATGTCTTGCTGATCTTCCCCCCTCAGTCCAATCCCATTTCTCCACATCCGTTCATTCTTCATCTAATCCAAGCATAAAACAGACATTTTTCCCTGGGTCTTTGGTTCTTTATTTTTGAATTTGTCCATGTCAGGTAAAACTTTGATAAAATAAATGTGTTATACTTTTCTCTTGTTAACCTGTCATTGTTACAGAAATGTCATCTATGACTGTTATGGGTGACAAAAGGTATCACACCTTTTCTAACCCTTCAATACATATAGATAAATAGACAATAAGTCAAACACTGTGGAAGTCAGCAAAGTGTGTAACACAGAATGTATGAAAATAATTACTAGAATAGTGAGCATAATAAATATTCCCAAGGAAATAAGAGAAGACCTTGTTACATGAACTAGAAATATTTTTTATAGTAAGACAGTTAATTGCATATGAGAAATATTATATTTAATTAAATGATCCAAAATAATAAGAAAAGGCCAAAAGGTAAGAAATGCATACTTGTGAGAGCAGCAGTAGTCAGACAAATCCTAGGCAGACAAATCCTAGGCAGACAGGGGCAAATCCCAGTGAAACCCATCTTTAAGCCCAAAACAGCCTGAATCCTGTAATCCAAAGTGAGAACGTCTATTCCTGTTTGCCTACTCTTTCGTGATTGGTTCTTTCTGAGTAATGCTTTTAACCAATCAAATGTTACCTTTTCCAGGGCTACCTACAGCCCACTTCTCCCCATTCTGTGCCTATAAAAGCCACAGACCCAGCCACACTGAGAGAGAAACCACCCAATTCCTGGTGGTTGACCACCCTTATGTCCCCTCTCTTCTGAGAGCTGTTTCATCACTCAAAAAAATTCTTCTCTGTCATCCTTATCCTTCAATTGTCAGCGTATCCTCATTCTTCTTGGATGTGGGGCAAGAACTTGGGAACCTATGAACACGGGTATGAGCTATAACACGGGTGGGCTGGGGCCGAGCTGGTGCACAAGCCAAGTGTGGTCTCAGCAGACTGATTGGGTGGGCCACTTCCTCCGGCAGGTAGTGTGGCCGAGTGAGGCCCTAGTGGGAGCATCACTAGCCGGGGTCACCAGCTTACAAAGTGAATGAGAAAAATCCTATGTCATTTCAACTAAAAAGCACAATAAAAAAGTTTTCCAGAAGGCAGCAGGAAATATTAGAGAGATAACATATAAGAGAAAAAATATGATACTTAAGAAAAAAAAGAAACAGAATTACTAACATCTAGATATTAAATATACAAAAGAAACAGAAAAAAACTTAAAAAAGAGAAAAGATAATCAATGATATAATAATGACAAATTTCCCAGAACTAAGAAAAAATAAAACTACTGACAACTGGGGCTCACAGAGTACCAAATAGAACTGATGAGGAAAACGACTATCTAGTCACATTAGAGTGAAATTTAAATAAATACCTTAAATACAGTGAATTCAGCAAAGTCTCCCTATAAAGAAAAAAGAATCTGAGAATCTGACTGATATCAAACTTTGCAACAACAACATGATTTGTAAAAACACAATGAAGTAATATTTTGGAAGTGCTGAAGCTAAAGCAATTTAAACATAAAATATTTATGCAGTCAAATTGTCATTTAATGTAATAGTGCAATTAATATAATCTACAGCATATAACCCTTTAAAATGTTTAGCACAATATTTTTTATTTGACTTATTTCACCAACAAACAATAGAAATTAATGTAAGAGGTATAGAAAGGAGGGAAAAATAACATGAAAAATTTCTTGTTACATGTTCATTACATATTTAGCATTTTATTTTGTTTGGTATTATTTCTTAAGACAAAGTCTTGTTGTGTCACCCACACTGGAGTACAGTGGTAAGGCTCATTGAAGCCTCAAACTCCTAACCTGAAGTGATCCTCCTTACTTAGTTTCATGTGTAGCAGGGACTACATCCTTTTACCATGATGCCCAGATTATTTTCTTTATTTTTGGTAGAGACAGTGTCTCACTATGTTGTCCAGCTCGTCTTCAACTCTTGGGCTCAGGCAGTTTTCCTGCCTTGGCCTTCCAAAGTTCTGGTATTACAGGCATGGGCCACTGTGCCCAGTCTCATTATATATTTGCAGAATACATGAATAAATGATTATAACAACAAATAATGGTTAACAGTTTTCTGCAAGGTGTTGAGATAGCATGCACACAATCATATTTAAAAGAATCAGTCTCTAAGTGACAATAACTGGAAACCTAAAATAGTGACTGTCAGTGCCATTCATGTAGCCAAAAATGATATTTCTTGTTAAAGGCTGAATAATATATTCCAATACTATACAGATATATATGTGTAGTATATATATATACACACAATATATGTATATTATATATACATATGCAATATGCATATATGTATAATATATGTATACATATATAATATATACATGTATATTGTATATGTATATATACATGTATACATGTATATATATACATGTATACATGTATTGTATGTATATATACATGTATATGCATATATACATACAATACATATATAGTGTATATATACACACAATAATATATTCCAGTGTGTGTGTGTGTATATATATAGTCATGCTTTCTTTATCCATTTATTATAAGCCAAGCACAGAAGGAGAAATAGTGCATATTCTCACTGTTATGTAGGTCATGAAAAAAAATGGACTATGGAGGTAGACAGTAGAATGGTGGTTATCAGAGGTCAGGAAGAATGTGGAGTGTGGTGGTAAAGAGAAGTTGGTTAAAAAGTGCGAAAACACAGATAGAAGGAATAAGCTCTAATATTTCAGTAATACAGTAGAGGGACTATAGTTAACACTAACTTATTGTTTATTTCAAAATATTTAGAATTAAAATGTCCCCAACAGAAAGAAAAGGTAAATTTTGAGGTGATGGATATTCCAATTACCTTGATTTGATCATTACACATTTTTTACAGACATCAAAATATCACATATACCCCCGAAATATGTACAACTATTATACATCAATTTAAATTATTGAAAACATGTGGTTTGGGGACAAGAATGACCTTAAGGTTTAGGCTTCTTGGAAAATTGTTAAGTCACTGTATTTCTCAATGTTAGCTTTCTGCTGTTGCTTTTTTCTGTCACATAGTATATCTCCTTATGTTTAAATGCAATACTTTGGAAGACACTCTTAATTTTCTTACTACAAAAAGATATTTGTTTATTCGTTTTTTTAAAATAGATTTAAAGAGTATAAGTGCAGGTTTGGTACATGAATGTATTACATAATGGTGAAATGTAACCAACACCTGAATAGTGTACATTGTACCCATTAGGTAATTTTTTTTTTTTTTTTTTTTTTTTTTTGAGATGGCCTCTCGCTCTGTCACCCAGGCTGGAGTGCGGTGGCGCCATCATGGCTCACTGCAAGCTCCGCCTCCCGGGTTCACACCATTCTCCTGCCTCAGCCTCCCGAGTAGCTGGGACTACAGGCGCCCGCCACCACGCCCAGATAATTTTCTGTATTTTTAGTAGAGACGGGGTTTCACAGTGTTGGCCAGGATGGTCTGGATCTCCTGACCTCGTGATCCGCCCGCCTCGGCCTCCCAAAGCGCTGGGATTACAGGCGTGAGCCACCGCGCCCGGCCGAGGTAATTTCTTATCCCTCACCCCCTTACCACTCTCACACCTTTCCGAAGTCTCTGTTGTCTATTATTTCACTCTCTATGTCCTTGTGTAGACATTATTTAACTCCCACTTTTGAGAACATGCAGTATTTTACTCTCTGTTTCTTAGTTAGTTCACATATGATAATGGTCTTCTGTTCCATCCATGTTGCTGTAAAAGAAACAATTCCATTCTGTTTTATGGCTAAGCAATGCTCCATGGTGTGTGTGTAGATAGATAGATAGATAGATAGATAGTTATAGATATATGAGATCTATATACAGATATATGGGAGCTGCATACAGATAGATATATAAATATCCATAGATAGACATATATGATTTCTACATATAGATATATGATATCTATATATAGATAGATATGATATCTATGCCTTTTTAAAAAATCTAGCGTCCATTGATGGACATTTAGGTTAATTCCATGTCTTTGCTCTTGTGAATAGTACTTTATATACATACAAGTGTAAGTATCTTTTTGATATAAGCCCTACCCAAGTAAACATAATCTCTCACAATAAAGACCAGTTCATCTCAGGTTCTGTTACCTCATATGTTATGTCTGGCTCTCAACACCAACAAGAAAAACTACGAAATATGCTAGAAGGCAAATAAATATATTTTTAAAAAATCAGGAGAGGAATCATGAGAAACAGATTCAGACTCATGACAAATTCTGAATTTATCAGACTAGCAATTAAAAATAATTATAAGGAATTTGCTAAGGTCATTCATGGGAAAAAAGTGAACATAAAAGAATAAACATTGCTTTATTTGGTTTTCTGTTGCTATAACTGAATGACTAAGTCTTATAATGTATAAATAAAAGACACGTATTTCATATGGTCCTGGAGACCAGGAAGTTCAATATTGGGCAGCTGCATCTGGTTGGCTACTAGTGTTGTGTCTCAACAAGGTGGGAGGCCTCACAGGGTGAGAGGAGGCACTGGAAAGCCTAACCTGCTTCTATAACAAATCCACTCTTGTGATAACTTACTCCCATGATAATTGATTAATCTATTAATCCACTCATGAATTGATTTCTCGTAACCCAGTTACTTCTTCAAGGTCTCAACTCAATACTGTTGCAGTGGAAATTAAGTTTGAAATGAGTTTCAGAAAGGAAAGGCATTCAAACCATAGCACATGGGTAATATAAACTGAGAGACTGAAATTTTAATAAAGAATCAAAAGGTAATGCTAGAAATTTAAAAATGTATGTAGAATTCGTTTGATGCCTTCACCAGTAGATTGAACTCATTCAAGTAAAGTATCCAGTGACCCTGAAGATATGACAATAATTACCTACCAATCTGAAATGCAAATATATATATATATACACACACACACACACACACACACACACACATACACACATACAGAAAAGGAATTAAAAAAACTGGAAAAATAGAACAGGATATCCAAAAATCATGTAAAAATGTAAACAGGTATAACATATGCATAATGGGGATACGAGAAAAAAAATGAGTAAGGTGTAGAAGAACTATTTGAAGCAATAATGACTGCATATTTCCCAAAACTAATGATAAAATTCAAGCCACATAGCCAAAAAGCTCAGAGAACACCAAGAGGAATAAATACCAAAAACCTCACACCTAGGTATAACATACTCAAACTTCAGAAAACCAAAGACAAAAATAACATCTAGATAGAAACCAGGGGATTGGGGGAGGAATACCTAACATATATAGAAACTAGAGTATAAATTACATCCGACTTTTCTTTCTTTCTTTCTTTTTTCTTTCTTTTTTTTTTTTTTTTTTTTTTTTTTTTGAGACGGAGTCCTGCTCTGTCTCCTAGGCTGAAGTGCAGTGGCGCGATCTCGGCTCACTGCAAGCTCGGCTTCTCGGGTTCATGCCGTTCTCCTGCCTCAGTCTCCCGAGTAGCTGGGACTAAAGGTGCCCGCCGCCACGCCCAGCTAATTTTTGTTTGTATTTTTAGTAGAGACGGGGTTTCACCTTGTTAGGCAGGATGGTCTCGATTTCCTGACCTCGTGATCCGCCCGCCTCTGCCTCCCAAAGTGCTGGGATTACAGGCTTGAGCCACCGCGCCCAGCCATCCAACTTTTCATGAGAAACTATACAAGAGTGGAGTAAGCATTTAAAATTTTGAAAGGAAGACTAAAAACACAACCAATATAATAGTGAAGAACAAGCTGGAGGACTGACATCATCCAACTTCAGAACTTATTATGTAGCTCCCAGTAATCAAGACAGTATGATATTGATGAAAGAATAAGTCAATAGATCAGTGGAACAGAATATATAACCCAGAAATAGATCCACACTAATGTAGTCTACTTATTTTTGACAGAAAAGAAATGGTAATGCAATGGAGAGAGCCTTTTCAATAAATGGTGCTACAATATTTGTACATGTATATGGACAAAAACCAAAAAGGGAATCCAACTCACACCATACACTTTTCATAAAATTTAACGGAGAATGGATTATACACCTAAATATAAAACACAAAACTCTATACTTTCTGGAAAATATTATAGGACAAAATATATGTGACTTTTCATTTGGCAATAAGCTTTTAGAAACCAACACGAAAAGAACAATGTGTAGAAGAAAACAATTGATGTTAGACTTTGTTAAAATTAAATATTTCTGCTATACAAATGACACTGTTAAGAGACAAGCTACAGACTGGGAAGTAATATTTACAAAACACTTATCTGATAAAGGACTTACCTCAAAATATGTCAAATAACCTTTAATATTCAACAGTAAGAGTACAGTTTAATCAAAAATAGACAAAGGATATGAATAGACACCATCAAAGAAGACACATATATGATACGTATGTGTGTGTGTGTGTGTGTGTGTATATATATATATATATATGATAAGCATATACTGATTCACAGTGTCATGTGTCATTAGGGAATTTTAAATTAAAATTACAATGACATACCACCACACATCTATTAGACTGGCTACACCCTCCAAACTGAAAACAACTAATGCTGTAAAGAATTCAGAGCAGTAGGCTCATTCATTCCTTACTGGTAAAAATGTGAAGTGATACTGTCATTTTAGACATTCCGGAAGCTTCTCATATAGATAAACATGTTAAAACTGTGTTTCTCATAGCTAAGCGTAATGTTTTTTCACATTTGATTTATCTAAGTGAAGCGGAAACATTTGTTCACATAAACACTGCATACAAATGTTCATAGAAGCTTTATTCATAATTGCCCAAAACTAAAAAAGACAAAATATTGTTTCAAAAGGTGAGTAAATAAACAAATGTTTCTGTGCAATGAAATATTACTCAGTAATAAAAAGAAATAGTTAGCAAGCTATGAAAAGACTTGGAAAAACCTTAAATGCATATTGCTTATGGGAAAAAAGTCAGTCTGAAAAAAGTATTACTGTATGATTCCAACTATATGACAGGTCAGAAAAAGGCAAACTTGTAGAAACAGAAAAAAGTTAGTGGTTGTCAGGGGTTAGAGGAAGAGAGAGATGAATAAATGGTGCACAGAGATTTTTAGGGCACTAAAATTATACTGTTTGATACCTTAATATTGGATATATGACATTACACATTTGTCAAAATCCATAAAATTGTACAATACAAAGCCTGAACTCTAGTGTAAACTATGAACTTTAGTTAATAATAATGTACCAATATTGCCCTATCTATTCTAACAAAATGCCACACCTAATGCAAAACGTTATAATAGGAAACTGATTGGAAGGAAGTGGAGGTATAAGGGAGATCTGTACTATCTCTTCAATTTTCCATAAACCTAAAACTGCTCTCTAAGAAATGAAGCCTAGTAATTAAAAAAAAAATCCTACAATAAGGACAGTGCAAATATCCTTAAAAACAAACTCCAGGTAAAAGGGCAGTTAGTATCTCTCTTGCAAGATGTGCAAAAATGTGAGCAAGCTATCAAGAATTGTGTCTCAGCATTTGGGATGACATTGGCAATCCAAAATTTACTTTGCATGTCTCATGTGAGCATTTAGGTGAGATAAGCAATTATGTTTTAAATTGGCTGAAACTGAGCTTCAATAAGAGGTCCACATAAATGATAATTGTGTGAGAAATGCTGAATGCATGAAATATATTGGCTTCAAATAAATCCTACATTTATTTATAATGACTCCAAATTTCACACTCCAAATTATCAGTTGGTGATGGAACATGTTTTTATAAGGGCAAATCTCTGAGTAGCCTATTTTGTAGGAAGAAGATTTCTTTGTGGGAGAATGCTTTCCAATTCTCCTGAACAGTGATCAATATGCCACATTCTAAAATTAGTAAATATGGCTAGTATTCTAGAAGAAAACAATGCTTTACTAAAATTCAGTTAAGCAATAATAGAATACAATATGGATAAAACAAGATTAGATATGGGTAACAGATACTGGAATTGACTCACTTTGATATGTGAGGGTATAACATGTGAGTGGCTGGGACCCACATTGGAGAAATTTTCTAACTGGCATTGACTCTACTTTTATTTCTGTCTTTTATGAGTTGTGTTGCTTAAACTCTTTCAAGTTTAGTAGAACCACAGCTGTCCCTCTTTTGCACTTGCTCCTCTTGAGAACACCTTGACATGGCACAAAATCTTGAGAGTATAACTAAAGAAATGGTGGGAAAAGTCACTCAGTCTTATCCCAACAGATGTGATATATCCTTTTTTTCCATTCCCATTACCTCCTGGTCCTTATCTCTTTTTCTTTCTTTATTTTTTTCTTGAACATATCAGAGACAAAAGAAATACTAACTTATATGGAAATTCCAGCAAAGTTCTAAAGCTTGGCTAGCCCACAATACAGGTACAAACTAATAAATCATGAAGATGAAGTACTAAAAGGAGCCCAGAGTTTAGACATATTGACTATGTCAGGGGAAACCCTTAAGATTTCATAGAAGAGCAGGATTTTAGCTGCATCTAGAAGGATGAATAGGCATTTATCAGACAGCAAAGATGGGAGAGAGAATTTCAGCCACAGAGATTACGTTGTTCAAAGGTAAGTAATAAAAAGAAACATGGGAAATTCTAAGTTCTTGTGATAGAAAATTAGATTTCATGATGCAGATTTGTGGAAACTGAGACTGGAGAGAGTGAAGTCTAAAATTATAAACTATCCTTCTTTGCCATGAAAAGAAAATTGATCTTCATCCTATAGTGAAGGGCTGCCAAAAAAATGATAAATGAGGGAATGATATTATTAATTTATTTTATAGAAAGAAAACTAAAGTTGAGAATAAAATTTAAGCATAGGAATTCAGATGTCGGACTCATTATTTTATAAAGTGATGGTGCTTTGACCACAGACTTTAGCAATGAAACAGGGCAGAGGAGACTGGCCTGGGCATGTATATTTGTGAGATGAAATCAACATTACTTCATGTAATCTTCATAACAACTTCTGAGATTTTTTTTTCTTGTTAAAAAGTTTTCATTAGGCCAGTTGCAGTGGCTCACACCTTTAATCCCAGAACTTTCGGAGGCTGAGGCAGGAGGATTGCATGAGCCCAGGAGTCTGAGACCAGCCTGGGCAACATAGGGACACCCAGTTGCCATAAAAATACAAAAATTAGCCAGATTTGGGGGCACATGCCTGTAGTTTCAGCTACTTGGAAGGCTGAGGCAGGAAGAGCACTTGATCCTGGGAGGCTGCAGTGAACCATGATGACCATATTGCCCTCCAGCCTGGGAAGAAGAGTGAGATTCTGTTTCAAAATTTTTTTTTTCTTTTTATCTTAAAGATAAAAACAATATTCTGAAAGATAAAAGTAACTTGCAAAAAATGACTGTTGATTATAAGTTTAGGGTTTAAATCTGAATTTTGAACTTCAAGACCAAGACTGATCACACTCTAATTTGAAATATGGAATCATATAGTTTGGCAACTTATTCTTTTTATTATTTACAAAGGTAATTTAAGATTATTAAATCATTTATTGTTAAAATAAGAAATAATGCACATCCCAAAATGTACTTCCTTATCCCCGGAAAACCAATGGCCTGCTCAGCAATTTCTCACAAAATGAACACATCTGTATCAACACACAATTTAAGAAAGAGAATGTCATAGATGGCTCTTGAATGGGCAAAAGCCAGTAAGATTACTTTTGAAAACTGGCACAAGACAAGGATGCCCTGTTTTCCCACTTCTATTCAACATAGTATTAGAAATCCTAGCCAGAGCAATCAGGCAAGAGAGAGAAAAAAATATATACATATATATATTTTAAAATTCACATGGAACCAAAAAAGAGCCTGAATATCCAAGGCAATACTAAGCAAAAAGAACAAAGCTGGAGGCATCGTGCTACGTGACTTCAAACTATACTATAGAACTGCAGTAACCCAAACAGCATGATAATAGCACAGAAACAAAGGCCAATGGAACAGAATAGAGAGCCAAGGAATATGGCCACATACCTATAACCATCTGATCTTTGACAAAGCTGACAAAAACAAGCAATGGGAAAATGACACCCTTTTCAATTAATGGTGCTGGAATAACTAGCTTGTCATATGCAGAAACTTGAAACTGGACCTCTTCCATATGCTATATTACAAAATCAACTCAAGGTAGATTACAGACTTAATTGTAAAACCCCCAAATTTAAAAGCTCCAAAAGACAACCTAGGCAATACCATTCAGGATGTAGGAACTGACAAAAACTTCATAAGAAAGATGCCAACAGCAATTACAACAAAAACACCCACTGAAAAATGAGATTTTATTAAACTAAGGAGCTTTTACACAACAAAAGAAACTGTCAATTTACAGAATGGGAGAAAAAATTTTTGCAAACTATACATCTAACAAAGGTATAATGTTTAACTTCTAAAAGGAACTTAAACAAATTTCCAAGAAATAAAAACAAAGAGCCCTATTAAAAAATGGACAAAATACATGAACAGACACTTTTCAAAAGAAAAGTGGCCAACAATCAAGTGAAAAACGTCCAAAATCACTATAAATAATGCAAATAAAAATCACATTGAGATACCTTCTCACATTGGTCAGAATGGCTATTATTAAAAAGCCAATAAATAACGGGTGCTGGTGAAGTTGTGGAGAAAAAGTAATGCTTATACACTATTGGTGGGAGTGTAAATTAGCTCAACTATTGCGGGAAACAGTGGCGCAATTCTCAAAGATCTAAAGATAGAATTATCCTTCAATCCAATAAACTCATTACTGGGTATACACCTAAAGAAATAGAAGTCATTCTATAGTAAAGACATATGCACACCTTTGTTCATTGCAACACTGTTCTCAATAGCAAACACATGAGACCAACCTAAATGCCTACCAATGTCAAATTGGATAAAGAAAATGTGGTACATATTCATTACCATGAAATACCATGCAGCCATAAAAAAAAAGAATAAGATATTTTCCTTTGCAGGAACATAGATGGAACTATAGGTCTTTATCCTTAGCGAGTTAAAGCAGAAATAGAAAACTAAATCCTGTATATTCTCATTTATACATGGGAGCTAAATGATGAAAACACATGGACACATAGAGAGGAACAACAGACACTGGGGCCTATCAGATGGTGGAGGGTGGGAGAAGGGAGAGGATCAAGAGAAATAACTAATGGATACCAAGCTTAACAACTGGATGATGAAATAACCTGTACCATTAACCCCCATGACACAAGTTTACCTGCGCCACAAACCTGCACACCTATCCCAGAACTTAAAATAAAAGATAAATAAGAAATAGAATGAAACCCTTCCAGCTCCCATCCTCCTCTTTAGCCCCTACTCTAATCACTATTCCTCCTTACGAACATTTTTCCTTATAGGTGGCAAGTATCTTGACATTTATGCTTATCACTTTGCTGCTTTTTCTTAACTTGACTTTCCATAATATAATTTTCTTTTATTAGTTTTAACCTTATGTAAATGGAATTGTATATTTTATGTTCCTTTGCATTGGTCTTCTTGGGCTAATGTTTGTAAGTTTTATTCATACGATGGTATATATTTGTACCAAATCTGTACAAGGACATTATAATATCTTTTATAAATATGGATGCATAATTTTTAAACACAATATTAGAAAATTGAATTCAATAATAAATAAGAATAATATATCACAATCAACTGTTTTTTATCCCAAGAATATGGGGTTAGTATTCAAAGATGAATTTGAAAATCAATCAATTCTCTTTATTATATTTGTAAACTAAAAAAGTAAAATCAACATCATCATTTAAATTAACATAGAGAAAGCAACTGACCAGACTGAAGTTTCCTGTTTATTTTATTTTTGATTTCTAGAATTTTTATGGTTTTCTCACCTCATGATGTACTGTTCTCTGCCAAAATTATCAATTTTGTAAACCTCTTTGATTATTGACAGCATAATTAATTTAAAATTTGTTATAGTTTAACATCTTGATTCTTCATGAGTCTCTTTTACTAGCCTTTTATTTTTATGCCTTGCTATTTTTCAAAAAGACTTTGTTGGCTTAACATATAAGTGGTTATTTCTGACTGTGTCACAGGCATTTTATTTATGGAATTTTTTGTGGGAACGTTTTTTTAGGACTATGGTCATGTTATTGCTCTCCAAAGAAGAATTATCACTACTTTTGGCACATATTGCTTATTTTTTACTAAAATTATCATCACTTCCTAGGAAATTTGGCATTTTCTAAATGTGACAGAATATTGGTAATGGAATGAACTGCCAATCTCACTCCCAACAGTGACGGGAAAAAGCAAACAAATGAAAACTCTAAATATAATTTGTCTGTAGTACTTCATGCTCCAACTTTGAACGAGTCACTGTGATCGTCAAATATTTTGCTCTGATTGGCCAAAATTGAGTCACACACTTGAGCCTGGATACAAAGAACATTCACCCAGTCTTTAAGAATGTGAGAACAAATTCTGTTGAGGAAAACTGTGATACATTAGTAAAAACTGATTGGATGCTAGATGTGAAAACAAAAGATGTTGAATATCATGTATGATTTTTGTTATCTACTACCTTATCTAATGAATTTATGACCTATCTTTTGAATTTTTCTAAGCAATTTCCTTTCAGTTTTTGAACTTGCACCTCATGCGTTTTCCTTAAAGAATAACTTCTCTTTCCCCTCACCAATTATGCTGCTTCAAATGTACTTGCCTTTGTATCTTCTCTCCCCTCTACCTCAGATATTCTTTTCCTTTGGTCATCTGAAAAGGACGTACTGATCCTTCCAACTTTTCCAACATGGCCTTCTTTGTGATTTCTTATTTCATTGCATAAGAAAGCTAAGGCTCATGTTCTCATATTATATAACTTACCATATGTAATTTAGTTGCTTTCCTCTCTTCCTACTTGATTTTATCTTTTTGACTGCTAGTTGTCATGTCATTTTTTGTCAAAATTTATGATATCTGTCAAGCACATTGCTGATTCTAAATAAATGTTCCTTGAATAAATAAATGTTGAAAATCCTACATGGAGGATTGTGGAAATATTTGCCTTAAATAGTGTCAAAATATAAGCTAAAATATATATTTTAAATTATCTTTTCTATAAAACTCATTCTTTAGAGCATAAAAATTGAAAGAAGAAAATACCTAACAGCACAGGAACTGCAAATGGATACTTTTCACTTCATTCAAGTGAAGAGGCAAGAAAAGCTCATTTTGAAGAAGAGAAAAGTAAAAAAGTGAATATAGAAACTGATATGAGGATGTGAGATTCTGTGGTTCCAAAGATAAAGTGAGAAATTTGTAACATAAAAGCTGATACCCTAGTGGGGACTGTTTTCTCTTTCCACTTGGATTGTGTCAGATATCTTGTTGAGTTATGGTAAACTTCCTCTTTTTTCAAATATATCAACTGAGTTTGTATTACTTGAAATTAACAAACAAAATTGACAGACTATATATAGTATGTTATTTCTAACTGGGCTCAACTCTCTGTCTTTCGTGTTTCATTAACATTTTTCCTGAAGCCTTACTAAAAGCAATATAAATTTTAATCTTCCCATAAAAAGTGGGCTAAGGATAAGAACAGACACTTCTCAAAAGAAGACATTTATGTGGGCAACAAACATATGAAAAAAAAAAGCTTATCATCACTAGACATTAGAGAAATGCAATTCAAAACCATAATGAGATACCATCTCACGCAAGTTAGAATGGTGATTATTAAAAAGTGTTTATTTTATTTTTTAATTTATTTATTATTATTATACTTTAAGTTGTAGGGTACATGTGCATAACGTGCAGGTTTGTTACATATGTATACTTGTGCCATGTTGCTGTGCTGCACCCATCAACTCGTCATTTACATCAGGTATAACTCCCCCCCCCAAAAAAAAAGTGTTTAAACAACAGTTGTTGGCGAGGATACAGAGAAATAGGAAGACTTTTACACTATTGGTGGGATTGTAAATTAGTTCAACCTTTGTGGATAACAGTGTGGCTATTTCTCAAGGATATGGAACCAGAAATACCGTTTGACCCAGAAGGCCCATTACTGGATGTATTCTCAAAAGATTATAAATCATTCTACCATAAAGATAAATGCACATGTATGTTTATTGCAGCACTATTTATAATAGCAAAGACTTGGAACCAAGCCAAGTGCATATCAATGATAGACTGGATAAAGAAAATGTGGCACATATATACTATGGGATACTATGCAGCCATAAAAAAGAATGCATTTATATCCTTTGCAGGGACATGGATGAAGCTGGAAATCATCATTCTCAGCAAACAAATACAGGAACAGAAAACCAACCACCACATGTTCTCACTCATATGCAGCTGAACAATGAGAACACATGGACACAGAGAGGGGAACATCACATGCCGGGGCCTGTCGGGGTGTGGGGGGAAAAAGGAGGGTGAGCATCAGGACAAATACCTAATGCATGTGGGACTTACAACCTAGATGACGGTGGATAAGTACAGCAAACTGCCATGGCACATGTATACCTATGTAACAAACCTGCACATTCAGCACATGTATCCCAGAACTTAAAGTAAAATAAAAAAAAATAATCTAGTATTTTGATTTGAAAATTTAGTATGAAAATTATTGAATATCTTTTGAAAATATCTGAGAAGTAAATGTAAAATTTTTTCTAGTAGAATAAGCTAAGTAATTTTGAGTGTCTTAATGATTAAAAAAAAATGACTTACTACTTTATTTGGACATAGCCCCAATGTTATTCTGGTGAAATTTAATCTAGTTGTATATTCTGAATAATTTTTTCATTTGCAATCTTATTACTCTGAACAGTGTTCTCAGAATGTGGCACACAAATCAACTGGATCAAAACCGTATTATAGGATGGTATTACAAAAAGAAATTCCCTTGTCTGATCCGAGTTGCTAGATTATAAGTTTTAAATGTGGGACCCAAGACTATACACATCTAACAATTGCTGCTGGAGATTATTATGCATCTTCAATGTAGAATATGTCAGTGGAAATAATATTAATCGATACTTCATTTAGCATCTACGCTTTAATACCCAAGTATTCTGTTCTTATATTAACTTTAAAGGACAAGCAATATGTTTAATTTTTTTCCTCTTCTTGTAATAAGTATTTGGGAAGGTAACATCAGTGTTATCATACTGTCAAATAAATAGGTATTTCTGAGAAAGGAGATATGTGCCTTCCTCAAAACTACCCTAGTACCCAGTACAAGTTTATGCAAATACTCTGCTCCCTGTTTTTCTGCAGAGGTATTTTAGATATCTACTTAATATTCTGTATGAGTTCCTTATGACTATTTATCCAGGTGTACTTCCCTGTTCAGTTGGTTTACCATTTTCAACAGAATCACATGGAGTGCTTTATAGGAAGTCATGTTTTATTGCATCTCATGAATAAAATCCTTTTGGAGTGATGTCTTGACATTTTTTTAAAGAATCTATAATGTTTATACTTATACATGCTACAGTTTAAGAATCTGTAATCTAAAACATATGTCTACAAGATATTTTACTGCTTTCAATGTTTATATATTAAAATTTGTCCACATTTTAAATTCCTATTTATTTAATTAATTTTATTTGAGTACAAGTTGAATTGTTAGAACAGGACTCATTTGAAGAAATTAAATCAAGGTGTTGGTCTAAGGATGGCCAAAAATAAAATGAATTAATTTAACGAAATACCACACAACTGATAACTGCATTAGAGGGAATTCTTAAATAAGGTCTACAAAATTTTAACAAATAAGCAGTACTCTGCAATGCACTTAACCTTTAATAATCAAACTCTTCTTATATCCAGTAAAATCTCCCAGAGGCTGAGTTCTACTTTCCCTAACAAAGGAAAATATCCACTTTATCCAAAGTAAATAAAATTGAACAAATCTTAAAACCACTGTATGCTACGAACAATCTTAACTAAAAGGAAATAATACTATAATGAATTTTCAAGAGTGTAGAGATAATTTCAACATTTTGCAATAGGCAAATGAGAAATAGATATGCGAGCAGTCTCTCAGACTTTAAACAGCTCATTATACACACCTGCCAACAGCTACATTAAACATTTAATAGCAGTAGGATACACCTTACCCTCACAGGTGATAAATGAGGACATTTTAGCATTTTCCTTTTTCTGTGATTTTTGTCTTCTTTGCTAAGTAAGTTCCTACTTTTTAACCTTCAAAACAGCATTATTACTGAAAACAGATAATTTTACCATCCTTTCATAGATATATATATATATATATCTTTTCTTAAATTAAAACACTATAAGTGATTACTTTTATGTGATTTTCATTTTAATTTTGTGTTATATATTCAAGGCAACTCATGTTGACTATTTTCAAAGGGAAAATCTAGAAGATTGCTCTTTTTCTTGTTAAAAAATGCACATTTTTTTTTTTCCTGAAGAAATGTCTAGCATGTTAGAGCATTAAGATTTTAAAAAAATTAACCATGGATATGAGCCAAAGTCTAAATATCCCCTTTGCCTCCCAATTAAATAAATATAATCCCACATTTTAACAACTGAATGTTAATAATAACTCTTCCTTTTGGGGTTCAATTCATATGCATCTCACAACGACATAGTATTCATTTTTTTGAAAAGGAATCAGAAAAGAACTGGCAACCCAAATAGAGAGGGGCCAAGAAATCACTTCTCTTGAGGGAAGAAAAGAAAGAACAACAAAAAAAGAATAAAAAACATGAAAAAGTGTGTAGAAGAGATACCTCAGCTTCCTCATATTTCTTTTCACTGTATACTGGCTCTGTTGTAACAGAACAGAATGCTAACAATCTAGTGCTGAATTTTAATAAGAACCGCGTGGTCAAACATTCTTGAATCTGTCTGCCCGAAGGTAAAGCATGCCAAATGTTCTCATTGTAGTGTCAGAAGACAACTTTAATTTTCACGAATTTAAGATAGAATTATTCTGAAAGTATGATCACAGATGATTTCCCTAATCCCACTTATATAGAAGAATCAAATAAGATTCAGAACACATTAGTCTATTAAGAACACATTATTTTCTTCTTCCTAAGCTACTAGCTTACAGACAATAACTCTATTTTTCCAAAGAACTGTGAACCAAGGTTTAACATCTCTCAAGGATGTGATAGAATATTTTCTGGGACTGGGAAGTATGATGGCCACATTATTTTGTTTTGTTTTTGTTTTTAAGACAGGGTCGCTCTGTCACCCAGACTGGAGTGCAATAGCATGATCATGGTTCTGTGCAGCCTCAACCTCCTGGGCTCACGCAATCCTCCCACCTCAGCCTCCCCAGTAGCTGGGACTATAGGAGCATGCAACCACACCCAGCTAATTTTTATTTTGTGTGTGTGTGTGTATGGAGAAAGGGTTTCATCATGCTGCCCAGGCTGGCCTTAAACTCCTGAGCTCAAGCAATCCACCCACCTCAGCCTCTCAAAGTGCTGAGATTACAGATGTGAGCTACCTTGCCCAGCTAGTGGCTACGTGTTTTTAGTGGCAAATAAAATATTATCCCCTTGTTCTCTGATCACATATGCTATACACATACCCTTAAGATGCTCAAATACTCTCAACCGAGTCATACAATCTCTATGATTTCGTGGCTAATGAATCACATAGTACAGAGATTAACCAACTACAGCCTGTGGGCCAAACCTCATTGGTGACTGTTCTTATCATTGACTTTTTTTTTTTTTTTTTTTTTGAAACACAGTCACACCCATTTACTTACATATTATCTATGGCTGCTTTAGCTCTACAAGCAGCAGATTTGAATGGTTGTGACAAAAAAAAAAAAAAATCTGGCCTGAAAAATTTACCATCTGGCCCTTTATATATATATAAAATCAATCCCTAAAATAGAATATATTCTGCCAGTGAAATGGTATTTCTGAATGTCCCACCATATCAGTTAAGTGTAGTTCTCTAAATCATATAAATGTGTGTGGACAAGTTTGAGATCACTGGACCAGAAATCAGAAGAATTTACTTTGCTCATATTCTTTCTTCTATTAAGAAAATATGTATACACATGAGCTTAATAACTTGTCATGTTATCTTATCCAAACTTTCTTAAAGTCTTAGCAATATCTGTACATATAAAAAACTTCATGGAAATTTAACATATAAAAATAGAGGTGCTCCTGTTAAAGTGGAGGTAGGACCGTCAACCTGGACCACTTGGCTATGCTATTCCTCCTGTGTAATGCTTGAGTGGTCATATAGAATATCCATAGAGCTAACTATTTATTCTACTCTACTTACGTATTCCACAGGCATCTGACATTCTACGATCGACTTACATCCCCAAGGATGTCTTCTCTTTATCTACACCTTGGTTCTGTGAGTAGCACGGCAATCCACAACAATATCGCTTAAATCGTAATATTGGTTGTCATTTTTGACTTTTGCCCACCTTATGTTCTATAGAAAATTTGTTATAGAAATGCCCCATCAATTATAGATTCTTACAATTTTTCCAATACAGTCATGTTATCTACCTCTTGTGACATGGCTCTGAGTAGGGCTTCATCGTCTCAAATCTGGATACCAGCAGAGCCTATTAAATGACCTTGCTGCCTCCAGTTGTGCCTCAATGTATCTTTTCACTGGTGCAAAATTTGATTTTTTTAAATGAAAATGATCATGCCATAAGTCTATGGAATTGTAATTTAGTTTGGTCTTTTGCCTTTAAGGTAAAATTCAAACTCCTTAACATGATATACAGGGCCTTTCAGTATCTTGCCTTTGCATTTTTCCCCAACTGCATTTCTTGTCACTTCCTTTTTCCCAGACTTTGGCTTATTTTATACACACTAAACTATAGAATCATATGTGGAAAAATATCTAGAAAATGTAACCACAAAATCTGCGATAACTGAATCCAATACGCTAATTTTATAATTTCAGTTCTTTTTACAACTTTCACCTGGGAGTTCTCACATACATACATACACATACACACATATACACACAAACACACATATATGTACAACTTAATAAATATACTTTTTGTTTTATACCCTGAATGACCTCTTGAATTACATAAAAAATTTATAAGGGTGATAGGGTTTCTTATTTTTGCCATCAGGCAACTAATTATATTAGGAAAGAAGGACAAGAAACGTTATCTATCTATCTATCTATCTATCTATCTATCTATCTATCTATCTATCTATGTACCTATCTATGTGTCTATCTACTTGTTGATAATCATTGTAACCTTAACTGACAAATTTCTGAGGGGAAACTGATTTGGAGTGAAAAGGAGATGATGCTTTTGGAATCTCCTGGTAGAACTGATCCAGAGCATTCTAGAATGTTAGAATTATAAAGGGTCTCAATAATTAGCCTAATCTCATTTTTAGAAGACAGGAAAAGAAACGCTAAAATGGTAAGGGATTTGACTAAGGTCTCAACAAGTACCTATCACATCACTCATATCTCAAGCTCTGAGTATTTTTGTTAAAAGTCAAGATCTGGACACACAGGAACTTTGGTAGAGGTTGAAATTAAAAAGAAGTGTTTGAGAGTCTTTTAAGAATTTGAAGTTGTGAAAAATTGATGAGTCTCTAATAAATAAATAGAAAAATAAGGGTTTTAAAAACTGTATTATGTTTGTTTGAATTCCTTGTGGTCAAAGTTTATTTCTGATTATTTCTTTTTATTGACTGCCTGACATACTGACTGAAGGAAAGAATAGGAACAATCTAAAAGAAAAAAAAAATCAAATAAAGGCAAGTGCAGGGTTACAGATGTGAAGTAAAGAGAGTGTGACTAGGCAAGGCTGGTCACAAATGTCAATGTTGCAGAGGATGAAGTAGAAAGAAAGAAATGTTCTGAAATTTTTTGATTTGCAAATTAATCATGAACTTGCTAGTCAGAAAAAAAACCCTATCAATGAAGGGGAAAACTAATTGCAAAATTGTCTGGTCATATCCAAGATCTCTTAGAAAGTCCTTCTGCTTGAAGACAATGACAAAATGTTAGCCTCTAGGAGAAAGAACAGGCCACTCATAAATTGACTGAATTGAACGTGAAGACATTAGTCTTGCCTAAACTTTTATTTTTATGAAAATTATCTCTCATATTGTTCATTAAATATATTTATGTATTTTACTCATAACATAGTATGAATTTAAGGATATGGAGCATCTATTCTAAAAATAATTGTATTCCAAGGAGTTTCAGCCCGGGGTGAATATATTTAGAAATAATTAGCTACTAGAAAAGAGTGAATATATTCTAAAACCATACCTAGAACAAATTAACTCAGATTAATAAATATCATTGACCTAAAGATTAAATTACATAATGCAAGCCCACCACCCCCTAAAACTGCTACTGTATTTCCAGGTAAAAGTCTTTTCAGAAATTACCCAAATCAATGAGTTACAAGCATCCATTTTAATTTTTTCATAAATGTAGAGAAAAATTTATTTAAATGTACTTTAAAAAGCTTTAATAAATTACAAACTATACTGCATCCAAATTTGGGTTATGAGAATTATAAAGGTAAATATTTAAACATAACTCAGTGTAAAAATCCTGAGTAGTTAAAAGCTAAATGAAGTCAACATAATAAAATACAGAATAATTAAATGACTATAGTGATCTGAAGAATAAGAAACTTATAAAACAGTGGTTGTTAACAATAATCAGGCAATTGTCATTATCTGGGTTTCACTAGGTAACTGTAGCATTGTGCTGATGACTTACAGGGATCCTTCTCAGAAAAGGAACAGTATATTCCCTTTGTAATCAAATGCCACTTAAATCAAAGTTAAACATTAAACCTGAGGCACATAGAAGACACATATTATTACTGTACAATTATAAGATGCTCATCTAACAGCGGAATTAAGAGTTATAAAACATTTTCTGAAAAGGGAAACGCTATGCAATATTTATTATTGTAAATTATCATGATATACTAACAAATAATTATTTTTGAATGGTAGGCAACAATAAAATAAATCTCCCTATACGATGTTTTCTCAATAAAGCTATAATTCTAATACTAAATACTAAATACGCACTGTAGAATACATGATAAATAAATTAATGATATTTGTATTTCTGTGTACATGATTACATCCATTTCAAATCCCTGTGTGTCACTTTTTACTATGCCTCGGAGATGAACAGCAAATTATTTGGCGGAACAAAAAGGGGCAAGCATGAAGCAACAGCTTAACTGTAAAGCAGTTTGGCAGCAGAATGCTTTAGACAATTTGTTATAGTCAGATCATTAGGTTAATATGAAGTTGTGTGAGGAGGATGGCTGAGGGGAGGTTTATATGTCTAGAAATATTAAAAAGCAATTTGCACCAGGAACACATCCTCACCCTGGACTGCCTTTGAACATTTTTACAATCCACTAAGAAAATCTGATGTACATTTTACTTCAGAATTGAGTAAAACAGGTGTTAGTGCAGTCAGGAGTGGAAAGACTGAAGGGATGTGAAGCTGCTTGTTAAACTTCAATAGAATATATCAGTCTGTTAAATATTCATGTGAACTCATGTTATATTTTCCTACTTTTTTCAAGCAAAATATCTCACTAGCTTTTGAATTCCTCCAAAAGAATATGTTCAATTTTCCTCCAGCATATTTCTATGACTCTTCTATTTTCTTCCCACATTTTAAGGAAATACTTAGAAATCAATAAAAATTAAATATGACTCTTCCATTTCTTTATATTTCTGACACAGATTAGATTTATTGATACCAAAATTATAACCCAGAATGAATACACAATAGATGAGTTTGCCTCTAGGAAGTACTATGTAGATATGCGATATCCTAAACAAATAAACAAAACAAAACAAAAAGTTAAATATAGCTGAATAGAGCATGTCTTTGAGCTTATTTTCAGAAATCCCATTAAGTGATTCTATGTTCACACCTCCCTGTGGTTCTTGCATCTTTCTTATATGTCCATTTTTCTTTTTTTCTCTAGGCTACTCATACTTGTTCATTCCATTATTGGTTTGTTTTTCTGCCTTGACCTTGTATGGAGTGGTAGGTCCAATCTAACTCTGTCTTTTTTAATCCAAATTTCTTGAAAGGGAATACACACATGTTCTCTCTCTCCCTTACTTCCCAGTAACTTACAGGACAATTCAAATTGTTTTTCACCAATATGTTTGCCAATAACATTATTAAGTTATAAATAATATGCTAGTTGCTAGTTTTTTTTTTTTTTCTTGTGTCTTCTACTGCACTGGTGGATGTTCACTTCGTGAAATCTCTGCTCCCATATCTAATGTGATACTGTGCTATCCTCCCTTTCCTTAGACTGCTTTGATTAATGTACCATTTAATCTTCAAGGGATTTTTTTTCTCCAATCCACTAAATAATCTTTTTACTCAGAGTTTTATTCTTAGCCCATTCTTCTTCTTGTGTGTTTCCCTCAGACAATCACCAGCGATACTCTACTGATGCCTCAATTAAAGGAGTTAAGGTCATGACATCTCAAAATATGCCTACTTATTATATTCATTTGAGAAACACCAGATGCAGAAAGGGCTATCTATCTTGTCCTCTTCTATTCATAGTAAGCCACAACAATTTATTTGATTGGTGGAATGTGGTGGCTCACGACTATAATCCCAGTGAGGCGGGAGAATCATTTGAGGTTAGGAGTTCAGGACCAGTCTGGGCAACACAGTGAGACCGTGTCTCAAAAATAAAACTAAGTACCCCTTCCAAAAATTTCTTTGAGACAGATTCTCTTCCGTACCAGGATGAGAAAATAACACTTATCACCAAAGGCTGGGAATTGAGGTCGCAAAGAATCTCTACAAATAAACTTACTAAACAAATTATTATCTTTCACTAGTTTGATATCCCCCTGCCCCATATATCTTCCAGTTACTTCCTCACTGCCCCTAGCCCCAAACCCCTTTGTCTTACATTTTCTTTGCAAGTGTATCATTTATTTACTTAAAGGTACAAAAGCTTTGTGCTTTGGCTATTTATTCAAGTCTTTACTCTCTTGTGAAGATCACCTTGTACATGTAAAACTTAATGACTTGTATGTTTTCCTCCTGTCAATCTGACTTCTGTCCATTTGATTCTTAGATTTAACCAAAGATCCCAACTAAGAATTAAAAAGAATAGGTATGATTTTTAGCCTTCACAATACAATTCAGTGTTACAGCTTATAACTGTTTTCTGACCAAGAAACACATTATAAGTTTCTGAATATCTCTACCTGGATTTTCCATGGGCACCATACTATCAACATTAAAACATTGGATTTTTATCTTGCCTTTTAAAGTTCTTGCTCTGTATTTTGATTATAGACCTCTCTATTAATTCGGTTATCCAAGAGAAAAGAACTGACACTCGTCTTAGACTCCTCCTATTACTATATTCATGGCTTTCAATAATCTGAAAAACCTCTCACATTCAAAAAACCTTTATATTTTTATCTCTGTCTTAGGCCAAGATATTTGCTTTTCTTAACTATATGACTACAAAAATGTCTTAATTTTTTTCATCTGCAGTATTATTTTCATCACATAGGTTTTCTTCATAGCTAGAGTTAACCACTTTAAAAACAAATTGGATTCTGGTGTATCCCAGATAAAATTCTGCAATTATTCTTTATCTTAGCTAGTGTAAATTCTCAGTTCCTTAAACTGACAGAAATGTTTCTTTAAGTTTTGCATTCTGACACCTGCTCACATTGTCATTCTTATCTCAACATTCATGATCTTGAAGCCTAATCAACTCCCAAGACACTCCCCATCCTATTTATTTTAATCTATGTGTCTTTAAGATAGTTCCCTATCCAACATCTCACAACTATATGTGACTAACACCTGCTCTTCATTAAGTCTCAAAAGGCATATTTTCTCAGAAGTCTTTCTTGACTTTTTCACAATACCCTGTGTATAATAGTTCATTGTCATATTATCTTAGGAGAGCAGAGGCATTAAGAGTGAATGGGTTTTTGATGAATCTCTGACTCTTGATGGAGAGTTAGAATGACTGAAACTCTAGGTACAGGGAATATCAGCAGCTTCTGACATACTGTACTCTATGGTTTTGAAAGCAGAAGAGATAATACTAGGTAACTAAATCAGTGTCAATAGAGATGACCACTGTTCTGATGGCCCTCAGTCCAGATTAGCTTCCATCCTTCTGCTTCATAGCATGACTGTTAGGTGCTAGCTTGGGCTAATACTACCCAAACTAAAGAAAAATATGAGCAATATCTTAATGTATAAAGTATTAATGAATGAAAACATTCACTTTTGACTACTAATATATGTAGTAAAAATTAACCTAGTATCTAATGCAGGTGCTGACTCAGACTACAACTAAGGAAATTTTCAATGTCTCATTGCAGCCAACAGATTTTTTTCCTAAAACAGATTCGAATTAACAGACTTTTGTATGCAAAAATTTGAGACAAATAAAATGGTTTTAAATATCTTGAGAGAACTTTTTTTAATTGATGTGATAGAAAGTCCACCATGATAAAAAATATTAGCTAATAAAACTTACTTTAAAAAAAAACTAACTTTAATAGAAATGCCAAAAAAGTGTTAAAAGAATATGCATCCTACAGAAAGTGTTGTGTTTTTTTTCATGTAAAACACTTGAGTAATTAGTGGATGACCATAATAGAGTAAGAGAATCCTTTGTGACTATAGCAGCTAATATGGAAAAGCTGGAACTAGAATCATTGTATTTGGCAGGAATTTTTTTCTAGTCCAAACTAATGAAAATTCCTTCATCATACAGTGTGTTTCTTACTGAAAGATGCATCCAGTCTTTAATCCACAATATTTGCTGATTTCCATTAGACAGAATATCACAGGAATATGTGTAGTGGCTATGTATTCAAATATCAAACAAATGTTCTCTCTTTTAATATCTGAATGTTAAGATTTTAAATTATTTGTAAGTATTACAATGTTTTATTGTTTTCTGTTTCTTTTACTTTTATTTTGCAATGTGCAAAGTTTAATCTCAAGAGAAGATGGCTTCTTATATCCTTATACAACCAAAATGTAACGAAAAGAACAAAGAAGAACCAAAGACACTGATATCTTTTTACTTTGTTTACTTTGTGTATTTTATTAACTGTATGTTTTGACTTCTATTACCATTTATGCTTAGTATATTAAACATAGATTCAATTACACATCAAGCTAAAGTTTCTTGGATTTTACTGCTAAAAAGAGTCAAATTATACTACAAGGCTACGGTAACCAAAACAGCATGGTACTGGTAACAAAACAGAAATATATTCCAACGGAACAGAACAGAGCCCTCAGAAATAATACCACACATCTACAACCATCTGATCTTTGACATACCTGACAAAAGCCAGAAATGGGGAAAGGATTCCCTATTTAATAAATGGTGCTGGGAAAACTAGCTAGCCATATGTAGAGAGCTGAAATTGGATCCCTTTCTTACACCTTATACAAAAATTAATTCAAGATGGATTAAAGACTTAAATGTTAGACCTGACATCATAAAAACCCTAGAAGAAAATCTAGACATTACCATTCAGGCCATAGGCATGGGCAAGGACTTCATGTCTAACACACCAAAAGCAATGGAAACAAAAGCCAAAATTGACAAATGGGGTCTAATTAAACTAAAGAGCTTCTGCACAGCAAAAGAAACTACCATCAGAGTGAACAGGCAATTTACAGAATGAGAGAAAATTTTTGCAATCTACTCATCTGACAAAGGGCTAATATCCAGAATCTACAAAGAACTCAAACAAATCTACAAGAAAAAAATAACCCCATCAAAAAGTGGGTGAAGGATATGAGCAGACACTTCTCAAAAGAAGACATTTATGCAGCCAACAGACACATGAAAAAAATGTTTATCATCACTGGCCATCAGAGAAATGCAAATCAAAACCACAATGAGATACTGTCTCACACCAGTTAGAATGGCGATCATTAAAAAGTCAAGAAACAACAGGTGCTGGAGAGGATGCAGAGACATAGGAACACTTTTACACTGTTGGTGGGACTGTAAACTAGTTCAACCATTGTGGAAGACAGTGTGTCAATTCCTCAAGGATCTAGAACTAGAAATAAAATTTGATCCAGCCATCCTATTACTGGGTATATACCCAAAGGATTATAAATCATGCTGCTATAAAGACACATGCACACGTATATTTATTGTAGCGCTATTCACAATAGCAAAGACTTGGAACCAACCCAAATGTCCATCAATGACAGACTGGATTAAGAAAATGTGGCACATATACACCATGGAATACTATGCCGCCATAAAAAGGATGAGTTCATGTCCTTCATAGGGACATGGATGCACCTGGAAACCATCATTCTCAGCAAACTGTCGCAAGGACAAAAAACCAAACACCGCATGTTCTCACACATAGGTACGAAATGAATGATGAAAACACTTGGACACAGGAAGGGGAACATTACACGCCAGGGTCTTTTGTGGGGTGGTGAGAGGAGGGAGGAATAGCATTAGGAGATATACCTAAAGTAAATGACGAGTTAATGGTTGCAGCACACCAACATGGCACGTGTATACACATGTAACAAACCTGCACGTTATGCACATGTACCCTAGAACTTAAAGTATAATAAAAAATAATAAAAATAAAAAGAAGAGTCAACAAGAAACCTTTTAAATCTTACTACTATGTGTTTGAAAAGATTAATTTAATGCTAAGACAAAATTATATGGAATACAATGTAAAGATGATATTTTACACTCTTGGAACTAATTAATTTCAGTTTCACAGTCAAAGACTAATGAAAATTTAGGCAATAAATTTTGTTGACACTCTGTTTTCAAGATTCAAACATTCAGATAACATTATTTGTATAAATCACTTCTTATTTGAGAAGTGGAATACTATTTAAGTGTAAAAACATCTTCTAACTTAGGTTGCTTTTGATGCAAAAGGTTGATTAAGATTATTAGCATATATTTAAATTTCATAGCAAGTTTCCACTGTTACAGTTTTCTAGTCAATAGGACATGGTATGTCAGTTACAATCACACATCCCTAATGAGGAGAATACATTCCGAGAAATGCATCCTTAGGAGACTTCATTGTTGTACAAACATTGTAGAGTATACTTACACAAACTTAGATGACATAGCCTACACACCTAGATTGCACAGTATAGCTTATTGCTCCTAAGCTATAACCCTATATACAATGTTACTACATTGAATACTGTAGACAGTTTTACTATTGTGGTAGTTATCTATCTAAACATATATAAACTTAGAAAAGGGATAACTGAAAATATGACATAAATGATAAAAAGATTACAGCATAAGGTATCATAAATACTGTTTGGTGCTTATAGGGCAATTACCATGAATGGAACTTACAGGGCTGGAAGTTGCTCTGTGTGAGTCAGTGAGCAGTGAGTGAACATGTTACCAAAAGGCCAGGGGTACCATCTAGGCCCTGCTGCTTGCTGCACAGAAAATCAATCACTAAGACAACGGGTGTTGCCAGGGAATAAGGCTTTACTTGGGTGCTGCAGCCAATGAAATGGGAGAGCACTCTAAAATTCATCTCCTCAATTGAATAAAATTATGGGTTTATATTACAGGAAAGAAATGTAACCATGTGTAGGGAAATAGGAATTAAGAGAGGGTTACTGAAGAGGAGTTGGTCAAAATGAACTAGGTGGTCAGTTAGGCAGTCATGATGGGTGAGGGGTCTCATTGTCCAGATGCAGTGATTTGGTAAGTTTCAGTTCCTTGATACTATCTGGGAAGGCTTATTGTTGGTTTCCTAAGAAAGGAACTCAGATAAGACAAACATAGCTTTTTTCAAGTTTTAGACTGAGGGGGTCAATTTCTAAGTTTTTTCAAAAGAAACCATGAACATCAGTTCCATGGGAGAGTTGGGTGGTTTCAAACATGAAGATCTAAGACATTACACTACTCCATGCTTTATAAACACTGTACACAGACTACACTAAATTTATTTTTTTAATTTCTTTCTTCAACAATAAATAAAACAACTTATGCCAACTTTACAAAATTTCTAATTAAAAAATTTGATTCTTGTAATAACATCTTAAAACACACATACAATGTAGCCGTACAAAAATATTTTTCTTTATATTCTTATTCCATAAGCAGTTTTATTTTTCAAATTATTATTTTTTTTTCACTTTTTAACCTTTGTTAAACACTAAGACACAAACACAAACATTAGCCTAGGTCTATACAAGGTTCGTGCCATCAATACTACTGTCTTCCATCTTTATCTTATTCCACTGGAAGGTCTTCAGGGGCACTAAAATATACAGAGCTAGCATCTCCTGTGTCGTGTCATCTCCTGTGATAACAATGCTTTCCTCGGATTACCTCCTGGATGTCCTGTCTGAGGCTGTTTTACAGTTAACTTTTATTTTAATAGGTAGACTTCTCTATTTTTAATAGGGAGTACAAACAATAATGATAAAAAAGTAAAGAATAATAAACACAAACTAGTAACAGTTGTTTATCTTCATGATCAAGTATTATGTAGTATATATAATTGTATGTGCTATACTTTTATGTGACTGGCTGTGTAGTCACATAGGTTTGTTTACACCAGCATTACTACAAACTCAAGTAATGCATTGCTCTATGGTTTTATGATGGCTACACTGTAATTCATCAATAGGAATTTTTCAGCTCCATTATAATCTTATTGGACCACCATCATATGTTTAGTCCATGGCAGACAGAAGCTTCATTATGTGGTGCATGACTGCACTTCTACCTAGGATCATAAAGGGAGTATATCCGTCTGAAAAACAATAAGTGATATTGATAAATTCAATCTTTTTGTAAGAATTATTTAAACTTGAATTTGACCAATGAGTCTGTTCTCATACTATATTTTCAGTTTTTATAGAAAGCTTTTGCTTCTTGATCAGTGACCTGCTTTCTTCCCCCCTCCCCTAAACAGCTGAAAATATCTTTTAGAAAGTTTTTTCAGATTCTTCTATTTTTCCAAAAGAGTCGTGTCATTAATTTTGTACTCAAAACTCCAAGTCACGAACTCTCAAGATGAAATGCAGCAGTTGTCAGTATTAGTTCAGATTGGTAATTTTAACTTAATATTTTCTACCCCTTTGCTTCACTTTAATTCATTGTTTAATTCATTGAAACATCTGTAAACTTATCTTTTTCAGTCAGCTTTGTTTCAGTATAAATGCTTGCAAGTTAAAGAGTTTATAAATTACAAGATAATCTGTAATTTTTTAGAAAAGTAAATTATCTCTGTGTCTGTTACATTCCTTCTCTCTGAACTTCTATTAGTTATCACTTTTGCTACCCTGGTTATTTATTCAAGTGCACACAACCATCCACCATTATCCACTTTCTACTTTTCATTTGTGGCATCAACTAAAATTGTATAGATAAATGGGAATTGCAGGCATCTAATGATGTATTATATTTTATTTATATGATGTCTGCAGTAGTCCACAGCAAGTAAAGATACAGCACCATCTGAATATATGTGGGGTTTTTGTGTGTGTGTGTGTGTATTGTGCTTTTTTTTCTATTGCATTCTTACACCTAGTATTTTTCTATTTGCTGATAAAACAAACCCTCTATGTACTTCTAAGACTATATAATCTTTGAAATGGTTGGATCTATGTTTCAGACTTAACAAATATTAGAATATTTCTGATCTGGCTTGTAGAAGAATAAGTAAATATATTTGTTGATGTTTAGTCAGACAAATGCAGGTTTTCAAGAATCAGTCAGATTCAGGATCTTGGGAGTAATTCATCCCCATAACTGAAGGTCTACATTTCCCTGATTTCACCTATTTCTGCTCATTTTCTATTAGCCTACTGAGTATACGAGTTTATTAGTATGACTGAGCCAGCGCACTTATGCTTTGACCTCTACTTCTAACCTTATATTCAGCTTCCAATATAGAATTTACTCCTTGAGGGGTAGAATTGACATTAAACATTTTGAGAATTATATCACGGACACTACCACCTATATTATTATAACTCCAAAGCTGCAATTGAAAGGTCACTATATCACAGTAATAAGGTGGAAAGGGAAAAGATGATATCAATTTATATTGTTTAAAATTGGTTTGTTGTTGGTATAACTAAACTTTTACAACTATAGTGAATGTTAAACTACATAAATGCTTAAGTTTAAACAATTAAAATGTAAAACATTTAACACTTAAGAAGACAGCAGGAACCAAGCAGAAATATACACAAATAGATGGATACATACATAAACCAATAACAAATTCATACATGTTAATAAGAAGAAACTAACAATACATAACCCCATCAAGTTAGCCAAGATTAATAGCTAACACAGAGGCTCATTTATATCTGACTATCAACACTGCTGGAATGATATTTCGATCTAATTCATCTTGCAACTCCTCTATAATCCATGTGATCATTTTCCATCATACTGAAAAATTTCTCCTTGTCAAAACATCCATGTAAACACAGTAGCTGTATAAAAATGAAATATTTTAGATATTTTGTCACAACGTTTGTAACAGAGTTTTTATCCTAGAACCACATGTTTCTTGGCTAAACAGGTTCCTTTTCTTCAGTGGTTACCAGTTAATTCAATTTACTGGTGTAGAACAGTGGTTCTCAAATTTCTCTTGCACCAGTTTATATTGGGGTTATTGTGTTTAAATTTCTAATGACTTCCCAGGTGACGAAGAGGTTGCTTGTCTGGGGCCATAGTAATGAATATATTGGTAACGTAATTGTTGAGACAAGATTTAGCACTCATAAAAAGCTATAATATATAAAGTATAAAGAAACTTGTAAATATGATATCTAATTTAATCCTTATAATGTAAAAAAGTGATGGTATCCATTACTACCCACATTTGAAGAAAAGAAAACTTTCCCGTGACTTTTCTTAACAATACCAGTTTATGCAAATCACAATCTGTGATTTTTCAAAGCTACTAAATTTTACGTAAACTTCAAGGGCCTAATTTGGAGATGCAAAACTGAACATGGTTTCTTACTCTTTGCATTCCTTTCATAAGAAACTTATTTTATCTTAGAGCCATACATGCACCTCTGAATAAATGGGGAAATTCTCTTTTATAAGGGCTTTGGAGAAGATTAATATTTTAAGATCTCTTGCTATGTTCATTCATAAGAAAAAGTGTGAAAGTATTTCAAATGTAAAATCAGTTACTAAAACTGGCTCAATTGGTATGGAGAGCATTGAGAATAATAAATTATTTCTACTGATAGTTTTAAAAAATCACCACGTTCTAACCTTCCTAACTATATGTAAGAAAACTTGTTCTAGATTGCATTATATTTTGATCATCCTCCTTTTGGAATTTGAGGCCCACTTAATACCAACATATTTTTGTATTCATTCCATAAACACTATTATTATCACATTACTATCAATGGAAGGCCATTGTCCCATCTCCTTTTTATTTCCTTTATCCCCAAATTGTTCTGTAGATTTTGTTATGAACATTATAATTGCAGTGTTTCCTTCTACGCCAAATGGTAACACAGCATATTCTAGAGAACCCATGATGTATTAAACAATTCTGCTTACCACTTAAGGCTTTGTAATATCTTGACAGGATATTTTAATATCCCATCCTTGCCTCCACTGAAAGAAATCTTCAGTTCCTAGGTGATATAGTTTGTATAATTTCCCTACGTAAATCTCATGTTGAATTGTAATCCCTAGTACTAGAGGTAGGGCCTGGTGGGAGTGATTGGATAATGGGGGCGTATCCCTCATGACTTGGTGTTGTCTATAGTGACTGAGGTCTGACAGATCTGGTAGTTTAAAAGTGTGTGGCACCTCCTCCATTTCTCTCTCTTGCTCTGGCTCTGGCCATGAAATGTGCCTGCTCCTGCTTTACCTTCTGCCATGAGTAAAAGCTTCATCAGGCCCCTGAAGAAGCAGATGCTGGCGCTGTTTACTGAACTGTGAGCCAACGAAAATTGTTTTCTTATAAGTTACCCAGTTTCAGGTATTTCTTTATAGCAATGAAAGAATGGCCTAATACATTAGATATCTCTTCCACTCAAATTCTGTCAAAAACGTTTACTCCTTTTTCCTTGCTCTATATATAGGTGGTTTGACAATCCACCTGGTTCCCCTCTTATGTTTAAATTCTTGATCCTCCACACCTGTATAGAATAATTCTGGCATCTCATAATTGCTCCAATCTACTAACCTTTCAACAACACTCCCCAGAACCAATTGAAATCCTTGGCACCCAGCCTATTCTTATTGTTGATGTTACTGTTTATGTGAATGACCAATGCTACACTAGAACCTCAGAATTTTAAATTTTCTCCAACTCCCTATGTCTTTCTCTGTGCGTCTTTCTGTAGCCAAGATGTCATTTTGGATTTTGTCACTATTTGCAACTCCTCTGTGTTAAATAAAACTTAAATGTACCTCTAACATTCCTTCTTCTAATCATAGACTCCCATTTTCCTATATGACTTTTCCTCATTTCCACTACGTCTGTTTGACACTGTTATTTTATCTTTCCATTTATTGAGTTTGTAAGCTCCGTATAATAATAATTATTATTATTCAGCAGGGACCCTGCAACCAATTGGTCCTTTCTAAAGCTCTGTTCTCATCACTCTTAACTCAATCCTACATGTGTTCACCTGGTGATTTTTTGGAAAGGCTCCAATAAAAGTTTAGGTCCCAAAGTTACAATATTCCTAAAGCCCTGGGATATGTTAGATTATTATTATTAAGAAAGGTCAAATATATTTCCAACATTAAAGTAAGATGTTTATTTTTCTTTTTCTTCTAACCAAGAAACAGTGAAGAATACAAATCTCTGTAACAGTTGTTCACAACTGGCTGTTTTTATTTTAACATTTTAAAGTGAAATCTATGTCTTGATTTGTCATGTATGTGTTTATATGCAACTGAAAAAATATTAACAGATAAATAAAACTAAAGAAAATGATATTATGATTCTTCAAGCAAACATCTCTATGAGCTGCTGTGGTAACATGGTAGAAGGAGGTTGTTGTTTGATTGGAACACTTGGGAAAGTCTTCACACGAGAGCCTCAATTTTTATTGGAACTTGAATATTGAATAAAAGAGAATCATTAAAATTTGTGCAAAAGTAAACTGTAAACTAAATGAGAGGATGAGAGAAAACAAGATTTGTGGAATGGTGAATACTGCCAAGTAAGTCCTTTGCAAAATAATAGCCACAGGTGCATATTATATTCAGCAGGTAGCCTCTGCCTTTCCCAATGAAGGTGGCTACCTATAGATAGGGCCCTTACTTTGCTCTTTATCAAAATCCTCTCCTCTTTTCCTTAGTTTCATTCAATGTGTACATGATGATTTTATGTATGTGTACAGTGTCTAGTGATTACCACATTCATGTTAATTAACATATAATTACTATAGTCATATTAATTAACTCACCACCTAGAATTACCATTTGTGTGTGCCTGGCAGGTGAAGCCTCCTAAAATCTGCTCTCTTATCAAATTTCAAGTAAACAATATAACATTATCTATAGATTCTGGGCCTTTGTAAGACTTGAGTAAGAAAGCTCTGAAGTTGTTTGCAGGTAAACAAGTAAGAGGCGGTGGTAGCTGAAAGGAGGCCCCCAAACAAAGTTTAGCGTTTAACTGGACAAAGCCTTAAACATGCCTTTAAATTTTATCCTGCAAAATAGGAAAGTGGCTTTTAGGAGTAAACACTATACCTTGTATACCAGATACTTTCTGACCAATACCCAGAAAGACTGTAACCTTTTTGATCTATGTGTTATATTTATAATAATGAATTCTAAAATAGCATTAGCCATTCAGGCTGCCCTGTCACAGACTTGGCTGAAACAGAACATACAGAAAATAATTATTCCTCTGTATTTCTTACTTTAAAATCTGATTAATTTTCTGGTTATATGCGTGTACGGTTTTATTTGTTTTTGTGTTACACAGAAACTTAATTTTATCCTTATATCTCATCTTTTAATTTTCAGTTTAACCAAGACTAATAAACTAATTCAGATTTTTTTAAATTCAATATTTTCATGGAAATCTACTAAGACCTAGGGACAGTTGTAGACATTGGTCTTTCGGTATTATAATTTTCCCACCCTCCCAAATTTGTGACATTTGTCTTCCCCTCTGACTGAAGTGATAGTAGACCTTTCCCTTCTTACTATTCTTGGTACTTACAACTTCCAAACTCTACGTACATTATTCCTAGAAATATTAATTCATGGTATAAAAAACTAACTCAAAACCTTCTAATTCCTTTTTTTCAGTTTGTAATGTCTTACAGTTCTTTTAAAATATTTTCACAATGTGGCCTTAAAATATCTTCTAGCTTAGATGTAACACTTCAGGTTGAAACCACACTGCTTTCCAACCCCAGAATACATATTTCCCCATCTCTGAGTTGTTGATCCTTCTCTTCCTTCTATTTTGAATCATGGTTATGCTCCCCCTATTTAAGTCTTAGTCTGTAATCCATCACTCCATAAAGTTTCTATTTAACCACCAGAAGTAGTAGAGATTGCACCCTACTTTGACAAAATATATATTATATATTTAGAAAATTATATGCATGATACATATTATATATAATTTTATACAAAGATTGTACAAATTCTCTTGAAATATTCAATTTTTTTTGAGACAGAGTCTTGCTCTGTGGCCCAGGTTGGAGTGCAGTGGCGGGATCTCGGCTCACTGCAAGCTCTGCCTCCCGAGTTCACGCCATTCTCCTGCCTCATCCTCCGGAGTAGTTGGGACTACAGGCGCCCGCCACCATGCCCAGCTAATTTTTTGTATTTTTAGTAGAGAAGGGGTTTCACCATGTTAGCCAAGATGGTCTCGATCTCCTGACCTCGTGATCCACCCACCTTGGCCTCCCAAAGTGTTGGGATTACAGGTGTGAGCCACCGCACCTGGCCGAAATATTAAATATTTAAAGAGAGATGTGATTGTCCATATATAGAATAAAATTTTAAAATGCCTTTAAGTTGGAAAAATAAATTTCTTGAAAAAACAAAATTTTTTAATGAGCAAAATGTGATGATCATGACACTTATGAACAGCAAGGAATTTTCTAATAATGCATTTCAGGAGTCTGACCTGGTCTTTGTTCCATTGAATAATTTAATAATATGAATCAAATCAGAGAGAACACAAAATTTACAAATGATTCAATTCTGAGGAGAATATCAAATATATTGTATAATACTTGCAGGGAAGGAAAGATTGAGAAATACAAGAAAGAGTATTAAAAACTGTAAAATAAAATCTCATTGGCTAGCCAAATTATACTTACTGGACACCCTACCATCTTTCCAAAATGTTAAATTTGCTTGCTTTTCATAGCCTTGACCCTGTGTCCTTGTTTGAAATATTACATTGCAATCACTATATAGTTAATTATCGTCCTCTTCAGGTCAGTGCCTAAATACCTCAGGATGGGAGTGCAGGCTTTCTAGAATAACCTGCTCCACACTAACATTCACATTTACCACCTTGGTACTTTTCTAGGCCCCCTTGTCTTTCTCTATTTTTTTTTTTTTGTAGCACTTTTTAATTTTCTACAGTGCACAGTTTATTCATTTGTTTACTGTATTTTCTCTGCAACATCTCCACCCTCAACCCATAGAGACACATGCACACTAAATGTATGCTTGATAAAAACAGAACTTCTGATATTTTCTCTTATTTGCACCAGTCTGGTAGTTCCTCAAAATACTAAACATGGTATTACCACAAGACCAATACATTCCAAACCTAGGTAAGTTAACGTGGAAGACACAGAGACATTCAAACTGAATACCTGCAACTAGTGTGAAAAATAATTTTTAAATATTGAAGGGATAGAATCCATAAAATTAATATTTTTAGACCTAGAGACAAGAAACAAGAGACGATTTCTTATTTTTTTGAGATTTGAACTTGTAAAGAATGCCAAATAATTTATTATTATTTATTGAGAACAATCAAAATGTAATATTAAACAGAATGATTTAGACATTTAGCTGTCATTTTTATCTTTTAAAATAATTTATGTAGTGCCAAGTTTATTCCTTATTTGTTAATGTGTTGACTCATTTTAATATATTGCTTTGTATTTACAGTTTTACAATTTATCACATAATTTTGCTTTATAAGTAAGTACAAATATTTTAAATTTAATTTTCTATGAGATATTACAGTTGCTCTTAGGGCATTATTCTCAAAGACTTAGATGATTATTTTATGAAAGAATAAACATTAATATAGTTTGTGTTATTAAGCTATTGCCAAGATTTTGCAATAAAACATTCAAAAATAGTCTGTTCTTCATGGCGTTTTCTGTTATGTTATCGACTGCATGACTTGTTGAATCAATGTTGCAGAAATTGGTCATTTATATTGCAAACGTCAGAATCAATTGAAAACCAGCTGGCTCGATGACTGTTAGTTTTGTGAGAGAATACATATTAAAGTGACTTGCTTATATAACCTCTGAAAGAAATTCTAAACAGTGATTTACATGCTTCATACCTTCTTTGTATTTATTATATTTTATGTGTTTATTTTGTTTTTGATTTTATTTTGAGTTTATTTTAAATTTTGGGCTTGTATTTTGGGTGTTATGTGGCAGAGCTACCCTTGAGGTGTTACTTAGTTTGAAAAATAATTGAGTGGTTAGCAATATCATTGCTGCCTTAAAATAAACTGACATTTTCAGTGTAAACTTTATAAAGCTGATCAAATTACTTCTGGGATATGTTGCTAAAAACGCACTTTACTAGAACTCAATATATTTCAGTGACCTTATAGAGAATAAATAAGGTTAATTTAACAATGTAATTCATTTTATTTATCTGCAATTAAAACAACACCCGGAAGTTTTGTGGCTTAAACCAATGAACTCTGGTCTGAAATTGAGGCAGGACTTGAGTAACCGATATTATCCATGTGGTGGTGCCCATGGTCACTGAAACTACTCAGTTGTTTCCTGGAATGATCTGGAGATATGAGAACATCTTAACTCACAAGCCAAGACCTCAGCAGGAATATCTTGATAGCTAGCTTAGGTAGAATCTTCTTTTTGAATTTTCCTAGTGGTTTATCTAATAAGTATGTTACTTTCATGATGACTCAGGACTCCACAAATAAATGTTCCAAAATATAGGACACAGGACCAGCCAATTTTGTAAGTTACAGACCTAGAGAACTGGTATACCATTATCGCCAAACAGACTCTAGACTGACAGGTAACTAGTTAGCCCATTTTTAATAGGAAGAGTAATAGAACTCAGCTTTTGACTGGACAAGTATCAAAGAATATGTATCCATTTTTACCTTGAAAGTGAACTAAGTTTTAACACCCTGGACAAATATTCCTCATGTTTCCTTTAATATATAATCAGGCTATTAAGAAATACCTCTTTTCCTCTTTGTATGACTTTTAAAAATCCATCCTTTTTTTGTCTCAGAAAAATTTGAAGTAAAATTTTATTTCAAATCCAATAGCATGCAAACTCAGCTATTTAGGACTTCAATTTTAGAAAAAGTCAAGTTTGTCTAGACCCTGGTCAGGTTTCTAAATGAACTGCTTCATTGTTTCTGGATTAGCAGAGGCCTAGGTTCACTGTTTCAATTTAGTTGAGCTGCCCAGTTTTCATAACAAATTCTTGAGAATTCATGCGGCTTTGTGATTCTATTTGAGTTCATCTCCATGTTTCTTTGTAAAATATGACAATACTTGTCAAAACCTTGTGAACCCAATAGAGTTGGCTGAAGCTCACCAGTTTTACGTTTATTTGGAAGCTTGCTTGGGCTTGGTTAAACATGAAATGTCAAGCTAAATTTTCTTAGTTTAAAATGGTAAAAGTGAAAGCAAATACATTAATGCAAATTCATGTAAATCAGACACTATAAGTTAGTATTAACTTCAATAGCAGTTAAAATCAAGACCATTAGGAAGTGAGGAATGAGATCCAGAATAATTTGTAAAGTTGATGAAATTTGTCCTCAAAGTCCTGCTAACTCTTTCTAAATTATTTACTCTTATTTTAGCCTGGATCTCATTTATAAAATAGTCATGCTTTCCCTTCCTGTGGCCCTACATGGTCTCTTACATTGACAAACTTTGCCACAAATACCCTGTGCTCTGGAAATCTTCTACATCTTTTTTCTATGTCAAAGCTTAAGTGAGATTTTTATTTATATATATGTGCATAAGTATATAGAGGTATAAGTGTATATATATGTATGTATATGTATGTATTTTATGTCTATCTGCTATATATTATGTAGTATATATTATGCTTATATATATACATATATGTATTTTACATATGTATATTTGTGTGTATGTGTGTGTGTGTCTATATATATATATATGCCACCTTGAAATGAACTGATCATGAAAATCATGAAGGGCTATATTCACTAATATGGTCTCACATCTTAGTATAGTGACTGTCAGCAAATAGGTTTATTTTCCGTTTTATAAACTAATATAATATGTTAGTATATTAGGCACTACATTTTGAGTATTATACCTCACATAATGCACACTCAGTTCTGTCATTGCAATAATACATTAAAAAAAGACAACTGTATGGTCAATGAATAACATATTTTAAAGTCAATCTTTAAAATCAAATTAAATCTAATTGTTGAATCATTTAAATTTCATCAGAGAAACAATTTAAAGCTATTGACAAAGAAAGTAAAGAAGCATGTTAAACTATTAAAAGTAGAAAAAAAAAGTGAAAATGATGAGAAGTTAAAATGCAAACCCCACTTTATTATTATTTTTTATTTATTTTACTTTAAGTTACATAGGTATACTTGTGCCATGGTGGTTTGGTGCACCTATCAACCCATCAGCACGCATTAGGTATTTGTCCTAATGGTCTCTGTCCTATTACCCCCACCCTCCAACAGGCCCTGGTGTGTGATGTTCCCCTCCCCGTGTTCATGTGTTGTCACTGGTCAGCTCCCACTTATGAGTGAGAACATGCAGAAAGTTTGGCTTTCTGTTCCTGTGTTAGCTTGCTGAAAGTGCTGGCTTCCAGTTTCATCCATATCTCTGCGAAGGACATGAACTCATTCTTTTTTTATGGCTGCATTGTATTCCATGGTATCTATGTGCAAACCTCACTTAATTGTACCCAGGAATAAGACCTCCCTATTTGTTTAAAGTCCCACAAATATAAAGATTAAATATAGACGACCAGCAGGAGTCTAGAAATATTTAACTCTCTGCTGCACAGAACCAGTGATAATTAAAAACAAAACAAGCGAAAACCCCTGAGTCAATTATACACTTCTGCCTATTTATTATAAACGATTCCCTTTATTGTTAATAATGCCTGCACTGTAAATCATGCCATAAGTTTTTTTTTTTCCCAGTGGCCTCCGTTGTTCTTTTAGGCACATTCTATAAAGTGTCTCACCATGTGTTCTGCAGGTTGGCATTCTTTGTGATAGTGTGAATCTGACCTTAGAGATAGATGAATTCAAGGAAAAATCACTAAGATCTTTGGTCTTCCTCTAGACTCTATGTCAAAGTAATGTCTCAATAGCTCTTTCATCTTTAGGGAGTATTGCACTCTGGTAGTATTATTATCATTCTTAGTGTTTTTGTTGTTATTATTATTATTTTACCTATATTCCTCCTTGGGCTGTCAAACTTTAAAATATAAGAATTCTACATTTGTAGTCATTTTATTTGGTCAACTATTACATAAGTGAAACATACAACATTTTTCTTGTTAAGAAAGACTGTTAGCATTTTTTTCAATATCTTTCACAAAGCCACTTGAGCATGCAATATAGGGAATTTCATTTGATCAGTAATTTCCATTTGAGCAGGTATAAAATAGAACTGGCATGAGTTTACACCTTTTATATTATATGACTACTACAAACGAATAGTTGAAGTAACTGTATATAATAGCCTAGCCAGCAAGTTTTCCAGAATTGGAGTTTTTTTTAAAAAAAGGAATTTTGCCACTCTTTTATGTTCTGTATACTATCTTAATTTAATTGCTCTTCGTGAGTTCTAACTTCAATCTCTGGAATTTTGCTTTTGCTTTTGTCTTGTCTTTCTCAATTTAGTCATGACTTTTTGAAAACCATAACTCCAAGGTAATTCTTTTCTTTCACTCTATAGTTATGCTAAAGGATATGGCATGACTAGGTATGATCAAAGAGTGATATTTATCTTTGACTAAATAACTAAAAAAATAACAAAAGGAGGAAATATTTTATCTATGAACAGAAAATACTTAACCAAGCAGTCATTCTAAATAAATGCCAACAAATCCCCAGTCTTATTAAACTATTCTCAATTGTGTGAAGTATCAGTAAAGTAGAGCACAGAATTTAGAATCATCTACAATATATTTGAAAGATACAATCTTTTACTTCTTCAAAGAGGTTGAAAGGAAGTTGTGCAAGTACTGAAAATAAATTGTAAACCAGGAACTGTTTAGCAAATCACATAGCTTCCAATTATTTAAACTAAAGTAGAGAAGACCAGAGTGAGAATCAATAAACTATCACTTAGCATTTTAAAAATGTTTATCAATCAGTTCTCTTATTACACACCTGACTGAATATATGTTAACATTACATTGGAGGAAGAAAGTAAAATATGACATTCTAAAACCACAATGAAATCTTTAGGCAGGTCACACTGATATTCCTGTCATATTGCTGATTATCTTAGTGTGATTGATTAGTCTAATTTTCTGAATACATCAAAACAAGATGAATAAAATTAAACAAAATAGCATTGATGACACAAAATTGTCAAAAAGTAGTATTCAGACTCATCCCACTGTGACACTGAGAAGTACATCTTATTTAATCAAGAGAAAAAGACAATCAGACATTTACCTTGTTCATTCAAAAAGCCTGCTTTTCTTGCTTCCAATCATCCCACTCTAAGTTTCTATACATAACAATTCTAAGCCAAACTCAACTTATTATGCTGATACAACATCTTTATTAAAAACAGAACATAAGGATATAACACCAATACATCTTGGCACTATAAATCACTTTGCATTCCTGTTTCCCCAGGCACTCATATCTTGATCCATCTTTCTTTACACCATGAAGTCTAACAGAATTCCCCATTTATAGCCTAGTTTAAGTCACACTATTATTTCATTTTGGCACCTGCACTGACTCCAGAAGTATGCTTAAAGACATAAAAATTGAATTGTAGACTTGCTTATCATCTGCATTAAATATACAGTTAAAAGTGACTGATAATTAAAACATTAATTGTTCATATGAAAGCCACCAATATAAAGGTTCAATAAGGAATGTAACAAAGTCAGTTTAAGAGCCTAACTCTTATGTATGTATGTATGTATATATGTATGTATGTATGTATGTATGTATGTACGTATTTATTTATTATACTTTAAGTTCTAGGGTACATGTGCACAACGTACAGGTTGGTTACATGCATACATGTGCCATGTTGTTGGGCAGCACCCATCAACTCGTCTTTTACATTAGGTATATCTCCTAATGCTATCCCTCCACCATCCCCCAACCCCACAATAAGCCCCATTGTGTGATGTTACCCACCCTGTGTCCAAGTGTTCTCATTGTTCAATTCCCACCTATGAATGAGAACCTGTGTTTGGTTTTCTGTCCTTGCGATAGTTTACTCCGAATGATGGTTTCCAGCTTCATCCATCTCCCTGCAAAGGACGTGAACTCATCCTTTTTTGTGGCTGCATAGTATTCCATGGTGTATATGTGCCACATTTTCTTAATCCAGTTTATCATTGATGAACATTTGGGTTGGTCGTAAGTCTTTGCTATTGTGAATAGTGCTGCAATAAACATTCGTGTGCATGTGTCTTTATAGCAGCATGATTAATAATCCTTTGGGTATATACCCAGTAATGGGATGGCTGGGTCAAATGGTATTTCTAGGTCTAGATCCTTGAGGAATGGACACACTGTCTTCCACAATGGTTGAACTAGTTTACGGTCCCATCAACAGTGTAAAAGTGTTCCTATTTCTCCACATCCTCTCCACTACCTGTTGTTTCCTGATTTTTTAATGATCACTATTCTAACTGGCATGAGATGGTATCTCATTGTGGTTTTGATTTGCATTTCTCTGATGGCCAGTGATGATGATGAGCATTTTTTCATGTGTCTGTTTTCTACATAAGGACCTCTTCAAGGAGAACTACAAACTACTGCTCAATGAAATAAAAGAGGACACACAAATGCAAGAACATTCCATGCTCATGGATAAGAATAATCAATATCATGAAAATGGCCATACTGCCAAGGTAATTTACAGATTCAATGCCATTCCCATCAAGCTACCAATTACTTGTTTCACAGAATTGGAAAAAACTACCTTAAAGTTCATATGAAACCAAAAAAGAGCCTGCATTGACAAGAAAATCCAAGCCAAAAGAACAAACCTGAAAGCATCATGCTACCTGACTTCAAACTATACTACAAGGATACAGTAACCAAAACAGTATGGTACGGGTACCAAAACAGAGATATAGACCAATGGAACAGAATAGAGCCCTCAGAAATAATACCACACATCTACAACCATCTGATCTTTGATATACCTGGCAAAAACCAGAAATGGGGAAAGGATTCCCTATTTAATAAATGGTGCTGGGAAATCTGGCTAGCCATAGGTAGAAAGCTGAAACTGGATCCCTTCCTTACACCTTATACAAAAATTAATTCAAGATGGATTAAAGACTGAAATGTTAGACTGAAAACCATAAAAACCCAGAAGTTAACCTAGGGAATACCATTCAGGCCATAGCCATGAGCAAGGACTTCATCTCTAAAACACCAAAAGCAATGGTAACAAAAGCCAAAATTGACAAATGGGATCTAATTAAACTAAAGAGCTTCTGCTCAGCAAAAGAAATTACCATCAGAGTGAACAGGCAACCTACAGAATGGGAGAAAATTTTTACAGTCTACCCATCTGACAAAGGGCTAATATCCAGAATCTACAAAGAACTTAAACAAATTTACTAGAAAAAATCAAACAACCCCATAACAACCCCATCAAAAAGGGGGTGAAGGATATGAACAGACACTTCTCAAAAGATCCTAACTCTTAAACTAGATGAATACAGTACCGCATTTTAAAATCTCATAAAATATTTTATCCTATAAGATTACATTGAACTGTGTGCATGCATATGTGTGTATGTATTGATGAAGAAAGGAGCATCTAGTGATTTTCTTCCCATGAGATAAGTAATTATTGTGCAAAATGCTTATGACTCGGCTGGTGATATGTATACAATATTTACTAACCTCACTCCACTAGATTATGCATAATTCCTTGTCAGCTTCTTAGTAAAGAAAAATAATAAGAATCAGATGACTTTTACCTACAATCATTATAAACATACAGTAAGGGAGGAGATCACCGCTCATATTGTCTTATGCCCAATTTTTGTCTCCAAAGAAAGAAAAAATAAAAATTAAAAGGCAGAAATGAAATCCACAGGCAGACAGCCCAGCGCCACACCCTGAGCCTGGTAGTTAAAGATCGACGGCTGACGTAATCGATTATGTTATCTATAGACTCAGACATTGTATAGAAATGCACTGTGAAAATTCCTATCCTGTTTTGTTCCAATCAAATTACTGGTGCATGCAGCCCTCAGTCATGTACCGCCTGCTTGCTCAATCGATCATGACCCTCTCACATGTACCCCCTTAGAGTTGTGAGCCCTTAAAAGGGACAAGAATTGCTCACTCGGGGAGCTCAGCTCTTGAGACAGGAGTCTTGCAGATGCCCCAGGCCGAATAAACCCCTTCCTTCTTTAACTCGATGTCTGAGGAGTTTTCTCTGTGGTTCGTCCTGCTACATTTCTTGGTTGCCTGACCAGGAAGTGAGGTGATTGGCAGATGGTCAAGTCAGCTCCTTAGGTGGCTTATTAAGCCTGTCCTATGGAACATCCCTGTGGGGAACTCTGACCAGCCCCTAGCGACGCAGATCCTGAGAGCACTCCCGAGTAGGCATTTGCCCCAGTGGGATGCCTCGCCAGAACAGTGTATGACAGGCCCCTGTGGAGGATCAATGCAGTGGCTGAACACTGGGAAGGAACTGGTACTTGGCGTCCAGACATCTGAGCCTTGGTAAAACTAGTCTTGAGAACTTGCCAACTCTATAAGTGTGGCCTGATCATCCATGGCGTGCCTTTATCAGCACTTTGGTTTTGGTTTTGGTTTTGACTTGGTTTAAATTGCTTGACAGGACTGGTCTTAGGAACTTGCCTACTCCATTTGAGTGGAAATGTGGCCTAATCACCCACAGTGTGCCTGTACTGGCACTTTTAGTTTGCTAAACTTTTAGTTTGCTAAAAGTTAACAGTATAACGTGTATTATAGTAACTTCTATTCTTGTGGCCTTAGACAGTCTAGTCCACAGACATTAAAAAAAGGCTCGCTTTAGAAGAAAATGGTTATCATCTTTGAAAGAAAAAAAATGGGAGGCAGAATTTCTATAAAAAGAGTGTTATATGGTAAATTCTTGTCCTGAAATAAATTATCTGGTTGTTTAAAGAAATAAATGTTTGTAATAAGTCAGAAAGTTAAGGCATGTCGAAAAATTGCCTGTAAAAGTCGTGAAAGAAAAAAAAAATGTGTGTTAAGAAAAGAATTTATGCAAAATATCTTGTATAATTTAAAAGTAATTAGGCCTCCTAAATGTAAAACTATTGAAAAAAATAGTTTATGTGCAAGGTGTATAAGAATAGTAAAATATACCTTTATTAAAAGGATTATAAGGAGGCATAAGAATGTACATTTTTACCTACATTAAAAAGTTAAAAAAAATGTTTTGAAGGTTTAAGTAAGTTTTAAAACATTAATTGTAAAGAAAATTCTGTTTGTAAACATATTAGCTAAAGTTAAAGAAGTATTATCCAGTTTTTCTGTGAATCGGACATTGAAGTAAAAGCAAAACAGGTTTTTCTTAAAGCACCAACCTGCTCTTTAGCAAAAATTGTAAAAGGTTAAAAAGAGTGTATAAAATCTTACCTTATGGTCAAACATTAAAAATTAGATAAATATGTCTACAGGTTTTTATTAAAATTAGGCTAAACATTAATAACACACTAATATAAATATAAATTTTAGTTTATCTTGTATAAAAATCATACAAAAGGCATTATTAAATATAAAATGGTGTTTAGCTTTCTTTAGTCTGAAAACTAATAAAAATAGGTGCTGAAATAAATTTCTCAGTAAAAAGGCATTAAGGACCATAAAGTTCACTGCCAAGGTCCCCGCATTTAAAACAAAAAGTCAATTTCTTAGAAATTATATACTTGGTTTGTCTTCCACTTTCCATTCCCTCAAAACTAAGTCTTTTAGCACATGCACCATCCCTAGAATTTCCGGTAATCCAGCACCAGCCTGAAGATCATGTTCTTATTGAAAGGTAGAAAGAAGAAAAACTCGATCCAGCCTGGAAAAGTCACTCCCTGGTGCTGCTAACCACCAAGACTGCTGTTTGTACGGCAAAAAAAAAAAAAAAAAAAAAAAAAAAAGGATAGATTCATTACACCCAAGTCAAGAAAGCATCACCCCCTCCAGAGTCGTAGGTCATAGTCTCAGAGGAAAACCCTACCAAACTAAAGCTAAGAAAAATTTAACTCTTTTCATCTATTCTATTACTCTTTCTTCTTTCCTCGTTCTATTGCTGACCATCTAGTTATTAACATAACCAAGTCAATTTCACCTCAAACTATTGCATTTAATGCTTGCCTTGTTATACCCTGTAGGGACTTGCCAAGTCAAAGACAGCTTTCTACTTCAGAAAAGTGCTTCTGTCCCTCCTGACTCTCCTCAAACTAGGCATTAGTAAACTAGGACCATTTAATCCGGGGAGATTTTGATAAAGACCCCAGTGCCTACCAGGATTCTCGCCCCCCGATGTAAAGCTTTCATGCCATAGTGGGTCCAACATTCTGTGGACTACTAAAGAACAAGGATGGACTGCCCCAACCGGTTTTTGTAATTTCCTAAAATCATATATTCATTTTACTAGAGGATCATGGAAGTTAAAGACTGAAAACAAACTTTAGCAATTAAGACAGGATACCAAGATGTAAATGCCTGGTTAAAATGGATCAAATATTCCATCTGCACGTTAAACAAAAGCAATTTTCATGCTTGTGCACATGGCAGGCCATAGGCCCAGATTATCCCCTTTCCACAAAGGTGGTCCTCCAGTCGACCAGGTGTAGGCTGCATAGTAGCTTTTTTCCAGGATTCTACAGCTTGGGGTAATAAGTCGTGCCAAGCTCTCTCTGTTATATCCCAAAGTCTGGCACCCTGTGGGTCAGCCCCTGAGGGCCATCCAGCCTTCGTCTCCCAACACTAAGTTCACTTCGTGTCTCTCACATCAAGGAGGAAACTCAGCGTTCCTTGGAAACCTGAAAAGATGCAGTGAGCTTAAGAATTTTCAAGAGCTTATCAATCAGTCAGCTCTTGTTCATCCCCGAGCAGATGTGTGGTGGTATTGCAGTAGACCTTTACTAGGCACTCTGCTGAATAACTGGAGTGGCATGTGTACTTTCGTCCAACTGGCTATCCCTTTCACCCTGGCATTTCATCAACCAGAAGAAAAAAACTAAGACATCATGAAGTGAGAGAAGCACCTTATAGGTCTTTCGACTCTCATGTCTATTTAGACACAATTGGAGTCCCACGAGGAATACCAGATCAATTTAAAGCTTGAAATCAAATAGCTGCAGGATTTGAGTCAATATTTTGGTAGGTGACAGTTAATAAAAATGTAGATTAGATAAACTACATCTATTACAACCAACAGCAACGAGCTTTTCATGAGTTAAAAGAAAATCTCATGGTGGCCCCAGCCCTGAGGCTACCTGACCAGACAAAATTCTTTACACTCTATGTGTCAGAAAGAGAGAAAATGGCAGTTGGAGTTTTAACCCAGACTGTAAGGCCCTGGTCAAGGCCAGTGGCCTATCTTTCCAAACAAGTAGACAAGATTTCCAAAGGCTGGCTCTAAGGGCCCTAGCAGCAATTGCCCTGTTAGCACAAGAAGCAGATAAACGAACCCTTAGGCAAAACCTGAATATAAAGGCCCCCCCATGCAGTGGTAACTTTAATGACTACCAAAGGACATCATTAGTTAAAAATTGCTATATTAACCAAATACCAAAGCTTGCTATATGAAAATCCCCACATAACCACTGAAGTTTGCAACAGCCTAAACCCCACCACCTTGCTTCCACTATCAGAGAGCTCAGTCGAACATAACTGTGTAGAGGTGTTGGACTCAGTTTATTCTAGCAGGCCAACCTCTGAGTCCATCCTTAAACATCAGTAGACTGTGAGTGGCATGTGGATGGGAGCAGCTTTGCCAACTCCTGCAAAGTGACTCTGAAGAAGAGGACAAGCCCCGCTCTAGTCACACCCAGAAGCTGACTGGTCCACGCAAGACTGAAGCATGAGAAAACTCATCGCGAGACTCATTTTCCTTAAAATCTGGACTTTTACAACAAGGACTTCAATTGAACTTCCTCAGACTGAGGATTGTTCCCAGTGTATCCATCAAGTCACTGAGGTAGGACAAAAGGTTGCTACGGTCCTATTATTTTATGGTTATTGTAAGTGTACTGGAACTCTAAAAAGAACTTGATTGTGTAATGTTATTCTATACAAAGTATGTAGCCCAGGAAATGACCAACCTGATGGGTGTTATGACCCATCTGAGCCTCCCATGACCACAGTTTTTAAAATAAGATTAAAGACTGAGGACTGTTGAGGACTCATAAACGATATGAGTGAAGTGTTAGCCAAAACAGAAGAAAGAGGGGTGCCCAAACAAGTCACCTTAAAATTTGATGACTGTGCTGTCATTAATAGTAATAAGTTGTGGTTCTCTTAATTAGAAAAGCGGATGTATGGCAGAAAATAGGTACATCTGTTATAAATTATGATTGTGTAGAAATAAATGTAAACACTGGTCTTGTGTCATTCAGGCTCCTTAGATGAAAAAAAAAAAAAAAATGAAAAGGATCCAGTCCACCTTCAGAAAAGAAAAAATGGCCCTTCCTGTACTAAAGGACAATGTAACCCCTTAGAGCTAGTAATAACCAATCCCCTTGGTCTTCACTGGAAAAAAGAGGAGCATGTGACCTTAGGAATCGACGGGGCTGGACTGAATCCTTGAGTAAATATCTTAGTTCGAGAAGAAGTTTACAAATGTTCTCCTGAGCCAGTGTTTCAAACTTTCTATGATGAACTAAATGTGCCAGTACCAAAAATTCCAGGAAAAACAAGAAATTTGTTTTTGCAATTAGCTGAGCATGGAGCCTAGTCTCTCAATGTCATTTCATGTTATGTGTGTGGAGGGACTGTAATAGGAGATCATTGGACATGAGAAGCCCAAGAATTAGTACCTACAGACCCAGTTCCTGATGAATTCCTGGCTCAAAAGAATCACCCTGATAATTTCTAGGTCCTAAAAGTCTCAATTATTGGACAATATTGCATAGCTAGAGAAGGAAAAGAATTCACTCACCCCGTAGGATGACTTAGTTGTCTTGAGACAGAAACTGTATAATGGTACCACAAAAACAGTCCCTTGGCAGAGTTCAAATCACACAGAGAGAAATCCATTTAGTAAATTCCCAAAGTAGCAAACTGTGTAGACCCACCTGGAGTCCCACCAGGACTGGACAGCCGCCACTGGATTATACTAGATATGTGGGCATAGAGCTTATGTCAGATTACCTGACCAGTGGGGCAGGTAGTTGTTATTGGCACTATTAAACGATCTTTCTTCCTACTGCCCATAAAAACAGGCAAACTCCTAGGCTTCCCTGTCTATGCTTCCCGTGAAAAGAGAAGCAGAGCTATACGAATTTGAAAAAAAAAATGATAAATGGCCCTCTGAGAGAACCATACAATATTATAGGCATGCTACTTAGGCACAAGATGGCTCATGAAGATACTGGACCCCCATTTACATGATCAACCGAATCATATGGTTACAAGCTGTCTTAAAAATAATCACTAATGAAACCAGTAGAGCCTTGACTATTCTGACCCGGCAAGAAACTCAGATGAGAAATGCTATCTATCAAAATAGATTAGCTTTCAACTACTTGCTAAGAGCTGAAGGAGAGGTCTATAGGAAACTTAACCTTACTAATTGCTGCCTACACATAGATAATCAAGGGGAAGTAGTTGAAGACATAGTTAGGGATATGACAAAACTGGCACATGTGCCTGTGCAAGTGTGGCATAGATTTGATCTTGAGGCCATGTTTAGAAAATAGTTCCCAGCACTAAGAAAATTTAGAACTCTTTTAATAAGAGTTATAATGGTAATGAGAACCTGCTTACTGCTCCCTTGTTTGCTACCTGTACTTCTTTAAATGATAAAAAGCTTAATCGCTACCTTAGTTCACCAAAATGCTTCAGCACAAGTGTACTATATGAATCACTGTGAATCTGTCTTGCAAGAAGACATAGGTAGTAAAAATATAAATGAGAACTCCCACTATTAAGTGAGAGTCTCAAAGCGGGGAAATAAGGGAGGAGACCACCCCTCATATTGTCTTATGCCCAATTTCTGCCTCCAAAGAAAGAAAAAGTAAAAACTAAAAGGCAGAAATGAAATCCACAAGCAGATAGCCTGGCGCCACACCCTAGGTCTGGTAGGTAAAGATCGACCCCTTACCTAATCAGTTATGTTATCTACATAACATTGCAAACATTGTATGGAAAAGCACTGTGAAAATCCCTATCCTGTTTTGTTCTGATCTAATTACCGGTGCATGCAGTCCCCAGTCACATACCCACAGATTGCTCAATCAACCACCACCCTCTCACTCACACTCCCTGAGAGTTGGGAGTCCTTGAAAGGGACAAGAATTGCTCACTCAGGGAGCTCGGCTCTTGAGACAGGAGTATTGCCAATGCCCCCGGCCGAATAAACCCCTTCCTTCTTTAGCTGGGTGTCTGAGGAGTTTTGTCTGTGGTTCGTCCTCCTACAATAGTAGGTTTCCAGTTTTGCATTCGATACGTAATAATTGAAAAAAAAAAATTTTACAGATGGTCTCTGAGAAGTAGAAGGATTTTGATGTAAATACAGTTTACTAAGGATAAGGGAGGAGGATGGGAGGGAATACTCAGAGAGAGACAGAGAAAAGAACAGTCCCAAACATAATCCTATCTGCTATACTGCCTCTCAAATTCAAACTTTCTCAAAAACGTTGCTTTAAAAGGGACATTTTGTTTCGGATTACTGCCTGCCAGCAAAGGCTGTGTGCTCCTGAGCAAGGCTGAGGAATTTCCTTCACTACTAAGCTTTCATCCTAGAACAGACAACCATCTGTTTTAGAAAGTTTAGGAGGAAACAGTTATTCCAGTTATGAAAAACAAAACAAAATAAAACTTGCCTTTAAAAAAATTTTGTCTGCCTTCAGTCTATAATTCCATTATCTTTTTACAACTAACAGCACAGGAGAGAACAAAGTTATAGATGCACCCTCAGGGCTGGGTTCAGGGCTCTGGCACTCTGAATTTATTCACAACATCAAAGTATCTAGAATAACTCCTGTTCATTTATTTGTGTGTGTGTGTGTGTGTGTGTGTGTGTGTGTGTGTGTGTCTGTTTCAAACACCCTCTGTTGCTCAGGCTTTTTGTATTAAAACAATCATCATCCATCAGTCTTTCCTCTAGTCTGAGTTATATGATGCAGAAGAATATTCACTCTGCTCTTATCATCCTCAGGAACAAACATTCAGATAGGATTGCCTTCCCCAATGACCCATAAAACATTGCTTCCATTATTATCTCTGTGTGGGCATTTGAATGTGAGGTATGCCATTTTCTTTCTGTTTTATGCATAGGCACATTTCAAAATGCCAGTCAAAATCACTGGAGAAACTGCTCCTGTTTGGGGTGAAAATGATGGTCCTTGACAGTATTTCAAATTTTTGGTTATGCTTCTCAGTGATACATTTTTATTTCTCCTTAGTCAGAATAATAATTTGTAAAACCAGTATTTTTAGCAAATGAATTCAGACTTTGTTCTGAAATGAGTGCATGGGGAGGGGGGAGGGGGGAGGGATTGCATTGGGAGTTATACCTGATGTAAATGACGAGTTGATGGGTGCAGCACACCAACATGGCACAAGTATACATATGTAACAAACCTGCACGTTATGCACATGTACCCTACAACTTAAAGTATAATAATAATAAATCAATTAAAAAAATAAGCAAATTAAAAATAAATAAATAAATAAATAAAATTTAAAAAAATAAAAAATCTAAAAAAAAAAAAAGAATTTACATTTTAAGAACTACGTTAAGTAACGTTTTATGTGTGATACAGCCCTATCGCCATATTTAAAACAACTTTGTAATGTTTTAAATGGTAACAGTTTTTTGCTGGGTTTTTTTAATATTATAAATTGTTTTACATAAGATCTTAGTATATTAGTCATTAATAAAAAATATATTTTTCCATTTTCTTTCAAAAACAATTTTCAATTATTTGAGCTGCAGGAATGGAATGAGAATTACATGTGTTTCTGAAATCCAGTATCTTTCAAAGGAAGAAACACAGAATATGGGGTTTGAATGCCTGACTTTAGTGGAAATAAACCCTTTCGATTATTTGATTTGTGCCCATGGACCAGTCTTTTCATTCTCACCACTGTAGTTTCCTCCTGGATAGAAGAGAGCTAATACCACACCTATTACTAAAGTGCCCAACCTTGCTGGCATGTAGGTCCTGGTCAACTGTAGTTCTTTGATCCCTTCTGCTTCCCTGCACACACCTCACTGTAATGGTGCCGATCTAGTGGACTTATATATACACAAGAGTGTTTTATACATATTTTAATTTGTGTTAGGCACTACACAAATTAAGGAAACTTCATTCAATCAAAACTTTTGCATTAAGTAACTTATTGAACTCACCAGAGATGCACAATTAACTTTCAGTTTACAGGGATAGTATTTAAAAGTTATTCTATTAACATTATTAAATAAAAAAATAAACTACTTTTCCTTTCTACTACAGAAGAGGTTTTTGCTTTTAACCTTCAACTTTTGTTATAATAGTTGAATAGTTTTAATGCTTGTACTTATTCTGTTTAAATTTTGATGTTTAATCTTAAATGACCAAATTGGAAATGTCATTTGGGAAACACTAAAGTATATAATCACTTTAATGTAAAGTGACATTATACTTTGAGAATCGTCTAATTCATCTAACTCATTTTGCAGGTAGGGAAACTAAGATGTAGAATTATCGAGGAAGTATTTGGAGTCCTTCAGAGTAAAACCATCAGGGGAAATTTTTTAAAAATTATTTTATAGCTAATGAAGTTGACCTAGGTCCAGAGCCCAGCCTATTGATTATGAGTGTATTTTTTTTTCTAGTCAGTATTTCACAGCTCACAGACACAAGATCATAACATATTTTGAAGGTAAAAATCAAATCAAAACAAAACAAGATGATCATGTATTTAGTCAACCCAAATTAATAAGTTCACAAGTCATATGTTATGTATGTTTCTACTCTGGTTGTATAATATGACCACTAAAATAAAAGGATTACAGCAACATTTAAAATCCAAGCAGTACTGAATTTTATATCTACCCTATATCTACCTTATAATTCTACATCTAGCATCTTGTTAAGTAGAGATTAAATATTATTAAGACACATAGCAAGACATAAACACATTTTATGTAAATACTAATAAATAGAAATTTTGTGGGTAGGACAGTAATGCAATATTTTATGAAAATTTGCCCAGGAGAGCTAAAGGATGAAGACGGCAGCTAGAGTTAATATCTCTGAAACAGAAGAAATTTATAACAGAAGAGATTTCCTGAGAAATCTCTTGGAAACAGCACATTTTCAGGTAATTTCTTTATCAGGAGTGGTAATTATGTGTGTGTGTGGGTTTTTTTTTTTTTTTTTTTTTTTTTGCCATTACTTTTAATGGCAAAACTGCAAATACGTTTGCACCAACCTAATATTGAAATGGTATTATTGACAACAGTCATAGTGACTTATTTTTCATACAAGTGAATAACTGCCAAAGGAGCTTTTCTGGCAATGCTTCCTGTTGCCCATTTGGCCTACAATCCAAGGCTTAAACAGGCTCCTCTATGAGAAACACAAGACCACTACACCAACACATCTGTTGACTGGCACACGTACCATTACTTCTTCCTTCCCTACTCAGAATACATTGTCTTTGAAAATGGCATGATAGAATTATTACACCTGTGTATATTCACAGAGGGCACATGAAAAAAATTTGGTGAAACTTGAAAGATAAGATTAACCTTTTAAAGTAGCATTGGGAATAAGAGTCTTTCAAGTAAAAAGCACCGTGAGAAATTTGGGAGAAGCATGGAACTGTCAGATTAACTGAGAAATGACAAGTAAAGCAGTATTCTTTACTTGTTGGACATGAGAAAGCTAGAAATTAAATAATTGGTCCAGTGTTTCCCAGACCGCATATCAGATAAGACTGAAACCTATTTCCCTAATGTCTTGTCTATGCTGTTTGAGCTACTTCATGCTCTAAGATGCTCTATTGAAAAATTGTATCAAATCCTTTGTGTACACTTTTAGGAAAATGTCTTAAGCATGACTTCATGGACTATTTACTTAGAATTCTTTTAAAAATTTTTCAAAGTAAAATATCTTCTTTGGTCTCTATAACAAAGATTGTGTTGCTGTTCTTTGTTTATTTTTTATTGTAGCTAAAAAACCATAAAATCTATTTTTAACACATTTTTTAATGTACACTGGAGTTGTGCTAACTATATGTGCGTTGTTGTGTAGCAGATTTCTGGAAACTTTTTCTCTTATATAACCAAAGCTCTATACTCATTGGACAGCAACTATTTCCCCCTTCCTCTAACTCCTGACAACCAAAATTCTACTTTCTGCTCCTATGACTTTGACTATTTTAGGTATATCATGTAAGTGGAATCATGCAATATTTGTCCTTCTATTACTGTCTTATTTTACTTGGCATAGTGTCCTCAAGATTCACTCATGTCACAATATGTTAGAATTTCCTTCTCTTTTAAAGCTAAATAATATCTCATTGTATATATATACCACATTTGCTACATCCATTTATCCATGTATGGACATTTATGTTTTTTCTGCTTTGTGGCTATTGTGAATAGTTCTGCAATGAATATGGGCGTGCAAATATTCCTGTGAGATATTTTTTTCAATTCTTTTGGTTAAAAAACTAGAAGCAGGATTGCTAGATTATACAATACTTGTATTTTTAATTTTTTGAGAAAGCAAATATTGTTTTCCATAGCAGCTAGCTGTGCTGATTTACACTGTCGCCAACAGGGCACAAAGTTTCTAATTTCTCCACATCCTACCCAATATTTATTCTCTGCCTTCTTGATAATGGCCATCCTAACAGGTATGAGCATGAGCTGATATTGTGATTTTGATTTGAATTTACCCAATGATTTAGTGATGTTTAGTATCTTTTCATATATATGGTGGCCATTTGTGTGTCTACCATGGAGAAATGTCCATTCAAGTCATTTGCCCATTATTAAATTGTTTTTTAATTGCAATTGAGTTGTGGAAGTTCTTAATAAGTTTAGGATATTAAACATTTATAAAATATACGGTTAGCAAATATTTTTACCATTCCATAGGCTGCTTTTTACTCCACTGATTATTTCCTTTGTTTTGTAAAAGCTATGTAGTTTGATGTAGAACCACTTGTGTATTTTGCTTTTGTTATTCGTGTTTTGAATGCCATACCCAGGAAAACGTTGCCAAGACTAAGGCCAAGAAGCTGTCCTCTTTTGTTTTCCTGTAGGAGTTTTAGGGCTTCAGGTCATATGTTTAAGACTGCAATTCATTTTGAGTTTTGGGGTATGGTGTAAGATCAGTGCCCAATTTCATTCTTTTGCATGTGGATCTCTAACAGTTTTGCATAGTAAGTGAATACAATAGTTGCAACGTGGTTTGAAGTCACTATATTTAAGTAAAGTACATGGTATTTTTATAAGGGCTTTTTCACAGTGCATTGCTCAAACAAAATATGTAGAATCATATTCAAAGAAAACGTAAAATGTCTGTACCATACTCTATGAGAGGTCACATTCTTTTCTTAATACAACTGCTTTTGTAACAAAAATCTATGTAGAAATGAGAATGGGGAAGTCAAAATGTAATTGAAGCAAGTGTGAAACAAAGTTTAAAAATTGTTTGGCAGTATGTTAGTTGTAGGAAAAGTGTAACATAGCTGCCAAAAGTATAGTATTAATAGAATTATAGTATTTACAGTGGGATATTGATAGTTCATTTGTACTTAAATTTTCAGTCACTATATGTTAAAAGAGACATAGACAAATTAAAATTTGGGCAGTAGATACTGAGAATAAGAAAAAAATCATATCATAATAGAAAATGCTCTAGAAATTGACTTCTTTTTACTCTGGGGAAGAGAAAAATCGGGAAAATGTAGTGAGACACAACTACTTGAAATGCTATTATAAGGAAAAAGAATAAGACTTCCTCTTTTAGAGGTTGAATCAGAAGAAGTGAGTAAAAAATGTATTAAAAACTGTGAATTGATGTATTACAGGATACATTTTTATGAGTATAGATTATTAGAATGTTTACAAAAGGATAATCACACATTTCTACTTGATAGTGTGTTGCTCAGATGGTCACTTCTATAGTTAGTCATCAGAGATGTTCATTGTTATTTGTGTTAGGTTATACATTAATTGCCAATTAATTACTACCCAGTCAATCATATTGACCATGTAGCAACCTGAATTGAACATTTAGTAAAAGGAAATATCTTGACAGATATTTCATGTTCTAGTTATTTATATTATTTAGAAATGGGTTGTGTCAATAATTTCTATATATTACAATACATTTCTATATGCTACTTGAATATAAAATATCCCAATAATACCAGTATTATTTCTACTCCTAGTAGAATTCCAGTACAAATCAAATGACACTAGATGTAGATTCAAAAATCTGTGTCAAAGATAAGGCTGTATGTTGAAAAAATGCACAAATCAATGGAGCCTCAATAGTTTAACGTGCAATGTGATGGTTTCTAGTTTGTGTTGATGCAGTTACTTTTTTGTTTTATCACAACTCTTACAATGAACAGTGCTTCTATAATTTAGATAATTCCAACCCCAGCATAATCTGTCTTAATAAAATGGAGTAGAGGATTGAGACAACAGCAAATATAATGTCTCAGTTTTTTGTGTAATTGCTTCACCATTTCCTGTGCTAGAGACCTCATTTTATGAGAGACAGTTTGAGGGTGGAGTATCTTTTCTTTCAAAATTACTTTTATTTTATACTTAGTGTTTCTTATGTTTTAATCACTCCTAAACTTGTTCATTATCGTAAAAAGAGAGCAAGAAGATGCCAAGTATACAAAATGACATTGGGGGGATAATGTTGATAATTCCACTTTTATTTCCATTTCTATTACATGCAATGCCTGAGTGTCCTTCCAACAAATCATTTTTTTCTCTCTTAAGTAGGTTCGAATTTGTGTTCTCTTACTTGCAACTCGGAGTACAGATAACACAATTATAAGAATAAAGGTCACAGGGATTATAAAAGAGGGGAGTGATAAGTCTGTGAAGTGTAGCAGCAGAAATAACGTTCCTGTAATTCTCTTCAAAAGAAATACTCTGTTGGAACAATTGATAAAAACTAACATATTGAGGAGAACCAAATTCTCATTAATATGCGAGTGTCACATTGGGGAGAATTATAGGATAAAACACAGTCCAGATAGCAGATTTACATAAGACATTTAAATTCATTAAAATTCTATTGAGTTTGCATTGTTGTTGTCTTGGCTACATGATGCCAAATGATGACTTTGGGTGAATTTTAAATCTTTGAATATATTATTTTGTTCCTGGGCAGATATAAAATTCAGAAGATGCTTTAGTAAAGAGATTCTTTAAAGTGCTAAATTTAAAATTTACTAAAAATTTCCTATTGGCATGAGAGTGTTATATTAACTTAGGGTACTAGTTTAGAGCTCAGCCTGTTTTGGCTTTCTTCCCAATAACAATGTTACCAGCGAACAAGATCATTCAACAGTCAACAACTTTCGTTCAACCCAGAAGTCCGCAAAATTTTTCTGTAAAGGACACATAAATATTTTAGGCTTTGCAGGACACAGGGTCCCTGTCACAATACTAGACTCTGTTGTCATAGTGGGAAAGAAATCATAGACAACACTTAAACAAATGAGCTTGGCAGTGCTCCAATAAAACTTTATTTATAGAGACTGAAATTTCAGTTTTCTGTAATTTTTATGTGTTTCCAAACATTATACATTTTTGATTTAAAAATAAAATTAAACCTATACAAAGCGTTCTTAGTTTAGAATGTGGCAAAATAATAAAATGGACTGGGTGTGGCTTGCAGGTCATAATTAGTCAGTCAGTAATAGATAGTTCTATAAAACAAAAAACTGATTAGCTGTTTGTAATCCATTTATTTAGACATGGTTTTAGTCCCAAGATATCTTAAAGAACTTGAATAAAATTGCTTCATAGTCATATAACATATTTAGGTATATTTGTTTCTTCTTTTACCAAGTATTTAGCATACAACACATAGATGTGAAAAAGGGAATATAAGTTAGTTTGAAAAATATCAATTCTGAATTTGCTAACTCTATTTTTTTGCAGTAGTTGTTTTCCTAACTCTAACAAGGACAGCATTCAAACATCTCTGTTATGGGCTTAATCACCTGACAGCATATGCTTTTCTGGCCTAAAGCAAAAGTTCCAAGAATTTTTCTAAGTTAATTTATTTGGTTCTAGTGAACTTTTAATTTTTAAGCTTTTATTTCTTTTGCCTTTAATCCCAGTGTTGTTAACATGGCTGGCTGCAATGCAGGTACTTAGAGCACCATCTAGAGATGAAAAGTTAAAATTAACATAAAAAAATGAAGACCTAGAAGCAATGGAACTAGAAGATGACTTTGCAATTTACAATTGGTGTGCAAATTATATTTTCAAATGATTGGTTCTAAGAAAGTCACATATTCCTAATTGAAAGCAAATACTTGTTTAATGTTGATGCTCTGCATGACTTTTCCAAAAATGCATTGATTGAATAGCTTCAAACTATAATTTGCATTCCATGCAAATAATTAAGATAATGAATAGATTACTGTGCATTTCATCATATTCATATAAACCTCTTATGTTGAGCAGATGTATTTTTAAAAATCCCCTAAATGCCACGCATATAAACATAAAAATACAGAGCAATGAAAATTGACATGAAGCATCTCTTTTTTTTTTTTTTTTTTTTTTTGAGACGGAGTCTTGCTCTGTCACCCAGGCTGGAGTGCAGTGGCCAGATCTCAGCTCACTGCAAGCTCCGCCTCCCGGGTTCACGCCATTCTCCTGCCTCAGTCTCCCAAGTAGCTGGGACTACAGGCGCCCGCCACCTCGCCCGGCTAGTTTTTTGTATTTTTTAGTAGAGACGGGGTTTCACCATGTTAGCCAGGACGGTCTCCATCTCCTGACCTCGTGATCCGCCCGTCTCGGCCTCCCAAAGTGCTGGGATTACAGGCTTGAGCCACCGCGCCCGGCCGAAGCATCTCTTTTCTTAAGCTCAAATTAATTTATTTATGATCGTGTATGTATAAACATAAATACATATATTTTGCTGACTATATGGAAGTATACTCTAGGTTTATGAATATAAACTATTTTCTTAGTTTGTAGAATATAATAAAATATTTGCAAATACATTAAGGAGTTTAGTTGAATTTCCCTATTATACAAACACCTTGATCCACAATGAATCATATCTATTGTTCTATTGATTTACTTGATAGCAAGGAGATTGGGCTTATTTTCTCAATTAAAGAGCTAAATGAAATAAAGGAATACTATTATTTAAAAATATTATCAATATTGTAATAGATTATGGTGGTCCAAGCAAAATAATATCTCTCTAATTTTAACATTTCAATTCCTTTGTTTCCTGGAAAATCAGTTTTGTTCCAAGAAATTGTCAAGATATTGGTAGTACTTGTTGGGAACGTAAGTGACAGTCTAAACTGACTCCCTTTTGCCAACCATTTATAGCGTGCCTATTTTGTCTCAGTTGTACATAAAATTTTATGTTTACCCAAAAATTTACAAAGTAAAAAATACGTTTACAATTAATGAATAGGTAAAGTAAATTATTGAAATTATAGATATATGATAAAAGACCTGCATCCCAGGTGTATCTGGCTTCAAAAAAAAAAAAACTTTCCATTTTTCAGTTCTGCAAGATCTCAGAACAGGTCGGATTCCTATTGAATGTGTAAAATAAACTGACGCTAAGAAATTCATCATACAAATTGGAAGTCAGTTTACCAGAGATCTAAGCCCAGGATACTCTTGCCATTGGCAAGAAAAATTTCCAGAAGTAGCTAAAGCTTTCTAAAGCATTATGTACTCATTTATAACATGGGGATAGTAATCCAATTTTTAATGATTACAAGATAAGTAAATGTAAACTATTTCATAAACACATGGTGGAAATAGATTGATATTAATTTAATCAATTGGTGTGGGAAAATAAACAGAGCAGGCGTCTCTTAATTATCTGAGTGCTGTAAACCTGAACTTGGATTGGTAGACGTACTTTGATTGCATGGTAGTTGATTAAAAGGAGGAAAAATGAAATTCAAAGCAGGTACTGTTGAGATCAGCCCACATTACCTATTCTTGTTGTTGATTAGAAATCTGAGATCCAGAGTGGAGGCAAGAGTTTTCTAAATCTCAGTAAGTGCCAGGGGGAAATGCATCTCTCTTATTTAACATCCCACCAAGTTTTCTTCAACTCCATCATGTTCTTTTTAACTTAGACATTTAGTGTAAATAGACCAAAATCTATGCCTTTTTTAAGTCTGAGTATATTCTTGACATTTTTTTCTCAGAAAAAAAAAAAATGTACTGGAAGTAAGTATGCTATCACTTTAAGACTTTTTCAAAGGCAGCCCAGAATTTTAGACAAGTTGCTGGTCTGCCTTCCCATCATAATCACTAAATACTTAGAATTCAGATAACAACTGCCTGAGGGTCTTCAGTTTCTAGCAGTAGATTTTACCTTCATGGTGTGCAGATGCTTTTCCAAACATATAGATCACATGAATAATACAGTGTGCCCCTTCTCTACCCAAAAGCAAATGCAAATTCTATATAATTTTATTTTTACTTTTAGATACTTTTATCTTTTAAGGTTTGTATTTTACAGCATCATATATAAAATTAGTTTACGAAGGTTTATTACAATCACAAAATAAATGACACAGGAGAAAACTGAATGAAGAATCTAGTTATCAGGATTGAAAATGATCGATTTGTTTTCTGACAAGTCTATTGGTAAGTGATTGAACAGACGTGTGATCTTGAGGTAGAGGAAGGGGACAATCAGAAGGATATTGATTTAAATGCCTGATTCCTCATTTGGGGAATTTATGTTTTCAAGTCAGTTGCTTAATATATCTGAACCTCAGGTTCTACACTTGTACATTTAATACAATATCTGACCTACTGAAATCTCACGTTAAATTAGAGACTCAAATTAAATATTGGATTAAAAGATTTCTAATATTTTTGAGACTTAAAACTGTATATTTATTACTTATATCATTCCACTTCTGTATACTTTAGTTTTTCAGCAGCTAATTTAAGAATAGCACGTTCTGTTTATAGAAAAGAGAAAGAATAATGAGGTACTCTGTGTGAGAGAGACAGTCAACATAGATCTAAGATTTCACCTTGAATCCCTCTGAGAGTACAATAGAACTGAGGCTGCAGAGATGAGCTGGGGTGGGGGGTGTGGGGGGGAGGTCTGGTGTGCAAATCTTTAGAGACTGTTTTAAAGGAGAACTTTGTGCAATTAAACGTAATTTCAGACAAGGTCAAATTTTTCTTTGTTAATTGCAAAATTAAAAGACCTCAAGCAGAATTTCCTTAGAGGTTGTAATAATGAATAACGTTAAAACTCTAGTTGTTTATCATTTTGGTTTAAGTGTCCTTATAGAATATGAAAAAGAGGAAAACTGAAGAAAGAAAGATTCTCCTCTACTTTTTCTATCTCCTTAATGTGAATAAGGAGAAAAGACAATTTACCCATCTGCCCTTGAAAAATAGAAACAGTTAAAGACAACTTAGCAGTTACCAGAATAGTTTTATAAAATTTTTTCTTAATAATTTGCAATTAATAGGACACTCTGAGAGTTAAATTATAAAGCCAGTGTGAAATGAATCAAATAAAAGATATTAAGGTCACTAAAAATTGCCTCAAGCCTTTAAAATTAGAATTGGACCATAACTTGATGGTGATATTTAAATATCTAAAAAGAATATTGTGTTGGAAATGTATAAAATAGAAAATAATCACAAATTCTTACATTACCTACTGAAAAATTGTCTAAGAATAAGTGGGTTCTGATCCAAAGGGTAGACTCTTCTGGTTCCAAATATATCTCTACTATGGAGAAATTAATATAAGATATATTAGGCAGCTGAAAAGAAAATTTTCAAAACATACTTCCTTTTAAGAAAGGCAATGTAACATGTTGCGTATTCATAGCGATTCCTGAACCAGATTACTGGAATTCAAATTCTGGCTCCTCCAATTATCTAGCTATTTTACTGGAAATTAACCTCTCTGACTTTTGGTTTCCTCATCTGTGAAATGAAGTTACCAAGAATATCTTCCTCATAAGATTACTGGGAGAGTTAAATTGGATAATGCAGGTGAAGCACTTAAAACAATCCTTTACATGTAAATGTATGTACACAGTAGGTGTAATTTGACTTGCCTGCAGAATTTCTTTAGGGAAAGATGAGCTTAGTCATAGAACACCCCTCTTGTCCTGATGTCAGCCATATTTCTCACACTAAAGGAAATATTTCCACTTTTTGTGTGCTTACCTAATAGGAATCCATCTCTCACAGACAGATTCACACTCCAGGGCCAATTACTGGCAAAGCAGGTTTCTTAGCCTTTAAACTAAGGGCTAGTTTTAGACTGTGGTGAATTGAACAAGGTAACAGTATTCTGGGAGATAAGCCAGGATTCTCTGTGAAGTTCCCCTTCATTTCAAATGTAAGCTTTCTTTGAACTACATTAGGCCACCTGAGTCTCCTTTTACAAATACCTAGTCAGGGAGAAATAGGAAATAGATTCTTATGCCAGTTTACTTTCTGTTGACACGGATAATGTCCAGTAAAACCTGCTTCACAATCAGAAGTAAACACAATAAATACTCAATTTCAAAAGACGTCTGACAATATCAGAATTTTTCCCTTGTAGTACTTGGTTTGTACCTTTGCTTTATTTCTGTTGCCAGATTACATATTATTTTTAATTTCTTTTTACAGTGACTTTGATTCACTTTGAAATAAGTGAATTGGCAAAAAGGGAATTCCTTTTAATTTATTTTTAAGTAATAGAAATCTCAGTATTGGAAATCAAAATATGTAGATAGATAGATAGATTTAAACATTCTCAACAGGCAGTCATTTTATTAATTTTTTTCACCCACTGTCAAATTGGATTTATTTTGCTATGTTTGATAATCATAATACTTACTTATCACTAATTTGTTTATCTGTACATTTATCTACCATCTATCTATTTATCATCTCTCTTTTCCCTCCTTCTTTCTATCTCATTATCTAACTGGTGTCAACATAGCTGATATAATTAAAACAAAAACAAGAAAAAAAGTTATATACAGATTCATTAAAGTTTAATAAAAGTACCACTAGGCTTTTTGAAACACTAAAAGTAACTACCTTCCTGGTTTTCATGAGAACAGGGATTTTGGAATCTGGGAAATCACTATGTTAAATTTATGATATGCATTTTTTCTCTACTTTTCAGCATTATTCTTTGCTTCTGTTTGCCTTAAGATAGAGGAGATATTTTTATGTTTGATAATATTGATATTATTATTTAACTAATGGTTACCAAAAAAGAATAGCAAAACACTCTGTAAAAAATAATTTTGTATCAGTTTCTTCAAAGAATGGCAGAAAGTGTATCAGCCATCCACAATATTTACAGACTGAAGTCATGTTCCTTTTTTTTTTAATGTTAGAAAATACATGAATGAATCGATATATAAATACTCCAAAACAAATTCTACTTTCAAGATACCTTATTTTGGTGCATGAATTTATCAAGTTTTTATTTATTCATTTTTTTATCCGACAGGTTCCCCTGGATATAGTTATTGAATGCCAATTATGTTCTGCAATGTGCATGCACACTGGGAAATAAGCCATGGCTACTACCCTAAAGAGGCTCATATTCTAATAGGCGAAAGAATGAGGTAATGAATAGCTCCATGGCAAGTGCATTACACAGGCTGATAAAAGTAATACAGTGTTGTCTCACAGGAATAAAGCATCAGTTACTCTGAAGTTAGGGTCAAAATAAATAATAGAGAATTGAAAGTGGATTGAACTGAGATATATATTTCTGTTTTAAAAACTTTTCAACCCAAATATGTCCATATGTCCCCTCTTAATATTTTACCCAAATACTGATTTTGTTTTCTCTATTTATGGCTTGCTTTTGGTCTATTCACTCCCTATAATTATCTTTTTTTTTTTTTGTATTGTTTCCCAATAATGTCTGTCTTCATGGCTGAAGCAATTCCAGGATTTTTATCTGCATGTGACCACATCCAAAACAAAAGTGTTCTCTGACTCTCTTTGAAGAGTGAGATGACTTCTTTTCCAAAAAATTTCCATCAAAGTTCTCCTCACTTCTGATTTTTAAGATTTGGATCATTTTTTGAACCAATCTGTTTTGCAAGCAGAATGCCATGCAACAATTGGCCAGACCTGTGTACAGAGTGAGTGAAATTAACTTTATTGGGTTCAGATAACCATGGCTGCAACTGAGAATGGAAACATATTTCAAACAGATTTGGAGTATTGAAAGCAATGTCAGAAAGACGGTCATAATATCTATCACAGAGGACAGGCAGGTAGATTTGGTGTAATCTGTTGCTTAATGGTAATTGATAAGGCCCATGGTGACTTTAGGGAGCACAATTTCTCTAAAATAGTGTGCTTTTACACATGCAGAAAAAAAGGAATGTGAGTAATTAGAAATAATTATTTTATAAAGCTAGGCTGTAAAGAAGGAAGAAAAACCAATAAACATACATAAAATCAAAAAATGGTAAATAAAAAATGATGATAAAGAAAATGTCTTTGTTAAGTGAAAAAAGAAATAAATAATTTTCTATGTCTGACATTATATATGATCAACAGGACAAAAGTATAATATTGAAATAAAATTGCAACAAATGAATTAGCATATTTTATTCCACTATAAGTTTAAAACATAATTCGATAAACATTATTTTAATTATATATTAGAAATATCTACAACCTGTCATTCTGACTTAAGCTATCTTCATTCAATAACTGAAAAACTTCGAGTAAGTTTTGTACTCTTCTCTTGACCTTTACATTGTACAAAATTATTCCTTTGACCAGCATTTAAAAGCATGAAAATGTATCAAGATAAAGTGAATATTAAAGAGATTATTTCATTATGTAATGAACAAGCTACACTATGCCAACCATTGTAAAGAATAGTGATGGACAAGCTAGATAAGGTCCCTCCTCACATGAAACTCATTTCATTCATGATTTGCTTCTGAGAATGTTCACTAATATGGAGATAAATTTTAGGCTATCTCGAGATTAAAATGAGTGCTAAATGGATTGGTCTTTAAAATGTAAAAGCTTGCATAGGCCTCAGAAAAGATCTTAGACACTTACAAGTTACCAATAAAATAAATTTTTAATAAACCATTATCAAAATTATATATGTGTGAATTTTAAATGTATGTATATTGTATGTAGATATCTATATGTGTGTGTGTGTGTGTTTGTATTTTTAAAAAGGGCAAAAACATATTTTCTGTTTTAGAAAGAAGACCTACTTAATATTCTGAAAAGGAAATTAGGTTAACCCAACATAGCATTTAAAATTTCTAATTGTTAAAACACGTTTCAGACATCGACACATTTTTTCAATTGTATCCATCAGATGTATGAAACAAACATTACTGAGTGTAATTATGAGGTATAAAATCTATATTCTCTAATAATCAGCCTCATGATTTTTTAGAACCAAATGTAACAAAGAAGATAAATAAAACTTGCTCTTTGACCTCCCTAAGGATCAGAGAAGTGGTAGGTAGGAAAGATATCAATATGCAAGTAGAACAGGCTTCATTAGTTTGCCATCTGTCATTGTAGATAGATGCTAAAATGTTGCCATTGTGAGGTTCATTGAGTGGTAAAATTATAATTAAAAATCATACATAGATTTAAAGTCAAAACCCCCAGAAACAAACCAGCTGCCAAGTGTTGACAGAGATTCTATATCCCTTTGAAAAGATGAGATGAAGGAAATATTTACATGAGGGTGTATATGTGTACACACATACATATGTATGTGTGTACACATACATATGTATGTGTGATGAAGAAATTATATACACACACAATCACAAGTCTATGTTTCCTTATAAATCAAGATCAGCATGACTGGTCTTTGTCATTAATTAAAAACAGCTAAGAGAACAATATCTAATATTTTTCATAAGGCCTAGGAAATTAAACATATATTAAAGAAAGCAAACGATTGTAGACAGTTTTGTTATGATAGCTGCATTTAGTGCTCAACAGACGTTTAAAAAAAAAAAAGGCATGGTGCAATATAATATATAAAATCATACCAATAGAAGCTTATTTTTCAAAAGTGTAATTAACCAAGAATTTATTTAGAACAATTTAGAATATTTTAGAATAATTTAGAACTGTTATTTCACTAACAATTAATATGTGCATATGAGTGTGTATTTTATAGGGTTTAAAAGGAATTATTAAAAATATAATAGAAAATGTGAAGAGCTTGGTTAATGGGATCTTGGATGAATAAAAAATTTGCTTTTTTAATCTGCATCTCTTCAAGCAGGATTTGACTTCCAGTGGATTGTATATATAAAGCCCATTTAATTATTACACTTATTTTTCATAAGCATAAAAAGGCTTGCTGTAGCCAGTAGGAAAAAGTTATATGTCTATATACTAACAATGAATAATGCATACATGTATTTAAGAAAGTATTTTTATTTATAACAACATGAAAAATAATAAAACTAATTTAACAAAATAAGCACAATAATTACACACTGAAAACTACCAAACATTACTGAAAACAATTTAAAGGCCTAAATAAATTGAAAGACGTTTCATATTCCTGGATCAGAAGATTGTTAAGAAATCAATACTTCTCACATTGATATAAAGATTCAAGAAAATATCTGTAAAAATCCCAGCTAGGATTTTCTCGGAAAATGAAAACCTGATCCCAAAATTTATACGGAAAGACAAAAGGCTTAAGATTATCAAATCAATCCTAAAAAGGAAGGACAAAGTTGTAAAGGTCACAGTTCCTGATATCAAAACTAACTACAAATCTATAGAAATCCGGACTATGTTAAGGATGGACATGTACATAAATGGAATAGATGTGGGAATCCAGTAATTAGCCTTCTCATTTATGCTCAATTGATTTTTGATGAGAGTGCCAAGATCCTTCAATAAAATAATCACCTTTACAACAATTGATAGAGGGAAAATGGGACATCTACATATAAAATAATTGAAAGGAGAGTTCTCTGACCCCCCTTGCAGGACGTGTGACAGGGATGGGGCTCATCTGCTCAGCCTCCGCCACTGCTCAAACCCTTTACAGGAAGAGCAGCAGACAGATGGACAGGTGCAGGAGTGGGGACGAGTACTTCTGGGCTCTGGCCCCACAGTGACACCTAGGGGTGTGTGCCTGTGACTCTTGAAGCCCCAGCGGGCTTACTACAGTGCTCTTTTTTATTTTATTTTATTTTATTTTATTTTATTTTATTTTATTTTATTTTATTTTATTTTATTTTATTATTATACTTTGAGTTCTAGGGTACATGTGCATAACGTGCAGGTTTGTTACATATGTATACTTGTGCCATGTTGGTGTGCTGCAACCATCAACTCGTCAGCACCCATCAACTCGTCATTTACATCAGGTATAACTCCCAATGCCATCCCTTCCCCCTCCACCCTCCCCATGATAGGCCCCAGTGTGTGATGTTCCCCTTCCCGAGTCCAAGTGATCTCATTGTTCAGTTCCCACCTATGAGTGAGAACATGCGGTGTTTGGTTTTCTGTTCTTGTGATAGTTTGCTAAGAATGATGGTTTCCAGCTGCATCCATGTCCCTACAAAGGACACAAACTCATCCTTTTTGATGGCTGCATAGTATTCCATGGTGTATATGTGCCACATTTTCTTAATCCAGTCTGTCACTGATGGACATTTGGGTTGATTCCAAGTCTTTGCTATTGTGAATAGTGCCGCAATAAACATACATGTGCATGTGTCTTTATAGCAGCATGATTTATAATCCTTTGGGTATATACCCAGTAATGGGATGGCTGGGTCATATGGTACATCTAGTTCTAGATCCTTGAGGAATCACCATACAGTGCTCTTTGAGCTCTGCTATCCACAAGCAGCTTAAGTGGTAACCAGTTCAGTGCCCTCTTGGTACCCAGGTCTGTTGTCCAGGAAGAATCAGGTCACATACGGACTTGAAGGATGGTGAATGTGGGATTTTATTGGGTGATGGAGCTGGCTCTCAATGGGATGGATGGGGAACTGGAAAGAGGATGCAGGGAAGAAGGTGGAGTTCAGTTGTCCCATTGCTGATCTCCTCTCTGACCCTTCCTAGCAGAACTCCTCTCAATATTCAGATGTTCCTTTTTTTCTCTCCTTCTCTGCCATACAACTCTTCTGACATTCTGCTCTTCTGTTAGTCTGCTCCTCCACTCTGCTCATGGCACCTGGGGTTTGGGGCTTATATGTGTACAGGATGGGGGGGGTGGGGAGGGTGCAAAAGGCTACATTTGGAGGCAAAAACAGGAAAGACTGTTTTCATTTAGGGCTGCAGGTTTCCAGGCTTGGAGGTGGGGCCTTTTCCAGGTAACTACCCTCTTCTACTCAGTATTTGCCTGTCTTCTGTCCATATCAGAATGCAACTGGAAACTTTGTTGTATATATATATATTTGTATAAATTTATAGATGAAATTCATAGCAGTATTATTCACAATGACCAAAAAGTGAAAACAATGCAAAAGTATATAAACTAATGAATGAATAAACAAAATGTTGTATTTCTATACAATGAAATATTATTCACCAGTAAAAAGAAATTGGGTACTGATACATGCTACAACATGTAAGAACCTTGAAAACACTTCAAAGAGGGAAAACAATCAGTAACAAAAGAGCAAGTATTTAGTTTTCTGAATTAAAGTTCTTTGCAATTATAAAGTTAAAAATGTTTTGCAGCTCAAATTTGTTTAAAAATCAAAGATGTGATTTAAAAATTTTAACCTTATAATTAAATTATTTAAATATATATTTTGTCATTAAGTGTTGAATATATAGTCATTGGTTTGTTACAATACATTGAAAATGACAATATTTTTATTTACATACATTTAGTTGAATAGATGTCATATGTAATTGTGATTCTAAAATGATGATTATATACTAAAACATTTGTGTATTAAGGAGTGTATGAAGAGATAGGCAAGCAGCTTATCTCGAAATTTGTTAATCATGAGAAAATTTTGTAAATACACCTAAGTTGATGTAATACTAAAAAATGCCAATTAAACTCTGCTTGTCATTGATTATATCAAGTTAATTTTAGAATATAAAAATATGAAAGTGTTATAAAATTTAATTAATGTTTTAAATTTGTCTCCAATTTAATATTAGTCATTAATTTATGAATTTGCACCTTTCTTACACCTATCTATTATTTAAAGCTTTGAAGTCAGCAAGACATTTTTGAAACAATTTTTTAAGAAACTTGAGGTAAACAAATGCTTTGTAAAAGAAAAGAAAATAGGTTATGGGATGATAAATTTTTAGTATAGAATAGGATGGACCTCCAGGTCGATCCATGTTGCTGCAGAAGATGTGATCTCATTCTTTATTAGGGCTGCATAGTATTCCATGGTATATATGTGCTACATTTTCTTTATTCAGTCTACTATTGGTTGACATTTAGGCTGTTTTCATTATCCTAAGCAAACTAAAGGGGGAACAGAAAACTACATACTACACGCTCTCACTAAAAAGTCGAAGCTAAACATTGAGTATTAATGGACACAAAGAAGGGAATAACAGACACTGGTGCCTATTTGAGACTGGAGGGTGGAAGGAGGGTGAGGGTTGAACAACTACCTATTGGGCACTATGCTTATTACCTGGGTGGTGAAATAATTTGTACATCCAACCCCTACAGCACTCAATTTGCCTATATAGCCAACCAGCATGTGTACTCCTGAACCTAAAATAAAGTTTAAAAAAAAAAAAAAGGATAGCCATGGGAAAGTAGAATAAAATAGAATAGAATGTGAGACATCTCATTTAAATTGTTCTTAAACCTCTTTAAAAGTTGAAAAAACATTAAGGCTGTAAGTGTTAGAACTGGTTTTTTCAAAAAGAACATCTGAATCCAGACCCTATATTCTTAATCCCCTTACCTTGGCAAGCTCTTCTTTTGATATATGAGAAGGACTACCAACTCAACTCTTCTTACATAGAAAGAAGACATTCTTACATTTTCTAAGTTTATAGATAGAAATATCCTAAAATGATACCTCTTTTAAATTCTCTTTTATTAGCCATCATCAAAGTCTCACCAGCCTCCTTCATCATGTACCTCCATCATGATAAAAGCCCCCACTGGGAACACTGTATAATGATTTATAGAAGTTCATAAATATTCTAAAGGAAGTAATTCAATGCTAGAGCTTCCCCATTATTGTCCAGGTCAGATTCCCTTTGTCAATAGAACTTTCTATGGTATAGGTGATCACTGAAGAGTAATTTCTCATAATGAAAGACTGATGGGAGATAGAGATTCACCAAAGAAAGAAATGTGTCTCAAATATTCTTTTGACTCAGAAAATTAATTAAAATCAACAACAAAAAGCCCCAGGACTTACTAGATTCTCCCAATGCAGACAATCCTCTTCCTCCAATCATCTTCCCAGTGCCCAATCATTCTAATTTCCTTTCCAAGTCAGAAACTTTACTGAGACAATGTACCTAATGTTACTTTGCTTTAGAAGTATTTTAGAGGAGATTGTGCAAACACTTTACAGAACCATAGAGGCCAGAACAGTTCTTTAACCTAATATTTATAAGTTGATTAATTTTGTAAATATTTACTAAGGATTCATTAGTAGATAAGGCTAAGCATAGTGAATTTGGAACATGATAGGTACAGGTACACTGCCTAAATGAATGAAACATAAATTCTTCTTCCCTTCTCTTCCCTCCCCTCCGTTCCCCTCCCCTCCCCTCCCCTTCCCTCCCCTTCCCTTCCCTTCTCTTCTCTTCTTTCTTCTCTTCTCTTCTCTTCTCCTCTTTCTTTCTCTCTCCTCTTTCTCTTTTTCTCTTTCTTTCTTTCTCCTTCCTTCCTTCCTTCTTTCCTTCCTTCTTTTCTTTCTCTCCCTCCCTCCCTCCCTCCCTCCCTTCTCTCCCTCCCTCCCTCCCTCCCTTGTTTCTTTCTTTCTTTCTTTCTTTCTTTCTTTCTTTCTTTCTTTCTTTCTTTCTTTCTTTCTTTCTTTCTTTCTTTCTTTTTATTATTACTATTATACTTTAAGTTCTAGGGTACATGTGCATAATGTGCAGGTTTGTTACATATGTATACTTGTGCCATGTTGCTGTGCTGCACCCATCAACTGGTCAGCACCCATCAACTCGTCATTTACATCAGGTATAACTCCCAATGCCATCCCTCCCCGCTCCACCCTCCCCATGATAGGCCCCGGTGTGTGATGTTCCCCTTCCCGAGTCCAAGTGATCTCATTGTTCAGTTCCCACCTATGAGTGAGAACATGCGGTGTTTGGTTTTCTGTTCTTGTGATAGTTTGCTAAGAATGATGGTTTCCAGCTGCATCCATGTCCCTACAAAGGACACAAACTCATCCTTTTTATGGCTGCATAGTATTCCATGGTGTATATGTGCCACATTTTCTTAATCCAGTCTGACACTGATGGACATTTGGGTTGATTCCAAGTCTTTGCTATTATGAATAGTGCCGCAATAAACATACGTGCGCATGTGTCTTTATAGCAGCATGATTTATAATCCTTTGGGTATATACCCAGTAATGGGATGGCTGGGTCATATGGTACATCTAGTTCTAGATCCTTGAGAAATCGCCATACTGTTTTCCATAATGGTTGAACTAGTTTACAATCCCACCAACAGTGTAAAAGTGTTCCCATTTCTCCACATCCTCTCCAGCACCTGTTGTTTCCTGACTTTTTAATGATTGCCATTCTATCTGGTGTGAGATGATATCTCATTGTGGTTTTGATTTGCATTTCTCTGATGGCCAGTGATGATGAGCATTTTTTCATGTGTCTGTTGGCTGTATGAATGTCTTCTTTTGAGAAATGTCTGTTCATATCCTTTGCCCACTTTTTGATGGGGTTGGGTTCTGGGAAAATTGGCTAGCCATAAGTAGAAAGCTGAAACTGGATCCTTTCCTTACTCCTTATACGAAAATTAATTCAAGATGGATTAGAGACTTAAATGTTAGACCTAATACCATAAAAACCCTAGAGGAAAACCTAGGTAGTACCATTCAGGACATAGGCATGGGCAAAGACTTCATGTCTAAAACACCAAAAGCAACGGCAGCAAAAGCCAAAATTGACAAATGGGATCTAATTAAACTAAAAAGCTTCTGCACAGCAAAAGAAACTACCATCAGAGTGAACAGGCAACCTACAGAATGGGAGAAAATTTGTTTACAGTCTACTCGTCTGACAAAGGGCTAATATCCAGAACCTACAAGGAACTCAAACAAATTTACAAGAAAAAAACAAACAACCCCATCTTTCTTTCTTTCTTTCTTTCTTTCTTTCTTTCTTTCTTTCTTTCTTTCTTTCTTTCTTTCTTTCTTTCTTTCTTTCTTTCTTTCTTTCTTTCTTTCTTTCTTCTCTTTCCCTCTTTCTCTCTTTCTCTCTTTCTTCTGTCTTTCTAGATGGAGTTTCTCTCTTGTTGCCCAGGCTGGAGCACAATGGCATGATATTGGCTCACCGCAACGTCCACCTCCTGGGTTCAAGGGATTCTCCTGTCTCAACCTTCCGAGTAGCTGGGATTACAGTCATGAGTCACCACACCCCACTAATTTGATATTTTTAGAAGACACAGCGTTTCTCCTTGTTGATCTGGCTGGTCTCGAACTCCCCACCTCAGGTGATCTGCCCACCTCAGCCTCCCAAAATGCTGGGATTACAGGCATGAGCCAACATGCCCGGCCAAAACATAGATTCTTATAAAAGAGGTCAAATAATCAAATAAACACAAAAACAAATATGGTACTACATATATGCAATGTTTGATCAGGAGTTATAATAACCTATAATTTTGGGGTCACTCATTCAAAAAGTTGAAGTAAAACTAATTTACTTGAAGAAATGATACTTGAATTAACATCAGAACTGTAAGTAAGAGTTAAGTGAATAGAGAAAGAAAGAACATTCCCAGGAGGGAGAACAGCATGTAGGAATACCCTTTGACTGGAGGGAATGGGCATCAACAATATAATGATGGCTAGTATGGAATCAGAGAGGGAAGAGGGAATGTTGTAAAGCTGAACAGAGGTATAGAGAGCCATTATTAAAGGCCTTAAGGAAAAATTGAAGGTTAAATTGTCTATTTTTTCATGGTGTAAATCTGGAAAACACACATACCATTTTTGAGAAATCTTTGTAGAGTTGGTGATCAGAGTTTGTATGAAATAGCTTATGGAAAGACTGAGGTGTGAGCAGGGGAACATCCTCGAAGAACTCCAACATTTGAAAGATTATAAAGTAGTATGATATTTTATAGAAAATGAAGAAGAATCAATTAGTCATGCAGAAGTAAATTAAATCAATACTGTGTCATACATATCAAGAAAAGACCATACTTCGAAAAGGAGGGAGAGGTAAACAGTATTTAATGCTGCTATAAACCTTAGAAGTAGGACTGAATTCCATCCCATGGATGTAGGGACATGGAGATCATCTGTTACTACAGCAAGATCAAGACTGTATTTGGACTGAATAGGGCTGAAGAGTGAGTAGGAGAAATAAATATAAATACTTTGAATATTTAAGAAAAAACTCTGTTGATAGTACATGTCTAGGTTTGGAAATAAAGTCTATTCTTCCATAATGTATGTTTCTTTAATGTACATTAACTCACTGTTGACAAAAAGTGAAATATTAGATGTTGAATTTATTATTTATATTCATTCATATGTAATTTTTGTAGCTCTTAGTAGTTTGTAGCGTTCAGGGGTAGCTTTTTCCCACAATTAAAACAAAAACCTTACAAATATACAGGCCTTTAAAAAAAGATGAAAATCCTGCAAAATTGTAAGGTTTTTTTTTTTAAGTGTAATTTGGTGACTACAAGATCAGTTTCAATTTCTGCTACATTAAATTATCTGCTGTATCTGAGAGTGATTTGCTTTCCTGTACATGTATCTAGAGTTAAGTTTAAAAATAGATTTTTAATTTTATTGAAACTGGTTTTTATAAGAAACAAATGCATGCTTAAAGAAAGAAGCAAGAGCTCTAGGACGCAAGATTGCAACACTTCACTGATTAGAATGTTAGATATAAATACCAGTGGAAATTTTTACGGTGCTAGTTAGTATTGGCGTTGGTATTATTTTGATTACTAAGTCTATACGTATTGAATTGTTCAACACTAACCCCATTTTTCCTATCTGCCGTGTTGTTTTTGGCATGTGATTTCACATAATATATTCTGGGAATGCATATGTGATCTTACAGCAATAACTGTATACAGATGATCTGACAGCGTAAGAGCTAATAATTATTTAGTATTTATTATGTACTCATCATTGTTCTAAGTAGTTTACATATAATAGCTTACATACCCTTAATGGCAATCATCTTAGTTACTCTCATTTCTGCCCTTTTACAGGTGGAGAAACTGAGGCGCAAAGACGTTATGTGTTTCTCTTTTTTTAACATTTACATAACTTTGCAGATCTTTAAAGCCCAAGACTCGTTGTAAGTTCCATGTGGGTGTTTTTGTTCAACTGGCTTCTCTGCATGTAGTATCCATTCCCCTCCACTGCCTAATATCCACTTACCTTTTGAAGTCAGCATGGATAACTGGAAGTGCTCTAAGGCAACTCCATTCCTGCACCCCAAGATAGTTAAAGATGTCACTAAATACCAATTTTAACACATCTAAACAGCATTCTCTATGTTTAGCAGAACACAGAAAGGTACATATAAGTAAAAAATATAATTTTGGATAATAAAAACCATCATGATATTATCATATTGCTTTATTATTTTAAAAAATATTGTCTAAAAATGTGATATTTATCTGAAATTTTTAGTTATTTGATAACCCTAAGATAGCATTAACAGAAACTGCATTTCCTTTTTCATGGGTGAAGCTAGCTAAACGAGAGCTGAGAAAACAATCAATGTTACAACACTGAAAAAAACTAATAGAAGGCTGGAAGAGTAAACAATATGGTGTATTTCTAAACTAAATACAATTTGGGAAATTGAAATAGTGAAATTAAAACCTACTGAGGCATAAAAAAGGAATTTCCACAGTCTATCAGTCACGAAAACATTCTAATATTATACCTTTCCATTATGCCATGATGGTAGTAAAGACAAACCAACCAAAGTTTGCAAGAAAAGATAAAGATTTTTCTTTGTCCTAAAGAAATAATGTAAACCTCTAATTAAAAGGTAAATTAAAGGGTAACTAATATGTCTAAAATAGATTTGAATTACAAAGCTATTTCTTTTATTCTCAGAAATTCTCTATACTCCTAAAACCTCCGAAATAAACTTAGAAAGAAGTTACTTCTATCACATTTTGAAAGAGAGATGCGGGGTTGAAAATATTTTGTGCAATGAAAATAATATCAGTCTTGCCATTTTAGAAACTTTGTTTCTGTTTTTATTCCATGCCTTGATCACTCCCTGACTTTAGGTAGAACACTTGAAAGCTTTTGATTTAAATTGTCGCCTATTGTCAGCAGAGAAGGATATGTGCCCTGAAATTTTCCTACAGTAAGGATTAAGCGAGTGTCACTTTGCAGGTGAAAAAGCACTCCACTGAAGTCAGGCATTGCTGTTAGAAACCCTCAGTTTCTCCCAGGTCTCTTTTGCCCATTATGCACACATCATTTTACAACTTCAGACTCAGGGGATTTGCATTCTGATTGTATTTTTATTGTGAAAGCAATCTCTTATCTCAAATCAGCCTTTTTTCCTCTGGTATTCTGCTAGGTTAAAAAGCAAACAAAAAAAATTTAAATTTAAATTTAAAAATTGGTGAGTTTTTCTTGTATAATGCAAGCAAGACAGATTCAAATGAGTTGTAGCAATTCACCAACATTATTATTCACAATTAGGAAATAAAGACTGTTAAAACAAACCACTATGATTAAATGTTTAAAACTGTCAAATTTGACAAACATTGCTACGTATTTAAATTAAAAAAAAATTCCTTGGATTAAAAGCCTCCTGGTGGATTTTAACTTATAGAAATGCAGATTCGGCTTGTAAAAACAATTTTTTCTTTGTTGACCAACTGTAGTTAGCTTTGTTATTTTAATATACTTTTGCCTGTTTGTGATGAAACAGTTTGTGTATTTTTATTAAAGAATAATCATAGTCATAGCATCAACTTTTTTTTTTCCTGAAAACATTTGTTTACATTCAAACTAAAAGGGAGTTTCTTTCTGAATTTATATTTGGGAAGTTCTTGAAGGTATTTGCATCATAGAGCTTTGAACTGAAATTTAAACCTGAGGTCAGAAGCAATGTTGACATATATTCAAAATTAAAACACGCAAAGCACACAGCATGGTACAACTACATTAATGAAGAACACCATGAAACCAAAATGTTATATTAATGACAGTTAACCTTAGTGAAGTTAACCTTTTATTCTGTGCATTTTAATGTTTGCTTCCATTCTCCCTATACTTTAACATTGAGTAAATCCACATATTAATGTGTTATAATTTAGGTCTTGGACCTCCTAGAGAAGGAGGGAATGTTATCCTCAGAATACATTTTTTTTCCAGTGGCAATTAAACATTAAGTAATTAATTCAATGTCAATTAAACATTAACTAATTAAAATTGCCCTACTGAGATATCGTAACTCTTTTATGAAAAATCTTTACTTTGAAATAAGTAACTTTTGTAAAAGTTAGAAGTGGATGTACTTTTTGAGAGTTCTAAATCATGTTTCCTAATTTACCAGAATTATTGCAGTTTTAATTACATGAAATCCCAAACTTTAGGCATCCAGACTAATAAAGTATAAGAAAAATTGTGGAAATGAGATAAATATATGACACCTTGTACTCAACATACTGTACTCAGTGACAGAATGGCACAACATATGGAAATCTAAGTATAAAGCAGTACGAGTATAAATTTGAAATTAAATAAACAAGTAGTTCTGGGCAAGCAACTGAACTTGAGAAATCTGACTACAGATGTCATTATAGAAACAAATCCAGCCTAGAGCTGGAGAAATTCAAAGCGGGCAGCTCCAATCTGATGCCTATGTGAATATATGTATGTACGTATGCAATATATGCTTGTTTTCAAACAAGTATAGCAAAACCTGTCCATAAGAATTTTTGTTGCAGGTCACATTGGTTGACCTGAATTTCTGCATTATTAATGAAATTTCAGCATTTTTTTTAAAAGTAGAAGTTGTATAGATTGAGTTTGTTCTGTTTTTCTCTTCTCCCCCCATCCTCATTACCCCCTAACTGCTCTGCCTATGTTAGCAGCTCATACTGTTTTTAGGCAAATGTGAGAAAAATCTCTAAGTAGCTCAAAACCTCACCCCCATACCAACACTGCTTAAAAAGTAAATTTCTGTTGGAATCAGGAGATAATGAAAGGACACCCGGAGAACTTGGTTTAGCAGGTGATCATTTATGGAGAGATTAAACTTTTATCGGAAGAAAGTAGTTTTAAAGTTTATGATTGTATTTTCAGCAGAAAGAAGAACATAAAAATAAATTTAGAAAACCTATATTAAAAAACCCAGTAAATACTAATTCTTCAGAATAGGTGAAGCAAATTTACATGTGAAAGGTGAGTAAGACATGATACTGGATTAATGAGATATGGGGCTTGAGCAGTAAATTGAGTTTCTATTTTAAAGAACCTTGAATGTTATAAAGAAACATTTACATCTAATTTGGTACACAATTCTGAGCCACGGAAGTTTCTGAATTTACTTTGTCCGGAAGATTAATCAGGCAACATTTCCTAGTTTGGATTAAAGAAGAAAGGGGTACAAATAGAATAGTCACTGAAGAGGTTATTAATACAGGAGAAGAATAAATTGAAAATTTTTATTTTTGTTAAGACACATTCAACAATAGCAGAACTGACAGTTCTCAACAGAAGACATGGAAGAAGAACAGTGTAAAAAGACTGAATATCTTTTCAAAAAAATAGGGCATGACTCAGGTCTCATCTATACAGAAAAGCTAAGGCCTCTAAAATGAACACCTGAGCAATTCTGCATTAAGTCAAGTAGCTCAGAGCAACAACATCAGAACTGAGTATTTGAGCATCATGGGTACTGAGATTAATGTCATTAGTTCTATTAGGTTCTGGGCTCTTGCTTTTGTTTCACTGCTGAAACGGGGCTTGACACCTGCTGCCTGTCTCTTTTGATGCCTATTGTCTCTAAGCCCTTGTTCTGGTTTGCATCTTTGAGTACTCCCTGCTCTGAGGCTGTCTGCTGGAATGGATTGCCTGCTGAAACCCATCTGGACTGTCAGTTACATCCTGCCACCACACTGTCTGAGCACTGCATGTTATACAACTGGCTGGGCTTTCTTATATTTCTTGTAACTAATTTGTCTCAGTGTACAGAGGTGTTAAATATTCACTTCCTGCATATTTCCAGGTTCCTTTCATCCAACCTACCATGTTCTACTTTGCTGTTTTCAAGGCTCCTTGGAAATCCCTGTGATGTAAAAAGTAAAGGGAAATAAGAGAATAGAAGCAAAAAGGTAAAAATGACTCAGAGACTCCATTTTATTCACTGGATGAAATAAATGGAAACAGGAAGTCAGAAAGAAGAGCTTGTTTTTAGAAAGTTTTATGAGAAGGGAATTTATTTTTAAAAAAATAGTAAATGTTAAAATACTGTGACTTAGTTGTGTACAAATTTTCCCAATGTTTTCACTAAATTGATTATTATTAAAAGGATGTCTTTTCATTCCCACTTCTTTTTGATGGTATGATTTTAATAAAATGGCTATTTTCTGAATCAGATGTCCACATAAGATTTTGTATTTGAGCATATTCTCACAATTTTTCTACCCACTACTATAATAATTATGTGAAACAAGTAAGACTCTCTCCCAATATTATCAGCACTATATAATAAATTTTAAAATGTTAAATAATTAAAAATAATTGATGAATTTTTAAAACCCAAATCTTTCTGATATACTATTAATTTATAAATCAATCAACATTTCCTCTGTATGTATGGAAGTGATTATTTCAGTAAATTACTTTTTAAAAAAATCACAATTAAAGATAGTTCAATTTACTGGGCTTTACTGGAATTCTATTCTTATAATGCAGCTATCTTAATCGATCCATTTTAAAACCTCATATAACAGTAATTCAACTTTTAATGAATTAGATTTAAATGACTGGAGAAACATGCAAATTTTAGATAGATAGCATATTTAACATTTTCTAAGAAGATGTTAAAATATCTTTCTATTATAATCGTAGGTCTTCAAAGAATATAGGCTGTGATCATTTCAACGAGTATTCACAGCTGACCACAATAAAATATCTTAAGTTCTGATACTTACCTCAGACAAATATTTATTAAACTTACCCAAAGCTTTAATAAATATAAAAACAATGACTGGATTTATTTTGTTGTATATATTTTCACTTCTATTCCAACTTTGTGTGCTTACGTACCACGTTTAAGCAGCCTCAAATCTAGATAACTTTATTTTATCCTAAAATATAATGCCTGACAGAAGAACAATTTTGGACACAATTTCCTTAGGCAGCATAAACTACACAAAAAATGATCATAATGGTTATATCATGCTATCTGTGATTGTTATTTTTGCCAATTTTAGGCAAGCTTTTTGAAAATATTATTTTAAACATGTTACACCCCAAATGATTGAAATTTGACTTTTCCTAAGTCCTCTATCTGAGCATAAGGTACACCCAAACAGAAGAACCCTTCATGTCTCCTCTTAATACAGATAATTGCTAATAAATGTTAATGGTAATTTCAAGAACAATCCAAAAACAATATTATGAAATGTAAGTTTTGTGTTCACATAGACAGAGACATATACTAGTACATATTTGCAATGGCTTCTTTAAACTATGGAGCAATAATTAAAATGACAGAAGTCTTATGTCCTGTAGCGATAATCTTACAATATTTTTAACCAGTACTCAACCTCTCAGAAATTGCTTTTGTTCTAATTAATAGAATTACTTTCATTTATTCAATATTTAGCATCTTCTGTGCAATAGATACAATTTACTTGCTTAGGTTTCAAAGATTGTTCTATGATAAGTGCTCTAATAATTGAAAGAGCATTATGGTGTATTGTGAAAATGAACACTAACACCTATGATTTTTCACAGGGAGAGGAATGCTCTATTTGAAGTTCTGAGAAAGTTTTCACAGATGAGGGAAACACTTAAATATAAAATATTTATTGTATAGATTATTACATGGAAAGAGCCATTTCTTATTTTTTTTAAATAATAATCACATTGGAATCTTGAAGGACAAGAGAAATTTTGCCTGTCAGAGAGAATGGGAAAGTCCTCATTGGTAAGAAAGTCCTTCGAAAACTAAAGCCTAGAGAGATAAAGCTAATACTTCTGCTGAATTTCAGTCACAATTAATACATTTTTACCTGTACATGAAAATCAGTGGATCTTTCTTTCAGCATAGTTTCTCTAATAAAAATGTACTCAACTAAAAAAAGCTACCACAAGGTATTAAAATAATTTATCGAAGATAGTCTTCTATTCTGAGAAAGAACTCTTAGGGAATTCTGTTACCCAAACACCTGTCAACTGATCAAATGAAGATGAGATATCACCTAGACTGAGTTACTTGTTTCATGGTGTTTAAGTAGAACTTTTCACATTACTGATTAATCAACATCAAAAATTATAAATTCCATAAGAATTTCCATGGGGGTAAGTTAAACTAGAACAATACCAGAGATAAGAAAATAATTATTGCTTGATATAAACATATGTAACTCTACTTGGAAAGTTGTGATGTGTGTAAGTGTATGTGTGTGTTTGGGATGGGGGGGTGGTTCTGTACTGGCTATATCATAAATAAAAGCTAAAAATACCTTATATACTGTAATAAGAATAACATGATGATTTATTAAAGTGATGAACTTTTATGAAGTAAAATGTAAAATATCGTGTGTCCTGAATTCAGGAATCAGCTTAGGTAAATCTCCATTTTGTTTTGATCTTTATAATTTCTTGCTAAGATCCCAGTATATCTACCATGTCTTTCAGCTGGTTTTGACAAAAAGCAAAACAATGCCCTCACTTGTATGATCCAGTAATTAGGATACTGACAAAATTTGATAATCCCACAGATCTACTCATTGTTTAGGTTATACAATGCTTCTATACAATTCAACTTTATGCTGCATCTTGAATATAGTCTCTTTGGAAAAACAAAGTCAATAAATAAAATTCACAAACTACTGAACTAGAGTAACAAGACAAAGGGGCATGCAAATGTATGTGTGCCTATGTGTGTGTTTGTAAAAAAAAAAAAAAACTGCTCTCATAAATGTAATGTCTTTACATTAACAAACTTTCTTCTTTGTATTTTATTTCCACTTTGTAAGTTTATTTATTCATTTATTTACTTATGTTTAGAGTATCGTCTCTTCTGAACATCATCAGGTTTTCATATGATGTGTAGAAATACTAACATTCTGAGGCTGCATTCAATGCTAATAATAGACAACAAGGCTAATCATAGACAACAAGACAGATGAAAAAAATACCTGAATTAAATCAGTGTGGTAATGAAACAACCAACTCTGTATCTCGCGACACTTCAGAACTTCCTTTATAAAGTTAACGGGTTTTGTTATTGTTTAAGCCATGTTAAATTCAGATTTCTGTTATTTGTACTCAAAGTATCTTCATTAATACATTGGATTTGGCTCTAAACATGCTTGCATTGTGGTCTTGGGTCCTCCACTTACTAACTGTATGACTTGACTTGCATATAATGCAGTCTCTTTAAGGCTTACTTTGTACAAAGAATTATTTTGGCAACTAACTGACATAATATGTATGAGCATATATTGACATTGCAAAGTTGTACACTTGAGGACTGATGATAATAACCTGCAATGAATAACATGAGTCACTATATTTTATCTTATAGGCATTTGCATTTGTCAACAGTGTGCCTCTACTCAATATTTTCAATTTTATCTTTTTATATTTATTGAAAAATAATAGTAATTCATGAATAAATCCAAGCTAGTCACTGCCTGTAAGTAAACCATCATTAGAAGTATTTGAAGTATATTCTTTTCTTTGCATGGAATAATCTCAAATCATGCTGTATCTACTTAAGTCATAACTGACTCAATTACAATACTATTAAGATACCCCCAGCCTTCATGTTACATCCACAATGATTTCTCTCTCAAATGAACAAATCTTATGAAAAACACATTTGGTCTTAATTATTTATTTTCTTCTAACATTGTGTGTATATTGTTAAATTATTGTATCCAATAGCTTAAGTCATTTTAATAAATTGTCATTTGTTTTAAAATATTGAATGTATTAATGTCATTTGAATATTTACATTGCATGTGCACTTTACATTTATGACCAGTTATTCTAGTCTAAATCATTTTTGGAAACTTTCTCAATATTATTACCTTAAGAATATCCATCAATAATTCAAATTTTTACATTCCTCTGTATGACAATCTACTTTATGGATTTTGGGTTTACTTTCTATCCTCACCTAATTGTTGCACTTTGAAATGCTATTATTTCCAACCATATTGTGAGTTATATAAATAGAATTATTATGTGTCATATATTTTGCATTTTCTACACTATACTCTGCAATTGGTACAAAGATTACTTAAAAAACTCACGAAATGATAAAATTGAGAAATTCAAAACTTTCTAAAATATTTAGATTGCTACACTGAGATTGGAAGTGAATATACACGTCTTGTAAATATATAAATTGATGAAAAAAGCATGTTAGACTATTAATAACTATTTCATTAGTAAAAAGAATACTATAATATATACTTTTTTAAAGTTTAAAACAATGAAATGTATTATTACAAATTTAGATTTATTTCTTTTTATTTCTTTATAATTTTATTGAACTTTTAAATTCAGAGGTACATGTGCAGGTTTGTTATGTAGGTTAATTTTGTTAATTTTAGCCTTCCCTTCATTGTTGCAATGTAAGTTTTATTATTGTCCATATTATACCAGCTAAAAAACATATTTTTCCTTTGATTATGATTCTTCAGACAAGTTCAAGAAAAGTCTTTTGAATTTTATGATGATTTTTAAAATCTGGGTACCCCCCAAGGTTCCAAACAGAATAATTTAGATTCTGTGTGCAACTCAGTGAAAAAGGTATTTCTCAGATCCTCTCTCAAAGTACAAGTATTTAAATATTTCATGTCAAACAAAAGAAGACATGTATTTTATTTGAGTTCGATTTTCCATCTTACCTCTTCTCAGACATGAGTGTATTGCTGTCCAAAGACTCAAGAACACTTTAATTCAAGTTCACTTATTCACGGAGGATGAGAATAAAGTATCTACTTTCTCCATTATTGCTGTAATTTAGTTTTAAAAATCCTGTTTATCTCTTAAACATGGAAGTGACATGAAACTTGTTTTAACTGTTTCTGAAATCAGAAACAGAATAAAACAAACAAAAATCAAAAATCTGTATGCACAGACATGTCTGCTATATACAAATAGGGCAAATTAAGAGCAAGACAATGTATGTTTTCAAGTGATGTTAATTCTGAAAACAAAAGTAGAAAACATAAAATATTACAGGGAATCAAATAACTATTACTCAGTTGCATTTAAAAGATTGCCAAAGTAGATGAGTTAAGTGGACTTTTTGAGAATACTGAATTCTGGATGGTACGGCTGTGTCAATGTGCCCATACCTCTATAATATTTCATTGATATATCAATCACATGATTCATGTGCTATTGGTTTTTAGTAATTCAGTTCCCCAAGTAATCTGTTTATTAAAATTATTTGACTTAGGAGAGAAAAATATAACATGCTGTCAATATAATGTCATTTTCTAGATCAAAAGTAATAAAGTCATTGTTGACAATCAAATTTGAGGCACACAATATTTTAATGGAATGAAATACACTAATAATATTAGTTCATAATAATTAATGTTACTGTTTGTTTTAAATAGACAAAACCACAAACAATTAATACAACAAGGACAAAATGTTGGGAGATAAATGAGGAGAAATCCAATAATTACTCATTAAGTTAGTTGAGACACCCCTGAGTAGAAGATATTTGAGCTGCATATTGAGGGACAAATATAAGAAAACAATTGGGAGGGAAAATATCTTTAAGTTGTCTAAGAGTACATGGCATTAAGAAATCACATGGAAATCAGTGTGACTTGAGCAAAGACTTGTAAGAGAAATAGGTTCAATGTAATTTATGAAGAAGTCCTATATGACACATTTATTTGGGGGTTTAATAAAAGGATTTTATATTTTGTTTTTATTGGTAACGTAGAGCTCCCTCATTATAAAAACTCTCAATAAACTGGAAAAATATAAAGACTCATTTTTCAGAGCATTATTTCTGGCAGCCTTAAGAAAAACAGAAATTGGGGGAAGTAGGATAGGATTCTTAGTTATGAGGAAATGTCAAATGCTCCATAAGTACTCAGGGAAATCTGTAAGTACGCAAACATGGTACTTTTTAAAAAATTTAGGCCAGGCATGGTTGCTCATGCAAATAATCCTAGCAGTTGGGGAGGCTGAGATGGGTGGATCATTTGAACCCAGGAGTTTAAGACCAGCCTTGGCAACATGGTGAGACCCTGTCTCTAAAACAAACACAAAAATTAGCCTGCTGTGGTGGTGCACACCTGGGTCCCAACTACTCAAGAAGCTGACATGGGAGGATCACTTGAGCCCAGGAAGTTGAGGCTGCAATGAGCTGAGATTGCACCACTGCACTTAGCCTGGTCAACAGGAGTGAGACCCTGTTCCAAAAAAAAAAAACAAAAACAAAAAAAAAAAAAGCCAATTAAAAAATAAATAAAATGACTTAGACTATAACATTCTTATACACCAGTAACAGACAAACAGAGAGCCAAATGATGAATGAGCTTCCATTCACAACAGCTTTGAAGAGAATAAAATACCTATGAATCCAACTTACAAGGGATGTAAAGGACCTCTTCAAGGAGAACTACAAACCACTGCTCAGCGAAATACAAAAGGACACAAACAAATGGAAGAACATACCATGCTCATGGATAGGAAGAATCAATATTGTGAAAATGGCCATACTGCCCAAGGTAATTTATAGATTCAATGCCATCCCCATCAAGCTACCAATGAGTTTCTTCACAGAATTTGGAAAAAAACTGCTTTAAAGTTCACATGGAACCAAAAAAGACCTCACATTGCCAAGACAATTCTAAGCCAAAAGAACAAAGCTGGAGGCATCACACTACCTGACTTCAAACTATATTACAAGGCTACAGTAACCAAAACAGCATGGTACTGGTACCAAAACAGAGATATAGACCAATGGAACAGAACAGAGCCCTCAGAAATAATATTACACATCTACAGCCATCTGATCTTTGGCAAACCTGACAAAAAGAAGAAATGGGGAAAGGATTCCCTATTTAATAAATGGTGCTGGGAAAATTGGCTAGCCATAAGTAGAAAGCTGAAAATGGATCCTTTCTTTACTTCTTATACAAAAATTAATTCAAGATTAATTATTGATTAATCTTGAATAGATTAATCTAATTGATTAATCTATTCAAATCTCTAAAAGATTAGAGACTTAAATGTTAGACCTAAAACCATAAAAACCCTAGAAGAAAACCTAGGTAATACCATTCAGGACATAGGCATGGGCAAGGACTTCATGTCTAAAGCACCAAAAGCAATGGCAACAAAAGCCAAAATTGACAAATGGGATCTAATTAAACTAAAGAGCTTCTGCACAGCAAAAGAAACTACCATCAGAGTAAACAGGCACCCTATAGAATGGGAGAACATTTTTGCCATCTACTCATCTCACAAAGGGCTAATATCCAGAACCTATAAAGAACTCAATCAAATTTACAAGAAAAAAAAAAAACCAACAACCGCATCAAAAAGGGGGTGAAGGATATGAACAGATACTTCTCAAAAGAAGACATTCATACAGCCAACAGACACATGAAAAAATGCTCATCATCATCACTGGCCATCAGAGAAATGCAAATCAAAACCACAATGAGATAACATCTCACACCAGTTAGAATGGCAGTCATTAAAAAATCAGGAAACAATAGGTGCTGGAGAGGATGTGGAGAAATAGGAACACTTTTACACTGTTGGTGGGATTGTAAACTAGTTCAACCATTGTGGAAAACAGTATGGTGATTCCTCAGGATCTAGAAGTAGAAATACCATTTGACCCAGCCATCCCATTACTTGGGATATACCCAAAGGATTGTAAGTCATGCTGCTATAAAGATCCATGCTCACGTATGTTTATTGCTGCACTATTCACAATAGCAAAGACTTGGAATCAACCCTAATGTCCATCAGTGACAGACTGGATTAAGAAAATGTGGCACATATACACCATGGAATACTATGCAGCCATAAAAAAGGATGAGTTCGTGTCCTTTGTAGGGACATGGATGCAAATGAAAACCATCATTCTCAGCAAACTATCACAAGAACAGAAAACCAAATACCACATGTTCTGACTCATAGGTGGGAATTGAACAAAGTGATCACTTGGACACAGGAAGGGGATCATCACACACAGGGTCCTATTGTGGGGAGGGGTGTGGGGGAGGGATAGCATTAGGAGATATACCTAATGTAAATGACGAGTTGATGGGTGCAGCACACCAACATGGCACATGTATACATATGTAACAAACCTTCACGTTGTGCACATGTACCCTAGAACTTAAAGTATAATAAAAATTATATATTAATACGCACACAGGCATAACTAAAAGTCTCATGACAAAATTTTTAACCTTACTGTATTTGATGAGCTCTGATGAATTTTTCTGTTTTTTTTTTTTAATAGACAAGGTTATTATGACACAGCTAATTGATTTCACAGCCAGCTCATAGGCTATAACCTACACTTAAAAAATAGGGGTGCTATGGTTTGAATGTGTCCCTCAAGTTTCATGTGTTGGCAATGTAATCCCCAAATACATATGTTGACGGCATTTGATGGTGGGGCCTTTGGGAGGTAAGTAGGATTAGATGTGGTCTTCAGGGCGGGGTCCTTAGCTTGGAACTGGTGACTTTATAAGAACTCCAGCCTGGGCAACAGAGTGAGATCCTGTCTCAATTGAGGTAGCAGGCTTGCTCTGTCTGCCCACGTGATGGGACTCCCACCATGTCACCATGTTGTGATATAGCAAGAAGGCCTTCTCCAGATGCTAGTGCTGTGATCTTGGACTTCCCAGCCTCCAGAACTACTTGGAAGAGAAGTTTTTATTTATATATATTTTAATGCATCATACGTTATATATGTATATTAAGATGTTTACATCTTTTATATTAAGAATTGAATGACAGATGGATAGTTCTGTCAAACTACTGTTACATCATAAAGTTAAATTATAGAAGGCCAAACTTACTCAAAAAGAATTCATCTTTGTTTTGGAATGGATAATCTATAAAATTAGAAAAAACATCTTAAAAGTCTTTATAGTCTGATGTCTGTCATAGGACAGAATAGGACACTATAGGCCCCTACTGGCCTAGATCTGGCATTGCTTGTGTCATTTTGCAGACAGTCTCTAATCACAAATAATTATCTACTCTTTATAAATTAGTCAGTTGGTGGTATTCAGTTACAACAACATAAAATGGACTAATACAACAGGGAAACTAATAATGAAGTTCTGAATTGAAACATGGAGGTAAGAAAAAACTTTCTAGTTACAGTTGGTTTAAGAATAACAGCTATGGCCATACTGCCCAAGGTAATTTATAGATTCAATGCCATCCCCATCAAGCTACCAATGAGTTTCTTCACAGAATTGGAAAAAACTGCTTTAAAGTTCATATGGAACCAAAAAAGAGCCCACATCTCCAAGACAATCCTAAGTCAAAAGAACAAAGCTGGAGGCATCACGCTACCTGACTTCAAACTATACTACAAGGCTACAGTAACCAAAACAGCATGGTACTGGTACCAAAACAGAGATATAGACCAATGGAACAGAACAGAGTCCTCAGAAATAATACCACACATCTACAGCCATCTGATCTTTGACAAACCTGAGAGAAACAAGAAATGGGGAAAGGATTCCCTATTTAATAAATGGTGCTGGGAAAATTGGCTAGCCATAAGTAGAAAGCTGAAACTGGATCCTTTCCTTACTCCTTATACGAAAATTAATTCAAGATGGATTAGAGACTTAAATGTTACACCTAATACCATAAAAATCCTAGAGGAAAACCTAGGTAGCACCATTCAGGACATAGGCATGGGCAAAGACTTCATGTCTAAAACACCAAAAGCAACGGCAACAAAAGCCAAAATTGACAAATGGGATCTCATTAAATTAAAGAGCTTCTGCACAGCAAAAGAAACTACCATCAGAGTGAACAGGCAACCTACAGAATGGGAGAACATTTTTGCAATCTACTCATCTGACAAAGGGCTAACATCCAGAACCTACAAAGAACTCAAACAAATTTACAAGAAAAAAACAAACAGCCCCATCAAAAAGTGGGCAAAGGATATGAACAGACAGTTCTCAAAAGAAGACATTCATACAGCCAACAGACACATGAAAAAATGCTCATCATCACTGGCCGTCAGAGAAATGCAAATCAAAACCACAATGAGATACCATCTCACACCAGTTAGAATGGCGATCATTAAAAAGTCAGGAAACAACAGGTGCTGGAGAGGATGTGGAGAAATAGGAACACTTTTACACTGTTGGTGGGATTGTAAACTAGTTCAACCATTATGGAAAACAGTATGGCGATTCCTCAAGGATCTAGAACTAGATGTACCATATGACCCAGCCATCCCATTACTGGGTATATACCCAAAGGATTATAAATTATGCTGCTATAAAGACACATGCACACGTATGTTTATTGCGGCACTATTCACAATAGCAAAGACTTGGAATCAACCCAACTGTCCATCAGTGACAGATTGGATTAAGAAAATGTGGCACATATACACCATGGAATACTATGCAGCCATAAAAAAGGATGAGTTTGCATCCTTTGTAGGGACATGGATGCAGCTGGAAACCATCATTCTTAGCAAACTATCACAGGAACAGAAAACCAAACACCGCATGTTCTCACTCATAGGTGGGAAATGAACAATAAGATCACTTGGACTCAGGAAGGGGAACATCACACACAGGGGCCTATCATGGGGAGGGGGGAGGGGGGAGGGATTGCATTGGGAGTTATACCTGATGTAAATGACGAGTTGATGGGTGCAGCACACCAACATGGCACAAGTATACATATGTAACAAACCTGCACGTTATGCACATGTACCCTACAACTTAAAGTATAATAATAATAAATAAATTTAAAAAAAAAAAGAAAAGTGCTTTTCAAGCTTGTTAGAAAGCAATAGAAAAAATCACAATGAAATAAACTTGTTTTTAAGCTTAAAATATATTTTATATGAATTTATCAGTATTTTAAAATGGAATAATCATTACTGAAATTACAACAAATTAAAATTGTTTTAAATTATATATTTATTTCCAAAATGTTAATAAAACCTGCTATAAAGAAAAAAAAAAAGAATAACAGCTAACATTCATCAAGTACTCAGTTGTCAAGCTCATTTTATAAATTATCTTATTCAATCATATAAAATTCCCAGGAGGTGGTTGCTTTTTTTATGCAATTTTACCTATGATAAACATGCACAGAGAAAGAGAAATAACTTATCAGAAATCACAGGTTGAAATGTTGGAGCAGAAATTCAAACTCAGGTTGCCCGATTATGTGTTTTACAATTAAATTATACTACTGCAAAAAGGTGATTAAATAGTCATGGGAGATAAAAGAAGATTAGAAGTATTCAGAGACACATAAATTATCTGAATATAACATTACAAAATTGTTATCTTGAAAACATAAACATAATATTGCATATAGTCAAAGCCAATATTAAACAGTCAGATGTAAAAATAATAAACAATTTGTATAACTTTAGACAATATCTAAACCTAAATTTTTAATAAGGCTGTTAAATATATTTATTCAACAAAATTATGAGTTTTGACATGGCACAAATTAGGACTTTGACAATGGTCTCCACCTACATAGCTATCTTTCTATCATCTGTCCATGTGTCTTTCTATGTTTCTATGTATCTGTGTATCTATCTATCTATCTATCTATCTATCTATCTATCTATCTATCAATCATCTATCCTATTTTTTATAGAAGCATAAATACATTGAAAACATGAAGAGATAAAATATCTAGGTAAATAAAACATTTAAAATCAGTACTGCTTGGTAACTTTTCAAAGAAGAGACTGAATTAAATGAATTTGTCATAAGTGCTTTTAACTTTCAGCAAGCAATTCTAGGAGGAAACAAAAAATGCTAATACATAAAAATTTTATGTGTTATTAAGCAAAAGAGTCAATGTAGATTTCCTGGGTAGAAGGCCTTTAAAATATTTTTATTTGTTTTTATACTGAAATAAGTTTATTTCAAGACTCCCCCTAACAAAAACCAAAACCAAAACAAAAAGAAATGTTGTCTTCTTTTTTTTTTTTTTTTTTAGTAGAATGCTTTTAAGAAGGCCTTGATTTTAGCCTAACAAAGTGTAATAATATTTCTTGGGTGATATGTTAGTTTATTGAATTACAACTTGAGTTATTTAGACCCAACATTCATTATGGACCCTAATTAATTACATAACCAACCATAATAAAAACATGAAAGAATGTCATTTATAATGGTGAATGATAATAGCAGTACCTAGCCCATGTTTAGGTTGCATTCAACCCGTACCAGGCCTTTTTAATATTTCTTATACTAACAATGTAAAAATTGTAACATCCTTCAAGGTCCAATGTGAATTGTATGTCCATGAAATTTCTTAGTATGATTAATGTATTCACATTTATACTTTGTGAAGGAATTTGGAGGAAAAGGCAAAAAGCCACAATAATAATAAATTTTGTAAAATTAAAGTGAACCATATGCTATTTTTGTGTACTCCATGATACATAATACAAAGATTATCATAGAGTAGGTACTGATTACATTTTTAAAACTACTTATTTTCATAGTAAATCATACAATTCCTTGTAATCCTTGCTCACTAGACAAAATTCTTCAGTGTGGCCAGGCATTACTATCCAGGCTATGTTGCCTTCCCCATTTGACTGAAAATGGCCAGAATCATGAAGACTTTTTTAGAGGTTATGGATAAAATTTACTTTGCTTTAACAATGATGTTTCAGCTTACTAATGCCCATTTCAGCAGTTAAATTTATGCATTTATAAATTTATGCATTGGCCCTCTTTGGTGAACAGAACCATTTGTCTTCTCTTCTTGGTAACTACTCTCTCTACCTAGACTTCCCTGCCAGCACCTCTTTGAACCTGTGATAAAGGAAGTTTGACATTAAATACTATTGTTCAACTATAAAGCATCTTTTCAGTTAAGTGTAACAACAACAACAACAGATTTATGTATGCGTCATATCATATCAACTATAAATTGATGGCTCGTTAATTAAAGTTTTTTTTCCTAGACACTACACAAAAGTTACAGGGATCATACAGTTTTGTCCTTGCCACAACCCAAGGCAGGATTGTATTATGATTATTTTACCTAATTAAATGATGAGTAAACCAAAATTTAGAAATGTTAAGTAACTTGTTTGTGGTATGCTTACCAGTAAGTGGCAGAGCAGAGATTCAAACCAAGGATTGTGCTTCCAGGCTTCAAGCTGCTACAGACAGAACTGAAAAATAGAATATTAAACAAACAATCAATATGCATATATAGCTAATTTAAAGTTGTAAAAATAAAAATAAATATTTTAAAAAGGAAAATTATGCTTTTTATCTGATTACTTTATTACTTTGCTCATTGCTGTCTTCTAATATACTGTTCTCTAAATCCATTGACTAAGAGTCAACATCTAAGTCTCTTCTGGGGTCAGAAAAGAACAAGTAATAAAGTTCTATAAAGTCAATCACTGTTAGAATGATATTTACAGCTATTAGTTTCAATATTTGGTTGAAAGTATCTTGGTGGTTAAAACATCATAAGATGGAAATAGTAATAAAAATATTTTGGAGATAAAATATGTCTTTAGTGTGTGAAATTAAATATAAATATTGCATAAATTCAACCCAAATATGTTAATTCAATTTCCCATGTAGAGCACATTTATTATATTAAGTATGGAGCAAAGAAAGGGAGATCAGTATCCATAAATGGTATTTTTTTCCGGAAATAATGTAGTCTGCGCTCCCATAACAAAGAATATCTCTTCTGTGACAGGGTCAACTATTTTATTTATTTATTTATTTATTTAGAGACGGAGTTTTGCTCTGTCGCAAGGCTGCAGTGCAGTGGCGCGATCTCCGCTCATTGCAACCTCTGCCTGCCGGTTCAAGTAATTCCCCTGCTTCAGCCTCCCAAATAGCTGGGACTACAGGCGCGCCGCCATGCCCGGCTAATTTTTTTGGTATATTAGTAGAGACGGGGTTTCACCATGTTGGCCGGAATGGTCTTGATTTCCTGACCTCATGATCTGCCAGCCTCTGCTTCCCAAAGTGCTAGGATTACAGGCGTGAGCCACCGAGCCCGGCCCAGGGCCAACTATTATCAACCAGAATGAGCAATGTGTCTTCTTGTACCAGGTACAGATCAACAGTTCTGATTCTCTGTCTTACAGATACTTTTCTCCTTCAGTAGTTGTACTTCAGGTTGTAATCAGTCCTTGCTTTCCTGCCTTCTTATCCAGGAAACATTTTACATTTGAGGTTCTATTTTACATGTCTAATGTCATCCAGTATGTCTTTATTTTGTAACTTGACTTATCTAGTTCTATATTTATCTGTTGTTATCTTTCTCTTTTTTTTTTCAGGGTAGGGGTACTGATTTTTATGGAAATATCCACAACGTGCCCTCTCTAAATATGAATTATGCATACATTATATGAATATATTTTTCCAATTTTATATAAGAATTATAAAAGTAGAGCTGCATTTTGATTTTGGGTGATGATTATTGCATCCTTCTACCTGGGTAGTAGATGTTGGCAAATAGTTAAATATCAGGACCTAAAGATAAAGAAATCCTGTGGCTCCTTTTAAGTTTAACTTTGGTTATGACTACATATTTTGGTTTGAAATATATGTGGTCCAGAAAAATTTAGTGTAAACATAATTTCAAACACAAATAAGAAATCACTTTTTAAAATCCAACATAAATGTTTTAAATTTCTTCTTCTTGCAGAATTGATCTAAGATCTTTGTTTCTTCCCCAAAAGAATACATAATTGAGATATAATCACATATTTGACTTTACATCAAAAGTACAAGAAAAAACTAATTAGACAAAAATAAAGTATGCTTATATTAACAAAACATACACAGGAAAGAACTTTATAAGACAGAGGTTGTCACATGCAGTGGCTAACACCTGTAATCCCGGCACTTTGGGAGGCCGAGGTGGGCAGATAGCTTGAGCTCAGTTGTTCCAGACCCTCCTGGGCAATATGGTGAAATCCTGCCTCTACTAAAAATAAAGAAAATTAGCCGGACATGGTGGTCTGTGCCTGTAGTCCCAGCTACTCGGGAGGCAGAGGTGGGAGGATGACTTGATCCAAGGAGGCAGAGGTTGCAGTAAGCTGAGATGGAGCCACTGAACTTTAGTCTGGGCAACAGAGCCAGACCCGATCTCAAAAAGAGAAAAACGATAGGAAAGAAAAGAAAAGAAGGAAGGAAAGGAGGTAATTTGTGTAAATGCTTATGTAAAATTTTGCTAGACAGCTTATTTCAACTCTAGCTGACTTGAATTCCAGTGATCCCCAGCTCCTTAAATGTACCAAATTGCTTCTGAAACTTAAGATCGCCATGATTGCCAACATCTTCCATGACAGGCAGGCTTAGTTTCAAGGAGACTGTCTTTACTGAAATTGTCCTTAATAATATTGCTTTTATTAATTCCTATAGGTTTTAAAGAAGTGAATTACTTCTGATATCAGTTAAACACTTTGAGTTTATCAATGAGTAAATCTCAAGATAATCAACTCAAATACTCAGAGCCCTTGTTGTGCTTACCGGGGGAACCCTTAGGAAGATTCAGAAACTTGTGTAATTGATTATGTATATCCCAAAGTTTTCCTCCTGAATAATTCTGTATTGTCGTAATGTTTTCATTTATTATACTTGCTTAAAATGAATATATATATGGAATTATATAAACATTATATTTGTTATTGTATAAAAAACGTTATTCTTTCAAATTTAATAATAACATTAAAATAGAGGATTTGTGAAGTCTATTATCAAATGTATTTTATTAAAATTTATTCCAGTATAGCATTGTATGGTGGATATCAAAAGGAGAATCATATTTAAATGCATAGGTGTTTTTATTAATAGACTGTATTGGGCTTTCAAAAAAAATAGCATCTAGTAAGGCCCTCCAGGATTAGTTTCAGGCCCATAGCTATTTAACATATTTATTAACAATCTGGATAGAGTGCTGAAGAGCAGATGATTCAAAATTGAGAGGAAGAGCAAATACTATGCTAGAAGATTTAAGATTCAATGAGATCTAGAGAGATTAAAAGAATGGGCAAAGGGGTGCTTAAGTCAGCTTTAGCACATGCATTAGTAAAGAAAGAAGTAAACATTTTAAATTGGAACTTTAAGCAGACTCCTCTTTTGCAATGGAGAGATTTGCAACAACGTGTTCTAGCAAAGCAGTATTGAATACATATTGAATATGTATATAATTAAATTATTCAATTATGCACATTATTATTTAAGATCCATGCCTATGTTGTGCCAGAAGGAGACTCTACCTACTCAGATGCAAAACAATGAATGAATCACCACCACAGAAGAACTATGGACAAAAGGTTAATTTTATCATAAAATGATACAAAATTCAGCAGTTGGATATAGAACAGGAGACAAGAACTTAAATCATAATGCAGGACTAAACCAGCACTGGGGCATAATTCTTCTGTTCTCTATAAAGAACATACTGATAGTGTGGAGAACATATAGAGAACACCCAGAGAGAAGAGTCATAAAGTAAATCATAGTGTGAAAAATTTAAAGAGTAAAATGTGAGCAATGAGAACAGAGATTATGATGAATTGAAAAAATGAGTAGTTATTAAGAAATTATTTGATTATTATACAGAATTTCCTGAAATAATTTAATTAAAACAAATAAAATACAGATAGAATTGTTGAGGCATTTAAAATTCAACAAAATCCTTCATTGTTCATAATGATAAAGACTCACTGCTCTGGGTTTCAAGACATGTTTTTGTGCAGTTCAGACAGTTTATTTTCCTATTTTTTCAGACATTTTGCTTGTGTTTTGTTAACTAATACTTTAGTTGTCCAGTAAACTCATTGTAGGAATTTTAGTTTCGAAATATCCTTTTAAGGATCTTCTCCAATATATTTTATTTGGCTTTTTTTTTTTTATAACTGCGCATTTGATTTTAAGAGAAAAAGCAGGACAAATAGAACTAGAAAACTAGGATAATTCATTATCAGGTTATAGCAGCACTAGCCTATATTATATTCACACATAAGATGTTATAAACAATGAAAATGTAGACGTAACTTTCAGAAGAAAAGCATGTTGATATCTAATGATGTCTAATGGAAGTATTTAAATTTAGCTAGATGTTAGAAATTGCATAGGCATGCATTGAGAATATTCAGGACTAATTAGGCATAGAGAATATTAGGGAGTGATTAGGAAGTTAATGTGATGTGTCAATTATTTTAAAATGAGAGGGATATAACTGCATTGAATATAAATTGTGATTTCTAGACAATATAAAAACTTGGTACGTGTAAACCTAGTAATCTGCTGTTTCATTTTAAAAATCGCATTACTTTTCCAACCATAAATTCCACGTTCTGTATTCATAATCTAAAGAAAGTTTAAGGGAATATAATATTAAATGTTTGCTGATTTTAAAGTAGCACCTATTTTTAAAGGGACTGGTTAGCCCAGAATATGCATAACATTTAATAATATTATTTAAATAAATTTGAAGAAACTAATTTGTACACTAAGGTGACACACTGACAGGCAGGAAATGAGAGATGTGAAGCTGGGAAAAAATGGAGAAAGGCTCAGGAATTACTGAGGGGGTTCTGTTTTACATTGGTAATGTGTTAAAGCCTCCAGTTTCACTGTTTTGGTGGTTTGGAATGATGCTTCCTTGGAAAGGCTTTGATAAACCTCAGAGGAAGCCTAGTGATGCTTGGTGAGGTATCTGTGATTTGAAAAGGAGAAGTGAAGGCAAGTAATTTCAATTAAATATTAATTTAATGAGGTTAAAAACATCAGAAGTATGTTTTACTCTGGACTTACCAGTGTATTAATACTGGTATTCATCCAGAATATCAGTAAAGACAGGATGATTTCTGTCACATCACATCCATTCTCCACAAAATTATCTCATGTAACAATTACAGTTTTTATTACTTACCTTGAAGGCTGTAATTTCTACCTATCTTGTCCAGAATTTTCTAAAGGATTTTTTCCACTTTCAGAATGACAATTACCTTTTGTTGAAGTCTAATCCTTTATAACTTTCTGTTAGAATGTAGTCTTTTTTTATAATTTTTTTTCCTTCTTTTCTGGTTGCTAGTTAGCATTAATACATCAATGCATAATTAGGTTAAAAATACTCTTTAAATGTATTCTGCTAAAGATATTACCACCTATTAAATTTGTGACAAATCTCATTATTAAGCACACAAGCCCAGCCTCCTCCTTGGTATTTAAAAAAAATATGAGATTATGATTCTTAAAATATCATTTAAATGAAACAAACATTCTCTATTCTCATTAAAATCTAAATTTTTCCCCTAGGAGTTTAATTTAGTGACATTTTCTTTTCTCATATTACCTTTGGTTGCTATTCAAAAAATAGAACTTGGCTTTAATGTTGTTTTTATTACTTAAATTAACAACAAACATTACTAAGCACAGTGTTATGCATTCTAAGTGAAAAGTTGCTTTTAAAATAGATATGTATATTTTATACATGTATTAAATTTTTAAGTAGACTTTTTAAAAATTCAGGCTTTATACAACTATGTTGGATGACAGTAGTAGTGGATTTCTCAAAATTTTAACTGATGTAAGTCCAACTATATCAGTTAATGCCAATAATAAACTACCGTTAAATAGTTTTTGTGTATTTAAGGTTATGTCATTATGCATTTTTTAAAAATTAGAATGGTAAGACGTTACATGCAAAATGTAATGGGATTTTCAAAAATATAGGAAGAAACTCTAATCATAAAAAATGTCATGAACAAAATAAAAGGCAACACAAATTGTGCTTTAGACACACATTTTCTGTGTCTGTGTATATATGTATAAAAATCTGAACTTATGCTCATGTGAAGTGCATAAAAGTATGTGTGATTTTTCCTCTTGGGCAATGTAGTGATTGGAAAATTTCTGAATTACTTTATATGCTTGTTACAACTTTTAAAATATAGTTCTTGAGAGTTCTGATCCAAAGATAAAAAAGGTACTTTATTTAGCTTAGTTTTACTAACTTGAAGAAAAATATAAAGGAAAAAGTATACTTGGACTTCTGTTATTACTTCTTTTTTTTTTTTTTTTTCCATGAACACGTAAGCTGAGATGACTAGTTTAGAGCATAGGTGCTGGACATGGAATAATAAAAACATGAACTCATCAACCGTTTTCATGACTTTTGTTTATGTATCACTTGTAAAAAGTTTAACACCTTACTACATGAATTTTCTATAACAATTTTTTTCAAATATTAAATTTTTAGAATTGATTTTATTTAGTTATGATTGATAAAAATTAAACATAGAATGAACTATGAAATTCTATTAGAATTTATAAAATAACCCTAGGTTTTCTTGACCATAACTACCAAATTGTCATCAGCACACTACATCTAGTATTATAGAAGTTGCACATGATGAGTTTCTAAAAAAAAAAAAAAAATAATACTCAAATATGTGTAAAGAAGGAAAAAGGAGCTTTTCTCTAATAGTGAAAAAATACTTCAATGAATATCTATTCATCCACTTCTATTTTTGATTCCTGTAAAACTTTAATATGGGAGGACGATATCTGAAGATGTTTGAAATGCAAAATTTACTCAATGAGACTTACTCCCCAAGGTCATATGTCTTGCAGCTTTGCAAGATGCTGTTTTTGGCACATAGGAACCAGGGCTCTGGTACCAGTGTCTCACTAGTTTCTTCTACAAAGGGATGAATTCCCTTTCAGAAGAATTAAATGAAAAGCCAGATAAAACTAGGGCAGAAATTGCTGCCATGGATACAAAGCTGGACCCAGTACTATAGTTGCGGATTTGAACAAGTTGTTGCACAAAACTGCAGGAAGAGCAAAGGAAACAAATAGAAGTGCTGCTGCCAAAAGAAAAGCATTCCAAGGACACAGTGGCAAGCATGACCCTGGTTTAATTTAGCTCTCGCCCAGTCAAAGTCACCCTCACATCGTTAGCATGAAGAGACTGGTAATGAAGGAGACGGTTGGGGGTGGGGAGTACATAAAAATCATTCTTGAGACAATCGATAGTAATTTTTACAATATTTAAATGAGGACTAAAATCAATACACCCTGGAAAGATATTCAGGCTGTCATATAGCTAAAAGAATGGGAATGACAAAACTGATAAAAATTAAATACAAACTGTCAGATTTAAAAGATGAAGATAAAATAGCACAAGTTTGGCCAGCAAAAGAAGAGATAAATTTCAGTAATATGTTGTCTTCCTTGAATGCAACACCTTCCACAAAAAAGAAAAAAAAAAAGTATGCTTACACAAAACAAAACAAACAAAAATTATTCGATTAAGTAAAAAATAAAATTATTTTATAATACAGGGTATAAAAACACATTTTATACCCTTTATAGCTATTTAAAATATTCTGAATAAGTTTTTAAAATTATGAGAATATCATGTGATAAAGTAAAATAATTTGAATAAAAATACGAAAATAAAACTTTATCTGAAGGGAGAGATTAAACGGAAGTTGCATATTGTTTAAGTTTCAATTGCGTTATTCACTGAAGTAGATACTGCTCACATTTGGTATGACTATGATAAGATCATCATTTGTAACTTTTTGAATGTCATATACATTCCCTAATAATACTAAGTCATTCAGGAAATGTGGCTGAAAAAACATTAGGAAATTATAGGACAGAAATAGTAAAGGTGGTTTTAGTGGGAAACAATGCTTTCAGCCATAGGACAGTAGGGAATTCTAGAGAAAAATCTCACAAATTTTAAATAATTTTTAAGGTGTTCCTGAGAGACCTATGTACAAGACGTGACAATTGAGCGATGAATAAATCGATGAATAAATGTGTGTTTACTAGATGGCCAGGGGTGGAGTAGCATTCTAGTTGCATGTGTCCTAGCAAAGTCTTTGAGATATGAAACAGCAATAGTGAGTTCAGGGAACTGCAAGTGGTCTTTTACATCCAGAGCATACACTGAGACAGCTTTAGTAACATCATGGAGGAGGGTTCTAATTCACCTGTAATTGCAATCACCTCTACCTTCTGAGACACACCACATAAACATACATTTTAAAGAAAAGTATTTACTATGCCAAAGCCTAAATCCTTTAGCACAACTTTTCAGTCAATGTGCCATTTTCAATGTTCTACCAAATACAATTGCTAGATCTGTGCCATTCATATGAGTAGCTACTAGCTATATGTGGCTCTTTAAATGCAATTTAAATTAACGTAAGGATTCATTTTTTCAGCTGTCTTAGCCACATTCCAAATGCTTAATGGTTAAACAGCCACCTACAAGTGGAAAGTGCAGATACAGATTTTCATCACCTCAGAACTTTCTGTTGGACAGTGCTGACCTTTAGTGCCACCCTTGAAGACAGCAGAGAGAGAAAGGAATGGAGTGAGAAGAAAAACTGGAAATCCATTCATGACTGAGAGAATGGAGGGCTTTTCATGACAGATTAAGGCCTCAAAACATTTTCCTGTTGATAATACAGGACAGTAAAATAAATTAAACTTGGTAAGGATAATGAAAGGATTTGTATATCAGAAAACTTTAAAAATGCTGTAATTTATTGAACTGTATGTATCAGCTTTGCACTAATCCAGTCTTTGCCATTTTCCCACGTTCATGCTCTGTGACGCAGGCATTCAAAACTACTATCAGATGATGATAGGGACATATGGTCACACACCTCTGACACAAACTTTCTTCATCTCTCTTCAATCCCAGTGTCCAATTACTCTTCTGTCATCAGCACAGACTTTAGTTCTGTTGGAAAGCTTCTCTTATCTGCCACCAAACTTACCTTAGGTGTCTTCCTTTGTTCCTTTCGTAGATATTCTTCTTAAGTACTCACACAACATAGTATTTATTTCCCTTCTGTTATTCCCTCTTAGACTATATTATGCATAATAGCATGAGTCATGTTTAGACTGTTCACCATTTTATTCATACCACCTTCTGCAGTGATGGATACAAAATAAATATAGGTTTTTCAACCTTAATTACATGTAGTCTTAGTAGTGGTTTTCAGGTAGCTGTTACTGTGTCTCATACTAACAATCCAAATCTTAAATAGGCTGAGTAATTTACTCAGGATCTGTCAACTAACAGACCAAACAGGAAAATTTTAAACTAGGTAGATCTTTTTAATTTTTCTTGTCTGTGAAGACTGGATTATAGTAGAGGTGATAGTAGACTTTGGGAAGCTATTTGGAAACTATGGTAATAGAATGTGTAATGATTAGAGTTTAACTAAGGCGGAGATACGATAAACAGAGAAAATAAAAGGATCATATGAGATATTACAAAGAACATTCGCGCAGAATTTTATCACCATTGGCATGAGGAGATGGCAGTGCAAACTCCCAGCAGTTGCTCCTATATTTCTGGTTTGGGTGACTCAAGAAATAAAGCTGTAATTCATAAATACAATGATTATAGGACAAACAAAAGGTATGGAGAACAAATTATTGCTGCATTGTCTTTGAGCTGCTTTCAGTACATTCAGATGGGCAAACTTAGTAATGAGAAGCAGGAGAGACAGAGAAAGAGACAGAGAATGAGGGAGAAAGAGACAAAGAGAGCAGAGGTCATCATTTTTTGACCCAGAAAATAATTTTAAAATCATTGGATTGTAAATGCAAGTGACCAAAATAAGTTAATGATAGCTCCTAGAGTGAACGTTTAAAGTAGGAAGAAAAGTCACTGAGAACAAAGCAAAACAGCATTGAATATGAGGCATACCATTTAATCATATGCTTTGAATGTTAGAGAGGAAACAGATGAAATAAACAATTTAAGGAAGAGAGACTGTCAACTCTTACAAATGATGGAAAAGATTCCAGTAAGATAATATCTTAAAAATCAATTGACTTAATTTATGGAATAATTACCAAGGACGTTTCCAGAACATCATCAAGGATGTGGTAGTGCTATTGTAATGAATTGACAATTATGATTATGTAGTGTTTACTTTTGTACATTTTGTAGCCTCAATATTGGGTTTTAATGCCCAGTAAGGACATACATAAATACATACGCACACACACACATGAGTGATAAAAAAAAAGGTGAGAAAAGTGTTTGAATAGGCTTAATCATAATTTTTCTGTCTTTGTAACTTCCTTTTTTTTTTTTGTATTTTCAGAGTTATTTGAAAAGTTTAAACTGTAATTCTTTAAAATTTTATATTTCATTTTGATAGGTCATTTTAACAAATCTTTTGTGTTAAATGTTCTGAGTAACAGTATTTACATGTGCAATAATTGAGGAAAGCTGAAATATAAAACAAAAGAGAAACTGGTTTTTAAAAAGCCTAATTTCAGCAAAATAAATAAATACTTTATTGTTGATATTGTTATTAATTTTCTCAAGAAAATAAAGACCAATGAGTATAATGATAATATGTGAAAATATGCACACAGATTTTGTCTATTTCCCCTCTGCTTGACTTTATATACCTCTTTTGGGCTTACTGTCATTCATGACTAGAGAACAGCCCTTCTTTGCTCGTTGTCTTCAGTTGCCATTATCCACATTTCTAAAAAAACAAACAAAAAACCCACAAAAACCAAAAAACTAACAAAATCCATGCACGCACTTTTTCTTAGAAGACCCCTAACATTACAGGGCATAAGACTTCCTCATAATCGCAATTTCCTCAAGGTTCCTTTATTTGTCTGGTTTTGAAGATTCTCCAAAGAAAAGAAAATATATTGATATAGACAGATATAAGGATATATATACACACATATATATACACATACATATATATGTGTGTGTGTGTGTATATATATTTATATATATAGACAGATATTTATATATATAGACAGATATATATATAGACACAGGAAAGGACATCTCCTGTTTGGGAGAGCTTGCTCGGCATTGTTCAAGAAAGTCTCCCCTCTCTCTCTTAAGCCTCTTATTTTTCCAAAATTAATTCAAGAATCCATGTGTTAAGCAAGACTATGAGACTCTTCTATGTAAAACCGATCACTTTAGAATTTGGATCTGTATGTTTTTATCTGCTGAGAAAAAAAGCTTTAAAAAGTCTATCATGAAAACTTATTTAACTATTATATATTACTATATTTTATCTGAAAAAATAAATCAAGATGACTTAACAGAAGTACTTTGTTTTTATGAAAAGAATCTGAATAAAAATATTAAATTAATATCACAATGATCTTATTATAAATTTGATAATGCAAGTTCTCTATGATCTGATGCCAGAAAACTTTGACCCTTGGAAGTCTGACAAAGACCAAATGTCTTAAGAACAGCAACCTGTCACTTACAATTTGATATTATTTGGAGAAATATCTCAAGCTCTTGCTGATGATAAGTAAACTGCCCAGCAATATTGATTTTTCAAATAACAAGATTAGAGAGATAGGATGACATTGTCTTTAGCTTTCCATAGTGGTGGTTGAAGGTGAGAGATGTATGGAACAAATTATTCCCTATTCTATCATTTTTGTATACAAAGAAATACTATGGTGAAATTGATGATGGAGTTTTTTTTTTTCTTCTGAACAGAGAAATAATACATTAAATAACTTTTTAAACTATACTTTATAGTCTAAAAACTGTTTACTGTTCATAGGACTTAGCTTTTAACTTGTTCTGAAAAAAAGAAAATCCCTTTGTGTTCTCTTCACTTATAACTCTACATTTTCAGTCTTACCCATCTCTTTTATTCTCATGACTTTACCTGTGATCCACATGCTTTACAGCTTTATACTCAAAAGCTCAGACACTTCCTTTGAGCTCTAGGTCTAAACTGAGTATACTCAATTGATATTTTTCTAGCATTATTTACTATTCAATAGTAGATATTACTATCAATCCAGGTAAAGACGGTAAAGACATCTAGCATGAGATATTAGAGAAATATGAAGAACGGAAGGTGGAGTCTTAGAAGAGAAGAATTGCTTTCCTCATGAGGGAGGGTCAATTACATGAGATGTTTTTGAGAGATTTAGAATGATAGTTTTGGATGTCTTCCTTTGCATTTGGAAATACAGAAATCTTGGCTACAGCCAACAAATTTGTGTAGGTAAAATATTTAGAGCTTTAAATGATATTACAATGGATACTTTCAACAACATGTAAGCTATGTACTATTATTTCTGTTTTGCAGTAGAGAATACTGAAACAAAGTGTAATTTGCCTATCCTCAGCAACGAATGTTTAGGTAAATGCCTTTCAGTGAAAGTCTATTAAACATAAAAGTCCAGTTTCATAACCGTGAGACAATATATATTTCTATACAACAAAAATCTGTCTTATTATTCATACATTTTATTTGGACTCTCAGTTTTAATTGCTGTCTAAATGACTTAGAAAATATTCCGGGTACCTTTGAGACTGTGCACATTCTGTTTCTTTTGAAGGAGGTATCTGCCTTAGATATTACTGAAAATTCAACTCAAGAATCATCTCTCTTGAAATGACTCAGTGTAATTGTTACTTTCATCCTCCCCTGTAATTAAAGTGTTCTTTTTCTATCCTTACACAGTCTGATACATATCTATCTCTAGAATTATGGCCATCAATGTGTAATATGTTATTCATTTGCCTACCTCGCCTTCCAGTCTATATATTCTTGTAGTCAGAAACTGTATTTTTTTTACATTATGTTTTCACTACATTTTGTAATACACAAAGTCCTCATCAATAAATCAATGTGTCAATGAAGCCCTGAAAATTTTCAGTATTTTTAGTGTTAATTCAATGCGTTGCTCAAATTTTTGAGCATTTATTAAATGCCAGGAGCTTCAAAGTATATTTATGCATGATCCCATTTAATTTTTGTAATAAAATAAGCACTATTATTTTTTGAGAAAATTAGAGAAGTTGAGTAAGCTCTTCAAGATCACAGAGTTACTCTGTGGGGAAACCTGAACTCTAGAGTACATCTGTCTTTAAATGCTTTCTTTGTTGGAGACTATCAAAACAGACTTCCTACCTTTTATCATACAGACACATAATTCAGACTTCAGGCCTAGAGACAAGTGTAATCATTAGGGAAATATCTATCATTTGAGGACTGGAAGAATCGTCAAAAGGACTTTCTGAAAATCTTCCCGTTTTTCAACATAGTATACAGTAACGGAGTAATCTATGCTAAGGAAGCTTGCCTGTTTGAGCCCTGCTCCTAAGAAAACCAAAAAATTGAGAGGCAATGTTTTATTGGTAGGTGCCAACAGCATCATAACTAAGTTTTTTATTGTTCATATACAAACAGCAGTTCCCAGAGTAAAAGAGTTTTCTTTTTTGGAACGGAGTAGGGAATGGCACTGGGAACAGAAGTGAGAGAGGCTTTATGAAGAACAAATTTTTATTGTTAAAATCTAAAAACAGAAGCCAAAAAATTTTCAGAGTGCACCTGAAATGAAGACCCATTTTTTTTTTTTCTTGAGGGGTAAATATATCCAAATCCGTCTAAGTGGATTATAAGCAAGTTGAAACCAGGAAGCATGATTTTTCTATGAAGTTTAAGAGAGGCTGTAAAGGTGGCATTTATGGGAAAAAAAATTAAGGGGAACTATTATCAAAGGAGGAGTGGGACCAGGAAATTTGAGGGAGACTTTGCATGCCAGGATTCTAAGTTTTTATATTATGACCATGGGATATATCAAGACAAGCTCCAGTACAGCTTTTTGTCAGGGTCTAGTTTAATATATGGGTCTTCTAACTCAAATCTTTGTTAAATTTACTACAGTGTCTCCAAAAATGTTTTTTCTAATATACTCCAGGTTGTGTTTACTGTCTACCAACTTGTTTAGAGATTAATCGGGTGACCATAAAATTTATGTATAATGATTTCACTTCTTAACTCTCAAAGAATCCTGAATCACCTTTGTTCCTCACCAGGGTATTTTAGGCATAGAAAACACATTTGGAAGAAAAGAGTTTGCTCTCTCTTCTTCATATCCAAAATATAAAATTCATTTAAATGCACCAAATGTTATTTTATGCCTCTTTTTGTACAAAATGCAGCACTTCTACAAGACTCCCAGAGTGCCGAGATAAAAAAGATAAGGTTTGTGCTCTCCAGCTGAATCACTTAGCCAGTAGGATTAGAGAAAGAATCTGCAAACGGTGAGAACTTTTCATAAGTAAAGGTGGCAATGACTGTAGGAGAGAATCCCAAACAGCTGTTGAAGGATGAGATGAAATAGGGAAGCCACAGGCATTTGGGCAGAAGATGATCCTAGCACAACACAAAACAATTTCACATAGTCACGGATGTTTGGAAAGTGAAAGCAGCAGACAGACCACCCTGTGTGTGATCATCTGAGATGCATTGGCTCAATTTCAGCAAAACTGTCATGCAGCCTAGGGGACAGATCCATAAAACAGAAAGCTGAAATTGGGCAGTAGGTTAGAGTTTTGCACATCCTCTTTGAGAAGAAAGAAAAAAATGCTTAGAAAAATCTATAAATTGTTATGTATAAGTTGGCATCCAATATGTTTTCATCATATGCCTATTAAAAATGATAGTATCAGCACCTTCTAAGAAAAGGAAAGACTAGATAAGTTCTCTACATAGAAAAGTGTTGGACATTGGCTTTTTCAGCTTCCTTAAAGTTTGGCAGATGCTGCTATCGACTGAAATTTGGTCTTTGCATATTGAGGACCACAGCCACGTTGGCCTCCAATGAATGTAAACCATCCCTTCAGTTTTTTTTAAATTATTATTTGTATAAATGTATGGGGTACATGTGCAATTTTGTTACAGTTATAGGTTGCATAGTGATCTCTTCAGTTTTCTCAAAGCAGATCATTGTTTATTCTCCATCACAGACCAGTGAGAAAAGGCAAGATACACTAATCTGTATGATTGATATATATATATATACACACACACACACACACACACATATACACATATATATATATATTTTTAAGACTATTATCCAAGTCAATTTTACTGGTCATTTTGGCAATTGTCTTATAACCTATTCTGAATCCAAGTGGGATTTCTTATTTGAATATTTGGCATCTGAAAAAGAGAATGGCTAAAACGTGAAATTCTTCATTTCATAAAATATATAGATATATTTCCTGAAATATACGTATTTCATGTATATATACACACAAATGTAATTGATTATAAATTATCATATATATTAAGGAAATTGACTTTTAAATGAGCTCTGTGAAAATAAAATTCTTTCCTTGGAGTCATTTTTTCTAAATAACAGGAATTTTATTCAACTTTATTTGGGGGAAAAGTACAGGGAGAATGAGAGGAAGGAAGGGAAGAGGGAAGGTGGGGGGAAGTGAAATATATTATTTAAATAAAAACATAAATTATAGTTCATTCACATATGATCCAAATTCCTGAGACTAGACTAGACTAGGCTCTTCTGTCTCAAGGTACATGGGACTTCAGATTCTTTCAATAGGGTTGAATAGCATTCTGTCATATCTCTTATCTAAACAGAGATCAATGTGTCTCTTTCTCTGCAGGTTAGCTTTCTTCGTTTCTCTACATGCACAGCTCAACATGGGAGTCCCACAAAGAAGTCATTAAGGAAGAACCATAGATATCTCTCAGACTCTAATACAAATTCTTAAGACATACTCTCATTGGTCTAGTTTGGATCAGGTGCCTTCTTCCCTCAGTTATGGCCACGGATAAAAAGGTCATGGTTGTCATAGGGCATTTCTAGGGGTGGGGAAGAGTTGTCAGAGAAATGAAAATTGGTTGTATTCTAAATAAACAATTTAAATTATAATTTTTAATGATCATATTTGCATATCTAAAATTAGTGATGTATGTGTGTGTATAAATACCTAATCTCACATTTATAAATGAAATTAACACTACTGAGAAGTATTCTTTGAGAGCATTTCTTCGGATTTAACAATCTAGCCTCAATTAAACCACCGAAATTTTAGGCTATATCAAGTTTATTTTTTAATAGACATGTAAAATTTGTATACATTTATTATGTACAATGCGATGTTTTGACATATGCGTACCTCATGGAACAGCTAAATTAAGCTAAATCAAGCTATGTAACATGTGTTTCCTCACATACTTATTTTTTTCTGGTGAGAATATGTAAAATATAAGCCATTGACATTTTGAAAAAATTTATTGCAGAATGTTTAACATGCTATCAAATTGTACATATTTTAAGTAAACAAAATTATAAATTTTGACATAGTCACATGTAGGAGCATCATCAAAATATGGACAATGAACATATACACAAAATCCAAAACTTTTCTCATGTCTCTTTATGATTTTTCCAAACCATTCCTTCACAAATACTCCCCCTGTACCTAGGCAACAACTGATATATTTTCTGTTGTTAAAAATAAATTTATATTTTCTGGAAATCTATATGAATGGAACAATAAAATATATAATACTTTTTTCTATCTCCTTTTAACTCAGCTTAATTATTTTGAGATACATTGGTATTGTTGCATAGATTGAATGTTTAGTTTATTTAATTGTTGAATAGCATCTTCCTATATTAATATTCCAAATTTTGTTTATCCATTTGCCTACTTATGGACATTTGGGTTATATTTAGATTTTGGATAATACATGCAAATCTGTTATAAACATTTTTGTGCACATCTTTGTGCTGGCATATGCTTTCATTATCTTGGGTAAATACCTAGACGTGGAATGTCAGAGAATGTTTTCCAAGGTGGTTGTATCAATTTGTATCCCAGCAACAGTGTATGAGAATTATAGTATTCCTCAACCTTGCCTATACTTCATTCCAATATGTGTCCAGTGGTAACTCATTGTAATTTTCATTTATAATTCTTTTTTTGATTAATGATGCTGAGTATCTTTATATGTAATTATGCATAATTGATATATTTTTTGTGACTCAAATCTTTTACCCATTTGCAATATTTGGTTGTTCTTTACCTGACTGGCTTTCCGGGATACAGAGCAGAGTGCTGGGGGATGAATATTGGATGTGGATTAGCGCATAGGAAATATCTAGCTCAAAAGAAAAAAACGTGGACCCTCAACATTGATCCATGGATCACTATAATATAAAGTGATCGAGGTAAAGAGAAACAGATAGCAGGACTTAAAACTGGCCACTGGAGTTGGATGAAAACCAGGTGGACATGATATCCTGGAAGCTAACTAAAGAACATGTGTGAAGGAGGAAGTAGACTACAATCTGAAAACCTGCTGAAAGCTCATTTAAGATGAAAATTAAGAATTAGCTATTGGATTAAACAATATGGTGGTCCTTCATGACCTTGACAAGAAGAATTTAACTGGAGTTTGAGGAGAAATTCCTGATTAGTGCAGATTTAGATAGAAAGGAAAATAAGGTGATAGAGACTTCATGCAGATTGAGCAGGAAGAAACATCAAAATAACAGCAAATATTAGGGCAAGTTTTTGAAATTAGGAAGTGCAGCTAAGAAAGATTTTAAATAAAAACAAGAAAGAAGAGCATTTTTATGCATAAGGGGAATATTGGGGGGTGGAATGTCGATGATACAGAATAGAAACTATGAAATTACGGGACCCATACATTTGAAGGTAAGAGGAGATGCAACCTAGTTCACAAGCAAAAACATATCCAAGGAGTGCCTTGGATAGAAGCTCACATATAGTAACAAGCAGTAAAGCATATGTTCTTAGGCAGATGTTAAATTAAAAATCTGAGAATTAGGATAAGGAAGTAGTAAAATATTGAGGAAATATACACTGTGAAATGTTTAGCTAGGAAAACAGGTAACCACTGTGCTTGCGAAATGTAGTTACATTTTGCTAGATAAAAATAGCATCCTATTTTTTTGGTATGATCATGAAATAAAAGCAAAGTCAGTTATTATGGTTCGTGTTTCCCCCTACCAACATTTATTCACATGGGAGCTACCATAAAACAGATGGGAGAGTTGACTTAGCTAGAATTAGATGCTGACAATAAGTTAAAAAAGAGAGAGAGCTGGGCAAAGGAAAGTGAGATTGAAAGCAACAATGAGAATTAAGAAATAATCTACTCTATCTTCAGTCTTAAAGTCATAAATGTTGCAAAATGTAAAAAAAGGAGCCATTATTTATTTTTATTTTTATTTTTATTATACTTTAAGTTCTAGGGTACATATGCACAATGTGCAGCTGTGTTACATATGTATACATGTGCCATGTTGGCATGCTGCACCCATTAACTCATCGTTTACATTAGGTATATCTCCTAATGCTATCCTTTTCCCCTCCCCCCACCCCATGACAGGCCCCATTGTGTGATGTTTCCCTTCCTATGTCCAAGTGTTCTCATTGTTCTGTTCCCACCTATGAGTACGAACACTCGGTGTTTGTCTTTTTGTCCTTGCGATAGTTTGCTGACAATGATGGTTTCTAGCTGCATCCATGTTCCTACGAAAGACATGAACTCATCGTTTTTTATAACTGCATAGTGTTCCATGGTGTATATATACCACATTTTCTTAATCCAGTCTATCATTAATGGACCTTTGGGTTGGTTCCAAGTCTTTGCTATTGTGAATGGTGTTGCAATAAACATATGTGTGCATGTGTCTTTATAGCAGCATGATTTATAATCCTTTGGCTATATACCCAGTAATGGGATGGCTGGGTCAAATGGTATTTCTAGTTCTAGATTCTTGAGGAATTGCCACACTGTCTTCCACAATGGTTGAACTAGTTTACAATCCCACCAACAGTGTAAAAGTGTTCCCATTTCTCCACATCTTCTCCAGCACCTGTTATTTCCTCACTTTTTAATGATCATCATTCTAACTGGTGTGAGATGGTATCTCACTGTGGTTTTGATTTGCATTTCTCTGATGGCCAGTGATGATGAGCATTTTTTCATGTGTCTGTTGGCTACATAAATGTCTTCTTTTGAGAAATGTCAAAAACAGCCATTATTTAGGAGGGTTTCAGAGAAAGGTGTCTCACAATTCTGACTTCTATTTTGATTACATGTACCTGGGGTATTATGAGATTAAAATCAATAAAGAGATTCATTTATATATCTCATACATTGAAATTAAATTAGTTTATTCCTAGATTCATATGTATACCCAGGTCTGTCTTCTTAATCTCAGATTCATACATCCACCTGCATGATTTCCTCCTATCAAGAGCTCTTCCTGTAGACTTGCCCCTTTAAGGAAATGCAATACCAACTTTGTAGTTGCTGAGTGCAAAAGCTTTATCATTCTTGGCTCTTCTCTTGAACCTTCTGCATCCTTTCCTTGGGCAAATCCCAATGGCTCTACCTTCAAAATATATCCAAAATTGCTGGAGTGAGCAGTCACATACATGCATGTGTTGGATTAATGCTCTGATGTGACCAAAATCTATACACTATAAAGAGTTGATTTTAAATTTCAATCAAGAATTATATCTTTTTATGTGTCTACTAGCTTATTGCACATAAAGTTTCCTCAGAAAACCTGGATACAAATCCAAAAAATAAAAATTGTTTGGAGGCTTCCAAGTGCTGCTAAGGCAACCAGAGCCTGAGGAGCCAAGATTCTAGGGAGCAAGAGACTCTATCCTGGTGAGCCCAACATTTTGTGTCATGTTTTTCTTCTCTGTGCCTTTTCCTATTTTGGCATGCAGTGAATCTCAAGGGTAACTGAGAGGATAGAAGGTGGCAGAAAAGAGAAGAGAAGTCAGTAAAGTTTGCAGCAATATTACAGAGATAAAGAAGTTAAAAAAAATTGAAGTTGCAGGTTGTAAAGGCATTTAGGATTTGAGACAAGTTTCCTGAGAAACAACAGATGAGGGGAATGAGGATGATGTTGCCTTCCTTGTCTTCAAATCAATTGGTGATTTTGTGAGCCTTGCACTACAAGAGGTTAATGAGAAAGCAGTATCCACCTCAAAACAGATTGGAGTTTAATGCAGAGTAATAGTACTTGTGACTTAGACTGAATAGTGAAAATATTCAGTTCCATTGAGGGAGACGGAAAGGAAAATGTTTGAATTCTCTTTTGATGAAATTTTTAATCTTGGAAAATGATCAGAGTTCATTTCTCTAAACATTAATCTCCATCCATACTTACTTTAATTTTTATTCTTTTTTCATGAAACATCTATAATCTATGTTATCACTTCAACTATTGATCTATAGTAAATTTGTTCCTTGCTAATTTAAGATCTCCTAGAAATAAATGAAGTATCATAGTCAATGTTTTATCCACCAGGTATATGAGCAGCCTTGGTTCAATATTTTTGTCTGGTATTTTGAACATGGAAATTGCAAGAATATTATCTAACAAGTGTATTCTGAAATATTTACAAATAAAAATAGATGATAAATGTATTTTGTCATTACACGTCACATAAAGGATGTTATATTGGCAAGAATAAAGAAATGCAGAACGATTATTTAAAGTTAAAATGGAACTACTGATAACATATTCCAAACATATACACATTTCTCTTCCTATTTTACAATGTAGAAATCAAATTGCCTGAGTAATAATCTACTGTATTTGATTATAGAATAATAATCTTAGTTTGCCAAGTTGTAGAATCTTGTAAGGAATAATTACTGAGTAAAACAAAACAGAAAATTCTCATCAAAGCTCCATAAATATTGACTCAAACTTTGTAAAACTCCTTTGCTTACATAAAATTCATTTTACTGTTATTTACCCATTTACTTGAATTTGTGAATCTAAAATAATGTACATTATTTATATTATTACAACTTTATATTATTAATACCTAAAATTGAATAAAAAAATGATCTGGTTACCCAAGGCCCCCATGGGCCTCTGCCCCCTGCACTCCAGTGCAGCACCCCTCAGCCACCTCAACTGCCCTTCAAGAGGCAGGCCACTCGACCTGCCTCTCCAAGAGGTAGCAGCCATAAATCTTGAAGGTGTCTACATGGTGTTGATTCTGCAGCCCCGCAGAATGCCAGAGCTATAGAGGGATGGCAGCTTCTGCCTATATTTCAAACGATGTATTGAACAGGCTGTGCGCCCAGGCAAAGACTCGTTGTTGGGGTGGAGCCCCCACGGAGAACCGCTGCCAGGGCAATGCTGAGTGGAGCTGCAGAATCTGGACCACCACCAAGAACTCAGAACTGTAGCATTACAAAGGTACAGTGCTAATCTGGGAAAGTTGAGGCATGAGCTAAACTCAGGAAAACTGTGGGGGTGGGGCTGCCTCAGGCCTTTGGGGCCCAAATGCTTCACCAGTGTGTGGAGGATGCTGGATATGGAACAAAGAGAGATCACTCTCCAGCTTTAAGGTTTAGTGTCTGCCTTCAGGTTTTGGACTTTCTTGGAACCTTGAACCTCTTTCTTTAGGCCCATTTCTCCCTTTTTGAATGGGAAGATCTACTCTATGCTTATCTTGCCACTGTTTCTTAAAAGTAGATAACTTGCTTTGATTTCACATGTAAGACTCTGGAGTTTAGACCATTGGGTTGATGCTGGAATGAATTAAAACTTTGGGCCTATGGGAATATAAATAAAAATAAATAAATACCTTTGTATGTGAGAAGGACATAAGTTTTGAAGGACCAAGGGCTGACTGTTATGGTTTGAATGATTGGCCCCTCCAAAACTCCTGTTGAAACTTAATCCCCAATGTAGCATCATTGAGAGGTGAGACCTTTAAGAGGTGATTGGGTCATGAAGGCTCTGGCCTCATAAATACATTAATCCAATCATGGATTGGTGGAATAATGGGTTAATGCACTAATGGAGTATCACGGCTGTATGACTGGTGGCTTTATTCAAAGTGGGAAGCGACTGCAGTGAGCAGTGATCTCCCCACTGCACTCCATGCTGGGAGACAGAACAAGGTCCTGTCTCAAAAAAAAAATAAAAATAAAAAAATAAGAAGAAACAAAAATAGAAAGGGAAACCTGAACTATCACACTCAGTCCCTTTCCATGTGCTATTCTATGCCATCTTTAGACTCTCAAGAGAGACCCCCCAGCAAGAAATCTCTTAGCAGATGTGGCTCCTCAACCTTGGACTATTCAATCCCCAGAACACTAAAAAGTAAATTCCTTTCTTTACAAATTATGTGATTTTAGGTATTCTGTTACAAGTAACAGAAAATGGATTAAGAAAGTTGGTAAACATTTTCCTTAGGGATACATAGTAAATATTTTAAGATTTATAGTCTGTGTTCCAATAACTTTACTTTTCCATTGTAGTGTGAAAGAAACAGTAGACAATACATATACTAATGGGTGGCCCTGTGTTCCTATAAAACTTTGAATTTGGCCCCCAAGACATCATTTTACAACCTATGCTCATAGTTCAAGGGAATCGTTTTATTGTTGTATTTTTTGTTTGTTTATATTTACATCATAAGTATTACTACCTTATTTCAGATAAATTTCATGTAGCATTTATCACTTTGTGACTGTTAAGAGTGTTATTAAACAAAACAGACTCACTACCCAATGCACCAAATGCCAACACTATGCCACCAGGTTTTTTGAGAAAAGAAACACTTTAGTTGAAAGTCGATTTACAAAGAGAAGGAGTCAAACTCAAATCTGTCTCCTTGGGCTAGCTTCATGGCAGTATTTTTATTATAAAAGGTTCAGCTGGTGGGTTCTGAGATGAGTGGGTGATTAAGGGAAGGAAAGGAGAGGTCTGGAAAGTCCTTGGGCATGTGCAGTGATTTCTTCATACTACTTCATGGGTTGCTTGTCCAAATTTGAGGGGAATTAATATGAAACATGCAGTGGAAATCAGGCTGTGACATCAGCAAGCTCATTCTGTGCAAAATTTTGTTGGCCATCTTTGTTCCAACCATTTTTCTTTTGATCTCACAAGCAGAGGGAGTTTTAACATTTCTGCAAGTTGTTCATCGTCTGCTATCTTGCACATTCAAGAATTTCTGCTAGTTACTGGTTTCTTACTCTTTGGGGCAAAATTTCAGTGTCAGCTTTTGAGCAAGTTGTTTCTTTCTTATCTCCTATCATACAAACCCCAACATTTAGTCATTGGCTTCTTTAACTCTGAGATATGTATCCAAGAATATCATAACTGATCTGCCTAATTTATAGTCTGCATTTTACTGAGACTAAGATGCATTTAAATATAAAGAGCTGATCAAGTCATCTCCCAGCATCTACCATAATATAAACCTGAAAAAAAATCTTACCCTAGTCATAATATCCCCTTTATCTGTTTTTTTCTATCCCTTCTATCCCTCTCCAACCCCTATTTAGCTTTAAATTTGACCATTTCCCCTTTCCTATCATGTCCCAATCATTAAAAATTGTTTTATTTCCTCTCAATATTACCGTGTTCCTTTTTGATTCTGTACATTTATAAGCGAAGTTCTCTCTCCTTAAGACACTTTTTTCCTCTCCTTTTCACTTGGTTAAGTCGTACTAAACTTTCAGTTCTCAATTTAAAAGCTAGTTTCTTTTTTCTCAAAAGGTCCTACCCTCATAGCCTATGCTGGCAGTATTGGCTTGTTCTTTCCAAATCCTGTATGTCCTTTACTGTATTCATTTTGATGCTTATTTGTTTTCTGCACTCTGTTTTAAGCTCTATGATGGAGGATCTGCATCACTGGTCCTCTAATTCTTAAAGTATTTTTAACATAAATGATAGGAATAGAATATTTTCATAATGAATATTTACTAAATAATGAATTGATTAATAAGTGGATGAAAAATTTGTGTGGAATAAAGGAGTTGAAGAACACAGTAAATGATTGTATGGGATATAAAGAAAAAAATTAAATCTAAGGTGACAGGCAGAATAATGATAACATATAAAAATAAGGATGTGAGGGAAAAAATGGATAGGAAAATATAGTTATTCCAGTTTAAGAATAGGACAACGCTTAACCATACAATTGAAATTAAAATTGAAATTAAAATGGTATGGTTAAGTGTAAATACTCATCAAAACTTTGGAATGCAGAATTAGAACATAGAGTATGGAAGCCTGGATAAATAGACAATTCTAGAAGCAAATATTATTACAAAGTCAAAGTGTAACATAGAGGGTATAAAGAGAAAAAAAAATCTCTTTTTTGAGTGGTATGAGAACATTCTGACTAATAATTATGGGATTAGAAAGTAGTACTAACTCAATCATCACTCGAATAACTGTTTTGTATCTTCTTTGCTTTTTAAAGCAATTGTCATGTAAACATTCAAGAGAGCAGAAGAAAATATTAGAGACAGCTAAAAATTAAAATGAGAGACATTGATGAAGCAACAAGCAGAAGAATAATTTAGAACATCTAAGTATAGTACCAGAAGGCAATCAGTCAGTAGATGGGACCAGAGTTCAAGCCCAGGCAGCTGTCCAACTCCAAGGCATGCACTTTTTACACAATGTTGCACATTTATAAAAGAGAAGTATGCTGAGTACTTTTATAAGATCCAGCTGGGATAGTATAACACAAATCTATAGTGACTTACATCAGGATAACCTAGGAATTGTATAAGATAAAGAGAATTCAGTCAGGTGATTTGAGAAATATATTGATGGAGGTTAAAGGAGTTTTGGAATTTGAAGTAACAGAAAAAAATAATATTTAAGAAAATGAAGCAAAGTGATTTGGATGGGGAACGTGAGAGAATTGGAAAAAGTAAGTCAAAGAAGTTAAGGAAGTTAAGAAACTTAAAGGTCAATCTTTTGAAGGTAAGTTTAATCTAGATGTTTTAGAGCTGGTTGATCACTGCTATGACAGAAAATTGAACTTGAGAAAACCAGAAAAGAGTCCTAATTTCTTGCTCAAAAGTTGATCTTTACATTAATGTTGTCATGAATAAAATGATAGAAGCCAAATTGTGCTCATCATAGAATTTCTAATAGGTGATAGATGTTATTGTCAATGGTTGAAAGTTAGCAGTGTACACTCAGCTGAAGGAAATTCTGCAGTAACTAGAGAAATTTTATATATGCTTGAACCTAAATCTCACTTCCAGGAATTTACCCCAAAGATACAATACCAAAAACATAAAATGAGGTTGTAATTAATGGCCTAATTGCTCACATAACAATATTGCAAATATATAAAATTAGAGAACTTAATAAATATATTATGATATATTTACCAAGCAAATATTTAAGAACAAAAGAATGAGGATAATCTTCTATTCTGTTAGGTAGGAGTTTCACAACATAAGTTAGCAAAAAAAAGAAAAAGTTAGTAAAAAAATATATTGCCAAGGAGAGTTTATAGCATACTACATCATACGTTCTAAAGAGAGGTATAATCAAACATATTTGTTTAGATATGGTCTCAAAAGGAAACTGTGGAAAGGTAAAGCAGAAATTAATTTAAAATTGCAATAAATTTTTCTATTTATAAATAGAATAAATGTATGCTATAGAGCATAAAAGAGAAAATAACATGGAGGGAGAAATGACCAGAAACCTTTTTCAACTACGGTAAAATGAAATATATATATATATATATATATATATATATAATTCTTTTCCCACCAAGAAAAACCCTAGAACATGACTAAAATACAACAGCATCTATCTATCAATTGATCTATCTATCTATCTATCTATCTATCTATCTATCTATCTATCATCTATCTTTATATGCACATGCATACACACATATAAATGTAATTAATCAATTTTGCATATAAAATGAGATATCTCTAGCCAGTAAATAAATGAGTGTTATCAAAGAGTTGTGGTATATGCACTTATATGTACCGTTTCTACTCGGTATCATAATATTACATTTGTAATATAGCATGTCTGTAATGGTCACCAATAAATTTATTTGTTTAAGGGCAGAAAAAATTACAACTTAAAAAAAGAAAATTTCCTGTAGTAATTTTTAGTCTGTTAATGAAAGATATCTGTTACCTCTCAAGTAAAATTTAATAATGCATAATACAATTCAGGCACTCTTATAAATTGTAAGTAGTTTGATTGGCTGCTCCTTTTTGGCTTCATTGTCATCGCACATTCTGATGAGACAAATTCAGTAGTTGTTACTTTTTTAGAGATGAGCTTTTCCAAACCTGTCTACATCTTTGTATCAACTTTTTTTTAACCTAAAACAACACTTTTATCCCTGTGTTTGCCATCTTTTTAGGGTCTTGGAAATGGAGACAGGGCACAGGAATCATTTCCTCTATACAGCATTTATTATCTGTGGAGAAAACTCTTGCTGAGCCTTTCCAATAAACCCTAGAGATTTATTTACAAGTCAAATCTTTTCCCAAGACCCACAGTGGCACTTTTGTTGGCCTATACATAAAGGAAGATAGCATCTTAGTGATAAGCAAATGTGCCTTACCTTTCGGGTCCATGGATTATAATACCATATTCAGAATAAGAAAACATATTTAAAATTATAACTATACTGAATGAAACTGGCCATGTGTTCAAGAGAATTGCCAATGTTGAGCAAGGCCTTTTTTTTTTTTTTTTTTTTTGAGACGGAGTCTCGCTGTGTCGCCCAGGCTGGAGTGCAGTGGCCGGATCTCAGCTCACTGCAAGCTCTGCCTCCCGGGTTTTTACACCATTCGCCTGCCTCAGCCTCCCGAGTAGCCGGGACTACAGGCGCCCGCCACCTCGCCCGGCTAGTTTTTTTTTTTTTTTTTTTTTGTATTTTTTAGTAGAGACGGGGTTTCACCGTGTTAGCCAGGATGGTCTCGAACTCCTGACCTCGTGATCCGCCCGTCTCGGCCTCCCAAAGTGCTGGGATTACAGGCTTGAGCCACCGCGCCCGGCCCTTTTTTTTTTTTTTTTTTTTTTTTTTTTTAATCTTTTTTGTTGTGTAACAACACACTATGAAGGAAATAAACACTATTTTACATAGACAAGAAAAACCTCTTTCCTCACCCAGGCTTTGGAATTTACCTCAAAATAATTGGCAATTTTTGTTTGGTCATTTCTTTCATAACCTAGACACTTTTATAATATTGTGTTAGTAATTTTAGCTTAATGTCTTAAATTAACCTTGAACATTAATGTCAGCCTGTCCTTTGACGATTTGAGACCAAGCATTTCTTCTCCTTTAATACAAATGTACCATATGGACAGTGCTGCTAAAACAATCCTATCTCATCTACATAAATTGTGTCTATTAGTGTTGTCTCATTCATCAATATGATCTTATAAACAAGACAGTTATATTCAACTGCTTCGGTGTCAATTATGTTGCTCCCTCTGTCATTTGTATGTGATGGAGCATGACAGGACTCTTGAATCTGTCAAAGCATGTAAGGTTTGCTTTTATTATCAACTTCTTTGCTGACTCATGACTCTACTCCACAGGCTGCATCTTCAGCTTCAAGCAAGGACACGTCCATAAACTGTATTAACATAGTGAAGAAAGGGTTGTCGCCATCACAGAGATTTCCTAAGTCTGCCTACGGAAAAATCTTATGAGCTATTCCAACCCAAAAGAGACAAGAAAGTTGAGGGCCTCAGATATTTCTTAGTACCATTTTCCACCAGAAACAATACCTGATTCTAGGTTTGGATCAGAACATTTGCAAAATGAAAGCTGAACAAGACTAATGGGATTGTATCCATGGTACCCAGGAGCCAAATTTAAGTGGCTTCTATTAGATAAAAGATGAGATAATCTGGACACTAAAAATTGTTAAGACTGTAATTGTTTAAAGTACTTTAAAATATAAAAAGATTGATCTGTCTATTATATTCAGGTACAACAACAACAAAAAACCTTGTGGGTCATAATGATGATTGCTCCAACTCCATTAGTTGGTGCACCAATGAATCATTCTGAAAATTGTCAGATACTGGTTACAAAAGCAAATAATAAAAACTGAACATGTAATAAAGAAACAGCATGTGCTAGAATTTTGAAAAACAGAAACAAAATGATTTTTCATTAGAATGGAAGTCAGATAAGAAAACTGGAAAAAAATCTTCTGTTTTCAGTTTCCTAATGCTTATATAAATATCACATGGTATGTATACTTTTATAACTTCTTAAGGACAATATAAAGATCGTATGCTTTTCAATTTGTCTGCTACATTCACAAGTATCTCCACTGATGTGTAAAAAAACTATGCATAGATACTAAGTAATATCCTAAACTAACTCTAATCTGTGAAGCAGTATAACTCATTTTCCAAGTCACTACAAAAGTATTTTTTTGATATTTTATAGAATAGAAACAATGTTTAATAATTACGTCATAGAGAAATACTTTTAATATATTTAAGGAATCCAAAAGTGAAATGCAATGGGCCTCTTCATTTCAATGACATTTGATGTTCTAGAGCCCAAGAATCTTCATGAAATTTTAACCAGAGACCAATTTCACTTTATGTATTTGGGCTGCTTCAAAGTCTATCTTTACCCCTGTGAAGGAAATAGTGTTCCTTCTCTGGAAGTAACATTTGTGACCTAACTTTCATTATTATGTTTAGAAATAGTCCCTCCCTCTTGTCCTCATGGAAAAAACGTTTCATATCAAACAAGGAACAGTGATATTTATGCCAGAGGCCTTAAAAAGAGAGACTGGAAAAAGTTAGATAAAGAAGTATTGCTCCTAGATATTTGTTATTAACACAGGATATTTGTTATTAACATAGAATCTAAGGGGATGGTTGAAATCCAGGTGCCTGAATACAGCACAAGCAGAGGAATAAGATCTATAATCCACCCTAGTATTGACGAGAACAGAAGATAGACAACATTGATTTACAAGAGAACTATTTTATGTCATGTTGACTACAGTTAATAAGAGTATACAGTTCACTTGAAAATTGCTAAGAGAACAGATTTTAAATATTCTCACCACAAAAAAAGGATACATATATGAGATAATACATGTATCAAATGGCTTGATTTAGCCATTCCACAATGTCTACATATATTAAACCATTATGTTTTCTAATGTAATTAGGATTTGCATTTCTCAATTAAAAATAAAGCATACAATCTCAATTTAATACAATTTCATTAAAATACTGTTTAAGTATTGTACTTAACATTGGGTTTATAAGAGTTTAATATATTTGGAGATATGATTCCTGCCCTCAGAAGATTAACAAATATATTGCAATGTGGGAAGTCCAAGGACATTATGGTGAAACATATGGCAGCAGGAACTAGAACTATTATATCAACAATCTGAAATTCCTGGATAACTTTCCAAGAGAAAAGATTTCCATGAAAGTTGGTTAGTATAGGATAGAGAATATTAATTAGGAAGAATAGTTGCCAATATGTCCTTGAGTACTATCTGCAATATTCAAAATGTCTTTCAATGGAAAAAGAGGTCTCATAATTTGGAAGCAAAAGCAGAACAAGAAAAGATACTATTGTGACTTAATATGAACCTCTTTTATCCATCAAAATATCTTCAGGCTATCAGAGCTTGGAGAAACTTGGGTTTATCTCTACTATAAGATATTTATAAAGTTCTCTTGACACACTCAAAATTGATACATAAACCTAACTCACCATATGTTTTCCATATTCCTTGTGTGTTTCCAAGATACTGTGGGTGTAGCCCTAACTCAGGCAATAGTCATGAGTAAAAGGAGCTAAATACTCTGTTTAGGAGCTAAATATTCTCCTTTATATATAAAATAAATGCTGAATGTCTATTTCAGTTGGTATGTTTGAGACTATGTGATATTAGACATAAGAAGGGGAAGCTGTAAGTGAGGTAGAAGGTGACTCAAAATTTTATCTCAAGCTTGAAGCACTACACATGATTTTGGCTATGCTCACTTGATGTGTTTGATTAAACCCTTATGTACTTTATCTTTACAGGCAGACTGAAAATTTGTTTCTTCACTTTGAGGGCTGAATTGAGCTATTACCACATATGTCTGGCATCTAATAGAGTCCAATGAGCATAATGACTCCAGAATATTGGGTCAATGATCTGTGACCAGAAAAATTATCTAAGTATTTTGACAACATAGATCCAGTGAATAATTTCTTTTAAATTATTTTTTCTTAAAAGATAAAAAATGAAAAAAAATGAAACATATTTTTAAAGGCTCACTAACACTGTAATTACTGAATAGGCAGTAAAATAAACAATTACTCACTGTACTGGAAGTCACTAGGTAATAATTGTTTGATGATATACAAATTAATTTCAGGTCATGTAGCACACCAAACTGTTAATTTCCTAGGCTTTAGAAAGGAATAAAAATGTAGCATGCCTGCCTGCAAGTACATAAAAAAGACATTATTCAAGGACTAAGAAAATAAATCATAAATCAATTCTTCTGTTAATTATAGAGTTTTACTGTGGCATTGCCTTTTCACTAAAAGAGATTATTTGAAAAAACATTGTTTAAAGGACATCAAGAATATGCTTGATAGTTTATTTCTTATTCTCCAAAGGTCATCAGTGTTGTTGATTAGATAGAAAGACAAAAGTCAATTAGCTGCTAATCAATAAAGGTCGTTTCTGATCTAGATGAGGTGTTTACTCAGAATATTTCTGAATGTATTTTTACCAACTCATAAATATTTTTGACATTGAATATAATGTGATTAGGGTGTATTTAAAACCTCAAATTATATGGAAGACTCTCACAGAAAAACTAAATGTTTATTACTTGAAAAAACTGGATGGTGATATAATAGGCAGAGTGTCTAAGTTCAGTGATCATCCCAAAAATAACTGCTTATTTTTTCAAGGAATACACATAATTAATATTATGAAACTAAATGTCTATGAGGCATAAGTGTCTTTATTTTATTTTATTTTATTTTATTATACTTTAAGTTCTAGGGTACATGTGCATAACGTGCGGGTTTGTTACATATGTATACATGTGCCATGTTGGTGTGCTGCACCCATCAACTCGTCAGCACCCATCAACTCGTCATTTACATCAGGTATAACTCCCAATGTCATCCCTCTCCCCTCCCCCTCCCCACAATAGGCCCCAGTGTGTGATGTTCCCCTTCCAGAGTCCAAGTGATCTCATTGTTCAATTCCCACCTGAGTCAGAACATGCGGTGTTTGGTTTTCTGTGCCACATTTTCTTACTCCAGTCTGCCACTGATGGACATTTGGGTTGATTCCAAGTCTTTGCTGATGTGAATAGTGCCGCAATAAACATATGTGTGCATGTGTCTTTATAGCAGCATGATTTATAATCCTTTGGGTATATACCCAATAATGGGATGGCTGGGTCATATGGCATTTCTGAGGAATCGCCATATTGTTTTCCACAATCGTTGAACTAATTTACAATCCCACCAACAGTGTAAAAGTGTTCCTATTTCTCCACATCCTCTCCAGCACCTGTTGTTTCCTGACTTTTTAATGATTGCCATTCTAACTGCTGTGAGATAGTATCTCATTGTGGTTTTGATTTGCATTTCTCTGATGGCCAGTGATGATGAGCATTTTTTCATGTATCTGTTGGCTGTATGAATGTCTTCTTTTGAGAAATGTCTGTTCATATCCTTTGCCCACTTTTTGATGGGGTTGTTTGTTTTTTTCTTGTAAATTTGTTTGAGTTCTTTGTAGGTTCTGGATATTAGCCCTTTGTCAGATGAGTAGATTGCAAAAATTTTCTCCCATTCTGTAGGTTGCCTGTTCACTCTGATGGTAGTTTCTTTTGCTGTGCAGAAGCTCTTTAGTTTAATTAGATCCCATTTGTCAATTTTGGCTTTTGTTGCCGTTGCTTTTGGTGTTTTAGACATGAAGTCCTTACCCATGCCTATGTCCTGAATGGTATTACCTAGGTTTTCTTCTAGGGTTTTTATGGTTTTAGGTCTAACATTAAAGTCTCTAAACCATCTTGAATTAATTTTCGTATGAGGAGTCATAAGTATCTTTCAATTATCTTCATGATTATAATAGAAGTGCTTACTACATGTAAGACACTGTGCTGGGATCTTTAAATATCTCCTTTATTGGCCCCCAAAAATGTATATTATTATTATTGTCGTATCATTATCATCATCACTATTATTCCTGTCACAGGTAGTACGCCATGTGGCCAAATAATAGCAATAACAACAATAATAAATGTCTCCTATGATTTTAAATCTTCATACAATTATGAATCCTGATCTCTGCAAAGTGAATAAAAATATTCATTTATTAATATTATTCTCTTCAGTGACAGTTTACACATTTGACCAAATTCAAAAGGATATTATTGATTATCAGAATAAGGTGAAATATCTGCTATCCTTACTACTATTCAACATTTTGCTAGAAAACCCAGCCAATGAAATTACAGAGAAAATAATAGAAAAAGGAGGAGATAAATTAATGGGTGATGGCATGTGTTTAGTAGAAGTTTAGTCTCAATTACCTTTGCCACTTTTTAATGACCTTGTGAATATGTTATATTGCAAGATGTGAGGGACTTTATTGATGTAGTTAAGGTTACTTATCACCAGTTCTTATATAAGGAGTTTATAATAGATTATTTTACTGGGTCCAGTATAATCACATAAACCTTTAAAAGTAGATGAGGAGTCAGGTTTAAAAATGATTAGGGTTCAACATGCTAACACTGGCTTGAGCATGAAGGATCCCATGAGCCATGGAATGTAAGTAGCTTTTAAAAGCTAAGAACAACCCCTGGTTTAAAGCCACCATGGAAATCTCAGACCTACAAACACAGGTATTGAATTCTGTCAATACCTAAAGAAGTTGGGCTGTCGATTCTTCCCCTGGGATTTCCAGGTCAGAGTCTGGATCACTCTCTCAACCATTATTTCGTCCCTGTGAGACTCTAAGCAGAACACACAGCTACACCACTAGATTTATGACCTGTAAAACTGTGAGATGTTTGGTTTTTTTTTTTTAAATGAGGGGTGCTGTTTTAAGTCACTAACTTTGTGGTAATTTGTTACAGCAGCAATAGAAAACAAATTCATGGAACCATTATCTATATTAATTGTAGTGATGTTATATAAGATTTTGGTTTTGTAAAAACTCATGGTACTGGATATGAAAAAGAGTGAATTATACTGTAGATAAATTTAAATATTAATTTAAAAAAATCTTGTTGTCATGTTCCAAGTATATATATGTGTGTGTGTGTATGTGTGTGTGTGTGTGTATATGTGTGTGTGTGTGTGTGTGTATATATATATATAAAAATAAAATTGTCACTGTTCTGAAGCTGCTTCTTGATACTCAGATTTTTAGTCTGGCAACTGACCATAAGCACTCACAAAGGAAGTGGTTCAACACTTAATTCCTCTGCATAAAAACTCCACGTCTGTAGGAATATGCTTACCAGAAATAAGAAACAAAATTTTGGAAAGATGGTATTTCTTTTACTTTGTCTTCCATTTATAGTTGACCAAATTTAATTTCCTCCAAAGTCTTTACCTGTCAGAGTGCCTAGGATATGTAGTTTTAGCTTTCTAGCCTAAGTAATACACTAGAAGAATGTTAGAAGCTCTGTTGAAGGAATTCTATAGTAACCATTACCAATAATTCATTAAAGTGATTTTCAATAGCTACAAAAATTTAAGGAGATCCTGAGAAACATTTTAAAGAGTTATACAAAAACAAACACTATTAAACATCCTATTTTTATTCTGGTTTTTGTAAGATGCTGCTGTATCAGTTATAATTTCTTTTGCTAGATAATCTTCCAAGAGCAACTTTGTTTAGCCCATCTCCCCTTTCCTAGCTAGGCAGTATCAGTCTCTGACAGCCAATGGGTCTACACTTGGATTGTTTAAGCCTCATTGAATCGGCCTAAACTGGCACATGGCTAAACCCTGTAAAGCATAAAAGAACTGCTCAAATCTTTACCTAGGGTTAAGACCATGAGGAGAAATTTCACTCTAGTGCGATAATATGTGGTAAGCAATGTGATTTATGTTTCTAAACAATAATTATTTTTATTAATATAGTTATGACTATGATATATGCAAAATACATCAATGGTGTTATTATAAAAAATAACTTATCTTCCCTGTCAGTTGCTAACCTTTCAGAGACAAGAAACTGTTAGTAGCAAGTTAAGAATATGTTAATTGGTTAGCATTTAAGAATGGGGTTTTTTCCTCACCTACTCAAAGTCTTGTACACACAGTGTCAATTCAGCACATATTGGATAAAGTATAAAGGAAATTAGATGAGTTGGCACTAGTTCAGTTAGTTTTTTGGGCAAATGCTTTGTAAATCCTAGGTTCCTCGATTGGCTAGAAATAGGTCATGAAAGGGAGTAGCTCAGAAAGGTAGGTAAAAGTATATGTGTCCTTTTTCTATTTCACACTACTTAGTAGAAATTCTAAACATCATTTTGTTATTTTTGTTATTATTACATTTAGTTTTACTTACAGTCATTAGACTGTATATGTCTATTTAGAAATCAGTCATTAGACTCTTTTGTCTGATAGGAGTTCCTTGTACTAAGGCACTCCACAGAGAGTAAAGCTCTGTACCAGGGTAATCTCAGCAGTCTGAGAGGCTGAGGTGGGAGGATCCCTGGAAACCAGGAGTTTGAGACCAGCCTGGGCAGCATGGCAAAACCCTGTTTCAAATACGAAAAATTAGTCTGGTGTGGTGGCACGTGCCTGTGGTCCCAGCTACTAGAGAGGCTGAAAGGAGAGGGTTGCTTGAGCTGGAGAGGTCAAAGCTGCACTGAGCTGTGATCGTCCCACTGCACTCCAGTTTGGGTGACAGAGTGAGACTCTATCTCAAAAACAACAACAAAAACTCTGCATCACTTGACTATTAATAATCCTCTAACCTCTAGATATGCCTAGGCCTTTTTTTTTTTTTTTTTTTTTTTTTTTTTTTTTTTGCTACTGCTGTTATTATTTTGCTCTGAGAGAAAAATTACATCAGAAGCTGTGGGAGGGATTGATTGTGAGAGGTAATATTTCTACTGAAATATTATTCAAGGAATTTTGGTAAATAAAAGGAGACAACAAGTTTCAGTGGGAAAAGCAATAATCTTTGTGACAAGGCAGACCTAACTTCAAACACTGGCCCTTCCAATTAGGGTAATGAGTTGCTTAAAGACAGGGATACATTTTGAGAAATGCATTGTCTAGTGATTTTGTTATTATGTAAATATCATAGAGTATACTTACACAAATCTAGATGGTATAGCCTACTATACACCTAGCCTATATGGCATAGCCTAATATTCCTAGGCTACAAATCTGTGCAAAATGTTACCGCATTGAATATCACAGGCAATTGTAACACAATGACAACTCTTCCTGTGTCTAAACATATCTAAACATAAAAAAGGTACAGTACAAATATGGTATAAAAGATTCAAACTGTATGGAACACTTTTTTTTTTTTTTTTTTGAGACGGAGTCTGGCTCTGTCGCCCAGGCTGGAGTGCAGTGGCCAGATCTCAGCTCACTGCAAGCTCCGCCTCCCGGGTTTGCGCCATTCTCCTGCCTCAGCCTCTCGAGTAGCTGAGACTACAGGCGCCTGCCACCTCGCCCGGCTATTTTTTTGTATTTTTTTTTTTAGTAGAGACGGGGTTTCACTGTGTTAGCCAGGATGGTCTCGATCTCCTGACCTCGTGATCCGCCCGTGTCGGCCTCCCAAAGTGCTGGGATTACAGACTTGAGCCACCGCGCCCGGCCCCTGTATGGAACACTTAACATGAATGGAGCTTGCAGGATTATAAGCTGCTCTGGGTGAGTCAGTAAGTGAGCAGTTAGTGAATGTGAGGGCACCAGAAATTACTGTACACCACTGTAGACTTCTATAAGCACTGTACACTTAGGCTATGCAAACTGTATAAAAATATTTTCTTTCAATAATAAGTCAATCCTGTGTATGCTAACTTTTTTTACTTTGAACATACTTTATTTTTTTTAACCTTTTGATTTTTTGTTATAACGCTTGGCTTAAAACACAAACACATTGTACAGCTGCACAGAAATATTTTCTTTCTTTAAATCCTTATTCTACAGGTTTCTTAGATTTTTTAAATTTTGATTTTTTTTATTTTTTTATTTTTTATTATTATTATACTTTACGCTCTAGGGTACATGTGCATAACGTGCAGGTTTGTTACATATGGATACTTGTGCCATGTTGGTGTGCTGCACCCATCAACTCGTCAGCACCCATCAACTCGTCATTTACATCAGGTATAACTCCCAATGCCATCCCTCCCCCTTGCCCCCTCCCCATGATAGGCCCCGGTGTGTGATGTTCCCCTTCCCGAGTCCAAGTGATCTCATTGTTCAGTTCCCACCTATGAGTGAGAACATGCGGTGTTTGGTTTTCTGTTCTTGTGATAGTTTGCTAAGAATGATGGTTTCCAGCTGCATCCATGGCCCTACAAAGGACACAAACTCATCCTTTTTGATGGCTGCATAGTATTCCATGGTGTATATGTGCCACATTTTCTTAATCCAGTCTGTCACTGATGGACATTTGGGTTGATTCCAAGTCTTTGCTATTGTGAATAGTGCCGCAATAAACATACGTGTGCACATGTGAAGACACAAACACTCATTAGCCTAGGCCTACACAGGGTCAAGATTATCAATATGAGTCTTCCACCTCTATATCTTGTCTAACTGGAAGGTCTTCATAGGCAATAACATGCACAGATCTGTAATCTCCTATGATAATAATGCCATTTTCTGGAATATCTTCTGGAGGACATACCTAAGATTGTTTTACAGGTAACTTTTAAAAAATAAGTAGAAAGAATACAATCTAAGATAATAAAAGCTATAATAAACACATAAACCAGCAACATAATCATTTATTATCATTATCAAGTATTATGTACTATACAGGAGTGTGCGTGCTATACTTTTATAAAACTGGCAATGCAGTAGGTTTGTTTACAACAGCAGTACCACCAACACGTGAGTCATGCATTGCCCAGCATTATGATGGCTACAACATCAGTATGCAATAGAAAATTTTCATTATATTTTCATGATAGCACTCTCCTGTATGTAGGGCCCACTGTTGTCACAAATGTAGTCATGCAGTGAATAAGTATAATAGATATTTGGCCTTGGGAAAGTCATTTAACCCCTGTGAGATACAGTATTTCTACCCTCAGAAAAGGTAATAAATTCACTAGATCCTAGATATCGATCTAGGAGCTCAATGGCTCCTAGAACTAATATAAAACTAAAGTAAAACATGTAAAATACTGGAACTAGAGGAAAGTACTAAACGTCAAAATACCTCAAAATATGTGAATATTCTCTTCCTTTCCTGTGTTGATGATATAATTATAATGATTATAAATTCCAACTTATTTTCTATTCTCTTCAAGAACAACAAAAAGACTGTAACATATGGTTGTTATAAAACCACATAGTCAAGGTACTACATGGGTCTCCTTGAATGTTTCAAAACTGTAGGCCTGACTTTTATTGTGGTAACTAGATGATATGTGAGCACGCTTGTTTTGTTCTGCTTTGTTTTGCTTCTTACTCTACATAGATTTTAAGACCACTTTGCCCAAGAAAAGGACTCCCTCTATCTCTTTCATATATTTGTTAAAGTATGTATATCCACAGCGATTAGTTAATAATGTAATTACATAGGAGAATAATTTGTGTGATAACTTAAATTCTAAGGTTAAATTGAAATAACCGATAAGCATATATGACCAGTTATCCAAGCTGGATGTCCTTCTTCAACTCTAGTTCATCAGTACACTTTTCAAAGTGTTGTAAACACTAGAAACATTAGAAAAAGTTGAGCTAAGTGTCCTGCCTTAGAAAAATTGAATGGAGATCTAATTTATTTTTTACCATGTGACATACATTTAAGTAGATTTAATGCATTCAGGGAATTAAATACTAATTTATTTACAAGTTACTGAGTTTTTTTATATACTGTATATACAATTTAATACTATATAGATTTTCCAAAAAAGAATATCAGTGTAATTCCATTCTTTGAGAACAAAAGTTTAAAGTCTTTCAATTAACAATCTCCTAGATAATTATCATTATAATAGATACATGATAATTATCATGCTAATTTTGGGCAATTAATTGATATCCAATCAACTTTCTATAGTTATTTTGTTAAATACCAGTTAAATGTTCACATTCTTTACAAGTTTAATGTATTAATTAGGGTAATAAAACACATTTGCTTTTTTCTTGTTGAGATAATTATATGGCAACTAAATTAACTCACTCTTATTCATTTAAGTTTATTACAATATCATGTATTTAGTGTACAATAAATGTGTAATCTAATTTAAATACTGAGAAAGTGCTAACGTTTATGTAATTCTAGACTATTTAAAAACAGTTCCATAAAACCTTTCCTGGGAAGAATGGTGTAAACTGTTTGTGTGTGTGTGTGTCTGTGTGTGTGTGTGTGTGATTCTTATTCATTTATCAAACATTTAAATTGTGGTTATTAATATGTAAGTGTATCCCAATATAGATATACATATCTACAATGTTAAATAAATTTGGTAATATTTTGCATTTGAAATTTTTTATAACTATTTTATTCATAAAGTAAATATATTTATCCTTTCAATATATGTTAGTAATTTTAGAAAAATCATTACCTATTAAATATCTTCAAATTATTCATTACAATCTTTTATGTATCAGAAATAGTTAGAAATCAACCTGAATAAGCAACATATCTTTCTGAGATTATTAGCCATAAAAAAGTTTAATGAACTTAAAAGTTTACTTAGAAATCAAATACTCAGACATGCTAAAAAAAATACATTTTTCCCTTAATTTGTAAACTTTTACAATGTACCCTTAAAATAAGTAACGAGACTTTTTGTCATTAAGTCTTTTTTCTCAATTAGTCATGCAGACACTTGTCTCATATTCCTATTACTGATATTTAAGGAAAAATTAAAATTTATTGTACAGATTATTCATATTGACAATCTATTTTTTTTTTCTGAATACAGAGACTACACAACAATGCTCACTTTGATCATGCAAATTATTGGCTTCTCTCCAGTCCAATCTCTTATTCTCCAAACAAGTCTATGCAAAGTTCCTCTCTTCAAGGTGTGTTGCATGAGCAGGAAACAAATCTCATGGGAGAGTGAGCGTATCTCCCTTATAAGTATTTGGCATTTTTTATTTTTGTTTTTGGTCAGTTGTGTAAAGCATATTTCACCAACACTTTGTGTGTGCTTGTGTTTGTGTGTGTGTGTGAATTTAACTGTCTTTATTGTATAATACGCAGACCTGCATTGTTTCTCTTTACTGTTACAGAGTATATTCTGTTGGGATCCCACCTGCAGTTTGCTTAAGTTTTGTAATAAAAATAAATGACTCAGCTTTTTCTTGCAGTCTGTGAGTTCTTTCTGTAAACAGAGGCCATCATTCCCATAGTTATTAATGTATGCAGCCTCATGTGGAGCCTCATCTAGAGACGCTCCATTTGCTGGGTGCTTCCACAGGTAGTGATCTAAGTCCTCTCAGAGTAAGAAACACAAGCAGCTCAGTACAACTCAATCCTCATCATCTGGTCACTTCCAGAGAATGAGTTGGGGCCCATAGGATAAATTAGAGTGAGTTATGGCCTGTGTGTTACAAGAAAGCATCTAAAATATAGTCAGAGGAGAACATAAGATGTCAACATTTTGGGTATTCAGAGTTTGAGACAAAGTCAAATTCAGATATTATTTTTACCAAGTTTCATGATGAGCTCAAATATAGTTCTGGTTTTAGCAGAAAGTCAATAAAAATTCCAGTGAAAGGGAATCATATCACAGTGTAGTGATTCTGATTCTAAGAATCACAGCATAGAAACTGGTTTTGTGTAAAACTCAACCAATTTTCTTTTAGTATGCTATTGAAATCATAACAGAAAATAGTTTAGCACTATCTACCAAAAGATTCACTGTTAAGAATTGATTTGAAGTACATTATTAACAATATTTGCCAAAACTTAAATGAAAACATAGTAGATACTTACGTAGATACAAAAAGATGATGCTATGGTTTCAATTATTGTGTCTCTCCAAAATTCATGTTCAAACTTAATCCTCAATGCAACAGTGTGTGTTGAAATGTGTGACTTTTTGGGAAGTGGTTAAGGCTTAGCATCCCTATAAAATGGCTCAAGGTTGAAGAAAGTATTCTTTCTTGCCTTCCTTTCCACCACTTGAGGAGAGAGCAATGAGGCACCATCTTGAAAGCAGAGAGCAGCCTTCAACAAGCACCAATACCACCAGTGCCTTAATTTTGGATTTTCTCACCTCCAGAAATGTAAGAAATAAACTTCTGTTCTTTATAAATTACCCAGTCTCAGATATTTTGCCATAGTAGCACACATGGAGTGAGACAGATTAAATTTATAGAATAAAATTATGGTAAACATAACATAATTGTATGAAAGCAGATATTTGACATTGCGAGAAGTTTACAAACTGCTACTGGGTAAAAAAAGCCAAGCTCTAAACGCTGTTGCATAATCACACCTTTATACAAAGTGTATACATGTATATTTGATGACACTATACCTAAATGTAAGTGTTAAAGAACTATAACAGCTCGTAATAGTAGTTGCCGATGGGTATTATCATAATTTTTAAAAAAATTTCTCATATCTTTTTTGCAATAAATGTACATTTTATGTGTAATTATGGTTAATGTTGCTGTTATGTTTTTATCTTTCGCTAAATAGAAATAATAAGTAAACTGAAATGTTACATCGTTATCCCCTTTACAACTGAAAGAATAAAGAGAAAGCAAGAGAAAAGGAAATCTTGCACATAGAAGGGATCAGAGTGTCTTATATATTATGGGTATTCAACACATGTACGTTCATCAAATTAAGCTTTTATTAGTCACTCACTAAATTTTTAGCTTCTTGTAGCTTTATCTGTTTTAAAGGAAAATGATTGTAACACATGTAACACTGGGCAGCTCACATGACCAAAACATTTCATGTATAATTTCTAAGTATTAGAAGTACCGCAGTACCTATTACTGAAAATAATAAATAACATATGTGTATATATATTTATTTCATGAGTTGTCAATTTTATTCCTTCCTAAATTCTTTTATACATCATTTTGAGGAAGTCTAACTATGCATTAAAGGTACACATTTTTCTTTCTCTTGCACAATGATATTTTAGAGAGAGTTTGTGTCAGGTACCATATGTTGCATGTAAGAACAATATGCTCTTGGGATATAGACATGCCTTCAGCTAGAGTCTCAAAACTATGCATGCACATTAGTGCACACAGATGCACACAGCTTCTATTGTAGGCAGGTACACTTACTCTAGTAGGATTTTAATTTCCATCTCTTTTCCCATGTCTGCCTTTGCATTTTATAATTGTCTTTTGCATCTTCTTTATTTCATTACCTTCTCATTTTGCCTTATGAGGACTAACAAATAGGACTAGAGACTACCTGCAAAGTGACACAGTCTAGGCTAGTAGGGGCATAATAATGTTCCATTCTGTCAAATGACAGGGGTCAAACTATAATTAAGACTTAAGATTTTTTTTCTTAACTTCATTGATTATCCATTCCAAAACAAAGATGCATTCTTTCTGAGTAGCTTTGGCCTTTCATTTTATAATTTAACCTTTACACCTTAGCGGTAGGTCTACAGAACTCTTCAGTTAAGTCATTCCAATTTTACTATAAAAGGTATACAAATAAAAATATTCTAGCTGCATTGTGGATGCAGTTCATTGTGGATGCAACCTCAGTGCAAAAGAGGTCATTCATCATTTGCATAACAGTTGACGAAGAAGGAAATATAAAACTAGAAGTCATTAACTAAACCTGATTTTACTTGCCCAAGCCCAAATTAATTAACCTTAAATGTGCATATAGGCAAGAAGTATAAACCAAATGGAATAGCTTAATATCATAATACCTGTGAAAAATTATACTGACCACATCTAAGGCAATTTTCCCTTTACTATGTAGAACCATGCCATTTTGTTACTGCAAGAGATTACAAGATAGTCTAGCAAAAATTTTGTCACTTAAAAATACATAAGAAAGGAAATGGAATTGTAAAAATTAGTTGATATAGCCTAAAGTCGCAAGTGTATTGGCATTAGAATTGTGATGCTAACTAGACTTCCTGAGTCAAAACCATTAAATAAATATTTCATGTGATATATAAATTCCACATGATAAATTTTAAGAATTAGGTGTCATCATTAATAGAGAATTCAAGATTAAATATGCTGATACATTTAAAAACATTTTCCCAAATGTTACAGCTACTTTTGATAATGAGAGGAAATCTGGGCAGATATGAAGCTGTACCACAGCATTACCTCGCCAATGTCCACAATAAATTCTGTAATAAAATATATTCTGTAATAAAAATAAAATAAAATAAACAAACTGTTAAACTAATTTCCACCAGTTATTGTCTTTTATTTTTTGTTTGTTTCATATTAATATTTTTAAATAATCCTAAAAAACAAATAAAACTCCAGGAAGAGGAGCACAATGAGGAGGATAAAATAACAATTACTAAAATATTATTCTAATGAATCTGTATGAACAATATAGGCAATATAATTTTTTTTTGTTTTTTTTTATTTTTTATTATTATTGTACTTTAAGTTCTAGGGTACATGTGCATAACGTGCAGGTTTGTTGCATATGTATACTTGTGCCATGATGCTGTGCTGCACCCATCAACTCGTCAGCACCCATCAACTCGTCATTTACATCAGGTATAACTCCCAATGCAATCCCTCCCCCCTGCACCCTCCCCCCTCCCCATGATAGGCCCCGGTGTGTGATGTACCCCTTACCGAGTCCAAGTGATCTCATTGTTCAGTTCCCACCTATGAGTGAGAACATGCAGTGTTCGGTTTTCTGTTCTTGTGATAGTTTTCAAAGAATGATGGTTTCTAGCTGCATCCATGTCCCTACAAAGGACACAAACTCATCCTTTTTGATGGCTGCATAGTATTCCATGGTGTATATGTGCCACATTTTCCTAATCCAGTCTGTCACTGATGGACATTTGGGTTGATTCCAAGTCTTTGCTATTGTGAATAGTGCCGCAATAAACATACGTGTGCATGTGTCTTTATAGCAGCATGATTCATAATCCCTTGGGTATATACCCAGTAATGGGATGGCTGGGTCATATGGTACATCCAGTTCAAGATCCTTGAGGAATCGCCATACTGTTTTCCATAATGGTTGAACTAGTTTACAATCCCACCAACAGTGTAAAAGTGTTCCTATTTCTCCACATCCTCTCCAGCACCTGTTGTTTCCTGATTTTTTAATGACTGCCATTCTAACTGGTGTGAGATGGTATCTCATTGTGGTTTTGATTTGCATTTCTCTGATGGCCAGTGATATGAGCATTTTTTCATGTGTCTATTGACTGTATGAATGTCTTCTTTTGAGAAATGTCTGTTCATATCCTTTGCCCACTTTTTGATGGGGTTGTTTGTTTTTTTTCTTGTAAATTTGTTTGAGTTCTTTCTAGGTTCTGGTTATTAGTCCTTTGTCAGATGAGTAGATGGCAAAAATTTTCTCCCATTCTATACGTTGCCTGTTCACTCTGATGGTAGTTTCTTTTGCTGTGCAGAAGCTTTTTAGTTTAATTAGATCCCATTTGTCAATTTTGGATTTTGCTGCCGTTGCTTTTGGTGTTTTAGACATGAAGTCTTTGCCCATGACTATGTCCTGAATGGTACTACCTAGGTTTTCTTCTAGGGTTTTTATGGTATTAGGTCTAACATTTAAGTCTCTAATCCATCTTGAATTAATTTTCGTATAAGGAGTGAGGAAACGAACCAGTTTCAGCTTTCTACTTATGGCTAGCCAGTTTTCCCAGCACCATTTATTAAATAGGGAATCCTTTCCCCATTTCTTGTTTCTCTCAAGTTTGTCAAAGATCAGATGGCTGTAGATGTGTGGTATTATTTCTGAGGACTCTGTTCTGTTCCATTGGTCTATATCTCTGTTTTGGTACCAGTACCATGCTGTTTTGGTTACTGTAGCCTTGTAGTATAGTTTGAAGTCAGGTAGCGTGATGCCTCCAGCTTTGTTCTTTTGACTTAGGATTGTCTTGGAGATGCGGGCTCTTTTTTGGTTCCATATGAACTTTAAGCAGTTTTTTCCAATTCTGTGAAGAAACTCATTGGTAGCTTGATGGGGATGGCATTGAATCTATAAATAACCTTGTGCAGTATGGCCATTTTCACGATATTGATTCTTCCTATCCATGAGCATGGTATGTTCTTCCATTTGTTTGTGTCCTCTTTTATTTCACTGAGCAGTGGTTTGTAGTTCTCCTTGAAGAGGTCCTTTACATCCCTTGTAAGTTGGATTCCTAGGTATTTTATTCTCTTTGCAGCAATTGTGAAAGGAAGTTCATTCATGATTTGGCTCTCTGTTTGTCTGTTACTGGTGTATAAGAATGCTTGTGATTCATTCTTATACACCAATAACAGACAAACAGAGAGCCAAATAGGGAATGAACTTCCATTCACAATTGCTTCAAAGAGAATCAAATACCTAGGAATCCAACTTACAAGGGATGTAAAGGACCTCTTCAAGGAGAACTACAAACCACTGCTCAGTGAAATAAAAGAGGACACAAACAAATGGAAGAACATACCATGCTCATGGATAGGAAGAATCAATGTTGTGAAAATGGCCATATTGCCCAAGGTAATTTATAGATTCAATGCCATCCCCATCAAGCTACCAATGAGTTTCTTCACAGAATTGGAAAAAACTGCTTTAAAGTTCATATGGAACCAAAAAAGAGCCCGCATCTCCAAGACAATCCTAAGTCAAAAGAACAAAGCTGGAGGCATCACGCTACCTGACTTCAAACTATACTACAAGGCTACAGTAACCAAAACAGCATGGTACTGGTACCAAAACAGAGATATAGACCAATGGAACAGAACAGAGTCCTCAGAAATAATACCACACATCTACAGCCATCTGATCTTTGATAAACCTGAGAGAAACAAGAAATGGGGAAAGGATTCCCTATTTAATAAATGGTGCTGGGAAAATTGGCTAGCCATAAGTAGAAAGCTGAAACTGGATCCTTTCCTTACTCCTTATACGAAAATTAATTCAAGATGGATTAGAGACTTAAATGTTAGACCTAATACCATAAAAACCCTAGAGGAAAACCTAGGTAGTACCATTCAGGACATAGGCATGGGCAAAGACTTCATGTCTAAAACACCAAAAGCAACAGCAGCAAAAGCCAATATTGACAAATGGGATCTAATTAAACTAAAGAGCTTCTGCACAGCAAAAGAAACTACCATCAGAGTGAACAGGCAACCTACAGAATGGGAGAAAATTTTTGCAATCAACTCATCTGACAAAGGGCTAATATCCAGAACCTACAAAGAACTCAAACAAATTTACAAGAAAAAAACAAACAACCCCATCAAAAAGTGGGCAAAGGATATGAACAGACAGTTCTCAAAAGAAGACATTCATACAGCCAACAGAAACATGAAAAAATGCTCATCATCATTGGCCATCAGAGAAATGCAAATCAAAACCACAATGAGATACTATCTCACACCAGTTAGAATGGCAATCATTAAAAAGTCAGGAAACCTCAGGTGCTGGAGAGGATGTGGAGAAATAGGAACACTTTTACACTGTTGGTGGGATTGTAAACTAGTTCAACCATTATGGAAAACAGTATGGTGATTCCTCAAGGATCTAGAACTAGATGTACCATATGACCCAGCCATCCCATTACTGGGTATATACCCAAAGGATTATAAATTATGCTGCTACAAAGACACATGCACACGTATGTTTATTGCAGCACTATTCACAATAGCAAAGACTTGGAATCAACCCAAATGTCCATCAGTGTCAGACTGGATTAAGAAAATGTGGCACATATACACCATGGAATACTATGCAGCCATCAAAAAGGATGAGTTTGTGTCCTTTGTAGGAACATGGATGCAGCTGGAAACCATCATTCTTAGCAAACTATCACAAGAACAGAAAACCAAACACTGCATGTTCTCACTCATAGGTGGGAACTGAACAATGAGATCACTTGGACTCAGGAAGGGGAACATCACACACCGGGGCCTATCATGGGGAGGGGGGAGGGTGCAGGGGGGAGGGATTGCATTGGGAGTTATACCTGATGAAATCTCTCAAAGCAGCTCTGCATTTGATATAATAACAAGTCCTGCATGACACAAAGACACTGAAGTAGAATCTTGTTACCTCGGTATCAACATTTTTGTCCACATAATTGTTTTTTCTAGGGTGCTGTTATTTATATTGTAGAGTTTTATGTTTTAGCAGTCTCATTAGCTTCTACTAACTAGATACCAGTAGCATCCCACTTTAACCATGAGAATTATGAATGCCTCTTAATATGTTTCATATCCCCTGGTAAGGTAATCACATAAGGTTGACAACAATTGCACTAATTTAAGGATGGCTATGGGAGAAACCAAGATAGCCTAATGGAGTCACATAAAACACAGCAATTATTTGACTCTTTAATTGTGTGAAGAGGCTGGAAGAACAAATTCATAGTTTCTGAAATAACTTATAAATTAGAACAGACATTTGTTCAGAAGAAGGAGGCTACAAAGTGAACAAATCTCATAAAAAGATGCTCTCTCAGATGTCTTGGTTTCAGCAGCAGATACCAACAGTGACCAGATCAATCAGCCACACATCCTTAGTATACACCAAGGCAGGATATCCATAGACAACACTGGCTCAATACCCTACCCTGTGGACCCTCAGATGTTCAGAGGGCAGCATTTAGGTATAAAGTTCTTCCCCAAGGACTTTAAATTTGCTCACAAATATCATCCTTAAAAAGGGTTAGGAAAGACCAGTGGAGAGAGAAGAACTAACAGTAAAACTGAAATTAAAAATTTTAAAGCCAGAAAATATGGAGATATCCCAATTGCCAAGTTTTCCCAGTGATTGCCACAGAACAAGAAGAGGCCAGTTAGAGAAAATTTTTAAAATTTCTACTTGTAACATGTTGGACTCCATAAATTATTATTCTTACTGGGGATATTTTGATTCATTGCATGCATAGGGGGTCGTAAGCACATGGAACATGTTAGGAAGGAAACCCGGGCATTCAACCCAGGACAACTGAACTGGGTAAAATTTTGCACATATTGAGAAAAAATAGACACAGGCTGAAAACGTATTTTCTAGGGAAAAGGTAGATATTTACTTTATTAATACATCCAGTCAGTAGTGGTCTATATTTACCTCAAATATGGGGAGATATTTCAAACAATAACCATATAGTACTTGGAAGAATATTGTTAAGATCACCTAAGGCAAGTGTGTAGATAAAGAAAATAAAACAACTGAAAATAAAAAAAATTAACAAAATGTTTTTGAATGAATATGTGAGAGAAGAATTCTGGATAGGAGGCACTTAAGAAGGCAAAAGTAACTCATAAATAAGATGAAAAGAAACCTACAGAATAAATTATTTTATAACAAGGGTGCTTAAGCATATTATGCATTGAAACTAAAAAGTGTTTATTTTATTTGACACTAATGAGGTTATTAGTCATCTTTAAAAATTAAGCCATTCAGTCTAGTGACTGGGGTGCAATCCAAAATGTATTAAGCAACAGAGGAGCAGCTAATGTAGAGAACTCTTTTAAGAAACGTGTGGGCAGTACACTAGAAATGAGTATTAAATGCAGAGACGATTGTTTGTTTTTAAGCTGTAGGGATTTATACTACAGAGCAAAGGAATAATGAATGAAATAAGGTTCCCAAGCAAGAAAAGCAACAAGACCCAGAGCACAAAGGATAAGAATTTTCTAGTCACTAGGAGAGAAACATTCTTTGTTTTCTTATTATGAAAGAAAGAAGAAATTATTACAGGATTTCTAGAGGTGTGCAGATATAAATATGAGTGAGTTCCAGTTTGAAGGTTTCCACGTCTGTTTAAAAGATGGCAAAGAAAAAGGCATTCTCAGAGTTAAGGGAATGGAATGTTGGAGGATAATTGAAACATTTTTAAATAGTCACGATGAAGAATTTTAAAAGAGAGTTAACTTGGATTGTAGAAATAGTTTTAAGGAGCTTTGAGGATTTCACTGGAACTGATCACTCAAAAGTATTGTAACTTCTGGGGAAAGTGTGTGTCATAAAAGGTGATATAATAAGAATGAAGAGAGAATTTGACCATGAGTTGTGAAAGCAATAAAATCAAATAAGTCCCTGGTTAGGAAACTCAGAAAGAGTGAAAAGTCACATTAAAAAATAATAATAGGTGTGCCTAAAAGAACTACAGTTTTACTCAGAGGTTGTTCTAAAATCAGCTACTCAGTAGAACTTATGGATATAATTTGCTCATTCAAGTAATAATTTAATTTAATTGGACAGATTTGATGAAGAAAATTGAATGATTAAAGCACCATTTTAGATGTTGTTCCCTGGAGTTGTACGCAAACAGTGGGTCCAGATTGCTCTAGAGAGATAGGCCCATAAGAAAATGAGGGAATATAACTATCATGGTTTAACCAGAGAAAATAACACGTAAGAGGCATATATAAAGAGATTTATTTCAAGGAATCAACTTAAACAATTGGGGCTGGCTAGTCAAATCTGATGTGCCTAAGGCAACTGTAAGGAAAGGCAGCCTGGAACTCTGGCAAGGGGCTGCAACTATTGTTGACAGGAAGAATTTCTTCAGCAGGAAGCTCCAGTTTGTTCTGAACACCTTTCAACTCATTGAATAAGCCAAGAAGATTATCTAAAATTATCTCCTACTTAAATCCAACTGATATTGGACTTTAATCGTATCCATGAAATACCTTCCCAGAAAAGCCAACATTAGTATTTGATTGAATTGCTGAGAGTCATAGTTTAGCTGAGTTGACATACAAATCTGAACATCACAGGAAGGCAGAATTGGATTTGAATGCTCTACAATGTGGTTGCAATGGAGCCTTCAGCCCGTCCTCTGGGAATTGCGTTAATCGTTCAGAGTTGTTCCAACAGGAACAGCAGTGCCAGGGCTTTGTATCCCTGCATCAGCCAGGCACTGTGGGGCCTGATGATGGAGCAATTCTTACTGAAAAACCACATGTGAGTACATTGTCCCTAAAGAGATCTGGGTGGAGAATCATAGTATTTACTGTACATATTATAATTTAAGCTGCTGATATGATTCAATGAAAAGTTTCATTTTAAACTACTGAAAAATCATTGTCATTGATGCAGAGATTTTTAATGCATTATTGGCAGGCTTTTACTTTATTGAATTCTGTATCAATTTTAATTCAAATCAGCAAACGCAAATAGGATAGCCCGTAATTGTTAGGCTGACTAACAAGCTACCATTACTTCCATTTTTTTTTTCTATCAGTTTTTCTGCATGTTCCCTCACTGTATTCTGTCGAAGTTTACCAAAAGCTGTAGAGAAACTGCACTTCATAAAAATTGACAGATGTGTCTGTTTTAACTTTAGAAGCAGCCAATCAATAAAAATAACAGGAATTTTTCTATCCACTGTTGTGATGTTCAGTTATGAAAAAGACTCAAATAAACTCCTCAAATTAATGATTCTGAAATTGGCCAGAGGGATTATAGGCTTGTTATTCCCAGCTAAATAGTTCGTACTTAGTTCTAGAAACCCAGGATGGTTAAGTGTAATCTATAGTTAAATTATACACATATATATGTATTTAGACAAGATCTCACTTTGTCACCCAGACTGAAGTGTAGAGGTGATCATGACTCACTGCACCCCCAATCTCCTTGGGCTTGGGTGATCCTCCCAACTTAGTTTGCCGAGTAGCTAGAACTACAAGCTCATGCCACCACAACCAAGTACTTTTTAAATTTTTTGTAGAGATAGGGTTCCACAAAAAATATATATATATTTTTTCTTTCCATTCCTTGTGACTTCATTATTGTGCTTCAACCAGCAACTGCTTTTGAAGTCTCTGATACTTCCAAAACTAAATCTAGAGCAGCAAGTGAAAACTTAGGTATTGAGGAAAATCAATAAAATAATTCACTGGGTAAGTACATCTGAGGTGAACTCATTAAAAATGGGTGACTTACAACTTTGATCATCTTGTTTTCTCTAGTAGCTAATCATAACAAAAATGTCTACAAATATCCTAGTTAAATAAGCAACCATTTGACTATTTTAGTAAGTTATTAATTTATTGGTTTCTTTTATATTTTATATTTATTTATTTTCCCATTTTTTTAGAGACATAATATTTGTACATGATTATGGGTTGGTGATATTTTGTTACATGCATACCATGTGTATTGATCAAGTCAAAATATTTAAGATATCCATCACTTCAACTATTTATTATTTCTATGCATTGAGGACATTTCAAGGCCTCTCTTCTAACTGTTTTGAAATATATAATACATTGTTGTTACCATAGCCACGCTTCTCTGCTGTCAAACATTAGAACCTATTCCTTCTATCTAACTGTATGTTTTAATCATTAAACAACTTTTCTTTATTCTCCTCTTCCCTGCCTGCCCCTATCCCCACGCGCCTGCCACAACCACACAACTAGCCTCTGGTATCTATCATTCTACTCTCTACATCTGTAAAATCAACTTTTTAGTTCCTACATATGAGTGACAACATGTGATATTTGTCTTTCTCTGCCTTGCTTATTTCAGTTAACGTAATGACCTCCAGTTCTATCCCTGTTGTTGCATGAATTCATTCTTTTCTACGGTAACGTGACTGCCTTCTTTTCTATGGTTTAATATATTCCATTGTATATCTATATCACATTTTCTTTGCCCATTCTTTTGTTTGTAGACATTTGAATTGTTTGCATATCTTTGCTATTGTGAATACTGCTGCAGTAAACATGGGTGTACAGTTATCTCAGTTATCTTTTGGATATACTGATTTCTTATCCTTTGGAAAAATACCCAGTAGGGAGATTGCTGGACTCTAAGGCAGTCCTATTTTTAGTTTTTTGAAAACGTTTCATACTGTTTTTCATAGTAACTATATAATTTTACATTCCACACCAACAGTGTATAAAAGATCTCTTTTCTCTTCATACTCACCAACATCTGTTATTTTATATATACAATATATATACTAACATCTGTTATTTTATATATATAATATATAATAATATTTGTTATTTTTTATTATATATATTTATTATATTTTCAGTTCTAGGGTACATGTGCATAACGTGCAGGTTTGTTACATATGTATACATGTGCCATGTTGGTGTGCTGCACCCATTAACTCGTCATTTACATTAGGCATATCTCCTAATGCTATCCCTCCCCCACTCCCCTCCCCACAATAGGACCCAGTGTGTGATGATCCTCTTCCTGTGTCCAAGTGATCTCATTGTTCAATTCCCACCTATGAGTCAGAACATGCAGTGTTTGGTTTTCTGATCTTGCGATAGTTTGCTGAGAATGATGGTTTCCAACTGCATCCATGTCCCTATAAAAGACACGAACTCATCCTTTTTTATGGTTGCACAGAATTCCATGGTGTATATGTGTCACATTTTTTTAATCCAATCTGTCACTGATGGATGTTTGGGTTGATTCCAAGTCTTTGTTATTGTGAATAGTGCTGCAATAAACATACGTGTGCATGTGTCTTTATAGCACCATGACTTATAATCCTTCAGTATATCCCCAGTAATGGGATGGCTGGGTCAAATGGTATTTCTACTTCTAGATCTTTGAGGAATTGCCACACTGTTTTCCACAATGGTTAAACCAGTTTACAATCCCACCAACAGTGTAAAAGTGTTCCTATTTCTCCACATACTCTCCAGCACCTGTTGTTTCCTGATTTTTTAATGATTGCCATTCTAACTGGTGTGAGATAGTATCTCATTGTGGCTTTGATTTGCATTTCTCTGATGGTGAGTGATGATGAGCATTTTTTCATGTGTCCGTTGGCTGTATGAATGTCTTCTTTTGAGACGTGTCTGTTCATATCCTTCACTTACTTATTGATGGGGTTGCTTGTTTTTTTCTTGTAAATTTGTTTGAGTTCTTTATAAGTTCTGGATATTAGTCCTTTGTCAGATGAGTAGATGACAAAAATGTTCTCCCATACTGTAGGTTGCCTGTTCACTCTGATGGTAGTTTCTTTTGCTGTGCAGAAGCTCTTTAGTTTAATTAGATCCTATTTGTCAATTTTGGCTTTTGTTGTCATTGCTTTTGGTGTTTTAGACATGAAGTCCTTGCCCATGCCTATGTCCTGAATGGTATTACCTAGTTTTCTTTTAGGGTTTTTATGGTTTTAGGTCTAATATTTAAGTCTCTAATCCATCTTGAATTAGTTTTCATATAAAGAGTAAGGAAAGGATCCAGTTTCAGCTTTCTACTTATGGCTAGCCAATTTTCCCAGCACCGTTTATTAAATAGGAAATCCTTTCCCCATTTCTTGTTTTTGTCAGGTTTGTCAAAGATCAGATGGCTATAGATGTGTGGCATTATTTCTGAGGGTTCTGTTCTGTTTCATTGGTCTGTATCTCTGTTTTGGTATCAGTACCATGCTGTTTTGGTTACTGTAGCCTTGTAGTACTGTTTGAAGTCAGGTAGCGTGATGCCTCCAGATTTGTTCATTTGGCTTAGGATTGTCTTGGCAATGCGGGGTCTTTTTTGGTTCCATATGAACTTTAAAGCATTTTTTTTTTTCCAATTCTGTGAAGAAAGTCATTAGTAGCTTAATGGGAATGGCATTGAATCTATTAATTACCTTGGGCGGTATGGTCATTTTCACAACATTGATTCTTCCTATCCATGAGAATGGTATGTTCTTCCATTTGTTTGTGTCCTTTTTTTGCTGAGCAGTGGTTTGTAGTTCTCCTTGAAGAGGTCCTTTAGATCTCTTGTAAGTTGGATTCCTAGGTATTTCATTCTCTTTAAAGCAATTGTGAATGGAAGTTCATTCATGATTTGGCTCTCTGTTTGTCTGTTACTGGTGTGTACGAATGCTTGTGATTTTGCACATTGGTTTTGTATCCTGAGACTTTGCTGAAGTTGCTTATCAGCTTAAGGAGATTTTGGGCTGAGACAATGGGGTTTTCTAAATATACAATCATGTCATCTGCAAACAGGGATAATTTAACTTCTTCTTTTCCTAACTGAATACCGTTTATTTCTTTCTCTTGCCTGATTGCCCTAGCCAGAACTTCCAACACTATGTTGAATAGAAGTGGTGAGAGAGGGCATCCCTGTCTTGTGCCAGTTTTCAAAGGGAATTTTTCCAGTTTTTGCCCATTCAGTATGATATTGGCTGTGGGTTTGTCGTAAGCAGCTCTTATTATTTTGAGGTATGTTCCATCAATACTGAATTTATTGAGCGTTTTTAGCATGAAGGGCTGTTGAATTTTGTCAAAAGCCTTTTCTGCATCTATTGAGATAATCATGTGGTTCTTGTCTTTGGTTCTGTTTATATGCTGAATTATCTTTATTGATTTGCATATGTTGAACCAGCTTTGCATCCCAGGGATGAAACCCACTTGATCATGGTGGATAAGCTTTTTGATGTGCTGCTGGATTTGGTTTGCCAGTATTTTATTGAGGATTTTTGCATTGATGTTCATCAGGGATATTGGTCTAAAATTCTCTTTTTTTGTTTTGTCTGCCAGGCTTTGGTATCAGGATGATGTTGGCTTCATAAAATGAGTTAGGGAGGATTCCCTCTTTTGGATTGATTGGAATAGTTTCAGAAGGAATGGTACCAGATCCTCCTTGTACCTCTGGTAGAATTAGGCTGTGAATTTGTATTCAATATTACTTTGTTAATTTTCTGTTTCATTAAGCTGTCTACTGCTGACAGTAGAATACTGAAGTCTCCAACTATTATTGTGTTGGAGCCAATCTCTCCTTTCATATCCAAAAATATTTGCTTTCTATACCTGGGTTCTCCAGTTTTTGGTACATATATGTTTACAACTGTTATATCCTCTTGCCGAACTGATCTTTTCATTATTATATAATTATTTCCTTTGTCTCTTTTGTCTGTTTTTTACTTGAAGTTTGTTTTATTTGATATTAGTATAGCTACTCCTGCCTGTTTTGTGTTTCTGTTTGCATGGAGTATCTTTTTAGTTTAAGTTGATATGTATACTTAGCAGTGAGATGAGTTTCCTGAAAGTAGCATATAGTTGTATTGTGTTTGATTGTTTTTAAAACCATTTAGCTAATCTATATCTTATAAGAGGCAGTTCAATGAGTTTACATTAAAAGTCTTCATTGACATGTGAGGCTTATTCTCTCGATTTTAATTGATTACTGGTTGTTTTACACCTTTTTTGTTTATTTCATTCTTCTTTATTTATCATTGTAGTTTAGTGATTTTCTATAGTGGTAAAATTTGAATTATTTCTCTTCCTCATTTGTGCGTTTGCTCTAACAGTGCATTTTATAGTATTTTTTGGGGGGGTTCATTATGTTAGATATGTTTTTTCACTTTTAGGTGTATGACTTCCTTTAGTACTTCTTATAGGACCAGTCTAGTTATGACTAATTCCCTCAGGTTTTGCTTGTCTGTGAAAGTCTTTATTTCTCCTTTATTTATGAAAAGTGACTTTCTGGATATAGCATGCCTTGACCAGTAGTACTTATTTGTTTATTTATTAACACTCTGAATATATCATTTCATTCTCCTCTGGTAAGTAGTCTGCTGAGAAATGCACTGATGTTCTAATGGGTGTTCCCTTATAAATGTCTAGATGTTTCTCTCTTGCTGTTTTTAGAATTATCTCTCTGTCTTTTTTATTATTACTATTATTATTATACTTTAAGTTCTGTGGTACCTGTGCAGAATGTCCAGATTTGTTACATAAGTATACATGTGCCACAGTTGTTTGCTGCACCCATCAATCCGTCATCAACATTAAGTCTTTCTGCTGATATTATCCGTCCCCTAGTCCCCTACCCCCTGACAAATCTTGGTGTGTGATGTTTTTCTCCATGTGTCCACGTGTTCTCATTGTTCAACTCCCACTTATGAATGAGAACATGCGGTGTTTGGTTTTCTGTTCTTGTGTTAGTTTGCTGAGAATGATGTTGTCCAGCTTCATCCATGTCCCTGCAAAGGACATGAAATCATTTTTTTTTATGGTTGCATAGCCTTCTATGGTGTATATGTGCCATATTTTCTTTATCCAGTCTATCTTTGATGGGCATTTCATTTGGCTCCAAGTCTTTGCCATTGTGAACAGAGTCAAAATAACCGTATGATCTCTTTGTCTTTGATTTGATAGTTTAAATATAATGTGCCATAAAGAAGACTTTTTGAATTTTATCTATTTGGAATTCCCTGACTAAGGCATTTTTTTTAAGAGATTTTTCTATCCGTTTTGCTTTTTTTTTTGCCTTCTGGGACACTAAGTTTTATTTGCTTTCTTTATGGTGTCTCATATGTTCCATAGGCTTTGTTCGTTCTTTTTAATTTATTTTTCCTTATTTTTATCTGACTGGATTATATCAAAGGACCTGTATTCAAGTTTTAAAATTCTTACTTTTGCTTGATCTAATCTACTGATGAAGTTTTCTACTGTGTTTTTAAATTTTATTTAATGAGTTCTACAATTTCAAAATTGCTGTTATTTTTCATGATATCTGTATCTTTGGTAAATTTCTCATTTACATCTAAAATTGTTTTTCTGATTTTTCTGCTGCTTATATGAGTTCTCTTATATTTCACTAATGCTCTTCAATATCATTATTTTGATTTTTTTTTCTGGGAGTTCAAACATTTATTTTTGATGGAAATCTATTGCTAGCTAATTACTGTGTTATTTTGGAGGTGTTCATATTTTATTTCTTTTCCTGTTTCTTGTCTGATTGTGGTGACATCTGGGCATCCATTGAATATAGGCATATTTAATGATGTAACACAAAGTCACTTAAAAATTTATAACCTTCTCTATTATTCCCAAGTGCTCCAAGTCTCTCAAGATTAGCTCAACTTTAACCTCAACAGGACTTTGTCACACTCCATTACAGTCGTGATCCAGTAGTTTATCTTTTTTTCTTCTCATTCCCATAATGTCCAACCATGCATAGTGTTATCCTTATAGTTCATGATCACATTCCCAGCTTCTCACAGCCCATTAGATAAAGTTGTAGTGTTCTTATGGTTGTTTCCTCCCTCAAAACGTTATTCTTAGGAGAGAAAAGTTAGTAAATGGTAATAATGGAGTGAGTGAGTTTTCATATTATCTTATTTACCTTATTCCAGACATATTCTATCTATCTATCCATCTATCTATTCATTCATCTATCTTTCTATCTACCTACTTACTTACCAATCTACAAATTTCTCCATTCACCAAAGTATAAATTAGACAATCATTCATAAAAATGTATACAGTATTTAACCTACATGAATGAAAATTATTCATACAGGTAAATTGTTGAAGGAGAGTATTTATTGATTTCCAAAATATTGCCAAAGGACGAAACAATGCAAGACAACTTGTATTTTAAGAATATTTGCAGCATGTAAAATATTTTATGGACATATGTAAAAACCTTCAGAGTCATTATTTCTTGATAGTGAGATGACAATTTTTGTTTTCTCACGTATATATTTCTCTATTTTTCAATATTTCTAGGTTGAATGTGTATTATTTTTCACAGGGAAACTATAAAAATTAATTTTGCATTCAAATAAAATATATCCTATTCCAGGAAATAAAAGAAATACATAACTAAGAGAGGTTAACTAATGCTTAGATATATTCATATATCACTCAAAATTTTTTTATAAAACAATTAATACGTATTTCAAAAGAGCTTAGATATCAATAATCATTTTCTAACAAATACTGTTTACAAAGTATTATTGCATAGTTTCAGCCTTTTAAAATATTATACTACCATATAACTACCATTCCTGTTGTACCAGACTGTAAATTCAGTCAAGTCATGCACAATGGCATGACAGCCAGCAGAGATGAAAACAACAACAAAAACAAAATATTTACCGGGCAAACACCTTATTTAGTGTTGATCAATTTTTAGTTATCTTCTTATTTATTTCACATCACATTTTAGGTGTGTCTTTTTTATTTGTTTGCTTTGCCAATCACGAGGATCCTTCCTTCTTTTTCTTTTACTTCCTACCATGGTTGTGTACTTTTTTACACTCTTCTCAGTAACAGCTGTTGCTTCCTGAATATTCAACCTTTAAGTGTGGCACACATTCAACATTTTGAAGATAGTACACTATATTTATTCGTGTTAATTTATTACACTAAAATTAGAGAAGCGAATATAGTTTGTCTTGTCTCTCTCTCTGTGCCTGTGGAGGGGAGAACTCTCCCTGACTTTATCTCTCCTTTGAGGTGTGAATACTCAAAAACCATCTCCCCAGATAATTCCTATATTTCACATAGAACCAGTTATAGAAAGTCTTTAGGGATATCAGTGGCTTAACTCTCTTATATTTATCTCTTTTAGCATTGCATTTAATTACTCCTTATGCACAGAAACTGATACTATGTTTGCCCACCATACAAGTACATATCAGGGCACTTACCTAATTCTACATTTTCAGTAGACTGACATCATAAATTGATGTGATATATCATAAATTGAGGAAATAAAATTTGTAAAAAAAAATTAAGAGTGGAAAAGATTTGCCTTCCTATGCTCATGTCATTTTTGTTATAGAGAATTTTTCTCTAACATTGCTTGCAGATAGAAAATCACCAGACACTGCCTTAAGTAATATTTTCATCTTTATGATTTATGATGAAATCATGAGGAAATTAATTTTGAAATAATTGAAGAAAGTAAAAAGTGTTTGAAAAATGAAAAAGAAAGGTTTTATTATGGTTTTTAAAATGACCACAACCAGATACTTAACACTGTTAGGGAAATATAATTAAAAACAAAACCTCCTCCCAACCCAGAAAATCTCTTCAGAAAGAAAAAAGAGAAGTAAAACAATTTTCTTTTGGATAAGTATTGAACCAAAATGTGTGCACATCATAAGCACTCTACTAAGAGATTGCAAAGATCAAAATAAATTTCACCCTTTTTGTGTTAGGCCATTCTTTCATTGCTCTTAAAAAATATCTGAGACTAAGAAATGTATTTTTAAAAAGATAATTTATTGGTTCATGGTTCTGCAGGCCGTACAGGAAGCATGGAGTCAGGCATCTCCTTGACTTCTGGAGAGACCTAAGGAAGATTTCGATCATGGCAGAAGGCAAAGAGGGAGCAAATGTGTTACATGGAAAGAGCAGGAGCATGAAAGGCAGTTGGGGAGAGGTGCCACACACTTTTAAACAACCAGATCTCATAAGAACTTATTCAGCATCACAAGGACAACACGACACCATGAGGGATCTGCCCTCACAAACCAGTTTTCACCAGGACCCACCTCCAACACTGGGGGTTATATTTTAACATGTGATGTGGAAGGGGCATTCAAACTATATCATTTGTATATATCCAAGAATATATAAATAATTATATAACATATTTTCAAAGTAAAGAATAACCAGTCTTCAAACAAGAAGTCTTGACAATACCATTTGTCACTCATAGTTCATTCCAGATTCACCTAGTAATTGGAGTGGCCATATATGTTTGCTAATTGGCTTTACCTGAAGGATCATTTTCTCATACTTTATGACAGTAGGTAGCTTTTCAACGTGGAGAACCTAATTTTCCCTCCAAGTTAGGTTCCTACTTTCCCACAGAAACTGGGAGACAATGATTTTAATTTTTCATAATGATTACATTTCAAAGAGATACTTCTCAGGTTCTTGAGAAAAATATACCTGAATTCTAAAGCTGGCAAGAGATTTCTCAGAAAAAGTTTTAGCATCCAAAGGTGTCCAATATTTGGCTTCCCTGGTCCACATTGGAAGAAAAATTATCTTGGACTACACATAAAATATACAAACTATAGCTGAGGAACTAAAAACCAAAATGCAAAAAAAAAAAAAGTCATACTGTTTTAAGAAAGTTTATGAATTTGTGTTGGCCTGCATTCAAAGCTGGACTGGGCCTCATGTGGCCCATGGGCCTCAGGTTGGACAACTCTGATTTACATCGATTTATATTAATTTAAAGGATACAGACTAGGCTTTATAATTTAAAAAATTCTAATGTAAATGTGCTAAAAAAAAAAAAGAGGCTTAGGAAGTCTCTTGTCTTATTTTCAACAGGGAGAATTAAGCCTCTTTTTAAAAATTTGTATTTGGCCTTATAACACAGCGGCCTGTGAAAGGTACACACACAGAGAACATATTGAAGTAAATTAAGTAAAAAGAGTAGCATGCAAGAATACAAATGTGTTATTTGGTCTTACCTTCCTCTTAAACTTTCACAAACTTCTTTGCTAAAATGCCAGTAGCAACACTTAACTAAAATCTCAGATATTTCACACTAGCCACTTTTACTGATACCATTGCAAATATTAAAGAGGACTTTATTGAGATTAGTATTTTGGGAAGGGACTTCTATTTATTTATTGCTTTCTAGAGTGACACTGCCCAAACATCATACACTCAGCTAGACATTCCAGCGATTTTATAAGATCTATTTTATGCCATGGAAGAAATCTCAGGAAACCAGTCAGAAAGTGACTGATACACATAGTAGTTTCACCACTTAATTTGTTCTCTAGCGGCTTGTCTATAACCCAGAGCCAAAGAAACTTCGCTGTAGTCCACTTTCTTTCTGGAAGCTTTCTACATATTCCACTTCATTTTTAGTCACAAGAATTTCTCCCATAGAAATTTGTCAGTTTTAAGCTGGTGGCTTTTTGGTCAGTGTCTAGAAAGTTTTGAATTTATTTCTTTTCTAGATTCCTGTCTGAGTTCTTCTATTAACAAATTAAGTTAGTAATTACTCATGATTGATTCTGTTTATTTCCAGATTTTCCTTTCCAACTTCTGGTAGAAATTTTCCATCATAATTTGTTACTTGGTTTATATTTTATTCAATGATATTTCCTTTAATATTCCCTTGGATCCCATTGATAATACATATCTCATTAAATCATTAGAGTTCTGAATTATTTGTATTACCTTAAAATTTAAAAAAGTAGCTTGCAATAGAAAAAAAAGTATAAATAGTAGTGTAAGTTTTTTAACCTCAAAGACGAAACTGAGGCAAAATTAGTGTAAGTGGAGAATTTATGTGGTCCAAATTTGAGGATTGCGACCTGAGAAACACACTTTCAAAGTAAGTAGATTTTTAAAGGCAAAATGAGAAGGTATAGCAGAAGTGGTCTCAGTCTATTCATATAGAAATGTCATTGGGTAACAGAAATAAGCAAATAGGTGATTGACTAATGGCTACCAAATTTCTCAGCATACTCTTTATTAGTTTGTGATTAACCTAGTTCCTTGAATTCTTTATATAAGCAAAAAGGATACAGGAATTTTGGAGGAGTAACTGTGGTCTCAGGCTCACTCCCTTAGGTAACTATAATTTAGTTAACTTTTATTTCTTCTATTTTACTCTCAGTTTATGCTCCGTGGGAAGAGGAAGAGGATAAAGTATGTTACATATTTCCTGGTTTTATGGTCAGGCTGTGCTTTGATGTGGCACAGCTCACAAGGTAAATCCATCTCTCCCCTTTCTTTCAAAGAATGAGAAAAATCTGCATAAAGGTTATGGATGAGTTGTGGAGGGATAATTGAGGAGAAAATCACATTTTCAATGAATAGCAAATTTTGAGAACTAACAGACCACAAATTAACTGTAACTTTCCACATTAATTCCACTAACTGCAATCCAAAATTATATTTTTGCCATATAATTAAACTTTGAACAACTAAATAATAGATCACATAAGTCCTTCAAAGTATTGCAATATAAGAGAAAAAATGTTTGCGTTAGATATTACTTTAAAAATATAATTTAACATGCTACAGTGTGTGTTTGTAGAGATTAGGAGAAATGGTCTCAACACATATTTGTGAATATTTTAAAATAATGTAATTATGAGTCTGCCAATGAGAATATATATTTTTCAGTGGAAAATTAAATTAATAATCTTTTTAAACCTGAACTTTGTTATCAGTTTTATCCCTAATACTGAGGTAATAATTTTGAGCCTTCCTAAATTTCCTCATTTCTTTTTCTTTATTCTGTCAAATACCTGTAGATGGGTATCATGCTACTGCTTATTTGTAGTTCAGTCAGGCTGAACAGATTTGTTTTCTTCAAGAAGAACTCCAGGAAATCCAAATGAACTCTGTGCAAAAAAAAAAAAAAAAAAAAAAAACCTTTCAAAAATACAAAATTTACATTCTGAATATCAATTGTCATAAGAAAAAAAAATGCCTGCTTTTTTTTTGATATTGCCATGAAGTTAGTTTCATTGGGTTTATAGGGAGGGAATGCTATTTAAAGCTTACTTTTCATATAATTTTCACATTCCATGTTATTTTTCTCATATTCTACACAAAACAAAAATAAGTGAAAACAGCAATCGAATTCAAGATCTAAGAATTTTGTAAATCCTCAGCTATAGCAGCTGAATACAGAAAGAAAATATACAGTCAAATTTTTTTCATTTTTTTCATAAACCTGGTCAAATCTCATTGTATTTAATTTTAAGTTATTTTAAGTGACTATTTGGCTTCAGTTGATAATGAGTAAGCCATAGTCCTGAGATTCAAAATCATTATTGGCTGCTGAAAGGGTTGAATTAGTCTAACCGAATCTACTGCAGTCCAGCTCAAAAATGGTTAGATAACAGATTTATAAACTGACAGGACTGAAAAGCTGTAGTAAGGTCATAAAGCCTATTATATTCTTCTTTATGCCATCTACATCAATTATACGTAGAGGTCATAGACTTATAATTGGGCATAAAGTAGTGACATGAAATATAATCATATTAATTTTGTTCAATTTTAAGATTTTCACATTCCTTTTTCACATCTTTCTGAGAAATGTTTGTAGTATGCTGGAAAATAAGGAGTGGTAGTGAGAGGTATGATTTAGATTTTCACAGATGATAAAGAAAGAACCAGAAAGTTAACTGGACTGCACTATTTTTAACCAGTAAAATATCCATAGGAAAAGGATTTGATGCCTCAATCTTACTTCAGTAAATTTCACAAATATAGTAATTGATTAACTATTCATTGATCCTGGTACTTCAAATTTTAGATATAAAGTAACTTTCTCAAAAAACCTTTATTTAAAGTAACTTTCTCAAAGAAAACCTATATTTCAGCCCTAACATATTAGATATTTTTGTTATGAGATCTTATTGCACTGCTTATTTATAACAGATGTTTATCCCAAATGTAACAATATTTAATGTAATATTTACTGTTTGATGTTGCCCTACTAGAGCATATAAGAACAGTGGCACTGAATTTTTTTTTTTTTTTTTTTTTTTTTTTGAGACGGAGTCTCGCTCTGCCGCCCAGGCTGGAGTGCAGTGGCCGGATCTCAGGTCACTGCAAGCTCCGCCCCCCGGGTTCCCGCCATTCTCCTGCCTCAGCCTCCCCAGTAGCTGGGACTACAGGCGCCGCCACCTCGCCCGGCTAGTTTTTTTTTGTATTTTTTAGTAGAGACGGGGTTTCACCATGTTAGCCAGGATGGTCTCGATCTCCCGACCTCGTGATCCGCCCATCTCGGCCTCCCAAAGTGCTGGGATTACAGGCTTGAGCCACCGCGTCCGGCCGGCACTGATGTTTTAATAGCTCTCACATTCCCAGTGCCTAACACAGTGCCTGCACCCAAGATTTATTCAAAGATTTTGGTTAGTAAAACATACTTCTTATATTAATCTTCTTGCCCAGGTAACTATCTTCTAGAGTATCAACAACAAAAGATACTGAGTTGGAGTTAAGCAGGTTTGCATGTTATTCTGAACTGCCATTCACCACATACTTCTTTGTTTCAGTCCATGTTGCAGTGACATACTATAGCACTGGAAACATTTGGGAATTATCATTTTTATTAGCTTGAATGTTACTTTCTCTTTTATTAATCATAAAAAAGTACAGTTAGATATAAACTGCCAGCCATAATCATTTACAATATATCATTACCAAGTGTAGATATATCAATAGCAAGTGTCTTGAAGTAGGAAAACTTTGTTCTGAGAAGAATCTCATGAGTGGGCAATATTCATCAATAGGCACTGTATGTCCCAAGGAATGGAGTTAAAGGATTCCTTTTTGTTCTCCTCTTCTGATTTGATGGGATACAGAGCTCTTGATAAGCAATAGTATTGTTTGCTTTTGTTTTCTCTGCATAATTAACTGGTGTAGTGAGATGAATCTTAGTGGGAAGTGGGTGGTTAAATTTAAGCTATTAATTATTGCCTCAATTTCAGAGCCTGTTATTGGTCTATTCAGGGATTCAACTTCTTCCTGGTTTAGTCTTGGAAGAGTGTAAGTGTCCAGGAATATTCCATTTCTTCTAGATTTTCCAGTTTATTTGCGTAGAGGTGTTTATAGTATTCTCTGATGGTAGTTTGTATTTCTGTGGGGTCGGTGGTGATATCCCCTTTATCATTTTTAATTGCGTCGATTTGATTCTTCTCTCTTTTCTTCTTTATTAGTCTTGCTACCGGTCTGTCAATTTTGTTGATCTTTTCAAAAAACCAACTCCTGGATTCATTGATTTTTTGGAGAGTTTTTTGTGTCTCTATCTCCTTCAGTTCTGCTCTGATCTTAGTTATTTCTAGCCTTCTGCTAGCTTTCGAATGTGTTTGCTCTTGCTTCTCTAGTTCTTTTAATTGCGATGTTACAGTGTCAATTTTAGATCTTTCCTGCTTTCTCTTGTGGGCATTTAGTGTTATAAATTTCCCTCTCCACACTGCTTTAAATGTGTCCCAGAGATTCTCGTATGTTGTATCTTTGTTCTCATTGGTTTCAAAGAACATCTTTATTTCTGCCTTCATTTCGTTATGTACCCAGTAGTCATTCAGGAGCAGGTTGTTCAGTTTCCATGTAGTTGAGCGGTTTTGATTGAGTTTCTTAGTCCTGAATTCTAGTTTGATTGCACTGTGGTCTGAGAGACAGTTTGTTATAATTTCTGTTCTTGTACATTTGCTGAGGAGTGCTTTACTTCCAATTACGTGGTCAATTTGGGAATGAGTGCGATGTGATGCTGAGAAGAATGTATATTCTGTTGATTTGGGGTGCAGAGTTCCATAGATGTCTATTAGGTCTGCTTGCTGCAGAGATGAGTTCAATTCCTGGATATCCTTGTTAACTTTCTGTCTCGTTGATCTGTCTAACGTTGACAGTGGAGTGTTGATGTCTCCCATTATTATTGTATGGGAGTCTAAGTCTCTTTGTAAGTCTCTAAGGACTTGCTTTATGAATCTGGGTGCTCCTGTATTGGGTGCATATATATTTAGGATAGTTAGCTCTTCCTGTTGAATTGATCCCTTTACCATTATGTAATGGCCTTCTTTGTCTCTTTTGATCTTTGATGGTTAAAATCTGTTTTATCAGAGACTAGGGTTGCAACCCCTGCTTTTTTTTTTTTTTGTTCTCCATTTGTTTGGTAAATCTTCCTCCATCCCTTTATTTTGAGCCTATGTATGTCTTTGCGTGTGAGATGGGTCTCCTGAATACAGCGGACTGATGGGTCTTGACTCTTTATCCAGTTTGCCAGTCTGTGTCTTTTAATTAGAGCATTTAGTCCATTTACATTTAAGGTTAAGATTGTTATGTGTGAACTTGATCCTGTCAGTATGATATTAACTGGTTATTTTGCTCGTTAGTTGATGCAGTTTCTTCCTAGCCTCGATGATCTTTACATTTTGGCATGTTTTTGCAATGGCTGGTACCGGTTGTTCCTTTCCATGTTTAGTGCTTCCTTCAGGGTCTCTTGTAAGGCAGGCCTAGTGGTGACAAAATCTCTAAGCTTTTGCTTATCTGTAAAGGATTTTATTTCTCCTTCACTTATGAAACTTAGTTTGGCTGGATATGAAATTCTGGGTTTAAAATTCTTTTCTTTAAGAATGTTGAATATTGGCCCCCACACTCTTCTGGCTTGGAGAGTTTCTGCCGAGAGATCTGCTGTTAGTCTGATGGGCTTCCCTTTGTGGGTAACCCGACCTTTCTCTCTGGCTGCTCTTAAGATTTTTTCCTTCATTTCAATTTTGGTGAATCTGGCAATTATGTATCTTGGAGTTGCTCTTCTCGAGGAGTATCTTTGTGGCGTTCTCTGTATTTCCTGGATTTGAATGTTGGCCTGCCCTACTAGGTTGGGGAAATTCTCCTGGATGATATCCTGAAGAGTGTTTTCCAACTTGGTTCCATTTTCCCCCTCATTTTCAGGCACCCCAATCAGACGTAGATTTGGTCTTTTTACATAATCCCATACTTCTTGCAGGCTTTGTTCATTTCTTTTTCTTCTTTTTTCTTTTGGTTTCTCTTCTCACTTCATTTCGTTCATTTGATCCTCAATCGCTGATACTCTTTCTTCCAGTTGATTGAGTCGGTTACTGAAGCTTGTGCATTTGTCACGTATTTCTCATGTCATGGTTTTCATCTCTTTCATTTCGTTTATGACCTTCTCTGCATTAATTACTCTAGCCATCAACTCTTCCACTTTTTTTGAAGATTTTTAGTTTATTTGCGCTGGGTACGTAAACCCTCCTTTAGCTCTGAGAAGTTTGATGGACTGAAGCCTTCTTCTCTCATCTCGTCAAAGTCATTCTCCGTCAAGCTTTGATCCGTTGCTGGCAATGAGCTGCGCTCCTTTGCCGGGGGAGATGCGCTCTTATTTTTTGATTTTCCAGGTTTTCTGCCCTGCTTTTTCCCCATCTTTGTGGTTTTATCTGCCTCTGGTCTTTGATGATGGTGATGTACTGATGGTGGTTTGGTGTAGGTGTCCTTCCTGTTTGATAGTTTTCCTTCTAACAGTCAGGACCCTCAGCTGTAGGTCTCTTGGAGATTGCTTGAGGTCCACTCCAGACCCTGTTTGCCTGGGTATCAGCATCAGAGGCTGCAGAAGATAGAATATTGCTGAACAGTTAGTGTACCTGTCTGATTCTTGCTTTGGAAGCTTCCTCTCAGGGGTGTACTCCACCCTGTGAGGTGTGGGGTGTCAGACTGCCCCTAGTGGGGGATGTCTCCCAGTTAGGCTACTCAGGGGTCAGGGACCCACTTGACCAGTCAGTCTGTCCCTTCTCAGATCTCAACCTCCATGTTGGGAGATCCACTGCTCTCTTCAAAGCTGTCAGACAGAGTCGTTTGCATTTGCAGAGGTTTCTGCTGCTTTTGTTGTTGTTTAGCTGTGCCCTGTCCCTAGAGGTGGAGTCTACAGAGACAGGCAGGTTTCCTTGAGCTGCTGTGTGCTCCACCCAGTTCCTGCTTCCCAGTGACTTTGTTTACCTACTTAAGCCTCAGCAGTCGCGGGCGCCCCTCCCCCAGCCTCGCTGCTGCCTTGCCATGAGATTGCAGACTGCTGTGCTAGCAATGAGGGAGGCTCCGTGGGCATGGGACCCTCCTGACCAGGTGTGGGATATAATATCCTTGTGTGCCTGTTTGCTTAAAGCGCACTATTGGGGTGGGAGTTACCCGTTTTTACAGATGTTGTGTGTCTCAGTTCCCCTGGCTAGGAAAAGGGATTCCCTTTCCCCTTGCATTTCCCAGGTGAGGTGATGCCTCACCCTGCTTCAGCTCTCGCTGGTCAGGCTACAGCAGCTGACCAGCACCGATTTTCCGGCACTCCCTAGTGAGATGAACCCAGTACCTCAGTTGAAAATGCAGAAATCACCAGTCTTCTGTGTCACTCGCGCTGGGAGTTGGAGACTGGAGCTGTTCCTATTCGGCCATCTTCTATCCTCTGACATCTAGTATTCTTATAGTTTGTCATAAACATTGTATTTTTTAGAACTTTATTTTGAGTATTATTTTGATCTAATATTTGCTAAATATAGTCACAAAACAAATGTGCTCAATAGGAATAAATACACTCCATTGTTGTTGTAAATATAAACTTACTTATTCTAGGTAATCATTAAATCTTTTACATCTTCAATGTTCATTGTTCTTTTTTCTTCCAAACCAATCATTCTTTGAGAAACAATTGATAAAACCTACAATGACATTTGATGATCTATGTTTCTCTTCTCAATATATGTTCTTAGTCATTGTATTTTACCAAGCAGATATTTCATTTACCATATAAAACTCTTATTTTTCTCTAATGTTTTTTTTCTTGAACTCTATTTTCTGATATTACTTTGTTACCCAGGTAACATCTTGTGGAGGTGAAGAGTGTGCGACTAAGATATAGCCCTGTTCTGATAGATTCTCTCCTCTGGTCCAATCAGGAAATATACCATACTCCTTTAGCCCTCAGTAGGGAAGTCTACCTAGCTGGCAGGTCCCTGTTCTAGCTTAGCTGACTCCTTCGGTTGTATCTATGTCCCGTGTTGATGGGCTCAGAAAGGATGGTCAAGGGCTGGCTTAATGTTGTGCTTCTGTTTATAGGATCTTCAGGAGAATAGGATTAACATTCCCACTGTATCCAGCTGTCAGAAGGCTGGTCATTCTATTATTCTGCCTTTTCAGTGATGACAGGGTGAGAAATGAGGGGCTTAGTGCAATCTGAAGGTCAAGACCTTATACAACAAAAAGATGCTTCCCCACCCATTATCCCACTTGCCTCCTCCACTGCTCTGGGCTGTCATTTTCCACATTTTTGAGACCCATGCAGATTCTTTTCTCTAACAATTTTTTAAAAATATTTTACGTGACTATCTCAACTCTGTTAGTCTTCCTCCTATGGCATCTTTAGGGTTACAATTGAAAGAGGGAGTAAGCAGCCCACATTAGTTAGTCATCTTATTAAGAACCAGAAGTCAATTTTGATATACTGTAGAAATCTAATTCTTCAAACTGACAAAATTGCTATTTAAATCAGGCTATTGTAATAATCCTCAAGCAGATTGCATTGCAGGTGTCTAAAAATCTTATAAATAACCTTTTCTAACAGGCAGTATGCTGTATATCATCCAAAATGAGAGAGTACGAGTACGTGCTTTAAAAAGTGCACATTTTAAACTTTTACTCTGGTGACTTACGCACAAATACCAGTCTTAGATTCAGACATTGGCAGGATCTTGAGTTACTATTAGGCCTCAAGATACCAGAAATGTACTGTTACTACTTTTGATTCATTCAATATTATTACTGAAATGAATAATCAAGAAAACAAAACAAATAAAATTGGAACAAAAATTAGCAAAGAACTGAAAGCAACTAATGCAGCAGCAAAGCTTATTTCTCTAAGCCCAGTTTTTAAAGAGATGTATATAAGATAGCATTTACAATGCACAGCCTAGGACAAATTAAACAACAGTATGAACTTTATGAACACAAGAAAAACAATAACTAGAAAATTTAGCACCATTGCTGGATCAGGTTATATCTCATGTAAAGATAATATACAAAGAGCAAAAATAGTCATTTTCAAACTTGCTTTTATTAATATATTTTCTGTTAAAGATACTGTTTTCAAACTGGAAAGACTAAACACAGACAAAGGAATTAAAATATCCAGGTGTGTGAGAGACAGTTACATTAAGTTAAGTCATTACTCTGGACCTAGATGAAGCTCAATTCAAACATAAAGAAACAACAACAAACAACTACAGCCCTGTTCTGTATGATTGACTAAACTCCATCTGTAGCCCTGGCCGATCAGAAAGAGTTTTCACAATGGAATTGACTGATCACATGGAGAATACCTGCTTGCTCGTTAAGTGAGGAGACTGGAAACATAAGCAGTGACGTGGTGGTGGGGAAATAATATTCCTGCCAGTAGTAGAAACGGTCCTGCCAAATAGTAGTAAAGGGTTTTATTTTTAAAGCAGTGGTTAACTCGGTAAACATTTGTTGAATGTCAGTCACAACTTCACTTACTTTCAGGGCTGCAAATAAGTGGATCACTGTAAATAAAGCCGATGAAGTTGCCCCTGTGTACCAGACTGAGGATTAATACTATATCCCTGTAGTCAAATATTTCACAATTTGTGAAAGCAGGCAAAAAGTAAGTAAATCATACTTATAATACAATGATACAAATAATATTTCAATGACAGCTATATAGAATATATCAAGCACATGGTTTAAACTGTGCACATAGTGCAAAGATATGAAAATATTTTCAGTTAAGAAGTATTCAGAAAGAAAACCACTGTGGAAGTTTTGCCTAAATATCACTTTCAGATCATCTTGTAAGAGAAGATCTTATTCAAGCTAGCTTCAACAGAGGCTTTAGAGGAATTTAGTAGAACTGTCAGTTCAACTGTTCTTTTTAAATATATGTAGTCAATTCTTAATTATTCCTGGAACAATTTACTAGATTTCAGATTAACAGTGATTAAGGAGCAGTCTCACTCTGTATACAACTATTCTCTATTCTCTTCATTCTATAGGTTTCCCTTTTATGTTAATATCTCCCAAATCAATATCTCTAAGCACAGATTTTCCTAAATTCTGGGTTAATATAGACAACTATAGCCCACCATTTCTGCTTGGATGACACAAAGGTTCCCTAAACCCGGGATTTTTCATACTAAAGATATCTTCTTTAAAATCTGGTATATTCCTTTAAGTGCTTGTGTCTTTATCCACTACAGCTGAAAACTTAAATATTAGTTTGAGATCACTCTTTTGTTAACTACAGATGATTAACCATGAACTCTCTACAAATTTTATGAACTAGGTACTATTGTTATAGGCACAGAAGATATTTTTAAATTCATTAGTTGTAAATATTACAATATACCCTTACCAGACATCACTTTTGCATAATGTAAACATTTTCTGTAAGTATTTTACTAGAGAAGAAATTCCTCTTTTTTATACAAGTAAATACATCATTATAATACATGTGACCTGCAATCAAGTAAAAGTTTGAAAGCATCTGCCATATCTGTGCATACAACAGGAGCTAATACTCACATGAAAAAGTGAATTTGTAGAATGTTGTGTCATGACACCATTAAAACAAGTGAAGTGACTCATTGCACTCAATTGTGCAAAAATATTATAAAATAAAAATATATATAATAAAGTTATACTTAAATGATCATTATTATCTGCTTTATATATTGGGAGTTCTCTATAAGTATCTCTTACAAACAGGTTTCTTTCTTTTAAAAGGTAAAAAATTTCTTCTGGATTGCTTAAATAACTTTTAAACAAACATACTAATGTAAATATGGCATTCTAAATTTTGTTGAGGAAATACTGTCTTATCCTGCACTATGAATGAAACTTGAGGACCTTATGCGGGGTGAAATAAGCCTGTTATGGAAAGATAAATCCTGTATGATTCCATTTATATGACAAAATATTGGAAACAGAAAGTAGAATGGTGATTGTCAGAGGTGAGAAGTTGATGGGGGCGGGAAGCGAACTGTTCAATGAATATACAGTTTCAGTATTGCTAAATGGAAAAGACGTAGAGATATATTACACAATGGTGTGCATATAATTAGCACTACTGTAACATATATTTAAAAAAGATGAAGATGATAAATTTTATGTGATATACTGTTACCACAATAGAAAAGAAATACCTAGGAAAAAATAAAAAAAAAATGATACTTGAGAAAATTTTGATATGCCATTTATATGCTTAATAAAGTTATTGAAGGTAAATAGCAAGGTTAAGAAATTGATGTTTACGGTTTGGATTTGAATGTGTCCTAGGATTCTAAAAAGTACACAAATACCTTTGCAATCAGAAGATAGGAGTTAGTTTAGGATTCACAGTTACAATTATTAGTTATTTTGCCACACATTCAAAGAAACTATTAAGACTTCTGCCTGCTGTTTTCTATCCTCTAACCTACTTATCTAAAAATTGCCTTAGATTCAGTGTTGTCTTTTTTTTTCTGGTTAACAACTTCATGGGTTTTATTAAATTTTTAACTTCAGGTTTTAAAACCTGAATTTATTTACCTATTATGCAGTTAAACTATGATTTATTATTTTATAACAGTCTCTCTCATCTTATAATTTGTAATCAAATTTCAATGTGTTGTTTTTTCCATGTGTTATGAAGGATTTAATTTCCTACTATGGAGATTTTGGAGAAACACATTATTTCTTTCTAAAATAAGCAAAATATTGCCAAAATAATGGGCTTTCTTTCAGTTTGTGGAAAACCCCTTAACTGCTTTGAAATCATGTGATTACTATAAAGTTATGTTTAATACCAATATTGTTTTACAATATTAGCCTGCTTTATTGTTTCCAATAGTCTTACTTTTGTTCTTGTTGTTCTTTTTCTATATGTAATAGACTTAGAAATTTATTTCAGAAGATAGCTTATTTTGTGGCTCCTCGAGTCTAAAAATCCTTTTATAAAAGATTACCGTCTGCATATCATTGAATAACATATATATGATTTCTGAAATATATTATTTATAATGTAATAATCTTGCCAAATTTATGTTTTCAGTAATATGTACTTTCTTAATATTTCTGCACTGCCAACATGATTGTTCTATTTTTTCAAAGTAGTCTCAAATGATGCGATCAAAATGCCAAGGTTCAGTTTTCCTCCACCCATAATGACATCCCTCCTTACTTGATACTTGGGTCCAAAGATGTGCTTACTGTACTGAGTATTTAATTGGTAAAGGGAACTATAAAAAACCTTCCAAAATACAGTGGTCCATAATATTATCCACCATATTTTCTAAAAATATTCCTTTTTTAGTTTTATAAAATCTACTATATAAAATTTATGTAGTGATGATAAAGTGACTATCCTATACCAGTAAGATAGACACATTAGGATCAAATTCAAATTCAGATGATAGAAAGTAAGAGAGAGAGAGAGAGAGAGAGAGAGAAAGAAAGGTAAAGAGATTCAGAATTATATTGAAAAACAGGTGAAAAAAAGAAGCAATATTCATGAAATCAAATATTACTGAAATAATTGAGTGTGTCTGGTTATTGGTAAACTAGTTACAGGTATACTGGTCTCCTATTTGGGGTAACTTTAAAGAAAATTAGTGCGCCAGTTAAATGCATTACATTTATTTATAAGTAACGATATTGCTTTAAATTTGATAATTTATGTTCATTTAACTAATGATTGAATTAAAATTATAAAGAAATTTATATAGTACAAAATATTAAAATACATTGTACAACCAAGAATACAGGAGTTGATCAGAGACATTCCAGAAAATTTAACATCTAAATAAAGTTATCTCAATCCTTTTATTCCCGTGTATTTTCTAATAGTTCTGTGGAAATTTAACCACCCACTTCCCACTAAGATTCATCTCACTACACCAGTTAATTATGCAGAGAAAACAAAAGCAAACAATACTATTGCTTATCAAGAGCTCTGTATCCCATCAAATCAGAAGAGGAGAACAAAAAGGAATCCTTTAACTCCATTCCTTGGGACATACAGTGCCTATTGATGAATATTGCCCACTCATGAGATTCTTCTCAGAACAAAGTTTTCCTACTGCAAGACACTTGCTATTGATATATCTACACTTGGTAATGATATATTGTAAATGATTATGGCTGACAGTTTATATCTAACTGTACTTATTTATGATTAATAAAAGAGAAAGTAACATTCAAGCTAATAAAAAGGATAATTCCCAAATGTTTCCAGTGCAATAGTATGTCACTGCAACATGGACTGAAACAAAGAAGTATGTGGTGAATGGCAGTTCAGAATAACATGCAAACCTGCTTAACTCCAACTCAGTATCTTTTGTTGTTGATACTCTAGAAAATAGTTACCTGGGCAAGAAGATTAATATAAGAAGTATGTTTTACTAACCAAAATGTTTGAATAAATCTTGGGTGCAGACACTGTGTTAGGCACTGGGAATGTGAGAGCTATTAAAACATCAGTGCCACTGTTCTTATATGCTCTAGTAGGGCAACATCAAACAGTAAATATTATATTAAATATTGTTACATTTGGGATAAACATCTGTTATAAATAAGCAGTGCAATAAGATCTCATAACAAAAATATCTAATATGTTAGGGCTGAAATATAGGTTTTCTTTGAGAAAGTTACTTTAAATAAAGGTTTTTTGAGAAAGTTACTTTATATCTAAAATTTGAAGTACCAGGATCAATGAATAGTTAATCAATTACTATATTTGTGAAATTTACTGAAGTAAGATTGAGGCATCAAATCCTTTTCCTATGGATATTTTACTGGTTAAAAATAGTGCAGTCCAGTTAACTTTCTGGTTCTTTCTTTATCATCTGTGAAAATCTAAATCATACCTGTCACTACCACTCCTTATTTTCCAGCATACTACAAACATTTCTCAGAAAGATGTGAAAAAGGAATGTGAAAATCTTAAAATTGAACAAAATTAATATGATTATATTTCATGTCACTACTTTATGCCCAATTATAAGTCTATGACCTCTACGTGTAATTGATGTAGATGGCATAAAGAAGAATATAATAGGCTTTATGACCTTACTACAGCTTTTCAGTCCTGTCAGTTTATAAATCTGTTATCTAACCATTTTTGAGCTGGACTGCAGTAGATTCGGTTAGACTAATTCAACCCTTTCAGCAGCCAATAATGATTTTGAATCTCAGGACTATGGCTTACTCATTATCAACTGAAGCCAAATAGTCACTTAAAATAACTTAAAATTAAATACAATGAGATTTGACCAGGTTTATGAAAAAAATGAAAAAAATTTGACTGCATATTTTCTTTCTGTATTCAGCTGCTATAGCTGAGGATTTACAAAATTCTTAGATCTTGAATTCGATTGCTGTTTTCACTTATTTTTGTTTTGTGTAGAATATGAGAAAAATAACATGGAATGTGAAAATTATATGAAAAGTAAGCTTTAAATAGCATTCCCTCCCTATAAACCCAATGAAACTAACTTCATGGCAATATCAAAAAAAAAGCATGCATTTTTTTTTCTTATGACAATTGATATTCAGAATGTAAATTTTGTATTTTTGAAAGGTTTTTTTTTTTTTTTTTTTTTTTTTTTTTTTTTTTTTTTTTTTTTTTTTGCACAGAGTTCATTTGGATTTCCTGGAGTTCTTCTTGAAGAAAACAAATCTGTTCAGCCTGACTGAACTACAAATAAGCAGTAGCATGATACCCATCTACAGGTATTTGACAGAATAAAGAAAAAGAAATGAGGAAATTTAGGAAGGCTCAAAATTATTACCTCAGTATTAGGGATAAAACTGATAACAAAGTTCAGGTTTAAAAAGATTATTAATTTAATTTTCCACTGAAAAATATATATTCTCATTGGCAGACTCATAATTACATTATTTTAAAATATTCACAAATATGTGTTGAGACCATTTCTCCTAATCTCTACAAACACACACTGTAGCATGTTAAATTATATTTTTAAAGTAATATCTAACGCAAACATTTTTTCTCTTATATTGCAATACTTTGAAGCACTTATGTGATCTATTATTTAGTTGTTCAAAGTTTAATTATATGGCAAAAATATAATTTTGGATTGCAGTTAGTGGAATTAATGTGGAAAGTTACAGTTAATTTGTGGTCTGTTAGTTCTCAAAATTTGCTATTCATTGAAAATGTGATTTTCTCCTCAATTATCCCTCCACAACTCATCCATAACCTTTATGCAGATTTTTCTCATTCTTTGAAAGAAAGGGGAGAGATGGATTTACCTTGTGAGCTGTGCCACATCAAAGCACAGCCTGACCATAAAACCAGGAAATATGTAACATACTTTATCCTCTTCCTCTTCCCAAGGAGCATAAACTGAGAGTAAAATAGAAGAAATAAAAGTTAACTAAATTATAGTTACCTAAGGGAGTGAGCCTGAGACCACAGTTACTCCTCCAAAATTCCTGTATCCTTTTTGCTTATATAAAGAATTCAAGGGACTAGGTTAATCACAAACTAATAAAGAGTATGCTGAGAAATTTGGTAGCCATTAGTCAATCACCTATTTGCTTATTTCTGTTACCCAATGACATTTCTATATGAATAGACTGAGACCACTTCTGCTATACCTTCTCATTTTGCCTTTAAAAATCTACTTACTTTGAAAGTGTGTTTCTCAGGTCCCAATCCTCAAATTTGGACCACATAAATTCTCCACTTACACTAATTTTGCCTCAGTTTCGTCTTTGAGGTTAAAAAACTTACACTACTATTTATACTTTTTTTTCTATTGCAAGCTACTTTTTTAAATTTTAAGGTAATACAAATAATTCAGAACTCTAATGATTTAATGAGATATGTATTATCAATGGGATCCAAGGGAATATTAAAGGAAATATCATTGAATAAAATATAAACCAAGTAACAAATTATGATGGAAAATTTCTACCAGAAGTTGGAAAGGAAAATCTGGAAATAAACAGAATCAATCATGAGTAATTACTAACTTAATTTGTTAATAGAAGAACTCAGACAGGAATCTAGAAAAGAAATAAATTCAAAACTTTCTAGACACTGACCAAAAAGCCACCAGCTTAAAACTGACAAATTTCTATGGGAGAAATTCTTGTGACTAAAAATGAAGTGGAATATGTAGAAAGCTTCCAGAAAGAAAGTGGACTACAGCGAAGTTTCTTTGGCTCTGGGTTATAGACAAGCCGCTAGAGAACAAATTAAGTGGTGAAACTACTATGTGTATCAGTCACTTTCTGACTGGTTTCCTGAGATTTCTTCCATGGCATAAAATAGATCTTATAAAATCGCTGGAATGTCTAGCTGAGTGTATGATGTTTGGGCAGTGTCACTCTAGAAAGCAATAAATAAATAGAAGTCCCTTCCCAAAGTACTAATCTCAATAAAGTCCTCTTTAATATTTGCAATGGTATCAGTAAAAGTGGCTAGTGTGAAATATCTGAGATTTTAGTTAAGTGTTGCTACTGGCATTTTAGCAAAGAAGTTTGTGAAAGTTTAAGAGGAAGGTAAGACCAAATAACACATTTGTATTCTTGCATGCTACTCTTTTTACTTAATTTACTTCAATATGTTCTCTGTGTGTGTACCTTTCACAGGCCGCTGTGTTATAAGGCCAAATACAAATTTTTAAAAAGAGGCTTAATTCTCCCTGTTGAAAATAAGACAAGAGACTTCCTAAGCCTCTTTTTTTTTTTTAAGCACATTTACATTAGAATTTTTTAAATTATAAAGCCTAGTCTGTATCCTTTAAATTAATATAAATCGATGTAAATCAGAGTTGTCCAACCTGAGGCCCATGGGCCACATGAGGCCCAGTCCAGCTTTGAATGCAGACCAACACAAATTCATAAACTTTCTTAAAACAGTATGACTTTTTTTTTTGCATTTTGGTTTTTAGTTCCTCAGCTATAGTTTGTATATTTTATGTGTAGTCCAAGATAATTTTTCTTGCAATGTGGACCAGGGAAGCCAAATATTGGACACCTTTGGATGCTAAACCTTTTTCTGAGAAATCTCTTGCCAGCTTTAGAATTCAGGTATATTTTTCTCAAGAACCTGAGAAGTATCTCTTTGAAATGGAATCATTATGAAAAATTAAAATCATTGTCTCCCAGTTTCTGTGGGAAAGTAGGAACCTAACTTGGAGGGAAAATTAGGTTCTCCAAGTTGAAAAGCTACCTACTGTCATAAAGTATGAGAAAATGATCCTTCAGGTAAAGCCAATTAGCAAACATATATGGCCACTCCAATTACTAGGTGAATCTGGAATGAACTATGAGTGACAAATGGTATTGTCAAGACTTCTTGTTTGAAGACTGGTTATGCTTTACTTTGAAAATATGTTATATAATTATTTATATATTCTTGGATATATACAAATGATATAGTTTGAATGCCCCTTCCACATCACATGTTAAAATATAACCCCCAGTGTTGGAGGTGGGTCCTGGTGAAAACTGGTTTGTGAGGGCAGATCCCTCATGGTGTCGTGTTGTCCTTGTGATGCCGAATAAGTTCTTATGAGATCTGGTTGTTTAAAAGTGTGTGGCACCTCTCCCCAACTGCCTTTCATGCTCCTGCTCTTTCCATGTAACACATTTGCTCCCTCTTTGCCTTCTGCCATGATCGAAATCTTCCTTAGGTCTCTCCAGAAGTCAAGGAGATGCCTGACTCCATGCTTCCTGTACGGCCTGCAGAACCATGAACCAATAAATTATCTTTTTAAAAATACATTTCTTAGTCTCAGATATTTTTTAAGAGCAATGAAAGAATGGCCTAACACAAAAAGGGTGAAATTTATTTTGATCTTTGCAATCTCTTAGTAGAGTGCTTATGATGTGCACACATCTTGGTTCAATACTTATCCAAAAGAAAATTGTTTTACTTCTCTTTTTTCTTTCTGAAGAGATTTTCTGGGTTGGGAGGAGGTTTTGTTTTTAACTATATTTCCCTAACAGTGTTAAGTATCTGGTTGTGGTCATTTTAAAAACCATAATAAAACCTTTCTTTTTCATTTTTCAAACACTTTTTACTTTCTTCAATTATTTCAAAATTAATTTCCTCATGATTTCATCATAAATCATAAAGATGAAAATATTACCTAAGGCAGTGTCTGGTGATTTTCTATCTGCAAGCAATGTTAGAGAAAAATTCTCTATAACAAAAATGACATGAGCATAGGAAGGCAAATCTTTTCCACTCTTAATTTTTTTTTTTACAAATTTTATTTCCTCAATTTATGATATATCACATCAATTTATGATGTCAGTCTACTGAAAATGTAGAATTAGGTAAGTGCCCTGATATGTACTTGTATGGTGGGCAAACATAGTATCAGTTTCTGTGCATAAGGAGTAATTAAATGCAATGCTAAAAGAGATAAATATAAGAGAGTTAAGCCACTGATATCCCTAAAGACTTTCTATAACTGGTTCTACGTGAAATATAGGAATTATCTGGGGAGATGGTTTTTGAGTATTCACACCTCAAAGGAGAGATAAAGTCAGAGAGAGTTCTCCCCTCCACAGGCACAGAGAGAGAGACAAGACAAACTATATTCGCTTCTCTAATTTTAGTGTAATAAATTAACACGAATAAATATAGTGTATTATCTTCAAAATGTTGAATGTGTGCCACACTTAAAGGTTGAATATTCAGGAAGCAACAGCTGTTACTGAGAAGAGTGTAAAAAAGTACACAACCATGGTAGGAAGTAAAAGAAAAAGAAGGAAGGATCCTCGTGATTGGCAAAGCAAACAAATAAAAAAGACACACCTAAAATGTGATGTGAAATAAATAAGAAGATAACTGAAAATTGATCAACACTAAATAAGGTGTTTGCCCGGTAAATATTTTGTTTTTGTTGTTGTTTTCATCTCTGCTGGCTGTCATGCCATTGTGCATGACTTGACTGAATTTACAGTCTGGTACAACAGGAATGGTAGTTATATGGTAGTATAATATTTTAAAAGGCTGAAACTATGCAATAATACTTTGTAAACAGTATTTGTTAGAAAATGATTATTGATATCTAAGCTCTTTTGAAATACGTATTAATTGTTTTAAAAAAATTTTTTGAGTGATATATGAATATATCTAAGCATTAGTTAACCTCTCTTAGTTATGTATTTCTTTTATTTCCTGGAATAGGATATATTTTATTTGAATGCAAAATTAATTTTTATAGTTTCCCTGTGAAAAATAATACACATTCAACCTAGAAATATTGAAAAATAGAGAAATATATACGTGAGAAAACAAAAATTGTCATCTCACTATCAAGAAATAATGACTCTGAAGGTTTTTACATATGTCCATAAAATATTTTACATGCTGCAAATATTCTTAAAATACAAGTTGTCTTGCATTGTTTCGTCCTTTGGCAATATTTTGGAAATCAACAAATACTCTCCTTCAACAATTTACCTGTATGAATAACTTTCATTCATGTAGGTTAAATACTGTATACATTTTTATGAATGATTGTCTAATTTATACTTTGGTGAATGGAGAAATATGTAGATTGGTAAGTAAGTAGGTAGATAGAAAGATAGATGAATGAATAGATAGATGGATAGATAGATAGAATATGTCTGGAATAAGGTAAATAAGATAATATGAAAACTCACTCACTCCATTATTACCATTTACTAACTTTTCTCTCCTAAGAATAACGTTTTGAGGGAGGAAACAACCATAAGAACACTACAATTTTATCTAATGGGCTGTGAGAAGCTGGGAATGTGATCATGAACTATAAGGATAACACTATGCATGGTTGGACATTATGGGAATGAGAAGAAAAAAAGACAAACTACTGGATCACGACTGTAATGGAGTGTGACAAAGTCCTGTTGAGGTTAAAGTTGAGATAATCTTGAGAGACTTGGAGCACTTGGGAATAATAGAGAAGGTTATAAATTTTTAAGTGACTTTGTGTTACATCATTAAATATGCCTATATACAATGGATGCCCAGATGTCACCACAGTCAGACAAGAAACAGGAAAAGAAATAAAATATGAACACCTCCAAAATAACACAGTAATTAGCTAGCAATAGATTTCCATCAAAAATAAATGTTTGAACTCCCAGAAAAAAAAATCAAAATAATGATATTGAAGAGCATTAGTGAAATATAAGAGAACTCATACAAGCAGCAGAAAAATCAGAAAAACAATTTTAGATGTAAATGAGAAATTTACCAAAGATACAGATATCATGAAAAATAACAGCAATTTTGAAATTGTAAAACTCATTAAATAAAATTAAAAACACAGTAGAAAGCTTCATCAGTAGATTAGATCAAGCAAAAGTAAGAATTTTAAAACTTGAATACAGGTCCTTTGATATAATCCAGTCAGATAAAAATAAGGAAAAATAAATTAAAAAGAATGAACAAAGCCTATGGAACATATGAGACACCATAAAGAAAGCAAATAAAACTTAGTGTCCCAGAAGGCAAAAAGAAAGCAAAACGGATAGAAAAATCTCTTAAAAAAAATGCCTTAGTCAGGGAATTCCAAATAGATAAAATTCAAAAAGTCTTCTTTATGGCACATTATATTTAAACTATCAAATCAAAGACAAAGAGATAATACGGTTATTTTGACTCTGTTCACAATGGCAAAGACTTGGAGCCAAATGAAATGCTCATCAAAGATAGACTGGATAAAGAAAATATGGCACATATACACCATAGAATGCTATGCAACCATAAAAAAGGATGATTTCATGTCCTTTGCAAGGACATGGATGAAGCTGGACAACATCATTCTCAGCAAACCAACACAAGAACAGAAAACCAAACACCGCATGTTCTCATTCATAAGTGGGAGTTGAACAATGAGAACACGTGGATACATGGAGAAAAACATCACACACCAAGACTTGTCAGGGGGTAGGGGACTAGGGGACGGATAATATCAGCAGAAAGACTTAATGTTGATGATGGATTGATGGGTGCAGCAAACAACTGGGCAAATGTATACTTATGTAACAAATCTGGACATTCTGCACATGTACCACAGAACTTAAAGTATAATAATAATAGTAATAATAAAAAAGACAGAGAGATAATTCTAAAAACAGCAAGAGAGAAACATCTAGACATTTATAAGGGAACACCCATTAGAACATCAGTGCATTTCTCAGCAGACTACTTACCAGAGGAGAATGAAATGATATATTCAGAGTGTTAATAAATATAACAAATAAGTACTACTGGTCAAGGCATGCTATATCCAGAAAGTCACTTTTCATAAATAAAGGAGAAATAAAGACTTTCCCAGACAAGCAAAACCTGAGGGAATTAGTCATAACTAGACTGGTCCTATAAGAAGTACTAAAGGAAGTCATACACCTAAAAGTGAAAAAACATATCTAACATAATGAACCCCCCCAAAAAATACTATAAAATGCACTGTTAGAGCAAACGCACAAATGAGGAAGAGAAATAATTCAAATTTTACCACTATATAAAATCACTAAACTACAATGATAAATAAAGAAGAATGAAATAAACAAAAAAGGTGTAAAACAACCAGTAATCAATTAAAATCAAGAGAATAAGCCTCACATGTCAATGAAGACTTTTAATGTAAACTCATTGAACTGCCTCTTATAAGGTATAGATTAGCTAAATGGTTTTAAAAACAATCAAACACAATACAACTATGCTACTTTCAGGAAACTCATCTCACTGCTAAGTATACATATCAACTTAAAGTAAAAAGATACTCCATGCAAACAGAAACACAAAACAGGCAGGAGTAGCTATACTAATATCAAATAAAACAAACTTCGAGTAAAAAACAGACAAAAGAGACAAAGGAAATAATTATATAATAATGAAAAGATCAGTTCGGCAAGAGGATATAACAGTTGTAAACATATATGTACCAAACACTGGAGAACCCAGGTATAGAAAGCAAATATTTTTGGATATGAAAGGAGAGATTGGCTCCAACACAATAATAGTTGGAGACTTCAGTATTCTACTGTCAGCAGTAGACAGCTTAATGAAACAGAAAATTAACAAAGTAATATTGAATACAAATTCACAGCCTAATTCTACCAGAGGTACAAGGAGGAGCTGGTACCATTCCTTCTGAAACTATTCCAATCAATCCAAAAGAGGGAATCCTCCCTAACTCATTTTATGAAGCCAACATCATCCTGATACCAAAGCCTGGCAGAGACAAAACAAAAAAAGAGAATTTTAGACCAATATCCCTGATGAACATCAATGCAAAAATCCTCAATAAAATACTGGCAAACCAAATCCAGCAGCACATCAAAAAGCTTATCCACCATGATCAAGTGGGTTTCATCCCTGGGATGCAAAGCTGGTTCAACATATGCAAATCAATAAAGATAATTCAGCATATAAACAGAACCAAAGACAAGAACCACATGATTATCTCAATAGATGCAGAAAAGGCTTTTGACAAAATTCAACCGCCCTTCATGCTAAAAACGCTCAATAAATTCGGTATTGATGGAACATACCTCAAAATAATAAGAGCTGCTTACGACAAACCCACAGCCAATATCATACTGAATGGGCAAAAACTGGAAAAATTCCCTTTGAAAACTGGCACAAGACAGGGATGCCCTCTCTCACCACTTCTATTCAACATAGTGTTGGAAGTTCTGGCTAGGACAATCAGGCAAGAGAAAGAAATAAACGGTATTCAGTTAGGAAAAGAAGAAGTTAAATTATCCCTGTTTGCAGATGACATGATTGTATATTTAGAAAACCCCATTGTCTCAGGCCAAAATCTCCTTAAGCTGATAAGCAACTTCAGCAAAGTCTCAGGATACAAAACCAATGTGCAAAATCACAAGCATTCGTACACACCAGTAACAGACAAACAGAGAGCCAAATCATGAATGAACTTCCATTCACAATTGCTTTAAAGAGAATGAAATACCTAGGAATCCAACTTACAAGAGATCTAAAGGACCTCTTCAAGGAGAACTACAAACCACTGCTCAGCAAAAAAAGGACACAAACAAATGGAAGAACATACCATTCTCATGGATAGGAAGAATCAATGTTGTGAAAATGACCATACCGCCCAAGGTAATTTATAGATTCAATGCCATTCCCATTAAGCTACTAATGACTTTCTTCACAGAATTGGAAAAAAAAAAATGCTTTAAAGTTCATATGGAACCAAAAAAGACCCCGCATTGCCAAGACAATCCTAAGCCAAATGAACAAATCTGGAGGCATCACGCTACCTGACTTCAAACAGTACTACAAGGCTACAGTAACCAAAACAGCATGGTACTGATACCAAAACAGAGATACAGACCAATGAAACAGAACAGAACCCTCAGAAATAATGCCACACATCTATAGCCATCTGATCTTTGACAAACCTGACAAAAACAAGAAATGGGGAAAGGATTTCCTATTTAATAAACGGTGCTGGGAAAATTGGCTAGCCATAAGTAGAAAGCTGAAACTGGATCCTTTCCTTACTCTTTATATGAAAACTAATTCAAGATGGATTAGAGACTTAAATATTAGACCTAAAACCATAAAAACCCTAAAAGAAAACTAGGTAATACCATTCAGGACATAGGCATGGGCAAGGACTTCATGTCTAAAACACCAAAAGCAATGACAACAAAAGCCAAAATTGACAAATAGGATCTAATTAAACTAAAGAGCTTCTGCACAGCAAAAGAAACTACCATCAGAGTGAACAGGCAACCTACAGTATGGGAGAACATTTTTGTCATCTACTCATCTGACAAAGGACTAATATCCAGAACTTATAAAGAACTCAAACAAATTTACAAGAAAAAAACAAGCAACCCCATCAATAAGTAAGTGAAGGATATGAACAGACACGTCTCAAAAGAAGACATTCATACAGCCAACGGACACATGAAAAAATGCTCATCATCACTCACCATCAGAGAAATGCAAATCAAAGCCACAATGAGATACCATCTCACACCAGTTAGAATGGCAATCATTAAAAAATCAGGAAACAACAGGTGCTGGAGAGTATGTGGAGAAATAGGAACACTTTTACACTGTTGGTGGGATTGTAAACTGGTTTAACCATTGTGGAAAACAGTGTGGCAATTCCTCAAAGATCTAGAAGTAGAAATACCATTTGACCCAGCCATCCCATTACTGGGGATATACTGAAGGATTATAAGTCATGGTGCTATAAAGACACATGCACACGTATGTTTATTGCAGCACTATTCACAATAACAAAGACTTGGAATCAACCCAAACATCCATCAGTGACAGACTGGATTAAAAAAATGTGACACATATACACCATGGAATTCTGTGCAACCATAAAAAAGGATGAGTTCGTGTCTTTTATAGGGACATGGATGCAGTTGGAAACCATCATTCTCAGCAAACTATCGCAAGATCAGAAAACCAAACACTGCATGTTCTGACTCATAGGTGGGAATTGAACAATGAGATCACTTGGACACAGGAAGAGGATCATCACACACTGGGTCCTATTGTGGGGAGGGGAGTGGGGGAGGGATAGCATTAGGAGATATGCCTAATGTAAATGACGAGTTAATGGGTGCAGCACACCAACATGGCACATGTATACATATGTAACAAACCTGCACGTTATGCACATGTACCCTAGAACTGAAAATATAATAAATATATATAATAAAAAATAACAAATATTATTATATATTATATATATAAAATAACAGATGTTAGTATATATATTGTATATATAAAATAACAGATGTTGGTGAGTATGAAGAGAAAAGAGATCTTTTATACACTGTTGGTGTGGAATGTAAAATTATATAGTTACTATGAAAAACAGTATGAAACGTTTTCAAAAAACTAAAAATAGGACTGCCTTAGAGTCCAGCAATCTCCCTACTGGGTATTTTTCCAAAGGATAAGAAATCAGTATATCCAAAAGATAACTGAGATAACTGTACACCCATGTTTACTGCAGCAGTATTCACAATAGCAAAGATATGCAAACAATTCAAATGTCTACAAACAAAAGAATGGGCAAAGAAAATGTGATATAGATATACAATGGAATATATTAAACCATAGAAAAGAAGGCAGTCACGTTACCGTAGAAAAGAATGAATTCATGCAACAACAGGGATAGAACTGGAGGTCATTACGTTAACTGAAATAAGCAAGGCAGAGAAAGACAAATATCACATGTTGTCACTCATATGTAGGAACTAAAAAGTTGATTTTACAGATGTAGAGAGTAGAATGATAGATACCAGAGGCTAGTTGTGTGGTTGTGGCAGGCGCGTGGGGATAGGGGCAGGCAGGGAAGAGGAGAATAAAGAAAAGTTGTTTAATGATTAAAACATACAGTTAGATAGAAGGAATAGGTTCTAATGTTTGACAGCAGAGAAGCGTGGCTATGGTAACAACAATGTATTATATATTTCAAAACAGTTAGAAGAGAGGCCTTGAAATGTTCTCAATGCATAGAAATAATAAATAGTTGAAGTGATGGATATCTTAAATATTTTGACTTGATCAATACACATTGTATGCATGTAACAAAATATCACCAACCCATAATCATGTACAAATATTATGTCTCTAAAAAAATGGGAAAATAAATAAATATAAAATATAAAAGAAAACAATAAATTAATAACTTACTAAAATAGTCAAATGGTTGCTTATTTAACTAGGATATTTGTAGACATTTTTGTTATGATTAGCTACTAGAGAAAACAAGATGATCAAAGTTGTAAGTCACCCATTTTTAATGAGTTCACCTCAGATGTACTTACCCAGTGAATTATTTTATTGATTTTCCTCAATACATAAGTTTTCACTTGCTGCTCTAGATTTAGTTTTGGAAGTATCAGAGACTTCAAAAGCAGTTGCTGGTTGAATCACAATAATGAAGTCACAAGGAATGGAAAGAAAAAAATATATATATTTTTTGTGGAACCCTATCTCTACAAAAAATTAAAAAAGTACTTGGTTGTGGTGGCATGAGCTTGTAGTTCTAACTACTCGGCAAACTAAGTTGGGAGGATCACCCAAGCCCAAGGAGATTGGGGGTGCAGTGAGTCATGATCACCACTACACTTCAGTCTGGGTGACAAAGTGAGATCTTGTCTAAATACATATATATGTGTATAATTTAACTATAGATTACACTTAACCATCCTGGGTTTCTAGAACTAAGTACGAACTATTTAGCTGGGAATAACAAGCCTATAATCCCTCTGGCCAATTTCAGAATCATTAATTTGAGGAGTTTATTTGAGTCTTTTTCATAACTGAACATCACAACAGTGGATAGAAAAATTCCTGTTATTTTTATTGATTGGCTGCTTCTAAAGTTAAAACAGACACATCTGTCAATTTTTATGAAGTGCAGTTTCTCTACAGCTTTTGGTAAACTTCGACAGAATACAGTGAGGGAACATGCAGAAAAACTGATAGAAAAAAAAATGGAAGTAATGGTAGCTTGTTAGTCAGCCTAACAATTACGGGCTATCCTATTTGTGTTTGCTGATTTGAATTAAAATTGATACAGATTTCAATAAAGTAAAAGCCTGCCAATAATGCATTAAAAATCTCTGCATCAATGACAATGATTTTTCAGTAGTTTAAAATGAAACTTTTCATTGAATCATATCAGCAGCTTAAATTATAATATGTACAGTAAATACTATGATTCTCCACCCAGATCTCTTTAGGGACAATGTACTCACATGTGGTTTTTCAGTAAGAATTGCTCCATCATCAGGCCCCACAGTGCCTGGCTGATGCAGGGATACAAAGCCCTGGCACTGCTGTTCCTGTTGGAACAACTCTGAACGATTAACGCAATTCCCAGAGGACGGGCTGAAGGCTCCATTGCAACCACATTGTAGAGCATTCCAATCCAATTCTGCCTTCCTGTGATGTTCAGATTTGTATGTCAACTCAGCTAAACTATGACTCTCAGCAATTCAATCAAATACTAATGTTGGCTTTTCTGGGAAGGTATTTCATGGATATGATTAAAGTCCAATATCAGTTGGATTTAAGTAGGAGATAATTTTAGATAATCTTCTTGGCTTATTCAATGAGTTGAAAGGTGTTCAGAACAAACTGGAGCTTCCTGCTGAAGAAATTCTCCCTGTCAACAATAGTTGCAGCCCCTTGCCAGAGTTCCAGGCTGCCTTTCCTTACAGTTGCCTTAGGCACTTCAGATTTGACTAGCCAGCCCCAATTGTTTAAGTTGATTCCTTGAAATAAATCTCTTTATATATGCCTCTTACGTGTTATTTTCTCTGGTTAAACCATGATAGTTATATTCCCTCATTTTCTTATGGGCCTATCTCTCTAGAGCAATCTGGACCCACTGTTTGCGTACAACTCCAGGGAACAACATCTAAAATGGTGCTTTAATCATTCAATTTTCTTCATCAAATCTGTCCAATTAAATTAAATTATTACTTGAATGAGCAAATTATATCCATAAGTTCTACTGAGTAGCTGATTTTAGAACAACCTCTGAGTAAAACTGTAGTTCTTTTAGGCACACCTATTATTATTTTTTAATGTGACTTTTCACTCTTTCTGAGTTTCCTAACCAGGGACTTATTTGATTTTATTGCTTTCACAACTCATGGTCAAATTCTCTCTTCATTCTTATTATATCACTTTTTATGACACACACTTTCCCCAGAAGTTACAATACTTTTGAGTGATCAGTTCCAGTGAAATCCTCAAAGCTCCTTAAAACTATTTCTACAATCCAAGTTAACTCTCTTTTAAAATTCTTCATTGTGACTATTTAAAAATGTTTCAATTATCCTCCAACATTCCATTCCCTTAACTCTGAGAATGCCTTTTTCTTTGCCATCTTTTAAACAGACGTGGAAACCTTCAAACTGGAACTCACTCATATTTATATCTGCACACCTCTAGAAATCCTGTAATAATTTCTTCTTTCTTTCATAATAAGAAAACAAAGAATGTTTCTCTCCTAGTGACTAGAAAATTCTTATCCTTTGTGCTCTGGGTCTTGTTGCTTTTCTTGCTTGGGAACCTTATTTCATTCATTATTCCTTTGCTCTGTAGTATAAATCCCTACAGCTTAAAAACAAACAATCGTCTCTGCATTTAATACTCATTTCTAGTGTACTGCCCACACGTTTCTTAAAAGAGTTCTCTACATTAGCTGCTCCTCTGTTGCTTAATACATTTTGGATTGCACCCCAGTCACTAGACTGAATGGCTTAATTTTTAAAGATGACTAATAACCTCATTAGTGTCAAATAAAATAAACACTTTTTAGTTTCAATGCATAATATGCTTAAGCACCCTTGTTATAAAATAATTTATTCTGTAGGTTTCTTTTCATCTTATTTATGAGTTACTTTTGCCTTCTTAAGTGCCTCCTATCCAGAATTCTTCTCTCACATATTCATTCAAAAACATTTTGTTAATTTTTTTATTTTCAGTTGTTTTATTTTCTTTATCTACACACTTGCCTTAGGTGATCTTAACAATATTCTTCCAAGTACTATATGGTTATTGTTTGAAATATCTCCCCATATTTGAGGTAAATATAGACCACTACTGACTGGATGTATTAATAAAGTAAATATCTACCTTTTCCCTAGAAAATACGTTTTCAGCCTGTGTCTATTTTCTCTCAATATGTGCAAAATTTTACCCAGTTCAGTTGTCCTGGGTTGAATGCCCGAGTTTCCCTCCTAACATGTTCCATGTGCTTACGACCCCCTATGCATGCAATGAATCAAAATATCCCCAGTAAGAATAATCATTTATGGAGTCCAACATGTTACAAGTAGAAATTTTAAAAATTTTCTCTAACTGGCCTCTTCTTGTTCTGTGGCAATCACTGGGAAAACTTGGCAATTGGGATATCTCCATATTTTCTGGCTTTAAAATTTTTAATTTCAGTTTTACTGTTAGTTCTTCTCTCTCCACTGGTCTTTCCTAACCCTTTTTAAGGATGATATTTGTGAGCAAATTTAAAGTCCTTGGGGAAGAACTTTATACCTAAATGCTGCCCTCTGAACATCTGAGGGTCCACAGGGTAGGGTATTGAGCCAGTGTTGTCTATGGATATCCTGCCTTGGTGTATACTAAGGATGTGTGGCTGATTGATCTGGTCACTGTTGGTATCTGCTGCTGAAACCAAGACATCTGAGAGAGCATCTTTTTATGAGATTTGTTCACTTTGTAGCCTCCTTCTTCTGAACAAATGTCTATTCTAATTTATAAGTTATTTCAGAAACTATGAATTTGTTCTTCCAGCCTCTTCACACAATTAAAGAGCCAAATAATTGCTGTGTTTTATGTGACTCCATTAGGCTATCTTGGTTTCTCCCATAGCCATCCTTAAATTAGTGCAATTGTTGTCAACCTTATGTGATTACCTTACCAGGGGATATGAAACATATTAAGAGGCATTCATAATTCTCATGGTTAAAGTGGGATGCTACTGGTATCTAGTTAGTAGAAGCTAATGAGACTGCTAAAACATAAAACTCTACAATATAAATAACAGCACCCTAGAAAAAACAATTATGTGGACAAAAATGTTGATACCGAGGTAACAAGATTCTACTTCAGTGTCTTTGTGTCATGCAGGACTTGTTATTATATCAAATGCAGAGCTGCTTTGAGAGATTTCAGGACTACCCAAGCTGCCCTAGAGTAAGTGAGGAGCAAGCCCCAGTATTCTCTGATTCTCTAATTCATCTAAACTTATTTAAGTGTTTTTGTTTGTTTGTTTGTTTGTTTTTTCAGTTTCTAGTTTCTCTACCTCTCCACTCCAGTGGAAATCAAGCAGTTCCCTCCATCATTCTGCATTCTTTTTGTAAAAAAAAAAAAAAAAAAAAAAAAAAAAAAAAAAAAAGACAATCCTTCAAGACTATTGTTTAGCTATTAATTTTGATAATGAGCTTGAGCCTCTAAATTAAGCAACTGGTTTTTTTTTTTTTTTTGGTTTTTTTGTTGTTTTGTTGTTGTTGTTGTTGTTGTTGTTTTAATCTAGGTATTCCTCCTCACTCCTCAATCTGACTACCCACAAAGCAGTGATTTTCCCTATTCCTAATGTAATTTTCCAAATGCTCACAAGACTTCAAACACTTTTACTTCAGGAATATTGTACTATTCACTTTTGTAGCTCTGACCTTTACCTGGCACAGAAGAAGCACTTGAATAAACGCCAAGTGGAAGAATGGTGAGCAAGTGGCATTGTATCCTGTATGGGCTCTTTCACATTTCTCTATGTGTTTTTTGTTTTTTTTTTTCTTCTTCTTCTTCTTTGCTTTGTGACCACAACTTAATTAGCAGAGGGCAAGGTACCTTAATCAGGATTTGTGGCTCTGGCTCCCTGACTCTTCTCAACTGCTTTGCATCATTGAGCAAGTTCCCTTTCTTTGACACTGTTGTTGTCTTCCATTGTATTAAAGAAACAAATGTGCAATTTCATTTTAATAGTACATAAAATAATAGGAGTAAATCTTGCTTTCTCTGTGATATAGTTTTGTTGTGTTTCCACCCAAATCTCATCTCAAATTGCAATTTCTATCATCCCCATGTGTTCTAGGAGGCATCCAGTGGGAGGTAATTGAATCATGGGGCCAGTCTCCCCCATGCTATCATCATGATAGTGAGTAATTCCTCATGAGATCTAATGGTTTTGTCAGGAGCTTCTCCCTTTGCTCAGTTCTCATTCTTCTCTCTCCTGCTGCCTTGTGAAGAAGGGCATGTTTCCTTCCCCTTCCACCATGATTGTAAGTTTCCTGAGACCTTTCCAGCTCTGTGAAATGGAAAATCAATTAAATTTCTTTCCTTTATAAATTACCCAGTCTCAGGCATGTCTTCACAGCAGTGCGAGAATGGACTAACACAGTATATTGGTACTGGGAGTGGGGTGCTACTGTAAAGATACCCCAAAATATGGAAGTGATTTTGGAACTGGGTTATAGGAAGATATTGGAACAGTTTGGAGGGGTCAGAAGAAGATAGAAAAATGTAGGAAACTTTGGAAATTCTTAAATACTTGGAGGGCTCGGAGAGAGGGAGATGTAGGAAAGTTTTGGAACTTTCTAGAGACTCATTGAATGCCTTTGACCAAAATGTCGATAGTGATATAGACAATGAAGTCCAGGCTAAGATGATCTCAGATGGAGATGAAGAACTTTTTGGGAACTGGAATAAAGGTGACTCTTGTTACATTTTGGAAAAGACTCGGGTGGCACTTTGCTCCTGCCCTAGAGATTTGTGGAACTTTGAACTTGAGAGAGATGATTTAGGGTATGTGGTGGAAGAAAATTCTAAGTGGCAAAACATTGAAGGGAAAGCAGAGCATAAAAGTTCGGAAAAATTGCAGCCTGACAATGCAATAGAAAAGAAAAATTCATTTTGTGAGAAAAAATTCAAGCCTGCTGCAGAAATTTGCATAAGTAATGAGGAGCCAAATAGTAATACCAAGACAATGGAGAAAATGTATCCTGGGCATGTCAGAGACTTATGCAGCAGGCCCTCCCATCCCAGGCCCAGAGGTCTAGGAGGGAAAATGGTTTTGTAGGCTGGGGTCCAGGGCCTCCCTGTTATGTGTAGCCTAGGAGCTTGATGCCCTGTGTCTCAATCACCCTAGCCATGGCTAAAAGGTACTAAGGTACAACTTGGACTGTGGCCTCAGAGGGTGCAAGTCCCAAGTCTTGGCAGCTTTCACATTATGTTAAGCCTGAAGGTGCACCAAAGTCAAGAATTGAGGCTTGGGAACCTCTGCCTAGATTTCAGAGGCTGTATGGAAATGCCTCAATGTCCAGGCAGAAGTCTACTGCAGGGGCAGAGCCCTCAGAGAGAACCTCTGCCAGAGCAGTGTGAAAGGGAAATGTGGGGTCAGAGCCCTCACACATAGTCCTCACTGGAGCACGGCCTAGTGGATCTGTGAGAAGAGGGCCATGGTCCTCTAGACTGGAGAATGGTAGATCCACCTACAGCTTGCAACCATGGGCCTGGAAAAGCCACAGAAATTCAACACCAGCCCAGGAAAACAGCCTGGAGGGAGGGTGTACCCTGCAAAGCTATAGGGTCAGAGCTGCCCAAGACCATGGGAGCCCACCTCTTGCAATAACATGACTTGGGTTTGAGACACGAAGTCAATGGAGATTATTTTGGAGCTTTCAGATTTAATTTCTGCCTCTTTGGATTTCACATTTGCATGGAAAATGTAGCCCAATTTGTTTGGGCCTATTTCTCCCATTAAGCAACGGTGTATTTACCCAATGCCTGTATCTCCATTGTATTTAGGAAATAACTAACTTGCTTTTGATTTTACAGGCTCATAGGCAGAAGAGACCAGCCTTATCTCAGATGAGACTTTGGGCTTGGACATTTGAGTTAATGCTGAAATGATTTAAGACTTTAGGGAAATGTTGGGAGGACATGATTGTGTTTTGAAACGTGAGGACATGAGATTTAGGAGGGGCCGGGGTGGAATTGTAAGTTTTGGCTGTGTCTCCACCCAAATCTAATCTTGAATTATAGTTTCCATCATATCCACATGCCATGAGAGGGACACGGTGGGGGGCAATTGAATTATGGGGGCAGTTTGGGAAATGGGGGATTAGGAGAGAGGGCTGGTGCAAGATGGGCAGACAGAAGTTTCCATCTATTTTGCCCCCCTCCACCACCCCAGGACCACTAAATTCAACAACCATCTACATGAAAAAGCACCTTCATAAGAACCGAAAGCACCTTCATAAGAACCAAAAATCAGGTGAGAAATCACAATACGTGATATTAACTTCATATCACTGAAAGAGGCACAGAAAAGGGTAGAAAAGATCATCTTGAATTCCCAACATCACATCTCCCTCATCTGTCATTCTCTGAATGGTGCAAAGAGAGAATCTATGTTCTTCGGAAGAGAGACTGAAGCAATTGTGAGACTTTGGAGACTTTGCACTGAATTCAGTGCTTCCCTGTCACAGCAGAATGCAAAACCAGACTGAACTCAGCTGATGCCTGACCACAGAGAGAGCATTTAGACCAGCTCTATCCAGAAGAGAATCACCCATCCATGCGGTTGGAACTCGAGTTTTGGCAAGCCTCGTCACCGTAGACTAAAGGCTCTGGGGCTTGAATAAACTTTAAAGGCAGTCTAAGCCACAAAATCTGCAACTCCTAGGAAAGTCTGAGTGCTGAGCTGGCTAAGAGCCAATGGATTTGGGGGGCACACAACCTACTGAGACATCAGTTAGGGTGGCCAAGGAAGTGCTTGTGCCACCACTTTTCCAACCCCAGGCAGCACAGCTCCCAGCTCCCAGAGTCCCCATCCTTCCATGAGAGGAGAGAGAAGAGAAAACAGCACTTTCTCTTGCATCTTGAATGCCAGCTCAGCCACTGTAGGATAGGGTACTGGTCAGAGTCATGAGACTGTCATTCCAGATTCTACCTCCTGAATGACAGTTTTAGACACACTATAAGCCATAAGGGAATTGTCTTGAAAAGAAGAATTCAGTCCTGGCAGGACCCATCACCTGCTGAATAATATGCCTTTGGGCCCTGAATAACCAGCAGTGATACCCAGATAGTATACCGTAAGTTTTTGTGAGACTCACTGGTTTCAGGTGAGATTCAGCACATTCCCAACTGAGGTGGCTATGGTGAGAGAATTGTTTTGCTTGAGAGAAGTAGAGGGAAAAGTAAAAGGGTCTTTGGCTAGTGGCTTAGGTACTAGTTAGGTCACAGGCGGCTGGAGTACCAAGAAGGAACTTAGAGTCTCTTATTCCAGGCCATGACTCTTGGATGGAATTTCTGGACCTACTCTGGGTCAGAGGGGATTCCATTACCTATAAGGGTGAGTCCCAGGCTTGGCAGCATTCACCACAAGCTTACTAAAGAGACCATGGGCCTTAAGGGAACATTGATGGTAGCCCCACAGTACTCCCTCTGGACTTGTGGTAGTGATGGTCACAAAGTGAGGCTCCTCTGCCTTTGGAAAGCAGGGGAAGAATAGGAACTACTCTGTCTCATGTTTTGAGTGCTTGTGCAACCACAGTGCAATAGAACAACAGGTTGATTTCTAAGGTTTTTGACTCCAGTCTCTGGCTCCCAGGTAGTATTTCTGGATCTGCCCAGGACCTGGGAGAACTTATCACCCTGAAGGGAAGGACACCAGACTTCCTGGCTTTTACAGCCCTAGGACCTTGAGCAAACATAAGAGGTAGCCAGATAGTAGTTATAGCAGGACTTGTTTTAGACCTAGTGCTGTGCTGGCTTCAGGTCTGACAGAAGCAGTCCCAGTAGTAGTGGTCAAAGAGGCATTTGTGCTCCCCAACCCCAGCTCCAGCAACTCAGAGACAGAGAGAGAGAGAGAGAAAGAATCTGCTTGTTTGAGAAAAAGTGAGGGAAAGGAAGAAGAGTCTCTGGCCTAGTAATTCAGATAATTCTCCTTGATCTTGCTCAAGTCCACCAAGGTGGTACCTCTATGAGTCTGCAAGAACCGTAGTGTTACTGGGCTTACGGTGCCTGTTAATGCAGACACAGATTAGATCACAACATCCAAGTACTTTTGAATACCTGGAAAGACTTCCCAAGAAGGACAGATACAAATAAGCCTAGATCATAAAAACTAAAATGAATACTTAACTCTTCAATGTTCAGTCACTGACAAACATCAAAAAACATCAAGACTATCCAGGAAAACATAATCTCAACAAAGGAACTAAATAAGGCACCCATCTTAGAGAAAAAGACATATGTGAACTTTCAGATAGAGAATTCAAAATAGCGATTTTGAGGAAACTCAAAGAAAAGCAAGATAACACAAAGAAAGAATTCAGAATACTATATGATAAATTTAACAAAGGATTGAAATTATTAAAAATAGTTAGGCAAGAATTCTGAAGCTGAGAAATGCAATTGACATACTGAAGAATGCATCAAAGTCTTAATAGCAGAAATGATCAAGCAGAAGAAATAATTATTTAGCTTAAAGACAGGATACTTGGAAATGCAGTCAGAGGAGACAGAAGAAAACAGAACAAAAAGAATAAAGTACATCTATAAAATAGCTTCAAAGGAGCAAATCTAAGAGTTATTGACCTTAAAGTAGAGGTAGAGCGAGAACTTTGTGTAGAAACTACTGGGTGAAGTCATTGCAAAGTGGTCGACTTGCAGTTCGGCAAGAAGAATTGACCAATGACACTATAAGTCTCAAAAAGGAATGTTTTTTATTAGAAAGAAAGAACATTGCAAAAGAGTGCAGCGGGGCGCCTCAGCAAGAGAAGACTGAGTGAACTGTGGTGGCTTTTCCTTAGGAGCATTTATGGACCTTAAAGCAGGAGCTGAAGTGTAGTTTGTATGATAAATGATTACATTTTTAGACACTTTGTTGCCTTAATGTCAGCAAGATTTGCACAATAAGTATTTTAGTCAAGGTTCTCTAGAGAGACAGAGCTAATAGGATACACACACACACACACACACACACACACACACACACACACACACGGGAGTTTATAAATAGTATTAACTCACACAATCACAAGGTCCCACAATAGGCTGTCTGCTAGCTGAGGAGCAAGGAAGCCAGTCTGAGACAAAGGCTGAAAAACTTGGAGTTTGATGTTCAAGGGCATGAAGCATTCAGTGTGGGAGAAAGATATAGGCTGGGAGGCTAAACCAGTCTAGCCTTTTCACATTTTTCTGTCTGCTTTATATCCTGGATGCACCAGCAGCTGTTTATATAGTGCCCACCCAGATTAAGGGTGGGTTTGCCTTTCTCAACCAACTGACTCAAATGTTAATCTCCTTTGGCAGCACCCTCACAGACATACCCAGGATCAATACTTTGCATCCTTCAATCCAATCAATTTGACACTCAGTATTAGCCATCACAAGTTTACTTTTTGTCAACTTGAACACATATATAATTGCTAAGATTGTACATAATCTTCAGATAAAGACAATAATAATATCATAAGTATTCCTTTAATCCAATCAATTTGACACTCAGTATTAGCCATCACAAGTTTACTCTTTGTCAACTTGAACACATACATATTGCTAAGATTGTACATAATCATCAGATAGAGACAATAATAAGATCATAATTATTCCTAACATAATATAAGTTTCCTTCATACAACCAGAAACACACCAATCCTCAACTCAAATGCTATTACACAAAGTTAACAACACTTAAATGCTGATATGAAGTCAATAAATCTTATGTCATATGATAAAGGAAAAAGGACGTAAAATGAAGGTTTTTTTTTTTTTAAGTAAAAGTGTATGCATGCACAATATGTTTTTCACAAAAGAAGAAGAAAATACTCATGACAATTGAAGTCCTTGTTTCTGCAACTGGTCACATGGTTGTAGCTGGTATTGATGACTACCTTCTTCTACTACCCATTGTGTATTCCCTTTTTCTTCAGCAAACACCTCAGCAGATCATGTTTGTTGTTGTTGTTGTTGTTGTTGTTTGTTTGTTTATTTGTTTTGTCTGGTGGAGTGACCCAAACCTTCACTCCTGAAGGGCCATTTGTAGTCCTGCCTGGATTGGGCTGTTGTAGTTTTCCGTTGACTTTAATCACAGGGCATGGTAATACAGGACATTAGATGCCCTAATGGATCTCCTGTGTTCCGCACATACTCTCATACTCTTCCTTATCTCAATTGTGGAGTAGTAGCTCGATTTCATCTTGATAGTAGACTCAATCACCTCAGCCAACACTGTAACTCAATTCTTAACCTGTTGACTTCAGGGTAGGAGGATCCCAAAGTGTCCAGGTGGCAATCTCAACTTCCGGTTTAAAGGAATCATTGTTGTGTATCCTGGTGGCAGAATTCCTCCCTCTGGAACGAAGACCTCTAGGCCAGCAAAGCGTAATGACATGGGAACAGGAAGCAAAAATTTTGCTAGTAGATCACTAGGGGTAGTAGTGAGTGGTGCCACTTCCACTTCCACTCCTTTGTTAGTGGATCACTAGGGGTAGTAGTGAGTGGCGCCACTTCCACTTCCACCCCTTAATCCCTGGACCACTGAATCCTGGCTATGGGAGAAACAGTACCATATATTTTATGCTGATTTAGAGCATATAGGACCTTCTGGAGAACTTTCCCCCAGCCCTGCAAAGTATTGTCATCTAGTTGGCATTGTAACTGTGACTTCAAAAGACCATTCCAGGCTGGGCATGGTGACCCATGCCTGTGATTCTAGCACTTTTGGAGGCCAAGGTGGGCAGACCACTTGAAGCCAGGAGTTTGAGACTAGCCTGGCCAACATGGTGAAACTCCCTCTCTGAAAATGCAAAAATTAGCCAGCTGTGGTGGCATGTACCTCTAAGCCCAGCTACTCAGGGAACTGAGACAGGAAAATTGACTGAACCCAGGAGGCAGAGGTTGCAGTGAGGTGAGATCTTGCCACTGCACTCTAGCCTGGGTAACAGAGTGAGCAGAGTGAGATCATGTCTCCAAACCCCTCCCCCCACCAAAAAAAAGGCCATTCTATTGTTTTATTAATCCAGCTGCTTTGGGATGAAGGAAACATGGTAAAACCACTGAATTCCATGAGGATGAGTCCACTACCACACTTCTTTAGCCATAAAGTGAATGCCTTGGTTAGAGGCAATGCTGTGTGTAATACCACAGCAGTGGATAAGGCATTCCATGGGTTTACAAATCGTAGTCTTGGCAGAAGCATTTCATATGGGACAGGCAAACCTATATCTGAAATAAGTGTCTCTTCCAGTGAGGAGAAACCTCTGCCCTTTCCATGATGGAAGAGGTCCAATATAATCAACCTGCCACCAGGTAGCTGACTCATCACCCTGAGGAACGGTGCCATATCAAGGGCTAAATGTTGGTCTCTGCTGTTAGCAAATTGGTCTTTTGTCAGTGGCTGTAGCCAGGTAAGATTTGAGGAGTGAAAGTCCATGTTGCTGATCCCATTCATAACCTCTATCCCTGCCACCATAGCCACTTTGTTTATGGGCTCACTGGGCAATGACAAGGGTGGCTGAGGAAAAAGACTGAGTGGTGCCCACAGAATGGGTCATCCTATCCAGTTAAATATTAAAATCTTCCTCTTCTGAGGTCACCCATTGGTGAGCAGTAACATGGGATACAAATATCTTCACAGTTTTTGACAACTCAGAGAGGTGCATCCACCTATCTCTTCCCCAAATTTCTTTGTCACCAATTTTCCAATCGTGCTTCTTCTAAGTCCCTGATCATCCAGCCAAATCATTGGCTACAGTCCATGAATCAGTATATAATCACACAAATGACCATTTCTCCTTCCATGCAAAGTGCACAGCCAGATGCACTGCTTAAAGTTCTGCCTACTGGGAAGATTTCCCTTCATCAGTGTCCTTCAGGGATGTCCTAGAAAGGGGCTGTAGTGTTACAGCTGTCCACTTCCAGGTAGTGCCTGCATATCATGTAGAACCATCTGTGAACCAGGCTCTAGTCTTCTCTTCCTCTTTCAACTAATTATAGGAAACTCTCTATGTGGCCATTGGTGCAGGCTGGGGAAGAGAAAGCAAGGTGGCAGGAATGGAGACTGTGGGCATTTGAATCACTTCCTCATATAATTTACTTATGCCTTCAGGACCTGTTCGAGCCTGATCAGGTATATTCCACTTCCATTTCATGATGGAATGCTGCTGTGCATGACTCACTTTATGGCTAGATGGGCCGGAAAGCACCCAGTTCATTATAGACAGTTCAGGTCATATGGTGACTTGATGACCGATATCAAATATTCAGTTTCCACTGAAGCCCAGTAACAGGCCAAGAGCTGTCTCTCAAAAGGAGAGTAGTTATCTGCAGAAGATGGCAGAAGATGGACTGTAGTTATTTGCAGAAGATGCCTTGCTCCACAATTCTTGAGGCCTTCACTGTGATTCACTTCTTGGAGTATGCCAGAGGCTCCAAACAGCATCCTTATCTGCCACTGATACTTTAAGCACCATTAGGTCTGTTGATCATATGGCCCAAGTGGCAGAGCAGCTTGCACAGCAGCCTGGGCCTGTTGCAGAGCCTTCTCCTTTTCTGGACCTCACTCAAAACTGGCAGCCTTTTGGGTCACTCAATAAATGGGCTGGAGTAACACAACCAGATGAGGAAGGGTTTACCTCCAAAATCCAAAGAGGCCCACTAACATTGTGTCTCTTTTTTGGTTGTAGGAGAGTCCAAATGTAGCAACTTATCTTTCACCTTAGAAGAAATATCTCCACAGGCCCCACACCACTGTACCCCTAAAAATTTCACTGAAGTAGAAGGTCCCTGAATTTTAGTCAGATTTATTTCCCAACCTTTGCCATCCAACTGTCTCATCAATAAATCCAGTTTGTTTGCTACTTCTTGCTCACTGAATCCAATTAGTATAATGTCATAAATAAAATGGACCAGTGTGATATCTTGTGGGAGTGAAAGTGATCAAGATGTCTCCAAATTAGATTTATGATACAAAGCTGGAGAGTTGATATACCCCTTAAGTAGCACAGTAAAGATATATTTCTGGTCTTGCCAGCTGAAGGCAAATTGCTTCTGGTGGGCCTTATGGACAGGAATGGAGAAAAAGGCATTTTCCAAGTCAATGGCTGCATACAACATACCAGGAAATGTGTTACTTTGCTTAAGCAAAGAAACCATATCTGGCACAGCAGCAGCAATTGGAGTCATCACTTGGTTATGGTTACGATAATCCACTGTCATTCTCCAAGATGCATCTGTCTTCTGCAAAGGACAAATGATAGAGTTGAATGGGGGATGTGGTGGGAATTGCCACCCCTGCATCTTTGAAGTTATTGATTGTGGCACTAATCTATGCAATGCCTCTAGGGATGCAATATTGTTTTTTCTAGGTAGAGGTAGCTCTAATGGCTTCCATTTGTCCTTTCCCACCAAAACGGCCCTTATCTTACCAATCAGGGAGCCCATGTGAGAGTTCTGCCAGCTGTTAAGTATGTCTGCCAATTATGCATTCTGACAATGGGAAAATGACAACAGGATGAGTCCAGGGACACATTGGACCCACTGTAAGTCAGACCTGAGCTAAACCTCCATTAATTACCTGACCTCCATAAGCCTCTACTTTAATTGAAGAACCACAAATATGTTTGGGGTCCACTGGAATCAATGTCAACTCAGAGCAAGTGTCCACTGGTCTATGAAACGTCCAATAATTTCCCTTTCTGCAAGGCACAGTTATCTTGGTGAAAGGCTGGAGGTCTCCTTCAGGGAAAGATGGGAGAAAGGTTAATAGCATTGTCAGTAGTGTAGTGGGGTCCTTCCTCAAGGGGACCCAGCATTGCATTCATTCAGGGGTTCTGGGTCTGTAAACTGGCTCAAGTGTGAAAATTGACTGACAGACTGGGATTCTGTTTTTATAATTCAAATTAGTCTTTTGTCCATCCGATCTGCAAGTTTTCTGCCTATATAAATTAAGTAGAAATGCAGTGGATTTCCTATCAATTTCACTTCTAGGAACACCGTGATTAGTTAGCCAGTGCCAGATCTTTACATGAGTCAGACTATTCTGATTGCTGTTTGTCCTCTGCTGTCCATTACGGTAGCTATGCCCACCTTGCCTCTGATGGTTGAATGCCGCCACTTGTCTCCTGCCACCTCTGGATCCAATTATTCAAATTGTGTTTAAATTTTGTAGTTGAGTGACTGCAGTTCTCAAGTTAGATCTGACATACAGAGAAAATAAATTACAGGGCTCTTCAAAAATGCAGGTGTTGCCCTCACAAATCTATTTTGCAAGGCATTGGTCAAAAGTATATCTTATGGACCCTCCCAGCTGGGATGAGTAGATCTAAAGTGACTAATCCACTCTACCATGTCAATCTCCGTAAGTCTTTGGATCCCTTCCTCTACATTAAACCAAGAGAGATCGGGCATTTCCAGCTCACTCACAGTGGGCCACCTTTTAATCTATATTTCAGCTAAGCAAGCAAATAACTGTTATAACATTTTATAACTCCCCAATCTTCAACATTAAATGCAGAGTACCTACTTAGTGTGCCCAAATCAATAAATTCAGCCTGATCCAACTCTGTGTTCCTTCCACCATTATCTCACACCTGTAATATCTATTCCCATGTCTGTTCTCCAGATTTCTGCTTATGTAAATTAGAAAACTCAAGCAGTTCTTTGCAAGCACAGTGAACCTCTTCATGGGTCACACTCTGAATCTCACCTCTAGGGGCCCACTGGGACTTTAGTTATAGGTCTAAAGGCAGACAGGGATGTTGGGGGTGGTTTCTGAGGAGAATCGGCACTGCCTTGCCTATCAACTGTCTCAGGGAATCAACAGGCCATCACTGTTGCCTCAGGCAGCACACAGTTTATCTCTTCAGACAAAAGTGGAAAGGCTGATGGCAGCGTGAGTTGGGGAAGGGATGTTGCCCCTGCTGGGCATCGGGAAGCTGTTTTTTTTTTTTTCTGGCAAGAAAAGTTCATCAGAGTTCCCAAGCTCAGTGTCCCAGTTTCATCAGGGTCCTCCCACACATCCCTATTCCTAGCTGCAGTATCCTATTGTTTTCCAGTAAATGCCCTCACTTTAACAGTAGACACCTGGCGAGTGTGTGCATGCATCTTTCATTGCAAGTCAGGCACTTTCATGATAAGAGCTTGTGTCTAAATTTCCACAGTTTCAACTATTTCTCTAAAGGAGATAAAACTCTTACTCAGGTTAATCTCAGCAGATTTGAAGATCAGTATCTGCTTCTGAAGCTGGGAGTTAGAATCCCTGAGTTCATCATTTATTTTCATCACTTTGTCCAGTGAACTTAGTAGCAACCAACCAGCTTCTTTATGTTCCTTGGTTCTCCACATATGGTCAAAAGTATTGTGTATAGAGTCACTAAACTCGTTGTCTCTCATGAGTGGTGAATCAGCAGTGTCATATGCATTTATTTTGCCCACCTCTCTAAACAGTTCATGCCAAAGATTACCACTGCTCTCCATACGATTAGAAACAGAGTCCTTAGCATTTGGGGGTCTAATCATATTAAGTAGCCAACTCCAGAATCCCCAAAAGCAATGAAAGAACTCCATCCTTAATATTATTTTCCTCTAGAACCACTCCTGATATCAAAATCTGTATTAGTCGGGGTTCTCTAGAGAGAAAGAACTAGTAGGATATATAAAAAGTAGATTTTATTAAGTAGTATTAACTCATGTGATCACATGATCACAAGGTCCCACAATAGACTGTCTGCAAGCTGAGGAGCAAGGAAGCCAGTCCAAGTGCCAGGGCTGAAGAATTTGGAGTCTGATGTTCAAAGTCAGGAAGCTCGGGAGAAAGATGTAGTCTGGGAAGCTAGGCCAGTCTAGCCCTTTCATGTTTTTCTGCCTGTTTTATGTCCTGGCTGTGCTGGTAAACGATTATATGGTGCCCATGAAGATTAAGGGTGGATCTGCCTTTCTCAGCCCACTGAATCAAATGTTAATCTCTTTCAGCAACACCCTCACAGACACACCCAGTATCAATATTTTGCTTCCTTCAATCTAATCAAGTTGTCACTCAGTATTAACCATCACAATGAGTTTCAGCATGTATGCATTCTGGAGATGTATAAAAATTCTACTTACTTAAAAATTTTGGCCGGGCACGGTGGCTCACACCTGTAATCCCAGCACTTTGGGAGGCTGACGCAGGTGGATCATGAGGTCAGATCGAGACCATCCTGGCTAACACAGTGAAACTCCGTCTGTACTAAAAATACAACAAAAAATAAAATTAGCCAGGTGTGGTGACAGGCGCCTGTAGTCCCAGCTACTCAGGAGGCTGAGGCAGGAGAATGGCGTGAACCCAGGAGGTGGAGCTTGCAGTGAGCAGAGATTGTGCCACTGCACTCCAGCCTGGCAGACACAGCGAGACTCAGTCTCAAAAAAAAAAAAAAAAAAAAAAAAAAAAAAAAAAAAAAAAAAAAAAAAAAAAAAATTAAATTGAAAACAGGCCTGGAACCAGGTGACAATTTTGAATAATAGAATATCTAATTTATTCTCAATTCCTCAAATAATGAATTTTTTTTTGTCTCCAGATGGCCTGCTTGATGATCACCAGGTGGTCTTTGCTCTCTTCATTATACTTCTGAGTTATTCAGAGGAGATTTTTGTTCATTTGTTTGTTTCTGGGACTTGCTTGATGGTTACCAGATGATCTTTGCTGTCTTCAGAAAGTTTATTCAAATAAATGCTAACAGAATTTCCCAAATTCAGAAAAAAAAAATCAATATCCAGATACAAGAAGTTGATAGATCACCAAGTAGAGTGAACCTAAAGAAGACCACCTTAAGACATTTGATAATCAAACTCTGAAAGGTCAAGGATAAATAAAGGGTCCTAAAAACAGCAAGAGTTAAGAAACAAATAACACACAAAGGAGCTCCAATTCTTCTGGCAACAGACTTCTCAGCGGAAACGTTGCAGGCCAGGAGAGAGTGCTATGACATATTTAAAGTACTAAAGGAAAAAAAACAAACAAAAAAACAAAAACAAAAGAAAACAAAACAAAACCTTTTTATCTTTGAATAGTATATCCAGTGAAAATACCCTTCAAACGTGAAGGAGAAATAAAGACTTTCACAGACAAACAAAAACTGAGGGATTTCATCAACACTAGATATGTCCAACAAAAAATGCTAATAAGTGATCTTTAATCTGAAAGAAAACGATGTTAGTGAGCAATAAGAAGTCATCTGAAGGTATAAAGCTCACTGGTAATAGTAAGTCCACAGAAAAACTGAATATTGTAAGATTATAATTGTGGTGTGTAAACTACACTTATCTTAACTAGAAAGACTAAAAGGTAAACCAATCAAAAAATAATTACTACAACAACTTTTCAGAGGCGGTACAATAAGATATAAATAAAACAGCAAAAGGTTAAAAATCAGAAAGATGAAGTTAAGGTATAGCGTTTTTTTATTAGTTTATTTCGCTTGTTTGTTTATGCAGACAGTGTTAAGTTGTTATCCGCTTAAAGGAATTGATTGTAAGATTGTATTTGCAAGCCTTATGGTAACCTCAAATCCCAAAAAAATACAATGAATACACAAAAAAATAAAAGCAAGAAATTAAATTATACTACCAGAGATAATCATCTTTACTAAAAGGAAGAGAAGAAGGATGGAAAGGAGGAAGAGAAGATCGCAAAACAACGAGAAAATCATTAATAAATGGCAGGAGTAAGTCCTTACGTATCAATGATAACATTGAATGTAAATAGACTCATCTCTCTAATAAAAAATGATTATACGCAGTAAGTGGTTAAGTGCATGTAACATACTTACAAGAGAGTTTGACTCACAGTAATTAAGACACTAATCATAGTCCAAGTATAAATTTTAGCTCTGTTTACTAGAATATCTTTGTCTCACTCATTTCATCATACTCTATTTTGTTTTTTTTTTCTCTTCGTGTCTCTCCTTCTTCCTCTCTCACTTTCTCATTCTTTTACTCTTATTTCTTATGTCCTCCCCTTTATTCTCTCTCTTGGTTCTCCCTCAAATGATTTTACTTCTCACATTGATAATTTAAGAGCCTAGGTGGTTGTATTGTTAACAAGCATTTTCAGTTGGACCCATCTCCAGACAGAGGAGAAACTATCAGAATTTAATAGGTTATCTGATTTTGTTCTTTATTTATAGGATGACATAATATGTCTTACATTATGTCTATTTCTCTTCTATTATTATACATCAAACTTGCTATCCTGCCATGTGGATTTTCTTCTGCTATTTGCTCTCTAGAGTTTCTCTTTATTAACAAATTCTGATAAAATACAAATGTCCTAATGCTGTAAGAGAGGCTTCCTTCTTTGCTATCCTATTCCAGTCATTATCTTATCTCATCCAGGCACCAAAGAAGAATAATTATAAGGCAGGCAATAGGCTTCAAAACCTGCATTATTAACAAACTTGAGTCTGATAATGTCTTAAATATACACGGATAATAAAAGTTAAATGTGAGTGTTGATACTCTCCTTAGTTTCATCACAAGAAATCTCGCTGGAGCTACTCTTCTTCAAAGGAGATACACGTTTCCCCAAAGAGTCCCTGACATAAATATGGGTCTTATTCCAGGTATTAAGGTATTGTTATATTGTTACCTTACAGACTATCTCTTTGGACAATATTTATTGTTTATTGCTTGAGCCTCTCCCAGTATTTTGTTGTTGAGAAATGGTTATTCCCAAGCATGTCTTTCCTACTAGGACCCAAAATGTATCCATTATTGCAAATATTGTTACAAACTTCAGACCCTCTTTAGGTAGACAGATCAGAGAATATACAATCTAAATAAATTTTTCAGGAATATATTTAATGAATAGTTTCAAAGCTTCAGGGATAACATGGTTCAATTATAGTCAAGAGAGACAAATTTATCAGTAAATTGATTTCTGGAATTAGTGACTTAATGATTACCTAAAATTATTGGAATAAAGACTACTCAATTTTTATTTCAGTAAAATAATTTTTATTTTTCAAGCAAAATATTTTGAGAAACTAGGTTGTGGGGGACTGGGACATCTCAATTGACCATAGCTGAAGTTGAGTAATTTGGACTTCCATCAGACAATGCAGTCTCTATTGGTAGCTGTCATAGGCACTCTTTCCTGTCCCACAGCTGAGCAGAATTCAAACAATCATCAGCCATCTCCAAATACTAAGTTTTTATGGTAATTAGAGCCAAATGTTTTGTGAATAACAACAGAAGCTTCTGAAGCAGATTGAAAAGTATTGATTTAGTCTAAATCCTGTATTTTAAATAACAAGCCATTGGAACATATACATTATTAAGTGACTTATTTAAGATTAAAAAATAACAGCAGGACCCTTTCCATCATATTATTCAGCTCATTCTTTGGCAGTCTTTGCAAGATTACCCTGCCATGAGAATTAAGGGATATAAGATATTTAGCATGTACAGATTAAAAAGTCAGGTCTGCATGATATGCTTCTTCATTTTTATGATTTTAGGTGGCTAATAAATACCACTGAGCTATGATGCTGAGATAAATATTATTTTCTGCCATTGTGGTGATTTCATAAAAGTGCACCAAGATCCTGCTCTGTGTGGTACATTCTCCTTTAGCTTTTTCAGAAATGCTTGAACCCCAGTGAAAAAGTGATTAATCTAGAATACTCCTCTTTTCTAATTAGATATTAATTAAGTGGAAACTTTATATTGTAAGAGAGGAAGAGAAATATTTTTTAACTAGTAAGACTTAATCGAAAACAAGTTGTATTCACTAAAACTGTTATTTTTCTTTGAAGAGTTAAATTATTTCTAACAATATTTTACTATATGCTTTTATGATTATTACATATATAGAAAATGCTTTACTTTTTCTGTAAGTTGAAGCAATAATAAACAAGATATAAATTAAAAGAACAGCAACCATAGCAGAAGCTCAGCATTAGTTGCAAGGTATTTCCCACAGTAAGATATAACAGTTACAGCATTTTCTTTTCTTTTCTTTTTTATTTTATTATTATTATACTTTAAGTTCTAGGGCACATGTGCATAACGTGCAGGTTTGTTACATATGTATAATTGTGCCATGTTGCTTTGCTGCACCCATTAACTCGTCAGCACCCATCAACTCGTCATTTACATCAGGTATAACTCCCAATGCAATCCCTCCCCCCTGCCCCCTCCCCCCTTCCCATGATAGGCCCCGGTGTGTGATGTTCCCCTTCCTGAGTCCAAGTGATCTCATTGTTCAGTTCCCACCTATGAGTGAGAACATGTGGTGTTTGGTTTTCTGCTCTTGTGATAGTTTGCTAAGAATGATGGTTTCCAGCTGCATCCATGGCCCTACAAAGGACACAAACTCATCCTTTTTGATGGCTGCATAGTATTCCATGGTGTATATGTGCCACATTTTCTTAATCCAGTCTGTCACTGATGGACATTTGGGTTGATTCCAAGTATTTTCTATTGTGAATAGTGCCACAATAAACATACTTGTGCATGTGCCTTTATAGCAGCATGATTTATAATCCTTTGGGTATATCCCCAGTAAGGGGATGGCTGGGTTATATGGTATATCTAGTTCTAGATCCTTGAGGAATCGCCATACTGTTTTCCATAAAGGTTGAACTAGTTTACAATCCCACCATCAGTATAAAAGTGTTCCTATTTCTCCACATCCTCTCCAGCACCTGTTGTTTCCTGACTTTTTAATGATCACCATTCTAACTGGTGTGAGATGGTATCTCATTGTGGTTTTTATTTGCATTTTTCTGATGGCCAGTGATGATGAGCATTTTTTCATGTGTCTGTTGGCTGTATTAATGTCTTCTTTTGAGAAATGTCTGTTCATATTCTTTGCCCACTTTTTGGTGGGGCTGTTTGTTTTTTTCTTGTAAATTTGTTTGAGTTCTTTGTAGGTTCTGGATCTCAGCCCTTTGTCAGATGAGTAGATTGCAAACATTTTCTCCCATTCTGTAGGTTGCCTGTTCACTCTGATGGTAGTTTCTTTTGCTGTGCAGAAGCTCTTTAGTTTAATGAGATCGCATTTGTCAATTTTGGCTTTTGCTGCTGTTGCTTTTGGTGTTTTAGACATGAAGTCTTTGCCCATGCCTATGTCCTGAATGGTACTACCTAGGTTTTCCTCTAGGGTTTTTATGGTATTAGGTCTAACATTTAAGTCTCTAACCCTCTTGAATTAATTTTCATATAAGGAGTAAGGAAAGGATCCAGTTTCAGCTTTCTACTTATGGCTAGCCAATTTTCCCAGCACCATTTATTAAATAGGGAATCCTTTCCCCATTTCTTGTTTCTCTCAGGTTTGTCAAAGATCAGATGGCTGTAGATGTGTGGTATTATTTCTGAGGACTCTGTTCTGTTCCATTGGTCTATATCTCTGTTTTGGTACCAGTACCATGCTGTTTTGGTTACTGTAGCCTTGTAGTATAGTTTGCAGTCAGGTAGCGTGATGCCTCCAGCTTTGTTCTTTTGACTTAGGATTGTCTTGGAGATGCGGGCTCTTTTTTGGTTCCATAGGAACTTTAAAGCAGTTTTTTCCAATTCTGTGAAGAAACTCATTGGTAGCTTGATGGGGATGGCATTGAATCTATAAATTACCTTGGGCAGTATGGCCATTTTCACGATATTGATTCTTCCTATCCATGAGCATGGTATGTTCTCCCATTTGTTTGTGTCCTCTTTTATTTCACTGAGCAGTGGTTTGTAGTTCTCCTTGAAGAGGTCCTTTACATCCCTTGTAAGTTGGATTCCTAGGTATTTGATTCTCTTTGAAGCAATTGTGAATGGAAGTTCATTCCTGATTTGCCTCTCTGTTTGTCTGTTACTGGTGTATAAGAATGCTTGTGATTTTTGCACATTAATTTTGTATCCTGAGACTTTGCTGAAGTTGCTTATCAGCTTAAGGAGATTTTGGGCTGAGACAATGGGGTTTTCTAAATATACAATCATGTTATCTACAAAGAGGAACAATTCGACTTCTTCTTTTCCTAACTGAATACCCTTGATTTCTTTCTCTTGCCTGATTGCCCTAGCCAGAACTTCCAACACTATGTTGAATAGGAGTGGTGAGAGAGGGCATCCCTGTCTTGTGCCAGTTTTCAAAGGGAATTTTTCCAGTATTTGCCCATTCAGTATGATATTGGCTGTGGGTTTGTCATAAATAGCTCTTATTATTTTGAGGTATGTTCCATCAATACCGAATTTATTGAGAGCTTTTAGCATGAAGGGCTGTTGAATTTTGTCAAAAGCCTTTTCTGCATCTATTGAGATAATCATGTGGTTCTTGTCTTTGGTTCTGTTTATACGCTGAATTATGTTTATTGATTTGCGAATGTTGAACCAGCCTTGCATCCCCGGGATGAAGCCCACTTGATCATGGTGGATAAGCTTTTTGATGTGTTGCTGAATCCAGTTTGCCAGTATTTTATTGAGGATTTTTCCATTGATGTTCATCAGGGATATTGGTCTAAAATTCTCTTTTTTTGTTGTGTCTCTGCCAGGCTTTGGTATCAGGATGATATTGGCCTCATAAAATGAGTTAGGGAGGATTCCCTCTTTTTCTATTGATTGGAATAGTTTCAGAAGGAATGGTACCAGCTCCTCCTTGTACCTCTGGTAGAATTCAACTGTGAATCCATCTGGTCCCGGACTTTTTTTGGTTGGTAGGCTATTAATTATTGCCTCAATTTCAGAGTCTGCTATTGGTCTATTCAGGGATTCAACTTCTTCCTGGTTTAGTCTTGGAAGAGTGTAAGTGTCCAGGAAATTATCCATTTCTTCTAGATTTTCTAGTTTATTTGCGTAGAGATGTTTATAGTATTCTCTGATGGTAGTTTGTATTTCTGTGGGGTCGGTGGTGATATCCCCTTTATCATTTTTAATTGCGTCGATTTGATTCTTCTCTCTTTTCTTCTTTATTAGTCTTGCTAGCGGTCTGTCAATTTTGTTGATCTTTTCAAAAAACCAACTCCTGGATTCATTAATTTTTTGGATGGTTTTTTGTGTCTCTATCTCCTTCAGTTCTGCTCTGATCTTAGTTATTTCTTGCCTTCTGCTAGCTTTTGAATGCGTTTGCTCTTGCTTCTCTTGTTCTTTTAATTGTGATGTTAGAGTGTCAATTTTAAATCTTTCCTGCTTTCTCTTGTGGGCATTTAGTGCTATAAATTTCCCTCTACACAGTGCTTTAAATGTGTCCCAGAGATTCTGGTATGTTGTTTCTTTGTTCTCATTGGTTTCAAAGAACATCTTTATTTCTGCCTTCATTTCGTTATGTACCCAGTAGTCATTCAGGAGCAGGTTGTTCAGTGTCCATGTAGTTGAGGGTTTTTTATTGAGTTTCTTAGTCCTGAGTTCTAGTTTGATTGCACTGTGGTCTGAGAGACAGTTTCTTATAATGTCTGTTCTTGTACATTTGCTGAGGAGTGCTTTACTTCCAATTATGTGGTCAATTTTGGAATAAGTGGGATGTGGTGCTGAGAAGAATGTATATTCTTTTGATTTGGGGTGGAGAGTTCTATATATGTCTATTAGGTCTGCTTGCTGCAGAGATGAGTTCAATTCCTGGATATCCTTGTTAACTTTCTGTCTCGTTGATCTGTCTTATGTTGACAGTGGAGTGTTGAAGTCTCCCATTATTATTGTATGGGAGTCTAAGTCTCTTTGCAAGTCTCTAAGGACTTGCTTTATGTTTCTGGGTGCTCCTGTATTGGGTGCATATATATTTAGGATAGTTAGCTCTTCCTGTTCAATTGATTCCTTTACCATTATGTAATGGCCTTCTTTGTTTCTTTTGATCTCTGATGGTTTAAAGTCTGTTTTTTCAGAGACTAGGGTTGCAACCCCTGCTTTTTTTTGTTCTCCATTTGCTTGGTAAATCTTCCTCCATCCTTTTATTTTGAGCCTATGTATCTCTGTGTGTGAGATGGGTCTCCTGAATACAGCAGATTGATGGGTCTTGACTCTTTATCCAGTTTGCCAGTCTGTGTCTTTTAATTGGAGCATTTAGTCCATTTACATTTAAGATTAAGATTGTTATGTGTGAACTTGATCCTGTCAGTATGATATTAACTGGTTATTTTGCTCGTTAGTTGATGCAGTTTCCTCCTAGCCTTGATGGTCTTTACATTTTGGCATGTTTTTGCAATGGCTGGTACCGGTTGTTCCTTTCCATGTTTAGTGCTTCCTTCAGGGTCTCTTGTAAGGCAGGCCTAGTGGTGACAAAATCTCTAAGCATTTATTTATCTGTAAATGATTTTATTTCTCCTTCACTTATGAAACTTAGTTTGGCTGGATATGAAATTCTGGGTTTGAAATTCTTTTCTTTAAGAATGTTAAATATTGGCCCCCACTCTCTTCTGGCTTCGAGAGTTTCTGCCGAGAGATCTGCTGTTAGTCTGATGGGCTTCCCTTTGTGGGTAACCCGACCTTTCTCTCTGGCTGCCCTTAAGATTTTTTCCTTCATTTCAACTTTGGCGAATCTGGCAATTATGTGTCTTGGAGTTGCTCTTCTCGAGGAGTATCTTTGTGGCGTTCTCTGTATTTCCTGGATTTGAATGTTGGCCTGCCCTACTAGGTTGGGGAAGTTCTCCTGGATGATATCCTGAAGAGTGTTTTCCAACTTGGTTCCATTTTCCCCCTCACTTTCAGGCACCCCAATCAGATGTAGATTTGGTCTTTTTACATAATCCCATACTTCTTGCAGGCTTTGTTCATTTCTTTTTCTTCTTTTTTCTTTTGGTTTCTCTTCTCGCTTCATTTCGTTCATTTGATCCTCAATGGCTGATACTCTTTCTTCTAGTTGATCGAGTCGGTTACTGAAGCTTGTGCATTTGTCACGTATTTCTCATGTCATGGTTTTCATCTCTTTCATTTCGTTTATGACCTTCTCTGCATTAATTACTCTAGCCATCAACTCTTCCACTTTTTTTCAAGATTTTTAGTTCCTTTGCGCTGGGTACGTAATTCCTCCTTTAGCTCTGAGAAGTTTGATGGACTGAAGCCTTCTTCTCTCATCTCGTCAAAGTCATTCTCCGTCCAGCTTTGATCCGTTGCTGGCGATGAGCTGCGCTCCTTTGCCGGGGGAGATGCGCTCTTATTTTTTGAATTTCCAGCTTTTCTGCCCTGCTTTTTCCCCATCTTTGTGGTTTTATCTGCCTCTGGTCTTTGATGATGATGGTGACGTACAGATGGGGTTTTGGTGTAGGTGTCCTTCCTGTTTGATAGTTTTCCTTCTAACAGTCAGGACCCTCAGCTGTAGGTCTGTTGGAGATTGCTTGAGGTCCACTCCAGACCCTGTTTGCCTGGGTGTCAGCAGCAGAGGTTGCAGAAGATAGAATATTGCTGAACAGCGAGTGTACCTGTCTGATTCTTGCTTTGGAGGCTTCCTCTCAGGGGTGTACTCCACCCTGTGAGATGGGGTGTCAGACTGCCCCTAGGAATGTCTCCCAATTAGGGTACTCAGGGGTCAGGGACCCACTTGAGCAGTCAGTCTGTCCCTTCTCAGATCTCAGCCTCCGTGTTGGGAGATCCACTGAACTCTTCAAAGCTGTCAGACAGAGTCATTTGCGTCTGCAGAGGTTTCTGCTGCTTTTGTTGTTTAGTGTGCCCTTTCCCCAGAGGTGGAGTCTACAGAGACAGGCAGGTTTCCTTGAGCTGCTGTGAGCTCCACCCAGTTCGAGCTTCCCAGCAGCTTTGTTTACCTACTTCAGCCTCAGCAATGGCGGGTGCCCCTCCCCAAGCCTCGCTGCTGCCTTGCGGTTAGATCGCAGACTGCTGTGCTAGCAATGAGGGAGGCTTCGTGGGCATGGGACCCTCCCGGCCAAGTGTAGGATATAATCTCCTGGTGTGCCTGTTTGCTTAAAGCGCAGTATTGGGGTGGGAGTTACCCGATTTTCCCGGTGTTGTGTGTCTCAGTTCCCCTGGCTAGGAAAAGGGATTCCCTTCCCCCTTGCGCTTCTCAGAGGAGGCGATGCCTTGCCCTGCTTCAGCTCTGGCTGGTCGGGCTGCAGCAGCTGTCCAGCACTGATTGTCTGGCACTCCCTAGTGAGATGAACCCAGTACCTCAGTTGAAAATGCAGAAATCACCAGTCTTCTGTTTTGCTCGCGCTGGGAGTTGGAGACTGGAGCTGTTCCTATTCGGCCATCTTGCTCCGCCCCCCAGTTACAGCATTTTCAAATCAAACTCTTATGTTTACTGTGCTGTGCTTGGCTTCTCACCCTTTGTAATTTACTTTTAGATATTCAGCTTTGATATAGTTACTTGTAGTCACTAAATATCTCATGATTCTCACTTCATATCATAAATTTCTCAAGTACATTTGAGAATTAAAAAAGAAAATGACAAGTCAGGAAAAAGGATCTAGCCCAGCATATATATATATGTGTGTGTGTGTGTATATATGTTTATATACAATTATATAGAAATACATATAATTACATATATAAATACATATAATTATATATATACATATAATTATATATATATACATGTCCACCTCAAAAACCGACATAAAATAATTTTTCTAATTTTATCTTTTTTTCTTGTAACAACCTTGCCATTAACCTTTAAAAAAACAGTTGCAAAGTGATAAATATGTGGCATTTTACTATAGCATCAGTGAGTATGTTATGCGTAACCTAGCTATAGACTGTTCCACGAGTGCTTTTTAATGACTCCAAAGAAGAAGTTGGCAGGTATAAAACAAACTGAAATAAAAGCCTCTGGCAAAATGTTGATGTTTTTATCACAGCTCATGTGAAAAATAAGCACTACTAGTGGTTTATGACAGTCCCGTAAGAAAACCTTACATGGAATATGAAATATAAATGTAAAAATGACAGAAACCTAAGTTAAAGGACATTCAACTTGAGTACCATATTTTCAAAGTTTGTTTGCCCATACCTCTCCTGTCATATTTAACTGAAATATTTGATCAGCAGATAAGGAAAATACATAAATATAGCTTTTGGTAGCTGACTTTAACACAATTAATGAGCACGTTAACATTAAAACAAGACAATCTACATTGGCAATCCAATCAGAATCAGAACATTAATCATTTTCCATTAAATTTTACTGCCTTTACTTCATATTGCTTTCTTTTTCTTCTTGTTCTTCTTCTTGTTCTTCTTATTGTTCTTCTTCTTCTTCTTCTTCTTCTTCTTCTTCTTCTTCTTCTTCTTCTTCTTCTTCTTCTTCTTCTTCTTCTTCTTTTGTAGATTTATTTGTTTCCCTCCTCACTTTTCATTCTTTTCCATGAAAGCCACAAGTAGTAGCGTTGTTATGAATTCATATTCAATAAATTGCTTATCAATATCTCTTTCAAATACTAATATTCAGTATTTTTGGTACCGTGAATGTTTAACTGATATACACATAATTTAATTATATTCTAACTGAATAAAACTGTAATTGCTTTCCTTAAAATGTCAAAAAAACTTTAATTAGGCTATTTGCTAAATGTTCTCTTTCTTAATATTAGTTTGTACACATTGTTCTGAAATGCACTCTTTAAATTGGCTTAAAATTTGTTATCTTTAGTATTATTAAACAAATTTTTTGTTTTGAAATGTATTTTCATTGCACTATTTTGTGTGCATTCGTGTGTGCAACTCGCCATAAATGGGAAAGTATTTTTTTTGTAGTGATAAACCATAGGGATGTGTTTGTGTAACTTATGTAATGGATAATGTATGCCATACATTTTAACAAAACATATTAATTTTCTCCAAAACTCTGAATGCTTTTCTAAGTATGGCATACTTTTCCCTAGATGATTTCATATAAGGTTAATTTCATGTATTCAGGAAAATTGCTTTGGCACTTTCTCTTTGTGACATACAATATAACAGCACCATAAAGATACAGACATGTCAGTCTGAGGTGACAGAGCTAAAATTATATATAAGAAATTGCCCAAACACAGAACACTTGTTTGTTCTATAGTTTGTTTCATTTTTTATTGACAAAGGGGAACATAAAAGTAGGAAGGTTGTTTTATGTTGGTGTCTTTGTAGGTCATCCTTACAAATTACAGATCCTTCTTCTCTTTACTTTAAACTGTCAGATATCCCACTGAGTCTTCCTGTGGATGCCTCATTGAAAATGTCTCCATGTGTTTCTGAGTGATGTGAAATCCATGAGGTGAAAATACATGAATTACTTCTTTTTACTGGAGGACTTGCATATCTCTAAAGTTCAGAGGTAAATGTGTTTTCCAATATATACATTATTTAAATAAAATGAGAGATGATGGCAGAATGTGTTACTTCAATTAAATTTAATTTGACTCAATTAGAATTAACTCATCACCTTATATGTACAAAGCACAATTTTGAAGTAGTTTTCCCAGTCAAAAAAGAAAAAAAGAACACAAAACTATAATCTTTTTATATCTACCAAAAATGAGGCAGTCACAGTTCATAAGAGATGTTGAACAAAACTGAAATAAGAACAATGGAATTAAAGCTGATGAAAGTAATGAAAGGTTTCCCAATCCATAATTTCAAAGTGAAGTAATAAAACAGAAGCAAAAGAAGCATAGAAATAGGACATTTGATAAGTTTTGTAAAAATATCAAGCAAAAACTGAAAATCACAAATAACAGGATAATCAATACTTAAATGCATGTCATTACTAAAATGTATCATAAATGACAATTGATTATATTTATATCCAATCACATCAGTAAATACACATTGAGAAAATTAACACCAATCTGAAAGCAGAAATTTGAACTTTTGTCTTAACATTGAATCCTTTAACTGAAAGTTTATAGTCATCAATTTAACTTTACAAGATTGCTTTGTAAGACGTATTGAAAAGTGTATTAGTGTTAATTTTATGTCCATTAAACTGGTTCTTATTAAAATTTTTAAGTCTTAAGTGGAAAAAAAATTACAACTTCTGATGCTTCACATGTGTTTTTCTCCCTAAGTGTGAAAAATATTTTTTTTTTGTTTTGTCGTTGATGTTACTGTTTGGATTAATAACAGAAAAAATAACAACTTAGAGCTTAACTTTTCTGATTTTATTTCCAAGAGGCACTGAGAAATAAGAAAGGGTGCTAGCTTTGAAATGATGCAGATAGATGTTATATTCCAGGTTTAGCCAATTGAACAAGTTTGAGACTTGGGTCAAGTTATGTACCTTCTCTTTACTTTGTAGGGTTACTTTGCTATAAAGCGTTAATAATCCTTCTGGGTGTTCAAGGGAACAATAACAATAGAGCTCTTTTACAATCCATAATGGGACCACTTGTGAAAGAAGATTTAGAGAAATGATGAACCAAACATATTAATCAATATAACAAAATAATAGTATTGATAATGGCTAATACTTAGATATCATATGTATTTTGCTTGGATTTCTTCTAATTCTTTACATATATCAACTAATTTAATAAGTAGCCAAAATATCTTAATCTTAATCATGCCAAATTTGCTTGTAAACCCAAGATGTGATCTACTGCTGAGCATTACTCAGCAATACCATATGCTTTTAAAACTGCCCACCTCCCCACCCCACCCACAATCTCCTCATATTGAAATTATTTATTTCATCACAAGCCGTACTGGACAATGGTAGAATTCTCATATTGATAAAGCATTCATTCATAGTTGATGAGAAAAGAAGGCCAATCCTTAAGAAATATTGCTCCATAAAAAACTGGACTCTCTTTTCTCTCTCTTACCTCTCAGGTAAATGACACTTTCTCATATGGAAGTATATGATGTATGGAGGGAAACAAGGAGGTTGAATTATTCCTCACATATAATTCTCTCTTCCTTGGGAATATGAGTAATGGAGCATAAATATTCTCTCCAAAGAATCTGTATTCAATAAATTGAATTTAATAATTGGACAAGTCCGCAAATATTTCAGAATACTTTAATTTGTAGATACATACTTTTTCTGGTTTACTTTTTGTTTTATTTTATTTTATTGTTTCCAACTTTTTATTTTAGGTTCAAATGGTACATGTGGAGGTTTGTTATACGAATAAATTCTGTGTCATCAGAGTTTGGCATACACAATTTTGTTACTCAGGCAATCAATGTAATACCCACTTGACAGGTGGTTTCCTTCTTTCTTTTTTTTTTAAATTATTTTTTATTATTTTTATTATTAATTTATTTATTTACTTTTATTATACTTTAAGTTCTAGGGTGCATGTGCACAACGTGCAGGTTTGTTACATACGTATAGTTGTGCCATGTTGGTGTGCTGCACCCATCAACTCCTCAGCACCCATCAACTCGTCATTTACATCAGGTATAACTCCCAATGTCATCCCTCCCCCCTCTCCCCTCCCGCCTCCCCATAATAGGCCCTGCCTGGTGTGTGATGCTCTCCTTCCAGAGTCCAAGTGAGCTCATTGTTCAGTTCCCACCTATGAGTGAGAACATGCGGTGTTTGGTTTTCTATTCTTGCGATAGTTTGCTGAGAATGATGGTTTCCAGCTGCATCCATGTCCGTACAAAGGACACGAGCTCATCCTTTTTTATGGCTGCATAGTATTTCATGGTGTATATGTGCCACATTTTCTTAATCCAGTCTGTCACTGATGGATATTTGGGTTGATTCCAAGTCTTTGTTATTGTGAATAGTGCCGCAATGAATATACATGTGCATATGTCTTTATAGCAGCATGATTTACAATCCTTTGGGTATATGCCCAGTAATGGAATGGCTGGGTCATATGGTATTTCTAGTTCTAGTTCCTTGAGGAATCGCTATACTGTTTTCCATAATGATTGAACCAGTTTACAATCCCACCAACAGTGTAAAAGTGTTCTTATTTCTCCACATCCTCTCCAGCACCTGTTGTTTCCTGACTTTTTAATGATTGCCATTCTAACTGGTGTGAGATGGTATCTCATTGTGGTTTTGATTTGCATTTCTCTGATGGCCAGTGATGACGAGCATTTTTTCATGTGTCTGTTGGCTGTATGCATGTCTTCTTTTGAGAAATGTCTATTCATACCCTTTGCCCAATTTTTGATCGGTTTGTTTGTTTTTTTCTCATAAATTTGTTTGAGGCCTTTGTAGGTTCTGGATATTAGCCCTTTGTCAGATGAGTAGATGGCAAAAATGTTCTCCCATTCTGTAGGTTGCCTGTTCACTCTGATGGTAGTTTCTTTTGCTGTGCAGAAGCTCTTTAGTTTAATGAGATCCCATTTGTCAATTTTGGCTTTTATTGCTGTTGCTTTCGATGATTTAGACATGAAGTTCTTGCCCATGCCTATGTCCTGAATGGTATTACCTAGGATTTATTCTGGGGTTTTTATGGTTTTAGGTCTAACATTTAAGTCTCTAATCCATCTTGAATTAATTTTTATATAAGGAGTAAGGAAAGGATCTAGTTTCAGCTTTCTAATTATGGCTAGCCAATTTTCCCAGCACCATTTATTAAATAGGGAATCCTTTCCCATTTCTTGTTTTTCTGAGGTTTGTCAAAGATCAGATGGCCGTAGATGTGTGGTATTATTTCTGAGGGCTCTGTTCTGTTCCATTGATCTAAATCTCTGTTTTGGTACCAGTACCATGCTGTTTTGGTTATTATAGCCTTGTAGTACAGTTTGAAGTCAGGTAGCGTGATGCCTCCAGCTTTGTTCTTTTGACTTAGGATTGTCTTGGCAATGCAGGGTCTTTTTTGTTTCCATATGAACTTTAAAGTCGTTTTTTTTTTTTTTTTTTTTTTTCCAATTTTGTGAAGAAAGTCATTGGTAGCTTAATGAGGCTGGCATTGAATCTATAAATTACTTTGGGCAGTATGGTCATTTTCACAACATTGATTCTTCCTATCCATGAGCATGGTATGTTCTTCCATTTGTTTGTGTCCTCTTTTATTTTGCTGAGCAGTGGTTTGTAGTTCTCCTTGAAGAGGTCCTTTACATCCCTTGTAAGTTGGATTCCTAGGTATTTTATTCTCTTTGAAGCAATTGTGAATGGAAGTTCATTCCTGATTTGGCTCTCTGTTTGTCTGTTACTGGTGTATAAGAATGCTTGTGATTTTTGCACATTGGTTTTGTGTCCTGAGACTTTGCTGAAGTTGCTTATCAGCTTAAGGAAATTTTGGGCTGAGATGATGGGGTTTTCTAAATATACAATCATGTCATCTGCAAACAGGCACAATTTGACTTCTTTATTTCCTAACAGAATACCGTTTATTTCTTTCTCTTGCCTGATTGCCCTAGCTAGAACTTCCAACACTATGTTGAATAGGAGTGGTGAGAGAGGGCATCCCTGTCTTGTGCCAGTTTTCAAAGGGAATTTTTCCAGTTTTTGCCCATTCAGTATGATATTGGCTGCGGGTTTGTCATAAATAGCTCTCATTATTTTTACATATGTTCCATCAATGCCAAATTTATTGAGAGTTTTCAGCATGAACATCTGTTGAATTTTGTCTAAAGCCTTTTCTGTATCTATTAAGACAATCATGTGGATTTTGTCTTTGGCTCTGTTTATATGCTGGCTTCCGTTTATTGATTTGCATATGTTGAAGCAGAGTTGCATACCAGGGATGAAGCCCACTTGATCATGGTGGATAAGCTTTTAGATGTGCTGCTGAATTCGGTTTGCCAGTATTTTATTGAGGATTTTTGCATCGATGTTCGTCAGGGATATTGGTCTAAAATTCTCTTTTTTTGTTGTGTCTCTGCCAGGCTTTGGTATCAGGATGATGTTGGCCTCATAAAATGAGTTAGGGAGAATTTCCTTTTTTTCTATTGATTGGAATCGTTTCAGAAGAAATGATTCCAGCTCCTTCTTGTACTTCTGGTAGAATTTGGCTGTGAATCCGCCTGCTCCTGGACTTTTTCTGGTTGGTAGGCTATTAATTATTGCCTCAATTTCAGAGCCTGCTATTGGTCTATTCAGGGATTCAACTTCTTCCTGGTTTAGTCTTAGGATAGTGTAAGTGTCCAGGAAATTATCCATTTCTTCTAGGTTTTCTAGTTTATTTGCGTAGAAGTGTTTATAGTATTCTCTAATGGTAGTTTTTCTTTCTGTGGGGTTGGTGGTGATATCCCCTTTATCATTTTTTTTATTGCATCTATTTGATTCTTCTCTCTTTTCTTCTTTATTAGTCTTGCTAGTGGTCTCTCAATTTTGTTGATCTTTTCAAAAAACCAACTCCTGGATTCATTGATTTTTTTTGGATGGTTTTTTGTGTTTCTATCTCCTTCAGTTCTGCTCTGATCTTAGTTATTTCTTGCCTTCTGCTAGCTTTTGAATGTGTTTGCTGTTGCTTCTCTAGTTCTTTCAATTGTGATGTTAGGATGTCAATTTTATATCTTTCCTGCTTTCTCTTGTGGGTATTTAGTGCTATATATTTCCCTCTACACACTGCTTTAAATGTGTTCCAGAGATTCTGATATGTTGTATCTTTGTTCTCATTGGTTTCAAAGAACATGTTTATTTCTGCCTTCATTTCATTGAGTACCCAGTATTCATTCAGGAGCAGATTGTTCAGTTTCCATGTAGTTGAGTGGTGTTGATTGATTTTCTTATTCCTGAGTTCTAGTTTGATTGCACTGTGGTCTGAGAGACAGTTTGTTATAATTTCTGTTCTTGTACATTTGCTGAGGAGTGCTTTACTTCCAACTATTTGGTCAATTTTCGAATAAGTGCGATGTGGTGCTGAGAAGAATGTATATTCTGTTGACTTGAGGTGAAGAGTTCTGTAGATGCCTATTAGGTCCACTTGGTGCAGAGTTGATTTCAATTCCTAGTTATCCTTGTTAACTTTCTGTCTTGTGGATCTGTCTAATGTTGATTTTGGGGTGGTGAAGTCTCCCATTATTATTGAATGGGAGTCTAAGAGTCTTTGTAAGTCTCTAAGGACTTGCTTTATGAATCTGGATGCTCCTGGGTGCATATATATTTAGGATAGTTAGCTCTTCCTGTTGAATTGATCCCTTTACCATTCTGCAATGGCCTTCTTTGTCTCTTTTGATCTTTAATGGTTTAAAGTCTGTTTTATCAGAGACTAGGATTGCAACCCCTGCTTTTTTTTGTTCTCCATTTGCTTGGTAGATCTTCCTCCATCCCTGTATTTTGATCCTATGTGTGTCTCTGCATGTGAGATGCGTCTCTTGAATACAGCAAACTGATGAGTCTTGCCTCTTTATCCAATTTGCCAATCTGTGTCTTTTAATTGGACAATTTAGTCCATTTACATTTAAGTTTAATATTGTTATGTGTGAACTTGATCCTGTCAGTATGATATTAGCTGGTTATTTTGCTCACTAGTTGATGAAGTTTCTTCCTAGCATCAACATTTTGACATATTTTTCCAATGGCTGGTACCTGTTGTTGCTTTCCATGTTTAGTGTTTCCTTCAGGATTTCTTGTAGGACCCTCAGCTGTAGGTCTGTTGGAGATTTCTTGACATCCACTCCAGACCCTGTTTGCTTGGGTATCAGCAGCGGAGACTGCAGAAGATAGAATATTGCTGAACAGTGAGGGCTGCTGTCTGATTCTTGCTCTGGAAGCTTTGTCTCAGGGGTGTACCCCACCATGTGAGGTGTGAGGTGTGGATTTGCACCTAGTGGGGGATGTTCCCCAGTTAGGCTACTCAGGGGTCAGGGACCCACTTGAGCAGGCAGTCTGTCTGTTCTCAGATCTCAATCTCTATGCTGGGAGATCCACTGCTCTCTTCAAAGCTGTCAGACAGGGTCATTAACATCTGCAGAGGTTTTGCTGCTTTTTTTTTTTTTTTTTTTTTTCGCTGTGTCCTTTCCCCAGAGGTGGTGTCTACAGAGACAGGCAGGCCTCTTTGAGCTATGGTAGGCTCCATCCAGACCGAGCTTCTCAGAGGCTTTATTTACCTACTTAAGTCTCAGCAATGGCGGGTGCCCCTCCTCCAGCCTCGCTGCTGCCTTGCAGTTATATCTCAGACTGCTGTGCTAGCAATGAGGGAGGCTCCGTGGGTGTGGGACCCTCCCGCCCAGGGGTGGTATATAATCTCCTGGTGTGCCGTTTGCTAAGACCCTTGGTAAAGTGCAGTATTAGGGTGGGAGTTACCCGATTTTCTGGGTGTTGTGTGTCTCAGTTTCTAAAGGGTTTCCCTTCCCCCTTGGGCTTCCCAGGTGAGGCAACGCCTCGCCTTGCTTCAACTCTTGCTGGTTGGGCTGAACCAGCTGACCAGCACCGAATGTCCGGCACTCTCCAGTGAGATGAACCTGGTACCTCAGTTGAAAATGCAGAAATCACCTGTCTTCTGTTTTGCTTGCGCTGGGAGCTGGAGGCTGGACCTGTTCCTATTTGGCCATCTTGCTCGCACACTACAGGTTCCCTTTTTCTGTAGGTGGTTTTCAATCTCCATCTACCTTCCACTTTCCAAACTCAATAGGCCCCATTGTCTGTTCTTTCCTTCTTTGTAGCCATGTACTCCATCCTTAACTCCCAGTTACAAGTGAGGACATGCAGTATTTTCTGTTTCTGTGTTAATTAGTTTAGGATACTTTCCCTTGAATATCATTATAAGATAGCTCTTTAAATACCTGAAAATATCAAACATGCATATTTTTAACACCTTTTATGGAATGATTCTGATAACTATGAGTAAGAGTTTACTGGGGATATTATAGAAACTTCATTTGTCTTACAAATATTTAAAATGATCAATGGAGACAAAATATACCTTAAAAATGAGAAGGATGCAAATAAAGTACAATTTTATTTATTTATTTATTTATTTATTTATTTATTTATTTATTTTTATGGAGTCTCACTCTGTCGACCAGGCTGGAGTGCAGTGGCGCAATCTCAGCTCACTGCAAGCTCAGCCTCCCAGATTCATGCCATTCTCCTGCCTCTGCCTCCCAAGTAGTTGGGACCACAGTTGCCCGCTACCACACCCGGCTAATTTTTTTTTTTTTTTTTTCAGTAGAGAGGGGGTTTCACTGTGTTAGCCAGGATGGTCTCAATCTCCTGACCTCATGATCTGTCCGCCTCGGCCTCCCAAAGTTCTGGGATTACAGGCGTGAGCCCCCATCCCATCTTCTTGAGGTATTTTTTACAAGTCAAACATAGTTAGGAATGATTATCAGCTTGGTGTTTATATACCTAATTTATACTACTCTTAATAAAAGTCAAACTTATTGTAACTACTCAATAACTCTAACATACTTACTCTACTTAGAGGCTAAAAATACTCTCATCACTGTCGTGGTCTGAAAATCTTTAAATGTGGAATCAAATGTCACTTTCTCTTTCTGTGCTAGGACTTCATGAGTAAAAGACACAAATGTTTAGTTAATTTCAAACTATAGGATTTTAAAGTATAGGAATTAATTTTTTATCATTATAATTGTTTTTAATTATGCTAGTAATAGCCATGGAACTGTTAGATCAGAAATGCGATCGTACAATTTTAAAACCAGAAACAATTATTTATTTGCATATAAATTTGCACAATTTAAATGTTTGTTTGCTTTTTCTCATACAAATTTACATTTTTGCTGAGTTAACTAAAGTCATTTGAATTTCATATTATCCAATGTCTTCTTTAAATGACTTCATTGGCCAGTATGTATTTTAAGACTTTAATTGTATTTTAGTTTTAACATTGTTTTTAGTCTATTGAAATGATGCATTTAAAAAGAGTGGCATTATCAACTGATCCTCAGATAATCAGAAAAAGTAGCAAAAGATGGGATTTCCAGAATTGTTCTATTAATCCCCTTTTATTATGATCTAAACAGACTTAAATTTCCTCAGAAAATAAAACACTTCCTGGAAGATAGTCATATTTAGTATACTTAGCTTGTATTGCATTCCATTATGGCAAAAGATTGTTTCCAAGAAGAAATCATCTGGATATAGTCTCCCCTTAGTTGTACTGAATGATAAATATTTACGCTATGGATAATATCTTACTTTCATTTTAAGCAAATATCTATCTTGTTAACTATAGCAGAATATTTTATCTGTGTGGCTTAATTTTACAGAGGAAGAATAATCAACATACAGGTAAGTTTAAATGAAGTCAAGACCGTTATAATTAGTATACTGCTCTTCCTACAACACTGAGACTTAAAATATCCTAATATGAATTCTGAAAGCTTGCAATAAAAATAAAAATACCACTTGCTAGATTTGAATAAAAGTTTAGGTTGTATTTTAATTCCCCCAATTTTATTTAATTTATTGCTTAAATTATTTTAATCATATAGCTATAATATTGGTTGTCTTTAAATCTTCGCCAGTGAAAGTATGGTCAAGCAAGCAATGCTTGCTTCTTTTTGGAGCTTGTCAGAATTGAAAAATTTCAGGCCCTACTTAGAACTATTAAACCAGAAATTGCATTTTAACAACATCTGTACTTGTTTCATATGTACATTAAAGATTTGGAAGCACTGCAATAAAGAATGTTGGAAAAAATTTGCTTCATTTTCTTATCTGAGAACTCAGCATATAAAACTAAATAAGCTCTGTTGCTGGCAGACTAAAATAAACATATATAGAGAGAGGCATGTTGGGGAATGTAAAAGATGTACTACTATAAAATTTACTCAAATTATATTTGTGCTTATACATATGTCTATGAGGTTTGGTAGGTGGTTCTGGTGTAATAATTATAAAAGAGATTGAAGCTTTCCATGCTATCAAAGAGTTTACCTATGAGCAGAAAAATACAACGTGCTCTAAGGTTACTCAAAACTTTAGACCTTGAGGTTCATGGAAGAATTTCTAAATGCAGAGCTTAAGGAGATGCTAATGTATTGTATATGTCAGTTTTAGGAAAAATAGTATCAAATATTATTTCTAGGATTTTGTCTTCAGCAAATCATGAGTGGTACCATTTATGAAGATGGATAAGTTTGGTAAAAATGAGTAAGGAGACAAATCTATATATTAAACTGAATACTTCAAGTAAGTAATTATGTATGTGAGTATGGAGAATAGGAATTCAGAGTTACAACTTTTGAGTCATCAACCCACAAATGGCATTTAAAGCCCTGAGACAGAATGAGTCCATCTGGTGTTACTATGCAGAGGGTAAAATAGAGACTTTGAACTAATATCTGGCCTACCACCACTTAAAAAGAGACCAACAAAAAAATACATCTAATAAGAAAAATTAGGAAATTACCCAGTAAAATCATAGGCAAATGAAGAAATTGTTATTACAAAAGACAAGAAAAAAGTTATTATTCAAGAAAGGGAGAACACACATATCTCTTGAATATGAGTGAAAAACGAATAAGAAAATAATAGTGATTATTAGCTTCATCTGCCTAAAGTTCTTGACAAGAACAGTTTTAGGTATTTTGGAGTTGAATATGAAATTGTAATGGATTTAGAAGTTAACAGTAGGTGAAGAAATGAGTAGAGAGTGGGTGCAAACTCCTTCACGTTGTGTTGCAAAGGGAATGGAAGAATTGGGTAGACGTCAGAGAGTTCACTTTGATTGAAACAATGATCCATAAAGGAAAAAAAAAAAAAGATATGACATAATCAGAAAACTGATCATCACTGGTATTTCCTAGAATTTGAATAAAGAAAGAAGTGGTGTCAGATTGAGGTAATTAAAGAATTAAGCAAGGGCCAAGAATTATGAAGGGAAGTTTAGGTGTGACATGTAGTATGGAGTTTATCAATGAAGGGTCATTGATAGGCTTTAAGCCTTGGTATTTCACAATCAGAATTTAACTTAGGAATATTTTTAACACTGAAATTGAAGAATAGATTAGAGAAGCATAAGAGAGAAAAAAGATAGACTGGTTAGGAGGACAATGTGGTCATGTAGATGAGAGAAACAGTCTTCAACTAGGGTTGTAGTAGTAGAGTTTGAAAAAGATGTAGGGATTAGAGAACAATTTAGGAAGTCCAATGAAAGTAACATGTGGGTACATTGCAGTAGGTGAAGGAAGAGAAGAATGAGGTGATGCTTAAATTTGTGACTTGACCAGTTAGGCTAAGCATTGTAACATTTGTTGGGATGGGAAATGTTTTAGCAACAATAGGAAATTTCCTATGTTTTAGACACTATATTTCTTACTGGACTATGAGAATCCAAGTAATATTATAAATTAGGCACTTAGGTACACAGTTCGGAGCTCCTACAGTGATCCAACATGGAGAAGTAAATACAGAAAAAAAAAAAATAGTATTGGTTAGGGTGGATAAGATATCCAGGAAGGGAATATAAAATTACAAATGAGAATACAAGATAATCCTGAGAATTTATCAATATTTAAAGAGAAGAGAATATTAAATCAAATACAAAAAAAACAGAGTTTACACAAGTAGATATGTATAGAAATTGCCATATCACCAATAGTTTTATAGAAGCAGAAATAATAATACCTTTTGAATTAATAGACTAATTATAAAAATGATATTTTTCTACTCTCATGTCGCTAGGAAAAACAATGTTTACTAATAAGAATATAATATTTTTTACTTACAAAATTTGTGGTTTATTATTATTATTACTATACTTTAAGTTCTAGGGTACATGTGCATAACCTCCAGGTTTGTTACATATGGATACTTGTGCCATGTTGGCGTGCTGCACCCATCAACTCTTCAGCACCCATCAACTCGTCATTTACATCAGGTATAACTCCCAATGCAATCCCTCCCTCCTCCTCCCTCCCCATGATAGGCCCCGGTGTATGATGTTCCCCTTCCCAAGTCCAAATGATCTCATTTTTCAGTTCCCACCTATGAGTGAGAACATGCGGTGTTTGGTTTTCTGTTCTTGTGATAGTTTGCTAAGAATGATGGTTTCCAGCTGCATCCATGTCCCTACAAAGGACACAAACTCATCCTTTTTTTATGGCTGCATAGTATTCCATGGTGTATATGTGCCACATTTTCTTAATCCAGTCTGTCACTGATGGACATGTGGATTGATTCCAAGTCTTTGCTATTGTGAATAGTGCTGCAATAAACATACATGTGCGTGTGTCTTTATAGCAGCATGATTTATAATCCTTTGGGTATATACCTAGTAATGGGATGGCTGGGTCATATGGTATATCTAGTTCTAGATCCTTGAGGAATCGCCATACTGTTTTCCATAATGGTTGAACTAGTTTACAGTCCCACCAACAGTGTAAAAGTGTTCCTATTTCTCCACATCCTCTCCAGCACCTGTTGTTTCCCGACTTTTTAATCATTGCCACTCTAACTGGTGTGAGATGGTATCTCATTGTGGTTTTGATTTGCATTTCTCTGATGGCCAGTGATGATGAGCATTTTTTTTTATGTGCCTGTTGGCTGTATGAATGCCTTCTTTTGAGAACTGTCTGTTCATATCATTTGCCCACTTTTTGATGGGGTTGTTTGTTTTTTTCTTGTAAATTTGTTTGAGTTCTTTGTAGGTTCTGGATCTTAGCCCTTTGTCAGATGAGTAGATTGCAAAAATTTTCTCCCATTCTGTAGGTTGCCTGTTCACTCTGATGGTAGTTTCTTTTGCTGTGCAGAAGCTCTTTAGTTTAATTAGATTCCATTTGTCAATTTTGGCTTTTGTTGCCATTGCTTTTGGTTACTTACAAAATTTGAAAAGATAACTTCAAATTTTCTGCTTAATAGACATTAGTCAAACATAAACGACTCTTGTTCACACCTTCTTTTTGGTCATGGATGTATATTTTTTTTTCAAAATTGCACACTTCGAAAGTTTTTCTTCTCAATGTGTAGACAGATATTAAGATAATTTGATATTCTCACAGCACTTATTTTGCTTCTAATGTGTTACTTCTGTAATTGGCTCAAATTACATTTATTTTTATTTTTATTTTATTTTTTTATTATTATTATACTTTAAGTTCTAGGGTACATGTGCATAACCTCCAGGTTTGTTACATATATATACTTGTGCCATGTTGGTGTGCTGCACCCATCAACTCGTCAGCACACATCAACTCATCATTTACATCAGGTATAACTCCCAATGCAATCCCTCCCCCCTCCCCACTACCCATGATAGGTCCTAGTGTGTGATGTTCCCCTTCCTGAGTCCAAATGATCTCATTGTTCAGTTCCCACCTATGAGTGAGAACATGCGGTGTTTGTTTTTCTGTTCTTGCGATAGTTTGCTAAGAATGATGGTTTCCAGCTGCATCCATGTCCCTACAAAGGACACAAACTCATCCTTTTTGATGGCTGCATAGTATTCCATGGTGTATATGTGCCACATTTTCTTAATCCAGTCTGACACTGATGGACATTTGGGTTGATTCCAAGTCTTTGCTATTGTGAATAGTGCCGCAGTAAACATACGTGTGCATGTGTCTTTATAGCAGCATGATTTATAATCCTTTGGGTATATACCCAGTAATGGGATGGCTGGGTCATATGGTACATCTAGTTCTAGATCCTTGAGGAATCGCCATACTGATTTCCATAATGGTTGAACTAGTTTACAATCCCACCAACAGTGTAAAAGTGTTCCTATTTCTCCACATCCTCTCCAGCACCTGTTGTTTCCTGCCTTTTTAATGATCGGCATTCTAACTGGTTGTTATTAGTTTTGGTAGGTTCTGGATATTAGCCCTTTGTCAGATGAGTAGATTGCAAAAATTTTCTCCCATTCTGTAGGTTGCCTGTTCACTCTGATGGTAGCTACTTTTTCTGTGCAGAAGCTCTTTAGTTTAATGAGATCCCATTTGTCACTTTTGGCTTTTGCTGCCATTGCTTTTGGTGTTTCAGACATGAAGTCTTTCCCCATGCCTATGTCCTGAATGGTACTACCTAGGTTTTCCTCTAGGATTTTTATGGTATTAGGTCTAACATTTAAGTCTCTAATCCATCTTGAATTAATTTTCGTATAAGGAGTAAGGAAAGGATCCAGTTTCAGCTATCTACTTATGGCTAGTAAATTTTCCCAGCACCATTTATTAAATAGGGAATTCTTTCCCCATTTCTTGTTTCTCTCAGGTTTGTCAAAGATCAGATGGCTGTAGATGTGTGGTATTATTTCTGAGGACTCTGTTCTGTTCCATTGGTCTATATCTCTGTTTTGGTACCAGTACCATGCTGTTTTGGTTACTGTAGCCTTGTAGTATAGTTTGAAGTCAGGTAGCGTGATGCCTCCAGCTTTGTTCTTTTGACTTAGGATTGTCTTGGCAATGCAGGGTCTTTTTTGGTTCCATATGAAATTTAAAGCCGTTTTTTTCCAATTCTGTGAAGAAACTCATTGGTAACTTGATGGGGATGGCATTGAATCTATAAATATCCTTGGGCATTATGGCCATTTTCATGATATTGATTCTTCCTACCCATGAGCATGGTATGTTCTTCCATTTGTTTGTGTCCTCTTTTATTTCACTGAGCAGTGGCTTGTAGTTCTCCTCGAAGAGGTCCTTTACATCCCTTGTGAGTTGGATTCCTTGGTATTTCATTCTCTTTGAAGCAATTGTGAATGGAAGTTCATTCATGATTTGGCTCTCTGTTTGTCTGTTACTGGTGTATAAGAATGCTTGTGATTTTTGCACATTAATTTTGTATCCTGAGACTTTGCTGAAGTTGCTTATCAGCTTAAGGAGATTTTGGGCTGAGACAATGGGGTTTTCTAAATATACAATCATGTCATCTGCAAACAGGGACAATTTGACTTCTTCTTTTCCTAAGTGAATACCCTTGATTTCTTTCTCTTGCCTGATTGCCCTAGCCGGAACTTCCAACACTATGTTGAATAGGAGTGGTGAGACAGTGCATCCCTGTTTTGTGCCAGTTTTCCAAGGGAATATTTCCAGTTTTTGCCCATTCAGTACGATATTGGCTGTGGGTTTGTCATAAATAGCTCTTATTATTTTGAGGTACGTTCCATCAATACCGAATTTATTGAGCATTTTTAGCAGGAAGGGCTGTTGAATTTTGTCAAAAGCCTTTTCTGCATCTATTGAGATAATCATGTGGATTTTGTCTTTGGCTCTTTTTATATGCTGGCTTACGTTTATTGATTTGAATATGTTGACAGTGGAGTGTTGAAGTCTCCCATTATTATTGTATGGGAGCCTAAGTCTCTTTGTAAGTCTCTAAGGACTTGGTTTATGAATCTGGGTGCTCCTGTAATGGGGGCATATATATTTAGGATAGTTATCTCTTCCTGTTGAATTGATCTTTTTACCATTATGTAATGGCCTTCTTTGTCTCTTTTGATCTTTGATGGTGTAAAGTCTGTTTTATCAGAGACTAGTATTGCAACCCCTGCTTTCTTTTGTTCTCCATTTGCTTGGTAAATCTTCCTCCATCCCTTTATTTTGAGCTTATGTATGTCTCTGCGTTTGAGATGGGTCTCCTGAATACAGCAGATTGATGGGTCTTGACTCTTTATCCAGTTTGCCAGTCTGTGTCTTTTAATTGTAGCATTTAGTCCATTTACATTTAAGGTTAAGATTGTTATGTGTGAACTTGATCCTGCCATTATGATATTAACTGGTTATTTTGCTCGTTAGTTGATGCAGTTTCTTCCTAGCCTCAATGGTCTTTACATTTTGGCATGATTTTGCAATGGCTGGTACCGGTTTTTCCTTTCCATGTTTAGTGCTTCCTTCAGGGTCTCTTGTAAGGCAGGCCTAGTGGTAATAAAATCTCTAAGCATTTGCTTATCTGTAAAGGATTTTATTTCTCCTTCACTTATGAAACTTAGTTTGGCTGGATATGAAATTCTGGGTTTAAAATTATTTTCTTTAAGAATGTTGAATATTGGCCCCCACTCTCTTCTGGCTTGGAGAGTTTCTGCCGAGAGATCTGCTGTTAGTCTGATGGGCTTCCCTTTGTGGGTAACCCAACCTTTCTCTCTGGCTGCCCTTAAGATTTTTTCCTTCATTTCAACTTTGGTGAATCTGGCAATTATGTGTCTTGGAGTTGCTCTTCTCGAGGAGTATCTTTGTGGCGTTCTCTGTATTTCCTGAATTGGAATGTTGGCCTGCCCTACTAGGTTGGGGAAGTTCTCCTGGATGATATCCTGTAGAGTGTTTTCCAACTTGGTTCCATTTTCCCCCTCACTTTCAGGCACCCCAATCAGACGTAGATTTGGTCTTTTTACATAATCCCATACTTCTTGCAGGCTTTGTTCATTTCTTTTTCTTCTTTTTTCTTTTGGTTTCTCTTCTCGCTTCATTTCGTTCATTTGATCCTCAATGGCTGATACTCTTTCTCCCAGTTGATCGAGTCGGTTACTGAAGCTTGTGCATTTGTCACGTATTTCTCATTTCATGGTTTTCCTCTCTTTCATTTCATTTATGACCTTCTATGCATTAATTACTCTAGCCATCAACTCTTCCAGTTTTTTTTCAAGATATTTAGTTTCTTTGCGTTGGGTACGTAAACCCTCCTTTAGCTCTGAGAAGTTTGATGGACTGAAACCTTCTTCTCTCATCTCGTCAAAGTCATTCTCCATCCAGCTTTGATCTGTTGCTGGCGATGAGCTGCGCTCTTTTGCTGGGGGAGTTGCGCTCTCATTTTTTGAATTTCCAGCTTTTCTATCCTGCTTTTTCCTCATCTTTGTGGTTTTATCTGCCTCTGGTCTTTGATGATGATGGTGACATACTGATGGGGTTTTGGTGTAGGTGTCCTTCCTGTTTGATAGTTTTCCTTCTAACAGTCAGGACCCTCAGCTGTAGGCCTCTTGGAGATTGCTTGAGGTCCACTCCAGACCCTGTTTGCCTGGGTGTCAGCAGCAGAGGCTGCAGAAGATAGAATATTGCTGAACAGCGAGTGTACCTGTCTGATTCTTGTTTTGGAAGCTTCCTCTCAGGGATATACTCCACCCTGTGAGGTGTGGGGTGTCAGACTGCCCCTAGTGGGGGATGTCTCCCAGTTGGGCTACTCAGGGGTCAGGGACCCACTTGAGCAGGCCGTCTGTCCCTTCTCAGATCTCAACCTCCGTGTTGGGAGATCCACTGCTCTCTTCAAAGCTGTCAGACAGAGTCATTTGCGTCTGCAGAGGTTTCTGCTGCTTTTGTTGTTGTTTAGCTGTGCCCTGTCCCCAGAGGTGGAGTCTACAGAGACAGGCAGGTTTCCTTGAGCTGCTGTGAGCTCCACCCAGTTTGAGCTTCCCAGTGGCTTTGTTTACCTACTTAAGCCTCAGCAATGGCGGGCGCCCCTCCTCAAGCCTCGCTGCTGCCTTGCGGTTAGATCGCAGACTGCTGTGCTAGCAATGAGGGAGGCTCTGTGGGCATGGGACCCTTCTGGCCAGGTGTGGGATATAATCTCCTGGTGTGCCTGTTTGCTTAAAGCACCGTATTGGGGTGGGAGTTAACCAATTTTCCAGGTGTTGTGTGTCTCAATTCCCCTGGCTAGGAAAAGGTATTCCCTTTCCCCTTGTGCTTCCCAGGTGAGGCGATGCCTCACCCTGCTTCAGCTCTCCCTGGTCGGGCTGCAGCAGCTGACCAGCACCGATTATCCGGCACTCCCTAGTGAGATGAACCCAGTACCTCAGTTGAAAATGCAGAAATCACCGGTCTTCTGTTTCGCTCCTGCTGGGAGTTGGAGACTGGAGCTGTTCCTATTCGGCCATCTTGCTCCTCAAATTACATTTTAAAACCTTTATTTTTAATGAACAAATAATTTTGTATAATTATAGGGTACAATGTGAAGTTTTGATGTGTTTACAATGTGGAATGATTAAATCAAGCTAATTAACAAATTCATCACCCCTATCACCCCACATGAGTACCTATTTTTGTAATGAAATCATTTGAAATCTTATTTTTTGCAATTTTTGCATGTACAATGCATTACTGTTTATTTTAGTTACTACTCTATTACAATAGATTGCATTGCTAAAGCCTAGTTCTCCTAGTTAACAGAAACTTTATACCCTTTGATCAATATCCACTTTTTTTCCATATCCCACTTCTTCCGGACTCTAGTAAACTCTATTGTCTTCTCTTCTTTTATGAGTTCAATTTTTTAAAAATCTACACATTAGTGAAATCATGTCATATTTGGTTTTTCATTCCTGACATTATAATTAGCATACTGTCCTCTAGGTCCATCCAGGTTGTTGCAAAAGCTTCCCCCTTTTTAAGACTGAATAGTATTTTTTGAATATGTAAGTTAAGCAGAACTGTCTTGACAATTCTGCTATGGGAATGGATTTCTGCAAATGTGTCACAGTGAAATGAGCCATAAAGTTCACAGAGCACATTGGGAATATATAGGAATTAAATAGAAGGGAAGTATTTTTCAAAGCCCTTGATTACTAAATTTTTATATAAATATCACACACACATTTATATATCTACAAATGTGCATACATAATTTCACATACTTTCTAGAACCAATATGACAAACAAACCAAAAAAAAAGAACAAATTGCTGTGTATTTATTCAAAGGTAACATCAGTTGATTACGCTGGTTGATTTTCAGTTGTTTTCAAACAGTTTTACTATGTTAGCTAAATCAACCTATTGTAACATTTTTGTAAAGAATATTTCAAGACACATTCTTTTATTTCAGTTGTAAGAACTATCCTGATGGTGTTCTTATAAACAATATGGTCCTTCTAGACCATAAAGGAAAATGGTCAAGTCTAGCCATAAAGCTCTCATCATAGCGATTGTTGTGTTAAACTGTCATTTACCCTTAAATAAGCTATCGTTGTGAATTTTAGTTAAAGCAAATGGTCAGAGGTCGTACGGTGTGATCTGATAGCCCTGCAAAGACATTTAAAGATATTCCAAAATATTTTAATGCCCAAAGACTATGAGTGTATGCTAAAATAATGAAAAAGAAAATTTTAAAGCAGAACTTTGAGCATCAGTTAGAATTTGCCTGCATTTAAAACATGTGATGAAGATACAGTCTACACAAATATGGTAATATAATAATATAGATTGGAGTTTACCTTATGTTATGAGTATATTTTAATTATAAATTTTGCAACTATAATTAAGATGTTTAAATGCAGTCTTAACATGATTTAATCTTGGCATTATTTCTCTCACTAAAATCTTGCAGAGTTTTATAAAAATGTAATCAACCATCACAACACCTTATATTAATATAGTATTATTCATTTTTTAAAATGAGGACACTGAACCACACGTTAGTTAATTAACTTGAGAAAATGAAGAATTAATGAGAGCAGTGACTCCCACTTTAGTGAAGGTTAGCAAGGCAAATTGACAGCATATCCACTTGTGTAATTTACACAGTCCATTTATTTAGCCTAGTTGGTGTTAATTCTACAAGGGTTATGATCAGTACACTTTAGAGAAGTAACCTAGTTCCTCCTCGTTCTAAGGTTGGAAGGTGACCTATCATTAAAAATGGCTCTCCACAGGGTTCAACAATTTATTGCCCAAAATCATTTTCTCCTGCTTCCCAACAGCATTTATTGAGAAACAAGAAAAATGAGGTGGCAGAGAAAGGCAAACTCCAGTATGCTCTACGGATAATTACTTTTATTAATTTCAAATAGTCATGTGAAGTATAGGGCCATCAGTCTTGGGCTCAAAATAAATATACTTTGTGGCATGTGTTAATCGGTTGTGAAATGTATTTTTGGCAACTAATGCCAGATTCATCTCTGCATTACCTCATCTTCTCCACAGGTAGAGACTTTTGTCACTCCTGGAGGATTAGTTTCCTCTCAGCTGTAGGACACAGCTTCTTTCTAAATTTGGTCCAGTTACTTGCATCATAATTATATGGGTTGTTAATCTGCATACACATACAGGTACACACCAGACATGTTTAATAATAATATTTTATGATGATCCCAGAAATCTACATTTTGAATTAACACCTTAGGTGACTTTTTATTTCTTTTTGAAATGGAGTTTTGTTTTGTCACCCAGGCTAGAGTGCAGTGGCGCAATCTCGGCTCGCTGCAACCTCTACCTCCTGGGTTCAAGCAATTTTCCTGTCTCAGCCTCTGGAGTAGCTGGGATTACAGGTGAGTGCTACTATGCTCAGCTAATTTTGTTTATTTTTAGTAGAGACGGGGTTTCACCATGATGGCCAGGCTGATCTCGAACTCCTGACCTCAGGTGATCCACTTGCCTCAGCATCCCAAAGTGATGGGATTACAGATGTGAATCACTGTGCCCAACCAGATTTTTAAGAGCATTATAAACATTCACTTAAGAGTGGTCATAACCTGAGACTGGATACACATCAAATACCTATAATTCATATTTACGGAATATTCAAGGAAAAAAACTGAAATGATTTAATAATTAATTTCATCCTGCTTAATCTTAAATATCTATTTTACAGTTTTCAATTTTGACTTCCAAATTTGGCTTCTTCCTGGAATTTCTAACTTGGAATCATATGTATCTCTTTTAAATGCAAAGTTCTTTCATTCTATATACTGGTATCTGTTCATAATCTTATTTCCAGAACTCCTACCTAGTGGCTGTTAGCTTCTGCTTGCTGACAAATAATTTGTCTTATGGAAATAATGTCTCTAGATTCTCTTCCTCTGTCTCACCCATGTTTTCAAAAATCCTAGCATTTGGCTACTCACCCTTAATGACAAGCACACACTTGTGCCCTTTGGGTACTGTGATATACTGTAGCATGTTTGTTCATGGGAACAGAAGTTCAGCTCTCAAGACTTGTGCTAATGGGACAATTTATAGGATAGAATCTTATTCACTATGCTGGTAAGTTCAATGCACAGATGTTTAATGTGCTTTGAAGATTTATACAGTGAAACTTATTAAATATCACCTCTATGCTGAGACTATAGACATGAAGTGATAAAAGTCACCATTTCACCTCATGAAACTCAGTAGTCTAATTTAGCCAAAAGAAAGAAAATACAAAACAAAATATCTATAAAACACATAGAAAAATATCCAAAAAGTTAACATCTATTGACTATGTATTATACTATAGGCAAGTGTTAGATACTTTACTTAAAATGGATACATTTAAGAAAGCCTGTAGGTTTAAATTCTTCACAAAACAGTGGGGAGGATACATGCATAAGATATAATATAGTATAGAATTGTGTTGCCCAATATGGCAGCGACTACCCATATAGCTGTTTAATTTTACAATTAAAAGTTTTATTCATAGATAGTTATAGATTCACATGCTGTTGTAAGAAATAATAAAGATGGCTCTCTTATGTACCTTTTTTTTTTTTTTTTTTTTTTTTTTTTTTTTTTTTTTTTGAGATCGCTCCGCCTCCCGGGTTCACGCCATTCTCCTGCCTCAGCCTCCCGAGTAGCTGGGACTACAGGCGCCCGCCACCACGCCAAGCTAATTTATTTGTATTTTTTTTTTGTTGGTAGAGACGGGGTGTCACCAAGTCTGGCTCTGTAGCCCAGGCTGGAGTGCAGGCGCGCGATCTTGTCTCACTGCAAACTCCGCCTCCTGAGTTTAAGTGATTCTCCTACCTCAGCCTGGCCAGTAGCTGGGATTACAGGCGTGTGCCACCATGCCGGGCTACTTTTTGTGTTTTTAGTAGAGAGGCGTTTCACCATGTTGGTCAGGCTGCTCTGAATCTCCTGAACTCAGGTGATCCACCCACCTCGGCCTCCCAAAGTGATGGGATTAGAGACGTGAGCCACAATGCCGGACCTCACGTACTCTGCACTGTTCCTCCCAATGGTGGCACCCTGCAAAGCAATATTACAATATATACCTGAGATACGGATACAGATATGATACAAAATATTTCTGTCACTAAAAAGATCTCACATGTTGTGCTCCTAAAGCCACAACAATTTCCCTCCTTCACTACCAGCTCTTTAACCATTAATCAGTTTTCCATTTCTATAGTTGTGTCATTTCAAAAGTAATATAGCATGCAATCACTTGGGATTGGATTTTTTACTAAGTATAATTCTCTGGAGATTCATCCAGTGTGCTGCACATATCAACAGTTTATTCCTTTGTACTGGTCAGTAGTATTTCATGGTATAAATGTAAGAATTTAACATTTTCTAGTTGAAGGTTACTTGGATTCCAGTTTTTGGTGTAACAAATAAAGCAGCTGTAAACATTTTTGCATCTGTTTTCTATGAACCAGACAAAAATCTTCATTTCTTTAGAAAATCCACCAAACCATTTTTCAGAAGTATATTAGAAATCCAGTTTCTCACCAATATTTGATACTGCCAGTATATATTTTTAAAATTTAATTCAATGCAACTATTTTGATAAATGAGGATATCATTGTGGTTTAATTTGCATTTCCCTGTTGGCTGATGATATTGAAGTTTTCATGTCTTTATTTGCTATATGTGTATTCTCTTCAGTGCAATCTTCGTTTATGTCTTTTGCTCATTTTTTCAAACGGAGTGACTTTTTTAAACCTGAGTTTTGAGAGTTGCTTATATATTCTATCCTTTTATCAGACATGTGCTTTGCAAATTCCTCCCAATCTGCATCTAGTCTTTTCATCTTCTTAACAGAGTTATTCACAGATAAATTATTTTTTGTTAAATTTGATGATAACCAAATTATTATTTTAATTTTATAGATAGTCTATCTTTGATATCAAGTCTAAGAACTCTTTATCTAGCCATAGACCCCCCGATATTATTTTCTATGCGTTTTTACTAAATTTTTTGTTAGTTTTCTTGTTTGTTTAAGGTATGAGGCTTAGGCCAAGGTTCATTTTTTCTTTTTGCATGAGGATGTCCAGTATATTCAGCACCATATATAGAAAAGTTTACACCTCTCCCATTGAATTGCTTATTCAACCTCATCAAAAATAAGTTGGGTGTGTCTGTGTGTATTTCATCCCTCTGGTACTACTAGAAGTCCAGATTGACACAGTTAGATATTAAAACTTAAAACTGGGTAGATTTATATTTTCCATTTTATTCTTATTTAAAATTGTTTTACCTATTCCAGCTTTCTTGTCTTTTGATATAAATATTAGAATAATCTCATTTATATTTACAAAAATTTGTGCTAGTGATTTTGATAGAAATTGCAAAAATGCTGTATATAAATTTGGGGAAATTAGTAACTTCAATTTCCTGAAAATATGTCTTTCCATTTATTAAGTTCTTTTTAAAAAGTGCTTTGACCAGCATTTTTTTTTTTTAAGCATATAACAGCTGTCCATGTTTTGTTAGATTTACACCTAGTATATACTTTATTTTTCTGGCCATTGCCAATAGTATTGCATATTTTTTAAAAAATTAGTGTCTAGATATTCATAGTGGTATATAAAAACACAATTGATTTTTAAAATGTTTATCTTGTTTTGTATCACATTTCTGAATTCAATTATTAGTTCTAGGACTTTTGTTGAAAAGTCTTTGTGGTTTTTTTATGTAGACAATAATGTCTTTTAATATTTTAATCTGAAATTTAATCTTTTAAATTTATTGAGGTTTGTTTCATAACCCAGTGTATGATATATTTAGGCATAAGTTATGTGACATTTGAAACTAATCTGTATTTTGCAGTTGTTGGGTGGAATGCTTTAAAAATTTAAATTTCATTCTATTGGTTGATGTTATCAAGTTCTTCTGTATCTTTGCTGATGTTCTCTCCAGTTGTTTCATCAAATCTCAAGGCAGGTATGTTGAAATATGTTGAAATTTTTAATACTAGTTGTGAATTTGTCTGTTTCTCTTTTTTGTTTTTATTTCTCAGTTGATTTCTCCTACTTTCAAGTTTGTTACTTGATTTTTTAGGGTTCTACTTTTTTATTTATCGTGATTTTGAAGGTATCATATTCTATAGTGGTTGCTCTAGTTATTATGTGATATATGTATAACTTGTCACAGTTTTCTGGTGTCTTTATTCTATAAGTTTGATTGTAGCATAGAAACATCACCTACTTTTATGACTCATTGCCTTCTCCCGACTTTATAATATAATTTCTTTAAATATTGTGAAAGACATGGACATCTAAGTATGTGAGGGTCGAACTGGAAACAGTTACAACCTGAAGAGGACTTCACCAAGACATATGATAAGCAAATATTCAGTAACCAAAGACAAAGATAGAATTTTGAAAGTAGAAAAAGAGATGTGTCAGATACAAGGGAATCTGGAAGACTTCTCAGCAGAAATTTTTCAGGTCAGGAGATTAGGATGATATATTCAATATCTTGGTAAAAAAAAAAAAAAAGAAAGAAAAAAGAAAGAATATATGTATTTTACCAATACATACATTCAATGTATTGGAAAAAAAAAAAAAAAAAAAAGAAAGAAAGAAAAGAAACTTCCAACCAATAATATTTTACCCAGAAAAACTGTCTTTCAGAACTGGAGGAGAAATTAAAACCTTCCCAAACTACTGAAAACTGAGGGCACTCATCACCACTAGAGCTTCCGTACAAGAAATGCTAAACGTTCTTCCACCTGAAAAAAAAGTAAAGAATACTTATTAATAACATGAAGATATATGAAAATAAATAACTCATTGGTAAAAGAAGTAGACAGTCAAATTTAAAACAGTCTAACATAATAATTATGTTTAAATTATTTTAAATTTATTATAAAGATTAAAAGAAAACTATTAAAAACAACAATAGCTACAATAATTTATTAATTCACAATTTAAAAAGTAAACTGTGATGTCAAAAACCTTAAATATTTTTGACAGTGTTAGTGAAAGTGTATGTTTTGCTTTCAATTGCAGTTAAGCTGTTGTTAGCTTAAAATAGACTGTTATAACTATGAAATGTTTTAAGTAAGCCCCATGGTAACCACAAGACTAAAAATATATACTAAGTACACAAAGAAAAATAGTAAATAATTAATTTTATTATATAAAATTATCAAATTACAAAGTAAGGAAGAAATAGAGAAAGAAAATAATAAAGTAGCCACAAAGCAGCCTGGAAATAATTAACAAAATGGCAATATTATGTCCTTATGAATCAATACTTTAAATGTAAATGTAGTAAATTTTCTAATAAAAAAACTTAGAGTGGCTGAAAGGATTTGAAAAAAGACCTAATTACATGGTATGTGCAAGAGATTCACTTTAACTTTAAGGCCACATATAGATTGAACGTGAAGGGATGGAAAAAGTTATTTCATGCAAATGGAAATGAAAAGAGAGCAGAGGCAAATATATTTATATCAGATAAAATAAACTAAGTAAAAAACTGTAACAAGAGACAAGAAGGGTCATTATAGAATAATAAAGAATTTAATTTATCGAACAGATGTAACAATTGTAAATATCTATTTATACATCATTCTACCTAAGTATGTAATGCAAATATTAACATATCTGAAAGTAGAAATAGAAATACAACAATAGTAGGAGACTTCAATGTAGCACTTTAAATAATAGAGAGATCATCAAGTCAGAAAATTAATAAAGAAACATTGAATTGAACTACACTTTTGATCAAGTGGACCTAGCAGAGATATACAGAATATTACTTCCAACATCAGTAGAAATCATTCCTCTCTAGCCCACAGAGACCATTCTGGAGAATAGACCATATTCTGGGTCACAAAACAAGTCTTAAAAAATTTAAGACTGAATCATATCAAGTATCTTTTATTATTAAAATGGCATGAAACTAGAAATAAATAAATTAAGGAAAACTTACAAACGGATGAAAATTAACACACATCTAAACAACTAATGGTTCAAAGAGGAAGTTAAATAAATAAATATTAAAACAAAAATAAAACACAACATACCTAAACTTAAGGAATGCATCTAAAAAAATTCTAAGAAAGAAGTTTATAGTGAAAATGCCTACATGAAGAAAAACATAATATCTCAAATAAATAGCACATGAAAATAGATAAAGATAAACTAAGCCCAAAATTCGTAGAATAAAAGAAATAACAAAGATCACAGCAAAAATCAATGAAATAATGGCCTGAAAAAAATTATAGAAAAGACAAATAAAACTGTGTTGTTTTTTCAAATAAATAAACAAAATTGACAAGCCTTACCGAGGTAGGAAGAAAAAGAGATAAATAAAATCAGAAACAGGAGGAAGTACAATTGATACCACAGAAATACAAAAGATAACAGAATACTATGAACAATTAAATACCAGATAATTGGATAAACTAGAATATATGAATAAATTCCTAGACACATACATACTTATAAGACTGATAAAAAATTAAAAACTTGAGTACACCAATAATGTGTAAGGAGCTTGAATCCCTAATAAAAAGTGTCTCATCAAAGACCAGAACCTGGCGACTTCATTAGTGCTTTTTAGCCAATATTTAACAAATAATTAATGTTAATGCTTGTAAAAACTCTTCCAAAATATTGAGGAGGAAGAAATACTCAAGTATTCATTTTACAAGGTCAGCATACAAAATCCAGACAAGAACACTACAAAAATAATTATAGGCAAATATCTTGGATAAATGCAGATGCAAAATTCTCAACAAAATGCTAGTACAGCAAACTAAATTGCAATTTAATATATCATACACTATGCTCAAGTGGGATTTATGCATGGGATGCAAAAATGTTTCAATATCGAAAATATAAAATGTGATGAATCACTTTAATAAAATGAACAAGAAATGAACATCTCAATAGATGTAGAGAAGGTATTGACAGCATGTAACATCGTTTTTATGATAAAAACACGGTGAAACCCCGTCTCTACTAAGAAAAATACAAAAAACTAGCCGGGCGAGGTTGCGGGCGCCTGTAGTACCAGCTACTCGGGAGGCTGAGGCAGGAGAATGGTGTAAACCCGGGAGGCGGAGCTTGCGGTGAGCTGAGATCCGGCCACTGCCCTCCAGCCTGGGTGACAGAGCGAGACTCCGTCTCAAAACAAAACAAAACAAAACAAAACAAAACAAAACAAAACAAAAAACTCTAAACAATTTAAGTATAAAGGAATGTTTGTCTACAAAATAAAGGTCACATAGAACAAGCCCACAGCTAACATACTCCATAGTGAAGAGCTGAAAGCTTTTCTAGGATCTGTATCAGCAACATGATTCCTAATTTCACCACTTGTGTTCAACATAGTACTAGAAGTCATAGCCAGAGCAATAAGGTAAGAAAAAAACATATATTTTTAAAAAGCATCTAAATGGGGAAGAAGGAAGTTAACTCATTTCTGTTTGCAGATGACATGATTTTATATATAGGAAAGTTTATAGGCTTCACTAAAAATATTTTAGATTTCAGTAAAGTGCAGGCTACACTTTACACAAAATCATTGTGTTTCTGTACACCAACATAGAACTAGTCAAAAATAAAATTAAGAAAATAATATGATTTACAATAGTAGCACAAAGCAAAAAATACTTGCTTGTGGTTGAGAAGTAATAAGGAGGGACAGGGGGTTTACAATGGGGCCTAAAGGAATTGTTGGGAATGATGAATATGCTCATTATCTTCATTGTGCTGATGGTATCATGGAGGTAAACTTATGCTAATATGTATGCTATTTAAATATTTGTGTTTTGCTGTTTAGTTATATCAATAAATCTTTGAGGAAAAATCTTAGTACAGTGCTGGTATGTGATTACTATCATAATAATGTGTATGTATTTACTAGTTGAATATATATTTTTATTTTAGACATTTGTAACATATATGTCTGTATACATCTTTCAATTTTTTAAAAACTGATAATTCTGTTTTCTGTTTCCACATTTTAAACACATTTTTGGTACTTTGATTCCAGTCCTGGAAGTTGAAATGAACTGCTTTTCTGACAACTAGCTAGTTGGAAAGTTGATAATTTCTTATCTCTACAAACAATAGTGCAACATCAACATTAGCTAGCAGAACCAGAACTTTTTAAAGTAATACCATCACCTGCAAAGAAAATAATTCTGCGTTATGCAATTTATTCTGTTTTATAGCTTTAGAATTGATCAGGTGACTAATATAGAATATGGATATGAATTAATTCAAATTTCAACACCAATAAAATGTTATTTGCTTTCTAGTGACCATGATGACCCTTCTTCATTCTCTTCTATTACCTGTCATTCTCATTATATAACATTCATTGAAATATGTTCAGTTATGAACTTAATCCATAGGTGTCTAGTATAATTTTCTTATTTTCTGTTTACCTGACTATACTCTTTTATTCTCACACTTACTAAAGAAGATGGAAGTGAAAACACATACAATTATAAATAATAGTCATCACATGTTTTATTGATTATGTAACATTAAATGTAAATAAATCAGGCAAAATCCATTATGTATAAGGTGAAAATTGAATAGTGTGTTGATTGCCTGGTATTTTTTACTGAAGTGATTGATGGTTGCAGGGCATATGATTTCTCCACAAAAAGTTTTTAATAGAACTCAATGATTTTTGTCCTGTGATTTCAGCTTTTCTAGACTTTGACATGGACATATTACATAATTAAATTACTAACTTCAATGTGGATAGAAGCCCGTTTTCCTCTTTTAACTCAAATGTGCTGAATAAAACACACAGGGTAAAATTAGCACATTTCACACAATCATATAGAAAAAAGCTTTTAATAATTCCAGAACAGAGGAATATTATTTTCATGTATGAAATTGATATTTGACACCACAAGTAATAATACAGAAAACATTGACTACTTTTTATAATACACATTATGTTTGTTTAGTTTTAATCTGCGTATTTCTCAGGTATCAAAATATTTTACTAATGAAAAATAAATATGGGCACTCAGATATGCATTAAAAATCTACAAAACTAGCAAGACTCATTCAGGAATTGAATTTGTGTCAATGAACAATATGTCTTTGGTTGTGTTTGTGAATTAAAAATAAAACTCTAAGCCTTAACCATCTGAACAAACACCTCCTCTTGGCCAAGGGCATTCCAAAGTTAACCTGAATAACTAGTTGCCATGATGGCAAGAAGGGGTCAGATATGCTTTATTTTGACCTCCTCCTTTTTGGAATTTTGACCAGGAAAAGTCGACCAGCATTAACATCAACACACACCTTAAGTCTGATAAGAAACATTTAGAAATGATCCTCTCTGAAGCCTGCTACCTGAGGGCTTCATCTGCATGATAAAACTTGGTCCCCACAATCCCTTATCATCACTCAGACATTCCTTTCTATTGATTCCAGTCCTTTACAAAATAACTTACCTATTTCAACCAATTGCCAGTCAGAAAATCTTTAAATCTACCTATGAGCTGAAAGCCCCACTGAGTTGTCTCACCATTCCAGACCAAACCCATGTACATCTTACATGTATTCACTGATGTATTATGTCTCCCTAAAATCTATGCAAGCAAGCTGTACTCTAACCACCTTGGAAACATGTCATCAATACCTCCTGAGACTGTGTCATGGGCTCATCCCTAACCTTGACAAAATTAACTTTTTAGACTGTTTGAGACCTGTCTCAGGTACTTTTGAGTTCACAGGTTTAAACTCTCAAAATGAATTAGATTTTATGTGAACTTAAAAATTGCTTTTCCAGTTATAATGTAGTGATATTCACTTTTGTGTTATCAAGATCACATGAATTGAAAGGTATTTAAGTCTATGTAGAACTATTTCTCACCTATAGGTATGTAATCCATTCATCTATATCAACATTTGAGTGCTACTGACTTCAGCAATAATTATTATATAGAGTAACTTTGAATTAATCATTTAAATATACATCAGATTTCTAACTCAGCAATGCTGGTAATAATAGATTATGATAAAGCAACCAACAAGAAAAATAAAAGACTTAAAAATAATGCTCACTATTTAAAAACACCTTTGTTAAGCTTATCACTATTGACCAATGCATTTATCTAGGAAACACATTTATTTAGCAATTAAAGACTACATTCATGAGTACCTCTATTAATTTGCAAAAACAAAATAATATGAATGTGCATAGGAGAAATTGTTAGGGTTCATCCTGTGTGCTAAGTCACCAGTATTTTTCTTGACCACAGGAAATTAATCATTAATTATGCAGTACTTTGAGGAAAGAGATGGGTCTCTGTTGTACTCAAACTTTATTAAAGTGATGTTGAACATATATTAAATAGTGGAAATATTGGCATTTTTCAAAGCTGTCCCACAACATGCACATTTACTTGTTTCAAAAAATGTGTTGAAAACAATAAATATTATCCATGTAATATTTATGGTTTCTTGTACCCAAATATACAGCCTGCACCACAATATTGAGATTCTAAGGGCACATGAAACTTTAGATTTTTATCCACAGAAGTTGGGTATAAGACATCATACTCTTTATTAAGGCATTACAAATCATATATTGATGACAGAAACCCTATTTCTTTTTACAGTAAATTAAAGTGTTTTGAAACCAAAAGACATAAACTTATAAAAGATTTACTGAGTGTGGAATAGAAAATTTAATTCAGTTGAAAATGTTTTAATGGGTACTGCTTGTTTGCTTTCTTCACTTTTCTTTCCAGAGGCAATCATTTCACGAGGATAATCTCAAGGTTTAAAGGCATTTTGTTTCTGGCTGTATTGAATACATTTTAAAATTTGGTTTATATGCATATATATGTAAAAAAAATTATTATAGATAGCTACACTTTCTTACTTGTTATTCACATATCATCATTACACAACCAGGAAGATGGTCTCATTCAAAAAAATTAGAATGCATCTGACAACAAAGGAATAAGCTTGTTATCTGATTTTTGCTTTGTGTGTCATCACTTTTGCTTGAAGACCATAATTGTGCCAGGATACTAATTTTATTGATTTGTTTCAACACTGTCAATTGCAGGTGTGAATAACCAGTTTTATCAAAAGCTGTTTACTTTATTTCAATCAGAGACAAAGAATAAAAATTATACTCATGTACAGTACAAAATTGCTTTGCCTAATGAATAGAAAAATAAAACACAAAATTATTATTTTGCAAAATATCTTTCTTTTTAGTGAACTTTAGGACATTATCCACTGAGAAGTTATTTTAAAAATCTGTGAAAATTTAGTGACATTTCATTGCAAGTAGGTTTTGAATCATTAAGCTTACTTTAGAAATATCATCAAAACTTGTCATATAAATAGTTATAAGGTATAAAACATACATTTGAGAGTACAGAATTTAAATGAATCTTTTTAAGGAAAGAACATCTTTTAGTTGACTTTATAAACTCATTACGACTAGGGAATCTCCAGGGTATCAGATCATTGAGTAATAGAAATGTAATATTCACTATATTGCTGAAGACTTTTCCTAATTTTTGGTCAAGTAAATTAAAAGTCATAATTCAGTAAAAACTAAAATTACTTACTTAAACCCAATTATAAAGGTATGGATTTAAAGTTTCCTCATTAACTATACATATTTATGTGTATATATATATATATATTTGCTATACTGATCAAACATTAGGAGGGATTTACTCTTCTATATTAAATTACCACATACTTGAATAATTACCATAATTTTCAAAAGATGCTTATAAATATATTTGAATTATGTAAGTTTAGGTTTGTAAATTATATTAGTTTAATAAACACACACACAATCAAAAAATATTTCAAAAAATGTAAAAATCACACTCAAAACTTTTTCAATCAGGTCATCAAAAAGATATTTTTAAAAACTGAAACCAGGTCTGATCTCTGGGGAATATCACTCATTCAAACTAATTCCAGATCTGTCATCACCATCTGTTTAACATTATCCTCTAATCAGTTGGGGGTTACTAGAATATCAGTTTTCCTAATATTCATATTTTTTAAGTTCTTGAGGATTTTCTAGTGATATATTCAAAACCATTCTTCAAGTACATAAAATTCAAATGATTGCTACTTTCATCTGTGAATTAAAATTTTAGACTGATTCTTTTTCATAAAGCATCTTGATTATAACACAGAATCTCTCGCTATTCAATTTAATTACAAATGAATACAATGAAATAATATATGTATATTGCTTTGTAAAATCTGTTGCACATTTTATTTTCTAGTTTATTTTAGTGTTCCTATTGTTGTTAAATTAAAAGTATGGAATAGATAATATGGCATTTATAAATATCTTCAATATTTTAAGTTATACATTATAAAGCTCTGGTAATTTAAAAATGTTTTTAAAATATTTTATGTTTTGGGGACTTTAGTTTTCTGAATTTTTATAATAAATACTGCTTGTTCTTAAAGTTCTAACTTAGATTTACTTCCCCTGTTTAGCGAACTATATATCTTTTAGGTTTCCTGATACAACCTGTACACAATTTGGTATATTTTATTAGTTTGTGATAAATATTTTGTTATCTTTATATAAATGAAATACTTCTTTTTGTGTTAAATGTTTTGTGATCTTTATATAAATGAAATACATCTAATAAATAATTGAATGCAGACAAATATTTTTAATGTTTCATTGTCAGTATTTTATAACATACAATGATGTAATGTTTTATTTTGGTGAAATTAATACTTTTTAAAAATAGAAAGTTAAGATTTTTCATTGTAGCATTTTTAAACTCCTGAGTTTGCTCAATGAAAAATTATTATTTCCTAACTGAACATGCAAAATGTATAACTCATAAACTTAGAAAAGGAAAAAATATAAGAGATGTAAGTACTCATCACATCTTTTTTTCTGTTTCTTATTTAAATACTTTTTTACTGAAAAGTCTTTAATCATTCTATAAATATTATGTAGGATATCAGTGAGAAAGTACTAATTTAGTAAGAGAGTAAATATTATTGTGGAAAATTTTGGATAATTATCTCTAAAGAATGGTCATTAATCATATATTTATGACTTATTCTGCTTCATACATAAATTACCACTATATTTATGACTGTATCTCATTTTCTATAGTTTTGCTGATGTAAACTTGACTCATAACAATTACCATGAGAGCACAGATTGTGAATGATCATTGGGGAGGTCCATGGTCCGTGGAGGAAAGGAAATATCAGAAAGATATTATCCACTCACTCTGTGCTGTGCTTCTGAAATTAATGTCAATGTGTCTGACATAGATGCTCGAACCCTAGTACTTTTGAGACTCTAGATCATATAAAAATAATAAAAGTTTTTTTTTTGCTGTTAATTGAAATTAAATGTCGAAGAGTAGATGTGTTGATGATGCAAATTAGGAGCAATAAATTTTCTGTTATTCTTTCTCTGAGAAAATATATTTGAGAAATAACCAAAAAGGTCTACAAACAATAAGAATATAAAAATGTAGACACTGTAAAAACAAGCCAGCAAAAAACAGGTTGCCTTTACTCTTTCTCTGAGAATTTATTACATAGTAAAGCACGATTCTAAGTGATAATTAACAGAATCCTGGAAATCCTAGAAAGTATATATTATTATACCAAATATTCTGATGAAAAACTTAGACACAAATTAATTAAACTCAGAAAGGAATAAACTCTGAGTTACATTTTCTAAGTCAGAGAACAGTAATTAACATCCAAATTACATATCATCCAAAACATATCAAATTACAAAATATGAAAGCTGTTCTTTTAATTTAACTGGTGTTTCAGATTTTATCTATGAGACAACATAGCAAATGCAAGCAACTCTGTAGCATTGTCAGTAAAACTTGTAACTGAATCTCATATAATATTATATTGTTTTCAATTACATATATTTTTCTTTTTTTAAATTTATTTATTATTATTATACTTTAAGTTGTAGGGTACATGTGCATAATGTGCAGGTTTGTTACATATGTATACTTGTGCCATGTTGGTGTGCTGCACCCATCAACTCGTCATTTACATCAGGTATAACTCCCAATGCAATCCATCCCCCCTCCCCCCTCCCATGATAGGCCCCGGTGTGTGATGTTCCCCTTCCTGAGTCCAAGTGATCTCATTGTTCAGTTCCCACCTATGAGTGAGAACATGTGGTGTTTGGTTTTCTGTTCTTGTGATAGTTTGCTAAGAATGATGGTTTCCAGCTGCATCCATGTCCCTACAAAGGACACAAACTCATCCTTTTTGATGGCTGCATAGTATTCCATGGTGTATATGTGCCACATTTTCTTAATCCAATCTGTCACTGATGGACATTTGGGTTGATTCCAAGTCTTTGCTATTGTGAATAGTGCTGCAATAAACATACGTGTGCATGTGTCTTTATAGCAGCATAATTTATAATCCTTTGGGTATATACCCAGTAATGGGATGGCTGGGTCGTATGGTACATCTAGTTCTAGATCCTTGAGGAATCGCCATACTGTTTTCCATAATGGTTGAACTAGTTTACAGTCCCACCAACAGTGTAAAAGTGTTCATATTTCTCCACATTCTCTCCAGCACCTGTTGTTTCCTGACTTTTTAATGATCGCCATTCTAACTGGTGTGAGATGGTATCTCATTGTGGTTTTGATTTGCATTTCTCTGATGGCCAGTGATGATGAGCATTTTTTCATGTGTCTGTTGGCTGTATGAATGTCTTCTTTTGAGAAATGTCTGTTCATACCCTTTGCCCACTTTTTGATGGGGTTGTTTGTTTTTTTCTTGTAAATTTGTTTGAGTTCTTTGTAGGTTCTGGATATTAGCCCTTTGTCAGATGAGTAGATTGCAAAAATGTTCTCCCATTCTGTAGGTTGCCTGTTCACTCTGATGGTAGTTTCTTTTGCTGTGCAGAAGCTCTTTAGTTTAATGAGATCCCATTTGTCAATTTTGGCTTTTGCTGCCGTTGCTTTTGGTGTTTTAGACATGAAGTCTTTGCCCATGCCTATGTCCTGAATGGTACTACCTAGGTTTTCCTCTAGGGTTTTTATGGTATTAGGTCTAACATTTAAGTCTCTAATCCATCTTGAATTAATTTTCGTATAAGGAGTAAGGAAAGGATCCAGTTTCAGCTTTCTACTTATGGCTAGCCAATTTTCCCAGCACCATTTATTAAATAGGGAATCCTTTCCCCATTTATTGTTTCTCTCAGGTTTGTCAAAGATCAGATGGCTGTAGATGTGTGGTATTATTTCTGAGGGCTCTGTTCTGTTCCATTGGTCTATACCTCTGTTTTGGTACCAGTACCATGCTGTTTTGGTTACTGTAGCCTTGTAGTATAGTTTGAAGTCAGGTAGCGTGATGCCTCCAGCTTTGTTCTTTTGACTTAGGATTGACTTGGAGATGCGGGCTCTTTTTTGGTTCCATAGGAACTTTAAAGCAGTTTTTTCCAATTCTGTGAAGAAACTCATTGGTAGCTTGATGGGGATGGCATTGAATCTATAAATTACCTTGGGCAGTATGGCCATTTTCACGATATTGATTCTTCCTATCCATGAGCATAGTATGTTCTTCCATTTGTTTGTGTCCTCTTTGATTTCACTGAGCAGTGGTTTGTAGTTCTCCTTGAAGAGGTCCTTTACATCCCTTGTCAGTTGGATTCCTAGGTATTTTATTCTCTTTGCAGCAACTATGAATGGAAGTTCATTCCTGATTTGGCTCTCTGTTTGTCTGTTACTGGTGTATAAGAATGCTTGTCATTTTTGCACATTAATTTTGTATCCTGAGACATTGCTGAAGTTGCTTATCAGCTTAAGGAGATTTTGGCCTGAGACAATGGGGTTTTCTAAATATACAATCATGTCATCTGCAAACAGGGACAATTTGACTTCTTCTTTTCCTAACTGAATACCCTTGATTTCTTTCTCTTGCCTGATTGCCCTAGCCAGAACTTCCAACACTATGTTGAATAGGAGTGGTGAGAGAGGGCATCCCTGTCTTGTGCCAGTTTTCAAAGGGAATTTTTCCAGTTTTTGCCCATTCAGTATGATATTGGCTGTGGGTTTGTCATAAATAGCTCTTATTATTTTGAGGTATGTTCCATCAATACCGAATTTATGGAGCGTTTTTAGCATGAAGGGCTGTTGAATTTTGTCAAAAGCCTTTTTCTGCATCTATTGAGATAATCATGTGGTTCTTGTCTTTGGTTCTGTTTATATGCTGGATTATGTTTATTGATTTGCGAATGTTGAACCAGCCTTGCATCCCAGGGATGAAGCCCACTTGATCATGGTGGATAAGCTTTTTGATGTGTTGCTGAATCCGGTTTGCCAGTATTTTATTGAGGATTTTTGCTTCGATGTACATCAGGGATATTGGTCTAAAATTCTCTTTTTTTGTTGTGTCTCTGCCAGGCTTTGGTATCAGGATGATGTTGGCCTCATAAAATGAGTTAGAGAGGATTCCCTGTTTTTCTATTGATTGGAATAGTTTCAGAAGGAATGGTACCAACTCCTCCTTGTACCTCTGGTAGAATTCAGCTGTGAATCCATCTGGTCCTACACTTTTTTTGGTTGGTAGGCTATTAATTATTGCCTCAATTTCAGAGCCTGCTATTGGTCAATTAAGGGATTCAACTTCTTCCTGGTTTAGTCTCGGAAGAGTGTAAGTGTCCAGGAAATTATCCATTTCTTCTAGATTTTCCAGTTCATTTGCGTAGAGGTGTTTATAGTATTCTCTGATGGTAGTTTGTATTTCTGTGGGGTCGGTGGTGATATCCCCTTTATCATTTTTAATTGCATCGTATTGATTCTTCTCTCTTTTCTTCTTTATTAGTCTTGCTAGAGGTCTGTCAATTTTGTTGATCTTTTCAAAAAACCAACTCCTGGATTCATTGATTTTTTGGAGAGTTTTTTGTGTCTCTATCTCCTTCAGTTCTGCTCTGATCTTAGTTATTTCTTGCCTTCTGCTAGCTTTTGAATGTGTTTGCTCTTGCTTCTCTAGTTCTTTTAATTGCGATGTTAGAGTGTCAATTTTAGATCTTTCCTGCTTTCTCTTGTGGGCATTTAGTGCTATAAATTTCCCTCTACACAGTGCTTTAAATGTGTCCCAGAGATTCTAGTATGTTGTATCTTTGTTCTCATTGGTTTCAAAGAACATCTTTATTTCTGCCTTCATTTCGTTATGTACCCAGTAGTCATTCAGGAGCAGGTTGTTCAGTTTCCATGTAGTTGTGCGGTTTTGATTGAGTTTCTTAGTCCTGAGTTCTAGTTTGATTGCACTGTGGTCTGAGAGACAGTTTGTTATAATTTCTGTTCTTGTACATTTGCTGAGGAGTGCTTTAATTCGAATTACGTGGTCGATTTTGGAGTAAGTACGATGTGGTGCTGAGAAGAATGTATATTCTGTTGATTTGGGGTGGAGAGTTCTATAGATGTCTATTAGGTCTGCTTACTGCAGAGATGAGTTCAATTCCTGGATATCCTTGTTAACTTTCTGTCTCGTTGATCTGTCTAATGTTGACAGTGGAGTCTTGAAGTCTCCCATTATTATTGTATGGGAATCTAAGTCTCTTTGTAAGTCTCTAAGGACTTGCTTGATGAATCTGGGTGCTCCTGTATTGGGTGCATATATATTTAGGATAGTTATCTCTTCCTGTTGAATTGATCCCTTTACCATTATGTAATGGCCTTCTTTGTCTCTTTTGTTCTTTGATGGTTTAAAGTCTGTTTTATCAGAGACTAGTATTGCAACCCCCGCTTTTTTTTGTTCTCCATTTGCTTGGTAAATCTTCCTCCATCCCTTTATTTTGAGCCTATGTATGTCTGCGTGTGAGATGGGTCTCCTGAATACAGCAGGCTGATGGGTCTTGACTCTTTATCCAGTTTGCCAGTCTGTGTCTTTTCATTGGAGCATTTATCCCATTTACATTTAAGGTTAAGATTGTTATGTGTGAACTTGATCCTGCCATTATGATATTAACTGGTTATTTCGCTCGTTAGTTGATGCAGTTTCTTCCTTGCCTCGATGGTCTTTACATTTTGGCATGTTTTTGCAATGGCTGGTACCGGTTGTTCCTTTCCATGTTTAGTGCTTCCTTCAGGGTCTCTTGTAAGGCAGGCCTAGTGGTGACAAAATCTCTAAGCATTTGCTTATCTGTAAATGATTTTATTTCTCCTTCACTTATGAAACTTAGTTTGGCTGGATATGAAATTCTGGGTTTAAAATTCTTTTCTTTAAGAATGTTGAATATTGACCCCCACTCTCTTCTGGCTTGGAGAGTTTCTGCCGAGAGATCTGCTGTTAGTCTGATGGGCTTCCCTTTGTGGGTAACCCGACCTTTCTCTCTGGCTGCCCTTAACATTTTTTCCTTCATTTCAACTTTGGTGAATCTGGCAATTATGTGTCTTGGAGTTGCTCTTCTCGAGGAGTATCTTTGTGGCATTCTCTGTATTTCCTGGATTTGAATGTTGGCCCACCCTTCTAGGTTGGGAAAGTTCTCCTGGATGATATCCTGAAGAGTGTTTTCCAACTTGGTTCCATTTTCCCCCTCACTTTCAGGCACCCCAATCAGACGTAGATTTGGTCTTTTTACATAATCCCATACTTCTTGCAGGCTTTGTTCATTTCTTTTTCTTCTTTTTTCTTTTGGTTTCTGTTCTCACTTCATTTCATTCATTTGATCCTCAATCACAGATACTCTTTCTTCCAGTTGATCGAGTCGGTTACTGAAGCTTGTGCATTTGTCACGTATTTCTCGTGTCATGGTTTTCATCTCTTTCATTTCGTTTATGACCTTCTCTGCATTAATTACTCTAGCCATCAATTCTTCCCCTTTTTTTCCAAGATTTTTAGTTTCTTTGCGCTGGGTACGTAATTCCTCCTTTAGCTCTGAGAAATTTGATGGACTGAAGCCTTCTTCTCTCATCTCGTCAAAGTCATTCTCCGTCCAGCTTTGATCCGTTGCTGGTGATGAGCTGCGCTCCTTTGCCGGGGGAGATGCACTCTTGTTTTTTGAATTTCCAGCTTTTCTGCCCTGCTTTTTCCCCATCTTTGTGGTTTTATCTGCCTCTGGTCTTTGATGATGGTGATGTACTGATGGGGTTTTGGTGTAGGTGTCCTTCCTGTTTGATAGTTTTCCTTCTAACAGTCAGGACCCTCAGCTGTAGGTCTGTTGGAGATTGCTTGTGGTCCACTCCAGACCCTGTTTGCCTGGGTATCAGCAGCAGAGGCTGCAGAAGATAGAATATTGCTGAACAGCGAGTGTACCTGTCTGATTCTTGCTTTGGAAGCTTCCTCTCAGGGATGTACTCCACCCTGTGATGTGTGGGGTGTCAGATTGCCCCTAGTGGGGGATGTCTCCCAGTTGGGCTACTCAGGGGTCAGGGACCCACTTGAGCAGGGAGTCTGTCCCTTCTCAGATCTCAACCTCCGTGTTGGGAGATCCACTGCTCTCTTCAAAGCTGTCAGACAGAGTCCTTTGCGTCTGCAGAGGTTTCGGCTGCGTTTGTTATTGCCCTGTCCCCAGAGGTGGAGTCTACAGAGACAGGCAGGTTTCCTTGAGCTGCTGTGAGCTCCACCCAGTTCGAGCTTCCCAGCAGCTTTGTTTACCTACTTAAGCCTCAGCAATGGCGGGCGCCCCTCCCGCAGCCTCGCTGCTGCCTTGCTAGTAGATCACAGACTGCTGTGCTAGCAATGAGGGAGGCTCCGTGGGTGTGGGACCCTCCCGGCCAGGTGTGGGATATGATCTCCTGGTGTGCCTGTTTGCTTAAAGCGCAGTATTGGGGTGGGAGTTACCCGATTTTCCAGGTTTTGTGCGTCTCAGTTCCCCTGGCTAGGAAAAGGGATTCCCTTCCCCCTTGAGCTTCCCAGGTGAGGCAATGCCTCGCCCTGCTTCAGCTCTCGCTGGGCGGGCTGCAGCAGCTGACCAGCACCGATTGTCTGGCACTCCCCAGTGAGATGAACCCAGTACCTCAGTTGAAAATGCAGAAATCACTGGTCTTCTGTGTCGCTCGGGCTGGGAGTTGGAGACTGGAGCTGTTCCTAATCCGCCATCTTGCTCCCGCCCAATGACATATATTTTTCAATGTATTATATTGTTGGGCAACTTCACTAAGTAGTTTCTAATATTTTCTTCTTTTCCTATTTAAGCAAACTGAGGCACATCAGATTAAATCATTTTTCAAATGTCATGCCATTAGGAGCACAGTGTATTGAAACATTTCTTTCCATCATTAGGAATGTTGTCCAAGAATCAATATGTCAGTTAAGCAAGGGTTGTTTATCTTTAAATAAGACTTGTAGTAGACATCCTTAATTTGAATTGTGTGTAATGTTCTCCTCTCTTCTCAGAAAAAGCTGTTCTAAAAATTGTCCCTTGCTGATTCCATTATGTGGTGACCAATAGGAAATTCAGATTCTCATTTTCCCTTGTTTTCCAGTCAGATAGATTAATCTAGTGGTTAGCATTTGTTTCTAAATAAGTTAATGATTACAGTCCCTTCTCCTAGATATGGTTGACTGGTCCAACAATGAGCATTTGATCCAAACTAAGATAGCCAAATTTCTTCCACTTTTTTCCCCCAAAATTAAAACTGGGAAACTAAACACCAAAAATTTTTAAATGTAAAATTTAGAAACACTGACCACCAAACCACTTGCCACTTGCAGAAAGGATGACCTTCACTAGGAGAGGCTGGAACACATATCCTGAATGAAGCAGAAACAAGAAACACAACGTCGTGATGTTAGTTTTATTTGGTCCCAATCATTTCTGAGGCTCAAATACATTATAGATGTTCCTGTTACAGGATTCTTCCAGTGCTGCTTCAGCAGCTGAAAACCTCTGTAGCCACCACCACCTCTGCCTGGGCTCTTGCCCACTAGGATCTCGCGCCTGCCATGACACTATACTCAGCCCACAGCTGGACCCAGGGTGCTGTGAGTGGCTTCTGCATTGTGCACCAGCATCTGGATGAGGGGAACAAGATGACATCCCAAAACTCAGAGATGCTAGCAATTGCAGAGTCCCAAGGGGTGTTACAGCTCCTGCTTAGGGAGTCCTGAGGTCTGAGCCCCCAAGAGATGTCACAGCTCTTCATTCCAATAGCTTGTACCTTGTTGAGCGGGAGCATGTTACAACACTCTTTCTCCCATAGTCCAGTGAATAGGAGCATGTTACAGCTTTTTTCATGCCTGCCTTTTAGCAGGTTCCAGGTTTTTGTACCACAACCAAGAGGAATAAGGTGTGTGGACACCAGACACCAGATTCACATAAGACAGAGAATAATTTTATTGAACAACAGAAGGAAAGCTCTCATCTGTGAGAGGGGATGTGAGAGTGGGTAGTTGACAGTGTGACTGAGTCCAGTGTTTTTATGGGCTTACAATGGGGGAATGCAAGCTGATTAATCCATAGGTGGTCTTTGGAAAAAGCACTATTTGATTGTTTAAAAGAAATCATCCAAAAGGAACCAATCGATAGAGAGTGGATAAGACATAGGTAAAGATTCTTACTCTGGTAATGGACTCTATCCAGAATTTGGCAGTTTGGTTTTCAGGCTTTAGGCTGTCTTTGGCTTAAAGATCGGGTTTCACTGGAAACCTTTCCCTATCTGTCTAGAAATTTGTCTGTCTCTTGTTGTTACAATTCTCATAGATGCCTGAGACTTTAAAAAGTTTTCCCTTTTGATTTACTTATTTAGGAGGTTTTTTGAAACTACAAATAAAGGATTATAAAAAACGTTTTCCTTAAATTGCCTGTATGCCAAGGGTAGCATGGGTTAACACAATTTTAAACACCAGAAATCACCATCAATTGACCAAGGCCTCCAAAATCACAAAGAAAAGAATACTATTGATTAACATGGGAAATTGATTTTATTATTATTATATACAGTATACATAAAACATCACTAGAAAACTGCTATTTTAATTAACCTGCCACTATTGACATAAGTAGTACTTGCTCTAAAAAGTCTGTTTTATGACATGTCCCTAAAATTCCAGGCTCTTATACACATTGCACACTGAAAGTTCATCATATATATTGACAGCTTAAAGTTCCTCATATATAGAATTTTTCCAAACTTTTCTTCGCTAAAGAATATTAACCAGAAATGGGAATCTGACAGGGCAAGTAGAGGTGATTACCTGAGCTTACTCAGGTGTGATTTTTCACTTGACAAAATATTTAATTAGTATCTGTTAATAGCAAAAAAAAAAAAAAAAAAAAAAAAAAAAAAAAAAAAAAAGTATAAGTTGAAAATTTACTCATATTGGAAACAAACTTAGCAAATAATTCACAAAAGATATTTCAATTTTAATAAAACATGGGTATAGTTTAAAGGATTTCATATATAGATATCTGCCATTGAAGCCACATATTTACAGAGAGTACTTGAAGCTTAAAAAAATATGTTAAAAATACCTTTTTTTTTTTTTTTTGAAGGAGAATGCTGTTTAACCTTAGCCAGCCAGAGAAAACGTGCCACAGATATTTAGAGAAGTCAATGAGTGCAGAATCTACATGGATAACTCTGAGGTTAGAGTTTCTTCAAGCAACAACTAAATCAGAATTCATTGTTTTCAAGATTGTAGCAGATCAAAAACAGGACATTTTTATTTAAAACAAACAAACAAACAAACAAAAACAAAAAAAAAAAGCTTGAGAGAAACTGATTGCAAAGTTATGTGAGTAGAGAGATGGTTTTCCCAGCTTAGCTATGGTCCTGAGGAAAACCTCTCACTTGAGCAATAGAGTCTCACTCACAACTGCCTCATAGATAACTGTAGCCATTAGCACATCCATTTTTTTCTTTTTCAGTGTATCATTTCCCTCTCACACCTGCATATTCTGTCAAGAAATTTAATTTTATGGGCCACAGCATTTGAAGTATTGATTTTGCCATTTTCCTTGCCATACTACTTTTACCAAATATTGGTACAAATGCTGCTTCCTAACTATCTCTCTCTTTCAGCCTCCACTATCTAAGAGAGACAGCCAGAACCACTGGCAGAATTCTCTACTATGAGTAATGTGTCTTGGCACTAAATCTCACCAATGTCACATCAAGCCCCATAAGTTTGTAAGATTCCTAAGTGGCTAATATCATGCCATACATTAAATGCCAAATAAATATTTGTTCACTCAAACCTCAAATAAAATAATAGGTACGTGGATGATTTAATATTCCTGTCCTTTTTTGTTATAATGATGCTTGTCTATGTAACATGATGCTGACAAGAAACACATGAAGTAGAAAACACAAGGCAATACCATTCCACATTCATCAAACTGACAATATTTTTAAGGTAACAATAGCAGGGATGGGTGAGATTACTGAGTAGTGTGTATAATCATTTTGGAAGACAATTTGACAATATCTAGTAAGTTTACAGCATAATGATTCCACTCTAGAGAAACTCTTACAATCACATTTGGTCATTGTATTAGTTAGAGTTCTCCAGGGCAACAGAGCCAACAGATGCGGAAAGAAGAGAGAGAGAGAAAGAGAGAGAGAGAGAGAGAGAGAGAGAGAGAGATTAAGGAATTTGCATATGTGATTGTGGGGGCTGGGAAGTCTAAAATGCATACAGCAAGCCAGCAGGCTAGAAATTCGGTAAGGTAATCTGCTTTACTTAAAGTTAACTATAAATATTAGTCATATTTGTGGGTACCCTCACAACAATGTGTAGACTACTGTTTGATCAAACAACTGGGTAGCATAGCCTAGGGAAGTTGACACATCAAAATTAATTACCACAGTCATATTTTATATGTATTATCAAAGCCCAGAAATGGAAAATTTGCACACTGAAGTTTGAGGAATAAAGGACAGCTTGACTAAAATGACATCAATCCACTTGAAATTTTGCAGCCATCTGTGTGAATAAACGTTCTTTAAATACCTCTTGAAAAAAAAAAAGGGTAAATATTTCATCAAAAATTACCTCACTGAGTCATAGTTTTTGGGTTTTTAATGGCTTGCCAAGGCATTATATATAATAAGCCTATGAGAGTATCTTTATCAGTAAATGTTAAATTATGTTACAATTTAATACACTGAATAAAATTTGAAACTATGTATTTTGCTCCTATGAAAAATTTAGAGGTAGTTTGACATATATTTATATTCTTTGAGAGGTTAGCATCTATTATTAGGAATTTTTTAATGTGCCATTTTTAAAGTCTACAGTCTACCTCTCATTATTGCTAATTGGTTTCCCATTACATGGCCTGAAAATACCTAAGATAGTCCTAAGAAGTAGATGATACCCTTGATGAGAACTGACAAATACTGATTGCAGTGTGATAATATTAATGTTCTGGCCAAATTCACAAAGGCGAATTCTTTGAACCAGCAAACAATACACACTAAATGTCAATTAAGTTTTTCTTCTAAATTTATCTTGCATGTCTCATCCCTAGTGTAGCAGACTATTTCAAATACAAGGTCAAAATAGCCCTAGTACTTACATTGATCTAAAATGTGTTGTTACTTAATTACCAAAAGGAATCTGGGGGGAACATAGCAGAGCCACTCTTGAAAACGAAAGAAACATAAATATATGGACAGAATAATTGTAGACTAAATAATAACTGATAAATATCTACTCTTTTGAGTTACAGATAAGTGCTTGTTTCATTTGAACACAAGATCACTAGTTACAATTCCACTTTGACACTTTGAAAAACAAAACTAATAACATTGTGGTATTGTTAATGATAACCCTTCTATTATGTTTTCATCTATAAATAGCTGACACAAAAATTGAGAAAAATAATTTTTAAAAAGTGATTTAAACATTCTCAGTATTCATCCCCTGTGAGAGTTCGCCCTGGTATAAAAGAATTTGATTGCATAGCAGTGGAGATAGTTTTTACAATTGTCATGACTCACTATTTTCTAGTAAATGCAGAAATAGCTCTGAGGTTAATCTTCCATATCAAAATAAAATGAGCAGCCACCTGCTCTAGTGGCTTCTCACTGCTATGAATGGGCTGATAGGCCAGAAGAACAGCTGGAGGAGGAAATGCCTTGTGATGCCAGTGGTTTGTTTACCTAACACTACTTCAACTCATTTTACTTTATTTTTCAAGTGACATTTATGGGTATCTTCTGGATATGTATTTCCATTCAGAATATGCACTAAAAGTGTTACATCCATTTCTGACATTCAGAAATTTAGCAAGTTATTAATTTTCTTATATTTCAGTGCATATACGTTTTTATTTAAAAATTAGAAATACATCAGACATACAATTTTCTACCTGCCTCATTTCATTAACAATATTATGAATTTTATGATATTAAAATAATTTAGAAAAACATTACTGAACCTATAATATTTTTGCCTTTGCCAATATGATTATTTATGCAATGTATATTTAGATTGCCTCAGTTTCTAGATGTTGTGTTTTAATGAACCCATTTAGATATACATATTAGTACATACTTCTGAATATTATATAGGAAGTTAACCTGTAAGCAAGTTTTTTTAGATGAAGATTTTGAAAGATTCAAAAGCTTGAAATGTGCTTGCCAATTTGCCTTTCAGAAATTTTTAATCAATTTATACTCCCAAGAGAACTGAATGAAACCACTCTCCAGATGTGTCATTCTGGATGCTATATGAGATACTGATTTATACCTTTTCCAAGTTAATAAGTAGAAAATTATACTACTTTCTTGTTATCATTTTTCTGTTTCTATTTATTTTTTATTTTTTGTGTGGTTACAATTTTATTACCTTTTAAAATGTATTTTATACTTTAGATTGCCTATTCTTATTCCTCTGCCAATTTTTGTAGGGTGGCTTATAGTACCACCACATTATTATATAGATTTTACGTATACAGATAGAAAATATGAATACCATTTATCATAAACGTTCTAAATATAAGGATTTGATATATTGTAAACACTACACATGCTATATTTTACATCAAGGTATTTTTATATATGATTATTTAAACCACTGATTCCCTTTACATTGGTCTTTTCCTTTATTTTATATACAGATAACTCCAGAAAAGCTATTTATATGCATAAAATTCTTTATGTTTTAATATTTCAATGCATACATATTTTAATTTTTACAATTAGGCTCACAGCATACAATTTTCTATCCAACTAATAAAAGATTGTGACTCATTTGTGACATCAAATATTTGGGAATTGCATGCTGTCTCTCTATTTCTGTCTGCCTCTCTCTCTTTTTTCTAACACACTTTACCCTTCCTTTAATTTTTGCTTTTGTTTTGGGTTTGGTGGTGTGTGTGTGTGTATGTATGTGTTTGTGAACCAAATATATTTTAAGGATGCATCATTATTTATTTTATCTGGAACATATTTGCATTCTCAAACACTCAATATGTGTTTCACATTATGACTATATGTTATCAGAATGTGATCTCAAACATTATATTTATTTTAATGTTTTCTCAAATTAATTTTAAAATAGTGACTTCATTATTTCAAATTTTCATTCTCAGGACACTTATGATTCTTGAGGTAGAAATTAATTAATCCATAAACTGTTAATATCATATCTTCCTTTTCATATATTTGATTCTTTATTCTTCATTTGAAGGAACTTACTCAAGTTTATCAATCACATTGTCATCAGTGATTCTCTCCTGTAGTAAGTCTTATTCAATGTTTGTTAAAAGTTTTTCATTGCTTTTTAGTTTCATCGTATTTACATATTTTGTAAATTTTACATTCACCTTGTCTTGTTCCTTTCATCTCTGTATGCAGCTTTATTTTTCTTTTCAATTTCTATTTTATGGAAGCTGTACCTTCCTGTATGTAATTGTATATTGGTGGAGATAGTTTTTACAATTGTCAACCAATATTACACTATATATGTGTGTTTGTGTGTAGGTGTATATATATATATATATAAACTATATATATATATAAACTATATATATATAGGTTTTCTGTTTGCTTTTCTTCTGAGCATCGATATGTTTTCTTTGTTCTTCATTTTTATATGCAGATGCATTTATTTTAAGTCATTCTCAAATAAAAATTTTCAGATTCTGTATTTATCAATAGCCTCGATGAATCTCCAAATACTGCTTGAAATTCTTTTGAAAACATATTATTTAGGAAAGACGCAATGTCTGAGGCTAGATTGCTTGTGTCCATATCTGGACTTCATCATTTATTGCTAGTGCTTTGGAAAAAAGCACTTTAAAAAATTCAAATTCTTGGCCTAAAGTCTTAATATGAATCATCCCGTCCTCACTTACTGGGCTGATTTTCCTACCAACATTTATAATTTTAGTTTTGGAGGTTTTATTGACTTTCGTCTTTGGGATTTTCTGCAAATTTTCATCAGTTATGCCTAGACACATTAACAAAAATAGATACACTGATTTTTATTTTAGATCAAATTATCATAGAAAATCAAAATGCCAAACACAAAACCAAAACCACAGAATGTTCTGCTTATGTGTGTGTGGTGAGATGGGTAAAATGGAGGAGAGACACGAGCACTAATATCGAAAATCTAAATTATACTATAAAGCTATTGTAACCAAAACAGCATGGTACTGGCATAAAATAGGATAAGTACCACCCGCCCACAGCAAACAAAGGCATTACAAGGTAGAGAAAAAGCATCTCCAGCTTCAGTGGACTTTTTGTTTTCCAATGACAGTTTAGCCATTTTCTAGCTTTCTGGTATTCAACAAACTCTAGAACTTGTCAGTAGTCTGGAAAATCAAAATATGAATATTTTATAAGAATTAGATAACATATATTATATATACATTATATATGTTATATTATGTGTGTGTGTGTGTATATATACACATATATAACATCTGACATGTCATCTGACCCATAGAAGGTGATTAAATAGTAGGTGCCATTGCTGCTATTTCTTGGTATTCAGGCATATTCTAGGACATAGTCTAAAACTTTTTTCTGATTTTGTTTCCAGGTATTTTATGAACTTTTGATGAGTGTGGCTTACGTGGTTCCATTGTAAGTTACGTTTCATGAATTTAATCATTAAAATCCCTGTTTCATGACAGAATAAACACTGTACCTAATTTAAAAGTTTGTTTATAATGTAGTGGACATTTATTTACTTCAATGACTATAGTAATTCAAGTGCAAAGCAATCCAAAGGGAATTTTGTGAAAAGTGGAAAACATATTATTAATAACTAAATTTTTTAAATCCATGTATGTGAATAAAGTTTGTACTACATAATTCTCAGTTTCTAAATGTGTGTTTTAAATGTTATTAAAAAATCAGAAGTTATGAGAATGTACTTTCCATTTAGACTTTTTTATTATTTATATTATTTAATATATGATGATATAGTGTTACTCCATTAAAATGATATTTATAATACTGAATATTATACAATATAGTAATAATGTCAATTTTAAAACATTTTTATTATTGACATTTTAAAAGCTTTTCTGCTATGAGAATCAGATTCATTGGTTGTTTTTATAAATTGTTTCTTTTATTACATGTATTAACATACTGAGCAAATGTTCTTAGTCCAACACTAACCAGTTATCGAAACAAATATAATTCAGATAACAATGCTACATTTACATATTTCTAATTCTGTATTTCTGCCTTGAGTAAGTATCTATGACTTTGGAGGATATAGACATTTGCCATAGAACAGACAGAATTTCACACTGTATGTACAGGCCAAACTTTTTTATGCCTTAAATGTCTTACAATATTTCAATAATGCTGTATTTTTAGTAAAAATGCTTTCATGTGTTTAAAGCCACACTTAATTCATTATGAGAATCCTGACGTGAAAATCTGAATGATTGACATTTAAAAGACAACCACGGAAGTCATTTCAACAATAACATGTTTAATCAGTCTGCATTCTGTTTTTGATAATAATAACTCCTATAAAGCCCAGCAAGTATGTGCATGTGTACATATCTATTTGTATACTGATACACACTTGTAAAATGTATATGTGTACATTAGTTAAGGTCTAGGCACGTTTATCGACATTTGCATTATAAGGATGTTGGTTGTCATCTAGAAAGTCAGTATGTAAAACATAAAACTTATATAATAAATTTTATGACATAAAACTGCTGTATTCAAAGTATGAAAAAAATGCTGCAGAAAAAGGAGGTAGCAATTAATTCTGTCTCATGGGAGGCCATAACGTCAAACACTTTGATCTGGACAGAAAAATGGCAACCTGCCAGAGTTAGAAGTGGTAATGTGTGAAGGGCATTTTAGGGAGAATGCATCTGCATGGCCAAAGGTAAGGCAGCAATGAAAGGAAATGTGTTTTGGAAATGGTGTATAATTTGCTGTGCCTGGGGAATAATCTTTAATTGTGGGTCAAAGGAAGGGAAGTAGTACTCTAGAAATGTAGATTAAGACACATTATGAAAGCTTTTAAATACCAAGCTGAGAACTGCAAATGTTATTCTCCACACCAAGGGGAGTTCTCAGTCATGGTGATCCCATGATTGTGTTGGGCAAAGCAGAGTTTAGTTGGCATACAAAGGATGCATTTAAAGGCAAGTAGTCAGTGAGAAAATTTAGAAAGTTATTGCATGATTATGAACCCAAAAATAAGCAAGGGCCTTTAAAACAAATCTAGGTAATTACCATAGGAATAGAGGGGATGATGTGAAAGATATTTTATAAACTATATCAGGAAGCTTGTGGAAAAAACATACTCTGAAAGTCTAGATAATTATTATTTTCTCTCCTAGACACATATTTTCACCAAGGCCAAATGTGTTTAAATTGTACTATTTGGGACACTAGTGGTTCTGAGGAACTTCTGACATCAAACACATATGTGTGTGTATATATACACACGCGCACACACACATACACACATACATATTTACATATATGCACACACCAATATATGCATTAGATACATATTTACATAGTACGCTTCAATGTATAAATTTTGTTTAAAAATCCTGATATAACCAATTAGGCAATGATTTTTACAGCTGCAGCTTATTGAGTTGCAAGATTCTTCATAAGGAGTAATTATTCTATTAATCATAATAATTTAAATTTTGTGTTTTCTCTTTCTATAGGCACATATCACTATTCTATACATTATTCTGTGGCAAATTGCTATTTTGTTAGTGATATAATAAAATACTTTTGATGATAAAAATGCAAAATTAGATCCCAGAGTGCTTTTTTAAAATGGTAGAATTTGATCTGACTTTTAAAGAGTGATATATAATCAAGGAGCTGAGAGGGCATAAAGTTGTATCAAGCTAGGAGAATAACAGCTATACTATTGTTAACTGTATAAATCATTGTTTAGATATGTAAATTTGACTAAATTTGGCAGAATTATATACTTAATATTGTACTTTTTGTCAGTATTTATTATAACTTCAAGTAGTACTATTAATAGGAATTTTAATGACAAAACTATAAAGCAAATAATATAAAATTAATGCCTTCAATATACTACTTAAGTACAAATTATATAAGATTATAAACTATTTGATAACACCAAAATCCTCATCAAAAATATTTTCATTTAAAAGAAAAAAATAAGCTTTTAGAAGAATTGGTTTTCTTATCTTTATTTTGTGAATAACCACTTGCTACTGTTAGTCATATTGCAAACTGGCACATCGGTATTAATATTATTAATGAAATTAATTATTAGTCTTACCCAGATAATTTATTAGAAAACACAATCTCAGAATCAGAGTTTAAATTATATTTGGGTATTATGTTTATTATTGATTTTTTTTCTATATGCTGTGAGAATGAGGCTTCATAATTTGGAGATTTGTGTAACTTCAAATTACATACATTCTTTTATGCACCCTACATGAGATTTGACAACCCATTACTTACAGAAAATATTTCACCCATTCCACTCCATTCTAAAATATGTTATTCTATTTTAAACTCATATCTTACTTTGAAATGATACATAATATGTCCTCAAAGAATGTATAATAATAATATTGCTTTATATCTAAAATCTGCATCATTGCGAATTTCCTGAATATATCATATTTTCAAATTTGTAATAAACAGAACATCTTTTATGACTGCCCTTTTGTTCTGAAATACCTGTATGAAAAAGAGTTATAAGTAGAAAGTAAGAATTAAGTGTACATGTTGGAGTAAATGCACCTTTTAATATAATTCACATGAAGAGAATCTTAATAGCAAATGAAGTTACAATGATTACATAATGTCTTCTCAAAAAGCCTTCCCTCTTGTATTTCTGGTAATGGTTTAAGACCTTTACAGTAAAAAGAAAGAAAAGGTGAATAAACAAAGATAAAAATACCTTCTAGCAATAACGGATACTGCTATGCTCCATAAGAACCAGATGAGTGGAAATCGCCTTATAACTTTTTTCACATTACAAGAAATAATTCTGGCTTGAGGCTAAAAATGATAATGTAAAAACTATCCAGAAAAATAGATGTTGTAAGGGTTTTATAGCTAAAGGTACAACATAAATCTTGGAGGATCCATTGTGATCCAAAGCAGTTACTGCCAGATAGTATTATTAGTGCAGGTCTTAAAATAAAATTGAACTAGTGCAAAATACTTTGAAATGACTTTGGAAAAGGAAAGTATACTAATATGCATTGGAATAAGCATTCTAATATAGTAGGTCTCTTTATTATTTGCCTTCAATTATTTGTAACACACTTGAAAATAATTAGCAGACTAAACATATTTTAAATGATTGACTATATTATCCAAGTGATGTATTAGCAATCACTAATCAAAGTTTAAGGTCAAGAAAAAAAACAGTAAGTAAACTAAAAGCTCTTTTGCTATATGTTACTGATATCTACTGCATAGTAGATGGTCAATGATTATTCAGTAAATTCCATCAGATTGGCAAACAAAGCACATAGAAATCTATGTATGGATATACATAATATCATATCACACTTGCATATCACATTAATGCCTTCAATATGCTATTTAAGTACATATGTACAAGATTATACATTATTTGATACAACTAAAGCCCTCATCTAAAATCTTTTCATTGAAAATAAAAAAAATTAAGAAGAATTGGTTTCATTATTTTTATTTTGTGAATAACCACTCAATACTGCTAATAACATTGGAAATTGAAGTTAAGCTTGTTAGATTTTTATAAGTAGGTTTATGCTTTATTTCTCCTTGAATAGCTAGTATTTATCTTATAATTAACATCCCCAAAAGGAAACTCTTGATTTTCACATTCCCATTCCCTTTTCCCATTTCAGTAAATGGCATAATTATCTCTTCAAGAAGCTCAAGCCAATAAACAAAACAACAAAAAAACCCACTCAAAACATCACTTTTCATTACTTTCTTTATCTAGTTCAATCAATTCTATCAGCTCTATCTAAGAAACCTACCAATAATAATCAATATTGTTAAAATGGCCACACTGACCACAGAAATCTACAGACTTAAGGTTATTCCTATCAAACTACCAATGTCATTTTTCACAGAATTTGAAAAGAACTCTTCTAAAATTCATGTGTAACCAAAAAGGAGCCCAAATAGCTAAAGCAGTCTTAAAGAAAAACAACAAAAACAATAACAAAACCCCACAATCTGGAGCAGAAGCATTACATTACTTGATATCAAATTGTACTATAAGGTATAGTAACAAAACCAGAATGGTACTTGTACAAAACTGAAACGTATATAAACCTAGAGATTATTAGGAAACAAACAAACAAACAAACAAACAAAACACACAGATACAAAGATGATGGAAAACAATAGAGAACCCAGAAGGAAAGCCAAACACCTATACCCATCTGATCTTTGACAAAGTTGATCAAAGTAAGCAATGGGGGAAAGACTTCAAAATCAAACCAAAGCCTTCCACTCTCTCTGTGTCTTCACCACCACCCTTGAAAAAGCCACCACACATTTTTTCCAGCACCAATTTAATAGCCTCCAAGACAGATCTTTTACTCGTCCTTTTTATTGGAGTCTTGTTCTCTGTACTGTCTAAATTGCTAACAATATGATCTAATAATGATTACATAATAAATGAAGTAGATAATTGATTCTGTTGCTTAAAAATATTTGTGGCTTCCCTTTAGCCTTAGAATAAAATTCTCTCTGATCTCACAATACAAGCTCCACATAACGTGCCTTCTGACTTCCTTCATCATTTCTTATTCATCTTCTGATGTGTCTCTCCTTCAGCCACATTGACTTTCTTTGTACATTAGTCTCCCCTTATCCAATGGTATTCATTCAAGTATTTCAGTGGATGTCTGAAACCAAAGACAATACTGAACCTCATATATGCTATGTTTTTTCTATACGTAAATGGCAATGATAAAGTTTAATTTATAAATTTGGCAAAGTAAGAGATTAACAAACAAGGAAGAATTTTTCATCTTCTCTTTGGCTTTTCTGAATTGCCAGAATCACAACTGTTGCACTTTGGAGCCATTACTACTGGAACACAACAACTTAACATAGTTATTCTGATTTCCAAACTGGCTACTAAGTGGATAGCATGTACAGTGTGGACACTCTGTGGAGACACTGTGGAACCAGAGTGGAGACACCGGACGAAGAGAAGGTTCACATTCTAGGTGACATGGTTTCATTATGTTACTCAGAATGCTGTGCAATTTTGAATTTACAAATTGTTTACTTCTGGGATCTTCCACTTAATACTTTCAGACAGCGGTTGATGACAAGTAACTAAAATTACAGTAAGTGAAACCACAGATGAGAGGGGACAACTGTATTTAAAGTTGCAGTGCTTTTTTTTTTTGCTTCAGGATTATGGCACCAGTATCTGATTCTTGGTAAAATTCTTTTTCCTCAGACATTTGCATGGTTGAGTTGTTATCTGGGTCTTACTGAAGAAGTCACTCTTGAAAAGTCTTTTCTGACCATACCCTCTAGGTCAGGCTATGAATACTCTCTAACATAGGTTCCACATTTATTTTGTGTTTAAGATACAACAATCATCTACTTTCATAGCCATTTATTTATTTACTTCTCTACATTTTTGTCCAACATTCCACTATGTAGGAGCACCACACAGATAATATGTCTTGTTTCACAATTTTGAAGCATGCCAGAAACCCGCAAGAGAGCTAGAAAATGAATTTTAATGGGAAACGGACATAATAATTCCATGGGTAGTATAAAGGATGGACAGGTAATTATTTAAAAAAAATATCTAATTGAGATGTTCTCTTTGAAAGCTGGTGTAATAGTCTAACTTTCTCTTTATGTCTGAGTATTAACGGCTTTCAAGGACCACTCCTCTGTTTTCTGCCCTGGTCTCCCTTCTAGGCAAGAAAATAAGAAAGCATGAGACCCTCTCCCTTTTTGCTGTGTGATGTTCAAGCTAAGCATGCACCTATTTGAAAGCTCTCACCCTGTCCACAGTCATAGTAAGACCACAATCAATTGTTCGTTCATTCTCCGAAGTCACTCAAGCAAATTCTGTACCACCTTATGCATTGCCCTGTTCTTCACAGAAAGTCCTGCTATGGGGTAATATATTTTTTCATACCCTCTTGGTGTGTGTCTGGATCATTAGTATTGACATCGGACCTATCAATTGAAAAGGAGTCTATATCATTTTTCCATGGTGACAACAAGAGCTGGTCCTTTCTTATTCAGAATCCTAATATCAAAACTTACCAATATCTTATTATAACACTTTCAAATATTTTCCTATATTTTATGCAAAAATAAACATTAACATAAATATTTTAAAATTATCTGTTCCCTATTATATTCATAACTTCAGAGAATGTTGTTGATTTTTTCACTAAAAAATGTTTAGCATTTATTTTTTCACTTAAAGTAAATTTTGAGGCTCTTAGATTAATATCAAATCTGTGTGAGTTAATATTGTCTTAGTGATATTAATCCGAAGTTATCAAGATGTATATTGCATTTATGTGATTAGAATCATGGCTTTCTAATTACAGTGTATTTACTTGGTTGTTAAAATTAACATTTTATGATGAAATGAATTAGCACTCATTATTAAACTGCGTAATCTAAACCTTTGCTAAGAAATTACCAGATAATTAGTTCCTACGAACTGTATGTGGTTACGAAGATGTCATGTAAAAATATATTCAATAATTTATTATGGAAAGAAGAAAAAGTTGTCAAGATATGATTTGAAATTTCTATGTAATCACTTTGCTAAAAATGTATCTGAATGTTATATACTTTATTACAATAATTTCAACTCAATAATATAACCATCAAATCGGAAAATAGTCACTTATGCTTATCTTTCGTTACTAAAAGACTTCAGGAATATTTATAAGGACTAGCACATAGACTAGACTTTTAAAAGACTGGTGTTGATAAAATCTCTCGGCATTTGCTTGTCTATAAAGGATTTTATTTCTCCTTGACTTATGAAGCTTAGTTTGACTGGATATGAAATTCTGGGTTGAAAATTCTTTTCTTTAAGAATGTTGAATGTTGGCCCCCACTCTCTTCTGGCTTGGAGAGTTTCTACCGAGAGACCCGCTGTTAGTCTGATGGGTTTCCCTTTGTGGGTAACACGACTTTTCTCTCTGGCTGCCCTTAACCTTTTTTCCTTCATTTCAATTTTGGTGAATTTGACAATTATGTGTCTTTAAGTTGCTCTTCTTGAAGAGTATCTTTGTGGTGTTCTCTGTATTTCCTGAATTTGAATGTTGGCCTGCCTTGCTAGGTTGGGAAAGTTCTCCTGGATAATATCCTGCAGAGTGTTTTCCAACTTGGTTCCATTCTCCCCGTCACTTTCAGGTACACCAATCAGACATAGATTTGGTCTTTTCACATGGTCCCATATTTCTTGGAGGCTTTGTTCTTTTCTTTTTACTCTTTTTTCTCTAAACTTCTCTTCCCGCTTCATTTCATTCATTTGATCTTCAGTCACTGATACCCTTTCTTCCAATTGATTGAGTCAGCTACTGAAGCTTGTGCATTCATCACGTAGTTCTTGTGTCATGTTTTCAGCTCCATCAGGTCATTTAAGGATTTCTCTACACTGCTTATTCTAGTTAGCCATTCGTCTAATCTTTCCTCAAGGTTTTTAGCTTCTTTACGATGGGTTCGAACTTCCTCCTTTAGTTCGGTTCAACCATTGTGGAAGACAGTGTGGCGATTCCTCAAGGATCTAGAACTAGAAATACCATTTGACCCAGCCATCTCATTACTGAGTATATACCCAAAGGATTATAAATCGTGCTGCTATTAAGACACAGGCACACATATGTTTATTGCGGCACCATTCACAATAGCAAAGATTTGGAACCAACCCAGATGTCCATCAATGACAGACTGGATTAAGAAAATGTGGCACATATACACCATGGAATACTATGCAGCATAAAAAAGGATGAGTTCATGTCCTTTGTAGGCACATGGATGCAGCTGGAAACCATCATTCTCAGCAAACTATTTCAAGAACAGAAAACCAAACACCACATGTTCTCACTCATAGATGGGAATTGAATAATGAGATCACTTGTACACAGGAAGGGGAACATCACACTCCGGGGCCTGTTGTGGGGTGGGGGGAGGGGGGAGGGATAGCATTAGGAGATATACCTAATGTAAATGATGAGTTAATGAGTGCAGCGCACCAACATGGCACATGTATACATATGTAACAATCCTGCACGTTGTGCACATGTACCCTAGAACTTAAAGTATAATAATAATAAAAAAAGACTGGTGTTAATCCAAATTGTGTTGATGAGCATTCATTACTACAGTTGACAAAACAACAGCATATACTTTAGTCCATATGTTGAGGTAACATAAAGAAAGTATTGTTATATTGTCTTAATTTCCATTTCTCTAGGACGGAATGAGCTTCCTACAGGGAAGAGGAATGTATCCAAACACTTGCATGTGTATTATAGAGAAAGTTGTGAGAAGAATGACTTTCTTTCAATGTGGAAAATCCTTAGCTTCTATTAATTGCCTAATAACAAGGATCAAGGCCAATATTGTCTGGTCTGTGTCCTGAAAACTCATCCTTGATTCCATATATTATACATTATATGTTTTAAGTATACAAAATAGTTAAAATTATTTTTTATTCTGATTTACCTTTGTCTCATTGAAAGGCATATTATTCATTGCTAAAACTGTATTGAATTCATGAAACCATTCATTTAGCAGACATTTATTGGGAGCCAAGTATATGTCAGGCACTATGCTGTGATCTGAAGATACAAAGCCAGGGAAATCAACTTAGGTGAAAGATCTTTTCAAGAATTACAAAACACTGTTGAAAGAAATTATAGGTTACAGAAAAAAAATTGACATTTCATTCTCACAGATTGGAAGAATCAATATTGTTAAAATGGTCACATTGACCACAGAAATCTACAGACTTAGTGCTTTTCCTATCAAACTACCAATGCCATTTTTCACAGAATTAGAAAATAACTCTTCTAAAATTTATGTGGAACCAAAAAAGAGCCTGAATAGCTAAAGCAATCTTAAACAAAAACAACAAAAACAATAACAAAACCCCACAATCCAGAACAGAAGCATTACATTACTTGATGTCAAACTGTGCTATAAGTTATAGTAAGAAAACCAGAGTGGTACTGGTACAAAACTGAAACATATGTAAACCTAGGGATTATTTAAAAAAAAAAACACACACACAGATACATAGATGTTGTAAAACAATAGAGCACCTAGAAAGAAAGCCAAACACCTACACCTATCTGCTCTTTGACAAAGTTGACCAAAATCAGCAATGGGGAAAGACTCCATAGTCAATAAATAGTGCTGGGCTAACTGGCTAGTCATATGTAGAAGGAAACTTGGACTCCTACCTTTCACCATATATAAAAATTAATGCAAGGTAAATTAAACATTGAAATGTAAGACCTCAAAATATAAGAATCCTAGAAAAAGTCCTAAGAAACACCATCAGGACATCATCCTTGGAAAAAATTTGTTGCCATTGCAATAAAAACAAAAATAAACAAGCGGAACCTGATTAAGTTAAAGAGCTTCTGCACAGCAAAAGAAACTGTCAACTGAGTAAACAGACAACCTACAGAATGGGAGAAAATATCTACAAACTATGATTCTTACAGACATCTAATTTCCAGAATGTATAAGAAACTTTCACAATTGAACAAACCAAAAAACAAACAAAAAACATTTAAAAATGGTTAAAATACATGAACAGGCACTTCTCCAAAGAAGTGGCCAACATATGTATAAAAATGCTCACCATCACTAATTATCAGAGACATGCAAATCTAAACCACAAGGAGTTACCATTACACACAAGTCAGAATGGCTATTATAAATAAGTCAGACAACAACCGATGCTGGCAAGGCTTTGGAGAAAAGTGAATGCTTATGCACTGTTAATGGGGATGCGAATTACATCAGCCACTGTGGAAAGCAGTCTGGAGATTTATCAAATAACTGAAAACAGAACTACCATTCAATCCAGCTATCCCATGCTGGGTATATATCTGAAGGAAAATAAATTATTCTACCAAAGGATACATGCAGTTGTGTGTTCATCTAAGCAGTATTCACAATAGCAAAGGAATGGTATCAACATAGGTGCCCATCAGTGCTGCACTGGATAAAGAAAATGTGCTACATATACACCATGGAAAATTACAGGCAAGAAAAAGAATGAGATCATGACCTGTGAAGTAATATGAATGCTGTTGGAGAAAATATAATAAGCAAATTAATTCAGAAAACCAAATAATGCATGTTCTCACTCATAAGTGGGAGCTAAACCCTGAGTACTCATAGAAATAAAGATGGCAACATTCGACGAGGCATGGTGGCTCATGCTTGTAATCTTATCACTTTGGAAGGCTGAAACAGGCGGATCACCTGAGGTCAGGAGTTCGAGACCAGCCTGGCCAACATAGCAAAACCCCATCTCTACTAAAAATACAAAAATTAGCCAGGTGTGGTGGCAGGTACCTATAATCCCAGCTAATTAGGAGAGGCTGAGGCAGGAGAATCACTTGAAATGGGACTTGGAGGCTGCAGTGAGCCAAGATCCCACCACTGCACTCTAGCCTGGGTGACAGACTATTTATTTATTGAGAGTCCATCTCAATAAATAAATAAATAAATAAATAAATAAATAAATAAAGCACCAATAGACACTGGAGACTATTAGAGGAGAGAGAGACGGAGGGAGACAAGGATTGAAAAACTACCTGTTGGGTACTATGCTCAGTACCTGGATGATGGGAATGATTATACCTCAAATCTCAGCATCATGCAATATACCAAAGTAATAAACTTGCACATATACACCCTGAATCTAAAATAAAAAATTGAAATCATAAAAATAAATAAATTGGCCACATGCAGTGTCTCATGCCTATAATCTCAGCACTTTGGAAGGCCAAGGCAGGAGGATCACCTGAAGCCAGGACTTGAAAACATGTCTGGTAAATAAAGCAAGACACCTGTCTCTACAAAAATTATATTAAAAAAAGTAGCTAGCCATGGTGTTGTGCACCTGTAGTCCCAGCTACCTGGGAGGCTAAGACAAGAGGACTGTTTGAGCCCAGGAGTTTGAAGCTGCGGTGACTTATGATTACACCACTGCACTCAACCCTGTGCAACAGAACATGATCCCATGCCTTAAAAAGTAATAAATAAATAAATAAATAAGCCCTCAAAGAGACAGTGTTTAACACATCTGACTCCATAAGCCAATACAAAAAAAAAAAAAAACAATTAGGTTGGTAACACAGAAATTATTTTTTGATCCTAATACGACTAATTTACAAATCAATTTTTGAAAGATACAAAAGCGCACTTGGAAAGTCAAAATGAAACATCTGATGCATAAGTCAATTAAAAATAATAATGAATTTCAGAAATATTTAGAACTACATGATGTTCAATATGTATTATCATTGGCTGCTTAAATTCTAGACATGTAAAAACATGGGAGCCTTACATTTTAAAAGGAAAAAACAGTGTTTGGTATAAACAATCTAAGTATCCAATAAGATAAAACAATAAGAATGTGAAGCCAAGTTGAAGAAAATGAACTATAAAATAAGTTTAATCTCATGGGTGAGGATAACATTGCTAACTCATAAAGGATTTTTAAAGATTAATTGAATGAATTATTGTGATATTTAGATCAGTTCCTGGTTGTCTGAAGTTCTCAGCAACTGTTTCCTAATATTAAATTAAATTAAAAGGAAATAAACAAGCATTTTTAAAGTAAGCATTTCACACAGACCTTAATTTAACTGGTGTTACTATCTAGTGTAATGGAAGACTTGATGGAACAAACTTAAAAATGGGTGCTAGCATCTAAGACTGGTTAAATAATAAATGCAGTAAAAATATGAAATAACTAGGGGATACATAAATATGAGGAGAGGAAGAAAAATGTGAATAATGTGGTAAGACTGACTGAGAAAACTTTAAGATTTTTTGCTTTTGAAATTATATTTTTCTTGATGGCTTTTAAAAATAATCCTACAATGTAAGCAATATTATCCCATTTTACAGCAGTGGAAAATAATACTGAACAGTGTGGCTTACTCAAGGTAAGGAACTTCAAATGTAATAGAAGTATTGGGATTGAAAACACATATTTTAACCCATGCTATCAGTCCTCCCAAAACCTCACTGTTCAAGAAAAACAAAAATTCTATAACTTAACAGTTGAACCATTTTGGAACCATCAGTAGAGATTAAGATATTTTCTCTAAAAACGTGTTTTAGAAAGCTCATTCCATTGAAAAACGAGTAACTAAATTCAACGGCATTTTATAAACAATGACAACCCACAGATATTTGAAATACCATTTCCTACTAAAAAAATTTATTGATATGGCGTGGTAGATAACAAGCAACTATTGAAAAATAATTGCTTCTTGACAAAAGAACACTAGAAGTCCCACTTCTACAAACAACAAAAAGATTAATGCCTATAATTGATCATATTTAATATGCATGTTGATATGGTTTAGCGGTTTGCCCACCGAAATCTCATCTTGAATTGTAATAATCCCCATGTGTCAAGGGTGGGGCGGAGTGGAGATTATTGAATCATGGGGGCAGATTCCCTTGTACTGTTCTTGTGATATTGAATAATCCTCATAAGATTTGATGGTTTTATAAATGGGAATTCCCCTGCACAAGCGCTCTTGCCTGCAGCCATGTAAGAGGTGCCTTTGCTGCTTCTTTTCTTCCGCCATGATTGTGAGGTCACCCCAGCCACGTGGAACTGTGAGTCCACTAAACCTCTTTCCTTTATAAATTATCCAGTCTTAGGTATGTCTTTGTTAGCTGCATGAGAACAGACTAATACATATGTGTAAATATATATGCATTATTTGTGTGTGTTAATATGGCATAAAGTCATAATTACTAGAGCAAGTTATAGTTAGGCAGATTAAGTAAAATAAACAATTCAGGAAGCATTCTTATTGTTCTTTATGGTTAAAGACTTATATGTTTTTTCACTTTCCACATATAAGTGTTTTCTTTCAGTCACTACCTAAGTGAAATTAGTACATGTACAATACATATGTACATATACTTCAAAATGACCTACTTGCTGTTACTTTGCTTTAGATTGATAAATCCTGTATTGTGACTTAATATTTTTGCTGGGTCATTGACTTAAAAACCAATGAAGATTTTGTTTGAAAATCTAATTCCAAATCCTACCCACCAGAAATTTAATAGTTGTGGGATGAAACTTTCCTAAGAATCAACATTTTCTGTCAACTTTGATAATGATTGTTTTTTAATGAATGACAATTGAAAGGTTGTCATTAATTGTACAATGATGAAGAAAAGGGATATTTTTCCTAAGATGAGTTTTTAAAAAGAGAATATTTCTTCATAATTTTTAATTCTCTATGTAAACCTGCTAGCTAAATTCAATTTTATTGTTTATTAATCTAGAAACCACATCTTTTGTTTTAACTGGTAACTGTGAAATTTTAAACATTACTTTTCAAATGGAATGTTTTTTTCATATGCAATCATTTAGAAATGTCTTTTTTTTAAGAAAAATGAACATATAGAAACTTAATAAATCATATTTAATCTATGCTAGTAAAAATGTTATATTGACTTATTGAGACAGTAGATTATGAAACTATATAGGTAAACTAAGTTTATAAATTCATTATTTTATGAATGAATACAGGAATAACATAAACTAAGTTGACAACTTCTTTATTCCATAAATAAGTTGGCTTATGTCAGATACAGATAGATTTAATGTTCATTTTTTTTGAAACTTTTAAGAAAGAAGAGATACTTTAGTTGGAAAGTATTGGTAGATTAGAATTAAGACAAAAATATTTTATTTGCCGAAGTACTTGCCTCCATTCTGTTTTTTTTTTTAAAGCTGAAATATGTGTGTAAGCATATGTATCTATCTATCTAGCTAGAAAAATGTATTCCTATATGGCATGCTATTAAATGATACTGGACTAATTCTTAAATGGAATCCGCTACAGGAAAAGATAGCTAGATAGACAGCTTGGAAAATATCTGCACATATATCACTCAGCTAGCCATTGAAATGAAAAATCCTCCTCATGGCAGGTGAACATCCTGGAAGTTGTACAGTTTGTCATCGTAGATAAAGGTTTTTTTTTATATTGTATTAATTTTTACACAGCAATAGCAAAAGATAGATTGAATATATCACATGAGCCCAGAGTATCATATGTTTTAATGACCTAAAAAATTCCCTTGAGTATACTCACAAGGTTGTTTTTGTTCTTCCCTCTGATAACATTTTATGTAGTGCTTTTAATGAGAGTATAATATTTACTAAAATGTCTAGTAAACATCATGAAAAAGGAACAGCTCATAGAAAAAGAAATCAAGCCTTAGATGGCAAACAGGATGACATATTAGTTCCTTGTGACACATTGAATGCAAATGTTACTAACAAAGACCGAGTTACAAAGCTGTCTATTCCCCCATCCTTATTCTGTTCCATAAAGGGAATTATTCTCTAGGGGCATCTACTGAAAGCATGTAAAAAAAGAAATGTGGTTAGTTTTATTAATTTACTTTCTTCACAACTGAATAGCCATAGCTTTATTCTCTCATTCCCCTTGGCACTACTTTGTTCTTTTCTTTAGTAACAGTAAATGTGAAAAATCAGGATTTGTTTTATTTGACTTCATTTCACTGGGAGTGCTGTAGGGAGATGAGATTTGAAACTATTCACCAAAATGTATAGGATATCTGGATTCACTTTACTGATAATGAAGTATCATTGTAAATGACTCACTTTGGAATGTACGGCTTTATTAGAGCATTAAGTCTTGAACTCATGACTCCCTTTGAGTGGCACTGGCACTTGCTTAGGAAGAATTTCTGAGATCTGTAAGTGTATTCCTTTTTACAATGTTCTGTTGTCAGTGCAAATAGAGCTTGTTGGCAAATACAGTTAGGACCATGAAAAGTAGAACAATAAGGATAAGCATTCTATCACACACTCTATCATACACAAATATAAGCTTTTGTTTCTACAAAGAAGCAAATTCACATGATAACCAGAATATCTAGATAGAACTCTTCAGCCTGAAGCATCATTCCTCCAATACAAGGGCTAAGAATGTAATAATAATTAAATTGGTCAAAATATGTATTCAGATGCCACTTATGGCGCAATATGAGAGACTTGCAATGAACAAGAAAGCGCAAATGAGATATATACATATATGTGTATATCATATGTGTGTGTGTGTGTATGGTTGTGAAAGAAAAGCCACAGTAAGTGTTGAGACAAACTTTATATTGAGAATTGGTGAGTTTTTTTATGAAATAACATTTAAGTGGAGAATGAACATTTAGAATAAGTCCATCCTTGCAGAATGAAGTAAGGTCTTTTTATGCAAAAGTGGCAACGTACAGAAAATCCCTGAATTTTAACACCTGACTACTACCACAGAATTTCAGAAATATTCAGCAGAATATGAGAGTAATGTCACACATGTACATTTTTATTCACCCACATCTATCAATTACTTTCTAAAGGCTAGGCACTTTGGTAGGCATGAAAAATGTATTAAATAAAGGCTAAAAACTTGCACTGTTGGAGCTCCTACCAGAGAAGAAAACAGAATAGAAGAATAACATATTTTTATTGATACCATAGGAGGAATTAGTGAGTTATTAAAGTAAAACAAAGTCTTTAAATTTGTTGTTTCTCAGTTTGCTCAACAAAAATGAAGCATTAATATTATTTTGTGAAGTTAGGAAATCTACAATCAGGATAAAGATATGGTCATTTAAAAAATTGTATGATACATTACTTCATGTTTTTAATTTTAATATTCCTTGCAGAAATTCTTATAGTTTCTTATAAACTCCCATACAAAATGCAAATAGACACTAAAAATTTGTTTGCTATCTTTTTGTAAAAGCAGAACTTAAATTCAGCATTTTTTGAATAAGAAAATTGTTCCTTTTGCTAGTTTTCTACTATAAAAGCACAGATTACTGCTCACAATGTTTGTAGACATTGAAAATAAATGTATTCTTACATGAAACAAACATAGTATCTTTAAAAAGTAATGATATATTACAGATAAGACTAAAGTTCTCTTTTTCTCCAAAGTAGTTACCTACTACTTTCCCAGTTATTACCATTTGAACATTCTGCCAGGTGTTTTTATGCATATATATTTTTAAACATATGCTTATAAAATATAGAGAATGTGTAGTGATATTTTAGATTTTTAATGTATATTCATCTTACTTTGAATATATTTACAGCAATATGTTATGGTTGTCATATGATGTCCTTACAATTTTCTATACATAATGCTGTTATTCAATTAAAATACATTAGTCATGCAAAGAAAATAGCACCACAAAATGTAAAATAAGGAAAGAAAAAGACAATATAAAAAGATCCACAATAATACAGATGTTAGAATGAGCTGATAAGGTTTTTAAAATAACTGTTGCTAATGTTAAGTGTTACAGAAAGTAGATGAAAAGGTGAACAATTTCACTAGAGAATTAGACTTCAGAACTTGTGATTCCAGATTGCAAAATATAAAATCTAAAATTAAAAGTTTTCTAGATGCCTTTATCCTTACATGGTGATCATCTTTGTCTTTCGTAGTTTTTGCCTTGAAATTTATTTTGTCTAAGTATAGCGACTCCCACTCTTTTTTCTTTCCCCATGCCTATATCAAAATATTTCATGTTCCCCATAAATATATACACCTATTATGTACCCCAAAAATTAAAGGAAAAACAACTTAAAAAAATGAACACAAGAATTTGTTAGATGAGATTAAAAGTAGATAAAATATAATTGAAAGCAAGCACATAAAACTGAAAAATGGTCACAATAAACTTCCAAAACAATATACTGACAGGAAAAAATATGATTAAAAACATTGGAAACAGCAATCGAGGCACAAGAGTAATTGTAGGTTCAATATTCATGTAATTGTGTTCCACGAGGAGAGAAGGAAAATAATGGAAAAAAATCATATTTTAAAAACGGCATTTGTTTTTTAAACAGATGAAATACATGAATTCAGATTCTAAAAGCTCTCCAAACTTCCAACAGAATGCGCTGAGTCATAAAATGTAGAATTAAAGGAGAAATCTTAAAAATAGAGAGGAAAATAAATTAAGAATAAAAGCCAACTTATCAACAAAAATATGTAGTTTTGGATGCAAATTGGTAAAATTATTTAAAGTTCTAAATATTAGCCTACTGGAATTTCATACCTAGCAAAAATGTTCCCCATAATCAAATGAGATAAGTTTTCTACTAAATACAACAGAATTTGTCACCAGAAGAACCTTACCTAAAAGAAAGACTAGCGAAAATATACTCAGAATGAAACATGGTTATAGAAAGGAATAAAGAACAATGAAAAAGGTAAACCAGTGCATAAAGTTAATGGGCACTGTCTGAATATTTACTTTTAAAACAGTGATAGTAATATACTGTGAGGTCTAAAATACATGTGGAAATTGAAATACATTGTAAAATATTACAACCAGAAAAATTATGTTATCATGTTTTAATATTCCAGCATTATTGAAAAGTAGTAAAGGTATAATTTGGGTTAAATTGTATTACTTTAAAAATAAACTCTATAATCTATTGGAGAACTAATAAAATAATAGAAAATGAATGTGTAAGTACATTACAACCACAATGCAATATACTACTACATACTCAAAAGAATGACTAAATGAAAAAGACAGAAAATGTCAAGACAATAAGGATGTTAAGGACTTTTTTCACTCTCATAATCCACCAGTTTGGAAATATTATTTGGCAAGAGATCTACAAAAACTGAACATAGGCAGGAACACTCTATGAACCAGAATTTATATTCCTAGGAATACAGCCAGGAAATATGCATACATTTGTGCATCATAAACTAGTCACCATAGTCAAACATTGAGCTTGGACATTGGGATATACTTATAAAATAGACTACTAAACAATGGACATAATAAGGTGCAACTGTTCACAAAAACAAGGATGACTCATCCAGTTATTTGATCGAAGGAAGCCAGAAAAAAATTCATATATTTTATAATTCTGTTCACATAAAGTTTTAAGATTAGCATGACCGGTTTATTATTTTGAAAGTCAGTATACTGTTAGCATTTATTTAGAGTGAAGGCCTACTGGCAGTAGCTTGCTAGGGATCTGAAGGATGTTCACATATCTAATGGGGTTCTGCTGACATTCCTGTATGTTCATTTGTTGAAAAGTTATTGAGTTTTACTGTATGAATAGTGAAGTTTAATTATATTGCCAATTTTAAAGAAATAATTTTTACACTCTACATTTTGTGTTTAATCAAGGAAAAACTGTTTCCATCTGTTTCAGGTTACTTAGAATTACTTGTAGTCATTTTGATTATTGTAAGTTATGAATATCTGTTAATATATAATAAATGACTTCTCACCTAATACTGAGGTTATATGGATTTTCTTTTTATTTCATAGTATAGTAAAAAAATCATAATTTTTAACACGTTAAACCTTTTTTGAATGCTTGAAAACATTCAAATTTATTTATTTATTTATTTATTTATTTAATTTATTTTTTTTGATACATATATAAGGTAAGAGCTTTATTTTCTCATTTCTGGGCATTCATTTTCTCATTCGCTTACTAAAAATTTATTATTCACCTATTAGGTGCTATGCAATACATTAGGTGCAAAGTTATACAAACATTAAAAAGTAAATAAATCACAATTCTTGCCATCATGAAACTTATTTCAGCACATTGAAAAAAGTTTAATTATAAAAAATTCTTATGATCATTACATAGGTAGCAGCCTGTCAGAACCCATTTTGCACAATCTAGCTGCTATTGGCTTTAAAACTTACTATGCAGGAAGAATGGACTTGGACATCTATCTTTTACCATAAACAAAAGTCAATTCAAGATGGATTGAAGATCTTTTTATTTAAATTTATTTATTTATTATTATTATTATTATACTTTAAGTTCTAGTGTACATGTGCATAACGTGCAGGTTTGTTACATATGGATACTTGTGCCATGTTGGTGTGCTGCACCCATCAACTCGTCAGCACCCCTCAACTCGTCATGTACATCAGGTATAACTCCCAATGCAATCCATCCCCCCTCCCCCCTCCCCATGATAGGCCCCAGTGTGTGATGTTCCCCTTCCCGAGTCCAAGTGATCTCATTGTTCAGTTCCCACCTATGAGTGAGAACATGCAGTGTTTGGTTTTCTGTTCTTGTGATAGTTCGCTAAGAATGATGGTTTCCAGCTGCATCCAGGTCCCTACAAAGGACACAAACTCATCCTTTTTATGGCTGCATAGTATTCCATGGTATATATGTGCCACATTTTCTTAATCCACTCTGTCACTGATGGACATTTGGGTTGATTCCAAGTCTTTGCTATTGTGAATAGTGCCGCAATAAACATACGTGTGCATGTATCTTTATAGCAGCATGATTTCTAATCCTTTGGGTATATACCCAGTAATGGGATGGCTGGGTCATATGGTACATCTAGTTCTAGATCCTTGAGGAATCGCCATACTGTTTTCCATAATCGTTGAACTAGTTTACAATCCCACCAACAGTGTAAAAGTGTTCCTATTTCTCCACATCCTCTCCAGCACCTGTTGTTTCCTGACTTTTTAATGATTGCCATTCTAACTGGTGTGAGATGGTATCTCATTGTGGTTTTGATTTGCATTTCTCTGATGGCCAGTGATGATGAGCATTTTTTCATGTGTCTGTTGGCTGTATGAATGACTTCTTTTGAGAAATGTCTGTTCATATCCTTTGCCCACTCTTTGATGGGGTTGTTTGTTTTTTTTCTTGTAAATTTGTTTGAGTTCTTTGTAGGTTCTGGATATTAGCCCTTTGTCAGATGAGTAGATTGCACCAAAATAGCATGGTTCTGGTACCAAAACAGAGATATAGACCAATGGAACAGAACAGAGTCCACAGAAATAATACCACACATCTACAGCCATCTGATCTTTGACAAACCTGACAAAAACAAGAAATGGGGAAAGGATTCCCTATTTAATAAATGGTGCTGGGAAAATTGGCTAGCCATAAGTAGAAAGCTGAAACTGGATCCTTTCCTTACTCCTTATACGAAAATTAATTCAAGATGGATTAGAGACTTAAATGTTACACCTAATACCATAAAAACCCTAGAAGAAAACCTAGATAGTACTATTTAGGACACAGGCATGGGCAAAGACTTCATGTCTAAAACACCAAAGGCAACGGCAGCAAAAGCCAAAATTGACAAATGGGATCTAGTTAAACTAAAGAGCTTCTGCACAGCATAAGAAACTACCATCAGAGTGAACAGGCAACCTACAGAATGGGAGAAAATTTTTGCAATCTACTCAAATTTATTTTTATAGGCTACTTTGTTTGATTTGCTCATATTTGATACTTTTTATGTTCCTATCCTTTCCTCATCATTTTGATTATTGAATTTACACTGAAAACACAGTACAAATCGTACTTCTTCCTATTACTATTTTTTTTTCTCCAGAATATATTGTATAAAAAGGAATTATCACTTAAGTATTGGTAGAATTTACACTGTAAACCTTCTGGCTCTGTTTCTTTTTTGTGAGTGTAGTTTTCATTACTATTTCAATGTATTATATTATAAATGGTGATTGAACCTTATGTTCTCCTCACCCAGGCCAAAACTTGGTTCTAAATATTCTGTAAATTAAAATTTATTTTTTTTGACATAAATCATTTTAAAAGTGTGTTTGTGACTACCTAAATGTTTCAATCATTTTTAATGCTAGCTTTATATTACTGAGATCTAATTTTATTAAATTTGTGTTATCGACTATACTGTTAACTTTCTAAAATGTGTCCGGATTGTTGTTGTTGACCAATGTCACTCTCATGGTCCATATTTGAAAAAGATGTGTATTTTCTTTGCTCGGTGGCATGTATACATTTTACCAATGGTCTGTTGTGACTGAACTGAAATTATCTTTATTTCATCATTTTCTTGAATTATAAATTAGCATGGTACAAAATATTGGTTTGAGGATTATTTTTCTCAGAATTTTTCATTACCTGACTTCTATATTTTTAGTTAAGGTGTCTTAGAGTCAAATTGTGTCTATAAGGTCAAAGTGTCTGTAAGATCAAATTGTTTTATTATACAAGTAATCTATCTTTAATTTATAATATTTTTAAAAGATATTTTCTGTGTATTTGGTGCTCTGACATTTTATCAGAATATGTATGGGTGATATCTTTGTATATCTTTCTGAGATTCACTGTGGTTACCAAATAGGTCATTTGAGTATTTAAAGAATTCCCAAAGTACTAAGCCACTATATTTTCGAATATTGCTTCACTTCTATTGTTTTTATTTTCTCCTCTTATGAAATCTATTCCTATTATATATGTATTATATCTTCTCATTGCTATCTACATCTGTTAAACTTCTTTTTCTATTTTCTTTAAATTTTCTTTCAGTTACATTTGAAAATAATTTCTTTAGATATATCGTCTAGTTTGCTAGTTATCTCATCATCTATTTTATTTATCTGGTCAATTTTATTTCAGTAATCACAATTTTTGTTTTGGAAAATCTTTTATCTCCCCTCCAACTATTCCTGGTCCTTTTTGATACCCATTTGATCCTTATTTTTATATGTAATGCCTTACTTTTTTATTCATTTTTATTCTTGCTTATTTTATATTCTGGCTTTAACCTAACAATTCCAGTATCCCGGTATCTAAAGTTATCAAGCTTATGATAGTACTGCTTTTTGTTTCTTCAAATTCAATTTATGTTGACTCTATCCCTTGTCTATTTAGTTTTCTTAAAAAAGTATTCATTTGTATTTCGGTTAACTTCTCAAGTGGAACATTTTAGAGATACCTTGCTTTACCTCCAGTTTATTTTGAGTTTCCTAGGTCACAGGTGAGGATTTTTTGACTCATATGTTTCATGAGAATGAGATTGGCAATTTCATTTGTTTTTAAAGATTTTGTTTGATAATATTTGTGGTTGCCATAATATTTTCATGAGTGAGGTCTCTTTTTTAGTTTGAGTCCTTATTATTTACCCATTTCTCATGTTCATTAAACAGTCATAGAAATATTCAAAAGTCTGTGATGATCAACAGATGCTAAGGAACACATTAATTTATTAGATATTTGTTGCGTTCTTAATATTAGTGAACTTGTCATTGTTTTTGGTGATGGGAGTGTCATGATTGACAATACAATCATAATCTCAGTTTTAATAATCTTAGTAACTGAAATACACAGTAAACAAATAAAGATCATTATCTAATAAAATAATAATAGCACAAAAGGGAAATACAAGGGTAAAACAATAGAGCAACTTGCCCGAGGATGGGGAAGTGACTGATTAGAGAATATTTTCTTAGTGAAAAGAAAATTGAGATTGAATTCAGGAAGTAAACGAAGCAGTCAAGGCAAAGAACAAAGCATTTCTATATTTTAAAAACAGAAAGAGGGTCATTGTGGATGTAATGCTAGAAATGAACAACTGTAGACTGAGTGAGGTAGAGAAGTGCAAGATGAAACATAGGTGGCAACCAGGAACCTTGTGGACTGCATCAAAAATGCGCACTGTAAGTTCAATAAGTGAAAATTGATGTGCTTACCTAGGGAATTTAATATAGTTATATTTCTAATTTATCTCTACTGTAATATAAAAATACCTATATGCACATAATATTTTATGTATAATTTATAACATACATATATCTGTATTTATATGTATGTATACATATAAACATACACATATAAATGTAGATAAATGTTAATGGAATAAGATCAATATTATATCTAACTTCAAGTGACTCTTCAATATGGTTTGGCTGTGTCCCTACCCAAAATCTCATCTTAAGTTGTAATCCCCATAATCCTCACATATCACGGGAGAAACCAGGTGGAGGTTATTGAATCATGATGGCAGTTTCCCCCCATGCTGTTGTCATGGTAATGAGTGAGTTCTCGGGATATCTGATGGTTTTTTAAGTGTTTGGTAGTTCCTCCTACGTTCATTCTGCTTCCTGCCGCCTTGTGAAGAAGGTGCCTCACTTCCCCTTCACATTCTGCCATGATTACAAGTTCCCTGAGGCCTCCCAGTCATGCTGAACTGTGAGTCAATTAAATCTCTCTCCTTTATAAATTACCCAGTTTCGAACAGTTCTTTATATCAGTGTAAAAATGGACTAATACACTCCTTTTGTGAAGTAAATGAAATAAACAGTGGGTGTTTCTGGAGATGCAAATACCAGAATGAAATATTAAAACTGTATTGTAAGATTTTGTGTGTGCATGAGTGTGTATGTATGAATGAATTTTCAGTGGAACAAGAAAAAGTGAAGAAGGAACAGAGAGTATACATGTCAGCTGTTAATTTTCTCTGAAAAAGAACATTATTAAGGAGAACTTTGCCTTCAATAATGTAAGACTTAAATGATTCAACATCAAAACTCATTATTGCACTTGTTAACAGAAATCCAATTTTCTGACTATTTTGGAATATCCAGATATTTTGTTATAGTGCATGAGACAGTTGGATGCCTTGATATATTTTCCTATTTTTACTTTATATTTATTCCTTCTGGTTATGATATGAAGATTGTTTAGGGGGTTTATAGTTTTCTCTGGTATTTTGACCTACAGATATGGATTCACTTTTTTTCCATGAAAATGAAATTCAAAATACTATTCCAACCTTTGATATTTACAAATTTTTTCCAACCTTACCTTTCCCTTCTATGTTCCTGTTTCATACCTTGAAAATTAAATCAGACCTTAATTTTATAAAACTTCTGAAAATAAATGTCTATATGATACAGACAAAATTATGTAACCAATTAACAACTTGGTTATCTATAAAATAATAATATCAACTACTTCACAGTGTTGTGTTAAGTAATAATATCACCATCTTTTTTCCATTTCTTTTAACATTTATGAGAACTGCCATATTCTTTTTTGAAAGGTAGCAAATACTCATCAGAGCAGCATTCTCATCCATTTGCAGTGACAAATTCTTGTAAACAACTTTTTTCATTTGTATATCTTAAGTAGTTTTGTAAGAGTTTAAATAATATTAATATAACAGATTAATAAAGTATACTTCATAAATTTTGAAAACTGGTTGAATTCTAGCCTTTTTTAAACAATGGATAAGTGAAAGGGATAATATAAATCAGCTGAGTCCAAGCTGAATTGATATGATAGAGCTACTTGCTATCCCCAGCTATATGTATTTCCATTATATGCAATTATTTTCAAAATTATCCTATAAATGATTGCTTTTGAATTTATCATAAAATGATTGTTCTCTTAACTTTTCACAATAATGTGATCAAGTTATATTAACCATATTCTACAGTTTTGTCTTTCAATATTGTAAGTTTTAATATTGTATGCACCAAAAAAGTTTTATTTGGGGAGTAATTATGAAGATTTATCAAAATCAATTTTTGACATGAGTCAGAATTGGCCTGTTATTAATGCGTAATAATAAATAATGAACAATCTAAGGAGATTTTTTGAGACGGAGTCTCACGCTGTTGCCCAGGCTGGAGTGCAGTGGAGCGATCTCGGCTCACTGCAAGCTCCGCCTCCCGGGTTCACGCCATTCTCCTGCCTCAGCCTCCTGAGTAGCTAGGACTACAGGCGCCCGCCACCGCGCCCAGCTAATTTTTTGTATTTTTAGTAGAGACGGGGTTTCACTGTGGTCTCGATCTCCTGACCTTGTGATCCGCCCGCCTCTGCCTCCCAAAGTGCTGGGATTACAGGCTTGAGCCACCGCGCCCGGCCAGGAGATTTAATTTCAAACGTCCTTATTAAGAATCTAGATCATACTCAGTGAACTTTAACATTTCTAGATGCATACAAAATAAAGCACTATATATTTTCATCTCTGTACAGGATGCTAGTTAAGACACTGTTGACTTTGTTATATGTGAAAATTAAAAATAGAGTCACAAAACTAGTTACTTTTCCTTTTCACTAAACAACTTTAAGTGAAATGAAAAGTCTTGACTGAACAATTTCCTTAATAAAGGATTTTTGAAAGACATTTTACTTTGATTTGAGTACCTTATTGGCAATGTTATTTATTTAAGATAATTTTCATACAGGCATCATCTTTCCAGTAATCTCTGTGGTTACAGAATTGGCTCTCTCTTTTCTTATGGAATCCTCCATGGGTGAACCTCAGACTCAATTAACCAACTATGAAGCTCAAAAATACTACTAAATATAAGTATGGTAATTACTTTTGCTTCTTATACTTATTTTAAGAAGCTCACTGTAGATCAAAAGTCACAAGAAGTACTTTCTGATTATTTCTAAGAATATGGTTTTCTTTATGACATGTATTCCTTGTATAATAAAAATGTATATAAGTTTGCCAGCCATGAGTGCAAATGAAGTCATAATAGTATATAGATGCAAAATTTTGATTCTGACCTCCTAATTGTTACAAAGGGACCCAGACAAAAGGCATTTTCCATATGCCATTAGTGGGTAATGGATCTTACCACCTGGCTACTATATGGCAGATACCCATAATTCCCTGCCAGGTGTGAGACTCGCTGCTGGTGCTGTAGTGGGATTCCTCAATGAGACTGATGCACCATACATGGCTATCAAAGCTAAAAATCATTTGCAGTATCATTATAATACTATTAGGTAATGCTTTTTCAGCAAGGAAATTTTAGACTAAACTTATCACTTAGAACATTCAGAAAAACTTGACACAATTAAAAAAAATAATGCCTTCAAGAACTAGCAAGGCAAAAAGATATGTGGCACTAAACTCTAATCTGGTTGAGAAACAATGTTCAGAGAGGTGAGTCAACATTTGGCAATATGTTCCTCTAGATGAATTTGACATTTTTACAAGCAGTAGCTAAAAGACTGTGGACCTGAGCAGAGTTGTAGGAAGGTTCATGGAGCAAAAAGGAAAAAAAAATTAGAGATCAGAGACTTCCCAAAACTTTTGTCTATACTTGGAAATGCTAGGCCCTAGCACTAATGATGAATGAGGTACAAACTCTCACAGAGAATAAAACCCAGTTTCAAATTGTATCAATTTTCTATTGACTAATGTAATCTAGGATTGCAAGGGTTGTTAGATTCATCACTAGAAGCAAACTTAAATATCTTCTGGAGTAAGATAACATTATTCACCATCAAATTACCTGTATTTTTTTTCTAGTTTAATGTCTTGTACTCTTATCAGAAACAACCAAGCAAAATAAGAAAATATGATGAATGAAAAACAAAAGAAGAGAGTAGAAAATTATGCATATACACACAGAAATTCCATATAATGGAATTATCTTGTAAGAGCTTTAAAATATCTGTGCTTAAATAAATTCAAAGATTAAAAACAGGTAGAACACTTCAGCAGAGAAGAGAACCTAAAAATGGAATAAAATAAAAATTTCAGCCTATAAAAATGCAAAAACATGAATTAATTATTAAATGTCTAGAAAAATAGCAGATTAAAAACACATCCAAAAAGAATTTTAAAATATAAAACTGGGTGAGAAGAAAATATTATACTGAAAGCAAAAGAATTGAAAGTAAAGAAAATAATGAGATACCACATATATTTTGAGAATGAAGAACATTCTCAGTAACCAAATTATAAATAATACAAAAACTATCAAGATTACTCCAAAGGGAAAGACAATTACTGTTGCAAGAGGCTGGGAGAGATGCCAGACTGCAATGCAACTCTGACCCCAAATGAAGGAAAGAATAAAGGAAAGATAGCTAAGAGGGAGCATCTTAGCCTGAACTGCTTAGGCTGCATCAAAGGACAGTTTTGCAAGATGGCAATCATCAAGTCAAAGTCCACTACCAAAGAAATTCTTTATACCTCAGGAATCAACCTGTGCCAGTAACTTCTATCATGATCAGTTATTGCCTAGAAGCAGCTCATGGGAAGTATGATCTTGTATGAAAACAAGAGTCAATTTCAGAGTTAAACCATATGATTCACCAATCCCAATACTGGTTATATACCTCCCAAAAAACCATGTCAACATCTTGACGAGATATCTGCCTGCCCATGTTCACTGCAGCAACAATTCACAGCAGACAAGATATGAAATCAACCTAGGTGTTCATCAACGGATAAAGATAATGTGTTATGTTTTTTATATATATATATATGTATGTGATATATATTATATAATATGTATAATATGATATAATATGTATTATATATTTATATATATTTTGTAACATGCATAATATTATATAATAATAACATATAATAATATCCTATGCAACATGTTACTGGAAGTACTAGTCAGAGCAATCAGGTAAGAGGACAAAAATAAAAGGAATCCAAATTGGAGAAAATAAAGTTGTCCCCCTTTACAGATGACATAATTTTACATTTAGAAAAACCTAAGTACTTTACCAAAAACTCTTAGATTTGATAAACACATTTAGTAAAGTTGTAGGATACAAAGCACATATGGTAACTATATTTAAGAACAATGTATTGTATACTTGAAAATTACTAAGAGCAGACTTTAAGTTTCCTCATCATACACATAACAAAAAATGATAATGTGTATGTGAGGTTTCAACGTATACGTATATCAAATATGTCCCCAAAGACCTGGAAATACGTATGTGCAAGTGGGTCATATATATGTATGACAAGAGTGTCAAAGCACTATCTAAGAAACTTCACAATGTATACATATATCAAAACATGTTGTACATCATAAATACAACTTTTATTTGTCATATAACAATTAAATACATAGGCCGGGTGCAGTGGCTCATGCCTGAATCCCAGCACTTTGGGAGGCTGAGGCGGGTGGAACACAAGGTCAGGAGTTGGAGATCAGCCTAGCCAACATAGTGAAACCCCATCTCTACTAAAAATACAAAAATTAGCAAGGTGTGGTGATGCATGCCTATAATCCCAGCTACTCGGGAGGCTGAGGCAGAAGAATCACTTGAATTCAGGAGACGGAGGTTGCAGTGACCTGAGATTGTGCCACTGCACTCCAGCCTGGGACTGAGCAAGGCTCTGTCTCAAAAAAAATAAAAATAAAAATAAATAAATAATAAATAAATAAATAAATAAAATATATACAATAAAATAATAATTTTGGTTACTATTTAATAATAAGAATAGTTTACTATAGGTCAAGTACTATACAATGTTTTTGAAATTATTTTAATAAGTTTAAAAACCTGAGTTAAGCAGCTGGGGTAGTCGATTAATTAGGGTCCCTTTAACTGGGGATCTGAACGTTACATTCTGATGGTACATGCTTAGGATTGAAAATGCTGGAATCTGGGCTCTGAAGTAGTCATGTGCTAATTTTTTAAGAAACTGCTAAACTGTGTTTCAAAGTGATGATTATATTTCACCTTATCACCCACAGAGTGTGAGAATTTTAGTTCATTCATATCTCTGTCAATATTTTGTATGGTCATTCTTTTTCATTATAGTCCATTCAATATATTTACAATGGTATCTTATTGAATATTAAGTTAGCACTGATGCCAAGCATATTTTCATATGCTTATTTGCCATTCATAAATGTTTTTGATAAAGTGTCTGTCCAAATATTTTTTCCAGTTTTTAATTGAGTTATTTTTCTTATTGTTCTTATTATGATTAAGTTGTAAGTATTCTTTTTTTTTTAATTTTTATTTTATTTATTTATTTTTTTTTGAGACAGAGTCCCTCTCTGTTGCCCAGGCTGGAGTGCAGTGGCGCGATCTCGGCTCACTGCAAGCTCCGCCTCCCGGGTTCACGCCATTCTCCTGCCTCAGCCTCCCGAGTAGCTGGGACTACAGGCGTCCGCCACCACGCCCAGCTAATGTTCGTCAGGATGGTCTAGATTTTCTGACCTCGTGATCCGCCCGCCTCGGTCTCCCAAAGTGCTGGGATTACAGGCGTGAGCCACTGCGTCAGTCCTTAAGTATTCTTGTGTATACTGGGTACAAGTCCTTCATCAAATATGAAACTTTAAGAATTTTTCCCAGTCTGGGCTTTTCTTTCTTTTTCTTTTCTTTTCTTTTTTCTTTTTTAATCAAAGTAGAATTTATTAAATGTTCAGGTAACCCCCAGGAAGGCAGGGAAAAAAATACTACAGAGAAGTGAACAACAGAAAGAGCAAATAGACAACAAAAATAAAACAGCAGACTTAAACCCTAATATATCAATAAGTATATTACATTTAAATGGTCTAAGCATGTCAAATAGAAGACAGAGATTGGTAGATTTTAAAAAACACACCACCACCAGCACCACCAAAAACCACAAAATGGCCCACTAACTATGTATCTCTACAAGAAACTTATATTAAATAAAACAATAAAGGTATACTGAAAGTAAAAGACTGAATAAAATGTACAGCAGGAGTGGGTACATTTGTATCATATTTAAAAACAAAGAATTGAGAGGAACTTTATATCATAAGAGTCAATCCACCAAGAAGACCAGGTAATTCTAAATGTATACATACCAAAAAACAGCTTTGAAACATGTTAAATAAAAGTTGAGAAAGCTAAAAGGAGAAATTCACAAATCAAAAATTATATAAGAATTAAAATTATCAGAGTATATTATCTGATTATAATAGAATCACACTAGAAATCAGTAACAGGAATGTAACAGTTAAGTCTCCAAACACTTGGAAACCAAACAACTTTTTTTTTTTACTTTTTTTTTTTTACTTTTTTTATTATTATACTTTAAGTTCTAGGGTATATGTGCACAACGTGCAGGTTTGTTGCATATGTATACGTGTGCCTTGTTGGTGTGCTGCACCCATTAACTCGTCATTTACATTAAGTATATCTCCTAATGCTATCCCTCCCCCCACCCCTTCCCCACGTATTAACGTCTTTGGAAGAATAAGTTTTTTTTTTTTTTTATTTTATATTTTTTTAATTTTGAAGAAGTTCAATTGATTTTTTTTCCCATGTATATATTATGTTTTTGTTGTCATATCAAAGTATCTGTCTAAACAAAGGTCATGAAGATTTTGCACTTTGTTTTCTTCTAGAAATTGTATATACATAGCTTTTTCAATGAAGTCTGGGATCCACTTTGAGCTAAACTTTTCTATATGTGTAGTAAGAGTTTAAGTTCATTTACCTGGAGGTAGATATCCTGTCCCATATGGGTACTGGGACTAAGGTCACCAAGACTACCATTTTTGTAGGAAATTTCTCTTGCAACTTTGTTGAAAATCAACCCAGCAGATGTGTATAGATGTCTCTAGATCCCATGATTTTGCTTTAATTTACTTGTCTGTCATGACATCAATGCCACACTATTTAAATTGCTGTTGCTTTATAAGTATGATATCACCAAGTGCAAGCCCACAAACTTGTTCTTTGTCAAAGTTTTTATGGCTATCCTAAGTTATTTTAATTATTTTGTGAATTTTAGAATAAGGTTCATTCATACAGCCAACAGACACATGAAAAAATGCTCATCATCACTGGCCATCAGAGATATACAAATCAAAACCACAATGAGATACCCTCCAACACCAGTTAGAATGGCAATCATTAAAAAGTCAGGAAACAACAGGTGCTGGAGAGGATGTGGAGAAATAGGAACACTTTTACACTGTTGGTGGGATTGTAAACTAGTTCAACCATTATGGAAAACAGTATGGCAATTCCTCAAGGATCTAGAACTAGATGTACCATACGACCCAGCCATCCCATTACTGGGTATATACCCAAAGGATTATAAATCATGCTGCCATAAAGACACATGCACACGTATGTTTATTGCGGCACTATTCACAATAGCAGAGACTTGGAATCAACCCAAATGTCCATCAGTGACAGAGTGGATTAAGAAAATGTGGCACATATACACCATGGAATACTATGCAGCCATCAAAAAGGATGAGTTTGTGTCCTTTGTAGGGCCATGGATGCAGCTGGAAACCATCATTCTTAGCAAACTATCACAAGAACAGAAAACCAAACACCGCATGTTCTCACTCATAGGTGGGAACTGAACAATGAGATCACTTGGACTCGGGAAGGGGAACATCACACACCGGGGCCTATCATGGGGAGGGGGCAGGGGGGAGGGATGGCATTGGGAGTTATACCTGATGTAAATGACGAGTTGATGGGTGCTGACGAGTTGATGGGTGCAGCACACCAACATGGCACAAGTATCCATATGTAACAAACCTGCACGTTATGCACATGTACCCTAGAACTTAAAGTATAATAATAATAATAAATTAATTAATTTAAAAAAAAAGAATAAGGTTATCAATTTCTCTGAAAATTCCTGTTGGAATTTTGAGAGTGCTGGTATTAAACTGATAGGTCAATTTGTGGAGAATTAGTATGTATGCAATATTGAGTCTTTCCATTCATGAACATGGAATTATCTCAACTTATTCACACCTTATTACATCTCTCATCAATATTTTGTACTTTTCAGCTTATAGGCTTATTTGGTGAAATATATTCCCTTGTATTTTGTTTTTCTTGATCCTGTTATAAATCAAATTGGTTCCCCAATTTAATGCTAAATTGATTTTTGCTTATATCTGTGTGTGTGTGTGTGTGTGTGTGTGTGTGTGTGTAATATAAATAGGTTGAAGATAGGCCCTGTGTATTGATCTCTATGCTGTTAACTTCTTTACAGCTGGCTGGGCCTGTTAGCTCAAAAGCCCACAGACACTAAGCAAAATTTCCCATATAAAATTGCTTTAAATATAGCCCAAATAAGCATAGTTTTAGTCATTTAGAGCTAGTCTGCTTTGCATACCATGCAAAACTGTACCCAAGATAGGCTAGCCATTCATCAAACACACCCTCAGTCTAAATAAGGCGCCAACTCACTGCTCCCTTTCTGGTTTCTCTAACCTAAGGATTTTCCATTGTGCTGCTGAACAACATCACACAGACACACGAGCTTCTGCTCCAATTCCCCTTTCCCCTGGGAGTTCCCTTACCCTCCTACCCTTGTGGGTGACAGCTTCATACCAGTCTGTTTGGACAGTGCTTTTACAAGTTGCATAAGAGGGTATTTTTCCATAGAAGGAGACCACCCAAACAAAGCTCATTGTGGGCAATTGTCACCTTGTCACCTGGACAGAAATGTTATATATAAATTGATGTTTATATATCAATCTTGCATCCTGTGATCTTACTAAATTTAAATAGTTCAAGTAGTGTGTGTGTAAGTGTGTGCAAATGTGTTGTGCTTATTCCTTATGAATTTTTACATGAAGAACCATGTTATCTGTTATTAAAGACAGTTTTACTTCTTCCTTTCTAATCTGTGTACCTTTCATTTCTTTTTCTTGCCTCATTCAACTGTCTACAGACTTCAGTAAAATTTTCATAGTTAAGCTTGCTTTCTCTTTTTCAGTTTATTTTGTGGGACCCCACCCTCCGTGTTCATAGGTGCAAACTGGGGATGAACCACTACTGCAAGAGGGGTGAGCAGTGATGTATGAACTCTGGACTACTTGCTCACAGAGATTACTTATGGCCTCTTATTTCAAGTGGCTTGGGCTATATTATATCACATACTAGCGCATAAAGCAGAATCCATCATAAAATTAAATATAACAATGATAAAATATATTTAGAAAACTCTAATTTTTAAATTAAAAAAAATACCTTTAAATAACCCATGGAGCAAATAAGAAATAGCTGTGGCAATTACGAGCCAATAATCAAGAGCCAAATTACTCATTAGCAATAATTTGCAGAAGATTTTAGCAGGATTTGCAAAAAAGATACCCTGATGACCACTGGAATTCCTGATCCTTCTAACTTAAGGAGATAACAAAACGATTGTAAATGAAATCTAAGAGGTTGTTTTGGGTACATATCATTGTCTACTGTCATCCATAAGTTTTAATCATATCCTGTGGCATTATTACAGACTTTATTACTCACTGTATTTCAGCACTGTACACATTTTCAGGTCTTCTTTGTGTAAACTTTGTCATAATCTCATGTGATTTAATTATTCTTTTTGTTATTCTCATACCAATAAGAAGTTGAATTTAAAGAACTTAAGGACTATGATCATATTGACCTTTTACTAGGTCCATGCCAAATGTAAGAATATTTATATAAAGTGAAATAGAAGGCTGAGTTTACATTTTAAGACATATGAAGATTTTACTTTTTTTTTTTTTTGGAGATGCGGTCTTGCTCTGTCGCTCAGGCTGGAGTGCAGTGGCACTTTCATAGATCAGTGCAGCTTCTCATTCTTGGGCTCCAGCATCACCCTCCCAAGTAGCTGGAATTACAGGCCTGTGCCACCCTGCCTGGCTAATCTTTTACTTTCTTTGGAGAAATCGGGTCTCACTATGTTCTCCAGGCTGGTCTTGGACTCCTGTCCTCAAGCGATCCTCCCGCCTGGGCCTTCCAAAGTGCTAGGTTTAGAGGTGTGCGCCATCGTGCCTGATTTTATTTATTTATTTTAAAAAGGGCAAGCTGCTGTCAAGTTGGAAGAAGAAAACTAATGAAAAGCAAATCAATCATGATGATGGAGATTGTCTTTGAACTTAAAAACAGCTTGCTCTAAAAGATTCTTATAAAAATGTTTATTATTTTTCACATTTCAATTACAATTATTTTCTATTTCACTTACAATTCTAACTTGTATAATTTAACTCTTCTGATTGTGTTTTCACTGAAGAAATGACTAAATTTTTTCCAAGGTAGCATCTTTAAGACCTTATTAACATTTTTATTTTCTTAAGCAAGTCACATAGATTTTCAAATTGGTACATTTGATGCTAGGAGAGTTTCTAATTATGATCTTTAACGTCAAATTTCATCAGTCTAGAATATAAATATATAAAATTTTCTGTAAAATATAAAATGTATTTAATTGTCATATATAACAATATTAGGTAAAAAGATTGCCATTGAAATGAGAATTATTTTTAATATAACAAAAGCCTATGCATTACTTTCAATTTTGAATTGAATCATTGATAAATATTTTTTATTTTTATAGTTTTCTAGTAATGTCATATTATACCAAATAGTAAAAATATTAATCTCATATCTTAAGGAAGTTGCATTTTCCCTAAATTTAATATAAGTATTTCTCATAGTAAAAGAAAAACAATTTAAAAAACTAAATGCTTTATTTACTGATTTATAAAACTGGAACAAGGTAGAAATAAGATGAGAAAATAGAATAGAGATTTTTTTTTCAAAATATGTTGGAAATCTCTTACAGGGAAGAGCTTCCAGTTAGGCGTTCTTTTACTTTCTAACATCTTTCTAGCATCTAATAATCACATAGAGTCACTTCTATGAGTTATAGTTCAAGTAGCTGCTCCCAAAACTTTCTAACATTAATCCAGCTAAGTGAATATACTCAGCATAAATGAGATTATTAATGTGAAAATATAGCAATACTTCTCAGTAAAAAATGCAACTCCAAATCATTACATTGTCAGAAAGGAAAAATTGAAGAATTATTAAGAAACAATTCAAACTACATATCCTTTAAAAATGTTCTCTCAATTTAATTTGTATTGTATACCCATAGTATGAAACTCAAAAGTGATAGCTATCAGTTTAATAGCAGAGTGGATTAAAATACAACCTGTTTATGAAATTGCTGTGAAATTGAATTGAAGCATACGCAGAACTAAACAGATTGCTTGGAAACTATTGAAGTACAAATCTGTTCTTTTTTCAGACCTGCTGAAATCTAAGCTGATTTTAAGAAACTAGTTTCAGATATTTGATCTGCCATTTAAAGCAAATCACCTTGAATGTTGCAAGAGTGTTTAGGGAATATTTATGAAAGACCCTTGCCCATTGACAAAGGACAGAGTATTAACTTTTCATGCTAAATAGTAGCCTTAAAAATGCTATTAAAGATAAACATATCAGATGAGTAGATTGCAAACATTTTCTCCCATTCTGTAGGTTGCCTGTTCGCTCTGATGGTAGTTTCTTTTGCTGTGCAGAAGCTCCTTAGTTTAATGAGATCCCATTTGTCAATTTTGGCTTTTGCTGCCGTTGCTTTTGGTGTTTTAGACATGAAGTCTTTGCCCATGCCTATGTCCTGAATGGTACTACCTAGGTTTTCCTCTAGGGTTTTTATGGCATTAGGTCTAACATTTAAGTCTCTAATCCATCTTGAATTAATTTTCACATAAGGAGTAAGGAAAGGATCCAGTTTCAGCTTTCTACTTATGGCTAGCCAATTTTCCCAGCACCATTTATTAAATAGGGAATCCTTTCCCCATTTTCTGACAAAGGGCTAATATCCAGAACCTACAAATAACTCAAACAAATTTACAAGAAAAAAAAAAACAACCCCATCAAAAAGTGGGCAAAGGATATGAACAGACATTTCTCAAAATAAGACATTCATACAGCCAACAGACACATGAAAAAATGCTCATCATCACTGGCCATCAGAGAAATGCAAATCAAAACCACAATGAGATACCATCTCACACCAGTTAGAATGGCGATCATTAAAAAGTCAGGAAACAACAGGTGCTGGAGAGGATGTGGAGAAATAGGAACACTTTTACACTGTTGGCGGGATTGTAAACTAGTTCAACCATTATGGAAAACAGTATGGCGATTCCTCAAGGATCTAGAACTAGATGTACCATATGACCCAGCCATCCCATTACTGGGTATATACCCAAAGGATTATAAATCATGCTGCCATAAAGACACATGCACACGTATGTTTATTGTGGCACTATTCACAATAGCAAAGACTTGGAATCAACCCAAATGTCCATCAGTGACAGACTGGATTAAGAAAATGTGGCACATATACACCGTGGAATACTATGCAGCCATAAAAAAGGATGAGTTTATGTCCTTTGTAGGGACATGGATGCAGCTGGAAACCATCATTCTTAGCAAACTATCACAAGAACAGAAAACCAAACACCGCATGTTCTCACTCATAGGTGGGAACTGAACAATGAGATCACTTGGACTCGGGAAGGGGAACATCACACACCGGGGCCTATCATGGGGAGGGGGCAGGGGGGAGGGATTGCATTGGGAGTTATACCTGATGTAAATGACGAGTTGATGGGTGCTGATGAGTTGATGGGTGCAGCACACCAACATGGCACAAGTATCCATATGTAACAAACCTGCACGTTATGCACATGTACCCTAGAACTTAAAGTATAATAATAATAATTTAAAAAAAGACAAAAAAAAGATAAACATGTTTTGAAAGAAAATAAATGCCACTTTTTCAGTTGATAAATTTTTATGCTACTTTTTATTGCATGGAAACAGATTCAGTACATATTTAAAAGTATATAACCTTCATCTTCATCCTGATTTACTGGCGTATACTTCTATTTATACTTTTGTTTCACTTAATTCTTTCCCCTTTGCTCCACTCATTGTAGCTGAAATCACATGCCCTATTGTTTCAATTCCAGTTACTTATTTAAAGGATGCAATAAAGTTCAAATCTGTAAACACTGTGCTCACATTTGCAAAGAAAATACAGTATTTCTTATTTTAATTAATGCAATCATCCCAAAACATTGCCCTATCATGTTAATGTTATTATATTATTTTAATTTAACAATTTACAGTTTTATCATGTCTTTTATTTCAGGTTCCTTTTTGGATGATTCAGTGTGGTTTGGGTAAACACTTCACCTTGATCATCTCCGAGATAGTTTCTGAGTGTAGAGGTATAGAAACTCGTGACTATAAGAGAAAGAAGATTCATGACCTTATAGCGACATCTGTATCCTTGTACTTATAAAGATTCTGGCCTGAAACTGTTGTCAGTTCCTGAGGAATGATTGTTTCCGTAAATAGATGCTTACAAATGTTGGCACGTACGGAAAGGTCATTAAAGTCCCCAGGATACATCCATCTTGGAGCATTCTGCAAGACCTCTGATGGCCCACCAAGAGGTTTGCTTTCTCTCAACAAAAGCACAAAAATTTCTGATTTCTACATATCCCTCCACTGCCTTCTGACAAAGCACTACTTTAACTCCATGACATGTTGGATATCATTTAGGTCCTGAATTTTTCTATGGGCTGCAACATACCTAATTTATGCTAAAAGATAAATGATAACAGTTCTAATAATATTCATTGGTTCTCACATTCCTGTCTTGATATTTCTGATATGTTCTTTGCCATCGACTCTTGTTCTTTCCCCTTGCCCTTGTAAGGTCAAGTGGATATGACTCCTGGCTCCCCACTCTAACACATAGCCCAATCTTTATTTTAGTTCTCTTTTCAATAATTTTCTTGGGAAAGAAGAGGACAAACTTCCAATTTCCTCTTTCTTTTACAAAGTGACTAAATATTTTATTTTATTTCTTCAAGAGGGCAATAAACTCCACAACTCTGGTTTAATAATATGTATACAAAATATTATTTTTACTTTATGTAAAGCCTCCTCTAATCTGTGTCCGTCAGGCATGGCTCTGGATATGAAAGTTACAGAAATGATGGTAAATAGGAATTACCAAAGATAAAATGTATTAATACCCCCAAAATCTGCTGCTTCACTAAAAGAGAATTATTGTGATTCTATGTAATTCTCAAGATATTTAGAATCGAGACAAATTTTCTTTTCACTTCATTTCGATTTTCTTCTTTAGATCTAATTAATGAGTATCTGTCTCGCCCTATGACTGATCTATAATATCGAATGCTCCATTTGGCAATGGAGTCTCTGATCTTGATTTCTTACAGTCTAGGAGTTTTGAAAGCAGTTTTGTTAAAACAAAATTGGCATGCACTAAACTATATGCTTTTAAAATCATAAAATTTAGCAAGGTTTGACATATGTATACAACATAAAATGATCAAATCAAGATAATTGTATTCATAGCTCCAGAAGTTTCTTTGTGTGTGTGTGTGTGTGTGTGTGTGTGTGTGTGTGTGTGTGTGTTCCTTTACAATTCCTCTCCTGTATCTCATATCACCCACTCCCTAGGCAACCACTGAATTACTTTCTGGTAGTATAGATTTGTTTGTATTATCTATAGTTTTATATAAAGAAATTTATATACTCTGCAGTCATTCGTGTTTGGCTTCTTTCTTTTTTAATTTTTATTTTAAGTTCAGGTGTACTTGTTCAAGATTGTTATATGAGCAAACTCATGTCACGAGTGTTTGTTGTACAGATTTTTTGTCACCCAGGTATTAAGCCTAGTACCCATGAGTTACTTTTCCTGATCCTCTCCCTCCCTCCACCTTCCACCCTCAGCTAGGTCCCAGTGTCTGTTTTTCCCCACCATGTGTCCTTATCATTTAGCTTCCACTTATAAGTGAGACATGAAGTGTTTGGTTTTCTGTTCTTGCATTAGTTTGCTAAGGATAATGGTCTCCAGCTCTATCCAGGTCATTGCAAGTGTCAATAGCTGATCCCTTCCTATTATAGGGTAGTCTTCCATTGTATGGATATACTATAATTCTTGGATACATATGCCTGTTGATAGAAATTTCATGTTTCCTCATTATTCAATTTTATTTTGCAATTACAAATAATGATATTATAAATATTTATATTTTGTGTCAAGGTATGCTTTTATTCTTTTTGGAAAATTATTGAGGAGCAGAATGGATACATTTTATGGTAGATGTATGTTTTACATTTTAAGAAACTAACTGTTTTCTAAAGTTGCTAAGCTATTCTACCTTCCCAACAGCATTGGATGAGGTTTCTATTTGATTTTCATTCTCACTGACATGTAGTGTGATAGTCTGTTTGATTGTAGCCATTCTAGTAGGTCTGTAGTGATATGTTTTTGTGGTCTCCATTTATGTTTTTCTAATAAATTCTTAAGTTGAACCTTTATTTGTGTGGTTACTTGCAATCTGCACATGTTTTTGGGTGAATTTTCTGTTCAAACATTTTGTTCATTTTCTGAACAAACATTTTCTGTTCAAACATTTTGTTCCGGACACTTTATCCATTTTGTTTATATATATATATTTTACATTGTCTATGTCAGTTTTCAACCTGTAGTAATTACATAATCTCATAGGACATATTGTCAGGATTGTGGAGGTTTGGAAGGTAATATTACTACTATCTAGAATATAGAGGCCAAATATGCTGCTAAGGATCCCATAAAGAAATAGGCTAAAATGTCAACAAGGCTGCTATTAAGAAACCTGTTTAGGAATGAGTCATTTATTACATATTTAGTATGCAAACATACCCTCCTAATCTGTGGTTTGTCTTTTAATTATCTTAACTGTAAAATTTGAAGCATGGAAGTAAGTTATCAGGTTTTTTATGCATCATGATTTTGACATTATTAAGAAATATTTGCCTAGCCACAGATCACAAAGATTTATTTCTACCTCTTCTCCTAGAAGTTTTATAGTTTTAGGTTTAATGTTTATTTACTTGACTTAACTTTTGTCTATGATGCAGGATATGGAGCAAAGTTTAATTTTTTTGCATATAAATATCCATTGATTGAGATACTGTACTCTCTGAATTGAGTCACTTTTGCAGTTTTGTTAAGAATTAGTTGTCTAAATATGTGTGTAATCATTTCTGGATTCTCTATTCTTTTCCATTGTTCTATTATCAAGCTTTATGCAATGCCATACTCGCTAATGCCTACAGATTTCTAATAAATCTTGAAATCAAGTAGCAATTATCCTATATTTATGTTTTCAAAATTTATTTTGTCTACAAATGTCTTATATGAAATTTAGAATCATCTTTTTATTTCTTGTCAATTTGTCAGTGGTAATAAAGAATACCTGACTCCATTTTTTGATGTCTGACTGCTAACAGCTCTTAAGCCTCTCCTCTCACTCTTGCATTTGTGTCCAACATCAGAACAAGCTGATGAGAATGCCTGATGCTCCCTCCTTTGGCACTGTGGGAGAATCAAACTGAGCAGGCCCCTGAACCTCTGCAGAAACTCTCACCCTTGTCCCGCTGCCTAACCGCAATAAAAGCTCCAAGCCAATCTCTTTTTCTTACTCTCTCAAGCCTTTTTAGACCTGCTTCGTTGTTTTTTATTTATTTAAACTTTCTATTTTTAATTATTATAGATCCATAATAGTTGTATCTATTAATGGGAGGGGCATCCTCTGCTCTCCCCAGACACCTCAATTAGATAAGTAGTAAACATTGTCATGCCATCTTGGCATGTGTGTTTGGCATTTTCAGTCTTGATAACCAAACCAAATTTTAGGTAGCAATCTCTCCTGTCATTATAGAGTGACCACAGGAATTGACACTATGATCAGGATATCTAGGCAATGATTACCACCTGGTAATAGGGCCACTGCTGGAGATCAGCATGGACTTTGAACTGCTGCCTGCTGGTTATCTTGTGCTTTGAGCTGTACTGCTTTGTGTTGTACTGTTGAATCCTTCCCAATCTCTGTTATAGATTTAGCTGACCTAAGTTGAAAGTTTCAATATTTGGCATTTAGGGACAAGGCCATGTGACTGTAACCCTCTTAAAGGGTTCTGCGTCATATTTCTTGGTCTAGACCTATCTATGTGTCTTAGAGTAAGTTTGTGACTGATGCTAGCTAAGAGGAAAGAATATTTATTTCCTGTGGCTGATTGATGTGTGTCTCAACACAAAAAGATAGTATGTGAAATGAGCCCATCAGCTGGCTGCTTATGAAAGAGTAACTATTAGATAGTATGAGCAGGTGAAAGAGAAAAAGAGAGAGGGGGAGCACATGGTGTCAGGCAGATAGAGAAACTAGAATAAAAAAAGTCTGAAACGGACATTCTCAATTTGATCCAATCAGAAATCTGAATTTTACTAAAGGAATGTAAGGTTTTGTTGTATCTCTTTTATATGCTTATTAGCTAAAGCTCATTTTTAAATTTTAATCTTTGCTAAATGGTTGGTTAACAATATACATATATTATACATATGTAATGTATCACGACATAGTGATATTGTATCTTGTAGGAAAGTTTAAACTTTCCCTCTAAAGGTTTAATAATTATGTTTGCTGAAAAAAATAACTGACAAGAGGCAGAATAACAGAATAAAGACTTACAAATTGATTAATGCACAAGCACACAGCAATTACACAAGTATGAATCTTCCAAGAAAGGTCAGATGGTTGCAGCTGCATCTTAAATACTCTTTCCATAGGAGAAAGGAAAGTGGAGAAGGTAGGGAAATATAGAGAAACAGTAAATGAATTTTAGGGGAGATGAATATGCCCAAAGAGTAGACAATACTTTGAAACAAAATTCCTCTGGGTTCTGGGAGAGGTAGGAATAAGTTTTGAGAAGGCGAAGGACAGAACTGCACTGTAAACAATGTTTCCTTATTGTACAGATAAAGTCTGTAGGGTAACAACCCTCAGAAGACTGGATGAAAAGTCTGTTCATGTGGGCATGGTGATGATTTTTAGTGTCCTCTTTGGTGATTAACCTTCCCTGGGTAATGAGATTACAGACAGAAGATTGAATGCAATTGTGTTTCTTTTGCAATAACTTCCCTTTTGAGAATTTTTAATTATCAAAATATTATTGATGTTTGCAATGGTATGGAGTAAAAGTTACTTGGAAACAGTTTGATAGCTTCATACACTACTTTTAAAATTTGTTAAGTGAGACCAGAGTGGTGTTGAATTTCGGGCTAATTATTCCTCATTACTGAATCAAGACCTCACTTGGTTTCACTTCTACATGCCCCATGAACTATGTGGTGTTCCAATCTTACTCGACAGAACAGCCTCGATTCCAGGTTTTGTATGGACATCAGACACTTCCCTCTACCTCTTTCAGGTGGTTTACTCCTAATTCAGGCTGTTTTCTCACACACATACTCTGCTGAATGCTGGAGGGGATTCCTCTGAAGAGCTCTGTAGTTCTTTCGTGCATACCTCTCTGCTCTAGCGTACTGTAATCACTAGCCACACTGGTTTCCCTAATCATTCAAGTTTATTTCTTCAAGTCAGAGAGATCCTGCCAGGCTCAACTTGCATTCCTTTCTTTGACCTGCACCCTTGAAACTCTCAGAAGGTAGTGAGATGTAGTAATGGTGGGATTTACCTCATGTGTATTTTGTCTTTCAGGAATCACTGCCCTTCCCCACTTCACCCCCTTGTCAGGGGTCAATGCCCAGTCTCTTGGAAGCCATTGTTTCATATATTTTGCACAGTTTTTGTTTTTGTTTCAGAGGAAGATTAAGTCCCATATGCTCCACCTTTGCTGTAACTGGAAGTTTAGAGTTTAAGATTTTAATTTTTTTTTTCTCAGTATTTAATAGGTGTCATGGCTATTTTTGTGTGTCAACTTGCCTGGGCTATGAGGTGCCACAACGTTTGGTTAAATATTATTCTTGGTGTGTCTGTGAGCATGTTTCTGGATGAGATTAACCTTTGAATTTGGATACTGAGTTAAGCATATTGCTCTTGCCAGTGTGAGTTGGCCTCATCCAATCTGTTGGAGGCCTGAATAGAGCAAAAATCTGAGAAAGGAAAATTTGTTCTCTCTGTCTTTAAGCTGGGACGTTAATATTCATTGGCTTCAGACTTAAACTTGGACTAGAATTAGAACCATTGTCTCTCCTGGGTCTCTGTTTTGCTGCCTAAACGTCTTGAGAATTTCAGTCTCCATGATTGTATAAGCAAATTTCTTATTATCGACCTGTCTGTCTGTCTATGTCTCTCTCTCTCTCTCATTTACCTGTGCATCTCCTATTTGTTATCTATCATAGATAGGAGATACATAGATAGGAGATCTCCTTTGTATCTCCTATGTATCTCCTATGTATTTCCTTTCTGTTCCATTTCTCAGAGAGAACTCTGACTAACATAATAGACCAGTATTTTATGCACAAACCATAATATTGTGTGTGAATCCAGTCTAATTCTGGGAAATGATCTAGCATAAAGTACTCTGTCTGCCTGGATATCTACATGTTACCAACACTATTATTTCATGGAAGTTGGAGGAGCTTTTTACACAAATACTTTGCAATATTATTAATTTACCACCTATCATCCCCAAACTCACCCTTTTCGCCTGGTTTATGAAAAAGGTAATGGAGTCATTAAATATTGTTTGCCTCTTCTAACTTGGATAGGGCTAAGCTTTGTCAGCAGAAGGCACCGAAAAAACATTGCAGTAGACATATGGCTATTGCTGCCTGGCTGTTCTATTCTTGCTCAGCAGACTTCTTCAGTGTCTGGCTCTTGATATGCAAGGGGGAGAGCAGCATTCTGTGGCCAATAGTTTTTTTTTTTTTGTTTTTTTTTGTTTTTTTTTTTTTTTTTTTAGTGTTATTTCCTATTGGAAGGATTTGTGGCTTCCAGCATGTTTGGAGTGTTATCATTGTGGAAAGCAATAGTGAGATACCTCTACATGGACAACTTTTTTTTTTTTTTTAACAGTTCTTGACTACCTCATCAAATATGCTTTTAAAAAAATATCGGATTGAGGGGTACATTTGTAGGTTTGTTTCATGGATATATTTTATAATGGTGAAGATTAGATTGGGCTCCTAGTGCACCCATCATCCACTAGTGAATATAGTACCCAATAGGTAATTTTTTTAAACCTTGGCCCCGCTTCCACTCTCCCCTTCCTTTGGAGTCCCCACTGTCTATTATTTTCATATTTATGTCCATGTGTACCCATTATTTAGCCCCACTTGTAAATAAGAACATGTGACATTTGATTTTCTGTTTCTGAGTTATTTCATACAAGATAATGGCCTCCAGCTTCATATATATGTATATGTGTGTGTGTGTATATATATATGTGTGTGTATATATATATATCACATTTTCACTATCCAGTCAACTGTTGATGGACACTTAGGTTGATTTCATGATTTTGCTATTGTGAATTGTCTTGTTATAAACGTGTAAGTGGAGGTGTATTTTTTTATGTAATGATTTATTTTCCTTTGGGATTGTTGGGTCAAATGGTAGTTCTATTTTTAGTTACATGAACAACTTTCATTGACGGTCTTGAGGATATTTCTGACAAAGTCCAAACGATAGATTTCCAGAGCATTTTACAGGTACAGAACTGCAGCAAATTTTTGTATTCAGTGATTCATGGCTGTGCCCCTCTCCAGTCAGGTCTGGAAGTCAGCTAGCCTTGGTGGTAGGGAGTTAAGACTTAATGCTCTATCTTAGTCCTGAAGGTAGTGCTGATTACTTATATACATTATTCACTTCTAGAATTCTCTATACTTCGTATTCTCTATACTTCGTTCATATTTGTAGTTTTTTGTTATTCTAATTCCCTGTTAGAATTAATAATTCTTTATATTAAACTTGCCCTGCTTAAATTATCATGCAGTAGTTCACTCTTGTTTGGACCCAGATTGGTTGGTGCACACTTACGTAGTTGAATATTCCTAAAACCAGCTTGCTTGCTCTTCCCGTTTTATGATTTCGGTTCCAATTCCTCTCAGTTTTTGCCACTGCCCAAATATCTAGTTCTTTTTGTGCCCCTATTAAAATTAGAAAAAAAAATGCAAAAATCTTAAAATGCCTTCTAAATATGTATGTGCTGCTATCCCTACTACCTCCAGATTATTATCTCTTATCACAGTTATCCTCATTTACAAAGCTCCAGATACATTTGCCTTAGCCATTGAATGTGAATTTTTTTTTTTTCTACACCTGCTGTTCATTATGTTTAGAGTGGTCTTCCTGAAGATGTGTACATGAGTGGCTCATGATCCTCAACAGATCTCAAATCAAATACCATCTCTTTAGGGGGTCTTTCCAAATCACTCTATTTAAAATAATCATACTTTCACTCTCAGTCATTCTTTATTATATTACTTATATGATTGTGTTAATAATAATTATTAGTCTCTGAAATTATATCCTTAATTTTTGTTATACATATATTAAAGATAATTATTTCCACCTCTCTCCCACCCACTAAAATATAAGCTACACAAGGAGAAATGAAAGAAACTTAATTTTATTGCTACATTTCTATCATGTAGAACACGGACTAGTACATAGGTGCATAATAAGGAATTTTAAAATTGATCGATGGATAAATCTGATAATAATGTCTTCATTCCAAATCTCTGAAAACTCCAATCTAGACCGCCCCAATTTTGACAAAGTTTTGAGCTTTTATGCTCTCATAGATGGTAAAAATATCACGGCTTAATATATTTATTAAATAAGTTATTCATGGTTGAAATGTGATGTTTGATTTATAACACCTCTTATAATAAACATATGATGTCTAATTTATTTGGAAACTAAAGATAGCATGGTGGGTGAAGTAATATACAAAAATGAAAATCCTTATGGGCTTTTTTTGCTTCATGAAAAAAGTATCAAACATGTACAGAATAACCACTTGCTGAAAATATTTAACTATTTAATTAACAATGTTAGTTTACCACCAACTTTAATATTACATTAGCATTGTAGTTTATAAGTTATTGTTTTCATATCTGTTATTTTGTATGATACGAATTAAAATCCATGATTAAGTACAGGGGATCTACCCTTCCACCTCCCTAGGGTTTAGAATAAGCATAAATAGGTGGGTATGTAGGCCCTTCTTGCTCTTCCTGTGTAAAGATTAGGATAGGTAAATGTTTCAGAGGACTTTCTGTGCCTATCTCACAGTTATATTACTCTCCAGAGGTCTCTAGCATATTGTAGTGTAAATGTTAATATTCATCTCTCTTTCTTAGTGATACTCCCAAGGGGTCTTCCTCCTGAGTGATAAATATATGTAACTCTCTAAGCAAGGGAAACCTTGATCATTGCTAAGTAATGTTATTTAAGATGAGAACATACCTTAATGAAACTTTTGTTCATCATTCCCGAGATTTTTCTGCATGTGGTCTTATCTTTCTGTTAGTTTGAGAGTTAGCTAAATCTTTGGATTTCTGTTAATAAAAGCTGGCATTTATAGAGAATTACTGAAGGCTAGATATTATCTTACTTTTTCCATGTTTTATTGGTGCAATTTAGATACTAATTAATACTGACATAGAGACCATAAGGAAAGTAGCCCAAGGTCACAAGGCTGTAAAGGGAAATCAGAGTATAAACACAGGCAGCCTACACCAGACACACAGTTGAAAGCACAATTCTAATGCTTTCCTAGGAAGACAACTTACCACACTGAGTTACTCAGAGTTCTGTGAATGACCTGGACATACTGTCTGAACAACTTGACTTTTAGTGGAGTTTTAGCCATTCTTAAATTTTGAAAAGGGAGCTAGTAAGTATGGACTGGGCTTCTTCGTTACTTTAACTTATATGTCAACCAGGTTGATACTAGCAGTAGAGTACAAGATTTAGAATCAAACTACCTGAGTTTGAAGCTCAGATACTTTAATTTCTAGCTAAAGTGCAATTTAATCTCCTAACTCTCTATCCCCCTTCCTGGCTTTCTTTTTCTTTATATTGCTTTTTACTTTCTTCTATAATATATATTTAATGTATTAATTAATACATATGATTATTACATATTAATTATTAAAATGTATGCTTTTTATTTATTTTATTGGTGTATAACCCACATGAGGTAATAATAAAAGTGTTAGGGGGCAAGAACAGGAAAAACCTGACCTTCTTCTGTGGAATTCAGTGATTACTGATTATTTCTAAGATTTTTCCCCATTCTTTCTTGCAACCTTTCATTGTTTCTTTTAGTTGTAAGGACCACTCTCTTTCAGGGTTTTTACACTTTCTCATGGTGACAGACCAGAAAAGAATGACAACTAATTATTTTTAATCGGAGGTTCTATATTTACATGTATTGTCTATAGCATTTGCACAATGTAAATCCATTTTTATCCTTACTTATGTACAGATTTTCAAACACTTAAGCAGTGGCACAAAGTTCTAGTAGAGAGACATTGTTGTGAAAACTAAGTTACAATAAACTAAGTGGATTTGACTGTTAATGCTATAGGGATTTCAGAAAAATAAAGTACCAATAAGCGCTCCAGTCCAAGAAACATACATGGGAATGGTAATATTTGAAGAGTTTTTCGTTGTTTTATTTTATTTTTAAAGATAGAAAACAAAAACTACTCCAAGTATTTAAATAGAGAAAATTTAACATAGAATATTGAACAAAAAGGGAAAAGATCAGAAACCACAGAAGGAATGGTTAGACATTACAGAGATTAGCAACAGCATGAACTGCTGATCACTCCCAAGCAAAAATAATAAAAGGAGTTAGCATGCTTATTGGAGCTCAGGGACTGTGATTATTTTGTGGAAGTTGGATTCTGGAGCTGGAGCTAACTGACAGGAGCTGGAAACACAAAGGTAATGTAACAGTATCTGCCTAGGGCAGAGAAAGGGGAGAAACAGCTTGCCATCCTGCTTGTTTGTCATGGCCTCTCATTGGCTTAATCCAGTTGAAATAATTAGACAGAGTAGCAGGGGAAACACAGACTCCAAGAGTCAGGCTCTTTGATACAGAGCACATCTAGCAAAGTCAAGGAAGGAATTTGAAGGGAAATGAATCTATAGGAAACAAATAAGAGCAAAATTTAGTAGTAAATATAAATACCAGAGATTAACATAGGTATCTGAAGGCTAAAGCTGAGCTTGCATATTGGGTGTCTTAAGTAAGAAAGTGAAATTGATCGCTTAGGCAACATGAAGTAAGTGGAGAAAGGAATATCTTTTAAAGAAAAGGAGAAAGGAAGAAAAGAAAAAAAGGAAAGAAGAAAAACAAAAAAGCAGAAGGGAAGTGATGACTGTTAGAAGAACCAGTTAAAAACTCGCTTTTAAGTTGTGAGGGTGCAGAATTATGTTGGCAGAGAATTGAGAATAACACAGGAGATGTGAAAACTATTTTGTAGGCATAATCAAGAGTATATGGTAATTTATTGTTCATAAACTATGGGATAGTTATACAATTTTAAGTCTGAGGAACAAATACTTTGTATCCTTAATAGATAAAACAATTAAGTGGAGTATCTCCTTTGCTCAAATGTGTTCAAAATATAGTTATCTTATGGTTAGATTATGGATTATGGAGAAACAATATTTTGTATGCCATGTACTAGATTTGTGATTTTGGAAATGTTACTTAGTCATTCTATGCTTTAATTTATTCATCCGTAAAATAAGAATAATGGTACCATCTCTTTTCTGTGATTATTATAAAGAAATAAGTAAATATTTGTAAAGCCTTCCTAGATAGTTGTGCTATACATGTTACACTGAGTTTGAGATGACATCTTTGTAGCAATATCTTATAAGCAATTATAGATTGTGCTTTGAAGAAGGATTCATGTGGAGACGTATAATGGAAAGTCAGAAGAGAAGTGCTGGAGAAATCCATAAAACACATGGTCTTATAGAGCAAGATTCTGAAGGGAAATATTAACAATTGTGGAAAGGTGATTTAGTAAAAATATAAGGCAACAAAACAGAGAACCAATTTGAAAGATCAAAAAAACAAAGTACAAAAACTTGCAGTAACAAGTTACAAAGCCTAACATTCTAAGAATGATGTAGCGATATACAGGGTCAAATATTTTGAGAAATGAAAAGTAACACAAAGTGATAGCGTTTACTGAAAGAGAAGTATTTAGAATAATATATTAGAATTTCACTTCAGAACAAAGATAGATAATAGATGAAGATAAAGTGAAGCAGAGAATGAACATTCTTCATCAGCTGATCTTGATAACATAAGGAAGGTAATAGGGAAGATAAGTCCTGAATAGATGCCTGAATATGAATGCTTCTTAAAGTGATAAGGAAATCACTGTAGATGATTCTAACATGCAAATTGAAAATTAAAATGTGTCTTGAACAGGTTTTCTTCTTTCTCTAGCTCTCTAGATTTAAGAACTTTCTTATTCTTGGCCCTGTGTTATATAAGATATGTGGACAGATACACACAATTTGAAGTTTAGTTGTCATCTAGTCTAGTTTAGAAATTTCTCTCAAATTACCATGGCCCCATGCGCATATTTGTGAAGAACATATAATCGAAGCCCTAACCAACAGACATGATGAGGAATTTAAGAAAATTTATGAATAGTACTAATATTTTTAAAAATATAATTAGAGAAGTATGGAGTCCTGGGATTTAAAGTTGGTATTAAAAAGTCGTCCCATGAAATATCTCTTAAAACGAGGTGTCTAGGATTTTCTGGAATAATCCAAGGACAATGCTTTTTTTCTAAATTTTCGTTGGTTGTAATTACACATTTTTAAACATAAAAATAGAAAAAGGCAATACAACATGAGAAACAATAATCTATTTTCTTCCAGTACTATTCTCAAAATAAATTTTAACTCTTTTAATTGTTGCTGCTGAATTCATTTCTCTAACCTAAATATATAAGAACAACCTTATATCCAGCTATCCCACTTCTGTATATGTCCAAAGGAATTGAAAGCAGGATCTTGAAGAGATATCCACACTTTCATGTTCATTTCATCATTATTCACAATAGCCAAGATACGAAAACAACTTAAATGTCTATTTACTAATAAATGTATAAGGAGCAAAACTGTGTGTGCATACATATCTATACACTCACCCATATATATATATATATATATATATATATATATATATATGGGATAGTATATATATACACACTATATAGTGTGTGTATATATAGTATATGATATATATATGAGTGTGTATATATACACACACATCTATATGTGTGTATATATACTTTATTTTTCTGAAATCCCTATAGCATTAACAGTCAAATCCACTTAGTTTATTGTAACTTAGTTTTCACAACAATGTCTCTCTACTAGAACTTTGTGCCACTGCTTAAGTGTTTGAAAATCTGTACATAAGTAAGGATAAAAATGGATTTACATTGTGCAAATGCTATAGACAATACATGTAAATATAGAACCTCCGATTAAAAATAATTAGTTGTCATTCTTTTCTGGTCTGTCACCATGAGAAAGTGTAAAAACCCTGAAAGAGAGTGGTCCTTACAACTAAAAGAAACAATGAAAGGTTGCAAGAAAGAATGGGGAAAAATCTTAGAAATGATCAGTAATCACTGAATTCCACAGAAGAAGGTCAGGTATATATACACACACATCTATATGTGTGTATAAGGAAAGTGACAAGAGTGATCTCATCTATATATAAATACATGTATGTGTTTATATATGTGTATATATATACACACATATATATGTACACACCCGTACATATACACATATACATATGTATATACATATATACATACTCTCCCCGTATATATATGGGGAGAGAGAAGAAGAATAAAAACTTGATATAATATTGTATAAATGTGTGTATATGTATACACGTGTGTGTATATATAATATATAGATACATATTTATGTGTGCATATATAATATATACATATATTCATGTGTGCATATATAATATATACATATATTCATGTGTGTATATAAAATGCACACATATGTTCATATATGTATATATAATATATGCATATATATTCATATGTGTATATATGTGCATATATATTCATATGTGCATATATAATATATGCATATTATTTATATGTATGTGTGTATATATGATATACATATATATTTATATGTATGTGCGTATATGTAATATATACATATATATTTATATGTACGTGTGTATATGTAATATATACATATATATTTATATTTATGTATGTATATATGCTCTCTCCCCCCATATTATATATAGGGAGAGAGAGAAGTGTGATATGCTGAAAAAGATCTAGGTCAGGTAAATTTGTTGAGCCTGATCTGAGAATATTTTTGTTGTTGTTTTGAACCCTAACACTTGATGAATAATTTGTCTGGCTATCGAATCTACATTAAAAAATATTTTACTTCATAACATGAAGAAATAACACTGCTGAATACTAGCTTCCAATATTGATCTTCAGAAACCAGAAAAAAATTTCATTTCAAATTCTGCTTCAGTGTGACCTGATTTTGGTGTGTTGCTTATTATAAGGAGTTTTCATACTTTTTTCCCTGTTCTTCCTCTGAAATTTGACACTGATGCACCCTCACAGGAATCTATTTAATTAATTAGCTGGGCAATAGTTACGCCTTTTTGGTCTGAATACTTATTTCATTCAATTATGGTAAGTTTTCTTTTATTATCTCTTTGAAAATGTCCTTGTTAAACCCCTTTCTCTTCTTCCTCCCACAAAGAACTTGTCTTAGTTGAATTTTGAACTGCCTGGTTTGTTTTTCTTATTATCATTTTCACCTATTGTCATTGTCTTTCTCTTCTAACTTTCGGGAGATTTATCTAACTTTATCTTTTTACATTTTTGTTTGTCTATCTCTATTTATTTTATGTAACAAACATTTATTATTCAAGATGTTGAATGTTCTATTATTTTTCCTTCTCTTTTAGTCACTCTATGTCATAGATATGTTTTCCTATCTCTGAGGTTATGATTTTGAGTTCCTATTCATCTTTGACACTAGAGGTGTTCTGTAATTATGGTGCTAACGTGCTTCTTTAAAAGCAAGACATGGAAGTGTTGATTGGAACATCTGTGTGCATTGTGGACTTCACTGTATTACAATTAGGTGGCTAGTGAGCATTTTAATTGCTCAAAATATCAGCATGTGCAGGTAATCAGTAACTTCACAGAAGGATTCTCGAATTTCTTGTTCAGAATATGTTAATTGGTTGTCAGAAATTTGGATTTGTGATAGAAGGTAGAAAGAGCTGGGAGTTGTGCCATCAGCATTAAAGGCAGCGGATCTGGAATTGGTCTGAGCTGCCTTACCGTAATAATACATATACATGGAAGGCCCTGACTGCTGGTCGAGGCATAAAACATACTGATTATCAAAGTTGCTTTCAAATCATGGGTCAGAGGCAAGTTTCCGAACAAGTTGTTAGCAGTTTCTCAAAACTGTTTATTGATAATAGTAATATTAGTGATTTGCAACTGGTCTTGCCAAGATTGGAAAGGGTCTATGCCTTTAGGGTGGATTATACTTTAAAAGTCTGCCTACCTGAACAGCTGGGTATAAGAAACCACAGACAGCTGGGTGCAGTGGCTCATGCCTGTAATCCCAGCACTTTGGGAGGCCAAGGTAGGTGGATCACGAGGTCAAGAGATCGAGACCATCCTGGCCAACATGGTGAAACCCCGTCTCTACTGAAAATACAAAAAATTACCTGGATGTAATGGCACACGACTGTCGTCCCAGCTACTCAGGAGACTGAGGCAGGGGAATCACTTGAACCTGGAGGCGGAGGTTGCAGTGAGCCGAGATTGTGCCAGTGAACTCCAGCCTGGTGACAGAGTGAGACTCCATCTCAAAAAAAAAAAAGACGACTCCACCTTTGCATTTTTGTTGGGAATTGTTCTGTGCATGTGCTGGTGATCCCTGGTATGAAATAGAAACCATATCCTGAATGACCCATACAGAGAGAGAAAACCTGTCTCTCTCTGTAGCGAACACCTGTCTATGATGCACACTCTTACTCTCATGCTGTCATTACATTGCATCATTTATTAGCAGTAATGTTAAATATGGGAGTAGTGTCATTTTGAGTCCCATAAACCTCTGGAAAAAAAATTTGGCCCTATGTGCCACTGTTTGTTAGTGCAAAAGTCCTGTCTTAAGTTATTTATATTCCCGAGTTCAGTTCTGATTCCTCCTGGAGGTGTTTTGCTATACTTTGGGTCCCTGTGTCTTCAGTCTTTGGCTCTGTGTCTCTATAGAACACCCCTTCCAGTTTCTGAGAACGGTGGTATTTAGTGATCAGTCAGGCTCATGATACTGACATTCAGTCAGGTCCTGGTTTTTAGACTTTGGTTTCTTTAATCCAGCATTCTTCCACATGTGCCTCTACTTCCTGACTCTTTCATGGATTTGACGAGGAAATCAGCTTTCTTTTCCTGATGTATCTGATAAATAATTTTTCATGTTTATCCTGCTTTCCAATTTTACTTTATCATAGATTAGAATTGCATGTGTCTTCATTTTAATAAAAATTGAGTTTGTGCTGCTTCTTTCTTCTGAGTATGTTTAGGGAGTAGTGATTTCTCAAAGGAATATATAGCTATCTCAAAATAAGAATACCTCAGAGTAGAGTTTTGATCCTATGCTACATCAGAGTCAATGCTGTCCCAAAAGTCAAACTTTATATACCCCCCTAGGAAAAATGCAAAATGAAAACTGAATAATTGTCTTTTAACTAGACTTTTGTTTAAAATTAAAAGGCAAAATTCCTTACTGAATGGGTGTGAAACATATAGCCAAGACTGGAATCGTGTGTGTGTGTGTGTGTGTGTGTGTGTATGGTGGTGGTGGTGGTGGTGGTAAAGTATAGTGGGGATTTATGTGGGGGTTTCTGTTTTTCCCCAGTAATCCACACTCAAACACTAGTATACTGTGGGACAACAGAAAATAAAAACATGAGAATGTTTAAGTATACCAGTAAAAAGGAAGGGTGATGATGGCCATGCTTTCTTCCATGTGGAAAAATGCCTTTACTCAATTTAACAATTTCAGGAATGTGTTAAAAGGAAACAGAAGGAAAACATTTCCTTGTACATACTCTTTTGACGCTAATGATTCTCACCTCCAAATCAATGTCACTCAGTAACCTAAAATCTAACAGTATCTGTGAGTATATGTGCCAGTTCAGTAGGAGTAAGGGGTGTGATTGCAGATTGGCAGATAACTTTCTTTCCTTCATTTATTCCAAGGCAACCTACTTGATTGTCATGAACTTGCAACTGTGCCAAAATATACCTTCTTGGAAATCTTATTCCTATGGTTTAAACCTGATTTTAGCACTCTTCCACATACATTTACATTTCCTTCTATAATAAAATAGAGGTATTATTTAGTCAGATCTCCACACATTCTTATTCTGATAGTTATTCATTCTTTTATTTTCTTTATAACATTTTTGGCTTTGCTCAGAATGCTTGATGGTCTTTTAAAATCTGCAGTCTAGCATATCATACAGACTTTTATGTATCAAATGTAGTGAAGATGGAGGAGTTTTATAACTAATCCTCATCTTCCTGGTGATGCTGGAGGCAATGTTGACTCCATCAGACAATTTTGTAAACACGTTTTATTTTAGAATTTACTAGCAAGAAGATGACTAAGGAACTTCTTATTTTAGTTTTTGAATTTTCCTTCCTTCCTTCCTTCCTTCCTTCTTTCCTTCCTTCCTTCTTTCCTTCCTTCCTTCCTTCCTTCTCTCTCTCTTTCTTTCTTTCCTTCCTTCCTTCTCTCTCTTTCTCTCCTTCCTTCCTTCCTTCTTTCCTTCCTTCCTTCTTTCCTTCCTTCCTTCCTTCTTTCCTTCCTTCCTTCCTTCCTTCCTTCCTTCTTTCCTTCTCTCTCTTTCTTTCTTTCCTTCCTTCTCTCTCCTTCCTTCCTTCCTTCCTTCCTTCCTTCCTTCCTTCCTTCCTTCCTTCCTTCCTTCCTTCCTTCCTTCCTTCCTTCCTTTCTTTCTTCCTTTCTTCCTTCCCTTCCCTTCCTTCCTTCTTTCTCTTTTCTTTTCTTTTCTTTTCTTTTCTTTTCTTTTCTTTTCTTTTCTTTTCTTTTCTTTTCTTTTCTTTTCTTTTCTTTTCTTTTCTTTTCTTTTCTTTTCTTTTCTTTTCTTTCTTGACAGAGTTTCCCTCTTGGCGCCCAGGCCCGAGTGCAGTGGTGCGATCTCAGGTCACCACAACCTCAGCCTCCCAGGTTCAAATGATTCTCTTGCCTCAGCTTCCTGAGTGGCTGGGATTACAGCCATGTGCCACCAGACCTGGCTAATTTTGTATTTTTAGTAGAAGTGGGGTTTCTCCATGTTGGTCAAGCTGGTTTTCAACTCCCAACCTCAGGTGATCAGCCCTCCTCAGCCCCACAAAGTGCTGGGATTACAGGCGTGAGCCACCGCACCCGGCTTTATTTTAGTTTTTCTTAAGCACCATACCTGATATGCTGAAATGACTTCTTGAAAATAAAACTGTAATATATGGAGTAGTGGGACCCAGGTGTCTGGAGAATGGAAATTAGTTGCTTAATTTTCTTAACTTCATCACTAAAAAGAGAAAGTATAAAAACTATGTTTCAGATTTAGAGATTTCTTAAAGCTAAGTGGTACCATATCCAGAGTTAGCACAATTTTCATGGTTCTCCACATAGATCAAAGAAATTTTTTAGGAGCTGCATCTTATGGGTGCGGATCATTCCAGAGATGCTGCAATGTTAAAGTTTGCCTTTTTAAATTGTGTACTTAGTCATTTAGTATTATTCAATGGTGTTGGATGTGATTAATGATGAGTATGAGGCTGCTTTGCAGATTTATGCACTTGTGGTATCGTAGTATAAGAATTCAAGTTTTAGCTTCATTGAAAATCAGAAGGCATTATAATTTATTTTAAACCTACAGCCATTCAAAATCCCTTTAAAGTTATATTTCATTCAGCAGTTAGGCCATATCTTAGTAAACCTATTTTTTTGTTTGTGTTAGTTTTGAGTATGTGTGTGTGTGTGTGTGTATGTGTGTGGTGATGAGATCCAAATATAATAATTACATTTTCCCGTAACTATGATCCTTATCTCAATATAATAAGAAACATATGTTATTTTTATTGTCTGTTTCAACATTTTAGCCATATTATATTTGATTTATTGCATATCTAGTAAACAAATTTAATCATTATTTTATCCAAACTCATCATAGAATCATTAATTTAAAAAATTTTTAATTTGATTTCATGGTTACATGTGCAGGTTTGTTATATAGGTAAATTTCATGTCATGAAGGTTTGGTGTACAGATTATTTTGCCACCCAAATAATAACCACAGTACCCAACAGGCAGTTTTTCAGTCCTCACCCTCCTCCCATCCTCCACCTTCAAGTATGCTCTAGTGTATATCTTAAGTGGTACTTATAAGTGAGAACATACAGTATTTGATTCTCTTTCCTTGCATTACTTCAGTCAGGATAATGGCTTCCAGATCCATCCATATTGCTGAAGAGAACATAACATCTCATTCTTCTTTATGGCTGGATAGCATTTCATAGTGTATACCTACTACTTTTTTTTATCCAGTCTACTTTTGATGGACACTTAGATTTATTCCATATATTTGCTATTGTGAATAAAGTTATGACAAACACACATGTGCACATATTTTTATGTTAGAATGAGTTATATGTGTTTGGGCATATATTCAATAATGGGGTTACTGGTGGAAGGGTAGTTCTGTTTTATGGTCTTTGAGAAATTGCCAAATTCCTTTCCTCATTGACTGAACTAATTTACATTCCCACCAGCAGTGTATACACATTCCATTTTCTCTGCAACCTCATCAGCATGTTATTTTTTGACTTTTTAATGACAGCCATGCTGTCTGGTGTGAGATGGTACCTTATTGGGGTTTAGATTTGCAGTTCTTTAATTATTGGTGATGCTAAACACTTTTTCATATGCTTGTTGATCACATGTATGTATTCTTTTGAAAAATGTCTGTTCATGTTATTTTCCCAGTTTTAAAGGAATTGCTCATTTTTTGCTTGTTAAGTTCCTTGTACATTCTCGATATTAGACCTTGCTCAGATGTATAGCTTGCAAATATTTTCTCTCATTCTGTGGGTTGTCTGTTTATTCTCCTGAGAAGAAGTGATTTAGTTTAATTAGGTCAAATTTGTCAATTTTTATTTTTGTTGAAATTACTTTTGGAATCTCATCATGAAATATTTGCCAGTGCCTATGTCCACAATGGTGCTTTCTAGGTTTTCTTCAAGGGTTTTTTTTAGTTTTAGGTTTTACATTTAAATCTTTAATCCATCTTGAGTTTATTTTTGTATATTGTGTAATAAATGGGTCCAGTTTCAATCTTCTGTGTATGTCTACCGAGTTATCCCAGCACCACTTATTGAATAAGGGGTCTTTTCCCCATTGCTTGTTTTTGTCAGCTTTGTCAAAGAAGATTAGATGGTTGTAGGTGTGCCACTTTATTTCTTGGCTTTCTATTCTGTTTCATTAGTCTATGTATCTGTTTTGTTGTTGTTGTTTTTTACCAGTACCATGCTATTGTGGTTATTGTAACCTTGTACTCTAGGTTGAAGTTGGATAATATGATGCCTCCAAGTTGTTCTCTTTGCTTAGGATTATGTTCGCTCTTCAGGTGCTTTTTTGGGTTCATATGAATTTTAGAGTAGCTTTATCTATTTCTATGAAGAATGTCATGGGTAGCTTGATAGGAAGATCATTGATCTGTAAATCACTGTGGGTAGCATGGCCATTTTGAAAATACTGATTCTTCCTATCCATGGGCATGGAATGTTTTCTCATTTGTTTGTGTCATCTTTGATTTATTTGAGCAGTGTTTTGTAATTCTAGTTATAAAGATCTTTCAAGGCCCTGGTTATCTGTATTCTTAAGTATTTTATTTTATTTTATTTTATTTTATTGGGACTATCATGAATTTGATTGCATTCTTCATTCAACACTCAGCTTGGACATTGTTGGTGTATAGAAATGCTAATGATTGTCATAAACTGACTTTGCATCCTGAAACTTTGCTCAAATTGTTTATCAGATCTAGGAGCTTCTGGACAGAAACCATGGGGTTTTCTAATCTTAAAGTCATTAGCCTGTAAACAGTTTGACCACCCCTCTTTCTATTTGGATGCCTTTTATTTCTTTTTCTTGACTAATGGCTCTGGCTAGGACTTTCAGTACTATGCTGAATAGGAGTGGGGAGAGTGGGCATCCTTGCCTTGTTAGATTCTCAAGGGGCATGCTGCTAGCTTTTGCCCATTCAGTATGATGTTGACTGTTGGTTTGCCATAGATGGCTCATATTATTTTTAGGTAAGGATCATTAATTTTTAAGGGTTGAAAGGATAGAGATGAGGACTACAATTCTGCTTGGGAACTATCTGCTTGATTGATTTCTTTTTATATTCAGTGATCTCTGAATATAGTCACCAATCTCTGAATATGATTTTTTTAAGAAGTGTGTTGTTTTTAACTTACTAGGACCCATTGTTATACCTTGTGTTAAATATTTTATGGATTTTTTTTGCCAAATAAACATTATGAATACTAAAATTTTCACAAACCATTTTTGTAAAAAAACAGAATACGTTAAGTCTGTGGTATTGTTCTGATACATTCCAATAAACCTTCAAAACTATGTTTAGTTTCCAGAAGTTGTTCTTAGAAAACTCCTGTTGATTCCTTATTGGGCATTTATTTCTATTTTATTTATAAATCACAATTTTTAAAAATTTACTCATCATTATAGAGATATGTAGATACTTTAACATGTAAATAATCTATAAAAAGGCTAATAAAAACTATATTTACTTTCTTCAGAGAATACATAATCTATTTGATTAAGAACATACAATAGAGAGAAGCATGTTATCTTTCTAGTAATTTCTCTATATCTAGTGATATTTTCTAAATATAATGATATATTCCTATATCTAACAATAGACATTGCCATAATATCATCAGCTTATCTTCACATTATCATGCCACTACAAAAAATGTAATAAAACATGTAACAATTCTTTAATGTTTTCAAAATACATTTTATACATTCTCTAATTTCCATATTTTGAACTTTATTCATTTTGTTTCCAGACTGCTTATGTTTACCTTAATTTCCAAATTTCCTATACATTTTCAGAACCCATTTGCTTAGAGTATAACCAAAAAAAATCATCACATACACAAATTATTTTTACTTTTTTTCTTTATGAATGCATCCATTAATTCTGTGTTGTCTATCAAAATGTATGATATAAACTGATTCACAAGTAATAGAAACCCCTATTTCTACACACAGTACATTTGTAAAAATATGTATAAATATAAAATGTTCAAAATCATGTTAAAAATAGGAATTACTTCCCAAAGATCTCAAGTCATTTTATAAAAATTCCTTAATTAATTTACATTAAGTTTAGTATTTAACCTCCTGTGTAAATGCAGAGGGAATCATCATACCATTATTAAACAATAAATATAGATAATAATACTAACTCTTACTTGCAAGTATTTAACTTTAATTCTATTCACCTAGATTATTTGAAATGAACTACCAATAGACAAAGGAAGTGTATTTATATTTGTAAATAAATCCATGTACTGATAAAGGTTTTTAAAACTATGCAAAGAATTTTGGAGGTGTTATAACTAGTATTTGCGCAGATAAACCAAATTGGTTTAAATAAAAAATACATTTAAACAAATTTGAAGTCTTGAATTGTATTGTTTATTTAGTATAAATATCCCAGCGATGACTGAATAAAAGTATTTTAGCTACTGACTCACAACATTTTGGATTATTTAATGATTCATTTTCAGAGCCCATGGGAGTCAGCCCAGTACTGACTCAAGGCTGAGCAGAATATTTTAAGATAAGCATTGATGGTGTCTTAAAAATGGTTGAATTTTTTTGTTCTAAAAATGTATAAAGACCTACATTTGCCTTTAATTTACATTATCCTGATTTTGAGTGGTGCAGACATAGGGGGTAGATTTATTATTTCTCACTGCATAGAAGAGTTCTGCACTTACTTAAAGTTCAACCTTTGGGAAAAATAGTCAAGACTTTTAAGAATTTTTTTAAAAATTGTTTTTGCTCTTTACATGTAACAGTGCAGAATTGATGGGTTTGAATACAATGATCATCCAATAAAGGTTAATTTTTGACCACATTCCATGCCTAAGAATTTTTGATTTTACTTTAATTGTATTTTTACAATTATCAGAATTTTCTCCCACTCCCCACATATTTTAATGTAAAGACACTTAATTAACTAAAAATAAGTATAATAAATCTAAGTACATCAAAAAATAAATTTAGTAAATAGTAACTATAAATAAATGGGAAACAATAAATTATAGGTATAAATATTTATACATAATTTAAATATATAATTACAAATAACAAATGTGTTATAACAAATATCTATGACATGTTAGGTATTTATCTGTTATAAATTATACATAATTGTGTTTTGCTTTTTAAATTCTTTATGTAATAGCATATCATGCATATCATTCTCTAATCTCCGTTTTAAAATTTAATATTTGTAATTTTGAGTATTAATTTATATAGCTGCATGCAGTTTTACTTTCCTCATTTTTATGTATGTGAATATTTTTGTGTTTATCATAATTTTTATTTATGAATTCTCTGATGAACTTTTAGACATGTAGATTCTTTTTGATATTTCACTGTTACATGCAAGTTTCAATAATTATTTCTGTGCTTGAAACAATCTTTTTTGTTTTTTAAAAAAGTAGAACTTGTTGCTGAATTAGGATTTAGGGCTTCTACATCTTTAACTTTCTTAGGTTTTTCTAAAAATTTTCCCTAATGACATGCATCAGTTTACACTCCACCACTGGTATATAAGAATGCCCTTTGCTCCACATGCTTGCTAATATTTAGAAATGTTAGACTTAAATATTGTTAATCTCATGTTGTGAAATGGATCCTCTTACTGCTCATTTTACTCCATTTTTCAAGATTTATTTTCTGTGATAATGGATATTGCTTCTGACAATTGTTTTCCATTTTCCCACTCGCTGGTGTATGATAAATTTGCTTTCTCTGGCTTATGTTGGCTAGTAGGCTTCCTAATGCTAGCCAATAAATGCTTACAGCAAAAGGCAACACATATATGTGCTGGTCAAGATATTTATTTGTCAGTGCAATAGATTCTCTTTTTGATACAGGACAGATAAACATTTTATATGTTTTACGTTTACATATCTGTTTATATGTTTACATTTGGCTCCATCAGTTTGGGGCTTTGTGCGATATGATCAACAGAACCCTCTTGGAAGTAAAGGATTGAAAATAGATGTTAGCTGTTTTATGTCACTGAGATATACAATTGTTTGCTACCATATGAAAATCCAGTCTTTCTTGACTGTTATACTTTCTTTAAAAATACAAGATGTTAATTAAATTTCTACAACACTTTATAGTTTTTAAAAAAATTTGACATATATTAATGCTCCCCAGTTAATAAATCAGTGCCTAAGATAGTCTTCTGATTTTACAAGTATGGACATTCACACACAGACCGATTTTCTTTTGTATGATGCTTCTCTATCCCTCAATTGCCACTTATTCTACCACCACCACCAATAACAACAACAACAACAAACAAACTGGTAAAAAAAAAAAAAAAAAAAAAAAAAAAAAACCTTTTAAAATAGCTACAACTTTTATATTTTTAAAAAGTATGATAGACAAAATGTTCCCTTTAATAACAGGTAAAAATTTGATTCTCTAGTTTAAATATATTTCTTGGGGAAAATTTTGAAAACATTTTTTTCTTCTGCCTTACATTATTGTCAGATATAAGACTAAACATAGCAATAAAATAAAGTTCTACTTAGGACTTAGGTATCAATGAAGTTTTGCCAATGTACTCAGCATAGTGTCTCGAGTACTCAATCAATTTGTCAATTAGATTCAAGTGCTGAGTTTCTATTATGGGCAATCATGTAAAACTCAGAAAGCAGCTAGTACATTTTTCTCTCAGTTTGTGCCTGCAACATCAAGTAATAAAAATAATCATAAACTGAGTAAACTTGATGTGCTGCTGAAGTCTTTGAGAGGATAAATATAGCAGCCCACAATGTCATTTTCACAGTTACATTTCACACTATAACCACATATTGAGGAAAAAACTTTTAGCTACATAGCAGTCTCTAAAGACTTGTGGTTTTGCTAATACTTTTTAAGATGTGTAATATCTGAAGCACTTAGTAATTAAGGATAAAAATCAGATTGTAATATTTGTAAGAGAATGAAAAATAGAATAAAAATTGTCACTTGATGTTTGTGTATTGATATTCTGTTTGTTGAGGAAATTATTTTGTACTGACCAATACTTATTTATTAATGCATTGATAACCAATGAATTATCTCACTGATCATGAAAAATATATTAACACTTTTAGTTTATTATTTTCATAAAAATTTGAAGGATTAATTTTTGATGGCATACAAATTTCTAACATTGAAACTGTTGTGACAGATTTTCATTTGCTCACTCTAACTTATGATTTATCCCCATCTTTCTGAATCATGTTTGGTAAATGATAACTCATTGAGTCTGGAAAACTAGATTGACTTCCATTTTCTTTTAATAAGAAGAAAGAAAATTTATTCTATTTAGTACTAAAGATACTGTGGTATTGTTTTGTTAACAAGTTCTATTCATTTTGAGCACTTACGGTATTTCATGGACTAGTAACAGTAATGTACAATCTAATTTAAATATAACAGTAAATCTGTAAGTTAGGTATTATTTGCATTTACATATGAATACATTGAAGGGGTTTATGCCTCTCAATATCTTAATTACCTTTTTCATATATTTTACTTATTTATAATTTAAATCAATGTATCTTGACATATAAATAAATAACAAATTACATAAATTAAATAGCACAAGAGGTAGACAGTGAACAAACTTCCTCCTCTCTTTCTGCTAAATAATTACCCTCAACAGAGAAAATGATGGTGAATGCACACATACACACATACACACACACACACACAACTAAATTTAGTAATGTATGTGAAATTAATCTTGGTGAATTCAAATTTCCCTAGATTGCTACTTATTTATCCTAATACCACTTATAGTCTAATTTACTTTCTGCTATTGATTTGATATGGCACATACATAATACAGTCCTACAATTTCATTATAATAGAAAAATTACAAGAAAAAGACAAAAATATGTGCTTACCATTTCCACAATTATTCTGTTATACAGATATGATAACCAATCATCAAGCACATGTTAAATGACATCAGTGGCAGTAGTAGTGTTAATAATACACAATCACAAATGTTTAAAACCCCTAGCTTTCTCTCTTTATGCTAGTATTTTTAAGTGACTGTACAGATTTAAAATACTGAATGTATCATTTATATTGAGACACATTATAACCGGTAAAAACAGAAAATATTATGTTTACTTGGAAGCAGTCTAGGGTCACTGAAGCAGTAGTCTCCTTATCTGAGGTATTACCTGGAGTTCTTTGTCTCACAACCAAGAAAATTAAGGAGCATGGCCACCAAGGGCGAGGTTGGAGTGAAAGTTAACAAGTGAAAGATGAAAGTTCTCTACAGTGGAGAGGGGGACTGAGAGGGTTGCCATCACACAGTTGAATGCAAAAGTTTTTATAAACAAGCTAATGGGTGGGGTTTTTCATTTGCATAAGGCGAAAAAAACATTTTATTTTCATAAGGTGCAAATTACTGTTAACCCCACCCCATCCCTCTAGTATGTATGCAGGCTCTTAGCCTGAGTTACTCCATATTGTTTTACCTCCGTTACTGCGCATGCATCAGATGCTGGAATTTTCCACTCCGGACATGCTTGGTTCTGTGTAACTTATCTATCCAGCTGCAGATCTGTCTTAGGCAAGAACCCTGTGCAAGTTCCCTTATCTGAGTACACCCAAAAAGGAGAGGAATGTGCTCACTGAAGCCTACTGTGTATAGGTGGAGCTTGCTGGTTGGACAAGAACCAAAGTCCTTGGACCTTGCTTCCTTATCAGTGCTTGCAGCTTGATTTCTTCCAGGCTGCTTTTTTGTTGGAAAGACTTCTACTGGGGACCTTGTCCTAAGTATCTGCCTAACTGGTTCCTTTCTCTCTCTTCTCTCAATTTCTAGAAATATAATTATTTTTAAATTTTCTTAAAAAGTCAGTTTAGTGGCAGATAATCCATATACTAAATTCTTATATAAATAAGTTCACATCATCTCTACTTTCTAGTTAGTCTGTTGATCTTTTTGTCTATTCATGTCTCCAAAATATATTAATAGAATTCTAAATTTCTTACATGTTTTTAAATCCAGTAGAATGAGTCTCTCCTCAATCATTTTACGGTTTTTGTTTTTGTGTTTACTTTTGAAACTTAGTTTTCTATATGAAATTTAGAGTCATCTTGCTGTTTCATTCAAAATAGTGTTTAAGCTATATACTAATGTAGGAAGAATGTATATCTTATGATGTTGGTGTCTTCCTATTCAAATTTATATTATATTTCACCATTAGTTCAAATGGTGATGACGTCAACACTTTCTTTCCAATTTTTAAAATCTCCAATTAGCTGATTATCACATTCAATTGCTTACTTTAAAACAACAAAAAAAAACTAATGTATATTTTTAAGTCTCCTTCACATTGCCAAATACACTATTAAATACATTGTATTCTAAGTGATTAATAATACATTATCAATGAGCTACTTTCACAACACTTTTCTCATCTCATTTTTCACAACATTTTTCACAACATTTTTCTCATGTTCTATTATTAGCTAGTGGCTAATAATAGAACATAAAACACAATATCATTTTCAAAAATTAAAGATATATGCAGGAGATTTCTGTTTCCTGGATCAGCATGTAAGAAGTTTGGAAGTTGCTACTCCATCCTCACAATAAACAAACAACTGGAGAAACTGAAAAATCAACAACTCTTTATAGATCCATAAGAGGAACAAGGATACAGGACAACCTACTGCCCCCAAAACTGGAGAGACCAAAAGGACAGATCTAGAGAGAATCACAACTTACAGGGATAGAAACTCATAAGTGTAAACATCTTTAGGAACCAATGCTTTGCAGGAAAACCTGAACTGTAATTGACAAATTGCTGGAAGCTCACTGCGGACTACTCTGAGGGTGAAAATCTCCAGGAGGACCCAGTCACAGGAGAGGATCTATATTTTTGTAAGTTTTATCTCCAGGAGTTTGACCTGGTTCTCACATTGACTATCTAAGAAAAGTCTTTTTATGCTTCTGGCAAGATGAGGGGAAAAGGAACCGTTCTGAAATGCACAAGAGCATTCTGTTCTTAAAGTATTCCCTCAGGAGTGACTATTTAAGCAGAATCTCGCCTACTGGCATTTCAACAGAGCCTAACTAACTGGTGATATGGGAAAATATTCAACTATATCTGGCTCTCATCTTTCTTGTGGAGGAAGGGAAATACCCAACTTCAGCCAATTCTAGCTATTCTGTCTCTCTTAAGGCGAGGGAGGGCAGAAGGTGAGAGGTATTTGTAGTTGACAGCCCAGGGGCACAGGCACACTAGAATATTTAGATCTTATTGTAGGGCTATAGACTGCTTCTCCACACCCACCCCATCTCCTTGCACCTTAACATGTCACTACTAAAGGCCTGCTACCAGAGTTCCTTTTACGCCATATATCATGTCTGACTATCAAGAACATATTGTAAGGCACACCAAAAGGCAAATAAAATGGAATAACAACATACTTGTTCCATAGTCTGAAAAAAGAGACATAATCAAAAGCTTATGGTCACCCTAAAGTCTACACAGCAATGCTTATAGCAGCTTTATTCATAATGCCAAAGCATAGAATCAACCAAAATATATCTTCAGGTGAATTGATAAATAAACTTGGTATATCCAGAAAATGGAAAATTATTCAGTGTTGAAAAAAATGAGCTATCAGTCCATAAAAAGACATGGAAGGGGCCGGGCATGGTGGCTCACACCTGTAATCCCAGCACTTTGGGAGGCCATGGCAGGTGGATCGCTTGAGGTTAGGAGTTTGAGACCAGCCTGGCAAACATAGTGAAACTCCATCTCTACTAAAAATACAAAAACTTAGCTGGGCATGTTTGCAGGCACCTGTAGTCTCAGCTACTGGGGAGGCTGAGGCAGGAGAATTGCTTGAACCCAGGAGGAGGCGGAGGTTGCAGTGAGCCTAGATCATGCCATTGTACTCCAGCCTGGGCAACAAGGGTGAAACTCCATTTCGAAAATAAATAAATAAATAAATAAATAAATAAATAAATAAATAAATAAGAAAAAAAAAGGAGGAATCTTAAACTAATACTACTAAGTGAAATAATCCCATCTAAAGAGGCTACATACTATATGACCCCAACTACATGAAATTCTGGAAAAGGTAAACTACTGAAACAGTAGAAATAGTGGTTTCCAATAGTTGTGAAGGGCTGAATATATGGAGAACAGAGGATTTTTATGGCAGAAAAAATACTCTGTAAGATATTAAACTAATAGTTATATGTGATAATACATTTTTCCAGCCTCATGGAATGCACCACACCAAGAGTGGACCCCAATGTAAACTATGGATGCTGAGTGATAAAAATGTTTCAATGTAAGTTCATCAATTGGAACAAATAAGTCACTTTAGTGTATACAATTCTAATTTTAGTGTAAAATTCTAATTTTATTTAGGATAAGGCTAAAATTCTTACTTTTAGTGTATATATTGACAATGAAGAAGGCTATGCATGTGTGGGGACATAATGTATATGGGGAGTCTTTGTGTCTTTCTGTCAATTTTCCGTACCCAAATCTGCTATAAAATAAATAGTTTATTTTAAAAAACACATGCACACAAAACAACAACATGCATGTTATTAGTACTCATTGAAACAAAATACATAAATTAAACACAATGGAAATGTTGGCCATGAGTGGATGAGAGTATGTATGGATTAGAAGGGTGAAAGACAGTAAATAAATGAAAGGAAGGAATGAAAGAAGAAAAAGAGGAAAGGAGGGCAGGAATAAGAGAGGGAAGGAGGAAAGCAAGAAGGTAAAAATGGACGGGAAGGAAGAATGGATGAAGACAAGATGAAAGAATGAGTGATGATGTACAAAAATGTATGCTGTGACTACTTTTCACTCAACACTGAAGTAGCCTACAGTCTGCGTTTCAATGCAAATACTTCTAATATTTTCCCCAAATATGAGAATTGCTCTTTGGTTTGATCAGATACATTTTACAATAGTAAGAATTTATACATCTATCTTTATTTTATTGATATTTTAAAAATCAAGAATACATATTAGATTTTATCAAGTTTCTGTTCATGTTTAATAATAGCCTTACTAATATTGAAGGAAACCTGAAACCTGAGAATATACACGATATAATAGATCATTTTTGTAATGAGTTTCTAAATTTTATTTCCTAACATTTTCTTTTTGATCTTATGTCAATTGCCATATATGATATTGGCTTGTAGTCTTCTCAGTGTTTCTTTAGGTTTCAATGCCATACTTCTTTCAGAAAATGAAATTGAGAGTTTTCTACCCACTCCTCTACCATGTTCTGGAAGTATTAACATACCATAGAAATTACCTGACCTGAATGTTTCTTAAAGTTTCTTTATGAAAATATATATAACTAATCATTTTTGGAGAAAATGATTAATCTTTTATTATATTTTAGTGTGGGGTACAGCTGGTTTTTGGTTACATGGATAAGTTCCTTATTGGTGATTTCTGAGATTTTGGTGCACCCATCACCCAAGCAGTGTACACTGTATCCAAAATGTAGTCTTTTATCCGTTACTGCCTTAACCCCTTCCAGAGCCCCAAAGCCCAATATATCATTCTTTTTTCTTTGCATCTCTATAGTTTACCTCCTACTTCCCAATAAGAGTATGCAATGTTTGGTTTACCATCTCTGAGTTACTTCACTTAGAATAATGGCCTCCAGCTTCATCCAAGTTGCTACAAAGACCATTATTTTGTTACGTTTTATGACAGAGAAGTGTTCCATGGTGAATATATACCACATTTTCTTATCCACTTGTTGGTTGATGAGCATTTAGGTTGGTTCTATATTTTTGCAGTTGCAAATTGTGCTTCTATAAGAATGTATGTGTATGTTTTTCTTATATTAGCTTTCATATATCTGTCCTTTGGGTAGACACTGAGTAATGGGATTGCTGGATTGAATGATAGTTCTACTTTAGTTCTTTAAAGAATCTCTATACTGTTTTCTGTAGTGGTTATACTAATTAATACTTCACCAGCAGTGTAAAAAACTGTTCCCTTCTAACTACGTCCACACCAACATCCATTACTTTTTGATTTTTTTGATTATGACAATTCTTGAAGCAATAAACTGGCATCTCATTGTGGTTTTGGTTTGCATTTCCGTGATAATTAGTGATGTTGAGCAGTTTTTCATATGTCTGTTGACTGTTTGTATATCTTCTCTTGAGAATTGTCTATTCATTTCCTTTGCCCACTTTTTGGTGTGATTGTTTATATATATATTTTTTTTTCTTGCTGATTTGTTTGATTTCCTTGTAGATTCTGAGTATTAGTCATTTGTTGGATGCATGGTTTGCAAATATTTTCTCCCACTCTGTGGGTTGTCCTTTTACTCAGCTGATTACTTCTCTTGCTGTGCAAATGCTTTTAGTCTAATTAGGTCCCATTAATTTATTTTTGTTTTTGTTGCATTTGCTTTTGAGTTCTTAGTCTTGAATTATTTGCTTAAGCCAATGTCTAGAAGAGTTTTTGTTGTTGTTGTTGTTATTATCCTCTAGAATTTTTATGGTTTCATGTTTTAGATTTAAATATTTCATCTATCTTGAGTTGATTTTTATATAAGGTGAGAGATGAAGATCCAGTTTCATTCTACATGTGGCTTGCCAGTTTTCCCAGCACCATTTATTAAATTTTTACATGGTGCATTATGCATCCGTATGCTTCTGTGAAGAAATATCTGAGACTGGGTAGTTTATAAAGAAAAGAAGTTTAATTGACTCACAGTTCTGCATGGCTTGGAGGCTTCAGGAAACTTAAAATTATGGCAGAAGGCATCTCTTCACAGGGTGGCAGGAGAGAGAATGAGTGCCCAGCAAAGGGGAGGCTCCTTATAAAACCATCAGATCTCATAAGAACTCACTCACTATCAAGAGAACAGCCTGAGGGCAACCACCACCCATGATCCAATTACCTCCCTCCCACAACATATGGTGATTACAAGAGCTGTAATTCAAGGTGAGATTTTGGCAGGGACACAAACCATATCACATGTTATCTGTTTTCTAGATTCAGATTTAGTAAATTTAGAGAGTCCCCTTTAAAGGTCTGATAACTTTTGTAAGCATTTAGCAAAGGGGCTATGACTGATTTTCTCTTTTATTACTATACATTTATTTAATAGATGTGGATAAATTGTTCTGCCATATTAGCTAATATTTTTATGTTATAATTTTATTTAAAACATTTTTGGCTATTAGAGTTATAAATTTATTTTAATACTTCTAATATAATAGTTGATATTTTATTAATGCCTTCCTTTTGACTTTTTTGTTAATTTTGTTGTTTTTGTAACTGAGTTGACTGCATAACCATCACAATTTCATTGATATCTATTAACTTATAAAACCTAGGAGTTAAAAAAATGAATATTTCATAGGTCATTACTTTGTTGTCATTTCATAGTTTCTGATACAGAGTATTTCACTTTGGTATAATATATTCTAGGCATTCAGAAATTTTAGATATGTTATATTCTTTATCCATGATTTAGGAGAAAGTTTTCTGTTTTGTTTTGTTTTCTGTTGTGTTAATAAATTTATAAGCAAATGTTGCTTTTTCATTACTTTCTGTGTTATTGTTAATTTATGCATGTATTTTCTATTGAAATAAAATGATTTTTTCTATACTTTCATTAATCATTATTTTAGAAATATTCTATATTCCAATATATTTTACATTGCCTATTTAACTGTCATGAGTTAAAATGTTAATTAAAATCTATTTTCTATTATTAATGTGTTTCTTTTTTTTTTTTTTTTTTTTGAGACGGAGTCTCGCTCTGTCGCCGGGGCTGGAGCGCAGTGGCCGGATCTCAGCTCACTGCAAGCTCCGCCTCCCGGGTTTACGCCATTCTCCTGCCTCAGCCTCCTGTGTAGCTGGGACTACAGGCGCCCGCCACCTCGCCCGGCTAGTTTTTTGTATTTTTTTAGTAGAGACGGGGTTTCACCGTGTTCGCCAGGATGGTCTCGATCTCCTGACCTCGTGATCCGCCCGTCTCGGCCTCCCAAAGTACTGGGATTACAGGCTTGAGCCACCAGGCCCGGCCATTAATGTGTTTCTATTACTATTTTATGTCATGTAGTTTTTAAGCGTCTATGTTGATAAGTTGATTTTTTTCATGACTACTATACATAAACATCATCTGTTCTGTATGGGCCATGGTCAATGTTCTAAGAGAGAGTAAACACTGCTCTACACTTCTGCAGACATTTATGGAGTAAAAGATTAGCATAAAATGTGTTAGTGAACACCTAGTTTGTTAAATTAACAAGAATTCCTGGGCCCAGGAAGTACGCTACAGAGTGTGCATACAGAGTATGAGGGACAAGGTGTGCATACAAGGGGCTCTAGAAAGAACTTTGCTACTAGGAATGATTATGTGACAGTCTTACCTTTCCACAGGCATACACAGTTCAATTGAAACAACTCTCTGTTACTAAAAAGAAGGAAATGAATCTCCAGAACTATTTGTTCATATCTCTTAAAAATGATAACCCAAGATCAGATAGAGTTGGTGGTAAAGAGCATCATGAGAAAACTTTTGCTGTCTCACAGTTGCAAAGATTAGTGGAGGCTTTTGCCAGTGATATGAATTATGCTAACTTTTGCATAGAATAAGATACTGCATGCAATGTATGCACAAGTTAAGATAAGTTCATTAGTGAGGATTCCAATCCAGTGTGACTGGTGTCCTTATAAAAAGGGAAAATTTGGACAGAGACACACATAGAGGAAAGGAGATGTAAAGAAACACAAAAAGAATACCACATGAAGATGAATGATTGGAGTGCCGCATCTACAAGCCAAGAAACGTCCAAAAGGTCAGGTGCGGTGGCTCATGCCTATAATCCCAGCACTTTGGGAGGCCAAGGTGGGTGGATCATTTGAGGTCAGGAGTTTGAGACCAGCCCGACCAACATGGTGAACCCCTGTCTCTACTAAAATGCAAAAATTAGCCGGGCATGGTAGTGGGCATCTGTAACCTCAGCTAGCTACTCGGGAGGCTGAGGCAGGAAAATAGCTTGAACCTGGGAGGCAGATGTTGCAGTGAGCCGAGATCACACAATTGCACTCCAGCCTGAGCAACAGAGAGAGAGACTCTGTCGGAAAAAAAAAAAAAAAAAAAATCAAAGATTGCCAGAAAACCATCAGAAGCTAGAAAGAAGAAAGGAACAATTTCCCTATGGGTTTCAGAGGTAGCATGGTTCTGTCAACACTTTGATTTTGGACTTCTAGCCTCCAGAATTGTGAGACAATATATTTCTCCTTTTTTATGCCACCCAGTTTGTGGTCATTTACTGTGACAGCCCTAGAATACTAATATGCTCAATGTTGCCATTTGGATCTGGTACAAAGAGAGAGTAACACAAACGTGTCAGTTTTTATAAATCTTATGAGAGATATTAAAATAAGAATGTTTTACTATTAGCTTTGTAATGATGGGGGGAACAAAGGTCTTACTCATTCTTTGTCCTTAGCAAACACCCAGGAATGCAACAAATAGATGTTAAATTATGTATTATTTGATTATAGTGATTAAATATACTTTAAAGTAGAAATACAAAACATTTTTATTAAACTTATCTGGCCAGGGACTTTTCTAAACATTTCATATAAGGCATTTACTCTTCATCAGCACCTTATGATCTTAACATTATTATTATGCATAGTTTACAAATGAGAAAACTGTCTACAGAGAGTTTGAATAATTTATTTAATTTGGTTAATGAAATTATTCAAACCAAACCAATAATTTTCTTAATTTGCTTCATTAAATCTCTTACAGTTATAGAGTTTATTCATAGGAAATCCGAGTTTTGACTGTTAGTTCTTTGGTTCTAATTTCTGTGACTTTCTAGTTATAGATGTAGATCCTTCACCAAAATCTCATGAAAAATGATACTATTGACCATGCTGGAGTGTAAAAATAATCAGGAGTATAAGAAAGTGCACTGTCAGCAAAGTTAAAATGTGACACTAAAATGGAAACCCAAATTGAAAAAATCAGTTATTGAATGTATATAACAAATTGTCTATCTGAGTAAAGTTTTGCATCTTCTAACTGGGTAAAGTTTTGTATCTTCAAAATGACTCTTATTTACATTTCAGGGGAATTTGAAGGGATGATATCAATCAATTTGTGAATATATTTTTAGTAATACCTCCAATAAAAGATGGTTATAAAAGATTATAATAAATTCATAAAAAATCTAAAATTGATTTTAAAATGATTTTGCATTCAAGATATTTTAAGCTAAATATTATCTTGAAATGTTGTATGCAAGTCAACATTTTAATAATCTAAATCGTATTATAAAGTATTACAACAGCCACCTTTCCCCTCATTTAAAGGGATTCTAAAGACAATGTATTCACAAAATAAAAATTTAGTCAATCCAAACTGTACAAGAGGACTTTTAAAAGTTTGTGGAGCAGAGCTTTCAATGGACACAGGTTCTTCCATTCTGTGGTGTGGAGAATGATGGCCCTCTTCTCACAGCTCCACCAGTAGGAACTCTATGTGCAAAGTCCAACTCCACATTTCCCTTCTGCCCTGCCCTAGCAGAGGCTCTCCATGGGACTCCACCACTGCAGCAAACTTATGCCTAGATATCAGGCATTTCCATACCTCTTCAGAAAGTTTGTGGAAAAAATGGAATTAAAAGATAAAATGAAAAATGTAAATTTCATTTTTCAACATGAGCTCCATCAAGTTCAAGGAACCTCTGTAAGCAATGATACCAGTCACTTAGTCCATCCCTAAAAAATTAGCGTCTTCGGAATTCAATCATGTCAATTCAGTTGTTGTTGTTGTTGTTGTTGTTGTTGTTGTTTTTACATTAACTGAAGAAAAATTAGTGTGCGTTAAAGATATTTCAGATTGAGAAACAACAAAAAAAAAAAGGTAGAAAGAGTCAAGTCAGGACCATAAGTTGAATGCCTAGTGATTTCCCATTGAAACTTTCTCAAAATTGCCCTAGTTTAATGAGAGAAATAAGCAAGAGCATTTTCATGGTGAAGGACTCTCTGGTGAAGTATTCCCATATGGTTTTCCACTAAAGATTCAGCTAAGTTTCTCAAAACACTCTCAATGATAAGCAAACGTTGTTCTTTGGCCCTCCAGAAAGTAAAAAATTAAAATACCTTGAGCATCCCAAAAAACTGACATAACGTTTGTTCTTCACCAGATCGCTTTTTTCTTGACTGAGACACTTCCACCCTTTGGTAGCCAATGCTTTAATCATGGTTTGTCTTCAGGATCATACTGGTAGAGCCATGTTTCATCTCATGTTACAACTCTTGGAAGAAATGCTTCAGCATCCTGATCCTACTTGCTTAAAATGTCCATTGAAAGCTCTGCTCCTGTTTGTAGTTGATCTGGCTGCAACAGTTTTGGCACCCATTGAGCAGAAAATTTGCTCAACTTTAATTTCTCAGTCAGAATTGTGTAAGCTAAACCAATGAAAATGTCAATGGTGTTGGCTAATGTTTCCACTGTTCATCTTTGGTCCTCTTCAATTAGAGTACAAAGACAATGAATTTTTTCTTGAAAATTGATGTGGATATTCTGCCCCTGAAAACTTCATCTTCAACATTGTCTTGTCCCTTCTTAAAATGAGTTATCCATTTGTAAACTGCTGAATTCCTGGGGGCATTGTTTTAATAAACTTTATGTGCAGCATCAATGAGTTATCATTTTATTAGTTTGTTTTCACACTGCTATAAAGAAATACGCAAGACTGGGTAATTTATAAAGGAAAGAGGTTTAATTGGCTCACAGATCCACATGGCCAGGAGATGTCAGGAAATGTACAATCATGTTGGAAGGGGAAGGAAACACCTTCTTCACAAGGTAGCAGGAGAGAGAAGTGAACAAGACAATAACTACAAAACACTTATAAAACTATCAAATCTTGTGAAAACTCACTCACTATCATGAGAACAGTATGGGGAGAACCACCTCCATCATCCAAACACCTCCCACCCGTTCCTACTGAACACTTGGGGATTACAGTTCAAAAGAGATTTATCTGGGGACACAAACCCTAACGATATCATTCTGACCCTGGCCCATTCCAAGTCTCATGTATTTTCACATTTCAAAACCAATTATGTCTTACCAAAGTCCTTTAAGTCTTAATTCATTTCAGCATTAAATCAAAAGTCCACTATCCAAAGTCTTACCTGAGACAAGGCAAATCCCTTCCAGCTGAGAACTTGGAAAGTAAAAAGCAAGATAGTTACTTCCTAGATACAATGTGGGTACAGAGATTGGGTAGATGTTCCCATTCCAAATGGGAGAAATTGACCAAAATAAATGGGGTTACAGGCCCCATGTGAGTTCAAAATCCAGTGGGGTAATCATTAAATCTTAAAGCTCCTAAATAATCTCCTTTGCCCAATGGCTTAAAATCAAGGCACACTGATGCCAGAGGTGGACTCCCATGGTGTTGGTCAGCTCCACCCCTGTGGCTTTGCAGTGCACAGCCTACCTCCTGGCTGCATTCATGCAGTGATATTTAGTGTCCACAGCTTTCCCAGCTGCATGATGCAAGCTGTTGGTGGATCTTTCATTCTGTGGTGTGGAGAATGATGGCCCTCTTCTCACAGCTTCATCAGGTAGTGCCCCAGTAGTAACTCTATGTGAGGGCTCTAACTCCACATTTCCCTTCTGCCCTGCCCTAGCAGAGGCTTTCCATAGGGTTTCACCCCTGCAGCAAACTTCTGCCTAGACATCAGGCATTTCCATACATTTTCAGAAATCTAGGTGGATGTTCCCAAACCTCAATTCTTGACTTCTGTACATCTATAGACCCAACACCAATTGGAAGCTAGCAAGGTTTGGGACTTGCACCCTTTGAAGCAACGGCCTGAGCTGTAAGTTGGACCCTTTTCGTCATGGCTGGGACCTAAAGCACCAAGTCTTAAGACCGTACGAAGTAGCAAAGCCCTGGGTATGGCCCATGGAACCATTTTTTCCTCCTGTGCCTCTGGGCCTGTTATGGGAGGGGCTGCCGTGAAGATCTCTGACATGCCTGGAGACATTTCCCCCATTTTCTTGGTGATTAACATTTGGCTCCTTGTCACTTACGCAGATTTCTGCAGCTGGCTTGAATTTCTCCTCAGAAAATGGGTTTTTCTTTTCTATTGCATCATCAGGTTGCAAATTTTCCAAACTTTTATATTGTGCTTCCCTTTTAAAAGCATGTTCCAATTTCAGGTAATCTCACTCAGGGCCAAAGTTCCACAGATCTCTAGAGCAAGGGCAAAATGCTGCCAGTCTTTTTAGTAAAGCATAGCAAAAGTGACCTATACTCTAGTTTACAAGAAGTTTCTCATCTCCATCTGAGACCATGCCAGCCCGGATTTCATTGTCCACATAATTATCAGCATTTTGGTCAAAACCATTCACCAAGTCACTAGGATGTCCCGAACTTTTCTATCTTCTTCTTCCTAGATTCTTCCTAGATCTATCTTATTCCTAGATCCAAACTGTTTCAACCTCTCCCTGTTACCCAGTTCCAAAGTCATTTCTACATTTTTGGCTATTGTTATAGTAGAACACAACTCTCTGCAGTACTATTTTAGTCTGTTCTCTCTCTGCTATAAAAAATACCCAAGACTGGGTAATTTATAAAGGAAAGAGGTTTAATTGACTCACAGTTCTGTATGGCTGGGGAGGCCTCAGGAAACTTACAATCATGGCTGAAGTGGAAGCAGTCACCTTCATTACAAGGCAGCAGGAGACAGATGAAATGAACAAGAGAGGAACTACCAAACACTTATAAAACCATCAGATCTTTCAAGAACCCACTCACTATCTAAAAAACAGCATGGCTGCAATTGCCCCCATAATCCAGTCACCTCCCACCAGGTCTCTCCTTAACACCTGGAGATTACAATTTGAGATGAGATTTGAGTGGGGACACAAAGCCTAACTATATTACTCTTTCTTCCATCCAAACTTCATGAAGTTGATGTTTGCTCACACTTCAATTTTAGCAGAATTCACATTGCTTTGATAGGGACTCTTAGAACTGATGGTTTATCCTTTTCAGTGCCTCTAATCATATTCTGTTCAGACATGTTATAGCAAGTTAGTACAAGTTTATTTTAGTACAAAATATTTAAAATCTATGCACAGTTTTTTCATAATATAAATTGTACATGAACTTCTTAGAGACCCCTTTTATATATTTTCCAGTTATATTTGCTGTCCCAATTTAAAGCTGAAATAAATAAGACTTCTATTTATATAGGCTTAGAATTACATTATAAATATTTAAGAGGCTAAAAATACAGTTTAAAATTTAATTTGATATAAATAGTCTTGGTAAATATAAGTGATACATAAGTAAAAAGTTAAATGGGAAACTTTTTGATAATTAGGATTATATTTTCAAATAAATCTATCTCTGAAAAAAATATTGTCCCAACATTATGAAATAAACAGCCTAATAATTCATCTTTAACATTTTTCTTGCATCATCATATTTTGAAACATTATTGAGAGATCTCAGGTACCCAGTTTGAAGTTCCTTCATGCATGCAGTCTTACCAAAACTAAAATAAAATTTCAAGGGGCCTTGTCAGTTGGAACTGATTTTGCAGCCACTTCCTCTAATGATCGTCTTGGTGATGCTTGACTAGTAGTTATGTGTCCTCAAATTGGAGGGATAACTGGGCTCTGTTTGGCTTCCTCCACTTGTTCTGCCTCCTGGAAACTACAAATAAGCTGGGAGAAAATATAGACCCAATAGCATTTCTTTCTCTTCTATTAATAATTAATATGTGAGACTGCCTAATGTTCAATATTTCAAAACTGCTGTTTTATACATTTTGTCATTTTTCAGTTGTTTTAGGAAGGAGGGTAAACTCAGTTTTTGTTCTTCTAAATTGGTAGGAAACACACATGTGAGAGAAGACAGAATTTTAAGGACACAAAAGATATGCTCAATAATAACACAATCTAACATAAGATCCGGTAAGGTGTGAATAAAAATATTATTTTATCATTTTCTGCCTAGGCATTCGGTGTTGAGGAATGTTTTGAGCTTGATAAGAAATTTCCATTCCAACTATGCAGCCATAAAAAAGGATGAGTTTGTGTCCTTTGTAGGGACATGGATGCAGCTGGAAACCATCATTCTCAGCAAACTATCGCAAGAACAGAAAACCAAACACCGCATGTTCTCACTCATAGGTGGGAACTGAACAACTAGATCACTTGGACTCGGGAAGGGGAACATCACACACCGGGGCCTATCACGGGGACTGGGGAGAGGCGAGGGATTGCACTGGGAGTTATACCTGATGTAAATGACGAGTTGATGGATGCTGACGAGTTGATGGGTGCAGCACACCAACATGGCACAGTATACATAAGTAACAAACCTGCATGTTATGCACATGTACCCTAGAACTTAAAGTATAATAAAAAAAGAAAGAAAGAAAGAAATTTCCATTCCAAAAGATCAGGTCTGACAATACATTTTTGTGTGAAAGTAATATACATTTTCACCAGTGTTTTTTTTTTTTTTTCATATTCTTTTCTAATTTGGTTAGTAATTACAAAGGTAGACGACCTTTACCTTAAATGTCCTTGACATTCCCTTTCCCAAATAATAGAGTCACAAAAGAAAATCAGTTATAATACATTTTAAATACAAAGATGTGGTTGAAATAAAAATATTCAAGATAATTATTATTTTTATTGTATAATTCCTGGTACTGTGAAACGGATTGTAGATAGATAAGCATTACATACAATAATTTGCCCATAACAACCTCATGTGTTAGCCTGTATAAATATTGTAAAGAGAAATATTACCATTGTACAATATGGTATTTGTTATCATGTGAGAATAAAATGTTTCTTGAATGCAGACATGCTGGATACATAGTATCAGGATTATTTTATTTAAATTTTATTTTTTTCAAACTGACTCAGCTAAAACATAGTCATATTTTGGCAATTCCCATTTCAAAAATAAATAAGATTTAAATTTCAAGTTTCCTTTTCAAATACGAGGTTGCCTTCATGAAACATTTATAGTAAATGATAAAAAATTATTTTTTAATATAACACCTTGCTTCCTGAGAAGACTATGAAAAGCATTGTATTTTCATAAAAAAGCAATTTCCCACCCCCTCCAATAAAGAGTGCTATGGCTTTGTCTGGTTTTACACAATGTCAACAAAGGCACCAACACTAAGACAATTATTCCTGTCCTCAGCAAAATTTTCCTTATGTTTCTTTCTCTGCATGTCTAAACCTAAGACCATAGTTTAAAACACCAGCAGTAAATGTAATGGGTAAAATTGAATTGGAAAACATGCTTTTAATATGTCTCTCAAATTCTAGATGATTATTTTACCTGTTTTAAGACAAAATGAAGCTAGTTATAAGATAGTAATGCTTATATGTTATGAAGGATGCTATCTATAAAGGCTGGAGAATATATGAAATTATTTCTTTTAGAATATAAAGATGGTAATGACTCATAATATTTTGAAATTTTTTTCTCTCATAAATTGTTTTTTTCTGTGGAAAAATAAATTCGTTATTTGAGATGAGATTAGGCATTTATTTGTAAATAAATTTTCATAAAATAGCAATCATGAAATAAAACTAAAATGTACATAGAATCAAATGACACATCTGTAAAAAACGCATTCTCATTTTTAAATCAGTAATAATAATGAAAAAACAATAATAATTCTAAAAGTATCATAACATGTTGGACAAGTAAAAGAATATATTATATAATGGGCTTATGTCAACAGTTATTTTTCCAGTGTTTTTAATAAAAATATTTCATTATCAAAATACCCATTTACTTTAGTTCTAAAGCTACTAATTAATTCTAAATAAATACATTCAATTGTACTAAAGACATATGCTATTTAAATATACTGTATTGTGTTTTAATAGTGAGTTTATTTTTAATAAAGCAAATAATAAATGCCATATAGGTTGGTGCAAAATTAATTTTGTTTTTTGCCATTGCTTTCAATGGCAAAGACTGCAATTACTTTTGTACCAACCTAATATTTCCTTTTTACAAATTAATGAAATGATAACCAATGTAACAGTGTACCTTGATTCCAATGGTTAATCGAGATTTGTATTCTACACACAAGACAGAAGAAGCAGTGGCAGGTTTACCTCAATGGTTCAGAAATGAACAAGATGAGATGCTATGCTTGAAGTTCATTCATTCCCCAGGTAATTCTAGGTGTCTAGTACATGCTTGGAATATAATTGTGAATTTGAATTCAAATACTTTTTGCTGTCATGGATTTGCAGTGTAATGGGAAAGAGACATTAATTGAATTTTTATATGAAATTGTGACCATGGAAAGATATTTTGAAGGAGAAATTCATAGTGATGTGAGGCCTATATTAGAGAGAATGATTAGTCAGAATATCATAGAAGTATTTATTAGATAAATGAATTTGAACTACATTGAATGAAAATAATCTATAAAAAAGAGGAGAGAAGATGATTCTAGACAGAGGAGACTTGATGCATACAGGACCTATAGTCAGAATGAACCAAAAGTACATACAGATTTGAAAGGGGTTTAGGATATTGGAGAGAATAGGCAGCAGAATGGCCTGACATGAAGCTGGATGATATCTTAGAGTATCACACAGCGTTAACTATGAAGGAACTTGTGTTTCGGGTTAAGTATTTTTACCTTTATTTTTTGAATAAGGAAAGTACTATTTTCCTTTCATGATGAATAAAATGATTGATTTTCCCGTTAAACATGAACATCTTGCAGTAAGTGTAGAGAATGGATAGTAGAAGTTATTAAAGAAATAAATAATTCCAGTGATACTTCAAGAATATACCTAAGAGATGATGATAGTTCGATTATATAGTAGCAGTAGTGACATAGATAAGCAAAGATATTTGAGAAATAATTGGAAAGTAAAATTTATACAATGTAGGTATCTATGATAGAAATGAGAGAATTCCCCAAAGTTTAAAGCAATAGCAGGCACTGAACCATAGACTAAAGTATTTGAACTAGATGAATTTGGCCAAACAAAACTACTTAGTATTGAAAGTTGGTGGGGACCAGGCATGGTGGCTCATGCCTGTAATCACAGCATTTTGAGAGGCCAAGGTGGGAGGATGACTTGAGCTCAGGAGTTCAAAACCAGCCTAATCAACAAAAAGAGACCCCACATGTAAATTATAGTTTTAAACATGACCCCTGAGCTTTTGACTCAAATCTTTTCCTTTTGTATTTCTCATAAAATTTACCAATGGCTTCAAACTTCATAAATTAGCTGTTAATTTAAAAGCCAACATTACTGTGAGAGAAAGCTTTAGGAGTACCCTGAAGTTCATTCCACCAATTGTATTATGTTACTATTTTTTAAGACAGAGACTCACACTGTTACCGAGGCTGGAGTTCAGTGGCACAATCATGGTTCACTGTAGCCTCAAACCCTTAGGCTCAAACAATTTTCTTGCCTCAACCTCCTGTATAGCTGGGATTACAGGTGTGTGCCACTATGCCTACCTGATTTTTTAAAGTTTGAAATCATTGGTTAATTTTATTAGAAATGAATATGCAATTCCAGGAAGATATATACTAGAAATATAAGGTAAAAATCTGAGTCAAAAGGCCAGGGGTACATGATTAAAGCCATAATTCACATTAAAAGATCAATATTTTTATAGTGTGAATGAATAAACAAATGAGGTAAAGAATAGCGATCAGTGTCATTGTAGGTAGTCAAGTGGTTTAGGGTGAGAACATATTTTTCTGATAAAATATTGACACAGCTATAAGAAAGTTACTTGTAGTCACTGAAAGAGTAATTTTAGGGAAATTACACTGCAGGAACAAGAGAAGAAATAGTAATAAAATAAAATGTAGCATGACTATTATCATGTGAAATAAAGTAAAACAAAAAGCAAAAATAGCCATTGTCTGGTAAAAGTCATTAAATTTAGTAAAAATTACTTTTTTCTCTACCTAGTATCAGCAATCTAAATGTTCACATTAATATAAATACTTCTATGTTATGGTTCCTAAATATTATTTTGTCAAATAGTTTCAGTGCTCATTTAGTTTATTGTGTTTTATATTGTCAAATAATTACATGGTAGAATTGCATATGATGATGACCTTTACATTTATTACTCTGTTGGGAGCAATATTATTTCAGAAGAATGTGATTGGTTTTTCTAAGAATATGCAATATTTCTGTGGCTGAACTATTATAAAATTTGAGCTTTTATCTTAATATCTTCTCCTTACATTTTCATTGTTCAAAGTCACCTATACTATTTTACTTATACTTCATTCTAGTATATTAGATTAAAACCTCTGCTCTTAGAAAAGAAAGAAAATATTGGATAAATTATATAAATAAATTTCCTACCTGGTTTTATGCTATTGTAGCACTATTGGATAATTATTTTTTTTCAGATAAAGAGCATGTACAATCCATCTCAATTCATTTTCTGCTAGGTTTATGTATTCGTGTGTGTGTATGTGTGACAATAGCATTGAGAATTGTTCACAATCTCCATTGTGTCTCTGTTAGGAAGTGGGTCAGAAAACAACATAGAGAGCATTAGCTATTAAGGGGAACGTTTCACTTCAAGTAAGTTGTCTTATTTGTCGATTCCTTTTATACCACGAAGACACATCACTTTGTATGTATTATTTGTCTGATAAGTGTACTTTAAAAGGATCCCAGTATAGCTTTGATGTAACTGATGTAAACATTGGCTTTGATGGGAAAACACTTTGCTCCTATTAAACTTAAAAAGCACACATCTGAAGGTTGAAGTGTTCGAGGAACATGGAAGCTGCCTGGTGCTTTTTAGCTTCCACCTGCCATGCGTTACTGCTTTGAAATATTTATGTCCCTCATTGTTCTGTCCAGTATAAGAAATCCTTGTTAACATTTAGACATAATTTAGGACACATTTCATAAGCAAACTGTTAAATATTTATGCCTGGTGCTCATTACTTACCAAGCACTTCACGTATGCACCCGTGTTTCAATTATTAATGAAGAGTTTGGACAGACTTGTTTTTATCGATCTGTTTTTCTGAAGATTAATTTTTTCATATTTTTCCATAATAATATCCTGAGTTGTTGATTGCTTGGTTTAGAAATATTGTCTCTTTCTTTGATACTAAATTTGTTTTGTGCTTAGTTTTCTTGAAAAGTTGATTTAAGAAGAGGAAAATGATAATATGAAATTAAATCCTTGAGATAAATGCATACAAACCTGTGTGCACATGTGTGAAATGTCTACGTTTAACAAAAATATTAGTTTATTTTTGAAAAGGAAATATAATTCAATATTTAACAAGGACATTTATGAGATTGTATAGTCTTTTAAGCCATATATGGCTAACTGTAATACCATCTGTAAATATAATGGATAATAATACTCTTTATTTGTTTGGTTAATACAGATAGAAGGCTCTTACCCACGGTTACATAAGTGGACCCATCTGAGCAAAGAAAGAAAGATGCATTCTTAATATAATTTCCACCTTCAAACAAAATTTTGGCTGATGATTATCTCTTTCAGATATGTACTTTTATGAAATTAAAACTTTTAATATAATTTAAGCTGAATAAGCACAATTTACTGTAAAATCTGATTCAGGTGTTTGACTTTGTTAGATGTCCTTGTTAAAACCAACATAATATAGTTTATTTTATTTACTTCCCTAGAAGGACATCATATTAGGGTTATTTGTCACAAGTGATTGTAAATCCTTTTCAAACTCACCACTAAAATATTTTATAAAAGGATCATAGTATCCTTCAATTTATAATCAGGTAAATTGAAGACAAAAGAGAAAACTTTCTTTCTCCAAATCACAAAAATTACATTTAAATTCAGATACATATGCAGTTAATATGTCTATGATGACAGAGATGGTATCTGAATCCAGGTAGACTTGTTTCATATTAGGAATTGAATGCCTACCTCTATGCTTAAATATTTTAAGCATAGAGATACTATTTTTTATTCATTAACAAACTTTATTTCAAGAAGTTTCATAAATTACAAGTTAATTTTCATATCAAGAAAACATTTATTTACCTGTCTTTCTACTAATCTTTTTTTTTAATTTATTTATTATTATTATACTTTAAGTTGTAGGGTACATGTGCATAACGTGCAGGTTTGTTACATATGTATACTTGTGCCATGTTGGTGTGCTGCACCCATCAACTCGTCAGCACCCATCAACTCGTCATTTACATCAGGTATAACTCCCAATGCCATCCCTCCCCCCTCCACCCTCCCCATGATAGGCCCCGGTGTGTGATGTTCCCCTTCCCGAGTCCAAGTGATCTCATTGTTCAGTTCCCACCTATGAGTGAGAACATGCGGTGTTTGGTTTTGTGTTCTTCTGATAGTTTGCTAAGAATGATGGTTTCCAGCTGCATCCATGTCCCTACAAAGGACACAAACTCATCCTTTTTGATGGCTGCATAGTATTCCATGGTGTATATGTGCCACATTTTCTTAATCCAATCTGTCACTGATGGACATTTGGGTTGATTCCAAGTCTTTGCTATTGTGAATAGTGCTGCAATAAACATACGTGTACATGTGTCTTTATGGCGGCATAATTTATAATCCTTTGGGTATATACCCAGTAATGGGATGGCTGGGTCATATGGTACATCTAGTTCTAGATCCTTGAGGAATCGCCATACTGTTTTCCATAATGGTTGAACTAGTTTACAATCCCACCAACAGTGTAAAAGTGTTCCTATTTCTCCAAATCCTCTCCAGCACCTGTTGCTTCCTGACTTTTTAATGATTGCCATTCTAACTGGTGTGAGATAGTATCTCATTGTGGTTTTGATTTGCATTTCTCTGATGGCCAGTGATGATGAGCATTTTTTCATGTGTCTGTTGGCTGTATGAATGTCTTCTTTTGAGAACTCTCTGTTCATATCCTTTGCCCACTTTTTGATGGGGTTGTTTGTTTTCTTCTTGTAAATTTGTTTGAGTTCTTTGTAGGTTCTGGATATTAGCCCTTTGTCAGATGAGTAGATTGCAAAAATTTTCTCCCATTCTGTAGGTTGCCTGTTCACTCTGATGATAGTTTCTTTTGCTGTGCAGAAGTTCTTTAGTTTAATGAGATCCCATTTGTCAATTTTGGCTTTTGCTGCCGTTGCTTTTGGTGTTTTAGACATGAAGTCTTTGCCCATGCCTATGTCCTGAATGGTACTACCTAGGTTTTCCTCTAGGATTTTTATGGTATTAGGTCTAACATTTAAGTCTCTAATCCATCTTGAATTAATTTTCGTATAAGGAGTAAGGAAAGGATCCAGTTTCAGCTTTCTACTTATGGCTAGCCAATTTTCCCAGCACCATTTATTAAATAGGGAATCCTTTCCCCATTTCTTGTTTCTCTCAGGTTTGTCAAAGATCAGATGGCTGTAGATGTGTGGTATTATTTCTGAGGACTCTGTTCTCTTCCATTGGTCTATATCTCTGTTTTGGTACCAGTACCATGCTGTTTTGGTTACTGTAGCCTTGTAGTATAGTTTGAAGTCAGGTAGCGTGATGCCTCCAGCTTTGTTCTTTTGACTTAGGATTGTCTTGGCAATGCGGGATCTTTTTTGGTTCCATATGAACTTTAAAGCAGTTTTTTCCAATTCTGTGAAGAAACTCATTGGTAGCTTGATGGGGATGGCATTGAATCTATAAATTACCTTGGGCAGTATGGCCATTTTCACGATATTGATTCTTCCTATCCATGAGCATGGTATGTTCTTCCATTTGTTTGTGTCCTCTTTGATTTCACTGAGCAGTGGTTTGTAGTTCTCCTTGAAGAGGTCCTTTACATCCCTTGTAAGTTGGATTCCTAGGTATTTTATTCTCTTTGAAGCAATTGTGAATGGAAATTCATTCCTGATTTGGCTCTCTGTTTGTCTGTTACTGATGTATAAGAATGCTTGTGATTTTTGCACATTAATTTTGTATCCTGAGACTTTGCTGAAGTTGCTTATCAGCTTAAGGAGATTTTGGGCTGAGACAATAGGGTTTTCGAAATATACAATCATGTCATCTGCAAAGAGGGACAATTTGACTTCTTCTTTTCCTAACTGAATACCCTTGATTTCTTTCTCTTGCCTAATTGCCCTAGCCAGAACTTCCAACACTATGTTGAATAGGAGTGGTGAGAGAGGGCATCCCTGTCTTGTGCCAGTTTTCAAAGGGAATGCTTCCAGTTTTTGCCCATTCAGTATGATATTGGCTGTGGGTTTGTCATAAATAGCTGTTATTATTTTGAGGTACGTTCCATCAATACCGAATTTATTGAGCGCTTTTAGCATGAAGGGCTGTTGAATTTTGTCAAAAGCCTTTTCTGCATCTATTGAGATAATCATGTGGTTCTTGTCTTTGGTTCTGTTTATATGCTGGATTACGTTTATTGATTTGCGAATGTGGAACCAGCCTTGCATCCAGGGATGAAGCCCACTTGATCATGGTGGATAAGCTTTTTGATGTGTTGCTGAATCCGGTTTGCCAGTATTTTATTGAGGATTTTTGCATCGATGTTCATCAGGGAGATTGGTCTAAAATTCTCTTTTTTTGTTGTGTCTCTGCCAGGGTTTGGTATCAGGATGATGTTGGCCTCATAAAATGAGTTAGGGAGGATTCCCTCTTTTTCTATTGATTGGAATAGTTTCAGAAAGAATGGTACCAACTCCTCCTTGTACCTCTGGTAGAATTCAGCTGTGAATCCATCTGGTCCTAGACTTTTTTTGGTTGGTAGGCTATTAATTATTGCCTCAATTTCAGAACCTACTATTGGTCTATTCAGGGATTCAACTTCTTCCTGGTTTAGTCTTGGAAGAGTGTAAGTGTCCAGGAAATTATCCATTTCTTCCAGATTTTCCAGTTTATTTGCATAGAGGTGTTTATAGTATTCTCTGATGGTAGTTTGTATTTCTGTGGGGTCGGTGGTGATATCCCCTTTATCATTTTTAATTGCATCGATTTGATTCTTCTCTCTTTTCTTCTTTATTAGTCTTGCTAGTGGTCTGTCAATTTTGTTGATCTTTTCAAAAAACCAACTCCTGGATTCATTGATTTTTTGGAGGGTTTTTTGTGTCTCTATCTCGTTCAGTTCTGCTCTGATCTTAGTTATTTCTTGCCTTCTGCTAGCTTTCGAATGTGTTTGCTCTTGCTTCACTAGTTCTTTTAATTGCAATGTTAGAGTGTCAATTTTAGATCTTTCCTGCTTTCTCTTGTGGGCATTTAGTGCTATAAATTTCCCTCTACACACTGCTTTAAATGTGTCCCAGAGATTCTGGTATGTTGTATCTTTGTTGTCATTGGTTTCAAAGAACATCTTTATTTCTGCCTTCATTTCGTTATGTACCCAGTAGTCATTCAGGAGCAGGTTGTTCAGTTTCCATGTAGTTGAGCGGTTTTGATTGAGTTTCTTAGTCCTGAGTTCTAGTTTGATTGCACTGTGGTCTGAGAGACAGTTTGTTATAATTTCTGTTCTTGTACATTTGCTGAGGAGTGCTTTACTTCCAATTACGTGGTCAATTTTGGAGTAAGTACGATGTGGTGCTGAGAAGAATGTATATTCTGTTGATTTGGGGTGGAGAGTTCTATAGATGTCTATTAGGTCTGCTTGCTGCAGAGATGAGTTCAATTCCTGGATATCCTTGTTAACTTTCTGTCTCGTTGATCTGTCTAATGTTGTCAGTGGAGTGGTGAAGTCTCCCATTATTATTGTATGGGAGTCTAAGTCTCTTTGTAAGTCTCTAAGGACTTGCTTGATGAATCTGGGTGCTCCTGTATTGGGTGCATATATATTTAGGATAGTTAGCTCTTCCTGTTGAATTGATCCCTTTACCATTATGTAATGGCCTTGTCTCTTTTGATCTTTGATGGTTTAAAGTCTGTTTTATCAGAGACTAGTATTGCAACCCCTGCTTTTTTTTGTTCTCCATTTGCTTGGTAAATCTTCCTCCAACCCTTTATTTTGAGCCTATGTATGTCTCTGCGTGTGAGATGGGTCTCCTGAATACAGCAGACTGATGGGTCTTGACTCTTTATCCAGTTTGCCAGTCTGTGTCTTTTAATTGGACCATTTAGTCCATTTACATTTAAGGTTAAGATTGTTATGTGTGAACTTGATCTTGCCATTATGATATTAACTGGTTATTTTGCTCGTTAGTTGATGCAGTTTCTTCCTAGCCTCGATGGTCTTTACATTTTGGCATGTTTTTGCAATGGCTGGTACCGGTTGTTCCTTTCCATGTTTAGTGCTTCCTTCAGGGTCTCTTGTAAGGCAGGCCTAGTGGTGACTAAAACTCTAAGCATTTGCTTATCTGTAAAGGATTTTATTTCTCCTTCACTTATGAAACTTAGTTTGGCTGGATATGAAATTCTGGGTTGAAAATTCTTTTCTTTAAGAATGTTGAATATTGGCCCCCACTCTCTTCTGGCTTGGAGAGTTTCTGCCGAGAGATCTGCTGTTAGTCTGATGGGCTTCCCTTTGTGGGTAACCCGACCTTTCTCTCTGGCTGCCCTTAAGATTTTTTCCTTCATTTCAACTTTGGGGAATCTGGCAATTATGTGTCTTGGAGTTGCTCTTCTCGAGGCGTATCTTTGTGGCCTTCTCTGTATTTCCTGGATTTGAATGTTGGCCTGCCCTACTAGGTTGGGGAAGTTCTCCTGGATGATATCCTGAAGAGTGTTTTCCAACTTGGTTCCATTTTCCCCCTCACTTTCAGGCACCCCAATCAGACGTAGATTTGGTCTTTTTACATAATCCCATACTTCTTGCAGGCCTTGTTCATTTCTTTTTCTTCTTTATTCTTTTGGTTTCTCTTCTCACTTCATTTCATTCATTTGATCCTCAATTGCTGATATCCTTTCTTCCAGTTGATCGAGTCGGTTACTGAAGCTTGTGCATTTGTCACGTATTTCTCGTATCATGGTTTTCATCTCTTTCATTTCGTTTATGACCTTCTCTGCATTAATTACTCTAGCCATCAATTCTTCCACTTTTTTTTCAAGATTTTTAGTTTCTTTGCGCTGGGTACGTAATTCCTCCTTCAGCTCTGAGAAATTTGATGGACTGAAGCCTTCTTCTCTCATCTCGTCAAAGTCATTCTCCGTCCAGCTTTGATCCGTTGCTGGCGATGAGCTGCGCTCCTTTGCCGGGGGAGATGCGCTCTTATTTTTTGATTTTCCAGCTTTTCTGCCCTGCTTTTTCCCCATCTTTGTGGTTTTATCTGCCTCTGGTCTTTGATGATGGTGATGTACTGATGGGGTTTTGGTGTAGGTGTCCTTCCTGTTTGATAGTTTTCCTTCTAACAGTCAGGACCCTCAGCTGTAGGTCTGTTGGAGATTGCTTGAGGTCCACTCCAGACCCTGTTTGCCTGGGTATCAGCAGCAGAGGCTGCAGAAGATAGAATATTGCTGAATAGTGAGTGTACCTGTCTGATTCTTGCTTTGGAAGCTTCCTCTCAGGGGTGTACTCCACCCTGTGAGGTGTGGGGTGTCAGACTGCCCCTAGTGGGGGATGTCTCCCAGTTAGGCTACTCAGGAGTCAGGGACCCACTTGAGCAGGGAGTCTGTCCCTTCTCAGATCTCAACCCCCGTGTTGGGAGATCCACTGCTCTCTTCAAGTCTGTCAGTCAGAGTCATTTGCGTCTGCAGAGGTTTCGGCTGAGTTTGTTATTGTTTACTGTGCCCTGTCCCCAGAGGTGGAGTCTACAGAGACAGGCAGGTTTCCTTGAGCTGCTGTGAGCTCCACCCAGTTCGAGCTTCCCAGCAGCTTTGTTTACCTACTTAAGCCTCAGCAATGGCGGATGCCCCTCCCCCAGCCTCGCTGCTGCCTTGCCAGTAGATCACAGACTGCTGTGCTAGCAATGAGGGAGGCTCCCTGGGTGTGGGACCCTCCCGGCCAGGTGTGGGATATGATCTCCTGGTGTGCCTGTTTGCTTAAAGCGCAGTATTGGGGTGGGAGTTACCCGATTTTCCAGATGTTGTGTGTCTCAGTTCCCCTGGCTAGGAAAAGGGATTCCCTTCCCCCTTGCGCATCCCAGGTGAGGCAATGCCTCGCCCTGCTTCAGCTCTCGCTGGTCGGGCTGCAGCAGCTGACCAGCACTGATTGTCCGGCACTCCGCAGTGAGATGAACCCAGTACCTCAGTTGAAAATGCAGAAATCACCTGTCTTCTGTGTCGCTCGCGCTGGGAGTTGGAGACTGGAGCTGTTTCTATTCGGCCATCTTGCTCCGTGCTCTCTACTAATCTTATAAGAAGTTTTTCCCCCAAAATCTCTAAGCTCTGAGTTAAAAAAATAAAATAAAATCAAGACATAATGACTAAGTATTTAAGATTTTTAAAACATTTGTATTTGCAAGTAACTATATGCTATCTTAGTTTGTGTCAAGTCAGTGAAATATTAGTAGGCAGGTAGAATGCTAATAATTTATTCATAATAACAATAGAAATGTGTTCACAATTATTCATTTTTTTTTTTTTTTTTTTTTTTGAGACGGAGTCTGGCTCTGTTGCCCAGGCTGGAGTGCAGTGGCGCTATCTCGGCTCACGGCAAGTTCCACCTCCTGGTTTCATGCCATTCTCCTGCCTCAGCCTCCTGAGTAGCTGGGACTACAGGCACCCGCCACTACACCCGGCACATATTTTCAGTAGAGATGGGGTTTCACCTGTTAGCCAGGATGGTCTCGATCTCCTGACCTCGTGATCTGCCCACCTCGGCCTCTCAAAGTGCTGGGATTACAGGCGTAAGCCACCGCACCCTGCTTCATTTAACGTTTTAAGTTGTAAATATAATTAAAATTGAAACACAATATATCTATAAGGTGGCCGCAAGGTTGAATGGATGGCAAATACTACTTATTTCTACAGAGGATTATATTTCTAAGAAAAATCACAGAAATAATACATTGTGGTGTGTTTAAAGTAAATGCAAGACAAGAAGTGTCATTGCCTTGAGCATTCTCTTGGTTCTTGATGCAACACTATGTTGAATCTCTTTGTTAAATGTAAATAAATGAATAAACACACAAACTGCTTGGATTATAAGGAAGTTACACTGATAAAGACTCCAAAAAAGGAAGAAATTATGTTGATGCTATCACTTTTGAAACAATTTCTGTTTTTATTATTGGACTCAGAAATTATTTAAGTATTAAAGTTTCTCACAGCAACAGAAATTACTGCATATAATTTTATTTAAAATGTCACTTGCAGTATTGATCTTTTAAAATGCATGAAGACCACAGAAGTAATCCACCATTTTTAGTCTCTAATTTAAGCTTGAGGAAACCTGACATTACTGTTAATTTTATTTCTGGCACATCCATGAATTTATGTACAGTTTTGTCTCTGATTGTTTAAATAAATACAGCCCAAATGGAAGAAAGATTAGGAGGATTTGATTCGACTTGTCTACCCATGTATTTCCCAGTTCTTAATTTTGGAATATCTTCATCATAAAGAAAATATTTCTTAAACAGCTATCACTGAGACAAATTCATTTTGGCTTACATTTTTAATGGAATTTAACCCTCTCTAATAATCAACAACTAATTAGAAGAAACAATTTTGTCATATTAAAAAGAAAAAAACGATGTGGCATATGATAGATATTAACATTACAAAATATTAGAGAAGGAAATATTAGCAGAGATACTTTGAGTACTTGAACAATGAAAAAGTGATTTGGTTTCTCCAGTTTTTTTGACATGTATTATTGGAGCTTAAATTGTACAGAAAAATAGACAAATGTATTTCAGGAAGTAATAATTGCTATGGATAGTGAGACAAAAAAGAATGAGAATTAACACGTTGTTTACAAATCATGTTTAAAAACACTTTATCTAAAAAGAGAACATTGAGCACCTATGTGAAGAAAGTGAGGGATCCACTAATATAAATATTTTAGGGATGTGCTTCCTAGTCAGAGGCAGCAGCACTTCTAAAGGTCTGAGGCACAGTTTGACTGATTGCATTCTAGGGATGAAAAGAAGGCTGCTGTGACTTTACACAAGTGAGCAAGGGACGTTTCTTAGAATATGATATGAAAATAACAAAAAATAGTGTAGATAGGAAACATTAAAGAATTCTGCAAAGGTCAGTAAGAGACAAGTAAGAGTGCTTGGTCCAGGATGGAAGGATTGAGAAGATGGTAAGGAGAGATCTGATAATCGGATGATCTATGAAGCCATGGGATAGGATGAAATCACATGAATTTAATGTAAATATAGAAATAGGAAAAACATTAATGGAACATTGTTTGAAATTTGCTGGAAAATTCAGTCTTCTAGGACAGGAGAGTAAAGGAAAGTGACTAGGAAGAGAGAAGGAAAAGTAAGAGAACTTGATAGTTGGAGGCCAGTAGTTCAAGAAAGAGGGAGTGGTTTTGGAAAAATCAATTTTAGTGACTGACAAAGTGGAAGTCAAATGATAGCTGTAGTGGGCTGGAAAGGTTATATGAGAGAAAGCAAATACAGGGATAATATAAAACGTTTTCAGCCTTTGCCCTCCTTCTAAAGGAGAAAAAAAATGGGACAACATTAGTTGTAGAGTACTGTATAGCAAGAAAAATTTCTTTTAATAGCAAGTGTGTTAACAACATATTTTTCTACACTTACAGATGCATCAGGTGGAATGGTAGAGGCAAAAACATCTGATTATGAATAAGATAAAGGAAAAAAATTCTGGGAAACAATTCTGAATTATACTTTAGAGAAAGGTACTTGAGGCATATTTATAAGATATTGAACAGATCTGTATTAAAAGGCTTGAAGATAGATTATGTGAACGCAGATAAAAATAAAAAGGCTTGGGAGGTAGGCATGTGAAGTTTCTCTTGTGATTGCTTCTGGAAACAAAATGTTGTCATTAGGTGACGTGAATAATTACCTCAGAGAGAGGAGAGTGGAAAAGTAGAGACATGTATTAGGATAACTGGACAGAATTAAGGACAGGTTTGAGCCAGTGATTAAATTAGAACCAGATTTGTGTAGTGAGAGAGTTTAATAGTGTCTCTAAAAGTATGGCCATTAAAAACAAGGAAAGTGAGAATATATGGAGGAAAGAATAAAGTTACAAAGGGAAGAATCAACAGATTAAAGTTCCTGGTGAGATAAAATAGTTGGAATCAAGGTTTTAGTGGGTCCTATCTGGAAACATAAAATCAGGTGTACAGAGAATATGATATTTGAAAATTTTTATTATAAGGTAGATACAGTTATTGGTGATGACAGTTTCTGGGTGTGACCATAAAACTTTGAGACTCAAGGGAAGATAGAATGATATTATGGGAGGAGAAATATAACTGATTATTAAATGCTAAAATCATCAATTTGGTCAGAGAAAATGATAGAGAGAATGAGTGAGTCACTCGATAAAGCTTCAAGGAATTAGAACTGACCAAAGTCTACCAAATAACGTTGTTGGTGCATAAACTGACATCATGAATCTCAGTAGACCTACAGGACATTTTTCCTCTGGCTTCTTTCAAGATTCTTCTCTTGTCTTTGATATTTGTCAGGTTAAATTTGATATGCCTAGGGGCAGATTTTTTGAGTATTCTTATTGCTGGTGGTCTCTGAGCTTGATGAATCTCTGTTTTGCTATTTCTCATTACTTTTGGAAAGTTCTGAGTCATTATTGCTGAAATATATCTTTCTGCTCATTTCTATCTTTTCTTTGTTGTATTTATATTCTCTGTGTTTTATACCTTTTATAATTGCCCTACAGTTTTGGGATATTCTGTTCTGTTGTTTTCATATTTTTTTTCTCTTTTAATTTCACTTATGAAAGTATCTATTAACATTTTCTCAAGCTCACTGATTCCTTCCTAGGCTTTGAGCAGTCTATTTATGAGTCAATCAAAAGCATTCTTTATTTTTAATCATGAAAGCAATTAGCTACATAAATAAAAATACCTGGGAATATATTTAATCAAAGAGGTGAAAGATCTGTATAATGAAAATTATAAAACATTTATTGATAAAAGACATTGAAGAGGGTAGAAAAAAGTACATCGTGTTCATTAATTAGAAACAATATTGTTACAATGTCCACACAACCCAAAGATATCTACACATTCCATGTCATCTCTATGAAAATACTAATTGCATTCTTCACAGAAATAGAAAAAAAAAATCTTAAAATTTATATAGAACTCTAAAAGAACTAGAATAGTCAAAGCAATCTTAAGCAAAAAGAACAATGTTGAAGGCATCAAACTGCTTAACTTCAAAATAGACCACAAAGCTATAGTAACCAAAACAGCATGGTATTGTCATAAAAGCCAACACAAAGACCAACTAGAGAACCCCGAAATTAATTCGTGTGTTTAAAGCCAACTGATTTTCAACAAAGAAACAAAGAATATACTCTGAAGGAAGAACACACTCTCAGTAAAGAGTGCTGGGAAAACTGATGGTTCATATGCAGAAGAATGGAACTAGACCTTTGTCTCCCACCATATACAAAAAAACAATTCTAAATAAATAAAACACTTAAATACAAAACTTGGAACTATGAAACTACTAGAAGAAAACATTGGGTAATTGCTTCAGAATATTTGTTTGGACAATATTTTTTTTGACAAAGACCTCAAAAGCACAGGTAGGAAAACAAAAATAGGTCAATTGTATTATATCAAGCTAAAAGTTTCTGCACACACAGTATGCACACACATACACACACATACATGTGAAGTGAAAAGACAACCTACAGAATGTATAGCATGAAACAATATATTTGCAAACTGTCAACTGTCCATCTGACAATTTACTAATACTCAGGCTGTATAAGGTACTCAAATATTCAACAGAAAAAAAAATAAAATAAAAATTAAAAAGCAAATTACTCAATTAAAAATTGGACACATCATCTGAATAGGTTTTTTGTTTGTTTGTTTGTTTGTTTGTTTTGTAAAAAGGCATGCAAATGGCCAATAGGTGTTTGAAAAAGTGCTCAGCATAACAAACCATCAAGCAAATGCAAGCCAAAACCATCAGGAGATATCATCACACCCCATAAAATAGCTATTATTAAAAAGACAAAAAGTAAGAAATGCTAGTGAGGATGTGGAGAAAGGGAAATACTAGTACACTGCTGGTAGAAATGTAAATTGGTACAGCCACGGAAGTTTATCAAACAACTAAAAATAGAATTACCTTAGAATACAGCAATCCCACTGTTGGGTATATACTCAAGGGAAAAGAAACTGGTATATCAAAATGATACCTGCATCTCCAATATTTGTTGAGGCCCACGATTATTGTGGCACTAATAATAATAGTCAACTATGGAACCAACCTAAATGTCCACCAATAGATGAATGGATTTTAAAATGTGATATACATACACAATGAAATAGTATTCAGCCATTAAAATGAAATTCATATTATTTGCAGCAACACGAATGGATTTGAAGGACATTTTGTTAACAAAAATAAGCAAGGTACAGAAAGACAAATATAGCACATTTTCACTTATATATGGAGGCTAAAATTTGATTTCATGGAGGTAGAGAGTAGAATGGTGGTTACTAGAGTTTGGGAAGAGCAAGGGATGTTATGAAGAGAGATCAGTTAATGTGTACAAATACACAGTAAGATAGAAGAAATAAGTTCTCATGGTTGATAGCACACTAAGGTAACTATAGTTAACAATAATTTATTGTATATTTCAAAGTAGCTATAAGAGAAGCTGTGGATTGTTTCCAACACAAATAAATGATAAATGGTTAAGGTAGTGGATTTCCCAGTTACCCTAGTTTGATCATTATCAAAATATCATGTATCAAAATATTCCATATACCTCATAAATACGCACAATAATTACGTCTCCATTAAAAACTATTTGTTTCTGTTATGGTGAGATTTTTCTTAGAGTATCCATCTCTTTGTCCATTAGTAATCTGTTCTTTCATTTTGTCCACTTCTTCCATTAAAACTCTTAGCATATTAATAATTACTGCTTTAAATTCAACAGCAATAATTCAACAGAGATAATTCAACATCTCTGCCTTAGATATGGTGGTCTGGTTCTGAAGACGAAGCTGTCTCTTCATGCCGTTTTGTCTTTTAGTATGCTTTGTAACCTTTTGCTGAAAATTGGACATGATGTAATGGGTAAAGTAATGGAGGTAAAGAGCCTGTAACATGAAGTTTTATATCTATTTTGCTAGGGGGTTAGGCTGTGCTTACTATTGGTTATAACTGTGGATGTCAAAGGTTACCATTTCCTCTGGGGTCTTTGTTTTTTGTCTCCCCTGTTGTATTTGAGTTTCTCTGGATATTTCTTTTTAACATCTGAAATGTGCAATTATTTCTGTTGTAATCCCCTTTTATTCCACAGAAGTCTTAGGGAAGAGGTGGCAAGGGGTGGCAAGGGGTGGTGGAGTGGAGGAGCATTGTAGAGTCCTAGGATTAGGCCCTGTCTTTTAATTAACCTGTGTCCTTGGGCTGTAGCCTTCACAGGTGTTTCTTTGCTTTTCTTTGTTTTGTTTTCTTCCCCTATAAGTGAGGCAGGGAGGATAGTGGGGCTGGAGTTGGGTATTTCCCTTTCCCTAGGTCAGTTAGGCTCTCATAATACTCTAGTCAGTTAGTTAGGGTCAGGAAAACAGTTTCTTTTGAGGCAGGCCTTGTTAAGAAGAATAGATACCTCTGGCCATAGTTTGTAATGTATACTTCCCTCATTTCCCTGCTTGTAGCACTGTGGTCTTTTTCTCTGATCTTCACCGTAAAATCTTTGTAGGACTCTTGAATGTAACACTGATAAACGTGTGTCCCCCATCTTCCTAATTATGCCCCCACCCCCAGAATTTTTCTGGGGTGTGGACAACTTTCAACTTTGTTCACAATAAGCCTTCAACAATTTTCCAATTACCATTTACGTTTTCCTACCCTGGTACTAGTTCACGTGGAGTTTTATGCTTCTGCACATAAGTAAGCTGCAATCCTCTGTGTCCATTGTTCTGTCTCTTCAATGTAGGGGATAGTGGTTTGCACTGTGACCTCAGCTCTCTTATAGATCTAAGAAGAGTTGTTGATTTTCAGTTTGTTCAATTTGTGTGTGTGCTGTGTATGGACAGGAGTGACAACTTCCAAACTCTCTACTTGCCAGACTGGCAATCGCATGTTCTCTAAGGATTTTTTAGAAAGGGACAAAGAATAAGGTGTGGGACTTTAAATTAAAAGTTTTAATTAAATCAAATTAAAATTAAAGATCACACCAATGCAATGTTTTAAGTAGTTTGAGAAAGAACCTTATATCTCAAGCTGGCCAACATGATGCCTCTTTCCGATGTATATGATAATGGAAAACATACAAAAACATACTGAAATACTGTAGTATGTATTGTACTTTAGGTGATAAAAGGAGTTTTAAGTAGAATTTAATTATACATTTCTAACTTGGACGTTTATTTGCTGTTAACCACATAATTGAATTCTAAAACAGAATGTCTCAGCAAGCTTAGCAGGTTTCCTTCACAGGTCAGTAATCCTGTCCAGTAGTTCCCAAGCTGTACTATAAATATCAGAGGAGGTCACCATCCATCATGGGTGCATTTATATCAAGAGGGCTCCTGGGTCAGGATATGGAGTCCACATCAACATCTGTGGAGAAGAATGCCAAGTACACATTTTTGGAATATCCATGAACAGCATTGGAAAAAATATAGATAGGCTGTAAAGGTAATAAAATCTTGAAAAGTACTATAATAGGAAAAAACTGCAAAGCTAGCAAAAACATATTATCTTTTAGCAAAGCACAAATATACTGTTTAGCTCAGCTGGAATCTTCAGCCACTGCCCTAGGCAACTACAGCACTAAAATGAACAAATACTTTTGTGGGGTCTGTTTAGATGTAGGAATGGGCAGAATGAAAAAAGGAATGAAGGCACTGAGAGAAGGAATCATAAAAGATAACTACAGTAATTCCATAGTTTTAGCAATGCAGGAAAGATGGGGGTTTTGCAGCTGTTACATACAGGGTCTTTAGGATGTTAAAATATTATCATTATGATACAATAAAGAGAGATTTTATCCTTCACGCCATTTATAATTTACAAGGCTTACCTTTGGAAAAAAATCATTTGTAAACATGTTTCCCAGAGCAACAGGTCAATTGTTTCTTTGACCTGTCTTCTTATATATTGTATATAATATGCATTTTTCCTTAAGCTATGTGAGCATCTTTAATTTATAAGAAGGTACACATAATGGTATAACACTATAGTTTCTATTCATTTTTCGTTTTGTTTTTCTCATTACTAATTACTATTTTAGTTCTAATAGCGAGTAATTTGCTTTAAAAACTGTCATTTTTGAGTTTTAGAAGTAAAATAAGCCACCTATTTGACTTAAAAACACAATCCTGCAATTAGAAATAAACACATCTCCTACACTAATTCCTAAATTCTATGTCCTGACTAGAACCACTGAAAGCAATGAAGGAAGAAGTTGAAGTTGTTATAAAATAGGGACATTGTTTAGGGATACGGATTACACAAATCAAAAAGAATAGTAAGTAAATGGTAGCACTTTAGAAGATTTAACTTTGTCCCAGTGAGAGAACATTTATTCAAGGGCATTTCATAAAATGAGTGCAAAACATGTATATGCAGGATTTGCAGCTATGATTAAAAGATCATTCAATTCAAACTCTTTGCAAACTAAATGTATGAGGAGTTAAAACTTCACAAATTTCAGCAGCCTTAAGAAAAACTAAAAGTAGAAGGTGAACTTAGAAAAATACAAATTATGTCGACTTTAAGAGAGGAGAACACTAAACTATTTTCATTGAATATACCCTCAAAATTCAAGGCTGAGTAAATATAGGTAAAAGGAAATTAGGTGTTTTAAAATCTTTTCAGGATTATTGTGGGAATAAAATAAAACAGAAATTTTAGTCTTGGTAATATGGATCTAGTTTACTTAAGTTAAGGGATGATAGAGTTCTCTTTTTAAAACTGAACAACATTTAACAAAAGTTGAATACAGTTTAAATGATGACTTAAGAGTAAGAGGAAATCTCATTAAGATATAGGATGATAATTGTGTTATCATAATATATTTTCTAATTATGAAATCCCACTTTAAGAGTGAAACCACTGATGGTATCATGACTACAATTTTTTACATTATAACTGGATAACATGTCTAATTCAGATGTAGACATATGATTTTTATTGTCTGGTTTAGAAGTAAAGCATACCATCCACTTATTCATTTATTAATTGACCCATTCTATGATTTGCATCGCCTGTGTTTTTTCCCAAGCTAAACCATATAAAAAATTAAAATAATTCTTCCAGCAATTACAAAATAGCATTAATTTCATTTTAGTAGTGTGATCACCATAAAGACAGTGAAAACAACTAAGCGTCTGCCTGAGTAGACATGGCTTAAGAAATGTTAATAAATTAAATAGAATGAAAATAGTCTGTGATTGTGTCCCAAGGTTCCATCAATTATTTAACATGTTTATATAGTTTATATGAAACCACAAAGATGGGTTCACCAATTAGTTGAGAGCCAGCCCTTTTCATAATTACTTTAAAAAGGTATTTTTTTTCTAATTTTTTTTTGGGGGGTCAAGAATTTCAATCCAAACCCTGAAGTAAAGACTTAAGTATTTCATCACACAACAAATTTGCAAAGAAGGTAATGCATCATTACGGTGTTGAGGAAAATATGCTCAAAAAGACTAAAGTATTTATCATTTTATACTGTATTTAGATCCATGTTTATCTGATATCAAAATAGAAGTGTTTTTATTCAGCTCCCTAAAAGCAGTTCATATACTAACACATCTTAGTAATTATATATCTCTGTTTATATGTCTGTCTCTCTTTCTCAGATAGATAGATAGATACAAAGGTGATAGATTTAGATATGTTGCAATAAATATTATATAGAAGTGCTTTGTAATGTTGCAGTAATTGTTAAAAATCAATAATTTCTATTATTATGCATTTTATAATTACTTTTGCAGTTGCAATGGCAAGTCCTCCTGACCAAATAGTAACTTGTTTTCTTACTCTTAGTGCTTCTCTGCTCCTATTCTTTTATTGGTTCCTTTCCCACTTCTGATGCAATCTGACAGGTATCCAGTATGGATTGTAACTCTGCTACCAGGTATTTAAGCCCTACCATTTCAGTTCCTAGATGTCTGCCTTTAGTGCTCAGTACATGTCCTAGTCAATTTCTTCCAATCTCCTGGTGCCCTCAAAATGTAATTTCCCCTCCTCTTTAATTTATTGGATGACAGCTTAGATGAAATTCAAATATATGCTTAAGTATTAAGCATGTTTAGGTTATAACAGAAAACACTCAATCATCCCTTAGATAGATCTCTATTATCCAAACTATAACTTTTGTCTTATTTTCTTTCCTCCCAATCCTGATTAATGTCATATGTTACTTATGTCAAGCTATAGAGGACTTCTGGAATCTTATGAATGACTTACTGGGTGTGGTTATTAGGGGGATCAAAATACCTAGTATATGGTGTATTTTAAATATTAGAATATTTCTCATCACATTTTCTGGGTTCTCCTGCTTCCCCAGCCTCAAATCATTTTAAACAGTTGTGTACCTTCTACTTATACAAGTTTGTCTAGTGCTGACCTTTATAATTATCGCTGATTGTTTTTGCCTAGTCCCCTGTTATGGTTCAACATAACTCTTTCCTCAAAAGGGATTCAACCTAAAATACTCAGCAAAAAAGTTTTATTGTAACAGTAATCTAAAAACTATGTATATCTTTATTAGCTAGCATAGATATCATTGAATTTATTTGTTTTTATTTTAAATCATATTTAAGATAAAATGTAACATAGGAAACAATTTTCTTTTTTTTGTTATGAAACATTAACGATACAAGTAGTGTTGTGTCTACAGGAGATACACATCTGCATTTATCTTAACAACCACTACCATGTCAGGTGACAAGCATCAGCAGTTGAAGGAACACCATATAAAAGATATTGTAGATGTCCTGCAAAAATTTAAAACCATGCTCATGACCAAGATATTTTACTACAGGGTGGATTAAAATAACATCATTTCAAAACAAGGAAATGATCAGTTTGAATGGGGAATACCAGTTTTCTGATTTTTTTTTGACAGGAATAGAAACATAAAACAGGTAGCATGATGCCTCCAGCTTTGTTCTTTTGACTTAGGATTGACTTGGAGATGCGGGCTCTTTTTTGGTTCCATATGAACTTTAAAGCAGTTTTTTCCAATTCTGTGAAGAAACTCATTGGTAGCTTGATGGGGATGGCATTGACTCTATAAATTACCTTGGGCAGTATGGCCATTTTCACGATATTGATTCTTCCTATCCATGAGCATGGTATGTTCTTCCATTTGTTTATGTCCTCTTTTATTTCACTGAGCAGTGGTTTGTAGTTCTCCTTGAGACTTCAAACTATACTACAAGGCTACAGTAACCAAAACAGCATGGTACTGGTACTAAAACAGAGATATAGAACAATGGAACAGAACAGAGTGCTCAGAAATAATACCACACATCTACAGCCATCTGATCTTTGATAAACCTGAGAAAAACAAGAAATGGGGAAAGGATTCCCTATTTAATAAATGGTGCTGGGTAAATTGGCTAGTCATAAGTAGAAAGCTGAAACTGGATACTTTCCTTACTCCTTATACGAAAATTAATTCAAGATGGATTAGAGACTTAAATGTTACACCTAATACCATAAAAACCCTAGAAGAAAACCTAGGTAATACCATTCAGGACATAGGCATGGGCAAGGACTTCATGTCTAAAACATCAAAAGCAATGGCAACAAAAGCCAAAATTGACAAATGGGATCTCATTAAACTAAAGAGCTTCTGCACAGCAAAAGAAACTACCATCAGAGTGAACAGGCAACCTACAGAATGGGAGAACATTTTTGCAATCTACTCATCTGACAAAGGGCTAATATCCAGAACCTACAAAGAACTCAAACAAATTTACAAGAAAAAAAACAAACAACCCCATCAAAAAGTGGGCAGAGGATATGAACAGACAATTCTCAAAAGAAGACATTCATACAGCCAACAGACACATGAAAAAATGCTCATCATCACTGGCCATCAGAGAAATGCAAATCAAAACTACAATGAGATACTATCTCACACCAGTTAGAATGGCAATCATTAAAAAGTCAGGAAACAACAGGTGCTGGAGAGGATGTGGAGAAAAGGAACACTTTTATGCTGTTGGTGGGATTGTAAACTGTTCAACCATTATGGAAAACAGTATGGCGATTCTTCAAGGATCTAGAACTAGAAGTACCATATGACCCAGCCATCCCATTACTGGGTATATACTCAAAGGATTATAAATCATGCTGCTATAAAGACACATGCACACGTATGTTTATTGCAGCACTATTCACAATAGCAAAGACTTGGAATCAACCCAAATGTCCATCAGTGGCAGACTGGATTAATAAAATGTGGCACATATACACCATGGAATACTATGCAGCCATAAAAAAGGATGAGTTTGTATCCTTTGTAGGGACATGGATGCAGCTGGAAACCATCATTCTCAGCAAACTATCGCAAGAACGGAAAACCAAACACCACATATTCTCACTCATAGGTGGGAACTGAACAATGAGATCACTTGGACTGGGGAAGGGGAACATCACACACCGGGGCCTATCACGGGGAGGGGGGAGGGGGGCAGGATTGCATTGGGAGTTATATCTGATGTAAATGACGAGTTGATGGGTGCTGACGAGTTGATGGGTGCTGACGAGTTGATGGGTGCAGCACACCAACATGGCACAAGTATCCATATGTAACAAACCTGCACTTTATGCACATGTACTCTAGAACTTAAAGTATAATATATATATACACACACACACACAAAAGTACTGAAAGTGGAGACTCACACAGATATTTGTATACACAGATATTTGTATACCAATGTTCATAGCAACTTTATCCACAATAGCCAAAAGATGGGTATTATGAATAGCCAATGGATGACTTGATCAACAAAATGTAGTATATTCATACAATGGAATATTATTCATCTTTAAAAAGGAATTAAATTCTGATACATGCCATAACATGGATTAATCTTGAGGACATTATGCTAAGTAAAATGATTGTATTAGTTCGTTTTCATGATGCTCATAAAGACATATCCGAAACTGGAAACAAAAAGAGGTTTAATCGGACTTACAGTACCTTATGGCTGGGAGGCCACTGAATCATGGCGGGAGGCAAAAGGCCTTCTTACATGGCAGCGGCAAGAGAAAATGAGGAGGAAGCAAAAGTGGGAACCCCTGATAAACCCACCAGATCTCGTGAGACTTATTCACTATCATGAGAATAACCCGGCAAAGACCAGCCTCATGATTCAACCACTTCCTCCTTGGTCCCTCCCACAACATGTGGGAATTCTGGGAGATACAATTCAAGCTGATATTTAGCCAGGGATGCAGCTGAACCATATCAATAATCTAGACACAAAAGGTCAAATATCGTATGATTCCACTTATATGAGGTACCTAGAATAGTCAAATATAATATAGACAGAAAGCAGAACAGTGGTTACCAGGAAATGGGGGAAGGAGAAATGGGGAGTAATTGTTTAAATGGGTACAGAGATTCGGTGTGGGATGATGCTTAATGCCAGTCAACTGTACAGTTAATATGGTTATAATGCTTAATTTTATGTATATTTTATTGTAATAAAAAAGGATAAAAGGGAATGAGCTATTGATATACACAACAACATGGATGAATCTCAAAATAACTATGCTAAGTTAAAGAATCCAGACAAAAAAAAAAAGAGCACATATATAATTCCATCTGTTTAAAATTCTAGGAAGTGCCAACTCATCTAGTGACAGAAAACAAATCCAGGCTGAATCTGTGGCTCACACCTGTAATTCCAGCTCTTTGGAAGGCTGAGCAAGGAGGATCTCTTCAGGCCAGGATTTCAAGACCAGCCTGGGAAAGATATTGAGACCCAGTCTCTACAAACAAATAAAAAACAATAAAAAAAGAAAATAGATCTGTCAGGAAGAGGAATTGCAAAGGGGCACAAGGAAACTTCTGAAATAATGGGTATGTTCATTATCTTGATAGTGGGGGTAGTTTCACAGGTGTGTTGAAACTTATAAAACTTATAAATGTTCACTATGTATAGCTAATTGTATGTCAATTATTCCTGAATAAAGCCATTCACAGAGGGGGGAAAAAAAAGAAACATAAAACAATGTCTATTTTTGCTTTTTCTTATCAGAATGCAGAGGCTGAATATTAAAATGATCATACTGCTGTGCCCATAGTCATTTGACAGAAACATGATAGATAATAAACAACCTTCTTTTGTAAAGCACAGCTTTTTACTTTCAAACTTTTACATTTACAATCATGCAAAGACCCAGGCAAACCACACTTAAATACAGAAATAAAAAATTGAAAGAAATGCTGGGGACGTATTGAACACATGCACACACAAAATTCCATTGATTTTCCTTTATGTGAAAAGTTCCAGAGGCAAAGTTTGATCAATTATGATTATCTGTAACTTCATTGTATAAAAGCTTTTGAAAGCTTAATAGTAATATCTACAGAGGAGTTTTTTTGCAACTCATTTTTATTGAATCTTCTTTGTTTTCAGTGGTTGTTATTGAATTGAATGTGATTTAGCTGAAAATGGGCTAAACCTGATTTCACAAAATCTGTGTATTATTCCCAGCCTGCTGACCCAAAATAGCCTAGCTCTAGATCTAATTTAGGAAGCATAAAATTGACTTCTGAAAGGATAGTTAATGATCTTGTGCCTCTGTGAATGTCCAATTTATAGACTAATCGCTGAGTAAATGAGATATATTTTTTTCTCAAATATTTGCACTCTGGAAGCTCGACAAATTCTGTTGGACCACTTCATATTAGTTTTGGTACTGGTAAAACAGGGACTCTAGAAATAAGGAAAGTAAGTCTCATTCATATTTATAGTTTGTATATTTTAGAAAATTAGTATTTATTTAATTTAACTTTAATAGTTCAGATGCTTCTATTTGAAATAAAGAGTGGTAAAATTTGCTTTCACAAAGAGAGAGAAAAGTGGGTCATTATCTGCTGGAACAAAAATAATATCTTGATTACAGACTGTACTTATAAAATAATATTAACCAAAGTTAACACTTTGGTTGTTCATGAAACAATTTATGTTTGGGGTTATTGGGACAATAATCGACAAATTCAATCAAAAATATTTCATACAGAATACATAGTATTGAACTTTGTAGCAAAAGGAGCTATTGTGACTAAAATATTCTATCCATTATTTTATAAATTTTAACCAATTGCCTAATAAGTTAAATTAAGGTAGTTACAAGAATTAAAATAATTGTGAGAACCATTTCATCAGAAAAACACATAAATACAAGTCTTATTAAGATCGTATGTGTGCCAATTTGCCATCTTGTCTTAATGTCTGTCTTAAGCTTTTGTTTCCTTTTTATTTACCGCTCAGTGTGTCTCCTGGTCATGCCTACCAATACAACTTTCTTATTCCCTGATAGTTCCTCATCTGCAAAATGGCACAATAACAGTGCCCACTTTAGAGGATTGTTGCAGGGTTTATGAATTCCTGTACATAAAGCACATAGAAAAATACCTGGCATACAGTAAGCACTACGTAGTTTTACTATTGGCTCTTCAGTTTAACTTATTTTTCTCTTTTTATTCAAATCACAGATGAATTTATGTTGTTAAACATAATAACATAAAGAAAGAAAGTCCCTTTTGTTTTAGAATGGCTGGCTCTGGGGTATCAATGAGTTCACTGAATTGAAGAATTGAATTTACCTCCCATAGTTATAGCAAATGAAATATTAACAGGTTGCATATAGCATGCAGCCCAAATGTCATCTATTTCAAACATTACAGTATAATAAGATGATTAAAATAAGTAGCTAAACTTCATTGATTCTGTTCTTCCTCATAAATAGTTACTATACTATTATCCATTATTATCATCAGTGTATTTCTGGGTTTTCATTGTAATCTGTGTGTCTTCCGCTTCCTCCCAATATTCCCCTCAGAGTTAGCCTAGCTCAGAGATCTAGGCTAGGGGGCATGATTTTGTCCCCTCAAGGACATGAGGCAATGTTTAGATACATTTTGATTTACACAACCGGAGGAAGGAAGGGTTCAACTAGCACCAGTGGATATATTTCAGAGATCTGCTAAACATTCTGTCACACACAGGGAAACCTCCCACAGTGAAGTGTTTCAGTGCAAAATGTCGGTAGTGCTAAGAGTGAGAAGTTCTACTGTATATCATTCCTTAATTCTGCCTGCTGGCTCCAAATTCAATCTTACTGGGGCCCTTGGTGAGAATGTCATTCTCAGGATGCTTTGCTACACTGTTTCCCGTATTGCATAATCTTCAGGGTACAACAAATGGCACTAGTGTCCCTTAAGTCTCTCCTTCTCCAGAGAGATTTAGCTTTGAAATGGGATGATAGTCCCTTGATCTGAAGGACCTTAGAACTAGTCCATAAGAACAGACACCATAATCATCTTTTCATCTTCCTGGAAACTTTCAAGATTTAAAACCCTAGAAATTTCACTAAAAATGCCCTGAATTGACTATCTAATAATCAAGGCACACAAATCAACTCATGTAAGAAGACTCAAGGGGTTTGCCAGATGATTAATACTTCAGACTCAGCGAAGTTTAAATCATAGTTAGGACTACAATTAAAGTATTATTAAATTATTTTTCTTTTCAGTAGTTCACATGACTTTTGTGTGTGGTAGAATTATGCTGTAAATCTCAAGGAGATTCTTGTTCAAATCCTTGAGCTGCACTTATATATTTAATAACTGAGAGGAAAACTTACTTATTTGACATCATAAATCTTTACTCTGTGCTCATCTACAAGGCATAAACAATAACAGTTAACTTTCCCTATCTTGATGATTAAATTAAACTACACACTAAAGTGGCTAGCACTGTATTTGCACATAGAAAACATTGAGTGGTACTTATGTTTATTATTGTAATTACTTCTACTATTATAAATAGGACCAAAAGATCTGTGATTGGTGGATTTTTTTGTTCACCATAATTGTCAGCAGAGTATTAGCATACTACTCTCTCCAAAATTACTGCTCCTTTACTTTTACGTTTCAATATACCAATGAACTCGAGTCTACTATTCATTACTCTCATTTCTTCCCTCTTGGATACTGCCCTAGTTTATTGAAAATTCGGCTTCTGACTCATATTTATGCTCCAACCCTGACTATAATCATTATCTGCTGACATGTAATTTTCCTGGCTTCCTCATTTTCCATGACCTTTCCCTTTACTCTCTTAAAACCATCAATTTCCATGAACATTTCTTTGAAATTTATTTTCACCGAAACTCTGTCATATCTACAATCTCTACCATTTACCTCTTACCACAGCTTACCTTCCTATGTGTGCACCAGATGAAGGAACTGTTTGCAAAAATTATTTTACTTTTTCATGAATATTCATTAATTCTAACACTCCCTAAACACTTAAGCCTCCTTATGCTTTCTAGTTTACTTGTCCAGTTAATGGTCCATTATTCATCATTCATAATTACTATTACTTTATTAAAATATATAAATGATGTGACACTCCTTATCTAACATATTCACCTGGCAACAATATAACCCTGATTTAATCTGAACTGTACATTCCCAGCATGTAAAAATTGGCACTGCTGAAAAATATCATTCAATGGGACAGGCTGACTACACTTGAAATTAAAAATTTTGAATGTAAAATGTTTATTCAACACTGCTCAGCATTGATAAACTGGATTTCTAGAATACTTACTTGGGTATTATTCCCAAAAATTACAGTTTCAATCTTTTCCTCTATTTCCAAAATTACCATTTCCTCATTGGCAATGTTCAGCAGATTAACCTTGCTCATTTTGCATTCTGAAAAAAATATATAAATTATCACGTAGGTAGTCTCTTAAATTTTGACTGCCAAATTTCCAAACATACCTGCAACCATCTTACTCTGTACCCTCCTGTTACAATTTAGACACTCCTCGATCTCCTACCAAGGGTCAGACTCTCAGATTAAACCTGAATTTTCTCTTTCTCCTCTCATATCTTCTAAGATTTTACTCTTTCTTCAGTCATTTTCTCTCTTTGACACTCTACCTACCTCGCTGATAGATCCTTTAACATCTTTAATCTTTAAAGATAACCACAATGACCTCATTCTTTTTCAAGTAGTAATCAACCTGGAAACATTTACAGTTAAACAAACATTTACAGCCAACTTTCTTAAAGAGTTGCCTATAGACATATCCAGTTCCTCACTTCTCATTAATTCTTTAAGTTCAGTCTGCAGTCTACTCCACACTGCCACAGTAATTCCTATTTACATGGATGCCAATCATTTTCATGTTGTCAGGTGCGGTAGAACCTTACTGCACTTACCTTATTTAACCTCTGATGTGACTGCTACAGAGGGGCCACCCATATTTCTGAAGATACCCTCTTCCCTTGATTTCAGGAGCAACAACCCTCTCAGAGTCTTACTCATCCTCCTTCTCTATCTATGGTTTATTATTGTCCCTTTTCTTCTCTCGTTATTCTCTCAGTTACCTCATCTTCATTTTCTTAGCATGTCTTTAAATTACATGCTGCCACTTGCTCAGCTTAGAGCTCTTGCTATTATTTGTGACCTCTTCCTCATCTTTTATTTCTAAGTCCATTATTTCATAAAATGGTATGTGTATTTCTTTATTTTCTTTCTCCTTTGTCATCACATGGGTTATTTTATTGTCTTCCGAATACTAGGACATTGGTTTACCCCATGTCTTCAGCCTCCCTTATTAACTTCTCTAAGCTAGTTCTCCCAAAGGAAAACGAGCCATTTTTAAAAAATAAATCAAACAATATTTTATCCAGGTATATGATGCTTCAAAAATTCCCAGTGTGTAACAAATAAAATGCAAACTGTCTTACTGCACACAGAAATTCTTACATGGTTAAGCTGGCCTATTTTACTTCCCTCCTTTCTTTGTCTTCTATAATACACCTTACTAATATTTGATCACACTAAATGCCACTCAGTTTTTCTATATAGCATTCTCCTTCTGCCTGTAGTATTTTATATTCCATGCCATATTGTTTAAATATATTTTTCTTTATCTGTCCCGTCATTGGTTTCTCCTGTCTTCTAATGCTTACCTTCGATTTCTTCTCCAAATAAATACTTTTTTGACGATCCTACCTAAATAATCCCCTAACCCCTACATTTTTAAATCTCTGCACTGTTTCTTTCACAGCATCAGAGTGTGGTACCATCTGTTACATTTACATATTTATTCCTGTGCCTAATTATTTACTTCTGTGTATATTTCTCACATTAGACTATAAGTTCTATGAATCATAAATTAAGTCTATTTCATTAACCTCTGTTTATCCAGCTCTTAGTAATCTATCAGGTATACTACATGCATTAAAACTACATATATATGTGTATATGTATAAACTACATATATATGCATTAAAACTACATATATATATATATATGTTTAGTACAGAAATCGCCCCCTAAATTCTTCAGAGTTTAAAATCGTCTCGTTTTCTTAAATATATTTTTAGAAAATATTAGATAATAATCTAGTAAGAGCTGATGGAAACCCAGCAAAAACAACAATAAAAAGATTACGGATTATTACAGTATAAAACTAATTCTTATTATCTGACTCCTTCGAAGGATCACATTTTGAAAACATGTTACACAGGCACTTTTGTTATTATTCTATTAAATTAGGCAAATAGGGATGCATTCCTATCATTCTTTTGATTTTAGTCTTCATGACTTATTTTTTCATCATGTCCTGCAGATTTCTGCATGTTAATAACCCATTCCTGGTTCTTCAGAAGTAGATAAAGCTAAATTTAATATTAAATTTAATATAATAATTTTTCAACATTGTCAGGGTATAACTGAAATATCACATTTTAGAGACTAGAAACCATGACAAGAGGTTAAGTGATTTAATCTGTATAACCATGTAATAAAGTAATGGTAATTGTTAAATTAGCATACATGCTTCTGAATGGCATTAGATATTTTTTACAAGTATTGATAGTTTTATTTTAGGTTTTCAGAAGTAGTACTTTACTTCAGATCATGAAATGCATTAATCTGAACACATGTCATATTAGAATTTCAATAAGCCAGAGATTTTCCTTGTAAAACCACATTACCACATTACAGAATTCATAGTAAAGCTGTATACTTTTATGCCTGGTGCAAACTCTCTAACCATGGAATATTATAGAGAATACCTGGAATGTCAGGAAATATTTTTACTAGTTTGGAGATTATGTTGAGTTTGTCAGGAAGGTATTGGCTAGTGAAAAATTCAGATTCAAGGAAAGAATTACCATAGATTAAGAGTCAGTTAATTCAATAGCTTTTCACTAGATCAAATATCTCGCTTCAGTTGAAATCTACACATGTAATGAAAGAATAAAAGTCAGACATACAAATACTGCTTAAGACTTACTGATTTATTTTATTATATCACTTATGGTTCTACACTTCTGCCCTTCGCTAGCACTACTAGCGCAGCATGGGACATCATCCTGAGAATGCTCAAGAACAGCAGGTGGAAGTAAGTAGGGGCTCTGCCTGCCAGATTGCAGGCCTCTTCGGACCCTCATAGTTACTGTGTAACTTTGAGGGTCAGTGTTTGGTAATCTGCAAAATAGGAATAATATGAAAATCAATTATTTGGAATGTTTTGAGGATTACATGCAGACTACTTAGAAAAATGTCTGGATCAAAGAAGATGCTTTTTTATTGTTGTTATTAAAAACTTTCAAACTGGTCTATTGGTTTCCAGCCTTGATGCCTTTCATTCTATGCTTTCTTTCCTTTGAAGTCCAGTCAAGATGTAGCTTTGTTTTCATGATGCATTCTTTCCTCTCAGATCTAGCCTGTATAATTCTGATGAAGACCAATTAAGAGGTCACAGATTCAGAACTATATTTTTCTTCTTTTTTTTGAATGTTTTTTTAATGCATTTGTCCTTTTTTTAAATTTTTTTTATGTTTTTATTTTATTTTATTTTTTTTAAATTTATTTATTATTATTATATTTTAAGTTGTAGGGTACATGTGCATAACGTGCAGGTTTGTTACATATGTATACTTGTGCCATGTTGGTGTGCTGCACCCATCAACTCGTCATTTACATCAGGTATAACTCCCAATGCAATCCCTCCCCCCTCCCCCCTCCCCATGATAGGCCCCGGTGTGTGATGTTCCCCTTCCTGAGTCCAAGTGATCTCATTGTTCAGTTCCCACCTATGAGTGAGAACATGCGGTGTTTGGTTTTGTGTTCTTGTGATAGTTTGCTAAGAATGATGGTTTCCAGCTGCATCCATGTCCCTACAAAGGACACAAACTCATCCTTTTTTATGGCTGCATAGTATTCCATGGTGTATATGTGCCACATTTTCTTAATCCAATCTGTCACTGATGGACATTTGGGTTGATTCCAAGTCTTTGCTATTGTGAATAGTGCTGCAATAAACGTATGTGTGCATGTGTCTTTATAGCAGCATAATTTATAATCCTTTGGGTATTTACCCAGTAATGGGATGGCTGGGTCATATGGTACATCTAGTTCTAGATCCTTGAGGAATCGCCATACTGTTTTCCATAATGGTTGAACTAGTTTACAATCCCACCAACAGTGTAAAAGTGTTCCTATTTCTCCACATCCTCTCCAGCACCTGTTGTTTCCTGACTTTTTAATGATTGCCATTCTAACTGGTGTGAATCCCCATCAAGCTACCAATGAGTTTCTTCACAGAATTGGAAAAAACTGCTTTAAAGTTCATATGGAACCAAAAAAGAGCCCGCATCTCCAAGACAATCCTAAGTCAAAAGAACAAAGCTGGAGGCATCATGCTACCTGACTTCAAACTATACTACAAGGCTACAGTCACCAAAACAGCATGGTACTGGTACCAAAACAGAGATATAGACCAATGGAACAGAACAGAGTCCTCAGACATAATACCACACATCTACAGCCATCTGATCTTTGACAAACCTGAGAGAAACAAGAAATGGGGAAAGGATTCCCTATTTAATAAATGGTGCTGGGAAAATTGGCTAGCCATAAGTAGAAAGCTGAAACTGGATCCTTTCCTTACTCCTTATACGAAAATTAATTCAAGATGGATTAGAGACTTAAATGTTACACCTAATACCATAAAAATCCTAGAGGAAAACCTAGGTAGTACCATTCAGAACATAGGCATGGGCAAAGACTTCATGTCTAAAACACCAAAAGCAACGGCAGCAAAAGCCAAAATTGACAAATGGGATCTCATTAAACTAAAGAGCTTCTGCACAGCAAAAGAAACTACCATCAGAGTGAACAGGCAACCTACTGAATGGGAGAAAATTTTTGCAATCTACTCATCTGACAAAGGGCTAATATCCAGAACCTACAAAGAACTCAAACAAATTTACAAGAAAAAAACAAACAACCCCATCAAAAAGTGGGCAAAGGATATGAACAGACATTTCTCAAAAGAAGACATTAATACAGCCAACAGACACATGAAAAAATGCTCATCATCACTGGCCATCAGAGAAATGCAAATCAAAACCACAATGAGATACCAGAACTATATTTTTCTCTTTGATCATAGGTCAGCATTATAGCTTGGTAAAACAATATTGAGACTATGCCATGATGGCATGATTGATGCCAGGAACTGTGTTCTTTAGCTTTCAAAGCTGCTCGAGATGATAGGTGGCTCAGAGGTACCTAAGGATATTTGCCCTAATCTCAGACTCCTATAGGTTTCCTTTCCTCAGAATGTGATATGAAAAGACAATGTAGATAACAGGAAAAGAAGAGAGAAATATTCCATTTATATGTTCTTTTCTTTAAACTCATTTCCTGGGATAAATATGATCTTTTAATCCAGATAGGTTGATGATAGAATTTTCACCCAAATTCTCATCACTTGGATACTCAGTTAAATTTATTAAAAACACAATTGACAATTGTGCTACAAATGAGCTGCCAATTTTAAATAAAAAATATGGAGTCTGAGTCAAAGAACATCTTAACTATTACTTTGTAGTTTGGATTTACCATCATGTAGTGTGAAAATCCATTTATTCTCTACTGATTACAAACTGTTTTATTCTTTTCCTTGAGGGATTCTTATCATGTATGTAATGTGTACTTTACTTCAAGTTATTATTCATGTTTTAGTAAAAATTATATATATAATATTTTATTGTTTTTGCTTTTTGATTATCCCTTTGCTTTTTATATTACAATGTATGTACAATTAGCAATTATAATATGTTTTACAATAAACATTTAAGTAATGAGTCAAAATTTTTAAAAATAGGGAATTATAGTGCATGTAAACTTGGATATATCAAAAATCTTGAAATGTTATTGGAAGTCTGATGTTTGGGAAAATATACCTATGTATCAGGCACTGGGCTTGATTGACTATGAAGTTAGAGACATAATTATTCAAACAGTTTGCATGCTGAAATGTCATTGTAATGAGGTAGAAATTTAGGTGAGCATGTTAAGCAAGCAGTTCTGGACTTCAGTGCGAACTAGGGTGGGCAGGATGTCAGACAATATTTTCTAGAAAAAAAATGACATTGAAATTGCTCAAAAAGATTGTTACTAGATAGTACTTTGTTTCATGGTCTACATGTCTATTTTTGTGCTATTTCCATACTGTTTTAATGACTGTAGCTTTATAATACCTTTAGAAGGCAGAAAGTGTGATATTTCCAGCATTGGCCTTCTTGATTAAAATTGCTTTTTTTATTCAGGGCCTTTTGGTTTTCCATATACATTTTATAAATATTTTTCTATTTTTTTATACTTCTGTAAAAAATGTATTTTAAATTTGAGTAGGAACTGCGTTGAATTTTTAGATCACTTTGGGAAATATGGACATTTTAAAACCTGATTTTTCTAATCCATACATGCAGGATACCTTTTCATTTATTTGCATCTGTTTTAATTTCTTTAATTAGTGTTTTGTAGTTTCCATACAAGTCTTTCACCTCTTGCTTAGATTTATTCCTAAGTATTTTATTCCTTTTGGTGTTAATGTGAATGAGATTATTTTATTAATTTACTTTTGAGATTGTTAATGGTTGGTGTATAGAAACAATTGATTTTTGTGTGTGTTTTTTTTGTATCCTGCAACTTAACTGAATTAATTAGTTCCAACAGTTTTTGTGAAGAGTCTTTAGGGCTTTCTATATGTAAGGTCACGGTATCTGAAAATAGAGATAATTTTATTTCTTCTTTTCTGATTTGAATATATTTTATTTATTTTTCTTGATTAATTGCTTTGGCTTGGAATTTCAGTACTTCCAGTATGTTAAATAGACATGGCAAGAGTGAACATCCTTGGCCTGTTTCATAGCTCAGAGAAAAAGCTTTCAGTTTTTTACCATTAAGTATGATGCTAGTTGTGGACATTTTATATATGCATTTTATTTTTTTTTAGATGAGTTCCTTCTATGCTTTTTTGTTAATGATTTTTATCATGAAAGGATGTTGAATTTTGTCAAATTATTTTTCTGCACCTATTTAGATGATCATGTGTTTGTTATTTGTCCTTTGTTCTGTTAAAGGAGTTTATCATACTGAATGATTTACAAATGTTAAATCATTCTTGCATCCCAGAGAATATTTGTAGTTGGTGATGGTATATGATTTTTTTCATAAAGTGAAAGCAAGTTTATTAGAGAAGAAAATAAACAAAAGAAGAGCTACTCCAGCCAGGCGCAGTGGCTCACACCTGTAATCTCAGCACTTTGGGAGGCCGAGGCGGGTGGATCATGAGGTCAAGAGATTGAGACCATCCTGCCTCAATCAACTGGTTCTTTTCTTCAAAGAAAAATTTTTATTTGATATGTCTTTCATATTTACCATTATAGTTGTATAGTTGATAATTAGTTGGAGAAAGTCACAAACTTTTCGCTGTTTGCTTTGAACACAAAGGCTTCTTACTTGATTATTATTAAATATTTTTCTCCAGATTTATGGAGGTATAATTAATAGGATTGTGAGTATCTGAAGTGTACAATATGATAAACAGTCATATGTGTACACTGTAAAATAATTACCATAATCAAGTTAGTCAACACATCTACCATTTCACACACTTCTTTTGGTAAGACTGCTTAAAATCTCCTATGTTAGCAAATTTCAAGTATATAAGACAATGTTATTAACTACAATCACCATGTTGTACATTAGATCATAAGAACTTATTAGTCTTATACTTAAAATTTGTACCTTTTGACAAACATCTTTCCATTTTTCCAACTCCCCTGACCCTGGAAACCACCATTCTACAGTTTGTGGAGCACCTTTTCACATTTGTGTTGTCCACTCATATATCTTATTAGGGAAAATGCCTAATCAGATCCTTTGCCCATTTTGTAATCAGATTATCTGTTTTTTTGTTTTTTTTTGTTTTGTTTTTTTTGTTGTTGTTGTTACTGAGTTGTAGGAGTCACTTATATATTTCAGATACTAACCTCTTATCAGATATATGGTTTACAAACATTTTCTCCCATTCCATAGTTTACTTTTTTATTTTGTTGATTTGTTCAGTTGCAGGACAGAATCTTCTTGGTTTGATGTAGTCCCACTCACATATTTTTGTTTTGGTCTCTTTTGCTGTTGGTGTCATATAAAAAAAAATATTGTAACATCGATGTCAAGGAGATTTTTTTTCTCTTTGCTTTCGTCTAAGGGATTTATAATTTCAGGCTTTACATTTGTGTTGAAAATACTTTGAGTTGATTTTTGTACATGATGACAGTGAAGGATCTAATTTTATGCTTCTACGTGTATATATCCAGTTATCCAAACATCATTTATTAAAGAGACTGCCTCTTTCCCATTGTATGCTTTTGACACCCTTGTCAAATGTTAGTTAATGATATATGCATGAGTTTATTTCTGAGCTCTCCTTTATGTTTTATTGCTATATGTTTCTGCATTTATGGCAGCACATATTGTTTTGATTAATATAGCTTTATAATGTATTTAAATCAGGAAGTATGATGTCTCTAGTTTTGTTTTCTGCTTATTTATTTATTTATTTATTTTACAGAATTTCTTTGACCATTGGTGTCTTTTTGGTTCCATATGAATTTTAGGATTTTTTAATCTCTGTGAAAAATTAGCAATGATATATTGATATGACATCTTTTGGTTATAGGCAACCTATGGAATGGGAGAAAATCTCTTCAAAATATATATTTGTTAAGGGGTTAATTTCCAAAACATGTAATGAACTATTGCAATTCGATAGCAAAATTGCAAATAACCTGCTTAAAAGTAAGCACAGGACCCCAAATAGAAAAAATTATGGGCAAAGGACTTCAAAGAAGATTGACAAATGACCAACAGGTATGTAAAAAATGTTTAATATCACTAGCCATCAGAGAAATGCAAATGTAAAACACACAAAATATTGCATCACAACTATTAGCATGGTTACTATTTTTTAAAAGAATAAGTATAGGTGAAGTTATGAAGAAATTTGAACCCTTGTTCACTGTTGGTAGGCCTATAAAATGGTGCAACTGCTTTGGCAAACAGCATGTAAGTTCCTCAAAAAATTAAGAATAAAATTATCATATGATCCAGCAACCCATCTCTCACTATATATCTAAAATAATTGAAATAAAAATAATAAATATATATCTGCACTCTTCATGAAGGTATTATTTATAATAGTCAAGATAGGAAAATAATTCAATGTACCCCAGCTGATGAATGGAAAAAGAAAAATGGGATATATGCAGATAATAAAATATTATTCAACTAAAAAAAGAAGAAAATTGTACCATCTATGACAACATAGATGCATATGGAAGACAAAATGCTAAATGAAATGTCAGTCATAGAAAGGCAAACGTTGCATGGTTCTTCTTACATGAGTCATCTAAAATAGTCAGACTTATAGAAAATACAGTAGAATGGTGCTTACCGGGGATAAGAGGAGACAGATATGGGGAGGGTTTTTTTTTTGTTTTGTTTTGAGATGAAGTTTTGCTCTTGTTGCACAGGCTGGAGTGCAATGGCACGATCTCGGCTCACTGCAACCTCTGCCTCCCAGGTTCAAGAGATTATTCTGCCTCAGCTTCCCGAGTAGCTGGGATTACAAGTGCCCACCACCACAACCAGCTAATTTTTTAAATTTTTTATTTTTAGTAGAGATGGGGTTTCACCATTCAAGCTGGTCTTGAATTCCTGATCTCAGGTGATCTGCCTGCCTCGGCCTCCCAAAGTGCTGGAATTACAGGCGTGAGCCACCGTGCCCAACCCAAAGTGTTCTTTGTAATAGGTATAAAGTAACAATTATTCAAATTAACTACAAGAAAACTGTGGTTCAACACAGTGCTTATAGATAACAATTATTCATTGTGAACTTAATTTTTTAATAAAACAATAGATCTCATGTTATGTGTTCTTACCATAGCAAGACAAAATAAAATGGAAAACAATGACAACAGAAAAGATGCAAAGAGACACAAACAATTATTTGGTGCTGATGGATATATTTATTATCGTGATTATTGTGATAGTAACATGAGTGTGTACACATGTTCAAACTCACTAAATAATATACGTTGATTATGTTCAGCTTTTTGTGTGCCAATTAAACCTCAATAAAACTGTGGATAAAAATAAATAAACAGGTAATACTTAAGTGAGAGCAAGAAATGAGGAAAGTGTAAAGATAGGGTACCTTGCTTTCACTTTCTAGACTTAGATATTAACTCAGAGCTTATGCACAAGCTGCTACCTAAGGTTGAGATATTTTTAAAAACATATTTTCTCATAATTAACTTCCTTTAAAATCTGTCATTTCAGTTCACTTGCCATTTCATCAAAGAATTTAATTCTGTTCTGACCCTCCAGAATATATGAAACTCATCTGCAATATATTTCCCTAGCTCCCTATGCTTTATATTCAGACCATTAGTAGATTTGGAGTTTGTAATTATAGATCACTGTCATTCTTTATTTAATATCAGTCATCTGCTATAGATAATGAGCTACATGACAGCAGAAATATATTTTTTCTTTCATTTTTGTTCTGGCTAAAAATTTATCCCCAGAAATCCTCCAAATATATACTGAGTGTTGAATAAATATTAGTTGAATGAATTAATGAATGAATGTTCTATGTAGAGAAAACAGTACAACAGTGAGAGGAATGCAAGTATTTCAATATGGTTTTATATTACTTCTGAGGCTTTTTAAAAACAAAGCTTCTTTACAACATTCTGTATTATAGTGCCCTGTTTACTTGTCCCTTCCCTTCCTTATAGTGAACCTACAGGCAGAAACTTTGCCTCATGATTATACTTACAATATTTAGTATAATGTCTGTATTAGTTGGGATCCAGACAAGTATAATGTCTACATTAGTTGGGGTCCAGAATTATTCCAAAATAATCCAGAAATGAATTATTTTATTTTATTTTTGAGAATGAGTCCTGTTCTGTTGCACAGTAGCACTCACTACAACTCCGTCTCCCAGGTTCAAGGTATCCTTCTGACTCAACCTCTCAAGTAGCTGGGATTACAAGCATGCACACAACACCCACTAATTTTTGTATGTTTAGTAGAAATGGGATTTTATCATGTTCTCCAGGCTGGTCTCAAACTCCTGACCTCAAGTTATCTGCCTGCCTCAGCCTCTCAAAGTGCTGGGATTACAGGCGTGAGCCACTACACCCAACCATATGAATTATTTTAACAGGAGATAACTTGATATGAAAATCATTAATCAGGCATGGACAATTTTAAAAATACCTGGGATAAAAGTGAGGTTTTGTAGAATTAGTAATTGCAGTGAACAGCCACCAACCCTATGAGTAAACGAAGGGAAATCTATGAAATTCTTATAATTGAGAAGTGGTCTCATGGAGCCAAGATTTAGATCTCGGTGATGAAGGGTCAGCCAGCTATTCTGGTGACTCTCAGGAGCTGCAGTGAGGCTGTTTCTGCCTGAAAGCTGAAATTGACTGCTTTTACTTGCAACAACTGTCATTGCCAAGGTGACAACCATTGCAAGGGTGAGTCTAATAGGAATAGAAAATAAAAAGTACTAAGTAAGCCCTCTCTTCCACTTCTATCCTTCCTTTCTCTCTCTAAAATCCTGTATTGGCAGAGTCTAAACAAGATCCAGCTGATAAAGTATAAATGTGATTCACAAAATCCCATCACCAGCACAGCTAGAATACAGCAGGGTAAATTTAAAGGTAAAAGCCAATAGGTAATTTTCTAGTACAGAATCCACACATACTGCAATAACAAAAGCAACCTATGATTTTTCCTAACAAGAGACAATTTTTCTTTGTATAAACAAAATTACTCTTCCACTTTCCAGGAAATTATACAAAGTTTCCATATTCACTCAGTAGATCCATGCCTGGAAGACAGTTACAGTATCCATCTCTGGACTAGGTTAACTGCTTGTCCCATTATTTCACAGTCTCTTCTGAATATATATATATATATATATATATATATATATATATATATATATATTTACCTGCAGACTAAGTTATCAAATAGCCACTAACAATCCTTTTATAAAATAATTAGGGAAAGACAAAAATAAAAAAAAATTATATAATACACACAGACGTACATAAACACACATATAATAAGCAAGGGAAGATATACATAAGTGGTATAATTCTCCTTCTTGAATGTGTTCATGAATCCATGGTTTACCTGCCATTACAGAGTCAATTTCTTATGTCCTTTGTTCTTAGATTAGAACTCAGCAGGGCTAGGTCTTTATCTGCTAGAATGACAAACATCTTCATTCTTGAAGACCCTGAAACCTTAATGGCTTTTTGTTTGTTTGTTTGTTTGTTTGTTTGTTTGCTGTAATTTTATATTATCTTTTACTATTCAACATTAAAGTACTAAGAGGCATCCTGCAGAGATTCCAGACATAATCTTCCTAGACACCCCTTATTGAATAATAGCAATGCTTTGTAATCTTAATCAATCACCCAGCCAATCAGGTAACCCTCATTTTTGTTTGCTGGTTTGATATCATAGAAAGAAGAAAGAGAGAAAGAGAGAAAGAGAAAGAAAGGAAAGAAAGAGAGAAAGAGAGAGAAAGAAAAAGAGAAAGAAAGAAAGAAAGAAAGAAAGAAAGAAGGAAAGAAAGAAAGAAAGAAAGAAAGAAAGAAAGAAAGAAAGAAAGAAAGAAAGAAAGAAAGAAAGAAAGAAAGAAAGAAAGAAAGAAAGAAAGAAAAGAAAAGAAAGAAAGGAAGGAAGGAAGGAAGGAAGGAAGGAAGGAAGGAAGGAAGGAAGGAAGGAAGGAAGGAAGGAAGGAAGGAAGGAAGGAAAGAAAGAGCAAGCAAGCATACTAATGACTGAATAGCAAGCTCAGCTTCCAATTCAATAGAATTTCTTTCTGAAAACAGTACTCTTAGGAACCAAAATCTCCACCCCAGCAGAGCTGAAACTTCTGGAATGAAGGGGAAAAAATGGAGTGAGACATTATGTGTAATTATGACAGAAGCTACTACCACTTTTACTACGTCATTGCCAGATGGTTACAATCTGCATCATACATCGGTTGCTAATTCAAATGATATACTTCAGTTTGTATTGTTGGGGCTTAGAAAATAATAGCCTAAAATGAAGACCTCAGAAGCAAAAGTTTTTCTTCAACTTTCTCCTGCCCTCCTGTCTCTGTCTCATTCTCCTCTAAAGGCTAGCCAGAGAAACTAGAACGCCTTTTCCCTAAGGTGGGTCATAGAAACAAGAACTCCTTTTACCCCAAACTAACCGTGAAACCTAAAAATATTACTCTCACTTTCCCGCCACCTTTTTTTGTGTAAAAGCTGACCATAAAGAAATCATCTGACCTATCTTGCTTGACTGTAAGTTATAAGACTCATATTCCAGAGACAGTCCTGCCCATACCCAGAACCCCATTCCAGAACCCCATTCCAGAACCCCATTCCAGAACCCCATTCCAGAACCCCATTCCAGAGAGGGTTCTGCTCCACACCTCAGAGAGGCCAAGAAGAATCTAGACAGATAGGACTTGCTGGGTTTTCCCCACTCAATCTGTTAGCATTAGATAGTACACTTTCTGTCCAGTCATTTTTTTTTAGTATTTATTTATTTATTCATTTATTTATTTATTTATTAGACAGAGCCTCACTCAGACTCCACAGGCTGGAGCCCAGTGGCGCGATCTCAGCTCACTGCAAGCTCCACCTCCCAGGTTCATGACATTCTCCTGCCTCAGCCTCCTGAGTAGCTGGGACTACAGGCACCCACCACCATGCCTGGCTGATTTTTTGTATTTTTAGTGGAGATGGGGTTTCACCGTGTTAGTCAGGATGGTCTCGATCTCCTGACCTCGTGATCTGCCCGCCTTGGCCTCCCAAATTGCTAGGATTGCAGGTGTGAGCCACTGTGCCCGGCCCTGTCCAGTCATATTTCTACGTGGTTGGCCATACTTTACTGAACCTCATTATAAAAATAAACAGTTTTCCCTGTCTCTTTGGGTCTTTATTCTGAAAATTCACGTGTATACAGGTTAAGTAAATTTGCATGGCTTTTCTCCAACTAATCAGCCTTTTCCATATTTATTTTTAAGCAGACCTTCAGAGGGCCAAGCCATTGACCCCTAGAACATGATAAAACACCATGCTTCAAGGATCTTTTCTCTCAACTGGCAGGCATTGTTTGAGTCTTCAAAAGACACATGATTATTCCAGCAGACCAGTTGCTTATGGCTAATGGGGCATGCGGTGAGACCTATGAATTCTATGGACCAGAGCCCATTGCTTTACTATATATGCTGTAAAATCTGTCTCTTTATCAAAATCAATTGTGTGTACAATACCATGATGGCGAATTAGGCAGTTAATAAGTTCATGGATAATAGGCTTCAAAGTGTATGGGCAGAAAGAAAGTCCATATCCACAATGTATTTCTGTTTCTGTGAGAATAAATAACTGTATCTTACATGATATAATTGTTCTAATGCATACAGTCTACCACCAAGAAATGATTCACATAGAAAAAGTTGTTTTTCTCTACTATTGACAGATTAGATACCTGATATGGCAATAGCCACGTAAGTTTGGGGAGGGTAAATTCTGTACTTACATCATGATTATCATGAATATTTTTTACATAGATGTGTTGCGGAGGCAAAAGATGGCTTTAAAAAGAGACTGAGGCCAGTGCGGTGGCTCATGTCTGTAATCTCATAATCCCAATGCTTTGGAAGGCCATGGTAAGTGGATCACTTGAACCTAAGAGTTCAAGACTAGCCTGGGCAACAAAGAGACATCCTGTCTCTATGAATAATAATAATTAAAACAAAAACAGAAACAAAACAGCCAGATGTGGTGAGATGTGCCTGTGTCCCAAGACACTTGAGAGGCTTAGGTAGGAGGATCACTTGAGCATGGAAGGTCAAGGCTACAGTGAGCAATGATTACACCACTGCACTGCAGCATAGATGATAGAGCAAGACCCTATTAAAAAAAAAAAAAAAGAGAGACGAACTGAATTATATGCACATTATATGTCATTTGGTCCACTTGATTAGTGAAATACCCTTCTGTAGAAGATGATCTTTGGTTAGTACACAAATGAAACTGCCCATGAATCAATGCCATTCTTTATTCACAGCAATTTCTCAGTTCAAACTAAGTGGAAACCAGATGTACTACTTGAATTTCTACTAGAAAGACTTGTCTGTCTTCCCTACTCTCCTTCAGAGCCACTTCTGGATTAGGATGTATGTCTGCTGTATTCACTTTTATTCGTAACTGGCATTTGATGTAGATTATCTATAAATCAGAAACATTCATTTTCATCCTCAGTCAATGGGACATAAGTGACTGTCCATGAGAACACAGTTTGGTCTGGATTAGGGAAGACAGACAATGTTGCAGGGATTAGGACTGATGTAATATGAGACACCAGCTCTTGAAGCATTCATGCATCTTCCAAATTGATCTTTTATCTCCCATTTTCACTAGATGACTGATTGCTCTCCATAAGTACAAGCTTATAGTTTGCAGAAAAGATACGGGCAATTTATGATAAACATCTTAGTGCAAATGAATATCTAATTTCCTATTGTTACAGTGGCTACCAAGCTTGAATAGAAGCCCAAGGATATTTCTCAAAAAGGCAATGTTTATCAGCAAAAGAAAGGAATTTAGCCTCAAAGCCTAGAAGGCTGTGTTGTTACACCTTATAGGGGACTTGCAGGGGCTTCATACAGCAGTTACATTTTTCACAGAACTTTTGAATATCATTGAATACACTATCAGCCTCTATGAGTATTGATTAAAAGCTGAAAGCTGTGTCTCGAAAGAATAGTTATCTTCTAAAGAGGATATGAACTTGCTTCCAAACCCTAGAGGCCTATGCTAGTATTCTCCTACTGATTTCCATAGGCTCAATACATTATCTGTACTTGCTACAGTAACTTTGCGTATCATTGGATATGTTGGGTCTTAATTTCCAAGTAGAAAAACAACTTTAACTGCAGTCTGGACTGGTGCTGAACCTTCTTTTATTCTCATCCTTGCTTAAAACTCATGACATACTTCGTAAGTGGGTTTGAGGAGGATACTCAAAGCATCTCTTGGCAGAGAGTAAAAGTTAATGTAATCCTTAGACAACAATGTTAAGTTGTATTTTTAGACCTGCAAGGTAACACTTGAACTTTTAGCAGTCCTTACAATTGGTGTAGAGAGGGAATTAAAGCCAATTCTGGTGAACAGGCTCCATGCCACATATTAGGGCTGAATCAATATTTTTCCCATTTTGAACGACAACCAGAGTTGCCTTCTGATTTAGATAGTTATAAGACAGTTATTCATAAAGATCCATTTATTTTCTGCACAGGGCAAATAATTGCTCTATGTTCATTTAAGAGCAACAGAATGTTGCAATTTGTAAAAACCAAATCTGGTTTTATTTTTTTCTTTTTTCTTTCCATCCAGGAGTCCAACCAGTATCTGTTTAATTCTTGTTTTACAGTTATTGTGAGGTGATTCATCGTTGTGTTTGGGTTAACCAATATATAGTTCCAGATACGTTTAAGAGGTCATTTCAGTCAGCCTTTCTGAAAACAGAAACTCCTCTAGATATTTTCCAGGAAAAAACTTAGCAAAGAAAATATATGTTTACAAAACAGTTGAAATGTCTTGGGAAGAGAAGTCAGGGAGAACTATTACTGGCTTTGCTAACATTGAAGGAAGCCAATCATGTTTCTCTCAGTTGCTAGTAACATTGAAGCATAGATTTGTAAGCTTGTCCAGAAACTTCTGTTAACCTTATATTTGCCCTCAGTCAGCATCTGCTAACACAGCAGGAGTATCCTAAGTTTTTCTGTTATGACCTCCTGATCATGAGCAAGTGCCTCTCCTTGGAGAAATGAGAACTAAAATTCCATTGACAATCTAGTTGACAAACTTTCTACAACAAATTTGGTCACCAGTTGCTTGGGACTGTCATTGTTTAGCTGCTAGGGCCCATTACCTTTCATCACTGTTCGGTGGCCACCTCGCAAAGACTGTGGCACAGTGCTTAGTCACTCAGGTGCCATGGGACTCTTGGGGTTGGTACTCAGTCCTGGCTCTGTTCACTAGTTGTGTGGCCATCAGTGGGATAGTTTTCTTTTATGCCTTCAGTTTCCTCATCTGTAAATATAATTTTTAGCTTTCCATCATTTGTGTATCAAGGGAGAGCTTACGAAGGTTGGTGTATTGCTAAGTAGTGAACAATATTTAACATAGAAATCTTCAAGTTCGTTAGTATCCGTAAATCAGATTAAAACAAGGATATAATTGGAGTCTTCAATGCAAGTAAATATTTGCATCTTACCTTGGCATTAAGGCATCCGTTGCTAAGGCAGTAGTGTAGTTACCTTCCAGGTGGCGTTCAACAGATGACTCCTCAGTGGCTATAAAACAAACGGCAAACAAACAAAAAAATATATTAAGAAAACACTCACAGATCATCTAAAATAAAGAGGAAAAAGCAACTATCTTTGTTGAGCCTATAATAATCCTTTAGTCGGCTGTGCGCGGTGGTTCACATCTGTAATCCAAGCACTTTGGGAGGACGAGGGAGGTGTATCACCTGAGGTCAGGAGTTTGAGACAAGCCTAGCTAACATAGTCAAACCTCGTCTCTACTAACAATACAAAAATTATCCGGGAGTGGTGGCAGGCACCTGTAATCTCAGCTACTCGAGAGGTTGAGGAAGGAGAATTGTTGGGACCCAGGAGGCAGAGGTTACAGTCAGCTAAAATTGCGCCATTTCCAGCTCAGGTGACAACAGTGAGACTCCATCTCAAAAATAAAAAAAAAAAATTCTTTAGTTAAAAGTGGTAAATTTCTCCAGAGGTTTATATATTTATTGTTTGTTTGTTTGTGTGTTTGGTTTTAGTCATATGTGATTATAATTATTTCCTATTGGCCAACCTTAGCAATTTCTAAGAGAAAAACAAAATCAATGATTTATAAAATAAATAATAAAATATTTTAAAAGAAAAATTCTAAAACAACATTGGCATTGAAAATTCACTATCAGTAGACTAGAAATTTTGAAGAGTTCCTAGAAAATAGGAAACTAATTGGATATGATTAAAGAGAGCTGGAAGAAAAAAAGTCAGAAAATATGGAGGACAGAAAAAAAAGACACAGAATTAATAAAACACCATTTACTTTAGGGAAAAAAGATGAAAATTAGTATTAATTTAGGAGACAAGTTTATTATTGGAACAAAACATATCAAAGTTGTAACATATTAGATTTCTCTCTATATAATTGTTTATTAAACCACAGCCAATATCATGCCGAATGGACAAAAACTGGAAGCATTTCCCTTGAAAACCAGCAAAGACAAGGTTGCGTCTTTCACCACACTTATTCAGCATGGTATTGGAAGTTCTGGCCAGGGCAATCAGACAAGAGAAAGAAATAAAGGTATTTAAATAGGAAGAAAATAAGTCAAACTATCTTTGTTTCCAGATAACAAAATCCTATATCTAGAAAACCCCCTCTCCTCAGCCCAAAAGCTTTTTATGCTGATAAGCAATTTCAGTAAAGTCTCATGATACAAAAATCAATGGGCAAAAATCACTAGCATTTCTATATGCCAACAACAGGCAAACCAAGAGCCAAACCACTAATGAACTCCCATTCACAATTGCCGCAGAAAGAATAAAATACCCAGGAATACAGCTAACAAGGGAAGTGAAGGACCTCTTCAAGGAGAAGTAAAAACCATTGCTCAGAGAAATCAGAGATGATACAAACAGATGAAAAAACATTCCAGGCTCATGGATAGGAAGAATCAATATTTCAAAAATGTCCATACTTCCCAAGGCAGTTTATAGGTTGAATGCTATTCCCATTAAACTACCACTGACATTCTTCACAGAATTTAAAAAAAAAAAAAAAAACTATTTTAAAATTCATATGGAACCAAAAAAGAGCCTGAATAGCCAAGGCAATACTAAGCAAAAATAACAAAGCAGGAGGCATCATACTACCTGATTTCAAACTATACTACAGGGCTACAGTAACGAAAACAGCATGATACTGATACAAGAACAAACACATTGACTGATGCAACAGAATAGAGAGTCTAGAAATAAGACTGCACACCCCAAAGCATCTAATCTTCGATAAACTTGACAAAAACAAACAATGGGGAAAGGATTCCCTATTTAATAAATGGTGCCAGGAAAACTGGTTAGCCATATGCCAAAAATTGAAAATACACTCTTTCCTTACATCATATACAAAAATCAACTCAAGATGGATTAAAGAGATAAATGTAAAACTCAAAACTACAAAAACTCTAGAAGAAAATCTAGCCAGTACCATTCGGGACATAGGCATGGGCAAAGATTTTATGATGAGGACACCAAAAGCAATTATGCCAAAAGCAATTGCAACAAAAGTAAAAATTGATAAATGGGATCTAATTAAATTAAAGAGCTTCTCAACAACAAAAGAAGTTATTTGGCCTAGCAGTCCTATTACTGGGTATATACTCAAATGAATACAAATTGTTCTAATATAAAGATACATACACACATATGTTCATTACAGCACTACTCAAAATAGCAAAAACATGGAATCAACCCAAACACCCATCAATGATAGAATGGATAAAGAAAACGTGGTACATATACACTATAGAGTACTATGCAGCTATGAAAAGGAATGAGATCATGTCCTTTGTGGGAACATGGATGGAGTTGCAGGCTATTATCCTTAGCAAACTAATGCGAAACAAAAACCCCAAAACTGCATGTTCTCACTTATAGGTGAGAGTTGAATGATGAGAACACATACACACTGGGGAAACAACACACAGTGGGGTCTGCCAGAGGGTTGGGGGTGTGAGGAGAGAGAGAATCAGGAAGAATAGCTAATGTATTCTGAGTTTAATACTTGGGTGATGGGATTATCTGTGCAGCAAACCACCATGGCAAAAGTCTACCTATGTAACAAATGTGCACATCCTGCACATGTACTCCTGAACTTAAAATAAAAGTTTGAAATAAAAAGAAATTTTAAAAAATCATTAATTTGTGAAGACAGCCAAGCTCACCACTATATCACTAGTGTAAAAAAGTCATTTATTCATGTATGTGATAAGAGTCAATAATGCTTGCAAGACATTTGAGAATAAGTAATAAATTTAAAAAGAACCAAAATAAAGCAATTGATTAAATATAAATAGCATAATTCAGATAACAGAAAACGACTTTAAAATATTTCAACACTGTTCTTTATGTATTAATAAGTTTGATAGAATATTGTATATATAAATTCAAAGCCTGTTGATTATAAGAGTATTCCTTGAAAAAAATAAATTATTTGAAGGGGTTAGTAAAAAATTAAGTACAGGTTATAAAGTTGTCAATCTAGAATATACATTCATAGAGTGAGGAACAAAAAAATAATTAAAAATACAGAACATAAAAAAAAAGAAATACAAATTAAAGTAAAAGCTCTATGAAATCAATGAGAGAGTGGATTGAGACCTTGTTTTAACCCAGTTTACTAGGAAAAACAAGGTGACAATTTCAAAGTTCTCAGCAAAATTTATTTTGAGCATTGATCCATCCAGAAAAACTAGCATTAAATCAGAACATTTTTGACATAAATTGGCAAATGTTTAATTACATAACCACAATTGTGGAAAGTTTATTACAAAAAATCATATTTCAGTAAAAAGGAAAGCATTATTTCAAATAAGAAATAGGTATGAAAAATAAAATTAGTTGACAAAGATTTATGTATTTTTATTTATAAATAAACAATGATTATAGATTATCTAAGTGATTGCTTACATATGCTTAAAATTGTGTAAATGTGAAATCCAGATGATCTCACTGTGGAAGCTGATGATATAAGTTATGAACGTATTTATGATTAAAATATCAATAATAAAAATTTTACAATAACATGTATAAAATATTTTGTGTGGTTGATGCCATGTTGTGTTCTTTTCCTATTTAGTCAGAGGTTAATTCTTCACAAAGACAGAAAATTATGCATTTTAATATTAACAACTTATGAGTAATCATTAGATTTCCCGGAAAAAGTATGGATGTATTCTGTATCACTACAGCAAAGTAGAAGAAACATGATAATAACAACAATTGATCAAACAAAAAGCAGAAAAGAGTAAATGCATTAAAGAAAATGAAAAAAGGAGAATAAATTGAAAACATGAATTTTGTTTACATTGTAAATCTATGTCTTTAATCATGCTTCTAATTAGAAATAACACCAAATATATCATTTACTCCAGATGTTCAAATGGACGAAAATACCCATTTAAAAACAGAGCCTCATATAAGAATGAAATTGACTAACAACGTCCTATAAACCAAAGACATAGATAAAATAAAAATAACAGAAAAATTTGTTTTAACAGAAAGATGTAAAATATTTACCATTTTATTAACAAATAAAAAGATCTCCAGGCTCCGTGTCTCATGCCTGTAATCCCAGCACTTTGGGAGGCCAAGGCAGGAGGATCACAAGGTCAGGAGATCGAGACCATCCTGGCCAACATGGTGAAACCCCATCTCTACTAAAAATACAAAAAAATAGCTGGGTGTGGTGGCGCATGCCTGTAAGCCCAGCTACTTGGGAGGCTGAGGCACGAGAATCAATTGAACCCAAGAGGTGGAGGTTGCAGTGAGCTGAGATTGCACCACTGCACTCCAGCCTGGCGGCAGAGAGAGACTCCTTCTCAAAAACTAAAATAAAAAGATGTAGTCATATTGATAATAAAATAAACAGAATGCCAAACCAGAAACAGAGAAGTTAACAGACAGAAATATTTTGTTTTGATAAAAATTAAAACCATGGAGATTAAAAAATAATGAATCATCATGCACACCATGATATATATTTGAAATGTCCACAGGATAACATGGATATACAGAAATGTCCAATACACAATCATGACAGATGAATTTAGAGCATGGTTTTTGGAAAGCAATAGATCAAATATTTAAGTAACATGATCTAAAAGCCTTATCTCACACTATGTAACCTTATTTTTTTGCAAATAATTAAATCAGATTATAAATTTGACCAAGCAGAAACCATTGTCTCTCTCTCTCTGTCTCTGTCTCTGTCTCTCTGTCTCTCTCTCTCTGTCTCTCTGTCTGTCTCTCTCTCACACACACACACACACACACACACACACACACACACACACACATAAACATTCTCTTTTTGAAGCAAAGGATACAACACAAAAAAACGAAACTCATACAGGTTATCTTTTACCACAGTTTAATGGAATTGCATGCCAAAACTTTATATTTGTGTATGTATGTTTATCTATACAAGATAAACAAGGGAAGTTCATAGGATAGGGCAAGGTGATAGTAACTTTTCAAAGGGGAAAGATTTAGGGAATTTCTAGAGGTAGCCGTAAATGTGTGCATTGTTTACAGACTATGTAGGCACAGATGAAAGAAATTATAATAAGTATTGTTTAACTGTAGCTCACAGAGTTTGAGAGACAAGCAAATTGTTGAATTTTAAAATATTTTTAAAAATGCACAGACTATGCTTTCTTGGCTTAAGTCATATTCCATACTGAGTCATGCAGGTTGAGACTTACAAGAATTATACCTATCAATCAGAAAATTGGAATAAGAATGTTTCAGAAATGATTAAATTTATTCACTATTAAATAGATGAATAAATGCTTATTAAATATATACTGTATCCTATATTTTAAGTTAATAGAAAAGGGATTTATTTAGGAAATTAAATCTTGTAGACATATGATGGATTGGATGTAGGAGAACAAGAAAAAAATACAGCAAGGGACACATCATCAATATATCACCACAAGAAAAACTGTAGAGTTTTAAGTCTTTATGTAAAGGTTACAAGAGAATTATAGTAGAGATCCCAGAAATGGTTTAGAATATATTGAAGTTTTCATTTTTTCAAAAGTCCTGCTTTTAGGTAAAGGCATTCTACCATATTGTGCATTTTTTTCAGGAATAATGCTCAGATGTATCAGTATGTATGCATAGAAACAGGATGCTCCACAATTGGTGGTTTCTCAGCAAAGTGCAGAGTAAAATGCTTAATAATAGCTGCTAAATAGTGACTATAATGCTGAACCATAGTTTTCAAGCTGGAGAAGTGGGAAAGAAGAGAAGTAAATTCCAAGAAAGCTGAAATAGCTCAGTTGGGAGAGTGTTAGATTGAAGAGAAGTAAATGAAGGGCTACAGATAAAGTGTATGAAAATTAGAGGATAAATAAGACTGATAGTCTTGGTGAAGTTGAAAAATTGCTTCGCAAGATGGAGGAATAGGAGGTTTTGTTCAAACAGTAGAACACATGAATGAGTGATTTTGGAAAATTTCCAGGGTTTTTGTTTTGTTTTGTTTTGTTTGCAGCAACAAGTTAGAAAATAGACACAAAATTGGGTTTGAAGGGGAGCTCCGGAAGAGGTAGGGTACTGAAGTCAGGATTGGAAGCATCCTTCATGTAAATCGTAAGATCATTGAAAGTAGTGAGCAGGATTGAAATAGAAATTTGAAGCAAGGAGTTAAGTATTGTTATATATGTGATTAAAAGTTTTCTAGCGTACAGTAAGGGGTGAGAAAAAGTAGTACAGTAAGACTGCTTGAGTTCCTATAAACATGGATTTTCAAATGATTGAATGGGAGAAATAGTCTAAAAATGACATTGAGAAGCAGGAAACACAAGAGCCTTAAATGTGAGAGGTATAAGCTTTATATGAATGATAAGATATTAACATACAGCAAGGTTTCTGTTAAGAAAAACAGAAGAAATTTGTGGGAAGATTTTGGGTGCTACAGAGGAATTTTCTGATTGTGGTATAAGGAGAAAGGGGGTAATAGGAGACAACATGGAATAAAGCAAGAGGTATCAATGTTAACATGCTAGTATTCATGGGTAAACACAGGAGAGCGGGCTGAGGTGGGCTTGGACTTCTAGGGATGATTAATATACACAGAGAGGGGACACAAAATGGATTCTTTCATTAGAGCAGTGGGAGAGGAACATGAAAAAAACATTGAGGTTCTATAAGATTTCCCCAATGCCTTTATGGGATATTGAATACCCCTGCAAGCTACCATTGGAGGAAGACAAGAATTTAGATGGCAAGTCAGGAAGATCTTAGGTAAAGGCATTCTAACCGGAAGCCCAACAGGTTACTAAAATCATGAGAGAGATGGAATATCCCTGATTGCTAAGGAGTGAGGTGGCTCCTGGAAGGGGCTTTCTGTCAGCTTAGTTAGGGGTATTTGACCTGCATCTAAGTGGAGTCACACTCCCATGTGGAGTGACTAAAGTGGCAGAGAAAAGTGTGCCAGTGACCTTTTTGAAGATTAAAATGTGTGCCAGAGTCCTATTGGTAATTGGCAGAAAGGCCCTTTGTTCTCTTGGCTGATGTGTAGTCCAGTGAATTGAAAGCCTGTCTGTGGCCCAAGTAATTGATCATTCAAGTTAGAAGAAAGAAAATTTTCTTATGAAGGTATCATAACTAGTATACATCACAAATTGCATTTGTTTATAATCTAATTATAAATGACATCAAACCAAAACCAATAAATATTTTATTTATACACTTGTAGTTATTTCCTGACCTTGTTGATGTAAGGTTTGTCTTTAAATAAAACTATTGGTATTCTTAATAAATATATAGAGAAAGACAATACAATTGATGACAACATTCTTTATAGTTTCCTACTTTGACTACAGTACCAATTCTTCACATTGGGTATTTGTCTACTCAGAGAAATGTCTGTATATAAAGCTGGCCTTATATCATTATGAAGCAAATGGCTACATTTCTACACTTAGAGAAATCATTCATTTCTAGTTACATCATCGAGGAGTAACTGAACTTATTCATCTTCTGCTACTTTTAGATTAGCTGAGATCATTTAAGGTTACATAATGAACAAATGAAAAACTGTAACATAATTTTATTCTGATAAATGGATAAGGTGTGGGAGATTTCAGATAGTAAATCTGCATAGTAATTTAGATTTTTCAGAGAGGTATAACATTTATGACAACGGTATATAATTCAATTCAGTTTGAAGATTGATCTCACCAATCAAGTACTGTCATTGGTTGTAATTTACGCAAGCCATGATCTTAAGCATTTTTAACTGACTATGGCACCACACCAATGCAAGTATAGGCATTGAGAGTTGGAAGTTCTCAATTTGTAATTTAATTGTTCATTTTTTGTATCTGGAGAAGCTGATAGGAAAAAGTACAACAATGTTGGGGTAGTTGAAAAGCACTCAATACATTGGGAAAGAGGAATGCTTGTTGTCTTGGCAACATATCATATTTTTCTAAATCAGAAAATCTGTATAGCCAATTTTACTAGTGTAACTCGCATTTAATTAGTGTTTTGCCATTTAGACAGATTTACTACAGAGCTAGCTTTCTATAACACAACAATAATAATCAGCTTCAAAATGATACATTGTATTGAGAACTACACAATGAAGCCATTCAAGACATGAGTTTCAGAATGAAGTGCACTTGAATTTAGTCCTTGCTTTTTGCCACTTATTAGCTAGGAAGCCTGGAACTAATTGAGTTCTCAGGATAGTTTAATTATCTTGAAAAGGAGAATAGCACTATATACTTCATAGGAAATACAATGACGTTTTAAAAGATATTACAGTCGTCCCTGAGTATCCACAGGGGATTGGTTCCAGGACCCCCTGGGGATACCAAAATCTACTGATGCTCAAGTCTCTTACATAAAATGGCATAGGATTTGCCTGTAACCTGTTCATATTCTTTCATTTCACCTCTAGATTACTTACAATAATCATTCTAAATTTTCTTTAGATTACTTATAATGCTTATGCAATATAAATGCTATGGAAATAGCTGTTAAATTGTACTTGTTCTTTTACATGTATTATTTTTTATTGTTATTATTTTTTAAAATATTTCCAGTCCATGGTTAATTGAATCTACATAAGCAAAACCTGTGGATGTGGAGGGCTGACTGGGTGTGTAAAATGCTTAGCATATTTCTTAGTCAACAGGAAAAGAAGATTATTATTATTAGATATTCTTATCACCAAATTTATTTATAATCAAAAGTTAGTTAAAATTATTTTCTAAGCCATAATCTTTATACATAAAAGGTAATTTTTGTCGTCTTTCTACATTAGTGACTAGATCATTGATTATCAGATTTCAAAGTAGTTTACCTTAGAGCAGAAAATAATAATCAAATTTTAAATAAAGCAAATTATGTAAACATTAGTTTACACATTTCAGACATTAACTGCAAAAATAAACACAAAGAAGAGAAAAAGGAACACTTGGAAAGGTTTAAATGACCAAATTTGATCACACACTTCACAGGCAAACGGTTTTCAGGCACATTTGATTTTCAGAGAAAAAACTGGGCATGCCATATACAAGAAATGTAGCAGAAACATAAAAAAAAGATCATATTCTTGTAATTTATGCATTGGACTTATTTTCTTTATATATCCAGTATCTGCTTTTATGTCAGTTTAATAACTGTATTTTAATAGCTGATGCTTTTAAATATTTATGTATGCAAATACCTTCAAAAAATCTATATATACAATATTGCATGTCTTATTTCTACATTTTGTTTGTATTTATATAATTCAAATTATTTGCTTTTGATTTACTTTAATTATAAAATTAGTTTGATATAAAATGTCTCTGTAAATATTCTGTTTTACAAATATACCATAGTAGGAGTAAACTTTTGGTATATTCTTTTTATGTGTCATTGTGATATCTGATAAAGCTCATCAATGTATCACTGGTATTCAAACCAGAATGAGCTTTATACCAAATCTCATTATTAACTTTAAATATTGACTCAATACTTAGTAACTCTAATAACTGATTTCCAGTGCCCCATTACTAAAGTAGCATTATAGTTTTTCAGACCACATTATTTAATAAGGTTTGTGTAGATGACAGCACACATATTATAGTAGCAGGAGCTAGACAAATTCCTAGGCAGATAGGGGAGGGTCCTAGGTGAAACCTGACTTTCAAACCAAAGACAAATTAAAGCTTGAAAATCAAGCTTCCAGTTCCAGGTAAAGTCCTTGACCAGAGCGAGAATTTCCCCCATGCCTTTTAGCCAATTGAATGGTGCTTTTTTTCTAGGCCATCCATGGACCAATCAGCACACACTCCTACATTCTGAGCCCATAAGAACCCCAGACTCAGCTACAAATAAGGACTACCTGCCTTTACGTAGGAGCTACCCACTTCTGGTGCCCTCTTTGCTGAGAGCTATTCCGTTGCTCAGTAAACCTCTTTATTGCCTTGCTCACTCTGCAGTTGTCCACATAACCCCATTCTTCTTGGATATGGGACAAGAACCTGTCACCAACTGAAAAAACAGTGGGAGAGACAAGGGCTGTAATACATTCCTAGTGTGCTCACAAAGTTGCAGGAAGTGACATGCTCCTGTTTGCTGAACCACAGGAGAAAAGGGCTGTGACCCTTCTGGGGACTCAGACTTGAGAACTCCCTGAGCCACAGCTGTGACATGCCATAACACCCGCTTGGGGCTTCTGTTAGTTGCTGGCATTACTGAGTTTTCAGGTGCCACCACATTCCCTTTGTCCAGGTGCCAGGACCCAAGGCAGAAGCCATTTGTGGTATGCCTGTTCCAGACACAGCCTCACATGGAGCCAGCATCTGTGCCAGAGCCTGGAGCTGCCTGCCCCGCTGCAGCAGCTGGCTCACCTGGCTGTGCACCATGGCCGGATTCCTTGCTAGCTTCTGCACACACCCCTCACTGCTCCACACCCGGCTTGCCCACGGCGAGTGTAGGATCCTGGGCAGTAGTGTGAGCCAAGCACAAGCTGCTGGGATGAGTGGGCAAGTGAAACTCAAGCAGAGTGGCCGCTGATCATGGAGGTCTCTGGCTGGTGAAGCCACACCCCAAAGAATCCTGTATCTTTGGCACCCCAAAGGATTACCTATAAAGATATTGTAGGTAATTATAAAGATATTGTAGGTACAATATAATTACAAAGATATCGTAGGTAATCCTGTATCTTTGGTAATTACAAAGATATTGTAGGTGCAGTATAATTAGAAGATATTGTAGGTAATCCTGTATCTTTGGCACCCCAAAGAATTACCTACAATGATAATGTAACATGCTTATAATAAAATTCCTACCACTCAACATTTAGTTATCAAAATTTATCTAAAAAGAAATAAAAAGATTGAAACAGCTTTTGCAGTAACATGAGATGAAGAGAGGGTGATGGCAGGACATGAGGCAGCAAAATTAAAATAATCCAGGAACAGCATTTTCCCATTAAAGAAAATGAAAATGGTGGCTCAAGATTTACTAGCATTTAGCAAAGCCATCATAGTTGTATAGTTATAAGAAGCATTCTATTTGCCTGAAAAATCAAAGAAAAATAACTTGAAAAGATATAAACTGTAACATATAATATTGAGAAGGCTTTAGAGTATGATATAATTATAGCAGCCTTTATTTGAATTTCTATGAATTGTTTTATGTGAAATTGCAATGAAAGTTGTTTAGGTTAGATTACAAATCACATCTAACAACAAATGACAAGCTCTTACAATCTGTAAACATCATTTTTACTTCTATAGGGTTATATATTTTATCCTCACTTTATTTCTAAGCCACTAATCTAAATATTATTGCTAAGGGTATAGTGATAACTGACATATGTATACCACGTGTAAAGCAGCACTCAGTTGCCATATGTTATAAAAGATATTATGTTTAAATTGTAGATTATAGGTTTGCAACAGAAATTTAAACACATAGAACTAGACTTTAGAGAAAGCCAACAAACTTTTACAAGAAATCAACAAAGCTTGCCAGTGTGATTTTGAATGTTTTCATAAGCAGTAAAAAAAGCAATGATAAGTAGTGTCCTCTTTTGATCTTTCTGTTTCATACTATTAAATTTTCAAAAACTTTGCTCATTTTGTTATTTTTATTTTACTTCCAAATAAATATGTCTACATTGACTATTTTATCTCAGCTTTACAAAAACTCCTTCATTTCAATTCTTACATAAATATCAAGTATAAATTATTTTTGTTACATGCGCTATAAGATTGTCCATTGCATAAAAGAATAAAGACAAAAATACTAACTATGATAATAAAACTATAGGGCAAATAAAGTGGGCAGAATGAAGTAGTAAGAACATCTTTATTAATGATATAGATAGTTTAATAAACTATATGTAATTTTAAAGTTAAAATACAGAGTTCATGTAATTTTCAAATTATACATTCATAATTTTATGTTTATCCACTTTATTTTCACATGTGCTTTATTTTCCTGCAGGGGCCTACACATTTTGTACCCAAAATTGTATTTTCTTTTCATCATCTCTTCTTTTATCAGTTAAGCAGCACTGAAAAGCCATGACCCATTCTGTGCTCTTTGCATGTGACAGTAATCCAACTAGAACCAACCTAAGCAAAAAGAGAAATATATTTGTGTGTGTGACCAAGCTCTGAGTATTGTAGAATGGAATCTAGCCTCAGAGAGAACTAGGACTAAGGAGAAGGTGGCTTCAGTACTCTATGCTTTTCTCTGTTAATGTAATCTTCTGTGTCCTATTAGACATAGACTTTCTCCTTCTTGCTGAGCATATGGTTTCTGGCAAATGACCTTCAGCTTCAGCACTCTGAAGAAATTCATGTTTCCCCCCATTCTGCTTATCTATGAATCCCAGTAAGGATGCTGCTTATCCTAGTCCAACTGGCCAAAAATTACCCTGGCTAGAAATACTGAGAGTTGTAACTGCCCATCCTGAGTCCAATCACTCTGCCTAGGATTTAAGATTATATAGAAGACATAGATTTACATTTGGTCCATATTTAAGAGGAAGCAATGGGAGGAAGGTAGAAAGATGAGTAATCTTCCAAAGGAATAATAAGAATGGAGTAACCCAAACTTGGCCTCTAGTAAAATAAGTTATAGTAAAATGGAATTGATCCCAAGTTATAAGCTTCATCAATTTACTAAAATCTGCCTATTGAAAAGAGTAACTTTAAAAATATCGAAGTTTTGAACCTATGAGTATTGCTAAGAGGTCATTTTTTATGATATATGTGTTTTAACATGGAGTTTGACCTTTATATATGTGATGTTTTCTTTTATCCTGTCCTTTTATTTTTCTCACTTGTATTAACGTGAAATGAGGACAGTAATGAGTAAGCTGCTTCTATAAGCTCACTTGACTAACAAGGCAGAGATTATTAATAAAATGTGTTGTCAATGCTACCCCATTCTCAGTTATATTTTTTTACTTTTAAACTTTTAGAGATAAGGTAAATAATAACAAATTGCTCTGAAGCTTGAAAAAATCAAGTTTTATGACATAAAGATTAACCAAGTTTTTTGGCAAAATAAGAGAAAATGTATAGCTTAAGCTAAATAGTTTCCTTCCTTCATTATCCTCATTCTTCCCCACTAGCATACACATATTGCTTGTACCAGTAACAATATTACCTAAAGAACAGAAGCCAGGTGTTTGCTGCTTAAATAGCTTCTACTTTTATAATAGCAAGACTACAGATCCTCTCCAAATTCTCAATTATTTTATTTCATTGTCAATAAAGTAGTGCTTCACATGTATTCCAGAAGAACTTTTTCAATTGCATTCACAGGGCAATTACCCTTTCCTCTTTCTTACCTGTTCACATCAGAATGACTTGGGAAATTTTTGTTTTCATTGTCACCAGTCATGAATGTTAATATTCAAACAAATAGTACTTGCCAGACATTGCCAAAGGTTTTAAGTTGTCTTATATCTGAGCAGCCCTTTGAATCCCTTGAGACTTGGGAAGAGGGGTTCTGCTCCAGTGCTGATCACACTTCGTCATACTTCATGCTCGTGCCCAGATTATACCAATTATCTCCTGAAATGTTTCATCATCTTATTATATTCATTCTTGCAACCACAAGGATTTAAACCCATTTCTGACATGGTGGGGACTGTGGGCGGGATGGAAGCAGTACTGTGATCTTAACTCTGTCTTCTATTCATAGCTACTCACCACGTTGAAGAAAATCCCCCTTCTTCTTCAGTTACAAAAATAAAGCTTCTATGCTAAAGCTTCCTGAACTCAAAAAGAACAGGGGATAGAAGGACAATTTGGTCCTTAGTTCAACCAACCAAAAGAAACCTTGTAATAAGAAAGTAATGCTCACTTAACTGCACCACAGGATACTCAAATATAATTTCTCGACCATCTACATTTGTATCCAATTGATTATTCTTACATTCAGCATGAAATGTGCTTGAAATGTCTGTGATACTTCCATTTCTAAAAATATTCATTTATGGTTATGCACAATTCACAACTGCAGTAAAAATGTAGCATAAGGAAGACGTCACAATATTGGACAACAAAACAATAGAATAATAACACTACAATCATCCGGAAACCAGTAATAACTACACCAGTGCTCTATTTCCTACATAAATACAATCTGTATCCAGATTGTGTAGATTTCATGTGCTGCAACTATAACATACTTCATTATCATAGTATTCAGGAAGGAGTGCTATTTACATGGTGTTTCTACTTTAGGAACCAGTTTATGGCATTTTCTGTTGAGGTTCACTCTAACCAGATGTCTTTAGCCAAACTTCATAATCACTCTCTGGTGAGGCAGTGAAATGTAGAGGACATAAATAAAGGGAAGCAATGAAACTAGAATGAATTGACAAAAATGAGTAACTAAGCCTGCAGCACCCCTGGTAATTTTATAAAGCCAGCTTCAGTGAATTTTAAATGCAATTTTTTATTTTATAAATTCTATTTAGCTAGAAATTGAAAACATGCCTCACCAAATTTAGTGTATAAAGTCTACTTTGTTGCTCTTTCTAAAACATTTTTATATACATATTCTATTGCTATGTTACTTTTTTCTTCAAAGCAAATTTGTGTTATACATTTCTTAATTGAACTGGCCAATGTGTTATTAATGCAAAAAATATTCATTTCAGTCTAAAAATTTGCAAGAAAAAACTTTTGGAACAACAGCAATTAAAACTCTTTATCTATCTACCTATCTATCTATCTATCTATCTATCTATCTATCTATCTACCTACCTACTTATGAGATATTAACTCTCTCTATTTACAGGGAGATTTACTTTTCTCACTTGGTCTGTAAAATTTTAATGGCCATGTGCTGTTAAGTTTATTCATGGTCTTCTGCTTATCACTCGGTTGTTACTGTATTTCTCTGCTATGGTCAGATGTTTAAGTGTGGTCCAGATAGGGGTTCATATTTAAATCATATAGCTAGAGGCAGAGAAGCAGATTCCAAATCCGTGTAACTCCTCAGCTTTTCTTTGATTTTCTCAAAGAGATTTCTGCTTACACAAGACATTCAATTCGTAACACAGTTTTACTGAAAGCTTGAAGTAACAGAGACATTTTTATTTTACAGTAATACAATTCCCTAAAAATAGAATATTTGACATTACGGTCTTAAAAGTTGTTTTCTCCCACTACTTCTTAGATCTGTCACGTGGGCTATGTGTTGGGATTTCTGGCAATCTATACTCTTTTATTTTTCAAGCTTACCTATATCATGCTTTGAGAAGGAGCATCATATCTTATTATTTAAGGCATTTTCAGTTTTCAATGTTAAGTCTACTCCGTATTAGACTTAGGGCTCATGTTTATAAACCAAATGATTTATTAATGTGTTAAGCTAAACAAGGTCTTCTTCTCTGACTCATTTCCATCACAGAACTTTAATAAGCTTTGATAATTAAGTATTTTGTTTTTGCTGTTGTACTTGTACTAATATTTGTAAATCAAAATAAGCATTATATAAATTTTATTCCTACTGATAACACTGGCTAATACCATTTTACCTTTCATCCTAAGGGGACATGTCAAAAAATTATTTTTTAAAATAATATTATATTTTATTTTAGATTCAGAAGGCACGCATGCAGGTTTTTTGGGTATACTGTTTGAGGTTTGAATTATAAATGATACAATCTCCCAGTTACTGAGATTCTTCAAAATTTAATTAATATTGTTTGCTCCCTACATTACTAAGTGATAATCATGAAAGAATTATTTTCAAAAATTATATAATGTGTGAGTGGTTATCACAATTTCAGTAATCATTAAGAGTAGTTAGTATAATTATGTCTAAATAATTTCCTATATAAAGTCACTTATTTGGAAACAATTAAAAAACTGTTCTGAATTTTTAATATTCAATATATAATGTTACACCTTGATCAATTTATTATCATATTTTCTTTTTATTTATTTATGTTGATTATGTATTCATTTGTTTATTAGAGACAAGCTGGAGTAGAGTGATGCGATCATCCCTCACTGCAGCCTGAAACTCTTGGGCTCAAGTGATCCTCCTGCCTCAGCCTCTGGAGTGCCTGGGAATATAGGCATACACCTGGGAATATAGGCATACACCACCACAGCCAGGTAATTTAAAATAAATATATATATATATAGAGAGAGAGAGAGAGAGTTTGTTTTGTTTTTTTTTTTTTTTTTTTTTTTTTTTTTGTACAGATGAAGTCTTACTATGTTGTCCAGGCTAGTCTCAAACTCCTGGCCTGAAGAGAACCTCTTGCCTCAGCCTCCCAAAGTGCTGGGATTACAGGTGTGAGTCACCATGTCCGGCCCCATTATCATATTTTTTTAAATAAAAAATAAATCATTTCATTAGAAAATGTTTAGTTTTTGTCTCCAGAATGTTATATTTAAATTTAAAATATGTGGTTTAAAATAAATGTTATTTCTATAACATGGAGTGCAATGAAAAATGATTATGCTATATCAAAAAGAAGTAGATCAAGGGCAGAATGTACCAAAATATTTTGGTAACTTCAAATGAGGGTTATCTATGTCTGATATGATACACTCTCAAATAAGTTGATCTTGTATAAGTCTATGAAATACCATTCCCAGAAAATAGAAAAGCTTTGCTGTAGTGTATGTCGTACAGTGAGCATACCCCAAATTCCTTTGTTTCATCAACTAGAGGCATATCCCAAATATATTAAAGAAGTGCAAACATTTTGTTTTGATTTCCCTGAAAGAAGTCACTGAGGTCTTATAAATAGTAAAATAATAATCTGGATTATGTCACTGCATAAGTGAAAAGTATTAATGGGCCATGTTCTCTCCATGGCTATATGTTATACAATAAAAGTGACAGTCAGTGCTGGAGCAGCACTAGAATAATGCCATATATGGTTCCCCCGTGTTCTGAGTTTATGAGCTTCACTGATCAGGCAAAAGTGACTTGGTTTGGGGAAGAATGAAACCCAGGAAGTTAAACAGTTTTTTCAATTGATGAGAAATTACTTGCCTGGAAATTTTAGCTTTTATTTTTCTACATGACAATATTTTACAATGGGAGAAAATGAATAATGAAAATATATTGAACAGTAAAGATTATAATATATCTACTAATATTTGCAGTCCCATTCAAATGAATAAGGTAAGAGATTAATATTTTCTGGAACTTAATTTAATGGCAAGAAATGTACTATTTTATATTTTATTTTAAAAATCGTTCTTACACTTGTTTTTTGCTTCAAGCCTCTGGTAGTAATATTACATTAAAGTTAATTTAATGACATGATTTTAAAAGCTTTTGATTTAGCCACTTCATAATACTGCTACAAATAATATCAATAATACTGATAATAACAGATCATCATAATTTAGTGTTTACTATGTGCCAAACAATATCTAGAAATGTTACATGTATTAATTTATGCAATCCTCCCAGCAATTTAGGAGATAGAATTAGTAACCCCATTTAACTAACAACAACACTGAGGCACAAATGATTTAAATAATTTGTCCAAGATCACATGACTAGGTAGAATTAGGCTTGAACTCAGGTGGTCTAGTATTCCAGAATTTGAGTAATTAACTACTCTGCATGCTGTTTCCTACTTAATTAAAATTCACATTTTCAGATTGAACAGTCTTATGTATGTGTTTTATAAATATTAAAGAAATTTAAAAATATTTTATTAGTTATAAAATTATGTATGGGTATTTACAGTTGGAGCTATTTCAAAGCCAAAATAACTAACACACACAAATTATCTAGTAAATGTTTCTAATTTTCTGTTTTATTCAATGAAGAACAAGCAGTTTTCTAAACAGCAATTTTGTATTTAAAAATAAATCTAACTCTACTCACCATTCTACAAAATGACTGCCATTTATTAAACTTCTTTGACTTTCATATTAAAATAATGAAACAACTCAATGTTGAGAACTCAATGTTTAATATGTCTTTAAAGAAGGTATTCTCATCATGTAAAGGGGGAAATTATATCATCAGATAAGTACTCACTATCTGTGAGACAACAGCTTACGAGTTCACGATATCCATTGCAAAATGTCTCTGTCATGTTGGTCATATGGGCCCTTCACTATAATAGTTTGGCATTTATAAGTATTTTATATAAGAAAATAGAATAGGAAGTGTAATTTCAAATATATGTTTTATTCTTCTGTGATTACTTATATTTAATACATTTTAAAATCTGAGTTTTTCAAAGGAAAAAATAAACAAGTTAACAATAAATGGAGAAGTAACATATTGATAAGGGTGAACTAAAATAAACAGCTTATGTGTGAAGAGACATAACAGATTAGAGATAAACTGATTATATTAAAATAAGTATATACATTTTTTAAATTCATTAAACTGATTTTGTCCCACAAATTAAAACTAAGTATCCGGCCGGGCGCGGTGGCTCAAGCCTGTAATCCCAGCACTTTGGGAGGCCGAGACGGGCGGATCACGAGGTCAGGAGATCGAGACCATCCTGGTTAATACGGTGAAACGCCGTCTCTACTAAAAAGTACAAAAAACTAGCTGGGCGAGGTGGCGGGCGCCTGTAGTCCCAGCTACTTGGGAGGCTGAGGCAGGAGAATGGCGTGAACCCGGGAGGCGGAGCTTGCAGTGAGCTGAGATCTGGCCACTGCACTCCAGCCTGGGCGACAGAGCGAGACTCCGTCTCAAAAAAAAAAAAAAAAAAAAAAAAAACTAAGTATCTACAACAATGCGTACATTTGCTGCACAAAATTCTCGGTAAAAAAAAAAAAAAAAAAAAAAAAAAAAAAAAAAGTCCTTGCAATCAGAATAGCATAAAAACCCAATAAGTGTAGTTTACATGGAGTTATTTAGCAGAAACAAGAATGTCAGTCACTTCTCCGCCTGACCTTGTAAAAGAGTGAAAATCAGGTGCTTAATTGATTATGTGAATTTCATTTCCTGTCTCTTCCAATCCCAATCCTTGGTGGAAAGTGCTAATGAAAAATGAAATGACTAGAGGATGAACTGCAAGAAAGAGGAAAAAAAGTGTGATCCATGGTTAACCACAAATTAAATTGTGCTTTTTTTAACTGCCTTCCATTGACATTCTGAAGTAAAATTGATCTTAAGTTAAATCACTCTTTTCTAACTGTCACTACCCTAAACATTTACTTTAGTGGAAATTTCTGCAGAACTATTTATTGGATTTCGTTGATGTTCAAAATTTTTAAATTGAATTTATTAGGTTAAAAGTCATTACTTAACATTTTGCACCCAGAATCTTGTGATCTTCCAGGTTATTATGTGTTTGGCAGGGTTTTTTAAATTAAAGAAAAGTAAGTGCTGTTTATAAGACAGTTATCAACTGCAACATTAATATGCTAATCAAAAAGTTGAATCTTCTTAGGCTTTCCAGAAGAAAAAAAGTGATAAAAATATATTTACAAGATATAGAAAATAATTATATTTTCCCAAAATGATAAAACAAAGCAAACTAATTTTTAAAAAATTGTAAGCAGACTTTTAGCAGTTTCAAACCAGTGCTATAATTGCATAGTGTATTGTTAAAGGTTTAATTAAAAATAGTCGAGGGGAGGAGCAAGATGGCTGAATAGGAACAGCTCCAGTCTCCAACTCCCAGCGCCAGCGACACAGAAGACAGGTGATTTCTGCATTTTCAACTGAGGTACTGGGTTTATCTACTAGTGAGTGCCTGACAATCAGTGCTGGTCAGCTGCTGCAGCCCAACCAGTGAGAGCTGAAGCAGGGCGAAGCATCGCCTCACCTGGGAAGCACAAGGGGGAAGGGAATCCCTTTTCCTAGCCAGGGGAACTGAGACACACAACACCTGGAAAATCGGGTAACTCCCACCCCAATACTGCAATCTACCAAGGATCTTAGCAAACAGGCACACCAGGAGACTATATCCCACACCTAGCCTGGAGGGTCCCACACACAGGGAGCCTCCCTCATTGCTAGCACAGCAGTCTGTGATCTCAGAGCAAGGCAGCAGCGAGGCTGGGGGAGGGGCGCCCGCCATTACTGAGGCTTAAGTAGGTAAACAAAGCTGCTGGGAAGCTCCAACAGGGTGGAGCTCACAGCAGCTCAAGGAGTCCTGCCTGCCTCTGTAGACTCCATCTCTGGGGACAGGGCACAGCTAAACAACAACAACAAAAACAACAAAAAGCAGCAGAAACCTCTGCAGATGCAAACGACTCTGTCTGACAGCTTTGAAGTGAGCAGTGGATCTCCCAACATGGAGGGTGAGATTTGACAACAGACAGACTACCTGCTCAATGGGTCCCTAACCCCTGAGTAGCCTAACTGGGAGACATCCCCCCCAGGGGCAGACCGACACCCCGCAACTCACAGGGTGGAGTACACCCCTGAGAGGAAGCTTCCATAGCAAGAATCAGACAGGTACACTCGCTGTTCAGAAATATTCTATCTTCTGCAGCCTCTGCTGCTGATACCCAGGCAAACAGGGACTGGAGTGGACCTCAAGCAATCTCCAACAGACCTACAGCTGAGGGTCCTGACTGTTAGAAGGAAAACTAACAAACAGGAAGGACACCCACACCAAAACCCCATCAGTACGTCACCATCATCAAAGACCAGAGGCAGAAAAAACCACAAAGATGGGGAAAAAGCAGGGCAGAAAAGCTGGAAATTCCAAAAATAAGAGCGCATCGCCCCCTGCAAAGGAACGCAGCTCATCGCCAGCAACAGATCAAAGCTGGATGGAGAATGACTTTCACGAGATGAGGGAAGAAGGCTTCAGTCCATCAAACTTCTCAGAGCTAAAGGAGGAATTACGTACCCAGCACAAAGAAACTAAAAATCTTGAAAAAAGAGTGGAAGACTTGATAACTAGAATAATTAATGTAGAGAAGGCCATGAACAAATGGACAGAGATGAAAACCGTGACACGAGAAATACATCACAAATGCACAAGCTTCAGTAACCGACTCGATCAACTGGAAGAAAGAGTATCAGCGATTGAGGATCAAATGAATGAAATGAAACGAGAAGAGAAACCAAAAGAAAAAAGAAGAAAAAGAAATGAACAAAGCCTGCAAGAAGTATGGGATTATGTAAAAAGACCAAATCTACGTCTGATTGGGGTGCCTGAAAGTGAGGGGGAAAATGGAACCAAGTTGGAAAACACTCTTCAGGATATCATCCAGGAGAACTTCCCCAACCTAGTAAGGCAGGCCAACATTCAAATTCAGGAAATACAGAGAATGCCACAAAGATAGTCCTCGAGAAGAGCAACTCCAAGACACATAATTGCCAGATTCACCAAAGTTGAAATGAAGGAAAAAATCTTAAGGGCAGCCAGAGAGAAAGGTCGGGTTACCCACAAAGGGAAGCCCATCAGACTAACAGCAGATCTCTCGGCAGAAACTCTCCAAGCCAGAAGAGAGTGGGGGCCAATATTCAACATTCTTAAAGAAAAGAATTTTCAACCCAGAATTTCATATCCAGCCAAACTAAGTTTCATAAGTGAAGGAGAAATAAAATCCTTTACAGATAAGCAAATGCTTAGAGATTTTGTCACCACTAGGCCTGCCTTACAAGAGACCCTGAAGGAAGCACTAAACATGGAAAGGAACAACCGGTACCAGCCATTGCAAAAACATGCCAAAATGTAAAGACCATCGAGGCTAGGAAGAAACTGCATCAACTAACGAGCAAAATAACCAGTTAATATCATAATGGCAGGATCAAGTTCACGCATAACAATCTTAACCTTAAATGTAAATGGACTAAATGGTCCAATTAAAAGACACAGACTGGCAAACTGGATAAAGAGTCAAGACCCATCAGTCTGCTGTATTCAGGAGACCCATCTCACACACAGAGACATACATAGGCTCAAAATAAAGGGTTGGAGGAATATTTACCAAGCAAATGGAGAACAAAAAAAAGCAGGGGTTGCAATACTAGTCTCTGATAAAACAGACTTTAAACCATCAAAGATCAAAAGAGACAAAGAAGGCCATTACATAATGGTAAAGGGATCAATTCAACGGGAAGACCTAACTATCCTAAATATATATGCACCCAATACAGGAGCACCCCGATTCATAAAGCAAGTCCTTAGAGACTTACAAAGAGACTTAGATTCCCATGCAATAATAATGGGAGACTTCAACACTCCACTGTCAACATTAGACAGATCAACGAGACAGAAAGTTAACAAGGATACCCAGGAATTGAACTCCTCTCTGCAGTAAGCAGATCTAATAGACATCTACAGAACTCTCCACCCCAAATCAACAGAATATAGATTCTTCTCAGCACCACATCACACTTATTCCAAAATTGACCACATAATTGGAAGTAAAGCACCCTTCAGCAAATGTACAAGAACAGAAATTATAACAAACTGTCTCTCAGACCACAGTGCAATCAAACTAGAACTCAGCACTAAGAAACTCAATCAAAACCACTCAACTACCTGGAAACTGAACAACCTGCTCCTGAATGACTACTGGGTACATAACGAAATGAAGGCAGAAATAAAGATGTTCTTTGAAACCAAAGACAACAAAGATACAACATACCAGAATCTCTGGGACACATTTAAAGCAGTGTGTAGAGAGAAATTTATAACACTAAATACACACAAGAGAAAGCAGGAAAGATCTAAAATTGACACTCTAACATCACAATTAAAAGAACTAGAGAAGCAAGAGCAAACACATTCCAAAACTAGCAGAAGGCAAGAAATAACTAAGATCCGAGCAGAACTGAAGGAGATAGAGACACAAAATCCCTCCAAAAAAATCAATGAATCCAGGAGTTGGTTTTTGAAAAGATCAACAAAATTGATAGACTGCTAGCAAGACTAATAAGGAAGAAAAGAGAGAAGAATCAAATAGACGCAATTAAAAATGATAAAGGGGTTATCACCACCGACCCTCCAGAAATACAAACTCCCATGAGAGAATACTATAAACACTTCTTCGCAAATAAACTACAAAATCTAGAAGAAATGGATAATTTCCTGGACACTTACACTCTTCCAAGACTAAACCAGGAAGAAGCTGAATTCCTGAATAGACCAATAACAGGCTCTGAAATTGAGGCAATAATTAATAGCCTACCAACCAAAAAAAGTCCAGGACCAGATGGATTCACAGATGAATTCTACCAGAGGTACAAGGAGGAGCTGGTACCATTCCTTCTGAAACTATTCCAATCAATAGAAACAGAGGGAATCCTCCCTAATTCATTTTATGAAGCCAACATCATCCTGATACCAAAGCCTGGCAGAGACCCAACAAAAAAGAGAATTTTAGATCAATATCCCTGATGAAAATTGATGCAAAAATCCTCAACAAAATACTGGCAAACTAGATCCAGCAGCACATCAAAAAGCTTATCCACCATGATCAAGTGCGCTTCATCCCTGGGATGCAAGGTTGATTCAACATTCACAGGTCAATAAACGTAATCCAGCATATAAACAGAACGAAAGACAAAAACCACATGATTATCTCAATAGATGCAGAAAAGGCCTTTGACAAAATTCAACAGCCCTTCATGCTAAAAACGCTCAATAAATTCGGTATTGATGGAACGTACCTCAAAATAATAAGAGCTATTTATGAAAAACCCACAGTCAATATCATACTGAATGGGTAAAAACTGGAAAAATTCCCTTTGAAAACTGGCACAAGACAGGGATACCCTCTCTCACCACTCCTATTCAACATAGTGTTGGAAGTTCTGGCTAGGGCAATCTGGCAAGAGAAAGAAATCAAAGTATTCAGTTAGGAAAAGAAGAAGTCGAATTGTCCCTGTTTGCAGATGACATGATTGTATATTTAGAAAACCCTATTGTCTCAGCCCAAAATCTCCTTAAGCTGATAAGAAACTTCAGCAAAGTCTCAGGATACAAAATCAATGTGCAAAAATTGCAATCATTCTTACACACCAGTAACAGATGAACAGACAACCAAATCGTGAATGAACTTCCATTCACGATTGCTTCAAAGAGAATAAAATACCTAGGAATCCAACTTACTAGGGATGTAAAGGACCTCTTCAAGGAGAACTACAAGCCACTGCTCAGTGAAATAAAAGAGGACACAAACAAATGGAAGAACATACCATGCTCATGGATAGGAAGAATCAATATCGTGAAAATGGCCAAGGTAATTTATAGATTCAATGCCATCCCCATCAAGCTACCAATGAGTTTCTTCATAGAATTGAAAAAAACAGCTTCAAAGTTCATATGGAACCAAAAAAGAGCCCGCATTGCCAAGACAATCCTAAGTCAAAAGAACAAAGCTGGAGGCATCATGCTACCTGACTTCAAACTATACTACAAGGCTACAGTAACCAAAACAGCATGGTACTGGTACCAAAACAGAGATATAGACCAATGGAACAGAACAGAGTCCTCAGAAATAATACCACACATCTACAGCCATCTGATCTTTGACAAACCTGAGAGAAACAAGAAATGGGGAAAGGAGTCCCTATTTAATAAATGGTGCTGGGAAAATTGGCTAGCCATAAGTAGAAAGCTGAAACTGGATCCTTTCCTTACTCCTTATACGAAAATTGATTCAAGATGGATTAGAGACTTAAATGTTAGACTTAGTGCCATAAAAACCCTAGAAGAAAACCTAGGTAGTACCATTCAGGACATAGGCCTGGGCAAGGACTTCATGTCTAAAACACCAACAACAATGGCAACAAAAGCCAGAATTGACAAATGGGATCTAATTAAACTAAAGAGCTTCTGCACAGCAAAAGAAACTACCATCAGAGTGAACAGGCAACCTACAGAATGGGAGAAAATTTTTGCAATCTACTCATCTGACAAAGGGCTAATATCCACAACCTACAAAGAACTCAAACAAATTTACAAGAAAAAAACAAACAACCCCATCGAAAAGTTGGTAAAGGATATGAACAGACAGTTCTCAAAAGAAGACATTCACACAGCCAACAGACACATGAAAAAATGCTCATCATCACTGGCCATCAGAGAAATGCAAATCAAAACCACAATGTGATACCATCTCACACCAGTTTGAATGGCAATCATTAAAAAGTCAGGAAACAACAGGTGCTGGAGAGGATGTGGAGAAATAGGAACACTTTTATACTGTTGGTGGGATTGTTATCTAGTTCAACCATTATGGAAAACAGTATGGCGATTCCTCAAGGATCTAGAACTAGAAATACCATATGACCCAGCCATCCCATTACGGGGTATATACCCAAAGGATTATAAATCATGCTGCTATAAAGACACATGCACACAAATGTTTATTGTGGCACTATTCACAATAGCAAAGACTTGGAAAGCAACCCAAATGTCCATCAGTGACAGACTGGATTAAGAAAATGTGGCACATATACACCATGGAATACTATGCAGCCATCAAAAAGGATGAGTTTGTGTCCTTTGTAGGGACATGGATGCAGCTGGAAACCATCATTCTCAGCAAACTATCGCAAGAACAGAAAACCAAACACTGCATGTTCTCACTCATAGGTGGGAACTGAACAATGAGATCACTTGGACTCGGGAAGGGGAACATCACACACCGGGGCCTATCATGGGGAGGGGGGTGGGGGGAGGGATTGCATTGGGAGTTATACCTGATGTAAATGACGAGTTGATGGGTTCTGACGAGTTGATGGGTGCAGCACGCCAACATGGCACAGGTATACATATGTAACAAACCTGCACGTTATCCACATGTACCATAGAACTTAAAGTATAATTAAAAATAAATAAATAAATAAATAAATAAATAATAAAAAAATAAATATAGTCAAATTTTGAATAAGTATGTAAACAAGCTCAGCATACATGATGTGTAAATCTAAATATTCTAATTTCAAAAGTAAAATAATGTTATTTTAGTAGGCAAAAAATTGTATGTGCACATTTCATTGTGTGTAAGTACAGAGCCCACACACATGCTCAGCACTTAGTGCTCTGGCACTACTTTTGCACACTTTTTCTCCACTGTGACTACTGATAGTACTTTCCAAGTACCTACTCCTAGTTAATACTCTCCAATGAACTTTTAAAACATTAATTTATTAACTTTTTACATTAGTTTATAATTGACACACAATAATTGTACATCTTTGTGAAATACAATGTGATGCTTTGATGCATGTATGCATAGTATAATGATCAAATTGGGGTAATTACCATGTCTTCACTTTAAACACTTACCATTTCTTTATGGTGATAATATTCAAAATCTTTTCTCCTAGTTATTTTGAAATATACGATACCTTGCTCTTTGCTTCTGTGTAATAGAATACCAGAATTTATTTGTATGTGATAATATTCAAAATCTTCTCTCCTACTTATTTTGAAATATATGATACCTTGCTCTTTGCTTCTGTGTAATAGAACACCAGAATTTATTCTTCCTTCTAACTTATTACCAGCGGATTAACCTCTGACAGTCCTCTCCTTTCTCCAACCCTCCACAGACTCTGCTAACCACCATTCTGCTCTCTACTTTTATGAAACCAACTTTTTTAGATTCCACACATAAGTTAGGTCATGCAGTATTTGTCTTTCTATGTCTGGCTTATTTCACTTAACATAATGTTTTCCAGGTTAATTCATGTTGTGGCAAATAACAGTACTTTATTCTTTATTGTAGCTGAAAACTTTAAGGAGTGACTGTCATTCTCCCTTTTGCATATTTTATTATTTTCTCTTGAAAGCATTACATGGCTACTGTATAATGATGATTTAGTGTGTAAAGCATTTCTCCCACTGTATTCAAAAATCAGTTTTCCAAACTTGAAACTAACTGAAAATCAGATTAAATTGCATGTTTTAATCATTGTGCTGGTAAAAGGGTTGTGCTCTTGATATTCTTTAGCATATTCTGCTAACTTTCATTTGTTGTCAAAGCTTATTGAAAGAAAAACAATTTATACTGTTTATTTTCACAAAAAAACAATAGTTTATTTGAGTCTTGGACAATAATATAACTAAGTATTTGCATATACATATAATAGAGATTTTATCTTTAAAATGCCACTGGCATATTAAGCACATTACACATTAATATAATAGTTTTGATGAAGAGAAAGGCAGGACTATTCTATTTACCAATCCAAGGCATTTAAATTATATAGCAACTAATAAGAAAAATCACACAACAATGTTCATATGTACTTTTCTCTTACTTTGAATCTCATTTTATTAAAATCAGAACACAAATGTGATTTTCAAAGTACTTAATATAATAGAACAATTTTGGAACAATTTTAAAAAAGGAAATATACCAATTTGTATAATACTAGAAAACTTTTCATTTATACACACTTTATATTTCAAATACGATATTGCTATGAAGCCATAATAGTTGATCTTCATTTAATGACACAGAACATCAATTTGTAGCTTTAAATTTTATTTAAGAAAAATCCATTTTAATAATTTTTTTAACAAAAAGATTGTAAATACTCTTAGGAAAATATATTCTTTTGTGTTTATTTTTATTACTATAATGAATTACATGGACAGAAGCACTTTAGCCATAATGACCAAAACTTTCAGAATGGCCTTAAATAGAATTTCAAAACCAACCACCTTATGTTACAGAAGATTTTGTAAAAATATTATTTTCTTTATAATTGTAAATAAGTATCCATTAGAAGCATTTATTTTCACATATGTGAATATAAACAAATAACTATGAAAACGTACCTATAAAATCAGAGTTGCCTACTACAAATTGCTGCTTCAATCTCTCATTCTTTGAGCACATGACAAAATGGCAACACATTGATGTTTTCCAAAAGTAAGCTTTGGTCCTATGCCCTTGTGGGTACTATCTGGTGCTTATTGAATACAGCATAAACTCTTTGGCTTCCTCCGAGGCTCTCTGTGCTCTAAGCCCAGCTTATATGTTTAACCATGTCTTTAAACAATTCAGTGACTATCGTCTGCCAGGAATTCAATATGTTTTATGTATTTAATGATGTCCATACATTAAACCAAACACAGCTGTTGTATAATAGACACACCAGTGTAAGGTAACATTGAGTTTCCCCAAATAATTTTTTAATTGAAGGTTGACTGATGATGAGTTTCTTTCCTTTCTTAGGTATCCTGTAAAGTAATTCTGAAAATATCTAAAGTGTTTGTATTCACACTCACCAGGAATTTATGTATGTTTAATTATAAGAAACAGTACATAACAAATATCACTTAGCTACATTACACATAAATTCTTAAATTGGTGGCAACTACAATTTGCACAACTCAATCACTTAATCTTCAGCAGTTCTTTCCTAGCTGTAGCTTTGCTATGGTTTTCAGTGTTTTTGTTTTTAACACTACTTAATGCTCTGATTTCTCTCTATTCTCAGAGGCACTCTTAATAGAGGATTATTGAGCTAACGATTCAGATGAATAAGACTAGTTACAAATTGTACATCACAAACACTGTATCATTTAATATTTTTAAACAAAGCACGAGTTCATTAATTTGCCCCTATGATCTTACTTAATCCTCAAATCAACCACATGAGCTGGCCAATAATTTCATCCACATATTAAAAATGAAACCAGTGAGAAATAGTGACTTACATGGTATTGCAACTCCAAAAATGACCAAGCTATAACTTGAAGTCAGTTAATTGTCAAAGTCAATGCCTAAGCACTAACTGATATTGTCTCTCCAAACACCTATAGCCAATTCTAGATGCCCAATCTCTAATCAAGCCTTGATTCCTATGTACTCATATTTGACTGCAGGAACTTTCAAACTGATAATTCATATGTTCATTGCAATATTTTATAGTACATTTATATTGAATGATTCTTTGTCATATTGCTTCATCTGCTTTTTCAGAAACTTCCGATGTTAGCATATCTACATGTTGCATTTATTCATTCTGAGCTTAGTATCTCACTTGCTTCTTTTCAAGGTTATTGGTACTCACTATAGAGTTTAGATACTTGTAATGCAAAGAAAAGACTTAGACATTTTTCTGTAAGTTATTCTAGATCTGACCATATGAAACCAAGAAAATGTGGTCATTAGTGGTGTCTATGTTGGGCTATAATCATATTTTTCTCAGTAGTTAAGTAACACAATTTTTATTTTGTAATCAGATAGATTTCAAAATATTGAATTGAAAATTGCCATTATATACCTAATTATGGGTATCTCTTGTAAATTTTCCGAATGGATTTCCATTCCATTTCCATTTTATAGCTGGCATTTTTTGCCACAGTACTCCGTCAGGTCTTAATATACACACTATTGGAAGCATGACTTATCATTTCTTCATGTTTGGTACTGAAATGAAATGGATATGGGAAACTTTGCAGGCCAAACACTATTTGGAAGATTATATGTAAAAAATAAACAAAAACCCACTTTTTGATGATTTTTTTCCTTGCATATTTGTTTAAGTTCTTGGTAGATTCTGGATATTAACCCTTTGTCTGATGGACAGATTGCAAAATTTTTCTCCCATTCTGTAGGTTGCCTGTTCGCTCTGAAGATAGTTTCCTTTGCTGTGCAGAAGCTCTTTGTTTAATTAGATCCCATTTGTCAATTTTGGCTTTGTTGCCATTGCTTTTGATGTTTTAGTGATGAAGTCTTTGCCCATACCTATGTCCTGAATAGTACTGCCTAGGTTTTCTTCTAGTATTGTTATGCTTTTAGGACTTACATTTATGTCTTTAATCCATCTTGAGTTAATTTTTGTATAAGGCATAAGGAAGGGATCCGGTTTCACCTTCTGCCTATGGCTAGCCAGATTTCCCAACACCATTTATTAAATAGGGAATCCTTTTCCAATTGCTTGTTTTTGTCAGGTTTGTCAAAAATCAGATGGTTTTAGATGTGTGGTGTTATTTCTGAGGCCTCTGTTCTCTTCTATTGGTCTATATATTTGTTTTGGTACCAATATAATGCTGTTTTGGTCATTGTAATAGACACTTTTCAAAAGAAGATATTTATGTAGCCAACAAACATATGAAAAAATGTTCATCTTCACAGGTCATTAGAAAAATGCAAATCAAAACCACAATGGGATACCATCTCATACCAGTTAGAATGGTGATCATCAAAAAGTCAGGAGATGCTGGAGAGGATGTGGAGAAATAGGAATGCTTTTACACTGTCGGTGGGAGTGTAAATTAGTTCAACCATTGTGGAAGAGAGTGTGGTGATTCCTCAAGGATCTAGAACTAGAAATATCATTTGACTAGCAATCCCATTACTGGGTATATACCCGAAGGATTATAAATCATGCTGCTATAAAGACACACGCACATATATGTTTATTGCAACACCATTCACAAAGCAAAGTCTGGAACCAACCCAAATGCCCATCAGTGATAGACTGGATAAAGGAAATGTGGCATATATACCATGGAATACTATGCAGCCATAAAAAAGGATGAATTCATGTCCTTTACAGGGACATGGATGAAGCTGGAAACCGTCATTCTCAGCAAACTAACACAAGAACAGATAACCAAACACCACATGCTCTCACTCATAAGTGGGAGTTGAACAATGAGAACACATGAACAGGGGTTGTGAGTGGGGGCAGGCATCACACACCGGGGCCTGTCGGGGAGTGGGGGGCTGGGGGAGGGATAGTATTAGGAGAAATACCTAATGTAGATAACGAGTTGATGGGTGCAGCAAACCACCATGGCACATGTATACACATGTAATAAAACTGCACATTCTGCACATGAACTTAAAGTATAATAAAAAAGACAAGTAAATAAAAATAAAAAGATATTTTCTAGTGGTTTTCTATTCCATTTGGAAGCTTTCCTCTTTGCTATTTTCAGCTTGCATGGATTAAAGAAAATACTGTTTTCTACTTCTGGAGTAAATCTCAAAACTCAATGGAAATTGGTTTAAGTCCACTTTGAACACCCCAACCTTCTACTACTGATTACTTGCATCAGTTTTGCCTATTTAAGGATTACTTTGTTAATTTCCAGAGTATGTATTGTTTCTTAAAATATTAACTTATTTTGATGTGTTTACTTTCTGTGTACTAGGAATTTATTCTAAAACATACATTTAAACTTTTTAAGACTGTAATTATAGGCAGACAAATAAGTTAGGTAACATGTAAGTAATTTAATAGATCATTACATTGCTTGATATTCTCATCTACTAAAATCTCTGTTTAAATATTTAACCTTAAAATAAACCATTTGGAAATGTTTGTTAAATAAGTCAATACCATATACTTTAATTACCACACATCAACTAAGCTTCTACAAGGTAATATCAATTCAAGATAATTTATTAAGAAAAATTACAAAATATACAGGAATAGAGAGAACAACATAATGTCCCCATTGCCCAGCTTTAACAATTATCTACTTACTTTTCATATGCCCACTTACGTTCTTCTTCTTTTCTTCTGAATTATCAGTGTTATTATTATTTTTGATATGGAGTCTTGCTCTTGTCACCCAGGCTGGAGTGCAATGGTGCCATCTCGTCTCACTGCAACCTCCACCTCCCAGGTTCAAGCAAATTCTTCTGCCTCAGCCTCCTGAGTAGCTGGGATTACAGACTTGTGCCACCATGCCCAGCTAATTTTTTAATTTTTTGTAGAGACGGGGTTTCATCATGTTGGCCAGGCTGATCTTGAACTCCTGACCTCATCATCTGCCCGCCTCACCCTCCCAAAGTGTTGGGATTACAGGTGTGAGCCACCACTCTCAGCTCTTCTGAATTACTTTATTTTGTTTCCTTTATTTATTTTTGAGACAGGGTCTCACTCTGTCGTCCAGGCTGGAATGCAGTGGAAGGCAAGGCTCACTGTAGTCTTGACTTCCTGGCTCAAACGATTCTCCCACCTCAGCTCCCCAGTAGCTGGAACTACAAGCATACACTACCATGTCCAACTAATTTATTTTGTATTTTTTGTAGACACAAGGTCTTACTATGTTTCTCAGGCTGGTTTGAACTCCTGGTCTCAATTGATCCTCCACCCCCAACCTCCCAAAGGGCTGGGATTACAAGCATGAGCTTACAAGCATGCCTGACTCTTCTAAATTATTTTGAATAACTTTATATATGTGAATATTTTGATATTTATCTCTAAATGTAAATACTCTTACTTTTTAAAAACTATTCAGTCAATGTTAATATTTCCCTTATTGTCTCAAATATATTTATAATAATTGGTTTGGCCAAATTAATAGCTAAATAGGAATAAAGATTTAACTGAGTTTAAATTTCTAAATCTCTTTAACCTGTAAGTTCTTCATTTATCCTTCTCATCTTTGTTTTACTCATGTGAGTGATTTCATGAGATAACGTATCAAAAGATTTTAGTTTGTTGATTATGTGTCCATAGTTTCCTTTATATACCTCTTTTTCTGATTTCTGTGAGTATTAGTCAGATTTAGGTTTGATTAAATTCAAGTTTGAAATTTTCCTATGAATATTTTGTACAGAGGTGTATTTTCACCAGGAGATTCGTAAAGTCTCTTTCGGTGATAGTATAGGGAATTGATGATCCATTATTTTATTAGTGCTTGTAAAGTAAAGTTCTGTCACGCAGGCTTCAACTGTTAACTGGATCATTCCATTAAAAACGTGCCCTTATGTTGAGGTAAAATCTGTATAGAAAAGGCTGGATAAGTGCTTGCTTCTTTTCATGTATTTACCAGTTTTCCATCTAATGATTTGGTTTATCAGCATTATCTAAACATAACTAAGGAGTTTTTTAAAACTTTTTAAAATAATTTGTGTGTTTCAATTAATTCCAGTTATTCTTGAATTACTGGACAAATCTCTACTTTGTCCAGTGACAGCCTTTTCACACTGGTACCTGAGTATTTTTCATACGGGTACCTGAGTATTTTTTTTATTACATTACCTTGGTGGTCATAATAGCTTTTCTCCTTTCTATTATGACAAACAAATATGCCAGGCTCATCTTACGTATTTACGTATTTACTGACCCATCCTTTGAATAAGCCATTTCAACCAAGAGCATGGGCTCATTTTATATGGAAATAGTATATAGAACCCAAAATATGGAGCTAGAACTGCTCTTTTCTATGGAGTCTTTTCAATAGATAGGGACAAGAAATAAGTATTTTTAAAATAAAAAATTAATATATACAGATTTCTCCAATTCCAATTCAAAACTGGTGCTTTCACATATCTCATTAACTTTATATATGTATCTACTTTCTCCCACACAAAAATCCAGTAGGACCCCTCCCTGCAAAATTCCAGGTAGATGAATTTACAAAGAGAAAGATACTTAGAGACTGCTGTCTGCTTATATTATTTCAATAGACTTTAATTTTTAGAGTGGTTTTATATTTACAGCATGCACCTAGTCTCAGCTACTTTGGAGACTGAGGCAGGAGAATCATTTGAGCTTACAGGTTTGAGGCTGCAGTGAGCTATGACCATGCCACTGCATTCCAGCCTGGATAGCAGACCAAAATTATATTTATTTATTTATTTATATATATATTTTAAACATGTATATATTACACACACATACACACACACACATACATATACATATATATATACACACATATATATATATATATATATATATATATATATATATATATATATATCAAACACACACACGCACACACCAGAATGGTACATTTGTTACAACCGACAATTGATGAACCTACCTTGACAATGTAATTAACAAATCTGTAGTTTACATTAGAGTTCACTCTTTGCACTGTACATTCTATGGGTTTTGACAAATGTATAATGAAATGTACTCACCGTTATTGTGTCATACAGAATAGCTTCAGTGCCCTAAAACTCCTCTGTGCTCCACTAGTTGATCTCTCCCTTCCTCCAAACCCCTGGCAATTATGATCTTTTTATGGTCTCCATAGTTTTGCCTTTTTCAGAATGTCATATAATTGGAATCATATACTATGTAGCCTGTTCAGATTGACTTCTTCAACTTAACAATACACATTTAAGGTTACTTCCATGTCTTTTCATGACTTGATAGCACATTTCTTTTTAGTGCTGGAATACTCCATTGTCTGCTTACATTATTTTTCATTTTAAGCAAGATCTAGAATCCAATGTGTTTCACATACAGGATTTGACTGTTACATCTTTTATTCTTTCCCAATCTAAAATACTTCATCCATTTCTTTGTTCTTTGAAATATTGTTTATGTTGAATGTTTCTGGCTCACTGTCCTAGAATATACCCTGCTTTTTGCTTGTTTTCTTATGGCTTCCTCATGATTTGATCAATGTTGAACTATTCTGGCCAACACTGCATAGGAATGGTGAATCACATCAAAAGACTCATATTGTCATGCTATGGGGCTATTAGCAATACCATATGTAGATATTTATGTAAGTTGGTTACTGTGAGACCTCTTAATAAAGCTGATATTCACCTTTGCATTTAATAGGCAAATAGTGAGATTATAATTTGAGATGATCGGAATTACCTATTTACCTAAAACTTTCAATCATTTTGGCATCAGTTGAGGATTCCTGCCTGAGCCAATCGTTATGTGGGGGTTACAAGATGGTAATTTTCTAATTCTACTATTTCTTCTGTATATATTAGGTGATGTAGCTGACATTCCTCTGAAAGAAGAACTTTCCTTTGTCAGAATTTTATCTATCTTTCATTTGTTTACTATCACTAAAATCTCAGGGACTTTTATGTAATCAGTTAGTTAAAATTCATTACCCTCAATATCTCATTATAAGTTTTGGTGCTCAATTTCCTGGATTTCTTTTTGATATACTGTTCAATTACTCTTTAAGAAATTTCTTAAAATGAACGAGCAAGTGAAAAATCCTAACAAAGGGTGAGAATAAAAAAAAATTTTAAATTTCTCTTTTGTCCAATGTCCAAAAAATGATTCATGTGCCTAGAGCATCCTGAGGTTGACTAGAACATGATGGAAGATAAAGCTTGAGATTTAGGATGGTATAGATAGCATACAACCTTGCCAATCAAGCTAAGGCATTTGAATGCTGTTAGTAGTGTATAGGGAGGTTTTGATGGCAAGGTCATTATGGCATTTGTATTTTAAAATGTCCCTTTTACTCTTCTTTACAGATTGGGAGATAATTGATTAGAGATTTTAGTAGCAAATGAAAATAGAGAGAAACAGATTTGAGGTATGTTTTGAGGTGAAACTGGAAGTACTGGCTGATTGATTCAGTGCGGGGGAGAGGGAAAAGAAAGACTCAAGAATGATATCTACTTTTGTTTTCATGAGCAGCGGGGTTGCTAAGACCGAGAGAAACAGATTGTGGGTTGATGAAAGAGGAAGAATCAAGATTCTAATATATGCAGTTTAAATTTTTGATGCCTGTAAAATATCCCAAGTAACTATGTGAACTCTGAAAATTTCCAATGTAGAGATAAAAGTTTGAGATTTATTAGAATAGATATGACATTTAAAGTCATGTGACAAGGTGAGATGACCTAAAGAGAGGCACAGGTTGAGGGAAGTGCTCTCGGAAACTCTAAAATGTAGTAGAAAAGGAGAAGCCAGGAAAGCAATCAAAGAGGAAACACCCAAAAAACTGAGAGATACACTAACAATCTCAAATTCTTTAGTTTGCTAGATATTAAAAACAAAACCAGTAAAATTTTGCATTCATTTGAAACATCAAAATGTGATATTTAAGGTTAACATTAAGGCTCGTACTGAAAGCATTTCACCTTCATATTTTAGATATCATCTACAACTTGGTTTATAAAATGATATTTGTCAAATACTGAAGTGTACACAATTCCTATTCATCAACATTTTTGTCTTTGACACTTTAAAATTATGTAATTTTGATGTGTAATACTGTATTGCATCCATCATTACAACTGTTAAAATATTCCCACTCTCTGTCATTTTATCAGCTAATTGATTTTTATGGAGGAAGAAATTTGCAAAGAGCAATTTTGGAGGGGATTTGGAATCATCTGAGAATAGTAAGCTTTTGTTTTAAGTTTAACCACACCATCACAAATATCCTGAGAGATGATTTTAAAGCTTAGAATGAAAATTGCTCCTGGGCTGAAAGCTCATATGCCAAGTGAAATTTCACTAAAGTAGGAGTTTATAAGTGCTGACAAGTTCTTAAATACAGCGATGCTAAAAACGTTACTATTACAAGAACACAACAGAAGCTATTAGAGCTCTCAAGTATCCTCTTCAGGGTTCACTTAATAAAGTAAAGCACAAATATGCTACAAGAGAATGAAAGAAGTGTTATTTTTCAGAGGGAAAGGCTATTGAATTTTTAAAAGTCACTTTGGGATATTACAAGAATTCATCATATGATAGAAGAGTTTCTTTTCTATTCATGGGGGGCAGGGCAAAACAGAAAAACTGCGATGACACAGAGCTTTCTAAAACGCTGTTGGACTTCATAAACATTATATTGTTTTATTAAAAGTGAACAGCTGGCAGTTTAATGTCCCTCCATACTGGGATATAATACAAACTTAAGGGCTCTTCTGATTTCCTGTTATGAGGTTAATTTAGTAACTGCAAGCACAAGCATATATAGGAAATACAGTACTTAGAAAAGTGAATCATTGATTGGCACATTACTTTCTGTGAACAGTAATCATTTTTCATCTCATCTGTATTAATTCTAAAAGAGCAGTCTTAGCTCTTTTGTTAGAAAGGCAAGTCTAATAACAAGTATGCTATCCTCATGTTATGAAATATTTCCCCATTGCCATTATTTAGAAATTCTGAGTTAAAGCTCAGCATTTTATTCTTTGTAACTCAGAATGAACTGAGTGTCTATCTCTGAAACTAGTAAGCATCTATCTTACCTCAGTTTTGTAATCCAGAAAGAGATTTACTTTAGGCCTATTATATGCTTTTGGCTCATAATGCTCTTGGTCTTACCAGTAACCTCATTCATTTTTGATAATATTCCCATGTAGAAATTATATTTGCCTTTAATAAATTCAACAACACAAAAACACACGACAAAATTGTTTTTTACCTCTTTATGTTTAGGACTTTTGATTTATAGTTAGCTAATACCCTAAATCCTCGAATCCTTTGCACAAAACTGCAGACTTCCCCCAGCTAACACAAGTAACACAGGTTTATTTTAGCAGCACTGGGAATGGAAACAATTTCTTGGCATAAAGTACTCAAACATAGAATTTTGGAGAAAATAATAGGCCAGTGGGGAATAAATTTTGGAGATAGGAGAAGATTTCTGTTGCTTCTTAAGTTACTATAGAAAAATCCCCTACATACTTTAGCATCTCCCTTTCCACCAACCCTTTCTTTTCAGATTGTAAACATATTCGGACCTGTCATTTTCTCTTATGTTATCAAAAAAAAAATCAAAATATTTTCCCATATTGCTTTTAATTTCCAAACTCTGATTTTTGCTTCCAGACTAGTTTCCAAATTTCTTATCAATTTTTAATATTTTTGTTCCTTAATAAACAACAAGTTCAATAAGTCAACAATGCTTATAGATGCTATTTATTTACCACTTTGTCTGTACCTCTGTCTCCCTGGATTTGCAGTTTTGTCTTCCTCTGTAGATTGCAGATGCATCTGTGGACTAAGTTGTGATAGCCTTTCAACGAAAATCTCAAATGCCTAAAACAGAACCTGGGTCACAGATGATACTCAATAAATACAGGTCATCAGTGCAGTTGCTTATCCAAGAACACTTTTTAATGATAATTTTGGCTTGGTAAGTGATGTATATTTCCAATATTCATGATCATTCTTAATAGTAGGTATTCTATTACTTAATTTTAGATGAGAAAACTCATCTAAAGAGTTAGAGATCTAAGTAACTCAACAAAGGGCACATATGAATAAATAGACCCAATGTTTGAATTCAGTTTAGTTTAACTCTAGTCCCTATTTTCTTTTTAAAATACCATGCCAATAGAAAATAGTAGTATAGGGAAGAAGGAAAAAATGAATCAATGCTGTTGTTTTCAAGTACCTTAACCACTGTTGCAATTTTTTCCTGCACACCTCCAACACCTATTTGATGTTGCTGAATCTTTGAATTTAAATGGTTTCTCTGCAAGGTAAATTAATTATTACTATAGTTGGTCTATATTTCTTGAATGTTACTGGTTATTGGATTTGAATTTCATGTTAACTAATCGAACCTAGACCATATTCAATTTCATTACCCTACATGTTCTAATTAATGAGTCTTCCTCATGCAACAATATAATTTTTTATAAATATAAGTTTTTTGTTTGGTTTTGTTTTGAGTTAACATGACACTGCTCCCCTCTATATTGTTGAATGGAGATTTTTATATTGCTGAATGTCATAATATTATATTTCAAATTTGTTGCTATATAAATGTCTATATATTTTTTAACATTATGTTTGCAAGAAATTGATTAAATTCTGAGAGGAAAGGGGAGAATATTATAAAATATAATTATAATGTAAAATAAACCTTTTAAATTCATATGGAGACAGAGTTTTGTTTTGTCTAGACAATAGATACATTATAGATAATGACTAAAGAGAGGTCAATGTGGTCTCAGTAGAGAAAGCAATTATTTTGTATATTTGTTAAATAACATCTGGTTTATTCCAAATCAGCTGTAATGGCAAATCAGTTAAATAGAGTGTCTTATTTTTATAACAATCGTTAAAGCCGATGAGTAAAGACTATATGATTATATTTTTGCACCTTGAATATTTTAGAAGGCATGAAAGCCAAATAAATGTTTTTGAGAACTGACACTTCTACCAAAGGAAGTGCACATTGAGAGGAATTTCGCTAAGCAGATGAAGTGTAAGAGAGGGAGACAACTCCAGTTGCAGAAGACAGCAGGTGCTAAGACACATAATATTACAAAACAGCATCTACAGAGCCTTAAAGGTCCTCAGTGTCCCTATAAAATAGGGTCAAAGGACAGTGATCAGGAGAAAAAGGGCTGGTGTCGTTAAGTTAGAAAAATAAACAGAGGTCAGAACATGAAGGATCTTATAAATCAGGCATAAGTTGTGCAAAGTCAATGTGTGCAGGAATCAAGCAAATTGGGCAAATATGAGATCCTGGAATGTAAAGGAAACAGGAGTGTTGGCCCCTGTCAAGTAGATAGACCAAAGGATATGCAAATTCTATTCAAAACAGAAAAAACAAAAATGTGTTCCTGTTAAGCGAACACACTTCTTGGTGGTCTTTGGCTTGTCAGAGCTAATATCTGTAGAACATACTACTATGGAGAGATATTGAAGTATTTCAAATAGTGTAGCGATGCAGGACAGGCAAGCCCCCAAATTGAGGCTTAACCCAGGAGGGTTCTTGGCTTCACCCAGAAAAGAATTCAAGGGTGAGCCAGTGGTGTTAAACAGCAACTTTTATTTAAGCAGCAGTGTACAGTAGGAGCAGGTACTGCTTCTTGTGGAGCAGATATCCCACAGGCAGAGTACTCTGTGCCCAGAGTAACAACTCAGAGGTAGTTCTGCAATCTTATTTATGCCCATTTCTAATTATTTGCAAATTTAGGGACCATTTATAAAGCAATTTCTAGGACGAGTGTGGTAACTGGATAATCAGGTTGTTGCCCTGGAAGGGGCTCTAACATCCAGCTGCTGCCATGGCAATGGTAAACTGACGTGGCACACTGGTGAGTGTGTTTTAGAGAAAGCTGCTTCTGCTCCTGATCTATGTTAGGTAGTCCTCAGTTTGGTCTCATATTTGAGCTCCACCTCAGGAGTAGAGTACTACCTCCTAGCTTAATAGGATCAGTATTATAGGTTAGAAAGGTAACTGAAGCAGCAATACAGATGTTGAGAGAAAAGGATTACATGAGAGATTATGAGATAGCTATACTATAATTTTTATAGTCAAAGATGATTAAGGCTTGGTCTAGAGTATTGACAGCATTTAGTGGAAAGGATATATTGGGGAGGAAGTAAAGGGGTTGCACTGAAAAAAAAATGTTAGTTATCCATTGAATTTGGGGTGAGAGGGAGTCTGAAAAATTAGGATTTAGCATGGGTATCTGTATGGATAATGACTGGAAAATTGGAAGGAGGAAGGAGAGCATGTTATGAAGTAAGAAAATAACAAACTTAGTTTTAAAATGCTGTTTGAAGTCCTATAGGGAACTTCTGTGGAGGCAATTTTTAACAAAGATATAGATCTTATATGAGTTGTTTGACTTAGCATATATATTTGAGAATCATCAACTTATAGGAGATAATTAAAACAAAGTCATAAATAAAATGAATAGTGATTGAGAAAAGAGCAAAATATCAAAACCTTATTTATAAACCTACTAACAGATGTACTTTTAATTATTGTCTTCTGTTTGAAACTTTATTTGTAATACTAGATTTTCTAAAATTTAATTTTGTTAATTAGGATAGCAAATATCTTTTCCATTAACTAGAATTTTAAATGATTCATTTTATTATAAACAAGCGAATTGCTGGTGCTTTAATAATTTTATGACTCGGTTTTTCAGTGTTATAACAGTGGGGATTCTCCAGAGAAATAGACTATAGAACCAAAACAGGCAGAGATAGAGAGACACACTCAGAGAGAGATTATATATTTTAAGGAACTCCCTCACATGTTTGTGGGGGTCAGCAAGTACAAAATCTGTAGGGTAGGTCAGCAAGCTGGAAATGCCTTGAGCATTCCACAGAATGTTGCCATGACCTTTGCTCTTGATGGGTCTGCTTTTGCTTTGACTGGACTGCTTCTGTCTTTTGGTAGCCATTGTTTTGATTGTATTTTGTCTTCAAGATCATACTATTAAAGCTCTCTGCTGTTTCAGTTCTTTGAGGATATACTTCACAATCTTGATCCCACTTCTTTAAAATGTCCATGAAAAGGTCTGCTCTATTGGGCAACTTATCTGGGTGCAACAATATTGACACCCATTGAGTGAAAAGTTCGTTCAACTTCAATTTTCAGTCAGAATTGTGTAAGCTGAGCCAAATGAGATATCTGTGATGTTGGCTATTGTTTGTGTTTTTAATTGTCAGTCCTTTTAAATTAGGGGACATACAAGATGAGTTTTTTATTGAAAATGAGGTGGATGGTATGCTGCTGTAGGCTTCATCTTTAACATTGTCTCTTCTTAAAATGAGTTATACATTTATACACTGCTGTTTTCTTTGAGGCATTGTTCCTACAAACTTTTTGTAAAGCATAAACTATTTCACCATTATTCCACCCAAACTTCACTGTAAATTTGATGTTTTTTCTTGTTTCAATTTTAGCAGAATTCGTGTTGCTCTGATACAGGTTCTTTTTAAATTGTCTTATCCTTCTGGATGCTGCTTCATACTAGATCTTCTTCAGACATGTCATAACAAAGCATAAATTAATTTTGTTGCATGTTTTTCTTAATAATATGCATCTTCAATGTAATTTTGACTACCCCTTTTATATGTGTGTATACATATATATATATATACACATATGCACACACAAAACCGTTATATGAATATTGACAGTACCTCTGTTTATACAGGTCGAAACTAGCCACCTAAATATCCATCAGTGGGTAAATTCACTAAAAACTCACGGTGTAATCACACAAAGAAATGCTATCAATGCATGTAACAACAAAACAAGTATGCTAAATGAAAAAGGGCAGACACAACAATTTGTGTATGAGTCTTTGTATAGGAAATTCTAATAAGTGGCAAAGTTGTAGTGACAGAAGGTAAATTAGTGCTTGCTAGTAGCTGAGCATGAAAATTAATAACAAATAAAAACGAGTAAGCCTTGCCTGTATTTCATTGTTGCTTTTCTTGCTTTTTTTTTTTTTTAAAGTGCATACTTTATTTATTTATTTATTTATTTTGTATGTGGTATACAGTTTTTTTTTTTATTATTATTATACTTTAAGTTGTAGGGTATATGTGCATAACGTGCAGGTTTGTTACATATGTATACTTGTGCCATGTTGGTGTGCTGCACCCATCAACTCGTCATTTACATCAGGTATAACTCCCAGTGCAATCCCTCCCCCCTCCCCCCTCCCCATGACAGGCCCCTGTGTGAGATGTTCCCCTTCCTGAGTCCAAGTGATCTCATTGTTCAGTTCCCACCTATGAGTGAGAACATGTGGTGTTTGGTTTTCTGTTCTTGTGATAGATTGCTAAGAATGATGGTTTCCAGCTGCATCCATGTCCCTACAAAGGACACAAACTCATCCTTTTTGATGGCTGCATAGTATTCCATGGTGTATATGTGCCACATTTTCTTAATCCAATCTGTCACTGATGGACATTTGGGTTGATTCCAAGTCTTTGCTATTGTGAATAGTGCTGCAATAAACATACGAGTGCATGTGTCTTTATAGCAGCATAATTTATAATCCTTTGGGTATATACCCAGTAATGGGATGGCTGGGTCATATGGTACATCTAGTTCTAGATCCTTGAGGAATCGCCATACTGTTTTCCATAATGGTTGAACTAGTTTACAATCCCACCAACAGTGTAAAAGTGTTCCTATTTCTCCACATCCTCTCCAGCACCTGTTGTTTCCTGACTTTTTAATGATCGCCATTCTAACTGGTGTGAGATGGTATCTCATTGTGGTTTTGATTTGCATTTCTCTGATGGCCAGTGATGATGAGCATTTTTTCATGTGTCTGTTGGCTGTATGAATGTCTTCTTTTGAGAAATGTCTGTTCATATCCTTTGCCCACTTTTTGATGGGGTTGTTTGTTTTTTTCTTGTAAATTTGTTTGAGTTCTTTGTAGGTTCTGGATATTAGCCCTTTGTCAGATGAGTAGATTGCAAAAATTTTCTCCCATTCAGTAGGTTGCCTGTTCACTCTGATGGTAGTTTCTTTTGCTGTGCAGAAGCTCTTTAGTTTAATGAGATCCCATTTGTCAATTTTGGCTTTTGCTGCCGTTGCTTTTGGTGTTTTAGACATGAAGTCTTTGCCCATGCCTATGTCCTGAATGGTACTACCTAGGTTTTCCTCTAGGATTTTTATGGTATTAGGTCTGACATTTAAGTCTCTAATCCATCTTGAATTAATTTTCGTATAAGGAGTAAGGAATGGATCCAGTTTCAGTTTTCTACTTATGGCTAGCCAATTTTCCCAGCACCATTTATTAAATAGGGAATCCTTTCCCCATTTCTTGTTTCTCTCAGGTTTGTCAAAGATCAGATGGCTGTAGATGTGTGGTATTATTTCTGAGGGCTCTGTTCTGTTCCATTGGTCTATATCTCTGTTTTGGTACCAGTACCATGCTGTTTTGGTTACTGTAGCCTTGTAGTATAGTTTGAAGTCAGGTAGCGTGATGCCTCCAGCTTTGTTCTTTTGACTTAGGATTGTCTTGGAGATGCAGGCTCTTTTTTGGTTCCATATGAACTTTAAAGTAGTTTTTTCCAATTCTGTGAAGAAACTCATTGGTAGCTTGATGGGGATGGCATTGAATCTATAAATTACCTTGGGCAGTATGGCCATTTTCACGATATTGATTCTTCCTATCCATGAGCATGGTATGTTCTTCCATTTGTTTGTGTCCTCTTTTATTTCACAGAGCAGTGGTTTGTAGTTCTCCTTGAAGAGGTCCTTGACATCCCTTGTAAGTTGGATTCCTAGGTATTTGATTCTCTTTGAAGCAATTGTGAATGGAAGTTCATTCCTGATTTGGCTCTCTGTTTGTCTGTTACTGGTGTATAAGAATGCTCGTGATTTTTGCACATTAATTTTGTATCCTGAGACTTTGCTGAAGTTGCTTATCAGCTTAAGGAGATTTTGGGCTGAGACAATGGGGTTTTCTAAATATACAATCATGTCATCTGCAAACAGGGACAATTTGACTTCTTCTTTTCCTAACTGAATACCCTTGATTTCTTTCCCTTGCTTAATTGCCCTAGCCAGAACTTCCAACACTATGTTGAATAGGAGTGGTGAGAGAGGGCATCCCTGTCTTGTGCCAGTTTTCAAAGGGAATGATTCCAGTTTTTGCCCATTCAGTATGATATTGGCTGTGGGTTTGTCATATATTGCTCGTATTATTTTGAGGTACGTTCCATCAATACCGAATTTATTGAGCGTTTTTAGCATGAAGGGCTGTTGAATTTTGTCAAAGGCCTTTTCTGCATCTATTGAGATAATCATGTGGTTTTTGTCTTTCATTCTGTTTATATGCTGGATTACGTTTATTGACCTGTGAATGTTGAATCAACCTTGCATCCCAGGGATGAAACGCACTTGATCATGGTGGATAAGTTTTTGATGTGCTGCTGGATCTAGTTTGCCAGTATTTTGTTGAGGATTTTTGCATCAATTTTCATCAGGGATATTGATCTAAAATTCTCTTTTTTGTTGGGTCTCTGCCAGGCTTTGGTATCAGGATGATGTTGGCTTCATAAAATGAATTAGGGAGGATTCCCTCTGTTTCTATTGATTGGAATAGTTTCAGAAGGAATGGTACCAGCTCCTCCTTGTACCTCTGGTAGAATTCAGCTGTGAATCCATCTGGTCCTGGACTTTTTTTGGTTGGTAGGCTATTAATTATTGCCTCAATTTCAGAGCCTGCTATTGGTCTATTCAGGAATTCAGCTTCTTCCTGGTTTAGTCTAGGAAGAGTGTAAGTGTCCAGGAAATTATCCATTTCTTCTAGATTTTCCAGTTCATTTGCGTAGAGGTGTTTATAGTATTCTCTGATGGTAGTTTGTATTTCTGTGGGGTCGGTGGTGATATCCCCTTTATCATTTTTAATTGCATCGTATTGATTCTTCTCTCTTTTCTTCTTTATTAGTCTTGCTAGAGGTCTGTCAATTTTGTTGATCTTTTCAAAAAACCAACTCCTGGATTCAATGATTTTTTGGAGAGTTTTTTGTGTCTCTATCTCCCTCAGTTCTGCTCTGATCTTAGTTATTTCTAGCCTTCTGCTAGCTTTCGAATGTGTTTGCTCTTGCTTCTCTAGTTCTTTTAATTGCGACGTTAGAGTGTCAATTTTAGATTTTTCCTGCTTTCTCTTGTGGGCATTTAGTGCTATAAATTTCCCTCTACACACTGCTTTAAATGTGTCCTAGAGATTCTGGTATGTTGCATCTTTGTTCTCATTGGTTTCAAAGAACATCTTTATTTCTGCCTTCATTTCGTTATGTACCCAGTAGTCATTCAGGAGCAGGTTGTTCAGTTTCCATGTAGTTGAGCGGTTTTGATTGAGTTTCTTAGTCCTGAGTTCTAGTTTGATTGCACTGTGGTCTGAGAGACAGTTTGTTATAATTTCTGTTCTTGTACATTTGCTGAGGAGTGCTTTACTTCCAATTACGTGGTCGATTTTGAAGTAAGTACGATGTGGTGCTGAGAAGAATGTATATTCTGTTGATTTGGGGTGGAGAGTTCTATAGATGTCTATTAGGTCTGCTTGCTGCAGAGATGAGTTCAATTCCTGGATATCCTTGTTAACTTTCTGTCTCGTTGATCTGTCTAATGTTGACAGTGGAGTGTTGAAGTCTCCCATTATTATTGTATGGGAGTCTAAGTCTCTTTGTAAGTCTCTAAGGACTTGCTTTATGAACCTGGGTGCTCCTGTTTTGGGTGCATATATATTTAGGATAGTTAGCTCTTCCTGTTGAATTGATCCCTTTACCATTATGTAATGGCCTTCTTTGTCTCTTTTGATCTTTGATGGTTTAAAGTCTGTTTTATCAGAGACTAGTATTGCAACCCCCGCTTTTTTTTGTTCTCCATTTGCTTTGTAAATCTTCCTCCATCCCTTTATTTTGAGCCTATGTATGTCTCTGCGTGTGAGATGGGTCTCCTGAATACAGCAGACTGATGGGTCTTGACTCTTTATACAGTTTGCCAGTCTGTGTCTTTTAATTGGACCATTTAGTCCATTTACATTTAAGGTTAAGATTGTTATGTGTGAACTTGATCCTGCCATTATGATATTAACTGGTTATTTTGCTCGTTAGTTGATGCAGTTTCTTCCTAGCCTCTATGGTCTTTACATTTTGGCATGTTTTTGCAATGGCTGGTACCAGTTGTTCCTTTCTATGTTTAGTGCTTCCTTCAGGGTCTCTTGTAAGGCAGGCCTAGTGGTGACAAAATCTCTAAGCATTTGCTTATCTGTGAAGGATTTTATTTCTCCTTCACTTATGAAACTTAGTTTGGCTGGATATGAAATTCTCGGTTGAAAATTCTTTTCTTTAAGAATGTTGAATATTGGCCCCCACTCTCTTCTGGCTTGGAGAGTTTCTGCCGAGAGATCTGCTGTTAGTCTGATGGGCTTCCCTTTGTGGGTAACCCGACCTTTCTCTCTGGCTGCCCTTAAGATTTTTTCCTTCATTTCAACTTTGGTGAATCTGGCAATTATGTGTCTTGGAGTTACTCTTCTCGAGGAGTATCTTTGTGGCGTTCTCTGGATTTCCTGGATTTGAATGTTGGCCTGTCCTACTAGGTTGGGGAAGTTCTCCTGGATGATATCCTGAAGAGTGTTTTCCAACTTGGTTCCATTTTCCCCCTCACTTTCAGGCACCCCAATCAGACGTAGATTTGGTCTTTTTACATAATCCCATACTTCTTGCAGGCTTTGTTCATTTCTTTTTCTTCTTTTTTCTTTTGGTTTCTCTTCTCGCTTCATTTCATTCATTTGATCCTCAATCGCTGATACTCTTTCTTCCAGTTGATCGAGTCGGTTACTGAAGCTTGTGCATTTGTCACGTATTTCTCGTGTCATGGTTTTCATCTCTTTCATTTCGTTTATGACCTTCTCTGCATTAATTACTCTAGCCTTCAATTCTTCCACTTTTTTTTCAAGATTTTTAGTTTCTTTGTGCTGGGTACGTAATTCCTCCTTTAGCTCTGAGAAATTTGATGGACTGAAGCCTTCTTCTCTCATCTCGTCAAACTCATTCTCCATCCAGCTTTGATCCGTTGCTGGAGATGAGCTGCGCTCCTTTGCCGGGGGAGATTCGCTCTTATTTTTTGAATTTCCAGCTTTTCTGCCCTGCTATTTCCCCATCTTTGTGGTTTTATCTGCCTCTGGTCTTTGATGATGGTGATGTACTGATGGGGTTTTGGTGTAGGTGTCCTTCCTGTTTGATAGTTTTCCTTTTAACAGTCAGGACCCTCAGCTGTAGGTCTGTTGGAGATTGCTTGAGGTCCACTCCAGACCCTGTTTGCCTGGGTATCAGCAGCAGAGGCTGCAGAAGATAGAATATTTCTGAACAGCGAGTGTACCTGTCTGATTCTTGCTTTGGAAGCTTCCTCTCAGGGGTGTAGTCCACCCTGTGAGGTGTGGGGTGTCAGACTGCCCCTAGTGGGGGATGTCTCCCAGTTAGGCTACTCAGGGGTCATGGACCCACTTGAGCAGGGAGTCTGTCCCTTCTCAGATCTCCACCTCCGTGTTGGGAGATCCACTGCTCTCTTCAAAGTTGTCAGACAGAGTCGTTTGCGTCTGCAGAGGTTTCGGCTGTGTTTGTTATTGCCCTGTCCCCAGAGGTGGAGTCTACAGAGACAGGCAGGTTTCCTTGAGCTGCTGTGAGCTCCACCCAGTTCGAGCTTCCCAGCGGATTTGTTTACCTACTTAAGCCTCAGCAATGGCGGGCGCCCCTCCCCCAGCCTCGCTGCTGCCTTGCCGGTAGATCACAGACTGCTGTGCTAGCAATGAGGGAGGCTCCGTGGGTGTGGGACCCTCCCGGCCAGGTGTGGGATATGATCTCCTGGTGTGCCTGTTTGCTTAAAGCGCAGTTTTGGGGTGGGGGTTACCCGATTTTCCAGGTGTTTTGTGTCTCAGTTCCCCTGGCTCGGAAAAGGGATTCCCTTCCCCCTTGCGCTTCCCAGGTGAGGCAATGCCTCGCCCTGCTTCAGCTCTCGCTGGTCAGGCTGCAGCAGCTGACCAGCACCAATTGTCCGGCACTCCCCAGTGAGATGAACCCAGTACCTCAGTTGAAAATGCAGAAATCACCGGTCTTCTGTGTCGCTCGCGCTGGGAGTTGGAGACTGGAGCTGTTCCTATTCGGCCATCTTGCTCCGCCCCTGCTTTTCTTGCTTTACTTCCTTTTTCTGGGAGTAATTTTGTCCTGTCCAATAAATCTTTGTCTTATTCAAGGCCATGATGATTTTTAAAATTTGTTTTCTTCTAGAGTTATTTTTATCTTATTCTTTCACAGTTACTTTTATACTTTTATAGTTTAACTCATGCTTATGATTCTTACTCATTTTGAACTGATATTGTATGTAGTGTGGGAAAAAGATCAAAGAGTTTTTTTTTATTGTTACTTTGTTGTGTTTTTTTTTCTTTTAGTTTATTGAGTCATTTCAACACTATTTGTTTTTTTTTTTTTTTTTTTTTTCTTTTTTTTTTTTTTTTTTTTTATTTTTTTAAATTTATTTATTATTATTATACTTTAAGTTGTAGGGTACATGTGCATAACGTGCAGGTTTGTTACATATGTATACTTGTGCCATGTTGGTGTGCTGCACCCATCAACTCATCGTTTACATCAGGTATAACTCCCAATGCAATCCCTCCCCCCTCCCCCCTCCCCATGATAAGCCCCGGTGTGTGATGTTCCCCTTCCTGAGTCCAAGTGATCTCATTGTTCAGTTCCCACCTATGAGTGAGAACATGCGGTGTTTGGTTTTCTGTTCTTGTGATAGTTTGCTAAGAATGATGGTTTCCAGCTGCATCCATGTCCCTACAAAGGACGCAAACTCATCCTTTTTGATGGCTGCATAGTATTCCATGGTGTATATGTGCCACATTTTCTTAATCCAATCTGTCACTGATGGACATTTGGGTTGATTCCAAGTCTTTGCTATTGTGAATAGTGCTGCAATAAACATACGAGTGCATGTGTCTTTATAGCAGCATAATTTATAATCCTTTGGGTATATACCCAGTAATGGGATGGCTGGGTCATATGGTACATCTAGTTCTAGATCCTTGAGGAATCGCCATACTGTTTTCCATAATGGTTGAACTAGTTTACAATCCCACCAACAGTGTAAAAGTGTTCCTATTTCTCCACATCCTCTCCAGCACCTGTTGTTTCCTGACTTTTTAATGATCGCCATTCTAACTGGTGTGAGATGGTATCTCATTGTGGTTTTGATTTGCATTTCTCTGATGGCCAGTGATGATGAGCATTTTTTCATGTGTCTGTTGGCTGTATGAATGTCTTCTTTTGAGAAATGTCTGTTCATATCCTTTGCCCACTTTTTGATGGGGTTGTTTGTTTTTTTCTTGTAAATTTGTTTGAGTTCTTTGTAGGTTCTGGATATTAGCCCTTTGTCAGATGAGTAGATTGCAAAAATTTTCTCCCATTCAGTAGGTTGCCTGTTCACTCTGATGGTAGTTTCTTTTGCTGTGCAGAAGCTCTTTAATTTAATGAGATCCCATTTGTCAATTTTGGCTTTTGCTGCCGTTGCTTTTGGTGTTTTAGACATGAAGTCTTTGCCCATGCCTATGTCCTGAATGGTACTACCTAGGTTTTCCTCTAGGATTTTTATGGTATTAGGTCTAACATTTAAGTCTCTAATCCATCTTGAATTAATTTTTGTATAAGGAGTAAGGAAAGGATCCAGTTTCAGCTTTCTACTTATGGCTAGCCAATTTTCCCAGCACCATTTATTAAATAGGGAATCCTTTCCCCATTTCTTGTTTCTCTCAGGTTTGTCAAAGACCATTGTCTCAGCCCAAAATCTCCTTAAGCTGATAAGCAACTTCAGCAAAGTCTCAGGATACAAAATTAATGTGCAAAAATCACAAGCATTCTTATACACCAGTAACAGACAAACAGAGAGCCAAATCAGAAATGAACTTCCATTCACAATTGCTTCAAAGAGAATCAAATACCTAGGAATCCAACTTACAAGGGATGTAAAGGACCTCTTCAAGGAGAACTACCAACCACTGCTCAGTGAAATCAAAGAGGACACAAACAAATGGAAGAACATACCATGCTCATGGATAGGAAGAATCAATATCGTGAAAATGGCCATACTGCCCAAGGTAATTTATAGATTCAATGCCATCCCCATCAAGCTACCAATGAGTTTCTTCACAGAATTGGAAAAAACGGCTTTAAAGTTCATATGGAACCAAAAAAGAGCCCGCATCTCCAAGACAATCCTAAGTCAAAAGAACAAAGCTGGAGGCATCACGCTACCTGACTTCAAACTATACTACAAGGCTACAGTAACCAAAACAGCATGGTACTGGTACCAAAACAGAGATATAGACCAATGGAACAGAACAGAGTCCTCAGAAATAATACCACACATCTACAGCCATCTGATCTTTCACTATTTGTTGAAAAATAAAAAAGATTAACCTCCATATTGAGTTATCTTGGATTTTGATTGGCATAGCATTGAATCAGTAGAGGTATTTAGAGAGGCCGGACATCTTAAGAAAAATGAGTCTTTCAATCAATAGAATAAGAGAAAAAGAGATGGTAATATATTCTTTACTCTTTAAGCAGAATTTACCAAACTCTTTTCTGTGACACATAAGATTCCTAAAACATATCAATAGGCATTTAGTAATAAGACAATTTAACAAACAAAGTTACCAGGTTTCTTTACTAAACAATTCCTAAAAATAATGTTTCTGTAAAAGACAAAAACTCACTTGTCAGAAGCTGAGTTTGCAAATTTAATTTTGATTAGTTCAAATGTACCCCACACCCCAAGTATGTGGAATTGTGGAAATGGGATGCTCAATTATTGACACAGTGTTAACAGAGAAGGGAAAACAGTACATTTCATCCTTTCATCCTTTGTGTTCTTCAGCTGTCCATGAAATTATGTTTCATCTTAATACATTTTAGGTAGCCACTCAACCTTCTTTCTCATAATTAGTTTCCCACTCCTTCCAGGCTAATCAAAGACTGAAATGACTAGTACCTTTGTGAGCAGCTTTGGAAGTTGGAATGAATCCTAGAAAATAAATTGAATGAAAATGTAAACTAAAAACAAAATTTGAAGCACCCTCCCACCCCCCCGCCAACCCCGCCACCAAACTTCTGAATGAACTTCCTCCTCAGCCAGGGATCTTTTAAAACTTAACCTGACAGACTGTTTCAGGCCATGCGGGGAAATAGGGGTCAAACATGCTTCACTATGCCTCTCTGGCACTAACATCAACACAGACTTTAAGTCTGTTAAGAAACATTTTACAAACTATTATCTCTGAAGCCTAGTACCTAAAGGCTTCCCCTGCAAATAAGAACTTGGGTCTCCATAATCCTTTATCTCAACTCAGGCATTCGTTTCTATTGATCCCAGGTCTTTAGATAAATTCAACCAACTGTCAACCAGAAAAATTTTAAATTTACCTATATTAGATTTGTGCCTCCCCACCTCCACCACCACTTCGAGTTGCCCCAACTTTCTGGACCAAACCAATGTATTTCTTAAATGTGTTTTACTGAAGTCCATGTCTCCCTAAAATGCATAAAACCAAGTTGCACCCCAACTACCTTAAGCACACATTCTCAGGACCTCGTGAGGGCTGTCATGGGCCATGATCAATCGTATTTGGCTCAGATTAAATATTTTCAATATTTTACAGTGTTTGACTTGTTTCAGCAACAGAAGCAAAATGTGTCAATTATTGAGTTGCTTTTTATAATCTTACAGAATTCTCTTCTACTTGCCAAGATGATTGTGGAAAGCATGTTTCAAAATGGAGCCTGTGTTAGCCTGTATCTTCAAAACAAGACTGCTAGGAACAGTAATGAGCGAAGTCTAAGTCAGCCTGCACTAGGAAAGTAGTGTGGGAAAATAATAATAATAATAATGTGCTTTTATGTTAAGCTACTGGGTTTTTCTGTGTGCGTGAAAGGATATGTTTACTGTGTTACAGCCTAGCTCCCATAACTCATATAGTCCTCTAAATTTCCTATTATCTATAAAGATCTGCCTCATGGCTTCAAGTTTATTTGTTTCATGTCCAACAAATGTCTTGGGGAAAAGAAAAGTTTTAGATGCTTTCTCAAGCATCAAAAGATGCTTCCTGATGTCTGCAAATCAGAAGGGCTGCTCTAAGACACATGTTCAGGAAACACTGAGTCAAACATCGCTCTTCTACAACTTATTACAGTGTTCTAAGCTACATTTTGCATAGCAAGACCTCGTTATCCTTTGCCTTTAGATCATTCCAAATTTTCAAGATATAGTGGAACACCTTTTTCCAAAGACACATATGACATTAGGTTGGTTTTTTTTTTTTTTTTTTTTTTTTTTAATCTCTTGTCACAACATTTTAAAAAATTTAATTAATAAGTTTGATTTAATTTTTTATCAATTCTATAATCTACAATTGAGAAATATATGACTCAGCAAACTATGGTTCACAAGCCAACTTGGTCTGCCTCCTTTCTTCAAACTTTTTATTTTGAAATATTTATGGACTCACTACAAAGTCAGTACAAAGACAAACTGTGTATCTTTCATCCAGATTACCCCAGTGGTAACAGTTTAGATAATACAGTAAAATAGCATAATCAGGATATTGATTGGGACAATATTACCAACTAAACTACAGACTTTAAAGAGATTTATCCAGTTTTTGCATGCATTTATTTGTTTCTATATGTATGTAGGTGTGAATTGTTCTCTGAAATTTTACCACATGGTAGATTTATATACCTACCACTACAAATAATGAAGACATAAAACTGTCCCAGAACCATAAATATAAATTTCATGCTGTTTATATTCGTAACCACTTTTTCTCCATCCCTATCTGTTGGAAAGCACTAATCTGCTTCCATCTTTCAATATTGTCAATTTTTAAAATATCCTACAATTGAGATTATTTTTATACAACAAGATTAGCTTTAAAAAAAAATTCAGTCTAATGTATTTGAAATCCATCCAAGTGAAATGTTTCAATATTTTGCTTGTTTTTCTTGATAACTTGCTCTCCATGGCATGGAAATACCAGAGGCTATTAAATCATTCACCTGTCGAAGGACAACTTTTGTTTTCATTTTATTTTTTGTTATTTCAAATAACTACTGCGAACATTTTTCTGAACATAAGCTTTCACTTTTCTGGGATAAATGCCTCAGAGTGTGATTATTTTGTCATAAGATAGTATGTATTTAATTTTATTTGAAAATGCCAAATGATTGATTCTTCAGAAAGACTGTAGCATTTTACATTTTCACCGGCAGTTTATGAGAGATCCAGTTTATCCACATCCTCTCCATCATGTGTTTTTGGTGTATTTTTAAAAAAAATTTAGTCATTCCAATGGATGAGTAGTTTCTCTCATCTCTTATCCACCAGCTGGTCAACTTCAGATGGGAAACTGGCACTTGCATAATGACACATTTTTTCCCAACTCCATCTTTTATGCTGTAAACTGCATTTACTGAGACATTCTGTTCGGTTTATTACAGTGTTCTAAGCTATATATATACACACACACACACGTATATACACACATGTATATATGTATATATATGTATATACGTGTATTTATATACACACATATAAATACACATACATACATACATATATATATACGAATGACAGTGTTCTAAGCATTGTGTATATGCTGAGGGAAAAAGAATCCACTCTTCAAAGCAAGGAAACTTTGTTTCCTAGTTTATTTAGTTTGGAAACTAAACTGATTTCTTTGGTGACTCTCCCCTCAAGAGAAGACAAATACTTTGGGTAGCAGCAATGACTTTTAACTCAATGGATAAAGGTCTGAGATAGAAGAAAAATACATAGAGCAGAAAACCTTAATTATAATACTTAATGTTATCTTCCTACATTATTGCTAATGTATATCATGAATGTTCAAGGAGGAGATATATTAACCAAATTAACTATACTTTTTTGATCACTGAATGCTTTAATACAGAACAGCTAATTAAGCAACTCACAGCGGTATCTTGGGAACTATTTCTGGAGGAGCAATAAAATTAGATGTATTAGTCATGTTTATAGTAGGTCATCATGACATGGAACAATCATTCTCAGATACTTGTTCATTAGAATCATCTCAGGCACTTGCTAAAAAAATACAGACTTCTTAGCTTCAACTCCACAGATTTTGTTTTTGTCTTTGTTTGAGACACAGTGTCACTCTGTCACCCAGACTAGAGTGCAGTGGTGCCATCTCGCCTCACTGCAACCTCCACCTCCTGGACTCAAGCGATTCTTCTGCCTCAGCCTCACAAGTAGCTGGGGCACCGGCTACCACAGCCAGCTGATTTTTGCATTTTTTGGAGAGATAGTGTTTCACCATGTTGCCCAGGGTGGTCTCAGACTCCTGGGTTCAAGGGATCCCCCCACCTCAGCTCCCAAAGTGTTGGAATACAAGCATGAGTCACCACACCAGGTCTATGATTTTATTTTTAATCACAAGTTTTAAACAGTCTGATTTTGATGAGTCTTGTTATAGTTTTCCTGGTGATTCTTATACTTCATTTTCATTGAATTTATCAAATTTGTTGGTTTATAATTTTCAGCAAATTTGCATTGTTTTGGTCATTATGTCTTTTAATATGTATTTTTCCTTCTACTTTATCCTTCAAATACTATAATTACATCCCAATCAGGTAATTCTTTTTTGTTATTTGCCTCTTTTTCATTTAAGAGAGTGTCTACTCTATGTCTACAAGTCCACTAATGATTTCTTCTGCAGTATCTACAGAGTTGTCAGTCTCATATAGTGCATTTTCTATTTCAAACATTTTACTGATATATTCGAATTGGGGCTTTAACAATATTTCCCATGTCTTTATTTGACATGCTCAATTTTTCATCTAGTTTCTGAATACATAGAACACAATTACAACAACTTAGTATTAATAACATGTTTCTTTTGTAAAAGTTTTAAATTTACATAAAAGTTGCAAAGATCATGCAGACAGTTCTTATATACCCACAGGTACATCCAGTGTCTCCTGTTATTAACAATTTACATTATATGGCACACTTGTTAAAAATAATGAACAAATATTGACACATCACTATTGAAGTTCATAGTTTATTTATGTTTCCTTAGTTTTTAACAAATGCCTCTTTTATCTTCCAGAATTACAACCAGGACACCACATTACACCTAATAGTTACGTCTTCCTCGGATCTTCTTGTCTGAGACTATTTCCCAGATGTTTCTTGTATTTGATCATTTTGCCCGTTTTGGGTTTTGAGGTTTTGCCTAGGGTTTGTCTAATGTTTTTCTTCTATTTACTCTGGATATATGTGTTTTTGGAAATAGACAACAAAGATAAAAACTATTATCATCACATCATATCAAGGATACATACTACAAAAATGACTTATGGATGCTGACCTTAATTCCATGGCTGATAAAGCATATTTTAGGTTTCTCCACTCTACAGTTACTTTTTCTAATTCACCTTTCCCATAATGTACTTTTTGGAGAAATAGAGTGCAGCCAACACTTACAGAGTGGAGAGATATTTGAGATTATTTTACATAAGAGATGTGTGTTTTGACTTTTTTTTCCCAAAGACACAAGTCTCTTTTCCCACCATTTACTTATTCACTTTCATATTTTTACAGACTTACAAATATTTATTAAACACATGGGCAAGTGATTTATATTTTACTAATTTTGACCCTAAAATTATTGCAGCTTTGGCCATTTTGAGCTCCGTCGGCTGGCTGTTTTCCCTTTGTTACAATCCCATTATTGTGGGAGCTTTTATCTGCGAATTTCCTTAATTTCTGGCACTGAAGAAGCTCCAGGTTCATTATTAATTATTTTTATTATTACATTCCTTCCTTGCGTATAGAATCAACCAATTCTCCAAGAAAATGGTTTATCTTATTTTAGATTTTATTAGAAAATATGGCAGTAGAAGCCATGGGTGCTAGGTGTGTCCTTGCTATTGAAGCGCCATCTTTTCTAGGCCGTCTCGGGTGATAGAGCAAAGATTCATATCTGTGCATATTAACTCATGTGTATATACATATTTATAGGCGCTTCCATGTGTATTTATAGTAAGCTATAAAAGGAATACATATAATAGATTCACTTCTAATCACTTACCACATAGATCATTCTAACCTTTTAATTCCTAACTCCTTTTTCAGCTATGAGAATAATATTATATATTGTTTAATGTCAGTGTATATGTATAATAGTGTCATAATTTTAAACTCATAACTCCTGAGGAAGAAATTTTATCAAATGCAGTATATTCGTTGTTTATTGACTGTGTCTTTTGTCATTACTGTTAAATCTCCACTCATTTTCAATTACCTAGGTCAATACCTTCCCCTCGTCTCCCTTGGTGAGGTGACTTATTACATTTGTTCTAAAGTTAAGTTGTTTTGTCACATTTTGCATTTCATTCAGGGATACACCTGGGTTCCTAAATAATTGTCTTTAATTTGCATACATAATTTTAACTCATTGTTCTGTAAAATTTTATGAATTTTGGTGTCATATTGCTACCATGACAGTGTTTAACAGAATAACTTCACCACTGCAGAATGTCCTGCGCTTCACCATGTCAACACTCTCCTTACCCCTAACTGCTTGACACACACTGATCTTCTTACCATTGCTATAGTTTTTCTTTTACCAGAATGTAAAATAACTGTAATCACATGACCTTTAGTCTCTTTAGACTGGCTTCTTTCACTTAGTTATATGTTAGGATGGTTGCTAACATCCTAACATATAAGTCTGCTAAAGCAGACTTCTGTCTGCTGTAACTCTAATCCTTATTCCTTTATAGGTAGGATGTTGCTTTTTGGTTTTGTTTTGCTTATTTAGTTTCATTTTTTTTTCTCTATTTCAAATGTTTTCTTTTTCTTTTTGGCTTTTAGCACTTTGAATGTTATATCCTTAGATGTAGTTTTTGTTTTTCTATTTATCCTGATTGATCTCTGAGATTACTGGATATGTGGTTTGGTGTTTGTCATTGATTCTGGGAAGTTTTGGGCCATTTTTAATTCCAATATTTCTTTTGCTTCTTTCTCTTTCTCTTTATTTTTTATTAAAATTTTATTTCTTGTATGACTTTTGAAATGACCCCATAGTTCTTGAATATTCTGTTCTACATTTTTCATTTTTTTCTCTGTATATTTTAGTTTGTGGAGTTTCTATTGCCTTTTTTTCAAGTTCACCGAATCTTCAACAAGCCATGTCAAGTCTACCACTAAGTCCATCAAAGGCATTCTTCTTTTGTCTTAGTATTTTTGAATTCTAACATTTTCTCTTGATTTTTTCTTAGAGTTTCTGCCTCTGCTTAAATTGTCCATCTGCTCTCTCATATTGTCTATTTATTTCCCATTACACTCCTTAATATATTAATTATTGTTATTTTAAATATCACTTTTAATTTCTGTATTTTATACTTGTGTGATTTGCAATTTGACCTCTAATCCTAGTTTTGTTTTTGTATTTTTGCTTCTGTGTTTGTTTGTGGGTGTGTATGTGTGTGTGATATATGGCATGCTTTTTTACCTTTACCACGCCTTGTAATTATTTGTTGAAAGTCAAAATGATGTATTCGGTCGTAGAAACTGAAGTAAACAGTCTTTCCGTGGTAGGCTTCACATTAATCTGGCAAGAAGTTTTATGTTTAATTTTTGGCATATCTGTAGGTTCCAGTGGCTTCACATTTTCTCTAGTGCCCTGGTTTTCATGTCTCCTATTGATTCTGGGTTTCCTCAAGTATTCCTCTGAAAGTTCAAGCTGTAATCTGATATTATTGAACTGGAGCCCTGTTTCTTCATTGCTAAAGTACATGTGGAAGAAAGTATTTTATAATCTTATGATTAAATCTCAGTCTTTCAGTGCACCTGTGTCTCCGAGATGTAACTACCACAGGTGTTTGTTTCTCAGCATTTTTCTCCTACCCAGATGAGGCAGGAAGGCTCCAGGGAGTGAAAATTGAAACTGTACCATTCTTCCATATGGGTTAAAATTCCAGGAAAATCTACTTTTTGGGGGAGTAGGCTCTTGCTATAGGACACACTCTCAGTGTATTTCATCATGATTACTCGTTCCATACCTCTGCCAGAACAAAGAACTGCTTTTGTTGTTGTTGTTGTTGTTTTCAAATCTTTGCCGTATGAATTTGGGGTTTTTTTTTGGTGGCAAAATCCAAAAAAGCGTGAGAGCCCCACTCAGGATTTCTCACTCCCATGCTAATCCATACTCAGATTTCAGTAGTTCTTCAATATTAGCATTTAATTGTTCCTCAGTTTCTGGCTTCGGAAGCTTCCGTTCTAGCTACACACATCTTAGTAGTGATTCTTTAGATTCTTTTGTTTCTACAGATTTTGACATCATGGTTTTCCCTGTGACTCCAGGTATCTGATGGGCCTAAGAAAAGTCTTGATTTTCAGTTTGTTCAACTTTTACATTCTAAGGATTGGAGTGATGATTTCTAAGATTTTATATACACCAGAGCTGAAGCCTAATACCTCCTTAAAATATTTTTCTAGTAATTCTGTCATCTCTATCACTTCTAGATCAATTTCAGTTTATTTATTTATTTTTTTATCTTAATTATGGGCTTTGTTTTCCTTCTTCTACGCATGTCTGATGAGATTTTTGAGAATTCAAGGCTTGCTTTGTTACACAGGTAAAAAGGTCTTAGAGTTGATAGCTTTATTCCTGAGCAGTTTCTGATTATTCAATACCTTGTAAATTATGAGATATTCTGTTGTGGTAGATAAAAACATGAACTACTTCTGGTGATGTGGGAGGTCTAGGAATTTGCACTTAGGTTCTTTTGAATGGTTATTCATCCCAGGTTGGGTACTTTCCTTATACAAATGTGCTGGACAATACCCAGATAAATAATGAAAGAGAACCTTCTGCAGGTTATTGGAGTTATCTTTATGTGAAGCTTTCTGTTTTCCAGTATTCCAGAGGCCTTGAGTCTCATGGAATGTGTCATGAGTTAACAGCTCAGGGAGATCATTAGGTTCCACCAGAGTTCTCCCTCCTTGAGCTTAAGTCTTAAATTTTTCCCTAGGCAGTAAAACTGTGACAGTTGTAAGGCTTGAAATACTTCCTAGGGCTTCCATAACAAATTAACACAGACTTGAATGGTTGAAAACAATAAAAATGTATTGTCTCACAATTCTGGAGGCCAGAAGTCTGAAATCAAGGTGTTGGCAGTGTTATGCTCTCTCTAAATCTCTGGAGAAACATTCCCTTGCTTCTTCCAGCTTCTCATGGTGATTGGCAATTCTTGGTGTTCCTTGGCTTATAGTGGCATAGTTTCAATCTCTGTGTCCTTCATCACATGATACTTTCCCTGTTTATCTCTGTGTCCAATTTTCCTCTTATAAGGATAGTACTCATTTAATTAGGGCTCACTCTTACTCAGTATGCCCTCAACTTAACTTTATTACATCCACAAAGACCCCATTTCCAAATAGGGTCACATTCACAGATTCCAAGTGGTCATGATGTTTTAGGGACACTATTCAATCTAGTATAGCGTTTAATTTACTTGTATCCCATCTCTTAAGAATCACTGTCTAAACATTGTTGTCTCATTTATTTTTGTCAATGTTGTAGGAGTTTCAGGTAGAACTGTAAGGTTCCCTTTATTTTATGTTGACCAGAGGCAGTTCTTCTCTCATTTGTTTACCTAGAACATCTCCTATACTTTAGTTGAGGTTCAGAGCACAATTTTCTTTTGAGAAAGTGTTTCATTGCCTGAAATCTGGCTTACATATATAAAATGAAGTTAAAACATATAAAAAAATAGAAAAATTATGGTGAGCAAATATTACATTGTATTAATTAGTTGTAATTTGAATTGATAAACATTGAGATGTTAAGAAAATTATTGAGGCATAGAATGCATACATCAAGTGGTACTTTGAGAAGGCAAATATGGTAGTACTCATTGAGGGGATATAGAGGAAGAAAAACAAAGCATAAGAATTTCAGAGAGAATTTGCTACAGTACTCTAAGACTATGAGCCAACTTGAGCAATGTGATTGTAAAGAAAGAAAAATAGTTGAGTCACCGTTAAGGTTGGATTGAAAAAGAAACACGTCACTAACAACACAGTGGACACAGCTAAGTGCTGAATAAATACTGTTATAATGAATTAATGATTACAATAATAGAAAATAGTTCCTGGAGATCTGCTCATAAGTCCTTATGGAATGGCAAAGTGAGGTAAATCATAGGCATAATGAATTAGTGACATAACTGTAACTAATATATATCTTCACACCCAGAACTCTAAGTTGCCTTACATTAGAGAACTCTGTCTTTTCCTTTTTTCTATTATGTCAGAATTTTAGAACATAAAGAATCTTTGACTGAGTCATTTCATGAATTTCAAAGTGAAGACAAAATATTGTCAGGGAGTTGCCCACTCCTTTAGATGTCTAATAAATTTCAGAATTTAGAGTTAGGACATGTTTTATATATTTATTAAGATATTTTCTTAAGCAATATAGAAAATCTGACAGTATGTGAAATACAGAAGTTGACATTTCATCACTGGAGAAACATTACTCTTGTTTAAAAATGAATTCAGAAATTTTATTCATGTAACATTTCACATAAAGGTTTTTTATGTCACAGAAAAATTAGTTTAATGATAAAGAGTAAATTAATATTACTTAGATTTTATAATGTTTGAAAAGGTGAATGTATCAGTATCTGTTTGTTAGAGGAACCTATAAAATCTCTTCATCTACCTAAGTTCCTTACATTGTTTTTCTACTCTAACAAATTTTGTTTTTTATGTCAGTAATCAGCCACAATGTCTACCTTAGCTAATCATTGGTATTTTATTAAAACATTAAAATTAGAATGTATTAAGTTATACTCTGTATACAAATTATATTAGAGAACATAGAATACACAAAATTTAAAGTAATGAGTGTTTACCTGGTGTTCTGTTCAGACCTTTAATTACAAATGCAGTGTATTAACTATAGTTAAGCAAGAAATTGTCATTTTCAGTTCAGAACACTCCATTAAATGAGTAAGCATAGATTTGTAATTATTAAATTTATAAAGCAGTATGATTCAGACTATATTAAGTGTTTGCAGAGAACGGGTTTCGACGAGGATGAAGTCTTAATTCTGTCTAGGCCAGGAAGCATATTCTTTACAACTTTTAAATTGTTCCTTCAGCAATAAACATGTATTTTCCTGGAAGAGATGTGAGAAAGGTATATACAAGGATGAAAAAACAGAATGTATAAAAGCATGTAGGTATCAAGTAGTTTATGTTTAGGGAGAGACAGAAACACAGACTATAAAAGGTACAGGAGAATAACTTCCCAGTCAACTTCATATGATATGTTGAGGAGTCTAATGACTAATTCTATGCACAATGGCGTTCCATGTGCATGTTATACCTGAACCTACTGACAAGATTTATTTACACAATTTAAGAATTATTTTTGGTTATTATTGAATGTCAGGAGCCAGAAGGAGGAAATAATCAAACATGTATCCAAGCTTTCCAGCTAAGATGGTTGAGACAGTATTTAATAACTAATATTTAAAAATTAGTGTTTATAAATAAATCATGATTCTAATGTGTGTCTTTCCCTTGAGGTGAGAACAGGTAAGGTAGATAAATGGAAGTACAAAAATTAACTCACAAAAGTTTATCAAATTAAGGTAAATATATTTAATATATGTAGCAAGATTTTTGATGATCTTCCAATGTCTTTTAAATCCCTATTATTCAGAAAAAAATATAAAACTGTAAATTTTTTTTCTTAATTATGTATTCAGGAAATGGAAACCTCTCCTCTTCAATGAAGTATGGAGAAATTTGAAAACCACATTTGGAAAGTCATAGTCTCATGAATTGCCAGATCTTGCCAAGTCTCCTGTGTAACTATTATCTACCTTATTTTTGTCAATATAGATTCATTTATAATCTGAATGATTTAATTTGGCATAATAATTAAGGTCCCAAACTTTGGAGTCAAACAAACATGAGCTGACTTACCAGTTCATTTCTTTCTTGCTTTGTGATGTAAGCAAGGTTTTTTTTTGCATCTAGACCCCACTTTTTTTTCACCCCTAGTACAATGTGAATAACAGAACCCATTTTATATTGTTGTAGGGGAGCTACGTAAAATTACACATGTGAAACTTTTTTCAATACCTGACATATGATAGCAGTTTAACAATTTGTGGACCTTATTTTTTGAGAGATATTAAGATTTGTAAATGAGTCTTACCTCAAGTAAGTTGTGTGTTTTGGTAGAAATAGCTTTGAAAATGAGTATGGTTTACTCAACAGCTAGCTTCTTAAGCTACTATTTCAATGTCTTCTATGTAAAAAAAAAAAAAAAATGTATATTGATTCCACAGAATTTTAAAAGTTTTAAGGAAGAGTTAAATATAAAAAATCTACTTAGTAGACACTCATATATGTTAGCTTTGGCATGCCTTTGTTTTAGAACTTTTGTTATGATATATTCACATTCAATACACTTTAACAGACACCTATTAGGTGATAGAAAGTATCCTACTCTTAGGGATTCAAATAAAAATAAGCTAGTTTTCGCATTCCAGACTCTTAAAGTCCAGAAAAAAAATATAAACAAAAATAAATAACACAATGTAACATAGGGCTTTTAAATGTAAAAGTACCATTGATGTTAAGTTAACACAAGTTATTATGGAATTTAAAAATTAAATAGTACCATGGAAATCAAGTATATAGTGTGATAAACACAGGAAAACCCAGAAGTGAAGTGGTAAGTGTAATTAAACAAAACGTTTAAAGGGGTTAAAACAAAATGGAGCCTTAAACTTAAAAATGTAGTCTAGACATGAAGTCTTTGCCCATGCCTATGTCCTGAATGGTACTACCTAGGTTTTCCTCTAGGGTTTTTATGGTATTAGGTCTAACATTTAAGTCTCTAATCCATCTTGAATTAATTTTCGTATAAGGAGTAAGGAAAGGATCCAGTTTCAGCTTTCTACTTATGGCTAGCCAATTTTCCCAGCACCATTTATTAAATAGGGAATCCTTTCCTCATTTCTTGTTTCTCTCAGGTTTGTCTAAGATCAGATGGCTGTAGATGTGTGGTATTATTTCTGAGGACTCTGTTCTGTTCCATTAGTCTGTATCTCTGTTTTGGTACCAGTACCATGCTGTTTTGGTTACTGTAGCCTTGTAGTATAGTTTGAAGTCAGGTAGCATGATGCCTCCAGCTTTGTTCTTTTGACTTAGGATTGTCTTGGAGATGCGGGCTCTTTTTTGGTTCCATATGAACTTTAAAGCAGTTTTTTCCAATTCTTTGAAGAAACTCATTGGTAGCTTGATGGGGATGGCATTGAATCTATAAATAACCTTGGGCAGTATGGCCATTTTCATGATATTGATTCTTCCTATCCATGAGCATGGTATGTTCTTCCATTTGTTTGTGTCCTCTTTTATTTCACAGAGCAGTGGTTTGTAGTTCTCCTTGAAGAGGTCCTTTACATCCCTTGTAAGTTGGATTCATAGGTATTTTATTCTCTTTGAAGCAATTGTGAATGGAAGTCCATTCATGATTTGGCTCTCTGTTTGTCTGTTCCTGGTGTATAAGAATGCTTGTGATTTTTGCACATTAATTTTGTATCCTGAGACTTTGCTGAAGTTGCTTATCAGCTTAAGGAGATTTTGGGCTGAGACAATGGGGTTTTCTAAATACACAATCATGTCATCTGCAAACAGGGACAATTTGACTTCTACACCAAAAGCAACAGCAACAAAAGCCAAAATTGACAAATGGGATCTCATTAAACTAAAAAGCTTCTGCACAGCAAAAGAAACTACCATCAGAGTGAACAGGCAACCTACAGAATGGGAGAAAATTTTTGCAATCTACTCATCTGACAAAGGGCTCATATCCAGAACTTACAGAGAACTCAAACAAATTTGCAAGAAAAAAACAAACAACCCCATCAAAAAGTGGGCAAAGGATATGAACAGACATTTCTCAAAAGAAGACATTCATACAGCCAACAGACACATGAAAAAATACTCATCATCACTGGCCATCAGAGAAATGCAAATCAAAACCACAATGAGATACCATCTCACACCAGTTAGAATGGCGATCATTAAAAAGTCAGGAAACAACAGGTGCTGGAGAGGATGGGGAGAAATAGGAACACTTATACACTGTTGGTGGGATTGTAAACTAGTTCAACCATTGTGGAAAACAGTATGGCGCTTCCTCAGGGATCTAGAACTAGAAGTTCCATATGACCCAGCCATCCCATTACTGTGTATATACCCAAAGGATTATAAATCATGCTGCTATAAAGACACATGCACATGTATGTTTATTGCAGCACTATTCACAATAGCAAAGACTTGGAATCAACCCAAATGTCCATCAGTGACAGACTGGATTAAGAAAATGTGACACATATATACCATGGAATACTATGCAGCCATAAAAAAGATGAGTTTGTGTCCTTTGTAGGGACATGGATGCAGCTGGAAACCATCATTCTTAGCAAACTATCAGAAGAACAGAAAACCAAACACCGCATGTTCTCACTCATAGGTGGGAACTGAACAATGAGATCACTTGGACTCGGGAAGGGGAACATCACACACCGGGGCCTATCATGGGGAGGGGGGTGGGGGGAAGGATTGCATTGGGAGTTATACCTGATGTAAATGACGAGTTGATGGGTGCTGACGAGTTGATGGGTGCAGCACACCAACATGGCACAAGTATACATATGTAACAAACCTGCATGTTATGCACATGTACCCTAGAACTTAAAGTATAATAATAAAAAATAAATTAATTAAAAAAAATGTAGTCTAGGTGTTTTCCAAGAATACTGGGAATAGAAGATATGTGAGAGAGGATAGAAAATATAGATAATCTATTAGAGGGGTGTGCAGAGGCATAGCACGTGCAGAGGCACACTTTTCCAATGTCATTGTGTCTGGGGGCAAATTTTAACAGTAAGCACCATTAGGCAATGGTACTGTTGAATTTTGAAATATTTTCTCTGTTTTCTCACCCATCATCTTCGTTTTTCTCACTCCGCCTCTAATCCACATCTAATTCTTATTGATTATACTGTATCAAAGAGAACGTACTGTGTTTTGTCAGGACTGAACAGGACAGTATTTGGGGATGACCAAAACACAAAATAGATATTAATCTAATATAAAAATATGTTAACACTAATTGACTAATGCTTGTATCTGCTTCTCCCTTTCATACATATGGTAAATATCATTTAGCCTTTCTCATCATCTTTGTCACAAAAAGAATTACTTCAATGTTTTGCATTCTAAGTTTCAGGTCAAACAATTTTATTTTATCGCATGGTTCTCATTGATAATAAAATAAACTATCAGCTTTCATAGTTTAAAAATAAATATTTTTAGATATGTGGGAATTATTTCTTGATATTTTTATTTTAACTTACCTAAGTACCTTTGTTTTCTTGCCTCTAGGTTTCTGCTCTTGCCCAATCCATTCTCTTTCCTTCAAATACAGTTTTCAGATGTAATTTTAATACATTTGATCTTCCCTTAAAGGACTTTTCTTTTTGTTACAGCCTTAATTATAAAAACTGCACCCTACACAAAGCCTAACCTTGTCCTCTTTCTCTTTCTAGTCTTATGCTATCCATCCATTCTTCAGGTGATACATGTCAGTCATGTAGTCTTGTATTCTTCCATATGCATTATGCTCTTTCAGCTCTAATACACTTTGCATATGTTTCACTTTTGCTCGAAGCATCCTTTCTTTAACTGAATAATTCATAATGAGCCTACAAAATTCATCTTAGGTTGTAGTTTCTCTAGGAATTCTTTGATTTTCATTTTCCCCAGTCTGGGTTACTAACAGTGACCGAAATGTATTACATAACAAGCTGTATATTATTAATGTAAATTTTTGTCTGCCTTTCTGAGTATAAATACTTCATGCAAACTAATTCAAAGCTTTTATTGCTTATGGGAAAATTACAGCAACAGTAGATGCTGACATTAAACAATACAATCATATAAACACAGAATCCTTACAAAGCACGTTATTATCTGATGATTTTCTAAAAACATAAAGATACCCCAATTCAGTATAGCATAGGCTACAGTCACAGATTTTACTGCTATTACAGAGAAGATATCCCTTTTCACTTATGGCAGTTCGGCATGCTCTGAGGTAATAGAAGAGAGCCGAGGGGAAATACACTAATCCTGCCTCATTTCCAAGCCCAGAGAAATTGGGATGAGGAGAAAGATTAACTAGAGTTAGTAAAACATGGGACTACTGAAGACAGGAATGATTGATCTGCTAGAGACTTGACCTCGGAAAGATAATGAAAAGCCCAAAGACAGCTTGGTTCCAGGTGAGAGCAAGTCATCCAGAATATACCAGCTGTGCTTGAGTAATTCAAGAAGATTTGCTGTAATGGTATCAGTTGTCAAATGTGACTAGTGTAAAGGCAGCCAAACTCCAACTTTATCTTCTTAGGGTCCTGGCTAGATTCAAGAATTAAATTAAATTGACTTAATTGACTTAATAGATTAACAGGAGAAAAACACAATATGCATTTTAGTTATTAAAGACATGAAAACCTCAAGCAATGAGAGTCAGTTACTTAAATAATGAATTGGACAAAGAATAGTCATTTGTTAAGCTGTGACAAATTATATGAGAAGACTTAAAAGATAAGAGTTAGTTTTGCAAGGTCAGTACAGCCTTCTCTTGGTCTTGACTTCTTGTCCTTGAACATAAGGGTGTTATTTTTCCTTCTAATATAAGAATGGCTTTCATACAGGAATTCTGTTTTCTGTTTTGAGAAATAGCAGAAAGATCAGAGTGATCTTCCACCTGCTATTTTTCAAGTGTCTTTAGCTTAAACAGTCAATATGCCAGAAGAGCATACTTTAACTGCTTCACTAGGAATTCCAGCAAGGAAAGTGATGTACCTATGGGAAAGTGAATTTTCCCCAAATATATATATAATTTTCCCCAACTATATATATATATATATTTATATAATAACAAATCTCCAAATGTTATTATAAAACCCTGTTGTCTTTTCCTCTGCTTCCCAGATGGTTGCATAAGCATGGACCTCATCCTAAATAAAGAAACAAATAACCTTATTTTAAAGAAAAGAATGAGGGAGGAGAAGCAAAGCTAAGAGTTGTGGTTGTTTTGTGTTTTCTAAGTGAGAATAAACATTAATCTGCAGAGAATGTTTATGCTATCCCATATAGTTCACTCTCATGAGATATTTAGTTTCTCATATTTATTTCCCTAGTAATGTGTTGGTATGTATTTAGGGAAGAATTAGAGTTAAAATAAACTGAAATCAAAGATTTCATTTCATCTGTGAATTTGGGTTATAGTTTGAGTTATTTTGTAAACTCTGCTATGTGGTTATCTATTTACTTATCTGTTTTCTTATCCGGAATGTAACCTCCTTAATTCACAAGTCATGCAATATCCGTTTATAAATCTCTGTGGTATCTAATTCTAACATACATTAGCTACTCACTCTTAGGTGTTTGAATTAAGAAATGTTGAATGGAATGGAAGATGGTTATAAGGTCAAAGAGCATATATTACATTCTAAGAATTGTTTACAAATCTATAGTGATGAAAGCAATTGGGGAGAAATTAAATGAAGTGGTAACTTAATAATACTTACACTTTAGTAAGGTAACTTAAGCAGCACTCCAGAGAATGCATTCAAAAACAAAAATCTTGGAATAAGAACAAAATTAGAAGACAGATACTGTGGTCATGAAGATAAATGTAAAAATTTGCTATAGTTTCCTAAACCAAATTTTATTGAAAGTATATAGTATTCACCTCACCCCTCTCAGCTTGTCGATAAAGATGTCTATGGTTATTGATGGGAATTTTTAAATTTTCTTCTCTGAAATATATTTAAATATAACTTCCTCCTCTGAAACCAATGTTTGCACAGTATTACAGAAAAAAATTGTAATCATTTAGAAATTCAAGAAAATGAATACTGCTACTGCACTGGCATGAATGTGTGCATGGTGGCTGCCAGCCCTGCACCCATCAGTACCCTGGTCCCATGCCAACACTGCTACCAGTGTGAATGTTCACAAGGAGACAAGAGGCCATAACCCCAACCCCCTTCCCTCATACCACCATCGGTGCTGCTGTGAACACCCACATTGAGGCCAATACCACTACACCCACCAGCACCCCACCCCAGCTGAAGAGCATCCACCCCGTCATGCTGCATTGTTACTGGCATTGTAATTCATCATGGATTCTGCTGCTACCACCAAACAAAGTGCTTTGGTTGGCACCACCCATCAGAGTATTGTGGCCAGCAGTTCAACAACTTGGCCCCTCCAGCGCAGCAGATTTCTAACTTCAAGAGACCACAGAACAAAGCCTGGGGCTAAAACCAACCCCCAAGAATTACAGCATGCAGCTCAGTAGTGCTGAACTGAGCCTTGACCACCTAAAATCTACCAGAAACAAAGCCAATTAACTGAACCCACCTTATACCACAATCAAATTCCCAATGACATCAAAGAAGATAAAGCAAAAATTAAATAAATAAATAAATAAAAGGACAGTAACTTCAAAGATTGAAGGAACACTAGCTCACAAAGATGAGAAAGAACCAGTGCAAGACCTCTAACAACTCAGAAAGCCAGTGTCTTCTTGTTGTTTTTTCCTCCAAACCACCACACTAGTGCCCCAGGAATGGTTCTTAACCAGGCTAAAATAGATGAAATGACAGGAATAGAATTCAGAATATGGATAAGAATAAAGATTAAAGAGGTTCAGGAGAAAGTCAAAACCCAATCCCAGGATTGTAAGGAATATAATAAAATCATATAGAAGCTGAAAGACATTTGGCTTTAAAAAAAAAAAAAAAAAGAAAAAGAAAAGAAAAAAACTTATCTGATAGAGCCAAAAAATTCACTTCAAGAATTTCAGAATACAGACAGAATCAGCCAAGCCGAGGAAAGAGCTTGAAGATTGTTTCTCCAAAATAATTCAGTTAGACAAAAGTAAAGAAAAAATAAAGAAGAATAAAAAGTCTCCGAGAAATATGAGATTATTTAAAGAGATCAAATTTAGTTCTCATTGGCATCCCCAGAAGAGGAGGACAGAAAGCAAGCCACCTGGAAAATATATTTCAGGATATCATCCATGAAAATTTCTCCAATCTCTTTAGAGGAGCAAACATTCAAATTCAGGAAATGCAGAGAAGCCCCATGAAATACTACATTAGAGACCATCACCAGACACATAGTCATATTCTCCAAGGTTGAAATAAAAGGAAAAAAGTGTTAAAGGCAGCTACAGAGAAGGGGCATGCCACTTACAGTGGGAACTTCACCAGGCTAACACCCAACCTTTTAACAGAAACCATACAAGCCAAGATAGGTAGGGAGCCTACATTTAGCGTTCTTAAGAAAATAACTTTCAGTCAAGAATTTCATATCCAGCCAAACTAAACTTCATAAGCAAAGGAGAAATAAAATTCTTTTCAGAGAAGCAAATGCTGAGGGGATTTGTTACCCCAAGACCTGCCTTATAAGAGGTCTCAAAGAGAATCCCGATTGTGAAAAGGAAAGGCCTTTATTGGCTAGCACAAAAGCACACCAAAATGTAGGGACCAGTGACCACATAATCAAGTCTTCATAATAACCAGCTAACAACAGAATGATAGGAACAAATTCACACATGTCAATACTGACCTTGAATATAAATAAGCTAAATGCCCCTATTAACAGGCACAGAATGGCAAATTGGATAAAAAATAAAGACCCATTTTTATGCTGTCTTTAAAAGAACTATCTCACATGCAATGACACCCGTAAGCTCAAACTAAAGGATGGAGAAAAAATCTAAGAAAATGAAAAACAGAAAAAAGCAGGGGTTGCTAGTCTAGTTTCAGACAAAACAAACTTTAAACCAACAACAATTTGAAAATTACAACAAGGGGCATCAAATAATGGTAAAGGGTTCAGTTCAAGAAGCAGACCTAACTATCCTAAATCTATACATACCCAGCACAGGAGCACCCAATTTCATAAAGCAAGTTCTTAGAGACCTATGTAGAAACTTAGGTAAAAACAAAATAACAATGGGAGACTTCAACATCCCACTGACAGTATTAGATAGATCATCAAGGCAGAGAACTAACAAAGATATTCAGGATCTGAACTTGACACTTGACCAAATGGTGCTAATAAACATCTATAGAACTCCCCACCCCCGAACAATGGAATATACATCCTTCTTTTCACCATATGGCACATACTCTAAAGTCAACCACACAATTGAACATAAGACAATCCTCAGCCTATTCAAAAAAAAAAATCATACCAACAATATGGAAATTAAATGATCTGCTCCTGAATGACTTTTGAGTAAATAGGAAATTAAGGCAGAAATTCAAGAAATTATTTGAAACTAATGAGAACAAAGATACAAGATATCCGAATCTCTGGGACACAGCTAAAGCAGTGTTAAGAGGGAAATTTATAGTGCTTTTTCTCTGCCCTGCCTTTCCCTTCTTTCCTTCCCTTAACTTCCCTTTCTCCAGTGTTTTTCTTTTTCTGAAAGAGAAATTACTTTTGAAAAGAAATATAATCACTGATGTGTTGCTAAATGGTTAGCAGCCAGCTAGAGGTCAGTAGGAAAGAAGCCTTGATTTGTGCTATTTGCTGATTACCATGATGTAAATATTTTGTCACTCCAAGTTTCAAGCTACCAACCTGATACAAAGGCTGGCAAAATTTCTGAACGTTCACTATCAATTTTGTACCAACAGGCAGTCCAATCTTGCTTCAGCGTGCTACTGCTCACTTTAGACAGTCTAGAAGAGAGACATTTAAGACCCTAGACTGGCTTTCAAAATTGGAAGGGCTATTTATGTAGAAGGTGAAGGATATTTGTTATCTGATGCTAGAGGTCTGAATTTATACCAGTAACATACAGTTGTAGTTCTACATGGGGAGAAAAACAGGTATGTGTGTATGTGTGTATGTATCTGTGCCTGTGTGTGTCTCTCTCTCTCTCTCTCTCTCTGTGTGTGTGTGTGTGTGTGTGTGTGTGTGTGTGTGTGTTTTGTTTGACTGGAATGATTCAACAATGAAATGATTCTTGTAGTTAATATGTCAATTTCTTCGCTGGTAATAGTGTGTTTGCTGATTGGGAGGTGCTATATGAACTCCAATGTTACTGATAGTTTTTAAATATCATGAAATAGGAATTATCATTTGAAATAAGGTACTCACCCAGATTAGTGGTCCAATATTTATGTCAAGTTTTAATGTTAATGAAAAAATTCAGATTTTCTTTATAATGTTTTGTAGCTATTTTCACTTTTCAGAGTAGCCAATACATTATAATTGTCCCTTTGTTAATAAGGACAAAGTTTTCATTCAGTCCCCAGAATATCTCATAAAGCAACAGTGGAGACACTCTAAAACTTGATAATCAAGGGCTTTGTGCTACTTCTGGTAATAGATAATACTATTGTATATTTAGTATGCTAATTAGTACTTTATGCTTTTCAAAATATTGTAACAATGAAGTTGCACATGTATACATGTTCACCTTCTGGCACTAAATGAATTAGTTACATTAGAAACTTGCTTCTAAAATTTATTCATATGTTCTCTCTTTGTTTTAGTTTGGACATGTTTATGTATGAGATTAATTAACAAGTAAGAAAGTTTTTTCATCTGAAGCTTTGCACAGCTTGGCAATATTGAATGTGTTATGGTGGAAGGTGGTTATGATATTTAGCCTCAGTATTTATTTTTATAAACACACTGGCTTGGAAGAAGGGTAGGAAGAAAGAAAGGGAGAAATGACTAAATTTTAAATGCATACATATGCTAGATAATTAGCAGTCCACTTTCCTAAGAACACAGGCATGAAAGCAGATTTGATGAGGATAAATGAATCCTTTCTCTTTTTCTAAATTTAGTGGCTAACTACATTAGTGATGCCATCAATAGTATGATTAACAGCAGAGCTTTCATCTCATGCGAGGAGCTGATGTTTCTTTCTGACTTTTCTCTTTGATTGTGCTGCCTTATTTGGTGTTACAAATCAATACATGTGCAGACATAGCACAGGTCAGACTTTAATGCTTTACCTGGGGATCAAGAAGTGTAGAATAAAATTCAAGAGGGCGGCAGGCATGCCCTGATTAACATAGTAGATTTTTCTGCTTCCCATGCTGGTTGTTATATGTTAGTGAATTAAAATGTAGCACAAACACTTACCGCTATTGTATAAATCACTCATGTATTTATTCCCAGGAACAAAGTTTCAGAGTGCTCCAACTGACCATCTCATTAAGATGTATTTATACGAGTTAAAAAAAGAGACATGACCCAACTAGTTATTTATGTTAACTGTTTATTCATTTCATTAGAAAAGGAAGGGACATATATTATTGAAGATTAATAAATATACAAAGAAAATATTAAATTAATTCAGAGTGTAACACTGTTATTTAAAAATATTTATTACTTTCTAAATTCACATTATAGAAGTGTATTTTACATGAAATTAAATACAGTCAATTTAAATGTACAGTTTCCAGTTTCACAAGTTTTGACAAATGTGTATGTCTAGTTAATCACCATCCCAACTAAGATATACATTTATATTCTACCAGAATGTTTCATTGTGTCCTTTACAAACAATACCTCCACTCATACACAACCTCGGGCTTTCCATCACTATAGTTTTGCCTGCTGTAGACCTCCGTATTACTACCATGCCAGTAATGTATGAGTTCCAGTTGATGCACATCCTTGCTAATACATGATATCCACATTTCACCAACGTCAAAAAATTTTTCAGTATTTGTTGTGCTATTTGCTCATATAGTAAATATACAGGTACATTTGTAGATCTTTTTGAGATTTGCTTAATGTTTTTGGCCTTCTTCATTGGGCTGGTGGCCTTTTTCAAACTTAAATAATGAGACTGAGAAAATATTATTAATTATCGAATCTATTCAAATAAAAAGCTTGAGGCTGGTCACTGGGGAAAAGCACAGACACTAAATGAATGGGGTCAGCATTTTGCAAAGTGGAAAAGCTATAGTTTCAATTATGTAGGTAAAGGCAGAGAAGTTCTAGTAGGATTACAACATTTTCCGTACAAGACCAAGCGCACGCGCCACAGCAATTTGATTGGTTACCGATTACTACATTTCAAGGAAGTTTAAAAGACAAACAAACAAACAAAAAAAAAAGTTGCAGCTACATGCAGCATGACTCAGGTTGTATACCCGCATTTCTCTCAAGGCTCAGGATAAAGTTCCAACAGCTTTACGTTAGAATTATTTAATTTCATATCTTCTTATGAGTGAGTTTAATGACATTTTTATGTATGTCTAATGTAAATTGTTAAATATGTATATGTCATATATATTCTAACGAATTGATAGTTCAAATTTGATAAAACATGGATAATGTTAAGCTTCTTCAATCTTGCATGAATTCTGTGGAATGTTATGTATATAGGTCTTTGTAAAAAATGTTTTAAAGCCTTCAGAAATTTCTGATTATGTATAAGCAACCGAGAATCCTAACCACAACTGAAAGTGATCTCTAGGCTGATCTCCTTCTCTTTACAAATTTTGCTTCATAAATTTCAGACTTCTTAGCCTGCCCAAATTCAATTATCTCTACATTTCAGTAAGTTCTTCATTGTGTTTCAGTTCCCTTGTCTGCACTGAGATCAGGAAACTGGCTCCAGACAGAAAGTTTGGGTTGGCTGTGGCACCCACAGTGCTAATTTTCCTTCTCTCATTTGTCATTGTTGTATATTTCCTATGATTCATGATTTAAAAATGATTGTTTCAAATATTTCATGCAGTTTTCTAGTTATTTTTGGAGTGTAGACAGATTTGTTAGTCAGCTATTTCATTATAGTTTGGAAACAAAACTTGCATTACCAAATGTTTTTACTATTCATTTTGTGGTGCACTTGTTAGCTTTATTATGTGTTTTTAACATACACATATTTTTATATTAGCTCACTACATGCAACAATCCTTATTATGCCCACTTTCTGGATGAGAAAATTGAGGCACGATAAAGTCAGGTTATATGTCAATGATAGAGCCAGCATTTGAAACCAGAAAATCTTCCTTCAGAGGCAGAATTATTCAAAGGTTCATTTTAGTACTAAAATAAACTAATAGCTCTCAAAACACTTAGTACATGACAGAGCATATAGTAACTGTTTCGTTTTTGTTTTTTTTTTTTTTCATAACTTGATTGACACTGGAATGCATTGAACAGTGGCCCCCACAGAAGATAAGTTTGAGTCCTAATCACCAGTACCTGGGAAATAAGACCTTGTTTGGAAACACATACACACACACACACACACACACACACACACACACACACACACACGAAACCTACTTCATTTGGAAAACTACATCCTTTCAGATGTAATTAAGATAAGAATCTTCATATGAAATCATTCTGAAATTAGGGTGGGCCCTACATGCAATGAAGTCATCCCTATAGGATCGAATCAGAGGGAGATTTGGACAAGAAGAAATGCAACAGAGAAAGTCGTGTGAAGTTGGAGACTAAGACTGAAGTTATGCAACCACAAACCAAGGCATGCCAAAAAGTTCAAGCAGTCACCAGGAACTGAGGGAGAGGAGTGGGACAGATTATTTTTCCAGCCCTCCAGAACAAATAGACCATGCCAAAAACTTGGTTTTAGACAAGGATCCAGAACTGTGACATAATTAATTTCTATTGTTTAAAGCCATGTGGTTTGTTGTAATTTTTGTGGCAGCCAATGGGAACTAAAATAGTCATTATTTTTGTTTATAGCATCATATTTACCTTTTGCCGTTGCAAATGAATATATTAATGGTTTCATAATATTTCAGCTTCTTCTATACTGTAAAATATAAAGCATTAAATTAAAATTTTTATATTAAAATAATATTCCAGTAAATTTCTCTCTACCTAAGTATTTTATGGGTTTCTATTCCTTTACGAAGCATTTATAACTATTATTTATGCTTAAGAAATCCAGGCAAGTAAAACACAAAGTACCTTAGCAATGAGATATTTGCAGTTGTATATCAATTAAAATAATTTGTCATCTTAGTTGCATCTTCATTTTTAATTTTGTGTCATGGAGTAATGAAGTATAAAATTAAAATTCTGCAGGTTTGTTTTAGTTTATTAAAAAAAACTAGTTATAATGTTTAAACATTTAGTTCTAATACATAAACATTTTAGACCCTTTATTCTGTATTTCTATGTGAAATAAAATAGTTTCTAAAATATTATTCTTAAATATACTTTGGCCATCATGAAAAACATCAAAATGTAGAGACTCTTAACTGCTCATAAATTTTCTAAACAATAAGAAGAGTTGGAAAACTTCTCTGGTCTTACCAGAAGTTGAGAACCCAGCTGAAAGAAACTCAGAGAACTGCTAAAAGATACATTGCAAAACTAACTTCACCAAGGCATATTGTCATCAGACCATCCAAAGACAACAGGAAGGAAGAAGACTTATTTCAATTACATCTTACATGTTATTGATTGTAGGTGTAACAAGTTTAAAATATGATTATTTTCTTGATTGAAAACACAGAAATGCATTTACAATCAATCAAAAAATAAGTTTGTGTATTTCTGATTTTGTCTTCATGTATGAGTAAAATAAGAATCATGATCCTGAGGAATAATACCGTTTTCCAAACAATTCCATGTTTCTTTTATTATCATTGGCTTGACAGAATGATTTTCACTCCCTGATCCCTACTTATAATTGATGATGTCCAAAACATTAACAGCAACCTTATTTGTATACTCTTTGATATTACTGAATTCCATATGAAATTTGTCTGTAAAAACAATAGTTGTTCAATGAGATAAAGTGTTAGGCGTGTCTGTGGAGAAGATGATGAAGAATTTTCCAGTCTAGTTAGGGAAGCACAACATGTCTAAGGGCTCAAATGAGGGACATGATCCATCTGATTGGGTGATCAAAAGCATTTTGTTCATTTGGTTTCCATGGTAGCTCATACTTTTAACTTTTTTACACAGTCTTTTACAGACTGACATTTCACAAAATTTGTCTTTAACCCTTAGTACTTTTCTCTCATTCATTTCAATGTATTCACTTCCTTTTTTATATGTGGCATCAAATTTCATGTTGTAATAAAAATATCTCCCATGTGATTGTCTCACAATCTCTAAGATTTAATATTTGTACTAGAATATAATGCCAGTCTCTCAAATTCAATGTATTTACAAATAGATACCATTAGGGTTTATTTGTGGATTTTCACACTTTTATTACTATCTCCATGCTGAGAAACCCTTAGAGTCTATGTGACAACATCACCTACTTCACCACTCCCATCCGGCCTGCCTTCACCTAAGGGTCACACTTCCTTCAACAAATTTCCAACACTTTTCTCTTCCTTATTATGTTTCCTACCGATTTCTGAAGGCTTTTTCTGACTTACCCAGTAATACTATATTTGTATCTTAATTACCTATCATGTGTTTCAATTTTTTTGCCCTAATAAACTCTGGTCATATTTCCTTAGTATTTTTTTAACACAATTTTATAGCACTAATTCACTGTTACATCTTGCCTTTTTAGAAGTCTTTATGCCTACTCTTTTGTATGTATTAAAATTGATATTCTAGAACATTGGCTTGGAGAATGGAAATGTTTTAGTATTTGTAGTGTTTATATACCAGAAAATATTTAAAATAATTAAGGTAAAATATAATTTACATACAAATTCTCCTTAACACTCAACACAGTACTCTCTCCTTCCAAATTATATAGAATGAAAATAATCATAACATTTTAAGAATGTAAAAATATGTATTTACAGATATATAAAAATGTCTTTGGGAAAGATAAAACTTTAAAAATAATTTTAGTATTTAGTCCCTGAATGTCAATTAGAATTTGAGCTGTGTATTGTTTAATATATATATGTGTGTATATCTGTGTGTGTGTGTGTGTGTATATATATATATATATATAAACTAAAATACAGAAGAGAAATATGTCTTGAATATTGCACTTAAGAATTAAATATTTTGGAATGTGAAATCTACTTTTATCAAGCATTTAAGAAATAGTTAAGTGTTTCTAGTTCAGGTAGATATATTGTATTACAATCCACATAAAACATAACAACAATTGTAGGGACATGGATGCAGCTGGAAACCATCATTCTTAGCAAACTATCACAAGAACAGAAAACCAAACACCGCATGTTCTCACTCATAGGTGGGAACTGAACAATAAGATCACTTGGACTCAGGAAGGGGAACATCACACACCGGGGCCTATCATGGGGAGGGGGGAGGGGGGAGGGATTGCATTGGGAGTTATACCTGATGTAAATGATGAGTTGATGGGTGCAGCACACCAACATGGCACAAGTATACATATGTAACAAACCTGCACGTTATGCACATGTACCCTACAACTTAAAGTATAATAATAATAAATTAATTTAAAAAAAAATAAAAAATAAAAAATAAAATAAAATTTCATGATGGGGTTAACACATTTTTAAAGTGGGTATACATAATAATATGTGAAATATTTTTAAAAGTTAATAAAAATTCAAATGGTAATATTTGATGGAACAAACAAGTCTAGTAAACTCTTTTCAATCTCTTTTTTTTTCATGTAAGTAGACAAGAAAGTGGGTACAAGTTGGCTTTTGACCTGATTTAAAATAATAATAATAATAATAAAATTGTGTTACTCAAATACTAAATATGTAAAAGTATATAAATAATTCCACCAATCCCATATGAACACACATAGGAAATAATGAAAATAAAACTCATTTTTCACCAACCTAATTGTTCTACATGTCTTTAAATCTAATAGTAAGAATCTGGATGAGCACGTAAGTGTGCATAATTTTAATACAATAAATAATTTGTATTCCATAGATTAGTTACTAGATTTATTTCCATCACAAATTATCCATGTGATCTTTGCAATATATCCTAACCTTAATTTTATACATGTAAAATAAGAAAGTGGGCCCCTATATATTTGAGAATTGTTTCTAACTCTAAAGTTTTGATTCAATAATACATATATGTGTATTTTCATATTTGGAATGTTGTGATGAAATAGTCATTTAGGTGGCTTTACACCTGTGGAGACATTTGTTACAATGGACATTTGTTACAATGTCCTGTGAACTTTCCCTACATTGGTCATTAAAGGTAAATTGTCTTTTATGAAAAAGTAGGAAAATATGTAAACATGCAAATCAACCAAATTAATACATAGATACTTGTTGTTTCTAGTTGAATTGAACTTTAAGTATAGCATATCCCAAAGTATAATTTTTGTCTCTGAGATTTTATTCACACTTATTGAGCAGTAACAATGATATAGTTTTTAATAAGGGATTTGAATGTGGTGGAAGTATAGCAAAGCAGTTATTTCTGCTAATTAGATAAATGTTGTGGAAAGTGAATCTCCTACCACCCTGTGGTAGTTTAGAATCATTGCATATTAGCATACTTCATTTAACTAGCTCTGCATAATTGATGCTTTCCCAATGATTTTGCATATCAAATAATATTTGTGATATATGAAGAAAGCACACAACCGAACCAAAGTCCTGTTCATACTTGTTAGGGAAAAATTCAAAAAAAAAAAAAAAAAACAAGAAACCACCTACATACACAGACAAATTTTTTGGTTCAGCACCAGCAATAACACTTTCTCACTCGACATTAATAATTTAATCAGTAGGCCACAGATGCTTTCAATTATATTTTATCTTTTTAGAGATCTCTCAAAGAGATTATCACACTAAACACAATTCATTTCCACACTGAATTATTTAAGAGAGAATAATGCCTTTTGGAATTTTATTGAGTTTCTACTTATCCTCTATTATCATTTCATTTCTGAATCAAGATAAATTTCATTTTTTATCCCAAAGAAAGATGTGAAAAATATTTTTAAGATCATATAGGATTACTGAATTATTTAGAAAATTGTGTGGAATTTTTATGTTTATGTTCTTGTATAACTTTTGCTCAAATTAATTGACAGAGGGACAATAAGCTATATTTAATTTATATTAATAAATTATTATTGATCATTTATTATAATCAAGCTATTGTACTTACTGTTGTATAAATAACAATCAGAAGAAATAAAATGTTTATTCAATTTGAGGGATCTCAAATTCAGATGATATCAGGATCTGCACAGGTAAAACAGATTATACAGGAAGGGTATACAGAGTATACAATTGAAGATTCAAGACGGTTGAAGCATTCTTCTTTTGGCTAAAAATATTATAATATTTATATTTGGCCATACATATGAGATCTGAAGGCTGACTATGTTTTTAAATGTTTTCTGTATTTTTATTTTCCTTGCCCACATCCTTTTACCTTTCTCCCCACTCTTCTGTTACCTTCCCAACCACAGCTCTGAAGTAAAGTATGACATTACATCCCAAGATAAATCACATACATAGGATTGTCTTTCTCTTAAAACATGCTTAACAGCTGAAAGGACAACAATAAAAAAAATAGAATGCATAGTAAACATTCTATGGTATATTTGAATGCACAAAATGGGTAGGTTCCTTCTGAGTCTGCCAAGATAGTTCTAGAGGAGGCACAAGTATTTTTTTAAACATATTCCTGTATTTATTGTCAGAAAATGGCCAAAATTAGAAGAGGTTTTTGGCAGTTGGGGCATCTACCTGTCTAATATTTAAGTTGTAATTATTTCTATATCATCTACTAGCTCTTTCTTAATAGAAATAGCGTATCATCATAATCTGAAAATTACGTCTCCTCTGACATTTTTTCCATCCCTTTTATGTATTTTAATAATGAGCTCAACAGAATTAAAATCACATATGCAATTTCATAACTACTTTGTCTTTATTATTAACATCACAAAATTCTTTTTTTTTTTCCTTTTCAAAGAAAAAGAAAACCTTAGGCCAATATTCTTGATAAACATAGGTGCAAAAATCCTCAGCAAAATACTAGCAGACTGAATCTGGCAAAATATTAAAGGATCTTCCACCATGATTCAGTGGGATTTATTCCTGGGATGCAAAGATGGTTCAGCATACACAAATCAATATATGAGATACATCACATTAACAGAAAGAAGAAGAAAACCACATGACAATCTCATGAGATGCAGAAAAAAACATTTGACAAATTTTAACCTCCTTTCAAAAAAATACCTCTCATTAAATTAGGTGTATAAAAGATGTTACCTCAACACAATAAAGGCTGTATATTAGAAGCCTACAGCTAATGTTATATTCAATGGTGAAAAGTGAAACCCGCTTTTACATTGTTGGTGGGAATGCAAATTAGTTTAACCATTGTGAAAGACAGTATAGTAATTTCTCAAGGATCTAGAACCAGAAATACCACTTGACCCAGCAATTCCATTACTGGGTATATACCCAAAGGAACATAAGTCATTGTACTATAAAGACATGTGCACATGTATGTTTATTGCAGCACTATTTATAATAACAAAGACACGGAACCAACCCGAATGCCCATCAATGATAGACAGGATAAAGAAAATGTGGTACATGTACTCCATGGAATAGTATGCAGCCATAAAAAGAAATGAGATCATGTTCTTTGCAGGGACATGGATGAAGCTGGAAGCCATCATTCTCAGAAAACTAACACAGGAACAGAAAACCAAACATTGCATGTTCTCACTCACAAGTAGGAGCTGATCAATGAGAATATATGGACACAGGGAGGGGAATAACACACACCAGGACCTGTTGTGGGTTAGGGGTCTAGGGGAGGGAATTTAGAGAATGGGTCAACAGGTGCAGCAAACCACCATGGCACACATATACCTATGTAATGAATTTACATGTTCTGCACTTTATCTCAGAACTTAAAGAAAAAAAAAAAGAATAATTGAGAGAACATTCACATAAAAATATCGAAAAAAGAAAAGTGAAACTAGTTTGGAACAAGGTATGGATGACAATTCTGATTTCCGTTTAACAAATTGTTGGAAGTCCTTGCCAGAGTAATTAGACAAGATAAATAAATAAAAGACATTCAAATGTAAAAGGAAGCAGTGAAATTATCAGTTTGCTAAAGACATTATCTTATATATAAAGCCTTACAGACTTCACTAAAAAACTCTTAGATATAATAAAAAGATAGTAAAGTTGCCCAACAAAAAGTAACACAAAAAATGAGTAAGCAATAAACTATCTGAAGAAAAAATTCAAGAGAACAATACCATTTACATTAGCTACAAATAAACACATGCATACATACTTAGGTGTACATTTAACCAAGGAGGTGAGGTAACCATATGCTGAAAACTATAAAGCATTGATTATAGACATTAGATGAGACACAAATAAATGGAAAGCTCTCCTGTGTTTGTAGATTGGCAGAATTAATATTGTTAATACGTACATACTACCCAAAACAGTCTACAGATTCTATGCAATGTCTAATAAAATTTCAATGTCTTTTTTTTTTTTTTGTATGGGACCACAAATAAATCCCAAATAGTCAAGACAATTAAGAACAAAAAACAAATGAACAAAGCTGGAAGTATCATACATCCTAATTTGAAACTATACTACAAAGCAATAGTAATTAAAGCAGCACAGTACTGTTAAAAAAACAGACACATTGACCAATGACACAGGATAGAAAGCTCAAAAATGATTCCATACATGTATAGTCAATTGAATTTTGCTGAAAGTTTCAAGGATTCACAATAGGAAAAGGATAGTCTTCAATAAATGGTGTTGGGAAAACTACATATCATATGCAGAAGAATAAAATTGAGCCCTTATCTCATACTGTGTACAAAAATCAACTAAAAATGGATTAAAGACTTAACCAGATAAAGCAAAATCATTAGAAGAAAACATAGGGAAAAAACTATACAACATTGAGATGGGCAACAATTCTTTGAATTTGACCCCAGAAATACAGATAACAAAAGCATATAAAATCCAACGGATTTGTTCCAAACTAAAAAGCTTCTGCACAATAAAAAATGCAATTAGCAATGTGTGCAGGCAACATAATAACTGGGAGAAAATATCTGCAATCCATACATCTGATAAAGGATTAATATTCAAAATTTATAAGGAGCTTAAACAACTCGATAGCAAAAATAAATAAATAAAAATGGACAGGAAATCTTAATAGACATTTCTTAAAAGGAGACACACAAATGGTCAACACAGGCATGAAAAAAATACTCAACATCACTAATCATTAAAGAAATACATATTAAAACCACAGTGAGGTACATTCCACACCTGTCAGAATGGCTGTAATCAGAAGATGAAAGTTTACAAGGGTTGGCGAAGATGTGAAGAAAAGAGAATCCTTGTATGTTGTTGGTATGGATGTTAATTCGTACAATCATTATAGAAAACTGTATAAAGCTTATTCAAAAACTAAAATTAGAATTGCTATACCATCCAAAAATCTCACTTCTATGTATAACTAAAAAGATTTGAAATCAGTTTGTAGAAGTGATGTCTGCACTCTTGTGTTCACTGCAGTATTATTCACAGTTGCCAAGGTATGGAATCAACCTAAATGTTTATCAACTGATGAATAGATATAGAATATGTGGTTGATATACACAATGTAATACTATTCAGCTTTTAAAAGAGATGGGAATTCTGTCATTTGTGACACATGGATGGAATTGGAGAACATTGTGCTAAGTGAAATAAACCAGCCACAGAAAGACAAAAACCACATGTTCTCACTTATACGTGGAACCTAAAATCATAAAACTAACAGAAACATAGAGTAAAATGTTGGTTACAGATGCTGAATGGAGGAGGAAGTGGAGAGAGAATGGTTGAAGTGTACACAAATCTCATTTAGACAGGAAACACTTATTTTTTTAGGTCTATTGAATAGCATAGTGAATATAGTTAATAATAGAATATTGTACATTTCATATTGCTCAGATAGTAAGTTTCAGATTATCTCACTACAAAAAAAGTTAAGTATTTGAGATGATAGATATGTTAAGTAGCTTAATTTAATTACTCCATATTGCTTGCATAAATCATAACATCACTTTGTACCTCATAAATTTATACAGTTGTAAACTGTCAATTGATATTGAAAGTTTTTTCAAAAAAATAGAGTTCAATTTAATTAAACATTGTATTTTCTGCACCATTTTATTATGACTGAAAAAGTAAAATTAGGAAAACATGCAAATCTTACTGGGTTAGACTTCCTATGATCAGCTCCACTTGTAGATTAGTCAGTCATGAACATTTATGGACTTTAAGCACTTTCATGAAGCGCCATGCTAAATGTAGAGAAAATGTTTCAGAAGACATTATAATTTACTGAAGGAAACCAGAATCATTTCTCTAGTTCTATGACCTTGGGAAAGTTAACTGAGCTGTTAATGGCTCAATTTCTTCCTTTGTGATAAATGATAATAACTCACTGTGCTGCTAAGTATTTATGGTGAAACAAAGCAACAAAACACTGGCATTACTATATAAAAGATATACTGATGGTTTTTTTCTCTCTCTCTTTTTGAGACGGAGTCTCACAGTCTCTCGGGCTGGAGTGCAATGGCTTGATCTCGGCTCACTGCAATCTCCACCTTCTGGGTTCACACGATTCTCCTGCTTCAGCCTCCTGAGTAACTGGGATTACAGGTGCCTGTCACCACACCCGGTTGATTTTTTGTATTTTTAGTAGAGACGGGGCTTCACTATGTTGGTCAGGCTGGTCGTGAACTCCTGACCTCAAGATTCGCCCGCCTTGGCCTCCCAAAGTGTTGAGATTACAGGCATGAGCCACCATGCCTGTCCTGAATTTTTTTTTTCAATTTATGTGAAAACAATAAATTAACAGATCGAGATACATGAACTGTAGTTGTTTTCAGAGGGAAGTGAGGATGAATAGAGCACAGAGGATTATTAGAGTAGTAAAACTACTCTGTATGATAATATAATGGTGGATACAGGTCATTACACAACTTTCTAAGCACCCAAAATGTACAATACAAAAAGTGAACTTGAATGTAAACTTCAGATTTTGCGTGATAATAATGTATCAGTGAAAATTTACCAATTGTGACAAATACATCACACTGGTGGGGGATGCTGATAATGAGGCTAGGCATGTGTCAGGGGAGAGAGTATATGGGAAATCTCCATACATTCTATTAAGTTTTGCTGCAAACCTAAAACTGCTCTTAAAGAAAAAGACTATTAAAATGTATATATTTAGTTAACACTGTTCTAGGAAATATGAATATACGAGCTAATACAAAGTGTTGACTAATTTTACATATGGCATGTACCACTTGAGTTTGATAATTACAGCAATATTGTTCAGTTATGTTCTACCTCACTTTCTTACACATTGACTCATTTTCTATCAATAAAATTCATGAGAGTATTATTGTCAAACCCAACAATAATTCAGTTGATAACCTACATATATTCTATAAGATAAAAAACATGTAGTAATATCAGTTATTTGTAATAATGATTAGATCAATGGCTGTCAACTATTTGTGGTAAAACACATTTCCAAAACAACTATCATGTGAAACATCAAAACATAAAACTAGAATAGGTAGCAGTTGGTATCAAGGACATATGCACTGCCGAGTAGACCTGCTATTTTCCCATCTTTTGTGTCACCTGTTCAAATATGGGGACTGAATTGACTACAACTTTAGATACTGCTAGAGTTAACTGTGTCTTTCAATTCTATTCCGTTTTATAGGGCATGTTCCTTGTTTTTCATATATATTTGTAATATTAATTTTCAAAAGACACAGCTTAGCAAGGGAAGTAATATCAAATAATTGAATCTTCTAAATGTTATACAGTTATTAGCTCATCCCTAGTCATATCTGAGATAATCATATAACTCAGCAGAGAAACAATAACATTGAAAACCTGTACATACTGTTTCAGCAAAGATTTTATGGTGCTTGTTCATTATACCACATAGTCATAAACACTTAGGAATGAGTTGGTAAACATTATTATCAATTTATTTCTCCATTAGGAATGTGAGTAATTACATTAACACATACAACAGTGACTGGGTCATATTAACATAGCTGGTACTCATTTAATGTTTGTTTAATGTTAGATAAACGAATAATGATAAAATTAACAATTATTAATAAATAACTCAAAGATAAGAGGATATTAGAGCATTACCTCAGCTGAGATTAGAAAACATTAACCCCTTCTTCTTTAAGTTACATCATATAAAAGGAACATACGTGTTGACTGAGATTCTACACACCATACTGTCCAACCTCATGCTTGTGAGAATTAGAAAAACTAAGAAAAAAGCCCAGGAATTGTGTAAAATTGTCAATTAGTATTCAATTTAATATAGAAATTAACATATAAAAATCAGTGGCTGAACAAATTCCTGTGCCCCACGTTGACTTGTGAGCAGTTTTCCTCAAAGATAAGTAGCTGCAGAGGATCCCAAACAGTGAGGTGTTGAAATGCAACTGTCTTACTAGCAGAGAGGGGACACTGATTACGTCATCACTTTGCCAGGCTGGCGAATTGGAAATTCAAACTACTCAAATGATTGTTGTATGAAGCTAAAAGGATAATGAGCACAGAAGATGGAGTATTTGAATACATCCTAAAGCATAGCTTCAGATAATTTGAAACACTAAGAGAAAGATAAAAACAATTGTTGGTGTTAATAATAGCTTGTGCTCAGAGATAATATACTTTCAACCGACTGAGGTAAAAAGTAAAGCAATAATTTCTTCAGAGTCATTTTGTATTTTTTCATTGTATGAGAAGGCAAACATTTTTGCAATTTCTTTCAATTTGTACTCTTCCCTACACAATATGCACAAAAATGCACAATAATTTTTCCCAATAAGTGATGCTATTAAACAGGGACTGGAATAAGGAGGAGGTGTTCAATATTAATTGAATATCTACCATGAGAATAGACTGTGCAATTTTCTTCTCTGCATTCATTAGCTTATTTAATCCTTACAATAGCAAACTCTGAAGGACATAGATTTGTGTCATACACATTTTCCAGAAGAGGAAACAGGTTTATAAAGATTAGGTAACTTGATCAAAGATATAGAGTTAGCCAGCGGTAAGATTCTGGACTCTACTTCAAAGCCGAAACTCTACATTTCATAAATGTAAAGTTTATTCATAAATGAATTTTCCTAATTTCATCTGTCTATATAATTTTGTTTTAAATGTAAGTATATACATAAGTTACACTACATGTATACTGTGTAATAAATCTACACTTGCATACACACATATATATATGCATGAATATGTATGAGTATATATAGACATGCATATGAATATGCATCTGCATATGCATAAGAACACATATATATAATGTATATATAGTTTACACATATAAGTACTTTAGTGATATATATGAATACATAAATGTCCAGGTATAAATTTAAACACTGAGTTTATGCAATTTGCTAGTTATTTTCTGTGCAAAATAAAATATCCTCCACTGACAAATCATTCATATTATTGAGATTTATAATTGTGTATATTTTTGTTCTATAACTGAATACTACAGTGAGTCACTAAAGTTATTTAGGGCATTTCTAACATTATTTTTATTATACACTTTCTAGACAATTGATGCAATACCTACTGTATTTTTCTAGGTAATGAAAACAGGGAGGGTCATCATTGTAAGACATAAAATCCAAACACAAAGCAAGAAATGTATCTAGAAATCAAGAAGATTCTGTAAAAGCTAAGGAGATTAAAGTGGCTTTTCCACTACGTTTATGCATATCAGAGCCTCTAAAAGAATTTTCCATGTGTGATTTTCTGCCCATGTACTGAAAGACACAATGAAATTTTTCTTATTTAAGACTTGAAAACCTACAGCTTCAGTTTCATGGAAGATGACTTATGATTCATTTCTTGTATTTTTTAATGCCAAATTCAACCAGCAACTGGAGGATAAATAAAACCTCCCAATTAATATATCTCTTTGTCAGTAAATTTCCTTTTCTTAAATAATTCCATGTATCTATAAACATAATGTATATATAAATTTAATATGGAATAGCTGTGGCTGTCATGGAGAATACCAAATACATTAAGTTTTATCTATGCCTAATAATAGGTCAAGCTTTGTAATGAGAAAAAAGGTAAACTATCATTGATTTTCTTTTACAGATTTCCAGCATCTGATTTTGTGCAAAACTCATATAAGCTTTTCTTTGACAGTGCAAATGTGATTAATTTCCTAAGATCTTACACAAGCATCTATCTAAGAAACCTGAGCAAGAAACAGAAGAGACTGAATAAAAATTATCTAATATTATTTTCAAGTTTCAACCAGAAATAATAAAATAAATAACAAAACTCTAAACTTTACATAGTCTATTGTATCTTATTAAATATTTCATAATTAAAATATTATGATACATAAGAATATTTACAAAAAATGTATACAATCCCAGGTGTAAGTCTTTCTTCCCTGAATAGAATGGAACATATTAAAATATTATTTGTGTTAACAATACTTTCCATACATATTTCAGCTCAAGAAACAATATCTGTGTCTAAGTTTCTGTCTGTTAGCTGGGAACAGACTTCTTGCAACAAATATTCTCACAGCATTTTTAAATCAAATGACAAAAAACTTCCTTTACTGTAATGGAATCTAAGAAAAAGCATATGAGATTTTCTTGCAAGAGATGTTTTTTAGTATAAAAAGAACCAATAGAATTGTGTGTATGTATTTGGTGAGATATATGTTTTTATAGTTTTTTTTTACTTATTAGTTTATAATTAAAATATCACATGCAGATTGTTGGAGAGAAACTCTTCTAATACTTCTTTAAGTGTTCAAGGAATCAAATAATGCTAAGATAAAATATATGACTGAACATGTTAGCCAGTTTTATATGGCCAAAAACTATAATGGCAGAAACATACAATATGCTAAAGTAAATGAGTAAGAATATTGATGTCCAAGCTGTCTTTTCTATCATGACATCTCTCTTCACCTTACAGATTGGCTCGTAAAGAGTGATACATTTGTTGGAGAATAGAGAGTATATTCATTATTGTCAATCATAATCTCAAGGAGAGGGAGAAGCAATTTGACACTGCTAATAATAAAATGTTTTGCTATGAATAGTAGATATTTAACAAATATTTAGTCAATGTACAGAGTTCTTTAGACTGAAATTATTCTTTAGAATTTTTTTTTCAAACCCACAGCACTATGAAAACATCCCTTAAGATTATCCAGTTCCATTTGCTTGATTTACATGATTAGCAGTTTCTCATATAATTTGGTTTCTGCACTAGAAGTAATCACTATGAGAAAATTATTTGAGCAGACAACCAGTAAATTGTACGTACATAAAATACCATTTGGGTTTATAAAGTACTCTCTTGGAATTAATTGTTGTTAATATTTAACTTGGAGTTCAAACGTTCCTCTTGATGCCTCTGTATTTGCCAATATATTTAGATACTTTGAGGTAAAGGGCAATGCTTACAATTTTATTCATTCCATGGCCATACCTAGCACATTTATTATGCCATAATAGGCATTTAACAAGTATTTGTTAAATGATCAAATGCATCAACAAATGAATGGAAAGAACTACAAATTTGGAGACAAAATACTACATGCACAATATGAAACCTCTTGCTTTGCAATCACCAAATAATTTCTTTCAAAAAAAAAAAAAAAAACTTACCAGATTCATTTACCTCAAAAAGAGTCATCGGGTGATTTGTCTTTATATTATGAATAAATCAGTAGTATTTTTGGAAAATTGAAAATGTCTATGTTTATTGACTTTTTTATTCATTTATTCATTAATTAAACACTTATTAAGATACTGAATGCTTACTGTGTGGCAGAAACCATTCTATGAGCTTTATATGATTAGGAATAACATCTATATTTTTTGTAATTTATATATAAACATAATTATATGCAACTGGAATCTAAAATGCATTTGTAAAATATTATGAAAAAAAGTGTTTTACCAATAACATTTCATCAACAACTAAACCAAACTGCTATCTTAAACAAATGATATCTGTAAAATTTATTGAGAAATCTGTAGGACACATCTTCAATTCTTGCAGTGATTCACTAATCTGTTAAAATTTCTACCATCATGTTTATTAGTGTGTCTTCCTGAATAACCTATACATTAAAATATTATTTTATCTATCCATTTCTATAAGGGACAACAGGCATTACTTCTTACATTTAAAGAAAAACTTTTGCCGGGCGCGGTGGCTCAAGCCTGTAATCCCAGCACTTTGGGAGGCCGAGACGGGCGGATCATGAGGTCAGGAGATCGAGACCATCCTGGCTAACCCAGTGAAACCCCGTCTCTACTAAAAAATACAAAAAATTAGCCGGGCGAGGTGGCGGGCGCCTGTAGTCCCAGCTACGCGCGAGACTGAGGCGGGAGAATGGCGTGAACCCGGGAGGTGGAGCTTGCAGTGAGCTGAGATCCGGCCACTGCACTCCAGCCTGGGCGACAGAGCGAGACTCCGTCTCAACAAAATAAAAATAAAAAAAGAAAAGAAAAACTTTTTCAGTTGTATTTTTAATTATTGTGGTGTATATATTAACGGGATATATGACACACCCCGATACAGGCATGCAACGCATAATAATCACATCTTGGACAATGGGGTATTCAGCCCCTCAACCATTTATACTTTGTATTACAAACAATACAATTATATTATTTTAGTTATTTTTGGATGTACAATTAAATTATTCTTGACTGTAATCACCCCATTGTGTCATCAAATATTAGGTCTTATTCACTAATTCTAACTATTTTAATTTTGCACCCATTAATTATCACCACTTTCCTCACACCCTTCACTACCCTTTGCAGTCTCTCTGGTAACCATCCTACTCTTGATCGATATAAGTTTAATTGTTTTGATTTGTTACATCCCACAAGTAAGTAAGAACATGCAAAGTTTGTCTGATTTATTCCACTTAACATAATAACCCCCAGGTCCATCCATGTTGTTGCAAACGGCAGGATCTCATTCTTTATTATGGCTGTATAGTGTGTATGTACCACATTTTCTCTATCCAACATCTCTGTAGTATAATTTAGTCAGGTAAAGCAATTCTTACAGTGTTGTTCTTTTGCTCAGGATAGCTTTGGCTTTTCTAGATTTTTGCTGATTCCATATAAATTTTAGAATAGCTTTTTTTTCTATTTCTGTGAAGAATGTCATTGGTATTTTGATAAGGATTGCGTTGAATCTACAGATTGCCTTAGTGGTGATTTAGTGGTGATTTCTGAGATTTTAGTGCACCCATCAGCCAAGCAGCATACACTGTACCCAATGTTTGGTCTTTAATCCTGCACTCCCATTCTTCTCCGGGAATCCCCAGAGTCCATTATATCATTCTCATACCTTCCTGTCTTCGTAGCTTAGCTCCCACATATAAGTGAGAACATACGATGTTTGGTTTTCCAATCCTGAATTACTTCACTTAGAATAATAATCTCCAACTACATCCAGGTTGCTCTGAATGCGATTACTTCATTCCTTTTTACGGCAGGTAGTATTCCATTGTATATTTGTTTATTCACACATTGGTCGATAGGCATTTAGGCTGGACCCATAGTTTTGCAACTGCAAGTTGTGCTGTTATAAACATGCATGAGCTTGTATTTTTTTAATATAATAACTTATTTTCCTCTGGGTAGATATCAAGTAGTGGGATTACTGGATCAAATTGTAGATCCACTTTTACTTATTTACGGAATCTCCACACTGTTTTCCATAGCGCTTGTTCTCATTTACATTACCACCAGCAGTGTAAAAGTATTCCCTTTTCACCACATCCACACAAACATCTACGATTTTTAAAATTTTTTTATTACTGCCATTCTTGTAGAAGTAAGATTGCATCTCATTGTGGTTTTAATTTGCATTTCCCTGATCATTAGTGATGATGTTCGTATGTTTTTTGGCAATTTGTTTATCTGTTTTTGAGTACTACCTATTCATGAACTTAGGCCACTTTCTGATGTGGTTGTTTGTTTGTTTGTTTGTTTGTTTGTTTTCCTTGCTGATTTGAGTCCTTGTAGATTCTGGATATTAGTACTTTATCCAATGCAGAGCTTGTGAATATTTTCTCCAACTCTGTTTACTCTGCTGATTATTTCTTTTGCTGTGCAGAAGCTCTTTAGTTATTATGTCCCATCTATTTATTTTTGTTTTTGTTGCATTCGCTTTTGGGTTCTTCATCATGAACTCCTTGCTAGGCCAATGTCTAGAAGGGTTTTCCCAATGATATCTTGTAGAATATATATATATATATATATATATATATATATATATATATATAGTTTTAGGTCTCAGATTTAAATCCTTGATCTATCATGAATTGATTTTTGTATAGGTAAGAGATGAGGATCCAGTTTTATTCTCCTACATGTGGCTTGCCAATTATCCCAGCAGCATCTGTTGAATAAGGTGTCCTTTCCTAACTTTATGGTTTTGTTTGCTTTGTAAATGATCAGTTGGCCGTAAGTGTTTGGCTTTATTTCTGGGTTTTCTATTCTGTTCCATTGGTCTACATGTGTGTTTTTATACCAGAACTATGTTATTTTGCTAACTATGGCCTTGTAGTAAGGTTTAAAGTTGAGTAATGTGATGCCTCTAGATTTGCTCTTTTTGCTTAGTCTGTCTTTGGCTATGTGGACTCTTTGTTGGTTCCATGTGAATTTTAGGATTTCTTTTTAATTTTGTGAAGAATTATGATGATATTTTGATAGGTACTACATTGAGTTTATAAATTTATTTTGGTAGTATGGTCATTTTCATGATATTGATTCCACCCATCCATGAGCATGGAATGTGTTTCCATTTGTTTGTGTCATCTATTATTTATTTTAGCAGCTTTTTGTCATTTTCCTCATAGAGTTATTTTACCTCATACTTAGGTATATTCCTGTTTTATTTATGTATTTATTGCAAATGTTGTAAAAGGGGTTGAGTTCTTGATTTTATTCTCAGCTTGATCGCTGTTGCTATATAGCAGTGCTAATCAGATGTAGGAGCTTTTTGGAGGAGTCTTTAGGGTTTTCTAAGTATTCAATCATATTATGGTGAACAGTGACAGTTTAACTTCCTTTTTACCAGTTTGGACCTTCTTTATTTCTTTCTCTTTTCTGATTCATCCGGCTAAAGCTTCCAATACAATGTTGAGTAGAAGTGGTAAAAGTGAGCATCCTTGTCTTGTTCCACTTCTTAGGGGGAATGCCTTCAACTTTTCCCCATTCAGTATTATGCTGGCCGTGACTTTGTCATAGACAGCTTTTGTTACCTTAAAGCATATCCCATCTATGCTAATTTGCTAAGGGTTCTAATCATAAAGTGATGCCGAATTTTGTCAAATGCTTTTTATTCATCTGTTGAGATGATCACATAATTTTTGTTTTTAACTCTGTTTATGTCGTGTATTGCATTTATTGTCTTGCATAAGTTAATCTAATCCCACATCCATGGTATGAAACCCACTTGATAATGGTTTATTATATTTTTCATATGCTGCTGGATTTGGTTAGCTAGTATTTTGTTGAGGAATTTTACATCCATGTTCATCAGAGATACTGGTCTGTAGTTTTCTTTTTCTGTTGTTATGTTCTTTCCTGATTTTGGTATCAGGTTAATACTGAGTTCACAGAATGATTTATGGAGGCTTCCATCTTTCTCTATCTTTTGAAATATTTTTAGCAGGATTGCTACCAATGCTTCTTTGAATGACAGAATTCAGCTGTGAATTTATATCATCCTGGACTTTTTTTGTTGGCAATTTTTTTGTTACTGTTTCAACCTCACTAAGTATTATTGGTCTGCTCAGAGTTTCTATTTCTTCCTGGTCTAATCTAGGAGGGTTTACAAGAATTTCTGTATATTTTGAGAAATTTATCCATCTCCTCTAGGTTTCCTACTTTGTGCACATAAAGAGGTTCACAGTACCCTTGAATGATCTTTTGATTTTCTCCAGTATCATTTGTAGTATCTCCTATTTTGTTTAGAAAATTGAGGTTATTTGGATCTTCTCTCTTCTTTTATTGAAAAATCTCATTAATGGTATGTCCATTTTATTTTTTCAAATAACCAGCTTTTCGTTTCATTTATTTGTTGTATTTTTTTGTTTCAATTTTATTTAGTTCTGCTCTGATTTTTGTATTTATTTTTTCTGCTGGGTTTGTGTTTGGTTTGTTCTTGTCTCTCTAATTCCTTGAGGTGTGACCTCAGATTGTCTATTTGTGCTCATTCAGACTCTTCAATGTAGGCATTTAAGGCTACGAAATTTCCTCTTAGCATTGCTATTGTTGTATCCCAGAGGTTTTGATAGGTTGTGTCACTATAATCATTCAGTTCGAAGAACATTTGTTTTTGAGACAGAGCTTTCCCTTTTGTTGCCCAGGCTGGAGTGCAATGGCACAGTCTCAGCTCACTGCAACCTCCACCTCCTGGGTTCAAGTGATTCTCCTGCCTCAGTCTCCCTAGTAGCTGGGATTACAGGAGCACACCACCACACCGGCTAATTTTTTTTGTATTTTTAGTAGATACTGGGTTTCACTATGTTGACCAGCCTGGTCTCAAACTCTCAAGCTCGAGTGATCTGCCCACCTTGGCCTCTCAAATTTCTGGGATTACAGGCATGAGCCATTCTGCCCAGCCATGAAGAATGTTTTAATGTCCACCTTGATTTCATTGTTAACCCAAAGATCATTCAGGAGCAGACTATTTAATTTCCATGTATTTGTATAGTTATGGGGGTTCCTTTTAGAGTTAATTTCCAATTTTATTCCACTGTGGTCTGACAGAGTACTTGATGTAATTTTGACTATCTTAAATTTATTCAGACTTGTTTTGTGGCCTATCATATGGTCTACCTTGGAGAATGTTCCATGTGCTGACGAGAAAAATGTATATTCTGCAGTTTTGGGGTAGAATGTCTTATAAATATCTGTTAAGTCCATTTATTCTAAGCTATAGTTTAAGTTCATTTTTTCTTTGTTGACTTTCTGTCTTGATTGGCTGTCTAGTGCTGTTGGAGTATGAAAGTTCCTCACTGTTACTCTGTTGCTATCTAATTTCTTAGGTCTAGTAGTAATTGTTTTACGAATTTGGGACCACCAGTGTTAGGTGCATATATATTTAGGATTGTGATATTTTCCTGTTGGACTAATCCTTTTATCATTATATAATGTCCCTCTATGTGTTTGTGTAGTTTCCCAAATTCCTTTTATAAATTTCCAGTTTTGTTTCACTGTAATCAGAGAAGATGCTTTATGTTATTTCAATTTTTAAATGTCTTAATACTTCTCTTGTGATCTATCATATGGTCTATTCTTGAGAATAATCCATGTGCTGAGGAGAAGAATGTGTATTCTTCAGCTGTTGGATAAAATGTTCTGTATGTATCTATTAGGTCCATTTATTGAAATAGTGCAGATTAAGTCCAATATTTGTGTGTTGATTTTCTGTCTGGAAGATCATTTCAATACTGTAGGTGGGGTGTTGTACCCTCCAACTATTATTGTACTCAGGTCTAGCTCTCTCTTTAGCTCTAATAATATTAGGTTTGTGTATTTGGGTGCTCCAGAATTGAGCGCATATATATTTATTATTATTTAGCTTCCTGCTTTGACCTTTGGGAGTTTAATGATTAACCCCTTTATCATTATATAATGACCTGTTTAGTCTTTTCTTTGAATATTGTCCTAAAATGTATTTTATCTTTATAGATGAAGTGTGTTTATTGTATGAAGCAGATCATTAATTGTTGTTGCTGTTATGTCCTGTCCTGTTTTTGGTATTAGGGTGATACTGGCTTCTTAGAACGATTTAGGGAGGATTTCCTCTTTCTCTATCTTGTGGAGTAGTGTCAGTAAGATTGGTACCAATTCTTCTTTAAATTTCTTGTAGAATTCTGCGGTGAATCCTTCTGGTACTGGATTTGTAGTTGTTGGTGGTGGTGGTGCTAATTTTTTAATTACCATTTCAATCTCACTGCTTGTTACTGGTCTGTTCTGGGTTTCTAATTCTTCCTGACTTAAGCTAAGAGGTTTGTATTTTTTCAGCAATTTATTCATCTCCTCTAACGTTGAATGTAAACGGCCTAAACACTCCACTTAAACAATACAGAATTACAGAATGGCTAAGAATTCACAAACCATGTTTCTGTTGCCTTCGGGAGACTCACCTAACACATAAGGACTCACATAAACTTAAGGTAAAGAGGAGGAAAAAGATATTCCACGCAAATGGACAACAACAGTGAGCAGGAGTAGCTATTCTTGTGTTAGACAAAAGAAACTTTAAAGGAACAGCATTTAGAAAAAAAACAAAGAGGGACATTATATGATAAAAGGCCTTGTGCAACAGGAAAATATCACAACTCTAAATAAATATGTACCCAACACTGTAGATTCCAGATTTATAAAACAATGACTAATAGACCTAAGAAATGAGATTGACAGCAATACAATAATAGTGGGGGTCTTTAATCCTCCACTGACAGCACTAAACAGGTCATCAAAACAAAAAGTCAACAAAGAAACAATGAATTTAAACTATACTCTGGGACAAATGGGCTTAAAAATATTTACAGAACCTTCTACCCAACAATCGTAGAATATGCATTCTATTCATCAGTACGTGGTACATTCTCCAAGACAGACCATATCACAGGCCATAAGACAACTCTCATTACAGTTAAGAAAGCTGAAATTATATCAAGCGCTCTCTCATATCACAGTGGGAAAACAACTGGAAATCCACTCCAAAAGGAACCTTTAAAACCATGCAAATACATGGAAATTAAATAACTGCTTCTGAATTATCACTGAGTCAACAATGAAATCAGGGTATGAATCTTCAAACTGAATGATAATAGTGACACAACCTATCAAAACCTCAGCAAAGGGATACAGCAAAGGTGGTGTTAAGAGAAAAGTTCATAGCCTTGGATGCTTATATCAAAAAGTCTTAAAGAGCACAAATAGACAATCTAAAGCCATAATTTGAGGAATTAGAGTAACAAGAACAAACCAAACCCAACCCAGCAAAAGAAAGAAAATAACAAAGATCAGAGCAGAACCAAATAAAATTGAAGAAAAAAATACAAAAGATAAATGAAACAAAAAATCTGGCTCTTAGAAAAGATACATAAAATTGATGTCATGGTTAACCAAGAAAACAAGAGAAAAAGTCCAAATAAGCTCAATTAGAAATGAAATGGGAGATACTACAACTGACAGCACAGAAATACAAAAGATCACTCAATGCTACTGCAAACACATTTACTCACATAACTTCAGATGATTTCTTAATACTCATTAATGTTCTTCCTCTAGCATTTCTTTTAGGACAGATCTGGTGTTGATGAAATCCCTCGACTTGTTTGTCTAGGAAGGTCTTTTTCATGCTTAAAGGATATTTTCACCAGATATACTATTCTAGAGTAAAAGTGTTTTCTTTAAGCACTTTTTTTTTTCTTTTCTTTAGAAAGAGTCTTGCTCTATTGCCCAATCTGGAGTGCAGAATTATGATCTTGACTCACTGCAACCTCCGCCTTCAAGGTTCAAGCAATTCTTGTGCCTCAGTCTCCCAAATAGCTGAGACTACAGGCACATACCTACATCCCCAGCTAATTTTTATATTTTTAGTAGAGATGAGTTTTTGCCATGTTTCCCAGGCTAGCATCAAACTCCTGCCCCCAAGTGGTCTGTTTGCCTCAGCTTCCCAAAGTGTGGGGATTATAGGTGTGAGCCACTGTGCCCAGTCAAGCACTTTAAATATGTCATGTCACTCTGTTGTCTTGCAGGGTCTTCACTGAAAAGTCTGCTGCCAGATGTACTAGAAATCCAGTGTGTGTTATTTGTTTCTTTTCTTTTAATGCTTTTAGAATCTTTTCTTAATCTTTGACCTTTGGGAATTTAATTATTAAATTCCCTGATGTAGTCTTCTTTGGATTCAGCCTTCTTAGTGCTATATAGCCTCCTTGTACTTAGCTATTGATACCTTTCTCTGGAATTGGGAATTTCTCTGTAATTATCCCTTTGAAGACACTTTCTACCCCTATCTGTCTCTCTACCTGCTCTTTAAGGCCAATAACTCTTAGATTTGCCCACTTAAAGCTATTTTCTAGTCTTGTAGTCATGCTTCGTTGTTTTTTATTCTTTTTTTCTTTTGTTTCCTCTGACTGTGAATTTGTAAATAGCCTGCCTTCAAGTTGACTAACTCTTTCTTCTGCTTGATTAGTTCTGCTATTAACAGACTTTGATGCATTCTTCAGAATATCAATTGCATTTTCTACTCTAGAACTTCTCCTTAATTTTTAAAAATAATTCCAATCCATTTGTTAAAATTATTGGATAGAATTGTGAATTTCTTCTCCATATTTTCTTGAATTTCTTTGAGTTTCCTTAAAACAGCTATTTTGAATATTCTGTCTAAAATTTCATATACTTCTGATTCTCCAGGATTGGTCCCTGGTGACTTGTTTAGTTCATTTATAAGGTCATGTTTTCCTGGATGGCCTTGATGCTTGTAGATGTTGTTTCTAGGCACTGAATAGTTAGGCATTTATAGTTTTTGCAACTTGGGCTTTTTTATGCCCATCCTTGGGAAAGTTTTTGAGGTATTTGAAGGGACTTGGGCCTAAAACCCAATAATGCTGTGTTTCTTGCAGACTCATAGAGGTACTGTCTTGGTGGTCTTGAATTAGATCTGAAAAAATTATCTTGATTATCAGGCAAAGACTCTGGTTCTTTTCTTTTACTTTCTCCCATGCAAATGGAGTCTCTCTTTGTGTGTGTTGAGACACCTGGAACTAAGGGTGGGAGGACACAACACTTTTGTTGCCACCACCATTGGGACGGTGCTTATTCAGGGCTAAAGCCAGCACAGCACTGGGTCTTGCCCAAAGCCCGCTGTAACCACTACCTGGCTACCACTTATGTGTACTCATAACACTAGGACTCTTTGATCAGCAGGCGGTAAGCAAGCCAGGTTTATTTCCTTCCCTTCATGGGGATGAGTTCCCCCATCCCCAGGTGGATCCAGCAATACAATTTGGGAACCAGGGCTTGGAGTCAAAAGCCTCATACATTTATCTGATGTTTTATTCTACTGTGTCTAAGCAGGCACTCAAACTCTAAGATAAAGTCCTTCTCACTTCCTTTTCCTTTCCATAGGCAGAGGAGCCTCTCCTTGCAACAATCAACACCATTGGACCATGAGAGGTTCTGCCAGGATATCATCATTGTTCCCTTAAAGTCCAAGGGATCTTTAGTCAATTTGTGGTGAATGCTGCCAGGCCTGAGACTCATCCTTCAGGGCAGTGGGCTCCCCTCTGGAGCAGGGCAGGTCCGGACACGCTGACTAAGAGTCTAGGCTAGACTTGGGGACCCAAAGAGCCTGGTTGGTGCTCTACCCTGCTGTGGCCCAGCTGGAACTGAATGTGCAGGACAGAATTCCCTTTAGTTTTCCTCTGCTTTTCTCAAACAGGAGTCTTTCATTATAGCCACCGCAGCTGGGAATATGCTAGGTCACACACAAAACTGGCACATCTCAGATCCCAGGGGCCATGACAATTTTACTGGGTATTGTTGTTGGTTATTTGGGGTCCAAAGGCTCTTTAGTCAGCAGGTGATGCATCCTGTTCTGACTGGGTCTTTTTCTTCAAGGCAGTGGATTCCTTTTGGCTCAAGGTATGTCCAGAAATGTCATCCATCTGCTAGGGCCTGAAATGGGAGCCTCATGACTCTGCCCGGTGCCCTGTTCTACTCTGGCTGAGCTGGTATCCAAGATGTAAGACACAGTCTTCTACTAGTCACTCTCTTTTCAAGCAGAAAGCCAAATTAAATTTGTTGCTGAGCTGTTTCCTGGGTTTGGAGGATGAGTGGTGCAACCATTCCCTTAAATGTCCCATCTGGTGTCTTCCTAGTTCATGTGCCCCTGAGTCCACCAATTCTAATCCCAGCACAGCACTAGGAGTTGCCTAGGAATTACAGTCCTTGTGTCCTAGACTGCCTTTCAAGTTTACCTAGGACCCTAGAGCAGTTTGGCCTGCAGTGGCGAGGCTTACTGAAAAATAAGTTCTGAATTCCAGGATGGGCTATTTCGCTCTGGCTAGGTGTGGTCCAAATGCTCCCTCTGTACAGGGGTGCTGGCCTAGTCCAGCACAGCTTTGCTCTTTTCTATAACAGGCAGCACTCAGTTCAATGTAGTCTCACAAATGGTTTGCTCTCTTTCTCCCAAAGGCACAGGTTTCTCCGCACTATGCAGCCACTGCCAAGGCATGAGGGAGGGATCGCACAACATTGCCTTAGCTGCTTCAGCTGGTGTCTCGACAGGTCAGGACACCAACTCCAGTCCACTAGTTTTAGGCCCAGATCAGCACTAGGACTTGGCTTGAAATTGCAGTCCTTGTGACCTACATTGCCCTTCAAGTATACTTAGGGCCTGAAAATGCTTTAGCCTGCAGTGGTGAGGTTTGCTGGAACACTGGCTCCAACCGTGATGGGTGATGCCCCTCTACCTAGGGCCAGTCCAAATGTGCCCTGTGTGAGTGGGCATCAGCTGGATACAGCGTGGTTCTGCTTTCCACTGTGACAGTGTAACAATGAGTTCAGTGTAAAGTGTCCCAGTTGCTGTATTCTCCTTCTCTCAAGCAGAGATGTTTTGCAACACTGTGCAGCCGTTGCCTGGGGAGGCGTGAAGGGTGGCATTAGCAATTGAAGACTGTGTCTGCTACACCTTTTAGTTCCTCTTTCAGCTACATGAAGTTGAAACTAGGTACTGTGAGTGCTCAGCTGATTTTTGGTTTTTGTGATGGTGCTTTTTATCTGTAGTTGTTACAATCTGATGTTCTTGTGGGGGTACTGGGCGGTGTAGACTTCTATTTTGCCATCGTGCTCCACTCCAAGTTCATTGTTTTTATAAAAGGAAAAACACCAGATGCACCTCCCTAAACAACAAGCATTATACATAAAAGCATAGCATAGAAGCTCATGCTCAGCCTTTGTGACTAATTGAAATGCAGTGGCATCAATATTTATGGATATCTATTTTATTTCACTTAGAATTAGAAAAATATTTGGAACAGACAGCATAGAATTTTTTCTAGAACTATATTGTGTTGAAAAGACATTCTTGACAATGTTTGACCGAAAATTATTTGCACTGATAAATTGCCCTGACTTTGTGGAGAAACTTCCAGATTTCATAACTTTCTAAAAGTGTTAACAGGAGAATGTCTCTGGAAGAAGTTATTTATGTTCTTTTGCATGGTTCTAAAAAGAACTCAGTTATTTTGAAGAGTTACATCAGAATATAAAATATTTTATTGTTTTTTAAAATGTTTTATTTGCCCCCTTTAGGTGGTAATGTAGAATTTCTCAGATCACTAGGGGACTGGGCAAAATGAATTTATTTTCATCCACTTTATGCAAATTAAGCCTTGATAATAGAGTTACTCAATTAGCTCTCAATGACAGTCCATTGAGCTAATGCTAATGACTAATTACCACTGTAATTCTAATACTTCATCTTTCTTTCTATAAAAATATTACCTCCATAATATTTTACTGTGATCTAGATTTATGAAGACTATCTAGATTTCTTCCCAACTTTATCTTCTCAAAATGCACTTTGTACCCATTATCCAGGGTTATTAGCCTAATGGGACATAAGCAATGATGTGGATACACCTTACTCCTCACATTTTGTATAAGGCTTACTTTGTGATCATAGCACCCCTTTTCTCATTGTCTTTTTGGGTGAAGACCTAAATAAATAAACACATCTTCATCCTAACAAAGCAAACCTTAATGAAAGGAGATTGTTTCAATAAAGTTTTATCTTAAAAACAATCTCAATTTAACTCCAGGATGATTTAGTTTTCTAGTGCCCAGCACTAGCACTCCTGTGAATGGTTTACTATAAAGTCAGTTATAATTATCATAATTTGTCCTCCAGAGGAGATGAAAAATCACAAAACACATCTTTTATAATAACCATTCTATTGAAATTGGATGCAGGATAAGAATTGAGAGAATGTTATTATAACAATTTAAATTTAGCCATAAATTTTTATGCCTGCTCCTAAAATAACAGTTTAATAAAGCTAAATCTTGCCACCATTTACACACAAAATAAAAACAAAAACACTGGTAAACAAATTGCAGTTTATATCCATGAAAAATGTATCCAAAAGTGAAAATTAGCCTCTCCAATAATTGATTTTCCTTTCAAGCCCCCATTAGAAATACATCTACAGACAGGTGTTACTAACTTCCAGAATATAGCTTTGTCTACAGATTTATAAAACATTACCAGTTAATCACGACACATATAGTTTATTTTCAAATATTTTTTCTAGTCAAACCCACCATTTATATAACCAATTATATTTCATGTTACTTAAAATTTTTGTATTAAAAACTCACCAAATCATTTTACATGAGAAATAGATAACACATCTGCAATTAGACATCATTTTAAAATGTTGATTTTCTCACTGTTTTTTTTTTTAAATTGGTTTTAAAAAGAAAGTTATCAAAAGTGTAAAGAGAATCCTAATATTAAAATTATCTTAATTTGGAGATTCCATTATAACATGAGGAACATTTTTTATTTCCTTAATATATTAAAACAAAATTAAATTGTTTCAAAATCTATAGTTGTTAGTGTTAATGGTTACAACGATTTAAAAAATATAAAAATGGAACTGTTTTATTGTCTTTCCACTCATTCTTTTTCATTGTCTTTCTTCTCCTTCTTCTTTAAGCATGATATATTGTAAACCTGGATTTGAGTCCTTTTGCAGAATCTGTTAGTGTACTTTTGCCCCCTTTTTTCTGCATGAATTTACTCATTTACTATCACACCAGAATGCCATGCAGAAATAATCTTTCTGGTTCCTGTTTGGAATAATTGAAACAATAACTTTCATTTTTATAGTTCTTTAAAGATCACAAGATGTTTTCACATACATCATGTTTTTATTGTCACAAAAGCTCTGGAGGTATTTATTGCCACATGTTTTTACAGATAAGAAAGTAGAAACAAAAGAGTTATCTAATGTCATACATTCCATAAGTTTTTTTTAAAGCCTTTGAATCAAGTCAGTTATTCTGATTTTAAATCTGCAATTGTGCATTTTTCTAATACCCTAATTGCAGAGGATGTAAATCTCAGTCTTCCTCTTTTTCACTGCATTTTCTTAAAAGCATAGTTCATTTAAAAATCATCCTAATCACCACCAAGTGCAGGGCTATGTCTGCTTTGTTCATCAGACTTCCACTTGAAGGACAAAAAAACTCAATGGTTACTGGCTAGTAGTAACAATTCAAAACTTCTTTTATTCAAATCTATGAGTGAATTCTTGAGGGTAACTTGATTACTGAGCATCCTGAGCAGCTATCACCGTTCAGGAACCAACTGGGCATGTGAGATACATGGAAATTCATCAGGTTTGAAATATGTGTATGGAAGTTGTTGCTTCTGTTATAGTAATTATTATGACTTTGTTCAATAATTATTTACAAGATCACTTTTAAAAGATCAAGTTTCCTTTATTTTTGACATTGTTCTCATGATATTTCTGTAAATAATTCGCAATATGGGACTGTAATATTTATATGAACATACAACATCTCTTTACAAATAATTGCCAAATAAGCAAAATGAGTCCATCTTTCTTCATTCTTTACGAGTGTTGTCTACTCTATGCCAGGTACTTCTGTAGGCATCAAGAGCAGTGAATGAGGAAAGAAAAATCCCTGACCTCCTACAGTGTTTCTTTTAGAAAGAGAAAAGACATAAATATATGTGAGGAAACTCCAACATGACCAGTCTCTTTTACCAAAGACATGTCTATTTCTCTTTCTTTTAGTAAGCTGAATTTTTCCCAATTGTCATGTGGGATTTTTGAAGATGTGATTTAGCATTATTTCTCATCTTCTCTTGATAGTTTGGCTCAACAAGCTTACAACTACTGTTTTTTTTCCTTCATTATGTCCAAAAGCCTGAGTCACAGCAAATAGTGTTTTGTGATGTGTGCCTCTTGAATAGTGGGACTAGCATCTCAGTGACAACTACTATTCTAGAATATAATGCATGCTGTCATGCCTTTAAGGATTTCTAACTGAAGTAATTTTACTAACCATTCTTTTATTCCTTTTTTGGGGTGTTACTTTATGTACATTCTATATTTTATTGATTTGTGGAGCTCACAGATTATAGGATGCACCATTAGGTTACATACAATGCAGGAAGGAAAAAAAAAAAAAACTGCTCTCAATTAAATTATAACGTAATGTTTCCATCTCAATGCACAATCCGTAAAGTGGTCAGACTGTTTTTTTGTTGTTTTGGAATATCTTTCTTCTGCTTTGTAGAATTTCTTACGTTTCTAGTTGTATCGTTTGGTGGGTGATACCATTTTCTTTTGATAACCATTTCAAATATAAAATGTTGTCACCTTTATTTTGTAATTTTTTTCTTTCTTAGGCTTTAGAAAGCCTTGTTTATTGCTTTACAGGAAAATATGAAATTTCAGACGACCCTCTGATGACAAAAATTTATTTCTCTGCTCTGTTTTCTGCAAACCAAGTAACTAACATTTTTATTGCTGAGTTATACTTTAATTTTTAAAGGAACTTGTAATTAGTGATTAAACTTTGATCATATATTGCCAAGAGTATACATAACTCAATTGTAGCAATGAAAATATAAATAAGTCTGCTGCCCAAGCTTGCATGTGCATGAGGATAACTAATTAATGAGGGTCTTTGCCTAAATACAGCTTTAAGTAACATTGGTATCAGACACATCCTATTGCTAATAGGTGGAGGCAAAAAAATACGTGTTATACATGTCATAGCAGTGATAAAATGTGATAGTATAACTGCGGATATTCTATAAGTATACACTTGTACAATAGTACTGATTGGTAAAATAGTAAAATAATTCTACACTGGTTGCTATATAACTCCTTTCCCTGAGCTTCCCATGTGATCCCAATATATTGCCCATATAAACCGTCCCCCAGGAACTCAGATCCTGGTTGAAAGGTAAAATGTGACTCAGTATAATCCTCCCAAGACCCTGTTTCAGTGGTATGTCTGCTATCTAAATTAATATTAAACCTAAATTATTTTTACTACATTAATAATAAACTTTTAAGCTCTGTCTTCTATATTCAGGATCATCATAGGTCTTTCAACATTTTTGTATCTTTTTTAGCTCTATGTCAGTAAGTATTATATGCACATAAATGGTCAAAAACTTAGTCTAAATAAACATGTGGTCTCAATGCATTAGCATCTACATTAGACAAATCTAAACTGAGAAAAAGTATAGCTGTTTGTATCATCCATATTATGTATGAAAAACAGTTCTGCTATTTATTGCAGAAGAAATTGCCAACGTTTCAAAATCATGTTGCTTCATCTACAAAAAAGTTTAATACTCTCAATACCAGAATGTGACATGATTTTTGACCTATGTAAACATCAGACATTTTAATTTTGATTAGGTTCTTTTGTTTATGCAGGAATCATAATATTTAAGCTGACTGCTAAACCTTCTGAATTTCATAATTTTTATCTGTAAAAATTATTTGCAACTTACAGGGTTGTTTCAGTTTCTGGAATAAGTGTGTCAAAATATTAAATAATGAATATTAAATAATGAAGCATAAAAATTGTTTAATGTTCCTTTTATATAACACATAGAGAATTAAAGTGGTTGCTATGATTTTTAGATACCATATATTCACCACAAGTGTCTTGATTATCATTCTTATTTTCCAGGTTCCTAGAATTTCCAGTTTTAGAATTAGCTCTTGCTTTGAAAGTTAAAAAATAAGTTTAATAGAAAAATAAGACAAAAAAAGAAAGAAAATAGAAATATAAAACATGTAGGTAAGATAATGAATATAGATTGAGAAGTACAGATTGTGATGTTGAAGTTAAATAATGTCTTATTTATTTATTTTTGAAAAAAAAAGATGACAAAGCGATTGAATAGAGAAAGAAATGCCTTTTCCACATATGGTCCTCAAATGGATGATTAGCTATGCACAGGAAAAAAAAAATACACAAAATACGCAAGCAATACACAAAATGAACTACATATGGATAATATACTCAGATACAATTGTTGCCACTGTAAATCTTCATTTTTTTTTTTTTTTTTTTTTTTTTTTTTTGAGACGAAGTCTCGCTCTGTCGCCCAGGCTGGAGTGCAGTGGCCGGATCTCAGCTCACTGCAAGCTCCACCTCCCGGGTTCCTGCCATTCTCCTGCCTCAGCCTCCCGAGTAGCTGGGACTACAGGCGCCCGCCACCTCGCCCGGCTAGTTTTTTGTATTTTTAGTAGAGACGGGGTTTCACCATGTTAGCCAGGATGGTCTCGATCTCCTGACCTTGTGATCTGCCCGTCTCGGCCTCCCAAAGTGCTGGGATTACAGGCTTGAGCCACCGCGCCCGGCAACCACTTTAAATCTTCAAACACATAAAAAAAAAACTGTCCTTTTTGACCTTGGAACAAAAACCAATATTCTTATAAAGATCAAAGAAAATACTAATGAATAAAAAGTATAAACTACATAACATTTTTAAAGCTTCTGCTCATCAAAATATACAGCTAAGAAAATAGACTGGCAAGCCATTGACTAGGAGAAAATATTCTCAACAGCATAAATGACAATGGATATATATTCATAATATACAAATAATTCCTAAAATCAATAATAAAGTTATAAGTAGCTTAATGAAATAAGGATAAAAGACTTACATACTTTATGGAGGAAGATATGGAAATTCAATTCTGAATTACTGGGCATTGGTAAAGAAGAAATAAAAACATACGTCTATGTTGTACATTTGTACACAAATGTTTTTAGTTATTTTTTTCTTAAAAGTCAAATATCAGAAATAAGCTCAATATCTGTCAATATGATGAATGAATAAACAATTCTTGGCTCATGTTTTGTAATGTTATATTACTCAGAACTAAATGGAAAAAAAAATTCCTATACACAAAATGAATGAATAAATCTCAAAAGTTTGCTGAGAGAAAGGAGCCAGACACAACAGAAGCCATATATTTTTTCTAACTTTGGAATTGAAAAATCTACATGATAGGATAATTCTGTAACAGAATCAAATCTACATCATTATATAGTCTATGTTGGGTGGGGAGATTAGGGATTGATTTGGGATGGGCGTACAGCAACTTTCTTGGTTAGTTGTAATTGTCTGTGTCTAAATAAGTGTATGGATTACATAAATTTATATTATTGTCAAAACATACCAAACTGGAACTCTTAAGATCTGTACAGCGTGTAATTTGTGCCTCTATTAAAAACTAAAAGGCAAAAAATAAAAAGCTCTTATTCTCTGATTGTAAATATTCAAAAATATATTTACATGATTTAAGTGGCCATTTTAACTGTTTTTATTACCACTGTGCATTAACTACATATAGAACACTCCCGAGCAAGATGGCCGAATAGGAACAGCTCCAGTCTCTAGCTCCCAGTGCGAGCGGCACAGAAGACTGGTGATTTCTGCATTTTCAACTGAGGTACTGAGGGTTCATCTCACTAGGGAGTGCTAGACAATCAGTGCTGGTCAGCTAGTGAAGCTCGACCAGGGAGAGCTGAAGCAGGGTGAGGCATTGCCTCACCTGGGAAGTGCCAGGGGGAAGGGAATCCCTTTTCCTAGCCAGGGAAATTGAGAAACACAACACCTGGAAAACTGGGTAACTCCCACCCTAATACTGCGCTTTACCAAGGGTCTTAGCAAACGGCACACCAGGATATTATATCCCACACCTGGCCAGGAGGGTCCCACGCACACGGAGCCTCCCTCATTGCTAGCACAGCAGTCTGCGATCTAATTGCAAGGCAGCAGCAAGGCTGGGGGAGGGGTGCCTGCCATTACTGAGGCTTAAGTACGTAAACAAAGCCGCCTGGAAGCATGAACTGGGTGAAGCCCACAGCAGCTCAAGGAGGCCTGCCTGTCTCTGTAGACTCCACCTCTGGGGACAGGGCATAGCTAAACAAAAAGCAGCAGGAACCTCTGCAGATAAAAATGACCCTGTCTGACAGCTTTGAAGACAGCAGTGGATCTCCCAACATGGAGATTGAGATCTGAGAATGGACAGACTGCCTGCTCAAGTGGGTCCCTGACCCCTGAGCAGCCTAACTGGAAGACATCTCCCACTAGGTGCAGACCAACATCCCGCACCTCACACGGTGGGGTACACCACCGAGACGAAGCTTCCAGAGAAAGAATCAGACAGGAACAACACTGTTCAGCAATATTCTATCTTCTGCAGCCTCTGATGCTGATACTCAGGCAAACAGGGTCTGGAGTGGACCTCAAGCAATCTCCAACAGACCTACAGCTGAGGGTCCTGACTGTTAGAAGGAAAAGTAACAAAGAGAAAGGACAACCACACCAAACCACACCAGTACATCACCATCATCAAAGATCAAAGGCAGATAAAACCACAAAGATGGGGAAAAAGCAGGGCAGAAAAGCTGAAAATTCAAAAAATAAGAGCACGTCTCTCTCTACAAAAGAACGCAGCTCATCGTCAGCAATGGATCAAAGTTGGACGCAGAATGACTTTGACGAGTTGAGAGATGATGACTTCAGTCCATCAAACTTCACAGAGCTAAAGGAGGAATTACGTACCCAGTGCAAAGAAACTAAAAATCTTGAAAAAAGAATGGAAGAATGGATAACCAGAATAATCAATGCAGAGAAGGCCATGAACGAACTGACAGAGATAAAAATCATGACACTAGAAATACGTGAAAAGTGCACAAGCTTCAGTAACCAACTCGATCAACTGGAAGAAAGGATATCAGCGATTGAGGATCAAATGAATGAAATGAAGTGAGAAGAGAAGTCTAAAGAAAAAAGAGGAAAAAAAGGAACACAGCCTTCAAAAAGTATGGGATTATGTGAAAAGACCAAGTCTACGTCTGATTGGGGTGCCTGAAAGTGAGGGGGAAAATGGAACCAAGTTGGAAAACACTCTTCAGGATATCATCCAGGAGAACTTCCCCAACCTAGTAAGGCAGGCCAACATTCACATTCAGGAAATACAGAGAATGCCACAAAGATACTCCTTGAGAAGAGCAACTCCAACACACAAAATTGTCAGATTCACCAAAGTTGAAATGAAGGAAAAAATGTTAAGGGCAGCCAGAGAGAAAGGTCGGGTTACCCACAAAGGGAAGCCCATCAGACTAACAGCAGATCTATCTGCAGAAACTCTCCAAGCCAGAAGAGAGTGGGGGCCAATATTCAACATTCTTAAAGAAAAGAATTTTCAACCCAGAATTTCATATCCAGCCAAACAAAGTTTCATCAATGAAGGAGAAATAAAATCCTTTACAGACAAGCAAATGCTTAGAGATTCTGCCAACACCAGGCCTGCCCTACAAGAGACCCTGAAGGAAGCACTAAACATGGAAAGGAACAACCGGTACCAGCCATTGTAAAAACATGCCAAAATGTAAGGACCATCAATTCTAGGAAGAAACTGCATCAATGAATGAGCAAAATAACCAACTAATATCACAATGACAGGATCAAGTTCACACATAACAATATTAACCTTAAATGTAAAAGGACTAAATGGTCCAATTAAAAGACACACACTGGCAAATTGGATAAAGAGTCAAGACCCATCAGTTTGCTGTATTCAGGAGACCCATCTTACGTGCAGAGACACACATAGGCTCAAAATTAAGGGATAGAGGAAGATCTACCAAGAAAATGGAGAACAAAAAAAAGCAGGGATTGCAATCCTAGTCTCTGATAAAACAGACTTTAAACCATCAAAGATCAAAAGAGACAAAGAAGGCCATTACATAATGGTAAAGGGATCAATTCAACAGGAAGAGCTAACTATCCTAAATATATATGTACCCAATACAGGAGCACCCAGATTCATAAAGCAAGTCCTTAGAGACTTACAAAGAGACTTAGACTCCCATGCAATAATAATGGAAGACTTCAACACCCCATTGTCAACATTAGAAAAATCAATGACACAGAAAGTTAACAAGGATATCCAGGAATTGAACTCAACTCTGCACCAAGCGGATCTATAGACATCTACAGAATGCTCTACCCGAAATCAACAGAATATACATTCTTCTCAGCAACACATCACACTTATTCCAAAATTGACCACATAATTGGAAGTAAAGCACTACTCAGCAAATGTATAAGAACAGAAATTATAACAAACTGTCTCTCAGATGCCAGTGCAATCAAAGTAGAACTCAGGACTAAGAAAATCAATAAAAACCGCTCAACGACATGGAAACTGAACAACCTGCTCCTGAATGACTACTGGGTACATAATGAAATGAAGGCACAAATAAAGATGTTCTTTGAAACCAATGAGAACAAAGATACAACATATCAGAATCTCTGGGACACATTTAAAGCAGTGTGTAGAGGGAAATTAATAGCACTAAATGTCCACAAGAGAAAGCTGGAAAGATCTAAAATTGACACTCTAACATCACAATTAAAAGAACTACAGAAACAAGAGCAAACACATTCAAAAGCTAGCAGAAGGCAAGAAATAACTAAGATCAGAGCAGAACTGAAGGAGATAGAGACACAAAAAAACCCTCCAAAAAATCAATGAATCCAGGAGTTGGTTTTTTGAAAAGATCAACAAAATTGATAGACCGCTAGGAAGACTAATAAAGAAGAAAAGAGAGAAGAATCAAATAGACACAATAAAAAATGATAAAGGGGATATCACCACCGACCCCACAGAAATACAAACTACCACCAGAGAATACTATAAACACTTCTACGTAAATCAACTGGAAAACCTAGGAGAAATGGATAATTTCCTGGACACTTACACTCTCTCAAGACTAAACCAGGGAGAAGTTGAATCCCTGAATAGACCAATAGCAGGCTCTGAAATTGAGGCAATAATTAAGAGCCTACCAACCAGAAAAAGTCCAGGACCAGACGGATTCACAGCCGAATTCTACCAGAGGTACAAGGAGGAGCTGCTACCATTCCTTCTGAAACTATTCCAATCAATAGAAAAAGAGGGAATCCTCCGTAACTCATTTTTGAGGCCAACATCATTCTGATACCAAAGCCTGGCAGAGACACAACAACAACAAAAAGTTTTAGACCAATATCCCTGATGGACATTGTTGCAAAAATCCTCAACAAAATACTGGCAAGCCGAATCCAGCAGCACATCAAAAAGCTTATCCACCATGATCAAGTGGGCTTCATCCCTGGGATGCAAATTTGGTTCAACATATGCAAATCAATAAACGTAATCCAGCATATAAACAGAACGAAAGACAAAAACCACAGGATTATCTCAATAGATGCAGAGAAGGCCTTTGAGAAAATTCAACAGCCCTTCAAGCTAAAAACTCTCAATAAACTCATTATTGATGGAACATATCTCAAAATAATAGGAGCTATTTATGACAAACCCACAGCCAATATCATACTAAATGGGCAAAAACTGGAAGCATTGCCTTTGAAAACTGGCACAAGTTAGGGATGTCCTCTCTCACCACTCCTATTCAACATAGTTTTGGAAGTTCCGGCTAGGGCAATCAGGCAAGAGAAAGAAATCAAGGGTATTCAGTTAGGAAAAGAAGAAGTTAAATTATCCCTGTTTGCAGATGACATGATTGTATATTTAGAAAACCCCATCGTCTTAGCTGAAAATCTCCTTAAGCTGATAAGCAACTTCAGTAAATTCTAAGGATACAAAATTAAAGTGCAAAAATCACAAGCATTCTTATACACCAGTAACAGACAAACAGAGAACCAAATCATGAATGAACTTCCATTCACAATTGCTTCAAAGAGAATAAAATACCTAGGAATCCAACTTACAAGGGATGTAAAGGAACTCTTCAAGGAGAACTACAAATCACTGCTTAGTGAAATAAAAGAGGACACAAACAAATGGAAGAACATACCATGCTCATGGATAGGAAGAATCAATATCGTGAAAATGGCCATACTGCACAAGGTAATTTATAGATTCAATGCCATCCCCATCAAGCTACCAATGACTTTCTTCAAAGAATTGGAAAAAAGTACTTTAAAGTTCATATGGAACCAAAAAAGAGCCCCCATTGCCAAGACAATCCTAAGTCAAAGAACAAAGCTGGAGGCATCACGCTACCTGACTTCAAACTATACTACAAGGCTACATTAACCAAAACAGCATGGTACTAGTACCAAAACAGAGATATAGACCAATGGAACAGAACGGAGTCCTCAGAAATAATACCACATATCTACAGCCATCTGATCTTTGACAAACCTGAGAGAAACAAGAAATGGGGAAAGGATTCCCTATTTAATAAATGGTGCTGGGATAATTGGCTAGCCATAGGTAGAAAGCTGAAACTGGATCCTTTCCTTACTCCTTATACGAAAACTAATTCAAGATGGATTAGAGACTTAAATGTCAGACCTAATACCATAAAAACCCTAGAAGAAAACCTTGGTAATACCATTCAGGACATAGGCATGGGCAAGGACTTCATGTCTAAAACACCAAAAGCAACGGCAACAAAAGCCAAAATTGACAAATGGGATCTAATTAAACTAAAGAGGTTCTGCACAGCAAAAGAAACTACCATCAGAGTGAACAGGCAACCTACAGAATGGGAGAAAATTTTTGCAATCTACTCATCTGACAAAGGGCTAATATCCAGAACCTATAAAGAACTCAAACAAATTTACAAGAAAAAAACAAACAACCCCATCAAAAAGTGGGCAAAGGATATGAACAGACATTTCTCAAAAGAAGACATGCATACAGCCAACAGGTACATGAAAAAATGCTCATCATCACTGGCCATCAGAGAAATGCAAATCAAACCACAATGAGATACCATCTCACCCCAGTTAGAATGGCAATCATTAAAAAGTCAGGAAACAACAGGTGCTGGAGAGGATGGGGAGAAATAGGAACACTTTCGCACTGTTCATGGGACTGTAAACTAGTTCAACCATTGTGGAAAACAGTATGGCGCTTCCTCAAGGATCTAGAACTAGAAATACCATATGACCCAGTCATCCCATTACTGGGTATATACCCAAAGGATTATAAATCATGCTGCTCTAAAGACACATGCACACGTATGTTTATTTTGGCACTATTCACAATAGTGAAGACTTGGAATCAACCCAAATGTCCATCAGTGACAGACTGGATTAAGAAAATGTGGCACATATACACCATGGAATACTATGCAGCCATCAAAAAGGATGAGTTTGTATCCTTTGTAGGGACATGGATGCAGCTGGAAACCATCATTCTCAGAAAACTATTGCAAGAACAGAAAACCAAATACTGCATGTTCTCACTCATGTTCTCATTGTGGGAATTGAACAATGAGATCACTTGGACCCTGGAAGGGGAACATCACACACCAGGGTCTATTATGGGCAGAGGGGAGTGGGGAGGGATGGCATTGGAAGTTATACCTGATGTAAATGACAAGTTGATGGGTGCTGACGAGTTGATGGGTGCAGCACACAAATATGGCACAGGTATACATATGTAACAAACCTGCAGGTTGTGCACATGTACCCTAGAACTTAAAGTATAATAATAATAATAATAAAAGAACTACATCTATAACATATTTAATATGTATGCATGATTAACATTAAAACTATTTGTAATATGATAAATCTTGAATCCTTACAACATTACACTTTGGGAATTTATCATTAATATTAATATCCTTAATAATTTAAAATTCTGCAATGTAGATAATGTTGTAGTGTTTCTACATTTCTCCATTTGTTTTCATTTTACTTGCATATCACTTTCTGAAAATAAGCCATAAAGGCATGGCAATGTAGTTTATATACCTACATACATTAGAAATTTGGTAAGAAATAATTTACCTTTTTCTCTTTTTTATTGAAAAAGTCACTTTGTTCTAAAAATGTATATTAAGATTTCTGATATTTTAGCAAATAGTGAGTTAAAAAGATGGTTACTGTGTTTCTAATCGTATTTTTACAACCTTCTTCTTTTATTTACTTAGCGCAGTCAGCTCATTTTCATCTTCAAAAAGTAGTACATTTTACTTTTAAAAGAAAATATTATTTTCCATGACTCGCTAAAGTGGTGTTACTGTGTTTTAACCACAAATTTACACTTTTAAGAACCTAGAACTGGAAAACTATTTAAATTGTCTCAGACTCAGACAGTCCACAGCTGGTTAGTTATTTCCTGTCTGTTTTATGGGAAACAGAGTATCTATCGAGGAGAAAAAAGAGATAGAGGCAGTTTGGTAATTTTTGGAATACTTTGGTAGTTAAATATATTACAACAAGGATTGTTATTAATAATTTCAAAACATCTGAATTCCTACAAAGAACTTTTGGAAAAACTGAGTTACTTTCTTTGAAGAAATCTTTCCAATAAATTAAATCTGAGTTTGAGTAACAGTGTGTGTACATTGGTTTTGTGATGAATGTACTAATGAATGTCTAGGTTTTGTTGGTGTTACAGAGGATAAGCCATCTGAAACTTAGACTTTGAAAGAAGAAATATCTTCCCCATTTTAGCTATTTCCATTCCTATGCTAACTCTAGTCTTATTTTGAGTCACACTTTTGATTTAATGTATTGTGTTTTGTGATTCAAAATAGGGTTGCTTTCAAGTTTCCTAAATTGTTAGAGTTCAAAACTTTTTTTTTTGATTCAATAAACCTCCTTGAAAGAGTTATAAAGATTATGTGTTTTGTTAAAGTATAGTAAGTTAAATTTAATTTCAAAATATTTCAAAGATTATTATGTTCCTTGAAAGAATTTAAAACAGATTAGTTTTTGATAGATTCTGTTGAGAAGACCTGAAAAACAATACAGGATAAAAAACAAAGATTATAAAACCTGAGGATGTTGATTCATTATAAAGAGAAAATTTTCCAATTGTTTGGAGATATTACAACTGAACGTGGTATTTCTATATAAACAGTGCTGACTATCTCAAACTGTAAAAAAACAAACACCACTCTGAACTTTGAGTAACCCATCCCTGAAAGCTGAAAAAATGACTAAGAATGGTCAATATCTGTGGTACACTAGAGTTTTAATGGTCCAAACAAGAAATCCCTTATCTGACCAGTGAATAATGGCACTTGTTTTCAATAAACCGTATATAGACATATGAATTCATGATGCCTTATCCAGACTGCAAGCTTTCAATTCTCATTTAGCATAGCTATTATAAATTTTCCTACCTTTCTGAAACATACTCTCCCTACCCCTGCCACCATGCTTTCTCTTAATTAAGTGAACCAATTTTGCCAGCTTTGTTGTACTTGTTTGTGTACTATTCCCTGGCAAGTAAACTGACTCTGTGTGACACTACCTCCACCCATACTCTTAGTAGTCTTTGTATTATTCTTCCACAAAGTTGTTTTCTCATCCTGTTTTGGCTTTCAAATTTGAGGGCACTTCAAAAACTTCATGAAATTTGAAATTATAAATAATTTTATGTTGAAATTATTAATTTTTTTATTGAAAATATAAAAATAAAAAATATAAACTTTATTTCTCAATATAATCTTCATCAAATTCAAGACACTTCTATAAGCCATGACAGCAGCCATGTAGCACTTCCCTAAACAACTAAGAATACAATGCAGTCTTTTTTATATTATTAATAATGAAAATAAGGATGCCTTTTACATTTTTTTTAATATTAGGAAACAATAAGAAGTCAGAAAGAGCCAAATCAATACTGTAAGTTGGATTCCTAATGATTTCCAATGGAAACTCACAAAATGTTCCTTGTTTGATGAGAGGAATGTGCAGGATCACTATAGTGGAGAAGGACTTCCTGACAAATCTTTCTCTGGTGCTTTTCGGCCAAAGCTTTGGTTAACTTTCTCAAAACACCATCATAGAAAGATGTTAGAAAATTAACAGTAAAATGACTTGAGAATCCCCCCAAAATTGCTGCCATGACCTTTGTCTTGACCAGTTCACTTTTCCTTTAACTGGAACACTTCTGCCTCTTGGTAGCCATGGCTTTGATTGTGCTTTGTCTTCAGAATCGTACTGGTATAGCTGTGTTTTATCTCCTGTTACAATTCTTTGAATATGTGTTTCAGAATTTTGATCTACTTGTTTAAACTTTCCATTGAAAGCTCCACTCTTCTCTGCAGCTGATCTGGGCACAACAGTTTGGCATTCATTGAGTGGACAGTTTGCTCGATTTTAACTCTACAGTCAGAATTGTGTAAGTTGAACCAGTCAATATGTTTGTCTTATTAGCTATTATTTGTGCTGTTAATCATTAGTCCCCTTCAGCTGGGGCATGAACAAGATGAACTTTTTCCTCACAAATGGATGGATGGTCTACCACTTCAGATTTTATCTTCAATGTCATCTAGTCTCTTCTTAAAATAAGTCATCCATTTCTAAACTGCTGATTTCTTTGGGGCACATCCTCACAAACTTTTCTTAAAGCATCAATTATTTCATTATTCTTCCACCCAAGCTTTACCATAAATATGATGTTTGCTGTCCTTCAATTTTAGTAGAAGTCATGTTGCTCTGATAGAAGTTTTTTTCAAACTGATATATTGTACTTTTTAGTGCCTCAAACCGTATCCTGTTCAGAGATCTTATCTGAACAGTTAGTACAAATTTACTTTGGTACAAAAAATTTGAAATCCATACATAGGGTGTTCATAACACACATTTTCCAGGAACATTCTTAAGAACCTTTGTACTGCCTTTATTTCCATTTGATATTGTTATTATCGCACACACACAGAGACACACACACACATGAAAGATATCACTCCAAACATTTTTTTTTCATATTTCTCACCTATAGATTTTCTCCAGTTATCTGCACTGTGGTTATTTTCTTATTATTCCACTATTACTATGCAATAACTCCAATAATTGATGGATTAAAATAACAATTATGTATTATATCTCACAGGTATATGGGCTGAGTGAATTCAGTACAGTAGCTCTTCCTTGGAATCTCTCACATGATTGCAACTAGATATCTCCTAAGGATCCCATGATCTGAAAGCTCAGCTATGTCGGATGGCCAAGAGGAGTGAATCACAAAGTTGGAAAATTATATTGGCTGTGGAATGAAGGCTCATCTAGGGCTATTGATGGAACCACCTGTATTTGGCCTTTCCATGAGACTTGTGCTGCTCATAGTGTAATTGCTGACTGCCAAGAGGGAGTGTCCTAAGATTGCATGTTCTTATAAATAGAAGTTAGAAGCTACCAGACTAGGTAAAAGCCATGTCCGGTCTGTCATAGTACCATTTCATCATCTGCTATTTGTCAAAGCAGACACACAGCCAATTCAGATTCAATAGGATGCAACAATAAAACTCCATGTTCTATTGTCACAAGTTCACATTAAAAAAGAGCATAGAGGCTGGGCGTGGTGCCTCACACCTGTAATCTCCGCACTTTGGGAGGCCCAGATGGGTGGATCGCTTGAGGTCAGGAGTTCAAGACCACCCTGGACAACCTGGTGAAACCCCATCTCACTAAAGATACAAAAATTAGCCAGGTGTGGTGGCACGTGCCTGTAATTCCAGCTACCCGGGAAACTGAGGTGGGAGAATCTCTTGAACTCGGGAGGCGGAGACTGCAGTAAGCCAAGATCATGCCACTACACTCCAGCTTGACTTACAGAGGCAGACATAATCTAAAAAAAAAAAAAAAAAAAAAAGCATAAATAGGAAAGTGCTGCATTGGACATTTTCCATACAAATCTTTTCTTTTTCTACCTAGTAAATTGGTTAAGCATGAAGAGAGAAAGGGGCGTTGAGGGAGAGAGAGAGAGACAGAGAGATGCCAAAATAAAGAAGAACCAGTTATCTGTTACCATGTATTTTTGCTTAATTCTTCCCTCTTGTGCAATTCATCATCAATACTACTAAGTATACTTGAAAATAAAGGTTTTTAAAACATGGAAAATATTTATCTTTTTATGTCTATACTATTATTTAAAATTAATATATGACAGTATTCAAAGTATTTTGCAGATGATAGTCACACATGCACAGATTTTACACTTTGGAGCTTCCAAGTGTAGAGTCTATATTTGTAACTTTAAATATTCTCATGTAACACCACTGTTTCACAAATTTCAGTAACCTCTGAGTCTATATTTGGCACTAATATTTTCAATAATATTAGCCTCAAAGACTGAGTATACACATAAGACATTTCTAGTTTTGGACAGTCTGTTATGGATCAACCATCCATGAAATTACCCAGCCCTTTTAAAATCAGCTTATACTTTCAGATTATGCTACTATTTTGGAGTAGCTCATTCTGGGTATCATCTGTACATGTTCATGCTGACACAGCATGCCAAACGATATTATCTACAAGGAATTTCAATGTAGAACTTCTCGATATACTTTTTTTCCTTTCAGTATTCCTCTCACAACAAGAACATGCATGGCTGGATTCCAGAAATCACATTCATTCATTTAATTTGTAAACAGAAAATTGTTGAACCTTCCTGTTTCTTAAGAGTTAGGTGGGTTTTCTTCAAAGGACTAAAATGCTTACAATGTCTGATGTATTCCTGGTAGTTACAAAACCTATTTAATCTTCAAGTATCTGTTGCACTGACAGGTTGAGGTAGTGCACCACAGTTATGATCATTTTGTTCTGAATTGTACCATGTTTCTTATCATCAAAGCTTGCGGATACTAGGAGCAAAAAGCTCTTCCTATGAGTAAGCCCAGATTTTTTACTTGGTGGAATATTAAGAAAATATAATTCTTGTGATTTTTTAAATCTTTTTTGAAATGGATAAGACACTGTGCAAACTGGCATCAGAGAATAATTGAGGAATAATGCAGAGATAATTTTTTGCTTTGTTTTCTCTCTTAAAAATAACCCTGTTAGTACTGAATTAGCACAGTCCTATGAGTTCACCACATATTTTATATATAAAAATTTGAGAAAAATGCATGTTATATTAATGTAAATTTTGTCATTTTAAACCTCAATTTGCAATTAGGAAGAGGCAAGCAAATACAATGAAGATAAACTATTCTTAACTTCCTTTTTGTATAGAATTATTGGCTTTGAGATAAACAATTAAAACTCTACCACTTCATTTCAATAAATACGAATATTTCCAGTTTATTATATTTAAGTATTCTTGAGTCATTATTTCTTATATTTTACACTTACATGAATTACTGTTTCTCTTTTGCATAATATTTGATTAAATCTGCAATTATCAAAAATGCCAAATCTCATTGCATTTTCTATCTAGTTTTTTGCAAAGTTTACATGGGGATAATTTTAATATAATGTGAACCAAATTTTACTTGAAAAATAAGGAATAAAATTTCCATCTTTATTTTTTCACTTTACAGCTTCTTTGAGTCTAGAGTCAAGAAATTATGCCTTAATATGATTCTAGGTTTCTGGTTTTATATCCTAAACATTTCATGTAACTTTTATATATTTTGTTATCATCCATTCTTGTCATTCTTCATTGTTACTACTCACTCATTATGCAATCTAATAATATGTTATAAATACTATGCAAATATATTTGCAACTTGTGTTTTGAAACACCATTTTTTTATTATTTCTGGCCATGGGAACTTTTTGAGAACAGAAGCTCTCATTTTAATCTTCTTGATTCTCAAGCCATATGAGAAGATCTGACATAGATGCAGTGCACAATAAGTATTTGTGAAAAGAGACTTTTAGCGGAATATACATCTTTTCAAGGCCTCTGGTGAATGTTACTATAAATTTATAAAGGTAATGCATTCATCTTAAAGTATAAATAACATGAAGCCTATTCACATTTATTTGTGTTACATTCTTTTTTTTTTTTTTTTTTTTGAGATGGAGTCTCACTCTGTCGCCCAGGCTGAAGCTGCAAGCTCCGCCTCCCGGGTTCACGCCATTCTCCGGCCTCAGCCTCCCCAGTAGCAGGGAATACAGGCGCCCGCCACCTCGCCCAGCTAGTTTGTTTTTGTTTGTTTGTTTGTTTTTGTATTTTTTAGTAGAGACGGGGTTTCACTGGGTTAGCCAGGATGGTCTCGATCTCCTGACCTCATGATCCGCCCGTCTCGGCCTCCCAAAGTGCTGGGATTACAGCTTGAGCCACTGCGCCCAGCCTATTTGTGTTACATTCTTAAGTACCACATAGCAGTAATTCCTATTTATTTGTATTATTTGTATTATTCCTATTTACTTGTACTATTTGTTTGTATTTATTTACATGTAGTTGCTGAAAGTTGCTGGTCTTTAATATTATCCTATTGATAAAGTATAAAAACAGAAAATGTTTTGTTGTTCTTTAAAACACCCTTTTTAGAATAATTTTTCACAATGTTCTTAGGGTTAAAATTCTGTGCCAATTTTTTGAAGTAACTAATAATAAAATAATGCAAACATTTACTGTGCGTCTGCCAATGAAAGTCTTTCATATAGTTGTAACTCAATAAAATTCAATCAGAATGAACCCATTTTATCTTTTTTTTTTTTTTTTTTTTTTTTTGAGACGGAGTCTAGCTCTGTCGCCCGGGCTGCAGTGCAGTGGCCGGATCTCAGCTCACTGCAAGCTCCGCCTCCTGGGTTTACGCCATTCTCCTGCCTCAGCCTCCAAAGTAGCTGGGACTACAGGCGCCCACCACCTCGCCCGGCTAGCTTTTTGTATTATTTAGTAGAGACGGGGTTTCACCGTGTTAGCCAGGATGGTCTCGATCTCCTGACCTCGTGATCCGCCCGTCTCGGCCTCCCAAAGTGCTGGGATTACAGGCTTGAGCCACCGCGCCCGGCCTCCATTTTATCATTTTTAAAATATCTTAGAAATTTCATATTATTAGATATGTCATACTAATGCTCTTTGATGTGTGACTGCTTAACCGTTGCCTCATGTAGTAGCTAAGACTGTTTAATATGAAGATAACTACTTCCCACTATTCCTAAGAACCACAAACCAAAGTTTACCTTGAGGCAATGCAAAATTTTAAATCATTTCTTCCAAATTATAAAGTTCAGTGATGAGAATAAAAGTAAAAAAAAAAAAAAAAAAAAGGAAAGAGCAATTAAAATGCAAGATATTATATGTATTAATGTATGTAATAGAGAAAGTAGATTAATAAGACAATCTCTCAGGAGAGGAGAGAAGAGATAATAAATAGAAAGGATAAATGTAAAACAAAAACAGAGAAAAGGCACATTAAGTGCAGAAAAGACCATGCCATATTGTTTTTATGAACATAGGTCTCCTAGGATAACTCAGAAAATAAGAAAATAAAAGACTAACACAGATAATATATTGAGACATATTCAGTCACACTCAGAAACGTGTTATCTGAATTGATTTTATATCTATGTTTGGAGGAAATGTGTTTGCTTGTGTGTGTGTGTGTGTGTGTGTGCGCGCGCAGGTGTGTGTGTCTGTGTGGAGCTTTCTTTTGTTTCATTACCACTCCAAACTCTAGTGGTAAATTTAAATAAAAATACATAAGGAAAACTGAAGTTCAGAAGAATTAAAGGGTTTTATTTTCCTGAATACAGATAAGTATTTTTGGTTCATTAGAGCACTATTTTTATTTAAAGTTTTCTGAAAATTGAAAGTCATTCTTTTGCCTTCTATGTGGCTATTTTATATGAGCAGGAACATATTAGTTTTATTAATCATAGATCTAAACTATTCTCACTGCACATTTAGACCATTATCTGATATCAAAGTACTAAGTAAATTTTTCTAACAACTAACCTGAAATCTTTCTAATTCAGAGATATATTCATTTTCTTTATAAGGTTAATCATTGTATTTCCTTCCTTCCTTCCTCCCTCCCTCCCTTCCTTCCTTATTTCTTAAATAAGTATTAAGGATCTGCATGATCTTTTCTACCTTGGACCTTACAGGATAGATAATGAGAGACAGAGACAACATATAAATAGATGAACCATTTACACAGGAGATATGAATTTCACAGTAAAAAAAAAAAAAAAAACTCAGATGACCAAGATATAACTTGAAGAAATAATTATCTGTGAGTAAACTTAGTTTCTACTTTGATTCTCAATTCTAACTATAGTATAAAATCTGTTGTTTTGCTTCTAACTTAGCCCAATAATTCTAGTAAAATTACCATTATCAATCACACTGAAGATTTTGCACCTCATTCCTTCACCTTGGATGACTTGAATTTAGAGGACTTCGTATCATCATGGTATCAGGTAAAAACTGCCATTTTTGTACCTGTTGGATTCATTGGCATGCATGCAGTCCCTCTCCATGTAGAACATAATATTCTTTGTTTTCAGCTGAGATGGTGAAATCCACATCCTATCAGAGGTGGATAACCAGACATATGATATATCAACTATAACTATATTCGTTTTTGCAATGGGATACAACCAACATCAGCATCATTTAGCAGACAATTATGCAGAATATTGCACATCAATCGTGGAATATAGTCTTACTCTGCACCACAGAATATGAGATCAACTGCATGTTTTACACAAAAAATACAATCCTCCCAATAAGGGAGGATCTGATAGCAGGCACTTGCTTAAACAGAATTACATTTCAAGAGCCAATGAAGACATTTTCACAAACCTCAAACTACAAGAACGAGAGTTTCTCTCTTCACCTTGAAGTCCTAAATAAAGTGAGAGCATCTTAAGCGGTGCAGGTAGCGGTAATCAAGAAAGAACAGGAAATGCATTTCATGTATTGACCTGAGATCAGATCATGTCCTTCAAGCAAAAAATTCTATGAATAAAAACTAATTTTTGTGGCGGACAGTTTTATTTGTATGTTCAAAAAATGATTTCCTTAAACTATGCAAGACTTCCATGTTAGTATTTTCTGTTGGTGTATAATTTGAGGTTTACTATTTTCACTATGTTTTTAAATCATAGTCAAGTGAACGACAGTGAGAATAAAGAGCTCATATTTTGCATGCAATTTGACTTTCATAAATGTAAAGTTGCGCACATGCTTTCCTGTTTCTAATGTTTCCCAATATCCCAGGTGCTCAACATGGTATTTGCATAGTAAGAAAGGAAAGTAAAAGAAGGCATAGAGATAAGTCAAAAGTTTTAAATTTGTATGATGCCTTATGGAACCCAATAGACCAGAAATGCAGTCGTGACAAATTTCTTATTTGTACCTGAAGAAAATATTTCTGAATCCATAAACTAAAAACAGACTAACCGTATAAGTTGTACAGGTGATTTTTAGCCCAATACATGAGAATATTGGCTTTATGAACTGTGACCTGATGATAAGTATTCTCAAATAATTAATTTCATGTGTGTTAAGTCTTTACAACTAACATGAATTGGTTGAATCACACAGAATTTATTCTGTCTCAATCTACTACTCTTTTTTGACAGCACTAATTTTTAGTTAAGAGAGATGATTTGTAACAGCAATCTGAGTCAGTATTGTAACTTTCTGAGGGAGCATGATATTTCACATAAAAAATAAGCACAGGTCATATTTAGTAATTAAGCATATTTGTATTGTCTAGAATTGCTTGGCATAGGGTTAATAATATGGCAATCTTACATGTTCTGGTAATTCCTTGGAAAATTGAAAGGGGGTGGCATTCAATAAATTTGACATTTTTGCAACTTTGGAGGAGTTGGGATAACTTTACCAGCTAAAGCACACAAACTGTGAATCAGATGCAGAAAGGCAGATTAGTTTCAAACCAGCATGTGAGTCTGATCATAAGTTTGAAGCCATGTCGTGTGAAAGATTAAGCAGAAGAGAGAAGATATATTCTAATTTGTGTTGGTATTTAAATATTTTTGTAAGACAAAGCAAGGTAAAAATGTTTCATTTTGTTGGCTGATGGCTTTGAATATCTAGGGGAAAAAGACATTGACTTAATGTAAGAATTGTTTTCAGCCTTATTGAGGATTAATAGACAAAAATCATATGTATTTAGGGCATGTAACTTACTGTTCTGATGTTTTATTTTTAATTTTAAAAATAGTTTAAATTTTTTGTTTTATTGAGACATATAATGGAATATGTGTAGGTAAATAACTTTTTATCACATTTTATAGGATAAACTGGATTAAATAAGTAAACTAATGTCCTTATTGATGTTTAATCTTTCTAATGGAAAGAATGAACTATACAAATGAAAAATAAACCTAATAAAAGCATAATTTATTAAATAAGTCCATAAAAACAAAATAAATTTAAAGTGCAGCATAATTAAACATTTTACCATGAAAATTTAAAAAAGCTATTGTTAAATTATTATGATAGGTTTAAATTGATAAAGAAAATATAAATGCTATCAAACTTATTTGCTTCCATTTTAACCTCAGAAAATATGTGCTCTTTTCCTTTGTAGATTTTAAAGAAACTATTGTATTTATACACACACATATACACGTCACGTTTTAAGGCACCCAAGAGAACATATATAGCTATTATATCTGTCTTTATAAAAGTGCAGTTTTACTGTACTTTAGAGCTTTAAAATATAATACACTAGCAATGTGTATTGATTTAACAGTTTTCTGCATGGAAAAAATGTATTAGAAAAGCAAAAACTTCAGCTGAATAAATACTTGTTAAATACTAATTGTATATGAAGTACTGTGATAACATCTTGCAGAGGACATAAACATGAGTAATCTGTCTGTGCTAGAAGCTCACAATTTACTAGGTAGGAAAATGCAGTGCAAAAATACTTATTCCAAATTGGAAAATGGATAAATGACTCAAACAAAGCTAAAAAAAAAAAATCTAATATGGAGAATCATTAGGGTAGTGCAAAAGTAATTGCGGTTTTTGCCGACAGTTTTAATAGCAAAAACAATGATTACTTACGCATCAATCTAATAACTTAAAATATTTTAAATGTAGCTTTCTAGTCCTTTGTGTTTTATTAGTTATGTTAGGATAATTAACAGAAAGTGCAAATATACTTAAGTTACCTGTCATAGCTCTAATTCTACCCCACAATACGATATATATTTTTTCCTCAAGACACATATTAATTACCAGCCTTTCTTACTGTCTTGTCAGAAGATATCAAAAACATTGCTTTAAATCCACCGACCTACTTCCTATAGAATATGTTTTTAAAAAGTAATGTGACTATTAGGTATGTTGTCACTAGAATTAATGGCAAAAACTGCAATTACTCTTGCATCAACCTAATAGAATTCATTTATTGCTAAATGCTATTGTTACTTTGCTTCATGTGTAGAGTTCATTAAAGTTCATGAAGTATCATTCTTTAACAGTACAACCATGCTGGTCTCTTTACTTGGATTGTTCTTCCCTTCCTTCACTTAGCCTCTTTCATTTATCTTTCAGCATTTAGCTTGAAAGTTACCTCTTCCTGGAAGCCTTCGCTACCATTTCTCCTCTTAACCACTTTGTCTTACCTTTGTATAAGCTACATGTTTCTGTTGTTGTAATGTAACGCTGAGCAACAATGCATCCTCCACTGGAAGGGAAAGGTGTGGGTTTTTCATCTTTGACACCTGTTTCTAAGCCAGTGTCTGATACATAATTGACACACAATAAATGCTTATGGAATAAAATAATAGGTTTTATTATGATTAACATGCTAGCAAAAGAAAGGGAAGAGGCGCAAGACTAGATATCTCTGCCTACCCCACTGGGTGGCTGCTAAGAAAATTGCTGCAAATTTATTATCAATTCTACATAGGCCAGGACTGAAGTACAGCATATACGTATTTACCTCAAAGTGACTTTTCATATTTTGGGGCCAAATCTTAGCTTCAAAGGTTAATTGCCCTCCAAAATAATGTACAACTATTATGTATCAAAAAATAAAATTTAAAAACAAATTTTAAAAGTTAATTCTGTAATGGCTGTTTAAGACTATTTCTGCAAAAAAATAATAGTACATTGAATAAAAAGAAATTGATAGGTACCTTCTTTAGGCACCTTAAATGTAGACATAAATTAATAGTAAATCATTTTTAGAGCGATTAGAGGAAAAAGACTCCTTCATAATTAGAAATTCAAACAATACACCTATATACCTGTGTATACATGGAAAGAATTTCCATTTATTTTACTTATTTTCAAGTAAAACATATTGAAATTCCATTTGCCATGCCTTCTCTTGTGTGGATACATCTTCGAAGATTTATAGGTATATTTCTTAAATTAACATTTTAAAAATTGCCACTTGAACTAATTATTTCATTTACATTAATTGTCTTTCTCCAAAAATTATCTGTAATAGTGAGCACAGAGGTGGGACTCATTTCAGAGTCTGCCCTTGCAAGTGTACTTGGTAAAACAAAATAGCAAATAGTAACAGAGTTACAAAAATTTATGAACTCCAGATGATGCTAATATCTTCTAAAATATTATAAAACAAGCAATTTTGTATAATTCTACCTACCAGAAAGCAAAAATTTAGTATGTGAGAAATGCCACAAATAAATTTTTTTCTACTAAGAGTGATTGTTTTTGTAATTTGTGTAATTCAAAGATATTGCATAGTTACCTGACTTCTAATAGATGGTATTTAGCACTGAAAGTGTTCTCTTTTAATAACATTGATAACAAGAAGTCATAGACTCTTACTGAATGTTCTGACTAAATAATAAATAAATAAGTTATATTATAAGAAGTTGCACGTAGGGGCTAGTGATCCAATTACATACTTAAGGACTGGGGGTCTTTCTATCCTTTCTCTTTGGCACTTCAGTTTGCTCATTTTGCCTTTAGGTGTTCATATTTTCCAGTATTATCACTTCCATTACCTTCTTAAGATTTAAATATTCCCTAGGTCTATGCCATCACAGACGACTTCACATCTGCTTGGCTAAAACCAGTCACTAAAATAATCATTGTTCATGAGAATACAACTACGTAACAGCTTAGATGAATTAGGATTTACCCCTGATGTGACAACACGGTCATTTAGTTTGTTTCTGATAACTGAGTAGGCACAAAGGGTGACAGGATAAAATTGAGTTTCTCTTAGCCAAATTGAGAGAAGGAGTAGATACGAATGGGAAAGTACCAACGTTTGCTAATGTATGTATTGTGTTGGTAGAAACCATAGAGTATCACATTGTAAGAACAACCTAAACAATATACCTCAAAATAAATCCAAAAACAAAGAAACCTTCCCAATTTCCCAAGGATATATTCAAAACCCATGAAATCAGATAAAGAAAAGCACCCTTTGCCTTTCTGAAAATGTTAATCAACTGATGAAGTTCAAAAGTCTGAAAGTACAAAGTAGAATAACACACTTTTTTTAAAATTTTAATATAGCCATCTCCTGACATTAGGGAAAAGTACATGAAATTTTGAAGTAGATAAATAATACTACCATGTATATTAACAAAAACTATTTTTATTCATGGTTGTTTGAGTTACATATGACCCTGGAGAACTTTCATTGGATTTTATTCCTAATATACACAATATGCCTAATGCATTACCTAAAGCTCTTGGCTTCACCATTTAAGATTTAAGATTGAATACATAATAAATGTCTTGAGAACTCATCTTTACTTCTCATAATCCCTCTTTCAATGACTATAGCAATACCGCTTCTTTCTCTAAATTATTTCAATGATTATTTCTGTACAATTTCTTGTACAGGAATTAGAAGGTAATTTCAGTAAGATCTTTCCATACAATAGCATAACGTTATTCTTTTCTAAGATATAAACAACTGAGATACTGCTATGTTAAAATTTAATAACATGCTTCACTGAATATAATGTGTTCCCTTGTTTTCTGTTTTATTTAATCATCAAAAGGTACAGATCACCTAAAATTTAATATAATTATATTGGCATACCTAAAATATAAAATATTAATTTCACAGTAAGAAAGTGGATAAGTATTTATTTTTAAACTTGCATGGTCCATAACAACTTTGAAGGGTATTTTGTTCTCAGGGTATTTATTGTGCATGTGGTAACAACATTGGGACATAATTTTGTTATCATATAAATTTTACTGTCATGGGGTGTTTATTTTTTCATTTATACATGCAAACTTAATTTGGAGAAAGCTTTAGTGAAGACCTATGAATATTACATGCACATATTAGAAGTAAAAAAATGTAGTTGCTGTATACATTATTGAAGACAATTTTAGTAAGAGGTTGCACACTGAATGATTTTTTTCTCTTCAAATTCTACTCATTTTCATGTTAATGTCTTTGGAAATGTCACTTCTGTACTTCTGCTGTACAAACTTTTCAACAACTACCTATAAATAATGCATCAGTGACAATATTGTTCTAATAACTTATTTAGGACATAACTAATTTACAGCTCTAGGCATATTTAAATAAGAGTTTTCTTTTAAGTTTGTAGCTTTCAATGCTGCTTGTTTAGCCAATCTGAAAAAAAATAAAATTCAAAACCAAAATAATATGCTTACTATGGTTATAGTTTGTTCATTATAATCTGCAATAAATATGCACTACTAAACAAATTACCTGAAATATCTGAATCTATGTATGATGTTTTTCCCTACCCTCCCTTTAATTTGCTTTGGAGTTTTAATTGTCATCTATGGTTTCTTTTTCTATCCCCTAATTTCCACTTTTCATGCAGAAGAGTTAATGGGGTTATAATCTAGTAATTAAAGCAGATAATTTCCATTTTTCTGATGACTATTATAATAATCTTGTTAAGATTATGGTGTTTCATTTGTTGCTACATGTGAACATTTGGGTTTGTGGAGGCAGCTTGTGCTATTGAATCACTAAATAATTTAAAAAGCAGAACAGTCTAGCCAGAAAAGGCTAGCTGCTAATGTAAGATCAAAGTTAGATCTAACTATTTGTAAATCTATTAAATGAACCAGACTGGACATATCACAGATTTAATAAAAGTCATCAAATGGAAGATAATGCTTTGTTAAACAAATATCTAATTTCATCATTTATAAAGAGTTGTCCTTTCTAGGTTGTATAGCAGTACATTACTCTCCACAGCAATAAACACAAAAGACAATTCAATTAATGGATGATTCGATGCAGACAAAAATTAAAAATAAAAATACAACTCATTAACTAATATACCAAATATAGCAATATTGGAAAATTAAAATTTCTCAAATCCTAAGCAATAACTCATATATGTGACGCACTACATTAACAAAAAGGAAATTTGAATTTATACCACTGGTTAAGACAGTGTACTTCTGAAAGAATCGTCTTTGATTGTGTTAGAATTCCCAACGGTCCTTGAACATGACTGGACTTTGAGAGAGAACAATCAAAGGCAATAATACAATGAGTTAGCAGTATATTTTCATGAACTATATGTGCTAAGTGCATTTGTAAGCTCTAAAATATATATTGTCAGTTTAACATTGTATTAGTCAGAATTTTTAGAGGAATAGAACTAACAGGATATATGTATATATGACGGGGAGTTTACTAGGAGCATTGACCCACACAATCACAAGGTGAAGTCCCACAATAGGCCATCTGCAAGCTGAGAATCAAGGAAGCCAGTCCAAGTCCCAAAACCTCAAAAGTGGAAAAGCCAATAGTGCAGCCTTCGGCCTATGGCCAAAGACCCAAGAGCCCCTGGCAAATCATTGGTGTCAATTCAAGAGTCCAAAAGTTGAAGAACTTGGAGTCTGATGTTCGAGGGCAGGAAGCATTCAGCATGGGAGAAATATCAAGGTCAGAAAATAAAGTACATCTCTCTCATTCTACTTTATTCTGCCTGCTTTACTCTAGCCATGCTGGCACCTGATTAAATGGTGCCCACCAGATTGAGGGTGGGTCCTTCTCTTCCAGTCCACTGACTCAAATGTTAATTTCCTTTGGCAACAATCTCACAGACACACCCAGGAACAGTACTTTGCATCCTTCAGTCCAATCAAGTTGACACTCGATATTAACCATCACAAACATCTTCTATTTGTAGAAATATTTTTTTCAAAATAAGCAGTTGGGCAATTTTTATAAAGTAAGCTTTACAGTTATTAAGAAACAAGTCATAGAAAAGCAATATTAGTAACTACTATCAATCTCTTTCTTTTCTGAGAATATTTGAATGAACCAACATTTCATTAAGAAAGGAAATTAAGTCACTTCTCCTATTAAACAACAAAAAAAGTATTCTGAATACTGAACCTATAGTTAGCTTGGCAAGTTATGTAGAGTAAAATAAAATAGCATAGAGTTATTTAGGAATATTGAAAGTTACCCGTGTATAACTATAATCCAAAGTTTTCTTGAAAGATTGATTACTATATCCAGTAAATGCATATCTTACTTTCTTCTCTCTCACAAATCTCTTCAATGCCTACTCTTTCTCACAGGCCTACTTGGAAACTTTACTAGTAGTCTCCTCAAATACTACTATCATGTCAATCAAATAATTTGGTAAAAAATTAAGATTATAGCATGTTTATGAAAGCCCAAGAACTTTTCAAAAACATGTTTCTTTCCAGTATGTGTTTAAATTCAATTAAATAGTTCTTATTTAAACAATATTTTTAAAATACTGAAAAGTTATAAATGCACTTTCAAATTGTATGTAGCCAGCACAAAATATTATTGAACCTCCCCCACATAGTATCAATTTTACATTTCATGCTAGTGGAAATAAATATAAGGTCAACAAATAAAACTTTCACAGTAATAATGTGATCATTTTCTAGGCATATATTCCAGTTTGATATGTTTACTGTCTTCATAAACTTTTCTAACAATAGGAAAATACTTATTAAGTATGTAGCACAGTATTTTGGAGGATAAAAAGAAATTTAATACAGACGGGAATTCAAAAAGAAGGGAGTTGTGTAGACTCACACAGACCAAATCACTCTTTTACTTAATTTAAGTGTATTGTGCAATAAAATCAGGAAAGTGTTTTGTTAGAATATACAAAATGGTCACATTTATTGACCATGAGCTGATGATTAAAAATGCTAAAAATGACATCAGATATATATCATTAATTTTTAAACTCACATCAACCTACTAATTGAAATATACCAACACAGATTTTTAAGCATCTATCATCATATTCAATAACACTGTGTGTTTATTAATTAACTCATCTGTGTAGAAATTGTGGCATATTGTCCGGGCGCAGTGGCTCACCCCTGTAATCTCAGAATTTTGGGTGATCGAGGTGGGCGGATCAGTTGAGGTTAGGAGTTCGATACCAGCCTGGTCAACATGGCAAAATCCCATCTCTACTAAAAATACAAAAAAAAAAAAAAAAATTATCTGGGCGTGGTGATTCGCGCCTTTCTGGGAGGCGGAGGCAGGAAAATCACTTGAAGCCAGGAGGCAGAGGTTGCAGTGAGCTGAGATTGCACTTAGGTTGGAGTGAGCTGAGACTGCACTCCAGCCTGGGTATCAGAGGGTGGAGTCTGTCTCAAAAAACAAAACAAAGAGACAAAACCAAATTAGTGTTCTAAATTTACCATTTGCCATGTTTGTTTTAGGTTACATAAAATTCAATTGGTAGATGTTTTTTTATTAGACTGTGGAGTTTGAGTTTGATTTTAGAAGCAACCAGTGACTGTTGCTAATCTAAGCAAGCAGGTGACCTTGTCTCAGTTGAGTTTATAGTAAAATACATAGCTAGATAACATTCCAATCTGAAAATAGGAACCAATGCATGTGACACAGTTGCCAGTGGAGTAAGAAATCATAAATAACTGCTAAATAATGTGAAATTATTTTTAAGAACTGCTGAGCATCAAAGGAATAGATCAAAGAGTAAAGAAATAATCACAGGAAAAACATCATGAATTTAGAAGTTCATGAATATTTATATTGGGAAGGATATTATAACTGAAAGAATGAAATTGGCATGTGGTATAACTACATATTGGAAATCTATTCTTTTGAAGTCAACAAATATTAAGCAAAAGCTCCATGTCAGGAGTTATGTTGCATACTGAAGAAGTACATTAAAAAAAAATGTTTCTCTGTGGTCAGTAAAAAGAGATAGTTTTAAAAAAGAAAATTTAAAAAATAGTGTCACATGTTCTATAAAATGTATTAGGGGCTTAAGGAACTTAAAGTATAGACTATCTAGTACTGTCATGAAGAAATTACAAGAAAAGTATTAGGTAGGTTGAACCTTGAAGAATCAAGAGAAGGGAGAGCATTTCAAGAAGAATGATAATCATGTAAAAATATAAATAATATGAAAGAGAATGTACAGCTAAGGGACTGAATTATTCTGTAACTATAGCGTACAGAGATGTGTCAAGGTATATAGAAGACTTCACAAAGAGTGAATAAGCAGGCAGAATCCATATAATGAAAAGTCATCTGCCATGCCCTCACACTGGGAATGTGAATCAAAGGCAATAGAGGTCTGAGTCTTTGACTGCAGCTCCCCACAGAGACTGCAATGCACTGGCTGTACAGCATGTCTGCTGTGAGGAGAGTAGTTTTTTTCTGTGAGGCCTACCAGGTAACTTTGTCATTGCCTATGGTCTGTCCTGAAAATCACAGATAGGATTTTGGCCAGGAGCTGAACTCTTCAAATATCATTTGATTTATTGACTACCACATAAAGGAATCATTCTTTATCTTCATATTCTTTTAATAGATTGTCTTTAAAGATTTTTGGTATTTGTTCCTCTCAATATTATGTAGTATCAATATTTGTATAAGTGTCAAAGAAAATTTGAAAAGTGGTACCTGTTCAAAAATGGTCATATCATGTGAACTATGGAGCTATACTTAACATGTGGAAGTTTAAATTCACTATGTCGTCAAAACACCCAGCTCAAACATTAAAATTATCTTCAATATTTGAAAATTTTAAGTGCTTTCTACTATCCTTCAACAGAATATTATAATTTAACATGAAATAATTGATTTTTGTATACATGCCATTAAAGGTTAATACATGGATAATTGAATTAAATGGGAAGTATTCATTGGCTATTTAAATTTTTTAATACCAAATAAGGAGGCAGTGATAAAGGTAGTAGTGTGAATTGCATGCAAGTACCGTAATAAATAATTCATCCAAACGTCAAAAGCTACCAATGGTCAAAAGTTTTACATCATATTATTCATTAGGGTATAATAAAGAACACCATAGAAATAGCTCATAAGTCTCCAAGTTCTCAGATTTCACTGATTTTGTGAATGCCTTAAAAATTAGAACATACACTCTTAAAGTAATCCTGAGAAGACTTTCTTGTGCACTTGGTTTGCAAATTAAAGACTTAGGTTTTAGCAATTTACCTGATTTTAATCCAGGTCACGGATACCCTTATGCTCTGTAGGTGACAATGTATGTGCAAATTTTTGAAAGACAAACACTATTAAAATTTAAGTGTGCATGTTTTTAGATGACCCAGGAACTTTATATCAAGAAATGTTACATAATGAAATAACTTGGCAGATTAAAAAAGTGCATTCATCTATATATTTAAGAGTAAGAAAATAGGAGTAAAAAACATATGTTCATCAATTAGGAAATGTTTAAAAACATTATACACATTCATATAATGTAATAGTTTGCAGACATTTCAAGTGATAATGTATATTTAGAGTCTTTGATATGGAAATACATGCATAATACACAGTTGAATGAAATAAAATTCTATAAAACATTATTTGCAACACAGTTTCATTGAAAATGCTTACATGTATGTATATTAACAACCATTGTTGCCGTCTAATGAAAATCATGAAAATATAACTACTTAAACATTCTGGAAGAGCAGCAGGACTCATGTTAAGGATTTTTTATTTTTATTTTTATTTTTATTTTATTTTATTTATTTATTTATTTATTTATTTATTTATTTTTTTTTTTTTTTGAGACGGAGTCTCGCTCTGCCGCCCAGGCTGGAGTGCAGTGGCCAGATCTCAGCTCACTGCAAGCTCCGCCTCCCGGGTTCACACCATTCTCCTGCCTCAGCCTCCCGAGTAGTTGGGACTACAGGCGCCCGCCACCGCGCCCGGCTAGTTTTTTGTATTTTTTAGTAGAGACGGGGTTTCACCGTGTTAGCCAGGATGGTCTCGATCTCCTGACCTCGTGATCCGCCCGTCTCGGCCTCCCAAAGTGCTAGGATTACAGGCTTGAGCCACCGCGCCCGGCCGGATTTTTTATTTTTAGAACCAGATTGTCACAGTCATATTCTAAGATGCTCTGCTACCCCATGCTTACTTTCTGCCTTTCATATTAATACCTTGTGTAATATCTCTCTCATCTAAGTATAGGTGTGATCTGCACCTTACTTTTAACCAATAGAATATGGAAAAGGTGAATGTCACTCTACTATTACATTTTAATATATAAGATTCAATGTTGCTTTCAAGCTTACTTTAGAGACTATCCTTGTTTGCTTGATGAAATACGCATTCATGTTGAAAAAACCTCCATGACAAGGAACTTCAAGCAGCCTCCAAAATTTGTGGTCAGACTCTAACAACAACAGAGAGCCCCACAGGCTGAGAACAGTGTCCAGCTGATAGCCAGCAAGAAGCCTAGGATTTCAGTATTGCAGCTGCAAGAAAATGAATTGTGCTAAAAACCTGAGTGAGTTTGGAAGCAGATGGTTCCCCAGTCAAACCTCCATGTACAGATCCAGCCCTAACCCATACCTGATTGCAGCCTTGTGAAACACTTAGCAGAGGACCCAATCAATTGTGTCCAGAGTCCTGACCCCAACCCTGCCACATAAGTTTTAAGGTGCTACTTTTGTGATAGTTTGTTATGAAGCAGTAGAAAATTTAAAAAATATATTAAAATATATGTTGCCTATGAGAGGAAGTTTCAGAGCTAGAGTAGAAGAAAAACAAAGACAAGAGTAACTAAAATATTTTCAATAACAAACTTAAAATAATGTCGACCTTTTCTGTGACTAAAACTAAGATGAGATGGTAAAAATTAAAAGAAGTGTGGAAGGATGAAAATTACTTGAAGCAAATTGAGTAAGTCTAACATTATGGCAAAAAGTTAGGATGGGATGAGTGAGGAGTTCATTTGTGAAGAAGTCAGTTTTAAGGCATTTGCTCATAATCTGGAATATTTCCCTCTGCTACTCAAATCCATGCTGAAAAATACAGGCATGCTAATAGGCGAGAAAACATATGGTCTAAAAAGACAAAACAAGAATCAGAACCAGAATCAGATATCCCATAAACTTTGAATTATCATAGGGAATTCAAATAACTCAAGTTCCAATGAAAAAGCCTAGACGGGATGGAGAAAGAGATATGTGAAGTTATTAGAGAAATAGAAACTCTAGGAATTAAAAGGGATTGCTAGAAATAAAAAAGATGGCAATGGAAATAGTGAATGTCTATGATGGACATGGCTGAAGAAAAAATAAAGACATGTCCATCTAAACCTGACGACATGTCAATCAAAATAATTCAAATCAAATTGCAAAGAGAATGATAGAATGAGAAAAAAGCAGAATATCCAAGGGCTTTAGGACAATTAGAAAAAGGTATAACATAAGTATAATTGGAATATCAGAATAAGAAGAAACAGAAGAAATATTTGAAGTAATAAGGATAAGAATTTTCCAAATCAATAGCTTACAGCAACCCACAGATCCAGAAAGATCAGAGACTATCAAATGGGATAAATATCAACATATTTAAACAAAGGCATCTTATATTTAAATTGTAGGAAACCAGGGACAAACAGGAAATATTGAAAGAAGCCAATATTGGAGGACTTCCATATATAAAGAAAACGTTAAAAGATATGAAGGGGAGATAGACTGGAATACCATAAAGAAGGAGACTTCAATACCTCACTTTCAGCAATAGACAGATCAGTCTGACACATTATCAACAAGGAAATATTGGGTTTGTGATATACTTTAGACCAAATGGACCTATACAGATAAAATAGAATATTACACCCAAACACACCAGAATACACATTATTCTCAAGCACACATGAAACACTCTCCAGAGTAGTTTATATCTTAGGCCATAAAACAAGTCTTAACAAATTTAAGAAGATTAAAATCATTTCAATATTTTTTCAAACAATAGTATGAAAGAATCAATCAATAACTAAAATGAATTAAAGACTTAAACATAAGACCTGAAACCATAAAACTACTATAGGGAAAGCTCCATGAAATTGGTGTGAGCAATGATTTTATATATATATATATTTTATATATATTTTATATATATATAGATTATATATATATATAGATTTTATATATATATAGATATATAAAATATATATCTATATCTCACCAAAAGCAGAAGCAACAAAAGTAAGAACAGACAAACGGAAATACTTCAGACTAAAAAGTGTCTGCACAGCAAAAGAAATAATTAACAGAGATAAGGCACAACCTATAGAATGGAAGGAAATTTTTGCAAAACATATATCTGATAAAGGATTAATAACCAAAATATATGTTACTCCAACAACTCAATAGCACAAAAGTAAATAAAAATTAAAAAAAAATAGGAAAAGGATCTTAATAGACATTTCTCAAAACAAGATGTAAATGGCCAGCAGTATTTAAATTTGCCTGGGGTAGGCAGAAGCCTGGGGTTGTGTGGATCAACCTGGCCCTAGGTTGGTCTGGAACCGGCCACAGAGGCCAGCCTAACATTGGACAGGCCTAGAGACTCTTATCTGCAGGGGACAGCCTGCAGACTGTGTCTGCAGGCAACAGTCTGATAACTAGGGCTGTTGGGGCCACAGGATCTGGCTTGTCCCTGGGTCAGGCCTAGAGTCTGAGTCTTAGAGAGCTGGCCTGACACTGGAATTTTCCTGGACCCAAGGGCTGCTGGAGCCAGCCTGGTTTTGGGACTCATCCTGAGCCTGGGGCTGCTGAAGTTGACCTGGCAGCCTGGAACTGGGAATTCAGGGTCCGGCCTAGAGCAGTGACAGGTCTGGAAGCTCAATCCATAGGTGCTGGCCTGAAGCCTGGGGCCATGGGGACCTACTCTGTGCTGGGGTTTACTGGGCAGGCCTCGTGGTGGGGTCCCAGGCAAAGTCCAGTGCTCCTTTCTCTCTCCAAACTGTGCTCCCAATGTTTGGGAGAAGACTGACACAGGTATTAGAAACTCTCCTTTGCTCCTTTTTCAATGTGTCTTTTCTTATTTCTGTGCTATCTCATTTCTAGGAATTTTCATGTGTGAATGCTTATTCAAATTGATGTTTTTGTAGAGGAAAGGGAGGGCTGGAAATTCCTATTCCACTATCTTGTTAATGTCCTTATTTACCTTTTAAAATTAAAACTAAAGGTTGTTTCAATGGCAGATTTTTACGGGAGCTTTCTGCAATAATCTCTGAAGGGATCCACCTTGGTTTGGACTGAGAACAAATTATAGGTGAGGAAGGGAGATCAACAATAGATATTTCCTCAATAGCCTTGCTTTTAAGGGAAGCAGAGAATGGGGCAGAATCAGGAGCAGGACTTGGGGCAAGAGTGGTTTCATTTATTGTTTGTTAGATTAGTTTTAAGATGGAGGATTCCCTGGGCATGTTTATGTGCTAAATACATTATTCTGATAGAGTGGAAAATTATTGATCTCTCATCATCAATCTTCATTATCAGTCACTGAGCCACTTGTTGAATCCCTTAGAAAATATGGTCGTATTATGTGAGACAATTAGAAACTAATTAAAAATTGTAAGATAAATGCAAAAAAATACTTATTTTTAAATATCTGACAAAAGTATAAGGTTTATACTTAATATGAGCTATAACTTTTTATGTTATTCATAAATATGTAAGAGAAGATGAAAACATATATGCCTATATAAATAGAAACATATAAACTAGGGGGAAAAATGAAGTAAATATATTTTAAACCACTCTTGATAATTTGTTAATGCCTTTAAGAATAAAACTGCATTAAATACCTTGCATTTTATCTTTAGCATTCTTTTAAGCAAAGGATTTGGTTTATCTTATCAACAAAAGTAACATACCCATGAAATAAACTTTAGTGGCACTCAATAAAACAGAATTTGCCTCAGGTGAAAACCTACTTTTATCATAAACAAAGTGATAGAAATGATTCAAAGCACATTGTTCCCCACACTTGGTAGTACATTACTGAAGATACTTACAAAATATTTGTGTGCTGTATTTAATGGACCATATCCAGGAACCCTTAGAGACAAACAACTTCTCTAATTCATAGGTCATTGCCCTTAAATCTGCTGGAATAAAGCAACTATACAATAGAATGATATAGACAAATATACAGAAAATTAAAATTTTAAATTTAAATAATTATGTGATGATTTTTCTTGAGGAAAAAATTAGATATTATTGTTTAATTTTAATGGGTATATTTGCATTGCATTTAAAAGCTATAATCAACCTGGCCGGGTGTGGTGGCTCATGCTTATAATCTCAGCACTCTGGGAGTTCTAGGAGGGCTGATCACTCGAGGTCAGGAGTTACAGACCAGTCTGGTCAACATGGTGAAACTCCATCTCTACTAAAAATACAAAAATTAGTTGGGTGTGGTGGCAGGCACCTGTAATCCCAGCTACTCGGTAGGCTGAGGCACAAGAATCACTCGAATGCGTGAGGTGAAGCTTGCAGTGAGCCGAGATTGTGCCACTGCACTCCAGTCTCGGTGATAAAGCAAGACTCAGACTCAAGAAAAAAAAAAAAAAAAAAAAAAGAAGCAGCAGCAGCAGCAGCTATAATTAACCTTAAAATTATGGATGATGCATGTCTTTTGATAAACTCAGGTATTCATACCAAAATATTTTAAAAATATGTTTGCTATTTTTCTTAACAGAGTGAAATGTATTTTAATGACAATGTAAAGACTATTGGATGATAACTATTAATACCAATGCAACTCATTTTCAACTTCTAAAATTGGTTCATCTCAAAAGGTTACAAAGAAATATTTATTGGATGTCTATCTCTAATTTTAGTGAATTAGAGAAATTGCTACCCTGATACTCAGATGTATAGATGTGACTTTTGCTTTACTTTTATATTTAACAATTGTTATTATCCAGACAGTATAAAATAGGGCAATTGAGACCTTAAAAGACAACTATTTTGGTCAACTTAAGCAAAAGTTCCATAATACAAGGTATTTGGATACCTGTGGTGAGTAAATAAAAAGTGAAAAATCTTTCTCTTCCCTGGAGGGGGAAGGCAAACACTTACTGATAATTACTATATGCAAGCACACTGTTAATATTTGAAAGTTGCCATATTATTTTGCAATGCTTTCTGAGGAATATTTGTAAAAAAAAATTTAAAATCTTAGTATAATTTTTGGCCCTTAATAAGACACTTGCTCAATAAGGATTTTCTGAACTTTGTTCTATAAAATTCCACTTCCATGGGACACTTACAGTAATTATGAATTATAAAACAAAAACCCACAGACATTTACCATTTATATCTTTCAACAAATTTGAGACAGTTGGAAGTAAAGGTGAAATACTTGTCGACAATGAGACTTTAAAAGGCTTTGTGTGTGTATACATATATACACGTGTATACATATATACATATATACACACATATATACATATATATACACACACGTACACACACATATATATAGATAGTTGTTGTTGTTGTTGTTGTTGTTTTGAGATGGAGTCTCACTCTGTTGCCCAGGCTGGAGTGCAGTGGCATGATCTTGGCTCACTGCAACCTCCACCTCCTGGGTTCAAGCGATTCTCCTGCCTCAGCTTCCTGAGTAGCTGTGATTACAGGTGCCCTCCACCAAGCTTGGCTAATTTTTGTATTTTTAGTAGAAATGGGGTTTCACCATGTTGGCCAGGCTGATCTCGAACTCCTGACCTCAAGTGATCCGCTCACCTCTGCCTCCCAAATTTCTGGGATTACAGGTGTGAGCCACCACAACCAGCCAAACTTTGTATATTTTTAAGAGACAAAGAGGAGTATATTTCCAATAAACAAATAATTGACATTTTCTGAAAATAAATCATATGCTTTTATTTACTCAGAATACACTCTGGATAATAGCTCTTCAAACACAATTCAGTACCAGTATTGAAATTCTCATTCAGTTTCACCAAACTTGCTTTACCCACAGTCTCTTCCACATCAGCAGCAATGCCATCTTTTCATGTCTTAGCAAAAGCAAAGTAACAAACAAAAACCTTGGTATCTTTCTTTTGTCCTTCTTTATTCTCATACCGTGTATGCTATAGAGATATCTATATTTAGAAATCCTGTGGGACCTATTTTCAAAACAAATCATAAGTCTGATCATATCACAGTTTCTCCATTGTAACACCCTATCCAGGCATTGTCATCTCTAGCCTGATTCTTGCAGTAGCCTCCCGGTTGTTGGTATAGCACATGGTTATTGCTTTGGCTTCCTGATTTACAGTACTCCCTATTTTATTTTATTTATTTATTTTTGAGACCGAGTCTTGCTCTCTTGCTCAGGTTGGAGTGCAGTAGCGTGATCTTGGCTCACTGCAACCTCTGCCTCCTGGGTTCAAGTGATTCTCCTTCCTCAGCTTCCTGAGTAGCTGGGATTAGAGGCATGCACCACCATGCCTAGCTAATTTTGGTATTTTTATTAGAGATAGTGTTTCATCGTCTTGGCCAGGTTGGTCTCGAACTCCTTACTTCAAGCGATCCACCTGCCTTGGCATCCCAAAGTGCTGGGATTACAGGGGTGAGCCACTATGCCCCACCTACTCCCTAATTATTGCAGTAGCCTCTTATTACTATGTTGTTTAGTAGGTTCCTTGTCATCGCAGAAGTCCTTGAGTATTATGGTAGCCTTCTAACTATTGTTTTTTTGTTCCCCCTATAATTGCTTCTCTTCAGTGTCTTCTGAACACTGCAGCCTCGTGATTCTGTTAAACCTTAGGTCAGGTCACATTACTGCTCTGCTGAAAAATGTTCATGTGCTCTCCATTTCACACCCAATAAAAGCCAAAGAATGTAGCATACCATTCTTCCATTGTCTGTTATTAAATTCTCATGCTCTCCTCCTCTAATCTAGCCAGACTGGCTTCCTTCATTTGCCTTTGGCACTGTAAGAATTCCTCTGCAGGCCTTGGAGTTTGCTCATTTATTGGCTTCACACGTCTAAGTAATTTACTCCCTCAGTTGTTGCCATCTGTTCTAAAATGTCTCATTCTCTATAAAGTTTCCCAGACCTTCTATAGAAATGCATCTCTCTGTCAATACTCCCGATGCTTTTTAATTTGTTTTCTCTCTTATCTCAAAAGAATGGAAGTTCCATAACAGTAGGGTTCTTGCCAATTTTATTCATTGCTAGATTCAAATTTTCTATGTTCTAAAACATAAAGACATACAGATATGTACACAATGAGTGAATCTCTATGTGTACGATTAAAGTATCAACTCCTGAATGATCTAGAAAAAAGACAAGTACATCTGTTTGACCTCATCATGGCTGGAAGACTTTGAAGAGAATTGAAATTGTTGAGACCAAGCCCATTCTAGATGACTCTGCTGGCTTGGAAGCCCCTAAGCCAAAGCTGATCTCTGATTATTTTGCAGATGCAACATCTTTCTCAACCTTCCCCACTTTGATATTTTAGCTAAATGACTCTGACTTTGAGAAATTTGCTGTAGGAGATGGCAAGGTTCTCTTGTGTGGAAGAGGTTGTCAGAAGAGGATAGTAACATATTCTATAGCCAAGACAATCTCTCTGGGTAGATAGTGGAATTGTCCTCTGGTAGGTATGTATATTTCAATATGGCAGTTTGCAGGTAATCTTCTTTGATAAATGTTCAGGTCTGAGGATAGAGGACAAGATAAGAACTATGATGGATTAGTGAGGATAATTTTCCTTTGCATTACAGGGGCTGTCACGTGAGAAAAGTTTTCATATCTCCCACATTATAAGGGCTTTGGGAAACTCCAATTCTTCAGTTTAATCAGATAAAACATAGACCCTGGGGATACAATAGTGAGGCATGTTAGAGATATTCACACCTATAGAAACAGGTACAGAGAAAGTCACACTCTGCCGAATGAGACTGTTCACTAGTAAATTACAGCAGGGTCAGGAGTAGTACCTCCTGATACAGTTAGTAGTCATAGCTAGGAACACTTTGTGGAGTAGAAAGCTAAGTTTCTGCACAGGGGAAAATACTTTTTCTCCCCAAAATATATTAGAAAGTTTGAATATTGAATATGGTAGGAAACTGACAAGTGTTACAAACAGACTACTTCATGATGCTTAATACCCGATACATAATATTTGAATTGAAGTATGTATGAGAATACATCCTCACTCCAATTGAAGGAATGATTATGATGTACTCATTTCTAAAATATCATAAATTTTTAGATCATCTTGTTCTGACAATGAAAGTAGCATAAGACACTAGTGAGTTACAGAGTTTATAAAAAGGTACATAACTGTTCTCTGTTTTTGGTTAAAAAAGCAAAATCACTTGATAAAATTAAGACTGAATTAAAGGGATAGATGTTAAGTTAATGGTGGTCATTGCAATTGTTCCAAGCTAATAAATACTCATATTTCTCCAATTTATTTAAACAACTGAAAATTTGTTGGATAATTTTTTTTACTATTGAAAATTAGTGTATTACTTCATATCCTTTGACAACTCTTGACTGATAATTTTTCAAAAGAAATTAAATAAACAAATAGAACCTTATAACTTTATAGAAATAAAATACAAATACGTAAAATGAACAGGTTTACATGAGCAATTTAGTTTTTAATTACTTAGACTATATAGATGGAATTATGCTACTTGACGTATTTCACTTTATTTCCTTACCAGATTTGTAGTTAGAACTTGTATTCTTTAATCATTGCTCATTGATTAAGCACAATCTATAGCCCTTGAACTCTGATAAATAAAACAGTCTAGTTTTACTATGTAAACATTTTACAAGAAATACAAATCTCCAAAATTATTTATGAAAATAAATTATATAGATTACTTTTGGATAAGCACACCAAGGTTTATTTATGTGGGCTTTGACATTTTAATTGTTTTTTTACCCCTTTTAGATAGGTCTCAAGAACTAATAGAAGATAAATATAGAAATTACTTTTATTATATTAGTTATATTTAAAAGACAGGAGAAGAACTAGAAAATAATCTACATAATATTTGAGACTATACATTAAATTAAATTTTATATTATTTTTTCCTTTTTGGTAAATTGACATAAAGTTTTTGGTTATTCCCAAAACTTTATGGTAATTACTCCAACCTTTTTTCCTAAATATCTTGCTGTTTCTTAGAAATCCACTGATTATTAGTATTTAATTGTATATATCATGTATATAATCATTCATGCTCCTTTCATGTATTGTGAATTTAAGATCTGAGAAATCTGTAATCAATCTCTTATAACCTCTGTAATCCTCAAGAAACAGAAGTTAAAAGAATAAAGTTTAAAGTTCTAATTTTAACTAATTATCCTTAACAAAATTAGTATAGCAATGACACAAGTTTGCCTTTAAATGTATCAACCCACAAATAATAATGTTAAGGGAGAAATGGGGATTCAATTAAAACAACCATTAAAGAGTGTGAGAATAATATGAAAATCATCGTTTTCTTTTACTTGTTTGTACTATCCTAACTAAAACTTAAAAGTAATTCAATTCCTTATGTTTTATGTGTATGAAAATCAAATTAACTATCAAAATATAAACAACTTAAATTGAGTTAAATTTTAAGATTATAAGCTTTTTTAGGGTTATTTTAATGTGCTGTTTTTATCTCAGAGCTATTGTTAATAGAATAAAGAATAGCAAATTTGTGAAAACATCAATTCATTTTTTATTCACAGTATAATTTTGTTATATTTACTATTGAAGTCAATTGTTATTTATGCCTTTCTTCAAATAAATATTTTAAATCATTTTAAATATTTTTGAAAAATTAAGATAAATTTTGATTCTTTTCAAGATTATTGTATACGCTTCTTTCCTCAGGTGCTTGTAACATCAATAAAGGGAAAATATAGTAGTAATTTTGTAGCATTTCTCTAATTTGCATATTTTGGCATTTCTAGATGCTTTCACTCATGAAGAGGAAATTGGTATAAGATAATTTTAGTGTTTGAAGATAATTTAAGATATTTTAGTTCGACTTTCTTTTTCACAGATCAGAAAATTGAGACATGGAGGCCGGGCGCGGTGGCTCAAGCCTGTAATCCCAGCACTTTGGGAGGCCGAGACGGGCGGATCACGAGGTCAGGAGATCGAGACCATCCTGGCTAACACGGTGAAACCCCGTCTCTACTAAAAAATACAAAAAACTAGCTGGGCGAGGTGGCGGGCGCCTGTAGTCCCAGGTACTCGGGAGGCTGAGGCAGGAGAATGGCGTGAACCCAGGAGGCAGAGCTTGCAGTGAGCTGAGATCCGGCCACTGCACTCCAGCCTAGGCAAGAGAGCCAGACTCCGCCTCAAAAAAAAAAAAAAAAAAAGAAAATTGAGACATGGAGACATAAAATGGTTTGACAAGTTTACATGGTAAATTAAAGGAAAATTGATAACTCAAGCAGATATGTAAAAACTTAATTTGACTTAGAAAGGAAAATATTTAATAAATACTTTAATAAATAAATCCTGTTTTTGGAATATAGCTCATGCACTTTATGCTACTTTATGTGCTTTATATGTATTCACTCAATTCTCACATTTTCACATTAATTGTAAGCTAGCAAAAAGTTATTATTATCTTCATTTATGAACATGGGTACAGAAGTGCAGAGAGATTTAGATATGTGGTCAAGACCACATAGCAGAGCTTGACTTTGAAATCAGTTTCATTTGATCTCATAACCTAAACTATTAAACACAACTCTACACATGAAGATTTCTGTACATAGAATTTATACAACTATAGTAAATTGTGTCCTTGTGCAATTTTGTTTTCTCTCTATGATATGGTTTGACTGTGTTCCAGCCCAAAATCTCATCTTGAATTGTAATTCAAATTGTAGTCCCCATGTGTTGTGGGTGAGACCTCATGGGAGGTGATTAGATCATAGGGGCAGTTTCCCCATGCTGTTCTCATAATTGTGAGTAAGTTCTCATGAGTTCTAACAGCTTTATAAGGGGATTTTTCTCCCTTCTCTCATCCTTCTTCCTGCCACCATGTAAAGAAGGACGTGTTTGCTTCCCCTTCTGCCATGATTGTAAGTTTCCTAAGGCTTCACCAATCCTGCAGAGAACTGTGAGTCAATTAAACCTTTTTACTTTATAAGCAAGCCAATCTCGGGTATGTCCATACAGCAATGTGAGAATGGACTAATGCACTCTATAATCTCTGCCAAGTCTCTTTGTCAACACCTACTTTCTCCAAACTATAATATTTATATTCTTCTTCTTTCTAATATTTCTTCAACTTCCCATCCTGTTCAAGCCCTGGATATTCCTAGATCATTAAATCTTGGAATTGGATGGGACCTTGGGGTCTGCTCTAATGCTTTCACGTTGCATGTGAGGAAATTGAAACCTAGCACTTAAAATTACTTGCCTTAGGCCATAGAACTGTAGGTGATAGGACTACAAATAAAACCACATCTTCTAAAAGGTATATTCTTCTTTCTCTTCACATAATGTTTATTTTGCAATGGTAAAAGCATGTAAATCTAAAACTGGATAAGAATAGTACTTGAAGGAACAACATTTTTTTAACTTCTTTTCAAAAAATGAATTATTAACAAACTTGAAATTACAGGCAGAAAGAGTAACCTCCTAAAATATTGGTTGCCCTCTTATAATGTAAACAATAATAACAAATACACTAGTATGAGTCAAAGCAGTAAGTAATAGCAGGTTTATAAACTATTTCAAATATTAGAGACTTAATGTCATAAATCATTATTTCTCCCTCAATTTGCAAGTGGATGATGGTTGCATAACTGTACCGGACAGAGCTCTTCAGTGGCAATTGAGGGCATAAAGCTTATTGTTTCATGCTGCCCCTTGCTCTCCTCTGGACTCTTTAGAATCCTGTTCTTGATTTTCTGCATTCATCCAGCTAGTGTGCAAAAGCAGAGATAAGGAGGATCCTGGAATTTGTTTTATGACAAGGTTTAGGTTGATGCACATGATTTCTGACCACATTACATTTAGCCAGACTCCAGTTACATGACTCCCACATAATTATAAGGAAGAATAAAAAGATAATCTTGCAGTGCCTCCAGATGTAGAAAGTAAAATTGGTGAACATACTGGTATTACAGACCTCAAATTTAACTCTATTTAGGTACACCCTAAAGTGGAATAATATTCTGATACTTAAGGTTGTGCTTTTGATGTATCAAATGAATCCAAACAAAATTAATGAAATTATAGGACTTTCAAAAATGAATTTATAAAGCCTGTAAAATATAGCTTATCTAGATACATATTAGCTTTTGGTTCATACAATTTACTCAGTTATGCATAGCCAAATAATTCTATGCCAGCCAATTCATAACTGACATTCATATTGCAGATGCTGTATCTAATATCTGTGATGTGAACCCTTGGTATATTTTACTACATATGGCTAAGACCACAATTTGAAGTGAGAAAAACTGCAATCTTTTTCTTCCCTTCTTGAGGACATAGTCAATTCTTGTGTGTTCTCAAACATTCATAAAACTTAAATATCACCTGTTTGCCTTCAGAACCAATTAAAAGTGGAAATTATTCCTATCACTAAAGCATTCTTCTAGTTAAAGTGAACTCAATGTAGCCGATTTTTGGCATCAGAAGTTTTCTATAAAAACTTGCTATTTAAGGTACAAAACATTTTGTACCTTATTTATATGCCTTAATTAGTCATTTGTTGTAACAAATAATTTGCAATTGTAAGATATCAAAACCATGGAAAACAAGACAATACTACAGACCTACTAGAATATTTACCTGGCTTATAATGCATCCTATTTGTGTGAAAATGGCCCTTACTCATAGTACTGAACCCCTTTAAATCACATGTCATTGTATGCCTTTGACCACTGACTACAGCTGACTTGGCAATGACAGACAGTGGACACAATTTGAACCAATTAGAATCTATCTCCTAAAAACATGAGGTGATTTATAGACTTAAGACGTAAGTTTTTTATTTTGTTTTTTAATTGTTGTTGTTGTGTGGTTAAAGGTTTATAGCTTGAGCATATAAATTCTGAAAATGTGGATTATCCATGTTGTGCCCTATGAGTTAAGTTACTCAGAATATGAATCCACATAAAGAAATAGACATGAAGTTGATTTACAGGGAAAAACCTAAGATGTGTGAATATCCCTGGTTACTTTGTCCAGTGAATTAGTCTTGTTTCTGTCCAACATTGGGGTCTATAACATTCCCCTGTGGATAAATTACCTTATATTTATTGTTTAAACTTGGTCAAGGAGGTTTATTTATTTAGGATCAAAAGATATTTAACTGTAACAATTTTACTTCAAAACAACTCTCAGAAACAGGCAAGTTTATTACATGAAGAAGTATGTTCATTTAAGGTTACACACATTCTTTAATTTGTTTTGAACAATAAACACAATGAAGAGAATTAGCTCATGTTAACTGGAACAACATAAGCAGAAATGATGTTCGTCTTCAAAACTCTAAATCAAACACATTTTGAACTTCCAAGCAATGACAGTTTGAATATCACCAACACTGAAGTGACTTGCCTAAAATACTATATACATTTATACACTTTATAATATATTATATATACACACACACATATATGTAATCTGTTTTCTAAATGATTTCCACATATTTATTTCCCTAGCTTCCTACTGAGAATTGAGAATACGTATACGAAATGTATTGCCCAGAAGGCTTAACGCTGTTGGAGAATTGGCCTGTAGAATTCATTAGGGGAAAACCTATTTTAGCTCATCCTGAATGAATCTTAGTACTAATGAAAAAACTTCTGGTCTCAAGGTGCAGAACTGTAATTTTCTCTTCGTTATGAGCTATAATTGGTGAATGTGTTAATATTTGTGACTCTCAAAGAAAGGTACTATCACTTGTTATTACCTTGGCAAATATATGTAACAACGACACTCTCTTTATTCACTGGCAGGTTATGACATTTCAGTGTCATGGTTTGTTTGAAAGAAATGGGATATCATTCTTAGTTATAAATGTTAATGTTCGCCTAGTAACAGGATGATGGCAGTAAATACTTCCCAAGGACAAAATTACAGCTGCCTATTCGTTTATCAGAGAGATGATTTTCTGTAAAGTGAACCTCTACACCATAGGTAGCATAGAATGCAATTAATTAATTCTTACACTTAAAATAAACACACTTTGTTAAAGAAATTAATAATGCCAGGCAGGAAAGCCTATTATCATTTCTGAATGATATATTGGCTTTTAATAAAGACCAAACCATTAACAACAACAACAACAAAAAACCGAATATAAAGAAAAAAAAACAATTATTTTGCCAAATTAATAGTGCATTTCTCCTTCCCTAATTTTTCTTAAGTAAAGAATGTCAGATTTCCAGTTAAATGCATTTCATTTAAACATTTTACTGACTGTCACAACTTGCTCCTACTAGCAATAAAGGTTGTATTAGCTGAATAATAGTTCAGATGCTTTATGGTGTTCTCTAATAAAGTCCTATCCTTAACCTTGCCCTTCTCCCTGCTAGTCTTTCCTCATTCAAAGGAAAGAAACTGACTTTTTACAAAACTTGAGGAAATAATGGAAAGCTCTAGTTTTTAGGCTTTTTCTCCTTTTTTTCCTTCCTTCCTTCCTTCCTGCCTGCCTGCCTGCCTTCCTGCCTTTCTTTCATCCTTCTTTCCTTTCTTTCCTCCTTTGTTTTCAACTGGATAATCTCTCCTTGATGATCTAAGCTAAATTTAAACAAAATTCTATACCCTTGGTGCTGGCCCTGAAGGCTGCCTTCAAGACATTAAAACATGATCCTATCTGTTCCCTTCACTATACTAAAAGTTAAAACATTCAAGGTAATCAGCAATAAATGATGCAATGTTTAATTCTAGTGTTTATCTTCACTGAATCCAGATATATCCACAAGTTATGGTTTGCTAATCCTCAGTTGAAAAATCCAGGCAAAGGTGATATTGTAAAAATAAAATTAAGCACCATCCCTTGAAAGATTTACCTTTGCAGGAAAACAGAGATTATATTTTTCCTGTTTACCACCTTGGCAATACCAAGCCTCAGATGAAAAAGAAAATAAAACTCTAAGGATAAAATATAAATTGTCTGTGCATGCAAGTATGTACAATCGAAGACAAGTGTTTGCTTGTTTTTAGTATCTACATGATGCTCTTTTGCATATTTCCACAACGTGCTCCTCACTTCCTTGATTGATTTAACTAGAAATTAGAAAGTTTATGGAAGTCAATATTAAGGAGTCAACTTGAGCCATAAAGTTTTCATCCTCATAAATTCTACAGTATGTTCTCTATATGAGACAGATTTATCTTTCTGGTTGTCATCTTGTTACTTTTAAAGTGTAAGCACATACATTTGCAATATATCATGTAGTAAAATTGGATTGCTTGTATTTCATGTTAATAGCTGGACAAAAGGGTCCAGTAATTACACACATATCTGGAAACTGAGTGTTTTCAACAGGAAAGAGAACACTTTCTGTAGAAAAAGAGCATCTTCCTTGTAGTCCAAACATTTCTATCTTTATCTTGGCTTGACCATTATATTGTTCTACAAGAAATGGGCCAACTGTTTGGGGCATAATTTGTCTGCTCTGATAAATGTAGAAAATGATCAGAGAAATTTCCTAGTTCCAACTCTGTTTAAGCACGATTATTATTTTTAAAATTCATCAAAGTTATGCATGTTCATATGTTAAGAGTAAAAAAAAACATAAACATTGCCACCAGAAAGTGGAAGTCGCTTTATGCCTACTCTCAGAAGTTATTATTTCTGTATTTCCTTTAAGTTATTTATGTGTTTTCCTCTATGTCTGTAAATAACAGTGATTATTTTGATTTTTCAAAGAAGAGCATAAGCAATTGACTCCCTAGTGTGAAATAATGAGACCTGCCTCTCCTATTTTCTCCAGATCTATTATTGACTGTACTATTTATGAGTATTCTTTTCTGAAAAATATTTTTTCAATATGAAATAGTTGTTGTTTTGTACCATTTGTTTAAATTTCTATTCATTTATTACTAATTTATCATCACACCCTCCAAAATATGTATTTGTGTTTATATGTCTCTTGAGTGAACTGTGTGTGTGAAAAAAATACATATTTTTAGATATGTATAGAAGCTAGAGGATTTAAGTATCACGTAGAGGGTATTTTTCAGAGGAATCTATCAAAGTCTAGAAGAAAGGACCTAATGATATTGACCCGGGAGTTCCCTAGATTCAGTCAACCAGACTAAAATTGAGTAAAGCCAATAGTCATCTCTTTTTATATATACATATGTATACATACATCTATGTCTTTGTGTATACAGACACTTGCATATATACATGCATATATGTGTGTTTTCAAATATAACTGTATATTTTTTACTCCCTCAAAAATAAAACCAATGTACTTTTCTATTTGCTAGGGAAAAGATGCTTACCTAGAGAAAAGGAAATGCAATGTTGCTTCTTAAAAAGACTTTTAAACAACTCTCTTGTTTGTTAACGTCACCTCCTCTCCTATTTCAACATTCTTGATGTTTATAGTTCTTAAGATTTTGGACCATTCCGTAATTTATATAATACTGATTTGCCCCTCCGAATTGAACTAGCCTATCTTCCTGTAACGAGTTAGTACTATTATATCTGCTTATGGCTATGTTCCAAAATTTGACTTCTGTTTCTTCTTTCTTTTCTCTTATTTTTTTATTTTTTTTTGGGGGGTGGGGGTGAGCAGGGAGGTTCATGCCATTTATCTTTTACCTTCACTGTGAAGAAATAGAAACTCTTCTGTATAACTCATCATGTTTTTAAATTGAAAGCAACATACAGATTTTAGCATAAGAATGTTTCATGATGTCACCAAATTCACAACTAGAAGCCAGATTTTTATAAGTTTATGAATCATTAGGCTAAAAAGAAATGATTATGTAAATATATGCAGAAAAAGCATTTGACCAAATTTAACATTCATTCATGATTAAAAAAACACTCTCAGTGTATAGTAGGAACAGAGGATAACCTCAAACTGATAAAGAATATCTACAAAACATCTACGATTAACATCATTCTTACTGAGAAGAAATGAAGCATTCCCATCAAGACCAGGAAGAAGGCATGGATATTCTCTATTGCCATTCATTTTAAACATCATACTGGAGGTCCTAGCTAATGCACTAAGAAAAGGAAGTAGAAGGTATATAGTTTAGGAAGGAAGAAATAAAACAGTATTTGATAGCAGGTGACATGATGATCTGTATGAGAAATTAAAAAAACAACTTCTGAAATTAATGTTATTTTAGCAATTTTGTAGAACACAAGGTTAATACAGAAAAGTCAATCACTTTCCTATTTACAAGCAATGAACAAGTAGAATTTTAATTTAATAGCAAAATACTATTTATATTAGCACCAAAAATGAAATACTTAGATAAAAATCTAACAAAATATAAATAAAATCCAAATGAGGACAACCACAAAATTCTGATGTAAAAAACAAATAAAACATAAATGAAAAGATACTCTCTGTTAATAGATAGAAAGACTCTATGTTAATAAATAATAAGACTCTATATTGTTAAAATGTCAGCTTTTTCCAACTTGATATCTAGACTCAATAAAATCACAATTAAAATACCAGCAAACTAGTTTGTGGATATTGACAAAATGATTCTAAATACCAATAGCCAATATAATATTGAGGATGAAGAACAAAGTTGAAAGACTGACACTACCCAACATCAAAAATTACAAAGAAGCTGCAGTAATCAAGGCAGTGTGGTACTAGAGAAAGAAAAGACAAATAGATTAATGAAATAAAATAGGGATATTAGAAGTAAACTCAATAAATATAATCAACCAACATTTGACAAAGGAACACAAATAATAAAACAGAGCAAAGATTGTTTTTTCAACAAACGGTGCTGGTAGAATTGGACATCCTTATACAAAAACAAAATAAATATATAGACGGACCCAGACCTTATACCCTTCAGAAAAAGTAACTCATAATGGATCACAGACCAAATATAAAATGTAAAACTATAAAACTCTTAGATGATAACATTGGAGAAAAACAAGATACTCATAAATTTGATAATAACTTTTAATATACATTATCAAAGGCAGATCTATTTTAAAAAATTGACACACTGGACTTTATTAAAATTAAAACCTTCTGCTCTGTGAAATACAATGTCAAGAGAGTAAAATGGTAAGCCACAGACTGGGAGAACATATTTGCAAGACACATCTAACAAAACATTGTTACACAAAATATACAGAGCACATTTAAAACTCAAAAATAAGAAAATAACAACTCCATTTAAAAATGAGTCCAGGACTTTAACAGACCCCTAACAAAATAAGCTATACAGAGAGAAAACAGGCCATATGATTTCACTCTTGCCTGAAGGTTGTCACATACTAATTTTTGTATATTGATTTTGTATCCTGAATCTTTACTAAAGTTGTTTGTCAGTTCTAGGAGATTTTTGGCAGAGTCTTTGGCACTTTCTAGGTATAGAATCATCTTGTCAGTGAAGAAAGATAGTTTGGATTTTTCTTGTCCTATTTGGATGCCTTTTATAGCTTTTCCTTGACTGATTGCTCAGGCTAAGCCTTCCAGTGCTATGATGAATTGTAGTCTTGACTGTAAGCATTCTTGTCTTGTTCTAGTTCTCAAGGGGAATGGTTTGAGGTTTTTGCCATTCAATATGATGGCTGTGGGTTTGTCATAGATGGCTTTTATTATTTAGATATATGTTACTTCAATGCCTAGTCTGTTAAGGGTTTTTTTCATTAAGGATGTTGGATTTTCTCAGAAGATTTTGGCCTCTATTGAGATGATCATATGGCTTCTGCTTTTAATTCTACCTACCTGGTGAATCACATTTATTGATTTACATATGTGGAACCAGCCTTGCATCCCAGGAATAAATCTGCTTGATCATGTTGTATTAACTTTTTGGTGTGCTGCTGCATTTTGCTAATATATTGTTGAAAAATTTTGTGTCTATGTTCATGAGGAATATTGGCCCGAATTTTCCTTTGCTCATTGTGTGTCTGCCAGATTTTGGTATCAGGCTGATGCAGACTTTATAGAATGAGTCAGGAAGGGGCCCTTCCTCCTCAGTTTTTTGGAGTAGTTTCAGTAGAATTGGTATCAGTTCTTATTTGTACACTTGATAGAAATCAGCTGTGAATCTAGCTAGTCCAGGGCTTTGTTGTTGGTGGTGGTGGTGGTGGTAGGTTTTTTAAATTACTAATTCAATTTCAAAAGTTGATATTGGTCTATTCAGGGTTTCAATCTCTTCCTGATTCAATCTTGAGAGATTGTATGCTTCAAGAAATTTATCCATTTCCCCTAGATTTTCTAATTTGTGTGCATAGAATTGGTCATAGTAGTCTCTGAGGATCTTCTGTGTTTTGATGGGACCTTACAACAGCCACACATAAAAAATGCAATACCTAGGAATACAGCTAACCAAGGAAGTAAACTATCTCTATAAGGAGAACTACAAAGCATTACTAAGAGAAATCAGAGATGGTAAGCCTTCCATGCTCATGGATTGAAAGAATCAATAGTATTAAAATGGTTATACTGCCCAAAGCAATTTACAGATCCAATGTTATTTCTAGCAAATCGCCAATGCCATTATTCACAGAAATAGAAAAAAGCTATTCAAAAATTCATGTGAAAGCAAAAAAGAGCCTGAATACCCAACACAACCCTAAGCAAAAAGAACAAAGCTGGAAGCATCACACTACCCACTTCAAACTATACCATAAAGCCACAGTAACCAAAACAGCCTGATACTAGTATGAAAATAGACACGTAGACCAATAGAACATAATAGAAAACTCAGAATTAAAGCCACACATCTATAATCATGATCTCAATAAGGCTGACCAAAACAAGCAATGGGAAAAGGAATCCTTACTCAACAAATTATTTTTGGATAACTGGCTAGGCATATGCAGAAGAATAAAACTGGACTCCTTCCTTCTACCACGTACAAAAATTAACTCAGAATGAATTAATGATTTAAATGTAATACCTCAGACTATAAAAATCCTGGAAGACAACCTAGGAAACACCTTTCTCGACATTGGGATTGGCAAATAATTTTTGGTTAAGTCCCCAAAGGCAATTGCAACAAAAAAACAAATAGACAGCAGGACGTAAGTAAACTAAATAAATTCTAAACAGCAAAAGAAACCATCAACAGAACAACCTACAAAATGGGAGAAAATATTTGCAAACTATGCATCTAACAAATGCCTAATATACAGAATCTACAGAAAACTTGAACAAATCAACAAGCAAAAAACAAATAACCACATTAAAAACTGGTAAATAAAATGAACACACAATTCTCACAAGAAGACATATAAGTGGCCAACAAACATATGAAAATATGCTCAGCATCACTAATCATCAGAGAAACACAAATGGAAATTACAACGACATACCATTTCACATCAGTAAGAATCGCCATTATTAAAAGGTCGAAAACCATCAGATGCTGCCAAGGCTGTGGAGACAAGTGAATGTTTATGTACTGTTGGTGGTGATGTAAATTAGTCCTGCCTATGTGGAAAGTAGTCTGGATATTTTTCAAAGAACTTAAAACATACTTATTGTTTGACCCAGCAATACCATTACTGGGTATACACTCAAAGGAAAATAAATCATTCTACCAAAAAGACATATGCACTCATATGTTCATTGCTGTGCTATTCACAATAGCAATGACATAGTGTCAACCCAGATACCCATCAATGGTAGATTGGATAACGAAATTGTAGTACCTATATGCCATGGAATATTATGCAGTCATAAAACAGAATGATATCATGTCTTTTTAGCAACAGTAATAGAGCTGGAACCCATAATCTTACACAGGAACAGAAAGCCATAAACTAACACAGGAAGCCATAATCTAACAGCTAGAAGTTATTATCTAACACAGGAACTTAAAGACAAATAGTATGTGTTTTCACATGTAAGTAGAAGCTACAATTGAGCACGTATGGATATAAATGTGAAAACAATACAGACTACAAACTACTAGGACTGCAATAGTTCTGTGTATTATAAGCTAAATGCAAACAGATCATAATTTTTTGTGTGATAACTTCCTTACCCATATAAGTTTCTCCTTATAAAACGTATCTTTTGGAATGCATTCTACCATTTCACCATTAAGTAGCAACCAACAGATGATGTTTTCTTTTTTTGTTTTGTTTTGTTTTCTTAATAGAACACTATAATACGTGTGTATATATAGTATAGGCCCATGTTTTAGGCCTCTTTAAGCTGACTTAAAATTATCTGATAGATTGCTATAACTCCTTATATTTGAAAATTGCAAGAATGTTTTCTTCTATGCAGTAGCACAAAAGATTGGTAGTAGTGGTTGTAAAAATTGCACTTCCAAAAACAGCATTCATTTATTCCTTCCGTTTAGCAATCCGCTCTTCTTATGATCTCATCTTATACATCGTCTCTATTTAAAATTGCAACTATAAATTCTAAATTCTACATTTCTCTTTACCCTTATTGCTTATCATTACTCCAGCCTAATATCCTGATTTCTTCTTCTCAGTTCATAATGTGGCTTCAAATTCTATCAACAAATTTCATTAGTAATTTAGTTTAAAACAATTTGGTTGGTATAGAACACAGTAAAATTAACCTTTACTGACCACTCAATGTACTGTGTAAAGAGTGCTCGCACAAATTTGTTTTTTCTTTTTTTTACTTATTTAAAGAAAACACCAATCCATTAAAAACAAATAGTAACAAACTCCAAATATCCCTAAAGGCTTGTGCATTTATTGGAGAAAGTTAAAGAGTTCCTGGAAAATAGATTAGAGGTCAAATAGAATACTGCAGAAAATAAAATCACCTAGAGGAAACTAGGATGAGGAGGTCAGTTGATTTAACCTATTGTGTTGATCTGGACTTCTGGGAAAGGGGAATGGCCTCCAGTGAAAATCTGCACACATGTTCATAAAGATTAAACCTGAAACTCGCATAATCTCATTCCATGGCTTCCATTTCATCTTAATATTTCAGTAGATTAACTTCCTTTGAACCATATTTTGTCCTTATATAATATTGTTTTCATAATTTGCTGCTGTAGGATTTTATGGTTTTAAATATCAATAAATATTCCAATTGTTAAATAGTGCTAAAGTGTGGTAATCTGAAAAATGCTGACCATAAATATTAAAATGTTTATAAGAGAAATGGACTTCTAAAAACCACACACAATACACACAATACAAAACTCACACTCATACCAAGAAACAAACAAATTATTTCTATAGTAATATTGTTCTTTTCAATGTACAGAAAATTTTCCAAGAAATTAAAAATACAAAATGTTAGGTCTATAGACCAATTACACAAGTACATAAGTCTGTAGATCAATTACACAAGTATATTCAAATCTAAATATAGTTATAATATGCTAATATATTAATATCAATGAAAATATTATTCTAATATTTGTGAAACTATCAGACAAAAACAGCAAAGTAAATACAGTATTTTCTTTTAATTTATTGCCATTGCTTTATGCAAAACATTTTCTAAGAAGGGTAGAGGCTGTTTATGAAATTGTGAAGAATATTAGTTATCCTTTCAGGTACTTTAGGTATTGATAACACAATGATTTATTAGGTAGACTTAGTTTTGCTTCAAACTCACTTTGTTTCCCTTCTCTTTGAAATGGATATAATCTTTAACCATTCAAAAAACTGCCTTACGAACAGAAATGCAAGTGGCAAAGGAACTTTTCTTGTAGAACCTAGACAAAAACTAAAAAAAAAAAAACATGAAATGTGATTTTGAAATATTTAAGACAATTGTTAGAGAAACATTGTTAAATTTCACATTATTCAGTAATCTTGTATGATAAAGTAGGTAGCTTTTTCATAAATAATTATGCTCAGTTTCCTGTTTGATGACACAGTTTTAATTTCATATATTCTTTTGTATTTCACAATATGCTTCTTGTGTGTAATAGAAACCAGATTCGATAGTTAAATATCTATCTGACTTCATATGCACTTATTTCAATGGACTTCAACTTATTTGGCCCTAAAATAGCTTTTCATTGTTTTTCCCTTAGTATAAAACACCTCATTCCTCTGTATTCCTCTGTTTCTATTGGCATTGTTACTAAACAAAAGGAGAAATTATCTACAGGCACATAATTCCTAAGATCCCACCTCTTCTACAACTCCTATCTCTGTTACTTCAATTTCAATATCCACAAAATGACATGTTATTTTTTCAATCATACATGTAAAAATTATTTACAAATCTTCAAAATAAATTTCAATTTAAAAAAAGTATGTACACAAAATATTTTACCCAATGAACAAGATATTTGGAATTGTTAAAATTATTAGTTATAGACTAAGCAAATATATTATATTTTAACCTGCCTTAAATCTTTCATCTCTTCTATATACATTCATGTAATATTAAACATACATACATACAAAAAATCTTTTATTGGAGTGTTATTTATAGTAGTCAGTATAATGGTCGTCCAGCGATATCTACATTCTAATCCCTGGAGCATGTGAATATGCTACTTTTCATGATAAAGAAGTATTAATGTAACAGATGGAATTAAAATTGCTAGTCAATTAACCTTAAAATATGGAGATTATATTGAATTATCTGAAAAAATAGAATGTAATCACAAAGATTCTTAAATGTGGAGGAAAGGGGCAGAAGAAGAAATTAGGGTGATGCAATGTGAGTAGAACTCAACCTGCTGTAGTTGGGCTTTGAAGATGGATGAAGAAAGTTAATGAGCTAAGGAATATGGCAGCTTCTGGAAGCTGAAAAGGGGAAAAAAATGGATTCACCCCTACAGCCTCCAGAAAAAAATGCAACCTTTCTGATGCTTTAATTTTAACCTAGGGAGATGCTTTTCAGATCTCTTTCCTTCAAAAATGAAAGTAATAAATTTGTGTTAAGTCACTAAATTTGTGGCAATTTGTTACAACAACTATTGAAGACTAATACACTATCTCTAGTTAATAGGGGAGGAACTCACTAAACATAACAAGAAATTAGACAGGTTATAGTTGAACAAAACTGTTTAAATTAAAACCACAATATTTCACATAAAATCATATCAATGAGTATTAGAGTTTCTATATCTTTTATCTTTCTCATTGCACTCTGAAGACCAAATATGTCAGTTATGGTTCATAGTTGCAAACAGAAATAGACTTGAAGGTTTTTAGCAGAATATTTTTTTTTTGAAGGACATTGGATGACTCATGAATAGTCTTAGAAAATATACAGAAATTAACAGAAGTGAGGCAGTGTGAGGATCAAAAATCATACCAAAAGGCACCCAACTTTTGATATCACTTCTGTCACAGATGGATTGCCAAGTCCACTCTTCCAGCTCCTCCTTGATATGTCTCACAGTCCCTGCCACTATGAGTTTTCTCACTTGCTCCTGAGTCATTGAGATGTTCAGTATGCAAAGTCCTGCCCAGGTGTAAATATCTGGAAGATCAAAACTAATACATGTACTCACATCTTAGATTCCAGGATTGTGGAGAAAAAAATAACTGATTTGATGTCACTTCTTTGGAAGTAGGTTGGTCCCTGTCTTTTGTCAAGACTTACAGAATGAGAGCTCCTCACATAACAAGAGTCTGTATGCTAAATATCTTATAAGTACTTAAATTTAATATTAAATATATTTATGTATTTTATAATTATTGTCATTCCATGGTAGAGATGAAGAAGCTGAGGTTCAGATTAATGTTAAGTAATTTGCCTAAAGCCATTTAAGTAGTAATCAGAAACAAAGGCAATCTTCAGGTGCTGGATTCTCATTTGCTGCAAGCATGGTGCCTAAAATTCGGCATATATGTAATGTATTGGAGTAGGAAAATGAATATTTAAAAATTATAATGATAATTAAGGGTAAACATTGGCTTCATTACAACACACATTTTAATTTCAATGTTAAATTGTAATTTAATTTTAATCTTACATTTTAAGTACACTGTGCTACTTCCTTTAGTGGGTACATTTTCACTCATAGTGTTGAGATGATCAAAAATACTAGAACTCCGTAATTATAATAACTAATTGAACTTTTGTAACCGTAAGTCCTGACCTGCCTATGCTAAAAAAAAAAAAAAAAAAAAAAAAAAAAAAAAAAAAAAAAAAAACCTTTTCAGTAGAAGGTAAATATTTCCTGTTTACTTAAAGTTCACTTGTCTACCAAGGCTGCATTCTCTCTCTGCATTTGTTTCCAGGCTCTGGGTATAAAGGACGAGGATCATTTTCCATGTGGTGCCTGAGTTTGAGTGTGAGGGTACCATGCAACTTCATGTCTGATTTTGATTGATTATTCTGGGTCCTTATGGCCTCCAAGGGTTCACTACCCAGATTTAACATATTAAAGCTAACACAGAAAAAAAAAAAAAAAAAACTATGCAAAGAAATTGCATAGTTAAAACATAATCTATTTTATGTATTTTATATAGCATATATAGAAAAATGAATTATCTCCACTTTGTAGTCTGTAATAATTTTCAAAATGTATGCTTTGTTTAGAAATAATAAACTGACTTCTGATAACCTGCATTAGATTCTATTACAAAGAAATATGCATTTTATAATATATTTTATTATGCATCTGTCAAATTTGCTTTCTTAAGCATATATAATACTGATTGTAGCCATGTAAAACTTACTGAAGCTAAAATACTTTCACATAGAGCACTTTTAGTTAATCAGTCTTTCAGAACTCCTAAAACAAGTGCTTCTATAAAACTGCATCACATTTAAATGCTGATTCCATCATATACACTTCACACTCTTTGTTGCCTGTGAAGATTGATTGGCTTCTGTTGCAGTACAAAATGAAATTCAAATGTATAATTTAAATAAATGTAGCTTCCCTTACAGTGCTTCTGTTTGAAATGAGAGCCTCCACCCTTGTCCATAAAATCTTCCCTAAAGATAAGTCTGTATTTCTCTGCTTACTGGTGGGCATCAAAATGAAGGCATTAGAAATGAAAAACTAATCTTAACAATTCTGGCATGACCCTCAGGTGACATTTAGAAAACAGGAAATCCTCGATGAAAACAATCACAAAGACTAACCTTTGGCTTTAATGGCACCCAATTTCAGTAAAGTAAACTTCTCAGGATGAGTTCACTTGGCTGTACTGCCTGTAAGATCAATGAAATAGCAGATTATCCAGCCAATCCTCAGACCTTTGAAAGAATTTTACTACACGGAATAGTTACACAGAATGTTGAGGGTTGTAATTCACAACAAGAACAAAAATATAACCTCACTGGGGGGACAGGATTATTTCTTATATCTTGTTTACAGGGAAGGCAGTTTGGACACTTGGAGGAGAGAGAGTGTGAAGACTTGACCAAAAGTCATATGGGAATGGATTGTCATAAACAGGAGCTCAGATTTTTGTGCTGACTGATATGACCAGAAATAGGAAAAGGAAAGGGAGAATGCTTTTAGTTCTGGAAATCTTTAAGGCAGTAAATATTGCTGGTGGGTGCGTGTGTGTGTGTGTGTTCGTGTGTGTGTGTTGTTTGTGTGCGTCTACGTATTTATGCATGGAGAGGTACTAGGTGCACATGAAATTCTGTGGTTCCCCTTCTACCATTGCTTATGCCAGTCTGGGGAAAACTGTCTTTTCTTATGCATGCTTGAATTTTAATTCAAAATTATAGATAGCTTTTATGAAAGACACAGTTTTGTGATCCCAAAATAGTAAAGAATCCATGGATGATTTCACACCAACTCCCGATTTCTTTGTTTCTACCAGTATAGCTAACACTTATGAATAAAAGCTAAAATGCGTGGTACCAAGACATGGATCATTTCATAATACAGTAGTCACAGATTAAATAAATTTTCATAACAATTCATAGAATTTGATTTACAAACTGTCTTTCTTCTACATTGCCATATTGGAAACTAGATTTCCAAACTACGATGTACATATGGAATTTAATACACTCATGCATATAATGGAACTTGGAAAATATAATACCATGACTATTACAGATGGACTCATTCAGATTGTATATAATGAGTCCTGTGTTAGAAATGCCGTATTGTGACCTTGCAATATTTGATTGCAATTACTTTAGTCCACTGGCCTATATAGGAAACTGCCTTTTCTGCTATAATCTTACATGTCAGTAAAATTCTGGTCATAGAGACATATTCTCCTTACTGATAAAACAAAGTGAGGATATAGCATCGATATTTTAAAAATTAAAAAAATAACACCTATATGTCTGGTTAAACGTAAATTATCATGTATGTCTCTCTTTTTGACAAGAGTTCCTTTCATTCGTAAGTATATGTAGCGATAAAATATAAAAACATGGTACATAATTTTTAAAAAAGGTTAATGCAGGAATTTACCATTCTTGAAAATCACACAAAAAGGCAGCATTTAAGTTTATTTATTTGATGAACAAAAGGATATGGTTTTCTCCCAGTTACGGTTAATAACTTATTTCTGTATGTAGAAATGCAGATTTAATATAAGCAGTAATAGAAACAAATGTAATTATTATTTATTCTGGAGACACTGAATATTGTGTTTCTAACTTAAATTAGTTCTAATTTCAGTTAGGTAATACCAACAAAATATATCTTAAAAATTCCATAGTCTTAAGATTATACACACACACTACATAATATATATACATATACGTACAGCCAACACATACATGTGTATGTTTTATATATGTGATCAACTACATTTAAATAATGCTTATTATTTGGTAGGCACTGTGATAAGATCTTTACATGCATTAACTAACAAAAAAGCAGCAAAGTAGCTAGTATTGATTTATTCTTTTAGAAAAGGAAACTGTGGTTTAGCTTACTTCACCCAACCGGAAATCATGGGAGTTAGTTTCTAAATGCATGTTTGGTTAATACATTTGTCGTAATAAACATTCAGACATCTTTATTGTCTATGATTCTCCATTTCATCATCCATAAATCCACCTTTTTTTCCTCCTAATTTCATACACTTAGCTGTAGTTCATAAGACAGGAATTTTAGCAAGAAGATAAGGACAAGAAAATAGCTTATAGTGATTTAAAGAGGAGATGAAAAATGTGGTGTGGAGGCACCTTGTACACATAAGAATATGAAGAGTTTGTAGACATTAGGGCTTGAGTTTTATCTACAATGAAAGAGTCAATAGACAGAAAGAAAGGAAAACCCATGATAAAGAAAATTTTCTAATCAAAAACCTACTGTGGTAAAATGGTAAGATAAGTGATTTTAAAAAATGGTAAAATAATTCACCTGCAAAAGTCTAGGGAGAAAGTAGACAAGAGAAGATGTATCAGAATTACAAGACAGATGTAAGGTATCAAAAAAATTAGGCAGAAAATAGGGAAGTTGAGTAAACATAAATCATTACTTTGCACCCAAAAATAAATCAGGAACTAAAGTTGTATGCTAAAGTAAAAGACTTGGAGTAGGTTTTTAAGGGTGGTGATAAAAGGTTTGAATTAGGTACTAATGTGGAAACTATGCAGCTTATAAGAATAAATAGAAATGATTGGCAAACATCACTGGGCCATTTAGAGGCACTTTAAATTTATATTAAATATTTCACTTTCTAAGAGATTAATTCTTTTAATCAACCTTCATATCTTCCTCAGTGACATGCATAGAGAATTGTCAAAATGCTGAGTGACTTTTAATTTTCCAATTAGATCTTCATAATTACATGAACAGAAAACTTTTTTTTTGTTTGCAGTAAAATGCATTTTAAATATTACATATAATCTTGTCATTTACCTAGACCTGCCAACTGTGTGCTTGCATAGATAAAGAGGATTTTTTTTAAGTTGTAGATATTTTTAAATTAACAAAACTCTAAGTACTCTTCAAACAAAGCCCATGTTTTGCAACGACATAACTAATTCAAATAATTTTTAAATAAAACAGAAAATCTCTGCACATTATATTTTAAAGGGAAAAAACACTCTTTTCCAAAATATGTCAAGATTTTCTACAACTTTGTTATAGTCAGAGAAATAACTTGCTATCCATTTGCTCCATATATGAACTTTGTTATAATTTTAAAAATTAAAATTAGTAAAAATTTAAATATACTTTAAACTAATTAATTTAATATTTAACATGATAATAAAAATCCAGTATACAGTATAGCATTTAAAAAGAAAATACTTCTATAATCTGACAACAGGGTTTCAAAAAAGTGACTGTCTTCAAAGAAATGAAACCTTTTAAAATAGGTTTTCATTATAAAAATATGTATGGGAATAATTAAACTAACATAATACTGTTGTGAAAAGGTGTATTTCCTGAGTAGAGAAAAATTGAGGAAAATGTTGGTACAAACAAGCATTAGAAATCTCAGAAATTTTTCAGGGGCAATTTTCTATATGATTGAAAGCAGGCATTTACAAAATCAATACTGAAATTATACCTAAGTGTTATTCTTTATTTAATTTCTTAAATACAAAAACACTTTAAGTATTTATGAGCCAAATGCAATTAATTTCCAAATATATTGCTATGCATATGGAAGACATGAGATGTATCTTTTTCTCAATTTAGCATTGAGCTTTTGCAGATTTTTATTCCACTTTAATAATATATTTCATGCATAACAAAGAATATACTTGATGCATATGTAAAATATAAAGACATAAAACAAACATCAGTATACTCACTAAAGCTAATTTCAAGAATGTTACCAATATTCTTGGTAACTTTTGCACAGATATTCCAAATTTTTATCTTTTATGTGTTATTATAGATTATCACATGTTATATATACATTTGAATAATTTTGAATGTTATATATATATAATATAACATACTGCATGTTTCACCAAATTTTTGGCAATGCATAATTATGTTTTTGAGCTTTGCACAGCTACAATTTGGTCATAATCACGCATGATTAGGGTAACCTTGATAAACATGTAAATATTTATATTTTTTATATGAAAATAATTATAAAAATATCGTATGTGTAGAATTTGGTCTTTAATAACTAAATTTGCATACTGTCTAAACTTTATTCTAAGTATCATTGATTTCCACAAAATATAAGGTTATATTATTATTTTTTCAATCTATTATATCTTTATTAGTTTATTAAAGAATTGTTATGTTATATTACTATATCTTAAGTTTTCAATATTGCTTGATTTTAATTATAGATAAAGAGAAAAAATAAAAACATAAAAATATTGAAAATACATATGAATTCGTAAATCACAAAAATGCTTATGTATTATCAGGAAAATATTAAAATAGTAATAAGTAACTAATAAAATTAGTTTTGTTTGCCTCAAGTTTCATTACCCTGATATAATGTCAAATTCGAGAGAAGGAAATATTTTTTAAAAGTGAATGACACAGAATTATGTCCTAAGCATAGTCATTTAATTTGTTATTAATTCCAATTATGCATTCCACTAATCATATAGTACATATAAAGCTAAATATTTAAACTATTAATCTAAAAGTAGGTTAAAACAAAATAATTGAAAATAACATTGAAATACACACATTGAACAAGGAGAAAATATTATTAATGTATAAATTATTAAACAGTAATTTTAACTTATAACCTGTCACTTATAGAAATTAAGAAAATAACAGTTAGAATGTACATATTTTCTAAGTACATAGAATGTACCATTTTCTGTGCAATGTCTAATACGTGGGACAGTAATGTGAGCCAAATAAAAATAAAGTCTTTAAACAGTGTCAATTCAACCGAGTGTAGGAAAAATAACTTCAGATTCATTACTATTTACCTTATACCATACTATAGACATAACAATAATAATTGCTATTAGTAAGCATTGGGATTATTAGGATTATATCACTGAAATATGGTTTCCTCAGTTATAGATAGAAATAACATATCTGGATTATTTTATATATTTTTTTAGGTCAGGATTCTTTTCATAGTCCCGGGATACTAGAAGTTAAGGTTTGGGAAAGTTCTGGAATCCAACTTTATATTTATAAGGGAGAAGGCCTTTAGATTTGTGCCACATCCTCCAAGGTATCAGTGACTTTTTAAGAAGTTTGTAATCTCTACTGTAGAAAGTGTTGAGGCATGATTTAAATTTTTTCTACTTAATAGAATAGAAGCTTTTTAGTCACACATTAGCACTTTTTATATATTTTAAAAGACAGAAGAAATTATCCTTCCATTTCTTTATCTGGACTATAGGAGAATCATCAGAATTTCAATCCAATTGTATGATGAATTCAAATGAAATCAACTGACATTGTCAGTGTCAACTCTGTACCAGATATTCTAACAAAAGACAAAACATTATCCCTGACCTGTAGCTATTTAGAGCTAAAAAATAAGAACATCATTAAATGCATATTTTCTATTTCATTTAATGAATAAATAATTATAATGTGGTAGATTGACCTAATTTACACATTTATCCTATTTTTAATGAGTAATATCTTGTCAAAACAAGTGAATCATGCACTGTGATGAATAGAAACGAATATGCAAACTTTGTTTAGTCTTTTTTCCAGGGGGATTCACGATACAGTGAAAGGAAATCAAAATCTGAATCAGTAGAAGACCAATTAGACAAATCAGAGAAAAAACAGTGAGTGGTAACATTGCTCTCCTGGAGTTGTTCATGACCAGTGATTGAAAATTTTAAGAAAGGCAAAACAGAATTTTAAGAGGGATATTCAATTATAGTAGTTACAAGGAACTGTTACTGAATACATGACCAAGAATAAATCAATTTCCTTGGATAAGTTTCTTGTGAAGTACTAAATCTAAATATTCAGTCAGGAACGATACTGCTTTGTTTGCTATACGTACAGATTGTGAGAAAGTGACTTGAAATATTAATCAAAATTTTCAACCTCTGCAGATTTTGTGAGGAAAAAAGTCACCAATATAAGCGTCCTTGAAAGGAGTTTTCCATATTATGGAGAATAAACTAAATGTGTGGTAGTTGTTCATGAATACAAAGTAACTAAAATAATTGAGAAATTCAAAACCTCATGAGAGATCTCATTATAAATAATCAAAATTTTAAATTATACATAACACTTGTAACTGACATTTATATACCATAACATACAGAATAATTCCCACAACAGAGTTAGTTTAATATATGTAATTGAGTGTTCAAAATAGTGTCATAGATACCACTTTGGCTTTGGCCCTAACAGAGAATAAATTTTATTTCCACTTTCTTTTACCATTAAAGAAACAACAATAAGTAGGGAGGACATGTGGTAGGATGAATAGGAGGACTATACTTTGAGATTTGTATTAATCACCTTCAAAGCACGAGTAGGCAGACTGTAGACACATTATATGCTTGCATGTTCCATATGCAATACTTTGAAAGAAAGAAAGAGAACTAATAGTCATATGTCTCCACAGTTTACGATACTGTTTTTTACATAAGACAGTTTATGATATGGTATTTCCCATGAGACTACACTGATATGGTTTGGTTATGTCACCATCCAAATCACATATTGAATTGTAGCTCTCATAATCCCCATGTGTCATGGGATGGACCTGGTGGGAGGTAACTGAGTCATGGGGGTGGGTTTTTCCTGTGCTGTTCTCATGTTAGTGAATAAATCCCATGAGATCTCCCATGAGATCTCATGGTTTTATAAAGGGCAGTTCCTCTACATATGCTTTCTGGCCTGTTACCACATAAGATGTGCTTCTTCTCCTCCTTTGCCTTCCCCCACAATTGTGAGGCCTCCCCAGCCATGTGGAACTGTGAGTCCATTAAACCTCTTTTTCTTTATAAGTTACCCAGTCTCATAGCAGTGTGAAAATGGACTAATACAAATACTCATGTTTGCAGGGAGCTACTTGGGAGACTGAGGTGGGAGGATCACTTGAGCACAAGAGTCTGAGGCTGCAGTGAGCCATGATTGCACCATTGCACTCCAGCCTGAGCAACAAAGTGAGACTTTGACTCAAAAAAAAAAAAAAAAAAAAAAAAAAAAAGCAAGGAAGTCCAAGTCCGGTATCCTAGGATTGACAAATTTGAGGATGTTTGGGGATGTTTTGCAAGGTCAGATAAGAGACTGGATACCATTCAGTAAAATTATTGCTATAATGACAAAACTAGTAATCATGTATTAGATCTCATCCCAATAAACCTACAAGCAGTATTCAATACATTTGATTAATTCTGTCCTTCTTAAATCACTCTTAACTTAGCTCGAAAGGTAAAACTCTTTTATGACACTCCTACCTCAACAAATAATTATTTTCAGTCAGACTTGCTTGTTTTTCATTTTTTTACCTAGTCCTAGAATGAGCTGGGCATGAGTCTTTAATTAGAAATACACGGCCGAGCACAGTAGCTCATGCCTGTAATCCCAGCACTTTGGGAGGCCAACGCGGGCAGATCATGAGGTCAGGAGATCGAGACCATCCTGGCTAACACGGTGAAACCCCATCTCTACTAAAAAATACAAAAAAAATTAGCCAGGAGTGGTGGCAGGTGCCTGTAGTCCCAGCTGCTCTGGAGGCTGAGGTAGGAGAATGGCGTGAACCTGGGAGGCAGAGCTTGCAGTGAGCTGAATTCGCATCACTGCACTCCAGTCTAGGAGACAGAGTGAGACTCTGTCTCAAAAAAAAGAAAAAAAAAAGAAAAAAGAAATACACATCCAGTCACATGGGTTTGTATGTCGCATATAGGCTGCCCATTCTCTAATTCATATTACTTGTTCTAACCTTTCTCTCCAAACCCAAACTACTAAACATTTCTACTTTGCCACCTAATAGTTGGTTCTTTGTGTTGATTTAATGTGTTGAATTGACTTGGCCACAGAATGTCCAGATAATTGGTGATCATTGAGAGTGTTGTTGAATGAGATTAACATTTGAATCAGTTTCTGAGTAAAGCAGATTGCCCTCCATAAAACATATCATCCAATTAATTGAAGGCCTGACTAGAAAAAAAAAGTCTGATCTTCCCATGAGTAAGAAGGAACTTCTGCTTTATTGCTTTAAGTTGATCATGGTCTTTTCCTGCCATCAAACTTCTATCTTAACATCAGCTCTCCTTTGTTCATGAGCCTGCCAACATTTTCATTGAAACTCACACCATTACTACTCTTGGTTCTCAGGCCATTAGACTTGAACTGGAACTACAACATTAGCTCTCTAGGAGCTCTTTCTAGTTTGTCAACTGCAGATCATGGGACTTCTCAGCTTCTATAATCATGTAAGCCTTATTATAAATATAAGTGTGTGTGTATATGTGTGTGTGTGTATCTCCCTTATTGGTTCTGTTCCTCTGGAGAAACCTAACAAACTTGATATTCCACCTGTGTTGCATATCTTCAATTTACTCCTTTGGATACATTTTCCACAATTTTTCCTTTTTGCTTTGTACCATAGATAATTTATTCCATATTAACAGAATCAACAGTTTCCTTTGCCTCCTTGTTTGTAGCTGAATTTGCATAATGAGAGGTACAAGAATGTAGTCTAGAGAGTAAGAGGACATTATGATCGGGACATTTATTCCCTTGGAGCCCTCCCTACTAAGATCAGTGTGTGCTGGTTTACTTTACTGATGAACACAGCTTTCTTCAGACAGTTCTACTTACGGATGTCCTCCCTGTCATTTGCGTTAACTGCTCCTTCTCTTTGTCTTTTCAGAGTTAGGGTTTATAATGCTAATCAGCCCCCTAATCACAGTTATTAGCCCATAAAGTTTTGTATAAATCTTTCTTGATTTTCCTAGACCTTGGTAAATAATCTCACTCCTTTATTAAACTCTCTTCAAATTACCCAAGTTGAGTATGCCATCTGTTTTCTGCTGAATGCTAATGAAACATCTCCCAAAGTCTTCATCCTACCGACTCCTTAGGAAATAGCAAATGCATTTAACAATTGCCAAGAACAAAATTTTGAAGTTATCTTTGTTTTCTCTCATCCTTTTCATCTTCATGTCAAATTCATTCATAATTCCTGTTGGCTTCTCCTTGAAAATATATTCAGATTTTGATAACATTACATTTGTTCTCCACTTCTAGCACTCTACTGCTCCAGTTATCTACATTCTATTCTCATTGCAACAACCAGATTGATTCCCTTAAAATAACAAATATACTATGTCACTTCACTGTACAAAACCTTGAAGAAGCTCCTTATCACACTTAGAATAAAAGCCAAATTTTCATCATATTCTGGAACATAATATGGTACTCATCTTGCACAACTCTCTTCTTCCTTCATCTGTACCAGCTACATCAACTTTTTATTGATCCTTAAATATCTCAAACATGATTTTGCCTCAGGTCTTTGTTTATCTTTTCATTAAAAAATTCTTCTCTGATATTTTCTGTCTGATTCTTCATTACTCTTTTCTTCACTTACTTTAGACTTCTAATAAAATATTTCTTAACAGTGAGGTATTTCCTGATAACTTTACATACATGAAAATCCATCATACCATTTTATTATATATATATCCCTCGATTTAATCTTAAAAAAATTAAGATCTTCCATACATATTACTTATTTATTATTTCTAACCTTCTTTTGTTCAGTTCTACAAATTTTAGTTTCTATTTAGTATCATTTTTCTTGAGCATAAAATTCATACAAGCATTTTTTATAGTGTAGTTCTCCTGGTGCAAATTTCTTAAGCTGTCAGCTGCCTGAACATGTATTTATTTATTTAATTATTTATTTATTTTAGAGAAGGTCTCACTCTGTCACTCAAACTGGAGTGCAGTGGCATTATCTTGGCTCACCACAACCTCTGCCTCAAGTGGTTCTCCTGCCTCAGCCTCTCAAGTAGCTGGGATTACAGGTCCACACCACTACCACTCATCTAATTTTTGTATTTTTAGTAGAGATGGGGTTTTATCATGTTGGCCAGGCTAGTCTTGAACTCCTGACCTCAAATGATCCACCGCCTTGGCCTCCCAAAGTGCTGTGATTACAGGCGTGAGACACCCTCCTTGAGCCTGGTCCCTGAACATGTATTTATAAGGATATTCTTACTGAATATTGAAAATTGATGGACAATCTTTCTTTTCTGTTACCTGTTATCTTCTGTATTATATTATGACCTCAATTGTTTCTAATATGGTCAGCTGTCATTCTTATCTTTAATACACTGCATACAATGTGTCATTTTTCTTTTTAGATTTTTGAGATTTTCTCTTCATTTTTGCCTGTTTGATCATGATGTGACACACTGTGGTTAACTTTGTATTTATCTTGTTCAGGTTTTGCCAAAGCTTTTAGATATATAATTGGAGATTTTGATCAATCTTGGTATTTCTCAGCCATTAACATATTCATTTTTTTTTGTCTGTATGTTTCTATCTTTATTCTCTTCTCCTTCAGGCACATCCTCTTATTGCCTTTATTTAAGCTCTTTAATTGGTCCAGAGATTCCTAAACCTCCATTCATTTTTCTTCAATCTTTTTCACCCCACTCTGCTTTACATATAGGAAAATGTCTATTCACCAATATTTAAGGTCAGAGAATTTTTCTTTTCTTGTTCTTCCCATTTATCTGCTGAGATTCTATCCATTCATTATGATATGCTCCCTTTATTTATTTCAACAAGTTTATAATTACTTATTTAACATCTTTGTCTCCTAAAGGAAACAACAATTAACCATCTTGGGGGCAGTTTTTTATAGACTGACTGATTGATTTGAGTCTGGACATATAGAGCACCTGTTACATAAATAATCCACCTCAGAAAGAGACTCCATCTTACACTTCATAGGATACTTTGCCAAGAAGGACAAGGTGTTTTGCTTAATAAAATAAAATAAAATAAAAACACAAAGACTGCATCCAACCATATAAGGACATAAACAAGCACATTTTTCTACTATCAGTACTCATCAGAGGACTCTGTAACCATAAAGATACAGGCTTCAACAGCACCAAAATATGTCACTGAAGGCTCTGCCCACATCAAAGTCTCTTCCATGCAAGATCCAGGGACTGCCTGGCCTAGACCAAGAGATTTTTTTATCTTCATCACTCTCCGTGGTCTGATTTGTTAACCCATCTTTCTGTCTCTATTTCTCTTGAAGTTAAATGTAACTTTTATAGTTACATTTACATATTTATATCTATAAATATGTAATCTATAACATTTACATATTAATTAAATGTACTATTATGTGTGGTTTGCAATATTGATTGACTTGTGGAAAGGTGTGGGCCCATGCACCCTTGGCTGTGAGTACCAAGGGAATGGGAAGTACTAAGGGAAATTGCCTCCTTGGGAACACCAATTAACATGTGGCTTTTGCGATGGAAATAGCATCAGTAAAAATCCAATATTGTGGAAAGACACAAATGTGTTGACCTGGTTATCTCTGACTTTACATTGTTCATGAGACTGGGTCATGTATTTCTATTAATTCACATGAATGGAATGATTGTTTATATGCTAAACATTGCGAATAATATATGTAGAGACTCTGTGCTCTGTTACATTCTTCTAGAAAGTGTTCATTTTATTCTAGTAGATACGTCATCTACTTTTAATCACTATGAACTTGAGTAGGTTTCGTTTACAAAAATTGGGCAACTGTGTCTATAAAGCTCATGATGTTTTCCATGCCCCGTAACATGGTGAGATTGTCAACTTCCAAACTGTGTGCCCATCAGTTCTTCTCAAAACTTGTATTTAGACTTCCTTAGGGCAGGTCTAGAGAAGAAGTTGCTATACGTTGCATCTCAGTTTCAGTACTGGAGTTACAAAAAATGTTACAAATTTGTAGTACTTGAGTAGTGACAGATCTTAAATATTTGCCAGCATTGCTTAATCTCAGTTATCTTTGTTTTTCTCTCAAATTTCTGGCAGCTGCTCTCTGATAAACCTTTTGTACTCTTGTTCTCCATATTGGAAGCTCAGTCTTAGGTCAAGGTCTCATGGTTAACTACTAGGTAGATTGTTTCCCCCACCTCATGGAGCTGATTTTTCTCTGTTGACCTACCCCATGCAGTCTGGTTATTTTAGCTGCCCTAATCACTGATAACTGCTTTTTTTTCAGCTTGGTGGTACTTCCGTGCTCTCATTAGTTTCCAGCTCACTGCACTGTGGTCAGAAAGCTGTCTCCAGGGAGAGCTGGTGTGACCATGGGCCTTGATTTATGAATTTTTGTTCCCTAACAACCAAAATCTTAAAGGTTATCTGCTCTACAAGGCTTAACATGAGTTAACTTATGTATTTCATACACTACGAGAAAGAAAAGTAGCTCAGAGCAGTCTGAAAAATGTGAGGTATACAACATTTCTCAGGCCCAGAAAACAAGAGAAGGAGTCTTCACCACCTACCCCCAACTCATGCCCTTGGGGAAATTGGGGCAATTATTTAAAGGCATTTCTTCCCTTGCTTGGAGTTTCTAGAGTAACTGACAAGTTACTTAAAATTCCATCACAAGTTGTACAATGTGAGTCCTACCCATTATGTTTATGTTCCTGGAATTTACGATACAAAGAATAATGTATAGCCAATTGATAGTTTATGTTCAATTTACGAACTGTCCTTTCTTTTATCTTTTAAAACCTATTGGCAATTGCTGTTAATCAGAGCATAACATCAACCTGTGTCTCCCACGTTGCAGTCCTCAAATTTGCCCCAAATAAATTCTTTTCTTATATTAATTTTGTCTTAGTTTCCTTCTTTAGGTCAATAAGTGTTAAGGACTTTTAACATTAGGATGACTAGTGTGATCTCGATACTGTCAATGCTGGGAACAGAACTGTCTGTCTGTCTGTCTATCTATCTATCTATCTATCTATCTATCTATCTATCTATCTATCAAGCTTCATCCTTAGAAAACATGATGGTAGGTAAGTAATGAATAGACTGATGTTTGTGATACTTCATATGGGAAATTAAACCAACAGATAAACAGGAAAACAAAACCCACTTACTTCTATGCAACATGATGTTCCAGAGAGGTGCTTACATCAGGACAAGTAGGATAGAAAATGATGTGGAGCACCGTAGGAGCCAGCTTAGATTTGTAATTGGAACATAGAGGAGAACTTAGCACATTTCTGCTTGAATGACAGCCTGAGATCAACACTCTTTCATTGCCGTTTTTCTGGGACAAAGAAAATAGTTTCTCTAGATAATGAGAATATTAATCTAAAACTTTCTGATTAAGTTATTGTTGAGTAGAATCAGATGGGACAAATCAGTCTTCCCTGGTTTAATTGCAGCAGGATAATTTGAAGAAAATAAATAAAGCAATAACATTTAAAAAAAAAACAAAAAAAGATCATGGATTATTATAGAACAGTGTCTATCAGGACTGTGTCTTCTCTACTTTCATTCATTTCCAACATCTAGTAGTAGGCAGAGGGTCATTGTCTACATAATGCCTGCAGTAGCAGGAGTATGTGGGTGCCCCATGGGTGCAAGTTTCCGGAGTGTATTCTGCATCCTCCCTGGCCTTCAATCACGATATATATATTTTTTTATTTTTGAGTATGGGCTAAATAAATATAACAATTTATGTAAATCACCAATCACAAAGATAATTCTCAATAAGCAGTTATATCAATATTTTTGCTTAAAGTGATTACTTTGTTGCTATTACAGGGAGAAAGCATGTATACAATGATTTTATGTCAATAATAATTCACCATTTGCTGTGGATCTACATAGCCTCAGAGTTACTCCTCATTGACCCTGTCCTTTGAGGTTTGTGGTGTAAATAACTCTGAGCTGGCAAGTTGTCCTGGTGGTTCATTTCCTAGTTTTTCTTTTAGGTTTTACAAAACATTAAGCATACATCAGGATGTGTTGCCTGAAACCTGCTTTATATTGTCTTGGTGTGACTTCGAAGATTTTTCTATTTTGTTATATTGGAGAATTTGACATTTGCCATCATTTTATAGGTATTTAACATGTTTGCCTGGGGCAAATTGAGAATAGAATTTTTAAATTTCACTGTTAAACCAGAGACTGGTTACAATTTTAACTACCTTAGATTTGGGCTATATTTTAGCTATCCACTGTATTCACATGCCACCTACCTGTCAAATCTAAAAGTGATTATTTAAAATTATTAATAGTTTCAGTTCGAGATTTATAGATAAAATATTATTTTTTCTGCTAGCAATCTCACCACCAACATGTTCCAGACATTTGCTAACAATTTTTTCTAATAACATCAACGATGTAAATGACTATATGTTGAATCTTAATTATGTATTTATTCATTCATTTATTTATCAATATATCTTGTTTCTTTATTGAACAAATTAACAAAATTCATACTTTCTCAAATCTTAATTTTGAAAAATATACCAAGGGTTATAGTTGAAAATTTTAGTTTTCTTTTCAGTGAAAGAAACCTCTCAGAATGTATATTTGAAAATGTTGAGTGAAAAAACTTATTTTGATTTATCTCTTCTTATGTCTATTTTTTATCCAACTAAATTATAAATTTTTAAATTTTGAAAAAGTACATGTATACATACACGTGTACATGTATACATATATGTATACTATGTATATATACACATACATATGTATGTATACATGTATATGTATATGCATACATGTACATCTGTATACACATACATATGTGTATACATGTACTTTTTAAAAATTTAAATATGTACATACACAGGTGTATATGTATACATACATATGTACATGTAGATATATGTATATACACATATGTATGTATACATGCACATATATGTATATATACATATATGTATACACATACTTATTCACATTTTTTATTTTAAATTTTATACAAATATAAATTACATATATATATTTTCACTGAATATGGCTTTGTTCATGGTCACAGATCCATTTGAGATAATGTTTACATAACTGCTTCCAAATGTGGCTGAAAGTGAAAATTACTCAACATTCAATAAATGGGTACCCATTATTCTTATATCACTTGAGACATAAGGATGATAATGATGTGATCTGTATTCTTACCATTTAGGAGGCAAAGAGGATGGGTAAACAAATAACTTCAGAGCGGAATAGCAAGTGATTTATGTACAAAATGTTCTAAGAGTACAATGGAGAAAATGACTAAAGATGCAAGAGAAAGTTACTGAGTAATTCAGAGGAAGTGACATTTGAGATAGGTTTGAAAGTATGAATATCTGTTCAATGAGAAGTCAAGAGGGTATATCACAAGGCTTTTCACAGGAGAGGAGTTTGTGATTAACTTAAAATTTGTGGAGCACACTTTACTTAAACTGGAGAAAAGTTTGAGGGCAGTTTTAACAGAAATTGAGTTTCAAATTAAGATAAGATTAAGACACATTTAGGGTTATAAATATTGACTGGGACCAGATTATGAAGGGGTATTTGTCATTCCAAAGTGTTTAAATCTTACATTTGAGATAATTGGAGATCATGGAAAACTTGGTGTATGGGTAAAATATGTTTCAATCCTAAAATATCAAGAAAATGAATAATTTTAGCAGAATATTGCTTTTATCTTTTCTGTTTTATGTAAAGAAAACATTGCACTCTCACCAACCACTGCCCCTTTCACCCACTCACACATAGCTCTCTCTGTCCTTCATGGAAGCTCATAATTTTCATACTATGGGGTTTTCATTTGGACCGCTGTTTAAAAGATTTGGTAAATGCTCTAAAACAGTATCTAATATGCTTCTGAGTAATACACAGAGCTATGAATGCATGTGTGCATATGAGAGGGACATTTTAATTATTACATTGAATAATCTATGTCTAAAAATGTCTCTTACACCTAGAGCTCTCCACTTTGCTAGGTTTCTGGTCTCAAATTTATGACACAAAGAACTGCACCAGAAATAGAGCAATGGTTCCAAAATCAAACTGCAACACACTCATCTTGAGGACTCCTGGTACTTTTGAATTTCTCATAGGATGAATATCAGGATGAATAGGTTAAAAAAAAAAAAAAAAAAAAAAAGGTGGGGTTTAGAGTATTTCTTTGGATAGTAGATTCTAGTTATCATAAGAAGTAGTGTAGAAACTCCAACCAGCCCACCCACTAGAGTGGAACTTTGGGAAGTTCACGATGTGTGCAGCAGAGAGGATCCTGTCCCTTCCTCTTCCTGCGTGGAACCTGGGATACAAACTGCTGGACAGAAAGCACTGTAGTGGAGGGACTCTGGCCTTGTGAGAGTCCCTGTTTCCTCCTTTTTTTTCCCTTTTCACCCAATAAAACCCTACTTTACTCACCCTTTAAGCTGTCTGTGAGCCTAAATTTCATGGTGTGGAACAGACAGAACCCTGTCTTTAGCTGAACTAAGGAAAAGATCTGCAAATTTTTGGCACCCAACATGGGGCTCAAGAAGTGATGAGTGAGCCACAGCACTCCAGCCTGGGCGACAGAGCGAGACTCCATCTCAACAACAACAACAACAACAACAAAGAAAAAAAAAGAAGTGATGAGTGAAATGGGAACTCAAAACCTCTCACTGTTGCTTCTAAGCCTTTTCATTATCAGACTTCTGAGAGTGGGGGAAACCATGCCCCCACCCCCTAGAGCTCCCAGGCCTTTTCATGGTCTTTTCCTTCCTTTTTCAATACAGACCCAAGAGCAGCAGCTCCCACTACTTCCCCCTCCCTTCTGGGACGCATGGTCCAAGGGTCCCACACAGCCTGCTGGCTGGTTCCCAGCCACAAGGTGCTGCAGACTTCCCCTTTCCCGTCGAAGGGATTCAGCTCCATTGGACAGTAATTAAGCTTTTCTCTTGATGGAGGAACCACTGGCCTAGGAATTAGAGGTTCGTTTCCAGGCATTTGTAAACTTTTTGTTTTTGTTTTTGTTTTTTTAACCCATTCTTAATTTCGCTGGCAGTTAACCTTTAAAGTTTTTTTCTCTTGTAGAAGATATTTTACTAGGCTAGCCCCCACCTGCCCCCACCCAGCTCTCACTGCATTCTCTACAAAGTTTTGGTTGTGAAATCAAGCTTCCATCTTCTTTTACATCCTGGAGGCATGGCCAGTAACTGCTTGGCAAGGCTTTGTTTAGCAATCCTGCCTGAGAAGATGAGCCCTCTCAGATTCAATATCTGCATGTTTCCCTAGCCCTCTTAAAAGGCCCCACCCAGCGACTATGTTTTCTTCTGCCTGTCTGTGTGGGTACTGTGGGTGATGTTTATAAAAAGAGCTCAAATTAATTTTGCCTAAAGAAAGACAAGCTCTTGAATCTAATACCTTTAAAGGGAATATAAAAGTTGTAGTACCTTTCAGTTCACCTGACTATAGTCTTTGATAAATAAAAACAGCCCTAAAGACTGTTGGAAAAAATGCAGGTCAGATACAAGGTTTTCTAAGTGTTTTAAGATTACAAACCGCTTGTGGGGTTTTGAGAACTGTCTGTCTTGCATACTTCACAACTGGTAAGGCCTAAGGACATATGGAACTAACCATGCCCTTAACTAAGAAGGCAAACCTTGGCTGCAGTTAGCACATGATTAAAGGAACTTATAAAGTTTTACCTTAAAGTTAAAATTGCTAAGAGTTATCATTATAACATGTAATTGAAACTATTGAAAATAGATTTACATGCAAGGGATGTGAGAAAAGTAAAATGTGTTTTATAGTAAAAGATTATTAGAAGACATGGAAATGTAAACTTTGGCCTAGGGTTAAAGGATTGTTTTGAATTAGGAAAAGCTGAAGTTTCACAGAAGTAGTGGAAGAATTGTGGAAATTAATATTGCAGAAGAGGTTCTTTGGGTGAGCATATTGACTAAATTCAAAAGGGTTATAAAAGGTTTTTGCTTCTGTAAAATTTCTTAGTTATCATTTTGGCAAAATAACTTATGATAATCTGGAATGCTATTTCATAATATCAAGTGTTTTAAAGCTTGAACATATTTGACAGCTTTCTCAACATCAAACTTGTCTTTCAGAATTGTCTTCCCTGGCACTTGGCTTTTTGAATACTTCACAGGGTCCCTGAAGTGTCCAGAAAAGAGAGGTAAACAGGATTATTTGACGTATTTAGGTACATGGGATTGCCAAAATGATGCTCAATCTTCTTTAGGTTATATTTTGGTGAGTAACCATAATATATGTTCCAAAATTGTATGATATGTCTAAAATTCTAATGTTTAAGTATACGCTATCAATCATAATTAAGGTTGTTATGTTAAGTTATTATAAACCACAGAGACAACCAAACTTCTTTGTCAGTTGTGTTTCTAACTGTAACTACCTGGAAATTTTGCTATTGACAGACAATTGTTGTCTTGCTTTAATCCTTTTCAAAGATGGCTTATAATAAGCTACAGAATTTTGACAGGTGCTCTCAAATACAGATTTGTGTTAACTTTAGAGATTGTAACATTGTAATAAAGGAAAATGTACAGGACTCATGAAGAGCAGAAATGTTCATGAATATCAAGCAAAACAAGAGTTAACTAAATGGACTCAACTCAGAAAGCTGAAGCAAATCTTTTTGACTTTTGCTTGGAATATTGCTGATCCTTGTTTTGTTTTTCAGAGTCAAGGAAACTTATGTTGAACTATTCACAGCCTGAAATAACTGAGTAAGATATACTCCCTGTGATCAAAATTTGGAGCATGTTCGTTTCTCTCTGCGTAGGTCCTCTAAAATTTAGCATTCCATGAGTATTCTCATGGCAATATGGTTGTTTGCATCAGTGCAATAGGAATCCATTTTTCTTTCACAGCAGAACACAATTGAAGAAAGTGATGATTTTTCCAAGGCTTTGACTGGAAGGATATGCTTTTTTAAGGAGTCAATCTCAACTTGCAGAGCCAATAAAAGCCCCATGGGAGAACCTGGCCTCACACTGTCATGTATGCAGTCCCTGTACAGGGTTCCTGACCTGTGGTTAGTAAAGAATGTCACTTTCTTTTTTTTTTTTTTTTTTTTTTTTTTTTTTTTGAGACGGAGTCTCGCTCTGTCGCCCAGGCTGGAGTGCAGTGGCGCGATCTCGGCTCACTGCAAGCTCCGCCTCCCGGGTTCACGCCATTCTCCTGCCTCAGCCTCCCGAGTAGCTGGGACTACAGGCGCCCACAACCGCGCCCGGCTAATTTTTTGTATTTTTAGTAGAGACGGGGTTTCACCGTGGTCTCGATCTCCTGACCTTGTGATCCGCCCGCCTCGGCCTCCCAAAGTGCTGGGATTACAGGCGTGAGCCACCGTGCCCGGCTAAGAATGTCACTTTCTAACAGGCCTAAGGACTCCAAGTTTATCTTGGGACCTTAAGAGGAGAGGAGGGAGTCATCTAACTCTCAGGTGTTTGAAGATACAAACCCATGGTTGGGCTTGGCTTTAAAAGGTCTTATTTGAGATTCCTTGTGGAACAGTCTTCCATCAAAGCCAAATATAAAAGGCTTATGTAGAAATAACTATTCTTGCTGTACTTTATGCAAAACAGGCCAACTGTAAGACTAAAGTCTATTTTGCAACCCATTCAGTCCTATGATTTTTTTTGACAAAAATGAGCACTGGGGAGAGAGAAATTATGTTTCAAAACTTATCATGTATCTGTCATTAAGTTCTAAACTCATTCGTTGCTTTAATTTTTCATTTTAGAGTATTGCATTTTAGAGTAACCCTGCTTGTTACTGTTAACCAATCAGCAATCTGTGGCTGCATCTCAACAAAAACATGAGAGATGGGTAATGTAAAAATCTGGATTAATATTCTGGTTCCAAGCCATTATCCTGCAAATCCTGCCCAGGTGATGGGAATAAATAGGATACCTATCATTCACAGTCTTACTGTTGGGAAAGTAAGACCAAGGGAGCTAACTAAAGCCAAGCACCATGCACCCAAATCCTAGCAAGCATGACTATAGCCACCACTTATCTGGGTGTAGTCACAATACATCCTTTCCTCTCCCTTTTTGGAGGAGGACTCAGTTCCACAGTTTCACCTTAGCATTTGGATTATAATAAGGAGTCCATGCAACCCCCCTGAGGTACATTTTTGTCCCATACTCAATTCCAAGCTTCAGATCAAAGCCCTAGAAAGAAAAATGGATCCAAGGGATCCAGAGGCAGACAGCAACAGAGGTTAAAAGGCACAGCATAGGCCAGTGTGGCTGATTCCTACCAATTAAGCCAACCCCAAGCTTCCTGTTTCATAGATAAAGGTCACATTAATATCCATGGCATAAATGAGGTCTAGGAAACTTGAAGGCCACTGACAGTAGGTGGGAAAGAGACATAGGTGAGAGCAAATAATTCTTATTAGATAAGCTATCCCTGCTTCATGGGTGCAAGCCACTTTGACACCCATGGTGGCATCTGCTGAGGTCACCAAAACTGGGGAATACAAGGATAGAAGAGGGGAAGAGAATGCTCTTGCTCCTCTCTCTCACCTACCCCAGTATCTGCTAGGAAGAGAAGACAACCAGGGACACTTGGTTACCTCTTTCTAGATGGGTAGCCATCATCTTCAGTCTGTAGCCCTTTCGAATGCATCCTAAACCCTTTGAACTCCTTTAAAATATGCTTACTTTTTCCTTTCTTTTCCTCAGTTCTCTCTTCACTGACAGGCAACTGTGTCTCTGTACTACAGGATACTTCCCTCAGATGCATCCTCCAAACTGGGAAGAGTTAATTTCCCAAACCTTAAACTGGTTGACTTAGGACTGGGCTCCAGGGAAGGGAACCCAGAAGCCCGACCTGCCGGCAAAAGGGTAAAGTTTTCTTTTTGCCAATCGGGCATTTGGCGTCCCGCTCCCTGTGCAAACTGGTAAAAGAGCTCAGAATTTTTTAGCTGTCATTACTTCTCCTTTTGTTGCATTTTGATAGATGTTTTCTAATAACCCTGTTTTTCTGTTCTTGCCTTCAGGCCATCAGATTCAAAATAGTCATGCAATCGGAGCCTCTGACAATGGCCTCATCTGCTGGAAACCCTTAGATAGGCCTCTGAGGGAGCTCTGACTGCCGTTTCCACAAAATAGCAGCCTCTGTCAGCAGGAAGGAGCTAAGCTAAGTCTTGGCCCTTATCCTTAATCTAAGGGCAGTTAGATGTACTTCTTTAGAGGTGCAAAGGAGACAGCCAGGTGGGAGGTGGTCCCTGGAGAAACTCCAATCAGCCTGCAGACTGGGGTAGAGCTTTGGGAAGTTAATGATGCTTGCAGCAGGGAGGAGCCTGGCCCCTCTTCCTGGGTGGAATCTGGGCTTCAAACTGCCGAGTGGGAAGAGCTCTAGTGGAGGGACTCTGGCCTTAGAGAGCCACTGTTTCCCCCGTTTTTTTCTCTTTTCACCAAATAAAATCCTGCTTTACTCACCCTTTAAGCTGTCTGAGAGCTTAAATTTTCATGGCCATGGGATGGGCAAGAACCCCGTCTTTAGCTAAACCAAGGAAAAGTCCTGCAACACCAGGGCTCATTTCCTTCCTCATATTCCCATTTTTAGTTCTAAATATCACAACAGATAATATATCCTTCAAAAAGTATAACAATAAAAACACAACTATTAAAATAAGTGTTTGAGTTACTCACTGGGTAAGGAATCCCAACTATCTGAGAAACTTCTCAGGGGGAATAATGGGCAATGGAAGAAGAAATCCATAAATGTTGATATGTAAACATGAAAAGTTGCTAGAAGAAAAATAGTGGAGTTAATTATGTTTCCAGCTTTCTAATATTTCCTCCTGGTTTTGGAATAATTATATATACAATGTTTATCATGGACAACTTTAACATAGACTTCATAATTTGCAGATTAGCACAATTTAATTATAAGTGAAATGATAAAAACAAATCTTCAAATAAGCATATAAAAAGATAATACAATTTCATTAGGGAATTGTAAATTAAAACAACCATGGGATATCACTACACACTTATTAAAAAAGGTAGAATCCAAAACGCTGATAATACCCAGTGCTGATCTGGATGTAGAACAACAGGAATACTTCTTTGTTACAGGTAAGAATGCAAAATTGTCCAGCCACTTTGGACAACAATTTGGAAATTTCCTACAAAACTAAACATTTACTGTACGAACTAGCATTCATGCTCCTTGGTATTTACCAAATGAGTTGAAAACATGTACAAACATAAACCTGAATATCTATAGCAACTTTATTCATAATTGCCAAAACTTGAAAGCAATCAAGATGTCTTTCAACATGGGAATGCATAAGAAATTGTAGTACATCCATACAATGGAATATTATTCAGCAATAAAAATAAGTGAGCTATTATGTCATGAGAAGGCATGAAGAAAGTTTAAATTCATATTGCTAAGTGAAAGAAACCAATCTTAAAGTGCTGTATACTGTATGATTTCAAATGTGTCACTTTCTGAAAAAGACAAAAATGTGGGAGTAGCAAAAATCAATAAGTGATTTTAACGGATTTGGGGAGAAACAGGGAGAGATGAATGAGTGGAGCACAGGAAATTTGTAAGGCTGTGAAACTATTATATATGATACTGATACTATACATTTGTCAAAACCCATAGAATGTATTGTAGAAAGAATGAGTCATAATGTTACTATCTACTTTAGTTCATGATGTTGTACCAATGTCAACTTATCAATTGTAACAAATATACCACTCTAATGCAAAATATTAATAATAAGGGTAACTGGCTGTGGGAAGCGTAGAGATGACAGAGTATAGACAAACCTCTCTGTATTTTCCATTTACTTTTGTAAAATTTAAACTGCTAAAACATGTTAATTTCTTAACAATGAATCTTCAGAATGCTACCCAAAGATCTTCTCATTAGAACTAGATGAGTATGGATAATATTTAGTGTGCTTTTCTGTTAGGTAAAATAATATCTTCATAAGGATAGATATATTGTTACATTACTTAGCTATATAAAAATGGGTAGAGAGATTTTTGGTTTTGAGCAGCAAAAGTAATAAAATGTAGTGATCACTTGTCACTTTTGCTATTTGACTTAAAACAACTTCTTTCTCAATAGATTCCAATCCCATATTGTGGACAGTAATAACTTAGCTCCTAAATCAGAAGCTTGAAGTGGTAAAGCTAAATCAACCAAATTCTCAGATCTGAAAGTTTGAAACTAGAAATTTTGATTCAAGAATAAAAATATAGTCTAAATTTGTTGATATTGGCAATTGCAACAATGTTTAGTGAGGTTAGAAATTTTAGAAATTTTCTGGGAACACTTGTCTGTTGATAAGTGTTCTGATAGTTTCATTTTTGTGCAGTTCCAGCCTACAATCAATTTGTGATCCCTCAATATACATCCAATGCATAAAACTTTTGCTTAAAATAGCCAGAGCCTATTTCTGTTGCTTGTGACCAAGAATACAAATTTTTATTTTTATTATTGTTTTATGAACATTATCTTTATTAATTATTGATTTTCAGCCTTTATATAAGGGGAAAAAATACAACAGAATACAGCAAGAACAGCAAAAATTCTGCCGTAGTTTTTGAAAAACAAACAAACAAAAAAACAGAATATATCACCCCCAAATACACCTTAGCATATTTTGAGATGGCCATTCAGAGAGCCTGCAAACATAAGTAGCCCCTTAAAGTAGTCTTTTATGGGGAAGATTTCTATCTGTTGAGAAAATCTGCATTGGTGCAGCTAGGCTTTATCTGAGGACCTCCCTTGTCCTAATCTAGAAAAGATTAATCTAGAGTCTGACACCTTTAAATGTCTGAAAGAGACGTATACTACATATTCTCTCTGAGGGCTGCTACTTGTGAAGTTTCACCTATGTAACAAGACCACCTTTACTGGTCAGGTCTCCACTTTCCCCCCTCCCAGCAGAGGCTGTTTTGCCACACTCTAAGACCCCATTATTCCTGTGACCTCAAAATGGTCTATAAACTTCTAGATCCCATTAGGTGGTGGGGGTAAACACTCTGCGTTTCTGCCCAGTGTGCATGTTAACACATTTCTGTGCCACTTGTCCTGTTGATCTCTTTTTCACCAAACCTTCAGAGAGCAAGGGGGAAGCTTTTCCTTGGCCCCTAAGGTTTTTCTTTTTTTTCTTTCTTTCTTTTTTTTTTTTTAAATCTAACAACAAGTAGGTTAGCCACTAGAAAATATAAATATTTTGAAATAATAATTCTTATTTCCACAATTTAAAAATTATTTGCACTATGGACTGAATGCTTGTACTCCTGCCCCCTAAATAAGTTCATATATTGAAGCTCTACTTCCCAACATAGTGGTATTTGGAGATAATAATTTAGATAGTAATTAGAGTTACATGAGTCACGACGGTGGGGTCCCCACGGTGAGACTGGTGCCCTTGTAAGAAGAGACACCAGAGAGCTTTCTCTCTTTCCATGCACATGTGAATCATGTGAGCAAATAACAAAAAAGTTGACTTTCTGCAATGCAGAGTTCTCACCAGGAGCTAACCATGCTGGCACCTTTATTTCATAATGTCTAGCCTCAAAAACTATAAGAAAATAAAGCTCTCTTGTTTAAGCCACCCTGTCTATGGTATTTGGTTATGGCAGTGCTAGCAGACAAATGTGATTCGGATGAACAAAGAAAGACATAAATGTGTGCATTCTTCCCTTCTGAAGCTAATAAGAATCATCGGCCAACATATTTGTCGGGAAGAAAAACTCAAAAGTTTTCTCATCAATAAGATTTCAAAGTCAGCTAAACAGGGCGCTGTGGGTAGCACTACTCATTAACCTTTTCATAATATATACAGCCCTGAAAGCCTTGTCATTTTATTATTAACATATCTTCATTATAGAGCTGTCAATGTCTATGCACACACAGAACTCCTCTGAATCCTCTGTGGCAATTAAAGTGCTGTGAACACAAAGGGGAAAGGGTGAGAATAGGCAGGCATCTTTATCACTCTTAGACGTTAATGCTTACATATGAATACAATATTTATTTGGACAAATTTAAGTTATAAAAATACCCAGCTTATGCCATGTTGCCATACTGAATGAACGAAATTGAGGCTTCAACCTATCTCTCTACATAAAAGCAAGTATCCATAGTATATTTGTCTACTTGGAAATATATATTACAAAGACAAGCATTAAAGTGTCAAAAAATGTGGTTTCTACTTTTATTAAATAAGTGCTTTAGATGATTATATGAAACTTTCTACTTCTTTTGGAAAGCCCAGGAAAAGAACTTGCTAACATAATTTCACAGTTCAAAGGTGGAGCTGAGAATGAGGAAGATAGTATAATATAAAGCAAAAAGTTTATGTGTGCTATAAAATCCTAAAACACAAATTATTGATATTTGATATTACACTTATACAGAAAATAATTCTAAATTTCTGTGAAAATAAACATTTAAATCTTTATTCTTACTTGTATGCTCTCCAGATAATAATACTGTCATGTAAAAGGTACACAAGTGAATGCATTTTAATAAATAGTAACATGTGAATAATTTACATCAACTCTGCCAATTATATAGTTATCTGGTTGGAGAGTGTGGTATATATATGCAGACTTTCATCCTTAGTTCCTGGCTCACAACTCCCATACCTCTTGTTGCAATCTTTTTTTTTATAATATGGGTACGACAGGCCTCAAGAGAAGGCCTCAAGAAACAGAATCTTTCAGGCCTTCTCCTGCCCTTCTTTCACCTGCCCCAAGGAAGGACTCTAATCTTTACAAGACTTTCTAATTCTGGTTCATAATCTTGGATAGAGTCTTCTGAAGAGCTCTGGAGAGCTAAACATGTGGAGCCTCCTGAAGGATGGTGTGCCCAGGAGGGCATGAAAGCTCCACATCTCTTCCTGCATACCTCACCCTACGCATTTCTTCATCTGTATACTGTGAAGAATATTTGACTACTTTTGAATTTTATTTTTATTTATAATCTGAATTCCTCTCCTTTATTTTCCTTGTACAATCTAGGAAACTTTCAGTAAGCTGTTGACAAGGAGGGATGGGATTGAGCATCCATGTTCCAGATCTTAGGGAGAAACATTCAGTATTTCACCAATAAGTACCATATCAGCTATTGGTTATTCATAGAAGCCATTTATCATATTGAGATTATTTCCAAACATTCTTATAGGGATGACAGTTTTCTATTATGTAAATTAGCAAGCAGGCATCATTCAGCAAACAATTTTGTAATTTTTATAGACTATTTTATAAGGCGAGAAATGTTATTATTCTATCAAAAGATTCTTCTAAACTGTTAAATCAAAAATTTCAGGATATAATTGGAGTAGGTCAGTAGAAGTGCTATAATTTTGACTGTATGTTTGAATAGAAATTTTGTAGTTACCTGTTTAACCTGGCCAATATTTGCAACTGATGCCAATACCAGGCATCATCTTCTATGACTAGGTGTTTAGTCTTTAATGGCTTAATAGCTTTATTTTTACATAGAATAATATGAACTAGACTCTACTATTGAATTTTTATTTCACTCTCCACTTTACTTTTATCGACACTAACTTTCAAGCTTCACAAGAATTTAATAAGGCTTTAACAATTTTTAAAGTAGTTCATTGGAATTTTCATGCATAAGTTCAGCCAACAATAATGAGAGTTAATGAAGATACATCTGTTAATGAAAAATTGTTGAATATGTCACTCTTACTATTTTAGTCTTTTTTGTGTCTTTATAAAGTTGTCACTGCTATAGTTCACTGACAAAAATTATTTCAAATAAGGAGAAAACATGAAGGAAAACTTTCATTAAACTTTTCAATTTTAAGAATACCATAATAATTGCAATGTAAATTTTTATGCCTTTTATAGCAAAATGCCTTTTATCTCCTATATGGCATTTTTATTTTAAGAAACAGGGTGTTCCTATTTTGCCCCGGTTGGTTGGTCTCCAACTCCTGGCCTCACGCAATCGTATATATCAGACCCATAGCAATTTTTTTTTTCTTTTTTTTTCTTTTTGAGACAGAGTCTCACTCTGTCACCCAGGCTGGAGAGCAATGACCCTATCTCGGCTCACTGCAACCTCTGCCTACCAGGCTCAAGTGATTCTCCCGCCTCATCCCCCTCAGCAGTTGGGATTACAGAAACCATACCCAGCTAATTTTTGTCTTTTTAGTAGGGACGGGGTTTCACCGTGTTGGTCAGGCTGGTCTCAAACTCCTGACCTTGTGATCTGCCCCCCTCGGCCTCCCAAAGTGCTGGGATTACAGGCATGAGCAACCGCTCCCGGCCTTGACCCATTGCAACTTTTAATTTTTTTTTTTTTTTTTTTTTTTTTTTTTTTTTTTTTTTTTTTTGAGACGGAGTCTCACGCTGTTGCCCAGGCTGGAGTGCAGTGGCGCGATCTCGGCTCACTGCAAGCTCCGCCTCCCGGGTTCCCGCCATTCTCCTGCCTCAGCCTCCTGAGTAGCTGGGACTACAGGCGCCCGCCACCGCGCCCGGCTAATTTTTTGTATTTTTAGTAGAGACGGGGTTTCACTGTGGTCTCGATCTCCTGACCTTGTGATCCGCCCGCCTCGGCCTCCCAAAGTGCTGGGATTACAGGCTTGAGCCACCGCGCCCGGCCAACTTTTAATATTTCTTACAGAATATGTTTTTTTCAGAATTTTAAATGATCAGATACATAAATATGGAGATTCTGTCTTTCATTCTTTCTTCTACAAGTTAGTAAGATCACCATGGTCCATAGAGATTAAATGTGCTGTACAAAATACTTATATTTTATTTGGGTTATCAGATATGTTACACAGTTTGAAATGATATTTTTAAAAATAATGATGCAATAAACATGCCAAGAAAGTTGTATTCATTTTATTAAAAATTGGGATTTTTGATATTTCATTCTTACTTTGCAATTCTTTGTAGTTTTTGAACATAAGGCCATGCATTACTTTTCTCCTTAGATTTATTCTGTCTTTAAGTATGTTCTGACCTTGGCTAAGTAATCTAAATCCAAGTAGTCATCAGAATAGCCTTGAAATTTTGGCCCAAATCCAGGAATTTCGAGTCAGTAGTTTGGGGTGGGTCCCATTAACTTGCATTTCTAATAATTTCCTAATTGATGCTAATGATGCTGGTTTTCAGAGAACGCTTTTAAATAGCACCAGCTATAGTGTAATTTGTATGCCATATCAACAGTATACAATATAATTGTTCTTGTTTTACTCAAAGATTCTAAAATGTTTTGTATTAAATAATTAAAGAAAAAATAATATATAGCTATGTGTTAAAAAATTATGTCTTGAGTGAAATTTTAAAGGTGTAATCTCAAAGATAAAAGATAACTTTCCAAATTTGAGGAAAGAAAAAGGTTTCAATTCTTAATAAGAGCTGAAGTAGAAATATAATCAGAGGCTAAGACACAAAAGTTATTTTAAGCCAAATTTTGAAGTTTGGACTTTATGCTGAGGAAAAAGTTTCTTATAACTTGGTCAGATTTGTGTTTTAGAAAAATTAGGCAACAGGCATGTTTAATTAGATGATAATAGGATCACAGGCAGAAAGGACTGTGAGGGAGTGCTTCCAAGTAAACTGGGTAAGAAATTACCCATTTACTTGTATGGATTCTACATTGGACTGTTAACTGCTTGAAAGAAAGGGCACTTGAATTTTCTTATTGCATTCTTTTTTTTTTTTTTTTTTTTTTTTTTTTTTTTGAGATGGAATTTAACTCTTGTTGGCCAGGCTGGAGTGCAGTGGTGCGATTTCAGCTTTTCAGCTCACTGCAACCTCTACCTCCCGGGTTCAAGTGATTCTCCAGCCTCAGCCTCCCAAGTAGCTGGGATTACAAGTTTCCGCCTCCACTACAGGATAATTTTTGTATTTTTATTAGAGACAGAATTTCACCATGTTGGCCAGGATGGTCTCAAACGCCTGACCTCAGGTGATCCACTCCCTCTCATAGCTAAGAGTATCCTTCAAATAATGGAAATTCATGAATTGACTCCCTCATGGAGAATTGAAAACACTGAAACATTAAAAATTAAATAGGGAAAAATGAGAAAAGCACCTCTTCAGGACTTTGCCCTTAGTCCTATCTGCTCTTCAGATTGTAAGTATTATCAATCAGAAACTTTTTATAAAGACTTAAGACTTTTATTAAATGTTCTTTTAAAATCGAGGCCACACACACCTACGCACATGCAGGCACGCGCCGACACACACACACACACACACACACACACACACACACACACACATACACACCTCAAACAAAATCAACTACTGGTAGTCTACTTATTTTGTGCAGACATTTTTTCTTTTAATAAAGATAGTAAGAAAAAAATCATTGTATTTTCTTTTTATAACTCTCAATTATTTAGAAAACCCATGAGGATCTTTACAGAATACTTTCCTCGTGATAGAGCAGATACACCACTGACTTGTCATACAGGTTTATTTTGGATAGCTTATAATTTTCTCATTATACCACCTTTTTATTCTTTCTTTTCCTATTTTGTTATTTTTTAAGATAGAACTCAAAACCTTTTTAAATATTATAGTTTTCTAACACAAGCGTGATTCTATAGTCATTTTGTAAAATGAGCTACATCAATATAATTCTAAGATAAATTTACATAAGATTGTATAATGGAGTTTTATAATTTTTATGACAGCATGTATATGATTTCTCTAGTCCAAATGGTTATAGAAAACCAGAAATTAAGATAAAGGGAGAAGATTTAAATAATTTAAATAAAGATTTTATCTACATATCTACAGATAATATCTACAGATATTATTGGCTAAAAATATTAAATTGTGATTGTTAACTTTTGTAATTTTTTGCATAAATATATATGTTTATGTTTTGCAGTCATTCATTACCTACGGTCAAGGAACAGCAAAAAGTGGTATCCTACAAGGTCAAACAACATTAAGATAATTCATTTTTTAATCATGTAATGTAAGTTAATTTATAAAAACAAGCAATATGTTCAAAAAAGTGTTTTAATAATGGTTATTAATATAGTAGCTGGTAAATTAGGCACAAATGCAACATGAAATGTATACCCTCCTTCTACTATGTGCACAAACCACATTTAACAACACAGGAAAAAGAAAAAGAAGTTTCTTTATATATACACACACACACACACACACACACACACACACACACACACACACACACACACATATTCTGACAAATGTCAGAAGAGAAAGAAGAATTTCTCTCCTTTTTTCAAAAAGCAGGTAATGTGAGTTTGACCAGGCAAGGTGGAGTTTTCCTTTATTTGAATGATGCTACAGAATTATCGATAAATATTGAAGACAGCTCAAAATGAAACCTAAGCCCAACTTATGGGACTGTATACATATCTAGAATGACAATGGCAACTGCACTGAAAGTTTCCAGCTGTTGAATTGTGCTGCACAGTCAGATTTCCTGGTAATTCTTACTGGCACATTGAATAAAGTAATCTCAGCTGCTTGCCCACTTCTACTCCAAACTGGCTAGGGAGAAACGCAGGAGCATGAATTGGAGCTTTCTTTAATGAGTGATAGCGTATACCTGAGAATCTGGCCCTAACTGATTCATCCAAAAGCCGTGTTATCTTGATCGGTAAAGCTACTTTTTTTTTTTTTTTTTCCTAAGCTTAAGTTTTCTCACTTCCAAAATTAATATTATTTGTTTTATGTTATTTAAAGAGACAATAAAGCAAATAACTGAACCCAGTTTTGGCACATGGGAAGTCCTTAATAATACTATTGGCTGTAAATTTCTTACATTTTGTAAGAACCTCATTAGGTTCAACCTCATTTATCTAGTGTGACATATTTTTGCTTTACATTTAACCCCCTTTATTTGTAAATGCAAAACATTATTTCATCAAATTTTCAATCCTAAATATAATAAACTTAAAATAACAATAAGTTAACATTTTTCTCTAAATAATTGAAGGATTCCTTTGAATCCAAATAACTTTCTTTTGAACTATTTTTTATTTACCTGTATTTTATAAGTAATCTCTGTATCAATGTTAAATGGATTTCTCTGAATACAAGTGACATTTGTATTAATGCACTAGGATCAGCTGGCAAATTAAAAGATAAAGTGTATTTACTTTATGTACAAGGGGTAATTTAACAATAATCCTAATACCTTCATTTATATATTTCATTAGGTTAAAGAAAAAGACTCTATAATATGGTACTCACTGAAGAGTGATAAAGTGGGTATCTATCAAAGGGTGAAGGTGAAGATTGCATTTTTTCTGAAATACTATATTTGAATTTGGCAAATATAAGTGTCTTTCCTATAAATTTAGAAAATTAGAGATTCAGTGAAGCATGACAGTTCCAAAAAATTTAGGCCTATTTATATTTATGACTTTACTACTTGGTTTTACAACGAATTTAGAAAAAAAAATGTGAATTCTGATAAAGAAAATTTAAAAAAGGATAAATTTTAAATATGGCAATAGCTGTTCAAAGCTGGGCTTCTTAATTAGAAAAAGGGAAATTTCAAAACTGTATTACATGGTATTTAATTGACAGAGTATTTATTTTATTATAAAATAAACTGAACCTTGTGCATTACTGATATTTGTCACAGGATTTTATACACAGTTATGGTGTAGTAATGACATTTAGTAAAAATATGAAAATAGAATATAATTTTCAAGAAAATTTTAAGAAAAAAATAGGAGCTAAACTATTATTGGTTTTTCTTGTCCCGAGACTTATGCAGTTGTTCATACAAAAATAAAATAAGGCCGGGCGGGGTGGCTCAAGCCTGTAATCCCAGCACTTTGGGAGGCCGAGACAGGCGGATCACGAGGTCAGAAGATCGAGACCATCCTGGCTAACACGGTGAAACCCCGTCTCTACTAAAAAAAAATACAAAAAACTAGCCGGGCGAGGTGGCGGGCGCCTGTAGTCCCAGCTACTCGGGAGGCTGAGGCAGGAGAATGGCGTGAACCCAGGAGGCGGAGCTTGCAGTGAGCTGAGATCCGGCCACTGCACTCCAGCCTGGGCGACAGAGCGAGACTCCGTCTCAAAAAAAAAAAAAATAAAATAAATAAATAAATAAATAAATAAATAAATAAATAGAGATACCGATTGTTTTCACTAACTTCATGCTGTGAATATAAATGGCTGGACAAGAAGACAAGGTTGGCAATAAAAAATGTAATCTAAAAGGAAAAAGAATAAAGGCAGCTGAAGAAATACATATTTTGCCTTCAAGAAAACTACAGGCCATCATGAAGACAGAATTTTCTCCTCTATTTCAGTGGATTTCACTTTGTCATTATTTCTTTGTTGGCTAGTGTGTATGTCTCTTTTTTCCCCAACAGTACTGTAAGTTTTTAAAGACTGAATCTGTAGTCCTGCCTTTCTTTTGTGTGTCACATTGTAATAAGTATAGGAAAGACATTAAAAGTTATCGGTAAAGGCTGGCTAAATGAATATGGTTGCAGATGTAGGTGACTACATAGGTGAGAAGATGAAAAATAATCACTTGTAATGTGTTTCAAGGTATATGTTTATCAATAAATGGTATTTAACTCAAACTATTTGGAAGTATGTTGCCATTTTTCTCCCGAGTAGATTAAAAGGGAATAGACGCCTTTAGTGTAAAGATTTAAAAAGACATAGTTATCAGTTTTAGAGTGGTGATATGAAAGTACATTAAAGAATTTCCATAACGTCTTAAAAATTCTACAGCAACGCTTAGTATATTCCAAATTCATGTTTTCCTTTCACTGATGCCAATGTTTTTGGACATCAATGAAAGAAAAGAAAAATTGAGTGGCGACCTGCTCAAATATATGTCTGCCCAGATCTTGTCAATGTGATCTATTTTAAAAAAGGATTTTTGCAGAGGTAATTGAGTTAAGAGTCTCAAGATGAGATCATCCTGGATTATCTGGGTGAGTCCTAAATCCAATAGTGTATGCTAATACAAGAACGGAAGAGGAAGACTTGAGATTTACACAAAACAGAAGGCTATATGAGTAGAAGTTAAAGATTGGAAGCAGAGATCGGAGATATCTATTTACCCTGGAATGTATGCAAATCTTCTCTGGGATGAGAGGGGAGGATTTAGTGTCCTGGAATGTCTCTGGTAAGGGAGATAGTCTCAATATATAATTCTTATGCTGTTTCTAAATGCCTTCTTTCTAAAGGAACACGAGCAATTCTAGTGAGAGTTGTATCTCAATAACCCTCTTCCTAGATACAGATACATCCCCATAAGAGGTATAATCCCACCATGTTATATTGGTCTCCACATATGTGATATTTCTAGGGCTTGTTTAATAAAGACATGGCTAGTCATGATGGCCCAAACCACATCTTATTTTGAATTTATTATAGAAGAATATAGCACGTGGCAAATAAATTCTAGATTTTTTTTATAGGTAGCGGTTAAGACTTGTGATTGGCAATCCATAATGACTTTGTACAGTATGTCTCTGGAATTATCTTCTGTGATATAAAAGGATTTATTTTACATCTTAATTTAATCAGAGTTTATTGCCTGTGAAATGTTTACTTTGACTCTAGAAAGAGGGAGTTGAAACTTTTGTACATATTTTTGCCATATATTAGGGCAGGCATATATATATCACCAAAACTATGTCTTAACATGAGAAACACATAATCAATGTATGTTTTGTCAAAGTAGTTATAAAATTTCATCTGACTTAATATTAAAAGGGGTAATATACAGGGCTACTTTCAAGTATAGCAATGATTGATGTACTAATAACTACAAAAAAAATCAGAGAACTATCTAAATCCTAATTTAGAACAAAACAGACAAGTAATATAGCAATCAACAAATAGTTTTAAATCAAAGTTTTATCAGAGATGTAATGTTTGTTTATTAGCAAGTCAGATGCCAGGCTTTAAACATGATCCTTCTAAATCCTATATTCCTTAATCCTTAATACTAAGACGGATGAAATTTTCATCAGAGTATAAGTTGCAGATTGTAACTTATTGGGATCAATAATAGGTGATGAAGAAATGCAAACAAAATAACTTAAAAAATTACTGGAATCCAGATGAAGTCACACAATTAGTACTTAGCTATATTATAATCTCTTTTGACTGTCTACTCTGCTTCCATAAATATATGGAATATAGGATTTAGAAGAGTCATGTTTAAAGTCTGTCATCTGACTTGCTAATAATCAAGTATCATGTCTCATAAAACTTTGATTAAAAACTGTTTGTTGATTGATGTATTACTTGTTTGTTTTGTCCTAATTTAGGATTTAGATAGTTCTCTGATTTTTTTTTTGTAATTATTAGCACATCAAGCATTGCTGTACTTGAAAGTAGCCCTGTATATTACCCCTTCTAATTTTCAGGAATATGGACATAATTATATTCAAAGGTTTTATAGTAGTGATTTATCTGCCTTCAGAAAGCAATGCACATTAAAAGAAAAGAGGAATCTACTAGAAACACTTTGAGGAAGAATGCTATAGATTTTAGAAGTTATGACTGACCTGGTTTTATTTTGTGCAAGATGCCAATGCATTTTTAACTGGTGTCAATTGTTATTTACTAAGAAAATAATGCCTCAAAGTTTCTTTGTCCAGACACAAGATGTTGAGAATTAATTTTTTTCTGAAAATGTCTGTTTTCATATAATTTTGCTCATTTTTATAACACAAGTTGAACTAAAAATGGGGCTAACATAAGTTTCTTCATGTTATGAGAGATCATGGAACTGATTTTACTCAAGGTTCAGAAAACTTATAAGATACAATGGCATCACGCTATTAATCAAATGGTAAAGCGATGTTATAAGAGGGATTAATGGCAGCAGAACCATTAGAAATATCTGCTACAGAGCTATGTAGTTTGTTTTCTATTATACTATAATATATGGATGTTATATGTTTTCATTCACTTCATGCCTTTTTGAGAAGGAGTATTTGTTGCTTCAACTCATATCCATATAACAAAAGCAGAGTTGTACTATTTGGTGCCTTTTTGCTGAAGTAGATGAATATATATGCTAAAATAATAGGTTCATATAAATAAAATACAAGGCATTTATTGGATTCTAATATTTGTTTTTTATAAATGTACTACATAAAAACATTCTAAATAATTGAATACTTAATGTTATTTTTATATTATTTTTCTACATAGCAGATGAATGTGAAGAAGACTATGTCTATGTTTATATGTTTATATTATTTCAAGTAATATCGTATTTACTTTTAGTGAGCTCTTAATATTTTTCATATTCTAGTAGGTCAATTTTGATGTGAAGATAATTAAAGCATTGCAAAATAAGAATAAATGAAGTCTTTTAAATTGATTTTAAGACAGTGCTCATAAATGGAAAAAGTAAGGAAAATATTATTGAAATTTGATGAACTATATGAAGTAGATAGACACTTCCTTCATTTATTTTATTTATTTTTTTAAACGAATAGCTAAGTAGATTCATTTTTACATATTTACAAGCTGTAAAGCTGTTTCAAGGTTCTTAGTAATAATTGATTTCCACCTAATTGTTATAAATGATTAAACTAAACTTTTAAAAATATTGTCTTCATTAGTATAATCTCTTTACTATCTCATAAATTACTACAATTACATATAACCTGTTTCAAGGGTGTTGTGATGCTAAATATTTAAACTTTATGTTATTCAAAACTTTTTATTTGTTTATTTTTTGAGCTGGAGTCTCGCCCTGTCACCCAGGCTGGAGTGCAATGGCTTGATCTCAGGTCACTGCAACCCACGCCTCCCAGGTTCAAGCGATTATCTTGCCTCAGCCTCCTGAGTAGCTAGGATTACAAGTGTGCATCACCACGTCCAGCTAATTTTTGTATTTTTAGTAGAGCCAGGTTTAGTAGTTGGCCAGATTGGTCTCGAACTCCTGATCTCGTGATCCTCCCATCTTGACTTCCCCCAAATGCTGGGATTATAGGCATGAGCCACCATGCTCGGCTTATTCAAAACTTTTTGTAATTTATCTTTATGATTATGTATTATTAATTTAATTAGTTATTCAACAAATTTTAAGTGAGCTAATCCTATGTAAGAAGCACTGACTTAAGTCCTGAAGATACAACAGGAGACAAAACAGACAAGAAACCACAAAGGAAGATTAAAAAGCTTACGGAACAGTTGGTTTGGAAGAGTTGGTTTCCAATGTCAGGCAAATTGTGCAAAAATGATACTGGGAGCTATTTCTATATTGAATATCTGATGAAAAATACCCTGGGTCAAACTATTTTAATGTAATCTATACATAAATTAATTGATTACTTAATATCAAGTAGGTAGAGAAGAATTGCTCTTCTATAATAATGTCCTAAATTGAAGGCTTTTGAAATATTTTGTTAAAAAATCACATTCAAAGTAGTATTATCCCTTGCTATAAATGTAAGCATACTGTACTACACAGAAATGCTTTGGCCTACATAGAAAATGTTTTATAATTGTGTTTTTAAACAAGGCTTTCAACTTGTGTAGGAACTAGAAGTTTGCAGAATGCTTGTGTTCATTACAAATTTGCTGTTTTATTTTACTCAGCCCTAATGATTTTCATTATCTCCTTAGTTGATAGAATCCATTTCCAAAACCAATAATCTCTTGAAATCCACTGAGCCACAAATTACTCATTAGAGAAAATTTTCAAAGATCATTGCCTTTACTATAGATGTTCACTTTTCATCTTCGGAATACTCTCCTGTAATGCTCCTTATAATAAGGGGAGGGGATGTATGTAGTTACAGAGAGTGATTTCAATGAAATACAGACCAATGGCTTGTTTACAATTTGAAACACTGCATTTTATTAAAGGTCAACATTGCATTGTGTTTAACCTTAATTCTATATTTACAAATCTAATATGTTATTACTAAAATATAAATAGGATGTTAATTATAGTAGTCTGATAGTTTCTGAGGTGTTTCATGATTTTATTATAATTTGAGGAGGAGCAAATGTGTATGAATATTTGATGATCTGCAACAGTTGACCAGTAATTTAGTCTGGGAATTATTTCATATATCTAATTTAGGGCATTTCTTACATAATAATATAGTTTTACAAGCATAAAGTTTTTCTACTTGTAGTAAAATAAGTGTTTGGTTTCTTTAAAAAGTATAAGACTACTGATGTGTCTAATTAGGGGAAAAAACCAAAAATTCTCTCAAAATGAACTCAATAACTTTGAATTATATGGATTACTTTCATTACCCTCAAAGCTGCCTTGAAACCTCTGTACCTATATTCTAATATTTTGCATGTGGAAATAATTAGAAGTTCAAAAAAAATCTAAATATTTTTGTCATATAATAAATATTACTATGAAGAAAAATTACATTCAACCTAATTTATGTCTTTATTTGTTAAAGACATAATAAAAGATATTTTATAACCAAGCCTTTAGGAAATCTTGGTTTAAATATTGACAGTGTTAATTATCAGCCTTGTGATCTTGGACAAGTTATTAGATCCTTTTGTTCTCCATTTTCTCACATACAAAAAAGTGAATTGCATTTATCCTATGAAGCTCTGGCCACAGTGCCTGCGCCACGGACATATTAATGGATGTTTGGCTCTTTGCTTTTTGATCTACTAGGCCTCCATTTGCTGTTTGGGGAACCCTCTGTGCTATGAATGTTAGCTGGCAGCAACACTGCCTCCCACTACAGGGGCATACAGTGTTGGTGCCTGCTTTTCCACCCTCCAATTCCAACAGGAAGCAAATACAGGACCCAGGCATTGAAGACAGTTGTATCACACCAATGTGCATTTGGAGCCACTGGCAGGTAAAGGTTAGGAACAATAAATGATGTTTATAAAAGTTATTATAATAACTTTTAAATATAATAACTCTTAAATATTGCTATTAAGAAAAATTACATTTTTCTTAGAAGGAAGAGCAGCAACAGGAAACACATCCACCACCAGGAACAATTTTGGGGGTATTCTTACAGGAAATGTTGATATTAACCAAGATATACCAATATATTTGTACTGGTCATTAAAATAAGGTTTGTGGCACTTTTCTTACCACTTGGCATCTGGCCTACTTCCCAGCCTTCCTAATGATTCTGTGAGCTGCCCGATATCCTCTTAATAACCTCCCTTTTTGCTTAACCCAGCAAGAGTTGCTTGAAATGCTTACAAATAAGAACACCCTCTGATACAGAAAGTGGTTACTGACTGCTAATTATTGTTTTATTATAAAGTGAAGCAATTAGTTCATAGGACTTTTTTCAATGGACATATCAAATTTTTCATTTTTTAAAAAGTGGGCTGGATTAGATGACCTGAACTTTACATCTAACAGAATTCTTGTGATACTGTGATAACACAATTGGCCTTCCCTATCCCTGGGTTCCACATGTGTGAATTTAACCAACTACAGATCACCATTTTTTTTTTTTTTTAAAAGGCATCTGTACTGAATTTGTGAAGACATGTTTCCTTGCCGTTGTTCTCTAAACAATACAGTGTGGCAACTATGTACATAGCATTTATATTGTATTAAGTATTATAGGTATTGTAGAGATAATTTTAAGTATAAAGGAGTATGTACATAGGTTATATGCAAATTCTATGTCATGTCATATCAGAGACTTGAACATCTGAAAATTTTGGTATCCGTGTGTAGGGGAAAAAAAAAAAAAAGATCAGACTGTTATTGTGTCTATGTAGAAAGGGAAGACATAAGAAATTCCATTTTGACCTGTATTTTGAAAAATTGTTTTGTTGAGATGCTGTTAATTAGTAACTTTGTCCCAGCCATTTTGCTCCAGCCACTTTGCCCCAACCTTGTGTTCACAGAAACATGTGTTGTATGGAATCAAGGTTTAAGAGATGTAGGGCTGTGCCGGACGTGTCTTGTTAATAAAATATTTACAAGTAGTATGCTTGGTAGAAGTTATTGCCATTCTCTAGTTTTAATAACCCAGGGGCACAATGTATTGTGAAAAGCCACAGGGACCTCTGTTTTGGAAAGATGGGTATTTTCCAAGGTTTCTCCCCATGTGATAGTCTGAAATATGGCCTTGTGGGATGAGAAAGACCTGACTGTCCCCCAGTCCGATACCCGTAAAGTGTCTGTGCTGAGGTGGATTAGTAAAAGAGGAAAGCCTCTTGCAGTTGAGATAGAGGAAGGCCACTGTCTCCTGCCTGCCCTTGGGAACTGAATGTCTCTGTATAAAACCCAATTGTACATTTGTTCAATTCTGAGATAGGCGAAAAACTGCCCAATGGCGGGAGGTGAGACATGTTGGCAGTAATGCTGCTTTGTTATTCTTTACTCCACTAAAATATTTAGACAAAAATAAATAAATAAATAAATCTGGCCAACACACACATCCAGGCATAGTACCTCCCCTTGAACTTAATTATGACATAAATTATTTTAATCACATGTTTTTTTGCTAACCTTCTCCTTATTATCACCCTGCTCTCCTACCACATTCCTCTTACTAAAATAATAAAAATAATAATCAATAAAAACTCTCAGAGATCGGTGCCAATACAAGTCCTTGATATACTAAGTATCAGTCTCCTGGGCCCGCTGTTGTTTCTCTATACTTTGTCTCCATATCTTATTTCTTTCTCAGTGTTTCATCCCACCTAACCAGATATACCCACAGATGTAGACGGGCAGGCCACCCCTTCATCCATGGGGGGGGTCCAAGAACCAGTCACCCTTGGTTACTGAAGGACAACCTTATGAGAGATTTATTATATCTTTTCTATGTGAATAATAAAGAAAGTGAGTAAAACATCATTGTACAGCCACAAATAGGAAAGAAACAGAAGGACTAAAGAAAATGCTGAGTTTTGACAGGTAAATGTGACATACAAAGGTTTACTAATGTGTGTTAATAATATCTTGTACTGTTCAGCTAAGCTTTCTTTCAAAATAGATAAAATAACATCTGAAAACACACAAGAAATGACTCCATTTTAATTAGTTTATGTCATGCTTACTCACATTAGGTAAAAGAGGCTGTTTTCGTGCCGCTTTCCTACATAGTCCTGGTGCTAATTAATTCAGCCATACAAATACATAAAATGAGCACTAAAAACACATAAAAAATAATTGACCTCCCTAAGGCAACTTTCTTGGCTTTTGCTGGTAGGATATGGATTCATTAAAGTACTTGCCATTATGTGTATTCATTAAAGAAGGAAGCAGTCTATTTTGTCATCAACAATCCAAACAAACTTTCTAACCTCTTGCTAGTTCGCAGATAACACTTAGTTTAATTGGTCTGACCCTGACTATCCTTTAAGGCTTTTCAAGCAAAAAAGTAGGTAGACACATGTGGAGGGAGGGAAATTAAGTGGGCCTGGCACAAGCTCCTGAAGTTGCTCTGGTAACAATAGACTTAGCATATACAAAGTTCAAGTGAATATGAATTGTAAGTGATGGCTGAACTGTTAGAGATCAGAGCAAAATTCAGCAGTTCTGGATATTGTTAACAAACATTTTATATTTTCGACTAATGCCAAACATTTTTACGTTATTAACAATATTCATAAAATGTTATACTGTAGGATATTTGTAAAATACACATGCAAAAAATATGAGAGACATAGACTTAATATATTATTGACACTATTTTATGAAAGTTAGTAAGGAAAGGAAAAGCACTAACATGTCAATAGAAAAATGGCAAAGGACCTAAATGAAGAAATACAAACTACTAATAAAAATATTCAAATATTCTAGAAATATAAGATTTGTATGTTTAAATAGTAATATACCTTTTTTTTTTTCTGTGTGTATAAAATTGGCAAATATTTGGAAACCAACAAAGATGATCTTCATTGCTGGAAAGGTACTGTGGAATAACCAGTCTTATACTACTATCTAAGGTACAAAACTCTCTGGAAAGAAAGCATCAGGAGTCCTTAAAAATGTATTCCCTTGGCTGGGCATCGTGGCTCACGCCTGTAATCCCAGAGCTTTGGGAGGCCAAGGCAGGCAGATTGCCTGAGCTCGGGAGTTTGAAACTAGCTTGGGCAACATGGAGAAACCCCGTCTCTACTAAAAATACAAATTTTTTTTTTAAGTTTCCTCACTCCCTACCCTGTAAGATCAAGCACAGCCCTCCCACTCTCGAATTGCCTAATACAAAGTGTAATTTTTAGTTGAAATTGAATTCAAATGCAATTTGATATCTGTTTTCCCGATTTACAGTGGTGAAATAAATGGAAAATTTAGAGAAATTTTTGAAGAAAGAATGTGTTTGTGTCTGGCAAGAGTGCTGAGTAACAAAGGAGGTCGTAGTCTAAAAAGAGCAAGAAAACACAGGGATAGTTTTATAATGAAAGATGATCTAAAAAGTCCCTCCTCTCTTTTTTTCTTACATTTCAAAAATTTAAACAACGTAGCTTTTTCTGCATCAGTAATATCATGACATATCTTGGTGGTCTTTGAATATGTCGCAATAATTAAAGTCATTACTAATGTATTTGTGTCTCCAATGTTCAAATTTCTTCCCCTCTGCATTGTTTATTCAGTTAAAGAAACTAAATTTCTGATTTCATAAACATTTCTATTCGGAAAGAGTTCCCCTTTTCTGCATTAATTCTCTCACTGCCTTCTCTGTTTCTTTTGTGGGAGCATTGCCTTCACAAATCACGTATCTCAAATCCTGTCTCAGATTCAAAACTTTTGAGGAATCCAACAACATGTACTTCCAAAGTATAAAAGGTGATACAAGACAATACTTCTTAATAGGGTATGGTTTACTGGTCTACAGAAACAGGAGCACAAGAATCATCAGCGGCACTGTTATTTGGACCTGAGAGAATATTTTAACATTGGAGTTTATCAAGAAAACAAAGAAAAATGACAGAAGTAAAAGGAATACTTAGGAAAAACTATCATGAAATGACCACGGTGAAGATTAACTGAACAACTTAAGCGTGGCTGCTTGTTCTATCTGTTCTATGTCCCTCTATTTTTACCTAATTGTCTGCCTTTTCCTTAGGTTCTAGCCCAGGAAATTGATCTGCATTATTTCATCAATTGTGCTCTGTGTCTCTGGTTTCAGCTAGGGCCAGACAATGGAAACCCTCATTAGGAGATTGTGGGGAGGGAGAAGATGAAGTTAGAGTATTTATTTTCTCATCTACCTTCCTATTAAGTTGCTTTAAGCTTCTGACTTCTATGTTTGGCAAAAATTGCATTTATTTCAAGATCCCTGACCTTATTTAATGTTCTGTTCTTCTGTCTTCTGCATGTTTCTGATATGTTGAAATATCTGATTTCTTAAATATGTTCCCCTTCCTTTTCCTTTGGATCGGAAGATTATAATACCTTGTTATTACCAGCGCTCAGTTACTACAGTACCTTTGTGGGTCCCCTAAAACTATATGTTTGTAAGTAATTGACTTTGTAATTAAACAACATTCACATTAGACTGCTTTGAGTTTGCCATCCTTTTCCTTTTAGAACCTTGATAGTACTGAAACGAGAAAGATTCTCCTGTCCCCCTAACAGAGCTTGCGATGGGAATGTGGGTCACTTCTTCAGTGCCCTACTGCTCAAACCTCTAGAGGAGCACACAGACGGGCAGGCTGTGTGGCTCCCACCCCATAGCAGTGCCTAAAAGTGAATATTTACAGCTCCCAAAGCCCCAGTGGGGGTGTGTTACAGGGTGCTCTTTTAGTTTTTGCCATCTATAGGCGGCTGTGTTAACCAGCTCAATTAGACCCTCTACCTTGAAACAAGGACAGAGGGCTTTCTGTATCCCAGGTTCTTGCCTTGGTGTACAGGGAGAATCAGATCACACCTGGGCTTGGAGAATGAGTGCAAGGTTTTATTGAATGGAGTTAGCTCAAAGAAAGTCAGAAGGGGATGGAAGGGGAAGGTTTTTGCCTGGAGTCAGGCTGCTCAGCATCTTGGGCTCTCCTCTGTCTGCCCAGCCAAACTCTGTGTCGTTCTGCTTCTGCCGGTCAGTGGCCTGCTCGTTGGTGGCCTGTCGGCATGCCAGGGCCTGTCAAGAGGTGCAGGTGCCTGTCAAGAGGTTCAGCTGCCTGTGTGTTCCTCTGCTGATGTGCTCTTCTCAATGTCCAGCCACCTGTGTGCCTGCCTGCTAGGGTCTCAGGGTTTTTTTGGGCACAGGATGGAGGCTTGGCAGGCCAGGGTGCTCTTAGGAAATGTGACATTTGGGTAGGAAATGCCTGTCCTCACCTAGGTCTGTGAAGGTGGAGCCACAGCCAGGAACCACTTCTCTACCCAGTGCTTCCCTTCCCCACTTCCGTATCATTTAAAGGGATCACACTCTTCCCTTCCCAACACTTCCCTTCCATATTAATGTTATGAATCTAAATTTCTGAATAGCTTATGATATGTTCATAATTTTGAATTACTTTTTCTTTCTATATATCTGACCCAAATCTTATTTCAACATCTCTTCTTTTATCACTTTCAATTATTTGTATATGTCTATGTTCTATGTTTTTTCTCATACATTTTCTAAACAATTTTATACAAGTTTTATCAATATGTATCCATATAATTATTTTTTCTATCAATATTTTTCAATCAAATTATTGTCATGTTGTTTTCTTAAATTCACATATTAAGGGGAGAAATTTACTAAATTATATTTTTGTAGCTCCAGCTAGCACTATTTCTTCTAGATACTGGTTAATTTAAACAACATTGATTTACAAGGATTTGTATTCCTCTTTAATGTGTTCTGTACAGTTGCTATGGTTGCCAATTTTTGTAGAAAATTACTTCTATCTATGTTGCATCTCTAAGGCTATATGAATTTCAAATCTCACTATTTAGAATACTTTCTAGTCTTTGTGTTTTTATACTTGGGTCTGTTTTATGAAACAGAGACAGAAAAGTTTCCAATTTGTATAAAATCTTTAAAAATCTTCCAACAGGGAAAAACTATTGAAATAAGAAATAGCCAGAAATAGTTGTTTAAACATTTCAACCCCTCCTAATGTGAGCTTTAAAGATGCATGTTTTTTAATCTGTAGGATCATCTGAGTAAGTAAATATAGTGTAAATATAGTAAGTAACTATAGTATAGTTCTTTATTTTTTATTTTCACTTTCTATTATACAAAATAAAAATTACATATTGCATTAAGTTGTCTCTAATTAAAAACCTAAAGAAGTATTTAATTGACTAACTTATTCAATATTTAATTATCTGGAAAAAATTGACCTATTTAGTACATATTTATTAAGCACCTAATGTATGTTAAGCACTAGACCTAAAGTAGTAAGAAGAAATGGCATCTTCTCAGCTATAGAAGGAATCTTCTCAGCTATAGAAGGAATTCTACAAAATCTTGACTTTATTCATCCAATCTTCAAACAAATATTTTGCAGATACCAGGAGACAAAAAACAAAGCAGTTCTTCACAAATGCCTTATCCTTTATGATTTCCACTTATTATTTTCCACTTATTATTTTTCCACATATTTCCACTTATGATTTCCATTTATTATTTTTTAATAATCTTCTTTATGTTATCTGCGTTTGCCTTGAAACCTTCTTTGGCAAGGTTATCCTTGTTTTTCTATGTACTAGAGACTCTCCTCACAGTTCTCGTTCCATACATAGAGCCTGGTTCATTATTGCGCTTCTTAATGTTCTCTCAATTCTAATCTTGCCAGGTTTAGGAATGTGCAGTTAGTGTTTCTTCCTCTAGCCAAAAAGAGTGATACCTAAAGACACATTTCTTAAACTAATAGAAAACAAAATCATATGCATTGCCTGAAGTTTTAAGCTTTAAGGGTCTTGTGAAAAAGAAAAAAGTAATTAAATCCTTCTGTTCTTCCTCCTGTTTTTTTTTTTAATTAAAAAAATATATTTATTTAGTTTTTTTTCTTTTCCTTTTTTGTACATTTCATTTTGCATTCTGGTAGTAAGTATGAAAATTTGAATAAATCCTTATCCTTGGTATATGTCATATTGCCAGCATGCACCATGTGAAACTCCTGAAATTATTTGTTTATTTAATCATCTGTCAATTCATCTCTCTATTTATTGTTTATTTATATTCTGTAACTCCATTTCCCTCCTACTTCCACAGAATAATCACTTATAGCACTTATCATCAAAGAGATTGTGACCTATAATGACAAAAATATTTTACAGCCTCACATTTCTTAAGAATAAAATAAAATTAAGACACTGATTCAAGTGGGTCCACAACAAATTATTCTGTACTAAATGATAGTTTTTAATATTCAGATTTTTAGGAGTTCTTATGGAAGGAAATACTACACAATGAACACAAGGAGAGGATAATAGAGACTTTGGAAAAAAATAAGATACATAAACTGAGTTATTGAAAGTAGATGAATTTTATTAGAAAGTGAGAAATAGGGAGCTAGGCCAGGAAAATGTAAGCCAGAAAAATAGATGCTTAAGGTATATGGAAATGAATTATTGAACCCCTCCAAACAAGACAAGTTAAAACAGCAACTCATTTTAAAACAGACTAAATGCGCTGGGTGTGCTTTTGGCTTGACCCTGTAATTCCAACTACTTGAGAGGCTGAGGGAGGAGGATCACTTGAGACCAGGAGCTCTAGGCTACAGTAAGCTATGATCACACTAATATACTCCAGCCTGGGTGACAGAATGAGAAGCCATCTTTAAAATAAAAACCCAAATCAAAAAACAAAAACACAGACTAAACAAATATCTTATAACTTCTGCCATTAGAAATAAAGGAGAACAAAATATACACGCTAACAAATTTTTCTAAGTTATTTCAGACATTGACTGTTTGATTTGATAATTTAAGGTTAAATAGGGAAATACATATGCTTGTTAGCTTTTCTGAGTATAGTGTCGCAAAAACTATTTGAATTTTCAAGAACGTGTCTGCAAAATTCAGTGTTTTTTTTCAGGGGAGATTATTATTTAAATTGCAGAATTTAGCTTATGGTTATAAAACATACAGCACACACATATCTATATTTACTTTATGATTGCTTATACACGTGTCCACCTTTAACAAGATATCCATTTTGTATGAAGTGACTCCAGAGAGAGAGAGAGAGAGAGAGACAGAGACAGAGACAGAGAGAGAGAGGTGTCCTGCAGTCACAGGCCACTTCATAGGCGATAACCAGTGTAGTCTTAGAAAGGAGGTGCTTTTTAATAGTATGATCACTCATTTGACTACACATCAATGATATGCAATTGGAAAAGCAATGTGGAAATTAAAGGGAGGAATTTATTTGGGGAGATTTTTCAATGTGTTGCCCTCAGTGGATTCACTGCTGCATTGGACTTACTTGGTTTGGTGAGTCCATTTTCTATCCAACACCTCACTCCATTCTCATGAGGGAAGGATGGTGAGTACTGCTCCTGCTTCCTTCATTCCCATAGGTGTTTTAAGAGAGGCTTAATTAAGCCCCTTACTGAGGTAAATTTTTAACCCCTGAAGTGGTGGTGGGGGATGTACTGGATTAGGAACTTATACCTGCTTAGGGAATCTAAAGACAAGAGACTCATCTTCAGGTGTCAGAAGAAAATCAGAAAAATGAATGAGAAAGAGCAAGATAGTAAAGGCAAGGGAGGAGAGAGTAAGAGAAAGAGATTGAAAGTGTGCCTGATAGATATAGATATAGATATACATATAGATATACATATAGATATACATATAGATATAGATATATAGATATCTGTAGTCAGGGGTCTCTTCATGGGTAACAACCAGTGCAGTCTGACGGGGCTCCACATTCAAGAGATACCTGAACTACTAGGGGCTTAATGCTGTGAGATTGACATGTTGAAACTCTTAATCATGATATTTATGTTTTTAAAGGTAAGTCCCTAGGAAAGTGGTTTTGGAGCTTCACATGTGGGCCTGCCTTGCAATGCCTGCTTGAGATGGGTTCTTGGTAGCTAACTTCTTACCTACCACTTTTCACCCCTGCCCAGCTTCCACTGTCACTGACTGCTCAGAATGAACTCCAGCTTCTATTGACATGGAAAGCCCTGTAGTCTGCCACTGCTGTCTGCCTTAATAGGTAACCTGAACACAGGGTTTGGTGGACACATACTGTGGCATCTTGGGAGGCATGCTGCAGTTATCCTGGCTCTGGGCTGTCAGTGCCAAAGTGCATTCAGACAAGGACTTGAAGGGGCAAGTTGTTATCTACCCCTGATACAAGGTTTAATTATAGCTTGGTACAGACATTGCAATTCCTTGGTGGTTTGCTTGTCTGTCTTGGGTAGGTGTGGTGGGTCCATCCCAACTCAGCACACTGTGTATCTGACTAAAAGCTTAAAGAGAGATAAGCCAGCAGGCAGCGGGCTTTTCCTTGAGTTGTGTCTCAGGCTCCCAGGTACCTGTGAGGATCTACATGCATTCCCTAAGCATCCCCATGTCTGAGGGAGCTTGATGTTAAACAACAATTAAAAAAAAATGACAGTTAAAGAGACTGTGGAAGAGGAGATTCTTTTTTAAAAACATTAATTTGTTACCTTTAACAGAGTCTTTTTATTTTTTTCAGAGCAAGGGTTTCTATATTTAAATTTTGCATTGGAGTCAATGCTTTCTAGCTTATATTTTCACTGACTATGGAGAAAAAAAGTATACGTTTTCTTATTTTTTTCTATTCTTGCTAGTTTGTTTATTTGCTTTGTTTGCCAAATACATGTCACTTATCAGAGAATGGGAACCTATAGGCATCTTAAAGGATTCCCATAATGCTTAGAGAGGGACTCCCCATCAACCCCTAAACAAATACATAAGAAAGTGGCTAGAATGCCAAAGTTTTCAGTACTGAAAGAAGATTTGTAAGTGATCACCAGGAAGAAAATATAATGGGCATGTCAAAGAAAGTCTAGTCAAATATCCCCAATGGGTATCTCTGAAGAACTCACAAATAAGCTCCCCCGCCTACTCCCACGGCCAAAAAAAAGGAGCTTGCTTTTATTATCTGCCAAGCCAAGGATATGTTAACCTAGTGACTTCAAGACCAGAGGTAACAAAACCTACCTACATTGATGCCAGGAAAGGAGGACCTTTTTGCATCTTACCTCTTCAGCTTTGCTCTCTTCTTTCAATTCTGGGATCACCAGAAGCAGCTTAGTGAATAAGGAAGGAGGAATAGGATACTAAATAGGTAGACAGAGAAGACTGGTCTAGATCCCTTTCCTTCCAAAAGTTTGACTAGCACTGTGCTCATGCTGGACAAGGAGCAAAGATTTAACTTGGAATAAAGCTTGGAGTTTCGTTGTTGTATTGGAGTAGACCTATTTATTAGATGGCAAATATTCTTCTAACTGAAAATGACCAGAGGATTCTTTAATACTAGGAAGAACTGAAGAAGTTGTTACATTTGTACTAGATTGTATCATAGGGGAAAGTGTCTAAAAACAGGCACAGAGTGAAGACGAAGGTGTACCCCATGACCTAAGTCACTATTACACACTTCTATGGACTTATCAATTAGCTACTATATGCCAAAGCAAAACCTTTATTGAAGCAATGTAAGTATGAGTAAATACTGTATTGGATATTAATATAATTTTTACTATTTCCTTTTTCTGATATCAATAAGATTATAAGTTGATCTTAAATAACAGAAACATAGTATTGATTGGTCTGAATAAACAATTTTTATAATAAATATTAACCTATAAATTACTATTTTTAAAATTCTGAAACATTTGGTCACACTAAAGATTACAGATTGATTTTTAGCTTCCAATTAGCTGTAAAAAATAATCAATTATTATTTATTCAGAATGATTTTAAAATTTATCTAGCCATGTCTAGACTAATATTTCCTCCATGATAACTAATGCTAAGAAAGCAAATGGGAAAACAATTTTTTTTTTTCCTCTACTCAAGAGCTTTAGCCCCATTTAAAGAATTTCCAAACTGTACCTGGCAGCTAATCCCACTTCTGACATTGACACTTTTCTACATGTTTCTCAGAGTCTGTAAATACATCTTCGAATGAGATTTTAGGAATAATTACTCTACCTGAATAAATATATCCTAGGACTGCTCAAACATCTAAATATTTTGGGGAAAAACATTTTCAGAAAAACTGTGCATTCACAACCTATATGCTGACCTGTAATGGATTTGGGTATTCTATTCTGCCATTAGTTTTCCAGAAAAGAAAACCAATACCAACGTAGAAGAACCTTTATTTGCCCTTTAGGTCATAGATAGGATAAAACTAAGCTTATGCTGTTTTCTAATAATATTTTTAAAATATCACGAGGTTGAGAGATTAAGACCAGCCTGGCCAACATGGTGAAACCCGGTCTCTACTAAAAATATAAAAATTAGCTGGGCGTGGGGGTACACACCTGTAGCCCCAGCTACTCTGTAGGCTGAGGCAGAAGAATCTCTTAAACCCGGGAGGCAGAGATTGCAGTGAGCCGAGATCTTGCCACTGCACTCCAGCCTGGCTACAGAGCGAGACTCTGTGTCAAAAATAAATAGGTCAGGCGCGGTGGTTCATGCCTGTAATCCCAGCACTCTGGGAGGCTGAGGTGGGAGGATCACGAAGTCAGGAGTTCGAGACCAGCCTGACCAACATGGTGAAACTCCGTCTCTACTAAAAATACAAAAATTAGCCAGGAATGGTGGCACGCACCTGTAATGCCAGCTACTCAGGAGGTTGAGGCAGGAGAATCACTTGAACCCAGGAGGCGGAGGTTGCAGTGAACTAAGATCGCACCACTGCACTTCAGACTGGACAACAGAATGAGACTCCATCTCAAAAAATGAATGAATGAATGAATGAATGAATTAAAAACATCAAAATCAGAAAATGAAATCTTACATTTCATTTTACACACACACAGAAACACACACATATATATGGTGTTATGTTATATATATAACAATATTTACTGTTATGTTTTATATATATATCACAATATTTACTGGAAAATAACACATCTACTCAGAAGTTAATGACTATGTGGTCAAGTAGCAGACATTCAAATAAAAATGATAGACACTTAAATATTTTAAGCAACATTTCATAGGATAAGCACAATATAATATACAGGCACAAATTATTTTGGAAATATAAGGGAAAATTCTTGGGAACATAAGAAATAAAGGAAGAAAGAGTATGTTTGACAGAAGAGAAGATATTTTACCAGAACCTTAAAGAATGGAAATTCACTAATAAAGGCAGAAGAGAAATACATTGTAAAATACAAACAACAAATGAACTAACAATTAAGTGCGCATCTTGATTTCAATTAAGAAAATTTTCAGAGCATCAGTTTGTGCACACTAATTGAGTATGGGGAAGATTAGAATAGAAATCTAATCAGGTACCGGTCATAGGCTTTCTCATGCTAGTACTTTTCCACTTTATCATATGGACCAATTAGATAAACTCTTTTAACAGATAACTGAAAACATTATGAAAAATTATTGCAAGAGTTAAAGAAATGGTAGATGATTTCAGTCAGCAAGATATTGTAAGAGCCCAGATGAGAGAATGCTGTGAAATAATATTATGGTATAAAATATAGAAAGATGTGCATTTGAGAGATATTTGTTTGGTGGTATTGACAGAATTTAGAAACCAAGAACACAAATTCGAAGAGAGTGATGAGAAAAATTGTAATCATGAGCAAGATTCCCAATTTTTATTAACAGCCGAGACAATGCATATTATGAAATAAGTTAAAAAAGAGAAATCCTCTCATTCTCACATCTATTTTAAATATTATTTAATCTCCTCAAAACTTGGATTCAGTCACCATCTCCTAACTCTCAGGAGGTGACATTTGACATTCTCTCCTATTTTAGATTGTCACTTTGTTGGAAGAAACACTCTTGGTTTTCTGCCACCAGATGACCAAAACTGTCATTGATCCTCCTACCTAGCTCTAATCTCACTACCTACACCGTTGAGCCATTTCTTTGCTTGCCTTTCAATTTAATAATTTTTTCCTTACTTCTATATTATTAATCTATCCCTTTCTAAATATGCCATCTTATCATTTAAACTTGTCCAAATCTCTCACATTTGAGAATGAGGTCTACATCCTATTCTGCATTTGCCTTATCTTTTTTTTTCACTTTACAGACAAATATTTCAAAAAGTTGTCTATATTTGTCCTCCACATATTTTCATATTTTTATTCTTTTTACCTTCCTTCATTTTGATTTGTACACCTGGAACTATGATAATAATCGCCACATTACTAAATCCAAAACACACATTTTGATCTAAGGTACTCATTCATTTTGGCATATTCTGGTCTACCTCTTCCAACTTAGTAATATGTTAGGCTTCCTAATACCAGATATTGAAGGCTTTTTATTAGACATATTTCTTCAATCTTGGTTTTTATCAGTCCAAGGTGCACACACAGTCACTCATTCTCCCACTCTTTCTCCCTTTACCTCTCCTTTTTCTCTCTCTCTCTCTCTCTACCTCGCTTTCCTTCTAATATAAAATGCTACAAAATGTGGTCCGTGAATCATAACTGGGCCAGAAATAGGTGTTTGACACATAGTTTTTTAAAATAAAGCTGTATTTTTTCTTGTAGAAAAGATATTTAGCTGTCCAGGACAGCATCTCCACTCTTTTTGGAGGGACTTTCCCTACTGTGAAGTGATGAGAGGGTGCAGTGTTTTTTGCACCATCATGAAAGGAGACATGTAAATTGCAGGAGAGTAATGGGGACAATCACAAGTAGGAAAATCCACTTTATTCTTGCTCACATCATATGAGACGGAGGATATTGGCCCTAATCAGTCTCTCCCTTTTTGGAACTTTGAATACAGATTTGGGTGAGTAGAAATGGATCTAAGCTGTAATCAACAGTATGTTGAAGATGTTTTGAGCAAATTGTATATGAGGTTTGGTCTCATACACAGTTTGGCCAAACCTCCTTAGGCCCCTTGATTCCTGTCTACTTTCTAAGATGAAACACTTTTTAGTCTCTCATAAGTTATGTGAGGATATATACAATTACAAAAACTTTTCTGTTCATGTAAAACATTCAGAGACCATTTCTATTGCTGTTGAAAGAATGACTACAATGTACAACGGTTTATGTAATATATATATATATATATAGATATTATATATATAGTCTATATATATATAGACTCTTGGCTTCCCTTCAAAATTTGATGCTCTGGCAAATCCCTAGTGTTAAAGACCAGCTGGCTTCATTAAATGAGGCATGTGGCCTTCGCTTCCAAACCATCCCTATTACTTTTACATCTGGGAAGCTTGTTTTCATTATCTGAACAACCAGGATAGTCATTTGGCTTTGTGAACTTCAATTTACACTTTTCCCCAAACATCTCATTCATTCTCACTGCTTAAGATCCCATATGTGTCTTAGAATTCCATAATCTAATATATTAATCACAGATCATATATTTGAGCCACAGATCTATTGTTACAATTGTCTTTTAGATACTGTTTTCACTGTCCTAATATTAAAGAAAATAATAAAAGCAGAGATCATCACTCATGACAAAAACCTTGCTATTCTCTCCATCTTCACTTTTCATTGAATGCCAACGTACACAAAGTTAGAGAAGTGAAATGCATCATTAACTTCTCTCTCATCTCAATGACTAATTATGGCAATCTCTCAATATTATATACTAAGTAATCTCTCACAATTGTTTATTCATTTTTTTAAGTCCCATTAACCTGGTTCAGGCCACAATAAATTCTTGTGTAAACTGTTGCATTTTAACTTCCATATTGCCTCAAATTTTGATTTCCAACTGTACTTTCCCACATTGCAGTTGGAGCATGAAACACCATTAAATAACTTATCTTTTTAATGTAATATCTACCCTTCTTAATAACACTTAAAATTCTTATTCTCATCAGCCACATCTGATGATACTCACTTTTTGTTTTTGTTGGTGTTTTAATCAACGTGAAAATACATAGAAATAGTTGGATATTTGTATATGAAACCCAAACAAGTAGACGTAATCTTTATTTCTAAATCACTTAGGACTGAATAAGTAAAACCTAGATTGGTTGTGGTATCCATTGCCCTGTGTCAAGTAAAGGAGAGGAGGTTATTATTTGTCCTCTGACTCTTGTAAATAGGGGCTTATGATGGTAGTCTTAGATGTCTAAAAAATATCTAACTTCAAGAAGAGCCCTCAAAGTATTCATTGGTCTAAGGAAGTTTAGAAGAAAGAATACGAGAGTAAAACAGTGGAATATTAAGTAAACTAACATTGTAACGTACAATACTTCCTTAGATCCCTGTTATGGAAGGCCTTACAAATTAAGAGTAGGCACATAAATTTAAAAAATACACAGAAGTGTAATAAATAACATGATTTGGGAAATACACGGTAATCAAGGAGTATATATTATTATTATTATTTTTTTTTTGCCATACCAAACATGGATATCCACCTACTTAACAATTTTATGTAATTTTTCTTACAGTGTGATACTACTCACACTAGGACATGTAAGATGGTTTTAGAAGATACATAGCTATTACCATCCCAGTAGCCCACTTCTATGTGCAATATCACTGAGCTTGCTACAAATTCAGAGAAACACAAAACAGAAGAAGATGGAATCAGAGAGATAATGAGGAATGAGATTATGCAAGATGTTTTAAGTCATTGTAACCCTTTGAATTTCACCCTGAATGAAATGGGGGAACCATTGCAGTTTGTTGCACAGAGTTGACATGCTGTAAATTATACTTTTGAAAGATCGTTATAGTAGCTATGTTGATAATAAACTGTGGCAACTGTGTGGGAAGGATAAACAGGTCTGAGGAAACAAGTAAGAAAACCATTGCTATAATTGTGAGAGTGATGATCGCTCAGTCAAGAGGGTTAGCAGTGAATAGACTAAAAAAAATATGGATTCTGGATATATTTATATATACACATTTTTGTTATTTCCTTAAGATAATATATTTTAGTTTTCAAATAGTTATTTTGAAATAATTGCAGACTTTCAAAGTACTAAAAATAGTACAAAAATTGCCCTGAAACTTCACCAAAATTCCCCAAAAGTTAACACTTACTTTTCTGTGCTTTATTCATCTCTTATTTTATTTCATTCCCTCTCTCTTGCTTTTTTTCTATATCTATATCTATTTTGATCAATATGTGCATACAAACGTTATCATTATTCTTTTTGTATACTTTGGGAATAATTTGCAGCTATAATGACACTGTGTCTTACATACTTCCATGTGTTTATACAAAGCACAAAGTCATTTTCTTACATAATCAGAGTTTAATAATCAAAATCATGAAATTGTATTTGATACTGTATTAATTTCATCTCTGGATATATTGTAGAGGTAGAGTCAACAGGATTTCTTGACAAATTCAAGCTGATTATGAGTAAAAGAGAGGAGTCAACGATGACATCAGCTTTTTTTTTTTATCTAAACAGATGGAAAAATAGCATTGATATTAGTGAGAATAAGAAAACTGTGGGTGGAGCAGGTTTTGGGTGGGGATGGCTGAAAATCAGGAGTTCAGCATTAAGCACAGTAAGTTTAAGAAGTCTCTTAGCATCTAAATTGAGGTAAGTTCTTGAGAGCTGTCTAGAAAGATGTCCTCGGAAAGAGGTAGTCCTTTCTGCATAAGAAAACAGATAACTGCGAACAAAGATCTAAAGTAATTCAATATCTAAAAGAAAGTTAATTGATTAGTGTCATGAGAGATGATCATTATTTTCCTAAGGAATTTTTTTTTTTTTTTTTTTTTTTTTTGAGACGGAGTCTCGCTCTGTCGCCCGGGCTGGAGTGCAGTGGCGCAATCTCAGCTCACTGCAAGCTCCGCCTCCCGGGTTCCCGCCATTCTCCTGCCTCAGCCTCCCGAGTAGCTGGGAGTACAGGCGCCCGCCACCTCTCCCGGCTAGTTTTTTGTATTTTTTTGTAGGGACGGAATTTCACCATGTTAGCCAGGTTGGTCTTGATCTCCTGACCTCGTGATCCGCCCGTCTCGGCCTCCCAAAGTACTGGGATTACAGGCTTGAGCCACCGCGCCCGGCCGATAATAGTTTTTTAGAGGTAAATTTTGGAATTAAAGAATGCTAACCATTTGGAATACTTTACAAAAGAACAGGGAAATATTCACAAATGTGGACAACATTAATTTTTCAGAGATGTGTGAGAGTTGATAGAGCACAGGATCCTGGTTAAAGTAATGCCTTAAAGTGTACATGTTGGTAGAAAAGAAAGAAAACGGCAGAAGGAATGTAAACATAAGAGCAAGGGAATAAAAAGCTAAGGGACTAGAAGGGCATAATAATACATGAGAATAAAAATAGTGAAACCGAGAGATATGTAAGCTTATCCAAGGACAAGAGAAGTATATACTTTTATATTTAAACCCTTGAAGAGTTCATATCGATAACAGGGTCTAAAGTGGGGAATCAGTTGTTGAAATGGAGATTAAGTTTGCTGAAATGGAGGATGCCCAATTTAGGAAACAGATCTAAGAATACCTGGCAGGGTAAATAGTCAAAGAAGGGCAAGTGGCACAGTTTCAATTCTGCATGATTAATTCATGTAACTTTTCCTCTGACAGAAAAGGGCCTAAAATTATATGGCATCTACTTTCTTATTCCTTTTGTTCTCTTTACCAGTCCTTCTAGGACATTTTTTCTTAAATCTGAAGAGAATTTTCCTTCCTGCAAGATTGAAAAATCTTCAGTTTCTATTTATTTGCTTCATTTCCAAGTAAAGTTTATTTGTATTCTTTATATTCACTGTGAGTCGATAAACAGAAACAAGTTTCAGGGTGCTCTCATTTCACCTAGCAAGTATCTCTTTCAGTAAGATTATAAAAGTACCTGTCTTTTATCTTTATAAATTTGCATGCATTACATTTACATGATAAGCTGTGGTTCTCTGATAAGTCAACAACTTTAAAATTTCAGAATCTTATCAAGGCTCTTTCAGTAACTGAATCTCATAACTGCTAAGGAAAAAAAGTCAAAGATTCTACCATTATACTACCAGCCTTATATATCACTGAAAGGATTTCTAATTTGGATATGTTATTTTGAAATAGACCTTTTTATCATGTTTTCTTCCCACTGGTAATCTTAGACTGGTATCTTCATCTGCCGTGAGTAAAAGTGCTATTACTTGCTAGCACATCATTAATGTCCGGCAGGAGTATAATAAATTACACCATTTCTCTGCAATTTTACTTGAGCACTATTTCTTGCTGAAATGTATAAAACTGGAAAAAAACCTTGGCTTTCTACCTAACACAAGAGCACAGAGATATTATATAAATGTCAAGGTTACTAACACTTTTACAGTCAGGGCAATCATGTTGTTTTTGGTCTACTTAAAGAACAGGGCAACAAGAAGTACCCAATTAAATGTGGGGCAAAATCAGAATATATGTGGAAATACAGCAGGAGCCATTTTTTAATATATTCGGCAAAAACAGTGAAGTTCTGACATTTATCAACATTAGAGTGGAGTCTAATATTGCTAAATTACTCAATTCAAATGTTCAAAGCAGAGAAAATCAAGGTTATGTGGGCCATAAGATTTTTAAAAAAATTTGTGTAGATTCATGTGCAGGTTTGTTACGTAGGTATATTGCATAATGCCTAGGTTTGAACTTCTAGTGTATGCATCACCTGAATAGCAAACATTGTAATTCTAGGTTATTTTTCAGCCCTCACTTGGCTCCCATCTTCTCACCTTTTGAAGACTTTAATTTAAAAAAATGTCCCCACAATTTTTCTTTTTTTGGGTGTGTAATAATCTTGTATATTTATTATCTCATTCATTTCACTTACAAACAAAAATGAAATTTTATTATTTAAAATGAATATTTACATGAATAAATTGACACCACAGTTGTTAATTGTGAAAAATGTATATATATAACTAAAACATTAGTACAAAATTATTAGGAGCATCAACCCTTTATTTTAAACGCAAATCTTTCCTAGTCCAACTTTTAAATATGTGTAAAAATAACAATATTTAGTCTACATAAAGGCAAGTAGTGTAACTCATTACTAAACATCAGAAATAATTCCATTTCTTGATAGAGAAAAAAGATAATTCAATTTTTCTTACACAATATTTTTTGGCGAAAGTTTTTGCAGGTAGTGGAAGACTACATGAACAATGTTTTTTACTTTCTTTCTTTTTGTAAATCATAAGAAGGAGAACTAGGAAAAAGATATTAGGCAGAACACCTGAGACACAGTAATTAACTGCAGAAATATTAAATTATTCATGAGCACTCATTTCCACTCCCTTTAAGTGTCAGGTAACAGAAATTTTGTGAATGCCTAATGCAAACTTTTACAAAATAGTTATTTATATTTCATTGTATTTCAAGTTGCTTTCAGAATTGCCTCATTTTGTGGTCAGAATAACTGTGAGCTAATATAAACATGCTTTTATTCTCTCTCTGATGTCCTACGTATGATCCAATGGTAAATCTTCAGTTATAATCACCTGGTGCAATAGTAATAAAGATTGGTCTTGTTTTTCTTCAAGCCTCATCCCAACAGCCTCAGTTAAATCTGGAAGCATGAATTATGGTTGAGGTAGTTATTCTGCTTTCTGGAATATCCAATGTAGCATGCATGTTTGAAACATAGATATCCTCCAGCATGAAAAATATCGAATTCAGGTTTAAAGGTATCCAACCTTCCTAGAATAAGGTCTACCTAAGCTCCTAGAATAAGATCTATCTAAGCTAAGTGCTCTCACAGTACTTTTTGCATGGTATTATGTTATTTTCTAACTGTTAATTTATTTTCCTGCCATAACAATTTGTGTGTGATTTCTTAAAAGCTGAAAATATGTCTTTTACGTTTGGATTGTGCCTAGCAAAATTCATGGCACCTTTTTGATAATCAGTAACTTTTTGTCTATGCATAATTGGTACTCTCTCCTCTTTACTCCATACAAACCAAGGAATTTTTTATTGTTACAGGAATCTTCATTGGCATGCCAGTTGATTCAAGGATATTGAGGCTTCCTCTTAAAGGCAATTAGACACCCAGAAAGAAAAAGAGTGAAATGAATTTAGGATTGGGTAGTGCCCTAGAAAACACTTGCAAAGTTCTATTAATTCTTCCATCTTTTCTTTACTTGGAACATCACGAATGCCCTGTTTTGGGAATGGTGCCTTTATAAATGAAGATTATATCCTACTTATGAGCCATAAGTATTTGACATAATGCTCTGGAATTTTGCTCCCTGACTTTTATATATCAAATTTGCCACAATCTTCTATTGCTAAAGCTATTCTCTGTTTATACTAATATCATTGCCATGTTAACTCTGAATATTTGATGCTTCATATTTGGATCAAATCCTATCTCTCTTGTATATAGTCTAATATTTCCCGGTTTTGGATATTAAAAACCACACAGTCCCAGTGTTAGTGTCTTTCTTCTAATTTTTATAATCATTGTTATTATTTTTAATTTTAGAGGCAGGGACTTGCTCTGTCATACAGGCTGCAGTGCAGTGGCACGATCATAGCTCACTGCAGCTTCAAATTTCTGAGCTCAAGCGATTCTCCTGCTTCAGCCTCCTGTGTAGCTGGGGCTGCAGACATATACCACCATGCCTGGATAATTTTTTAAACATTTGCTATAAAGATGGAGTCTCACTATGTTGCCCAGGCAGGTATTGGTCTCCTGGCCTCAAGCAATGCTTCTCTCTTAGAGTCCCAAATTGCTGGGATTACAGAAATTAGTTCATGCCTGGCCCAATTTCTATAATTATATGCTATAGCTATATGTCACTCCTATATTTCTCAGTGTTTTAATTTGTATTCCTGATTATTCATGATCTGTATGTAGTTCAGAGGCTGTAAAAGACCTGTGAGTAATTTAAAAAGAAGTGGGGTACTTTTCATTCGCGAATCCCTGATTTGTTTTAAATTTGTGTTATTTGTAGAAAATATCTTACATCATAAAGGGATATTGTGTAAAATATATTTCAGAAATGGAATTTTGGCCCTTAGAGCTATTGATTTGGGGGATTTATTTATGTTATAAAAGAATAAACAAAAATACAAAAATATTATTTTATTAAATAACAACTAGGGACCATAGAGATGATAAAACAGTCAGAGGTTGAAAGCTGTTTAGGGTGGGGAAAACAACAGAAGCAAAGCACAGAAGATTGTTTAGGGTGGTGAAACTATTTTGTATGCCACAGTATTTTTGAATAGCTGATACTATGCATATACCAAAACTCATAGAACTTTACTACACGAAGAGTTGATATTATAGACAATATTAAAATATCATTTAAAATTGGGGGTAGATTGCAGAGTTAAATGCAGAATGTGACAAAACAATCTAACTGTATTAAATACACTTGAAATAATCTCCCTGAACAGGATAGAAAGAAGAGATACTGAACTAAGCACCTTTAGAAATGAACAGAATCTGTGACTAAAGTCAAACAAACTCTACTTAAACACTGTACTTTAATTGATAAAGTTATTTCTAATGGAAGTGCAGTAAACGCTTGTGAGACTGCTATAGATACTTGCTGGTTTTGAACAATTAAGTAAAAGAATGGCAGATAGTGGGAGCTAGGTAGGTTTCTCACTAGTAGACAGTTAGAGATTACACATAAGCAAGGAGAGGAGTCCAGAAGGATCCATATTGTAATGAATTAGAGCTGAATACATTATTTAAACTCATATTTTGCTTAACATAGACATAGATGTATCTCTCTCTATATATATATGTATATATACATACACACATATATACACATATACATACAATTATATTTATATATACATTTACATTTATATATTTCCTTGTGTCAGCTGAGAGGGCCTAGTAACAAAGCCACCTCAGTAGCAATGAGGATGAAGATCTTAGTCCCTAATACCATTCTTCAATTAAAAATATATATATATTCCTTGGGTACATGATTGATTATAGGAAAAGAACAGAAAATTTACAAGATAATATACAAAATAAACATAGAGATCTTGTACCAGACAGTAAAATAAATAGTGACAGCAGGAACAACTACAAAGCAATGATGAGTGTATGTCAAAGGGATGTAAGAGCTAAGTAAAAGTCCTACCCATGGCCGATGGTGGAAAAATTTGAGCAACAAAATAAATATAGAAGTATTAGATTGTACCAAAAGTATAAAATAAATATCTGTAAGTCCATACTCATATAAATAAATGATAGAATAGAAAATAAATAAATGAAGCAGAATATAGCAATCATCCATGAAGAATTCCAAGTAATTTATGAGGACATACTATTTTCAAGGAAGTGGAGCATAACTTCCTACTCTTAACTGTGGGCTACACATAATGACTTTCTCCGAGGTGTATTGTTTGGAAAAGGGGAAAAACATAGCTTATTGTAGTGAAATATGGCACTCACTATTTCAAGTAGGAGATGGGGTTAACGTCAACAGTGACAAGTAATGTTTACATAATGTACATTTGATACAATGGTGATGAGACTAGTGTTTGACCTCAATGTTATTCCTCCAAAAAACCCATAACCCAATTCTAATTTTAGGAAAAAATATCAGAAAATTCCCAATTGGTGAAGATTTTACAAAACACCTGACTGTTCACAATCTATCTTTTTTGACAAACAGCATTGGTGATGCTGCTTCTTAGCTTTTGATAGACTTTTATTGCTTTTATTGTTGGATTTTATAATATTGTGCTATCTTCCTTTGTGGGAAAGTTGTAAGCAGTTTTTCAATGGATTTTTCTAAATAATAGTATTCTTCAGAGTTCCAAGCTCGTTTCCCTTTCTTCCCCATTACAGCACTATGATTAAGTATCTACTTTGTTCCAATGACTTTAATGAACATTTCTAAGGTATGAATTTTGAAATCTTTACCTCCTGTCGAACCACCTTCCCATTAGCATTTTACATCAGGCCTAAAACTCAACTTTTTATCTCATTCATATCCCCTGTCTTCACATTCACATACTTACGCTTCCTGTGTTTGCCATTTCAATATTATTCTATTAATTCATTCAACAAATAGTTATTGAGTACTTATATACCAGGAAATTTTCTGGGCAGTAAGGAGACAAAACTTAACAAAAAGACCAATATTCTTGCCAACTTGGAGTTTATTTCCATATGAGGTCTGGTGGCAGTACTGATAAGATAAATAACTAGATTACGAGTTTGACATTTGAAATAAATTAAGCAAGAGTTAAGAATATGAATTGAAATATAGATTGTCTTCCATTTAAAATAAGCTTAAAATAAATGATCATTTATTCAAGAACTTAAAGATGGCAAGAGATTAAAACATGAGATCCACATGGACTGTTAACTCTTTCTACATTCAGGTTTGCAGATGTGTCAGAATGTCTGGATTAGTTCCTTCAGATATCCAGTATAGGGACAACAACGACAACAGAAATACCAGTGTGCTGTAAAAGCAACATCATGCATTTGAATGAAAGTATTATCAGTCTACATTTGTAATATTTGATACACCTTCTTGACCAATTTTATGTTTTTAATGTTTTTACCACATAGTGGCCAATAAGTATTATCATTGACTATGTCAACATGTTAATTATTAAGTGACATTTGACAAAATGAAGAAGAATTGGAGCATTCAATGATACATGAAATCCAATGAATGAATAAAAGAATAATTTCAACGTTAAAATGTAAGTACAAATAATTAAATGAAGCAGAAGAACTTAGTACACAAAATGAGAGCACTCAATTTTAATATGCTTTTCAGATGTGTATTTTAAGCATCCTACAACCACAAAGATGACTGCAAGATCATTTGGCAAATACTGTTATTTCTTTTTATTAATTCCAAAACTATGTTTTTTTTCACTAATTCTTATAAATTGCTCAATGTTGATTTCAGTTTACCCTATCTGTAACAACATCCAAGCAATCAAAATAATGATTCACAATGTGTTTCCTATAATGTCTTTCAGGTAATGGTACATAAAATGCTACCAATTGTTAGATCAGAACATGTACTTCTAAATTTTCACAATATAAAAATTATACATTTCTATTTTTAATTAGTATTTTTATCCCATACTTAACAATGAGTAGGATTTCTTAATCTTTGAAGTTAGCATCTCAAAGTGATGAATGGTAAAATTTCAGTCTTTTAAATCACAAAAACCTTTTGAACAGGAGGATGTCATCAATAACCTATAGTCCTTTGAAAATTATTATTCAATATTAATATAATAAGTGACTTATTTGATGTTAGAGATTCATGTTTTGTACATCATTCACCAAAACAATAAAATTAAAAATAATCCTGGACTATGTCTGCTTTAGCAGTCATTTGTCCTTTGTCAAGATGATGTCCCTGTTCCAAGCTCAGCATCTATAGCAAGTGGCAGAAAATAGAGCAATAAATTCTAGTAGGGTCGATTTTGATCAGCATTTTTTTCTTACATAACTTCACCATTCACTAAATATCAAGAGCTATTCTAAAATTCCTGAGCAGAATGGGTTGCAAATTAATGAACACATTTAAAAATGTCTAAGCCTTTTGTTTTTCCAGGTTTTACCATTCTTACTCAAGACACTGGTTCTGTAATCTTGAGACCCATTCTCTCACCACTACTATGAATACTTCTATGTGTGATACGCAGTGGTAGATTTAGAATGAATGTACAAAATATGCAGACAAAACGTTTTATTTTAAGAATTTAGAATCAAGTAAATCACAAAATTTTCTTTCATTATTTCTATTATCTAGCAGCAAAAACATCTTATGGTGGAGACTTTTAAACATAAAATATTTTAATGCTTATCCAAGCATGTTACTTTTTCAACATATACCACACTTCAGTATTATACTTTACCATCAAAGAATTGATGTTTTCAGGAAAATAAATATTATAGAATGTTTATCACGCTCCTTTGTCTTTACTAAACTAAAAAATAAATAATGCTTAATATAGAAAATAGGCTCACTATATCTGATTTTATTGATGAGATAGGCATTTTGGGGAGAACATTTGGATTTCTCTTTCTCTCCTTCCTAAAAATATAGTTTTATTTGAAAACTTATTTCATCATCTGATTGGTGGTAAACAATTTAGGATATTAAAAGAAAGCTTATTAACATTAGTGAATTTGGAATTCATATATATGAAATTAGATGTATTTTCATACAGTATTGGGTATTATTATGCTGAACTAAAATATGACTATGTCTATGTAGGAGATTATATTAGGAACAGTGTTCACCATCTCAATAAAATAAGAACGTTAACACGTATAAGAATAATATAATAAATGTTTTTGAAAGGTAGAATTTAAGTGCTGTGTGATAGCTGACCAAGGAAGATAAAATTTCCTATTGAGTCAATTCAGGCATGCCTTTTATAGGAGTGGGAATTTGAGCGGCACCATAAAAGTATGGTTTCTTGGTTCAGATTTCATGGTATATAGCAGAATAGATAATTTGGAAAGACAGGGATACATAAGCAAGCATCGGGTGATTAAAAATTTTTTGGAATAGCTGGAAGTGCAGGCTCTAGTCTTAACTTCTGGAAGCAATTTCAAATTACCAGAATTAACTACCTAATTAAAAGGAAATATTCATTTTCTAAGGTAATATTGATTCCTTTGCTCTAAAACTATCAGAACCTACTCTATGTTTCTTCTATCAGTGTCTGCCTAAGGTTACATAAAGCATACCCTGCGATAGACACTTCAAGCGCGGTTGGATCCAGGCTAAATTAAAACTCTATTAGCACTGCATCCCAGAACAGCTGGAGAACGCTTTCTTGCTTTAAGTATCTCTTTATGCTGAGACTATTAATGGTCATTATATGAATGAACTATAGCAATACATACAAATGTGGTACATGTTGACTCAAAATCCAGATACTTGTCTTGTAACACTTTCTTATTGATACTGGGCTCAGGACAAATCAATTTGTTATTCACTTTGAAGGAGCTATGTTAACATGCCTCAGAAACCTGCAGCTCAGACATGTCAGTGGGGTGGGGGGGGCTTTAAATATTTATGTATGATACTTTCATCTTTAGATCACCGGTGCTGTGGGTCAGCCTAATGAAGACCCTTGCACATAAAGCAGAGCTGGAAAATTGATAAAGGCCAGAGCAAAGTTACAGCTTTGAATGAAGGTACTTTGTTGTCATTGTCCATGTGTATTTTTATAAATGTAAGTCATTTACAAAATCATTGGTTACTTGCCAGATACTTAGTTGTATTGATTTATCCCACCAAAGAGTCTGTATCTGAAAAGTAAGTTGAAATTGGAGTCACTACCTAATTTTGTCTACATTAATTTATGGTAATTCTTTAAGATGCACAGCAAAAATCCAAAAGATGGTTAAGTGGGAAAGTAGAAGAACTTTATTACTTGGCTTTTAAAATATTCTAGGTGCTGTAGTAATATAATAAGTACTTCTATTTTTGCTGATATTTGGTTTACTTTTTTGATACTGAAGCATACTTCCAAAAATTTCTACTTGTCCTTTCTAATAATAATTCTTCTTGCAGCTAAAAATGTACATTATGTACTGAGTTAGCATGTAAGACTGTGGAGATCTTCTAGAATGTAAGGCACAATGTACAAAAAAGAAAGTATCAGATGAAAGAGCTATAGCCACATCTTTATAATAAAATATCCAGTGGTATAGAAAAGAAAAAAGTTGAAGGAAATAAATCATCCAAAATAATAGAAGAAAATTTTTGTTTTCTGATGATAGTCATCAGTCTTCTGATTGAAAATATCTATGAACTTATTCCATAAAACAAGTAGCAGATGGTCATTAGACTGGCACATCTGTAAAGTAGAAAAAAATTAAGCACCATCTATTTATTTATTTATTTATTTAGTTAGTTAGTTAGTTATTTAGTTATAAAGATGGGGTCTCACCCTCTTGTCCAGGTTGAAGTGCAGTGGCATAAGTATGGCTCACTGCAGCTGGACATTCCTGGACTCAAGAGATCCTCTTGCCTCAATCTCCTGAGTAACCGAGATTACAGGTATAAGACACTGTGCCTGGCAAGCATTGCTTTTTCATTTCCAAGAGATAATTATTTTGGATTCTCAAGTTTACATTTAACGAAAATATAAATCTGAGAGAGAAAATCTGATGTGTGAGAAAGAGATAAAGAATTATTTTTTCTTTTCAGATATGCAATGATTCATACATTCTTCTCATTTAGAAAACAAAACTGGAACTTTCCTGCAACCACTATGGCTAAACACATTACATACCTCAGTAAGAGAAAAAAATATGCTTTGCATTCAGAGATAATCTTAAAACCTATTTGTCTACCACGTTGCATTTGTTTTCTATTTTATTCTTATGTTTTTGTTTTTGTTCTTCATCTTTTCCCATTGTCTTTGAGATTAATTGAATATTTTTGGAATTATCTATTATATCTTCTAATGAGTTTTTAAGTTAGAAATTCTGGTGGATCTGGACATTATAATAGGTATCCTGAACTTCTCATAGTCATCCTTTACTAAATAGTATATCAATTTGCAAATTTTTAGGAAGCTTACCACAGTACAATTCCTTTCACTCCTACGCATCTTTTGTGTAATTGCTGTCATACATTTTACTTCTAAAAGTTATAAATCCTACATTGTACTGCTATTATTTTTGCTCTATCAATCAACTGCCCTTTAATAATTATAAATATGAAAATAATATTTATATGTTTATTCATTACAGTGTTTTTCATTCCTTTTAAAGTTTTAAGATTTTTCTTCCTTCTTTTTTTGTTTTCATAGTATTTTGAACATTCCTACAAAACTTTGCCAATAAAAATACATTTTTTCTCTCCAGATTTTTCCTTCATTGATAGAGGTAATATCGAAATTTCTGGGCAGATCTACCCAATAAAACAAAACAAATTGTGTTGCTTCTAAAATGCAATTTTTGTGTCTCACACACAGATCCACTTTTCTTGGCTCCTGTAGTATATCTAGTCAAGCAATGAAGATCATTTATTCTTGTTGATTGTTTCTGAAGCTGCTTTGTTTCCCAGCCAAGTCTGTTTTTATTTTGTAAATGTGCATCATTTTTATTTTTGGTTTTTTAGAAACAATGTTGACAGACTGGTTTTTATTATATTATCTGACAATATGGGCTTTTTTCAAATGGCAGACAACGCTGGTTGTGTTTATCCTCTTAGTTTGTTCATCTTAAAAATTTTAATATCTCCTGATATTTTAGATATCCTTCCCCAAGACCCTATATCATAAGAACATAATTTAATAAGATAGGCAGCTGTGATCTCTACTTAATGCAAAAGTGGCAAAATGGTCATATTACATATCCAACCATTGTGTATAACCTGATTATTTTGTAAAACTCTTAGTGTTTGTGTTGTTTGCAAACTTCTGTGAACTCAAATCACTTAAAAATTGCTAAATTTTAAAAAGAAAATTATTTCTGGAATGAAAATCAGTTACTAGCTCAGTAAACATCTCAAGAAAATTATTCATGTCTCCCTAACCATCCCACCGTGAACCTGATGCAGCTGACTGGTGAATTTTGTTGAGATGCAGACAATTGTTTCTATATGTACATTTGATCAGTGGCTGAAGTTGATAAACTAAGGTAGATGGCTCTCTGTAGTTTGTGTGGGTGTGACTAATTTTTTGAAGCCTTTCTCTTCTTTTTTTTTTTATTATTATACTTTAAGTTCTAGGGTACATGTGCATAACGTGCAGGTTTGTTACATATGTATACTTGTGCCATGTTGGCGTGCTGCACCCATCAACTTGTCAGCACCCATCAACTTGTCATTTACATCAGGTATAACTCCCAGTGCAATCCCTCCCCCCTCCCCCCTCCCCATGATAGGCCCCGGTGTATGCTGTTCCCCTTCCTGAGTCCAAGTGATCTCATTGTTCAGTTCCCACCTATGAGTGAGAACATGCGGTGTTTGGTTTTCTGTTCTTGTGATAGCTTGCTGAGAATGATGGTTTCCAGCTGCATCCATGTCCCTACAAAGGACACAAACTCATCCTTTTTTATGGCTGCATAGTATTCCATGGTGTATATGTGCCACATTTTCTTAATCCAATCTGTCACTGATGGACATTTGGGTTGATTCCAAGTCTTTGCTATTGTGAATAGTGCCGCAAGTGGCGCAATCGGTTAGCGCGCGTTACTTATACAGCCTTTCTCTTCTTTAAGAAACAAGATAAAATGGAAGATTTACAACGGTTAACTTTTATTTATACCACTTTTGTGTCTATGCCTGACTCCTTTTAAAAACTTTTGAAGATTAATTGGCCATATACATCTTTTATTTGTGTGTGGTATAGAGTAATCTAAACGGAACAGATTTACCATCAAAGGGGTGAAATATATGCAAAGTTTTAAATATTGAAACTGTTTTTGCATGAATTAGAGAGCAGAGAGCTCTGACTAAAACATGCCTTTTTTTTTGGGTTTGAATGAAAATTGTATGAATGAGTCTTAATTAATGTCAGAATCAAATGCACATAAAATGATGAGTACTTCTGGCTTGTGAAGTGCTCTTTGCCTGCGTTAGATTTCAGAAGAGTTCCAATTGCAGGACTATTCGTTTTTTTTGTTTTGTTTTGTTTGTTTTGTTTTTGTTTGTTTTTTAAGACACTTTCATGAAAATACAGAAAGTCTAAGTAAAATGTTTACAATGACTCTGTCTCCAAAAAACATTAAACTTTATCTTGATCTACAATCTATCTACATTAGTGCTTTAATAAACAACGCATATGGAATAGTGAGATATATCCTCTCACTCTAATTCTATTATGCTGAATTTTCCTGTCACTTTAAACTATGTAATAGAATTAAATTTTTACTTAGGACTCAGTCCCCAATAGCATGAACCATAAACCACAGAGAATCACCATCTCTAAAATTTGACTAGCTTTCCTGAGTACTTAATAAGACCTGTCTGTTGTCTTATGTTGTGAAACATTTTGTTATTATTATTTAAAGTACTATTGCTCATCAGGATATTTTCCTAAACAATAGCACAACTTGAAAAGTAATCATACATATGCTCTCACCCATGTCACCAACAACCATGCTGCCTCCTGCAGTCTTGACTTGGTTTTAGTTGGTGCTGTCTGAAATCAGCAACCTCTATAAAATTTTCCACTCATTAGAGAGAAGGGGACACAAGACAGACAGAGTTTTAGCCAAAGAGTAAGCAAAGGAACTCCCAGTCATCCAATTTGAGAGTTTGTTTCAGTTCCTGGTTTCAATCTGGTTGGTGGACAAACTAGACTATAAGACATGCAACACACAACTCTAGATGTCTAGGACAGCAGAGGTGAAGGAACCAATTTGAGGAGATGTGATAGGTACCATTCATTCAGTTGTATGCCATTCCACAAGCATGGAATTGGAAGCAAGAATAGAATTGTCAGTAAATAGAGATTCCCAGAAAAAAAAAATAATTTGCATAAAGTCGTAAATAACATATACATTGTTAAAAATACCCCTCTTCTTTTTGTCTCATAGGTATGGATGTAAGCATTTTCTTCAAGACAGAAAAGAAAAGCAAAAATCATTTCCAGAATGTTGGCCTAGTGCAACTGAATGCAAATTTTGCCATCGTTTAGAGACACTTACTAAATTGGGTCCTCAGCATTCATGGGGGATTTGTTCCTGATCCCTGCTCTCCCTTTCTCCTCATACACAAAAATCTGGGCATACTTATGTCCCACACCTGGCTCTGTTGAACTCACATATTGGAAAAGTAGGTCCTCTTACCTGTAGGTTTTACATCCTGTCCTACTGTATTTTTGATCTGCCTTTAGTTGCTGATGCAGAATACAGACATGGAGACCTACCGGTATTTATTGGGAAAAAATCTGCATGTAAGTGGAACTGCACAGCTCATGTTGTTCAAGGGTCAACTGTACTATGCCTTACAAATCACCTGTGGTTATACCTCAACCATCTGTATACCTGTAGTAACAGCACATGAATTCTAGAATCAAAAGACATCCACCCTGAGATGGAGGAGGGAATAAGGATGTGGCTAAGGGGGAGTCTTGCACCAGCTACTGTCCTGGCTGTCTTCATGAAGGATATTGCTGGAACCCCTTTTGCTAAATCCCCCTCTTATCTGAGGTTTTGCTTTCCATGGTTTCAGTTACTCTCAGTCAACCTTGTTCCCAAAATATTAAATAAAAATTACCAAAAATTTTATATCTTTAAATTGCACACCGATGTGAGTATTGTGATGAAATATTTTGCTGCCATTCTGCTCCATCCCTCCCAGGACATGACTTATTCCTTTGTCCAGCATATTCATGCTATCTAGGCTGCCTGTCCATGAGTCACTTAATAGACATCTTGGTTACCAGCTGTCACAGTATCACAGCACTTGTATTCAAGTAACCCTTACTTTACTTAATAATGGCCCCAAAATGCAAGAGCACTGGTGCTGGCAATTCTAATATGCCAAAGAGAAGCCATAAGATGTTCCTGCAAGTGAAAAGGTGAAAGTTCATTACCTAATTAAGCAGACAAAAAATGTATGGCGAGGTTGCTAAGATGCATGAATCTTCTACCTCAAAAATTGTGAATAAGGAAAAATAAAATCTTGCTAGCTTTGCTGTCATATCTCAAACTACAAAAGTTAAGTTATGGCCACAGTATATGACAAGTGCTTAGTTAAGTGGAAAGGCATTAAATTTGCATGTGTAATAATAAGATATTTTGAGAAAGAGACAGACTATATTTACATAACTTTTTAATATAATATTGTTCTAATTATTCTATTTTAGTATTATTGTTAATGCTTTTTGTTTGTTTGTTTGTTTGGAAACAGAGTCTTGCTTTGTCACCTAGGCTGGAGTACAGTGGCATGATCACAGCTTACTGCAACCTCTGCCTCCCAGGTTCAAGTGATTTTTCTGCCTTAGCCTCTGGAGTAGCTGGAATTACAGGTGTGTGCCACCACACCTGGCTAATTTTTGTATATTTAGTAGAGACGGGTTTCACCATGTTGACCAGGCTGGTCTTGAACTCATGACCTCAAGTCATCTAACCTACCTTGGCCTCCCAAAGTGCTGGGATTACAGGAGTTTGCCACTCCCCCAACCCCAGGCTATTTTTAATGTTTTTCTGAACCTAATTTATTAATCAGCTTTATTACAGATATATGTCATAGGAAAAAAACATAACGTATTGTATATAGTTTGGTACCATGTGTGGTTTCAGGCATCCAGTAGGGGATCATGAAATATATTTCTTATGGATAAGGGGGATTGCTACTGTATACAAGGGGAATTGTTGAGCTTTGAAGATCAGCAGCCCCTTTTGGAACATACAGCAAAAGCCATCACAAAATTAATTTCTGCAGGGGATAATATACTTACTGAAACACCCAGGTTATTTGATTTTTAGAATGTCCCATACTCTGGAGTTCGCAGATTACAAACTGAATGTAGAATTATTATTACTATTATTATTTGAGATGGAGTCTCACTCTGTCATCCAGGCTGGAATGCACAGGCATGATCTTACCTCACTGCAACCTCCATCTCCTGGGTTCAAGCGATTCTCCTGCATCAGCCTCCTGAGCATCTGGGATTACAGGCCAATTTTGTATTTTCAATAGAAACTGGTCTCAAACTCCTGACCTGAAGTGATCTGCCTACCTCAGTCTCCCAAAGTGGTGGGATTACAGATGTGAGCCACCACGCCTAGCCTCAGGGTAGAATTCTTCATGCTCCTTTGTCTTCCATCTTTAATAAATTTAAAGATAATAAAAATAATAATAATAATAAATGAAATTGGAAGCTGGCTCTAGAGGTGTGATGGATATAATTGTATTTATTTAACAAGACCATTCGTGATGTTTTAGTCTTTTATCTGGTGATATGTAACGTATGGTTTTCTTTCTTTTTTCTGGTGTTAGCAGTCACTGATGTTCAAACGTAAGTCCTTTATTCATCAATTTATTGGTTTCTTTTCATTTATAGCTTGAATATTATTATAAGATAATTATTTTCTTCCATTATTTCATTACCCAGTGATAAAGTTGAAATAGGAAAGGAAAAAATCTTTGATTTTTTTTTTTTTTGATTTTTTAAGTTTTCCAGATAGTTGATTGGTTCCATATTATCTCAGAAGGTGACCAATTGATTTTGTTATTCTCCTAATATTATTACAAAATTATAAATTTTAACCTTTTTTGATGAGTGAGTTTCAATCCATTGTAGTTCTTCCTGAAGCTCAAATTACTTCTTTTGCTAGTAGAGCTCACTTAAATTTGACTTTGAAATCCTTTCGACATGACATCAGAGTTTGACAAGTTTGATACCATCCTTATTTTCTATCAAGTCTAGACTGGACATAGGAAGATGCTCATTGCTACTGAGTTGGTCACCACAAATTCAAACTCTATTTTTTCTCAAAGTTCCAAAATGTATATTCTTTTAATTTTGTACTTAAATATATTTGCATTTCCTAACAGAAAAATCAATTCCATGTTTACAATCTGGATGCTTTTACTCTTTCTGCAGTGCCTGATTATACTCAGTTCTTTATTAAAGACATTAATAAAGAGAAAATACGAAGACCTGAATAACAATGTCTTATTCTCATACTAAACAATAATTTCTCAATTTAATGTAAAGTAATTCTCTTTTCAGTGATGTAGGTGTAAAGAGGATCAGTTAATCAGTGTAATAGTTAAAGATTGAATGACAGTCTTGACATTCTGTTGTGCACATAATTGGGTTAAAAAGCTTTTAAAAATTTTTACTAGGATTCCTATTGATGATAAAACAGCTGTGTCAAATTTGCCTTTGAATTAATTCAATTTTATAACTTTGTTCCTCAAAACTCAAAACTACCTGTGTTACAGAAGAACAATTAGAATTTATCCAGGCAGTTGTTATGGAATACTAATCTGCACATACTTAAAGACAACAAAAGTTAACAATTTAAATGTAGTTAAAAAGAGAGAAAAATAATAAAATCATTGAAAATAAAAATAAAGGCGTGTAGAGACAATAAACTTGAAAAGTTCAGGACAATTGTTATATATGAGTAGGAGAGTATAATCTTGAGTATGTGAGAAAATGTAATTTGGTGAGAATAGAAAATCAGAGGTAGAGATACAATTTATGGGAATTTCAAGTTTGTGTTGTAAAGACTGCAGTTACTGTCAGCATGTCTACAACAGAAGCATGGGAAGGAAAGGCAATGGGAATAGAACAGAAATCTAGACACAGAATAAGGGGCAAGCAGTAATTCAGAGCAACTCATCAAAAATGTAAATGAATATAACAAAAAATATTGGCAGGAGAATGAAGTAGTGTTTTTAAAGAATCTAAATTTTGAGTATATCGACGAGAAAATAAAAGAGTAAATGAAAAAGAAGACAAGGAAAATGGTAACAAATTGTAGCCAGTCCAATGATAGCAATTCTCACAAACACTTGAATGGTGATTGTTGGACAGTGGGGGTGGTATAATAACCACTTTGCTTTCTGTTTCCTCAATTTTTTATTCTCTTTTCTCATAGCTATACATAAATACAGTCATGTTAAAAAATGCTCATATGCAGTAATACAGCAATTTCCGCATAAATACTGAAATTACTGTGATTTGTTTCCAAATAGATCAGCTACAACTTAGGTGTAATTCACCAAATGGCTTGAAAATCTTTGTGTAGTTTCAAGAAGTGTCTATTTTGCTCTAAGGGAGAAAAGAAAAAAGATTATTTCAACTGTCTGTGAGCACATCGATTGTCAACTTGCCCGTGCAGTTTTTATGAATAAATCCAAATAACTGCTATGTTTTCACTTAGCGCCACTTCCTCTCTAGGAGTAATAGTCTATAAGTGGAAGAGCTGGTAGAGATAAGCAAGTCCCTGTCCTATTATACAAACTAAACTTTTAGTATGTGTATTTGCACTTCACTTCCCAGAGGAAATCTGCCTTTTTAGACAAACATAAAACCCATAATGCTTTTATGGATCATAGTTTCTGGAAATTATTTTCCACCTGATGAAATTGAAATGTTTAGCATACGTATTACATAATTCAAAAGCCAGGTCTGTACATATTACATTGTTTTATTCAAAAACTTTAACCTACATACCTTGAATTGCCTTTCCACATGGCAGAACAAAGCTACACTTACTTTTTGTTATATTTTGTACGGAATTTTTTTTAATAGACTCTACTATAAACAGGAAAAATCCCAAAGAGGGAAAACTCTTGCCCTATGGTTTTAATTCAAAGAAGACTTGGACATAGGATTTAATGGTTGGTGTCAAGTGCTACATCTCAGAAGGAACAGATAATAACAAAAGCTAATGCTTGTAGATGTTTTGCTGGCAGTCGAGAAGTTTTATTTTTTTAAAGAGTTATTGATATATAATTCACATATCGCAAAATTCATATAATAAAATATGTAATTAAATGGTTTTTAGCATATTTGCGCATATGTAAATCCATCACCCCAGTCAATGTTAGAACATTTTAATCATATAAAGAAAACCCATACCCTTTTTTATCACCCCCATATCCCCCATTCTTTCCCCTCCATCCTAAGGAACTACTAATTTAGTTTCTATCACTACATATTTGCCTATTCTGAACATTTTATATAATGTGTGCTTTCTGTGATCAATTTCTATTACTTAGCATAAGTTTGTAAGCATCAAAGGCATGTAATGTTTCTCTGCACTTTATTCTTTTTTATGACAAAATGATATTACATCACGTGGATATACTATATTTTGTTTATTTTCTTTATTTATTGATGAACACTGGGATTGGTTCCACATTTTGGCTATTATAAATAATGCTACTACAAATATTCATGTACACCCTTTGTGTGGACATACGTTTTCATTTCTCTTGGGCATATACCTAGGAGTGGAATTACCAAGTCATATGGTAATTCAATGCATAATTGTTTCAGAAGTTCCCAAACTGTTCACCAAAGGCCCTGCACCATTTTATATTTCCATCAACAGCATGGTAAAGTTGTGATTTCTCCATAATCTTGCCAGAACTCATTTTCATCTGACTTTGTAAATCTAGCCATTTAAGTGGACGTGAAGTGGTAATTCATTGTTTCTTTGATTTACATTACAATGATAAATGAGGATGTTGCATTTTTATGTACTCAGAGGTCATTTGCATATCTTCCTTGGAGAAATGTCCGTTAAGATCCTTTGCCCATTTTTAATTGTGTTGTCTTTTTTTTGATGCTACCGTAAATGGAATTTTTCTCTTAGTTTTGTTTTTAGATTGGTCATTGAAAGTGTATACAAATACAATTGATTTTTATATATTGAATTGCATTCCTGGGATAAGCAACAATTGATCTTGATCTATAATTATTTATATGTCTCTGGTATTTAATTGTTTTGGCATCCATATTCCTAAGAGATATTGGTCTATACATTTCTAATGATGTCTGTAGATCAGTGTGATACTAGTCTCTTTTATTTTGTAGAGGAGTTTATGGAAAATTATTATTTCTTCTGTAAACATATGGTAGAATTCAGGAGTGAAGCCATCTGGGCTCGAGCTCTTCTTCGTATGTTGTTTTTGTTTACTGATATAGCCTTTTTATTTGTTATGCTTATATTCAGATGGTCTACTTTTTCCTAATTTTGACAGTGTCTATCTTTTTAGAAATTTGTCTATACTTTCTAAGCTAAGACATATAATTATTCACATTATTGCTTTATAATTACTTTTATTTCTCCAAAGTCAGGAGTAATGGCCTTTTATTTCTCCTTCCAGTCATTTATGTTTCCTCTCTTTTTTCCTTGGTTAATCTACTTTGTCAATTTTTTGTGTGTCTCAAAAAACTAGCTCTTTAAAAAAAGTACAAAAATAACTTTATTGCATTTATATTATTTAATTTATTTTGGTCCAGGCACAGTGGCCCACACCTGTAATCCCAGCACCTTGGGAGGCTGAGGGAGGAGGGTCGTTTGAAGCCAGGTGTTCAAGACTAGCCTGAGCAGTATAGCGAACCCCTTTCTCTAAAGAAAATAAAAAATAAATAAAATATCCAGGTGTGGTTGTGTGCACCTGTAGTTCCAGCTACTTGGCAGGCTGAGGCAGCAATGTCACTTGAGCCACCAAGTTGAAGACTTTGGTGAGCTATGGTCACTCCAGCCTAGGTGACAGAGTGAGATCCTGTCTCTTAAATAAATACATTTAAAAATAAAAATTAATTTGTATCTACAATGCCCCTTATTATTTGTATATATAGCTTCAGCAACTGGTAGGTATGGCCAGGATGAGAACTGCTGAATTCTGTCTCTCCTGGACAGATAGTCTTTTTATTGTTACTTGAGGGAGAGGGATCTGCTTCAGTACGGACTGGAGTTTCTGTCTCACTGAGTGGGAGAAGGGAAAGAGGAGAGGTCTCAGTTCAAGTAGCACAGACTCTTGTTGTCTTTATCAAACTACAGTATATATTCTTGAATAAATGCTTCGTTGTTTGCTGTATATACTAAGGAAAAAACTTTAGTTTTTTCAAAGTATATATAAAATTTATCAGCTTATCAGAGAAATATGTCCGCAGAGCTTCTCAGACTGCCATACCTTAATCTCTCTCTCTTAAAGCAGTTTTAATTCCTTAAATATTAACTATTCTTTACAACAACTCTTTGTGGTAGCTTATTTTTATTATCACTTCCATTTTACATATGAAAAATGCAAGGTGCAAACAAGTTAAGAAGTTTCTTTTTTTATTGTTGTTGTTATTTGACTGACGGATGGACCTTTTATTCATTAACTCTATGAATATTGTTGGGTGTCTGCTATGTGCTGGGCACAGTTATAGCTGATGGCCACACACTCCCTGCTTCCATGAAGGTTATATGCTAAGGGAGTGGGTGGGAGATAAACAATCTATCAACAGCCAGGTAACTTGTCAGGGGATGAGGAGCACTGAGAAGAAAAGGAAAGCAGGAAAAGTGTATCTAAGTATTCTTCTTTATTTATTATTATTATACTTTAAGTTCTAGGGTACATGTGCACAACGTGCAGGTTTGTTACATATGAATACATGTGCCATGTTGGTGTGCTGCACCGATTAACTCGTCATTTACATCAGGTATATCTCCTAATGCTATCCCTCCCCTCTCCCCGCTCCCCACAATAGGCCCCGGTGTGAGATGTTCCCCTTTCTGTGTCCAAGTGATCTCACTGTTCAATTCCCACCTATGAGTGAGAGAACATGCGCTGTTTGGTTTTCTGTTCTTGCGATAGTTTGCTGAGAATGATGGTTTCCAGCTGCATCCATGTCCCTACAAAGGACACGAACTAATCCTTTTTTATGGCTGCATAGTATAGAAATTTCTTTTTAATTCACTATCTACATATTTATAATTTGCACAATAAAAAGAAGCAGAGGCAGGATTTTAACCTAAAGTGATGGTTAATTTTATGTGTCAATTTTACTGAGTTACAACATACCCAGATATTTGATTAAATATTATTTGTGAGTGTGCCAGTGAGAGTGTTTTCAGAAGAGATTAGTATTAGAGTTGGTTGACTGAGCAGTACCCTCTTCAATGGGGTGGGTATCATCCAATTCACTGAGGGCCTGAATAGAACACAAAGACCAACAATAGATGAATTCTCTCTTTCTGCCTGATGACTCAGCTGGGACAGTGGTCTTATTGGGACATGGGATTTACATCATAGATGCTACTAACTCTCATACTTTCTCATGCCTTTGGGCTTGAACTAGAATGGATACCATTTATTCTCTTCATTTTTAGACCTTTAGACACAGATTGGAACCACTGATTTCCCTGGGTTGCAAGCTTGCAAATGGCAGATCAGGGGACTTCTCAGCTTCCATAACCAGTGAGCTAATTGTCTATAATAAATTTATTTATACACACACACACACACACACACACACACACACACACACACACATCCTGATTGTTGGTATTTATTAGGTTATTCTGAGAAATCCTAATACATCCAGGCATTGTGACTCAAAATATTTCTTCATACTCTGAAACCTTGTGCTTTTCAAGTTGCACAAAAACTTCTCTTTCATCACTGTATTTGAACATAGTAGGCTAAAATAAGATATTGTAGCATAGTAAGAAAATCACAGATTTTGGTAATCAGATTTACCTGGAACCAATGACTATATCTGTCACTCAGTGTTATGTGCAAGCAGATAAATAACTACCAGTTACGTAATTGAAAATTGAAAAAAATCTCTATCATTATTATATTGAGACCTGAACTTATTCATCATATACAATGTGGTTAATATGGTTCTAGGGATGTAGTGTTTGTTGAAATGGCTCCATAGTAAATAGACATTTTTGGCAAGATATGTCAGAAGATTTATGATTTAAATAAGCAGTATTTGCTGGAAATATTTTGTCATATATTGATATACACGAAAGGATTTTATTGTGAATTCACAGAAACTAGGTAAACTATGTGTGCACTTGAATTCTGCCACTTACAGACTTTCAGCAGCTTCTTTCTGTTTATATATTTTCTAGGCCAACAGATGTTACCCCTGATTTCAGCAAATACTCTACAAATTATTGTGTCAACTATGTTTCAGACTGTGCAGTGACTAGTAAAACCATGCATTTAAATATAATTTTTATAATGTAGGATCTGCCCTTTGACGTTTAGGAGGCAAAATGAACTAAATAGTAGACAACATGAAGCTGTGAAGTTTGTGACATTGCTGCATATATCACTGTACTATGTACTTTTCTATCCTGGACTCATTCACTATCTAGGATTCCATTGGCTTATGGGTTAAGAAGTACTGTGCCTGCATATACACTTTCATGTTCATGATAAATATGGAAGAAAATATTTTTACCTTGAATTTATGATAATGTGGCCAATCTTTGAATTTAAGCATCCTTCTATATACATGATTTTTCTATGAACATAAAGAGTGAAACTCTGACATTGTTTTATCTAAAACCTAACAGTTTTCCACTTTGTTAAATACTAATTTATATATCCACCCTCAAAGCATTCATCATTTAGTTTCAAGAGACTTTTTTTGACTAGAGTTGAATTAAATTGAGGGGCAATGAAGCAAAAATATTCTTTTGTAATTCTATTAGTTTACTTGATTTATGCAATGCATTGTGGATGAAGTGATATATATTTCAAGAAAAACAACCAAAAAAACTACTTTTTTCCATAATAACACTTTTTTTTTCTCAAAACATCTCATGGTGATAGCATATAAAGGAAATGTGTAATATAAAGAGAGTAGTTTATAGCGGCTTTTAAAATGTATGAATATGGTTGACTCATCTGATGGGTGTCAGACTCTAGAGGATGGGCTAATACTAGATTAAGTTTTATTAAAAGATTTTATTGTTTTTAATTATAACTCACTTAAAATACGACTTCATATTTCTGATGAAAGGGTCTAGTGTGTAGAAGCATAGCCTAGTTCTTCGCTGTTTAGATTCACTAATTAAGTTTCTCTGGCTGATTAGTTTTGCTGGGTTAAATGTAGGTCAAACTTGAAGTAGCAGAACTTATAGCATTTAAATGTTCTTCTAATGCAATTAGTCTATAGGGCATTATTTTATGTTCCAGGCTGTAAACAACTGGAAAATATCAGATATAGCTATGGTTACCAACTGGAGATTAACACTATATATTAAAATTTCAACAGCAGTGTAATTAAAACAAATTCAATTTTTACAATGCTTCCTATGTTAGCATAGCTCAACAAGCATAATTTGTTGATTTTGAGGAAGTATTCTAAGTTTCAGGTTTATTAAGAAATTTTCTATTTCTTAATTATTTGGAGTATTTTTCTCTAATCCATGAATGAATCATTTCTCTCACAAATATCAGTCTTTAGAATTAAATTATTTAATAATATGTTTGGCAGAATATCATTAGAATAGTTTCTAAGGTGAGATCTACTATTTCAACATTCGCTACAGTTGACTAATGGCATTTTGATATTCATTTTAGTACAAAACTGTGAAAAGTGTTGATTCACTGTAGAGAAAAGGAAAAAAAATACTTTCTTATAATAGGTAAAGTCAAGAAAAATCCTCTAAAAATTGTTAGCATATTATTTTTAAATTTAACTTTTAATGCACAAATAATAATTGCATATATTTCTGGTGTACAATATGATTTCAATACATAAATAGTATTTTTTAATTTAAAATGTTTTTTGAATGCATATAATACACCATGTATGGATTAGAAACTAGAAAAACACTGACAAGATTATCAACTTTATTAATCAAAAGGAAACTGCAAATTAAAACCATACTAAGACATCATTCCACAAATATTAAGATTTAAAAAAAAAAAAAAAAAAACAAGAACAACAAAAACAACACTGACCATGCCAAGTTTTGGCTAGAATGAAGAACAGCTAGATCTGTTATATATTTCTGATGGCAATGTAAAATAGTACAGTCATTTTCCAAAACAGTTTGGCAGCATCTTTATAAGCTCAACCATAAGCAACCCTTAAGTTCCAGAAATTTCACTTCTATATATTTACTCAATGAAATAAAAAAATTATGTTCAAATAAAACCCAGTAAGTGAATGTTCATAGTGGCTTTATTTATAATCACCTAAAACTGGAAAACATTCAAATGTCATTTAACTAGTCAATCAATCAATAAACTGTAGAATATTTATATGTTAAAGAGAAATAATATGGATGAATCTCATGCATGATGCTATGTGAAAATACCCAACCTCCAGACTGTATCCGTATTATGATTCCATTGATATGACTTTGTGGAAAATTAAAAACAATAAGGACAGGAATCATCAGTGCTGCCAAAGACTTTTCATTGAGGAGATATTGACTATAAACTAACATGACGTTGACATGGAGAGGTTTTGGAGTGATTGAACTGTTTTTTATCTTGCTTGTGCTGATGGACACACAACTGAGTATTTTTCAACACTTGTAGAACTGTGTACTAAAAATGGTCAGTGCTGTTGTATAAAAATTATGCCTAACAAAAAATGATAAAATATTTAAGAAAAAATCTGACGAATAGATTTGTTACCACCATGATTGCCATATTTACATAATCAAAGATCACACAATAGTCAAAATAAATGAATGCATCCTAGTAATAAAATACTCAAGGAAGTAAAACCCAGAAAGTACATACAGCATAACATCTTCTTTATAAAGTCAACTAAAACTCAGTAGCGTATTTTGTTCTTTTAGGAATTTCTACAGTTGTTACTCCTGTGCACATGTATGTGTATGTTTATGTGAGTGTGTGTGTAAAGTAAGGACATGGTCTACATAAGAGCCAGGATATTGATTTCTTCTGTGCCACAGAAAAATGTATAAAATTTATTTGTAATTTTAGTGGTATTCGTCGTCTTACAATTATCAACATGTATGTTACTTATCCTCTTCCTGTATATGAAATGTTGTACAATAAAAATTAGAAATAATAAAATGATAGCATTTATTATTGAAAACATTAAAGTAGATGTTTTAATACTAGTCATTTAATACTCATGACTAGAATTCTAGTCATTTAATACTCATGACTAGAATCAGAGATAAGACCTACACTAAAAATTAGACATTGTCATTTTGTCTTCGTGATCTTTGACAAAACATTTAGACTTTAATAGGCCAAACATTTTTAGTCAAATAATGAATATTAAATAGCATTATCCTTTGAAAGTTCTTGAGAAGAAAAAAGAAATGATTTTATCCTACATAGAACAGCTCAGGTCTCTAATCACTTAACAAATATTGATAATTCATTGTTTATATTGATCTTATTAAAAAGTTAAATTCTGCTTTGGCAAACACAATAGCAAGCTTTATTCTCATTAAAATTATTTTCTGATTTTTAATATTTTTAGTTATAATGCATTACATTTAAACATTACATTTATCTCAAATATTTAAGACCATGTACTCATGAGATGTTTGCTGAGGATCAAATCCTATGAAATCCTATGTTCATATTTCAAAGAGAGAATAATGTTAGGCATAAAATAATCATAAATGTAAAACAATTCTTGGGGAAATATGTACATATTATTTCACATTACATTTTAAGTATTTGAGAATCATACAAAAAAGCTTTTTTTTCTTATTTTTTACAATTTTTTATTTTTTATTTATCTCTCATACCTTTCTGATGAAGACATTTTTCTCTTAACAATTTCAAGCACTTTCAGTGTACCATTTTTGCCTTTCATACTCAACTCTGGACTGAGAAACCTTTTATGGAGAAAAATTATTTACAGCACATTTATTCTATGGTCTAAAGAAATACATGTCTCAAAATTTAAGTCATTCTTAAAATCAGAAATAGCCAATTGACCATTATTTTAAACCAAAATCCAATTATTTGAAATATGTGGTTCCTGTATTTTTCTAGAATTATATTTCTATTGTTTTCCAAGAAATTTTATAATCTAAGTAAAACTTTTATAAAGATGCAAAGTTATAAACTCAATCTAGCACATGAATCATCCCATTATCTTAAACTACTATAGCTAATCCTCCACTGAAAACGTTCCAGGAAGAGCCTGATCTTCCCTTGTTAAATCTTGATCCTCAGATTTAGAGAATTTAAGGGCACTGGAGTTGAGTAACAACCACTGAATAGATGATATTTTGATGGCAGTCGAACTAAATGCTTTTTAGCTGTTTCATAAAAAAGAAACTCTGAGGATTTCCTACTAGTGAGAGAAGAATAACCAGAAGGTCAACTCTGTTGTTACCAGAGGTCAGAAATTATTCCTAAAGTTATCTAAAGATATGATTTTTTCTCAGAAATAGAAGATATGAATATGGGAAGACATTCTAACAGATTTTTTGTTTGTTTGTTTGTTTGTTTTATTTTTATTATTATTATACTTTAAGTTCTAGGGTATATGTGCATAACGTGCAGGTTTGTTACATATGTATACTTGTGCCATGTTGGTGTGCTGCACCCATCAACTCGTCAGCACCCATCAACTCGTCATTTACATCAGGTATAACTCCCAATGCAATCCCTACCCCCTACCCCCTCCCCATGATAGGCCCCATGGATGCAGCTGGAAACCATCATTCTTAGCAAACTATCACAAGAACAGAAAACCAAACACCGCATGTTCTCACTCATAGGTGGGAACTGAACAATGAGATCACTTGGACTCGGGAAGGGGAACATCACACACAAAAAAGCTTTTTAAGGCTCTTTTGTAATTACATAATTTTTCCTATTCCAGAGTTTCATCTGATCTAACAATATTTTTTCTTTTGTATCTCCTATGAAATTTAAGATTATGAGACACGCAGGTAGAAGGAAACTACTGTATTGCTCACGGCAGAAACTAAAATTTTCTCAAACATGATTTCACAAATTGATCGCTTAACACCCGGAAAAAATGTATGAATGCTCTTTTGTGGTTTTATATTTTGTTGTCTGAGACAAAATATTCTTAATGCACATTATTTATTCTGTTAAGAAAATAATTTGTACCCTTGAACATTATATACTTTTGTTAGAAGATACTTCTATTACGTCAAACAAAAGAAGATTCTTATTACTGAGAATTTATCAAAATAGTTAGCATTAGATCTGTTTTTTAAAAAAATCTGCCTTGGAATCTTAGTCCATATTTTTGTTTCCTTTTGTTATTTCTTATCTTACATATATTACAAAAAATAAGAAATATTACACTTCTTATATTGTTATTTCTTAATATTTAAACAATTTGATATGCAATTTTATTAGATTAACCATTTTGAAACTGAAGTATCAGGATAAAACTATAATAGATTTAATAGGAGGGATTTTCAATAGTAAAATATTAATTATATATCCAAAATATTGTATCATTTTTTAAACTTTTCTTAAATATTTTGAGTCCCCTCATATAACTATAAATATTTCAAGTTAATAGTACATATACTGTGATTGCTCATAGAAGTTATGGTGGTATATTTAAAAAGTATTTTAATCATCTAATGCAAAAATAAAGGCATTCATTTTTAGAAATAAACTGTGGCCTCACATGTTTTTACAAGACAGATGAAAATTACCTTTGGGATTTACAATAAAGAATCTAGATAATTACCTCTACGCTGATGAAATTGCTGTGTGCTTAATTATATGAAATTATTTTCTATATTACAAATGTTTCACTTTTGTGTTGCCATTTCACAGCCTCACATCTCTGACTCTCAATACTAGGAAAAGATAGATCCCAATTGTTTCTTGAATTATTCTGACAGTTATATCTCTAACCAAGTAGAAGAACCATTTTTCTGATTGTCTTAGGGGTCCACAGTGAAATAACCAATGGAACTGGTGGCTAAAGTTCATAAGTGTCTTTCTGCAATTTATAACTTTTGCAATTCCTAAGTGTAATATTCAAGAACAAAATTTAGACAATACTTATGTTTAATTAAGAAATATGTTTCTTTTATATGTATCGAAGGAAGAGAACATAACATGCTTATAACTATCATCTTATCTGAACTTGAGGAAATTATGGGGATTTGCCATAATGCTATTTTGAAGGAGATCAAAATATTGGAATGAAAATGTTTGCAATTACTTAAAGTACATTGGCTTTAAATGTGTATGATATTCTGTATCACGAAATTGGGACTTGAGGCTCATGGCTCATTTAAGTCTCACCCACAACTACTCTCAAATCTGAAATATATATTTAGTAATTCTGGAGTTTGTTGTATGTCCCACGGTGTCTAAACATCTCAATTTTTTCAAGACTTATGCATTTCAAAAAGAGTTTATATTTCCAAGATCTCAAAGGATGGGTTCAGGTCAGAGGCATTCCAATACAAAAAGACAATGTTGTTATTAGCAATCTATTTCTTAAGTTTGCCTCCAAATTCCATCATCCCAAACAGACTTTGAGAATAATGTCAAGAATAATGTCCTATCTTCTTGTTGTCACACTGTACGTCAGGTCTCAAGTGATGGATTAAAAAACAAAACAACAACATTGTAGCTCTTTTGCTGTATTTTATGATAAAGTAAAATAACTCTTTTTTATTTTACTAGATCCTAAGTTGTCACACTTGTAGAAGATGAAAAAGTAGTATGCTTGACTTCACCTACAAACCATTTATTGTATAACCTAAAACACTAAGAGGCCCTTTATTCCTTAAGCATGTATTAAAAATGCTACAAAGTTATTATGGAAACAATAATTAGTGAAAATAATATCTCTTACCATGCTGATTAGAACTTTTCCTATAGAAATCTAGATACTCAGTGACCTAAAGAAAAATCTACTTACATAAAAAAGGTTTCAACATATAATAATAAAAGGTGCCTATCCAGATAGTTACACCAATTAGCTGATACAATCTAGAATGATGGAAATCTGGCTGGTTGTAAGCACTTTCTTTGACCCTTCCTTTTCATTTCTTTGGCCTTGAAAATAAAGTGGCACAGCAATAAATTCAGGTAAAGAACATACTGGTGATAATTTTATATTCAGTTCAAGTTTACTTCATCATGTTAGGTGGAGTGCTTTCATTAAAATTCAACATTATGTATTGGACATTTATTTATTTTTTTCTTTCAGCATGCAACTATATAGGTATTCCAGAATATATCTAGATAGATTCCTGGTGCTTTCTGTATTCTAAATGTGCAGAGCAATCATGATTCCTTTTTGAATTACACATATTAATATATTTTCCATTTCATTTTTCTCATAAAAAATAACATGTTTCTTGTCTGTTTTATCTGCTTTTTAGTCATAATTAAAATGTTACTTTAAGTCAAAAAAAGCTACCAAATAAACTTCAATCTGGATTATATGCAGGAAAAACATTACAAAGTGACAAATTGATTTAATGACTGTTTAATCATTATTAATCATCTTTCTACTTTTGTTGGTGAATAGCCAAATTAATAAAAATTTGAGAACATATCAAATAAAAGTAATAAGTTTTAGTAATGCAAAACTAAACAGATAATTTGAAAACATGAATAGTTTGAAATTATAGAGAAATCCTCTTAATTTGAGTAAAAAATAATGACAGTAATATGATTGACTATGAAGCAATATTAGGTAGTACTGAAGCAATTTTTTTTTCACTTTTTGGCTATACACTGGGTAATTAAAATCCTTCATCAGTTCCCTTCCCCTTTATCACAGGCTCTTTTTATTTCACAGAACATTTCCTTAACTTCATAGTGTTATTCATCTCATGGTTTATAACAAATTCCCAAAATAAATTTGGATCCATTGTAACATCCAATTTCTTGCCAGAGTGAGCCTGACCTATCCAATTCTCACTTACTCTGCTCAGCTATGTTATTTGCAACCTTTCCATCTTCAGTATCAAAATATGTACATGAGAAAATGCCCTATAAATGGCATATTGAGAATAAAGTGATGAATAGAAATGACATGAAAAATATCGTTTCGAATGCCCAGAAAAAAAGCTAAACATGAACCTAAAACTCAAAAAACTTCACACAAATTAAACTTATTTAAATAATTTTTCCTCTCAAAGTTGATTATTTACCAAAACAGAGTGTGGGTCAACAGTTTACAAGTACTAAGTGATCAATATGAGCAAAGATAAATAAAAATTGCATTCATCAAACTTTCTTACTAATATCAATTAGATGATACTTATTCATTGATTGGCTTAATATGTACCACATAAAGGTGTGTAATTTTTTTTTTCGTATTTTAACTAAATACGCACATATATGTATGCAAAAGCTTGCCCTCTCATTCAGCATACCTAACAACTTATTTGGCAAAACAAAAATTCAGGAATAATAAACAAGAAATATATTATACACCGTGGTGACTATAGTTAATAACAATATATTATACCCTTGAACATTGCATTTTAGAATATAGATTTTAGTTGTTTTCACCACAAAAGAATAATAAGAGTTCATGCATATGTTAAATAGTTTAATTTAGTTATTACACAATGTATATACACATTAAAACATCAGGCCAATCACCATAAATATATATAATTCTTGTCAATTATAAAAAAATAGAGTGCAGTTTTGACATTCTTGCACAATTAAAGAGAAAGGAGAAGAAAAGTGGAGTCCCCGGGGCAGATATTGAGTGAATTCAGATATTGGAGGATTTGTGTTGGAACAAAACAAGACTGCAATGAAATGTCATGCATGAATGCATCTTGGTTTTGGTGACTACCTGAGGTTACCTTCACAGGCATGTTTGCAATTGGCCTCACTGAACCACATTTGACTAATACAATTTGGCTCACAGTTATGCTCATCTATACCACTAGGTGAAGCAATTCTTTTTCTGAGGAAAATAGAACTCACTCTGCTCTGGCTTTTATGAGGGGGAATAGGCTATAAGCAGTTGAGGAAGAACGCTCCATGAGTTACCATCCTTCCCTCCTCCTGCATGCCAGAAGAGGTAGAACCCACTGAAGAAGGAGCAGAATAAAAAATGGAAACCTTAGTTACAAGTCCAAGGAACTCTATCCGCTTTATTTATTTATTTTTTTTTATGTGTAGCTTGATTTACAGTTTTTGCTTTGAAAGAATGTAACTATTTTACATGTTTCATAAAGTATCAGTAGCCGAATAGACCAAGAGAAAAGGATTGTCTAGCCGCTTTCTAGGTCCACTCTTTCACTGGTGGATCTTTTTGCAGTAATGGTCAATAGGACTAGCTAGATCTTTTCCTTAATGTCTGTAAATAAACATACAAGTTCTTTTAGTTTTAAAGGAAATATTCATTGCCACAGGGAATAGGCAGGGGATAATAAAACATAATGAAGTGAGAAAGATTCTGTGTCAGTCAGCTATGTCAGTTATGCTGTGTCAGTTATGCTGTGACAACAAACAAGTCGCCAATCTCAGTTAATCTCAGTTAAGATTTAGGATAAACTAGGGTAAACTAAGTTAAGATTTAGGTAAATTTCCTTGCAAATCTAGGTGGTTGTTGGAGCAATTATCCTTTACGAGTCAAACCAAAAGAGGCTTAACCGTCTTGTAGACATATATGTGAATATACAACTTTCTACTTCTGTGGGGCAGAGAACGAGTGAATGAAAGACTCAAGCACTAGCAATTAAATTATTTCACTCAGAGGCAACATATGTCATTTCCACTCGCATATTCTTGGTCAAAAATCATATAGGAATGCTAACTTCAGGGATCAGGTCAGTATAATATTTCTTTGCAACCAGTATGGAAAAAAATAGAGATAATTTCTGCCACAACTCTAATCTTACAAGTTCCTTAATCTATGGTTTCTTAATGTATTTTAGCATAATAAAATAAATTTTACAAGTATGAGGTTTCACACATGATTATCAAATCATAAGGTATGAATAAGAATACATAGGTATAGCTAGGATTCTTGACTGGAGCTAGAATGTAAAAATTATTATATGTAATACACACACACACACACACACAGAGTCATGCACCACGTAACAATGCTTCCATTTACAATGAACCACATATATAACAATGGTCCCATTAGATTAAAATACCATACTTTTGCTGTACCTTATCTATGTTTAGATACACAGATACCTATGAATGTGTTACAAAAGCCTATAGCATTCAGTAAAGTAGCATGTTATATAGGTTCGTAGCCCAGGAACAATAGGCTATACCGCATGGTTTAGGTATGTAGTAGGATACTCCACCTATGTTGGTGTAAGTACACTCTACGATGTTCATGAAGAGTCTAATGACCCATTTCTCAGAATGTATCATCATTGTTAAGTGAGACATAATTGTCTGTATATATATATACACATACACACACATATATATAGGCATACCTCATTTTTGTTTTGCTTTATTGGGCTTTTTCAGATACTGTGTGTTTTATATAAATTGAGAGTCCGTTGTAACCCTGTGTCGTGCTAGGGAATTTGTGCCTTTTTCCAATAGCGTGTGCTCACTTCCTGTCTCTGTGTCACATTCTGGGAATTCCTGCAATATTTCAAGCTTTTAAAATATTATTTTGTCTGTTGTGGTGATCTGTGATGAAAGATCTTGGATGTTACGATTGTAATTGTTTTGGGGTATCATAAACCGGATCCATATAAGACGATAAACTTAATTGATAAATGTTGTGAGTGTTCTATTTAACCAAGTGGCTGTTACCCCTTTTTTCAGACCTCCCTATTCACAGACATAAAACAATATTGAAATTAGGCCAATTAATAACCTTATAATGCCCTTTAGACATTCAAGTGAATAGTCACAGGTCTCTCATTTTAAATCAGAAGCTGGAAATAATTAAGCTTAGTAAGGAAAGCATGTTGAAAGCGAAGACAAGTAAAAAGCTAGACTCTTGTACAAAAGAGCCAAGTTGTGTGTGCAAAGACAAAATTCTTGAAGGAAATTAGAAGTGCTACTTCTGTGAATACAAAGATGATAAGAGAACGAAACAACCTTATTGCCTATATAGAGAAAATTTTGGAGGTCTGGATAGAGGACTAAACCAGCCACAAAGCCTAAGAGTTACAATCCTTGCCTGTTCTGCAAGCCAGAAAACTCAAAGCCTAATTCAGAGCAAGGCCCTAACTATCTTCAATTCTACAGAGACTGAGAGAGGTAAGAAAACTTCAGAAGAAAAGGTTGAAGCTAGCAGAGGTTGGTTCAGGAGGTTGAGAGAAAGAAATTGTCTCCATAACGTCAAAGTGCAAGCTGAAGTAGCAAGTGCTGACATAGAAGCTACAGCCAAGTATACAGAGGATCTAGATAAGATAATACATGCGGCTACATTAAACAAGATTTTCAATGTAGATGAAAGAGCCTTCTATTGGAATAAGACACCATCTCGGACTTTTGTAGCTACATTGGAGTCACTGTCTGGCTTCAAAGCTTCAAAAAACAGGTTGACTCTTATTAGGGGCTAATGCAGCTGATAATTTTAAGTTGAAGACAGTACTTATTTACCATTTTTATCATTCAAAAAATCTTAGGGCCCTTGAGACATACATGAAATCTATTATGTCTATGTTCTATAAATGGATCATCAAAGCCTGAATAGTAGCACATCTATTTACAACATGGATCACTGAATATTTTGAGACTAATTTTGAGATCTACTACTAAGAAAAAAAGATTCCTTTCAAAGTATTACTACTCATTGACAATGTGCCTGGTCATCCAAGAGCTTATATGGGAAGTATAAGGAAATTAATGTTTTCATACCTGCAAACACACCATTCATTCTCCAGCTTGTGGGCCAACAAATAATTTTGACTTTCATGTCTTACTGTTTAAAAAACATATTTTGTAAGGGCATACCTGTCAAAGCTAGTGATTATTCTGATGGATCTAGGCAAAGTAAATCAAATTTTCTGGAAAGGGTTCACTACTATAGACACCATTAAAAACATTCATGATTCATTGAGAAAGTCAAAATATCCACATTAACAAAATTTGGAATAAGTTAATTCTAATCTTCATGAATAACTTTGAGGAACTCAAGACTTCAGTGGAGGAAGGAACTGAAGATATGATAGAAACAGCAAACGAACTGAAATTAGAAGTGGAGCTTGAAGATGTGACTATATTGTTCCAATCTCATGATCAAACTTGAATGGATGAGGACTTGCTTCTTATGAATGAAGAAAGAAAGTGGTTTCTTGAGATGGAATTTAATTCTGATGAAGAGGCTGTGAATATTGTATTAATGCCACCAAAGGATTTAGAGTATTTCATAATACTTGGAATATTGATAAAGCAATGGTGGGGTTTGAGATGATTGACTCTAAATTTGAAAAAAAAACATTATCTTGTGGATAAAATGCCATCACACAGCACCACATGCTACAGAGAAAACCTTTAAATAAGGAAGATTCAATCAATGTGGTAAACCTCATTGTTCTTTTATTTTAAGAAATTCACAGCCATCCCAACCTTTAGAAACCACCACCTTGATCAATCAGCAGCCATCAATATTGAGGAAAGATCCTCCACAAGTAAAAGAATTACAACATGCTAAAGCACTAAGATGATCACTAGCATTTTTTAGCAGTATTTTAAATTAAGTTATGTAAATAGTGTTTAAACATAATGATATTGCACATAATAAATTACAGTAAAATATAAACATAACTTTTACATACACTGAGAAAGCAAAAAATGTGCATAACTCACTTTATTATAATATTTAATTTAGGCAGGGCACGATGGCTCACGCTTGTAATCACAGCACTTTGGGAGGCTGAGGTGGGCGGATCACCTAAGATCAGGAGTTCAAAACCAGTCTGGCCAACATGCCAAAACCCCGTCTCTACCAAAAATAAAAAATTAGCTAGGCACGGTCGTGGGTGCCTGCAATCCCAGCTACTCAGGAGACTGAGGCAGGAGAATTGTTTGAACTCAAGAGGCAGAGGTGGCAGTGAACTGAGATCATGCCATTGCACTCAGTCTGCGCAAGAGTGAAACTCCATCTCAAAAAAATATATAAATATATATAAATTATATATAAATAACAGTATATATAATTTTATATTATATATAAAGTTATATATAATTATATATTTATATATAATAATTATATTATATATACAGTAATTATATATTATATATAATTATATATAATATATATGATTACTTATAATATATAATATAAATAATAATTATATATAAATATATAACTTATATGTTTATATATAATTTATTACAGTGGTCTGGAACTAAATCTGGAATATCTCTAAAGTATGTCTGTGTGTATGTGTATATGTGTGACATCAATAATGTACTCCAGGGAAACTGGTGAATGTGACAATTAACTCATTACATTTCTCTAGCTCATAGTCCACTCATATACACATCTCATATACCAGACTAATAAGTTTAGATATAACTTTTTTCAGCCTTCTTCTTTGTGAACCAGCTAAGCTTTAGATTAGATAGATGACAAAATAGAGGTTATGTTAGTTCATGTAAGGTGATTGAAGTAGGTTGAACAGCCAGATGGGGAGACACAGTTCAGCTGTACGAGTTATTTTTACATAGAACAAATTATTGCACATATTTGTATCCATGTAAATAAATATTTATGTAGGGCGGGAGATAAGACAGTCTTCCTTGTTAAAGAAGACACTTCAAGTTCAAAAGAGGCACTCTTCTATTTTAATGCTGCCCTATAAAATTGAGGTATGCCCTTTGCCATCCTCTTAGAGAAAATGTGGGGCATCAGAGCAAAGAGTTTTAATGATCTTCTGGACTGCTTATGATGACTCTTCTGAAAGTTATTTATTATTACATAGTATGGCTCCTCCACATTTTGTTGATCTGGTTTTTAGTAAAAGATCACTTGCTTTTATTTTTTATATCCCTACTAACCCATGTGCATGTACACATATACACAAAGAGCCATGACCAATATTTTTGTTTTATAAATGTACTCTACAGACTTTGAAATAGTTGTAGAAGGATTGAGAAAATAGCCTGGTGGCTTAAGTGAGAAAGAAGAAAGATCAAAACAAATATGAGACACGATCTCCTCTTGCTTTGTTTAAAGGAATAAATGAGCATTCTGACAGGCCTCTAGCAGCAGGCCTCTGGAGGAAGACCAGCCAGGTCTCTAGGATCTTCTCTTGAGCACAACATGCAATTTGAAGAAGGTTTAGGATTGAAATCCAAGGGAAAGTTTGAAGCTTTGGACTCTGGAAGGTTTCAGAATCAGGAACTCTAGAGGTGGGCTGGATTCTATTGATAGATCTCCCCAGATACAGTCCCTCCTTGCTCCTGCATTCAGTCTTTCCTCAACACTCCTTGCAGCACCCTGCCTCAGCTGCTGCTTAACTAACAGATGGCTTAGGATTTGTACAGGTTAGGAGACTACGACTCTTCATCTGCACTATAATTTGGGACACCTGAGTGGGGACACTGTAGCTTGGTTACTTTCACTTGGGTCTTCAGTGGCTGCCATTTATCATTGATTTATAATCTTATTACCTACTTAATTAGTTACAAGCAGAGCACTGAATTTTGGGAGATTTCACCCTGTTCAAATGCAATAAGTCCATATGGTAGTTGCAGGAATTGAAAAAGAGGGAAGATATCTAGATCACTTCTCAGGCATACTTTAATCTATCCTGTGAGCCCAGACACTGTAGCAATACCAGAGCACATATGCCTAACAATAGCTGAACATGAAGACCACCCCCACCTATTAAGCCATTCTACATTGTATAGAGCATGCAAGTGTTCTGGGGTTAGTGTCAATATGAGGTGAGGCTAATGCCTCTTGACATAAAGAATTATTAAGGACAACAATAAAATTAGTGGAATCGTTGCAAGCAGGGTGAAAAGTTTTCCTGATGCCTTCTAATGTAGGAAAAATGTGATGGTGGATGTAGCCATGCCCACCCTAATGTAACCAAAAATAGTCTCAATCATGCAACAAAAGACAGAATGTGGAAAGATGAAATTGCTGCCTTTGTACTTATATTGCCTCACAACCTCTGACCCCTACTATCCCTTAAAATAGAAGAAGAAAAAAAATCTATTTAATTTCTTTTCTCTAGCAGTTCCCTCTCTGTTTGTGGTTCTATTTGAAGGAAAGAAAATATGCTCACATGTACTTCTGAGTATAAATTGTATCTGATTTTTGAATTATGTGAAGATCTGAATAAGAAAAGAAAGTGATACTAACCTTAACTGAATCCAAATTATTATTTCCACCTGGCCTCAAGTCTGAACCAGACTTTGTAATTTATTCTTTTCCCCTTGGATTCCTTTTTTCAAAACCAACTTTTTTGATTCTCAATGTGTTAGGTTTGATTCTTTATTCTTTTTAAAATTTGAAGTTGAATGTGTAAGTTATTTATTTATTTATTTTTATTTTTTTGGAGACAGAGTCTTGCTCTGTTTCCCAGGCTGGAGTGCAGTGGCGTGATCTTGGCTCACTGCAACCTCTGCCTCTCAGGTTCCAGTAATTCTCCTGCCTCAGCCTCCCAAGTAGCTGGGATTACATGCATCCGCCACCATGCCTGGCTAACTTTTTGCATTTTTAGTAAAGAAGGGGTTTTACCATGTTGTCCAGGCTGGTCTCAAGTGCCTGACTTGAGGTGATCTACTACCTTTGGCCTCCCAAAGTGCTGCAATTACAGGTGTGAGATACGGCACTTGGCCTTATTTTTGAGATTTTTAAAAAATTTGCCTTTAAAGCTGTTTACTGAAGTATAATATAAATACTTGCAAGTAAATCAGAGTTTAGGTCAAATAATTTTAAAACACTGACTATGTTGTGTAACTAGCATCCTAGATCAAAACTCTCAGAAACCTTTTCATATTTCCTTTCAGTTTTCTACTCTCTTCCAAAACATATACAAATATAACTGATATTTTTTCTATTTTTTCTGTCAAATGTATGAGTAGTATTGGATCTACTATTAATGTGCTTTCCAGGGTTGAAAATCTTTGCTTTAATAGGCCTAAACTACAGTCCAGTTCCATTTCATATCTGCAGCCTTATTCTGGTCAGTTTAATAGCTACTTTCAGAAGTATACAGTAATTCGGATCCAAAGATATAAGCAAATGGAAATTTGACTTGTAACATACTCCAGCTTGGGAGATTCTCCACAAACTAATTACCTTTGACTTTAATTAATGTAATCCCTAAGTAAATATAACTTAATATCCAACCTATAAAATGTATTCCTTTAAATCATAATAGTCTCCTGGCATGCCAAATTTATTTAAGTGTTCATTTTTCATGCTTGTGAAATAGAGAAAATTGCATTATGTATCTTGAAATTTGGATTTGTCTTACTATTTATTTTTCTCTTATTAAGAATGTAGCTTCCTCTCAGGGTAAAATCAGTATTCTGTTTTTGAATTTCCTTATCTGTTTATTTTCTTGATATTATGGCTATTAATATGTTACCCTCATGCTAAAGTTCAATTCAAAGTATCAGAAATGTGAGACTCCCCCTACTATTCAATGAATCATCTTCTGAGATTGTTTTCTTTAGGTAAATGAAAGTTAAGTCTGCTTTTCACTGACATGATTATGCCATATCTTGCACAAATACTCCCAAGCAACAGGATAAGCACAAATGTTATCAAAGGTGTGGGAGGAGGAGTAACTATCCCTTCGAAGACCAGTCCCTGTGGTAAAAATTTGATTGTGCAAGGAATGTGACTGGCACATCAAATCTCCAACCTTGGTCATTTTTCAGTGAACCATGACTCATAGAATATTAAATAAATAAGACTTTATATGTGATTTCACTCTCAAAAACTAAGAACAAGAAAAAAATAACACAATAATAATAAACTCACACAAATAATCCTACATTTTATAATTTGGATTGCACATGTATAGTTACTACAAAACTCTGAAGGTTTATTTCTTTGATACCACAAAATAAATGTGAATTTGGAACTTATGGGTTGAACTGTTAAAATATTGTAAACTATGCACAAACTGTGCACATGATGTAGAACTGAATACTCTGCCCTGTTATAAAATGTATAATGTGATAATAGACACTAGACACCTAACAAGAATTAATTTATAAAAAAATGAAAATTATGTGTGGATATTTACAAACTTGTCTTTAGATTTTCAAAACATATTCTCTAAAGCTTTTCTACTTTTGTAACAATTTTAAACACATGTTCTGTAACCTTTTCCTCTTTCATAACCATTAAATGGGACAGAAACAGAGACTGAATATAGCTAAACTGAAAAGGAAAGTGGCAGATGACCCGAATAGAAGAAAATTTTAAAAAGGTTCAAATTATAGAAACACTCATTCACTATAGATGTCATTAAAATTATGTATCAAAATATTTATATGCATCATTTATCAAAACCATAAAAGCCTACCAGCCATACAAAATTGATAGTATGAGGTAGGTTTCTCTCCCTGACATCACCCAAGATATTTTATTTACTTTATATATTTCCTTAAAACATGGTGAAATTACAAACCATTTTACTATAAGAATTTTAGGAAAATAATTTTTCATCTTTTCTGTATGGCAGAGTGTTAAAAATCCAAATAGTAAGAATATACAGAATGGCTCATTCTATTATGCCTTTTGCTGAATTTCTTTATTATTTATTGTTTTTTTTTTCAACTTATCCAAGGCTTTCAGTTGTTGTAGCCTCTGGGAATTATCCTCATATTATAAAATCCACATACAATTTAGAGTGATTGACAGGCTCCAATGAGGAGGGATCAAAACTGGACCAGCGGGGGCACTACATGTCAGCGATGGTGCGCAAACATATCCCAGAGATTCATAGAATTTTTTTATATATATTTTACTAGGCATATATTTTGCATCAATGCCTAATTTGCTTAAACCTGGGAAAATATTTCATGCACTGAGAAGAGTAAATAATGAAGTAAAACTGAAAGAGTAAAATGTGTTGACTAAAAAAGCAGAGTTGATGGTAGATGATGTGCTATACTGAAAGTGAATAAAACAACAGAAGATTCTTTCAGGATTTCTTGAAAGATAATGTGATCAATAATAGAAGACTCGGGACAACCAGCGGATAATGAAAGAAGTTAAATAATAACAGAATAGAATATGTAGAAAAATAGTAAGTTTCTTTCTGAGGTTATCATGAAGAAAATTGCAGACAAGATGTCTGGATTAAAAAGAAAGCTTCAAAGAAGCAGCATGAATATTTTCTTTAAAATAAACACATTCAGTTTAAGGCAAATGCTGACGGACACAGTAAGGACTTCTTGATAATGAAATACATGAATAAAAGTCAAACACAGTTTTAAGAAAAGTTATGAATGCAGAAGGCTGTGAGTTAATAAAGTAAAAGCACAAGTCCTTAATTGGTATAAACATTTACAAAATATTTCATATCATGAGCCCTGTAGTAATTACATGTGGAGTTGAACAGAAGATGTGCAGGACAGTGAAAATTTCTGTGACATTTTTCCTCATTAAGAGCTCACTTCTCTCTTTTAATTCTTTTCAAAAACAGTTTTAGGAATACTTTTTTTTTCATTTTTAATATAACTTTCTGAACCTTGAATATGAAGTCAAGTATTTTATAACTTACCAATGTCATCATGCGGTAAGACTTGCCTCTGGAAAAGACTCCGTGAGTTTGGGAGCTGTACAGTACCCCTGGGCTTACAGTTGGAAGGGGCCCATACCTGAGTTAACGCTCTGCTATTGCTAACTGGAAATTCTTAATTTTTGAGCAAGGGACCCCACATTTTCACTGTGCACTGGGCTTTGCAAATTATGCAGCCTGTCCTGTATGCTTTCCTTCAAACTTAAAAAATCTGTTTTGCTCTCTTTTTCCACTTCCCCATAGAGGCACCTCTAAGGAAAATTCTTTTGCCAGTAAAACTATCTTTAGGATGAATCACTATTACTCTCTCTCTCATTTCCTCTTTGTGGAAAATTTCTGAGGGATATTCTAAGATATCCACAGATGTGACATTATATGATTATTGTTGCTGCCTAGGGATTCCTCCTTATTGTTTTTCTCAAGTGTTTTATTGCCATAAATTAAGTTAGGAAACTCAGGGGCAGCATAGATTTGTGAGAAAGTGATGAACATGATGCTTTAAAATTATTATGGGGCATTCTTTGGGAGATTTCTAGAAGGCATTTGGTGAAATGATCTGGAGTTTAGGAGACTGGTTTAGGATAGGAGTCGTCAGCCTTTACGTTTTTCATGAAGTCATTTCTGTGAATGTCAGCAGTAAGGTTGAGTGTATAAAGTGAGAAGTTCAAGGCCAGACACCTGGGAAATGCTGGCTTAAAGGGTTGCAATGACAAGTTCATACTAGACAAAAATAGCATACAGAGGGGCAGAATGAAGGAAAACAAACAAAGTCAAAACTGAGAGAATACAGAAACAAGACTTAGATTTCAACTCCATTACTCCGTTATATGTGTCTTATGCTATTGTCAAATTGGACTGCATTCCACTTTTTTGAAAGACACTACCCCTGTTTGGTTGCCATAAATTCACCACTTTTTAATTGTCAAAATCGTATTCATGTCAAAGATCTTGCTCAAATATCACTCTTTTTTTGTTTTATTTCTTATTCTCAGAGAGCGATATTGTGATGCCCCAGAAATTTATTTCTACCTCTCTTTTAATTATTTCTCAGTTTGCCTTGTAATGGGGTTGTTGCACTTTTTTATCTTTTCTACTGCATAACAGATGGTTTTTGTGCAAGACCTTTGGGCAAACATCTCTTTATATCCATCAGAAAGTAATATAGTCCAGTGTCATGTGAGTATGCCCATGGATATTTGTTGAATACAAATAAATTGTTAGAATTGAGCTGAGTCTAGCTGGCTGAGTGGCATAGCTGATGGTGGTGGCCCAAAGCCTTTTAGCACCTATGAGCTCTCTAGTCTGAGTCCTATAGGGGCCAGTCCCACGCAGGAATGGCACAACTAGAGCAAGCACCTTGAGCGATCTTAACCCTTGCAACATGTCAGTGCCAGGGGAAAATGCATCCCCTCTTCCCCCAACCTCAGGCCCCACCAGAGTAGGCTTGCCTGCCATAGACTCCCCCTATACTACATAGTCTTCTAGGATCTCTCTGGATGGGCTCACTGTGGGTGATATTCCAAGTTAGTAATATGAAACAACATGCAGTAAACAGCAATACCTCACCACAGAATACTGGTTTAAAGACTGGACAGATTCTGCAGCAGGAAAGGGGGTTTGCCTTAATGTTTAAAGTTAGTAGAGGCCTGTTAAATCACACCAAATGGCAACCTACCATTATCCAAGCTGTTCCTGAGGGACAAGGCTAAACCATCATACAAGTATTTATGTTTGGGACACAGCCTTGTAGCAGATATAGTTGGTCTTGTGGAAATAGATCAAGGTCTCGGGGGAAAAAGTAGAAGATAGAGAAACAGAGGGAAAGACTTTACAGGTTCAGGGCCAACAAGACCAGACTCAGAAGACTTTCATCTAGCAAGTGCAGACAGCCTTCACCACCAGCCAGATACACAAAGAAACAGATTGCTATCCTAGGGCAGCAAGTAGGACAGATCATGGTCTACCAGCCAGTTAATGCAGATGGCACCATTCTCTAACAAGCCAGCATCTCAGCAGTCAGTTTTACAGTAGCATAGACTTTTCAGACAGGAGCCAATACCAACACAACCAGCAGTGATGCAAGGAACCATCACTGTAACACTACCAGTGGCAGAATATGTGGTCACTTCAGGAGAGACGGTCATGATGGTTCTTGGACTGTCTCTGTGACTGCCACCCAAAGAATCTCTCACCTGGAACAGAGATAGAAAGACAGCCTTCCAATGTGAATGTGGATATCAACTAGTGACATCATCTTTGTTAAAAGGAGGCAAGCGTGGGTTGAACTAGAGGTATAAGGAACATTCCTAAGGAAAAAAGTAAATATATCTGCATAATTCATGGTATGGCATAAAAGTCTGGCAGAGGTGAATGTTTCGTTTTGTTTTGTTTTGTTTTTCCAAAAGGAAAGACTAGTCTCCATATGCATGTGGCAGACCAAGTAAATACAGCAGCAATGGCATGCAGGATTTGAGTGTTCTCAAACCAGTCCACACAATAGGGATGTATTATTTGTGACTGTATTCCACTACTCAAGGAAATTGATCAGCTCTTCCAAAGGGACACCCATAATCATATACTGCTCTTTTCTGCAGGACAGCAACTTAGTTTTTAGTGAGAGGCTCAATATTATAATTGTAGAAACATCTAGAAAAGTGAAATTTTAAGCTTTTGTCTTTTTTTTTTTTTTTTTTTTAGTTCTGTGCCTATTTCATACTGTGGATAATACTGACAGTACTTAGATTAGGATAAATCAAAGAACCCATGCCAGCCAAGGAGTACCACATAAGCACTTTTGGTGATGGGTGAAGCCAGCCATCCATCTCAGCAGAAGAGAGTAAACTTTTCAACCTAAACCACAGTCAGGGAAGTTACAGTCCACATCTTCCCACAGAAATGTGGTTAGAGGGCATCTCTCTTTCTGGTTGGGTAGCTCAGTCTACCAGACATTTAGTATTTAGAGGTGACTTCAAGAAGAGGAAGTTTGTCTTGAGACATGAAAACAATAAATCCTCTGAGATATAATAAATACATATATACGTGAATTGTTTATCTTAAAGCAGTGATTTTCAAAAGCACTTTAAGAAACCACAGTTATATATAAAGAGTTGCTAGCTTGTAGCAGAGAAGGAGTCCTGTGGCCAGTAACTTTGGTAAATATGTTGCAAACTCAAGCAGGTTTCTAATACTCTAGGACTTATCAAATCTTCCATTCATTTAAGCTTTGTGAATCTTAGGGGAGGAGATAGAGTGCAACATTTGTCAAAATTATTTAACCATAAAAATCAATGTATTCATTTCAACAATCTCATGTAACCAACTTTTCTGTGAAATATGCTTTGGAGAATATAAGTTAAAATTTAATTATTTCTTGTAGAATATAATGTGGATCTATATGATGCTAATTTGATAATATACATATAACAGGAATGACATTTTGTTAATTAAAATTTTTTGGTAAAAATAAAGTGGTGTTTGATCAGGTTTCTATATAGGACTAGTGTTTTCCCTTTATGAATAACAGATAGATAGATAGATTGATAGATAGATAGATAGATAGATAGATAGATAGATAGATAGATAGATAGAGATAATATTGCAGCTACTGGTTATTGCAGCATATTTGCTCTGTGAAATCATCACTTTTACTATTTCACATTCTGAGCACATACTCTTCTTGTTCTTTTTTCCTCTATCTTCCAACTCATTAGTTATGTTCTCTGATTTCATTAAGAGTTTTTGTTTTTGATATAATTATCTCCCTGTCTATCAGGGCACTTTCTATTTCTATCTGTATTAACCCCTAGAAAACAGGAATACACAGAGGTCACTCCAACCATGGACATTTGCGATGCCTAGAACATCGTGCCAGTGGACATGTGAATGAATTATTCCCTGTCACTTGTTTTTCCCTGTCTCTTATAATCTAGATCATAATTCTGGAGTTCTAATTTTAAGTTATACTATGTAGGAACAGGAGGCACATGAGGAGGCCATGAGAAATAGCATGAAAAGCTTGGGATGCCTATTCCATGGAACTTAAGACATATGCTGAGGTTCCAGAGTATTATCAAAAATTTTAAGAAAAAAAGTCAGATTTTTACTATAAAGAGCACATCATAGATGTGGTTTGTAGTTTGTAGACAAAATAATAATAATAATAATAAAACAAGAGGCAACACAGAATTTTAGGATATAAATTATAAGTACTTGAAAAAAAAAGCAAAGTTGTTTTATTTTGTCTAGTGCAATTTACATAATTGATTGGCTACCCAGGGTCCATTTTCCTTTTGCATTATTCTACCACACCCATCCACTCCATGTGCTATGGAGAAGGTAGACCACATCATCAGCTAGGAAGAGAGGGCAGAGCTGATTTAAATTAATCAGTATTTTGTATCCCATTGGGCAGGCCTTGATTAAATAGTGGACAAAAATAAAATTACTTTTTATTCTTGGTGGGAATCCTAGAACCAAAGGGTTCTGTCACTAGGCATGTATAAGACCCAGAACTGTCATAACCATTAGATAATGCACTAAAAAAAATTATCATGCACAGTTAAAAAATCACAGACAAATACAACAAAATCATGATTGAACCATGACTTGTCACAATTCTACTTATAACTTAAGCCACTTTGTACTGATCATTGGTTACTTCCAGCAAAAACCATCCTAAATGATAATGCAAATATATTTGAATCATCCAATATACATATATATGGAATCATCTAACAGATTCATCATCACTTCTAAACCATTGTTTATAACTCCTTTTAGTAGATCTTGTCTGTTTTTGCCCAAGGAGGGCAGATCACGAGGTCAGGAGCTCGACACCAGCCTGGGCAACATGATGAAACCCCTTCTCTACTAAAACCACAGAAATTAACTGGGTGTTGTGGCACGTGCCTGTAATCCCAGCTACTTGGAAGGCTGAGGCACGAGAATCTCTTGAACCCAGGAGGTGGAGGTTGCAATGAGCCAAGATCGCACCACTGCACTCCAGCCTGGTGACAGATTCTGTCTCAAAAAAATAATAATAATAACAACAACAACAACAACAAAAAACAGAGTTATTACATTTTATATGTCTGTGAAATTGAATAAGGCAAGTTTAGGCAGAATGGGAAGCATTAACTTTCAATGTCCTTGCTTTAGCCTCTTTTATCAGACCCTTACAGTTATTTTTATATTGTTTTGGTACTTAATTTTTTATAGCATTTGAAAATGTATTTGTCTGTCAGGGCCTGGAGAGAATTATAGAGAAGGCTAACAGATGATTCTGTCATCGCTCTAAATGTCATTAGCCTGCCAGTTTTCTCCGGAGCAAACGAAAGTCCTTATATAAACAGGAAAAAATTGGATGGCAATATAAATATTTTCATAGTGATTTAGTAATATCTAGTCACTTAACAAATAATGTTCTGTACATGCTGTATATTTTATACTAAATTAATACGAATGTTAACTGGTAGTGTTTACTTTCTCTATATCCCATTATGGAGATACTAACAATAAAGAATTGGGATAGCACATGAGCATAAAATATAATTCTTTTTCAAAACCTATGGTGGATGACATATAATGTTAATTAGAAATGTTAAAAAAGAGAGAGCTGGCACTGTAACTTTCTAGTTAAGCATTTCACCACTTTAAAATATATAGCTATCCTATTTATCATGGCACACAAGTACCAAAACCTTTTTTAATTGATAATAGTCGATCTAATGTCCAGTTTAGACATATTTTTCCTATTTTTTTCTTCATGCAGTTGTGCTGTATATTATTGCAATTTCTTGAAAAAGCTACACATTGTCATATCTTTTTGCGTTTATTTGTGTGTCTCCTTCTGCTTGAAAAGGTTTTTTTCCTACCTAATCTAACTGGTGAGCTGCTTCTCATTTACCACCCTTAGCTCATATTTTACTGTAATGAAGTCTCTATTGAGTCCCACAGGTGGCAGAAGTAATAGGCTCCCTCCTCTAACATTTAATGAGATGGTAACTGTAAATGAGCAAGTATCCTGACCAATAGTGTTCCCACAGCACTTTGTATATATCACCATTATCATGCTCATTATCAGCAGCTAATTTACCATAATGTGAATAAAATGTAGGATTCACAGCCCCTCAATTTTATAGGCATCTTTGAAGTGCCTATAGATGGTTTCCTATTTGTATTCAGTACCATTTTTCGTAAAAAGCGTCTCCCAAATTGTATATTTCAAACATAGATACACAGTTATTCCTCAAATTGCCTCATGGTTATCCATCATTCTAGTCTGAACGATTGTCAAGGATAGATTTCTGGTCTTAAGCATGTTTATTTCTTTAGTGATTATCACTCTCTTTATACAGCAGTCAATAAGAATCTATTGAACAAGTCATATTTTCGACCTCGTGATAGAATTGGATATACAATGATGAACCAAAAAAAAAAAAAAAAAAAAAAAAAGGCAGATAATTTCTTTAGGAGAAAAAAAAAAAAGAAAGGAAAAAGAAAAGTTGATTAATATACTTACTTGCCACACCTGGAAGACAGAATTAGAAATTGTCCATGTTAGCCTATATAGGTGTGTAGCCAAGCTGAGCAATAAGCAAGTGTTTTAAAAGAGCAGGTTAAATTTTTGAAATAAAAAAGGAAATTATATTGGTGAGTTCATTGTTCCAATGGTGTAGTTGTGTTTAGCAGAAAAGGCACGTTTACACATTTTCAAAATATGGGAAAGCCTTCTATAGAAGTTATTAGGTTATTCCTTGGGGAAACCAGAAAATGTGATTTCTGTTACTTTGACATTACTTCATCCACACCTGTAATCCGCTTTGGGAATCAAGTTATAAAGTAGGCCTCAGTCTCAACAATTAGCCTATACTTGTATTTGTAGTGAAGGAAAAATTATCTATCCTTCCCTTGTAAATATTCGAAGGTCAGGTTCAGTTGACCCAGAAATAACCTCTAGAACATATAGTGACGGAGAACTTGATAATTTAACATTTTAGAAAAGATATTACACGGATATTAGTACTACGACCTTTAGAAATGTTTACTCAAATTTCAGTGATAAGAAATAAAGTGAATTTTATATTACTTTATTTTATTAACTTTTATTTTAAGTTTGGGGTGCACGTGCAGGTTTGTTACATAGGTAAACTTGTGTCGTGGAGGTTTGTCATACAAATTATTTCATTACTCAGGTATTAAGCCTAATAACCCACTAGTTATTTTTCCTGGTCCTCTCCCTCCACCCACCCTACAACCTCCAATAGGCCCCGGTGTTGGTTGTTCTCCTGTATGTGTCCATGTGTTCTCATGATTTAGCACCCACTTACAAGTGAGAACATGCAGTATTTGGTTTCCTGTTCCCACATTAGTTTGACAAGGATAATGGCCTCCAGCTCCAACCATGTTCCTGCAAAGGACATGATCTCATTCTTTTTTTCTGGCTTCAGAGTATTCCATCATGGGCATGTACTAATTTTCAACTGAAGTGCCCATTGTATTATTCTTCATTTCTCTTATTTTCTACTCTTCAGCAATTCTTTTTTCTTAGCACATTCTTTTAAGGTTTTATTTCTTTCTATACAACACACCAGTTAAGCTAGAAAAAAAGAAAAATCTTAATTAATATTATTATCCTTAAATGAGTTATTTTTATGATATTTGAAATTAGAACACCTAATTGTTCTTATATACTCGTATCTTCATTTTGTGCTAAATTCTGGTTTTTGCTTTTTTATTTTTTATTTTTATTTCAATAGTTTTTGAAATACAGATGGTCTTTGGTTACATAAATAAGTTCTTTAGTTGTGATTTCTGAGATTCTGGTGCACTCATCACTCAAGGAATGTACACTGTCCCCAAGATGTAGTCTTTCATTCCCTACCTGCCTCCCACCCTTACCCCTCATTGCTGAAAGTCCATTATATTGTTCTTTTGTCTTTGCATCTTCATAGCTTAGCTCTCACTTACAAGTGAGAACATACAATATTTCGTTTTCTATTCCTGAGTTACTTCACTTAAAAAATGGCCTCCTGTTCCATCCAAGTGGCTGCGAAGTCTATAAATTCATTCCGTTTTATGGTTGAGTAGTATTCCATGGTGTATATATACCACATTTTCTTTATGTACTCATTGGTTGATGGGCATTTATGTTGCTTCCCTACTTTTGCAATTGCAAATAGTGCTGCTCTAAAAATGCATGTGCATTTGTCTTTTTCATATAATGACTTATTTTCCTTTGGTTAGATATACCCAGCAGAGAGATTGCTGGATAAAATGGTAGTTCTACTTTGAATTCTGTAAAGAATCTCCATACGATTTTTCATGTATTTGTCCTAGTTTACATTCCACCAGCAGTGTAAAAGTGTTCCCTTTCACCACATCCAAGTAAACATCTATTTTTTTATTTTTTATTTTTTATTACTGCCATTCTTGTAGAAGTAAGATCTTATCTCACTTTGATTTTAATTTGCATTTCCCTGATAATTAGTGATGTTGAGCATTTTTCTTATGTTTGTTGGCTGAATATATATATATATATATATATATTACTTTGAGAATTGTCTATTCATGTTCTTTGCTCACTTTTTGGTGGGATTACTTGTTTTTTCCTTCCTGATTTGGTTGAGTTCCTTGTAGATATTGGATATGCATAGTTTGCAAATATTTTCTTGAACTCTGTGAGTTTTCTGTTTACTCTGCTGATTTTTTTTCTTTTGCTGTGCAATAGGTTTTTAGTGTAATTAGGTCCCATTTTTTATTTTTGGTTTTGTTATATTTGCTTTTGGGTTCTTAGTCATGAATTAGTTGCCTAAACCAATGTCTAGAATAATTTTTCTGATGCTATCTTTTAGAATTTTTGCAATTTCAGGTCTTAGATTTAAGTCTCTGATCCATCTTGAGTTGACTTTTGCATAAGGTGAGAGGTGGGGACCCAGTTTCATTCTTCTGTATGTGGCTTGCCAGTTTTCCCAGCATCGTTTATTAAATTAGTGTCCTTTCTCCACTTTATGTTTTTGTATGATTTGTCAAAGATAAGTTGACTGTAAGTATTTGGCTTTTTTTCTGGGTTCTCTATTCTTTTCCATTGGTCTATGTGCCCATTTTTATACCAGTATCATGCTTTGGTAGCTCTAGCCTTGTAGTATAATTTGAAGTTGGGTAATGTGATGCGTCCAGATTTGTTCTTTTTGCTTAGCATTGCTTTGGATATATAGGCTCTTTTTGGGTTCCTGATGAATTTTAGAATTGTTTTTTTCTAGTTCTGTGAATAATAATTATGGTACTTTGATGGGAATGGAATTGAATCTGTTGATTGCTTTGGGCAGTATTATCATTTTCACATAAATTCTACTTATTAATAAACATTTTTTCTCAGTAAATGAAGAAATTTAGAAATTAGGACAAGCCTCATGTTATTTCATTATTTATTAAAATATGTCTTAGGTGTCTTCTTAATAATGATTTATGATATCTGTATACACACACCCAAACACACACACACTTTTAACCCTTGAACAACACAGGGGTTAGGAGTGCTGATCCTCATGCCATCAGAAATCCACAAATAACTTTTGACTCTCCCAAAACTTAATTACTGATACCCTACTGTTGGCCAGAAGCCTTACTGATAACATAACCAGTCAAGTGATACATATTTTTTTTGTGTTATATGTATCATATGTTGTATTTCTACACTAAAGTAAACTAGAGAAAATAAAATTGTATTACAAAAATAATAAAGAAGCAAAAATAAATTTACTATTTATTAAATTGAAGTGGATCATTAGAAAACCCTTCATCCTTGCCATCTTCAACTTTGATAGGCTGAGAAAAAGGAGGAAGAGGAGAGGTTGGTGTTGTCTCTGGAGTGGTAGAGTTGGAAGAAAATTTGCATACAGATGAATCTAAACAGTTGAAATCTATACTACTGTTGTTCAAGGATCAGCTGTGTGTGTGTGTGTGTGTGTGTGTGTGTGTGTGTGATTGTGTGCTATTTTCTGAGGTCTCAGATAATAAGATGAATGGAAACATAAGCCTGAACATGGGGGAGCAGGTAGATTTTCCATTATTACCCTCTTCTATAATGTATTAATAATGTGCTTCAACCATCTTAATTACGTCAATGACCTCCTTAATTTAACAGATTCAACCTTCTCTGTTTGTAATCTTGCTAGAAGAATTTGATAACTAGGCATTGCATGTACCTAAACAAATTAGGCATTTTAATAAAACCTCATTATTCACAGTTCATTAGTTAAAAAGTCAGATTTTTTATTATTTTGAATCCTACTATAGAGTAAGGCTCAACATTAAACACCGTACTTCATATTTTAGATTTAAGTTGTTCACAATGTAAATTTCAAGTCAATTCCAAACTAGTGATAAGACATTTATATTGTACTGAAAGGTATCATTTCAAATTTTCTGAGTGTGAAAGAATTTAAGATGCAGTTGATAGAAACTAGGTAGTAGAACTAATGAGAATTTAATTTGTTTACCCTTTCTATTTTATTTGCATGCAAAATTGTATGAATTTCATGGGTTCTAGTTTGGTTGTCACAACTGGTTCATGTTTCTAGAGCAAGATGGCCTTCATATTTCCCTCAGCTTGACTAAACTTTAGATAGGTTTAGTCCTGACTCTAGGCCCATAACCTTTGTATTCTTAGAGCACTTACCTTAGAAAACTTGTGAATTATTTCTCTGCCTCTTTGAAATGTAAACCATTTTACAAGCTTCTCACTGGTTTTACAAACCAGAAATGTCTTTCTCAGGAACCTTGGAACTATCTCTTGGCACATGTATACATATGTAACAAACCTGCATGGTGTGCACATGTACCTTAGAACATAAAGTATAATACAAAAATAAATAAATAAAATGCAATCAACAAGAAAGAAAGAAACCCTATATTCCAATTTTTATAGAATATTAGGAGCCTAACTTTGATAGACATCTTACCCCAAGTTGTAAAATGATCTCTTGACATAAAGATATGAAAAATTTGCTTTTCCTTTGGGTAAGGCAAATTAGCAAACCCAGACAGGCTAAGACTCCCCCTTTCCTCTCTTCAGCTTTGAAGAATCCTTCAGCTTTGATTCAGTTGAGTTTAGCTCAGACTGAGAACTGGCATCTGGCTTCTATTTCAATAACTTTCTTTTTTTTTTAATTTATTTATTATTATTATACTTTAAGTTGTAGGGTACATGTGCATAACGTGCAGGTTTGTTATATATGTATACTTGTGCCATGTTGGTGTGCTGCACCCATCAACTCGTCATTTACATCAGGTATAACTCCCAATGCAATCCCTCCCCCCTCCCTCCTCCCCCCTCCCCATGATAGGCCCCGGTGTGTGATGTTCCCCTTCCTGAGTCCAAGTGATCTCATTGTTCAGTTCCCACCTATGAGTGAGAACATGCGGTGTTTGGTTTTCTGTTCTTGTGATAGTTTCCTGAGAATGATGGTTTCCAGCTGCATCCATGTCCCTACAAAGGACACAAACTCATCCTTTTTTATGGCTGCATAGTATTCCATGGTGTATATGTGCCACATTTTCTTAATCCAATCTGTCACTGATGGACATTTGGGTTGATTCCAAGTCTTTGCTATTGTGAATAGTGCCGCAATAAACATACGTGTGCATGTGTCTTTATAGCAGCATAATTTATAATCCTTTGGGTATATACCCAGTAATGGGATGGCTGGGTCATATGGTACATCTAGTTCTAGATCCTTGAGGAATTGCCATACTGTTTTCCATAATGGTTGAACTAGTTTACAATCCCACCAACAGTGTAAAAGTGTTCCTATTTCTCCACATCTTCTCCAGCACCTGTTGTTTCCTGACTTTTTAATGATCGCCATTCTAACTGGTGTGAGATGGTATCTCATTGTGGTTTTGATTTGCATTTCTCTGATGGCCAGTGATGATGAGCATTTTTTCAATAAAGTCTTCCTCACCTGTTTTTGCCTCATGTAATTTTTGTTTTGACATCATAAATTATTTAGATGCTTTCATGACTTATTTTTATACAAGCTATTGTATCTTTATATGAAGTTGTTCTTGAATACAGAATATAATTTAAAACTCCTTTAAATAATTTCATTTGATATATGAGCTTCCCACAGGTAGGGATACAATCTAGCATATCTGTATAATCCCTTTCTCTGTATCACCTGTTGTAATGATTCTCACACAGAAAGCTTATCAAACCTAGGAATTGGTCAACTTCAAATAATAAATATTTTCATTAAAAATTACTGTTTGAAAAAAGTTCAATAATTGTAATACTTTTAAAAAGTGATATCACCATGAAACTGTAAATAAGGCTACATGAAAATACAATTTCAGGTCATGGTGCTCTCCCTCTTCCCCCAATTAAAACAAATAAAACTGATCAAAGTGACTCTTGAAATGATTGTGAATGCATTTTTAAACATGGAAATAGTTAAAGAAATGGAGTTTAAACCATTCAATCTTGGAATATTTACTCAATGCATCTATACTAAGAATTCAAGCAAGTTTGGAAACCTAGAGGACTATTAGACTCTTGCACTTTCAATGGCAGGTAACCAACGCTCTTCTCAAACCAGCTCATGTAACACAAGGAACAAGGAATAACTCTGGCTTGAGCTGAGCAGCATCCACGTGCTGAAATTATATTTTCAGAATAGTTTCCCTCTCTCACTCTCTTGGTTTTGACTCCCTATGTTGGCTTTAGTCTTAGGCAGTCTCTCTTTTATTGGCAGAATGCATTCTGAAGCTCACATTCCCTCACATAAGCAATTCCCCACCTGCCTCTGTGTCCTAAACTAGAATATCAATTTCCTAATATGTTATTCTAATACAAATTATCTGTTTGAGTCTTTGTGGACAAGCTTAGATCAAAAGCAATCCCTAAATGAATCAATGTGGTGGGAGAAATGGAGTATCTTGCCTGGAATATATACTTGTTCCTGTGTCCTAGGGGTGGATTCCTACCTAACAAATCACAGGAACTTAGAGAGAAAATATGTAGATATACATGACAAGAAATGACAATTTATGCTCTCCCTTAGCATTTTGATCTGAAGAACTTCATGAGGAGAAAGTCTCTCTGAGGAAGCACATAATGAAGGCATGTGAGCTGACCCACATCAATGGTTATATTTCTCAAAAGTAGACTCATACTTGGTACCACTGTTGCTAGGGTTGTCTATTTAGGTTATCCTCTTAAAAACACTCAAAATTACCCCGTCTCTACTAAAAATAAATACAAAAAACTAGCCGGGCGAGATGGCGGGCGCCTGTAGTCCCAGCTACTTGGGAGGCTGAGGCAGGAGAATGGCCTGAACCCGGGAGGCGGAGCTTACAGTGAGCTGAGATATGGCCACTGCGCTCCAGCCTGGGCAACAGAGCGAGACTCCGTCTCAAAACAAAAACAAAAACAAAAAACAAACAAAAAAACAAAAAACACTCAAAATTATTCACATGATAAGGGCATTGGGAGCTACAATAAATAAAATAAAAATATAAATTGAGAGTTCTCTCTCTCCCTCTCTCTGAAATATTTATAGAAATTGCAGACACAAATCCTTTGATTCATGTATATTTACTGGCTTTCTATGCTGTTGTAGTCACACCAATGGGCAACAGAATAATAACAATAACAAAACAACAAGGTAGATATGATCTCTGACTGCATGGACTCTGCATTCTGGAGAAGAGATCAATAACAAACAATTAAAAGGTTTAGAAAACTTTTATTGAGATGGTTACACATTTACAGTGTTGGACTATGGGTTGCACATGGGATTACTAAAATAAATGGGGAATCAATAGAAATCATATTTAGCATGGAAAAACTAAAGGCATTGCCACACATTCTGAAATTTAGCAAACTCTGCATAAACAAGAGAAAAATAAAGGAAAAAATGGCAAATGCTCTATTGTAGCCGGAAAAATTGTTCATGGCTTAATTGAAGGAACTTGAGGGAGGGAAAAGTGATTGCAAATTTATGGTTAGGGGATGAGTGAGTGCAATGCTGTTTTGTATAACTGTATTTGAAAGTATATAGGAGCTTCGAGACGAGCTATTACAGACTAAGGAAAATTAAAAGTTACTTTCTGTTAAAAGATACTTTTTAGAATAATGTATTTAACACTTATATTGAAACTAAAATCTTTTCCACTCATTCTCTTTATGTCTCTCCCTCCTCCTTTTCCCTTTGTTTCTCTTTCTCTCTTTTCTTTCATTTTTCACTTTCTATATTTCCCCAAAGGAATTTTATTAGTATTGGTGGCTGCTAAGTATTATACAGATTAATTCTAATCTCCATATCTACTAACATAACATGTATATAATCGATACAAGGAATGTTATCATTCAAATGAGTATTGATGGAGGTGCACACTATGTAAACTATTGATAATAAATATAACAAAGTGACATAGAAAACAAAAAAAAATCAAATTAATAGCTGAGTAAAACCATGAGTATGTATTTCTGAAGTATGAGTTTGAGGAAAACTGTAATGTGCTTGACATGTATGGAAAATCTATTACTTAGATCTTAGCATCATTAGTCAGGTAAAAAAAAAACATGACCAGCTAAATCAAAGACAACCAAAACTACAAGTCTGGAAGTAAAGCAGAAAAAAAAAAAAAAGTCCCTTTTCCTCCTTCCAATATGCCTTAAAGAAAATAATTCCCTGGGAAATGGTTCACTCACTTCAAGGATAAAAAGGAGAAGAAGATGGTAAAATTTCAATAAATCACTGGTGTGCTAAATGATGGCAATTAATTGAACTCAATTCAAAAGAATACAGGTTTCATTACAGTAGATATTTGAAGCTGACACTGCATAATTAAGTTTAATACATTTTTAACTTTGTTAATTTCTCCATAATGTTTTTGAAATGTTAGGAACTTAATTGCAATTGTTCATTTGAACACTGACTTTCTTCCTTGCTTGTTAGAAAGGGGATACTGCTCATTGAAGGGTTCATTGCATCCTTAATTTTCACTTACATTGACCATAGAAAGGCCTACAGATGATTTTGTGTTTATTTACACAAACCATTCAAGTAGTCAAATCTCTTTGTGAATCCTTTTTGTCAGATAGAATCACCCTACAATTATAAAGATACTACATATTCTTTATTACTCTTGCACTTCACTTTCTTTTATTGTTTTTGACGAAGTGAGTGAACATTCAGCACTTCTTCCTAAAATTAACCATACCTCCCAGAGCACTACATTTAAAAATTAATAACAAGACAATTGTGTGTACTCCAAGTTTATCAGACTGCAAAAATTATAGCACTATGATGGGTCATAAATATTAGAATTTATTCTATTCTAATTATTTTGATGAATAACAAATTACCAATACAAATAATGGGTAGGTCTGGGAACTGTTTTTTTTAATAACAAGAAAGAAAGGACTTGTTAGAAGTTTTCACTTTGAACATAACACACACTTAAAGTATAAACAGAAAAGATTTTGACCATGATACAAATCCCTGACTGAGTATTGTAGTTTATTTTGACAGAGGAAAACATTTCAATGGACACATGACATTTTACAAGCATGTCTCAGGATAATTAAATCTCTTGAATGCATTTTTTTATGATTTATTTTATGAAAACTTATATTTTAATACAATATATATGAAAAATCATTTTAGCCTGACTCCCCACTAACAGTATTTCAGGGAATAATTTTAGAAATAACAAAACACTCAATGCCCCGGTACTGAATTTTGGCATATTCTGAAATACTTAAGACCACCATCATTTAACTAGGATAATTGTTAATATCTCTGGAAATAAAATTTTGTAGCGATATCATCATGTCAATAAATCATTGTTGTTTCCTTTGTTTTGGTTCCATTTGTCTTCTAAAACTTGTATGATATAATCCCTATGGACTTCATTACAGTAGGAGAAACTTATTTATGTATTAGAATACTGTACCTATGTGCTGAAAACTATGTAAAGACCGTAAGCAAAAGTATTAGAGACAATGTTAATATTGTTCAGAACATATATTTTTAAGTATTCTTTATGTAGAGATGAAAGTAAATAAAATGATTTTATTAGTGATTCAAAGAAAATTATTCTTGTTTTTGAACAGAGTTATGAGAAGAGCAAGGGGAAGGTCGGCAAGTTTAGGTAGTCTTTTTCAATATTATGTTTTCAAGTTTAAGGGCAAACACAAAAATAACACGCTTAATCCTCCTAATTGGAAATAAGGGAAGCAATTTTCATCTCGTCTGTTTTGTTTTTAATTGCAATTGCAAGTACTTCATCCTCTTTTTGAAATATATACAAATTATTTTCAAAACTAGATAGTAATTTTGAAAACTGAATAGACCTTTCATCAGCTTTATGCCCTGGAAATGTCTTTTTCATGGACCTATAAATAGCAAGGAAGATATCACTCCTTTTTCCCAATTTCTGTGGGAGGATAGCAGCCTAACTTCAGTGGAAGCCTCGATCCAAGTGCCAAAGCTACCTGCCACCTGTCATAAAGATATGAGAAATGTGATTTTCCTCTGGACAAAAAGCAATAAGCTAACACAAATAGTCAATGCAATTACTACATTGAATGTAGGATGAACTACTTGTGACAAAAGGTGCTATCAAGTCCTCCTACTTGAAGACTACTTTGTGGTTTATCTTCAAAGCATGTATCTAAAAAGTTGTATCTGCTTGGCTACAAAATGGTGAGATTTCTTTATCTTTGTAATCTCCTAGTGGATTGTCTGAATGCACATTAAAGTTTGGTTTAATGCTTATTCAATAATAAAACTTTTTTTTTTCTCTATTACCTTTGTGGGAATGTTATGTTGGTCAGGAGATTTTACTTTTAATTGATTTTCCTAAAAGAGGTCATTATTAACATTTTTGTCTCCTGCGCCCCATGATTTGTTTAAGGATAAAGTGGTATGAAGACATCACTGTGGATAAATATATTAATTATAATTTATTAACATTTACAGAAACTGTAACATGGGAAGAGATACTTATCATAAATATCTTTTATAGAACCATTGTAATAAAGTTTTGAGTTTCACCTGTAAAGGTCTTCAGTCTTTATTAAAGAGATTTGTTTCCCCTATGGAATGGCATGTTAGAATCAAGGTAAACTCTTGAACAAGTTTCCTATATCACATTCTAGGGATATTATTTTTTATTTGAGAGGTTATTCCCAATAGTATCATAGTCTTGGCTATCAACTCTGAAAGCCCATATGTAATTTCTGGCCATAGCTGCAATGCCTGATGATTTGTAGGTACTCCATATATCCTGCAAATAATCTATGCAAGACAATTTCCTAGGAGACTACTTCCCAAGGAATAGAGTGATTTTCTCAAAAGAAGTACATCCTAGGTGACTGAAAACTCAATAAGACCCCTCAAATTTATGAGACTATTGTCAGATCGAATACATCTAATATAGCCTAAGATTGAATAGAGTAAATAAAAGATCGAACAAAGAACCCAATGATAACACAGATATTAAGTTCATCGTATTATATTAAAAATAGTATATTCAGTTCTGCAAAACATATTTTAAAAGACATTTCAAAATGAACCTTTATCACTTTAGTTCTTCCAAAACAGAACTGATAAGAGAGTGAAAAATTCTAAAACTATGTCACAAAAAGGGCCGACTTTTTACTCCATCTTAAAATTTTTATCACGTACCATTCTCAAATGATATAGGGAATATTAATATAAGTATTTTAAAGGTATTTTCCCTTTAGAGGCTTTTCAATGCAGTAGAATGGATAAGACATATTCACAAATACTTGTCTATAAGTAAATTTATTGTAGAAGCCAAAGGCTCTTCTAGTAACTTATCCTTCAGTCACTTTCTCTATGCCTCAAGAAGACAAATAAAGGGTGAGAGGAGGCAGTTCTTAACTTCCTTGTGTAGCTAATCATTTGATTTAATAAATATAACTGGAAAGAAAGGGAGTATATTAATTTCAACATCTCCAATGGATCAGGCACAGCATAATGACCCACTGTATATTCAGATAGAGTTAATGCAAGCTTTACTAAAAGTAATCCCAAAATACCAGTGACTAAACAAAATGAAAGTTTACATCTCATTAACATGAAACTTTCAGTATTTTTTTTAAGACTGCTTTGGAATCTACCCCTCATATAGTAACTCGCTATCTGTCTCTATCCATTATATCTATATCATGGAAAACTTACTTGAATTAGATGTGGATCAAAGTTTGAAATGGTTTCCCAAAAGATTTGTATTACTAAGTAAATAGGCTGCAATTATCAAACTATTAGTGGCTGACTCTATATTTCTAAATATTTTAAGATTTTAAAAAAGCATCATTATAGAACAAAAAGTATAATAGCAAAACCATTGCTATTATAAGTTCATTAAATCTTTACTATTTAAGTGAAGAATAAAATCGTTTAAAAAATCCATCAAAATACACTTACCTAGAAAATATTTTCTAAAATCAAAATTTTCTAAATCATGATTAATATTTAATAGAAAAAAGTTTTTCTCAGTCTAGAATACAGAAGAAATCAAACTCAATTTCTTGTATACTCTCACTCAACAAAAATAATTAACACAGAAGACTTCTGGGACTATATGTGGAAGGGCTTCCCCCCTACATCAAACAAGCAGTCTGTTTTGTAGTGGACAACAGCTGCATGTCCTCTAGTTCAATTCAGATACCATCTACCTGGAGAAGGTACTAGATTTCCCAGGTTAATGGCTGAGTCCCCAAGACTGCTCCCCACACAACTTCTGATGGCACTAAGTTGTTTTGCCTGTGCTTCTGATCAATGGACTATAAGTCGAGGTATCCACAACCCTCTTCTCAGGTTCAATTAGTTTGCTAGAGCAGCTCACAGAACTCGGGGAAACACTTACTTACATTTGTCAGTTTATAACAAAGAATATTACAAAAGATAGATATGAAGAGATGCATGGGGCTGGACATGTGAAAAGGGTCCATTGAGGAGCTTCTATGCCCTCCCCAAGGCTCCCCCTCCAGTAACCTTCACATGTTCAGCTATCAGGAAGTTCTTTGAACTCTGTCCTGTTGGACTTCTGACAGAGACTTCATTGGATAAGCATGACTGACAACTGAGAAGAAATGTGATTAAACAAAAAGAGTATAATCTAATACTAACAGATTCAGTTGGGAAATCCAGCAAAGTCTCTCTGTCCAATGTTTCTTTACTTCTCCGTGGAGCATATCTTCCTCCAGGGTATGTGGCAGGACCTCTTCCGAAATGAGATTCTTATGACTTACAATCAGATAAGGTAAGTCAAAGAGTTTCCCTGTGGCCAGAGGCAAAAAAAAAAAAAAAAAAAAAAAAAAAGATAAAAATGTGTTTTTCGTTTCTAAGGCCTGTGTTCATCTGCTAAGGAGCAAGTGAAAGGAGTTCAGCAAAACGGCAGAGAGGGAAATTGTTTTCTGACACCTGCTTTTGAGCCCTGCAGCACCCTAATGTTAATAAAAAATACTGCAACAAGGGCTGAGCTATATATAATATATTGTTATATATGATATTATCACATTCAGATAGCAGTATATTGTTTTCTTTTAAACTAAATTTGAAGTTACTTAAGTTCAGCTAGATATCACATTAAAATTTTTGCTTAAAACACTTGCTAAACATGAACATATATATGCTTTTATTTATGTTTTTTATTTCCTGTCAACCAGAAAGTTGGAAGCATTTAATGAGAACATTATCCGGTAAGTCATTTAGGCTCACACTAGCTACTTTTGTATCAGCTATAACTTGAGTTTGTTTTCTGACCATCTCATCTCCCATGGGCTATAACTTTTAGCCCATTATGAAGATTGCTTCTGCCCTTGCTGATCTAATACTCATTTATGTTATCCATGATTCAGCTTGGCTTAATTTTGCTAGCAAAAACTTGCAAGGACAAATTTGTAACAAAGGCTCAGATACACATACTCTGTGGAAGGAATATAATCCATTTATACATAAATGAATTTCAATATTAAGAGATTGGCCTACATAAGAAAATTAAAAGCCTGAAACTACTTGACTGAATAAAATATTTAAAAGTTGAGAGCCCATTAAGTAATCAATGTATTCATTTCTCACACTTCATCATTGTGAGAGTCAGAACAATTGATTCAACATGAGAAAAATGCTCAAAGCTCAAATTTGTCTTCAACTCATTCTGCCTCCCACTTTCTGGATGAAAATTGCTAAAAACCTCTGTGGATGGGCTTGAGGGAGCTATAGCAAAATAAAATCTTTATCAATAATGGCAAAAACGAAAGAAAGGACAGGTAACAAGATAATAGAAACAGATCACGTGACCACTTAGACAACATTTGTATAATTATTTTATCTACTATATGATTCCAATTAGAGAACCAAACTCATTAAATATATTTGAGCAATGCTTTTGAATCAGTATGCTTTTACTTTGTCCTAGGTTCAAACAATTTCATTCATATGTCACAAAGAACAATCTAATAATCAGTTAAATAATGAATTGTAAGAGACTCTTAGAATAAACACATTAGCATGACAGCATAGCATATCAGGAAATGCTTAAAGAACACATTTCAATATAATTTTTCCTTTTTTTTTTTTTTTTTTTTTGAGACGGAGTCTCGCTCTGTCGCCCAGGCTGGAGTGCAGTGGCGCGATCTCGGCTCACTGCAAGCTCCGCCTCCCGGGTTCACGCCATTCTCCTGCCTCAGCCTCCCGAGTAGCTGGGACTACAGGCGCCCACAACCGCGCCCGGCTAATTTTTTGTATTTTTAGTAGAGACGGGGTTTCACCGTGTTCTCGATCTCCTGACCTTGTGATCCGCCCGCCTCGGCCTCCCAAAGTGCTGGGATTACAGGCGTGAGCCACCGCGCCCGGCATAATTTTTCCTTTTGTAAATGACAAAGTAAACAGACTATTTACAAGATATTATTTTTTCCTCTAATCAGGTACATACATGATACCTACACGTGCCTCATTTCAAGATGAGCTTTGAGGGAAAGCTGTAACTAGCCACACAATAAAAAAAGCTATTTCCAAAGTGGGAGAGTAGGTAAATAAGGCTAAAGAAGAATTGAAGCAGAAAAGAAAAGTGAGTAGTTAATAAAAGAACATCTATATAAGCTCACATATTTAATATTTTGGCTTTGATTTTTTAAATATCAATGTATTAAAAGCATTTGCAAATGCAAATGCAATCCCAAAGGTTTCTATCTTATATTTTTTAGTGGATTATAAGATATGAGAGATATGTACTGGAAACAGAAATTAAAGTTTATTTATGAGTTATAAAAAATTTCCTTGCTAGAATAGTTTAATGGAATAACCTACTATTGCCACCATTTTCTTAAAGGTAGTACATTTGGCCTCTGAAATACAGAAAAACTACAACTTCAAAGTAAGTCTTACAATAAATACCTTTACATTTACAAAAATCTAACCACATAGTTCTCACTCTCATATCTCATTTTTTCTCTTTGCACATTAAGAAAATGTTACTCTTTGGCATTTAGGAATCAGTGGCATACATTGATTTCTAATCTTATTTGACATGCAAGTTCTTGTAACATTTCAAGGGATCTGCATTCCATGGGACACATTTTGGAAAACACTCCCCTTGACAATGTCTCTTTAAATTTTGTGATCAACTACTGTTACAAAGACATTGCAAACAAGATATTTGTCTTGAGAATAATATATCTGGGAGAAAAAAAGATACATGGAATAAAAGATTTTTTAATACCTATGGTAAGATAGATGAAAATCAATAAGGGCAATTTAAAAGTTACATATGTATAGTTATTTATTTAGACTAAAACGAAACAAAACAAACCACAAGAAGATGCAAATTCCTGATTTAAAAAGTGTCATGTAAAGATGTTTTCTATAAGGAGTAAAGTAGAAATAAATAATGTAGCATATTATGAGGCTCAACCAGGATTCAGTACACCACTAATTATTTGTAAATCATTTTTCAGAAACAGCCACACTCGTTCACTTACATATTATCAATGGCCGCTGCTTTCCTGTTACAGTGATGGAATTAAGTATTAACAGAGATAATATGGTCCACAAAGTTAAAAATATTTAGTATCTGGCTTTTATTGCAAAATGTTTGTCAATCCCTCTGCTACACATAGAGAATACTGTCACGATCAAAAGAAGTAATGCTCTCTATGTTATTTTTGATGCTCTGAAAATAATGTATTCTTTAGATTTCAGGTGAAAGTCACTTTGTCAGTGAAGCATTCCTGACCCCACATTCATCCGATCCAAATAAAGTTCCTTATTTATAAGCCATCAGAGACCCCTATTCTTTTTTGTACCAGTATTTATCACAAGTATAAATAAACATTCTGATGTTACTAAGTTTTCCTTTATTTCCCCATAAGTCAAAGCTGTATAATAGAAGATATACGGCTCTTTTGCTTACCACTCAGTAACTGTTTATTGAGTGAATAAGTAAACAGTAGAAAAAGTAAAACTAATATATAAAAAAAGAAATTAATATAAATGTAAGTGTAGAAACAGTTGCAGTATTTGGAACCATGAGGAGTTACTGTAATTAAAAAAAAAAAATCGTTCTCTCTCTCATTTATACCTCAGTAGGAGAGTAGATGTCGGATACATGTAATTGAAAAATGTGGTTTAGATCATGGCCAAGCAAATTTGCTAATATTTCATTTCAAAAGTTGAGCACACTTCCACATAGAATCATTTGCACTGTTATACAACTATAGGACTGCTACAGAGAAGTAAGCAATATTTAACATAGAAGGAAGAGATCAAAATAAAGATGCTCTGCAGAAGGTATTCCTAACAACAATAAAAACACCTATTTTCACCAGTCATTTTTTAAGTGCCATCAGTTAAATCAACTGTACTTCTCTCAGAAAAGGTGAGAAAGCAGTGAAAAGACAATGGCTTTATTATACGAAAAACCACTCCAAATGATAAACATTCAATCACAGGGAAAAGAGGCCCCCCTTACACTTTGGAGAGTATGCCTGAATATACTTCCTTTTACCCTTTCCTCCTTATACTCTGAAGGGATCATACTTAGTTGATTAACAGGAGAAAGTGGAGTTACACAGCTGAATAGAATATACCAATGTTTGTCTCCCGACACAAACAGCAAATTGGACAACTATACCATGCAAGAAAACACCTTCATAAGAGCCAGAAAATCAGTTGAGCAACCACAGTACTTCATTATAACATCATAACAAGGAAAAAGGCATTGAATAAGGTAAAAAGGACAATTTTGCACTGTCTGCACTACCCCTCCATGAATCCCTGGTAACACAGGGCAGAGAGAGATTGCATGTGCTTCGGGAAGGGAGAACAAAGTGAGTATGAGAATTTGCATAGGCACTCAGTGCTGCCCTGTCACAGCAGAATACAATACAGGGCAGAATTCTGCTGGCATCTATGGCAAAAAAAAAAAAAAAAAAAAAAAAAAAAAAAACCATCTACATCAACCCTGGAAAATCCAGAGGAAAATCCGTCTCTCCAGTGAGAGAAAATCAAGTCCCAGGTGGCTTCACTACCAGCTGACTAACATGGCCTGGGGCACCACATAAATGTGAGTGGAAGTCAGGCAACAGGAACTTCAGTCCTTGGTCAGGCCCTAGTGGTGTTCTGGTCTCAGAGGCAGTGGACATGGGGTATGACTCAGTGTGGCACCAGCTACGAAGGTCATGAGAGTGCCTGCAGCTCCTCTCCCAACTCCAGGCAATGCAACTCAAGGAGATTCCTTCTGGTTGGGGAAAGGAGAGGGGAAAACAAACAAATAAACTCAGAGAATTTTGTCTTGTAACTGTGGACAAGCTCAGCCACAGTAAAATGAAGAACCAGGCAGATTTCTGAAGCTCCCAACTCCAGCCCTTTGCTCTTGGATGGTATTTCTATTCCTACTCTGGATCAGAAAAGAATTCACTGGATAATGGGATGAAGCCAGTCCTGGCAGGATTTCGCTGCCTGCTAACGAAAGCACACTTCAGTCTTGATTAAACATCAGCAGCAGTCAGGCAGTACTGGCCATAAGCCTTGGGAAAGCCCCAGTACTGTGCTGATCTGGAAGGCTGTGAGCTTCACGTGTGACCCAGCATTGTGCCAGCTATGGTGGCCATGAGAGAGCCCATGTCACTCTTTTCCAAACTCTATGAAATGCAGCACAGAGAGACTCTTTCTGTTCGGGTGAAAGGGAGGAGAATAGTGAGAGACTTTGCGTGGTAAACCAAGGAATTCTTTCATCTTGTCCAAGTCCGCCAAAGCTGTATTTCTAGGAACCTGTAAGAGTCTCACTGTTCCTGGACGTAGGGTGCCCCCTAGCTCTAAGATAGCTGCAGTGACTACAGGCTTAGGTCACAACACTCAATCCCCTTTGAATTCTTGGAAAGTCCTCTTAAGACAGACACAAGCCCAGACTGCAAAGATTAAAATAAATACCAAACTCCTCAATGCCCAGATATAAATGATGATCCAAAAACATTAAGAACGTACAGGAAAGCATAAGTTTACCAAACAAACTACATAAGGCACTAGTGACCAATCTTAGAAACAGAGATAAATGACGTCTTAAATAAAGAATTCAAAATATTTGTCTTGAAGAAGCTCAACAAACTATAAGATAACACAGAGAAGGAACTCAGAATTCTATCAGAAAAATGTAACAAAAACAATTAAAATAGTTTTTAAAAATCAAGCAGAAATTCTGGAACTGATAAATTTGATTGTTTTCCAGCAAAAAGGAAGGAAGGAAGGAAGGAAGGAAGGAAGGAAGGAAGGAAGGAAGGAAGGAAGGAAGGAAGGAAGGAAGGAAGGAAGGAAGAAGGAGGGAGGGAGGGAGGGAGGGAGGGAGGGAGGGAGGGAGGGAGGGAGGGAAAGAAAAAGTGAGAAGAAAAGAAAGAAAGAAAAGAAAAGAAAGAAAGAGAGAGAGAAAGAAGAAACGAGAAAATAAAATAAAATAAATAAAAGAAGAGAAAAGAAAAAAAAATTAAGGATTTAGGGATTTTCTCAGCACTAGATCTGTCTTACAAGAAATGTTAGGGGAGTTCTTCAGTCTGAAAGAAAAGGTTGCCAATATGCAACTAATAACTATCTGAAGGTATAAAACTCACTGGTAAAAATAAATGCACAGACAAATACACTGTAACTGTGATATGTAAGTCACTCATACCCTGAGTAGGAAAAAAGATAAACCTATCAAAATAATAAAGACAACAATTTTAAGTGACATATGATATTTAGAAATATAAATAGAAGCAACAAAAAGTCAGAAAGCAGGAATAATTTAAAGTGTACAGCATTTTAGTTTTTTTCTTTGTTTTGCTTTTTCCTTTCTTTGTGATCACAATTAAATTGTCTTCAGCTTAAAATAATTTGTTATAAAACGTCATTTTTGTTACCTTGTGGGAAATAAAAAGCAATAAATTAAAACATACTTCCATAGAAAGTCACTTTTATATAAAAGAACACAAGAAGGAAGGAAAAAAGGGAGTACCAACAAAACAACCAGAAAACAAGTAACAAAATGGCAGTAGTAAGTTCTTATCTATCAATAATAACAATGAATATTAAAGGACTAAATTCTCCAATCAAAAGACCTAGAGTTTTTGAATGGATAAAAAATAAAACCCAACTATATGCTGCCTATAAGTAATTCAATTAATCTGTAAAGATGCAAATAGACCGAAAATGAAGGAATAAAAAAAGATATTCCATGCAAACTGGAAACAAAAAAAGAGCAGAAATAGGTATACTTATAACAGATAAAATATATTTCAAGAAAAATAAACTAAAAAGAGGCAAACAAGATCATTTTATAATGACAAAAGAATCAACATAGAAGGAAGATGAAAAAACTGTAAACATATATGCACGCCAACACTGGAGAACCCAAATATATAAAGCAAATATTATTAGAGCTAAAGGCAGAGATACACCTTAATACTATAATGAGTAGGGACTTCAACATCCCAATTTTATCATTGGATAGATCATTTAGATAGAAAAATAGAAAATAATAACAACTGTTGTATGATATATTCTATTAATGTCTATTAGACTCATTTGCTCTATAATACCAGTTAAGTTTGATATTTATTTTCGGATTTTCTGTCTAGATGATCTTTACTTCACCAGATGGAACAATCTCCACGATAGACCATATGTCAGCACAGAAAATAAGTTTAAAAATTTTCAAAAAATTAAAATAATATCAAATATCATTTCTGACTGCAATGGAATAAAACTAAAAATCAATAATAAGAGAAACTTTGGAAACTACAAACACATGGATATTAAACAATACAGTCCTGAACAATCATTGGGTCGATGAAAAAATTAAGAAGAAAATTTTAAAAATTTCTTGAAATATAATATGCTAAAACCTATGGGATACAGAAAATGCAATATTAAGAGGGAAGTTTATCGCAATAAACATCTACATCAAAAAAGTACAAGAAAAATCAAATAAACAAAATAACGATACTTCTTAAAGAATTATAAAAATGAGAGAAAAAGAAAACCCAAAATTAGCAGAAGAAAATAAGTTATAAAGATCAAAGTAAAAATAAATAAAAATGAGGCTAAAAAAACCATAAAAATGAAACAAAAATTGTTTTTTTGAAAAAATAAACAAAATTGACAAACTATCAGCCAGACTAAGAAAGAAGGGAAAAGACTCAAACAAATAAAATTTAGAGACAAAATAGGAGACATTACAACTGATATCACAGAAATTCAAAGGCTCATTACAGAATATTATGAGCAACTATATACCAATAAATTGGAACACCTAGAAGAAATGAATAACTTCCTAGAAACATACAACCTATCAAGAATGCACTATTAAGAAATCCCAAACCTAAATAGAGCAGTAACAAGTAACAATATGACAGAAAGGGAGAAAACTTTTGCAATCTCTCTATCTGACAAAGGTCTAATATCCAGAGTCTACAAGGAACTTAAACAAATTTGCAAGAAAAAACAACTATATTAAAAGTTGGCAAAGCGTTTGTGTTTTAGACTTTCTTTACTTTGTGATTCAAAGTTTATCTTGTATATGTCCAGCCCAAGTCCTAGAATTAGCCATTTCTCTAAGGATATGTGACATATTTTATCAGACAATAGTATCATAAACCAAGATTGGGTGTTAGGTGAGCTCATTGCCATTGAGTTTTTATTTATTTCAGTTCCTTGAACTGGCAGAGGACAGAGATATATGTGTGTATACTAAGTCTTGTATAATCACATTTCTATGAGTGTTCCTATATGTAACCATCTTTATCTACATTAAGCAAAACATGACTTCATACTGATGTCTTCAACTCTAGTCCATTACCATATGGACCAGTCTAGTCCCCTGCTTATCTCTAAACTACTAGTCCAACAGTTAGAAACCTAGCTCTTACCATCTGTCATCCATTTACTTAATTGTTCAGTTCCTGTTAACGTATTTAGCAGTATCAGAGTTGTTCACGCATATTCCCAAATGAACAAATTTTATTGACTAGACTACATTGCTTACATGCAATTCCTTTTGCATTTTGTATTACAGACCCCACTCATTTTCCAAGTTAATTAGGCCACTACCTTTGCCACCACCTTTTCCATGGAGATTGCTTCATGCATTTGTTATTCATTTATAATTTATTTGTCACATTCTGCACTTTGTCCTAGAATCCTTTGATTTCTTATATGATCCATCTTAATTTGCATATATTAAGGTTCCACTCTTTGTTGTGAAGTTAAGTGGATTTTGTAAAATGCGTCATGACATGGATCCATCATTACAGTATCATAGAGAAGAGTCTCACTATCTAAAAAGCCAGTGTTCTCCTCTGTTGATCTCTCCCTCCCTCCCCCAAGAAACCCTGGCCTTCACGGGAGCAAATGCTGATACTATGTCTACTGCATTTGCTAGGAATGATAAAGCTTCTTTTCCTCTGAGCCAGGGATCTTGAGTCCTCTGCCAGCACTTATGAATGAGTAGCAGGAGAATTTGTAAACTAGCAACTATTATAAAATTTAAAATCCCTTCTCCGTCTTGACAATAAAATATAAATATTAAATTAAAATGTATAATAGAAATAAATACAAAACATTTAACAAGTTTTCTAAGAATATAGAGAAGTGTATCTTCACGACCTTGAAAAATGTCTTTAAACAAAATATGCACACAAAATTCACTATAAAATTAAAAAAAAAAGATAACTGCAATTCAATTAGGTCTGGAAACTTAACTTCATCAGAAAAATGCAGAATGGGCCTAAGGAAAATTTAATAATTAGTATTGCCAGAAATAGGTGAGAAAAGCAGAAAATATTTTTTAACTTTATGTCATAGACTTTGAAAGGAGACAGAAGCAGAAGCAAATGTAAAATTTCTTTGAGAAGAACCAACACCAAATTAGACGCTGATATTTCTACAGTTTAGCCTCAATCAATTATGGAATCACAATCTTTTTATTTGGAGTCACTTTAGTGTAATGTGAAGTCATATTTTCCTTGTGCCTTTAAATATGTCCATTTCTATTTCTTACGAACAAAGCCATTTTCTTACATAACCATGGTGCAGTCTTCAAAATGACATTAATATTCACCTGATATTATTACATATTCTACCAACTTTTTCTTATATTCCAATGGTCCCATTAATGTCCTTTAGAGAGAGAGAGAAAAAAAAAAAACTAGAATAAACCCTATATTCAGGAACCCGATATAACATATTGCCTTCAGTCTCATGTCTCTTTATTCTCTTTTAATCTACAAAAATTCAGTCTTTCATTGACTTTACCCACCTTAATTTTGGAAAAGCATAGGGTGTTACTTTTGCAAAATGTTCCCCAATGTGGAGAAGTCTGGCGTTTCCTCATGATTATATTACAGTTATGTATTTTTTGGCAAGCATATGATAGAAATGATGCTGTATTCCGTTTTGTGGATTATATTAAGAAGACGTTGATATTGGTTTGTCCTATTATTAGATACTAACTTTGATTATTTGAATTAAGTAGTTTATACCAGTGTTCTTCACTGTAGAGTTACTCTTTCTTATCAGTGTAACTAACATTATTTGGGGAGCAATACTTTATAAATATGTTTATGTTATTGTGCATCAAACTTTTTAATTATGCATCACTCATTTCAGCATCTATTGCTAAGTATTGTCTATATTTTAGAAATGCTGATCTTTAAATTTATTGTTTATTTTACCTTATTAATTGACATTATAAAAAGTTCTTTCTTAAAATATTCAAACTAACTGATGTTTTGAAAAGCTAGGACATATTTTCGCTGTGGCTTTACATTTTCTTTGACACATTTCTTTATAGTTTGACTTATATGTTTGCTAATTTAAAAATAAACAAATAAGGAAATAATCTAAAATATTTTGTATATGATTTGGTTATATATTGTGTGCATGAATATGTGCCAAATGTTGTACAAACTCTGGTCTATTAAATGTGGCTTCTGATCAAGGGAAATGGCCCCTGAAATTCAAACTACAGAGCTGAGGCACAGTCAATAAACCCATACATTTCAATTATTGATCAATAAAAAGATCCCAGTTAAAGAAGCACAAACCTATTATATAATTGGTCTGTCAAATGAAATTGCCTCAAGGGATATAGGTTGATTTAATCAATTAGTTCATCCAACTATATGTCAGCCCCAAATATCTGGGCACCATGAATCATCAAATTCGGGTTAAACAACTAATTTGTGAATAAATAAAATTATAACACAGACATCATTATCAACTCTGCCAATTTTCTTTAAGGATTACTAGTTTATTTTACTTCAGTGGGCATAGTATACCATGTACAATGATTACTGTTTGAATATCACACAGATATGCTTGCTTTGAAACTATAGAGAGTGGTACTCTAGTATTTAAACTTCTATCTCAGTACATGTTCATGGTATTTTCTCGAGTAAATATTTTACACAAGTCTGGGTAATACAGTGAGATCCCATCTCTACATAAATAAAAAATTTTAAAAATTAACTGGGTGTGGTGGTGCGTGCCTGTATTCACAGTGACTCAAAAGGCTGAGACAGGAGATGTGCCTGAGCCTGGAAAGTCAGGGCCACAATGAGCCATGATCACACCACTGCACTACAGCCTGAGCAACAGAGCAACATCCTGTTTCAATAAATAAACAACAAAAATATTGTACAGCCGTGCCATTGTCATGAATTAGCACTTAAAAATATATCTATGAAAAGTGAAAGATGTTAAGGAATCACATGTACCCAAGCACATGTAAAATGCAATTATCTTATCTTACAGCCCTATCGCTTTATATTTATAGAAAATACCATGCATAAAATGTTGATGTGCAACAAAGTTTAACTAATCAATCATATTGCATAAGAAATCACTTTGGAGAGTAGAAATGCATTTGAAATTTTTAAAAATATTTTTGCTATAAAATGCATTTTAATTTTTTTCTCTAAACTCAGAACCTAGCGTTGAAATGCATCTTAAAATTATTTGTTTCTTTCCCTTTCTTACCATACACTCCCTTGTACCATGCATGCTTATCTAATGATATGCTTGTTTAGTATACCGGGGATAATCTAGAAGCAAACCAGACATGAAGACCCAGCTGCAGAACTCTCCCCCACCTAGAGATTACCTCGAAGAGGATAATCTACAATCCAGTTGCAGTCAAGGTAATGCCAACTGGAACTCTGGGTAGACAATAATTCAAGACAGCCATCAAAAGATGTGCCACTCCCACATATTTCCCATACCAAGTTTCCCTTTTTAAACCCCTTCAGTCAGCCTCCAAATTTAAAACGGTGTTTTGGAGACACGAGCTTGGCCATTTCCCAATAGCTAGCATTTAAAGAAAGTTACTTTCCCTTCACTGCACCTCACTTGTATTTGGGCTTTTGAGATGTGAGCAGCTAGACTTGCATTGAATTATAATTGAACATTTTGGAAATTAGATAATTCTGAAGCAACTTATACAATTAAGCTTTATAGAATGAACACTATAAAAATGCAAAGAACGACTTATTTATGAATGAATTATGAAGTGTTCTTATTTCTTAAAATAATTTATTATTCTACAAAAATAAGGTTGCTCTAATTTAAATGTGACAATTTAGATTTTCCAACATATAGATTTTATTTTCTTAAGGTAAAACGTCAGTAGAATCCAAACTGTTTAATTCTCACCCTTTAAAAAAATTAAGCTGCTCTATAATTTTACAGTAAATTTTTATTAATTTTTTATCACAATGGAAGTACAAGATATTTTGTATTGAAACTTAAAGAGAACATAAGAGTTAAGGCTTTTCAACCAGGACCTAAAGTTAGTTCATTCTAGAAAAAATTCAGTTTGAGTGTATTACCACAGATCCATAGAATTTTCTTTCAAAGCTATGTTTAATTAATTTTAATAATTTTTCCATCTTCACATTCTAATAATCAATTTTTTCCCTCTTTTATCATCCATCTCTATTTTCTAAATAACCTGAATGCTTATATAGGCTTCATAGTTTTTTAAGAAGAGATTTGCTTGTAAATATAAGATAATCTCTTTTTATTAAATTAGCAAAGTATTAATATTAATAAAATTATTCAAACATTTTATATTTTTGAATATAATGTGCTGCAGAAAAGTCTTATCAAGAATTTTGTTTTGCTTTTCAAAGAAAAACAAAAGTACAATAAACACAGTTTATTACTTTTTTTTTTTTTTTTTTTTTTTTTTTTTTTTTTTTTTTTTTTTTAAGTCAGAGTCTCACTTCGTTGCTCAGGATGTAACTCAGTGGCATGATCATAGCTCACTTCAGGTCATGGCTCACTGTAGCTTCAAATTCCAGGGCTCATGCAATCATTCTGCCTCAGCTGGGATTATAGGAACACTCAGCCACACCCAGGTGGTTTTTTTTGGTTTTTTTTTTTTTTCACTTTTAAAGGTGAGGTCTTATTACATTGCCCAAGCTGTTCTTGAACTCCTGGTCTCAAGATCCTCCCGCTTCAGCCTAGTGAGAGGCTGGGATTACAGGTGTAAGCCACCACACTGTCATGATGTTTTTCATAAGTTATTTAATATATAATCAACTTTAAATAAAAAATAAACCAAAATCACTTCAAGATTATAGTATAACATTTTTATGTTGATTATATATTACAAAAAATAGTTCCTCGTATATGTAGCATCTAGAACCAACTATATATTTTTAATGTGCTCTTTGATTTCATTTTGATGAATAACAAAAATGTTGTATCATATAAATTTTCTAACAATTCAGTTTATATTTATGTGTTAATATATTGAAAAAACATTGCCTTCCAATAGTTATTCATGCTTTCAAATATAAAAAGACAATGTTATTTATTGACAATGTGCTTACTACAAAGAGGACAAATAATTTTAATAAACAAATTATTAGAGTTGAGTAGATAATATATTTTAAAAGGTCAAAATGAATGAAGATTTTGGATGTATTTTCATTTATTATCAAATTGAATGCAATGATTAGTATTATTACCTCTAGATTGAGGAAGAAGTGCAATTTTCATTTTCCAATTTCCTTATCTGTGAAATGGGAATGTGACAAATGTAAAGAAGTCATGTATTGTTACTAGCATGAATTGAATAAAATCTAGCTATTAAAATTACTCTCAGTATTATGAACATACCTAAGTTATAAAAACCTTCACATTTAGTCTTGCAAAAGTCTGTATCTCTGCCAATATGACAGGATAGTTAGTATAGATGATACAGGAACCCCATTGAAAGAAAGTAGATGAGAGAGAGCTTTGGATGGTAACTTAGAAGGAATAAATTCCAAACCTGTCTCTGGCTCTAAATTTAGTTGCTATTTGAGCAAGTTAAGTAACTTGTGCCTCAAGATCTTCATCTGTGAACGATGAGGTAGAAAGGAAAGTTAGAAAAATGATATCAAAATATAGGGCTTCAAAATTTCTAATTCCCCGAGCCCTTTTCACTTGAAGGGGAGAATAAAGCTCATTAAATGTGTTTTGATGTCTACCCTTGAAATAAGGCAGAGATCAAAGAGAGGCCTTCCTAGACAGTATTTATCAAAGTAGAGCTCTGACTTCTCTGAAGGAATTTTTCTCAGTAAGATATGCTTTCAGCCAGAAAAAGAACAGTCCCATTTGTCTTTTTCTTTAACTTCTTCATGGTCACTGGTTTGTAACACTTCACCCTCTGGAGAAATAACTGCCTGCTTCTGTCAGTCTCATTAATATTCTCTTCAGTGAATTCCTGCCCGATGTCCAGCTAGGGTGCTTTCCTTCAAATGGAGCTTGGCAATAATGTTAGAGATAAGTGATTAGACCAGGGCTACATTTTTATACATCTGGTTTCACAGCAAAGTCAAACAGCTAGCTTGTAGGCCAGGTGCTAGTAACTAATTCCTGCTTTGGAGAATGTAAAACTAGACAAATAAGGTCATTGTCTCTTTCTCACATTGTTGATTCAAATCTTACACAGTCATTGTGTTCTTCCTGTAAAAATTATTTTTTAATAATTTTTATGTATTTTATATTCATTCTATTTAAATTTAAAAAACAGTAACTTTTTAAAAAAACTTTTTACCAATTTGATTTTCTAAAAATGCTAGAGCTTTATAGTTACAATTTATAGCAAATCTACAGATAACCAAATAAAGAAAATAAACTGAGGAAAACCCATCATACAAAAACACTCAGATGAATTCTTTAGTTCTAATTTTGTCATGAATTACCAATACAGAATAATCTTTCTGTGCTTTTGGATGATACATGATTAATAGCATAAAATGGAAATTGCAGAATTGCAGTATATAGTAATTACATACATCTAGGAAAAAGTGGTAGACGTTATATATGTACATTCAAGATTTTTTTAAATTTGAAATCTTCATTTGGAAAATTGGTACATAAAATTATACTGGATAAGCCATCAACATAATTTGTTCATTTACATTTAGTTAATTTACATAAGCATTTTTAGAAAATTAAAAGCTAGATTTTATATAAAAGGTGCATTTGCTTAATGACTCTCAAAAATAATACCTTCTATTCATTTTCCACAGAAAGGCCACACTACAGCTTGTTCATTGAAGTTTTTTAACCAATTTAAATTTCTGGGAGAGATATGAACACTTAATTGAACAATGGTGGTATCATTTGCAGCCATCCTTTTAAAAGCAATCACAGTAAAAGCAACAATTTATACCAAACAGCTGGAAAAAATATTTTTAAATTTATCTTTATACTTTACAATTAACACACATATGTGAGAAACTTGTCCTTGTGACCTCCTCAACTAAATAAAGTCTGACATTTTAGTAGAATAAGAACATGTTTTAATAGAATAAGAAATTGTTTGAAGTATTTCACTAGCCATCAAAGGCATGTATGTAGCTGTGTCTGCTTTATAAACTGAAGCAGCAGTTATACTTGCCAGAAAACCTACTATTTAGCTGATTCATGGATGTATATTATATTTTAAAGGTCAGAGTTATCCATTAAACTTATTAACACAAAACTAAATGCATTTAATCAAAACTTCTTTCATACTTTTGTGTCATGAATGTTAAGGCAAGAGAAATATTTTAATATTTGTAAAACATAATAATGATTACTAAACTGAAGGGAAGGGCATTTATCAAAAATTGGAAGAAGAAAGACACTGTTTTATTTTTTAGAGAATAATTGAGAGAAATTGCTTTTCCATGTTAGAGGAATATTGTTTAATTTTCCATTTCTCTGTTTCAGAGGAAACTATCTCTTCCTTGTTCAGGAGACACATTTTTCCTTTCTTACACATTTACCATCTTCTTTTTAGAGACTATTGAAAAGGATCTCAAGATTGTAACAGAAGATAAGATTCTTATTCATGGCAGTAGTAGGGAGAAAAAGTAATATACTCTTTTCTCACTCATGGCAAATTTCATGACAGAGACCCCAATAACAAAGGACTGATTGACAAGATAAAAGCATATAAATTCATTTAAAATAAGTTTCACGGGAGACTTCAGAAATGAAGAAACAGGGAAGACTATATTATTATGCTTATGTTTGATGAAAAGTTGACAGTTTCATGGAAGGATGCTTGGACAAAAGTGCATATGGACTAATTGCAATAAAGTGGGGAGAACTCAGGAAGGATTGTTCAGATTCTTCTTTGCTTCTCTATGTCTTCGTTCCTTTCCTCCCAATGTAGAAAGACCCCTGTCACATGAGAGTCTTCATGAGTGATGGAGAAGACAGAGAGTGACTTTACTAAGTTTTATAGCCTTCTTCAGGGGAGATGGCTAAGAAGAAAGTGAGAGTGGTCTTCCTGTTTCTGCTGTTTTCTCCATTCCAACTTGCCATATTTTGGGGCAGCATTTATTGCACACCATCAGCTACCTGTTCCTGGTCCTCAGCCATTTCTAATCCTTCCAGACTGAAGATTTTTAAAAAATCCTTTCTTTAAGACCTCAATACTCCATTCATTTTATTCCCATAAAAATGTATCCTTTGACTCTTTCTTCCTGATCTCCTACTACTAATCTTGCTTAATCTTTCGGGACTAAAAAAGAAAAACTGGATTGTAAAGCACATATCTAGACTGTCCCTAGATGACGGCTGCCTTAAGTCAATATTTATGCTCTAATGAACAGAGACAGAGGTGCTAGCATGACCACAAGGACACTTAGATCTGCTACCATTTTAGACCCTCACATATTTCACTTGGTGAACTGATAGTGCCTTAGAAAGAAAGAAAGAAAGAAAGAAAGAAAGAAAGAAAGAAAGAAAGAAAGAAAGAAAGAAAGAAAGAAAGAAAGAAAGAAAGAAAGAAAGAGTTCTTTTTACCTTGACTAAACATAGCAGTACAATGTGATACAAGATTTAGTGAGTAAAGAATGACTTAGATTTAGCTGGTGTCTTCGTGAAGTGCCCAAACTGCACAAAAACAATCACTTTTAGAGTGACAGAAGAGTGATTTAGGCAGATACACACAAGGTACTTTTGTATAAAACCTTACCACATTAATATGAAAGACGTGCATGATGCTTTAAATGAATTATACCTAATGCTCAAAATGCTATTAGAAAGAATACTATTTTTACTATTCTAAAGATGAAGACAGTGAAGTTCAGGGAATTTAATAATCTGTACAAGTTTACTCAAGTGGTAACTTATTGGTGTGTATCTTCTCCATTGTACTGAGAACTTCTACAGAAGGTTCATTTCTATTTATCTTTGTATCTGTTCTAGTCTGCAATACATCGTAAATGCCCAATTAATGTTTTAAGTTAAATTATTAAATGTAAACTGCACTCACTGACATTTAAACAAATAGATATTTTGTTGCACATTCTGATTATTTTTAAACTATTCATTCATTCTTTGATACTTTCTATTTTTCAGATATCAATACTGTAATTGTAGGGAGTATTTAAATATTACTTTTTGTTACTGATGAATATATGCAGGTCATTTTTTTTCTAATTTGGAACATATGATAGGAATATTCAAAGCTGGTTTTGTCATTTCCGAAAAATGCTAGCACTGTGCTTCCACACAATGTAAATCTATGCATTGACATTTGCATTTTTTTCTCTTGAATGTGTGAATGTTTAACACAACTTAAAAATTCATGGTGCATCTACCAGGCACGGTAGTTCATGCCTGTAATCCCAGTACTTTGGGAGGCTAAGGCAGGTTGGTCACAAGGTCAAGGGTTGGGACCATCCTGGCCAACATGGTGAAACCCCGTCTCTACTAAAACTACAAAAATTAGCTGGATGTGGTGGTAGGCGCCTGTAGTCCCAGCTACTGGGGAAGCTGAGACAGCAGAATCACTTGAACTCAGGAGGTGAAGGTTGCAGTGAGCCAAGATCGCACCACTGCACTCCAGCCTGGGTAACAGAGAAAGATCTGTCTTTAAAAAAAAAAAAAAAAAAAAAAAAAATCATGGTGCACCATAGCAGTTAACTCATTTTTCTAATCAGAACTTCCATGTTTTACAGATTGAAACTATCAAAGCTTTCATTTCTCTCAGTGACAGTTTAGACTAGACTATGGGCTTATCCCTCACACTCATGTTACCCTTTTTCAAAAGATTAGGTATCACACGGAGAATACAGTTGTACCAAGCATTAAAATGTTAGTTCTTTATCAAAGATAACCAACAAATTTCCAAAACTGTAAAAGAAAAAGCTGCATCAGTTTACATACTCACTATTTGAGTGAATCTATATGTTCACATTTTGCAAACATTTAGTTTTTCTTCTCTTTTGAATTTGGGAGTTACAGGGCTTGGAAAGGATCTAATTCATCAGAATACTCAACATTTTGTTTCAGGAGTTCAGATTTAATTATTCTTTTATATGTTTAGTTTTCAAATTATATTTAGATTCCTTTATATTTTTTCATACATTTATTTTGAAAAATATTTGTGAATAGTACTCAAATATAAAAGTTACTTTATGAATTACATAGGATAAATTATGCTTAACTAAACTCTGGGATGATTTTTAAATAGCAAAGCAAAGATGTGAAGTAGAAAAAGAGGCCCTCCTGAAAGCCTCTGAAAAACAGAATCATAGAATACATGTGAGAAAGACTTAGAACCCAGTTCTCTGTACTTCTCTTGTGTCAGTATCCTAGAATTTTTTAAAATTCAATACTTAAAAATGTTTAAATTATACTTTTTCCCTCTGGTTTCTCCTTGCCTTGATATTGTTAAAGGACTAAAGTTCAAAATTACAATTAAATATAAGAATATTTTGAGTGCTTTTAGAGTTCTCTGACACTTTCTACAGTAAACTGAATCTGTTGTATTAAAATCATAAAATAAAAATGTATGATTATATTTGTGTGTGTATATATTTACATAATTTATATGAAACATGTAAATCATATATGAAAAAATATTTTTTATTGAATATATAGTCTCCGATATATTTCAAAAAAATCTACCTTATTCATAAACACACATGTATAGGTCCAATTAATCTATATTATATTTGCAATCATTAATGTCTTTATTGCACAACTTCTTAACATAAAAACAGAAAGGCAGAAGAAATTTTAAATGAAGCTGTTTAAAATATGAAGAACCTATGACATGTGGTTCACACAGTACATTAATTTCTTAGCATGCTGTTTATAAATACAGATCAGGAAAAGTTAGTCAGTTTTATAGTAGAAGCAAAGATTAAACTTCAATAAAATCCTTTTTGTAAGAAATAGACCTTGATGACTTTTTAAATCACCACTGTTATATTTTGTCTGGTAAATATTATAATCTATATTTCATCATAATTACCCTTTAGATATTTTTGGTTTATTAACAGATTTTCATTCAGTTATGTGCATTTCAGTCAGATAATCTCACAGGAAGAAGAGAAACAATCATGTAATTGTTTATAGCTGGGGTTGTATTCAAATCGAATCTACATAGCTAAAGCAAAATAAATATATAAATAATAATTTAAAAAACAATTCAATATGTTATCCTACATATATTGTATAAATATATCTTCAAAATACCTGATGTTTGTTAGGAATCAATTCCTTTATCACCAGTATGAGCTTTATTATTCATAATAACTGTTAATCAACTTGAAAACATACTGATTTTTTAATAATCATAAAAATTAATGAGCCACATTTTCATAAAGTATGCAGGGAAAGAGAAACTTTATAGAAAGTTTTAAAAAATAATTCAAATTCAAAAATTATTATATATAACAAATTTATTGTTGTTTAGATTATATTCAAAATTATGAGTTTTTATACAAAGATTTATTATAAATAATTACTAACATTAAAAATATTTTAATGGACATTTTTTAACTTAGGTAAAATCAAACTTTTAGAGTTAGAGAAATTCAATAGAAATTAGCATATATTGTGATAATTAAATTTGCTTTGGTTTCTGTGCTATTTTTGCCTAATGCTAAGTTAAAAAAAAAAAAAAAAACTCACGTGTAGAAACAACAGAGAAGTCTATATGGGATACCAGGTAACACTGTTTCAATAATAGTTACTTCTCATTAATGTATCATCAGCAGTTGCTTTCTGGAAAAAAAACAAACCTCTATTTAAACAATTATTGTTTCTCCTATAATGGAATAAAGTTTCATTCTAAATACTTCATCTCTTGAAGGATTTTACTATATCTTTCTCATTAACTTTACAATCACGTTTTTGAAGTTCCTTACTCTTTTGACTAGAAGTGAGTAAAATCTATGGACTTACATTTCTATCATAAACATTGAAAAACAAAAAGTAACAAAATATTTGTAAAAAAACAAATATGGTTACAAGAAAACAAGAACAAATGACATGAGAAATATCATTTCCTAGAGTTTTGGCAATTCCAAGATAGTGACTCAGCAATAAGTCTCCAAACAGAGTGCAGAAATCTTGTCCAGTTGAGACAAATTTTGAAGTGTGAGACGTCAAAGTGGCCAGAAATTCTAGGGCACATTATATGGCAGAAGGAATTTATACTAGAAAGAAATTACAGTAAGAGTTTTTAGTCTGTGACTAAACACCAATCTACACATTTGTAAGGCAGAAACCCAGGGAAAGAACAACTTCCAAAGAAAGAACAAAGATCAGATGGTTGTAGACGTGTGGTGCTATTTCTAAGGTCTCTTCTGTTCCATTGGTCCATATGTCTATTTTGGTAACAGTACCATGCTGTATTAGTTACTGTGGCCTTGTAGTATAATTTGAAGTCAAGTAGCATGATTCCTCCAGCTTTGTTCTTTTTTCTTAGGATTGACTTGGCTATATGCGGTCTTCTTTAATTCCATGTGAAATTTAAAGTAGTTTTTTTTTTCTAATTCTTTGAAGGATGCCAATGGTAATTTGATGGGAATAGCATTGACTCTATAGATTACTTTGGGCAGTATGGCCATTTTCAGGATATTGATTCTTCCTATCCATGAACATGGAATGTTTTTCCATTTGTGTCCTCTCTTATTTCCTTGAGCACTGGTTTGTAGTTCTCCTTGAAGAGGTCCTTCGTGTCCCTTTATGGCTGTATTCCTAGGTATTTTATTCTCTTTGTAGCAATTGTGAATGGAAGTTCATTATGATTTCGCTCTCCGTTTGTCTATTGTTGTTGTCAAGAAATGCTTGTGACTTTTGCACATTGCTTTTGTACCTGCCTGTCTAACCCCACACTGGTGTGGTCTTTGTTATTGATCTTTGCAGTTAAGGATAATTATTTGAAGATAATTATGTAATCTTCTTCATTTATACTTTAAAAACAGTTATCTTCCTTTACCTTCCTGAATATGCAAATAGTTTACTAAGACATGAGTATTCCCATTGCAATCTGTTCCTCAACAAACGTTATTTTCTTTTAGAGAGCATCTCTCTGTTAGTTTGACAAACGTTTCTGCCTGATATCTTCCTGATATCGGACTTCACTCACTTCATGTCTTGCTTTAATAATCACCTCTATAAGAAGTAGTTATTCATAGAGGAGAGTTTCTATAACGTGTATTAACAGCTTTTACTAAAGAAGTCTAAAATTACATTTTAATTGATTTTTAATTGTTGAGAAAAAGTGACGCAATACTTTTAAATTTTGCTGGTATTTCCATATATATCTTGTGTTTTAGACAGAGTTTCTTTATTTTGCTCAGGCTAGAGTGAAGTGCCGTGATCTGGGCTCACTGCAACATCTGCCCCTCCAGTTCAAGCGATTCTTCAGCCTGGCCACCTGAGTAGGTGGGATTATAGGCTCTCGCCACCACACTTGGTTAATTTTTGTATTTTTAGTAGAGACGGGGTTTTGCCATGTTGGCCAGTCCGGTCTTCAACTCCTGACCTCAGGTGATCCACCTGCCTCGGCCTCCCAAAGTGCTGGGATTACAGGCATGAGCCACTATGTATTTTTTTATTTCAACGTATTTTTAAATTCAGGTGTACTTCATATATATAATATATATTTTTTACTGTTTTGTACTGATAATAAACTTTAGTTTTCCTATTTATTACATATTAACTTGGAATCAAGAATATAAAAATTATTTTTTAAACTTCTAAGGATTACATAAATGTTCCCCCTATGAATGACATGTAAAAATGTTCGCTTAACATTAGTGGACTGTATCTATACAACAATTTTAACAACTTATATATATTTAATGTAGAACTCAAATATAAATAAATAATTAAATTCATATACACTAACAAAGTCTTAATCCCTCAAAGTACATTTATTTGGTAAAATATATTGTTATAATAATTTCTGTATTTTACTTTTCTGTGCTCAATTGTCAAATAGTTTATGTAAATTTTTACAACACTGTATTTTTCTGTGCAATGTCATTGAGCCTATTTATGCAGAATTCAGGTTTTGGAGAAAACACAGCAATGGAGAAGAAATTTTCTTCATGAGAAATGCAGCTGTGATAAAGTCCTGTATGACATTCAGTCAACACTGGGCAGCACATGGTGGAAAGAACATCATGGTCAGACTACAGACTTTAGAAAAAGCAAACCACGATGGGACTGGTGTTGAACAGAAAGCAAGCCAATCACAGGAGGAGGAGTGTGTGGAAGATTAAGACAAGATCCTTGTTGTTTTACATAAACAACACTCTGTCAAGGGTATACAAGACCACCCCACTTCTGAGTTTGGGATCACTAGATGAAATCACTAGACTTAGCATATAATTGTCCTCATGGATCAAATTTACTATAGCAATGTAGTAAGGATACTAGCCATATAGTAACAAGGAAATACAGGTGTGTTGTGAAGGAATCCATATGAAGCTTCCTATGCTTTCTCCTTCCCATGAAGAGTCACAGTCTTTCCTTAACACCAAACACTCAACAACAGGTATGTTATATATCTTCCACAAGCAATTCATCAGAGATAAAGTGACTACGTTTTTTATTTGGGCTGATCATATAGGCACTCTCTACTTAGCAACAAATAAAACTCCAGAGTCCCAGAAGCAGAATAGGTCCTCAGCATAAACACCATTGTTAGCACAGTCTAGGGACAATTAACCTCCTTTATCAGTCACCTCTTAATTGGGAACACCACAGGAGCTGGACTCCGAGATGCCGAACTTGTAAGCAATCTTTTCTAAGGGTAACTGTTTCAAGCCTCCTATGTTAACATTTTACGTATGCTTTCTATAATCATTAACATTTCCTATAAAGTTACTAAAGTTTGGAAATATATGTGGGCTTCCATTTATTGTAGAATATGTGGGCTTCTATTTCTTGCAAATACCCCTGAAAAAGTAAAATCCTGTGAAAGTAAAATTTGAGGTGTGGAGCTTTATTTCAATTTATTTACTGGTCAAGTCAGGGGTGAAGAATATTATTAGAGATGCACCATAAAGTATATAGTTCAAAAGACACAGCACACCCCAAGTTACATCCTGCACTCAGAAAACAAAAGGGTCAGCAGACCCTTGGGTTACATTTTTGGGGATCATCATGAATAATGAAATAAGTCACCATACTCAACTAAATATTTAATTTGCAGATCACTACAGGCTGAATTCACCTTGGAAACAACGCCAGCCAAAGTATCACACACACTGAAGTTGTGCAGACCAGTCATGCAGCATCAGTGTGAACACTGGGAACATCACCTCAATCTCCTGGAAAAGGTAGTCTGTTATCTGCTCTGAAATTTGCATTATAAACTTTATGATAAAGGATGTTTTGGATGGATTGCTAAGGCATACAACTTTACAAGAATATACAAGAGATGTGCAAGGATAACCACATTAGGTAAATTGATTGAGGTCAAAATTTAGCCTTGCTCAAAGATACTTTCATTATTTTGATTAGGGACCTCTACTCAACAATGTCTGTTCTAGCATTCAGTGTGTGGCTGGCTAGTAAGTAAGAAATTAAATGTCAAAATGCTCTCAGATGCTAGAGACACATGGAATGTAAGGTTCCAAGAAATAAAGAGAAAGTGTTGAACTCTGTTTAAAGAATCACTTCAATATATTAAGGAGTCAATTATTTCAGTGAAGAGAATTTATGAACTTTAAACCAAATTTTCAGAAACCAGAATTTAAAATTTTACATACTGTTTTACTCACGTATTGATTGGCTTAGAATCATGTTATGTAACATTGTTCAAACAGTTACCAGATAATTTGGTAAACTGAACTTCTACTTTGAGTTTCTGATTACTCTCAGAAGTAAAGGAGAAAATTCTTTACACATGTTTAGGATAGAAAGATTTAAAAACTAAGCTGAAGCTATACAGAATCGTATGAAAAAAAAATAGTTTATTGGATCAAGCTGCTAAGAAAATCATTTGTAGTAAACCTGTATTGAAAAATCTCAAATTTTAGCCACTTGTTTGCATTAAAATTTTCTTTGTTCTGTAGTTAATCCTACTAGAGAAGGAAAGAAAAAGAATGGAGAGAAAGAAAGAAAGAGAGAGAGAGAGAGAGGGAGGGAAATGAAACAAGAGAAGGAAGAAAATATATCACAATGACTATTGAAAATTGAGAAATAAATATTGATTGGAAAATGTAAAATAAAGCAAGTATACTTTAATTTCTTTAGAAAAACATTTTAGGAATGTGGCAAACAAAGCCCAGGAGATAGAAGTTTAATTGGTCACTTAGCCCAGAGATGTGTTTGTTGTGGGAAGCTTTTTTACAAATAGAACAGATACGACAAATCACTTATTCAACCCATTTTTCTTCTTCTTTTTTTTTTTTTTTTTTTGAGACAGAGTCTTGCTCTCTCACCCAGGCTGGAGTGATGCTGCGCGATCTCCGCTCACTGCAAGCTCTACCACCCGGGTTCAAGCGATTCTCCCACCTCAGCCTCCCAAGTAGCTGGGATAACAGGTGACTGCCACCACGCCCAACTTATTTTCTGTATTTTTAGTAGAGACAGGGTTTCGCCATGTTAGCCAGGATGGTCTCGATCTCCTGACCTTGTGATCTGCCCGACTCGGCCTCCAAAAGTGTTGGGATTACAGGCATGAGCCACAGCGCCCGGCCTAACCCATTTTTCTAAGCCCAAGAATGTTTCACTTTTTAGAAAAGAAAACCTTTCAGGGAGCCTAGCCCTTGCACTACCACATTTTTTTTTTCACATCTTAGTCTTTTTAATATATTAAAACATTACAATATGCAAACACATGTACATATTTTCTGTTTTTGTTATTTATTTCTATGTATTTTTTTTAAAAGACAAAAATGATTTGTGGAAACAATACACTAAAAAATTATGACCTACCATCTCCTTAGAATATTATAATTAACATTAATAAATTAAGTGGTATGAAATAAACCCCTCACATAGTGAATCTGGTTTTGAAAAAGCTAATTTCTCTCTCAAAAATTAGATAGAAGGCTTAGTTGTGAAAATAAAACTTTAACTACTGGAAAAAAAAAAGTCCCCAAATTAAAGGTAGAACAAAAGTAAGGAAGCATTCTTACAAAACGTTTGGCAGCCATAAAAATGCACTTTTTTTTTTTTGACAAAGTTTTAACTGTTGCCCAGGCTGGAGTGTAGGGGCGCCATCTTGGCACACTGTAACCTCCACTTCCAGGATTTAAGCAATTCTCTTGCCTCAGCCATAGCTGGCATTTCAGGTGTGCATTACTGCATCCAGCTAATTTTTGCATTTTTAGTAGAGACAGGGTTTCACCATGTTGGCTAGGCTAGTCTTGAATTCTTGACCTGAGGTGATCCACCTACCTCAGCCTCCCAAAGTGCTGGGACTACAGGTGGGAGCCACTGTGCCCAGCTGAAAATCTACCTCTTAATCTAGGGGGAATTATTATTGACCAAAGGACCCTACTACTAATCTCAAATCATCTCCACATTCACATCAAACCCCACTTCCAATAGCCTGTTCCCCACCAAGGACTGAGTGTTTCAGGGACACTAATGCTGTTCCCTGACTGGGAGATGGGATTCCTCTGATGGGCAATTTTGACTTAACTGCCTATTAACCTTTCCAGAAATTCACAGGATTATACTACAATATGACAAAATTCCATTAAAACTTTCTTCATGCTCAATAAGCACATCCTCTCTCTGCCACAATGATGATGTAGGAATTGCATCAGAGTCTGTTGGTTCTCCAGGTCTCCTTTGCATTTCTCCTAAAGTCCATTTTCTGGTGTGTGTATGTGGTATTTTTTTTTTTTTTGGTTGGGTGAAATGTTCAAGATTTAAAATTGAACAGACAACAGCAGCAGATATGACTACAGAAGGTTCTGCACAGATCATACATTCCCAGGACATTGTTAGCTCAACAGCAAGAAAGTCACTGATGCGTTTTCTGTAACAATGTCTACCTCACAGTGTAAATAGGTACTATTATTGTGTTCACTTACAATTTTAGAGAAGACATAACTTGGAAAAAATGGGACATCCTCAAGTCAGGTGCAATAACTAAGAAACACAACTTCAGCTAACAATTTTGGATCCACATTTCAATCAGGGCCTTCCATACAGAGGGGAATGACTTTTCTACCAGAAGTAAGAGTCTTTGTTTCCTGTTAATTCATTACAATAATGTTTTGTTTGCTCCATATTATTACATGTACAAAAGAAGTTTTTTTTTAACAATTCTATAAAATATCTAATCTTATCATGGTGTCTTCTTCATGGAAGATCCATACTAAACAAAATGGTATCTTAATTTATAATAGCAAGAAGAATCCCTAGGGAGGAGAGAAAGAAGGATGTAAGCCTGAGAAACTATGCAGCCTTGAACTCATCAGATTATGCTTCTTATTGGGGTCTGAGGAGGATTAGTCAAACATCCAAGGATGTACTGATGTTTATAGTAAAACAAAAAAAAAATTGGGGCAGAAGAAAATATAATTGAATTTTTATCTATTCATTTAGGTAAAATTTAACCCAAACACTCCCCTTTTGAATAATATATACATAAACTTTCACAGCATCCCCAGAATCCTGTAAGAACACAGAAGTTATTTTATATCATTGTGTTTGTGTGGTCAGAAAAGTTTTTCTACAAATGTGTAATAATAAACATTTTAAACTTTGCAGGCCACATATGAGTCTCTGTTGCTCCTTCATCTTCTTTGCATTCTTCTTCTACCCTTCTCCCCTCCACCTTTTGAAAAATAAAATGTAAAAAAATTTTCAACTTGCAGATAGTACAAACTGAGGACAGGAACTAGAAAGTAGTTTTCTAATTCCAGCCTTCGATGGAAAGAAAAATAATTTCACTATCACATTATCGAATTTGAAAAAGAAAATAATCCAAATGGGGATTTAGATAAGAGTTCATCCCAATCTCTGTGAAAAATTCTGTAAACTTGAATTTTATCTTAAGCTAATTTTTTACCTAATTCTCCCACTTTTTGGAAATCTCACTGAGACAGTTTAAATATATGTCTCCGTCAAATCTCATGTTAAATTTTAATCCCCAATGTTGGAGGTGGGGCCAGGTGAGAAATCCTTTGGTCATAGGAGTGGATCCCTTGTAGATGGACGCTGTTCTCCTAATAGCTCTCTCAAGTTCTTCAGAGATCTAGTTGTTTAAAAATGTGTGACACTCCCCACTCCCCATTTCTCTCTCTTGCTCCTGCTCTGGCCATTTGACATGCCTGTTCCTGCTTGATCTTCTTCCATGAGTAAAAGCTCCTTGAGCTTCCACAGAAGCCAAACAGATGCCGGCAACATGCTTATATATCCTATGGAACCGTGAGTCAATTAAGCCTTTTTTCTTTATAAACTACCCAGTCTTGGGTAATTTATTTAGGAATTATTTATAGCAATGTAAGAATGCACTAACACACTTACATGACCAAATATGAGGTGACTTTTCAAAAAACTACACACACAAACACACATACACACAATTGTGTACACTTGCACATGTGCACACATGCACATACTCAACTATATATTACGTAATGTGTAATTTCTGGTGGGTTGGACAAAGCATGTTATGTACGCTTCAAGTAAGCCCATTAGTTAAGTGGAAAAATGGAATTTAGCCCACGAAGGCTGGCTATTTATAGACAGAACATTCACTTTGTGAGAACATGAGATTTTTAACCTGAAAAATATTATGGGACTATTACAAAACAAGATGGGAAGGAGAGAAATGTTGATTAAAAAAGAAAATAATGCCTGGAAAATTGTTTTCTTGCCTTTAAATCCTTCAAATTCTTATTAAATTTTATAATTTCAATTATGACTGAAATGTCATAAATCTAAGTTACAATATTATTTAAAAGTATATTTTACGACTATAACATGTGAAATTATAAAAAGGCCTTATTACATAAGAAAAACAATTTTTTCAAATGAATCATGAATAGAGATGTAGAGATTTGGAACGCTGTAATTTCAAATATCAAGTTGAAGAAGCAAGAGTTAAAGAAGGATGGGGCACATTTCATTTCATTATTGTATATTAAGTAAGGCTTTCAAAAGACAGAGAGAAATAACGGTCTTATGCTTAATTTGTAAAAATAAAACAATTTAATTGTGATATGAAATATAGCGAACTGCACAAAGTATAATGGATCTGCTCACTGAAATTTTATGTATGTATACTCAAGAGTAACCTGCAATAAGATCAATTTATAAAATATTGATGGTTTTTCTGCAAAGTAGACTATAAGAAAAGTGATATCTAATATGAATTTTGACAATTTATGAATTCTGAGACTCCATATTGAACATTTACTTTAACATATTATATAAGAGGCATAAAATGAAAAATTTAAACAGTGTCACAAAAATAGTTTTTCTCATTTGTTTTAACTAGATTCCATTTCTACTTTTAGTCACTTCACATTCAATCTCAAGATAGCTTAGGCTATATCTGTGCCATTCCAAAATATTTGAGTGTGGCAAAGTAAAAAAATCAACCCATACAGTCTTACAATAAGACAGGCTTCTTGTATATATGTATAATCCTATTCTAATATTCAGAAAATCTGAAGAGTTTAGAAATATCTTTTTCTCTGTATATTGACTGATGCAAATGGAGACATTTATAGTGCTATAATAACCATAGCACATACAGATAAAATTTTAATATATTAATTACATCCCCAGCTCAACCTATCATTTGATTGTCATGATACATAATTTTTGCTATTGATCTACCAAAATACTAATTTATGCATTTTTTGCTTTTATGAAAAAAAGTTGGCCCAATTTCCTACTTTCAAATTTTGACATTATGATATCTATCCATCTATGCTAAATAAAGCTAGTAAAATCCTCTAATTTTGCTACCTAAGACATGGAACATACATGTGACACAAGGTAAGTCACCTAACTCCTTTCTACATATAAGAAAAGCAAGCGAGCTATAAAAATAGATTTAGTTTTTGGTATTGTCAATTTAGTAGACAGTGCCCTGATACTGCTCATTTCAGTCTAGTTGTTTCAATAACAGTAGCAAGTAGTAACAAGAGATAGCTTTTACCATTCCAGTTTCATTAAGGTACCAGGACACAGTAAAATGAGATGCCTATCATAGCACTTTAAGATGTATACTCTGATACTTCGTAAGTCAGTTAAGAGACTGGCTGAAACTATTTGTGATTTCTAAGTCAAGGAAAAATACTCAATAGAAGCAAATTAAACTTATAGAATACAGCAGGGCACAAGTGATGAAATTTTCCATGTATTAAGTGGACACTAAGCACATTAATTTTTAACAGAATGGGATTAAAAGTGTCTCATTCAAGAGGATTGCCTGTCATGGTGAAGTTTCTCCTACAAGAAGAGACTATATACTCTTCACAGGCAAGCATAAACCAAGGGGACTATGTTATCACCAGAGGGGGAGCTACCTGTTCCAAGGAAATCATCTCATAGGTCCCTGGATGCTCTGAGCAACCACTGAAAACAAGGTATCAAGGTCAGCTTATACTATTATAAAATAGTAATTAAGATTTTGTTTTTACTTACATCTTCCTCTGTATTAGTTTGTTCTCACACAGCTATAAAGAACTAATAAAGACTGGGTAACTTATAAGGAAAAGAGGTTTAACTGGCTCATAGTTGAACAGGTTATACAGGAAGCATGGCTGAGGAGGCCTTAGGAAATATACAATCATGGCGGAGAACTAAGGGGAAGCAGCGCATCTTCACATGACCAGTGCAGGAGGAAAAGAGAGAAGTGGGAGGTGCTACGCACTTTCTCATGAGAACTCACCCACTATCATGAGAACAGCTAGGGGGAAATCCAACCCCACGATCCAATCATGGCTCCTCCAACATCGGAGATGACAATTCAACATGAGATTTGGGAGGGGTCGCAGATCCAATCCTCATCTCCCTCCATATGTCAACCTGGAGGAGACAAAGACAGAATAAAAGCTAGGGGTGGGAAGAGAAAGAACCGTAAGTGTACATCACCTTCTTTCCCATTGCAGGTTTCTTAGTCAGATGCAAGCATGAGCCAACCAAAGGGAAAATGCTGTAAACTGAGTGTGCCGTTAAAGTTTTTTTCTCAAATTTAGCTTAAAGTGGTTACTTCAATATGTACTTAAAAGTAAAGTCAAGTATGTGAAATTTAGTCAAGATATCAACCATGGGTAGAAAAGAAGGGGAAGAGGAAAAAAAAAAGTTGTAGGTTCAAAGAACAAAGGTGGCAGGAAAAAGGAAGGCAGTTTGTTGTTTACCAGTAAGGGATCCATCTCATTAAACAGACTAGTTACAAATAAATGTAGACTTACTATTTTTCTAATATGAAGATTTGTACATGGCAAATATGAAAATAAACTGAGATTATAATTTTTCTGACATTTTAAAAATATACTAAAGGGTATGATTATTTCCTATTTCAATTTAACGGAAGACGTGACTAAATAATTAAATGCTTTATAAGAAAGTACACTTAAAAATCAGAATATATTTATTTTAACAAGTAGATTCAAAATAAACATGTTGATTCTTTAAAATCTTTTATGGTCAAGAAAACATAAATGTTTTATTATAATAAATAAAAAAAATTTTTTTTCAGAAAAGCCTTCTACAGATGAGAACTTTTTTTTTTAATTGTACTTTAAGTTCTATGGTACATGTACACAACGTGCAGGTTTGTTACATACGCAACTTGTGCAGTGTTGCTGTGCTGCATCCGTCAACTCATCAGCACCCATCAACTCCTCATTTACATCAGGTATAACTCCCAATATCATCCCTCTCCCCGCCCCCCTCCCCATAATAGGCCCTGGTGTGTGATGTTCCTCTTCCAGAGTCCAAGTTATCTCATTGTTCAATTCCCACCTATGAGTGAGAACATGCGGTGTTTGGTTTTCTGTTCTTGTGATAGTTTCCTGAGAATGATGGTTTCCAGCTGCATCCATGTCCCTATAAAGGACACGAACTCATTCTTTTTTATGGCTGCATAGTATTCCATGGTGTATATGTGCCACATTTTCTTAATCCAGTCTGTCACTGATGGAAATTTGGGTTGATTTCAAGTCTTTGCTATTGTGAATAGTGCCACAATAAACATACGTGTGCATGTCTCTTTATAGCAGCATGATTTATAATCCTTTGAGTATATACCCAGTAATGGGATGGCTGGGTCATATGGTACTTCTAGTTCTAGATCCTTGAGGAATCGCCATACTGTTCTCCACAATGGTTGAACTAATTTACAATCCCACCAACAGTGTAAAAGTGTTCCTATTTCTCCACATCCTCTCCAGCACCTGTTGTTTCCTGACTTTGTAATGATTGCCATTCTAACTGGTGTGAGATGGCATCTCATTGTGGTTTTGATTTGCATTTCTCTGATGACCAGTGATGATGAGCATTTTTTCATGTGTCTGTTGGCTGTATGAATGTCTTCTTTTGAGAAATGTCTGTTTATATCCTTTGCCCACTTTTTTGATGGGGTTGTTTGCTTTTTTCTTGTAAATTTGTTTGAGTTCTTTGTAGGTTCTGGATATTAGCCCTTTGTCAGATGAGTAGTTTGCGAAAATTTTCTCCCATTCTGTAGGTTGCCTGTTCACTCTGATGGTAGTTTCTTTTGCTGTGCAGAAGCTCTTTAGTTTAATTAGATCCCATTTGTCAATTTTGTCTTTTGTTGCTGTTGCTTTTGGTGTTTTAGACATGAAGTCCTTGCCCATGCCTATGTTCTGAATGATATTACCTAGGTTTTCTTCTAGGGTTTTTATGGTTTTAGGTCTAACATTTACGTCTCTAATCCATCTTGAATTAATTTTCATATAAGGAATAAGGAAAAGATCCAGTTTCAGCTTTCTACTTATGGCTAGCCATTTTTCCAGGCACCATTCATTAAATAGGGAATCCTTTCCCCATTTCTTGTTTTTCTCAGGTTTGTCAAAGATCAGATGGCTGTAGATGTGTGGTATTATTTCTGAGGACTCTGTTCTGTTCCATTGGTCTATATCTCTGTTTTGGGACCAGTACCATGCTGTTTTGGTTACTGTAGCCTTGTAGTATAGTTTGAAGTCAGGTAGCATGATGCCTCCAGCTTTGTTCTTTTGACTTAGGATTGTCTTGGCAATGCGGGCTCTTTTTTCGTTCCATATGAACTTTAAAGCAGTTTTTTCCAGTTCTGTGAAGAAACTCATTGGTAGCTTGATAACGATGGCATTGAATCTATAAATTACCTGGGCAGTATGGCCATTTTCACGATATTGATTCTTCCTATCCATTAGCATGGTATGTTCTTCCATTTGTTTGTGTCCTCTTTTATTTCACCGAGCAGTGGTTTGTAGTTCTCCTTGAAGAGGTCCTTTACATCCCTTGTAAGTTGGATTCCTAGGTATTTTATTCTCTTTGAAGCAATTGTGAATGGAAGTTCATTCCTGATTTGGCTCTCTGTTTGTCTGTTACTGGTGTATAAGAATGCTTGTGATTTTTGCACTTTGATTTTGTATCCTGAGACTTTGCTGAAGTTGCTTATCAGCTTAAGGAGATTTTGTGCTGAGACAATGGGGTTTTCTAAATATACAATCATGTCATCTGCAAACAGAGACAATTTGACTTCTTCTTTTCCTAACTGACTACCCTTGATTTCTTTCTCTTCCTGATTGCCCTAGCCAGAACTTCCAACACTATGTTGAATAGGAGTGGTGAGAGAGGGCATCCCTGCCTGTGCCAGTTTTCAAAGGGAATTTTTCCAGTTTTTGCCCATTCAGTATGATATTGGCTGTGGGTTTGTCATAAATAGCTCTTATGATTTTGAGATACGTTCCATCAATACCGAATTTATTGAGCGTTTTTAGCATGAAGGGCTGTTGAATTTTGTCAAAGGCCTTTTCTGCATCTATTGAGATAGTCATGTGGTTTTTGTCTTTGGTTCTGTTTAGATGCTGGATTACGTTTATTGATTTGCATATGTTGAACCATCCTTTCATCCCAGGGATAAAGCCCACTTGATCATGGTGGATAAGTTTTTGATATGCTGCTGGATTTGGTTTGCCAGTATTTTATTGAGGATATTTGCATCATTGTTCATCAAGGATATTGGCCTAAAATTCTCTTTTTTTGTTGTGTCTCTGCCAGGCTTTGGTATCAGGATGATGTTGGCCTCATAAAATGAGTTAGGGAGGATTCCCTCTTTTTCTATTGATTGGAATAGTTTCAGAAGGAATAGTACCAGCTCCTCCTTGTACCTCCATAGAATTCGGCTGTGAATCCATCTGGTCCTGGACTTTTTTTGGTTGGTAGGCTATTAATTATCGCCTCAATTTCAGAGCCTGCTATTGGTCTATTCAGGGATTCAACTTCTTCCTGGTTTAGTCTTGGGAGAGTGTAAGTGTCCAGGAAATTATCCCTTTCTTCTAGGGTTCCAGTTTATTTGCGTAGAGGTGTTTATAGTATTCTCTGATGGTAGTTTGTGTTTCTGTGGGGTCAGTGGTGATATCCCCTTTATCATTTTTTATTTCATCTATTTGATTCTTCTCTATTTTCTTCTTTATTAGTCTTGCTAGCGTTTTATCAATTTTGTTGATCTTTTCAAAAACCCAGCTCCTGGATACATTGATTTTTTGGAGGGTTTTTTGTTTCTCTGTCTCCTTCAGTTCTGCTCTGATCTTAGTTATTTCTTGCCTGCTGCTAGCTTTTGAATGTGTTTGCTCTTGCTTCTCTAGTTCTTTTAGTTGTGATGTTAGAGTGTTAATTTTAGATCTTTCCAGTTTTCTCCTGTGGGCATTTAGTGCTATACATTTCCCTCTATGCACTGCTTTAAATGTGTCCCAGAGATTCTGGTATGTTGAATCTTGTTCTCATTGGTTTCAAAGAACATCTTTATATCTGCGTTCATTTTGTTATGTACCCAGTAGTCATTCAGGAGCAGGTTGTTCAGTTTCTATGTAGTTGAGCGGTTTTTATTGATTTTCTTAGTCCTGAGTTCTAATTTGATTGCACTGAGGTCTGAGAGACAGTTTGTTATAATTTCTGTTCTTGTACATTTGCTGAGGAGTGCTTTACTTCCAATTATGTGGTCAATTTTGGAATAAATGCGATGTGATCCTGAGAAGAATGTATATTCTGTTGATTTGTGGTGAAGAGTTCTGTAGATGTCTATTAGGTCTGCTTGCTGCAGAGATAAGTTCAATTCCTGTATATCCTTGTTAACTTTCTGTCTCATTGATCTGTCTAATGTTGACAATGGGGTGTTGAAGTCTCCCATTTTTATTGCATGGGAGTCTAAGTCTATTTGTAAGTCTCTAAGGACTTGCTTTATGAATCTGGGTGCTCCTGTATTGGGTGCATATATATTTAGGATAGTTAGCTTTTCCTGTTGAATTGATCCATTTACCATTATGTAATGGCCTTCTTTGTCTCTTTTGATCTTTGATGGTTTAAAGTCTGTTTTATCAGATACTAGGGTTGCAACCCCTGCTTTTTTTGGTTCTCCATTTGCTTGGCAGATCTTCCTCCATCCTTCTATTTTTAGCCTATGTGTGTCTCTGCATGTGAGATTGGTCTCCTGAATACAGCAGACTGATGGGTCTTGACTCCAATTTGCCAGTCTGTGTCTTTTAATTGGACCATTTAGTCCTTTTACATTTAAGGTTAATATTGTTACGTGTGAACTTGATCCTGTCATTGTGATATTAGCTGGTTATTTTGCTCGTTAGTTGATGCAGTTTCTTCCTAGCCTCGATGGTCTTTACATTTTGGCATGTTTTTGCAATGGCTGGTACCAGTTGTTCCTTTCCATGTTTAGTGCTTCCTTCAGGGTCTCTTGTAGGGCAGGCCTGGTGTTGGTAGAATCTCTAAGCATTTGCTTGTCTGTAAAGGATTTTATTTCTCCTTCATTGATGAAACTTTGTTTGGCTGGATATGAAATTCTGGGTTGAAAATTCTTTTCTTTAAGAATGTTGAATATTGGCCCCCACTCTCTTCTGGCTTGGAGAGTTTCTGCCGAGAGATCTGCTGTTAGTCTGATGGGCTTCCCTTTGTGGGTAACCCGACCTTTCTCTCTGGTTGCCCTTAACATTTTTTCCTTCATTTCAACTTTTGTGAATCTGACAATTATGTGTCTTGGAGTTGCTCTTCTCGAGGAGTATCTTTGTGGCATTCTCTGTATTTCCTGGATTTGAATGTTGGCCTGCCCTACTAGGTTGGGGAAGTTCTCCTGGATGATATCCTGAAGAGTGTTTTCCATCTTGGTTCCATTTTCCCCCTCACTTTCAGGCACACCAATCAGACATAGATTTGGTCTTTTCACATAATCCCATCTATCTTGGAGACTTTGTCATTTCTTTTTCCTTTTTTTTTTCTAGAGTTCTCTTCTCGCTTCATTTCATTCATTTGATATTCAATCATTGATACTCTTTCTTCCAGTTGATCAAGTCAGTTACTGTAGCTTGTGCATTTGCCACGTATTTCTCATGTCATGGTTTTTATCTCTGTCAGTTTGTTTATGGCCTTCTCTGCATTGATTTTTCTAGTTATCCATTCTTCCATTCTTTTTTCAAGATTTTTAGTTTCTTTATGCTGGGTACGTAATTCCTCCCTTAGCTCTGAGAAGTTTGATCGACCGAAGCCGCCTTCTGTCAATTTATCAAAATCATTCTCCATCCAGCTTTGATCTGTTGCTGGCGAAGAACTGTGTTCCTTTGGAGGGGGAGATGCGCTCTGATTTTTTGAATTTCCAGCTTTTCTGCCCTGCTTTTTCCCCATCTTTGTGGTTTTTACTGCCTTTGGTCTGTGATGCTGGTGATATACTGATGGGGTTTTGGTGTGGGTGTCTTTTCTGTTTGTTAGTTTTCCTTCTAACAGTCAGTACCCTCAGCTGTAGGTCTGTTGGAGATTGCCTGAGGTCCACTCCAGACCCTGTTTGCCTGGGTATCAGCAGTGGAGACTGCAAAAGATAGAATATTGCTGAACAGCGAGTGCTGCTGTCTGATTCTTGCCCTGGAAGCTTTGTCTCAGGGGTGTACCCCACCTTGTGAGGTGTGAGGTGTCGGTCTGCACCTAGTGGGGAATGTCCCCATGTTTGGCTACTCAGGGGTCAGGGACCCACTTGAGCAGGCAGTCTGTCCATTCTCAGATCTCAACCTCCATGCTGGGAGATCCACTGCTCTCTTCAAAGCTGTCAGACAGGGTCATTTGCATCTGCAGAGGTTTCTGCTGCTTTTTGTTTAGCTATGCCCTGTCCCCAGAGGTGGAGTCTACATAGACAGGCAGTCCTCCGCGAGCTGTGTTGGGCTCCACCCAGTTCAAGTTTCCCAGAGGCTTTGTTTTACCTACTTAAGTCTCAGCAATTGTGGGCGCCCCTCCCCCAGCCTCGCTGCTGCCTTTCTGTTAGATCTCAGACTCCTGTGCTAGCCATGAGGGAGGCTCCATGGGTGTGGGACCCTCCCGGCCAGGTGTGGGATATAATCTCCTGGTGTGCCATTTGCTAAGACCCTTGGTAAAGTGCAGTATTAGAGTGTGAGTTACCTGATTTTCCAGGTGTTGTGTGTCTCAGTTTCTAAAGGGATTCCTTTCTCCATTGTGCTTCCCAGGTGAGGTGATGCCTCACCCTGCTTCGGCTCTTGCTGGTCGGGCTGCACCACCTGACCAGCACCGATTGTCCGGCACTCCCCAGTGAAATGAACCCAGTACCTCAGTTGAAAATGCAGAAATCACCCATCTTCTTTGTCACTCGCGCTGGGAGCTGGAGGCTGCAGCTGTTCCTATTTGGCCATCTTGCTCCAGGAGTCCCTGAAAAGTTCTTTTTACAAAAGTTTTTGATTAACTATATTAAGAGAGACATATTGTTAAAAAAAAAAAAAAAGTACTTACTGTCCAATCTCACATCAATAAAGTACTACAAATTAGCAAGAGGAAAAAAAATAGATTGACAAAGGTAACCAACAACAACAACAACAACAAAATTACTTTTGCTGAAAATTTCTTGTCAAGTTGTTTGTCAAATTTCTTGTCAAATTGTTCTTGTCAAGTTTCTTTAAATATTTATTTTTGATCCCTCTTAATCCTAAAGACCTGTGGACATATGTAGAGAACTAATGAATTGAATGAACTTGGGTAGTTAGATCAGGTGTAAGAAAGTAGTTATAAAACAAATCAGCTCTGGGATGCTAATGTGCAGCATGGTGGCTATAGATAATGATAATGTACTCTTTACTTGACATTTGATAGGAGAACAGTTAAGTACCTTCCCTCATGCAAACACACATTTACACAAATAATAATGAGTAGTAACAGATATGTTGATTTGAATGTGACAATCATTACACAATACATATGTATATGCACCAAATCATCTTGCTGTGCATTTTGAATGTATACAACTTTGATTTTTTAATTATTTTTTAAAATGAGAAAGTTGAGCCCAAGATGAAGGCCAATAATCTTTACCAATATGAAAGCAATGAGAGAAAAACCCTAAAGGGTTCAGGAGGATGGTAAATATTTACCTTGTTCTCAAATCACTCACTTACCATAAGGCACCAAGAGAAAATCCTGATTCTGAGTGTTTTGTCTGAAATGAAGAAAAATTATAATAATATGACAATAATGATTTTATAAGTATATACATATATGGATGAATGTATTATTATTGGGAAATGAAATAAATTGTCAGGAAAAATTCAACAATTTCAATAATTACATGTGATCATGAAATTATACACAACTAGTAATTAGTAGTATATTTCCTATAAAATATTTGTTGTTTAGATTTGTAAATTGTCTTGTCATTTTTTTTCTCTTTAAAGCTCAAATCCAAACCACAAGTAAACAGAAAATTTAGGAATACAACTAGAAATAATTCAAGAATTTGCTTTACTTTCTTGTAGCCACATAATTAGTTTCAGTGAAAACTTTTATTTTCTCAAACACGATTTACCTTAAGCAAAACATTGAGAACAGAGTTTGTCATATCAGTAATCTAGTGGCCAGTTCTATGGGTCCTTATTTTTTATAATGCTTTTAAATAAATAAATGTTTCATAGCGATGTTTAATTTATCTTTATGAACAAGAAAAATGAATAATTTGCCCAGGGTTGAAAAATGCAAGAGGCAGAAAGCCACTGGTTACATTACATATATTTAACAATTATTATTTAATGTTGCTTGTCTTGACGTATTTGCTAAGTCATATCGACTGTTAAATTAAATTAAATTTGGCCTAAAGATGCCTCTGTATGTAGTGAACTATAACCTAACTTAGTATGTAACAAACTGCAAGTGAGCTTGGGAATATATTCTTTTAACAAGTAACCAGCTGCTAAATTTTCAGCCAATCAGAGCTTTCAGCTAATCACAGGCTGCAAACTGGAAACAAGTTCAAGTACATTCTGAGTTGTAGCCAATCAAGCTGTTTTTGTATGTCACTTATTTCTTTTTCCTCTCTTTATAAATACTGCTTGCCCACTTGCTGGGTGAAGTTCTGTGAACCTTTACTCCTTCAGGGTGCTGCCCAGTTTGTAAATTTTTTCTTTGCTCAAATAAATTCTGCTAAATTGAATTTATCTAAAACATTTCCTTCAACACAACTATAACGAGAAAAATGTCATGTCAGTTTATTAACTTATAATTAGAAGAAAAGAAGGTAAAATTTGCATTGCTCAAAGCAAAATGTCACCAATATCATAAACAAAAGGCAGAATTCTCAACATGGACAATCAAGTACTGAACAATAGAATGTTCTATTGGGTTAAATATAAATAAATATAATCCTAATTTCCTGCAGACCCTAAGCATTTTAGGATGCATTATTTATGTGTCTTCTCATTGTCATTGTATTGAGTATGAGAAAAATGAGTGGAGAAAATTATTTAATTGTACTTGTTATAGTAGTGAACCAAGCTTGATTTCATTGAACAGTGTTGCAGCTGTAAAGTTTCCTGAAAATAAAATAATGAAAAAATTCATTTATCATATAACACTGGCTCAATTTATAAGTTAAATATATTGATATAATTTAATGTGGTTTTATATAAAGTTAATTTAGCAAATAGGAACAAACAAAAGACAACCAATATGAACTGTGTGTGAAAAGCAAGTTGTAAAGTAATATGTATAATATGATTTCATTACTATAAAAAATACACAGACATATGTTTTAGTACAGAAAGACTTGTTACCACATAGGAAGAGAAGGTGTGGGAATTTAGGAAGTTTTATTTTTATTGCTTTGTAATTTTTTAATTACAATGAATCGACTATATTTTGAATTTCTTTTAAAAAATGCAAATCTTCTAACGGTGTTGAAAAATTAGATATTCACAGTTCTCAAATGAAGTTAGATACAGATCTTAAACTATGCATAAAAATTAGCCCAAGGTTTGTAATAAAACTAAATGTAAACCCCAATAAAAATCTAGGAAAATAAAAGCAAATTTTGTTGCAATCTTGGGTAATAAAACTATTTCTTAGATACAGATCTGTAAACATGATCCATTAAAGGCACTCAGACCATTTATGCCTAGTGTGCCATTACTGGAATGCTAAGTGTATGGGAGTTACTTATAGCCTACTTCTAAAAGTCATCGCCATGGTCTATTTTTCAAATTCAAAAAATTGCACCCTCAAGCAAAAAAGGGTTAAAAAACTGAAAACTATTAGCTACAAGTTGGCAATTGTTCTTCAAAAAAGATATTAAATCTATTTGCATAAAAAAGAAATGAAAAGTTTTATGCTGATATATGAACAACAAATGAAAGCGTGTATATTATTTTGAAAACAGAAAAATGGAGAACATTTTTGTAAAATAAATAGGTGAATCAAAAGACAAAATATAAAAAGCATTTGCCATAATTATCACTATAAGTTAAAGAAAAACACTTGATGGATATTTAAGAAGATAAACTTATACAGAATTTGCCATAAGAAAATTAACAGTTACCACTGCTTTTGGAAGGATTCAAGCAAAATAGCAACAAAAAAAATAAGGAACGGTAAAAATAACAATGGCAAACTCTTATAAATGAGTATACTTAGCTGCCTGAAGTTACAGAATGCTCAATAAGATGTGGCTATCATTTGGCTTTTAATGTTAATTTTAATATCATTTTATATGTTACTAAAATCACTTACTTTGATATCTGGCCACATCCCCAGCTACACAGAAGGTGGTGGCAGATGCAAGACTTAATTTAGCTAAGCTCTTCTGCCCCCAATTCAGGCCATCTTTCCTTTGATGGCCTCTCCATTTCCAGGTGCTGCCTCTCCACTTCTCCACTATGGGAAGACTCTTTTCAAGTCTCCCCATTAGAAGAATGGCCAGTGGATTGTGGTGACTGGACACTGTGGAAAAGATTCCAGAATTCATCTGGGACCTTGAGGAAGCAGCTCTGAAATAATCATTTGATGATATCTGGCTCAGTCTGGGCTGGGGCTCTGTGCTATGAGTGTTGTGGGTGTTTTGTCATTGCCCCAGTGACTGTACAGAGCTTAGTCTGGTAATACTGAGAATACTCAAGAAAGTTTATGGTACTCTCACTCTTTTGCCACCTTTTCAAAGTCTCTAGGGAAAATAAGGTAGGTAGAGAGAGTGAGAGATAGAGCAGACACACCGAGAGAGAAGTAGAATAGAAACAAAAACAGAATGAGAAAACTTTTATTTGTTGGTAGAAACTCCACCATCTAAAAGAGTAAAGAAATTGAGGATCTCAAAATTCCTTGAAGCTTTTTTATTTTAGAGTAAAGGTCAAATTTAACCACATTTTTAGGTGTAGAAGTCAGATTTTGCAGTCAGATACACCTAGCTCAGAGGTTCTTATGTTTTAGTAATTATTAGTTATCCAACAAAATATTTCTTAATGTTGTTTTGCTTCTGTTATTGTACCTAAATATATGTATCTCACAGAGTTGTATTGAGAATGAAGGGAGACTATTAGGCCCATATTATACAATGTTGTTTTTCATCTTTCTTTTCTTGAAAAAATTTTTCATTTACAGGATTTCGACAGATTCAGAAAGCCTTCTGGTGTCTTATTCTGCACCACGGGGATTTCAGAAGAACATTTAACAGGGATGAAAAATTGGACCAGCATTCAGTTACAACTTTTCCTGAATACATTTATATTTAAGGTGTTCATTTTTGTAAATAGCATCAACATTGAATGCACTTTATAAACATATTATTTTATAAAAAAAGTAGCAAACTAGCCATAAACAGAAACTGAGTTGGAGATTGGAGATGGTGTGTTTTCACACAGCTAAGATAGTAATGTGATTTATTAAAAGGTTAGAATTGATAATTATTCATCATTTCATGAGTTTTGCTATCTGATCACATTTGATTAAGTACTGCTGAGATATATACATATACACACACACACACACACACACACACACACACACACAGAGACATACACACAGCCAGATGATAGAGATGGGAAGTCAAATACAGATCAAATCTGTTTGCCTAATAGACATATTTATCTTCATCAATGTCAAATTTTACTCTTTTCTCCAGTGAACTGATAATTATATCATTACTTGCTTTTAAATTTGAAAGATAATCTATTTGGCTTCTATATCTGGTAATTTCTGCCATGGAAATAGATGGAGACAGTCTTGTAGATTTATCATCATAGCCATAAGAGATATTACTGCACAACTTTTGTTCACTGAGGAGACTTGAGGATATTTGGCAGTACATTGACATTCAAAGGCACGGTCATGGAGGATTAAAGCATGCTTGCTAATTCTTCCTATTATGATTAATGCAGAAAGTCTTTTTGTTTGCATAAACTTATTAAAAGGAATTCTAAATTGACTTTTCATCAGCTTAGCAAGTACCTATTTTACAATTCTATTGACACCAAAAGTATACTAATATCTCAGAGACCTGGGATCTACTTATGTACCATTCCATATTGCTTCAATGCTCTAAAATAGTTCAGAGCTAAGAAAATAACATAGGTTAATAGTAATATATAGTTAAATGATAAAATGATACATTACATTTTACTTATATTTCATGAGATTGAACAAGTATGATTATAAAGTTATTCACATGTTACCATAATTATGACTTTGTGAGTTGGAATAAGTCAATAGCATCTTAAAAATAAATATTAAAAATAAGTATGTTAAATCAATTAGTTAATTGTAAAATTGTCACATGTGTTGTCACTATATCCTATAAACATTGTTACAATTAATATAGAAAAAATTATATTGATGAGCTTGAGAATTATGTTTTATTATTATTGATAATTTATTTGACATTTCATTTACTTTCATCATAGCTTGGATTGTGACAATTTGTAATTCTTGTCAGTGTAAAATAAATGAGCCGTGAAAATGATTAAATAGATTTACATAATTGTATTAGGATTAATTTGGATGACATCAAATTTTGATACAATAGAAAATAAATCTGCTCCATTCTAGATCTAAATGTTGAATATTTCTGGGGTACAGTAAAATAATACAATGTTGCACAACCAATTGGAAGTAAAAATGCTATATTCATTTTCATAGAAAACTCATATTGTGTTTACCCAAATTAATATAAAAGATGTAATTTTTCAAGCATTCTCTTTATTTGTGCCAATCTCAAAACTTATTAAGAAGACATCTCAAACAATTCTGTGAAATACAAAATTTGAGAGAAATATGCTTTAAGAGACTATAAACCAAACTCTTAGTTTAACTGATCTTCAATGACAGGATAAAATGTAGGCAAAAGCTCTGCTTTAGGTGATCAATGTCTACCAATTTATTTAGTTTTACACACAAGCTATGGGATCTACTCATAATCATATAACAAGTTAAATATCAATGAATACATTAATTAGTTTGCACTGTTTTTCAAGTAATTAGATTCTTTAAAGACTGTGATATTCAATTTTGACTATATTTAAAGGGATTTGGGTAAAGTAGAAAGGGTACAGTGAGAATGAGGCAGGAGCCAGAATTCAACTCTAGAGTTGGGGCTCAGACACTGGACCAAATTGAGGACTAGCTAATACAGGTACAGGAAAATCACTTCTCCATAAAATATGCTGAGCAGTGTGCCATGTCAGTTTACCATTGACATGGCAACAGCCAGATGTTACCAACCCTTTCCATGGCAACCCAACAACGCAGAAGTTACCACCCTCATCCTAGAAATTTCTACATAAACCTCCCCTTAATTTACATAGAAGTGTAAGTGGGGATAAATATGACTACAGAACTGCCTCTGAACTGCAACTCTGGGCACATAGCCTATGGAGAGCTCTGCTCCGCCAGGACAAGTAGTACTTCTGCTGCTGCACTGCCTCTTCAGTAAAAGTTGCTGTTCAACGCCGCCGGCTCACCCTTGAATTATTTCCCCGGCAAAGCCAAGAATCCTCTTGAACTAAGCCCCAATTTGACGGCTTGCCTGTCCTGCATCAATAATAAAAATTATACAGGAAATTGAGATTTTTACTTCTAGTTATAATTAAATCAATTCCTATCGGACTGATTCTCATACAAAAAAAAATATGAACATATAATAAAAAGTAGCTCCTGGAAAAGCGCTAATGTGAAAGAAACAGATAAAATCTCATGGAAATGGAGACTTAGATTAAGGAAACTGCATAAACGGTGTTTCTATTTTCATGACTTTTAGAGTGGCCGAAGAGCAGTTGGCCCACTGTATTAACAGAGTAAGTGGTAAAGCACACCAACTTTCTAGCCAAGAGTTCCAGATGCTGAAGCCAGGAAAGATATTAAAAAGAGAGGAAAGGGCCAGAAAGGAGATCCCAAATTCTAACTGTTCACAATCCTGATTGAACCCTGAATTTTTCATGTGGAGAAGAAACCCAAAGCAGCTAAGACAAAAATGAAGAGCTCTGAACTGAGACCACAGATATCACGCAATGAATTGTATTTACAGTTGGAATCAGAACAAAATAACTGCTGACTAAAGCAAACAATATTGATTTGACAAAAACAACAGAATCCAAATTCTGCACAATGTAACATTTATAATGTCTACAACACAATATGATTTATCCTAATATCGACCATGAAGAAAAGGTATGAAGTTTTCAAGTGAAAAGAAAATCAACTAAGACAGTTCCTGACATAATTCAAATGTCAAAATTATTAGATATGGATTTTAAAGACAACCACCAATACTACTTCCAAAAAAAGTAAAATAGGATTTTCTTATGGAAATAATATAGACAACTTTGGTAGAGAAATAGAAATTTTTTTAAGGAATCAAAGGAATGCTTGTGGAAATTTAAAACTTGCAATATTTGTAATAAATATAATAACTGGGTGAATCAATAGAAACTATTCAGTGTGATAAACATTAATATGATAAAAAACAAAAAATGAATACAGCCTCTCAAACTGGTTGGTAATATTCAGTGATACAGAACCTATACATTTGGAGTAAACGTAGAGAAAAGAGGGAATGAAGAACGAAAACTAATTGAAGTAAAAATAGACAAAATGTTTACCAAATTTAATGGGAGACAACATGGACAGATATGAGATATTCAACAAACACTAAGCAGAACACGTACACACACACAAACACACACAAGAAAGCAAGACTCATATTAGCTATTGAAATTTCTAGATAAAGAGTAAATTATGAAAGCAGTAAAACAAAAATTAGAAATTATGTAAAATTGGGAATTTGATTAATGGTTACCTTATCAGAAACTAAGGAAGCCAGAATAGAATGAAACATCTTTAAACACTGTTAATCCAGAATTTTACAACATATGAAAATCTTGTAAAATTGAATTGATCCTATATTCTTTATCCTGGACTGAGTACTAAAAGTAAAATGTGCAGCATTATATCGTGGATTTAAAAATACACATCATATATACATATATACTGATATATACATATACATACACATATATTTATTATGTTATTTATCCACTATAGCATAAGCCATGTGGGTGATATTAACCGCATATTTGCAAGGTTCTACATTTTACATGGAATGATATAATAAGAACTGTAAAAAGACTTAGCAATTTAAGGGTATATATTGCAATCTTAGAAAAGACAATCCTCAAATGCAAAGAAATACATAGCTAAAGTGATCATTAAAATGTAAAATAAAATTTGTACAAAGTATTTAATATGGAAACTGTCTTCATTATCTTCCCATTTTTGTTTAAATTGAAAACTGATCTAAACATGAAGCTTATTTAAATGTTTAAATAATGTTAATATTCTGAAAACTAGGCACAGAGGGAAAAATCTACAAGGAATATATGTAAAATCAAACATAAAAGAAGATAAAATGCAAAGCAACCATATTCTTAACATATTATATTTAAAATATTGGATTAAACACTGTACATTAGAGGCAGAATTGTCAGAATAGGGAAGTGGGGCAAAATTTAAATATATTATACATAGAAGAGAATGTTTTTTAAATAGAAAGACACACATAGGTGAAAAATAAATAGAGAGAAAAACATATCATTCCAATACTAAGCAAAAATATTGGTAATATATGTAATATATATCTATATTAGGTATATATTAAGAAATCAAGTTAAAGACAAAAATTAAGAAGACCAAAGATAAAGAACATTTCATAATACATCATATCAGTTATAAATATTCTCAAATTTTAAATTGTTATAAAAACCTATAAGTTACTCAGGTATTCCAGAGAGAGAAAAAGAAAAAGTAAAAGGTATGAAAAGTCTATTTTAGGAAATAATTCAAGCAAGTTTCTTGTCATGGGAGAGATCTAGACATCTAGATACAAAAAGTTCAGAAAAAAATCCTGCAAGATGCATGCATTCATCATACTATCAAATTCAACATGAAGGAAAAAATAAAATAAAATCCAAGAGCAGAGAGAAGCATCAAATCACCTATAAAGAAAATCCTGCTAGACTAACAGCACAATTCTTAGAAGAAACTCTACAAGCCAGAAGAGATTGTTGGCCAATTTTTAGCCTCTTTAAAGAAAAAATACATAGCCAACTGAAAATTTTATAACTTGCCAAACTGAGCTTCATAAATGAAGGAGAAATAAAGAATTTTCTAGAAAACAAATGTTAAGAAAGTTTGTCACCACTGATCCTTCAAGAAATGCTCAAAGGAACTGTAAACATGGAAACAGAAAAATGACACTCACCATTGTAAAATGTGACAAAAATACAAAGCTTACAGATCCTATAAAGTTATTACACAATGGTGACTCCAAGGCAAGTAACTAATAACACTATGACTGAAACAAAACCTCACATATAAATATTAAATTACATTTAATGTAAATATTATTTACATTTTCTGTATTTTTATATTATTTATAATATAAATGTACATATAAATATATATTATAAATACTCTATATATAAATGAACAGAATATAAAGGTACATTACAAATATAAATGTAATATAAATGTATATTATTATATTGTTCACGTTAAATGTAAATAATCTAAATGCTCCACTTAAAAGTTACAGAGTGGTAAACTTGATAAAAACAAGACCAACCTCTGCTGACTATAAGAGATATGTCTACTGGCTAAAGATAGCTACAGACTCAAAATAAAAGGGTGGAAAAGACATATCACATAAATGGAGAACAAAAGTGGGCAAGAGTAGCTATTATCATATAAAGCAGACTTTAAACAAAGCAAATTTTAAACATGACAAAAAATATTGCATTATATTATGATAAAGGATTTAATACACCAATAAGATTTAACTGTCTGAAATATACATACCCCCAACACTGGAGCATCAAGATGTGTAAAATAAATACTACTATACCTAAGGAAATATATTGATAGTAATACAATACTAATGGGGATTTCATAACCCCATTGACATCACTAGACAGATTGCCAAGGTAGAAAATCAACAAGAAAATCTAGACTTAAACTGGGCTATAGACCAGATGAACCTTTTAGACATTACAGGGCATTCTCTCCAACAATTACAAAATATACATTCTTTTCATCCCCACATGGAACATCCTCTAAAATCAACCATATGCTTCATCATAAATCAAGTATTAATACATTTTTTAAAAATAAAAATCATGTCAAGTATCTGCTAAAACCACAGCGGAATGAAATTAGAAATCAACACCAAGAAGAATTCTGAAACCAGCACAAGTACATGGAAGCTAAACAACTTGCTCTTGAATGATCTTTAGGTAAACAAGTAAATTAAGGTAAAAAATTAAAAAAACAAAACTTGAACAAATGAGAGGAGAGACACAACATATCAAAACCTCTGGAGTACAGTGAAAGCAGTGCTAAGAGGAAAGTTTACAGTGTTAAATGCCCAGGTCAGAAAGAGAGATCTCAAATTACCAACCTATAATCAAACCTTAAGGTCCCAGAAATACAAGAACAATCTGAACTCAAAGTTAGCAGGAGAAAAGAAGTAACAAAGATATCAGAGAAAAGAACTAGACGAGAAGAAGGCCTCCCAAAATAATTAATTAATGAAAAGTTGGTTCTTTGAAAGTATAAAATAATTGGAAATACAATCATATATAAGAAAAGGGATATTACAGCTGATAACCATGGAAAACAAGAGATCATCAAAGATTACTGTGAACACCTTTATGCACAAAAATTAGAATGACTAGAAAAATGGATGACTTCCTTGAAACATTCAAGGTCCTGAGATTGAACCAGGAAGAAAAGAAGTCCTGAAGAGACCAGTAAAGAGTAATACAATTTAACAACAACAAAAAACTTCCAACAAAGAAAAGCCCAGTGGCACAGATTCACAGTGAAATTTTACCAGATGTATAAAGTAGAGGTGGTTGCAATTATTACAGAAAATTGAGGAGAAGGGATTCCTCCTTAATTCATTTTATGAAACCATGATTACCCTGATACCAAAATTAGGCAAGGACACAACAATAACCAAAAGAACACTACAGGCCAATACCCCTGATGATCGTAGATGAAAAATCATCAATAAAACTCTGATAAGCTGAATCCAACAGCACATCAAAAATACAATTCATCACAATCAGGCAAATTTTATTCCAGTAATGCAAGGATGGTTCAACATCTGCAAATCAGTAACTGTGATTCATCACACAAAAACCATATTATCATATCAATAGATGCAGAAAAGATATTTGATGAAATCCAGCATTCTTTTTTAATAAAACAACCCTCAACAAACTATGCATCAAAGGAACATACCTCATAGTAATAAGATGAAGTCGAACTGTTGCTGTTCTCTGATGATAGGATCTTATACCTAGAAACCCTAAATACTCATCCAATAAGCTCCTATTTCTTATAAATGAATTCGTTAAAGTTTCAGGACACATAATTAATGTGCATACATCAGTAGCTCTGCTGTACACCAATGAATACTAAGCTGAGAATCAAATAAAATACTCATTTCCTTTACAACAGCTGCAAATACTACTACTACTACTACTACTAATAAAATACTTACAAATATACTTAACAAAAGAGGTGAAAGATCACTACAAGGAAACCATAAAACTCTGATGAAAGAAATCATAGATGACACAAACAAATGAAAAAATATCCTATGCTTATGGGAACTGAATACATTTATATTCGTAGTGTTGATTGAAAGAATTATATAGTGTTGATTGAAAGAATCTTTCATTAGAAATTGAACTCAAATTGAACTTAGCAGCATACAATTTGATGTCGAGTTTAAGAGTAGTTTCAGTGAAGGTGTGGACTGACAGGCTGACTAGGAAAGATTGCAGAAAGGACAAACAGGAAAGAAGTGGTGATAGTAATGCAGACAATTCTTCTGAAGATATTTGCTATTATATTCATGCATTGTATGTGTCATAAAAATCAAATACACAGTATATATATAAAACGTTATAGTTACAGTCAGGATGTTTTAATATATTTAGTGCTGTAATTTAAACTCTGATAATTTGATAGGTAAGATAACATTTCATTTTACTTAAAGTATTGTCTATTTGTAATTGTGATAAAATACGTAATACAAATTTTGCCATCTTAGCCATTTTTAAGTCTACAGTTCAGTAGTGTTAAGGGTACTCACACTGTTGTGCAATCTATAGAATTTTTTCATCTTGCAAAGCTGAAACTGTGTACCCATTAAACAATTCCTCATCAATCAAAAAAAAAAAAAAAAAAGAAAGAATCTTTCATTGATTGAAAGAATCAATGTCATTAAAATTGCCTTACTGCTCAAATCAATCTACAGATTCAACACAATCCTTATTAAATTACCAATGTTATTTTTCACACAATTAGCAAAAAAGAAAAAAATCCTAAATTTCATATGGGACTACAAACAACATATCCCCAATAGTCAAAAGAATCTTAACCAAAATAAAAAATAAAAAATAAAAATAAAAAAGCCTCCTAACTTCAAATTATACTCCAAGGCTACATTAACTAAAACCAAATGGTACTGGTACAAAAATAGTAACTAACACAGATTAAGGAAAGAGAAGAGAGAACCTACATATAAAGCCACATAAATATATTGAACTGATCCTCGACAAAGTTTGACAAAAGGAAACAATAGAGAAAAATACCTTGTTCAATAAATGGTGCTGAGAAAATTGGCTAGCCATATGTAGAAGAATGAAACTGGACCTCTATCGTTCACTGTTTACAACAATTAACGGATGCAGTATTAAAAACTTAAACATAAGACCAGAAATTATAGAAATCCTAAAAGAAAATCTCAGAAAATGTTGGTACAGTGTCTAATATTTATAATCCCAGCACTTTGGGAGATTGAAGTGGGAGAACTGCTTGAGCAAATGAGTTTGAGACCAGCCTGGATAAAATGGTAAGCCCCTGACCCTACAAAATGTAAAAAAGAATTAAAAAAAAAAAATAGCTGGGCATGGTGGTGCACACCTATAGTCCCAGCTAATTGGGACGCTGAACTTGGAGCATCATTTAAGTCCAAAAGTTAGCTGTTGCAGTGGGATATCATCATGTCATTGCACTCCAGCCTAGGTGACACAGTGAGACCCTGTCTGTATTTGAAAATGGAAGGAAAAAAGAATAAGAAAGATTCTTCTGGACATTGGCCTGGCCAAAGAATTTATGGTGAAGACCCCAAGACAAACACAACAAAAACAATAATAGAGGAATTGAACTTAAATAATTAAAAAGCTTCTGCACAGCAAAATAAATAATTAAAAGAATTAACAGACAATCTACAGACTGGGAGAAAGTATTGGCAGATTATGCCTCTGACAAAAAAAAAAAAAAAAGAAAGAAAGAAAGAAAGAAACTGATATCCACAATCTACATGTGAGTCAAGATAGTTCAACAATTAAAAAAAAAAAAATTAAAACCTGGGCAAAGAACATGAAAGGACATTCAACAAAAGATAAAATACAAGTAAGCATCTAACAAATATATGAAGAAATTCTTAACTCACTAATCATCAGAGAAATACAAATTAAAACCACAATAAAGTATCATCTTACTGCAATCAGAATGGCTTTTATTAAAAAGTAAAGAAACAACAGATGTTAGCATAGATGCAGAGAAAAAGGAATGCTTCTTCATTTTTAAATTTTTACTTCTTTTATTCATTTATTTTTTTGAGATGGAGTCTGGCTCTGTCGCCCAGGCTGGAGTGCAGTGGCGGGATCTCCGCTCACTGCAAGCTCTGCCTCCTGGGTTCACGCCATTCTCCTGCCTCAGTCTCCCAAGTAGCTGGGATTACAGGCGCCCGCCACTACGCCCGGCTAATTTTTTGTATTTTTAGTAGGGACGGGGTTTCACCATGTTAGCCATAATGGTCTCCATCTCCTGATCTCTTGATCCGCCCGCCTCAACGTCCCAAAGTGCTGGAATTACAGGCTCGTGAGCCACCGCGCCTGGTGCTTCTGCATTGTTGATGGGAGTGTCAATTAGTTGAACCTCTACACAAAACAGTGTGATGATTTCTCAAAAAAACTGAAAATAGAACTTCCACTCAACCCAGCAGTCCCACTGGATCTTTACCCACCCCCCAAAAAAAGAAATTAGAACAAAAATACAACTGTACTTATATGCTCATTGCAGCACTATTCACAATACCAATGTCAGGAAGTCAACCTAAGTATCCATCAGCGGTTGACTGGATAAAGAAAATGTGGTATGTAAACACCTTGGAATATTATACAGCAACAAAAAAGAATAAAACTATGTCCTTTGTAGTAACATGGATGGAGCTTGAGGTTATTATCCTCTGTAAATTAAGAAACAGAAAACCAAATACCACATGTTCTCGCTTACATGTGGGAGATAAGCACTGGGTACACATGAATATAAAGATGGAAATAATAGACATGTAGTACTCCAAAATGGGGATGATGCAAGGGTTAGAAAATTACCCGTCAAGTACAATGCTCACTCTTTGGATAATGGGTAAACTAGAGGCCCAATCTCACTAGTATGCAATATACCCACGTAACAAGCACCTGTACTCCGAGAATCTGAAAGGAAAAAAGGAAAAGAAAAACATACCACTCAAATACTAAACAAATATATTGGGGTGACTATGTTAATATTAGGTATATATTAAGTAAAACAAATTAGAAGGCAAAAATTAAGAAGACCAGTGATAAAGAGGGACATTTCTTGAAGAGAGCACATCAATTGTAAATATGCTTAAACTTCAAACTATATTAAAAATTCAGAATTAAAGGGAGACAGCAATCCCCAAAGATAATCTAATCTTACCTTAAGGGCATAAGATAAAAGGAGCAAATTAACCACAAAGTAAGAAGGACAGAAATAATAAAATAGGAGCAGAAATCAATCAAGTAAAAAATTAATAAACAGAAGACATAATAAAACCGAAGCCTTATTCCTTGAAAAGATTAGTAAACTAGTTAGCTGCTAACTTGACAAATGGACACAAAAAGAGATATGTAAGCAAAACAAAATAAAACAAAATCTACCAATGTTTGGAATAAAAGAGTAGATATCACTATAGATCCTCTACATATCAAAATACAAGACATTAAATGTAATAAACCAGTTCTGCTAATGCATTTGAAACCGTTCCCTAAACAAATGACACGTGATTTTTTTTCTGTAATTTTATAACTTGTGAAATCTACTGATTTTCAAATGCTAAACTAACCCTTGCTTTCTCAAAATTAACTGTATTTTGTTATGGCTTCTTATCCTTTTCTACTTGTGTACTTCATTTGTGAAAATTTTAAGAATTTTTGCACATCTGCTAATAAGGATTATTGATCTGTAAAATTCCATTTTCTAATGTCGTTGAATTAGTTTAAGGGCAATATTAACCTTATAATGAGTTAAAGACTACCTCGTTAGCTATTTCCTGGAAATATATAAAATTGATATTATTTATTCTTTATATAGTTGATACAATTGAATGTTTTAACTATCTGAGTCTGAAACTTCCTTTTGAGGCAGTTATGTGTAATTTTTGGTAATTTACATTTGTGAAGATACTTGTACATTTCATTTAATTGTTCAAATGTATTGTCATGTAAATTCCCTTATTGTCCTTTTAATATGTATAGGTTCTGTACTGTGGTAGTCAACTAAATGTAGAAATATATACCAAAAGAACTGATTTGAATCCAAATTGAACTGAACTTTTATAATTAATTTATTTTAAACGAGGATTCCAAAGTAGTAAACAAGAAAAAATGAATTTTAACTTTTATGCTACCCAAAATTGAAATCTGTCATAGATTTACCCATGTAAATGTTATACATGTAATAATTATAGTAAAATTTGTGATATTGCATTAGGTAAAATTTTTAAGGCAGAAAATACACAAAACACAACAAAAGAATAAACTGAAATTCTTACTGTTTATATGATAATTAAGAATAGTCATGACAAGCCTGAGAGAAAGTTTGTTTTAGAAAATCTACAAGGAAATATTTTGGAAGACAAATCCCTGAAGAATTAAACAATAAGCATACGAGATTCAATTTCACTATTCATCTAGGAAATGTAAATTTAAAAGGAAAAAAAAAACAGCAATAGTGGGTTACTACTACACAGCCACTAGAATGGATAAAGGTAAAATCATAGCAACACTAAATTATTATAAGTTTGTGGAACAAATGGAACTCATACACTACTAGTGGGAAGATTTTCAACTTCGACATATCCCTATCGTGTAACTCAGCAATCCCACTCCTAGGTATTTTATTACAAGAGAGAACGTATTTTAGACAAATAGCACCATATTAAAGTTCATAGAAATCTTGCTATTAACACTTAAAATTAGAAGACAACCTAAATGTCTATCAACTGGTGTCAAAACAGGTGTTTTAATAATATATATATCGTGAAATACTACAAAGTAAAGTAATTATTAACAGAAACAATAGTATGATGAATTTTAAATAATTAGTCTAAATTTTAAAAAGTCAATCCAGAGATTATATGAAGCATAATTATATTTTTATGAAATCCAGAGAAGACAAAACAATAATACAAAAGCATATCAGTAATTTTCGTGCGCTAAGGAGTAGTGGAATAGCTTGACTGCATATGACATGGAGGTAAATTTTCAAATTACAAAAATGTTCCATATCTTGATTTTGGTGGTTGCTATGCAACTGTATACAATTTTCAAAAATAATCAAACTATAATCTAATAATGGATATGTTTTATTGTACATTTAATATGTTTGACTAAAACTAGAGAAAGTAATTAAAAATAGACAATTTTCCAGAGAAAATGTGACAGAAGCTCATGCTTTCGACTAACAGACAAAACTAAGTGATGGCCTCAGGCCAGTGGAATTTTATCCTTCATTTATATCAAAAGATCACAAGGACTTCTCTTCCATGGAAGAAAGCAATATTTTACTTGTTATGAAAAAAATAATACTTAGCAATATTTAGGTAAATAAATTAGGTCTGAAAAGATTCACCTTTTTTTTTTTTTCCACTGGAAATGTTTGAGAATGTCTTTATCATTTCCCTACAGTCATTTGCTTGAAAGTTGGAAGAAAATTTTATGTGATGATATCAATATGACATCATTATGTGATCAGTTTTAAGCCCTAGTGGAATATACATACATTTTTAGTAAAATATAACATTTAACTCCTCACCTATGATCTATGTAAAAATTGTATGTCTTTTGGTTATTATATTATTTCAACAGTTTTTTGGGAAACAGGTGGTTTTTGGTAACATGAACAAGTTCTTCAGTGGTGAGTTCTGAGATTTTGGTGTACCCATCATCTAAGCAGTGGTCACTGTACACAATATGTAGTATTTTAACCACCACTTCCTCCCACTCTTCCCCCAACCCAAGTTCCTAAAGTCCATTTTATCATTCTTATGACTTTGTATCCTCATTGCTTAGCTTCCACTTATAAGGGAAAACAAAAATTTGATTTTTCAATCCTGAGTTATTTTACTTAAAATAATGGCCTCCAACCCCATCCAAGTTGCTTCAAACACCATTATTTAGTTTTGTTTTATGGCTAAGTAGTATTCCATGTTGTATACTTGTGACTTTTTTTTTTATCCAGACGTTGTTTGATGGAGATTTAGTTTGACTTCATAATTTTGCGGTTGTGAGTTGTGCTACTATAAACATGTGTGTTGGTATGTATGTTTCATATAACGACTTATTTTCTTTTGGGTGGATACCCAGTAGTGGGACTGCCAGATCTTATGGTAGTTTGAGTTCTTTAAGGAATCTCCATAATGTTTTTCCATAGTCGTTGTACTTGTTTACATTCCCACCAGCAGTGTAAAATAGTTCCCTTTTCATCACACCCATGCCAAAATCTTCTACTTTTTGAATCTTTAATTATGGCCATTCTTGGGGGAGTAAGGTGGTATCTGATTGTGGTTTTAATTTGCATTTCCCTGATAATTAGTGATGTTGAGCTTGTTTTCATATGTCTGTTGACTGTTCGTATATCTTCTTTTGAGAATTTTCTAGTCATGTCCTTAGCTCACTTTTTGATGGGATTGTTTGTTTTCTTCTTGCTGATTTGTTTGAGTTCCTGTAGATTCTGGATATTAGTCCTTTGTCAGATGTACAGATTGTGAAGGTTAAGTCTTTGATTCATCTTGAGTTGATTTTTGTGTAAGGCGTGAGATAAGGATCCAATTCTTTGCTTGTACATGTGTCTGGTCAGTTTTCCTAGCACCAGACTGTCTTTTCCCCACTTTATGTTTTTATATGCTTTGTCAAAGATCAGTTGGCTATAAGTGTTTGGCTTTATTTCTGGGTTCTCTATCCTGTTCCCTTGGTTTATATGCCTATTTTTATACCAGTACCACGCTGTTTTGGTAACTATAGTCTTGTAGTATAATTTCAAGTTGGATGATGTGATGCCTGCAAATTTGTTCTTTTTGCATAGTGTTGCTTTGGCATGTAGGCTCATTTTGGTTCCATATGTATTTTAGGATTTTTTTTGTCTAGTTCTGTAAAGAATGATGATGGTATTTTGATGAGAACTGCATCGACTCTAGATTGTTTTGGACAGTATGGTCATTTTCACAAAATTATTTCTACCTATCCATGAGCATGGGATGTGTTTCCACTAGTTTGTGACATCTATGATTTCTTTCAGATGTGCTTTGTTTTTTTTCTTTGTAGAGATCGTTCACCTTCTTGGTTAAGTATATCCCTAAGTGTTTTATTTTCTTCTTTTCTGCTCTTGTAAAGGAGATTAAATTATTGATTTGATTCTCAGCTTGGTAGTTGGTGTATAGCAGTGAAACTGATTTGTGCACATTCATTTTGTATCCTGAAACTCTAATGAATTCATTTATGAGATCTGGGAGCTTATTGCATGAGTCTTTAGGGTTTTCAAGGTATACAATAATATAATTGGAGAACAGTGACAATTTGACTTTGCTTTTTCCAATTTGGATGCCCTTTATTTCTCTCTCTCCTCTGATGGCTCTGGCTAGGACTTCCAGTACTATGTTGAATAAAAGTGGTGGAAGCAGGCATCCTTGTCTTATTCCAGTTCTTCGGGGAAATGCTTTCAACATTTCCCCATTTAGTATGATGTTGGCTTTGGGTTTGTTTGATGATGGTTTTTGTTATTTTTGAGCTATGTCCCTTCTATGCCAAATGCAAATAAATGCTGACAGAATTTGCCACTACCCAACCAGTCCTACAGTAAAGGCTAAAAGGAGTTCTAAATCTTGAAACAAAGTCTCACAATTCACTAAAATAGAACCTTTGTAAAGCATAAATCTCAAAGGGCCTATAAAACAAAAACACAATGAGAAACACAAGATATTTAGGCAACAACTAACATGATGAATAGAACAGTACCTCACATCTCAACACTAATGTTGAATGTAAGCAGCCTAAACACTCCAGTGAAAAGATATAGAATGGCACAATGGATAAAAAATTAACCAACAAAGTATCTGCAGTATTCGAGAGACTCACTGAGCATATATGGACTCACATAAACTTAAGCTAAAGGGGAAGAAAAAGATATTCCACACAAATGGAAACCAAAACAAGCAGGAGTAGCTATTCTCATATCTGACAATACAGACTTTAAAGAAACAATATTAAAAAATGACAAAGTAGGACATTATATAATGATAAAAGGATTAGCCCAACAGGAAGATATTACAATCCTAGATATAAATGCAACCTTCAACTGGAGCTTTCAAGTTTATGAAATAATTTCTACTACACATAAGAAATGAGGTAAACAGCAATACAATAATATTGGGGGACTTCAATAGTCCACTGACTGCACTAGACAGACTATCAAGACAGAAAGTCAACAAAGAAACTTAAAATACACCCTAGAACAAATGAACTTAATGGATATTTATAGAACATTATACCCAACAACTGCAGAATATACATTCTTTTCATCAGCACATAGAACATTCTTCAAGATAGACCATATGATATGCCACAAAGCAAGTCTCACTAAATTTTAAAAAGTCAAAATCATAACAAGTGTTGTTTCAGACCACAGTTGAATAAAACTGGAAATTAAGTCCAAAAAGGAATCCTCAAAACTGTGTAATGGAAATTAAATAATCTGTTTTTGAATGATCTTTTGATACTCGTTCCTATTGAAACTATTTCAAAAGATAAAGAAAGAGGGAATCCTCCCTAAATGATTCTATGAAGCCAGTATTATCCTAATACTAAAACCAGGAAAGGACATAACAAAAAACAAAAACTACAGACCAATATCCCTGATGAATGTAGACGCAAAAATCCTCAACAAAATGTTAATACGAACTAACTGAAACTCACAACATATCAAAAAGATAACACATCGCAGTCAAGTAGGTTTCAAAGGAGGGATGCAGGGATGGTTTAACATATGCCAGTCAACAAATGTGATACATCACATAAACAGAATTAGAAACAAAAATCGTATGATCGTCTCAATAGATGAAGAAAAAGCTTTTGACAAATCTAGCACCCTTTCATGATATATATCCTCAACTAAGCTGGCATAAAAAGTATATTTCTGGTCAGGTGCAGCGACTCACACCTGTAATCCCAACACTTTGGGAGGCCAAGGTGGGCAGATCGCCTGAGGTCAGGAGTTCAAGACCAGCCTGACCAACATGGTGAAACCTTGTCTATACTAAAAATAATAAAAAAAAAATTAGCTGGGCACGGTGATGGGCACCTGTAATCCCAGCTACTCGGGAGGCTGAGGCAGGAGAATCTCTGGAATCCAGGAGGAGGTTGAAGTAAGCTGAGACCGGGCCATTGAACTCCACCCTGGGCAACAAGAGGGAAACTCCATCTCAAAGAAAAATATATTTCTATATGAGAAATTGTGAATCGTGTGTCATTCCCTGAACCTAATACCCGCAGAGCATTGTCGAGAGGGTTAGATGTTATCCGTGCTTGTAGTAGATGCATCATAGGAAAGAAACCACAAAATTATGCAATTTGTATACTATATAGGACTGTTGGTGATCTGCTCACCCTCCATTCTGGATATACAGAAGAAGTGGATGTGTGTGTGAGAGAGGATGAGAGGGAGAGAGAGAGAGAGAGAGAGAGAGAGAGAGAGAGAGAGAGAGAGAGATTATCTTCAGCTCAGAATAGAAGCAAATCTCCCTTGAAGAGAAGGCTAGGTCTTTATGCTTTATCTTGACTATCTCAGTACAGCATCGAGGAGGGTAATGTCCCTACACTTTACTATCCTATAATGTTTCCTTATAAAAATATCCTTCACTTGGCTACAAATGCCTTTGCTCAGAGGACCTAGAACATATATAAATATGAGATATTTGTAAATAATTTTCTCCAAATAAGTATTATATTTTATATATCTATTTTACAAATTCAGAATGCTAATATTTGTATGGTATTAAAATAATAATCATCTTTAATAAACATGGAATAGCAAATCAGAGGTGAAATTTGCAATATTTAGCTAATCTGTTTCAAATTTATTTTCATATTTTATTGTGATTACTATTTACAGAAAATTATTTATAGAGCTAAATGCCAGTAGCAATAGGTTTTAAAGCCTAACTTACAGTCTCAGCCTATTCTTCCAAATCCTGAAAAAAAAGTAGGAAATTTCTATTTTAAAATGAAATTGCAACATATGTGAACAGTGCTCAAAATTCTTGTCATAAACATAAATATTAAACAAAAGATATTCAAAACTGCAAAAAAGCACTGAGACTTTGTGTGTATGAGAGTACTCACAAAACATAAATTCCTAAATCTAGTCTAGTAATTGGGTATAGCAGAGTATATATTCTCTGTACCACAGCATTTACTAATCAACTTCAAAGAAACAACAAGTCAAGGATCTGTACTTAAAAATGAAAAGTTATGAGTTTCTATTGTATTTGTAATAAAGAAGCTAATGATAAATCTCTGATATAACCTTTCCTAAGGGGAACCGACTAGCTACTTGGTTAATAGTTGTATATTGGATGCCTTTCTGCATGGATAGACAACAACTTATCCTCATTAGAATTGTTTACTTTGTATATGGATTTATTTCCCTGTTCACTGTGCTTCTGCATCACCATGAGAATCACTGTAATTCTTATTGTTTTGTGGGTCATGGCCGTATCTAAGTTGCTTTTAAAATTATTATCTTCTTCTAAATCTATCCTGTTAATAAGCGAGGCTTACACAGGTACATAGAGTTTTGTAAAACAACATGAACATTTTGTTCCTCTATCTTGTCTTTACAAGCCAGTAATTCTTGTTACTAAGTTGGTTTTCAAAATTCTCCCATTTAATCATTATCTTTACAGTAATGAGCTGACCTTAACTGACAAGAGTATACCAATTATCTCAGCAGCATTGTGGAGAAAGAGACTATTATCTCCTTTCTTTTGATGAGACACCTGTGTCAATGAAATGGGAAATCATAGCAGCTTTATTTGCTGGGAGAATATATTGCAAACTCTGCACTAATGTGTTGTCATAAGGATTTCAGAAATCTGATATCTTTAGGACCTAAGCTGAATTTAAAAATCATCTGTTTGTTTTTCATTTTTTTCTTTCTGCAAATATGGTAATACATTATTTCATTTATTTATTGGTGCAAATTGCTGCATAACGAACTTCTTCAAAAAATAGTTGCTTAAAAGAAAAATTGTATTACTTCTCTAAATACTCTAGGCTGGCTGAGTACCTAGATATTTAGCCTCTGTTAGCCTCGCTTGAAGTCTCTGAAACAATTCAATCCGTATCTTGGCTGGGGCTGAAACATCTAAAAACTACTCCACCCACAAGTCGAGAGCTGTAGTCCTCTTTTGTGTGGCCTCTCTTCTAGTAAGATACCTGGAGTTCTTAATGGAGTAGCTCTGAAAGTAAGAAATAGAAGCTACTGCTTCACTGTCCAAGCTCAGACATCTCAGAATGTCAACTGAACAGCATTATGTTGTTCAAAAACAGATTTAAAAATGAGAAATAGCTTACTCATAGATGGGGAGGAAACTGTTCTCCTTGTTTATTTTGGTAGGGAAGTGGTAGTTTTAGAAACTGTCTGCCAAATGTGCCTTGTTAAATTTACATTCAAATAGCACTAGACAAAAATAAAATTCATAGAAGAATGGATTTCAGGGTTTTGTGTACTTCTTTTGTCCTAACAGTAATTAAGTAATAAGGTGTGTATGGAGTTGCTGTCCATTACAAAGAAGAGCAGAACTTTGGAAATATGATAATGTGGTGCTCTAATATACCCTGTAGTCAGAGAAAGTTGAAAACATTCAGTGTTTAAAGATAGGATTCAGTTTCTATAATCCCATAGATATCTCAATAGTAATAAATTTCCCATTAAGACGTACTTTCTTCCTGGGCTCCTGGAGCACTTGGCTGGCCAATAAACCGTTCATTCCCCTTTGCACTTACTAATTTCATGTGTCTAAATTTGCTGTGTGAGTATAAGTGCTGGGTCCAATATCCATCTAACTTGCCTAACAGTACATTGATTAGCCTATATCTCCTCTTTCCCTTCTTTTGTGTTAACTGCAATGGTGATTTAACAGAAATCTTTGTTTTTGGTTTTTGTTTGTTTTGTTTTGACAATTTAGACAGGTCTAATGACAAAAGGTAGATGGAGCAACAAGAAGGAAGAAGCCAGGATCCCTGAATCCTGCAGAGTACAGCAGGCTGCCGGGCCAGAGGAGCAGAGCTTTTAACTGACAGAGTCATTCTTAGCTTTTTTGGTTGTTGGTGGTTTATTCTCAGCCCACTCCATTTTAGTTAAGTTTGGTAGGGTGTTTAGTCTTTCCATAACTAAAACAACATTATACCACAATTTTTATTAATTAGTAGAATCAATCTCATTTGAAGTCACTATAAATTTAAGATAATTATTGCCATTGAGAACACACATAAAAATATGAATTATTGAAACTGAAAAGTATGTACAGATTAAAGAATAAAATAAATAAAGATGCTATTTCTTACTTTTAAAAAATTATTTTAGAAAGCCTTTTATTTTTCAGTCTTGTAAAGTTCATGCATTTGATTTTTTAATTACAAGTAAGCTAATTATAGTAAGAAATAAGAATATGTAAATGTGCAGATATTTATTAAATGTACACCAGTCTCTTTTACTGGAAAATAATTAATAAATTACTGATAATTTCAAAATTCCATGAAAGCGAATAATAGAAAATAGAAAGAGAAGACACTGGATATCATTCAATGCAGACACTTTTTCAGAGAGTTGGCCATGTCTAGCTCAATCAATCTCATTGTTAAACAGTGAAAAAAGAGTCAGGTTATCATATGGTACTCACGCTCAGATAAATATATTTCAATAAAAGCAATAGTAACATAATGACTTAATATAACTTTTTTTGTTTTACAATATTTGTCTTTACCCATTGTTCTTATGTATGCATATGTATGTTATAAATTGTAATATATAGAGGTATGTATCTATTTCTTTTGATGTATGTCTGCATATATGTATGTATGAATGTGTGTATGTATCTATTATTTATCTCTCTTTCTTTGTCTATTCAACTATCCATGCAGCTACCTAGCTATCTAGCTATACATGCACAAACATAAACATAGAAAGATGAAATTTTCCTTTCAGAAAATCTCATATCTATCTGTGGTATTCAGAAATTTTACTGTGTTAAATCCAAGTACTTTCCATTTGTCAATTATTTTAAATTTTTCCATTTGAGAACTCGTGTTTTTCAGCAATTAGCTTTTCTCATGTTGTCTCTTAACTATTTCTTTTTTTGTCTACTTCAAGGTGTACTCTTTGTACTATGCTAAATTTTAGACATCTAAATTTTATCTTTATTTCCCATTCCTTATATATTTGTACTGTATTTGGTGGTATCCTCTAAATTTTTCTTAATTTATTTATACAGTTTTCACGTATGCATTTTGTCATTTTGAAAATAAATGCAATTATCTCCAAAATTGGCTCTTGACTTGTGATATGGTTTATCTCTTTGTCCCCACTCAAATCTCACTTTGAATTATAAGCCCCAGGGTTGGAGGTGGGGCCTGGCAGGAGGTGATGGAATCATGGCAGTGGCTTCTAATGGTTTAGCACTATCCCCCTGGTGCTGTCTTGTGATAGAGTTCTTACAAAAGATCTGGTTGTTTGAAAGTGTGTAGCACCTCCCGTTTTGTTCTCTCTCCTGCTCCACCATATGAAGATGTGACTGCTTCCCCTTCACCTTCTGTCATGTTTGTAAGTTTCCCTAGACCTCCCCAGATATGCTTCCTGTACCGCCCGTGGAACTGTCAGTCAATTAAACCTTTTTTCTTCATAAATTACCCAGTCTCAGGTAGTTCTTCATGGCAGTGCAAGAATGGACTAATACAACTTGTATTTTTGGTCTTATTTTTAAAACACTTGTTTATAATTGTTTTAGTTCATTTGTTCCTCTATAACATAATACCAAAGACTGAGTAATTAATAAATAATATATACGTATTTCTTACAGTTCTGGAGACTGAGAAGTCCAAGATCAAGGCATCAGCAGATTTGGTCTCTGGAGGGCTGCTGCCTGTTTCAAAGATAGCACTTTGTTGCTGCATCCTCCGGTGGGTATGAATGATGTGTCTTCACATGGTGGAAAGAAGGAGAAGGACAAACTTGCCCCATCAAGTATTTTTTTTTTTTTGGTTTTTTTTTTCGGTATTTTTAGTAGAGATGAGCTTTCTCCATGTTGGTCAGGCTGGTCTCGAACTCCTGGCCTCAGGTGACCCGTCCGCCTCAGCCTCCCAAAATGCTGGGATTACAGGCATGAGCCACCACACCCAGCCCTGTCAAGCCTTTTTATAAGTACCTAATTGCTTCATGAGGACAGAACCCTTATGGCCTAATCACTTGCTAGGGCCCCCCGCCCATCTTCATACTGTTGTATCAGGGATTAAGTGTCAACATGAATTCTTCAGAGGACACAAACATTCAAACCGTAGCAGTTAAAACTCACATTTTTATTCATAAATAATACAATTATTTGCACTATAGTCTTTTCATATTGCTTTATTATTGCTAGCCATTCTAATGTCTGTTTTTTTGGTTTGTTGAGTATATTATTTCTAATTATGTTGGCTTTCCTCATGTACTTTGAAATACTTCATTTTAAAGTCATCTTATACAGAAGGCATCTTTTGCTTGATCTTGCGCACTTTCATGTGTCCCATCTTGGCTCGAGCTTCCTGTCTAAGCTCTCTGTTTATTGTTTTAGGGAATAGGATCACTATTATGTTTAGGTGACATGGTGTTGACCCACCCTTCCAAATTGTAGACAAACAGCTCTACCCAGGCTGTGGTCCTTTTGGGAGAGCAGAGTTGTTCTAAATGCCCACTACACAGACAGCATCTTCTTAGCTAATAGACATAGTCAGATAGCAAGGCTCCAGTCTTGAAATCTGAGCTTTATAGTCTACCTCTTTTCCCTCAGTTTCCTACGTGTGGATTGACCATATTCCCTGTGGAATATTGTGCATTTTAGTGTGCTGCCTTTTTTAAAGTTATATTTATATTTTTATTTTGTCCTATTTCTAGATACTTTCTATATTCTAGTGTTTGTGTGTGTGTGTGTGTGTCTGTGTGTGTGTGTCTTTTCTATGGTTTTCAGCGCAAAGAGTAATTTTCAACATGTTTTTAAGATTTCATTTTAAATAAATTATTCATATTTCAGTCATGTTCACACTTTTATTCTTTTTGAGGCCTATCAAAAATATATGTTCAAACCCCCTTGTAGGAACTGTAGATATCTAGAGCACACACTTTTACCAATAGGGATATAATACTTCTCAGTTGTAACCTCAGGTTTTATCTCAAAGTCTAACAATTTTCAGTGTTCCAAAGGGGAATATTACAAATATAAGCCATATGCTTATAAATATAATACTGGTTTTCATTTTGCTACTGTTGCAGACCCTTCCTTTTTGCCAATAATAATTGAATCCTGTGTGCTGCTCCTGGCCACAGTGTAATTATTTATCACCAAGAGTTATGATATGTAACATAAGGCTATAAATAAAACACTATGAATTGCTATGCAGGTATATTTTACTTTCATTCTGTATTATAGTAATTGGTTCAAGTTCTCAATTTGAGGTCTTAAAAGTTATTAATAAAATCTATAGTGCCTGAACAAATTTTCCCCTCATTATAAATTGGTACAGCATTGACACAAGGCTGCTACAATAACTAGATATTAGCTTAAAGCAGCAACTCAGGCAAAACGTTCCAAGTAATATGAGAGACTAATTTCTTCTGCTTGCACAGAGTGTTCTTAACGGAGGAAACCTGAAAATATGATTTTGAGTGAAAAATCAAAATTTTATGTTATAAAAAGATCTACTTGAATCTTCTTTATGGGGGAAAAACCCCTGAGGTTGTGCTGCATTTGTAAAGGATATTTACATCACTGTCGGTTCCTGTTAGCAATGTAGCTAAATGATTTATCACAGCTATGTAAGCATTCATCTCCACAGGTTTTCTAACAGAGTATGGAAAGGCATGCAAGTCAAAGTGAATCTTTATGACATAAGTCAGTGTACACGTGTTTGGTAGCATACGTGATTAATATCTTAAAGATATATATCCAAGATACTTCTCTACACTGGCCAAAGTAAATCTAAACCTATTAAATGCCTTTTGGAAGGATTATAGTTGTGGGGGCGTGCGCATGTACACACATGCGTGCACATGCATGTCTCAGATATTCTTAAGGTAGTTCTCTTGACTTTTCAAGGCAATAACTTCTTATTTCCTTTAGTTTTCTAAAACATTAAATGAGAATTACCAGTATGGTGAGAAATGTGAGATATGTAGCTTTCTCTTTCTTAATGTTGTTGAGAAACAAAATTATTCTCTTGTGTTGAACATAGAAAAATTAGTGTGTGGGAAAGGAAGAACTAATATGTCCAAGGTAGGTTGGATTCATTAGAGGAATTCACTTGGGTTGTGAGGATTTCAAGGTGGTAAACAGTTTTATGCAGATCCATAGGAAAGTCCTGATCAAAATTCCTTTGACCTTTTACCAACATCATGATATTTTCTAAAGTGTATAATGAGGTTACCAAAAGTCCAGAAGAAATACATTCTTAATATTTCTTTAGTCCATCTACCACTTATTCCTATGTCAAAGATAAATCTGGTACCGCATATGTACTCCTCTGAGATTCCTTCACACTTTCAAATACACGCTGTATATATATTCATGCTGTGACACTTTCTTTAAAACATATCTGAGAAATTTTTTTCCTTTCAACCACGTTGCCTACACATTTGATAGTTATCTCAGTGAAAATCATGGTAAATATTTAACCCAGTGATCCCCAAATTCTACTCTGTGGATTGTTGACTAGCTGACCATGGAGTGATAATCACATGAGAATACTAGCTACAGTACAGATATTTTCCTTATACCACTCTAGATATTCTTGCTCCATCCTCAGAAATACGGATTTTTTTTCCACAGATATGTACAACCACCGTGCAGATTTAGAATATTTTCATCATTCCCCAAAGAAACTCTATATTATTTAGCCATTACCTGCCCTACTACCACCTGTAGCCCTAAGCAACCCATAATCCGCTTTTCGTCTCCATAGATTTTCCTACTTGATACTTTTATACAAGTCACATAATATGTCATTTTATATGAATCACATAATAAGTTATTTTTGGTTACTAGTTCTTTCACTTAGTAAAATATTGTCATGTTCCTTCCATATTGTAGGATATATCAGAATTTCATTCATTTTATGACTGAATAATATTAGATTGTGTAAATATAACACATTTAGCATGCTTATGCAATCATTTATTGATGGACATTCAGATTGTTCCCACCTTTTGACCATGATGAATAATCCTGCTATGTACATCCATGATCAGGTTTTGTATAAGTATGTTTTCCTTTCTGCTGAGTATATAGTTTGGAGAGGAATTGCTGGTTCATGTAACTCTATGTTTAATCATTTGGCAACTGTCAAACTGTTTTCTAAGATAGTTGCAACATTTTACATTTCCACCAGTGGTGTACAGGAATTTAAATTTCTTCACATCCTTGCCAATACTATTATTTGACTCATTAATCCTAGCCATCTTAGTGTGTGTGAGATAGTATCTGATAAGTAATGATGTTGAGAACCTCTGCATTTGCTTATTGGTAATTTGTATATCTCCTTTGGAATAATATTCTTTCAGATCCTTTGTCTATTTTTAATTTTTTATGTTGTTGAATCATATGAGTCCTTTGTATATTCCAGACATAAATCTCCTGTGGTATATATGATTGCACATATTTTCTTCCTTTAATGGATTGTCTTTTAATTTTTTTGAAAATTCCAACTGAATACAAAGTCAATGTTTATACACTTTTGCAGCAAATTATAAAGAGACAAAATTAAATAAAATGAACAGTAATATAAAAATCAAATGTGAAGTACAAAATAGATATACAGTATTGCACAAATATTTATTGAACAGAAATTTTAAAAATCTATTTAAATGAAAGGACTCATCATGCACATTGATTGAAAAATTCTTTTTCATTTCTAAGTCAATCTCTTATGCAAATTGCAAAACTAATTTAAACTCAAAACACAGAGAATCCTCAATACACTCTTGAAGAAGAACATGTTAGAAGAAATATTCTCCCAGGCACCTAAAGTTATAAAAACATTGTAATTAAGATACTGTGATATATACAAAGGATAAACATATAGGCCAATGAACATAAATTGCCCAATCCTACATGGACACTTGACTTTGACAAAGGACACTAAACATCCATGAGAAAAAACAAAGGAAAAAAGAAAAAGGAAAACCTGTCCAACATAATGTACTGTGTTATATTAAAAAGAAAAAATATATAAAGGAAAAATATGAAACAGATTTGAATCCAGCTCACATCATACTAAAAAACATAAACTAAAATAAATGTTAGGTGGATAGTAGAATAAAATATAAAAAGTAATATAACAGAGTATTGAGAAGATAATAGGAAAGCATATTCTGATGTTAGGGTAGGAAATGATATTTTAAGCACAACAATAAAAAAACTACTAAGAAATTTGATTAATTGAACTACACTAAACTTAAGGGTTTTTATTAATCAAAAGACCTAATTAAGACAGTAAAAGGCAAACCTTGTAGCTGAAGATATTTCCAACCTTTACCTCTGAAAAGGACTCATATCCATAATTTAAAATAACTACTAAGTATTAAAATTAAAATGCAATCTTAAAAATATGCATAGATTCAGCTTAACATAGAAAATGGCCAAATAGTTAACATTTTAAAAGTTCTTAAACTCATTATATATCAAGTAAATGCAAATTTGAAAATGAGATACCACAACAGTAACAAGTAATGGCTGTGATGAGGAGTAATGAGAACTCTCATTAATTTCTTTTGTAATATGAATTGATACCACTGCCTTAGGAATCATTTTGGTAGTAAAAGACATGCATAAGAATGTTCAGAGTATTATTACTCATAAAGCTCAAAATGTAAAGGGAATATATAAACATATTTTGACATATTTAAAAAATGGAATATTCCACAGCAATGAAAATTAATGAACTATTGGTATATGAAGCAACATCATGAATTATTCTAACATTGTTAAAATAATTCTGATATAATATGCTTATACTTTGAACTTATATGAAGTGTAAATTCTGGCATTATTATAATGTAGCTATCCAGTTGAAAGTCTTGATACTGGTTACTTTGGATGAGAGGAACAAAAGACAATGATTTTCAGGGAGCACAAAGAAAGCACATAGGATACCAGTATTTTTTCTATATTTCGTTATGTAATATATATATATTGGTGTGTTTTATATTAAACATTTTTTAAATCCACATACTGCCAGGAAAAGACTAATTGTTTTGTCGCCATAACAAGTAACCACCAGGTTCTGTTTTAATAGTGTTTAATTGATTGGTGACAACTTGACTCAGTTTAATCAATGGGAGCATTGAGCCAATAACATAATTCTAAAAGTGAACCTCTCAGTGATAGTCTCATACTTTTGTGAGCCAATCAGCGAAAGCCTCCCTGCAGTGAGTGCAATGCCAACCAACCAACAGTTTTACCTGAATAATCACACTTCCACAATATACGTTCATCAAAACTCCCCTCTAAAAGGCCAATAGTCCCTCTGCTCCTTGATTCTTGCTTCTCTAAGCCCTATATTTTATTAGACTCCTGCTTTGTCCAGAGAGGGGCAACAAATAAGTATACCTCTTTCCTATTTCAGTATGCAATGCATTCACTCTTTATTTCCTCTATTGCTACTGCATTATTTTCTCTTCTCTTTCAGTAATAAGATTGATAATTTATTAAGAACACTTAATATTTCTGTACTTTGTAGGGATGTATATTTCAATAAATGTTTGTAAGATCAAAACTGTCTTTTAAAATTCTGCGAGCTTGCCAGGAAAAGCTACGGAACTCACTGTTAAGAGCACCTCAGCACAGTCCAAAACTACAGGAAGCTTTTAATAGTGAAGGGTGAAGTTGCATATAACATTGGTTTCGTATATCCTGCCAACATATTTTCTGTTAACTAAAGCAAGTTTCTCTCAGGGAAGGTCTGTTGAGAGCTGGAGATAGTAAACAAAGTGTTTTTTTTTTTTTTTTTTAAACAAAACTGTTTGAAACATGCTAATAAAGTTAGCCTTCCTTATTAAGGGTCCATTCTTATTTGTCTCATGGTTTGTGTCGTTGTGTCCACTGTCAAAGGTATGTACTAAAAACACCCTTAGGATAAGTAATTACATATGCAAGGACTTCACTGTGTAATTTTTTTTTTTTTTTTTTTTTTTTTTTTTTTTTGTGAGACAGAGCCTCTCTCTGTCACACAGGTTGGAGTGCAGTGGCAGGATCTTGGCTCACTGAAACCTCTGCCTCTAGCATTCAAGAGATTCTCCTGCCTCAGCCTCCTGAGTAACTGGGATTACAGGCATGCACCACACCTAGCTAAATTTTTGTATTTTTTGTAGAGATGGGGTTTCAACATGTTGGCCAGGTTGACCTCAAGTGATCTGCCTGCCTCAGTCTCCGAAAGTGCTGGGATTAAAGCCGTGAGCCACTGTGCCTGACCCTGTGTGTAATTTCTTACTTAAAGTTGTCACAATCCTTTCAGTTGCCAAAACTGAAAACCATATCCCCTCATCAGTCACACACAGTTAGCCTATTCCTATCTAACTTTAAATTATGAATGTCTTTTAAATCTATTGTTTAATTTTAATTACACTGCCACCACCTGCACTTGAATTTATCATTATTTTATGATTAAAGTATAGCTCCAATCTTCCTGTTCCCAGTTTTCCATATACAACCATTTCAGTCCAGCAATAATCCCTTACATGGTAGTCAGTGTTTTATTAAAACTGACACGTCACTCTTCTGCTTAAAATACATCATTTTTCTCCTTTGTAAAGTGAAATTTATTGAGGGAGGAATTAAAGTTGCTTATAACCTGGCTCATCTCTCTGCTCCTACTGTATTTATCTCTATTTGTATAACATTTTGAAAGATAAACCAACGTTTTAATCATCTCCTTTTATTAACTTTGATTTCATTTTAGCAACTGTGGCCCTTGCCCTGATATTGGAAATTTGCATTTTTATTCACTTTAGGATTCACATCCCAGAAAGGGGTAGAACGGATTCAAATCTTGAGTTTTTATTTTCAAAACCTTGTTCCTTGTGAAGCAAAAATATACACATACCTTCAGAAATAACCAATAGATTTAAAAGATACCTGGTGAATCAGACCAAAGTGGCTCACTTGTAGAAACAGGACTACTTTGTAGTCTGAGAATAGGAAAAAAGGATCAGAAGTAAATAAATTAAAATTTAGTTAGTCTAGGTCCCAAAAGCAAGAAGAATCATCAACTCTGTTCTTTCCTTTCTCAAAATTGAAACAAAAGAACTCAAAATTGAAAGAAAAGAAATAACAGAACTCCCAGATTTGTCTGTGCAATCTCAGAGTTCCTGGGACCCAGAGAAATAACAAGATACCAGATTAAAAAGGAGTTGCCTACTTTTTAGAATGAGACATTTCCTGTAATCCAGAACGGCCCAGAAGATGAAGAATGTTTTCACATAACTAGAAAAGTGAAGAAAACCTGACTTAGCCCTGATATCCACTACAAAAGTCACTTTAGCAGCAATCTATGGATCCTTTGACAAAATACGACAAGAATCAACATATTTTCAGAATGTGCCAGTGAGCACAGGAATCGACTCTGGTGAACAGAGGTCCCTGCCTGACTCATAGTCACTATATCAGCTCCTCAAAATTCAGGACAATTCCTGTGAAAGGGAAGAAATTTAAAATTCAATTAAGTTGTGTATCAGCAAAATAAGAATTCATAAGATAAATTAATTTAAATTACAGAAAAAATAAGATAAGTAGATCACTGTGTAAATTGAGCAGTACTTGTATATAACTTCCAAATATTTATGTGAGGTTAATCGATAAATATATCTGTAACTGAACAAAAAGATAAAATTTTAATATTCCTAGGAAGAGTAATTCAATAATGCCTGTTTATGCTACTGAAATATGAGGTATTTTATGATCATATGATCCATATGTACTTTTTGTAGTATTTAATATACTGCCTTCTATCAGTGACAGAAAGTCTTCAGATGTTTACTTAATTGTTCTCCCTATTTCGTAAATTCAGCAATAGTAAATAAGAAGTGAGAATAAGGTCAATGAAGATACTGTTTTTTTCAGACTTGAGAAAAGTCATTTATCTTTCTGTCAGAGCTTCATCCCTGCGTGACTACTTTTAAATATCTGGCATTTTCCTATCTTCTCTTTGAAACATACAATTTGAGAAAGTTTTTGAAAAGACAAATATGTGACATGCTTCAAAAGATTTTTTAGTAGTAGCCAAATATTTTCTTTTTAAATTTATATGGGTAGATAACAATTGTACATATCTGTGGGGTACATGTAATATTTTGATACAAGCATACAGTGCGTAATGATCAAATTTGAGTAACTGGGTAGCCCTCACCTCAAACATTATTATTTATTTGTGTTAGGAATATTCCAAATCTCCTAGCTACTTTTAAATATACAGTAAACCATTGTTAACTATATTATTCACACTGAAGCTTATCCCTTCTCTGTAACAGTATTTTTGTACCCAATAGCCAAATCTTGACTTTTATTTTCAAATGTATCAATGGAACTATTACCTGTTGAAAGTTCAACTTTACAACTCTTTTCTATTATGATTAGGGAGAAAAGGAAAGTAATGCATCCATCAGACATTGCGCTGGTGGGGGTTTCATCTGCCCGTTTTCTTTAATCATGGCAAACATTCTAGAAAGGAAATACTATTTCAGTTTTATAGATGTGGACACCGAAACAGAACATTTAAGTAACTAGCCCAAAATCCACGACAAACGTTCCACTTCAAATTCTATTGTCTTTTCTTTCGGCATGCTGCTATGGAAATGTCTATAATTAAAATCAGGTTTCAAAATACAGGCACATGATAACAAAACTTGAAATTTTCTTTGTGTGTGAGACATGTTTCCCTTTTATTCTGAGATATCCTTTTGTATTACTTTTAACTTTTAAATTCAGGGGGACATGTGCAGGTTTGCTATATAGGTAAATTATATGTCACAAGGGTTTGGTGTATAGATTATTTCATCCCACAGGTAATAAGCATACTACCTAATAGGTAGTGTTTCAGTCCTCATTCTTCTCCCATTCTTGAATATTTCAGTCTATTAAAGCTTGAAAATATAATGCCTTTCATAAAATAAGTTATCATATATGATGTTATTACAAGAAATCATTGGCCGGGCGCGGTGGCTCAAGCCTGTAATCCCAGCACTTTGGGAGGCCGAGGCGGGTGGATCACAAGGTCAGGAGATCGAGACTATCCTGGCTAACATGGTGAAACCCCGTCTCTACTAAAAATACAAAAAACTAGCCGGGCGTGGTGGCAGGCGCCTGTAGTCTCAGCTACTTGGGAGGCTGAGGCGGGAGAATGGCGTGAACCCGGGAGGCGGAGCTTGCAGTGAGCTGAGATCACGCCACTGCACTCCAGCCTGGGAGACACAGCGAGACTCCGTCTCAAAAAAAAAAAAAAGAAATCATTTTAATATTTCATAGTAATATCATAAAATACACTAAATTATATGAAGACTACTAGAAAGTCTTTTACAATTTGTAAATTGTAAAAGATACAAATAGTGTTTTACAAATAGTATTTTACAGTTTGTAAAATATTTATGAAAAGGATTTCAGTTTCTGAAATCCTGAACACAAAAGACACTTAGAAACTGTAATTCATTTGCTTGCTTTAAAGGCAATGACCAAGACTATGCTACTGCAAATAAATGTGTTTAACAATAGATGAATCAAACTAAAATGCACATATCGTGAATTCACAATTTATTGAAAATATGTAAGTAGCACGTTAGAAGGCTATATATCTCTAACACTTAATTTTAGAAACAATTTATGGAAGAGGTACTTAATATTTTTTAGATGTAATCTGATAAAAGTTTTAAACCATTTTCTCCAAAACATTCACATAATTTTGGGGGAGTATATGACATCATTTATGAACCACAGTCACCCAAAATAAAATCTGTTTGTCTAAAGTAGACATTTTTCTCCTAAAAATTGATTTATATATCAGCCTTCGAAAACAAATTATTGTCAATAAATTTTATAATAATCAATTATTTATTAAGTAGGTAATACATGTGTTTTTAATAATTAATATGTACAAACTTAAAATTATGTGTAAATTTAGAATATGCATACAACCATAAATCCATAATACTTTATATAAACTAAAGACTACCAATCAATAACTTGCAAATCAATGGAAGTTTTTTCCTGATATCAGAAAACAAATCCATCCCCACTTCTTATATATTTCTAGTGTTAAAAAAAAAAATTAAGCAAAATGGGAAAACTGTAAACACATGCCTCAATGGATTATCATAATCTCTACACCCATATAACTGACAGTTCAAAATCTGCATACATAATATAAGATTCCCAGAACTTTTTCTGGTGTCCTTTCTAATCACTAAAATTTCCCTCCTTTCCAGGTTAATCAATATTTAAAATTCTAAAATTGCAGTTTAGGCCGGGCGCGGTGTCTCAAGCCTGTAATCCCAGCACTTTGGGAGGCCGAGACGGGCGGATCACGAGGTCAGAAGATCGAGACCATCCTGGCTAACACGGTGAAACCCCGTCTCTACTAAAAAAACAAAACAAAAAAAAAAAAACAAAACAAAACAAAAAAAAAAAAAAACTAGCCTGGCGTGGTGGCAGGCGCCTCTAGTCCCAGCTACTCGGGAGGCTGAGGCAGGAGAATGGCGTAAACCCGGGAAGCGGAGGTTGCAGTGAGCTGAGATCCGGCCACTGCACTCCAGCCTGGGCGACAGAGCGTCTCAAAAAAAAAAAAAAAAAAAAAAAAAAAAAAAAAAGAAAAGAATAAAATTGCAGTTTAGATTTGCCTTTATTTAAAAATAATAATTTATTCACCAACTTTATTTCATATCAGACTTATTTTGCCCAATACTATATTTGTGGATTACATCAATGTTTTTATAAGTTCTACATTTTTATTTGTGCATGCTGTTCTATTTTATGAATAAACACATAACAAGTTCTTTCTTCATTCTACTGAAACCGGACTTCTTTTCCTGGACATTTAAATATTATAGTTATGGACATTCACAAATATGTTTTTTCATTCACATATGTATATACCAATATAGATTATATGGAGAGTATATCTCAACCAGAAGTATACTCTATAACTTCAGTCATAGAATATGCAGATTTTTGATTTTTAGCTTTGCAAAATAACTATATTTTTCAAAGGGTGTGCCAAGTTACATTTCCAACAGCAGTATTTGAGAGTTAGGTTTGTTTCACTCTCTTGATCAACATTTAAATTGTCAATATGTTTAATTTTGGTTGTTCTGCTGGGTCATAAACGTATCTTACAATATGTTTAGTGTATGTTTCACTGAAATAGAATGGTGTTGAAAACCTTTAAATGTATATATTATTTTATTGTTGACAGCGCTTTCTTTTATTCTTAAATAAAATACCCAGATATGTATATATACCTACACACATAAACATATTCATATATGCACACATATGTATATTACATATACAAATATGTATATATGTTTATATTGCATATACATATATATACACACACATATATGTATATTCACTTATAAAAACAACTAAAAATACCTAGGACTCAGTAAAAGGGCCCAATAATATTGGATTATAGTATATATATGTGAGTGTATATACAGATATATAAATTGTGTGTATATATATGTGCGTATATGTATGTGTGTTTGTGTATGTGACTACAATATTATACATATATACATGCTAATACCCAGATTCATGTAAATAGAAGTCTTATTTAAGCCTTTGATTAGAAAATGTATATGTTAACAAAAGCTTTCAATATTAATGTTGTCTAATTTGCAACTGAATAATTCTTTACACCTCTTGTTTAAGATGCTCTCCCTACTTCAATGTTAGAGATACCACACTTACTACTTTCTGAAATCTTCAGAATTTTGCCTTTAGAATTTAGAAACACAATATATCTGGAAAGAAATGTTGCGGTTTTTTTGAGGTAGTAATAAGGACATTCAATTGAACCAGTATTATTTACGGAAAAGACTTCATTTTTCGCATTTTGTTTTTACAGTTTCATGTTTTTCTTTAATCCAGTGTTTCATACAGGATTATATTTCTGGTATTTCTACAATGTTTATTGTTCTACTTGTTTAAATTTTGGACAATATCATAGGTTATTGTTACAGATTTATTATAATTTAATGTTATTTTCTTGCCTATTTCTGGATCTTTGTATTTTTACACGTATTTTAAATTAGCATTTTATTTGCCACATATTTTTGGACTAGGATTGCATTTAATATATAAAAGAAATTTGTGAGATTGACATGTTTATGGCACCAAATTTTCCAATTTTCTATTGGAAATTGGAAGAGATTTCCAACTGAAAGTTTTCATTTTATCTAATCATCATTAATTTTCTCCCAGTGTTATTTTTGTAAGTGTGGGTTTCTTGCAAATCTTTTTAAACGCTTAGTCTAAGGCTTATGGTATTTGTGATAATATTATAAATATTGTATTTTTTCCCAGTTTAAAGATATATAACTGCATAAAAATAAAATTAATCCCTGCATATTGACCTTTTGCAAAAAAGGTATTCATATTACCTATACATTCTAATAATTTATCTACAGATACTTTGCAGTTACAAAGAAATAATGGTATTACACAGAGAAATGCAGCATCAATAATTAAGGCACTTTTAGTTTTCTTTTGCTTTTTCATTCTTAATGTGAAACTAATTTTGCACTCATTAAAGTATCATGATTAACTATTTTTTGTTTATATTATTGGTTTTTCTGCTGAATAAGTTTTAGAAACTATGAAAACTATTTCCCTATAATCTTCTTTTCTCTCATGCCGAACTCCTAATCAGAATTGTAAAGTATTACTCTTAGTTTTCTGAAGATTGTCATTAAATTTTGTTTAATTATTATCTGGAACTCACTCCTGAAGTTATGTGAGTCTGGAGATAGAGATGGAAAGAGAGATGGAAACAGGTAGAGAGAATTGTATGAGCTACAGATCCAATAGAGGATAATTTGGGTATTCTATATCTTGTTATTTTTATAAGTAATATAATTCTAGTGATTTTGTTTTTCATCTCTATTTCAAACTGTTTGGCATAAAGTTGTTCAAGTTATTCTCTTATTTATTAAATTCATACGATGTGTGATGATGACTATCTTCGTTTATATAACTCTCAGTGCATTGAGTTTTAATCTTTATTCGTTACTAAAACAGGATTTTAAAACAGCATGTTTTCTCTGGCCACATTTCATAAGTTATTTTATATAACATTTTATTATAATTAAAGTGTTTTCTAAATACATTGTGAATTCATTAAGACACAGGTATTATTTAGACGTGTACTTCTTAATATTAAAGATAGTATTTGTAATTGGTTTCGACCTTATTCAGACTGTGGTTAGAGTACATACTGAGCAAGAATTAAAGGCTTTCCGTTTTTTTGAGATTTGTTTTGTGGTCTGTGTCACACAGTCAAAAAATTTTCATTATTCTTTGTGCAATTGTAAAGCAAGTGCATCCCACATTTTGGGGTAGAGTGATTTGTAATACTCATTCTGTGTATTTGCCATACCCTTATTGATTATTTCTATTTATTAACAGTTAAATCATGGACTTTGTGAATTTATATCATTTGCTTTTTACTTTCTCAATTGTCTCTTAATTTATACAATACAGTATTAGTAGGTGCATCCAGTTTAAATGGTTATATTTTCCTGATGAATTAAATATTTGTATTATTTTTTTGAAATGGTGGTCTTTGTCTTTCATTATATATTTGCATTAGGGTCTTAAATATCTTATATCATTATAGGAATGCTAATTCTCTTTCGGTTAGTGTGTATACATTCTATCTTTTTCTATCTTATTATACCAATATTACTACACTTGAATAATTGAAATGTCTCATTTGTAAAGTGTGTATGTTTGTTATTTTACTTAAGTTGAGAGTCTCTCTTCTAAATGTATTCATAAATTTGTATTTAATGTGTTTTAGTCATATACCATTTATTTTCTATTTACCCAGTCTGATCTATGCTCTTGCTCTCTTTTTGTCTTAGAGTTTTAAAATTATTATTATTATATTTCCCTTTGTATGAGCTTGATAGTTGTATTAGTCCATTTTCTCACTGCTGTCAACAACTGCCTGAGACTAAGACTGGGAAAGAGGTTTAATTGACTCACAGTTCCACATGGCTGGGGAGGCCTTAGCAAATTTACAGTGATGGCAGAAGATGAAGGGGAAGCAAATACCTTCTTCACAAGACAGCAAGAGAGAGAAGGAAGGAGGAACTTCTAAACACTTATAAAGATATCTGATCTCATGGAAACTCACTCACTACCATGAGAACAGCATGGGGAAACCCCCCTATTATCCATTCATCTTTCTCCCTCAACACATGGGGATTACAGGTCCTTCCCTCAACACATGGAAATTACAATTGGAGATGAAATTTTTGCGCAACACAGCCAAACCATATGAGAGGAAGATCTCTGCCTTGCTTTTCTTGGGATAATGAGTGAGTTCTCACAAGATCTGGTTGTTTAAAAGTGAGTAGCACTTCCCCCATTTTCTTTCTCTCTCTTTCTCTCCTGCTCTGCCATGTGAAGATGTGCCTGCTCCCTCTTTGACTTCTGCTATGACTAAAAGTTTCCTGAGGCCTCCCCAGCCACGCTTCCTATACAGCCTGTGGAACTGTGAACCAAATAAACCTCTTTCTTATAAATTACCCAGTCTCGGGTCGTTATTTACAGCAATGCAAGAACAGACTAATACAAGGTCCCAGATCAAAGTGTAACTAGGTTTGGTTTCTCCTGAGACATTTCTTCTTGTCTTTCAGTTGGTTATCTTCTCGTTATTTTCTAGTAAAATATTGCCTCTGTGAGATACATCCTGGTGTTTCTCTCTCTTACAAGAAGATGGTGGCTTATGATGTCATTTAATATTAACTCCCTCTTTAAAGGCTGGATTTCCAAATATAGTCACATTCTAAGGTACTGAGATTATGGCTTCAACATGAATTTTAGTGAAGAAACAATTTAGTGCATGACAGATAGTTACAATTTATATTAATTTTTATTTGGCTAAATATATCTTTATTTCAATTTCATGATTGAGGGGATTTTCTTCAGGTAAGAATAGAATTGTATGTTTCCAGTAATTTTAACTGTGATCTTTGAAGGCATTATGCCATGATCTTCTGAACTTCAGACTGCTTTTTTGCTGTTTTTCTTAGTTTTTTAACATTATTTTGAGAAGTTGGCAGTAGGTGTCATTGTTACTTATTGCAAGATAATGCATTTTGGCTGCATTTTAATTATCTTCTTGTCTTTGGTTTTTGGTCCCTTCAGTATAATGTGGCAATATGTACTTATCCCTTTATCTGGGATCAGGTTCATAGAACTTTTTGAATATGAGTCTTAATGCTTTTTGAAATCAATTTTGGGATGATTTTAGTGGATATCTGTTCAATATTTCTTTTTATTTATTTATTTATTTTATTTATTTATTTATTTATTTTTTTGAGACAGAGTCTCACGCTGTTGCCCAGGCTGGAGTGCAGTGGCGCGATCTCGGCTCACTGCAAACTCCGCCTCCTGGGTTCACGCCATTCTCCTGCCTCAGCCTCCTGAGTAGCTAGGACTACAGGCGCCCGCCACTGCGCCAGGCTAATTTTTTTTTTTTTTGTATTTTTAGTAGAGACGGGGTTTCACTGTGGTCTCGATCTCCTGACCTTGTGATCCGCCCGCCTCGGCCTCCCAAAGTGCTGGGATTACAGGCTTGAGCCACCGCGCCCGGCCTGTTCAATATTTCATGTGTTTTATTCTGTTTTCCTTTTCATTATTGAATTAAATTTTACTTATGTCATACTTTAACCCTCTATTCCTTAGATCTCTTATCCTTTCCTTTTGACTGTTGTTAAACTTATTCATTATATATTTTTCATTTTGTTTATTGCTTTTTCACTTCTTTACATCTGAAATTTTCATTTGGATTTCTCTTAATAAAGTTGAGTTAAAAGTTACAATTTTGGCATTTGTTTTTATTTGTCCTGAGTGAATTTCCCCCCATCCCCCTCTTTTTTGTTTGTTTTTCTGTTTGAGTGGTTTGTTTGGTTAGCTTTTTTGCTTGTTTTCCATTTTTTACAAATACCATTTTATCTGAGTATTGTCTTAACAGCTCTACTGTGGGCGAGTTGGGAGGAGTGAGTTTTAGACTATAGGTCAGTCTCACTCAGTTTGGGCTGTTATAACAAAGCACTGCACACCGGGTGGCTTGTAAACAACAGAAACTTACTTCTCACTATCTAAAAGGTTGTCAATTTATTTAAAAATTGGATTATAACTATTTTATTTTAGGACTAAGTCAAATTAAATTTAAGAACTGTTTGCTCACTCACTTTATTTGTGTAAATTTCTTGTATTGAAACACCGATGGGAACTTTCAAAAACAGTTTCTGTACAAAATAAAATACAAATGCAAATTTTCATTTTGTACCAATAATAATTCTATAATTATTATAATTGTAATTATAATTAGAGATTAGAAATCTGAGATCAGGACACCAGCATGGTTGGGTAATGGTGAGGGTCTTTTGCTGGGTTACAAACTGCCAACCTCTCCTTGAATACTCACACAGAGGAAAGAGAGCAAGGTAGCTCTCTGACGTCATCTTATGAAGGCACCAACCATATTCATTAGGGTAGCACTCTCATAACCTAGTTACTTCCCAAACGTCCCACCTCCAAATACCATCACATTGGGATTAAGGTTTGAACATATGAATTTGGGGGGAACATATTTAGTCTGTTGTAACATCTTTAACTTATCACAGAATACCTTCAAGTAATATTCAACTTCATCTAAAGTATAAGATATCTATAACTGGATACTTCTCTTTCCCTTCTCCTAGGCTTTATGCTGCCTTTGTCATACATTTACTTATTCAGATCTTACAAACCTTTTAACATGTTTTAGTTCATTCAGGCTGCTATAATAAAATGCCATAAACTGTGTGGCTTATAAACAATGAAAATTTATTGCTAACAGTTCCAGAAGCTGAGAAGCACAATATTAATGTACAAGCAGATTTGGCTTCTGGTGATGGCCTGTTTCCTAACTCATAAAAGATGTATTCCTGCTACTTCTTCACACGGTGGAAGAGGCACACTAGCTGTTTGGAGTCTCTCTTATAAGAGCATTAATCCCCAAAATGAGGGTTCTAGCTAATTACTTTTCAAAAGCCTAACCTTCCAATACCATCATCATAGTGGTTAGTATTTTAACATATGAATTTTGGAGGTACAAATTCAGAGCACAGTATAACACATTATTATTATTATCATTATTATCATTGCCTAATGCCATCAGTTACCTTGTGAGGATACTTTAAAAGCATTTTATATTCAATGGTATGTCAATTTTAATTGGAATAATAAACTTTTAAAGCAAGAGTGAATAAACTAAATTTCTCAAGAGTAGAATAAGACCTAAGTTTTATAATTGGCATTTTGCTTCATATGTCTTTTAATAACATTACAAAACATTTGAAATATTCTTAAAGTATTGCTAAAATTTAATTAATCATATAAAATGTTGTCAGTTTATTTAAAAATTGGATTATAACCATTTTATTATAGGACTAAGTCATATTAAATTTAAGAACTGTTTCCTCACTCACTTTATTTTTGTAAATTTCTTATATTGAAACACTGATGTGGACTTTCAAAAATATTTTCTGTATAAAATAAAATACAAATGCAAATTTCAATTTTCCACCAATAATAATTCTGTAAATTAATCGTTATTTATAACAAAGTATATGAGAATTTGTATCTCACAGTTTAACTCTTATTAGGAAACAAGAGTTTCTAAATTTCCTAATGTTCCAGGTTTGATTTTAGTAATTATGTTTATAGTTAAAAATTAAGCAACTAATTTTCAGATTTATGGATACACACAGTATAAAGATTATCTAAAATAATATTCAAAAAATTATGGAATTGCTTTTAGCCCTCAAATTTTAATTAAACATAATTATAGTCTCAAATCTGCAAGAAACATTGGCCTCATAAAAGTACACATTATAGTCAGTGTAAAAATGGTAAAAAAGGATAAAAAATAGTTTCTCCTCTCTCGAGCATACACACTCTCTCAAGCATACATCCCCTCTCAAGCATACACACTGCTTTGGTATCTTATTTACAATCATTGTTTCTTATTCCACAACTTAAAGTTAATTATGTAAAGAATGACGAAATGGCTTTACCAATGAAGATTAATATAACATTAAAATAAGCAGAAAACTAACCACCTCAGAGGATTTTGATAGTATACCACAAAAATTATTTGTGTAGTTGAAAAATCTCCTTTTTGAATGTTGATTTCTTATATATGGAACATATCAGTTGTTATTTTATATAAAAAGTGAATAGCAGATGAACTACAGACATAAAATAATTAGATAATAAAATAGCAAGATCAGGCATAGATACTATGTTTATCACTATCTCTATAAATCCTTAAAACACAAACATGATTAAGAATGTTCAGGGATGATTAATAATGTTTAAAAGTGTTTAAGAATGACTGTTTCATAATTAAAACTATTTAAAAACAAATAAGGATTAAGGAGAGAACAGATTAATTGTAATCCAACTTAAAATGTCACTTGCATTAGAAAGAGGCTGAAAAATAACTTTAGACTCGTACAGTAATTAAATTTTAATATCTCTATTTAAAAACTCACTGTGAATAGTGTAAGGAGAAAATTTACAATGAAATACACTGCACAGGTGAAGGAAAACAAAGATATGGAGACAATTGAAATGTTGGCTCAGTTTTATAGGCCCACATTTCAGCACATTTAGTATTATATTGTTAATGTATTATTGATAAAATATTCATATATAATTTCATAATATTAAGAAAAGTTAACCCATTTGAAAAACGTTTTCACAGATTTTTGTCTTATATTGACAAATATAAGGTAAACTTTACATAAAATTTAACAGTGTAAGGCTAGTATAAGCTTTCTCTCTAAGATTCATTGTTTCCCTCAGGGCACAAAAATGTGATTGCAAATATGTTGAGTAGTCTCATAACTATTATAAAGTGAATCTTGAACATATTTATATTAGATTGTGTTACCACCAGATTATGTTAAATTAAGTATTGGTGGTATGCCCAGGACTATGTTGAAGCGTTAATACTGAGGGCATTGCCCTTTCCTAGAGAGACTGATAATTGGCAAGAAAGCCTATTTATACTTGGCAAAAGAGATAATAATAGAAAATAAGGTGCCAGTGTCAAGTTAATTTTCAAAATTGCTTTTATTCAAGTATTTATGCCTCCATAGTCTCTTGATATAGTTATATTACTTGACACCGTTAACAACCCAGTGGGCAAGTTATGCAGAAATTATTGTCCCCATCTTACATTTGAAGCAAGTTCCTTTATCTAGGTGAAGAATTACATAGTGACAGAAACCTTAGGTTCTCAACTTGTAGTCCAACAAATTATCCAATCCATTTCATTTGCTGTATAGTGGTATACATTTCAGGGATACACAATATGGATATCAAAAATCAGTAGTTATGTCATAAAATCAGTGATTGGTTTAATTATATAGAAACTCATTTAGAGATATATAAAAATATTTTTCATTAGCTATTTCAAAACTGGTCAGTTTTGAAGCTCTTGTGGATGAAGTTGAGTGAACAACTCATCCTGATATCCCTAGGGTCTTTCCTAGTTTTAGCACTAAAATTCCTGCATCCTGGGAATCTTCTTAGTCCTAGATAAATCAAGATGTATTTCTTGAGACAATAGAAATATCATTGTTTTGGAAGGAAATGTCCTACATGATGGATTCTTCCCTCCACCAGTTCTAGGAAAAACAGGACATCTGGTCACCTTAAGAGAAAAAGTAAGCCTTATTTTATTTTATTTTATTTTTTTGAGACGGAGTTTCACTCTTGTTGCCCAGGCTGGAGTACAGTGGTACAACCTTAGCTCACTGCAAACTCCGCCTCCCAGGTTCAAGGGATTCTCCTGCCTCAGCCTCCTGAGTATCTGGGATTAAAGGTGTGGGCCACCATGCCGGGCTAATTTTGTATTTTTAGTAGAGAAGGGATTTCTCCATGTTAGTCAGGCTGGTCTGGAACTCCCGACCTCAGGTGATCCTCCTGCCTTGGCCTCCCAAAGTGCTGGGATTACAGGCATAAGCCACTGTGCCCAACCTAAGCCCTGTTTTCTTAACTGTAAGGGCAAAGAGGAGAAGTGACATGAAGTCAGGACGTGAAGGAAAATATTAAAAAGATGATAGAAAATACATTATTAAAATTTATGTCTTGAAATAGGAGAAAAACCCTAAGGAAATTTTATAGGAAATGTTTTGTCTGGTTTAAAGAGCAGGAAAGGGACAAGAAGTTTTTGAGTGAGTCTAGAGAAAGGACAGGAAGAGAAAGCTTGACACAAGTTCAAATAAATTATCAAAACAAGAAGAAAGCTTTAAAAAGATATAAGTTCAGAAAATAACAGAAAGAAATATTTTTTTCTACTAGGCTCTCTTGCTGCAGTTGTTCAAATTTTATTCTAGCACATATGGAAGAAGGGTAAAGTCAGCAAATTAATTGCCTTTAGGATAAAGAAGACAGGTTTTTAGATAAGAATAAACGGATACATCTTTTGTTATTGTGATGGATTTATCTTCCTATATTTTTCCTAGATGTTTTTACCCAAGATTTTTACCTTTATTTACATTCATTCACTCTTATTCATTGAAAATACTTTTTATGAGAAGCTACAATATGTTACATACTGTTGTAAATTCTGAAGATATAGCAGTAAGCAAGACACAAAAAAAGTTGTGTGTTGGAAATTATATTTGTAGTAGGTGATTCAAAATACATAGCAATAGTTTCCTATTGATACTGTAAAAATGAACACCAATTATGTTAGAACAACAAAACTTTTATTAATTAATAGTTTTGGAGCTTATAATTCCAACATATGTCTCACTAAGTTCAAATAAAAACATTGGCTGTGCAGCATTATTTTTCAGAATCCCAGGGAAAAATCAATTGTCTTGCCATTTCCAGCTTCTAACAGGAAAGCTGTTCACATTCACTGGGTTATGCCCCCCTTTCATCTTCAAACCCAGCAACGTTCAGTTTAATCTTTTACACATTGCATCACTCTGACATCTTAACAATTTTGCCGCCTTCTTTCGCTTTTAAAAGACCCTTGTGATTGTATTGGGCCCACCCACAAAATTCAGGGTGCACTCTTTATTTTAATGTGAGTTGACAGCCTTAGGTCCATCCGCAACCTTAATTCTGCCTCATCATGCAACATAACACATTCTCACATTCCAGGGAATAACACATGGACGTCTTTGGAGCATTATGACTCTTCCTATCACACAGCTAATAAGTATAGCATAGTAATTGTTAGACGGGAGTTAGTGTTTTGGCAAAATTTAAAAACAAGAAAGGAAGATAAAAGGTCATAGCGTGGCGAGAAGACATTATTTCAAAACAGGAAGACTTGAGAAGTTCTAAATGTAATATCTTTGTGAAAATATGAAAGAGAGAAAGGAAAGAGGGGCATGTATATTCTCATTAAAAGTGAAACAAGCAGTAGTAACAGGAAATGGAAAGGCTCTGATGCAGCTAGATGCCAGACATGTTCAAGCACAGTAAGGAGGCCAATAAGGTAGAATTAAGTGAAAATACAGGAAGGTAATAGATATTGCAGGCAATGTGGTAATGGAGTATGAGAAGTGCAGATCATTCACTACATTGTAGAATTTGGGCTTCTGATTTAAAGAATATGGGAAGTCACTGGGTAATTTTAACATAATGTAATTTCTAAATTCTGTTTAAGAGATATATTACAGAATAGATTATAGGAGAAGTTTGGGAGCAATGAGGTTAGTTTGAAGTTGCTTACTTAATCAGGTTGCAGATGATACTAACTTGGATCTGAGTAGTGTGACAGAGATGGTGGGAAGATTCAGATTCTGTTTTCATTTTGAAGGTCAAGCCAACAGATTTTGCCAACAAAGTAGATAATATAGAATAAAATAAGAAAAGTCTGTTTAAGTTTTTTTGGCTCAAATAATAGAGAAGATATACTTGGAATTTTCTACTTTAGGATGTCAAGTAAAATAACAAACACAGAGGAACTGTCTAAAAGAAAGTGATATTTATTTAGGAATAGGACATTGCAATGGGAATTTGTGTGCCACAGTAAACTATGTGCATATTGAGGGAAGTAAATGATGACAAAGTGTTTTTAAACGTAAAATGAAAAGGCCGGGCGCGGTGGCTCAAGCCTGTAATCCCAGCACTTTGGGAGGCGGAGACGGGCGGATCACGAGGTCAGAAGATCGAGACCATCCTGGCTAACACGATGAAACCCCGTCTCTACTAAAAAATACAAAAAACTAGCTGGGCGAAGTGGCGGGCACCTGTAGTCCCAGCTACTCGGGAGGCTGAGGCAGGAGAATGGCGTGAACCCGGGAGGCGGAGCTTGCAGTAAGCTGAGATCCGGCCACTGCACTCCAGCCTGGGCGACAGAGCAAGACTCCGTCACAAAAAAAAACAACAACAACAAAAAAAAAAAAAAAAACATAAAATGAAGATAATTAATAATTGTTTAGAGATAATTTAGCTGGACAGGTAGTTGCCTGGTACATGTCTTTGCAGAAGTAATTTTTGGGTAAGAATATGATGAAATTTGTGCAAGGTTGCAGTATCTGCAGAGTCCTGTGATACTTTTTGCTATCACACATGTATGCATGAGAATCCTATACTTATAACCTTCCCTGACTCTGTCAGTTTTTTGTTTTTCTAACACAAGTCAACACAAGTGACTCCATGTTAATTCTGACTACTTTCACATTTCCAGACACTTTTGATCAAGATCTTTCTCTGAAAGCATAACTGATTCATAATTCTATAATTAGGTTTTGAGGACTCCTGGTGCCAGGATGGACCTATCCCAAGTTGCTTACCTGGTCCTGTTAGAGAGAGTGAATGCCAACTAGGAGTCAGTGTTAAAACCATTTTAGCCACGTTTGAAAACAAGCAAGGTGTGAAGTGAACGGCTGTCAGGAAAAGTCTGATTAGAGTTTATTAATTAGTTTTATTTTTATGTGTTACAGCCTTTTGTTATCTCAATGTGCTGAACCAATATTATTTTGTCAGGAGTTACACTTCTGCAAAAAGTTAACAAGTAACAGATGCAAAGTTTAAAAACAGAAAATATGAAGTAAAACTGTAAGTAATATGACAATTCCAATTTACACAATAGTTTTGAGTCATAAACCAAGACTTAAAGGCAGTCAATTTAAAAAAAAAAAAAAAGATATGCATTAAGAGGGATAAGACTTTCAGTATAATATGGAGACTTGTGCTGACATCTTAGTAATAGCTGTTTTCAGCATGGAAATATCAGCCCCTAATCCAGGGTTGAAGTTTTATTGTCCCTGGTTAAGGCATTGAGCAGTTTGGTGAGCTTTTTGTGTTTCCCACACATCAAACATGAGACTTCTTCCTTAAAATTTACCTTGTTTCAATTTATAGGTCTTCAGGAACAAATAACTTTCCATTTTTAGTAATTTTATGAAAGAAAGTTGGGTTGCAGGAATCTAGAATAATTCACAATGTATTCTAGTCTATACGTAAATAACAAGAACTCAAAAAGAATGCTCAGAGCTACATTGTACATACAATCATGTATAGTATAGTTTCTCTTTTGAAAACTTACTCTACATTCATCAAATAGAAATCTCACATTTGAAAACATCTGGATGCTAGAAAGCCAAACCGAGGCAGACTTTAGATTTTATTTACAGCCTTGAGGTTCCTGGGCCTATTGGAAAGTGACAACTTTTACTCACTGTAAGGCTGAGAGTCCTTGAAACCAGACATTGTATGCATATTCTCAAATGTTATATTTCAGCCAAAGCTTTGGTACTATAATCAATGTTTCCAATGTTTGGTACCATAATCAATGTTACAATTGGAAACATTGATTATCCAATTAAAAAGAGAGAGGTATACTGCTATAGAGAGTTAATTTTAGTGAACTTATACAAATAACCATATTGCCATATAAAACAAGAATACTGACAAATAATTTCTGCATTTTATAGAAATCAAGCAGAAAGAAAAAAATTTTTTGACTTTTGTTTACAAAAGTAAACCAAATTGCATAAAGTATAGATAGCTATTAAAGAACATTTTCTTAAATCTAGGAAACAGAAGATTTAAGAACTAACAGTGCTTTAACTAAAACTCATAAAAATATTATCATCATCAGTTAATCTCTTGTAAATGTTTTTCTACTTTAACTTGATTAGCAGTTTTATGAACACTGTTTTTTCATTAGAATTTTGAAAAAACTTGTTTAATCTTAAAGTTATGAGAAATCTGCACTCAAGAGTGCTTGTTAGCATCATTTCAATGAATCTGATTGTAAACACCTTCAGAGAAGACCTCAATGTAATAAGTACAAATGACAAAAACTTAGAATAATTATTGTAAAAAATATGATGAAAGATTATTATCAGTAACCGACAAGGAAACTTAGTTATTCTTGTGGCTACAACAGTATTCAGAGTTATGACTGATGACTTATACATCTAAGAGTTTCATATAATTTTGAAATATTTAAATCAATTAAAAAACCATAAATGCATTAAAAGAAGATTTAATATCACTCGTGATTTGACAATGTTAACCATATGACTTACCAAAGAAGCCAAATTCTTTACTATCGCTACAAAATAGTGTCTAACTAAAAAATACCAAAGTTAGTTATAGATCAGAAAGTTTTAATTAGAATTTTGATCCTAAGGAAGACTGTCAGAATGTCAAAATATTTGAAAAACTTGAACAAAACAGGATCACAGGTCATTGTGAAATAACAGTCATTTATTTAACAAAAGTCATTGTGAAGCAATAGTCCTACGTGAAATAAATCATTCATTTAACAAAAGTGATAATCAAAAGTCTCCAGCAGTCTTTCAAAAGAAAATTACACAAATGTAAAAAAAAAAAAAAAATTGTATTTTCAAAGCTCAGTTTTCCTAAACAATAAAAAATGAATAAATACAACATAGAAAATTATCTTGATAAAATGTAAAATCTGTGTTTTTTTGTGTGTTGTTGTTGTTGTTGTTGTTGTTTGAGACGGAGTCTTGCTCAGTCGCCTAGGCTGGAGTGCAGTGGCGAGATTTCGGCTCACTGCAAGCTCCGCCTCCTGGGTTCATGCCATTCTCCTGCCTCAGCCTCCCGAGTAGCTGGGACTACAGGCGCCCGCCACCTCGCTAATTTTTTGCATTTTTAGTAGAGAAGGGGTTTCACCGTGTTAGCCAGGATGGTCTCGATCTCCTGACCTCGTGATCCACCTGCCTCGGCCTCCCAAAGTGCTGGGATTACAAGCGTGAGCCACCGCGCCCAGCCAAAATCTATGTTTTTTACATCAGTTATCAAAGGTAAAGAAAAACCTCCTGCAGTGCGATTGCTCTCCTTTGTAGAAAGCTCATTTAGATTACTTTGAGGGTAAGCCTAGTGAAAGGTACTTGAATTTGCCTAGACACAGGAAGAATGTGTCCAAGGTTGTAAGTATATATCACAACTTAAAGAAACATATATAAGAAAACCAATTCCTTGAGCAGGGGAATATATGGCTCTGAAAAAAAGTAAAACCACGTGACATCTCCTGGTTACATAGAAGAATTCAGACATATCCAGAAAAGCCAAGCATATAGAATCAAGTTATACTGTAGGAAAACATTGCTTTTCTCTTCCTTTAAAATAACCATTTTAGTGGTAGGTCATGACATTCTAGTTAGAACCAGGGGGAGAAATATTACATAAGCAGACGAAAAAGTTCAAAGTGAGTTGTTATCACAGACATTCTCAAGGAGAAAAATACCTGAAGGAAATGATGCATGACTTTCAAATCGTATACCACAAAATACTGCCAAAGTAGAACTTCTTTTATTTTATTGTAGGTTCAGGCATACATGTGTAGGTTTGTTATAAAGGTAAGTTTGTGTCACGGGGGGTTTGTTTTACAGATTATTTCATTACCCGGTACTCAATAATTATTTTTTCTGTTCTTCTCCCTCCTTCACCCTTCACCCTCAGGTATGCCCCAGTGTATGTTGTTTCCCTCTATATGTCCATACACTCTCATCGTTTAGTTCCTGCTTATGCTTGAGAACAGGCAGTATTTGATTTTCTATTCTTGTATTTGTTTGCAAAGGATAATGGCCTCCAGCTCCATCCATGTTCCTACAATGATATTGTTCTTTATTGTTGCATAGTATTCCATAGTGTGTATGTAGCATATTTTCTTTGTTCAGCCTACCACTAGTGGCAATTATATTGCTTTCATGTCTTTGCTATTGTGAATAGCATTGAAGTGAACATATGCATGTATGTGTCTTTATGATAGAATGGTTTATATTCCAAAGCTGAACTTCTGAAATATGAATTTAAGAAACTATAAGAGGAAAAGTCTACCTCAAAACATTGAATTACTATTTTGGATGAAAAGACAGCATTTCTAAACTGAAACTAGAAAAATTAAGTTGATCTCAGGAAGAAATGTGGCAAAAAATAAAAACTGTCTGCAGGTTAGATGATGGCAGCCAAAAAAATTTTCAGAATTAAAAATTAAAACGTCTAGTAATATGTACTAAGAGCAAATCAATACTTTAAGAAAAACTTGTTGTTCTAATGTATGGGGACCATATTTTTAGTTTTATATGCATATTTTAAACATCAAAGCTCAAATATTTAGAAAGAATTAGAAACGATTTGTTCCTATTATAACCAACTAGATCATACACAAATTCTTTTAATAAATTCATCTTTCACCAACCTTTTTACAACTTACTGAGATTTCTGACAGCATGCTTATACTTTCTTCTATGTCCTATACCTCCCCATACTTAAATAACCAGTCATTTTACTTTAGGAAAAAAATGTACCACACAAGGATTTTTCCTCATACAAAATTATACTCTTTCTTATTAATTTGTTGTCAAAAACACATTTTTATACCCATGACTTGCTTAACATCTGTCTCTCCTTCTTACTAGTGCCTTTCTTTCTCTTAGGTTCCTATTTCTTTCCTAATTTTATATTTGGGAACAGCATTTAATAATATTTGAATTTAGTCAAAATTATTATTTTTCCTCAATCAAGAATAAGTTTTTATTTATTCCTCTTTCTTAAATTTTGTCATCAAAAACTCTTGTTTAATACACTTTGTATATGGGATTATATATACTGAACTCTTAGTAACTATAATTTCCAGTGGAAACCTAGGAAGCAAGTAATTTTGAACCATCATTTATTAGTATTTTATAGATGAGAACCATTTTATAACTTTTAAAATAATATTTCTTCATAACACAGTTTTATGTGTATTAATAGACTCAAATAAATATAGTCTTTCTCCAAAATTTAAAAAGCTAAGCACAAACATATGTTTGTTTAACAAATTGTTTTAGTATTATGTTTAACAAATTGTTTCAGTATTTTTATCTTATTTGAAAATGGCCCAAACATTTAATGAGTATCTATTATTTAATTTAATATAGCTTTAAGACTTCACATTACATAGAAAGTTAATTTGTAAACATTTATCTCATTTATATTTAGCTAATTTAAATTTTAACAATTATGCTTAGACTATAAAACTGAGATATTGGACAAAACTCATCATTTCATTACGTTTTTGTTAACTATTTTTATAATCTATGGAATATAAGTTGTTCAACTAAATAGGAATCTTAAATATGTACATATTCTTCCAACAACTCCAGTGATCCACCTGTTTTCATTAAATCAACAATATTAGATTACTAAAGAATTGCATAAATAAAGATCATTCTGGTTTAGCCTGGGTTTGTAGTTTTATAAACTTTGTGTCAAATCCTGACACTTTTAAACATTTAATGAGAAAAACATAAAACTGTCTAAATGGACATGCCAGTAGTCCCAGCTACACAGTAGGCTGAGATGGTAAGATTGCTTGAGCCCAGGAGTTCAAGGCTAGCCTGGGCAATATAGCAATACCTTATTTCTTAAAATACAAAACAAAACAAAAAAACTGTCTGACCAATAAGTAAACCTATGCAAAAATGCATGATGACAATTTTGAAGACATTTCTATTTTTATGTTACCGACTACGTTACAACTATTTTATTTATCAAAGATTTACTTAATTCATGTAAACTAAAAGAAATTTGAGTTAATCACTATATATTTTATATGAACATTCATTTATTTAATCCAAGCTGAATAAACCATGTTTAGGGATTTCTGAATGTCTATGGTAGAGCTTACTACATAGACACAATACACAATAAAATATGCACATAGATTTAAATGCACCTGTATTAGACTGTTCTTGCATTGCTATAAAAAAGACCTGAGACTGGGTAATTTATAAAGAAAAGAGGTTTAATTGACTCACAATTCTTCAAGTTGCACAGAAAGCTTGGTGACATCTGCCTGGCTTCTGGGGAGGCCTCAGGAAACTTACAATCATGGCGGCAGGCCCCAAGGAAACCAGCATTTCACATCGCTGAAGGAGGAGGAAGAGAGAGAGAAGTGGGAAGTGCTACACACTTTTAAACAATCAGATCTCATGAGAACTCACTCACTATTGCCAGGACAGTAACAAGAGAAGGGGTAAGTTCTACACACTTTTAAACAATCAGATCTTATGAGAACTCACTCACTATTGCAAGGACAGTAATAAGGGAAATGATATTAAACCGTTCATGAGAAACTGTCCTCATGATCCAATTGCCTCCCACCAGGCCTCACCTCCCAGTTTGTGAATTACAATTCAACGTGAGATTTGGTGGAGACACAGATCCAAACCACATCAAGACCTAAACATATATATACATACACGAAGATCTTGTAGCTTCCAATTTAGAATTTTAGTCACGGCACAGTAATACAACTCTTTTGTTTATAAAATACATGTGAATCCAAATTATATTTCTGATACAATGAGGCCTGTTCACAGGGCTATTTGCACTACTAGGTAATCTAATGAAGACTCTGAACCAAAATTTTGGGTATAGCAGTTTGAGTAAACCATAGCAGTTTGGTTTTAAAATAACATTTTTCAGTTTCAAATGAGTTTATGGTTAAGCTTTCAATGTTTACATTTTAACTAGGACTGGCTGATTTGTACATTTTTAAAAAATAAAATCTCCAAATGATCTTGAATTTGTAGTAACAAAATTATCTTTTGTTTGTTGGTCTAATTTGCTTGACTAGTCAATGCAGGTGGGCAAGCACTTTAGCAGGATTTTTTTTCATATTTTTCTTTCTGTCTCCTTCATGGCAGAAAAAGGAATTTTATACTGGACAGCGATATCTTACGTCAGTGCTCTGAGTTCAAAATTTTGACCTGTGTCATCTAAGGGTCTAAATTCTATAAACATGTATCATTTATCTAGTTCTTTCCTTTTAGACTATCAATCATTCAATTAACTCTTCCATCATCTAAACAATTGTTAGTTAGAAAAACGTAAATTTACATTTCCAACAGTTATCTAGGTTGTTGGTTACCATGTAGCTGTTATAATTTGTAAAGTCATATTTGAAAGTTCTTTAAAATTTTTTAAAGTAATCTTGGCTAGAATGCCATTGGTAGTGAGTTTTATCTCCACACCAGCAGAAAACTCTGAAGCATATTCAAAGTGTGCAGCAGAAAAACTAGAGCAATACAAAATATGTATACTCTACATGCTAACTTTACAGTTGCAAGTTATTTTAGATAGTTTAAACAACAACCAAATGAAGTCTAAGTTTGTGTTGATGTAATTTTCCCAGCAGTTAAAAAAATGTACACAAACATTGGTCATAATATAGTCAACTGTATTCTCAGAAAACTTTGACATGCTTTAAAGTTTGAGAATCCTATTTGATTTCTTATTAATTACTCAAGAGCAAAGGCCTATACATCCTGACAGAGAATATCAAGAGTTTGAACCAGTTTTTGAAATGGTGATGACTGCCTTAGTGGCTTTTAATGAGTCATCCTGCACCCATTATTTTGGATGTTTATTTTTCCTCTCAGAAGATTTTCAAAAACAAGTCAGGCATAAGAGCTAAACCATTTACAGACGAGCATAACTAAAACAAAATAAAACCAAAATAAGATTGTTCACAAAATATTAACCCAGGCATGCAGATACAACAAAATATGAAATTAGATGTGAAGAAAGAACGAAAAGGAAATTCCCTGGAAAAGCTAAGCCTCAGAGACAAGTGTAAATCCTACAGAAGCCAAATTACTCAAATCAGAAAAATACTTAATTAAAAAAAAGGGTTTTTGTCCAAAAAGGACAAAAACTCTCTTATCATTTCAGGAGGGAAGTAAGGCCCTTTATGAAAGGCGGCCCCATAACTAAACAAATCCCAAATAAAATTAAAAAGCCTCTACCAAAGAAAGGAAGGTTCAGGTGAATGCTGAACACCAGTTTCAAGAATTACTGATTTTTTCCAATAATGAACCTTTTTTTGATTCCACTACTGGACATCATTTAGGTCATTCTAAATAACAGAGAGAGTCTCTCTGAAAGAAAATAATTTTTATTTGGAAATAAAGCATGGCAAATAGAATATGTCTGCCACAGTAAACCAGGTGTGTGTTCTAGGAGGTAAAGGAAGACAAAGGGAATGCATAAGAAAGATTACATAATTGTTTTGAGATAATTATTATATTTTGGTACAAGAGCCATCCCAGGTCAAGGCTGGGCAGGCAGTTGCTGGGCGGATGTCCTTGTAGAAGCATTTTTAAAATTTTTGCAGTGTAAAAAGTTATTTTTTGCAGTCTTTCCTTACAGTTTTTGTTATCAGGCATGCATGCATAAGAATTCTATCTTCATAGCCTTCCGTAGCTGTATTTATCAGGGTGTGGATTTTTTCAGCACTAGTTATTCCATTTTGATTCTGAAATTTTTCACAGCGGATATAAATGAAAAGAAAAGTTTGGGTGTTAAAGATCAGGAATTTAATTGGGAACACAGTTTTATTGAAATGAGTAATAGACTTTCAAGTAGAAATACATGGTAAGTAGTTGAATATATCTGTCTAGAATACAAAGAAACGATTATAGTGACACATACAAATTGAGGGATTATTTGCATACAGATAATATTTAAAACCATGAAACTGAATTACGTATATATCACATATGAAATATATTTAACCAGTATTAAACTTTATTTCACCATATTCAGAGGTATAAAATATGCATTATTGTGACTGTATACTAATATACTATATACTAATAGTGACTAATTCATCAGTTAGAGATCGTGTAGAAGATGATCTTGGTGTTTTCTCCATCATTGTGTGTGTAGAAAGAGAAGAAAGAGGATATGACAGCTGCCATCTGGGGTATTTCAATGTTTTGTGGTTACACAGAAGAGAAGAAATAACACAGGAAATCGAGAGGTAGTAAGAGTAAAATAGGATGACAATTTCAAGAATATGGGTCTTGAAAGTCACAAGAGAGAAGGACAATCCTGTTAAACTGGTGTTTTCCTGAGAGGCCAAAGGAAATGAAGACTAAGAGAGCTAACCATTGTGTTTAGAAAATGTGCAGATCATTAGTGACCTAAAACAAATTCCTGGAAGGGTGACAGCAAAATACTGACTGGACAAGTTGTAAGAGAAAATGGTTAGCAGCGGAATTGAGAATACAGGTAAACAACTCTTCCAAAATAAATATTGAAATAGAAATATTGTGGTATCTGGCAGGGTATAAAACAGCAAAATAGTTTTTTTAGATTAGATTATAGCATATTTTATATTAATTAACATTATTAATACAATTTGATAATACAAAAGGAAAATGGTGGAATAGCTGACGTCATGCCTCAAACAGTCAGGAGAGAGAATTACGTATTGGAGAGTTTACCCTTAGGCAATTCAACCACACTATCCAGTGAGAAAGACATAAAATCAGTAAAAAGAGACGTGATAAGTGATCTATACAGGGGTCCACAACCACCAGGCTGCAGACCGGTAATCAGTCCAAGACCTGTTAGGAAACAGACCACACAGCAGGTGGTGAGCAGCGGGCCAGTGAGCATTACCTTCTGTGCTCCCCCTTCTATCAGACCAGCCTGGCGTCAGCTTCTCATGGGATGGTGAATACTACTGTGAAATGTGCATGCCAAAGATCTAGGTTGCCTATTCCTTATGAAAATCTAATTAATGTCTGATTATCTAAGGTGGAACAGTTTCATCCTAAAACCATCCCCTACCACTCCCCCGTCCTTGGAAAAATTGTCTTCCATTAACCCTGGTGCCAAAATGTTTGGGGATTGCTGATCTTTAAGTCTCTTATTGCTTCAGTTATCTAAGTGAAGTAGGAAGCACAACCATATGCTGAGAAAGAGATCAAGTGTTGTTGATAATAGTTTGAACAGAAATAGAGCATTTTGGATTAATAAACAATTACTAAAAACCTTTCCTTCAATAGTTTTAAGAGCCACTTTGACAGGGTGTCAAGAAATACTCATTTATGGAATATGGACAAGAATTGAATTTATATACAATTTTATGTATAAAATTTTGTGCTATGAACACAGATGATATATATCAGCAATTTAGTGGCATGGGGCATTATATGTCCATGTTATAGTACATTGTATAGACAGGTACTGGGGTGTGAATAAATTTTACGGTATGTTATAGAGACTTGAAATTCCTACAGATGGTATAAGGTTTAAGGCAGGAAAGTAGTGTGATGAAAGCATCAAAGAAAATCTTATAGACTAAAAGTAAAGATGTTTTAAAATAATATAGTATGTTGTTCTTTTAGTCTCTGTGGATTGTAGATGAAAATACAGAATTGTTTTTGCAACTAAATTTGAGCCCTCCTTCCAACAAGAATCAGGTTAGAGTGGTAGTTCACCCTTGTTGGTATAGTAGTGTTTTCCTTTGATTACAGTTTAGATCTTATTTGAGATTTTATGTGGTGGTAATTAAATTCTATTTTAAATGTTGATCATTTTGAAAATGTAACTCAAAGAAAAATTATAATTAAAATCAGCATAAACCAAGTTGATATATTTTAGACCTTTATTTTAAATCTCATAATATTAGTAGCTCTGAGTTGATTTTTTTTAAATTTTTTATTATTATTTTATTTTTATTTATTTTTTTGAGACACCGTTTCACTCTGCCATCCAGGTTGGAGTGCAGTGGCATGATTTTGGCTCAATGCAATCTCTGACTCCTGGGTTCAAGCAACTTTCATTCCTCAGCCTCCAGGTTACAGGTTTACATGGGTTTCACCATGTTGGCCAGGCTAATCTCGAACTCTAGACCTCAAGTGATCTGTGTGCTTCAGCCTCCCAAAGTGCTGAGATTACAGGCATGAGCCACCATGCCTGGGTGAAAAATTATTTTATGTCCTTGTAAAAATTATTTTACACATTTGTGTAAATTTTGTTCTATTACTTACATAGAATATATTTTTGAAAAAAATTCATTTTAAAATATAGGATTCTTTAGAGAACATTTAAAATACAGGATTCTTTTTTTTTTTTTTTTTTTTTTTTGAGACGGAGTCTCGCTCTGTAGCCCGGGCTGGAGTGCAGTGGCCGGATCTCAGCTCACTGCAAGCTCCGCCTCCCAGGTTTACGCCATTCTCCTGCCTCAGCCTTCCGAGTAGCTGGGACTACAGGCGCCCGCCACCTCGCCCGGCTAGTTTTTTGTATTTTTTTAGTAGAGACGGGGTTTCACGGTGTTCGCCAGGATGGTCTCGATCTCCTGACCTCGTGATCCGCCCGTCTCGGCCTCCCAAAGTGCTGGGATTACAGGCTTGAGCCACCGCACCCGGCCAATACAGGATTCTTTTTTTTTTTTTTTTTTTTTTTTTTTTTTTTTTTTTTTTTTTTTTGAGACGGAGTCTCACGCTGTTGCAGTGGCGCGATCTCGGCTCACTGCAAGCTCCGCCTCCCGGGTTCCCGCCATTCTCCTGCCTCAGCCTCCTGAGTAGCTGGGACTACAGGCGCCCGCCACCGCGCCCGGCTAATTTTTTGTATTTTTAGTAGAGACGGGGTTTCACTGTGGTCTCGATCTCCTGACCTTGTGATCCGCTCGCCTCGGCCTCCCAAAGTGCTGAGATTACAGGCTTGAGCCACCGCGCCCGGCCCAATACAGGATTCTTTAGAGAATTCTTTTAAGAATTTCATCTTCTATAAAGAATAAGATAATATGCATTTAAAAGAGATAGACATATATATTCTAGCCTAATTCCTTTAGATTGGGGTTGACAAATTTTTTTTTTCTGTAATGGGCCAGTTATTAAATATTTTTCATCTTGTGAGCCAAATAATCTCAGTCACAACTACTCAGTTTTGCCATGGTTGTACAAAAGCAGCCGCAGACTCAAAAGAATAAGCATAGCTGTGCTGTAATGAAGATTTATTTAAAAAAAAAAAAAACAACAACAACAACAACAAAAAACAACAACTCTTGGCCAGCCAGATTTAGCCCACAGACAGTGTTTGTTTACCCTTGATGTAGATTATTATATTTAGTATTATACATTAAGCCTGGAGAACATTTAAAAGAGAAACAATCAATATCTAGTGCACATTTTTTAATTGGAAATTTCACATTAAAAATAGCAAGGGAGCCAGGCATGGTAGCTAACAACTGTAAACCCAGCACTTTGTGAGGTGAGAGGATTGCTTGAGCTCAGAAGGTTGAGACCAGCCTGGGCAACATAGCCAGACCTCATCTCTACTAAAAGTCAAAAAAAAATTAGCCAGGCAGGGTGGCACATGTCTGTAGTCCTAGTTATTAAAAATTAGAAAATTAAAAATTAAAAAAAAAAGCAAGAGAATATCTGCCTATGGTGATTAATGAATGTGGGATTGTTTCTGACGTAAGTCCGGAGGTAGGTGGCTGCCAGCCTTGGTTTAGCTGTAAAAGGCTCAAGTATAATAGAGCTACGGTTTTTTTAAATGTTGTTATGATCTTTTCTTCATGGTCACTGGATAGTTTCTTTCTTCAAGCTATCATATCTAACTTACAGGAAGAAAGGAAAAAGAAAAATATAACTATTTTCTAAAACTCCCTCCATATGTGTCATATGCCTCGATGAACACATATTTGCTACACAGCTACAGTTGACTGAAAAATGCCTAAGAGGAAGGGAATAGGAAATTTGAATTTTGTTACTCACTTGATACTATATATCACAACAAACAATATTTCAAGTCAATACAGTTTCAGGAGGGGTAGTATCATTGGAGGAATAGGGAGGAATATTACTTGTTTTTATGAAAATGGCAACACTTTGGGTATTTTAAATTTTTTTATTGAATTAGTTTGATATAAAGGAAAAACATCTCAAAGAAAATGAGATGGAATACTGGACACATGAAAATGTAGAGCTCTGGGAGGATAAAAGATACAATAGCAAAGCTGAGAATTGCAAGAATTAAGTTATGATAAAACCATATTACAAGATAAAATATGTAGAAATGTAGAAGAATATAGAAGAAAATTTTCCAACACTTAGGGAATATTTTACACATAGGGGTTTACCCAAACAAGAAATGCTCACTTAGTAAGAAGATATGCTTGTTTTGTTTTCAATTTGTAGTTGTAAAAGTCTCTGACAACAAATTTTATTTAATGTGTCTAAAGATGTATTAACTAAAAAAGTACAGTAAGATATTTGAACTATGTAGGTATGTTGGAGAATTCAAAGATTTCAAATTTACTGGTTGAATTTTGAAGATTACTGTACCAGTATAAATGAAAACCCATAGCCAGAATAGGTGCAGAAAAAATGATAAGCATCATAATAAAATGGGGGAAGATTTGATTAATTATTTCATTCTTCCTTTTAATAGGCTAAGAAGGCTCTATTTTCTATACTTTTCTTAAGTCATTTATTATTAAAGCTATACATACATATATTAATTTATACTCACATTCAAAATTGAATTTTGTATTTGTAGGGTTTAAAAATCCTGTTGATCAAATGATCAACACTCAGTACAAAAGATATTAGAATGTTCTTTACAGTAAATGTAATTTATGAAAAAAAAATGACTTTTGTTTTTCTTTCTCAATGACCTGTGTCAGCTACCAGAAACACATATTTAAGAAGATCTCAATACAATCTAGTCAATAACTTACTATGATTTTACTTTTAAATGCCTTCTCAGTTTTACTAAAGTTCTAAAGTGGCTAACTTGTCTTCCAAACTGAGGCCAGATTTTGGAGAATATCTTTCTGAATATTGTCCTACATAGCAGTATTCTACACATATTTGTAAATGTGTCAATCACCATGATATTGAACTTCTCTTTATACTTTGTTTCCATGTACATTGTATTATGTTTTTCACCGAGAAACATCTAGAAATATCAAAATACTTAAAATGTCATTAATTTGTTTTTTATGCAAAATTCTGAAGTGTTGATAATAATTCTTGGTATCAAAGCTAAACTATCTCAGCTTAGTATTTGTGGTCATGCACAATAAATTAAAACTGTTGTACTAATTTTGTCCCTCCAAATCGCCAACATGTACCCTCTTTAAAGGAAGAATTCATAATCCATATTCACTTTAAAATAAGTGTTACTCAAACTTTTTCCCCAACTTTAATAATTTGTCTTACACCTTGTTTGAATTTCAATACCTATTCATCTCGTAACTGAAAAGCTCCATGTCCAAATAAGAACTTCTAATTTTCTTTTCTCTCTAAGCCTAAAATGACTGGACATCTGTGAAATATGTTTTGGCATGTCAGGGTATCCTACCTGAATTAATATCTATTTTTTTTTTATGTTTCCAATTGTTTATCAAATAGTTCCCAGAGGCAAATCATGCATTTGCTTTGTGTCCTATTCTATCAGTTTTTACAGAAAAATAATTGTGTTTAGCATGGTGGCACACGCTTCCAGTCTCAGCTACTCAGGAGCCTAAGCATGAGTGTAGAAGTTTGAGACTGCAGTGAGCTATAAACATGTCGCTGCACTGCAGCCTGGCCAACACAGCAAGACCCTGCCTCTGAAACAAACCAAAAAAAAAAAAAAAGTAAAATGTTAAATGAATAATTTATAGTAAAAATTATATGAAAAATTATAATTTTGTCTAAATTCAATAATGAAAGTAATGTACTGACTTACAAAATTTCTGTTTGTCCTACTCTATGTGTTAACTTATACATAAATATCATTAGAAAGTGATTTTTCAGTTTCTTTTTTTTCCTAGTCATCTTTTTAAAATTCTCTGTTACTTCAGATTAGAGATCCATGTTAAGTGGACAAACTATGTTCTATACACTATTTGTATCACAGGCAATAGTAAAGAATACTACAGATGTGAGTTCCTCATGAATATTTTATAATGTCTCTTCAATAACTCTCTTCCATCTTACATTCCCTGAGGGACCCGAATCAGGTTCCCAATCAAGTAGTTCCTACCAGAGAAAGAAGAACTCATGCTGATTTTGATAACTGCTAGATCAGAAAGTGAACATTCCTTGCTCACTGCTGGAGACATTGTCTGTGACCAAAGGTTTTCCCGTTTTCTATTCATGAACCTGTAGAACTCTCATTAACACTGTGGAACTTATGCATGCATTTCACCAAGAGTACGTATCCCTTAGTGTTGAAAGACGAACATTCCTAAAATAAACTCATTTTACATATAAATTGCAACATGCACGAGGTCTCACTCCTGAGCCGTGCACAAATAAGGAAGAGGAAGACTCTCATGTGGATAATGAGTATATGCAAAATTCTTCAGTGAATAATCACAGACACTGGCTAAGGCAAGACGCGACTGTGCATGCGTAATAACAGTCACAAAAGCTGTGCTGCTTGGATCATGTCATGGTTTGTTGCTGTAAAAGAAACTAATCTTGGGATGAAAAGTTATTATAGCACTGGCTTGACAAACTATAAAATAAACTTAATGTAGCTACATCTGATATGAATTTAAGCATGTGGTATAATCACTGAGTTTGAAAAAGATGACTCAGAGAGGATATGAAATACCTGTAGTGACAATTATTTAAAATGCCCCAGGAAAACAGCTATTTAAAAATTTTGGTATGGCTTAATGTTATATACAATCAGTACATTATTCACATTTAATGATAGATAGGAACTGAAAGTTATTCCTCTGCTGAGTAAGACCACACTCCAGTTTTGGATTGGCCAAAACCGGGGCTGGGGAACCAAGATCTGACTTAAACAAATAGAAAAGGGGAAGAAAGCTGACCCTTGGACCCCTATCCTGGCTCTTCCTCTCCTCTTTTTTTTTTTCCTTTCTCACCTTGTTCTCTCTTTCTGTCTCTGAACTCCTGCTTATCCATGTTCTTATCTCCCCCTTTATATTTGACTTCTCTCCGCTCACCTTCATATTTTTTCTTCTCAGCAGTGTCATTCCTTTTTCCTACAACCTCACCCACAATAATAAGTTTTTTTTTTCATAGGGATTAAAAATAGGAGGATGAAAAAGCTGTATGCTTTTTTCTCCCCATACCATTTTCAAGGATTACTGCTAGTTAAATTGTGATTAGAAAAAGGAACCCCAGAATTATGCATAATTGACCATTGAATATTATGTGATCCATTGGGCCAGAGAGAAAAACTTGGTAAAAAACATAATGATGTTGATACAGTATGGACTCAAGCAGAAATCAGGCCAAATATTAACTCTGATATTTTGCATATTAATTTATGATTTACAGTAAAAATAAATGATGGATATAGTCTTTAACATACTCTACAGTCTACAGCATAATCTAATATTCTTATTTTGTATCATTTATATTAATGTTGAATCACTTTTTTTTGATATATAATATTTGTATATACATATGTTATGCTTATGACATTTTGTTACCTGCATAGAATGTGTAATAATTAAGTCAGGGTATTTGGGGTGTATATTACCTTAAGTATTATTTCTATGTGTTATCCACATTACAAGTCCTCTATTCTAGCTATTTTGAAATATTAAATACATTCTTCTTAATTAGAGTCACTCTACATTACTATCAAACATAAGAACTTATTCTTTCTAACTATATGTTTGTACCTGTTAACCAACTTCTTTTTATCCTTCCCATCACACACACCCTTCCCCGCCTCTACTATCTATCATTCTGCTCTCTATCACCATGAGATCAAATTATTTAACTCTCATATATGAGAACATGCAATATTTGTCTTTCTGTGCCTAGCTTGTTTCATTTAACCTGATTACTTCTGATTCCATTCCCGTTGTGCAAACAACATGATGTTAGTCTTTCTATGGCTGAAAGATATTCCATTGTGTATATATACCACATTTTCTTTATCCATTTGTCCACTGATGGACACCAAGGTTTATTCCATGTGTTGGCTGTTGTGAATGATGTTATAATAAACACAGGAATGAAGAAATATTTTTAATATATTGATTTATTTTGCTATGGGTCAATGCCCAGATTTGGATTGCTGGATCTTATGGTAGTTCTGTTGTTAGGTTTTTGAGAAATCTCTATATTATTTTCCATAAAGGCTATACTAATTTACATTTCCAACAATCATGTATACACCAACATCTGTTATTTTGTCTTTTTGAAAAAAAATTTCTAACTGGGGTAAGTAATATCTTTTTGTAGTTTTGATTTAGATTTTCTTGATGATAGTGATGATGAGCACTTTTTCATATACTTGTTGACCACTTCTGTTTTCCTTTGAGAAATGTCTACTCTTGTCCTTTTGCCCACTTATTATTATTATTATTATTATTATTATTACTACTACTACTACGTTCAGGTGTTTGAGTTTCTTGTATATTGTGGATATTAGTTATTTGTCTGATGAATGGTTTGCAAATATTTTCTTCCATTCAACAGGTTTTCTCTTCACTTAATTTTTTCTTTGCTTTGCAGAAGTTTTAAGTTTAATATAGTCCCATTTGTCTGTTGTTATTTTTGTTGCTTGTGCTTTTGAGGTCTTACTCATGAAATGTTTGCCCAGACCAATGTCCTGGAGTGTTTTCCCTACGTTTTCTTCTAATAGTTTTATAGTTTCTGGTCTTATGCTTCAGTCTTTAATCCATCTTGAATTCATTGTTACATATGGTGAGAGATAGGTGTGCAATTTCATCCTTGTATATATGAATATCCAATATTCCCAGTACCATTTATTGAAGAGACTGTTCTTCCCTCAATTTATGTTCTGGTATATTTGTCGAAAAATCATTGAGCTGTAAATATATGGATGTATTCCCAGGATCTCTATTCTATTCCATTGTTTTATGTGACTTTTTTAATGTCAATAGTATGCTGTTTTGGTTGCTGTACAATTACAATATAATCTGAAGTCAAGGAATGTGATGACTCCAGTTTTGTTCTTTTTGTTCAGGATTGCTGTAGCTATTCAGGTTCATTTTTATTGTTGTTTTATACAAATTTTAAGATTGTTTATGCTTTTTCTGTGAAAAATAACATTGGTATTTTGATAGTGATTGCATTGAATCCGGAGGTTGCTTTGAGAGATATGTTCATTTTAATGATATTAACTTCTTCCAATCCATGTGTGTATAGGATGTCTATCTGTGTGTGTGTGTGTCCCCTTTCTTTTCTGTCATCGATGTTTTGTAGTTTTTCTTGTAGAGATTGTTCACCTCTTTTGTTATATTTAATCCCATTTTATTATTTTGTAGCTATTGCAAATGGGACTGCCATTTTTATTTCTTTATCAGCTAGTTCATAAATGCTACTGGCTAGGCACGGTTGCTCACGTCTATAATCTCAGCACTTTGGGAGGCCAAGGTAGGCAGATCACTTGAGCCCCGGAATCTAAGACCAGCCTAGGCAACATGGTGAAACCCCATCTCTACTAAAAGTAGAGAAAATTAGCCAGACCTGGTGGTGCATGCCTGTAGTCCCAGCTACTCAGGATACTGAGGTGGGAGGATCACTTGTACCTGGGAGGCAGAGGTTGCAGTGAGCCAAGATTGCACCACTGCACTCCAGCCTGGGTGATGGAGAAAGATCCTTCAAAAAAAAAGAAAAAAGAAAAAAAAGAAAGACAGAAGGAAAGAAGGAAGGAAGGAAGGAAGGAAGGAAAGGAAAGAAAGAAAGAAAGAAAGAAAGAAAGAAAGAAAGAAAGAAAGAAAGAAAGAAAGAAAGAAAGAAAGAAAGAAAGAGAGAGAGAGAGGAAGGAAGGAAAGAAGGAAGGAAGGAAGGAAGGAAGGAAGGAAGGAAGGAAGGAAGGAAGGAAGGAAGGAAGGAAGGAAGAAGGAAGGAAGGAAGGAGGAAGGAAGGAAGGAAGGAAAGAAAAGAAAGAAAAAGTAAAAGAAAAGTGAAAAGCACCACTGATTTTTGTGTGTTGATTTTGTGCCCTGAAAATTTACTGAATTTATTTATCAGATCTAACAATGTTTTAGTGAAGTCTCTAGGTTTTGCTAGCTGTATGATTATGTTGTCTGAAAAGAAGGGCAATTTTACTGCCTCTTTTTCAATTTGGATACCTGTTATTTCTTTCCTTTGCCTGATTTCTCTGGGTAGCACCTCCAGTACAACATTGAATAGAAGTGGTAAAAGTGTATATCTTTTTTTGTTCCAGTTCTTAGAGGAAAGAATTTTAGCTTTTTCCTCATTCAGTGTGATGTTAGCTGTGGATTTGTCATAGATGGCCTTTATTATATTGAGATACATTTCTTCTATGCCTAGTTTCTTGAGCATTTTCATCATGAGGTGTTAACTTTTATCAAATGCTTCTCCATCTCTGAGATGATTATATGGTTTTTCTTCTTCATTTTCTTGATGTGATGTACCATGTTGATTAATTTACATATGTTGGCCCATCCTTGCATTCCTGGGATAAATCCCAGTTGAACTTGGTGTATTATATTTTTGATGTGTTGAAAGATTTGGTTTGCTAATATTTTTATTGAGGATTTTTGTTCTATATACATCAGAGATGTTGGTTCGTATTTTTTGTTGTTGTTGTTGTTGTTGCATCGTTGTTTGGTTTTGGTATCATGGTTGAGTTGGCCTCAGATAATTAGTTAAGAAGTTCCTCCTCTTCAATTCTTTTGGAATAGTTTGAGGATAATTGGTATTAGATTTTCTTTGTAAGTTTCATAGATTTCAGGAATTAAGTCATCTAGTCCTGGACATATCTTGTTTGGAGACTTTTTATTACCGATTAAATTCATTACTCTTTATTGATATGTTCCTCTTTTCTGTTTCTTCCTTATTCAGTTTTGGTAGGTTGTATGCATCTCGGAATGTACTCATTTCCTCTAGGTTTTCCAGTCAGTTAGTATATAGCTGTTCACAATAGTCTCTGATGATCTTTTGTGTTTCTGTGGTGTTGGTTGTAGTGTCTACTTTCTAATTTCTAATTTTATTTATTTGGGTCTTTTCTTTAGGTTACTCCAGCATAGAACCGTATTTTAATCTTTTTTTTAAAAAAACAAATTTTCATTTCATTGATCCATTATATTTTTTTCTTAGTTTCTATTCTGTTTAGTTCTCTCATCTTTATTACTTCTTTTCTTTTACTAATTTTTAGTTTAGTTTGTTGTTGTTTTAATAATGCCTTTAGGCACATCACTATATTCTTTTGAACTCTTTCTGCTTTTTTTATTTAGGTGTTTATTGTTATATACTTTCCTCATAACACTGTGTTTTCTGTATCCCGTAGGTTTTGGTATGTTGTATTTTGATTTTTGTTTTAAGATACTTTCCTCTTTAATATCTTAATTGACACAGTCATCATTCATGAGCATTTTGTTTAATTGCTATATAACTGTTTCCAAAGTCCTTGTTACTGATTTTTAGTTTCAATCCATTAAATCTGAAAAGATACTTGATATGATTTCAATTTTAAAAAACATGTTGAAGTTTATTTTGTGTCCTATTGTATTGTCTATCCTAGAGAGTGTTCCATGTGCTTTTGGGAATAATGTGTATTCTACAGCTGTTAGATGAAATGTTCTGTAAATGTCTGTTAGGTCCTTTTATTTAAATGCAGCTTAAATCCAATGTTTGTTTGTTAATTTTCTGTCTAGATAACCTGCCTAATGCTAAGAGTGAGATGTTGAAGTTCCTATTATTGTGTTGTATTCTTTATTTTTCTCTATTTCAGTTCTAAGTGTGCTGTTTGGGTCTTTTTAATGATTTCTATCTCTTTGATAAATTTCTCATTTATGCACTGAATTGCTTTTCTGATTTATTTGTATTATTTCTCTGTGTTCTTTTGTATCTCACTATTTGTTAATATCATTTTTTCTGGAATTTCATAAATTTATTTTTCATTGGAATCTATTGCTAGAGAAATACTGTGTTCCTTGAAAAGTATGATATTTCCTTAATATTTTTTATGTTGTTTGTGTTCTTACATTGATTTCTGTGCTTGCTTCTTCCAAGTGTAAGGGTTGCTTCTTCCAATGTTTTCAAGTTGCTTTCATAGGTGCGGGCTTTATTCTGAAGATGTATCTATTATGGTAGTTGGTGTCAATCCATTTGTGTTACTATAAAGTAATACCTGAGACTGGGTAATTTATAAAGGAAAGATATTTATTTGTCTCATGGTTCTATAGCTGTACAAGGAGCATGGCACTAGCATCTGCTTCTGGTGAGTACCTCAGGAAACTTCCAATCATGACGGAAAGCAAATGGGGGAGGGAGGAGGGTGTCATATGGCAAAAAAGGGAGCAAGAGAGAGCAAGAGAAAGTGTAAGACTCTTTTGAACATCCAGCTCTTGTGTGAATAGAGTGAAAGCTCACTCATTATCTCAGAGAGGACATCAAGCCTTTCATGAGTCATCTGCCCCAATGAGCCAAACACCTCCCATTAGACACCATTTCTAACACTGAGTATTAAATTTCAACATGAGATTTAATAAGAACAAATATCCAAACTACATTTGGTGGGTAGGGTACATTGGCTTTGATTCTGGATGCGTATAGTAGTGTCATCTCCATGTGTTTTCTTAAACTATAAACAGTATTATTGGTGCTGTGATTTCTTCAATGGCTTAAGGTGCAGTTTCAATGCAGGTTATTATAATATTTTACTGGGAATTGTTATGCCAGGTGGGCCCCTTGTCAGGCCACAGTGGTTTCAGTGGCTGGCTGCTTGTCATTGGGCCCTTGAGTGGTATACACTGCCACTGGTTTTACCTGGTCAGGTGAGCTGATTCTTGGGCCACTTGCTTAGATGCTGGAAGTGGCAGTAATGCGAGGGGTAGATGGGTGGGTGCTTGTGACCCTGGGCAAAATGCATGGCATAGGCAATGGCAATAACATGGTCGGATAACCCTCTGACTGTCAAAAGTGGTCCATGCTGATTCTGGTGGTGGCTCTGTGGGCCACTCCCCAGGTCCACAGGTGGCATGTGCAGGTGGGTTCCAGCTACTTTGATAAGGGCAGGTAGAGTGGTACCAACCTCAGGTTCTTGTGAGGAATGCACAGGTACAAGCCATGTTGCCTTGGATGGGCTATCCCCAAGTCTTAGATGGCATGCTTTGGCACTCACAGGGGCAGAGCATGGGCAGAACTGGGCCAGGTGCACCTGTCCTCAGGTCTCATGTTGGTGGGTGCAGGTACTGGCTGTGGTAGACAGGTGCAGTGTTATCCCCTTTCCCTCAGTGGAATGCTCAGGTTGGGGTGGCAGTGGCTGTGCTATGTCCCTGCTATTGAGGAAAGTGAGCAACGTTCCTTCCAATGCCAGCAACCATAAGTAGGTGACTAGGGAACACGTACTAAGACCCCAGTTGTTGACTGCAGGTGAGGTAATCTGTTCCCAGGTCCCTCGTTTATGCACAATGGCTCTGTTGCTGCAGGGGTCACTGCAAGTGGCTCATGATTCAGCCCTGGAAGCAGCAGCCAACCACAATGGTGGCTGCAGGTAACTGATGTCAGTGGGGCCCACAGGATGTGGAGATGCAGAATTCTTTAGTCCCCAGGGCAAAATGAAATATGGTGGGGGCTTATTTCTCGAAATGGTGCCTTGCTGTAGCTGCTTATGACTATGGGAATTATGTGGGACCCAGTGTGAGCTCCCTCTCTGAAGCAGTGTCATTGCATGGTTCCCATGCACCTTCCTATGTTAAGTCTCAGGGCTCAGAAGAGTCAAGGGGCTCTACTATGGCAGGAATTGCAGGAGTTTTCTGTGGTAACATAGACCTCTGGGGTTCTCTCACTTACTGTATCCCATATTGAGAACCTCTCCAGGCTTCTAGGCAATCCTGGCCAGTCAGGCTGCCTCACTTCTGTTTCCTTCCTCGCTTAAGGTTTTTTGTATCACTTCTCAGTTGAATTCCAGTGTCCTGTCTTATATGAGATATTTGAATTATCTGCTTGCTGTTTTGTTTCTTCTTTATGGAGAAGGTAAGTACCAGAAGCCTCTAGTCAGCCATCATGAAGCCTCTCCTGCATTTGACTATTAATATGTACATTTTTTTAACGTTTAGTTTTCTCAATAAGAAGTATACCAATGAGCCCATATAATTTCTCTATAAGAAGTAGTCTACCTGTAAACTAAGGCAACTAGTGATAGAAATCTCTACTCTATAACCTTACTTGCTTAATGAATCCAAAATAGTTCTATTTTAAAAGTTCTTATTAATTATGACTCATTAGTACTAGTCAGTGAGATTAATTCAGAAGACCAAGATGTGCTACTCTTGTCACTGTAGCATAAAAACTTTCTTCCAAGTAAGTGGTTCCCAAACCTGGCTGCATATTTGAATTATCTGGAGAGAATTTTAAAAATACATGCTTTGGCCTCACCTCAAAATCATGGAAGATGGGTTCTGGACATCAGTATATCTTTAACGATTCAAAGATAATTCTAAATAATGCTGCTTTATTTAAGAACCTCGGCTACAAATAATTGAGTTTAATTTACGGGTTGAAATTCCAGGGAAGTACAGCCATACAATTCAGTTTTCCATAGGGTGGCTGAGAGACAATCATGTAATGTCCATGCTCCAAATTCTTCGTATAAGATGTCAACTGCATACATAATATTTTGCTGCTCTCAGTCTCTACCGTCACAATTACATGAACACCAATCAGTCTATATCTTCACAATCTTCCCAGAAATATCTGAGCCCCTATAATGCATTTATTGTGTGTTTAAGAATGGTCTCTCTTAACTTCCAAAGTAGATTTAATAATTCCCTCTTATTTCTGTCAATTTCATCCGTTGGCAAGGTCTGTACTATTCATGAAGGAAGCACCATTCTTGATACCTGAAAAAGATGATCATAAAGGAAACTAAATGTTATTACAATGCTTTTGAATCATGTTCCTTTTAAAGTTGCCAGAGTTACTTTCCGGAGCTACTAACTTTATTCATAAGTATTAAATACAAATTCTACAATTCCCACCACCTGCACTGCTGCACAACTCAAGATATTGTTAGTGCAATTGAATAAATCATTATCTCTTTCTTAAACTTGGATATGCAGCAGTATCAGTTCAGTTTCATTGATTACATACATATCTAATTAAATACTAATAGGTATCAGGCTCTTTGTTAGATGCTGCTCAGTAACCGTGTTTTTACAGAAAGCAACACTTGTAGTATAGCATCTACCTTCTGTTATTATCACAGAAATAACCTGACAACCTCACTGTCCTGCCCTGAATTCATCCTACCCATGGAGAGAGAACTCCTATTTCCACTTTTGTGACACATTTTATTATTCTGGTACAAAGGCAAGATTGAGTTGTTATTGGAGTCTTCTCACAGCTATTTGGTTTGAAAATAGTTTTTTGTTGTTGTTGTTGTTGTTGTTGTTTTTACTGTTCTTTTTAACAATTCACTCTACTTATTCCCTAGGGAGTTAGAGGTGAAGAATGTGTGTATTTGTGTGGAAAATGGGTGGGAGACTTTTATCCTAAATGACATGCACCATGGTCTGTTAAATATCTTTCATTTTCTTTCTCTTAAGCTTAAGGCACTGCACATAGAAAACATTTCTCACTAGGTGTTCCACTTTTTTGGGGAGTTTCCTCAATCCCTCATGCAGATAGGACTCCAAGAGAAATTTTACGGACCATAGAAAAATTGAAGTGGGCTCATGATATGATACTCACTATAATTTAAGCAATTATTCAATTTATCAATTTTACTCTATTTGTAATTTAACATTTCAGTATCATTTTCAATTTCTAACAATATACTTTGTTTTTCCAAGGAGCAATTTAAAATTATTTTGTAACACTATATAACTCGTGTCTTAATAAATATTGATTTTCTTTAGGAAATAATGCTCAAGTTTTTGACTGATTATATTCCATCTGCAGGTCAGTCATAAGAATGTATCAGAGAGAACTTTAGTTTCTCAGGAAGTTCATAAGTGCGACACACATAAATCATTAAAAGTGAGTGATAACTCATCAGTACATCTTATCTGATATTTTAAAAAGAGCATTTTTAATCATTATCAACTCTATATTAGTGTTATCAAATGTGGGGATGCATTATATATATAATCTTTACATTTCTATTATTAAAATCTATAATAATAATGAACACTATGGACAGAGTAAAGTCTTTTATTTTGAAACCCAAGAAATGCAATGTATAAACAGTAAAAGGCAGTGGGAGAGCACCAGCCTCTGCACTGGTACAATCCTTTACATTTTCTGTTAGGTCTTGCTGATCATGGGATTGGATCAAATATTCTTAACAGCATGAAATAATCAACATTCTGAACTAGAGAAAGAGCAAGATTGGTAAGCAGAAAAATGTTATGTAACCATGAAGAGAGTTATGAAATTTGATGATAATCTCTTTTTTCTTATAGTTCTATTAAATGCATATATGTAATAATTATTAAATAGCATAATAATGTAGATAACAATTTTTTTAAACCCACCCTCTACTAAACTTCCTGGATGTAATTTATAATACGTAAATTTCTTATGTTTAAAAATACAGAAAAAATATTACCTTCAGAAATAACAGAAATTGTAACGCTTTCATTTCCCCTTACATTTAGATATCTCAAAAATCTCACTCAAAGAAGAAGATCCCGCCATTTGCAACAACAATTATTAAGTAAAACAATTCAGAGAAAGATGAATACTGCGTGATCTCGCTTTTATGTAGAAACTAAAAAAAAAATAGAACTCATAAAGGCAGAGAGTAAAAAGGTAGTTGTCAGGGGCTGGTGGAAAAGTGGATTGGGAAAATGTTGGTCAACTTTCAGTTGTAAGATAAGTAAGTTATGAGACTAACAAAGATCATGGTGAGTATAGTTGACAATATTGTATTGTTTATTTGAAATTTGATAAGGAAAATTTTAAGTATCCTACACAAACACACAAACACACACACATGCACATGCACACACACAAATTGTAAGTGTGTGTGGTGATAGATGCGTTAATATATACTATACATACACTATGCATACAATTGGTATGCAATATATACATGTGTACATAATATATACAATTTTATGTCAACTAAATATGTTTAAATAAATTAATCTGACTAAATATACAGTACAAATTATAACAAACTGCACAGTTCTGAAAATTTTCTCCAATTCACTTCAAACTGTTCTTTCATGAAAGCTCTTTCTTCTCATTCCAATATCCTGTATTATAATCTTAGCAAACTTTCACATAAGTACTTTCTGATGGAATGTACCACGTAGTGATAAAAGTAGATCTATTTTGCTCAAGCCTGTAATTCCAGCACTTTGGGAGGCCGAGGCGGGCGGATCACAAGGTCAGGAGATCGAGACCACAGTGAAACCCCGTCTCTACTAAAAATACAAAAAATTAGCCGGGCGCAGTGGCGGGCGCCTGTAGTCCTAGCTACTCAGGAGGCTGAGGCAGGAGAATGGCGTGAACCCAGGAGGCGGAGCTTGCTCGCGCCACTGCACTCCAGCCTGGGCAACAGCGTGAGACTCCGTCTCAAAAAAAAAAAAAAAAAAAAAAAGTAGATCTATTTTTATTTCACAAAATTCTGTAGATTATCCTTTTCAATTTTTAGTTCTCCATGATAAATTATTAATTATATACTTCCATTTTAATGATTATTTATTGTTAAAACAGTGTCTATCACCCAGATAGGTAAATTTTAAAAAAAGAAACACTACATGGTTTTAGTGCTAGTTAAGTTCAAGTGATAGAAATTGAAAATAAATGGTGATAAAATGTAAATGGTGATAGAAAATAAATGGTGATAAAAAATAGTATTACCCCTTGAGGTTACAACAAAATTGTAGTAAAATTAAATTTTACCATTGCTTATATCAATTTAATAATACTCTTTGCAGATAAGGTAGATTTTCACAATAATGGTCTTGACTAAATCATCTTTCCTATGTCTACAACCCAGTAAGTTGATTGCCGCTGAGTAGCCATTTTCCCACTCCTAATAACTGAACTGGCCTTGTGACTCACACAGACCAACACAAAGTTGCAAAATGATGTTTTTTCACTGTGAGGCCTTATGAGGTCTTATAATTTCCATTCTTGCTTCCTTTCAATGATTCACCCTAAAGGTTTTCTATCAATTGCATGAGTCTGCTGAGACAGAATACTGGCACAACAAGTCAGGCAAAGTGTACATATCATTCGCAAATAGTCATCAGGGATATACAAGCCCTAGGATCCACTGCAAGCTGAGCTCCAAGGTTCAGGAAAACTGCCTAGGTTGAATAGAGTCTTGTCTGTGCATGCCTCACAATACACTGCTGCTAAGGGACCTGAGAGCACTCCACTGTGGGTTTTACACCTTGGAAACAACTTGTCACACCGAGTTCAGGTTTGCAAAACATCCTGTTCTGAGAGGAATAAGGACATAGTCCGGGTTATTTCGGACAGCTCCCCTTTGTCTCCAGATGTTACATTCTTGGTAAATTCTGAGAACTGCAAGCCGGAGGGAGAAGAGCTGAGGAAGACTTAGGAAAAATAAAATCTCTGCGCCTCTTTGTATTCCTAGAAATAGTGATTGAAACAGGCCTTTGTTCACTATAAGAATACATTTGGGGAAGAAGTATTTTTCTCTCACTTTTGTATTTGGTTTTCATGTTATGACATTTTTGCTTAATTGACTATAAAGTCAATAATCTGTTCTTTAATGGAATATCTTATACTCCTAGAACTACACTTCTAAAAACTATAATCTAACAATTTGAATTATATTTCTGTAGAAATTTTTGATGATGGACATCATTATATTATAGTAGAAATCTCTCTTGCTATGCTCAAGAGAAAATGTTGATGAGCCTGGATAGCTAACTGGGAGGAAGAAAAATATGAAAAACATTCTCCTTTGTGGGGAGGTTTTCTGGATGATATAAATCAGGAACTCACAAGGAAGTGCCCCTTTCAAGTAAAAAATTTGATTATGAGGTATTGTGACCCTGAAAACCAGTGTCTGTTTTAAGGTAATTTATTTTATTTTCAGAACTGTGTTTTGAGATGCCATTTTTGCCTGATGCTTTATATATCCATATTAGGAAAGATGACCTTTTTACATATTCCAGATTAGTTATAGAATACTAAAAATAATCAGTATAAATGAATATGACAAAATGTCATGAGTGGGAAGAAATACTTTAATAATACTTTATGAGTTAAGTTCAGGTAAAGTAAATGTAAAACTTCTTTGAGTTTAAGTTTCTTTGTTAGCAAAGTTTGGGAAAGACATAGACATGGTCTCAGACAATAATATAATATATGTGTAAAATTAAAATGATTATTTAGAGATAAAACCTTAAGAGTGAAATACAGGAGTACAAAATATTAAGCTTAGTGTGGATTTTAAAGCTATGTTAAAATTGACCAGGGAAACAAAACTAAACTGCGGAGTGCTTTCTCATCCTGGCACTGGATTCTCTTCCTATTGAATAAGGAGTAAGTATTCATATTCTCAGATTCTATAATAAATATTGGCAAGACATATAAGACATAAAGTCAGAGCATTTATTTATAAATATCCTAATAAATATAATTCTCATGTCTAATCTTTTCATTGGAATGCACAATAGAACTGTCTCCTTCCTGAATTTTCACAGTATGTAAATGATGCAATTATCACTTCAAGCAGACACCATTTTTTTTTTTTTTTTTTTAGTTATGTCATGGCAAAAGCAGAATAAAGCCAAAGCTTCAAAAAGTTTAATAGTTAGCCATGTATAAGAAGTGGCACCTTTTAAATAAGCAAGTCACCAAAAAAACACCTGTGTAAGAAATGTCAGAATGAAATACAGTAAAACTGAATTTGTACTGAGAATCTTTATCAGAGTCCATAACTCGTTTCACATGTGGCCTGTTATCCTAGTGTTAAGATCATAGGGGAAATAATTGCTAAAGGGTGCATCCAGCTGAGTCTCTATTTTATCTCTGTATTTATGAGAAAGAAGATAAAGGGCAGTGATCAATCTAGCAAGATCAAAGTTTATGGCTCCTGTAGGATGTTAGTCTTGAACTTGGATAATACAGGTTGCTTTTCCTAATGAAGTGATAAAATGTGAAGATGAACAATTTAAACCTTCTCTAATAAAAAAAAAAATCAGTGGAATATAAAGGCATCACAATTAATTAGTCTCTTTTTAAATTTTCCTCTTTGATTTACTCTCAGGTTATTATAATATGAAACTCGAGTATGTTTAGCAAATGGAAAAAAGTAACATTTAAATCTACTGAAGATCAAAGTAATTAAAACAATTGAATATAACAGCAGAAACTCAGGCTGTGAAAACACGTTCAGTGGAATCATTCGATTAACGTGATTCAGTAATATCATTTAAAACAAGAATTTACTCAGAAAACTTTAGGTGCTTGATGGGATATGCCATTCTCTGTTTTGGCAGAGGTAATGTCAAACTTGGTATATAAGGATAGATAGTAAGAAATCAGAATGCGTACCTATATTACATTTTAAAAAATGTTTCAAGAAACTTATCTTCCATTATACTTTGTTAAATGGAATCCTGCATAGAAAAAAAAAAAGTAAATATGTTATTTATATTTATGTATTCATTTACTTATAGCCTTCTCTCATATGGGAATATTCTAGGAAGCTAAATATTACATTAATGTGCATATATTTCATGTTTTTAATAAATGAGGTTATTCTAAATTTTCTATATCTAAAAAATTAAAGAGTATTTATTGCTTTTAAATAATGATTATTTATTATTCTTGATTATTAATGATTATACACCAATACAGATCAATATTTTAATTTTCACATGCATTGATAGGCAAAATGTAATAGGGAATGTAATCTAAGTACTACCTTTGCTAGATGAAATTTACACTATCCCACTGTATTGAAATGTAAATATACTTGTCTAAAATGCAACTATTTGAAAGTGTCATATAAACAGATTTACATGTGGTTTAATCTATACTGGTAGATCATTATTGACATTAAAGTAAATTCAATAGATTGTTTATATGAATGGTTTGACATTTATATCAATTTTCCTAAAACTACAAGAAATATTTATTTTGTGTTGGAGATAAAAAAAAATCTAAAATTGTGTCTAAATTTTACTGAAAAATGTAAAGTTTCTAATAACATGTGAATCTATCTATGACCACAATACTCAAAGGGGATCTTTATAGAGTATTAACTGTCAACTATATTTTAATCAGTGTAGCATAACATCTTGACAAGGTCAATAAAAATGACTTTCAAAATATTTAGAATTGATGACATATGCAACAGTAATTAATTCTGGACAATTTTATGTTTTAGAGACAACCTTGGATGACAGGAACCATACAGACTTTAGAAAAAAAAATTAAAAAGGAGATTCTCATTCCAGTTGAGCTCTCAGCTAGGAGTGATTTCTACAGGCTGGAGACCTAACTTCATTGTCTCAGTTTCTTGTTTGTAAAATAGTAATAAATGGGCATTACTAGGCTTGGGTGCTAGTAACTTTTAACATACTGATTCTCATTTAGAATATGTTGAATAGGAAATAAAATAGCCATTTTCCTATTTTCTTTCTGTCTTCTCCTTTTAAATAAATTAGCTTTTCTTAAGTTTTTTATTGTAATTCAAAGGTAACAGATGAAATAGTCCAGCATAAAAACATTCACTATTTTACATGTGGGAATATAATATAACATTTGTAAAGTTGGTAAAATGAAAGAATTTTAAGGCAGCCTAAAGTGTATAATTGTCATTGTTAGCCAAAGCATCTAAAGAAACAGCTTACCCTGGAAACTAAGTGTCACTATTAATGTGCCATCAAGTTCGTGTTTATTGTATCATAGATACCTAGAATTTAAGACTTGAGAAGTATGCTTACATATACTCACATAAACATATTCTCTATCTTTTGCTTAATTTTTTTATGATGCTCACCTTCCTGAATTTTCAGTTTGTAAATAAAGCGATTGCATATATGCTAATGAACAGGAAGTGTAGGGGTGTACTACAATTGAGTATGTATAAGCAGGGTTTAGAGGCCTCATGAGCAGGTGACACATGCTACAACGACTAAAACTTCTATTTTGTCCGTGAATGCCACTTATATCACTTTGTAACTTGTAAAAATCTAAGGTGTTTGTTCCACTTATTTTCTTTCTCTTTGTCCTTCTCTTCCTGCATGCGTGCATGCTTGCTTGCACACAGTCGTTTTGATAGAAGGTAGTCACTAGTAATTGATTAACTTCATATTCTAACCCCCAGGGGTGGCCTACAAATTCATGAAATTTTTTTCTTTTAAAGAACAATAATGTCAGGTTATGCAGACCTCCTTGATAGTATCCAGAAGTCTGATCAGAGGAGGGATGGAAACGGCTTTGACCATCAGATCTCACCTCCCGTATACGGACTTAACTCATTAAAGCTCCTAGTTATGTTCAAAGGCAAGTCGGATTTGAGAATTTGCCTCTCCCACCCTCTCATTTTGGCCAAATCAAATAAAACCTTTCTCTCCTCCTAAGCGCTGTTGTATCAGTGTTTGGCTTATTGTGTGTTGGATACTCAAACGTAAATTTGGGGATTTTATAACAATTTCATTCTTCTGCAATCAATCGAAATAATTTTTCTCTTTTGATTTTTGTTTGTTCTTTTACTAACTCACAATGATTCTACCAGAAAAGTTTTAATCAGTAAAGATATAGCTTGAATTTTTATACGTAAGTCCCTAGTTTCAAACTCAAATGTACATGTCAAAATTAAAAATGTTTAAAAATATCTATGCATGACTCTCCATTTACACATTTATGGCGAAAGTACAAGATATGGAGAGCATGGCTTGTGTGCTGTGTGTGTACTGATTATTTCATACATATGTGTTCTTTAGACTATGTCTATGTATAGAAATAAATTCTAAGGTTAGTGCTCTTTCTGAAATCATAAAAAAGCTCAAGAACTGCTAATCATAGGAATAAAAAAATCCCTATATAATATTTCATTAGTTATATTTTCAGCTCGACTGCTTGTATTAACTATATTTTTTGGAAAGTATATTTTTAGATAGTTATTTACCAAATATCTGATTTACTATAATAAATTTGTGTTAACTAACAAAAAGTTCAAATATTGAATGCATTAAACAAAATCTAGTTACTTGTCTAGGAAATTTTCAAAGCAAAAACTTACTCAAATATTAGTTGACATTGCAAAAATAGTTCTGAACATAATGTCTCAGACATAACATAAAACTTTTAAAATGAAAGTGAGAATTTATGTCTTACATGTAAAATAAATTGAGTCAGTATTAGAATAATATTTTGACCTTGAACAGAAATAAATCTGTAATAATCATCACTATGTTGCCAAAAGGAGAGAAAATAACACTATATAAATATTTAATCAAACAATCCTTTATCTTTTCATCTAATAATATAGATATTCCCCTAAAATTTACCATTCTGAGAATTTGTACATGATCTATTACTAGCCATATACAAATAATTGTAGTGGACATTTTTGAGGGGTCATTTTAGAACTTTTCAAAATTCCCCTGAGAATACTTTGTTAGAATAGGTGCCACATATTTTTAGAATCTTGTTTTTGGGGTTATATAAGTATAGCTTATAAGTATTTCTAGTTATTTAAAATGAATAATTTTAAAAAGAACAGCAGTAAGGCAAGAAATAAAAGATTATAAACTTTTAGATTTTTATTTAAGGCAGTTAATGTACTTTACAGTCGTGTACCACGTAAGGAAGTTTCAGTCAATAATCCACTGCATATAGGATGGTGGTTCCATAAGATTGCAATGGAGCTGTAAAATTTCTGCCCTCTAGTGATGTTGTAGCCATCATAACTTCATAGCACAACACATTACTTACATGTTTGTGGTGATGCTGGTGTAAATGAACCTACCTTCATAGCACATACAATTATGTATATAGTATGTAATACTTAATAATGATTATAAACTACCATGTTACTGGTTTATGTATTTACTCTACTATATTTTTTATAGTTATTTTAGGTAATCCTTCTACTTACAAAAGAAAAAAGTTAAGTGTAAAAGAGCCTCAGGCTGGTCCTTCGGGAGACATTCCAGAAGAAAGCATTGCTGTCATAGGAGATGACAGCTCCACACATGTTGTCCCACATGACCTTTCAGTGGGCAAGATGTGGAGGTTGAAGACAATAATATTGATGATCCTGATTCTCTGTAGGCCTAGGCTAACGTGTGTTTGTGTCTTCATTTTTAACAAAATGTTTTAAAAGTAAAGAAAATAACAATTAAAAAGTGAGGCAGGTAGATCACCTGAGGTCAGGAGTTTGCGAGCAGCCTGGCCAACGTGGCAAAACCTCGGCTCTACTAAAAATACAAAAAAAAAAAAAAAAATTGGTCAGATGTGGTGGCGTGCACCTGTAGTCCCAGCTACTTGAGAGATTGAGGCAGGAGAATCTCTTGAATTCAGGAGGCTGCGGTTGCAGTGAGCCGAGGTCCACCATTGCACTCCAGCCTGGGTAATGAGCTAAACTCTATCAAAGAACAAGAAAGAAGGAAAGAAGAGAGAAAGACAGAGAGAGAGGGAGGAGAGAAGGAGGGAGAGTGGGAGAGAGGGAGGGAGGGAGGGAGGGAGGAAGGAAAGGAAGGAAGGAAGGAAGGAAGGAAGGAAGGAAGGAAGGAAGGAAGGAAGGAAGGAAGGAAGGAAGGAAGGAAAAAAACTTATAGAACAAGGATGTAAAGAAAAAAAATGCATTGTTAGCATGCCTCTCCCACCTGGAAAGACAAAATAATGTGTAGAGACTCAAACTGTGAACTTTTTTCCAATAAGAGATTCAGGAACTTAGAAAAACTAAAAGAAACCCCAGACTCTTTGGAAAAAAGCGCAGGCTGTATGCTGTACTGTAAGCCTGGTTGATAAACTGCCTCCAGGATATACACTTCCAGCAGGGAACCTGGCAACAAAGGCCATGTGGGAAGGCCTTACCTCTACTCAGCACTGGAACTGATTTAGGCAGCAATGGGGAATATAAAAGTAAGTACAGCTACTGGAAGAGACTTGCATGCATTCCTAACTCCAGTGTAAATGGGAGGGAGACCATTTCTGACTCTACCTCACAGGGGACCTCAGGAAAGTCTGCCAGCTAAATAAGGCAGTGGTCACAGCTTCAGAGAAGCTCCCAGATAAAATTCACAATATAATCTTGAGTGGGCATGAACTCCCTTGGCCAGAACCAGGGGTTGAGTGGGAAGTGTGCTGCAGCTACGAGTGATGGAGCTGGGCACCCTTGCTTAACAGTTGGTCAAGCAGGGGCATGATCTTAAAGGCAGGCATATGGCTTGGGACAGTTTTGAGTTCCACGTGTAGAAAGCCTGGAATTTAGTTAGCTGTAGCTAGCAGAATACTGCAGGAGTGAGACCTGCCTTGCCAACTACATGAGCGCTGGGTGGGGCTTACCATCGTCTGTTACGCTGAACTCCCCCATGTAAACTGTGCAACAAAGGCAGCCTTGCTTCCCCCTAGAACATTATCCTAGCATCCTGAGAATCCTCACCCAATCCCCACAGGGGCTATTGCTTGCCCCATGAATGGAAAGACAGAATAGGGAACTATCTGATCCAGCCCCCACATGGCTTTGCACCTGAGCCTGCCCTGGTAGTTTACCACAAAGGACAGAAATTTTGGGGATCTCCATGTCCCTGGTCATTCATTGAGAATCCAGAATAACTCCCTAGGTAACACAAGGCAAACACAAATCCCACTGTTACTATCATAACTGTCACTCTTTTGCAACTGTCATCTTCTGGCTGGAGGTCAACTGGCACAGTTCATTATGGCATTTCATTATGGAGAAAATTTGTGCATAACCTCAGCTGCCATCATAACCTGGCTAACCAGGAACTCCTGAGTCTTTCCACAGGACCAGTTAATTCCTACTACAACCAACAATGGAGAAATTCAGCACACTAAGGCTATTTATAACCAAGGAATCTCACAGGGTCTATGTCACTAACCTGTCACCCCCATCAGAGCTGGTGTTGGTACCCACTGCTGTGAGACTTGAGGACAGGTAACATCACTGGATCCCTTGCAGACATTCCCAAGCATCCACTTGAAGTGTGGCAGTCCCTCTGTATGGCTAGACCCAGAGAAGCAGCAGCATACACAGTAGTATAGCTCTCAGGATTTTCTACTCCTAGGGGAAAGAAGAATGTACCACATCAAAGGAACATTCCATGGCACAAAACAATCCAGATGGCAGGTTTTGAGTACCAAAAGTTTTCTGCTGGTGGGAAGTTTCTTTTAGTAGAGGCACAGATGCAGTGCTGGGCTCAGCAGGGAATACCGGCAGCTCTATACAAATAGGCAGTCCTGATATTTGTGAGAGGTCTGGGAGAAGAGGACTTCTTTTCCCACTCATTCATCATACAGACACGACTGGGACTTCTCTCATGGGACCTCAGCATGGGCGTACCTATAAACAGTCTTTCTGGAACACTTCAGGGTGACTGCATCACCACTAAAGGAGTGCTCTTCAGGTTCAGGCTTGCATGAGGGGTAAGGTAACAATTCCTCTCTACTTGAAAGTCCTCTCGACATCCCTACAGATGAAAAGAGGTGCCTGTCTGACCTGAATAGTCAGAATACTGGGCCAAGAGGATGACCGTGATATGGTTTGGCTCTGTGTCCCCATCCAAATCTCATCTCAAATTGTAATCTTCACATGTTGGGGAGGGGCCTGGTGAGAAGTGATTGAATCATACAGGAGGACTTCCCCCTTGGTGGTCTCCTGGTAGTGAGTGAGTTCTCGTGAGGTCTGGTTGTTTGAAAGTGTGTGACACTTACCCCTTTGCACTTTCTCTCTCTCTCTCTCTCTCTCTCTCGCTCTCTCGCTCTCTCGCTCTCTCGCTCTCTCGCTCTCTCTCCCCCTCTCTCCTGCTGCCATTGTGAAAAAGGTCCTTGCATCTCTTCCACCTTCTGCCATGATTTTAAGTTTCCTGAGGCCTCACAGTCATGCTTCCTGGTAAGCCTGTGGAACTGTGAGTCAATTAAACCTCTTTTTTCTTCGTGAATTACCCAGTCTCAAGTAGTTCTTTATAGCAGTGTGAGAATGGATTAATAAAACTAGAACATGGATCACTTTCCTGCCAGCCTGGCAGGAGAGCTGAGGTAGTTCCCACTCTTCCCTCTGATAAGACCTCAGCATGTTACATTGGGTAATCCCTCAGCCACCCTCTCAAGACTGTGACCTCTGTCTACCATTGCATATTGCATTTACCCACCTGCTTTAGCGACAACTTGTTTCTACCCAGGGACACCTTCCCTACTGGACTGAAGCCAGAACGATTCAACCCAATAAATAGAATACTGGGAAAAATAAATAAAGTGAAAACCACAAGGGAATGAGATAGGGTTCAACAGACCTCTGCCATTCTAGCTTCATAGGAGACAGTAAACTTGCTCATACACTGAGCACATTTCTACTACAACCACCACCTGAGGAATCCACATACACAGGCGCTCTATAACCAAGGAGCTGATACAGAGTCTTTACCCCTGAAAACATCAAGAGCTAAATTACGCCACAATAAACTATGAACATTGAATTCACATCCTTAAGGGAAAAAAAAAATTAAAAAAAGAACACAGTCAAATCAAGAATAAATTAAAAAATAATTTGAAGAAATAGTCTACCCAAATGAGAAGGAGCCAGAAAAATAATTCCGGCAATATGACAGTATGTATGTAACACCTCCAAAAGATAACATTACCTCTCAAGCTCTGTATCCACATAATTGTGAAATCTTTGACATACCAGAAAAAGAATGCAAAAGGTTGATTATTAGACTACTAAATGAGATAAAAGAGAAAGGTGTTTGGTTTTCTGTTCCTGTGTTAGTTTGCTGAGAATGATGGTTTACAGCTTCATTCATTTCCCTGCAAAGGAAATGAACTCATCCTTTTTTATGACTGCATACTATTCCATGATGTATATGTGCCACATTTTCTTTGTTCAGTCTATCATCGATGGGCATTTAGGTTGGTTCCAAGTCTTTGCTATAATGTGGTGAATTGAAGCAACTAGCTTTCAGTTATGAGGCCACAGGTCTAAGAATGAATGTGAGGATTGCTGATGGAAAGAGGTGAGTCTGGCTTATGATAACATTATTTAGTGACTGACTTTCTGTCCAAATCTTTATTATTTGAGAAAATAACCACTAAATTTAAATGGAAGATTGATGGGAGTTTCCATTATGTAAAACTGAAAATATCCTTAACTTACTCAACATTTATTTCATAGAATATTAAACAGCAATTGATTATGCTGGACCCAAATGCATCAATGTGAATAAATCTTAAAAGTATAATGTTGAGTAAGAAACCACTATGTTTGGAATAAGTGTACTATGATGAAATGTATTAATTAAGAAAAATTATAAAACATTTCTGAATATTGTTCAAGCACACATACTTAATGATAATGTGAAATATGACTATGAGAGTTGCACAGCAGCACTAGAGAGGGAAAGAATAAAATAGAAATTGTTCAGGAGAGGAAAATTTTGACTCCCTCTTTAATACTTAGAAATAATATAAAGCAAGTTTGATTAAAGTTGTTGATTATGGGAAGTAAATACATGGATGTGTATTATATTATGCTATTTTGTTTTGTATGTTTGGTATATATAAAACTTAAAAACTTTTATCTTAGAGTGCTTTCCAAAGTAATGTGCAATTAAATTCTTAGAGAAACACTGTAAAGAAAGTAGTATTTTCTCATATTACAGAGTAAACTACTGAGCCTCACTGACATGAAGTAATATGCACAGTTGTTTCTACTCAATTGAAGTATTTTACAAATTTTTATGTCACAACCTGGGATTTTTCCTTTGCATTATCATCATAGATGTTCAGGAAATACTTACTCATATATTCATAAAATTGCCTTAAAGTGTTGTTTTACCAATGAAACCAATGTTTTCATAGCCTTCATTCTTCGAAAAACCATCTATAACTTGAAACTCATGATTATGTGTTTCAAGAAATACTTGAAATATGAAATTTTCCTACAAATTAAGTGGTAAAGATGTGAGTTCAATGGTGGATAAAGGACAATAATGAATAGCTATTTTTATATTTCTCCTTTTTTACATATTGCTTTTCTTCACTATAAATCAAATATACATTAAGTATTTTATTAAAATAAGTGTAACCCTAGAATCTAAATATCTACAAAAATTAAGTGAAGAAATATATCAGAACCCATAGTAGGTTGAGCATCTCAAATCTGAAAGTCTGAAATGAAAAACGCTTCAAAATCTGAAACTTTTTAAGTGCTAATATGGTGCCACAAGTGGAAAATTCCACGCCTAACTTCATGTGATAGGTTGCAGTCAAAAGGCACAACCCACAGTTTATTCAGCATCTCCAAGGAAAAACGACTCTCCTAGTCCACTTCAGCTATGATATATCTTTTCCATTCCCTCCTACAAAGGATAATAATATGGCGCATGCACAGGCTGGATATGTGTTCCCACCAGTGCCCTGCATGGGGCCAAGACTTATGTGCATTACTTATTGTGCATTTTATTGCTTATTTTCTGCTCTTTGGTCTAAAGACATTACTGAAAATGTTAAAATGTTCTGCAAATATCTCTGTGGGTAATGGTAATAAGAAAAAGTAAAGCATTTCTGTTTATCTATGTAAGAGAAAGTCAAATTGTCAGAGAAACTGGACAGCAGTGTACGTGTGAAACATCTTGTAGAAGAATATGGTGGTGGAATAACTGCCATATATACCCATGGAGAAACACAAAAATAGACTGTTGAAGATCTGTGCTGAAATTGATGAGCAGATGATATTGAAAAATGCAAAAACACTGCATAAAGCTAAAAATAAATATGTAAGTTGTGTAACCAAAGTGAATACGTTAGCATCCCTGAAAAAAACATATATATATATATCCCTGAAGAAACTTAAGGGTAAACTGTTGAAGATCTGTGCTGAAAGTGATGAGAAGAAGATAATGCAAAAATACCAAAACACTGCATAAAACTAAAAATAAAAATGTAAATTGTGTAACCAAAATGTATATGTTAGCATCACAGTGTACACATGTCACTTAATGGTGTGTGGATCATGACATTAGCAAAGATCTATTATGATCAATTAGAAAATTGAATAGGACTGTGAATATCAAACAGATTGATTGCAAAAGTTTAAGAAAAATCAAGACATTAAATTTTTAAAGATTTATGGTGATAAAGCATCTGCTGATCATTACGCAGTAGATAAACTTATTAATGAGTGTACCAAGGTTATCACTGATGAAAATCTGGTACCAGAACAAGTCTATAATGCTGATGAAATATTCATTTCTGTTTTAGTGTTGTTGCTCTAGAAAGACATTGACTAGAGCTGATAAGACAGTCACTATAGGAAGTAAGTATGCAAAGGACCGGACCGAATAAGTGTCTGGGATGTACTAATGCAACAGGCAATCATAAGTATAAACTTCCTTTGATAGGAAAAAGCTTGCATCCTCACTCTTTTCAAGGAGTAAAAGCATGAATCATCAAGGTGTCTTCTTTGACTGATTTCACAAACATTTTGTTCCAGCAGCTCAAGCTCACTGCAACAACGCTGGACTGGATGATGATTGCAAGATTTTGTTATTCCTTGACAACTGTTCTGCTCATCCTCCAGCTGAAATTCTCATCAAAAATAATTTTATGCCACATGTTTTTCCCCAAATATGACTTCATTAATTCTGTCATATCACCAAGGAATCCTTAGATTAATAAAGAGTAAATATAAAAAGAGTTTTTGAAGAGCATGCTAGCAGCAGTGAACAGAGATGTAAAGGTAGAAGATTTGCAAAAGTAGTTTAGCATGAAGGATGTCATCTATGCTGTTGCCAGTGCTTAGAATAAAGTGACTAAAGACACAGTTGTGCATGCCTGGAATAGCCTCTAGTTTGTAACCATGTTTAGTGATGATGATGAATAAGTTGGTGACTTTGAAGAATTCCACATATCAAGTGAGAGAAAAAACGATGTCCGATCTCCTTACATATGCAAAAAATACCTTCAGAGTCCCTCAGTAAGCTGGAAGAAGTGGAATTTAGGAAGTTTTAACAGTGATAATGAGAATACAGTTTTTCATTCATTGACTGATGATCATATAGCCAAAATGGTTCTGAATCAATGTGATCATGAAAATAGTGATCATGAAGATGATGTTTACATTGCAGAGAAAGGGCCCATGAGAACATGGTGAAAATGTGTGATTAGCTTATTGAAGGGCTAAAGCAGCGTGCATTCATAACAGAAACAGATATCTTGTCAGTTCATAAAATCAGAAAGCGACTTCTAAGACTAAGAGCATTTTTAATGAGACAGATGATTCTGGAGGAAGCATTTAAAAAAGCCATCCAGCTGAATGTTTCCTCATTCCTAGAGGATCCACTTCCTGGTTGGCAACTGTTTCTAGTGTTTTATTCTCACTTACAAAAGATAAAATACTGTGTACAATAACCTTTTAATCAAAACACAGTTTCTTAGGTGGAGACTGAAAGCCCACTCTTATTTTTTGTTGTTGCTGTTTAACAGCTGTTAAAGGTGTTCTGGTGAAGCTAGTGTGCTGCTTAGTTAACCTAAACATATTATTTTTTCACTGTATCAATATTATGTTTTATTTATTATGGTTAAGTACTTACGTGTGAAGAAATATAAGAAAATGCTTATCAGTAGTTACAAATTCAGAGTTAGGCATGATGGTGATGCCAAAAAAAAGAGAAAAAACCCAACAGATTGTTCACATGGGTGGCTGAGATAGTAACACTTTTGGTTTCTGATGGTTCACTGTACAATAACTTTATTTTATTCACAAAGTTGTTAAAAATATTATGTAACGTTAGTTTCACACTATCTTGGTAAAGTGTTTATGAAAAATAAATTTTGTGTTTAGATTTGTGTCTCAACCTCAAGATGTCTCATTATGTGTATGCAAATATTTCAAAATCCCAAACAATTCAAAATCTTATACACTTCTGGTTCTAAGAATTTTATACAAGGAATAGTTAATATGTATGAATAAATAGCACTTAAGAGAGAAAATGAAATTAAATAAAAGCTGAAAGAAGAATAAAGAAATTTTACTTCACTAAGAAAAATAAAAATAGCAAAGGAGAAATGTGATGTGTTACTGTGCTAACCTAGAGTTATGCTAACATTGCAATGACTTTCAGGAATATTTGATGATCAACAAGGTATTGCTTCTGCAATGCATGGAAAAGGCTATGGAGATAGTTTCAGCTTAACTGAAGTGGAGCTAACATTATTAGTTTCACTAACAATGGAAATGATATGCATGATATTAGAATTATATAATTGTTCAGCAGGTTTTGATTGCATGCTCTATGTCATTAATTTTAATACTTTAAAAGTGGGAAAAGTATAAATGGGGATTATTTTTTCTGTGTGCTTAATGTGTTGCCAAAAGGTAAGGGCTGGTAATTGGTAATTCTAACAAAAAGAACACACACACTGCATACATACACATCCTGGATAGAGAAGATTTAAAAGAGAAGTGAAATTAAGATCAATAGAGTCTGTGCTAAATACCAGTTGACATAACAGACATGGCATACTATTTCAAATCATTTCCATAATACCTATAAGATAGTTACCATTGTCATCCAAATTTTAGAGATAAGGAAACTGAATTATGGTTTTATTTAGCACTGGAGAAAGCACAGACAGTAAGTAGTAGAGGTTTATTTAAAACAATAGTCATATTTTCTCTAGAGCCCACACTTTGAACATAATATCATAAAGGATTAAGTTAGAACAATTGAGAATTTTTAGAAGGTGATGACAGTTCTGGGTTTAAATCATATTCTTATAATTTATTAATTTTTCTTCCATATTTATGTGTATTTTCTGAATCCGTTTCCTTATCTTAAAAATGGAAGTGTTAATACTAGTCTTGTAAAAGTTATTCTATCTTTCCCACAATTTTATCATGGGCAGAACAAAAAAATAGTGATAGCTACATATGAACACATGAAAAATGATATGATATTCATTGGTTCAAATATTTTATCACATTATTTATGTACACCTCTTGTTTAAACTTTAATTTTTTCACAGAAAATAATATAAGTTAATATTAAATTTGTTGCTTAATCAATGTCTTATAAGCTTACTTTATAAGTTTGTAGTTGGCCATTTTGTTCTCTACTTTATTGAGAATTATTCACTAACCATGCAGTAGTATTGTTAGTACCTTTCTTTTTTGATCATATGAATGATTGTTTTAAAAGTTAAGATATAGTTTTGTGGATTAAATACCATTTAAATTATAATTTATTGTTTTATTTCATTGGCACTGCTAGAAACTAGTAAGTTTAACTATATAAAGACGTTCCATGTTTTTCAAATGTTAACTAAATGTTATATTTAGTTTAACTATATAAACATTAAATTTCTAATACACCAATATATTACCCACAAGCCATGAATGAACATACATTACATGATAGTCAGAAAAAAAAAAAAAACTTTTACAAGTAGACCCAGATGCCAGTATGTAATTCGCAAAAGGCTAAGAGGTTAAGAACTTGGTCTTGTGTACTGCTGTATTACTAATTGTAGAGCAAATGCCTGTAACTGAGTGAACACTCAGTAAATATTGATCTTATGAGCATGAGTGTTTGTGTGTGTCTGTACAGACACGTGTGTCTGCATGTGTGTGTGAGAGAAAGGAGAGAGAGAGAGAAAGAAGAGAGAAAACTTCCATCTCATTATTTCAGGCAAGAGTCACCATAAACAACGTGTACTAAGTCATAAGAAGAAATGGAATTAGAGTTTTATTTTGGAATAAGTACTCACTGATATTAAACAATGTCAAACATACAGAAGATTAATGGAATGTTTAGGATTTGAGTAAAAATAAATCAGAAGAACTGGGAAAAGAATATATCTCCTTAAGTTCTGAAACTCAACAAAACAAAGCAGCAACTTACATATATCAAAGTTTGGCTGCTTAGTAACTATTTTCTACTTCTATTTAATTTTTATTTTTATTTATTTATTTATTTTTGTGTGTGTGTGTGTGTGTAGTCTTAAATTGGCAGAATAACTTAGGACCATTTCAAATTATTATCAAATTAATGCAGCAAATGAGGAAAAAACGTCAGCATATCTACATCAAAAAGCAAGGGTTATTTTTTAATATTAATAGTAATAAAATGTTTAAATGCATAGTTTAAAAATCAGAAGAGAAGTGGTAGGTGCCCATTTTTAAAAAAAGGAGGCAAATGAACATTTGGGAATTTTCCAATAATTCCACAATTAAAGAATATATAAAAAGTAGATATTTAAAATGTGTATATCATCAGGGTGTTTGACTAAAATGTACCGTCTGTTTTGATGAACCAAAGCTAGAAAGTGTTTCAGGAGTTTATCAGTGTTGAACAGTTGCTGACAACTTTGTTCCAATTTTTGAAAATAATTGTTTGCTAAATTATGGGATACCTCATGAAAAGCTTTAATTAGATTAGCATTAAGAAAAAAGAATAAAAAAGAATATATTCTTTAATCACATCAAGATCTAAGCTTATGTTTATATTCAGTGAAAGAAATCTATTAATGAGAATAAAATATTTTTGCTTTTCCCAAAAAACACAATTTAAAAAGTAGATGTCTATCTCCTAGGGTCCACTATTTTCCTGGTTTTAATACCAGGGTGTGCTTCCAGTTTTAACTCCTTTAGTCCCCTTGATGGCAGAAATCTTTTTTGGAGCCAACATTATCATTTCTTAGGGCATTTATCAAAAGCTCAATGTATTATTTCAGGCTGAAAATATATTAGTGCAAATGTAATTGCAATCTCTGCAACATCAAAGTAGGAATACCCAGAGTTCATGATTGGTCTTTCTTATCCATGAATGTATCATAATAGGCTGATATGCTCCCTTTCCCAGGAAACATATTTTCTTTTGGACATGGTCCTTCTGATTAAATAATATCTTATCACAAAGAATGACATTAATCGTAGACATTTCAGGCCTTGAACATTTCATCACTGATACAACCTGGTAAGTATAGAACATTATTAAAGGGGAAAAAAGCTTATAAGTTGCTTAGTAATCAATCAACTAGCATTTACAACTACCATTTGATTATTACTCTCGGTAGTACTGTAGTGGAAGGAAAATCTAAGCCGTACATCTACTCCTGAAAGAGATTTGAATCAAGCATATACCATAGCAATGTAATGAGTAAAATTATTCAATTGAGCACTTTCTGTTGAATATTCTCAAAGAGCAGCTTTGGACACTGTCGATGTTATTTTTAATGCTTTTTCCCAGAAAGTGCTAGCCAATGTAATATTTCAATTATCATCTCTAGTCATATCATTTCTAAATTATATCTATAAATTTAAACTTTCTTTAATATTCCAGAAATCTATTTTTGTATTTAATGTATTTAATTTATTCAAAAGACACAATTATTAGTCGCCTATTTACATGTACCTCTCTAAGCTCTGTGACAATTTTACCAGTTTTTATAGCGCAGTGTCATAAACCTTGATTCTTGATCATTGAAATGTTCGATAACATGGACATCGGGTCAAGCAGTCATAGACATTTAAATTACTTATAAAAGCCCCTGGACAATTAATTTTCACTTACCAATCTTTATTTTCTAAAAATTTTGTCAGAATTTATTCTTTCTAGAGTATTCAGATGGTACTTTTATGAAATTTAACTCAAGTTTTTCTATTTTTCAGAAAATATTCATCCAAAGTTGTTTTTTTGTAGCGTAGTTATCTGACTTTTATCTAGAATTTTGATTTCTTAAAATTTGTACTTTATATTTTTTAAACCTGATTGTCACCAAGATAATTTTTATTTAGTAGAGTAGGCACACTCTTTTTCTGCTAAATATATATTTAGTTCTACCTTTCTATCTTTGATTCCATCACAGCAAAAAACAAAGTCTGGCATAACCTCCTCTTTTTGTTTCAGCATTTTTTCTCATAGATATTGGCCTGTAGATTTAAGTTTATTTATTCATCTGCATCATTTACATGTTCCAAGTATTATTGCAAAAATGTGCCCATCTATCTACCTTTTTCTTTACTTTTCATTTTACTACCAACTTCCTTTTTCTTCTTTTTTCTAATTGCCATCAATAAGTATTAAGCATCATAGATTTCAGTGTGAAAATTAATGTGGCTGAAAAAAGAGATGTTAAGAAATAAATGCCTGTAAATGCATTTTAGGTAAGGAAAATATTATCATACATAAAGATTTCTGAATTACTCTGGTGGAATTTACTTTATTCTTGTTTGTGGAGCATAGGAATTATTAAGATAAATAGAGCTTTGTTGATTTCCTTCCCCTAGTGAATGGATTCCTCCCCTCACATGCACAATTTTGATAGTAGAGAATACATTACCAGAGAAAAAGGAATAATTTTATTTATTTTTCTTTTTTACAAAGATCATGTGCAGGCAGTCACAGTATGATTTTAAGCTATCTTTCTCCCAGAATGAATGAAATGTTAAATTTTTTTCTAATATGGCTTCTAGAGGCAATAGGGAGTGAGACAGATTAAAGTGGATTATCTCAGAGGCAGGGCAAATTGAAATACCGGTGCTTTGATGTGGGAGACAGGTGTAGTACGACATTAGAAATAGTGCTGGAAATCCTAAACTGAGATCATTAGGGACTAGAATGCTGTTTGCATGAATAATCCCAAAGAATTTGCATATATAAGTCTTTGCAGAGGCTGAAAATGAACATGTAGCACTTCTGCCTTGGGGTTCTAAGCAAAAGCCTAGTTGGCTGAACGTTGCCTATGGGAGAAACAATCATTCTAGGGGGATTTACCATTGAACTTTGAAGGGGCCATGTGGGCACAGGAAAGGTGCCAAGTCGGCCCAGGAAGGCGCATGTCAGTCATGACAACAACAGGAAGCTCTTCCCATTTCCCTGAAGTGTATAAACTTCAGGACACTCAGGACGCTCAAATGCTTTCAAGGGGCAATCTTCATAAACAATTAAAGTTTAACTCTGGAGAGAGTGAGTGGAGTGGGACAGATATATTTTGCTCAGGAAAAAAAAAAGGAATACAATATTTCTTTCACCTGGGGATATTTTAAAACTACAAATTACCCTTGAATTTCAGTCAGTTGTGAACTGAGATTAAATCTTACTTAGAATATTGTACTACTTCAGGAAACACACACTGTGATTCTCTAATGAGAAAAAGCAATATTGTGCTATGTGTTCTACAAAGATTATTAAATACATGGAGGGAATAATGTTTACTTAGCTTAATTAAAATAAACATTATGATAGGTGAGGATTGCTATCTTGTTGTTGTTTAATTTGAAGGACTCCAAAGATTAGTGAGCAAGTTGGAATATGTTTCATTATCAGGCAACTTGGTTGTACTCTTTTTTGCAGTATCCAGTCAAGTCTTGGCCCCGTGCATGTGTATACACACACACACACACACAGAATTATTGAATTATCTTGAATTATTAGGAAATCATGACTTTTGTTACGGTATGAGGTTAAAGTTCAAGGTGCTTTTAAATCCAATATGTATATCAAATTTCCTCAGCATGACTTATTAAAAAAATAAGCTACATTTTTTCATATATATATATATATTTAGAGAGAGAGCGAGTGAGAGAGAGAGATCATGAGCCTATAGAGGTGAGTCTCTTTCTGGACTTGCTTTTGTTCCATTAGAGTACACTCTATTTTTGTTTAATACTACATTGTTTTAATTATTGCAGAATAGGAACCCTTGATATATGGTAGTGCATAATCTTCATATCTGCTCTTTTTCAAGATTGATTTCGCTTTTCTAGATTCCTTAGGATTTGCTTAAAAGTTCCATAAAAAATAAAAATGCAAATAACCAAATACATTTTGTGAAAAGAAACCTTTCTATGAAACAAAATATCACGGGATATAGATAAAACTTTTTCACAATTATGAAGTGAATAATTAAATGTTAATTTCAGAAAAAAATAAATTAACTAAGTACTCCAGTTAGCTGAAGGAAAGGGAGAATGACAGTATTATAGGAGGAAGAACAAAAAGTAAATTAGAAAAAGTACAGTAATCACAGTGATTAATGCAAACACTTTAAAGAAAAGTAAACCATAAAATATCTAGAAAATCTAATCATATTTTTAATAAACAAACTTCAAATAAGATAAGAGCATTAATTTGCACAGAGACTACTTACAATATATAATACATTTTGAAGTATATTAATATGACATGTTTGAAAATATTTTTATTTTTGTCAGTAAGATGGCAGAAACAAAATGTCACAAAGCAAGAATAATAATAGGGTAAAGAAGCAAACAAAGAAGGAAGGTGAAAAATTCATTTTGTATATTAGAGACCTTTGAGGATTATAATATACATTATGAAGATATGAAAATCATTATTTTGTGCTCTAAAAATGAAATGTAAATTCGAGCAATACTATCTTAATCATTCCTTTCAGTTTATCTTTTTTTTTTTTTTTTTTTTTTTTTTTTTTTTTTTTTTGAGACGGAGTCTGGCTCTGTCGCCCAGGCTGGAGTACAGTGGCCGGATCTCAGCTCACTGCAAGCTCCGCCTCCCGGGTTCACGCCATTCTCCTGCCTCAGCCTCCCGCGTAGCTGGGACTACAGGCGCCCGCCACCTCGCCCGGCTAATTTTTTTTTTTTTTTTGTATTTTTTAGTAGAGACGGGGTTTCACTGGGTTATCCAGGATGGTCTCGATCTCCTGACCTCATGATCCGCCCGTCTCGGCCTCCCAAAGTGCTGGGATTACAGGCTTGAGCCACCGCGCCCGGCCTCAGTTTATCTTAAAAATAAATAAATTGATGGTGCATTCTTACGTGAAGTATAAGTGAATTTGCAAGTTTAGAGAAATACAAGATTATATATTTCTCATTAAATGCATGAACTATTCAACATTTAGAGAAATAAATTCTTAACCAAACATTATGGAACCTTCCAGAATCTAAAATAAAAGGTTATGATGGGTACAATGGAATAAATAATTTAAATAAAGATGTATTTCAAGCAAAAGTTATGTATTAAAATTAAACCTTTAAAAATTTTATTTAAAGTATTAAAGCTAACTGAATATGCACAGAAATATGTGTTTGTACAAGCAGTAAAAGGACATAAATATTCATTAATAGAAAGTGTTGAGGCATCATTCTCTACTTGGGTTATGCTTATTCAATCTTACCTTGCTTCTAATTATTCTTCATTTAACCACTTGTGTCTCAAAGGTTTTCTGATATAAAGGAAAAATGCAGCTTGAAGTAAAAATCAAATGCACGAATGCATTCAAATTTATACACCTCGATATACCTTCTTAACTTACAGAGGCACTTCTGTGAATTGCCACTGCATCAGTGAAATGAGGTGAAAAACTAACATTGCTTTTACCTTAGGCATTCTCTTCAAGGGAACATTAGAAGCTGGAAAATGAGACTTTTTAATTCTTCATTTATCATATTCTCTAAAATCTTAAAGTAACTGTATGTCATTTCACATATAAACACAATGTATCCACTTCCCTGGATAATTGAAAAGCAAAATCACAAACTATCTGTGAAAACTGTTATATTAAAATGTGGATCAGAACAGATGTTAGCATTGTTTTATTTGCTTTCTTAAAAATCTAATGTTATGAACATTAATTATCCATAAAATATCATTATGTAAAAGAGATCATTTCTCAAATCACTTTTTCTCCAAACTAATTATAGTTGAATAAAATCATGCTTCAGGACTTTATGAGCAAAGTAGGGATATGTTAAACGTGTAAGCTTAGAAGTCCACCATAACTTATAAGTGAATACTGACATAAAAATAAATCTACTTTGACCTGTCTCTATCCTGCTTGTCACTTCTTCAAGGATTTTCTGTAACTTTTCTAATCTTCTTTTGCCTATCTTACGCTCTCCCAATTCCACACATTTTTATTTTATTCAGAAATTAACTTAGGGAATCATGACTTTTTTTTTTTTTTCTGCTTATGCCTATGGCATCGTAGAGATTGCTGATTTTAGCATGCTGGCATTTCCCCATTTTCTAGAAGATCATGTTTTCAAAAAGGTGAAACCAACACTTCTATGTGAGAACATGGTAAATTAGATAATTTATTCACTGACTATGTCAATAAGAGTGGAAGAGAAGGATAGTTTTTGAAACCATGGAAAATATTGTTTTAATTCTTTAATTCTAGTTATATATAAGTGACATTAAAAGGAATTTCACTACATAATTCATTAGATTTTATTTTTAATGAAGACTTCAAACTGAGTTTGAAAACAATTCATTTTCTGATAAAACCCAAAAATGACTGAGACTTTAAAACATATAAATGTATTCACATATATAATTGTACCTAGAGTTATGGAATAAATACTATAAGTATATTAAGAGAAAAATTAAGAGAGGTTTCCATAATTAAAATATTATATTTTTGATATAGAATATAATGAGTTGGTTTTGGGAACACTTACATAATAGGCAAAAAAGGATTTCATTGAAACATAGAGGATGCAAACATAATGGTCAATACCTTACAAATCTCACGGATTTTCAGTTGCCTTGAAGAATAAATGAGGAGAATCAAAGTGTTGACACAGCTTGATGAGTTGATATCTTTTAGTGTTTACTTTAAAGGAGTGCCTGGTGCAAGCTATTTGGCAATTTTTCCAAGTTTCTAATTTCTGAACTCTCATTTGAATTAAACTGTCTACCAACCTCTTGCTCCTTGCATGAGGAGACATAAAAACTGAATTAAGATGATGGAATATACATTTTAGCTAAACAGTTTTTTAAGTTTATTGTATTAAACTGGAATGAAAAGTTTTAGCAACTAAAAAGACACCCCGCTATCCAAAAATAAACAGATAATAGCTCAACTTATAACTTTTTAACTATAGTCACTAATTCTGTCTTAAAATATTTCCTCTTATAGTACATAATTATTCAATGCTAGCACTAAATGGTTACAATCTAAGATGCAGTATTTGTGAACTTACATTTATAAAAGATGCTATTGATGGTGGCAGGAGGCAGACAGGTTCCTAGGCAGGGCAGGTCCCTGGTGGGACCCAACCATCAAGTCAAGGATAGCCTGAAGTCTGGGGGCTGGGCTTCCAGTTCCAAGTAGAGTCTGCGACCAGGAGTGGGAACTTCCTTGACGCCTATCAGCCAGCCAGATGGTGCTTTTTCCACACCCAACCATGGACCGACTGAGCACCACTTCCTCCTGCCCATGGACAAATCAGCATGCACTTCCTCCATTCTGAGCCCATAAAAACCAAGGACACAGTCGGACTCAGACACCTCACAGGCTACTCGAGTTTGGGTAGGGGGCGGTCCTTTTTGGGTCCCCTCTCTCCTATAAACTGTGCTGTCGCTCAGTAAAAGTCTCTGCCCTGCTCATCCTTCAGTTGTCAGAGTAACTTCATTCTTGTTGGAAGTGGGGCAAGAACTTGGGACCTGCCAAATGTGGGTATGAAAAAGGCTGAAGCACTCTAGCCCAAGGTCCTCTGCCAGTGTTGGGCGACTGCCCCATACAACAGAAAGCAGCGGTGTGGCTGTCAGCCCAGGAACCACACGCTGGAGTTGGGCAACAGGACTGAAAAAGCTGTTAACACACCCCTGTCCACTGAGCTGCAAAAGGTGGGAATAATACTCTCTTTGGGGATCCTGAGTTGCTGGTGTCTCCGAGTTTCTTGGGAGCCACTGCATTCCCCTCATTCAGATGCAGGTGCCCAAGGTGGAAGCAGGTTGCTGCATGCCTGGCTGAGCGGCAGGCTGAACGTGGATACCACGGTGAGCACTGGATCCAGCCTGGAGCACAAGTCAAAGGCAGCCCACTGAACCAATTGGGTGGGTGCCTCCTGTGGCAATTCAAGGGCAATCCTGGGTAGGGGCATCACCAACATCAGAAGTCACCAGCTGGCAAAGCACCACTGGGGTCCTGTGTCACTAGTCTACTTTTTTAGTTTAAGATATTGTTGGAAGAAGACATAGGTCTTTGCTGATACTAATTTAAAAAACACCTTTTGAATATTAAACCTCCTTCTTACTTGTGCCTTCCCCCACAATTTGCTCTATAATTTCAGACAAATGTCCTAGCATCATCAATGCATTTTTCATTAACTCAACCTGCTCCTCAGTTCCTTCACCATCTGGCATATTTTTTTAAGATGACCTATTACTGTATAAATTCTATTTAAGCAACACTTGAGCGGGACACAATGCTTTTCTAAGTAAGCATTCATTGACAAAGTGTATTTTCTAACACAAATAATTCTCTAAAGGTCACCATATATTGAACTAGCATTCTTAGTATTTGATGTACTTAACCTAAATTTTATATTAACTTAAACATTTGTGTCAAACACATAAAAAATATTGCAGGCATGAAAAAAGTACATTTCATAAATAATTAATTGAATCAATAAGGATAAATTTGAAAAATGTTAGGGAAATGAATCGAAGGTCAAAATCAAATATTCTTCTGAATATATGCAAATAGTTTTAGTGCCAAGACTGAAAATGATTTTTTATGATTACAGAAGCTGTAGATATGTCCCGATATTTGCAAAAAATATGCTATAATAGTGGGCCAAGAGAGGTAGTCTAGAAACGGATTGATTTGGAGAACATATAAAATAATCAGCTTAATATGCATTATTATTTTCTTACCACAGCCAGTTCTGTGAATCAGGAATGAGAAACAGATGTTAGTGAATCAGCAGTGAGAAACAGCTGCTAGGAATACTGTATTCTGAAGTCATGTAGTGATTTTATGGTTCAAGTAAAACACTAACAAAAATATTAAGATAAGTACCACACACTTGTTACGAAAGGAAAGAACACTGAAAAGAAGTTAACTATGATTCAGTTTTAAATCTTAGATATATTAGTGTATCTTGACATCACAAATGTATTTAATAAATATAATTCTAATTTGATGTCAATTTGAATTAACTGATTACATAATTATTATTATTAACTTTTAAAGAGCTTTTTTTATGCCAGACACTATTCTAAACTATTTCGTTTACTCCTTACAACTCACTGAGAAAGTTATTTTTTTTTTCATTTTACAAAGGAGGAATGTGAGGTTATAAATGAATTTCCAAAGATCACACTATTCCTGACTTAATACCAGTTATATCTTAGTCCAAAATAAAAATAAAAGCTGTAATTTAATTGTTTGAAAATTTGTGTAAGAAATATTATGTTATTTGTCATCTATCTGTCTCTTTCTATCAACTGTATTTCTTATAACATCCAAATTGCCAGATATCATGACACTGCAAGTCATTCAATCCATTCTCAAAATTAAAGAGATTTAATAGTGCTGAGTACTATTTTGACGGTAAATGAAATGTTTAATGACTGATATTCAAGTATAAAGGCATCAATCATCTGACAGGCACCATTTTTAGGAGAAAAATTATGCATTTAAAAATAAATTGATAATGAAAGAAGGAATTCCTAATTTGGACTCAATATAAGATCAAAAGTCCAAAGACTGGCACTGGTTCTGCTTATAACCATCTCAATGGCTCCTTGTATAAAGATACCTGATATTTTAGGTCTCACTCATCTCTATATTTATTCACAAAGTATTTTAAAAGGACTTATGATGTGCCGAAAACAAAAGCAGACCTCGGAATAAAGTGATATAACAGACGTCAAACATACAGATGGCTTTTCCAGGCATTGGACTGCATGAAATAACTTAGTAACTGTGTGCAGAAATAATAGAGAAGTAGTCGGAAGTCTGAGTTCTTAGACATACAAGAGATTTCCGACCCACAAAATGAGAAAGAACAAGCAAAGGGGAGTGAGAAACAGCTGCCAGTGTGATAGAATTTAAACCAAACTAAGATATCCCGAGAGAGCGGGCCCGCTTGGCGTGGCGTCCCTCCAGCGCTGGAGCTCTTGCCGGCGTCTCCCGGCTAGTGCGGCTGAAGTGCCGGCGGCTAAGGGCCCGCAAGCAGCCGCCACTCCTCCGGCGCTGGCTGTGGCGCGGGGGTCGTTGTTTCGTGACAACCACTCAGGTAGCCGCTTCTGAGACAGCAGATGCGGCCGCTTTACCCTAAGCGGGCACCGCGGCTCTCTGCACTGTCTCTGCCATGGCCCGACTCTTCTCTTCCGGACCCGACGCCAAGCGGTGACCCTGAGCCAACAGCAGGAGCGCCCGGAAATGGCGGCCTGGACTGCCTCGCACTGGCCCATCAAAGGGATCCTGAAGAACAAGACCTCTACAGCTTCCCCTATGGTGGCGTCGGCTGAACAGCCCAGCGGGAGTGTCGACGAGGAGCGGAGCAAAAAATTCCAGAAGTGGAAAGAAATGAACATCCTGGCGACATATCATCCAGCAGACAAAGACGATGGTTTAATGAAAATAGATGAACCAAGCACTCCTTACTGTCGTTAAGATGGGGATGGTGAAGATGCATGTAGTGATACAGAAACCACTGAAGCCATGGCAGCAGATATCTTAGCTAACAAATTAGCTGCTGCTGAAGGCTTGGATCCAAAGTATAGGGTTCAAGAACAAGAAAACAGTGGACAGGAGGCTAGTGACCTCTCACCTGAGGAAGGAGATAAAAGGAGACAATTTGAAATTGAAAGGAAGCTTCACTACAACGAATGACTTAGTATCAAATTAGCTAGAGAATTAATGTCAAAAGATCTATATGATGATGGCAAAGATGAAGAAATGTTAAAGACTGCAGATGGAAAAAGCATGAAGACAGAAGAATCAAATCAAGGCTCTACTACAGGTGACCAACGGCAAAACAAATTCACGAAGTTCATAGAAGAGCTTTGTTCAACACTGCAACTGTTTGCTAGATATAAATCCTGTTACTATAATACATTTCTTCTTGTTCTCCACAATTTATGATTTAAATACCAAAATCATACCAGTTATTATATATTGCCAAGAATTAAATGATATCCTTAGAAACTGATTAGACTGAAAATGCCTAATTGATCTTATGCTTAGTACTTTACCACAAATGCAGTGTAATATCATCAGTCCAAAACTGCATTACTTTTGTAAAAACACTGGTTAATTTGCATAAGATATTATATAGCATTTTATGCTTTAGAGGATGAAAAGTATCCTTGGAGAGGGAAACTAAGTTATTTTCAGCACTCTAAATGGGGCAATACCTCTTATAAATTTCGTTGGTTTGCTTTTTTAAAAAATCAAAACACAATTGAACAACAGGATGTATAGGCTAATAAATATTCAGGCCGAATAGTGTTTTAACACTGTTCTTCAAGTTGATTTGTCTGTTTAATTGAAAAGAATTACAAGAGTTACTCTTGCCTTTTCTGTCCTACAACCTTTAAAGTTCCTGTTGAGTTTCTTTGTATTTACAAGAAAAGGACTGAACTTTTTCTCATCAAAACTAGCTTTTTTTTCCCACAAATAAATTATCAGGTTAAACTTGCAAAAAAAAAAAAAAAAAAAAATAGAAGCAGCAGCCAAGGTAGAATGTAGTTGTGGTCTGAGGAAATTAATGTTCTAAAAGTTGTAGAATGATAACAGGGTGTGAAAAGATACTGTTAAGTCAACTTAAACATGAACTGATGATTGACCACTGGATTCAGGTGAGAAGAGATGACAACAGCATGTGATATTTCTTCAGAGTAGAGGAAGCAAAGTCTGATTGAAGTTTGTTGGAGAGAGGATGGGAAGAGAAAGAGCTCAGACAGTAAGTACAGTTACACTTTCAATGAGTTTCGTTGAATAGAACAGTCAAGTCAGGCATTAAAGGAAGAGGCAGAGTGAAGGGACTTTTATTTACTTTTTGTTGCTCTGTTTCTAAGCCAGTAGAAACTGCAATATGTTTCTACGCAAATGAAAATATCCAAATAATAAGGAAAACATTGATCATACAGGAACATGATAGAGAAGTTGCTAGAGTCATTCACTTTGCAAACAAGAGGTAATAGGATCCATTGCACAAGTATAGAGCTGAGACTTACATAGGAGCATATAGCTCATTTGTTGTGGGAAGAGGATAGGAGTATAGGAGGGTTGATAGACTTGATGATGGGCTCATGCAGGCGTTTCCTTCATACACTTTCTACTTTCTCAGTGAAATAATAGCCATGATTTTGTATCTGGAAAAAGATGCTGTAGTTCCATAGAGAGGAGAGTAATTGGAACAGTTATGCAGAATAATAGGAGAGTAAATTGAATAAGGAGATGGAGTGGTATCACCCTACAGCCTTAAGGAATCCCTTGAGTTCAATGGTCAGGATATTAAAATGAGATCATTCAGCATTGTTGTGAGGTTTTCTCCTTTAAGTTCACTTATTCGATGATGACTTAGAACAGGTGACCAGTGAAAACAGTAAACATTTTTTCAGGAAAATAAAGCAGGAGTGTTGATAATGGTATTGAGGCTTTATGAACAAAAGAAAGAGATTATAATGAGTGGTCATAAGATGTAAGTTAGATAGGTAGGAAAGACATGGTGAACAGTGAAAATACAGTAGTATCAATGGATTGATTGGAAGATGGAATGAACCTAGTAAAAATGAGGAAGAGGGGTTAGCTGTTACTGGTAATTTTCAAAGTTTAGGTGGCTGAACTAACAGGGGCCAGAAGTCCATTGAAGGAGAATTTCTAAAGGAACTGCATGTGTAAATGGATATGGTAAGCATAGTGTATATGGATAGGAAATTTACTGAAAAGTTGCAGGGATAGTTTGGAAGAGAAAGATAGTAAGCTGAATTACTGAATTTTCAGAGAATGAGGGAGACTAAATTACAGATCTGGAGAGCTATAAATAGCTGTGGCAAAAAGGGGCAATGTGTGTCATAAACTGTTGTCACGAGCTTCAAAATAGATGAGAGTTTGGAGAAAGGATAAGGAACATTGGTTTGTTTGTTGTGAATAACACCACAGACCATTATGGGATGAGTATAAGACTTTTGAATGGATATGAAGAATCAGGTAGGCCAAAATCATACGAGCATAAATTGTGTTTCTTGATTGTAAATACAATTGTCTGTCTGTTGGATCACATTGCTCCCCTCCCATTCAACAAGACTTGGATATTTAAGAAACCATTATCCTACTACAGTGGGAAATCAATACCTTGTCCCATACTCCAGATAGAATTTCCTCACTCCAACAGAGTAGCACTTCCATTACGATGCTATAAAACAGAGGGCACAAACTCAAATATGTACAGGAAATTTAAATAATTAAAGTTGTTAGAGGAAAGAAAAATCAACTACCAAAAATATAATAAAACACTACTTTTACATAACTATGTAGTAAATAACAATATAAGGATTATTAATCCTAGCAATTATATTTTAAATTAAAAAATAAAAGTAATGCAATTACAAAAAATCAAAACAGCTATGCATGACCTTTCTCTTAACTTTTAATTCAGTTTTGATATAATAGAGCTTTTTTTTCTTAACATCAAAATGAGACTGTTAGATCTTTATTTTTTGATGTTGTAATGTGAACTATAGCATGTCAGAAACTTTTATAGAGATCACAGGAAGATTATTTTAAAATTATCTCTCTTACAATTTTAAATTGTAGTTATAAGTTGTTAGTGAATTGAAAATATGTTGAGTAAATTAAGTTTTTATTTTTAAAGGTTGGTTTCTGTAATTGTCAATTATATTACTGATATAAGAATTTTGTTGGGAATGTAAAGATTAAATTATTATGACACCATGAAGGATAATTCTATCTCAGAAGTTATTAAAAATAAATCTTCTCAAAGATCAGAAGATTGCAAGATTTGTGAGGTCAGGAAGTGTGTCTGTATTGTTCACTGTTATATTCTTGGAACATGGAATAAGGCCTGGAACATAGCAGCCATTCAATAAATATTTTTGAGTGAGTTAACAAATTTATCTCATACCTGTCAAAGAATTTTTTTCTATTAATGCTGCCTAAATGGACATTGCTATATAAATTTGAATAATTTTATGTCTCACTGAATGAACAAGTCACGTTAACAATAACATAAAAAGTAAATTATTTTGATTTTAGAAATTAATTTTGTAAAATCAATGTTCCCTTTTTTTGTTTCTTCATTTCCAGAAAAGTACAACACTATGCATTTACCTTTGTAAAAAAGATGTGCTTTAAAGTAGTGAATTGATCGCCATTCTAACTGGTGTGAGATGGTATCTCATTGTGGTTTTGATTTGCATTTCTCTGATGGCCAGTGATGATGAACATTTTTTCATGTGTCTGTTGGCTGTATGAATGTCTTCTTTTGAGAAGTGTCTGTTCATATCCTTTGCCCACTTTTTGATGGGGTTGTTTGTTTTTTTCTTGTAAATTTGTTAGAGTTCTTTGTAGGTTCTGGATATTAGCCCTTTGTCAGATGAGTAGATTGCAAAAATTTTCTCCCATTCTGTAGGTTGCCTGTTCACTCTGATGGTAGTTTCTTTTGCTGTGCAGAAGCTCTTTAGTTTAATGAGATCCCATTTGTCAATTTTGGCTTTTGCTGCCGTTGCTTTTGGTGTTTTAGACATGAAGTATTTTCCCATGCCTATGTCCTGAATGGTACTACCTAGGTTTTCCTCTAGGATTTTTATGGTATTAGGTCTAACAATTAAGTCACTAATCCATCTTGAATTAATTTTCGTATAAGGAGTAAGGAAAGGATCCAGTTTCAGCTTTCTACTTATGGCTAGCCAATTTTCCCAGCACCATTTATTAAATAGGGAATCCTTTCCCCGTTTCTTGTTTTTCTCAGGTTTGTCAAAGATCAGATGGCTGTAGATGTGTGGTATTATTTCTGAGGACTCTGTTCTGTTCCATTGGTCTATATCTCTGTTTTGGTACCAGTACCATGCTGTTTTGGTTACTGTAGCCTTGTAGTAGAGTTTGAAGTCAGGTAGCGTGATGCCTCCAGCTTTGTTCTTTTGACTTAGGATTGTCTTGGAGATGCGGGCTCTTTTTTTTTTTTATTAAAAAGTCAGGAAACAACAGGTGCTGGAGAGGATGTGGAGAAATAGGAACACTTTTACACTGTTGGTGGGATTGTAAACTAGTTCAACCATTATGGAAAACAGTATGGCGATTCCTCAAGGATCTAGAACTAGATGTACCATATGACCCAGCCATCCCATTACTGGGTATATACCCAAAGGATTATAAATTATGCTGCTATAAAGACACATGCACACGTATGTTTATTGCAGCACTATTCACAATAGCAAAGACTTGGAATCAACCCAAATGTCCATCAGTGACAGATTGGATTAAGAAAATGTGGCACATATACACCATGGAATACTATGCAGCCATCAAAAAGGATGAGTTTGCGTCCTTTGTAGGGACATGGATGCAGCTGGAAACCATCATTCTTAGCAAACTATCACAAGAACAGAAAACCAAACACCGCATGTTCTCACTCATAGGTGGGAACTGAACAATGAGATCACTTGGACTCAGGAAGGGGAACATCACACACCGGGGCCTATGATGGGGAGGGGGGAGGGGGGAGGGATTGCACTGGGAGTTATACCTGATGTAAATGATGAGTTGATGGGTGCAGCACACCAACATGGCACAAGTATACATATGTAACAAACCTGCACGTTATGCACATGTACCCTACAACTTAAAGTACAATAATAATAAATAAATTAAGAAAACATAATAAAAAAAATAAAATTAAAAAAAAAAAGTAGTGAATTGAATCCCATTATTTAAGGATGCAAATGCGTTATTCTGTAGAATTTACACTTGAAAATATCAATTAGTATTAGGGGAAGTACTTATTTTGAAGGGCAGAAATCTGATCATAGGCTCATAAGCTATATAGTTTTCATCTTTACCATGCTACAATACACAAGCCCAAAGAGATAACAATGTATCTTAGAAATCCTGCAGAGAAACACACCCCTGTCACCCATGCTTCAAACACAAGCCTATGATAAGTTTTGAGTATAGAAAAATATTACCCCCTTTATCTCATTCCTGTCCCCAGCTATTCTGGCTAAGAAGAATTAGTGGAAGAACATTAGGCTTAGTAATCATTTTAATGCATGCCTCAGTCTATTTGTAGCTGTGTCTCATAGACAATACTGTTTCTTTAACCTGTCTTCTGATTATTCTATTTGTGAATGGTTTTATTGTTTATAATGAGGTTTTGTGTTGTAGTTTTGTGCTCTTTGAGGTTTTTTTCTTTGTTTTTTTTTTTTTTTTTTTTTTTTGTCTTATCTAGTTGCAATTACCTCTGTTTCTTCATGGTATGTTTATGTGTGGTTGTGTATGTGTGCATGCACCTCTGTGTGTGTGTGTTTACAGAGTACTCTGTAGACAAATTTGGAGCTCTAGATCTCATGAGGCTTCTGCTGGAACAGTGAGACTATCCAGAGTTGACCTCAGTCTAACTCAGTGTGGGAAATGTACATGACATAAATTAAAACTCGTTATGTAAATAGGAAGAGATCCAAGTTAACATAGTTTCTATAAGTCCCACAAGGTGTTACAGGTCCTCTGACAAGATTATAAGGCTATTTCATTTATATGAGTCAGTATGCTCTGTATTACATTCTTCAAAGTAAGACTGTTTACTTTAGCTCCTAGGAAGCAGTCACATTACCATCAGTGATAATTACCATCATTAAAACAATACCTTAATAGAACACTAATTTGGGGGCTCTTGCAGTTCTTTTATAGGAAGCATTACATACTGAGTGGATGTTACATTTACTTTCACACAAGTTCCTAATAATAGTGAAACACAAGAGAGCCTCCCATTGGGAAATGCCTCACCTCACCAAACACTACAGAATTTCACAGGAAGTGATTTTAATTCAGATATAAAAGTATATTCATAAAAATTCCAACTTGTTTAACTACTTATATTTTTATAAAGAGTGAACAAATACATAATCATATCATCAACTATTTGATTTTTAATTATAATTATATATTTTGGTGAGGAAACTGTGTGTTAAATATATCTAACTATTGGCTGATTGGTTTTAAAATATTGATGGAGCTGTGTGGAAACAATGGAGATAAAAATGTATTAAGTTTTAAAGTTTTGATTATCTTGAATATGTCTAGTATTTACAAAAATCAATCCTTAGATCAGTGATTCTCTCCTTAGGCTGCATTCTGGTATTACCTTGAAGTCTTAAAAACCCGAGTGTGCTGGATGCAACCCAGTCCAATTAAATCAATATCCCTACAGATGGCACCCAGGGACCTGTATTGTATAAAGCCTCAGGTGATTGTTCTGTGCAGACAATGATGAGAACCACTGAGGATAATCTGAATACGTGATTAGGCTTCAAGCTAACCTGGAAAACTTCTCAACAAAAGAATGATGTGAGTCAAATCAAAACACAATTTTTTATGAAGTTATCAATAACAATGTTTTCCCTCAAGAAAATGTTCTACATGGAGTTATTATCCCAAATAACCACTGATTTTGAAGAATTATAACCAATATTTATATATGTGTGTACATATAGGTGTATGTGTATATATGTATATCTGCATATATATCTTAAGAACTATTCTGGTATACTAATTTTTTGAGAAAACATAAATATATACTGAAAAAAGATAATGATGTTTGGTCTCTATACACAAATGAGCTCTGAAACATGAGCTAATTTCTTTGCTAGATTATGTCGATTAAAGGACTTTAAGATAAGCTCCATTATTCATCAATATTCAGTTTTTTCAATAAATTCTTTGAAAGAATAATATTTAAGAACCATGGAAGTTCATTTAAAAATGCCCCCACCCAAATATAAATCTTAAAACAATTCCAATTAAATGCATTGGATTTTACTTAAGCTTTTAAAACATATAGGCCCCTCAGCAGATACATACTCAGCAGATATGCTGCTTTTTGTTAAAATTTCCCAACCTCTTTTGGAGAGTAAACATATCATGCATGTTTTATGCAAATGGTAGAAACAATTTTCCATATGTGAATACTTTTAGCAATTAAAATAACTACTTTTGTGAGTATACTAGTGTCTTTTGAACATTGTAAAATGACTTTATGCTGATTTTTCCTGTGATTATTTTTTAAACAAGCCATTTTTCTGACCTAGAGGACTATCTCTATACATTTTGTTTGTCCAAAAGATCAATAAAACCAATATCACTATAATTTTCCTGTATAAATTGCAAGGTGGCAAGGGTTTCATTATTGTTCTATATCTGAAATTTAACATGTAATTTATGTTATTACATATCCATTTGCATATAAAATTAGATAATCTGCTATTCTCAGTGACATAAATGAATATAATTAACCTCTGTAGGCTGAATGTCTTTTCAGCTCTCTAATCAAATGATGATTTAGAGTTATAGGATTAAATAAAATTATAAAATAAATAGTTATATATCTTATCTATTGATTACAACGGAAGCTTGTTTGTTTTATCAACAATAAAATACATGTCATTCTAAATAAGAATTTTGATACCTTGTAGCTCTTTGAAGTAATTATTTTTTTTTTAATTTTTAATTTTTTTATTATATTTTAAGTTCTAGGGTACATGTGCATAAAGTGCAGGTTTGTTACATATGTATACTTGTGCCATGTTGGTGTGCTGCACCCATCAACTCGTCAGCACCCATCAACTCGTCAGCACCCATCAACTCGTCATTTACATCAGGTATAACTCCCAATGCAATCCCTCCCCCCTCCCCCCTCCCCCCTCCCCATGATAGGCCCCTGTGTGTGATGTTCCCCTTCCCGAGTCCAACTGATCTCATTGCTCAGTTCTCACCTATGAGTGAGAACATGCGGTGTTTGGTTTTCTGTTCTTGCGACAGTTTGCTGAGAATGATGATTTCCAGCTGCATCCATGTCCCTACAAAGGACACAAACTCATCCTTTTTTATGGCTGCGTAGTATTCCATGGTGTATATGTGCCACATTTTCTTAATCCAATCTGTCACTGATGGACATTTGGGTTGATTCCAAGTCTTTGCTATTGTGAATACTGCCGCAATAAACATACATGTGCATGTGTCTTTGTAGTAGCATGATTTATAATGGTTTGGGTATATACCCAGTAATGGGATGGCTGGGTCATATGGTACATCTAGTTCTAGATCCTTGAGGAATTGCCATACTGTTTTCCATAATGGTTGAACTAGTTTACAATCCCACCAACAGTGTAAAAGTGTTCCTATTTCTCCACATCCTCTCCAGCACCTGTTGTTTCCTGACTTTTTAATGATCGCCATTGTAACTGCTGTGAGATGGTATCTCATTGTGGTTTTGATTTGCATTTCTCTGATGGCCAGTGATGATGAGCATTTTTTCATGTGTCTGTTGGCTGTATGAATGTCCTCTTTTGAGAAATGTCTGCTCATATCCTTTGCCCACTTTTTGATGGGGCTGTTTGTTTTTTTCTTGTAAATTTGTTTGAGTTCTTTGTAGGTTCTGGATATTAGCCCTTTGTCTGATGAATAGATTGCAAAAAATTTCTCCCATTCTGTAGGTTGCCTGTTCACTCTGATGGTAGTTTCTTTTGCTGTGCAGAAGCTCTTTAGTTTAATTAGATCCCATTTGTAAATTTTGGCTTTTGTTGCCATTGCTTTTGGTGTTTTAGACATGAAGTCCTTGCCCATGGCTAGGGCAATCGGGCAAGAAAAAGAAATAAAGGGTATTCAGCTAGGAAAAGAAGTCAAATTGTCCCTCTTTGCAGATGACATGATTGTATATTTAGAAAACCCCATTGTCTCAGCCCAAAATCTCCTTAAGCTGATAAGAAACTTCAGCAAAGTCCAAGGATACAAAATTAATGTCCAAAAATCACAAGCATTCTTATACACCAGTAACAGACAGAGAGCCAAATCATGAATGAACTTCCATTCACAATTGCTTCAAAGAGAATAAAATACCTAGGAATCCAACTTACTAGGGATGTAAAGGACCTCTTCAAGGAGAACTACAAACCACTGCTCAGTGAAATAAAAGAGGGCATAACCAAATGGAAGAACATACCATGCTCATGGATAGGATGAATCAATATCATGAAAATGGCCATACTGCCCAAGGTAATTTATAGATTCAATGCCATCCCCATCAAGCTACCAATGAGTTTCTTCACAGAATTGGAGAAAACTGCTTTAAAGTTCATATGGAACCAAAAAAGAGCCCGCATCTCCAAGACAATCCTAAGTCAAAAGAACAAAGCTGGAGGCATCACGCTACCTGACTTCAAACTATACTACAAGGCTACAGTAACCAAAACAGCATGGTACTAGTACCAAAACAGAGATATAGACCAATGGAACAGAACAGAGTCCTCAGAAATAATACCACACATCTACAGCCATCTGATCTTTGATAAACCTGAGAAAAACAAGAAATGGGGAAAGGATTCCCTATTTAATAAATGGTGCTGGGAAAATTGGCTAGCCATAAGTAGAAAGCTGAAACTGGATCCTTTCCTTACTCCTTATATGAAAATTAATTCGAGATGGATTAGAGACTTAAATGTTAGACCTAAAACCATAGAAACCCTAGAAGAAAACCTAGGTAATACCATTCAGGACATAGGCATGAAGTAATTATCTTATGAACTGAATATAAATGATCACTTGGGCTATCACAAGTAAAATATGTCCATTTTCTAAAAAGTAAAGTCCTTTTAATGTTTAGTTATCCTGCTTTTGAGCACTATATAAACAAACAGTTTTGAAAATTTTTATAAATCCACTCTACAGCACAAATTTTTAAAACTTAAATACTGTATATAGGTAATGGTCCTATTCACCGCTTTATTAGAATTCAAACATCCTACTTAACTACTTAGATTTATAATATGTTAACTGTAATGTAATTTTATAATTAATGGTAATATAATTATAATGGAATTATAATATGTATAATTCCATCATACATATTATTAGGCACCCCTAAATACACTTAATATATTACCAAATAAACAAGAGTTTATTCTTTCTTACAACCCAGTTCTAAAGGATGGATGTTTGTTAGTTGCTGCAGCAGTAAATAAATCTTGGTCATGACCCTCCTGAAACAGTCCAACATGCTGTATGGCAAGCTTGCCACAGGTGAAGATGTGAGGTACAAAATTACATGATAGCTTAAAGATTAGAAAGTTAAGTTCAAAGAAGTTGACAAAGACAGCATATGCAACTCCTTGCTACCTGCATGGTTGCTTAAGAGTGGCCTTGGGCCTGTAATATTTCTTATTGGGAGATAGAAAACCCTCCCAGCCCAGGCTGGGCTTTTCATATTTCCAGCAAGAAAATACTTTTCCCTGTTTAGACTTGATATATGCTCCTTAAATATTCTGTTTACGCACAAGCCTCAGTGATCCTCTGGCACGCCCCCAGCTTTCTGTATTTCAGACCCCATGGGGGAGAGGTCATGGTCCCTTTACTGCAGTACAAAGTGAGGTGCTTGCAGCCACCCTGCCCACATCGTCTACGGAGTGGGTCCTCTGGCCATGGGGAAACAAAGTCTTGCACTCTTTTTCTTCTTTTGCTGTAAATAAACAGCTGTACCATACCACTTGAGCCTAGTGTACATGTTTTCGGTTCTCATTGACCCCAAATCATGTAGGCCTCTTCCCTGGGTGGCATTCATCTGCTTGTTAATCTTGGCTACACTCATTTTATATTCTGTCCTGCAGCACAGTTTGACCAATCAGTGAACAGTGAAACACAGCTATTTCTAAAACGTATTTTGGTAAACCCTTTTGGAAGGAACAAAACTAGTGTTTGTTGCACTTCTATATTACCATGTGAAACTGAGAGTGTTAAGGCACAACTGCTGCAGATAGTTGATAAGTGATGTCGGGGAAACTTGTGTACCTCTTAAAAATGTGAACAACTCAAAGTTGTGCTGTATTCAAAGTTTAAAATAAAGTGTACACCTTCAAATATTTTGACACAAACTTTTAAACAACAGTTTGTCCAAATAGGCTATACATCAGAAAAATCTAGAAGCTCAGAACATATCATGCAAATAGATTTGTAAACATGTAGTCTATGTAAAAGCAAATACAATCTCCTGATTTAAAAATTACTACATAACATTGGGCATTTTAATGGAGCCTAATTATTGGATTCACTCTACAAATCTGTACTAAGAAACTATTATGTACAGGAACTGAAGTCGTCATTTGGGGGTACACTAGAGTAATTAGAAAAGAAAAATAGAAAAAAAGATAGAAGAAAGATCAAACAAAATATCTGAAATTCTCCATCTTTGTGTATTTCATATTCTGGATAGGACAGACAGATTATAACCAAAAAAGTACAGTCAACTGGAAAATGTCATAGAGGCTAAACTATGGTGAATGTTGGTGATAGAATAAACAAATAGATCAACAAAATAGAAAATAAATAGAAAGACTAGAATAGAAAGCTCAGGAATAAACCCAAATAAATATACTTTATCATAAATCAACTTACCTTGGGCAAAGGAGTAAAGGCCATAGAATAGAGGAAATACAGTATTTCCAACAAATGGTGCTGGAGCTTCTAGGTATCCATATGCAAAATAATGAAATTTAGACACAGACCTTACATCCTTCACAAAATTTAACCCTAAATGTATCTTAGATCTAAATGTAAAACACAAAAGTATAAAACTACCACAAGATAACACAGGAGGAAGCCTAAATGATCTTGGGTATGGTGATGACGTTTTAGATACAATACCAAGCACATGATCCAAGACAGAGAAAAATTGGTAAGATGAATTTAAAAACTTCTGTTCTACAAAAGACAGTGCTAAGATTATTAGAAGACAAATCACAGGGTAGGGGAAAATATTTGCAAAAAACTCATCAGATAAAGGACTGTTGCTCAAAATATATATTGAACTCTTTAAATTCAACAATAACAAATCAAATAACCTGATTGAAAATGCAAATTAAAATAAGAATGAGATACCATTGCATGTCTTTTAGAATGATCAAAGTCTGAAATAATGGCAACACTAAATGCTGGCAAGTATGTGGAGTAATAAGCCTTCTCATTCAGTGCTTGTGAGAATTAAACATGGTACAGTCACTTTGGAAGACCATTGGAGCTTTCTTACAAAATAAACATAAAGTCCAACAATTGCCCACTGCACACCTGTATGCTTACCAAAGGAGTTGAAAACTTATGTCCACACAAAAACTTGCACAACAGATTTTTATAGCACCCTTGTTTATCATTTCCAAAACTTGAAAGCAACCAAAATGTCCTTTAATAAGTGAAAGAGTAAATAAACTGTGACACATCCACACAATGAAATATTAATCAGCACTAAGAATAAATGAATTAACAAGCCATAAACAGACATAGCCTTAAGTGAATATGACTAAGTGAAATAAGCCAATCTGAAAAGGATATATACTGTATGATTGTGTCAGTTTGATATTTGCACATTCGTCCAAACCCATAGAGTGTCAATCCTAATGTTAACTATGAACTTTAAGTTATTATGAGGTGCTGATGTAGGTTCACCAATTGTAGCAAAGGTATAATTGTGATAGGGGATGTAGATAATAGGGGAGAAAATGCATGGATGTGGGCAGTGGGCATATAGTACACTAGTCACATCTTATCTACAGGGTAGAAGTTCTAAGACTTCCAGAGGATGCCTGAAACCACTACAGATAGTACCAAACTTTGTATTTTTAGTTGACTCCTGAACAGTATAGGGGTTTGGGGTGCCAGTCCCCCATGCAATAAAATATCTGCATATAACTTTTGTCTCTTCAAAAACTTAACTACTAATAGCCTACTGTTGACCAGAGCCTTATAATAACACGAAACAGTCAATTGACACATATTTGTCTGTTATATTTATTATATACTGTATTCTTACAATAAAGTAAGCTAGAAAAAAGAAAATATTATTCAAAGTCTTAAGAAAGAGAAAATATGTTTTACTATTTATTAAGTGGAAGTGGATCATCATAAAGGTCTTTATCATCATTGCCTTCACATTGAGTAGGCTGAGGAGGAGGAGGAAAAGGAGGGGTTGGTCTTGCTGCCTCTGGGGTGACAGTGATGAAAGAAAATCTGTATGAAAGTGGACTCGCTTAGTTCAAATCTGTATTGCTCAAGGGTCAACTCAGTATTATGTGTTTTTCCTATACATATATACCTATCTACAATAAAGACACTTTATTGTATCAATTAGGTATACTAAGAAATTAACAATACTACTGTATTAGTCAGTTTTCATGCTACTGATAAAGACATACCTGGGGCCGGGCATGGTGGCTCACGCCTGTAGTCTCAGCACTTTGGGAGGCCGAGGCGGGCGGATCACCTGAGGTCGGGAGTTCTCAACCAGCCTGAGCAAAATGGAGAAACCTCGTCTCTAGTGAAAATACAAAATTAGCCAAGGTGGTGGAACGTGCCTGTAATCCCAGCTGCTTGGGAGGCTAAGGCGGGAGAATCACTTGAACCCGGGCTGCGGAGGTTGCAGTGAGCCAAGATTGTGCCATTGCACTCCAGCCTGGGCAACAAGAGCAAAAAAAAAAAAAAAAAAAAAAAAAAAAAGACATACCTGGGACTGGGAAAATTTTACAAAAGAAAGAGGTGCATAGGACTTACAGTTCCATTCTACATAACTGAAGAGGCCTCACAACCATGGTAGAAGGCAAGGAGGAGCAAGTCACATCTTTGGTGGATGGCAGCAGGCAAAGAGAGCTTGTGCAGCTCAATTCCCATTTTTAAAACCAGCAGACCTCATGAGACTTATTCACTATCATGAGAACAGCACGAGAAAGACTCACCCCCATGATTCAGTTACCTCCCGCTGGGTCCCTTCCCCAACACATGGGAATTCAAGATAATATTTGGGTGGGGACACAGCCAAACCACATCAACTGCTAATAAAATATGACAGATAAAAATATCCCAGCATCACTGCCTTTGTACTTTGGGGCTATTATTAAGTAAAATAAGATAAAGGTTACATAAACATAAGCACTACAATTCCATGGCAATGAGTCTGATAACCAAGAGACCTACTGAGTGACTAATGGGTGGGATGATTCATGGCCCTGGTCCCTGGGCAGGACAGAGTGGGACAGCATGAGATTTCATCATGCTACTCAATATGATGTGCAATATTAAGCTTATGAATTGTTTATTTCTGGAATTTTACATTTAATATTTTTGGAACATGAAAGTAACTGAAACTGAAAAGTCAAACCACAGATAATGAGAGACTACTGTAATTCTCTGTACTTTCTGCTCTATTGTGGCATGAGCTTAACTGTTCTATATAAAATCTTTAAAAGTAAAAAAGAAAAAAAGAGATGGCTTATTTCATCTACATATAAAAATATATATGCATATATGATAAATGTTACATTTTTTTAAAGTAGAATATGGTTTATGAGTGGTTCCCATGGTAATGTCTCATGGTGCAGTATTGCGGGCATAAGGACACATAGAGAAGATGAGATTTGAGCAAATCTTTGAGAGAGGTAAAGGAGATGTCAAGCAAATATTTTAGAGATGTGCCCTGCATGCATGGGGAGCGTTGAAGGAAGAACACTGTGGCCAGTGTGCCTGGATATTATCTGTTCTTACATGGAAATTATTTTATGATTCTGCATGCTGTGGGTTTCCATGAAAACGTCATTTCTCTTCTTTAATCATAAGCTTCCTATGAAAATATATTTTCTGTGACTCATTTTTTATGCCTGCATATCCTGGTGGTTAGAAGCTGCATTGAACCAAATTCATTCTAGATACAAAGTCAGACAAAAATGATAAATAAAGTTCTCATGAGCATCCAATTTGAATTACTCAGAAGATATAAAGGGAAAGAAGAAATTAGTGAGAATGCAATATTTATACGATATTTGTAATCAGGTCAACTTTAATGTTATTTTTCTGTGTTTTGGGCCAGCTTTGCATGGGCAGAGGATGATCTAGTCAATATGCTCAGTTGAAAGAGATATATAACCACTAGAAATTTACAACGATAATTTATATAAAACAACATTGCTTACTTAGCAGACAAGACTGAAAAGCAGTTAATAAAGTGAAATATATAACAAGAAAATTCTGAGAAGACATATTAAAGTAGTAAACGTGTAAAACATAAAGCAATAAAAAGACATGGTAGGAAGAGTAAGGTAGTATGAGCTGCATCTAATTGAAGTTCTGGAAATAAAAATATAAATAAGTGTGTAAATATGTCATAATTTCAGAAGTAATGGTAAAATTTATGGCAAGTGTTGACACACAGATTTAAAAAGCCCCAAATTCAAATCATAATGCATAAAATATAAATTTCACTTCAATGCATCTTAGTAAAACTAGAGTTAATAAAAAAGACTTTAACAGCAACCAGAGAAGAGATAAATAATGACTGGAAGTCAAAGAATAAATGAAAGTCTGCAGAGTACCAAGAGAAAATAATTAACTTAGAATTCTAACGCACAGTCAATATATCTTTCAAGAATGATAGTGGAATAAAAATACTTTCTACCAACCAATGTTTTATATGAAAGATATTTTCTAATGAAAGATCTAACAGATGATTTTATGATGAAGAAAAATTACTTCAAACATAAATTTTGAGATACAAAAAGTAATGATAAAGAATATAATTGATAAAGTTGTAGGTCGATACAAGCAAAGACATAATTTAAAAAAATCATTATTTCATTTAGCATGTGGAAAGAGATGTTAATTTTAACAATTACTTGGTTGACATACATTCTGGCTTCCCAGGATATTTTAAATGTATAATTATGTAAATAAACTGCATGTCTCACTATAAACATAAATATAACTCCTACTTTCAACAATGCCCTGAATTAGATGACAAATCATATGCTAATAGTGGCCCTAACATTGATAGGTGAGTGTCACAGTAAAAATTTGCCAGATAATATTAGGGAAATAGGAATGACATATTTAAGTTACAAATTGTTAGAGAAAATAAGGAAAAAAATTAAATCAAAAAGTAAGAAAATAGAAAAACCACATTAAGGGGTGGTGTAAACAGAAATTATATAAGATATTTGAGAAATAACAGTAGTTCAGTAAATATAATAATTATTAATTACTTAAAAAGACCTAGAAAAAGACAAAGATTATAAAACTGCATTAAACTGCTCAATTTATCTATATTTTTTAAGTAAACATACCTACAAACAAAGGACACGTTTTCGGAATAAAAGATGATCTAGCCAAATATATAGTAACTGGAACTAGCTGATATAGCACATTTATATCTGAGAATATAGACTTTACATAAAATTTTTACTAGAAAATAAGAATTCAAAATACCCTTAAAAGTCTAAATCTTTTAAAATGTATAAATGTAAATATTTCTAATAGCACATCTTCAGAATATATAAATTAAAAATTGATGTTCTGGTTAGGGGATGGGTAGCAGCAGAAACCCAGCGGTATTCATTGTGTACTTGGTGATTCTACTATCGGAAGAGTACATGAATTTCAGTTATCATCATCAAGTTGATTTTAGGGGTTGTACATCTGGCCAGTTGTTCTGTGAGAAAGTGATTTTCTTCAGAGTGATTTCATCCGGCAATAGACTAAGAACAGAGAAGTTGTCAAGTTGTCCTTTATAGAAATCTTTAGGGGATACTCATGAGACTGCTTGTTGAATTTCAAGTTGGGCAGATTTTAGAGCCTCTTGTTGCAGAGAATCCCATTCAGAGTGGGATGATTTGTGAGTTATAACATAAATTAGGCTAAGAAAACTTTTAAAATAGGAATATATTGCCTCTAGAACCCTCAGAACCTTAAAAGAAGTCAAGATTGTTTCAACATTCTTAGTGCTGAGAAGCTCTATAGTTTTATTTTATTATTACTATTTTTTTTCTAAAAGTGTCAGATATGGAACAGTTTTTAGCAAACCAAACAATTTTCAGAAATCTAACTGAAGTGGTGGGACCTTGTTGTAAATGCAGAGTTGTAACCTATTTCCACCCCTACTTTTTGTAAACTCCTTTGTGATTACTTTTACGTCCTGCATGTATGTGTGACAAATAACTCTCCTTGGAGGAGATAACATCAATGTGATATCAGACCTGTGCTCCTGGAGAAAGCTGGATACAACTAAGATCCTTCCTACAAACACTGTAAAAGATGGAAAGGCTATTGTATCACCCCATCAGTAGCCAGGAAAATGTATATCCCTTCAAAGGTGAAGGCACTGCAGCTGAAATAAGCACTAAACAGAACATGTTCACCTAACTAGGCACTGAGCAGAGCATGTTAATCAAATCTAGTACCACAAAGAATTTACTAGTTGCTGATTGGATGGAATCAATGATTTCAGTAATATTATATGTGTGAACTTTAATGGGTAGAGCCACCTTGAGTTCATGGTCATCCACTGCCACTGCAAGATGTCCCTCATTATTTTCAGTTTTAAGAACAGATTAAATTGGGCTATTTAACAGTAAAATAGTAAAAATAATCATTCTTTTCTACATAGGGCTACAAAGTAAATTTCAAACACTGAAGTCCACATTTTAATTTATATTAGGCTTTATCAACTCTTTTAATTAAAATAGTAGAAGATCCATAGGGTTATATTTGTCAAGATAATTTTAAGTGCCAAAGACATAATTTTATTTCAATTATTTACTTGAGTCAAAGGGCCACTATAGGATATTTTAAGGGCAATGAATACTATGGCCATGAGAAATTTTGGCAAAGCAACATGTCTCATGGTTAAGTTGATACATATCTGTTAGTTTTCTGTTTTATGCCTGGTAACTTCCTTAAGAAAATAGGAGGTACTTTGTTTAAATTTAGTGAATTTAGTATGATGTCCATGCATAATAGCAATTTTGTCACCTATATTAGTTAAGGCCATGAATAATTGTCAATAGGTATATTTCAGCAGATTTTAAAATAAATTTAGAACCTATGATGTAGAGATGTAAGTGCTACACAGCACCCTTTTAATATTTCTATTGGATAAATTCTTTAAGTAAATTTATTTCCATTTATATCAGACTGTGGGCCTCTGTCTCAGTTTCTGGTTTATCATTATGTATCTAGGCATCTGTCTTGCTTTTTGTACTGATGGTAGCTCATTTTGTGTGTTTGTCCATTAGTCCCCATGTTCTCAGGCTCCTTCCCTACACTCCTAATATTTATAAGTTTCTCCCTCCAGAAGTTCCCAAATTGCTGTCATCACAGTTGAGAGACTCCCCAAAGTACTTATTGCATTATTGGCTTTAGAGGCACTAGGCAAAAGCCAGGTTTGAATGCTATTTGGTATGTTGACAAACCACAGCATTTATCAGACTCATAGTCCGACCATTTTATCCTTGTCCAATAGAGTGATGGTGCCCTCTGGCTTTTTAAGGAAGAGGGTGGATGAAAGATAAGGCACTGTAAAGGATTCAAGACAACATTTTCCCAAGATCTGTGCCAATGTTCCTTGGATGTTTTCCTCCATAAGTTTGAGGATCAGAATCTCTGTTGTGATAGAAGTACAGGTGGCGGTAGCAGCATTTGGATTCCTAGAGACCTATCTTATATTAAGAGTATTGACATCAGCGTTCAAAAATAGTGACTATAGTTATTTAAGCAACCACCTAATGGGTCCATAAATTGTACAGTATATAGGTGTTTTCCCAAGCACTCAGTAGAATGTGAGTCAATGTTTTATTGATGTCTAGATCGAATCAAAGCTTATGGTTAGATCAAGATAAATGATTAATTTGACACACAGATAGGTATGGACTGAGACACATAATCAGCGCCATGTTAAGGAAGATCCCTAATCCCATACTGGTATTCTTGAGCATCAACTACCAAAATTTTCAAATAATACCAGTTAAATATGCAGCAGAACCTTGACAGAGGTAACATATGTTGTGCTAAGACGTAAAGCTCAAAGCACATGAAAGTCAGCTGGCAACAGCTCAAAGTGCATACTGTCCAGCAGAGAGCAGAGCCAATCAGTGAACCACGGCAGAAAGGGCCACAGGTAGTAGTCATTACCTAGACTATCCTGTTCACACACCAATTGTTTTCTGGTTCCCTGTGGGATCCATCCCCCCAACCCAAAACTGATATGGATGTGGAGACTGATTATACCACAAATACACCAAGGTATAAAAAGATTTATTACTCTCATAATGGGACTTTTTTATTGAGTGTTTAAGGTGGAGGAGCCGGGAGAGGGTTTTTGCATAGGAGCTTGGGTTTGTGCTGTTTGATCTTTCCTATTTATCAAAGAAAGGTGCCTGTGGACTCTGTCTGCTTTTCCAGAAATAGCACAAAAACCGAAAGGGGGAATTTAGACCTCAAAGCTATCCAACAGTCAAATATCAAAAACAGAGTCATTTAAAAAGATTGTATCTTTTTATTTGTATAAATATAACAGGTATATAAAAATTTCACAATGCATATGTATATCAAATCATCACCTTGTATACTTAAATATATATCATTTTTTGTCCATATATATTAATAAAGCTAAAAGAAAACATTTTATTTTAAAAATAGAAGCCTATAACCACAATCCAATTAAGCAAAAATAAAGAGAAATCAGGGAAAATGTGTTTGGAAACTAAAACATATTTATGAATAAATCAATGTCAAAAAAAGAGAAAATATAATAAAAGCAGGAAATTTTGTTAACAGATGTCTTTTTTTTTTTTTTTTTTTTTTTTTTTTTTTTTTTTTTTTTTTTTTTTTTTTTGAGACAGAGTCTCCCTCTGTCACCAGGCTGGAATGCAATGGCGCAATCTTGGTTCACTGCAACCTCCACCTCCCGGGTTCAAGCACTTCTCCTGCCTCAGCCTCCTGCGTAGCTGGGATTACAGGCATGTGCCACCATGCCTGGCTAATTTTATATTTTCTGTAGAGATAGTGTTACACCATGTTGGTCAGGCTGGTCTTGAACTCCCGACCTCAGGTGATCCACCCGCCTTGGCCTCCCAAAGTGATGGGATTACTGGCGAGAGCCACTGCTCCAGGCAAATAGATGTCATTATTAAAGCTGTAAACTAACAGTACAATATTGCTCCAGAAATAAATGAATTGACTAATGGGACATTAAAGAGAATTCAAAAATATATATCGTTTCAGTTAGCCTTTGTTACATGTGATGGGCTGAATTGTGGCAAAATTCAGATGTTGAATCCCTATCTCCCAGCGGATTTTATTTGGAGATAGAGCCCATAAGAAAGCGATAATTGCTAAATGACGTCATTATTGTGAGAATAGGGTTGATGATGTTACAAGAAATGAAAGTAAACACCCTTCTCTCTCTATCTCTGCGCACACTCAGAGGAAAGACCATGTGAAGCTACTGCCAGAAGGGCCATCTGCAAACTAGGAAGAGAGACCTTACCAGAGACCAACCCTAACGTTACCTTGATTGAGATGTATAGACCCCAGAACTGTAAGAAAATAAATTTCTGACATTTAAGCCAGACTGTGATATTTTGTTATGGCAGTCCAAGTAGGCTAATACATTACATAACACAACAGTGGCTTAAATAAGAATTAATTACTTCTCATGGTTCTGTGTATTGGCAACATTGGTGGTTCTTCTATTCGTTTACCTAGAGTCAAGTATAGGGCAGCAGTCATCTGATATCTAGACTGGAGCCAGAGATTGTCTTAGAGATCCTCAGCCTAGCAGTGCCTCACCATACAACTGCCTCCAGTGCTTCATCACACTAGTACTGGACAGTGATCATGAGGTCTGGCAGCTCATCAAATGCCGGGAGTACATTTTCTCTCATTTCAGATGTCTACATTTTTCTTGGGTGGTAGGGGATTCCTATGGCCCAGTCATTCATATTTCATTCATGTGAGTAGTGGAGAAATTTTTCAAAAAGCAGAAAACCAGGAATCACGTGATCACAGGGTCCTCTCAGGCACTCACTAGCACCTAAACACTGTCTTCACTACTTCTAGACTCTTGCCCTGTGCTAGGCTGGTTTTTCTACTTTATTTCCCACCAGTTGTTTATAGTGTAAATCTTAAGATTGCCTTAAAGCTTACTATTTTAAAACTCTAATGGCACCTTTCAAAGTTAAAAAAAAAAAATGCTTGCTTGCTTGAAAAATTTAAAATATTTACTCTCAACACTTCTTCTGATATAAGTTTCTGGATCATATTTTGGACCACTATAGCAATCATTCTTTCTTTATGTAATCTTGCCATCAAATTTTCAGTGCTTCTAACTAAAAAAGAGGGTTGTTAAATCTGTTGGATTAAGTCATGTCACACAGTCATAGAAAATATTCTAAAAATCATAGAAACTTATTAAAACAGACCTTTATTTCATTTTCCCATTTTATTTTAATTATGGGTCAGTGGTTGCTCTGCTTAATGTCATCTAATTTGTAGGACTAAAATGACAAATCAGCTTCCATCTGGACTATTTCCATACATCAAAGCAGAAGAGAAAAGACATTTGCACTTGATTCATGCGTTTCTACCTTTCATTGCCAACAAGGGTCACGTTCACATTTCTGAGTAGAATGGGGAGAGATTGTAGTCTTGTATGGAAGGTGACTGCCAGGAAGAAAAACACATGTAGCATGGTCACCTATGCAGAAGGCCAAGTGCTATGTTGCCACAATTTTACTACTAATATCTATGACTCATCAAATATATAAAATACAGTGTGTTATAGAACATTTTACATTTATTATCTCAATGAATTTTCACCCTAATTTTATGAGTACATTTGCCTAGACCACAGAAATTTTAGTGACACTTCTTGTATAAACCCAATCCTGTGATTCTTGGTTTTCTGCTTTTTGAAAAATCTCTCTGCCTCTCATGTTAATGAAATATGAATGACCACATGCTACTTCATAATTATAGCACATTGCATTTATGTAGTATCTATATTATACAGGTGGTTCTTCCAGTTTTTCACTTGTAAAATCAATTGATTCATATATTTATTTAGCAAGTATGCACAATATGTCTAATATGTACCCCCCAAATTACTCTGGGCCACAGTATTGAACAAAGCAAATATGTTGCCTACTATCATAGAGCACATTGTCTAGTGAACAACAGAGACATATCAGTAAAGTGATGAATAATTTCCAAATCGTGTATAGAGATTTGCAAACATCTATGGTAGTTGAACCTATTTTACTCTGTGCATTAAGGGAGATCACTCTGAGAATCCACTTTTATACTGAGATCTGAAGGTGAGTGGACAAATTGTTTCCAATAAAAGCACTTTATAACTAAAGCATATCATATTCTTGACCATAATTATATAATCAGGCATTTGTTTAATCGTTAACTCCACCATCACTCAGTGTAGTGTTGTGCATTAAATGATGAAAGTTTTCTATTTACTGACAATAAAAGCTCAATTGTAGTTGTTTAGCACATTCTCAAGATTTTTTTTTTTTGACTAAGCAGTTTATCAAAAAAGCATCAACTTAAGCATTTCTAAAAGATGGTGAGAGCTGCAAAAAGAGCATTAATATATTTTGAGGCTGTAGGTGATCTCTTCTATCTCATCTCACACAACTTCTATCCTTCCTGTATTATTCCGGATGAACACAGACTATTCAGAAGAGCCTGAAGACAATGACCTCGTGCACTTTGTGGCCTGCGGTAAAATTGCTATTCATCAAGTCAGTTCCTTTTGAACTTAACTCTCACAGTTAGTTGCCCTTGATTCATCACAGTTGTCATTCTCAGTACAGCTCAAACATTGTCCTTCTTTGTCAATATAGATTTATTTATGAGCCTTATTTTTATGTAAATATCTAAAATAAATATAAAACATGATGTTTTTCCTCATGTGAATGTGATCAACACATTTCGGAGCTAAAATAAATTTTATAATATTGTTGAAGGGTTATTTCTCTATGTAGGCAACTTTGTAGATAACTTTTTTTCCTCTATGCTAATGTTTGTTATTCTTCTGAAAATCAACAAGGTCTGTTTTATTACAAATTTATATAATTATTTTTGACCAATATAGTAGCAGCAATGTAGGAGGAATATTTTTCACCTCAAGTTTAGGATTACAGTAATCACCAATGACAAATTTTAATGTTAACAATGTTCGCCTCACAAGTAACAAATGACAGTACGTTTGCAGACAAAATCCTTGAGAAACAAGTTAAAAATACAAAGGGAGGAAAAACTGAAAAGGGCGCGAATCTTCTACATGTATATGTAATTATCTTGGACAAATGCTCTATTACCTATTTCATGATAATTAATATTAAACCAAGTCAATTTATAAAAATCTTTATACCAAAAGGAGTCTCTAATTTTTAATTGTCCAAACAGTGCCTCAACAATTAATCAGTAATCCAATATACAAGTTAAAAAATAAGGGGTGTGTGTATGTGTTAAACTAAACAAAAGTACAGCAAAAGAAATTATTATCCTTTGACAGAATGATTGTTGGTTACAAGACAGTGCTTACTTAACAAAACCAGGCATGAGAAACGAAAAAATAATATAATGTCTAAAATGGAAATAGAAGAAAATGCTCTTATCTCAATTTATTGAGTGTTCTCTCATGAGAAGAAAAGAAAGTCTAAATATTCTGTTATTTCTATCATGTGCAATGAGAGAATTGCTTTTCTATCTAACCCAGACTTTACTTTTTGCAACTTAATATAAATTCTCCCTGGCATCTTTGCTTTTGATTCTTTTCTCAAATAAGTTTTGGCTCGTATTATATTACTTTAAGTGCATTTCTCCTGGTGGAATAAAGAGTGATTAACCATTTGCATTTCTATTACAATGTTAAGGTACTCTTCTTTTTTTTGAAATATTTTATACACACCTGACCCTCCATATTCCATTAAACGCTAATTTCCCTTTGTTTTGCATTATCAGTCACTGTTTCAGAAATTTATATTTGATACCTGAAAAAGACATTCTTGTTATTTGTAGTCATATATAACCAATTCGTTATTAAATAAAGTTATTTTTTAAGCAGCAATGTATCAGTAAATATACTGTGAGGAATAAATTATTCTAAGAATCTGTGGGATGAATTAGACCAGAGAATAATTTGATTCAGATTACAGATTGTCTCTCTACTCCTCATTTAATGTTCCATTAAGATTATTTTTTAATCAAGCCATGAAGAATCAAAATATCCAATAATATAGTCATGAATTGTCATAGGAATCTGGCATTAATCATATGCTTCTTATTAAAATACAAAGGTTACTCTATCTTCCTGGAAATAATAATTCACTTTTCTCTGTCTTTTATGATGCAATTTAAAATTTTCCGATGTAAATGCTCCATCAAAAGCATAGGAATTTAAATTTTTGTATTTAGAAAAATGTCCTAAATATCTTATGGGCAGCTGATTAGAACTTTATCTATGATATTTACCTCAAGTTTATAAAATATTTTGCAATTAATAAGGCTAAGGTAATAATAAGGTAACTAAGCTAAGTAAAGCCTTTGTTCATTATTTATATTTATTGTATGTCACTTATTTAAATATACAAAAGACAGGGGAATAGGCATTATTTTTTGTCTTTTTAAATAAGTTTTACTTTTAATTTTTGTGGGTACATGTTAGATGTGTACATTTATGGGGTACATGAGATCTTTTGATGGAGGCATACCATGCATAATAATCACAGCAGAGTAAATGGGGTATTCATTACCTCAGACATTTATCCTTTCTTTGTGTTACAAAGAACCCAATTATAATGCTTTAGTTATTTTTAAATGCATGGTAAATTATCATTGACAGTAGTCACCATACTGTGCCATCAAATACTAGATCTTATTTGATTCAATCTTTTAATCAAATGGTGTAACTAAATCATTTTTATTTAATTTAAATCATTTAATTTAAATTTAATTTGGTTACATTTTCTTTTTTTTTTTTTCCTTTCACTTTTATTTTAAGTTGCGGAGTACATGTGCAGGATATGTGGTTTGTTACATAGGTGAATGTGTGCCATGGTGATTTGCTGCACAGATCATCCCATTACCTAAGTATTAAGCCCAGAATCCATTAGTTATTCTTCCTGATGAGCTTCCTTCCCGCACAACTCCCCTGACAGGCACCAATATGTGTAGCTATCCCCACTGTGTGTCCATGTGTTCTGACTGTTCAGCTCCCACTTTTCAGTGAGAACATTAGCGTTTGGCTTTCTGTTCCTGCAAAAGTTTGCTGAGAATGACAGCTTCCAGCTCTGTCCATGTCCTTCCGAAGGACAAGATTTTGTTCCCTTTTATGGATTTTGTTCCCTTGTATTCCATGGTGTATATGTATCACATTAACTTTATTCAGTCTATAATTGATGGGCATTTGTGTTGATTCCATATCGTTGTTATTGTGAATAGTGCTGCAATAAATATATGTGTACATGTATCTTTATAATAGAATAATTTATATTCCTTTGGGTATATACTCAGTAATGGGATTGCTGGGTCAAATAATATATCTAACTCTAGATTTTTGAGGAATTGCCACACTGTCTTCCACAATGGCTTTTTTTTACATTCCCACCAACTGTGTAAAAGTGTTCCTTTTTCCCCACAGTCTCACCAGCTTCTGTTGTTTCTTGACTTTTCAATAATTGCCATTATGACTGGCATGAGATGGTATCTCATTGTGGTTTTGATTTGCATTTCTCTAATGATCAGTGATGTTGAGATTTTTTTTTTCATGTTTGTTGACCACATGTATGTCTTCCTTTGAAAAGTGTCTGTTCATGTTCTTTGCCCACTTTTTAATGGGGTTGTTTGCTTTTTTCTTGTAAGTTTGCTTAAGTTTCTTATAGACTTTCCATATTAAAGCTTTGTCAGATGGATAGATTGCAAAAATATTCTCCCATTGTGTAGGCTGCCTGTTCACTCTGATGATACTTTCTTTTGCTGTGCAGAAGCTCTTTAGTTACTTAGATCCCATTTGTCAAATTTTGCTTTTGAAATTGCTTTTGGCATTTTCGTCATGAAATCTTTGCTTGTGCCAGTGTCTTGAATGGTATTGCCTAGAACTTTTTTAAGGGTTTTTATAGTTTCCAGTTTTACATTTAAGTCTTTAATGCCTCTTGAGTTAATTTTTGCATAAAGTATAAGGAAGGGGTCTAGTTTCAATTTGCGGCATATGGCTAGCCAGTTTTTCCAGCATCATTTATTAAATAGGTAATCTTTTCCTCAGTGATTGTTTTTGTCAGGTTTTTTGATGATCAGATAGTTATAGGTGTGTGGTTTTATTTCTGAGGTCTCTATTCTGTTCCATTTGTGTATGTGTCTGTTTTTGTACCATGCTATTTTGGTTATGGTAGCCTTGTAGTATAGTTTGAAATCAAGTAGCGTGATGCCTCCAGCTTTATTCTTTTTGCTTAGGATTGTCTTGGCTATTCAGGCTCCTTTTTTACTCCATATGAATTTTATAATAGTTTCTTTCAGTTCTGTGAAGGACGTCAATGGTGGTTCAATGGGAACAGCATTGAACCTATAAATTACTTTGGGCAGTATGGCCATTTTTACAATATTGATTCTTCCCATTCATGGGCATGGAACGTTTTTCCATTTGTTTGTGTCTTCTTTGATTTCCTTGAGCAATAGTTTGTAATACTTGAAAAGGTCCTTCACTGCCCTTATTAGCCTTGTTCCTAGATATTTTATTCCTTTTGTAACAATTGTGTATCACAGTTTATTCCTGATTTGGCTCTCTTCTTGCCTGTTGTTGGTGTATTGGAATGCTGGTGATTTTTGTACATTGATTTTGTATCCTGAGACTTGCTTAAGTTTTTTATTAGCTTAAGAAGTTTTTTGGCTGAGACAATGGAATTTTCTTGATATAGGGCCATCTGCAAATAAAGATAATTTGACATTCTTTCTCCCTATTTGAATACCCCCGTTTTTTTTTTTCTTTCTCTTGTCTGATTGCCCGGGTCAAAACTTCCAATACTATTTTGAATAGGATTGGTAAGAGGATGCATCTTTGTCCTCTGATGGTTTTCAAGGGGGAATGCTTCCAGTTTTTGCCCATTAAGTATGATATTTGATGTGGGTTTGTTATATGTGGTTCTTATTATCTTGAGATATATTCCTTTCAAACTTAGTTTATTGAGAATTTTTGAGATAAAGTGATGCTGAATTTTATCAAAGGTCTTTTCTGCATTTATTGAGAAAATCATCTGGTTTTTGTTTTTAGCTCCGTTTATATGATGAATTATATTTATTTATTTTAATATGTTAAACCACCCTTGCACCCCAGGGATGAAACCAACTTGAATATGATGGATAAGCTTTTTGATGTGCTGCTGGATTTGGTTTGCCAGTATTTATTAAAGATATTTGCATCAGTGTTAATCTGGGATATTAGCCTGAAGTTTCCTATTTTTGGTGTATCACGATCAGGTTTCTTGTATCAGAATGATGTTGGCTTCATAAAATTAGTTATGGAGGAGTCCCTCCTTTTCAACTTTATGGAATAGCTTCAGTAGAAATGGTACCAGGTTTTCTTTGTACCCCTGGTAGAATTCAGTTGTAAATCCATGTGGTCCTGGGCTTTTTTGGTTGGTAGACTACTTATTACTGACTCAATTTCAGAACTTATTATTGGTCTACCCAGGGTTTCAATTTCTTTCTGATTCAGTCTTGGGAGGATGTACATATTCAGGAATTTATCAATTTCTTCTAGATTTTCTAATTTACGTGCATACAGGTGTTTATAGTATTCTCTGATGGTTGTTTGCTTTACTGTGGGGTCATTGGTGATATCCCCCTTATCGTTTCTGATTGTGTCTACTTGATTCTTCTCTCTTTTCTTCTTTATTAGTCTAGCTAGTAGTCTATTTTATTGTTTGTTTGTTTGTTGTTTTCCAAAAAAAAAAGAAAAAAAGAAAACCTCTTGGATTCATTGATTTGTTGAAGGAATTTTCATGTCTTTATCTTTCAGTTCCACTCTGATCTTGGTTATTGTTTACATTCCACCTTCTTTGGGTTTGTTTGCTCTTGGTTTTCTAGTTCTTTTAGTTGTGATGTTAGGTTGTTAATACGAGATCATCCTAGCTTTTTGATGTAAGTGTTCAGTGCTACAAATTTCCTTCATAACACTACTTTAGCTCCATTGCAGATATTCTGACATATTTTCTCTTTGTTCTCATTAGTGTCAAAGAACTTCTTGATTTCTGCCTTAATTTCATTATTTACCCACAAGTCATTCAGGAACAGCTTGCTCAATTTCCATGTAGTTTTGTGTTTCTAAGTGAATTTTTTAGTCTTGAGTTCTAATTTGATTTTGTTTTGATCTGAGAGACTGTTATGATTTCAGTTCTTCTGCATTTGCTGAAGAGTGTTTTACCTCAGATTATGTGATCAATTTTAGAGTAAGTGTATATGACAATGAGAAGAATGTATATCCTGTTATTTGTGGGGTGAAGAGGTCTGTATATATCGAGCAGATCTGCTTGATCCAGAGCTAAGTTCAGGTCCTAAGTATTTTTGTTTATTTTCTGTTTTGATGTTCCGTCTAACATGGTCAGTGTGGCATTAAAGTCTCCCACTATAATTATGTGGGAGTCTACATCTCTTTGTAGGTCTCTAAGAACTTGCTTTATAAATCTAGGTTCTCCTTTATTGGGTATACATATTTTTAGGAATAGTTAGCTCTTCTTGTTGAATTGAATCCTTTACCATTATATAGGGACTTTCTTTGTCTTTTCTGATCTTTGTTGGTTTAAAATTTGTTTTGTCAGAAAGTAGGTTTGCAACCCTTGCTTTTTTCTGTTCTCCATTTGCTTGGTAAATTTTTCTCAATCCCTTCATTTTGAGCCTATGTGTGTCGTTGCATGTGAGATGGGTCTCTTGAAGATGGCATACCAACAGGTTTTGACTCCATCCAGCTTACCATTCTATGTCTTTTAATTGGGACATTTAGCTCATTTACATTTAATGTTAATATTGCTATGTGTGAGTTTGATCTTGTCATAATAACCAAAGCTGGTTATTTTACAGACTTATTTATGTGGTTGCTTCATAGTGTAGTGGTCTGTGTACTTCAGTATGTTTTTGTAGTGGCTACTAACAGTTTTTCCTTTTCATATTTAGTGCTTCCTTCAGGAGCTCTAGCAAGGCAAGCCTGGTGGTGACTTATTCCCTCATCATTTGCTTGTCTGAAAATAATCGTATTTCTCCTTCACTTATGAAACTTAGTTGGGCTGGATATGAAATTCTGGGTTGGAAATTCTTTTTTCTAAGGATGTTGAATATTGGCCTCAAATTGCTTCTGTCTTGTAAGGTTTACACTGGGAGGTCTGATGGATTTCACTTTGTAGGTGACCCAGACTTTCTCTCTGGATGCCTGTAACATTTTTTCTTTCATTTCAACCTTGGAGGATCTGATGATTATGTGTCTTGGCGTTGACCTTCTTGTGAAGTATCTTTCTGGGGCTCCCTAGATTTCCTGAATTTGAATCTTGGCCTGTCTTGCTAGGTTGGGGAAGTTCTCTTGGAGGATATCCTAAAGTATGTTTTCCAATTTGGTTCTGTCCTCTCTGTCTCTTTCAAGCAGCCCAATCAGTTGTAGGTTCAGTCTTTTTACATAGTCCCACATTTCTCAGAGGTTTTGCTCATTCCTTTTCATTATTTTTTCTCTATTTTTGTCTGTCCATCTTATTTCAGAAAGATAGTCTTCAAGCTCTGAGATTCTTTTGTCCATTTAATCTATTCTGCTATTGATACTGTGAATTTCTCATGTTGTGTTTCTCAGTTCCATCAGGTCAGTTATGTTTCTCTCTAAACTGGCTATTCCAGTAAAAATATGGAATGCTTCACAGATGTGTGTGTCATCTTGGTGCAGCAGCCATGCTAGTTTTCTCTGTATTGTTCCAATTTTAATATAAGTGCTGCCAAAGTGAGCATGACAGTATATTTCAAAAATCCCATATGGTTTGTATTTATACCCCATTTATTTACTGACTCCAGAATTATGAAGCAATTTTAAAAATAGTTAGCAAATTTCCCATATCTAGTTTGCTAACAGATTTCAAAGAGCCAAAACGTAAGCAAAAATAAAACATAATAATATGAAAGAATATACAGTATAATAATAAAAACTTATTTAATGTTAGGATTTACTATAATCCCTTATATTAATCCTTTGAAAAGTGCTTCCTTCTAGTAATATTTAACATGCTGGTTGATACATTCTAATATTTTTGTTGAGGTTTAATTGACATAAAATAATCAGTGCAGCAAGTCTTTAATTTGTTGAATTGATATGCATATAAGCCACTCAAATAAACATTGCAATTAAATTGATAAGTATACCCACCAGCCCCAAGAGTATCTTCTTTTGTAATTCATATAGAGTCCTACCACCTCTCCTTTCTGCAACTATTATTTTCCTTTCTGTCATTATAGTTTCTTTTTCTTTTTTTAAGCATTTTATATAAGTGGAATCTCACATTATGTACTCACTTCGTGGGGTTTATTTTACTAACATGTTTTTGTTTTCATATTTATTCACAGTTTGGTGTTAATCAACACTTTAAAAAATGTCTAAATAGTATTTTGTATAGGTATTCAATTCGTTTATTAATTTACCTGTTGATGGATATTTGGAATATTTCCAATTTGGTGCTTTACAAATAAAGCTATAAAACATTGTCCGTAAATCTTCGTGTGAGCATAAATATCTAGGAATGAAATGTCTAGAATATATGCAAGTTCAAATTAGAAAGAATTTCTAAAAACTATATTATAGAAGAGATGACTAGTAAGATGGCCAAATAGGAACAGTTCCAGTCTGCAGTTCCCAGCGAGATCAACACAGAAGATTTCTGCATTTCTAACTGAGATGCCCAGCTCATCCACTGGGACTGGTTAGACAGTGGGTGCAGCCCATGGAGGGCAAGCCAAAGCAGGGTGGGGAGTCACCTCACCCCAGAACCACAAGGGGTCAGAAATCCCTCCCCTAACCAAGGGAAGCTGTGAGGTACTGTGACATGAGGAACAATGCACTCCAGCCCAGATACTATGCTTTTCCCACAGTCTTAGCAACCTCCAGGAGATTACCTTGGGTGCCTATGCCATCAGGGCATTGCGTTTCAAGTGCAAAACTGGGCAGCCATTTGGTCAGACAACAACTTTTTTTTTTTTTTTTCATACTCCAGTGGCACCTGGAATACCAGTGAGACAAAACCATTCACTCCCCTGGAAAGGGTGCTGAAGTCAGGAAGCCAAGTGATCTAGCTCAGCAGATCCCACCCCCATGGAGTCTGGCAAGCTAAGATCCACTGACTTGAAATTCTGGCTATCAGCACAGCAGTCTGAAGTCGACCTGGGACACTGGAGCGTCATCAGGGGAAGGGCATCCACCATTACTGAGACTTCAGTAGGTAGTTTTCCCCTCACAGGGTAAACAAAGCTGCCACAATGTTTGAACTGAGTGGAGCACACTGGAGCTCTGCAAAGCCTCTGTAGCCAGACTGCCTCTCTAGATTCCTCCTCTCTGGACAGGGCATCTGTGAAAGAAAGGCAGCAGCCCTAGTCAGGGGCTTATAGATAAAACTCTCATCTCCCTGGGACAGAGAACCCAGGAGAAGGAGCAACTGTGGGCACAGCTTCAGCAGACTTTAACATTCCTGCCTGCCAGCTCTGAAGAGAGCAGCTGATCTCCCAGCACAGGGCTCAAGCTCTGCTAAGGGACAGATTGCCTACTCAAGTGGGTCCCTGACCCTTGTGCCTCCTGACTGGGAGACACCTCCCAGCAGGACTTGACATACACCTCCCAGCAGGGGTTGACAGACACATCATACAGGAGAGCTCTTGCTGGCATCTGGCAGGTGCCTCTTTGGGACAAAGCTTCCAGGGGAAGGAACAGGCAGCAATCTTTGCTGTTCTGCAGCCTCTGCTGGTGATACCCAGGCAAAGAGGGTCTGCAGTGGACCTCCAGCAAATTCCAGCAGACCTGCAGAAGAAGGGCCTGACTGATAGAAGGAAAACTAGCAAACAGAAAGGAATAGCATCAACATCAACAAAAAGGATGTCCACACAGAAACTCCATTTGAAGGTCACCAACATCAAAGATGAAAGGTAGATAAATTCATGAAGATGAGGAAAAACCACTGCAAAAAGGTTGAAAATTCCAAAAACCAGAATGCTTCCTCTCCTCCAAAGGATCACAACTCCTTGTCAGCAAGGGAACACAGCTGGATGAAGAATGAGTTTGACTAATGAACAGTAGCAGGCTTCAGAAGGTGGATAATAGCAAACTCCTCCAAGTTCTAACCCAATGCAAGGAAGCTAAGAACCTTGAAAAAAGGTTAGAGGAACTGCTAACTACAATAAGAGTTTAGAGAAGAACATCAATGACCTGATGGAGTTGAAAAACACGGGAGGAGAACTTTGTAAGGCATACACAAATATCAAGAGCCAAATTAATCAATCAGAATAAAGGATATCAGAGACTGAAGATCAACTTAATGAAATAAAGTGTGAAGACAAGATTAGAGAAAAAAAAAATTAAAAGGAACAAGCAAAGTTTCCAAGAAATATGGGGCTATGTGAAAAGACAAAACCTACGTTTGATTGGTGTATCTGAAAGTGATGGGGAGAATTGAACCAAGTTGGAAAACACTCTTCAGGATATCATCCAGGAGAACTTTCCCAACCTAGCAAGACAGGCCAACATTCAAATTCAGGAAAAACAGAGAACACCACAAAGATACTCCTTGAGAAGAGCAATTCCAAGACACATAATCATCAGATCTGCCAAGGTTGAAACGAAGGAAAACATGTTAAGGGCAGCCAGAGAGAAAGGTTGGGTTACCCACAAAGGTAAGCCCATCAGACTAACAGCAGATCTCTCTGCAGAGACCCTACAAGCCAGAAGAGAGTGGGGGCCAATACTCAGCATTCTTAAAGAATTTTCAATCCAAAATTTCATATCCAGCCAAACTAAGTTTCATAAGTGAAGGAGAAATAAAATCATTTGCAGACATGCTGAGAGATTTTGTCACCACCAGACCTTCCTTAAAAGAGCTTGTGAAGAAAGCACTAAATATGGAAAGAAAAATCCAGTACCAGCCACAGCAAAAACATACCAAGTTGTAAAGACCATCGATGCTATGAAGAAACTGCATCAACTAACGGGCGAAATAACCAGTTGGCATCATAATGACAGGATAAGATTCACACACAACAATATTAACCATAAATGTAAATGGGTTAAATGCCCCAATTAAAGGACACAGACTGGCAAATTGGATAAATAGTCAAAACCCATTGATGTGCTATATTCAGGAGACCCATCACACATGCAAAGACACACATAGACTCAAATTAAAGGGATGGAGGAATATTTACTAGGCAGATGGAAAGAAAAAAAAAAAGCAGAGGTTGCAATCCTAACCTGTAATAAAACAGACTTTAAATCAACAAAGATCAAAAAAGACAAAGAAGGGCTTACATAATGGTAAAGGGATCAATGCAACAAGAAGAGCTAACTATCCTAAATATATATGAACCCAATACAGGAGCACCCAGATTTGTAAAGCAAGTTCTTAGATACCTACACAGAGACTTAGACTGCCACACAATAATAGTGGGAGATCTTAACAGCCCACTGTCAATATTAGACAAAATTAACAAGGATATTCATGACTTGAACTCAGCTCTGGACCAAGTGAAACTAGTAGACATCTACAGCACTCTCCACCTTAGGTCAACAGAATATGCATTCTTCTCAGCACCACATAGCACTTATTCTAAAACTGACCACATAATTGGAAGTAAAACAATCCTCAGCAAATGCAAAAGAACAGAAATCATAACAAACAGTCTCTCAAACCACAATGCAATCAAATTAGAACTCAGGATTAAGAAACTCACTCAAAACTGCACAACTACATGGAAACTGAACAACCTGCTCCACTGGGTAAATAACGAAATGAAGGCAGACATAAATAAGTTATTTGAAACCATTGAGAACAAAATGCAACATACCAGAATCTCTGAGAAACAGCTAAAGCAGTGTTTACAGGGAAATTTATAGCACTAAATGACCACAGGAGAAAACAGGACATATCTAAAATCAACACCCTAACATCACAATTAAAAGAACTAGAGAAGCAAGAGCAAACAAATTCAACAACTAGCAGAGGACAAGAAATAACTAAGATCAGAACAGAATTGAAGGAGATAGAGACACGAAAAACCCTTCAAAAAATCATTGAATCCAAGAGCCGTTTTTTTGAAAATTTAACAAAAGAGATAGACTGATAGCCAGACTAATAAAGAATAAAAAAGAGAAGAATCAAATTGACACAATACAAAATTATAAAGGGGATATCTCCACTGATCCCACAGAAATACAAACTATCATCAGAGTATTCTATAAAAACCTGTGAGCAAATAAACTAGAAAATCTAGAAGAAATGAATAAATTTCTGGACACATACACCCTCCCAAGACTAAACCACGAAGAAGTTGAATCTCTGCATGGACCAATAACAGGTTCTGAAATTGAGGCAGTATTAATAGCCTACAAACAAACAAACAAACAAAAAAGCCCATGACCAGATGGATTCACACCCATCTTCTCTACCAGAGGTACAAAGAGGAGCTAGTACCATCCCTTCTGAAACTATTCTAGCAAATGAAAAAGAGATACTCCTCTCTAACTCATTTTATGAGGCTAGCATCATCCTGACACCAAAACCCGGCAGAGACACGACAAACAAAATTTCAGGCCAATATCCCTGATGAACATTGATGCAAAAATTCTCAATAAAATATTGGCAAACTGAATTGAGCAGCACATCAAAAAGCTTATCGACCACAATCGAGTAAGCTTCATCCTTGGGATGCAAGGGTGGTTCAACATATACAAATCAATAAATATAATCCATCATGTAAACAGAACCAATGACAAAAGCAACATGATTATCTCAATACATGAGAAAAAGGCCTTCAATAAAATACAACACCACTTCATGTTAAAAACTTTCAATAAACTAGGTATTGAAGGAACATATCTAAAAATAATAACTATTTATGACAAACCCACAGCCAATATCATACTGAATGGGCAAAAACTGGAAGCATTCCCTTTGAAAACCAGCACAAGACAAGGATGCCCTCTCTCACCACTCCTATTCAACACAGTATTGGAAGTTCTGGCCAGGGCAATCAGGCAAGAAAAAGAAATAAAGGGTATTCAGTTAGGAAAAGAGGAAGTCCAGTTGTCTCTATTTGCAGACCACATGATTTTATATTTAGAAAACCCCATCATCTCAGCCCAATGTCTCCTTGAGCTGATAAGTAACTTGATCAAAGTCTCAGAATACAAAATCCATGTGCAAAAATCACACAAATTCCTATACACCAGTAATAGACAAACAGCCAAATCATGAATGAACTCTCATTCACAATTGCTGCAAAGAGAATAAAATACCTAGGAATACAACTTACAAGGGATGTGAAGGACCTCTTCAAGGAGAACTACAAACAACTACTCAATGAAATTAAAGAGGACACAAACAAATGTAATAATATTGCATGCTCATGGACAGGAAGAATCAATTCATGAAAACGGTCATATTGCCCAAAGTAATTTATAAATTCAATGCTATCCCCATCAAACTACCATTGACTTTCTTCACAGAATTAGACAAGACTACTTTAATTTTCATATGTAACCAAAACAGAACCTGTAAAGCCAGGACAATCCTAAGAAATAAGAACGAAACTGGAAGCATTATACTACCTAACTTTGAACTACACTACAAAGCTACAGTAACCAAAACAGCATGGTGCTGGTACCAAAACAGATATACAGACCAATGGCAGAACAGAGGCCTCAGAAATAATACCACACATCTACAACCATCTGACCTTTGACAAACCTGACAAATACAAGCAATGGGGAGGGATTTCTACTTAATAAATGGTGTCGGGAAAACTGGACCCCTTCCTTACACTTTATACAAAATTAACTCAAGATGGATTAAAGACTTAAATGTAAAACCTAAAACCATAAAAACCCTAGAATAAAACCTAGGCAATACCATTCAGGACATAGGCAGGGGCAAAGTCTTCATGACGAAAACACCAAAACCAATGGCAAAGAAAGCCAAAATTGACAAACTGAATCTAATTAAACGAAAGAACTTCTGCACAGCAAAAGAAACTGTCACCAGGGTAAACAGGCAGCCTGCAGAATGGGAGAAAATGTTTGCAATCTATCCATCTGACAAAGGTCGACTATCCAGAATACACAAGAAATGTAAACAAATTTACAAAAAAAAAAAAAAAAAAAAAAAAAAAGACATCAAAAAGTGGGTAAAGGATATGAACAGACACTTCTCAAAAGCAGACATTTATGTGGCCAAAAAACATGAAAAAAAAGCTCAGCATCTCTGATCACTAGAAAAATGCAAATAAAATCCACAATGAGATATCATCTCATACCAGTTAGAAGGGCGATCTTTAAAAAGTCAGGAAACAACAGATGCTGGAGAGGATGTGGATAAATAGGAAGGCTTTTACACTGTTGATGGGAATGTAAATTAGTTCGACCATTGCAGAAGACAGTGTGGCGATTCCTCAAGGATCTGGAACCAGAAATACTGTTTGACCCACAAATCCCATTACTAGGTATATACCCAAAGGATTATAAATAATTCTACTATAAAGACACATGCACACGTATGTTTATTGCCGCACTGTTCACAATGGCAAAGACATGGAACCAATCCAAATGTCCATCAACGATAGACTGGATAAAGAAAATGTGGCACATATACACCATGGAATGCTCTGCAGCCATAAAAAGGATGAATCATTTGCTGGTACATGGATGAAGCCGGAAACGGTCATTCTCAGCAAACTAACAGGGGAACAGAAAACCAAACACCACATGTTCTGGCTCATAAATGGGAGTTCAACAATGAGAGTACATGGGCACAGGGAGTGGAATATCACATACCAAGGCCTGTAGGGAGGTGGGAGGCTAGGATAGGGATAGCATTAGGAGAAATACCTAATGTAGATGACGGGTTGATGGATGCATACACTATGGCACGTGTATGCCTATGTAACAAACCTGCACGTTCTGCACTTGTATCCCAGAACTTAAAGTATAAGGAATAAAAAATAAAAGATTAAAAGCTCATCATCATTGGTCATTAGAGACATGCAAATCAAAACCACAATGAGATAATTTCTCATGCCAGTTAGAATGGTGATCATTATAAAGTCAGGAAACAACAGATGCTGGAGAGGATGTGGAGAAATAGGAAGACTTTTACACTGTTGGTGGGAGTATAAATTAGTTCAACCATGTGGAAGACAGTGTGGTGATTCCTCAAGGATCTAGAAACAGAAATACCATTTGACTCAGCAATCTCATTACTGGGTATATACCCAAATGATTATAAATCATTGTACTATAAAGACAAATGCACACATGTTAATTGCAGCACTTTTCAAAATAGCAAAGACTTGGAACCAACCCAAATGCCCATCAATGACACATTGGATAAAGCAAATGTGGCACATACACACCACTATGTAGCCATAATAAAGGATGGGCTCATGTTTTTTTTGCAGGGACATGGATGAAGCTGGAAACCATCATTCTTAGCAAACTAACACAGGAACAGAAAACCAAACACCGCATGTTCTCATTCATAAGTGGGAATTGAACAATGAGAACACATGGACACAGGGAGTGGAACATCACACATTGGGGCCTGTTGGCAGGTGGGGGGCTAAGGGAGGGATAGCATTAGGACAAATACCTAACAGAGATGACAGGTTGATGGGTGCAGCAAACCACCATGGCACCTGTATACCTATGTAACAAACCTGCACGTTCTGCACATGTATTCGAGAACTTAATGTATTAAAAAAAAAAAAAAAAAAAAAACCAAAACACTACATTATAGAGGGTCAAATACCAAACTTAACATTTTAAGAAACTGCCATTTTTAATGAATAAAAATTTGGTTCAGCTTACTAGTGCATGCCAAATAATTGCCCATATAGTCATTTTCCTATCAGAATCATAAAATAATACACTCCTTTGTACTTTACACTTTCTTGTGTCAATGTGTTTCATTCTCTCTAATTATATGGCAAGAAATAGTTGGGATTCTTCAACTGAGGTAGTTGAACAGGAATTTGCTATTTATTATTATTATTATTATTATTATTATTAGAGACGGAGTCTCCCTCTGTCGCCCAGACTGGAGTGCAGTGGCGCGATCTCGGCTCACTGGAAGCTCGGCCTCCCGGGTTCACGCCATTCTCCTGCCTCAGCCTCCAAAGTAGCCGGTGCTACAGGCGCCCGCCACCAAACCCGGCTAATTTTTTTGTATTTTTGGTAGAAACAGGCTTTCACCGTGTTAGCCAGGATGGTCTTGATCTCCTGACCTTGTGATCCGCCCACCTCAGCCTCCCAAAGTGCTGGGATTACACGCCTAAGCCACCGCGCCCAGCCAGTATTTACTATGTATTTGCTATTCTCAACTATGTATCCACCGAATATTTTAATAGGTTAAAATTGTATGTTTTCAAAGAAGTTACAAATTTTAAAGACTTTAGTCTTTAAATATTATTTAATAATGCGCATAGATATATATTTAAAATACAAAACTATCATTGTTAACTCATATTCAAATATGATTACTTCAAAAGTAATACTTGTTTTCAAAAGTAGTTGATTGTCAGTTAAATATTTTCCACTTACTATGTTCACAATGAAAAAAATTAAAAACTATAAAAACTGTTTTTTACATAGCTTGAAGTGATTAATTACTATAAGATGCAAATTAACCAACAGGTTGTAACCATCTCTGTAGTTTAAAACATTCCTCTATCTGATAATTTGGGAACTACCCAAATTTTCACACATTTATTAAAAAGATAAATATATTCAAGACATAAACATTTTAAGAGATTACCTCCTACATGAACATACTACATCTGACCACTTTATATGATCACCCCCACTAACCTTGGTGCCTACTTTCTAATGATCACTATCATCTCATACCTGGACCTCCGTAATCGTCTCCTTGCTGCTTTCTTCATTTCCATTCTTACCACAAAGGAGCAGGAATGATTCTCCATGAACCTAAGTCATTCCCTGTTCCTCCTTTGCTTAACACATTCCAGTAGCTTTCCATTACAACTAAAAAAAGTACAAACTCTGGCAGTGTTCTACATTTTCCTGTTGAGTAATTTATCTCTCTTGGCCATGTTCGATATGCTCCCAGGTGAGCAAGATTTATGCTTGTTTTGTTGTCTCCCAAGAATCTGAAATATCCTGGCACACAGTAGGCACCCAATATGTATTTGTCTAGTGGATGAATAAAACATTTTGCCATTTTGTTTTTTCAGTGTAATTGTATTCATGTATTCTTGCTTATTTAAATTGCAAAAAAAAAGTTTTATTTAAAAGATAGTTGTTGATCATATGTTAGCAAGAAAATAAATATCCATGTGATGCTAAGAAAATTTACCCAGCAATATCTCTTGGGAAATAAAAAAATAAAATCGCAGGTAGTTCCTATGCCCAGAGGTTACTGAATAAGTGTGGTGTGTTGAATGTTTGCAAATATGCTTTCTATGTTAATGCACTAGCACTATTTTTTTTTTAAACACGGCACACTAAATTAGCAGAAGCTGAACTTTATTCAAAAATCTAAACGGAAGTCTAAAATAAAGACATTGAAGAGTGAAGAGAGTGAGGAGTGAAAGTTTCAGGGGATTTGTTCTCATTTTAATAGGGATATGCCTAAAATTGGATTTATTAAGTGTGAATGTATAAGCAGGAGCTCTTTGGACTTTTTTTTTTTTCTTTTTTCACAAGTGTAAAAGATTTGTCTGCCACTCTTGGATGCAATCCCAAAGGAAGAGTTCCTTTGAATGTGGCTTCTCTGTTCCCTGGGGCAGTAAAAGGCATGCTTCTCCTGAAAACTTGTATTTTATTTGTATCAAGTGGTGAGAAATTATGCTGCAATGCATCTGAGAATTCTTTTAGATGTCTGCTTTTTAATAATAGAGTCTTTAACTAATTATTCCTTACATAAAACTATTGTCAAGAGAGATGCATAAATGTTGTTATAATTTCCTTGAGTTTGATAATAGTGACTGCTAAACTAAGGTTGTGTGGAGTGACCATGTCTTAGGGACAAAATTTAATGAAATAAAATCACTTCTTTTAGTCAAATAATAAAGCTTCATGATGATGTATTGCCATCTGAAGGCAGCATTGTTTTCCATTATGTATTAAAGTTATTGTCACAGTAAAGTGACATCAAATAGACATGGATAAAGCTTGTTTTTCATCTATTGTTGCTTCAGGTTTTCTATATTAATTTCAGCATAATTCTACATTCTTTGTGTTTTATAAGGTGATGTAATTTATTTGCTTTGAGTCTATCATATTTATTCATATATTCTCAAGTTTATCTTTAATAGAATACATTTATATACTTTGAAAATGTTAAGGTCTTCTGATTGTTTTCTAGATATAAATGGGACAGATTTGACATTGACATCCTCTTTATGCTACAAGATATATACAGATAAATTTTAAAACGTCAAGTACATTTAACATATATGTTGAATGTTGTGTAAAAATGACTAAAGTAGTATCATTTATCCTGAGTTTTTCACAAGTATTTTTGTAGTGAAAATTCCCTAAATTAAACCAAAAATTGGTGAAATCACTTTTGGAGAGCTGAAGATTTTTCAAGGTAAAAATGATGTTAAATAGTTTTTCCAAACTCTTTTTCTATGTATAAATTCATTCTGCAAAATGTACTGCCTGTACAAATGCGATTGTCAGAACTTTTATATTTACTCAAATTTTTTCATTTTTGAAAAAGCCTTAATGTGCTCTTAAGATTTTCGGTATCACTTTATAAACTCTCAAGACTAGACTTTTTGGTTTAAATAGTAATATTTATTTTTATTAACAATTATTTTGTGGTTTTCCCGTACTAGACACTGCAACAATTGGTTTATATGGAATATTTTGTTTATTTAACAAAATTATGCAGTGAGGAAATCATTTTTACTTTTCCTATTTTATAGAAGGAAAAACATAAGGATTATGTGACATCTTCAAAGCTCAATGCCAGTGATAGAAGAAATTAGAATCCAAATCAAGCCAGTCTAAATTTGCATATTATAACCCTAACAAGATATATCATGTTCGTACAGGCATTGCACTTCTATTTTCTGATGATGAGGGTGATGATAATCGTGATCATAATGAGAATTTTATGTTTTATTAAACCATTTTAGATTTAATTAGCCACAGCACTTACTTGATGTCTCTCTGCACACAATTTGAAGTCATGTAGCGTACAATTAGATTACATGTATTTAAGATGGACAACAACCAGAAAAATGCAAAGACGTTAAAGATAAAAACATATCATTTATTCAGCTTACGTACAACTAAAGAAACCAATTTAAGTCAAGTAATCTGTGGAAGTTGGGAATATGTGAAGTGGGGGAAGGCAGGGCAGTGAAAAGCACATGAACTTTTGAGCTGGGTATACATGGCTTTTAATCCCTGTTCTCTTATTTGGAATATTTGCCTTAATAAATTACACATGACATTGAAAGATCAGTTTCTTCATTTTTAAAACCAATTAGCATTAAAATAATTAGTCTTTTTTACCTTATGCAAATTTTCATGGCTGGTTTTTATTATTTTTATTCTCATATTTGATCTTTAATAGTTGCATAGTGTCATGTGTCAGAATATTTTTCTTTTGCTATTTATCCTGCTTAGTATTTATAGTGGTTTTTATATTCATAGTTTTATGCCTTACATCAATTTCATGAACCTTTCATGCAAAAGGTCATCAAATATTGATGCTGATTTATTTTCTTCCTCCTCTTTTCCTGGCACTCAATTACCAGTGTGTTTGCTATTTTGATTCTACCTCCTATGACTCTGTACTATCCTTTACTCTGGACATTTCTTTCTTTTTTCAGTCCTTTATTACCTATCTTATTAACTACGTATAATGTGTTTTAAATCCATTCATTAGGTTCTTAATTTTATTTATTGAGTTTTTCATTCTATGCGTATCATTTATTAGAATCTATTACAGTTCTTTGATGAAAAATATTTTAATTTAAAACTCATCTTAAATGCAAAATTTTAAAGAAATTAAGACTTGTGCTTAATAACAAATGTGTCAGCAGAATCTCACTATTGCACTCACAGAAGCAATTTCTAAAATAATTTTCCAATTTTTATTATTAGTATAATATTTATACAAAAAAATAGGTTTCCTAGCCATACCACTTAAATATCACTCTGTAATAAAAGACCACAAATCTCAGCGACTTAAAACAAAAACACTTATTTCTCATTAGTCTGATAGGTTTGTGAGATTGCTAGGGCAGACTCAGTTAATCTGGCCTCAGGTTTCTGTCTGCCACGAATTGATTTGGCTGTGGCCTAACTGTGCAAGGATGTCCTCAGTTGAACAATTTATTTCTGATCCACCTACACTGTTGTTTTTTAACAACTTAGCCCAGACTTGTTCTCATGTTGGTTTCAATAGAAAATGGAAATGTGTGAAGACTCTAGGACTGCTTGCAACTAGCATACTATAACTCTTATTAGCTCAAGAAAAGAAAAGCCAGCCTAGGCTAACTAAGAGTGAGAAAATACGTTCAAACTCTTGATGAGAGGATTTGCAGATGACATTAATATTGAAAATTGAAACTTGTAGTCATTTTCCCAATCAACCCAACATATTAGCTTGTACCTAAAATTCTCTTAATTTAATAAAGTTCAAATGGCAGAGTGATCTAAACATATAAAATCATATCTAAAGGGAAGTTTTAATCAAAGAAGTCTGAGCAAGAATAGATTAATAACTATCTAAAATTATAATAATAATGATTTATCAAATAATCTATTAGCACATTAGCCTAACCCTAGTTAACAGTTTTTAAGAACATTATGCATACTATAATTAAGAGCAAAGTATAAGTGAGATAAAATTCCCCATACTGTCTCCATAATTAAAAAAAATTTCCAAATTAAAAGATGACATAGTAAACTAAATATTCTCTATCATTATAAAATCTAAAAGCATAAACATTATCATAACCAGCTACCAATTTAATTTGTCATTTTTCTTTAAACTTTAGCCAATGTTAATATTCAATTTTATGACTTATATACTATTTGCATTTATACATACACATAATACTCAATTTAAGGATTTCAAGATATGGAAAGACATATTTTCAAACTTCCAAGTACAGAATTAAAGGATTTTAGATATTGCATTGGTGAATTAATTTTGCCATAGTACATTTACAAGTCCAATGACCTCAATTATGGAATAATGAATGATGGCAAACATTCTTAATCCAAGGACCTGTATTATATCTTAATTTCTGAACAAATCCAATATTTAGTTAATAACTTTAGAACCAAGGTCATCTTAATTACAAGTTTTCATATCACTTATCTTCTCATCTTTTATGAAGGAAACAGTTTTCCTCTTTTAAATGCAAAGCATATTAAAAACACAATATAAATATATTATTAATTTTCTTATGAAAACATCCACTAGAAAAGCAGAACACTTTTATATGGCAGCTTTAGTATCAGCCAAATAATTTGTGTTAAAGTGATCTATTTCGATTTCTTAAAACCAATACATAGTTAAATGAACTAAATTTTGCTTAACACTGTGTTCTTACTATCTAGCAAAATGTGGTGGCTTGAAAAATATTTGTTTAATAAATAAATTATGTAAATCATAATTAGAAGTAAATATTATGTCATCAGCAAATTTTAATTTGTTATTGGGCCATAGCTATTTGATTGTAAAAGGCCTTCTTTAATCTTTGACAGAAAAGAACATGAAGTAGGTGAAAGCAGTACAAGGAAACTTCCATAGCAGAAGTTTCCCTTTGTTTTGGTTTAGTTTTTCCATATTCTTACTGATTTTCCTCTCACAATGATTATTTTCTCCTTCCCATTTATACCTATATGCCTTTCTTCAGTACACCTATGTCCAGAGCACAGGCACATAATACAATCAGTATATTTACTGAGACCTGATATTCTCAAATAGGTGTCCTCTTTGTCTGCTGGCCTTAGGTCTTATCCATGCAAACTTCATTGCTCTGGTCTTTATGCCCAAAGAGATTAGCTCATATTTATAGGCCACAAAATTGGTGTTACCCAAGCTTAAAATACCTGATGATGATGAATGTCTTCACAGAAATGCCTTTGCAGAAAAGAGATGAATGTCTTCGCAGAAAAGAGAATAGCATTCAGGGAAAACAGAACTTGAAGAAAATAGAGAAAAATAAAGTATTCCATAAATGTGAGACTAAGATAAGCTCATGTGCTCTTCTCTATTCCTGTCCAATGAGAATTCTTATAGAAAATTAGAAGAAGAAGACCAAGGAAAGGAAAGTATTTGCTTTCTCTGGAGTTAAAATTTATAACAAGTAACTGGACCCTCTAAATTCCTCTTAAATATTCTTTTTTAAATTTTGTTTTAACTTTTATTCTAAATTCAGGGGTAAATGTGCAGATTTGTTACATAGGTAAACTTGCATCACAGGTTTGTTGTACCGATTAGATTTTGTCACTCAGGTATTAAGCTTAGTGCTCATTAGTTATTTTTCCTAATCCACTCCCTACCTCCATCCTCTGACAGCTTCTAGTGTCTGATATTACCCTCTATTTGTCCCTGTGTTCTCATCAGTTAGCTCAACTTTTAAGTGAGAACTTCTAGTATTTGGTTTTCTGTTGCTACGTTAGTTTTCTAAGGACAATGACCTCCAGCTCCATCCATATTCCTGCAAAGTAATCTTGTTTTGTTTTTGTTTTTGTTTTGTTTTGTTTTTGGTTGCAGAGTATTCTATGGTGTATATATACAACATTTTCTATATCCCATCTGTTATTGCTGGACATTTAGGTTGATACCATGTCTTTGCTGTCATGAATAGTGCTGCAATGAACATACGTGTGCATGTATCTTTGTGATAGAATAATTTGTATTCCTTTGGGTGTATACACAGTAAAGGGATTGCTGGGCTGAATGGTAGTTCTGTTCTTAGGTCGCCAAGGAATTGCCACACCATTTGCCACAATGGTAGAACTAATTTACACTCTCATCAACAGTGTGTAAATCTTTCTTTTTCTCTGCAACCTTGTCAGCCTTGTTATTTTTTGACTTTTTAGTAATAGCCATTCTTACTGGTGTGAGAAGGTATCTCCTTACAATGCAGAAGATATTGGGTGCCAATATTCAACATTTTCAAATTGAAGAAATTGCAACCCAAAATTTCACATCCAGCCAAACTAAGCTTAATAAGAAAAGATAAAATAAGATACTTTTCAGACAAGGAAATGCTGAGGGAATTTGTTATCAATTAACTTGCCTTACAGCACCTTTGGAAAGAAGCACTAAATATGGAAGTGGAAGACCAGCCACTACAAAAGCACACTTATGTTCACAGACCAGTGACAATATGAAGCAATCACACAAAACAATCTGCATAGTTAATAGCTTACATTATGATAACAAGATCAAATCCACACATATCAATAGAACCTTGTATGTAAACGAGCTAAATGCCCCAATTCAAAGGTACATATTTGCAAGTTTGATAAAGAAGCAAGACCCAATAGTATGCTGTCTTCAAGAGACCTATGTCACATGCAGTGACACACATAAGTTCAAAATAAAGAGATGAAGAAAAATCTACCAAGCAAATGGAAAACAGAAAAAAAATGCAGAGATTGCAATTCTAATTTCAGACAAAATAGACTTTAACAAAGATCAAAAAAGATAAAGAAGGGCATTACATACTGGTGAAGGGTTCAATTCAACAAGAAGACCTAACTGTCTTAAATTTATATGCAGCCACCACAGGAGAACCCAAATTCATAAACCAAGATCTTAGAAACTTTCAAAGAGATTCAAACAGTCTTTGAATACTCTGGAGGAAGTGATGAAAGAGGGACTGATGTAGTATTTTTAAATAAACTTGATTTGGTTTTCTATCTTTTTGATACACACCTTTAAATAAAAGGTTGTTAAGTGAAACTGAACTTGTGTAATTTAAAGATAAACTGAGGTATGCCAAACATGATCTTGATTCAGGTAATAATATATTTTTCTTCTTCATGTTAATATTAAATGAATTAATTAAATACTTTTTTAAAGACAAGGTCTCACTCTGTTTCCCAGACTGGAGTGCAGTGGAGGAATCCTGACTCACTGCACCTTTGAGCTCCCAAGTAGCTTCATGGTAATATTAATACTATTTTTTCAATACTATTTTTTCTTTTCTCTCTATTACTTGTGAGTTTTCCTTTTTTTTTTTTTTTTTTTTTTTGAGACGGTGTCTCGCTCTGTCGCCCAGGCTTGAGTGCAGTGGCCGGATCTCAGCTCACTGCAAGCTCTGCCTCCCGGGTTTATGCCATTCTCCTGCCTCAGCCTCCAGAGTAGCTGGGACTACAGGCACCTGCCACCTCGCCCGGCTAGTTTTTTGTATTTTTTTAGTAGAGACGGGGTTTCACCGGGCTAGCCAGGAAGGTCTCAATCTCCTGACCTTGTGATCCACCCGTCTCGGCCTCCCAAAGTGCTGGGATTACAGGCTTGAGCCACCGCGCCCGGCCGTGTGAGTTTTCACATCACAGATTCTTTCAATCAGGTAAAATGGGGAGGGAAAATAAATTATGCTCCCTGAGCCTATATCAGTGGTCCCTAAGACTTATCCCAGGACTAGCAATTTGCTAGGAAGTCTCAGTGAACTTAGCATATAGTTATATTCATGGCTATTATTAAATGCAGCAAAAAGATACAAAGCTAAATCTGCAAAAGTAAAAGGTGATTGCAGAAAACTTTACAAGAAACTAGGTACAAGTATCCAAAAGTCCACTCACAGTGGAGTCACACAGGCCTATAACCTCCAACAATGAGTTATGACATATAAAATACTGAAATATTGAAATATGAAATATTTCATATACGTATGAAATATTGTCTATCAATATTTTATTAGTTCATTCATTAGCATATTCTAATTAGTTCATTAGAGACTCAGTGCCCAGGGTTTTTACTGGGGTTGGTCACGTAGGCACTCTTTGCTTTGTATATATCAAAATTCCCAGTTTTGAGAAGGTAAGTAGGTATTTGTCAAAAACCATACTGTTTTCAAAAAAAGTTTAGGTATAATAGTTTCTCTTATAAATTTTGGGAATGGTAGGAACTCTCCTGTAATCCATGTTCCCAGATCATCTAAAAGACAACCATAAGAACAGTTATTTCTAAGGATATCAGTCTCCAGCCTGCTACATTAACTCTTCTCTGCACAATCTTTATTTGCAAATTAGAATAAATGCTTATGTTAGAATACAGTTTATTATAAATAATACAAACATGGCATGCCTGTGGCAGGGTTACTTATATAATGCTGTGGTTACTATTTTTATAACTTTTTTTATTCATATCCATCATTTCCCTGCATATATTTACCAACAAGATTGAAGAAAAGTCAACTGTTTATTCTTTTCCTTCAGTTAATTCTTACATGGATTAGTACTTTGTATTGGTCAGTTCAGACTGTCACAACGAAGTGTTGTAGTCTGAGTTGCTTACATGATAGCAATTTATTTTCTCACAGTTTTGGAGGCTAGAAGTCTGAAACCTGGATGTCTGGATGTCAGTATAGTCAGGTTCTGCCTCTCTTTCTGGCTTATTGACTGCTGCTGCCTTTTCACTGGTGCTCACATGACTTCCTTTTTGTGCATGCATAGAAGGCAAGCCATATGGAGTCTTTGCTTGAAAGGACACTGACACCATTATTATAAGTGCTCCATCCTCGTGACCTCATCTGATCTAACCTCCAAAGACTTTATATCCAAATTCTGTCACACTGGGGGTTAGGGCTTCAACATATGGGTTTGGGGGAGGGGCAGTCATTCAGTTTATAATAGTTTAATTTTTCTCATGTTACAATTGAATCAGTTGATTATCAAAGTCATTAACTTGTCTGGGATCATACAGAGAATTTTCTTTTTCTAAATTCCTGCCATCCTTTTATTGTTATGCCATTAAAACCTTTGAGAAATATATTATAATTGAACATATAAGAAAAGTTAGAATACATGATACAGGATAATAGAGAGTGGAAGGTAAATACGCTGTTTAAGTAAAATTAATAGATCTAGCTATTGTTGGAAAGTGATTTCCAAAGTAAAAGAAAGCTTTTCTTAAACTCCAGATGTTGAATCTGAAGATCTAATACAAGTCTCACAAATTACTATTGATGTGAAACCTATGGCAGTCACTTAACCTCCTTAAATGTCATTGTTGTCACCTATTAAACTGAAATAATAATTAGACTCGCATCACCTTTGAAGTCCCAATTACCCATGCCTTTAGTTTCTAATTGTTTTAGAGTTTCATGTGTCTGTGTTTGGGGGGAGGGTAAAATTCTGGCTTATTTCTGTTAAAATCTCCCTCTGTAGCCATGTAGACATTTCCTTTTCTGCTTACCTCATTCTCCTAAATTATTTACTTTGCTTCAACCACTTTAAAGCTTTTACAATTATGTTGAAACATTCTGCCAATGTTTACTAATATTCTTACCTTTGTAGGCTTCTAATAAAAAAAATTATCTCACTGTAGTAATAAAAAATTGGTGAGTAAAATGTTTTCTATTAAAAACTTCTCTAATAACAAAGAGAAGAAACACACACAAGCAATATTTGAAATGGAAATGATTTTATATCAAAAGTTATATACATTAATATGACAAAGAAATTACAAAAAGAAAAAAGTCAGATTGAGATTCCAGACATGTGACTTTGTTCTAGAGAAAACAGAATTTGAAACAAAGGGGATGTTTAGGCTATGCTCATACATCATTAAGTTTTATGTGGGCCTAAAGTATAGAGCATAAGTAAAGAAATAAATGAGAAGCCCATTGAAGGAATAATGAGTATTTAATGTTGGTATAAAAAGTTGCAGAAATGGAAGACAAAACTGGAAATTTACTTACAAATTTTATAGTTCTCTCATGTATTTATCATAATTGAGAACTAGATTAAACAAAATTCACAGATTCTATGAATTCCAGCCCATTTAGTTTTCATGCACATGATATGGCCTTAGATATCAAATGTGAAAATAGAAAAGCATTATTATGTTTATTCAAAATGTACATTTATTTTCATATCAGATTTACTATCTTGAAAAAAGAAAAAAGGCTATGATTATTTCCTTCTCTGTAGCCAAAACCCTTCCCATGTGACTTAGCAGATTCTCCCAAGAAATGTGGTCAACTTTCTCACCCTTTCATAAGGGCTGGCCTTGTGTGATGGTTAATATTAAATGGCAACTTAATGGGATCGAAGGATGCAGAGTATTGTTTCTGGGTGTATCTGGGTGTTTCTGAGTGTTGCCAGAAGAGATTAACATTTGAGTCAGTGGACTGGGAGAGGAAGACCCACCCTCAAGAAGACCCACCTACAGTGTGGGTGGGCACCATCCAATTAGCTGCCAGACTGACTAGGAAAAGGCAGAAGAAGGTGGAAAATGCTGACTTGCTGAGTCTTCCGACCTTCATCTTTCTCCCATGCTGAATGCTTCCTGCCCTCAAATATCTGGCTTCAAGTTCTTTGGCTTTTGGACCCTTGGACTTACACCAGTGATTTGCCAGGGGCTCTCAGGCCTTTGGCCACAGACTGGAGGCTGCAGTATCGGCTTCCCGGCTTTTGAGGTTTTGGGATTTGGACTGAGCCATGGCTGGCTTCCTTGCTCCTCAACTTGCAGGCGAAGTATTGTGGAACTTCACCTTGTGACTGTGTGAATCAAGTCTCCTTAATCAACTCCCATTCAGATATACATATATCTGATTAGTTCTGTTCGTCTGGAGAACCCTGACTAATATACCTGGGACATGCCTCTGTCAGTAGAGTGTGGCAGAAGTGACAGGTTGTCAGTTCTGAGCCTCTCTCAAGTTATCTAGTAAATTTTTGCTCTTTTTCTTGAATTTCTGAAGTTTTCCACGTGAACAAGCCCAATCTAGGATGGTGGTGCATAAGAAAATATGTGAGGTAGAGCTGAGTCAACTGTTTCAACTCTACCAAGTTTACAGATACAGAGAAAACCCTAGCCGAGATTAGCAAAACCAAACTGTCATTGATCCTCTAACTGACCTCTAAAAATTGAACAAAACTCTCTTAGAGTAGTCATCTTCCAGCTGACCAACCTATTTGTCAGCTAAATAAATGCAGCTATTTTAAGCCACAATATGTTTTGAATTGTATATTACATAGCAATGACTCTTAGATTATCAGATGGAAAGTGCTATTATTCAAAGTACATTTTTTATACTAGTATTTCCATTACCTAATATAGGGATTGCAATGTGTATATGCACCAAATGGAAATAAAATTACAAGTACTTAATAAAATAAATGAATAAATACAATAATAAAGTAAAATAAATAAAAATTACAAGTACTTAAAAACATAAAGAAATGGTCATAAAAATTGCTTAAAAGATGGTTACCTTCTGGGTAACCATCTGGGAATGGTAGTCGGTACCAAATGGTAACCAAGCTGGGAACGGTAGTTGGTGGGTGACAGGAAGGTGGGGATGGTTAATGTGTACAAAAAATAATTTAAAAGGGTAAATAAAATCGTAGTTGATAGCACACCAAGGGGACTATAGTCAATAATAATTTAATTTGGCATTTAATAATAACTAAAAGAGTATAATTGGACTGTTTCTAACACAAAAGTTAAATGCTTGAGGGCATAGATACCCAATTTCCCACTTTGTGATTATTACACATTGCATGCCTGTACCAAAATATCTCATGTACCCCATAAATATGTACGCTTACTATAAACCTACAAAAATTCAAATTTTAAAAAATCAAATTAGAAATTGCTTAAAGATATTAATGAAATAGCAAACAAAGGGTTTGTATTAGTTCCTTCTCACACTGCTATGAAGAAATACCTGAGACTGGGTAATTTATAAAGGAAAAGTGTTTAATTGATTCACAGTTCTGAATAGCTAGGGAAGCCTCAGGAAACTTACAAAACTTCATGGCAGAAGGCAAAGAAGAAGCTGACACCTTCATATTGTGGCAGGACAGAGTTAGTACAAGAAGGGGAAATGTCAGAGGTGTATAAAAACACCAGATTTTGTGAGAATTCACTCACTACCATGAGAACAACAGCGGGGAAACCGCCCCCATGATCCAATTACCTCCACCTGGTCCCACCCTTGACACATGGGGATTATGGGAATTACAAGAGATTTCAGGAGGACACAGAGCAAAACCGTATCAGGGGCAGTCTTCATTATTAATTAATAAAAATATTACTTCCACTAGTGGTGCATTTTTTGTATACACTGGTATTTTTTTAATCCTCCTTGAATAGTCTGGTGCTTAGAATATAATAAAAGCATTGTAAATAAGTGTTCATTTTAATAAATAATGTTAAAATATTGAAGATGAATGAGTCTTACATAATTTACTAACAATTTCTCTTATTTTAAAATTTTATTATATTCATTCAGTCCTCCATATTTATGGGTTCCCTATCCATGGATGTAATCAAGCTCTTATTAAAAAAAAAAGCTTATAAAATGCAATAAAAATAAGTCAAATAAAAAACAATACAATAAACAACTATTCATATAGTTGTATATATAAACATATATAAATAGCATTATTTATATATGTAATATCTTTAGATATCTAAAGATATTACATATATAAAGATATAATATCTAAAGATATTACATATATAATGTAATATATATAGCATTACATATATGAATCTAGCATTACATAAAATATAGTGTTACATATATAAATTGCATTATATATGTAAATGTATTATGTATTATAAATAATCTGGAAATGATTTAAAGTATATGGGAGGATATGCATAGGTGACATGGAAATACTATACCATTTTTGTATCACTAAGGGGAATTTTGTATCTACAAGGGGTCCTAGAACCAATCACTACATAATATCAAAGGATGAATGTATGGTTTAAATGGTAACTGTGCATTAAACAAAATAGTCAGTGACCTAGAGTAATTAATTTCATCTCTGTTTGTGTGTTTGTTTATATGTGTGTGTGTGTGTTTGCGAGTGTGTGTAACTTCGAGCAAAATGTGTTCCATCTATCACAACCTATATAGATGTTTATTTGAAATAGGTATTGTAACTGAAAGTCAGTGAAATAAATAATGAAGTATTTCTGATTGATTATATTTTAGAAACATTAAAATATTAATTTAAAACCTAATTCAACAAGAAATAGCCAGATGTTCAGAAATGAATAAAGAAATTTCATAGGTGACTTTTAAAAATTGGTTTATGTATTCAAATCCTTTAAAACGTTTGAACAACAAAACTCATGCTTTCACAGAAGATATAGCATCATTTTGTTGAAAATTACCCAACCTAACTTCAAAAATTGTCTCTTATGAATAATAATAAGTGTAGAATTTACTTTCTAATGTTACAAATACTGCAATTTATAAGAAAGTTTGAAAACATGAAGAAAACAAAAAAAATACATTTGAAAAAAGGAAATTTGTATCTGTCTATCTCAGTATAGTTTTTAGGTTTAATTAAATGATAAAAATAAGCCAGTGAAAAATAAAACCACACTGCCTTATTTTGAATACATATATATGCCAAACTATATAATTATAAGAAAAATATTAAACAATAACATAAAACTGACCGGTTTATCATGTTCAGAGCACCATCTCAACAAAGTTATTTATTAAAGCTGCATGAATTCCAAATACCCATATGAGGTATAATTGTAGCTGCTAATAAGTAACTACGTATAATTCAAAACTATTATAACCTAGTTGTCTAATGAGACAGTAATTTCTTCCTCTGACAGCTTCATTTTAAAGAATTCACATTATTTATGCTCCATCATGGATTATAAACTATGAAAAGGTTAAGTTATACTGAGCGACGATTTTATTTCACTGCAAAGGGCAGATAATTTATAAAGAATGCATATTACTTTAATTACTCCTCTAATAATAATACTATGCACATGTGAATAAGATTAGCTCAGAAAAAAGTAAATCTGAAAGCCCAATGGAAGACAAAGCAATATGAAGAAGCTATAATAAATTGTTAAATGGAATTTGACTTTGACTCTTGACTTCATAACAACAATAGGTTAGCTTAGATAAATGCATCAATCATCATTTTTTTAATGTAGGATATATCAGTCAGGATAGAACAGTTATGTTGTGTTGACAACGGATATGACACTATGTAATTATATTTCTCAGTTCCAAGCATTCTCAATTTTCCAAAAGTTATGTTAGCATTTTAGTTAAGTTCCTTGGTCTGCAGGGCACCTACTCATAAACATGTATTCACATGGACTGGATCTGCAGAATCAAGGATGAGGAATTAAATACTTCTGCCCAGAAATGAGAGCTATTACTTTTACTCATATTCATTTTTTTTATTTAACTTTTTTTTTATTATACTTTAAGTTCTAGGGTACATGTGCATAATGTGCAGGTTTGTTACATATGTATACTTGTGCCATGTTGCTGTGCTGCACCCATCAACTCGTCAGCACACATCAACTCGTCATTTACATCAGGTATAACTCCCAATGCAATCCCTCCCCCATCCCCCCTCCCCATGATAGGCCCCGGTGTGTGATGTTCCCCTTCCCGAGTCCAAGTGATCTCATTGTTCAGTTCCCACCTATGAGTGAGAACATGCAGTGTTTGGTTTTCTGTTCTTCTGATAGTTTGCTAAGAATGATGTTTTCCAGCTGCATCCATGTCCCTACAAAGGACACAAACTCATCCTTTTTTTATGGCTGCGTAGTATTCCATGGTGTATATGTGCCACATTTTCTTAATCCATTCTGTCACTGATGGACATTTGGGTTGATTCCAAGTCTTTGCTATTGTGAATAGTGCCGCAATAAACATACGTGTGCATGTGTCTTTATAGAAGCATGATTTATAATCCTTTGGGTATATACCCAGTAATGGGATGGCTGGGTCATATGGTACATGTAGTTCTAGATCCTTGAGGAATCACCATACTGTTTTCCATAATGGTTGAACTAGTTTACAATCCCACCAACAGTGTAAAAGTGTTCCTATTTCTCCACATCCTCTCCAGCACCTGTTGTTTCCTGACTTTTTAATGATATTCATTGTCACAAGCAAGTCATTTTACTGTGGCCTAACTTAAAACATACAGAAAAGTTCACTCCTTCCGGCTGCTGGAAAAGGAAGATGACCTGATATGTGGTTTAGCTGCAATATCATTCGCTCTTCCATGTTTTAGAAATTTTGCTATATACTTAAGTTTGTTAGGGATAACATACTTACTTGAAAAATACAATTTTAAAGTTAATCACCCAATGGTGATGAAAATCATGCACAATATTGCATGATTACTTCAAAGTGAACATTTCTTGAAAGTTCCATGACTTTAAAACAGAGAGCCTAGAGCTGAATGCATTCATTTGCCATTTGGCATTTTAAATTGACTATTAATAATCCTTGATTTTCAAAAGATAAGTGTCATCTTTATAATTAAAATAAATCAATGCATTTTTGAAAATCAGATTTAAAAGTTGTAGTTATGACAGTAAAAGGTATTTAAAAATTTTTTCTTAGGAAAACACAATTGCAAAAAAGTTAAGACAGCACTTTAAGAACATTTACTTTTCAAAAATTGTCAATCAAAAGTTTAATCCAAATGCCTTAATATTATTACAACCACCAACCTATTGTAGAATGTACTGATTTAATTAAAAGATAAGAGAATCATTTAAAATTGCTCCTGAAAAATCTACAATTTGGAAAATAAATAATTTATAATTACTGCATATTAATTGAAAATCATGCCGGGCGCGGTGGCTCAAGCCTGTAATCCCAGCACTTTGGGAGGCCCAGGCGGGCGGATCACAAGGTCAGGAGATCGAGACCACAGTGAAACCCCGTCTCTACTAAAAATACAAAAAAAAAAAAAATTAGCCGGGCGCGGTGGCGGGCGCCTGTAGTCCCAGCTACTCAGGAGGCTGAGGCAGGAGAATGGCGGGAACCCGGGAGGCGGAGCTTGCAGTGAGCCGAGATCGCGCCACTGCACTCCAGCCTGGGCAACAGCGTGAGACTCCGTCTCAAAAAAAAAAAAAAAAAAAAAAAAAAAGAAAATCATTTTTATTTGTGACATATAATAATGTACTTGAGATAAATTTTTCAAAATATAATCTTAGGTGAACCTGTATTAATTTATAATGTGAGGAATTATGGTTTCAAATTCGTACTATAGAAAACTTTCTGTAGTATCATAGCCCAGTGATATGCATGAACAAGATATTAAAGCCAGCTGCAAAATTAACTTTTGTTCTTATGTAATACAGCAAAACATCCACTATTTAGAGGTGAAAAGCCTGCCTCTATTTATTCCAATTTCATCATATGCTATATTATTGATACAGGCAATTATCTTCTTTTTCTATTATATTTTAGAAATGTTATCTATAAAATAGTTTTCCTTTATTGTGGACTACAAGAAGTCTACTTTAAAGACAGCATTCCTAATTTAGTTGTTTTTTGAACTCTTTTATTATAAATATTAATCCAAAATCTTATAAACTCTGGATTTCAATACTATTCAACCAAAACCAACTTATATTCTACATATTCTTCATTGCTTGAACAGAATGGTAAAATTAACAACAAAAACAGCAATAAATTACAGTAATAAAAGGAGAAGAGAAAAAAATGAAGGATATATGCTAGGTAAGATGAAAAAAAAAATTGAACTTACCAGTCATCAATGACAAACTTTTCTTCTGTGTTCTATGGGTTAAGAAAATGATCTATATGAATTTTAGTTGGACCTTGTAAATTATTTTGTTCACTGTATTAGCATTTAAATTTATTAAAATTTTAATGTATACTCTACTATTAACTAAGCATTTAAAACATGCATCCAGAATTAAAACTTTGCTTATAATTTCTTCACATGGAAGAAAACTAACCTTTTTGGTAAATTATACAGCACACTCTTTCTACCTATATCCTACTAATCTGACAAATTGAAGAATTTTCAATCAGAAAACCACCATATAAACCATCATATTGAATTTAGTAAAGTTTTTGGATGTTAAAACAAGTGGAGAAGCAACTAAAGAAATGAATTATTAATGTAATGAAATTTTCTGACAGGTGGTAAAAGCCCTAGGGTTATGAGGATCAATGTACAGACATCCTTCAGATGTCAAATCTTCTTCCTATTAGAAACATAAAAATGTTTGGGAAATATGTATTAAGGAACAAAATGGTACTTTGTCCACATCTAGGCTTTAGAATATATCTTTTAGCTAACAAATTAAAATATAGATAATACATTCTATAATACATTCACATAAAATAGGATTGTTTGTATTTTGTATTTTCATCGGTTTTATTTTTATTTTATATTTTTCTCCATTTTAAAAGACACAAAAATACTCAAAAAAATAAATTTTAAAAATATTTCCTAAGAGAAAGTGTAATAATAAATACTAGAAAAACATATATAAGGCTTTCATTCCTATTTCAAAGCTTTGTATGTTTTCAGGTTTTTAAGAAAAATCATAGAAAGTATACATAAGTATACATTTTTCCAGAATTTTTGAATTTGTACCTTCACAAGACTAGAATGGCATCCTTCATTAGAATAATTTTACAAGGTTGAGATATTTGTTTAAAAATTGAAGTTATAAAGAGCATTAGGAACATAGCAATAACTCTTGATTAATATCCACAATCTTATTATCAACCTCTTAGTCTTGTAGATGAATCAGTAAAATTTGGAAGTTTTTTTAATTTACTGGGAAGAAACTCAGTTCTACTGCAAAGCAATAGAAAATTAGACTTAGTGATATTTTTTAAAAATAACTTTCTTGGGCCTTTTAAATATGTCTTAAATGTGCTATTTAGTCCTTCCAATAAGTCCATTTGTAGATATTATTTCCATTTATCTACAAATGGACTTATTGGAAGGACTAAATAGCACATTTAAGACATATTTACGTGTTATTGTAACAACTGTTAAAGAAATATTTAACATTACTATCTTATTTCATCCTCATAACATCTCAGTGAGAGGATTGGTATTAGTTTCCTCATCATTTGATTTATTGATAATCAGCTTTCATCATTTCATAGGTGAGAACACTGAGGCATAAAAAGGCTAGAAAACTTGCCTGTGTCACACAGCTAGTTTTTGGCCAGATAGACTTGAAGTTCTGCCTAGGAATGACATTATTCTTCTCTGAATAGTAATCTTTACTTGGATTCTTAAATATCCTCCGCAATTTTAAACAGCATTTGCCTTAATCTCTTTCTCCTTCTTATTGCTGTATCCTTCCCCACTCTCCTTCTTTCTGTATGAAAGGGTTAGTCTGAGTTTGATTTTAGCACATTTAGTACATTGAGTTGTCTTTATGACATGGAATACCTACGAAAGTTTAGAATAAAGGCTCAATAAACAAATATAATATCCTTCTGAGTTCTACTCACATTCTTTAGATACAAGTTGTTCTCAGAACAACTTTTGATGCCTGTCAATAGTTATGCCTTTCTGAGTTAGAAAGAAGTAATATAATCAAATGTATTTTTTTCATATATTTTATAAACTCAATACCAAGAACAAACAAATGAAAGAAAAGTTTATTAATATATCCTTATCCATGCATTGGATATTTTAAAATATACTCTTTTCTCATTTTAGACTTCTTGCCCAGAAATATATCTATCTTCTAAAATTATATTCCTAAGTAATTATTAACACACTTCAGGAACAAGGATCAAAGTATATCATCCTGTTTTCTGCTGAGAAGTAAGTCCTGAAAATGTAATGGTGGCATTCTAGTCCAGGAAGCAGCACTTCTGCTTTTTTCCACAGTAAGCAGTCATCAGTATTTCTGAACAGCCTCTGTGATTTCAGACAGACTCTGATAAAGGTTTCACTATTTTCAGACTCTGGCCTGATAAGTCAAAACATCGAGTTTTGTCAAACTGCTGAGATATTTAGAAACTCAGCAATCGGATTCACTAAGTAATCCTTTATAATAGCAACAAGACTCCTAGGACACTTTCTTTTTTGAATAGGTTTAGGTGAATCATATGGTTTAGCTTGACCTCTTGTCTTCTTGTACCAGCTAAGACAGATTCCTAATTTAAAAATACCTGGGGAGTAAAATCGGTAGCATCTGGAAGGGAAGGCTTTGTAGCATCTGGAGTGATGAGAGTTTTTGATCCCCATTTCCCTGTAGGTCTCTGACTTTGCAATTACATTTGAAGGACTTCTCTGTTGAATAATAGTTCCAGTCAAGGTGATATAATCACAGGCAGGGGGAGAGGAAACAAGGGAAGAATAAAAAACAAAAATCTTGGACTGGAGACTTTGATTTTCTTTTTATTATAATACAATAAAATAATTGTTTTTTCTGGCTTAAACACTTTTACTTATTTCAGTTAGGTGCCTTGACTCTTACTAGGCATTTCACAAATAATCTTTATCGGATATGTTTTTAAATTGCATTACAGTTGCCAAGTTGAAAGCACATACCTTAACAACTAATTTAGGCAACTAAACATTTCTAGCAGCTTCATCAACCACGGAGGTTGGCCATTCTAGTCATTCCCACATTTGATAGATTTATTTTATAATTATAGAAAAAGTTTCCGTAAATCATTGGCATGTTTTCAGTCACAAATATCAAGGACAAAAATCAAAGGAAAAAAAAAATGATGGGAAGGGCATAGTGTACCCAGGGATGGTTTTACTGAAGAGCGGGTATGTGAACAAAGAACTGCAAGAGGCCAGGTAGCTAGGCAGGCATATGTCTGAGAAATAAACTTTTGAGATGAAAGGAAGAGCAAATTCAAAGAACTGGAGGCAGAAGTGTGCCTGACAGTTTCGAGAAAGATTGAGGTTAGTGAAACTGAGACGAGTGAACAAGTGGCAGAATGGGAGGAATTGAGATAAAGGCTCGGGAGGAAACAAAAGCGCTAGATGTTCTGGGATATTGTAAGGACTGTGGCTTTTACTGTGAGAAGTTGTGAAGCAAAGGAGAGGCAAGATCTACTTTTGAAGAGGATCACTCAGACTGCTGGATGGAAAATAGACTGAGGAGAGGTGATAGCACAAAACCAGAGCGACAATTCAGAAGGCAATCACAGTGACCCAGAGATGCTGGAGACTTGGGCCAAAGAAATAACCGCTGAAGTTTTGAGATATAGATGGATTGCTGATATAATTTAGAATTTTCTATGACTAGATTTGATGACCAATTAAATGTGGGGACACAAAGCCTAGGATGATTTCAAGGTTTTTGGCCTGAGAAACTGGAACAATTAAGTTTCTGTTTATTGAGATAATGTTATCGGATTGTCCTAAAAGTATACCTTATCTGTGGTGATTACAATGATGCCGAGAAAACTGATGCTTAAAATTACTTTCTTGGCTGTTCACAGTGGCTAATGCCTATAATCCCAGCACTTTGGGAGGCTGAGGCGGGTGGATCACCTGAGGTCAGGAGTTTGAAATCAGCCTGGACAACATGGTGAAATGCCATCTCTACTAAAATACAAAAAATTAGCCAGGCTTGGTGGCTGGAGCCTGTAATCCCAACTACTCAGGAGGCTGAGGCAGAAGAATCGCTTGAACCAGAGAGGCAGAGGTTACAATGAGCCGAAATTGCGTCACTGCACTCCAGCCTGGGTGACAGAGTGGGACTTTGTCTCAAAAAAATTACTTTCACAAATGTGTCTGTTAGCATTGGAGAAATAAGCCCTCTTGAGTATGTTTTACCATTAGTGATAAATATGTTATACTTGTATTTATTTGTAAAACAACTAAAGGCATGAATGTGTATTTTTTCCTAATAGAAAACAAAATATGACCTACTTTAGAAAAATATGAGTTATCTGTACTATCTTTTGCATCTTTTTCTAAATGTTTTCTCAAAGAAACATTATGTTTGAAGGCCAGTGATGATGAGCATTTTTTCATGTGTCTGTTGGCTGTATGAATGTCTTCTTTTGAGAAATATCTGTTCATATCCGTTGCCCACTTTTTGATGGGGTTGTTTGTTTTTTTTCTTGTAAATTTGTTTGAGTTCTTTGTAGGTTCTGGATATTAGCCCTTTGTCAGATGAGTAGATTGCAAAAATTTTCTCCCATTCTGTAGGTTGCCTATTCACTCTGATGGTAATTTCCTTTGCTGTGCAGAAGCTCTTTAGTTTAATTAGATCCCATTTGTCAATTTTGGCTTTTGCTGTCGTTGCTTTTGGTGTTTTAGACATGAAGTCCTTGCTCATGCCTATGTCCTGAATGGTATTACCTAGGTTTTCTTCTAGGGTTTTTATGGTATTAGGTCTAACATTTAAGTCTCTAATCCATCTTGAATTAATTGTCGTATAAGGAGTAAGGAAAGGATGCAGTTTCAGCTTTCTACTTATGGCTAGCCAATTTTCCCAGCACCATTTATTAAATAGGGAATCCTTTCCCCATTTCTTGTTTTTCTCAGGTTTATCAAAGATCAGATGGCTGTAGATGTGTGGTATTATTTCTGAGGACTCTGTTCTGTTCCATTGGTCTATATCTCTGTTTTGGGACCAGTACCATGCTGTTTTGGTTACTGTAGCCTTGTAGTATAGTTTGAAGTCAGGTAGCATGATGCCTCCAGCTTTCTTCTTTTGACTTAGGATTGTCTTGGTAATGCGGGCTCTTTTTTGGTTCCGTATGAACTTTAAAGCAGTTTTTTTCCAATTCTGTGAAGAAATTCATTGGTAGCTTCATGGGGATGGCATTGAATTTATAAATTACCTTGAGCAGTATGTCCATTTTCACGATATTGATTCTTCCTATCCATGAGTATGGTAAGTTCTTCCACTTGTTTGTGTCCTCTTTTATTTCACTGAGCAGTGGTTTGTAGTTCTCCTTGAAGAGGTCCTTTACATCCCTTGTAAGTTGGATTCCTAGGTATTTTATTCTCTTTGAAGCAATTGTGAATGGAAATTCATTCCTGATTTGGCTCTCTGTTTGTCTGTTACTGGTGTGTAAGAATGCTTGTGATTTTTGCACATTAATTTTGTATCCTGAGACTTTGCTGAAGTTTCTTATCAGCTTAAGGAGATTTTGGGCTGAGATGATGAGGTTTCCTAATATATACAGTCATGTTATCTGCAAACAGGGACAATTTGACTTCTTCTTTTCCTAACTGAATACACTTGATTTCTTTCTCTTGCCTGATTGCCCTAGCCAGAACTTCCAAAACTATGTTGAATAGGAGTGGTGAGAGAGGGCATCCTTGTCTTGTGCCAGTTTTCAAAGGAAATTTTTCCAGGTTTGCCCATTCAGTATGCTATTGGCTGTGGGTGTGTCATAAATAGCTCTTATTATTTTGAGGTACGTTCCATCAATACCGAATTTATTGAGCGTTTTTAGCATGAAGGGCTGTTGAATTTTATCAAAGGCCTTTTCTGCATCTATTGAGATAATCATGTGGTTTTTGCCTTTGGTTCTGTTTATATGCTGGATTATGTTTATTGATTTGTGTATGTTGAATGAGCCTTGCATCCCAGGGATGAAGCCCACTTGATCATGGTGGATAAGCTTTTTGATGTGCTGCTGGATCCGGTTTGCCAGTATTTTATTGAGGATTTTTGCATCGATGTTCATCAGGGATATTGGTCTAAAATACTCTTTTTTTGTTGCATCTCTGCCAGGCTTTGGTATCAGGATGATGTTGGCCTCATAAAATGAGTTAGGGAGGATTCCCTCTTTTTCTATTGATTGGAATAGTTTCAGAAGGAATGGTACCAGCTCCTCCTTGTACCTCTGGTAGAATTCAGTTGTGAATCCATCTGGTCCTGGAATTTTTTTGGTTGGTAGGCTATTAATTATTGCCTCATCACTGGCCATCAGAGAAATGCAAATCAAAACCACAATGAGATACCATTTCACACCAGTTCGAATGGCAATCATTAAAAAGTCAGGAAACAACAGGTGCTGGAGAGGATGTGGAGAAATAGGAACACTTTTACACTGTTGGTGGGACTGTAAACTAGTTCAATCCCTATGGAAAACAGTATGGTGATTCCTCAAGGATCTAGAACTAGAAATACCATATGACCCAGCCATCCCATTACTGGGTATATACCCAAAGGATTATAAATCATGCTGCTATAAAGACACATGCACACGTATGTTTATTGCGGCACTATTCACAATAGCAAAGACTTGGAATCAACCCAAATGTCCATCAGTGACAGGCTGGATTAAGAAAATGTGGCACATATACACTATGGAATACTATGCAGCCACAAAAAAGAATGAGTTTGTGTCCTTTGTAGGGACATGGATGCAGCTGGAAAACATCATTCTCAGCAAACTATCGCAAGAACAGAAAACCAAACACTGCATGTTCTCACTTATAGATGGGAACTGAACAATGAGATCACTTGGACTCAGGAAGGGGAACATCACACACAGGGGCCTATCATGGGGAGGGGGTAGGGGGGAGGGATTGCATTGGGAGTTATACCTGATGTAAAAGACGAGTTGATGGGTGCTGACGAGTTCATGGGTGCAGCACACCAACATGGCACAAGTATACATATGTAACAAACCTGCACATTATGCACAAGTACCCTAGAACTTAAAGTATAATAAAAAAAAGAAAAAGAAACATTATTCTTGAAATGGACTTTTCTACAGTAGCTTATTTCTTCTATCTAGTGAAAATTATGTTCAATATATATATTTAAATTGATAATATACACAAAACATTGTTTTAGGTGCCAGGTAAATTTTTGTTAAAGAAACCATTTAATCAAAAGTGTCCACTGTAATAGAAGCATAGATTAGGTAAGTATGACATTACATGTTTCTTGGATTCAAGAAACAGAAAAAATGAGTCTTACAGTATTCTGGTTCAAAATATTCCTATTACAAGCCTACTGACATAATGAACAGAAGACTTTATGTGACAAGACTCCACCTTGATAGATACAGATCCAGTTATGGTCTCTTACACTGCAGTGCTCAATGACAATTTTGGACAATTTAAAAATCAGGTCTCATTATTACCTTGTGATTTTAAACAAGTAATTAAACTGCTTTCAGTTTTTATTTCTTCAGATGTGAAGAAAAGAAACTAAGGGACATCCAGTCAATAGAACAAATTGAACTAATATTAAAGGATTGTTTTCCCCATCTCATTTGCCTAATTTCAGATTAAAATACTGAAACCAATAATGAAGGAAAGTAAGTTTTAGATACAGACTTGCATCTGAGACTACCTAAAATGGACTAATCAGCTACTCTGGATTGACCAATTCTTATTCCCAAGGTTTCTGGGAGCCTGACAAGACTTTTGGGCCAATGCTATTGAATATATGGAATAAAAACTAATAATGTTTTGTAATCATAGATCTGTGAGTTGTTTTGGGAGCAGACCATACCATCCTAGCTATTTAGTAACAGTAATTGAATTTGTGATTTTGAACTTAATTTTAGTGAAGCCTGAAAGGTTTTGAAAGATAAAGCTTGGTCACATAGCTGGAATGTGCTTACATAGCCAGCTTATATAAGAGATCGGGGCAGACTTTGGACTTCATGGTACAAAGTGCTTTGTAGGTATGCTGGTGATGGTTTGAGACCTGGAGGTCCAGGCAACCGAACAGTGTAAGGAAGAATAAGTCTGTGCCTTAGCTATCAGGACAAATTTCAGTGCATATCCTTTTCCTGATACTGCTCTACTGAGTACCTTGCCTGTATAGGAAAGGTGTTCCACAAGTATGAAGCTTTGTGGGCCCAGTGATTTGCCTTATAGTCATTAATGCACAATTAAAGCTAAAACCAAGGCAGATAAACTCCAGGTTCCAGAAATAAAAATTGAATCCAAGTCAGAAGAGTAGGTAAAGCTAACATTTCTCTAGATCTTAAGAATTGGACATGGGTTTGTAAAGTTTAAATGCCTCTTATGAGGAGAGAAAGAATGTAATTGTTCCACAATCAGATATTGTGGCTATGATTTTGGGATCTCATCCTGTAAGACAGTTCTCTGGGTGGGCTTGGACGAAACCAGTTTTATCCCCTTTCTTTCTTGTAATTCTCAAGAATAACTGTAGAATGTGCTGGGAATGCAACACCTTGAGATTATGAGAAGATGCCTGAAACAGCCCAGGATCTCTTCTAATTCCCCCTAGAAATGGGATGCGTTTTATTCTGGGGATCTCATTGCCCCTGCATAAAAAACGTAGGAGGGGCTGCTTTTCAGGGTCTCTCAACTACAATACAAGGGGGCACACACACAGTAGACTCCATCTGCTCCAAGCAATGTTTCTGAAGCTTAGGAGATTGACTCATATTGATTCCCAGGGTCCTGTTGTCTCTTGTTGCCTATCTGTAAGTTTTAATAATAAACTCAATTCATGTAACTTGTATACATGAGTGTTCTGTCTCATCAGACCCAGACAAGTTGGCAACCAGTGCACAGTGAACTTGCTTCACACATGCTGATTTGGCCATTTACAGAGAAGAAAATTTAAGAACCCAGCAGCCACCCCAAGAATTGTCTGCTGAAACATCATGTTTCCAGATGAAATAATTATTTTGTGATTTACAAGGTACTCTCATTGTCTCACCATCTCCACACTAGGCATTATAACTAGTTAGTATCTATAGTAATTGTCAGGATATCCTTCTGTTTCTTAAATATGCCACTCTGAATTTGAAGAAGAAAGTTTAAGAAAGAGGAAGAAGTGTTAACTTTATTTGTCCTGTGGGGTGTGTGTGTGTGTGTGTGTGTGTGTGTGTGTGCACGCACAAGTGTGATTGTCTATGTCTTGCTGAGTTTTACAGAGATTAATCTTTTGTGATTACCAGGTTGTATGGCAGAACTTGACACATGTTATTCTATTTAGCTGTTCTATGGTAACCTGGTGTGGTTAGTGTAATCTCTATGTTAAAGATCAGTAAATGGAAGCAGACAGAATTTAAGAGGCACCTCCCAGTTGACATAGCTTGTTAGTGACTTGGCTATGACTGGGATCCAATTCCAAAGTTTCATTAATTTACTATTCTATTTAAGCATAGGAGGGAGTTACTTGAATCCATGTACTGGCTCAGCAATATTTTCAGAGAATTGATGTTGCTTCTGTTCTAAAACTGAAAAATCCAGTATGCAAAATATGGCAAATACAATGAAAAACATACTGGAAATTATCCATTGAGTTTGAAGGATTGAAATGTTATATCTTGTTTTAACTAGGGGAGCATTGCTGCTGCTATTTTGTTCATTTGTTTGAACTCAAAGATATTCCTTAGCTAGTTTTATTCTGTTGTTAAGACTGTAACAGAATCAAAGAAAGAAAAAAACATACAGAATGTTGCTTTGTTGTTTAAAATAATGCACTTTTAAATATTAGGGCAGAGAAAACAAGAGACATAGCCCTTTGGGTAAAAGTAATCAATAAGAATTATACCTCCTTCATGTACAAGTGTGTGGATACTGAAAGCAGGCAGTTTAAATGAATCATGCTGTCTAGGTTTTGCTCCTATGAATGACGAAGTCTGATTCTATGAGTAGTATTTCAATCTTTTAATTTTAAAAAATAACTGTTTTAGCTCAAGAGGAAGGTATGTCAGTAAGACTGATGATCTTCCTATTTTCAACGGAATGATGAACCCTCTAAAGTTGATTCAAGCTCTTGCACTCTTACTAAAAAGCCCTCGACAAAAAGTACCAAGTTTTGAAGCAATCCTATCCTTGTGGAGTGATTTAAGAATCTTAGTTTAGAATTATTGGATGCCTATTTTTAGAAGTTCCCTTCTCATGTATCTTTATTGATTCAAAGTATCATTACATTTCTGGAGCTGTAAGGAAATTGTCTGCTCACAATTCAAGGATTCAAGAATGTTCTACTATAGAAAAAATCTTGGATAGTTCAGTTTTTCATTTTCATTTGAACTGAGGGAAATTGCTCAAGTGAATTATAAAGTGCTGAGTTTAAAAACAACCTTAAGGTTTTACTAAGTAGACACTTCATGTACAGTTGACAGGCAGAGTTTCTAGGCAAATATTTGTTTAAGTTCATCTAACTACAGGTTAGCTATAAGTGGGGACGAACGGTAGATGATTTTGTTTGTGCACACAAGGCAAACACAAAGTAAACATATATATATTATATATATATATACACACACACATATTTAATAAATTATTTAATGAAATTAAATGGCAGAACAACATAAGCTGATAAACATCAATGCAACCTTATAAATATTATCTTTCAAACATATGATCAAGGATTACATTGAATTTCTATAACAATTGCTCTAGCATGGGCTCTAGCTAACAAAATGCACACCTGCCATACTGGAGCAACCTGGGACCCACTGGTGCATACTAGCTAGATAACGGCCCTATTCATGGCCAAGTGAAGCAATGGTGAGATTAGAAATGCAGACTGTATCACTATGCAGCGATAGACATAAAGAACCCTAACATAAATTTACAATTTGCTATGGCATCATTGTTATCAGCAGTGCAAAAAAGAAGCATGCAACAAATATCTATGGTTTTAATTGCATTTTATATTTGAACAATTTGTATTTTTTAATCATGTAACTAACAAAATACTTCTATTTCAGTAAGTCAAAATGGAACAAGGAGAGAATATATGGACAGAAATATTTTTACATTAGGACAAGAAGCTGCATGGCAGATTTAGAAAGAAAAGTGATTTCTCAGCAAAATACTGGTATGGGCAACAAGGTGAGAATAAAAGCTTCAAAAAACTGGCAACTGCTTGTGAAAACTGCTATGAGATACGCAATAACATTCAAAAGGTATTCTACATGCAATAAAATTTTTAAATCCCCAATTGAAGGAGTGTTTTTTGTGATATTTGAGTGAGCTTTCAACAAAGATGTAAGTACTCTACAGTAACTGAGCAGACAGTTAGAGGTTCACACACTTTAGGATGAGCAGCCCAGTTATACCAAAAAAAAAAAAAAAGTCTAAGGATGAATAATTTTAGAATATAACTAGACTTTGGGTTTAGCAAGGAGCAAATAAAGCCATAAAAAATCGATAGCTTGAGAGATTAAATTTGGAGGCAACAGGTTGTAGCAAAGAGAGCTGAGAAGTATACATTTTTGAAAGGGACAGATAGAAAGTAATGTCAATGTGTTCTCTAAAGTGCTTATACTTGCACCAACAAAGCTTATTATTTCCAGGAAAAATATAGAAGTCGAGAAGTAACAGGTTAAGGTAATACCAGTAAGATGTAACAAATAAAGCCTCAAATATAGTGTCTTAGTGCAATAAATACTCATTTCTAACTCACATAAAGACTGACTTCAAAATCGTTTACTGAGTTCAGGTATCACATTTAATGTCATACCTAAAAATCTCAAGCCTTGAATTCTATTTTTAGGACAACTGCCATCCTATTAGGGGATGGGTAAACAGCAAGTGTATTATAAATCAATTAGATTTAGAAATAGATAAAAACAAAAGATACAACAGGAAATAAACTAGGCTATTTCTGAACATTTAAATATATTTACCTTGAAGAAAATATGTGAATTTTTGGGATAGTATTGAGGGGAAATTAAGTTTCCTTGTCATGAACATATGTATCTGTGAATAACTTGTGGTGAAATCGTGACAAAAGGGGAATATGTTCTGACTGATGGAATATGGAGCAGCACAAGGCAATTCTTTCTCTAGTCCCGGTGACCCCTCTACTCCCTCATGGTTTTGCCCCTGAGAGAGATAGATCTGAAATAATTATAGTAGTTTAGAGTGAAATTAACTAATATTTAGCTACAACTGCAAATAATACCTCAGATAGAGCTTCCTGAATGGAAAAAGTCAAGACATCCACTAACATATGGAGATAACAATTTATCAAATGATTTTCTCTACCCTAATAGAGAAACCTTACAACTTAGCACTACATTAATCAGAACTCTGTCTAAAAACAAGGGATTTGAATTGAAATAACCAAGACTCTGACTTTTTAAATGTTGTTAGAGAAACTTTAGGACAACAACAAGAAACAAAAGGCAATAAGAGGAAATGTTAGCCTCTGACACTTACAGCAATAACAAACAGTAAAAACAGCCTAACTCCTAGCCAGATAAACATAAAATCTCACACTAAAGATCTATTTGCTTCAGGTCCTTTTACCAATACATCATGTTAAGTTTTCAACCACAAATTACAAGCACGTTATGAGGCAAAATAATACACATAATGAAGCGACAAAGCAAGTATCAGAAACGGACTCAAAGTAGATTTTGGAGCTATCAGACAGGTAATTTAAAATAACTATGATTAATGTGTTAAAAACTCTAACAGAAAAAGAGAACAACACACAGGGACAGATGGGTAATGAAATGAAATAAAGAGAAATGAAAAGTCTAAGAACAGATCAAAGGGAGATGCTAGAAATCAAAAACACTGTATCAGAAATGAAGAATGCCTTTGACAGACTTATCAGAGGACTGAACATGGCTAAGGAAGAAATAATTTAGCTTGAAGATATGTCTAATAAAATTTCTCAGACTGATAAACAGAGAATAAAATGAAAGAATTAAACAAATGAACAGAATATGTGAGAACAATGGGCCAATTACAAAAGGTATCACAAATGCAAAATTAAAACATCAGAAGAAAAAGAGAGAGAAGAAAGAAACAGAAGAAATACTTGAGGTAATAATGGCTGAAAATTTTCAAATATGAATATGACTCAAAGCCATAGGTCCACTAAACTTATAAAACACTAAGACGGTTAAATATTTAAAAAAATCTAAACATGAGCATAACATATTCAAACTGCAAAATTTCAAAGAAAAAAAGAAAATCTTGAAAAAATTCAGAAGAAAAACATCTGTAGTTCTGAGTCTTCTTTTTCATGTGGTTACTTTGGAATGTTCACACTCTTATAACGTATTAATATGCATATATCATACATTTTTGCATAGACTTTATTCTTTCATGTGAAATTATATTATGATAAGTTCAGGGTATGTTTTACTACAGAATAATATACTCACTGCACTATTTATGTTTTAGTGTTAATTATTAAAACCCTGTAATCCACATGGATATAATTACTAAGAAAATAATTACACATATTAGCCTCATACACTTAAATTCTTAGACTTAGAAAACTTCTTGGAATATATTAAACCACAATCTGATCTGTTATCACCTGTGCTTCTCTATAATTCCTGATGGGTAGTTATTTCATCCAAGCTTGGATATTTCCATTGATAGATGTATCATCACTATGTTTCACCTATTTCTTGCTCTTTTGTACCAGGTACTGAGTAATTACCAAAAATACAGATGTGATTGATATGCAGTCCCTTCCATCATATAGTTTATAGCATCATGTGAGAGAGAAACAGAATGAATTGTTATAACGTTATTCTATAAATAACACAATGAAATCACGTGCAAAAAATACAAACCACAGGAGGTGTAGTTGAATAATCTTGATGAGGGTAAGGATACAGGGTAATAGAAAAGATACCACAATGGCAACATTCAAATTCAGCTTGGAAAGCCCACTTTGAAAACTGCAGCATCAAAGGAAAGATGAGAAAATCCTAATAAAAGGCACTTAATATCTACAAAAGTGGTTCTTTATTGCTGAAATGCATTTTATATGGGTGCCATATAAAACCAAATAACAACTTGAAACTGGTGTGAAAATGGTAAATGTCAAAGTAAGTAGTTATACAATGAGGCAGCTCTAATTACTAGAGCTAATAATTTATATCAACCTGGAAAGTGCTTTCTTATTATTTTCTACCTAATTTTCCAGCCTATTACCTCCAGAACAGTATTGAATAGAGGTTATACAATTGGATATCCTTGTGTTGATCCTGAACTTAGGGCAAAAACATTCAATCTTTCACCATTAAGATTTTGCAGCCTGTTGAGTTTTTGCAGCAGCTTTTTGTCATATTGAGGAAATTTCATTCTTTTCCTAGTGTGTTGAGTAGCCTTTATTATGATAAAGGGGATTGGCTTTAGTCAAATGATTTTTTCCTGTGTTTATTGAAATTGTCATGTGCCTTTTGTCTTGTTTTCAATTATTATGGTATGGTATTACAGTAGTTGATTATCAAATGTTAATCCAACTTTGCTTTCCTTAGATAAGTCCCAATTGTTTAGATAATATATGTCATTTTATATATTGTTATATTCTGTTTGTTAGTGTACTGTTGAAGAATTTTGTGTCTATATTCATGTGGGAACACGTGGTGGAACAAACAGCAATCCATGACGTTCAATTTAATTCAAAATTACCACTCATATGGTAACATGCCCTGCTTCTGAAACCTGATTTACTTTGCTCCTGAGACACTATTTATAAATATTGCTTGTAAATATTCAGACAAAAATTTTTAAAGCTTCAATATATTGATCATGTCAAAATTAAAGACTTATTTAGCTCGCTTGTACACTCATAATTTATTCATTTTTACATTTGGGATTTGACATTTATAAATAATTTATAATTATTAAATTGACTTCCACTAATTGCTATTAGTCAAGCTTTTCATATATAAAATGTCAAATACATATAATATGATTAAGCACCAAAGTTGCTTGGGATTTAATATAGGTTAAATTATTTTAATTATCAATCATAGAATACTACAAATAAGAGTTACATCGATAATATGCAGAGTTTTTGTTCTTGTTAACAGACAAAAAAATATTTGAACTTTCACTGGTGTTATGATAAATGCCACTAACTTAGCTAGAAGTTGAAATTTCTCTTTTAAATCCATTTTATAAGTTTTTTCTTTTAAGGAAATGTAATTAATTGGGTAGAATGGTTTATGTTTCAATAGTCATACGGATTGGTCACAAGTATACTCTTGTATCTATCCTGCTGCAAAATAGCATATCAATGAAAAATGGTCTAGAAATGCCAGAAAGTTTTGTTTTCTTCTTTGAAAATAAAATTATATCAAATGTGCTTAGTTTTTTATCAATTTTACAATTTTTACATCAATTTACAATGTTTTACATCAATTGCTAATTTCAACACCACAAAGGAAATGCGGTAAAATTTATTTTTTTGAGTTCATTTTTCATAGACAGCTCTTATATATCATTGACTCCATTCTTGCTATTATTTCTTACTTGTTTTCTAATATTCACCCAAATAACAGTCTGATACTACTAAACAAATTCACACTCTCTTTTTCTAATTCTTATCTATTTTCTAGACCTCTGCTTTCTATTTAGTATGGCAATTCTCATGAATTACCATAATGACTTAGAGTAGAATAAGCATTGGAATTAGAACTCAGACAACTTTTTTTCTGTATTTGACCATTTGTATAAATCTGTTTATATTATCCAACTTTCATATCTTAAGCTTGCTCATCCACAATATAAGAAAAATGGTTTTCAATTGAGTATATTATGGACACTAAATGAGAAAATCTATGTAATACTACAGTGTATTATCAAGTTCATGTCAGATATTCTATAAATGTCTATGATTATTTTGGGGGGAAATAGTATAGTGCATTGTTTAAATTATATAGCCTAAATTCACAGAATATAACAGAGAATAAAAATAACAGAGTTCAAATTTAAACTCCACGAACTTCTCATGTGTTTTTGGTATTTTTTTTTTATCTTTCATATCACTCATCTGTAAAATTAAGTTACATTTTAACTGCTAGGGTAAAGTGCAAAGTAATAAATTAAAATTTTTAGCAGAATGCCTGATAAATAGTAAATTTTTATAATTCTTCACTTTCTCTAATTTCTAATCCTTCTCCTTCTACATTGCTCTCAGTATAGTCCCTTCTTAAAAATATGTACATGTGACCAAGTCACTTTTCAATAAAGTCCACTTATCCCCAAGAAAACATCAGTAACTTATACTAATAATTTATTTCTGGATTCATCTGACGGTAATGCCTTCTTATTTTCTGTATAATTGTTTTATTCATCATTTTTTAACATGTTCTTTTTTTCTGTCTATATGACTGTGATCTTAATCTGTCTGGAGAATGTCTACTTCTCTTAAGTTATTTTTCAAACATCATTTTCTCCAAAAGGCCTTATTTGACCATTTCAGTTAAATATATTACTCTCTCCTCTATGGTGCCAGGTAAGTTTTTGCATATCTCTTCACGGGAAATTATGTTGCATTTGTGATTTATATTGCCTTTTTTAATTCTTCTGCTAAAATAATGAGAAAAGCCATTTTCAGACTCTTCATTTGCTTGCTTTATACTAGCAGGTCATATCTGAGTGCCTCACAGATGGTAGGTTCTCCATTATTGGATTGAACTAAATAATTATTAGGCCGTATGGCTAATATCTAGCCAATTAACATGTATTCATGCATTCATTTAAGCAATCTATCATCCAAAAAATATTTATGGAACTCTCATTATATATATGTTCTAGGCTTAGTAGTGTGAACAATAAATTGAATAAGACACATTTATCAAGTAACTTAAGGTCAATAGTGCAAAGAAAGAGGTTTCTAACACTGTGTGACTGAAATGTAATATTGATAGAAGGAAACATTGTTAAAATGATATGATCATCAGACTCATTCCTAAAAATGATATTTTTCTCTGTCAAGAAGTCCAAGTGTAAAAAGAAACTATGGGAGGAATATTCACAAGTGAAAAAGCTTTAAAATGGTGTTTATCCTGTAATTTCTAGGAAAATGTATAGAGGGACAGAAAAACTTTATGTAAAGGGACATAAAAGATAGGACAACAGCTAGGCAAATTATTCAGGAAGGATTATGAGAGTTTATTTGGTTTTGTAAAAAAGTATGTGATAGAAAGGGAAAGAATTATAACACAGGAGAGAGAAATAATATTTTGTGAAACCGCATATAAAAGGGAACAGAGAGTTTGTGCTTGTAAACAGCACTGGAGAGACCATTCTCTCTGTAATACTGAAACAAATAGAATCAGAATTAAGTCAGATGCTGTTATGAGGTTGGAGTATTAAGTGAAGGAATTTCTTGCCTTATACACCAAATAAAAGTAACCTGACCCTCGTTTGTATGCCCTCTTTCTCTTTCTCCCTAAGCTTCAGAATCTATAAAGGAAAAGTACATAATCAACCCATACATTGCACATCCAAGGGCTCTCTAAAAATTTCTGGCACAGGTTATTCATAGCCAAGATGCCAGCCACTCCATTATGAATGGCACGCTTCAGCATTGTGCGGGACTTAAATGTTACCATCTGCTAACTGTATGTAAGAGTTCCGACAAGTATTGCTTATAAATGTCATCTCCATAAGGAAGTTTTCAACAACCACATATGTGAAATTATTCTCTGATGCTTATCTCCCAATACACACACACACACACGCACACACACACACGCACACACACAATACCTTCACTTTCTATTGTCTGTTACTGTCTACATCATTAGTTTATTTTATATCTGTCTCATTCATGTAAGCTCCATGAGGGTAATTACTTGTCTTCCATCTCAGCAATACCTGACATATAGTACATATGCAATAAGTACTTGTTGAACAAATGAACACTGAAGTAATTAAAATATATTTTTAAGACAAACAATTTTATAAGTCTGATGATCAACATATTTTGATCAGATATTTCTGGCATTTTCTATATTTTAAAAGTTGTTTGCAGCTCAGGACACTCCCTTCTCTCTCCCCTCTTCATGTAAGTAAGTGCTCTTAAAAATAATCTGATGTCGGCCGGACACGGTGGCTCACACCTGTAATCCCAGCACTTTGGGAGGCCGAGGAAGACAGATCACCTGAGGTTTGGAGTTTGAGACCAGCCTGACCAACATGGAGAAACCCTGTCTCTACTAAAAATTCAAAATTAACGGGGCATAGTGCCACATGCCTGTAATCACAGCTATTCAGGAGGCTGAGGCAGGAGAATCACTTGAACCTGAGAGGTGGAGTTTGCCATGAGCCAGGATCACGCCATTGCACTCCAGCCTGGGCAACGAGAGCAAAACTCGGCCTCTAAATAAGTAAAGAAATAAATAAAATTTGATGTCAGCAAGGAGAAAAAAATAAGACATTGTGGCATGTGCATTTAGTGAATATAAAGTACTTCAACCTTAATTTTTTAATCATATAAAAGAAACATTATGTAATCAGAAATCAAACAAATTTTTAACCTTTACTTACAAATACAAAGATTTATATTTCAAACCAGATATAATTCTGTCAGGCTGATCCAGATATCACATTAACAATGAAGAGATTATTGGTGGGACGTTGTAGCTAATAATATATCATAGTCTCTTTTTATTTATATAGAGTGAATATTATTATAAAACGTTATCATTAAGCAGTAAATACAATGTTTTAAATATTAAAAATCATCGTCACTACATATATTGAGGATAAAAAGAAGACAACTGAGTAAATTATAATAGGTTGTTATACTTTGAATTGTTTCAATAATTAAATTGTTTATCACAAAATGAGATAGTAATTTGTTTGTAACACAAAAAAATTTTAAGAATGAACAGAATAATAAATACCATTACTAAACAACTTATTGATAAAATAAGTTTAATATCATTGATTAAAAAAATGCTAAGGAAGCAAAGTAGAAATTAAGTGTGGTTTAATGAAGCTTTTAAACGGAAGCACTCAATTTTGGAAATATACGGCAATATTGCCTTAAAAAACTATTTATATAATTTTGTTCAATAATTCATATTTAATAATATATAAAATGTGATTTGGAAAATGGCACAATTAAAATGAAGAAGACATTTTAATGATGTTACCTGTAATTGCAAACACATTCAAACCTCCAATAACAGGATAATGGATCAATGGATCATAGTATACCACTGATCTTCATAAAGTTCTGTAAAATTTGTATTATGAAAAACACAATGCATGGATTTCAAATCTTTTTGCACCAAAATAAAATAACACTAACTTCTTATTACATGTCTGAATTGGGATCTAGTTTGAGGTATCAAGAAGGATAAGAGCCCTATAAGAAAATACAAATGCTACTAACATTGAAACAAGAACAAACATCAAATTTATGCTGAAAGTTGGATGGGAGAATGATCAAATTCTTGACGTTTTATGAAAAGTTTCTTATGGGAACAATGTCCCAAAGAAATCAACAGCTTACAAATGAATAACTCATTTTAAGAAGGGACAAGACAATATTGAGGTTGAAGGCTGCAGTGGTGACCATCCACAGCAATTTGCAGGGAAAAAAGTTTATCTTGTTTGTTCTCTAATGGAAATAAACCCACAATTAATAGCAGAAACAATAGCCAACACCATATACATCTCAGTGAGTTCAGCTTACACAATTCTGATTGAAAAAATTAAAGTTGGCCCAACTTTTCTCTTGATGGGTGCCAAAACAGCTGTGCCCACATTAGCTGCAGAAAAAAATATAACTTTCAGTGGAAATTTTACACAGGCAGAATCAAGATTCTAAAGCATTTCTTCAAAGAGTTGTAACAGGAGATGAAACATGTCTTTACCAGAATGATCCTGAAGACAAAGCATGATCAAAGCAATGCCTACAAGAGGTGGGAGTGACACAGTCAAAGCAAAAGTGACTGGTAAATAAAAAAAGATTATGGCAATAGGTTTTTGGGATGCTCAAAGCATTTTGCTTGTTGACTTTCTGAAGGGCCAAAGAATGATCACATCTGCTTATTATGAAAATGTTTTGGGGAAAGTTAGCCATAGTTTTAGTGAAAAAACACCCAGGAAACCTTCACCAGAGAGTTGTTCTTCACCATGACAATACTCTAGCTCATTCTTCTCATCAAGCAAGGAAAATTTTGTGTGAGTTTCCAGGGGAAATATTAGGTATCCACTTTATAGTCCTGATTTGACTCCTTATGACTTCTTTTTGTTTCCTAATCTTAAACATATATATATATATATATATAAAATATATAATATATAATATATATAATATATAATATATATATATATATATAAAGGCCATCCATTTATCTTCAGGCAATAATACAGAAAAGACTTCATTGACATGGACAAATTCCCAGGACCCTCAGTTCTTTAGGAATGAACTAAATGGCTAATATTATTGCTTAAAAATGTGCCTTGAACTCGATGGAGTTTATGTTAATAAATAAAGTTTTTATTTTTATTTTGTTTTTTAATACCATTTTCCATGCACTTTTTGAAGTCCCCTTGTATTTACTTTAGCTTGTGTCTGTATCCATTTAAATTTAAGTCAATAAAGAATATGTGGCAACATGGAAAATATATATAAGTCTGTATAAACCTAAAGCACACAAACAAAGTACACACAATTTTATTTTCTGTGATTGCATCTCTGTGAGATGGGAAAGAACAAATAATTATTCACTCTGCTAAGTAATTCTGTTAGTGTAGTGGTTTTATAAGTATTTTTTGTCTCATTGGTTCTATATATTATATAATGATTTTTTACTTAAACAATAATTGGTCTGGGGCTTTAAAAAGCCATTAAAACTAAAGTGAGAAAGCACTTCCTTTTAAAAATATTTATTCCTAATGTAGTATCATTTGACTTATTTCATAAATCATCTTTTAAAAATACATAACGGAGTAATTCTTTCTCTTTTTGCCTGGAACTTTATCATGTCACAACTCTGGATTAATGATATTCTTTTAAAGTAACTTTATTGGTTTATGCATTTGATCAATGTATCCTTGCCACTATAAATGCACTGGAAAACAATCCAGGATCATTCTTAAATTAATATATAACACTCAGTCTGAACACTTTGCAAACCTAGCAAGTTAGACTACCAAATAAAAATTAATAAATGGAGGCATTCAATTATTTCCTCTTTTTCATATTATCCTTGCCAGTTGAAAATAGAATTGTGATAGGAATAAATTCTACCTGAATAATTCAAGTTTTACCTCAATAACTAAGAAGGATTGACAGAAAGAAGGTAAGTTTTATTCGTCAGGTATCCTCATTTTTCAAAGTTCTTTCAAATATTTTTTTCTCTCAGTTTCCCACTGGATATAACCCATTCTTGCAATTCCCAATAGAAGTGAGACCATATTGATTTCTATTTGTGTTTCTAATTGGCTTTTCCAAAAGATAGCTACATATAACATCTTATTAGTTTAGCAAATCCTACTAATAATGTTGCAATTGTTTAGAAAAATATTTGGTTTTCTTTCAATTTTATTTTTTAGTATACAAGCATGCTTATTCCATGAGTGCTAAGTCAAATAATGTAAATTATATTTCATACAGTAAATTTGATAGCAACAGATGCCTTAAATATATATATATATTCATATATAAATTTAAAACTAAAGAAATACACACACACATTTACTTGAAATATGATACAGAATATGTTATATGTATTTTCCTAGGATTTTTTCCTACAAAATTTCATACATGTGATTTACACTTTTTCTGACTTTGGATGCATTTGTTATGAATATGTGTGTCTTTAATAAAAATATGTATCAAATGAGTATCAAATATATGTCACTTGTGTTTCAAGACTAGAGTAGTGTTGCATGATCACATCTTTAAGCCAAACAGTAGTTTATATATGAAGATATTTGATATAATATATAATTTATTATTTTATTTAAACCCTAATTTACCAATTTTGTAATTACTAAATATTTATAAGCTTCACTAGACTTATACATATGTAACAGAATGAATATAGGCTAGTATAGTCATTGAGGAGAGTGATTTGAAATACTTGTGTGTAACTCTACTCTTGCATAATATCCTAAAGACATTTTCACATAGCTTCGTAAGGGGGATATATACAGCTATTTTTTGTTGTTGCTATTTTGTTTTGTTTTCTTTTGTTTTGTCTTTGAGACAGAGTCTTGCTCTGTCACCCAGGCTGGAGTGCAGTGGTGTGATCTTGGCTCACTGCAACCTCCACCACACCAGCTAAAGCAATTGTCCTGCTTCAGCCTCCCCAGTAACTGAGATTACAGGTGCCTGACAGCAGGACCAGCCTTTTTTTTTTTTTTTTTTTTTGGTAGAGACAAGTTTTCACCATGTTGGCCAGGCTGGTTTTGAACTCCTGATCTCAAATGATCCACCCACCTCAGCCTCCCAAAGTGCTGAGATTACAGGCATGAACCCCTGTGCCCGGCCTACAGCAGTTGTTTACAGTGATAGAGAGTAGGTAGCAAACTGAGTATTTACCACTTAGTACTATGCAGTTGTTTTAATCAATAAACTGAATGTACACTCACTCAACATCATGGATATAAGTTAAAGCAGAGTATCAAATGAAAAAGACAACAAGTAAACCCAGAATTAGATATATAGATAGATAGAGATATAGATTATAGAGATAGAGATATAAATAGATCGCTGTCATTGATTGTGAATGAAAATAGATATTAATGAAACAACAACAGGAAGGCAGTGAGAAAAGAAGTGAAAGTGGGGCATGAGGACATAAAGTAATAATACAGAAAACAGAAAAAAGACTGTCCATTTAAATTGAACTGAATACTATAATTAATTATGCCCTCTTTATCAAAGGTTGTGACAGAGTCCTAAATTAATTAATTATTTCAAAGAGATTCAACAGAGAAAAGCTAAAGTATTGCATTACAGCATCTTCACTGAATTATGTAACTACTTTTACTTTTAGTCATTCTTTATCTATGGAAACTTGCTCTTAATACATTTCTAAAGAAAGCATTTTCAAAACATGTTTTGATTTAGATCAAATAAAGGTACTTTTAAATTGCAATAGTCTAAATTTGGATGGAAGTTTTCCTTGGATACTAGCTGGCATCTAGGACTAGATTAAATTTCAGGTAACTCGTTTTGGTTGGTTTCTTGTCCTCTGTCAGTACCAATGCCAGCTTAACCAATTTAGCCATAGTGCTTCCTGGAGCTATAGTGGGGAGGGAAATTAGGATGCAAAATTGTATGTACAAGTTTTTTTCAAGGTCGTGAAAAGGCACCTCCACAGTATATTTTCTTAATCCTGTCTGGGAAGATAAACACTTTGACTTCCTGTAGTAGTCTTAATAACAATGGCAGCAATTAGGCCAGCTTTCTAAAAAAGTCAGAGGAGGGAATAAATCATGTTCATGTTAATCTACCTGTAATGTCAGCCTGTGTCCACTGGAAAACAGAAATATTTTTAACAGAATAATATAATAAGAAAAGAAAATTGGTTTTATGGATTTGCCACGGTTGGAGAAGGGAAAGGTGAACAGAGAGAGGTCAAATATAAAAGAGTTGTGGTTTTTAAAAGTTATCTGAAAAAAATAGTGCAGTACTGTTTTTTTGAAATACCTAATACAAAGTTGATCAAAACCTTAAGTTCTAGAAACTTTGAGGAGCAAGATGTCAGTTTATTTGTTCTTAATTATAATTTTCTCTTGATGTTTGTTCTAAGAGAAAAAATAGTAAATTTGAACTTGTTTCTTTTCAGACCTACCACTGTGTAGCTAAATTATATTACTATATTATAATTTTTACATCCACCTTAAAGGAGCTATATCTAAACTCTGCCGGTGATTATAAAGCTTTTTTGCTCTGGTATTCTCATAGTACTTGGGAGACAAATGATACTGTCTGTATTCCAGAACTAACAGGATACTTCCTTAGAATTTGAGTAAGAAGAGATACAATCATAATAGTAATCAGAGCAGAGTCTCTAAAATAATTTTATTCAAGTAGATAAAGTTATTCAATTTTACATAATATTTTAACATATGTCAAGTATATCCATAAAATTTGGAAGCTACATCTAAGATGACTTAGTGTGCACTGCCTAACTGGGACTTATTTGTCACCTTGGAAGATGATATTTAGTTTCTACCCAGCAGAGAAAATAGCAGAAATAACAGCAAACCCAAGCTGCTAATCTCTAGGCACACTTTATCCAGGATTACAGTTTACCAGTCAGGAAATTGTTTAAATACCTAGGAGGGCACTATAATCTTCCTCAATGCACGCCCCAGGAAAGAATTGTCTGAGACCCCTGGCCTCTCCCTGGTAATTGGAAGCCTTTTGAAAAATGTTCTTTATATTTATAAGTCTTTTAATGACAGAGCACCAACTTAGTTGGGGAGTAGCAATTTTTACGAGGTAGCAGGAAAGATCTTGTATTAGTTACTTTGGTTCTCCTCTAATGCATTAAAAAATGATTATTATGTGGTGCTGAAGTACTGAGATGAAGACAAAAGCATGAGAAGCAATAATAGAAAGGATCCTACCCTAAATTCCACTGTCAATGTTATTAAATATGTTTTAAAACAATGCAAAATCAATATATCTATTAACAAAATTATTTTTAAAAATCTTTCTAAACCACTTCAAAAACAAGGTCTGTGTCTTGCTTACAATTCTGTCCTCTCCTGAACGTAAGTTAGATTCTCGATATTCATAAAAGTCATAGCAAGACAGCTAATAAAACACATATTTTTAAATAAAATTCAAAAAGTATAATCAGAAATCTAGATAGAGGAAAAAAAATGTTCCCTGCACACCCATACTAAACTAGAAACATTTTGTTTTTCCCTGAATCCAACTTTTCTTCTTATGTTGCATATTTTTTGAATTATACTACTATTATATAGCCAGTTACTTTCAACAGAATCCTATGATTTTAAAAATCAGTTAAATCTCCTAATGACTCTCATGTTTGACATGCCATCTCCATTCTTAGCCTCCTAAGTAAAATTCCATTATCATCTGGGACAGTTCACATCTCATAACTGGTCTGCAGTTATGTCTCTTTCCAACACATGTTACATATTGCTTCTGAGCTTATCTTCCTAGGGCAAATATCAGATCAATCCACCTCTCACATTACAAATTCATTAATTATCTCATGTTCTTAGCAAGGTGCAGTCCAAATCATTTACTGTGGAGTGTTTAGGTTTCTAGTAAACTCCATGGTAACTGGCATAAATCATGTAAAATTTATTAACTCACACAGTTGGAAGATAGTGCAGACTTCAAGGTTTGCCCATTCCAGTGACTCAATAATGTCACAAATGTAAAACTTCTCATCTGTCCTATCTGCTACTCATAGTTTCAAATTCACTTTAATGCATTACTATTCATGAACATAAAATGACTTCAAATAGTTGTTAGGCTACATAAGCTTTGATCCATATTTGAGAAGAAGAGTTTTTCAGTCATGAAAAATGTCCTAAGCGTTCTTTAGATTTGGTGAATCGGGGCATGTACTTATCTGTGAAGCAATGGCTCTGGCTAGGGGAAGGAAGTTTGTTGATTGGCTCAGCCCCTGGAACCACAAGGGCATCTAATCGAGGGCAAATACAATGAATGGCGAGAAAATCACAATGTTCTCTGCAAGCTGCTAACTGGGCTGAAGTTTCCTGCTTCTCTTCGTTCATTCATAAGTTGAATATGAAACACAGAGTGACAGCTTGTCTTTTCCAAACATGTCTGATATAGTATGTTTTATTCCACATGCTCTTTCAAAGTCCTCTCCTTGAACCTGGGCGATCCTTTGTGACTGACCTAACTAATAGAATATAGTGGAAATGAGGGTAAATGACATGTTAGTCTAGGTTAAAAAAAGGTCACATAAATCTGCCTTGTTCTCTGGGGATGCTGACTCCTGGAACCAAGCCACTATACCACAAAGAAAGTCAGACAACGTAAAATGGTCTTGTAGAGTTTCCTTTTCCTTTTTCTGTTCCCTTTTTTTGACCGAATGTGCCAGATTTGGCCTCAGTCAACCTGATGCATCAACCAGCATTCACTTGCATGAAGAAAAATTCAGTATGACTCTAGCCTATGCCTCCATCTGAATATGAACTCCTGAAGGACCACTAAAGAAAATTGTCTGTCTCAAACTGGCAACCTTCAGAACTGTGAAAGATATAAAATAATTGTTATTGTTCCAAACCACTAAAGTTTGGGTGATTCACTGCAAGCAATAGACAACAAAAACACATTAATACTGATACAACTTTTAAGAGCTAGTCAATACTTCATCTATACAAAGCTATTTCTTTATATTCTTGTTCTCTCATTCTCAGTTATTTTATCTCTTTTATGCTCCTAAAGAATTCTACAGAAAGTTTTAAAAATCACATCCTGCATTAAAACTATTTTTATGTATGTCTCCTTCACCAGACTGCATTCACTGAGGAAACTAATTATACTATGTACTTTTTTTTTCAGCTGTGGAGAGTGTAGTGCATGTAATAGTTCCCTATAAATGTTGATTGTATCAATTAATCAACTAATCAGTCATTTAACTCTGAATTAGTATAAATATTTATAATAATCTCTACTTCTTTAAATTATACATGTCTTTGTGTATGGCATGATTATATGATTTCAATGTTTCTGTTTCCAAGAGGGTATTATAATGGCAAAATCCATGGCTACTTTTGCACCAACTTCATAACTTTTATAAACATATTGCACATTTATCATATATGCCTTAAAGCTTCTGTGAAAGTTGAAAAATACTTTCTAGAGAATTGAAACTATTTCTATTAGACACAGCACTTTTTAATTTATTTTTATTTTTATTTTTTATTTTTGAAGTAAGGTCTCACTCTGTCACCCAAGCCAGAGTGCAGTTGTGCAATCTTGGCTCACTTCAACCTCTGCCTTCTGGGTTCAAGCAATTCTCCTGCCTCAGCCTCTCGAGAAGCGGATATTACAGACCTGAGCCACCATGCTCAGCTAATTTTCGTATTTTTAGTAGAGATGGGGTTTCACCATGTTGGCCAGGCTGGTCTTAAACTCCTGAACTCAAACGATCTGCCCACCTTACAGGTGTGAGCCACCACACGCGTCTGATACAGTACTTTTTGAAATCAAATTTATAATATCATCATCATTTTGCCTTTCTTCTTATCTAGTTGCTTTGTTTAGAAACAAACACAAAACAAAACTTGTATTTACATGTGGATTTGCAGTTTACTCTTCTCATGTGTCTGGAACTTCTAATGACATCAAAATTTTCTATGAAATAGGGTGGAAATCTTCCCTCAAGTTTGTGTACATTCTTCAAGCTATTATCAGTAAGTTCCCCATTCTGATAGTTAATGCATTTTGTTTATTAGTTTACCAGTTTAACCATTTATTATTTATTGCTCTGCAATAATTGCTTCTTTTTCATCATGACTACTTACATGATGAAATTCTTCCATATGACTTAAAAATACTTTATTTTGCAGCAAATAAAGGCATTTATTGTTCAGAATGCAATTTTCAACAATTTCAATGACAATATAATCCTTTATATTTGTTTAGTAGTCTAAGTGAAAAAGAATTAAATATGTACTCTCCTCTCCTTTGATAGTATTTATCTCTGTATAATATTAAAATTACTGAGAAACATAATTTGAGAAATCTTCGCAAAAACTTCCTTCTGCAAATTTGATTTTGTAATATAGAAATGACAGTGTTTTCATGATAGTATGGTATATACAGAAAGACATAAATGACATCCTCTGCCTCCAAAATGAAAAATGATATTATACAATAAAGTTGTTCTCTAAGCAAAAGATGTTTAAAACAGAGTGTTGAAATACTAAAGTGGAGGGAGAGATTACTTTATGCTGAGAGAATCAAAGGAAACTAGGAAAGTTATGACATTTTAGCTGGGCTTTAAAATATTGTTTTGATTTGCATATATAAATATGGCTGAGGACATTTGGGTCAGAAATTATGCAAGCAGGTCAGAATAAAGAAAAAAAATACAACTGCTGGGCATGTTGTGATATTACCAATAGAGTATATGAAAAGTTAGAATAAAAATCAGACATGACTACAGGCTTAGAAATATGAATGAGTAAAAGATTGTGGCACTAATAAAAATGTGAAATTCATATTTGGGACTTGTAGAAAAGTAAGATGAGTTCAGTTTTAGTCTGTGGTGTTTGAAATAGTAACTGGATACAGAGTCTTATAGGGAACTGAAAGTTCAGAACAACAGCTAAAGAGATCAATTGTAGTTATAGGTATCAGATATTTGGATATATTTAAAGAGAGATAGGTGGATAGATTAATAGACACTAAAAATGTAGAAAGACATACAATTAAAGGCAATTTTCGGAAAAGTAAGATGTTTTAACTAGATTATTTTGTCTCCAACTGTTTACTTAAAGCCTTTTGTTTTAAGCAGAGGTCCTGAAAATGCAAGAAAAGTTGAGTCTGAAGCCATGTTTTGTTTACCTAGCATAGTTTTGAAAAAGTTAAATTTTGACTGTAAATGTCATGTGCATTTCGCATTTGCCTGTGAACTCCAAATTATCCCTCATCCTGGGTACATCACGAATTTGTGATTCCTTCTTGCTACCTGAAGTTACTGAAGCTCAAGGCCACCATATGTAGCCATTGTTGTGAATTCATCGCTTACTTCAAGTGCCTTGGAAGTTTATTTACTCATTACTCTTCCGAAAAGCATGGAACATGCAGCGTGCAATGCTAGAAGTTTAGAGTATGTGAAAATGGCTGTGATATAGCAAAAAATAAATAAGACAAATATATATAATACCACACCACTAAAAGAGCTAATGGCAGTGCTTTTCCAACTATCTGAGCTGAAAGGTTATTTTTCCCCATTCTTTTGTGGAATGACACAATTATGAGAATAAAAATGTTATAAAAAATAAAATGAGATTAAACATTATACACACAAAATAGAAACCATTTTTTTATTATTAGATTCAACAAACATAAAATTACATTTCAGTAAATATAATCAGAACAAATATAAAATAGAAGAAAGGAAGCAGAACAAACTGAAATCTATATAACTCTCTAAACGGTTTTGATGTTTTGTTTTAATCACAATCTTAACACAGAAACCAGTCTTACAATAATATACTAATAGGAATGGAAAATAAGAATTTAGTAGCAAAAAATGGCAGATAGGAGGCAGGACTAAATTGTAGCTCCCACTCGGACAGACAGATCAGTATGTGAAGACTCACATTGTGAACTTCTGCTCCAAGAATTACTGCAAAAATAAACCAGGAAAGGGAAGAGAATCTACAGACCCTTTGAAGGAAGCAGATGGTTCCTGCAGGACCGAGGAGACAGTCAAATACTGTGAGTGCCCAAACTGTGAAAGTGGGAAAAAGGAATCATCCTCCCCCAAATACACATCTGCACTGGGGAACCTGAGAGGGATCACAGGAAAGGATTTGACCATAAAATTACCTGTAAGTGAGACAATTTAGAGAGCCAAGTGAAATACGGGAGTAGAGGAAGCAGCTAAAAAAGCCCTGTGGGCCCTCTGGGTCCTCAGGAAAGTCATTTCTGACTTGTATTACTGGGGTCCTTGGGGACAGCTGCCAGAGCTCAGGGAAAATCATGAATCCAGGATGCAGACTCCACAGGAGGGAAGATATGAAAGCCCTGCTTGCATTCTCAGCTGGGAGGGTGGTAGCCTGGGGCAAGTTCTCAGCCCTGCTCACCCACTGCCTGGAAACAAACTGTGCTGTTGTGGGGGGGAATATTGGGAGTAAGACCAGCCTTTTGGGTTGTGGGGGAGTTAGGTGAGGCCTGAAACTGCGAACTTTCCCCCACTTCCCTGACAACCTTCATGACACAGAAGAGGTAGCCATAATACTCTTGGGAACATAACTCCATTGACCTGGGAACCACACCTCCCTCCCCCGCAGCAGGAGCAGCAAGCCCTACCCAGGAAGAGTCCTAGCTCAGATACATCTAACTCTACTCTAAACTGATGGTTCTTCCCCTCCCACCTGGGTAGCTGAAGACAAAGACATATTCTCTTGGGAGTTCTAGGGCCTTGCCCACCAACTGATCCTCCCCTATACTTACCACACCTGATGCTGTCTTGAAAGCATCACTTCCTGGCAGGAGGCCAACCAGCACAAAACTAGTGTGTAAAACAACTACAACTAAGGGCCCTCTCAGAGTCCATTTCATTCCCCTGCCACCTGCACCAGAGCAGGTGCTGGTATCCACAGCTGAGAGACCTGAAGGTGATTCACAGCAAGATGCTGTGCAGACACCTCTCAGTACCAGCCGAGAGCCTGGTAGCCCTGCTGGGTGGCTAGATCCAGAACAGAAATAACAATTACTACAGTTTGTCTCTCAGGAAGCCACATTCCTAGGAAAAGGGGGAGAGTAATACATCACGGGAACACTCTATGTGACAAAATAATCTGAACAGCAGCCTTGAACCTCAGATATTTCCTCTGACATAGCCTACCAAAATGAGAAGGAACCAGAAAAACAATTCTGGTAATATGACAAAACAAAGTTCTTAGTTTTGGGAACTGTTAACAGTCCCCCAAAAGTCATACTAGCTCACCAGCAATGGATCCAAGCCAAGAAGAAATCCCTGAATTGCCAGAAAAAGAATACAGAAAGTCGATTATTAAGCTAATCAAGGACACATTAGAGAAAGATGAAGTCCAACTTAAGGAAATGAAAAAAAATACAAAATATGAGGTGAGAAATCTTCAGTGAAATAGATACCGTAAATAAAAAAGCACAACTTCAGGAAATAAAGGACATACTTAGAAAAATGCAAAATGTACTGGAAAGCCCCAGCAACAGGATCAAACAAGCTGAAGAAAGAACTTTAGAGCTTGAAGACTAGGTTTTCGAAATAACCCAATCCAACAAAGACAAATAAATATTCTTTTAAAAAAGAACACAGTCTCCAAGAAGGTTGGAATTATGTTACAAACCTAAGAATAATAGGTGTTCCTAAGGAAGAAGAGAAATCTAAAAGTTTGGAAAACATTTGTGAGGAAACAATTGAGGAAAACTTCCCTGGCCTTGCTAGAGGTCTAGACATCCAAATACAAGGAGCTCGAAGAACACCTGGGAAATTCATTGCAAAAAGATCACCACCTAGGCTCATCATCATCAGGTTATCTAAAGTCAAGATGAAGAAAAAAATCTTAAGAGCTGTGAGGAAAAACACCAGGTAACCAAATAAAGGAAAACCAATCAGATTAACAGCAGACTTCTTAGCAGAAAACCTGCAAGCTAGAAGGGATGAAATCCTATCTTCAGCCTCCTAAAACAAAACAATTATCAGCCAAAGATTTTCTATCTAAAACAATTAAGCTTCATAAATGAAGGAAAGATACAGTCTTTTTCAGACAAACACTTTCACTAGTTTTATTCAACACAGTACTGGAAGTTCTAACCTGAGCCATCAGACAAGAGAAAGAAATAAAGAGCATACAAATTGGAGAAGATGAAGTCAAACTGTTGCTGTTCTCTGATGATAGGATCGTATCCCTAGAAAACCGTGAACTCATCCAATAAGCTCCTAGATCTCATAAATAAATTCATTAGAGTTTCAGGATACAAAACTAATGTACATAAATCAGTAGCACTGTGGGGATTCTCATTTCTAAATTTCCAACATGCAGGTATGTTCTTACATTGACAATTCAAGATATTACGTTAAATACAAAGTTTTAGGGATCATAATTTACTTTTTGATTATTATGACCAAATTACAGATAATCTCTCTCTCTTTCTCTTTTTTTTCTTTCCTGACAGTGTTTCACTCTGTTGCTCAGGCAGGAGGAGTACAGCTGTGTGATAACAGCTTGCTGCAGCCTTTGCCAAAAGAGCTTAGTTGATCCTTCCACATAAGTCTCCTAAGTAGTTAAGCCACTGAAGTAGCTAGAGCTACAGGTGAGCCACCACGCCTGGCTTTTTTTTTTTTTTTCCTGTAACTTTTGTAGTGACATATTCTCACTGTGTTGCGTAGGCTGGTCTCCTGGATGGAAGTGATCCTCCTGCCTCGGCCTCCTTAAGTGCAGAGATTACAGGTGTGAGCCACCACACCTAGCCACTACCTCCCCTCCTTTTTTTTTTTTTTTGTCAGGGTCTTTCTCTGTCACTCAGGCTGGAGTCCAGTGGTTCAAATATGGCTCATTGCAGCCTCCACCTTCTGGACTAAAGCGATTCTCTTGCCTGCCTCAGCCTCATGAGTAGCTGGGACTGCAGGTACAGAACACAGGTATGTTCAAACTATTTTTTTTAATTTTTTTTTATTTTTTATTTTTTTATTTTTTTGTAAAGATCAGGCCCCACTTTGTTACCCAGGCTTGTCTTGAACTTGTAGGCTCAAGTGATCCTCCCACCTTGGCTTCCCAAAGCTCTGGAATTACAGACATAAGGCACTGTGTCCAGCCAGATCATCTCTTAACAATGTAATAAAACTACAAAGAAACTTTATTCTTACAAATGTCTAATTTTTGCCTTTTGATCTTATCTGCCACAGGAAATAATTTTATATTTCTCCCATGAATGGAGGTTGTAAATGAACTATTGAATATTGCCAAATAAGCTAGTCTAGGAGTCCAATTCAGATCTCTAAATTGGTACCAAATTTGTTTCTTATTATGCAAAACGTTAATTCCAGAAATTTCCACCTTGATAACCATTGCACCTAAGCATGTGATAATTGCTATTAATGATCATATTCTCATTAATAATGTGATAAAGATAATCCAAAATTTAATATAGTATTTATTCTGCAGTTTATGAAATATTCTGTTGAATTCAGCTGCTATTTTGTTTTATTTTTATTCTGACTTGCTTGATGAAGAAAGAATAGTGTTGATTTACATTTTCTGCAAGTTTCTTAATCAGCTTCACATTTATGACTGGTGACTGGATATAAGGATTTTATTTATAAGGAAATGATTTAAACTTTGATGATTTAAGAAGAAATGACATTTTTGAAATGAAAAGGTGATTCATAGAATCATAGAGAAAAAAGAGACATAGGTACAAACTAAAATATGAATAAAGCGAACCCATGAATCCATACTCTCCTTAAAAAATAAAACAAATCCATACCATACTACTAATTCACTTAATAAGATAAAAAGAATTTCATAGTGCTGTTATAAATATTAAATGGGATAAATAATGCAAATTAATTCAACATACGCATGAAACACAACCGGTTCTTGGTAAGTGTAGATTTGAATCTGTTGTGTAACACTTATTCAATAATACAGGATTTCTTCAATCTGAAAATAACACAAGCTCCTCAAGAATTATTTAATTTCATCTTCACTGAAAATTCCTGGATGGAGTATGCTTCCAAGTCTATGTTTTTGACCCATCTCAGATATTAAGTATTTTGAATTAATACACAATAAGCCTATCTAGTTACAGGTTACTTCCTTATTCCTGATGTATTAAATCACAGTCACACAGAGTTGGAGATCTTTACATAAAAAGGATATAGAAAAATATATTTCAACTAATGAGTGAAAAACATGGATTTTAACAAAGGTGAATTCATAAATTACATATTTTAGAAACAAACTGGGCCAAACATCTATAATAAAAGATGGTTTTATAAACTTTACTATTCTGCACACTTACTTAAAATCAAATGAGAACTTTCTGTTAAAAATAATCAAAGAGTACATGAAGTAATTTTTTCCAAAAATAAATATTCTTTGGCAATTTTAAAAGCATTACAAAGAAATTTCAGATGATAAAATATGCCTATGGCTCTTCTTTTTTTACACAAGCCCATCTCAGGTAAGCAATAAAATTAATCTGTCCTCTTTACCATAAAAATGATATTTTGCTATTCATACACATAATTTCATCTATGAAATTGCTTTGTTATTTTAACATGGTTAACTATTACTTTACAAAGACTGTTTTTTCAATTTCAGACATATGTAACTCATTTTTTTCTTCTACATCTAGTTTTCTGCTATCCGATCTTTTGAAATTCTTATTAGCAAACTTTCTTCTGTATGGAAAGCAGGCTAAACAAATCATGACCACGCATTCTTTTGCAAGAAAAAGTGTGAGCTCTTGGCTAAAGTGACAATTGTTTATACTTTTCAATAATTTGTGTTAGTGTTAGGATTCTAATTACTGGCTAGCAAGTATTTTAATTATTCATGAGTCATCTACAGGAGTGAAGGTTTTTTGGTTTTTTTAGTTACGTCAAGAAAAGTATGTTTAACAATACAGACTTTTGTGGAACTCTGTATGCCATAAGTATTGCTGTCGTATTAATGATATGCCATAGAAATTACAAATATTTCAAGAATTATTAAATTTAACATTAAATGAAAGCCATAAGATATCATATAAGGAATACAACTAAGGCTATAAAGGAATGATATAAACCTGATAAATTGCATAAATACAATTTTATCAAAGCATGTTCTCAGTTTTTAGTTTTCTTTAACTTAGTGAATTCCATTTTATCCTGTTTTATTTGGCATTTCAACTGTTTTACTTTTTATACTTTAAGGAATTTATCTTAATTCCTTATATTATTGATGGTAGCCTAACTAATTCCACTGATGCTTGCTTAGAGCATTTTGGAAAAAGCGAAAGGAATCCATGTGCTATTTCTAGGGTTGGGACAGCCTTCTGGGGGTGAATCTAATAATCAGGGCCAGCTGAGCCTCCCCGGGTATGGGAGTTGGTCCCTTTGGGATGAAAGCAAAATACAGGAAAGGTAATGATGGAATAGCCATTGCACCCAGTGATCATCATAACCTCCAAGGGACACATTATCTTGCTCAAAAAGAATTGATGATCTGTTGACTGCATTAACTTTTCAGAACTAGATTCTCTTTGTGACTGAAAGTTTGTTTTAATAGGAAAGACTGAAAGCCATTTGAATAAATGAAGAAGGCTACTGATTGTGGACCAGCAATAGATCAATTGCAAAATGACCCTGGAGTAGAACAGCTTTTGGCTATAGGGAGTGTTTAACACACAATTGACCTACACACAATCAATTGCTATTTTGGCCCATTGGCTGTGTAGAAGCAAAATAAACATCTTTGAGACTCTAAATGCAAACTACAAATCTCCTATGGGAGATTCATATTGAGACGTGGTCACTGAACTGAAATGAAATCTATGCCAAATAAGTTGCATAGATTTTCTACTACTGGCATACCTATTCATAGTAGTAGTCCTGGTGACTACTCTTGTGAAGATTCCAATTCTCCAATAAAGCTTCTTCCTTAAATCATGCCTTTAAAGTTATAGACTTTATCTAGATTCCTATTAAAATCAGTAGCAGTACTAAGAAACCCTTCCTGGCAGGCAACTTCTTTTAAATATATATCATATCTAATATCTCTTCTTCTTACGACTAATTTAATAAATTTATTTATATTTTCTTGTTGTATCATTGTGTTGTATTTACAGATGTGATACTATCTGGATCGAGACTGACACTATTTGCTTTTTCCTGAAGGCCCTGGATAGGAAGAGGTGGAATTCATCCCTTCATGGTGATCACTATCATTTGCTATTTGTAAAATTTCTATTTGATAGGATTTTTCTCTTATTCTAAATTACTATTACTTTTGCTACTTATTTTTAGTTTTAATATTACCTTTCTGTTTTTTGAAAAGTGGGCTTCAAAATTATAAAACTTTTGGAACACACAAAATGTGTCTGCTGTTGTTTTAGGAGACAGTGCAGGAGGCAAACAATGTGATAGCTAATTTTACGTGTCAGCCTCATGGGGCCACAGAGTGCCCAGGTATTTGGTTAAATATTAATCCAATTATGTCTGTGAGGGTGTCTGCAAAATGACATTAACAGTTGAATAGGTAAACTTAGTAAAAGAGATTGCTCTTTCCAGTGTGGATGGGCCTCATCCTAACCATGAAGACCTGGAAAGAACAAAAGAAAATGTTGTAAGGAAGAATAAGATAAGGAAGGAAGGAAAGAGAAGTATGGAAGGATCCACTCTTTTAACTGGATCGCTGGTCTTCTGCCTTTGAACTCAGACTCAGACTGGAACTGACCCAACAGCTTTTCTGGATCTTCAACTTTCTGGCTGCAATTCTTGAGATATCTCAGCCTCCATAATGCCGTGAGCCAGTTTTTTTCTATCTATCTATCTATCTATCTATCTATCTATCTATCTATCTATCTATCTATCTATCATCTATTCTTCTTCATTTCTGTTTCCCTGGAAAACCCAGATTAATACAAAAAATATGTATGCCAATGCTTCTTAGTGATTTGAATAAAAAAACTGCATTGGCCATTCTGCATTGGCCATGAAGAATATGCCTTCTTATAATATGCAGACATTTAACAGATGCCTATTTCTTTAACTCAAAGAGTAGACTGAATTTACTGTAATAGATTTTTTTTATTATTCAAATTGATATCCTTTATTGGAAACTGTTATGGGCAAAAATATGTCCTCCAAAATGTACGTGGTAAAGTCCTAATCCCAGTACCCTAGAACATGACTATGTTTGGAGATAGAAATTTTAAAAAGATAATTACATTAACATGAGATAAGTGAGTGTGGACCCTAATTCAATATGACTGGTGTCCTTATAAAAAGAGGAAATTTGTACACTGACAGTGACAGAGGGAAGACCATGTGAAGATACGTGGAGACAACAGCCATTTACACGCCAAGAGCAAGAACTTTTTTCCTTTTTCAGAAGAAAACACCCCTGTGAGGGTTTATCTTGGACTTCGACCCTCTAGAATTGTGAGAAAATAAATATCTGTTGCTTAAGTCACCTATGTGATGGCAGGCATAGTAAACTAATACAGCAATTCAGGTAATCAAATGAAGAGTTGACCTTCATATGTTGTTTTCACCTTTGTCCTCCATGGTATAAAGTTTTATGTTTATTGTTGTTAGAAATTAATTAAAATATTTTTAGTTAAAGAAAAAGGTAAAACATGCAATAATGATTTTATGTTTCATGTAAAATAAATTGTTAAAGCTATTAAATTTATCTACACCGTTTATTCCACTTTTAACATGTTGCTCTTTGCATATAAAATATTTTGTATAATTTTTGTGGATTGATATTAAAATTGTACATAAAACATATAAATAAAATTGTACATTGATTAAAATGAGTTTGAATAAATTAAAGACAAAATTTAGTTTCTTGACATGAGATTTTCTCTGTTATTTATTTTTCTATTTTAAAAGTGCCATGAGACACTTCTCTAAAATATTAATCAGAGAAATCTAATAACTTTAAATGGGATTTAAGATAATATTTCACAAAAGAGGCATTAAGATGTAAGAAAAATTTTGTATTGGGAAAAATATAAAAATGTCATTCCCTAAGTGATCTTTAGAAGACTAGTTGGTGCTGAAGTAAAATGAAACATTCAATTACAGAGCTAGTTTTATGGTCCTTATCGTCACTGGATAAAGACATTTTATAGATCTGTTGGGCTTAACACGGAGCATGGAAAAAAAAAGAAGGAATATTTTGCAAAAGAGTTTTTAAGTGCTTTAAAATAAAACAAACCCTTTAATAACCTGGATATATCAAATTATCTGATGAACTCCATCATAATCAAACTGTGATTTTTACTTTATATAATTTTTGACTTGAGTTCTTAAATATTAAAAATGTGTTTCATTTGATGTGACATATTTGTTTTAACATGGTTGTTAATATAATTTTAATATACCAGTTGTTCAATGCTTAGTGACTGGTCAACTTTATTTTTTGATGCTCCTCTGTACATTTTATGTGGAAAATCTGACCTTTCTAGTACTGATTACTTACCTTTTTTCAACTAGTCAGATAGGATTTTCACTTGCTAAAATGAAAATTGTTTATCCATCTACAATAGAAGTCAATGGAAATGTGTTCATGGCTGTATACACAGCTCCCAGATAATCTGAAAGGAATACAATGCAATGTACAATATGGGTTCTCCAGACATGTGGCAGCATACAAATGGAGTCAAAAATCAGTATTTCTCAAAGAGATGATTATCTTAGTTGTATGCTTACCCCAGACTTCTGAATAAAGTGAAGAGGTTAAATTAATGATAATATCACAAATGATGCATTATAGCATATATTAAAACCATATGAAAATAAACCTGTTATAGGTTACTAAGGAAAATTAATCAAGATTTTTAAAATGCACAGAAATGCAATTGAGCTGTGCTTCAAATTTTATTCATTTAAAAATCAAAAATTCAACTCTAATTTTCAAAAGAAATAACCTGTGAATACAGTAGATTCCATATTTAGTCATAAAATACACATTCTTAAAAATGCCGTATAAAATATATGTGTATATATATACAAACATACAAATGTTTATGCATATAAAACATGTAAAATACAATATATATTTACAGATCAGATACATACACACACGTAAATGCATATATACATGTGTGTGTATATATACTGATCTACAAATTCAAGACCAAAAAAGTGTTCATAATAGGATATACATTGCGGCAAGTACACTACTAGTCAGACTGTGCCAGATGTCATGGAACAGAATGGATCACAGATGAATGGTGTTCAATTCGAATTGCCTGGTTTCTTGGATCCATTTAAAGCAGAGCAAGAAGCAAAGGGAAAAATATTGGGTAGGCTAACATGTTTAGAATGCACGCAGGATGGAAGGACCACATTTCCTGATTACTTTCTGTTTAGTCTCCATGTGTCCTGTTCCTCTTTCTGCTGCATCAGCCATCCCCACTAACAGTATGATTTTGAGGACCCAAGTTGACAGCAAGTGAGAGGCCTTAGAGTCTGAATGTGTCAGAAGTTAAATCACCCTTGTTCAACGGAAGGGATGCAGATGCAAGTACATCTGGCTACGACGGTAATTTGCAGATAGCATGACGAGCAGCTATGATTTTATTGCTGTGCTTGGCACAGAGGACACATGGGGCCAGAGTGTATGTCACCAATGGGTGGTTAATTTCGGGATTTTATACCTGTAAATATGGAAGTGACATAAAATGTCCTTTATGAATATTTAAAATGTATGTGATACTTCCATCTCTTCTTATATACAATTAATATTAACTAATTACTTTGTTTATACTTTGGTTCAGGTCACCTATGTTCCATTTATTCTATATCTAATTTAACTTATAAATTAATTTCTACATTCTTACTTTCAAACACACCTTACAAGATTCGATTTTGTCTCAAAAGCTATTCACTTATTTGCTCTCTATATTTACTTTTATATTTTCTCTTCATTGTTCCCCTTGTTCATTTTTCTCATTCCCTATATTAGAATATAATATTTTTAATTACTTAGCAAACATGCATTACAAAACTGCATGGCACTGGCAGGACAATATATAGTAGCACTTCAAATATATATTTTTTATTCTTACTATTTCTCCACCCATTGCTTTAATAATGGAAGTTGTCAAAAACAGCTTTGCAACAGTATTAAAGAATCTCCAACTCTAAGCTGACCTATCTTTCAAAAATATAAAATATTCAAAGTTAACTGTTTATTATTTCAACTCCTCCAGTTTAACCTAAAGTAAGCCCTTATACATTGAAATGTCTTTATAGAGCATTTGGAGGTGATTTTAAGAAAAATTAAGTGGCATGAAACAGAAAATTTTTGGTGTATTTTCTGCCAGCTACTATTTGTATATATTTAGTTCTCTGACTTTCAGAAGTTGAAAAAATATTGACATTTTGGTATTGGAAGAAACAGCAACAGATATTTACAAACAAGACATGCAAACTAATGCAGACATTTTAAAATAAATGTATTATTGCTTCTAAGATTGTTCATTAGCATAGATCAAGCACATTTATGTAAGAATTTTAACTATCAATATAATCTAAGAAATGTAAAGATGTGCTTTTACCTCTTTTATTGCAGGTTGGATTTTGATCACAGTGAGTTCTGATATCAGATGCTATAGTCAATGACATCTAACAGTTGCTTCTCAGTGAATTATTACAGGAAGCTAAACTTACCTGTGCATGTCACAAACATTAAAGCAGACTGAATAATAGCAGTAATAGCTCTAACTTTTGTGTAAGTGCTATCCGTCATACGATCTACTAGTTGTGCTATTTTATTTTATTCATTCATTTGTTTTCCAAATAGTTAACTACGACTCAGAAAGTTAAAAACTTGGTCATAATGCCAGTAAGTAACTAATGTAGGAAAGAAGTGCATATTTTACTGATTTCAAAGTCTCTGTATTTCTGCTCATAAATGCTACCTTTCTCAGAATGTGTGTGATCATATATGATAATAGAGTTTGGGTTCTTTCACCCTGGTGTACCATTTATGTCACTATTTCTGCAGCCAATCCATCTATGTGTAGTGTTCTATGACCACAGCAAAAATATCCATCATTCCTCTCATCTTACTATGGAATTTTTTTTTTTTTTTTTTTTTTGAGACGGAGTTTTGCTCTGTCACCCAGGCTGGAGTGCGGTCGCACAATTTCAGCTCACTGAAAGCTCTGCCTCCCAGGTTCACACCATTCGCCTGCCTCAGCCTCCCGAGTAGCTGGGACTACAGGCATCTGCCACCACGCCTGGCTAATTTTTTGTGTTTTTAGTAGAGACAGGGTTTCACCATAATAGCCAGGATGGTCTCGATCTCCTGACCTCGTGATTCGCTGGGATTACAGGTGTCAGCCACCACGCCCCGGCCAGATTTTGTTTTATACATTTATTATGGAAATTTTCAAGGATACTCAAAAGCAGAAAAAAATAATATAATGAATCTCCATATGCTCACCATCCACTTCAATTTTATCAACTCACAGGCATGCTTGCTTCGATTATAATCTCACCCAATTCTCCCCTTTTCTCCCATTTCATCCAAAATTTTTATATACTGCATATGTTAAAAACCATAAATATTTTTCAATAAACATGACCACACACATTTTACACATTTAGGAAAGTAATAATAATTATTGTTCATTAAATAAACAACATTAAATTTTTTCCAATTACCTTGTAACTTTCAGATGATTATTATCATCTTGTCTCATCCTCATCCTCCTTCACCTCTTTCTTCTTCTAAGTCAGGATCTAAAGTGTCCAATGTTTTGACAAAATGCCTCTCTTATAGTTATTATTGCCTCAAAACAACTCACCCCCAAAGTCAGTGAGTTCGTTTTTTAGTGATTTCATCTAGGCTTGCACATTCTTCTTCAATTTTACAGAAAGTTAGCTCATTAAAGCTGCGCTCAGTAAGTCTGGCTCTGCTCTTGTCCATGAGCATCTCACTTTCCTTTGGTAACCAGTAGGCTAGCCTAGAGGTTCTTACATCAGTAACAGACTCACAAGAGAGTAGGTTCAATTACACCTATATTTTTTTTTTAAGCTTCTGATTTAATCAGATTTGCTAGGTTTTCATTCTCCAAGCGAAGTCACCTAATCAAACTCAGAAACGAAAAGAAAAGAATTCACCTCCACTCAATGAACAGGACACTGTAAAGGCAAATGAAAAATGGCAAGCTAAAGGAGAAGTAAAAAATTGGAAACATCAGCACAATTTTCCACAGTTGCTGTTTATTATGTTTATTTAATCTATAGCTGTTGTGAAATATTTTGGTCTCAGGACTACTTAACAGTTGTAAATGTATTGAAAACCACATAAACCTCTTGTTCATTTGACTTATATCTATCAGTAGTTACCATATTAGAAATTAAAATGGAAAATAATTAAATTCTTATAAATTTCTATAAATTTGATACATTTTAAATTTATGATATAAATAATGATACTAAAATTAAAAATAGTGAAAAGAATGAGTTTCACAATTTTGCGCACTCGATATCTGAATTAGTAGAAGGCAATTGGTTTCATACATCTGTTTCTGCATCATATTTGGTGATATATATTTTGGGGTAAAATATACTTAAAAAATCAATTTTAATATAAAAAAATCAGATTTAATACCCAAATATGTATTTGAGAGAGGTCTATTTTATTTACCTTTTCAGGTAATTGCAGATTTTTTTTGACATTACACAAAATTCAACAAGTGATGCTTTCTTTAAGGTGATTGCGACTGGAATTCTTACCTATATTAATTAACTTTATGTAGTCAGTTGCATGCAAATCCATTGTCAATCTTGCACCTTAAATGGATTTAGAAACATCATGCATTGCAATTTGGAAAATATTTTTTTACTGACTTGTGTAGATTTTCTAAATTTCCATGTCTTTATATAAGATTTAAAAATTACATTTACTATATCACTGTTTATATCACTATAAATGCCTTTTTAAAGTATTTACATATTATGAAACTGTCAAGGGGAGAATGGGGGATTTTCCAAAGAATTTTCTAAGATTCGTCTGTTGTTCATGCTGATGGTATTTGCTTGTAAGCTATAATTTTATCATTAGTAACAAATACTGTTAGTTGTTTTCCATGAAGTGATAGGCTTATTTGGTTCATTTTTGAGAAATATCTGCCAAACGCCCAAGTCTGAACAACCAGAGTTTGACTTTAAGTTGTTCCTTTAAATATAAAATATGTTATATGAAAAAACAGCTATTTCAGCTTACAAATCATACAAACACAAATATGTTTGCCTTGGGACATTGTAATTCAGTATTCAATAGAAGTGCTTTATTTTTACTTACAATTTTTTTTCAAATGAATTTTTTTTTTTTTTTTTTTTTTTTTTTTTGAGACGGAGTCTCGCTGTGTCTCCCAGGCTGGAGTGCAGTGGCATGATCTCGGCTCACTGAAAACTCCGCCTCCCGGGTTCACGCCATTCTCCCGCCTCAGCCTCCCAAGTAGCTGAGACTACAGGCGCCCGCCACCACGCCCGGCTAGTTTTTTGTATTTTTAGTAGAGACGGGGTTTCACCATGTTAGCCAGGATAGTCTCGATCTCCTGACCTAGTGATCCACCCGCCTCGGCCTCCCAAAGTGCTGGGATTACAGGCTTGAGCCACCGCGCCCGGCCTATAATTTTATCATTAGTAACAAATACTGTTAGTTGTTTTCCATGAAGTGATAGGCTTATTTGGTTCATTTTTGAGAAATATCTGCCAAACGCCCAAGTCTGAACAACCAGAGTTTGACTTTAAGTTGTTCCTTTAAATATAAAATATGTTATATGAAAAAACAGCTATTTCAGCTTACAAATCATACAAACACAAATATGTTTGCCTTGGGACATTGTAATTCAGTATTCAATAGAAGTGCTTTATTTTTACTTACAATTTTTTTTCAAATGAATTTTAAAACTCAAGTATCGGTGCCAATAAAACTAATAATAATTATTGCTTCAGTGAAGACCATTGTGTGTGTAACTAACTATTATTTAAATGTGTGCATATGGCAATAAAAGATACAATGATACTAGTACAACTTGCTGATACTTCCTCAGTTTGTAGTAAGATGCCGCCGTTATTTTGTCCACATCAATGCCAATGCCAATACAGCAAAAAATGGAAAAGAAGATCCAAATAATTTTGTGTAAATAATTTCAATCTCTAATATCCCCAGCAAGTGTCGGGAGTTTTACTGACACATTCTTGTGTTTGTTTGACATGGTGATATGCTTATCTGTGTTCTTTATTTTCTTTAAATTTATTGTTGCATCTAAGGCATTTATCAATGCAGGTTCTTTTAGGTAAAAATACCTCATAGAGATGCAGTGAGTTTTCTTCAGTAGATATGTAATATCTGGTTGTCTTGTGTGTGTGTGTGTGTGAGTGAGTGTGTGATGTTAGCTAATATTGATAATCATTGGTTATATCTATTATTTTATAAGAAATATCAAAACATGATTTTTAAAATTCTACTATGTCTTTGCCATATATCGGAGAGAATAACTCTATGTAGGGAGAATTTTCCCATATCAACTATTTGATCACCAAGGACAGACATTCTACAAGAAAGGCAGGATAAATACTTAAATACATGAAAATAAAGGAAATCTTAATGCAATGCAACTAAAAACTTCACTGATTCTTCCAGTAAGCAGGCTTGTATTTTGAAAACAAGTTAATAAGGGAAAAATAAACATTTGTCTTGCTTTTTTCCTGGGCAGACTCTGCTAATGTATATTTCTCTTAAAGTTTACACATAATCTTTACAGTTTAAAGTAGAAAATACATTTGGGGTACAGAACCCATTAATGGATTATAAATTCTAAATAGAAGTTTTACAGTAGCAATAAGCAAAACAGATGTGATTGGCCATGTCAATTGGCTTTGCTAGTAGATTCCTAGAGTGGTGTCATTTTGGTGAATGATTTGTTTCTTAGCAGGTTTGAGACCTTCAGACTTGCATTCTCAAAAACCTAAATTAGCAAGACAAACATAATAAATTTGCTTCACTAGAGAGTTATAAGAGCAAAAATCTAAAAATATGCGAATGACAAGCCAACTAAAGCAAAGAGTGTGTTATGTTGAGAGAATAGAATCAGATAAAGGGAAAATAAAGGTACTCCCTTTATATGTAACTACTGCTTGGGCTTGGCTGGAAAGCCCTGAGGACAAAGATTCCTCTCCTCTAAAATGACCAGAATGAATCCTGTCGATAGTCACCTAATACTCCTAATACACCTAATACAGAATTTATTTAGAATCTGAGAAGCATTTTTCCTTTTTAAAGTAATGTTCTATTCAATTACAATCCATTATGGGTAGAATTGTATTTTAAACATCAAAGACAATGCAGTTTTCACATTCTTCGAATTTTTAGCACGTTGATTTTGTATCCCGAGACTTCACTGAAGTTGCATATCAGCTTAAGGAGTATCTGCGCTGTGAAATTGGGGTTTTCTAAATATACAATCATGTGGTCTGCAAACAGAGACAATTTGACTTCCTCTCTTCCAATTTCAATGCACTTTATTTCTTTCTCTTGCCTGATTGCTCTGGCCAGAACTTCCAATACTATGTTGAATAGGCGTGATGAGAGAGGGCATACTTGTCTTATGCCAGTTTCAAAAGGGAATGCTTCTAGCTTTTGCCCATTCAGTATGATATTGGCTATGGGTTTGTCATAAATAGCTCTCATTATTTTGAGATATGTTCCACCAATATCAAGTTTATTGAGAGTTTGTAGCATGAAGGTATGTTGAATTTTATCGAAGGCCTCATCTCAGCCCAAAAACTCCTTAAACTGATAAGCAACTTCAGCAAATCTCAAGATACAAAATCAAAGTGCAAAAATCACAAGCATTCCAAAACACCAATAATAACAAGCAGAGAGCCAAATCTTGAGTGAACTCCCATTTACAATTGCTACAAAGAGAATAAAATACCTAGGAATACAGCTTACAAGGAAAGTGAAGGACTGCCTCAAGGAGAACTACATACCACTGCTCAAGGAAATAAGAGAGGACACAAACAAATGGCAAAACATTCCATACTCATAGATAGGAAGAATCAATATCATGAAAATGGCCATACTGCCCAAGTAATTTATAGTTTCAATGCTAATCCCATCAAGCTACCATTGACTATCTTCATAGCACTAGAAAAAACTACTTTAAATTTCATATGGAACCATAAAAGAGCCCTCATAACCAAGACAATCGTAAGCAAAAAGAACAAAGCTGGAGACACCATGCTCCCTGACTTCAAACTATACTACAAGGTTACAGTAACCAAAACAGTAAGGTACTGGTGCCAAAACAGATATATAGACCAGTGAAACAGAACAGAGCCCTCAGAAATAACACCACACATCTACAATCATCTGATCTTCAACAAATCTGATGAAAACAAGCAATGGGGAAAGGGTTCCCTATTTAATAAATGGTGCTGGGAAAACTGGCTAGCCATATACAGAAAACAGAAACTGGACCCCTTCCTTACACTTTACACAAAAGTTAACTCAAGATGGATTAAAGACTTAAATGTAAAACTTAAAGCCATAAAAACACTAGAAAAAAACCTTGGCAATATCATTCAGGGCATAGGCATGGGCAAAGACTTCATGACTAAAACACTAAAAACAATGGCAACAAAAGTCAAAATTGACAAATGGTATCTAATTAAACTAAAGAGCTTCTGTACAGCAAAAGAAACTATCATTAGAGTGAACAGGAAACCTACAGAATGGGAGAAAATGTTTGCAATCTATCCATCTGACAAAGATCTAATATCCAGATCTTAAAGGAACTTAAACAAATTTACAAGAAAAAAACAAACAAACAACCCCATCAAAAAGTGGGTGAAGGATATGAACAGACAATTCTCAAAAGGAGACATTTATGCGACCAACAAACATATGAAAAAAAAGCTCATCATCACTGATCATTAGAGAAATGCAAATCAAAACCACAAACAGTTACCATCTCATGCCAATTAGAATGGCAATCATTAAAAAGTTTGGAAACAGCAGACACTGCCGAGAATGCAGAGAAATAGGAACACTTTTACGCTGTTAGTGGGAGTGTAAATTAGTTCAACCATTGTGGAAGACAGTATGGTGATTCCTCAAGAATCTAGAACCAGAAATACCATTTGATACAGCAATCTCATTACTGGGTATATGCCCAAAGGATTATAAATTGTTCTATTATAAAGATACATACACATGTATGTGTATTGCAGCACCATTTACAATAGTAAAGACTAAGAACCAACCCAAATGCCTATCACTGATAGACTGGATAAAGAAAATGTGACCCATATACACCATGGAATACTATGCAACCATAAAAAAATAATGAGTCCATGTCGTTTCAGGGACATGGATGAAGCTGAAAACCATCATCCTCAGCAACTAACACAGGAACAGAAAACCAAACATTACATGTTCTCACTCCTAAGTGGGAGTTGAACAATGAAAACACATGGACGCAGGGAGGAACATCACAAACCAGTGCCTGTCGAGGGGTGGAGGGCAACGGGAGGGGAGGGCATTATGACAAATATCTAATGCATGAGGGGCTTAAAACTTAGATGACGGGTTGATGGGTGCAGCAAACCACCATGGCACATGTATACCTCCTATGTAACAAACCTGCACGTGCAGCACATGTATCCCAGAACTTAAAGTAAAATAAATAATAATAATAATAATTTTTCAAACACAATATCCAACATCAAAGATAAAAAGGCACAAAAGGAAGGAAGATTCCAATAGCAAGAACCAACACAGAGGAGGCACATAGGAACTCCAGATATTATAATTAGTAGACATAGATGGAAAAATAATGATGCTTATGTTGTTTTAGGAAATAAAATGAAGCCTGAAAATTTTATCAGGAATTGTTACAAACAGACCGGTTACAAGCAACCAGCACTCAGATGAGAAACGTATCACTGACTCTTGAAAAGTCACCTTATATTCCTTTCTAGTCACTATTCCTGCATGGGACTCACTATCCTAACTGCTAATAGTATAAAATTAGCTTTATCCATTTTTGTACTTCATTTAAATGGAAGTATACAGTTTGTACTCTTTTGTGTTGGCTTTTTCCACTTGTTGTGTATGTGAGATTCTGTTGTATGTGGTTGTAGATTTTTCATGTTCATTGCTGTACGGAGTTCTATTGTGTAAATATACCATTAAAAATCCATTTATGGGGGACAAAAAGAATTTTTAGGCCTAATGCTACTGACAAATATTTTATAAAATTTAAGAATTACTTGGATGCCAGAGTCTATGTTTTAAGAAGTAAATCAGTTTAAGAGTTTTGCAAAATACCTGGGCAAAGATAGGCAGATGTCAAAAACTATGTTTTGTTTTTCTATTTTCACCAAAGCCAGCTTTTTTTTTTTTTTTTTTTTTTTTTTTTGGAAAGAGCCTTTTGACTTTTGCTTAGCTACCCAGGCTTAAGTGCTAAAATCAGGCCTTAGTGAGGCCTTTCTCAAACAATGTGAAGGGCAAGATATACATTTTACATTCATTGTTCTTGTGAATTACAGTTAATAGAGCCAAGCAGTATTTTCAGTTTTGAGAAATTAACTCTTAAGAATTCTTGTAACTTCGAGAAAACTAATCACATTTTAGCCTAGTTTTAAGCTTAATTTTTATTTTAAGGTAAGTACGATAATTTTGGATTCATTAACTTATTTATTGAGGTGAAATACACATACCATGGAATGAAACATTATATAGTGAAGAATTCTGTGGCATTTACTACATTCAGAGTGGTGTTCAATGACCACCTCCATCTAGTTCCAAAAAATTTTCATCAGTCAGAAGAAAATCCCTGTCCATTAAGCAATCATCCCACTTCCTGATAGTTGAAGGTAATTTTTCATATATTTTCAGTGCATTTGTTTTTTAGATTTTCTCTCTCTCTGCTAGATAATTTTATTTAAAATATTATTTCTGCATCATTTATAAAGGAAATAAACTTTACACCTCAGGTTTGTTTTTTATTTAATAAGTACATTACATAAAATTTGTCCAGATACTACACATGTTCAATTACACAAAATAATATATTTTAATTTTGTGTATTATAGTTTTCTAATTGGTATACTTTATGTTGTTATTTACCTTTTAATTTTTAAGTATAATTTTAAAACTCTTATAGGAAATGACATATTTGGATACTAAATATCGACCTAATGAATATTCACTTTTGAGGAGAATAGGAAAAAAAAGAAACAATTATTTTTCTACTATGTTTGTTTCCTCTGAGATAAATAAATTATGTAATCAGAAAACAGTCAGGTTCAAGCAAATACTGCAAGTGAAAGACATGTCAAATACGCCTTCTGTCAGAGCAGAAAACAGTGAAAGCAATGAGGCTGCCAATGACAGTTTAGCCAAGGGTGATAATCCCTATTTCATCAACTACATTTAAACAACTGGGTTTCACATTTCCTCCAAAGCACTTTGCACATGTCACAGCACAAATTAGTGAAGTCTAAATTTCAGCTTCAGGCTCCATGTGTCATTTAATAGCATACATTTGCTAACTGTAGCCAAAAAGCAGGCTTCCATCAGGGACTCTGAAACTCCTCATTTACATAAGAATGAGAAGTTAATTGTGTTACAGATATTCTGGTCTCCCCAAGGAGTTCATTAAGCATGCTGAACATGCTGAGATTATAACTTAACTGTCACTTCTGAGAAATTGGGAAAATTCAACTTCAGATACAACACCGTCGGCAATAACAAGCATAATTTAAAGTATACATTGCTCTGAATCAGAGATGGACTTCCATCGAAATATATAATCTCTCTGATTTCTATATTCATTCCTAAAATACTATGTAATATCTGGAAATTAAACAATCCAGAGGACTTTCCGCCTGCCCCCACTTTTGTTCCTGCATATATGGATATATTGTGTACAGGTTTTAATTACTTAAAACATTTGTGGCACTATGAAGATCACCTGAAACACCTCATTTACATTAATAAGACTTACAAGAATAAATATGAAGCAAAAAATTAGAAAAAAAAGTTTAAAAAGAATGAAATTCACCATTAAATATAAACAAAATTTATATACGTATATATGTATGCATATTATATATGTAGTAAAATTAATTATTTGGAGAGGAATTTAATTTTATAAACATTGTTCAAATAAGCCTAGAGATGTTTGAATCTGGGATTGCTTTGTATAATGACAAATAATCTATATCTATGACACAGGACTTCAATCCTACAGTAAAAATGTCCTTCCACTTAATAGATACTAAAACATTAGCTAAAGAGCATTGCTGTTTTTCTCAATGTTTTAGTGCTAACAAAATTTCACTCAAAAGTGACATGTACAGCTATGCTGCCAGAAAAAGAAAAAAAAAAAAAAAAAACTTTCTTCTTTTTGTCTGATTCATCTCATTTTTTTCCCTCTGATGCAACCAACCAGTCTTTCTAGTTAATGTGTTCGTCCATGCTGGGAGTGGTGAGAGATATTCAGTGTCCGAATAATCTGAGATTATATTCCAATACAGACAATGGACACATGCACAAAGCAGCTTCGCCTAGTGTTGATGACTACGGCAAGATAGGAGAATAGAGAGTAATGAAGAGGAAAACTAAAGTAGGTGAAAAAAAGAGTGATTAAAAGGGCTATGTTTAGGCTATGTTTATATAAGAGATGCTCGTTATACTTCCCAATTAGTAGTCTCTGCCATGTACATATCTGATACAGATGTGTAAACTCAGAATTTGCCAGATGCATTCCATTAGAAATGCACAATTCCACATTTCTTTAGTATGATATTCATTGATACTATATAAGGCAAGTAAATCAGAAGGTTTACCTAACATAACATTTTTAAACTCTAATTTTTAAAGAGTCCTTCCATTGAGATAAGCGCATTTGAGAGGCACATTTTACATCTTCCTCTAAACTCGTTATGCAAACTTTTGCAACAATATTAAAACTTGGAATATGGAAAAGCTAATACAGAGACTGTATTTGTACTTCTCTTCTGGTTTACTTCTAGCATGAACAAACGCGAATGTCCAAGAACTAGAACTATTTTGCCCTGTAATGCTTCCGTAATCTCAACCCTGCTACAAAGCAAATCAGTTAGTTGATGAAAACTAAAATGTTTCACCAGGTTGGCAACAATGTTAAAAATCTGTTATGGTGCTCCTGCAATGGCTAATAACTTTTTAAGTTGATTTATATTATACTTTTCCTGTAGTTTAATACTATACCTCCCTTTTAACAGATTTTCTGTTAATGTGAAGAGCTTTGGCTCCTTTTGAAATCGTATCTAGCTTATCATGTTTGTCATGAGTACTGATGCATACGTGAAATTCTTTTAAGAACTCCTCTCCAAGTGATTGTGATGGTTGCCTCCTTTGAACCACAAAGCCCTCTTTTTTCCTTCCTCTTACCATGTATTACAAACTTCCCAATGTGTACTTTTCTCATCTTCCACAAAACACCTAAGATTCCCCAGGCTGGATACCAATGTATCTTTCTTTCAAGAACTGTTCTCTATTTGTTCTTTTTGCAGACCTCTTTGTATAAATCTGAAGGCCTACATACTAAACAAAGGAAGCATTTTCCCAAATAATACCAATATCAATAGAATACTAATGGATACGATTACATTTTCATTCTGATTTGATTGTGAAAACATTTCGTGACCAATTATAACTAGTTTTTTTCCAACCTTTTTTCTCTTATTTTCAGCCTTACTTCATCCCCTTGGGAACTCTATGATATAGTTATGGTATATTCTCCTTACATTTACCTCAACACAAACACACACAGACAAATACGCACAACCATACAAATTCACATAAATATATAAATATAATGTGATGTTTTATGTGTGGTTTTCTAAAATTATTTGAATGTTATTAGAATTTCGGTGTATTTTATAATTGGTTTTTACAAAAAAGCTATTTTTAACCATTCATTATGGAAGAAATGTTTATTATTTCCACATTTTAATACTGTAATTAGTGGCACACTGTATGCTCTGATATACCTTTTCTTATAGAGGCATATATTGTTTTATGGCACATTATTTTATTATACTTTACAGAGATTATGTCTTTATAAACTGGAGGATATGGCATCCTTGCCTTGAACAAGTCTACTGGCACCATTTTTCCAAAGGAATGTGCTCAATTTGTGTCTCTGCGTTACATTTTAGTAATTCTTGGAATATTTCAAATTTTTTCACCATTATTTTATTTGTCATGATGATCTATCATCACTGATATTTAATGTTACTATTGTAATTATTTGGAGACAACATAACCCTGGCTATATAAGACAATGAACCTAATAAATGTCTGTTCTGACTGTTCTATAGACCAGACATTACCCTGTCTCTCTCCTTGGGCCTCCCTGTTCCCTGAGACAAAACATTATTGAAAATAGGCTGATTAATAAAATTCCTCCAAGTGCTCAAATGAAAGAAAAAGCAGTGTATCTCTCACTTTAAATCAAAAACTGTAAAAGAGAAATATTGAAAGCTGAGAAAAGCTAAAAGCTAGGCCTCTTTAACCACCAAACAGTTAGCTAAGTTGTGAATGCAAAAAAAGTTCTTGAAAAAATTTAAAGTATTATTCTAGTAAACATATGAATGCTAAGAAAGAAAAACACTTTATTACAGATATGGAGATAGTTTTAGTTCTCTGGATACAATATCAAAGCAGCCAAAACATTCCCTTCAGTCAAAACATTCCCTTAAGCCAAAGCCTAATCCAGATCAAGGCCAACACATTCTTCAATTCTATGAAAGCTGAGAGAAGTGAAAAAGCTGCAGAAGAGAAGTTTGAAGTTAGGAGAGGCTGGTTCATGAATTTACAAAAAGAAGTCATCTCTCCAAGATAAAAGTGCAAGATGATTCAGAAGGTGCTGGTGGAGACACTGCAACAAGTAATTCGGGAGATCTAGCTGAGATAATTGATGAAAGCGACTACATTGTGGAAAAGATTTTCTATATAGATAAAATAACATTCTACAGAAAAAAGATGTCATGTAGGACTTTTGTTCCTAGAGATGAGAAGTTAATGCCTGTCCTCAAAACTTCCAAAGACAGACTGACTCTTGATAAAGGCTAATGCATCCAGTGACTTTAAGTTGAAGCCAATGCTCATTTACCATTCTAAATATCATAGGGCCCTTAGAATGATGCTAATTCTACTCTTCCTGTGCTCTAGAAATGGAAAAATGAAGCCTGGGTGATAGTGTGTCTGTTGACAGGATGGTTTCCTGAATATTTAAGCCCCCTACTGATATCTACTGCTCAGAAAAAAAATATTCCTTTCAAAATACTGTTGCTCTTTGACAGTGTACCTGGTCGCCCAAGTGCTCTGATGGAGATGTATCAAAAGAGTAATGTTGTTTTCATGATTGCTAATTCATTGTCCATTATTATGTAGCCCACAGATTAAGGTGAAATTCTGACTTTCCAGTCTTATTGTTTAAGAAATATACTTCATAAGACAATAGTTGCCATAGATAATGATTTATTTTATGGATCTGGGCTATCTGGAAATAATTAATTCACCATGCTAGATGCAATCAAAATCATGCATAACTCATAGAAGAAGGTCAAAATATCAACATTAGCAGGAGTTTGGAAAAAGTTGATTCCAATCTTCATGGGTGACTTTGGGGCTTTCAAGACTTTAGTAGAGGAAGTTACAGCAGATGTAGTGCAAATAGGACAAAAACAAGGATTAGAATTTGATCCTGAAGATGTGACTGAATTACTTCAATCTTAGGATAAAACTTAAAGGGTTGAAGAGTTCCTTCTTACGGATGATCAAAATAAGTTTTTGTTTTGTTTTGTTTTGTTTATTTATGAATCTACTTTTGGTGAAGATGCTGTGAACATTACTGAAATGACAAAAAATAATTTAGAATATTCCATAGACTTAGAAGGTAAAGCAGTGGCAGGGTTTGAAAGGATTGGCTCCAATTTTGAAAGAAATTCTACTGTCAGTAAAATGCTATCAAACAGCATCACACGCTGGGCAGAGAAATCTTTCATGAAAGGTAGAGTCAATCAATTCATCAAAGTCATTATTGTCTTATTTTAAGACATTGTTACAGCCACCCCAAGTGTCAGTAACCACCACCCTGATCAGTTAGTAGCTACGAACCTCAATGCTTGACACTTTATCAGCGAAAACATTACAACTGACTGAAGACTCAGATGGATGTTAGCATTTCTTATCAGTAAAGTATTTTAAATTAAGGTAAGTACATTCTTTTTTAGAGCTAATGCTATTGCACACTTGATAGACTACAGTATAGTGTAAATATAACTTTTATGTGCATAGAGAAACAAAAAAAAATTTGTGTGACTCACTTTATGGTGATATTTGCTTTATGGAGGTGACCTGGAATGAAACTCGCTGTATTTCTGTGTGATGAAGGTATACCAGTATACAAAATTCTGGAATCAGAATTGGTTGATTGCCTGGTATTTACAGTTTTCCCTTTAATTAAAACTGTTACATCGCTCTTCATTATAATTCAATTATTTACATTAATACCTGCAGTATATGAGAGGTTTTTTCCACAAACTTAATGACTTTAGATTTTAATCCAAATTCGAATTGTTTTCAAGTTTATTTGGGTAGATACAGGTAATTTATTGTTTGTTTCTCTGATCAATAGTGAGATTGAACATCTCTTTATATTCGTTTACTATTTATTTGCCTATTCTGTTATTGTCCTCTTTCTTATTTTTATCTATTTTTCCTCTGGGTTATAAGTATTTTATTTTTAAATTTGTGGAAACTCAAATATATTCTAGATTTCCATTTACTAACTTTTGTATTAATTATACATCTATTAATAATTTTATTTATTTTATATATTATGTATTTTACAAATATCTCCTCAGTCCACCAATTAATTCTGAACTTTGTATATGATGTGATATACCATAAAGAGAGGTTTTATTTTAACACAATTAATATTTATCTCTTTTGTGCGTGCTTAATTTATTTTGTATGTTATTAAAGAAAATATTCTTCAGACAGAATGTATATTATTCCTAATATCAGGTGTTTTATATTTATCCCTCTCATACATTTGTCAGCTGGTCCTCATAATCAATATTAGAATATATTTTTAATATTGTTTATAAATTGACTCAGTATTTTATGCTTAGTTGTTTCAGGTTTAATACATCAGCATTTCATCATATCTTGCAAACAAGGAGTCTCCAAAGATATATTTTCACATGAATTGAGAAACAATGAGAAGATTCTGTGACACTAGAAAGCTTGACTATGCAACTACAATAGGGTGTAGTCATACACAGTGAAGCTGAGGCTCAGGAAAGCTTTGTGTGGTAATAAAACTGAAAGAGGATTTATAAATGAGAGTAAGTGAAGGAAGACAACACAGAAATGCAGAGGAAAAACTCTGAACAGAAATTTTACATGTTTTACATGAATTAGATTTGTCTTTAGTTCAACCTTTTGTATTTTTCAAAAATTGTAAACACCTTTCACTTATTTCACTGGCGAAGTTATTACATGACAATGAAAGTGCGGTGTTATTGATTATTCTGCTTGGATACCTAGAGTAAAATTTGTTTCACAGGTTGTTTCTTGAAAATTCAGCTTAACCAATAGATTTGGGCAAACTTCCTCCTTTTGTCATCTTCATTGCTTCTAATTACTCCCTCAATGACTAGACTAAAAAAATACAAACATCTGTCTCTTTAAAAACAGAAGCCAAAAATGTAAAAAACAATGTATTCCCACATAAGAGATGCTCATAAAAACAAAATTTAAAAATGGAATACAATGAGTAGTATCTTTAAAAGTATTTGTCTGATTTTCTTTAGACTGAAAGTGATTTCTTTGGGACTCTGATTCATGGATTTGTGCTTATTCTCATGGATGATTATATATTATTTTGATTATTATTGTGATTACTGTTGTGTGAAATGAATTTGGCAGTCCCAACATAGTGTTTATTTTCATTGTTCTGACACAGCATAACACATTGGAATCAACAGTTGTAGAACAACTGAAGTTGGATAGAAAAGCCACAGTAAATTTATATTTCCTGAAGACACATTTCCTATTTTACAGCCAGAAGAAAACTCAGGTGATTGTTAACTTATCTGGAAAACCACATACACACACATGCACACACACATAAAACAGGCTGATAATATAAATTCCTTTGTAACATGTATTATGTTTTGATAGTTAATAAAATATCAATGTTCTTTGCATTTCCTCTTTGAGTTTAATTTTATATCTCAATTAAATTTTGAAGACCTCCAAGTTTAGATATGAATTTCACGAAATTTTTAATATTTGGAGTTTCAAAATCAGATATGCAAAATCTACTCATTATAACTGTCTAGATAGAGAAATAATATTAGAATTTAGATCAAAATAACCCATTTATTCTACTACTATCATTAGAAAAGTTATATAACTTTCATTTGATTGATTATCTTATCTCCATATTGCCAAACAACTAGTTGATTTTTTCCCACATAACCCAGTTTTTTTAAGGTAACATGGATACATGGTCAGATGCTGTGTTTAAGGGAAAGAATGAATGTCAAAAAAGTTAAGCAAATGAGGGCTAAAGTCTGAGACTGGACTTAAGTAATTGGCTTGGTGGAACACAATGCTCCATTTGGAGGACTGCCTTATAATTGCTCATTTACACATACTAGGAAGTAAAACAATTGAATTCGCTTCACAGTATTACCAATTAAACTGTTTAAGAAAAAGACCTGCAGATAATGCATTAATGATAAATGTTCCTTTAATGCGTGTAAATGCATGCTGGGAAACTGTAATTGCAACATTTAATTTCTTTTAGATAGTTATGTCACCTTACTCCTATCGAGAACATTTCTAGTCTTTGCCCAAATTTGCTCCACAAGAATTTTCTCTTTTCAGCAATAAGTAATGTTGTAATAGAAATATAAATATTTAACAGTTTTGTTTTTAAGAATATATGCAAGACCATAATTTAATGATACTACATTTTTAAAGCTCTTTCAGAACAGCTATGCAGAAATTGCCACCATGTAATAACAAAAAGAAAATTAATCTCAATAATTTTTTCAAGTAAGCAAACCTCAGTTTTGATATCACACATACAAATGTTTTTACCTTGAATATCAACTTTCATACAGTCATTGAACCAATATTTATTAAGCATTTCTATGCCAGACATTGTCCAAGCACGTGCAGTACAGCACAGAAACACACATATACATAGGCAGACATGCATATATACACACAAACTCACCCCCTGCCTTGTGAAGTCTTCATTTTAACAGGACTCGACACTCAATCACATATAAAATTTTGAGATCAGAGTGGGCTGACAATGTAATGTTTCCTAGTTCTACAATCAGCTAATAAGAAACTAAATAATTATTTGCATTTTGTAGTCTTCAGTTTTCTTACCCACAAAATAAATCTCCAGTGATCTTCAAGGACCTTAAGATTATGTTAGAGTATTTTTATATGAATGTAAAATGAAATTGGATACTGCCCCGTGCTGAGGGATAGCAGACTTAATGATGGATTTTGATTTTACTTAGGACTCAGAAAGTAATGCGAATGACTTAAGGTGAGTGACTGTGCCCATCATAATCAAACACAGTGATTTGAGTCTTTGCCCAATAATGCTGAATAACCTTTCAAGGAATCTTGATCACATTGCGTATTTTTAGACAAAAAGCTGAGATGAATTGCAAAGGCTTAGTAGTTAACACTGCGATGTTTTGAACAATGAACAGATGAATGTTTCATATGATTAAGTCATGCTATTACTTCCCCACAATCAAATTTAGATCTGTAGACATCTAGGACTCTAGCAGACTTTTGGCAGCATGCACACTTTTGGAAACAAAAGACAGTATTAACTGATAAGCTGGAACCACTCAGGACACCGTCATTGAAATTATACTTGAAGGCATTTTCCTATATAACCATCCTCTTCATTACTCTCTCATACTACCTAATAAGTCTTGTTAAAGTGAAATTGGGATACAAGCGATCTGTTCTTCCAAGCACTCAGTTTATTTAACATCAAGGTATTCATTTACGAGTTACTGGGATACTAGAGTCAGAAACAAATGCTTTTCAGGAATTCAGCTTCTTCCTGGTTTAGTCTTGGGAGAGTGTAAGTGTCCAGGAAATTATCCATTTCTTCTAGGTTTTCTAGTTTATTTGCATAGAGGTGTTTATAGTATTCTCTGATGGTAGTTTGTATTTCTGTGGAGTTGGTGGTGATATCCCCTTTATCATTTTTTATTGCGTCTATTTGATTCTTCTCTCTTTTCTTCTTTATTAGTCTTCCTAGCGGTCTGTCAATTTTGTTGATCTTTGCAAAAAACCAACTCCAACATTGATTTTTTTGGAGGATTTTTTGTGTCTCTATCTCCTTCAGTTTTGCTCTGATCTTAGTTATTTCTTGCCTTCTGCTAGCTTTTGAATGTGTTTGCTCTTGCTTCTCTAGTTCTTTTAATTGTGATGTTAGAGTGTCAATTTTAGATCTTTCCAGCTTTCTCTTGTGGACATTTAGTGCTATAAATTTCCCTCTACACACTGCTTTAAATGTGTCCCAGAGATTCTGGTATGTTGTATCTTTGTTCTCATTGGTTTCAAAGAACATCTTTATTTCTGCCTTCATTTCATTATGTACTCAGTAGTCATTCAGGAGCAGATTATTCAGTTTCCATGTAGTTGAGCGGTTTTGATTGAGTTTCTTAGTCCTGAGTTCTAGTTTGATTGCACTGTGGTCTGAGAGACAGTTTGTTATAATTTCTGTTCTTGCACATTTGCTGAGGAGTGCTTTACTTCCAATTATGTGGTCAATTTTGGAATAAGTGTGATGTGGTTCTAAGTAGAATGTATATTCTGTTGATTTGGGGTGGAGAGTTCTGTAGATGTCTAATAGGTCTGCTTGCTGCAGAGATGAGTTCAATTCCTGGATATCCTTGTTAACTTTCTGTCTCGTTGATCTGTCTAATGTTGACAGGGGGTGTTGAAGTCTCCCATTATTATTGTATGGGAGTCTAAGTCTCTTTGTAAGTCTCTAAGGACTTGCTTTATGAATCTAGGTGCTCCTGTATTGGGTGCATATATATTTAGGATAGTTAGCTCTCCTGTTGAATTGATCCCTTTACCATTATGTAATGGCCTTCTTTGTCTCTTTTGATCTTTGATGGTTTAAAGTCTGCTTTATCAGAGACTAGTATTGCAATCCCTGCTTTCTTTTGTTCTCCATTTGCTTGGTAAATCTTCCTCCATCCCTTTATTTTGAGCCTACGTATGTCTCTGTATGTGAGACGGGTCTCCTGAATACAGCAGACTGATGGGTCTTGACTCTTTATCCAGTTTGCCAGTCTGTGTCTTTTTATTGGAGCATTTAGTCCATTTACATTTAAGGTTAATATTGTTTTGTGTGAACTTGGTCCTGCCATTATGATATTAACTGGTTATTTTGCTCGTTAGTTGATGCAGTTTCTTCCTAGCCTCGATGGTCTTTACTTTTTGGCATGTTTTTGCAATGGCTGGTACCGGTTGTTCCTTTCCATGTTTAGTGCTTCCTTCAGGGTCTCTTGTAAGGCAGGCCTGGTGGTGACAAAATCTCTAAGCATTTGCTTATCTGTAAAGGATTTTATTTCTCCTTCACTTACGAAACTTAGTCTGGCTGGATATGAAATTCTGGGTTGAAAATTCTTTTCTTTAAGAATGTTGAATATTGGCCCCCATTCTCTTCTGGCTTATAGGGTTTCTGCTGAGAGATCTGCTGTTAGTCTGATGGGCTTCCCTTTGTGGGTAACCCGACCTTTCTCTCTGGCTGCCCTTAAGATTTTTTCCTTCATTTCAACTTTGGTGAATGTGGCAATTATGTGTCTTGGAGTTGCTCTTCTCGAGGAGTGTCTTTGTGGCGTTCTCTGTATTTCCTGGATTTGAATGTTGGCCTGCCCTACTAGGTTGGGGAAGTTCTCCTGGATGATATCCTGAAGAGTGTTTTCCAACTTGGTTCCATTTTCCCACTCACTTTCAGGCACCCCAATCAGACGTAGATTTGGTCTTTTTACATAATCCCATACTTCTTGCAGGCTTTGTTCATTTCTTTTTCTTCTTTTTTCTTTAGATTTCTCTTCTCGCTTCATTTCATTCATTTGATCCTCAATCGCTGATACTCTTTCTTCCAGTTGATCGAGTCGGTTACTGAAGCTTGTGCATTTGTCACGTATTTCTCGTGTCATGGTTTTCATCTCTGTCAGTTCGTTTATGGCCTTCTCTGCATTAATTATTCTAGTTATCAATTCTTCCACTCTTTTTTCAAGATTTTTAGTTTCTTTGCGCTGGGTACGTAATTCCTCCATTAGCTCTGAGAAGTTTGATGGACTGGAGCCTTTTTCTCACATCTCATCAAAGTCATTCTCCGTCCAGCTTTGATCCATTGCTGGTGATGAGCTGTGTTCCTTTGCAGGGGAAGATGTGCTCTTATTTTTTGAATTTCCAGCTTTTCTGCCCTGCTTTTTCCCTAACTTTGTGGTTTTGTCTGCCTCTGGTCTTTGATGATGGTGACGTACTGATGGGGTTTTGGTGTGGGTGTCCTTCCTGTTTGTTAATTTTCCTTCAAACAGTCAGGACCCTCAGCTGTAGGTCTCTTGGAGATTGCTTGAGGTCCACTCTAGACCCTGTTTGCCTGGGTATCTGCAGCAGAGGCTGTAGAAAATAGAATATTGCTGAACAGCGAGTGTACCTGTCTGATTCTTGCTTTGGAAGCTTCCTCTCAGGGGTGTACTCCACCCTGTGAGGTGTGGGGTGTCAGACTGCCCCTAGTGGGGGATGTCTCCCAGTTAGGCTACTCAGGGGTCAGGGACCCACTTGAGCAGGCAGTCTGTCCGTTCTCAGATCTCAACCTCCGTGTTGGGATATCCACTGCTCTCTTCAAAGCTGTCAGACAGAGTCGTTTTCATTTGCAGAGGTTTCAGCTGCTTTTGTTGTTGTTGTTGTTGTTGTTGTTGTTGTTGTTGTTTAGCTGTGCCCTGTCCCCAGAGGTGGAGTCTACAGAGACAGGCAGGACTCCTTGAGCTGCTGTGAGCTCCACCCAGTTGGAGCTTCCCAGTGGCTTTGTTTACCTACTTAAGCCTCAGCAATGGCGGGCCCCCCTTCCCCAGCCTTGCTGCTGCCTTGTGGCGAGATGGCAGACTGCTGTGCTAGCAATGAGGGAGGCTCCGTGGGTGTGGGACCCTCCCAGCCAGGTGTGGGATATAATCTCCTGGTGTGTCCGTTTGCTAAGATCCTTGGTAGAGCACAGTATTGGGGTGGGAGTTGCCTGATTTTCCAGGTGTTGTGTGTCTCAGTTCCCCTGGCTAGGAAAAGGGATTCCCTTCCCCCTTGTGATTCCCAGGTGAGGTGATGCCTCGCCCTGCTTCAGCTCTCACTGGTTAGGCTGCAGCAGCTGACCAGCATGGACTGTCCACACTCCCTAGTGAGATGAACCCAGTACCTCAGTTGAAAATGCAGAAATCACCTGTCTTCTGTGTCTCTCGTGCTGGGAGTTGGAGACTGGAGCTGTTCCTATTCGGCCATCTTGCTCCGCCCCCCCGGAAACAAATGCTTTTAAAAGTACAATTCACATTCCTAGTACAAGCATTACATATTATCTATCATCCTTCATCATTACTGTACTAAAAGTATAGTATCCCATCTTCTTTCTCTCTATTATCCTCATTTTCATTTATTTTATTTCCTCTGGAAATCTCACCTTTTTGACTGCTATCTTTTAAATTAAGACAACATGATTATAACTATTTTATCATGATGGCAGTATGTACCAACCAAGGCAACAGTGAGCTGCAGCCATTCACAGGAATCATGATTTGGAGGAGGCTTATACATTTCATGCCTATGCCTATATCTCTTCTGTTAGTTCTTACCAGTGAAATAATTCCAGAGTTAATGGAAATGAGGCTGTAGAATGTGTACCTGTAAAACATAATTATCCTCTGCCCTGCAAACAATATTAAGAAGAAATACTTTGTTATCACCTGTAGACAACAGAAATTTTTTTTAAAAGTGTGGTAGATTTAGTTAGAGAAGATTATTAAGTATTATTAAATGATCATCTTTAGTATGATTGTACTTATTATATTTACCAGTTACCAATCCCTCTCTATAAATAGGTATTATTTTTAAAATGTTTATGTAAAATTAGTACACAATTTTAAGTTAAAGATCTCTACATAAACTAATATCTATAAAAGTGACATAATTGGTTAAATTTCCAAGTGTATTTAACACAAATATTTTCCTACTTATTTACTTCTCATAATGTCAGTTTTCAAATTAAGTAAGATTTACATTTACCATCTGTTCACTTTTAGTAGGTCTGTTAGAGAATTAAAACTGTATCGTAATCTGCAGTCTTCCAAGTACCACATGTTTATTATGTGGCACTAGAAACAAAACATCAATAAATTAAGAAAATAAAAATCTACTGATTCTAGATTTCTTAAAATAACATTATTTTAAATATCAAGGATCTTCCCCCTGGAAATTGTGTGTAATTTTTAAGTGTTTACTTCTAAATCATGCATTTTCAGTTGTGCCTCGAAATACCTAAATTTGATTCATCACATGGCATATTTCACCAGCAGCAGGGTTACAAATAAAAAGATAACATGGAACTCAACTCTGATTTTGCCTTACATAACCCACCTATCACAATGAGGCCATTCATGACATTGATCTAGAGTATAATGGTTCTATAAAAGTTCTAAACATGTGTCTATGATACAGTTAGGCAAACTATGTGTTTATCTAATATCGCACCAGTTACGGTAGTTTCTAAATTCAAAATCTATGTTAGTTAAGAAAGAGCCATCGAACACTGGTGGAGTGAGAGTAATGAGGGAGGGTAAGCTGTGTTTTATGTCGCTGTCCAGGACTCTTGTCATAGGAAGCACATTTCTTGGGAAAGAGAAATACTATACATTGTTCCTGTACTCTACTATTTATACAATTGTAGTGACAGTATTAAAACCCAAAATTTTTAGATTCTCTGCATCGTCATTAGCAAAGTCTTCCCTCCAAAGTGTTGTTTTGTATACTCTTTGGTCTTTAGACTAAAAAGAAAAATATTTTTCATAGACTCTTTAAGAAAAAAAGAGCATTATTTTTCTATGAATGAGTCTTCTTTCCAGAAGAATGTCTTGTCTTCAAATTACCTAAGAACTTTAAAAAATAAAGTGTAAATTTTAATATACAGTTTAATTTCCAAACTTTCTGAAAAATAAAAGGAGTGTATAAATACATATGAAAATATATATACACGTGTCTTTTTCCACCAATTATGTAATTGTAATCTCTACTTTTTCTAAAAGCTTTATTGAGATATCACTGACCTATAAAAATTATATGTATATTTAAAATGTACAACTTGATGTTTTGATATATTTATGTGTTGTAAGATAATCAACACATTCAAGTTAAGTACTGTATCAGTCACCTCTACATAGTAACTATTGATGTGTGTATGCAAAGAATATTTAAGGTTTACCCACTTAGCAAATTTCAAATATACAATACAATATTTAACTATTTGTTATAGTGTATATTACATCTCCAGAACTTATTCATCCTGCAAAATTGAAACTTTGCAACTTTTGACAAACATCACCCTGTTATCCTCTCTCCCTAGCCCATGGAAATCACCATTCTACTGTCTACTTCTATGAGTTGGAATATTTGAGATTCCACATGAGTGAGATCGTGCAGTAGTTTTTTTTGTCTTGCTTATTTTGCTTGGCATAATGTCCTCCAGCTCAACCCATGCTGTTGCAAACGGCATAGTTTCCTTATTTTTAAAGAATGATTAATATTGCATTTTATATACTACGTTTTCTTCATCTGTTCATTTTTTTGAAGGACAATTAGGTTGTTTCGAATTTGGGTATTGTGTATAATGCAGCAATAAACATGGGAGTGCAAATATCTGTTGGAGATTCTGATTTCAATTCCTTTAGGTGGATCCCCAGAAGTAGGACTGCTTATTCATATGGTAGTTTCACATTCCCACCAACAGTGTACAAAGATTCCCTTTGCGCTGCATCCTGGAAACACTTGTTACTGTTTGTCTTTGATAATAGTCATCCTAACAGGTTTAAAGTAATATCTTATTGTGGTCTTAATTTGCATTTCCCTGATGATTAGACATGTTGAGCAGCTTTTCATATGTCTCTTGACCATCTGAATTTCTTCTTCCATGAAATGACTATTCAGATCCTTTGCCCATTTTTAAATTGGGCTATTTGTATTTTTTTCATTGAGTTGTATAAGTGTCATTTATTTTGCATATTATCTCCTTATCAGGTATACAGTTTTAAAATAGTTTTTCTCATTTTGGGGGTTCTATGGGTTGTTTTTCATTCTGTTGATTGTTTCCTTTGCTGTACAGAAGCTTTTTTAGCTTGATATAATCAAACTTGTCTATTTTTGCTTTTGTGGCCTGTCCTTTTGGTGTCACATACAAAAATATATTGTCAAGACTAGTGAGAAGAGGATTTTTTCTTATCTTTCCTTCTAGGAGTTTTATAGTTTCAAGTTTTATGTTTAAGTCTTTAATTTGATTTAGCAAGATGTATAAATAAACCCTCACTAAAAGAAGCTGTTATTACTGAAGTTCAATATGTACCTTAATAAAAGAATGTTTTACTTGAACATTTACAAAACATATTAAAAGCAGCACTATTAATGCTAAAAATATCCTAGGGAGAAATATGTATCATCGACCCTTTATGTTTCATAGGAGGTAATTGACTTCAATCCTACAAAAGAAAAGCTATGAGAAAAGCTCTAGTTTCTACCCAAAACCAAATCTTTCTAGCTTCTGCATATAAAACAAGGAGTGAAGCACATTTCTGAACAGAAGGAAACATATGTGAGTGAGTATCTTAGGAACCCTGTGTTCTCTCCCTTTGGAGAAACCACTCCTGGATGTATATGTTTACCTCAGTCAGAAGATGAGTGATATAACACTTGGGTAACATCTACAACTTTTCTGATGTGTTTCTATATGAGTAAATTCAATTTAGTGGCAAAAGTGTTACAAAGCATGTTTGCCTTAAACCTAAGCTAAGTTATTGATCAGGTTTATCAGTCATAAAAATATATTCAATCTTTATTTCTACAGGTTTATTTTGTATTTCTCAATTGGTTATATTATCAGGAAGAGTGAGAAAGAGGTGCAGGTATTTGTATTTTTCAGAAAAATGACAATAAATGTTAATTAAATATCTACCTCTATTATGGTAGAGCATGTCATTTTTCAATAATAATAAAAAAAAAACTTTTGACTACCTTTACCACATTATTATTGAATTATATAGAATTTCTACTCTGTCGTAAGTTTTGAATAATTGTAACAGTGGCAGGACATTAGGTACAGTAGAAAACAGAATAAGCATTAAATAGGGCTTCAATATTTTATTTTAGCTAATCTATTCATATTTAAAAGCACATATTTTAATTTTTACAATGATAAGAAGTGATTAGTGTTGAAGAACATCGCAAATTAAATATTTTAGTTTCCAATAATCTTTCTTATTAAAGAGACATAGTAGACTGAGGATAAATGAGAAAATTGTCAGAACTTACATAATACTCATTGAATCATCACAAATGATGTATAATTATCACAAAATGATTTTCCCAGTAAGTCAGAGAGAATGAGTTCAAGATATATGCAGAAAATAAAGAAAAGTACATATTTATTTGAAAAGGAGAATCAGGCCTCATCTGCCTGATTAAAAAGCTAAAATTTTCCATGTTATTGCAAATAGGAGTGACTAGTTGATTAAATTGCAGTTAAAGGAATCTGAGTTAAAAGTTACTGAGTGGTCTGTCTAAAAGAATTTCTTACAAAAAGAGATGATTTCATAAACATTCTTTTGTACTTGTCCCTTTTCTCTTCTTGCTTCCTGGACCATGGATATGTCTGAAGCTACAGCTGTCATACTGAAATCATGAAGCTAAAGGCTACAGAGGGCTATTAGAAACCTGAGTTCCTGAAGACTGTGTGGAACCATCAAAGCAGTCCTGAATATTTCCCTTGAAACTTTTCCATTATATGAAGGGCAAAAAATAGATTATATATGACGTTTTTATTTAGTTTTCTTCATAATTCTACTGAAATACATCATTGAAACCCAGGAATTCTACACCAGCTTGAGTTTAGATTTGTTAAACATTTATAAAAAATTTAGAACTTTATCTCACAGTTTCTATTAGTCAAGAGTCTTGGCACAGCTTGAATAAATTATTATTTTTCAAATTCACATGGTTATTCACAGATTTCAGATCCTTGACATTGTAGGACTAAAATAAAATGCCTCAGCTCACAGATATAGTTTCCTTTCACGTGGTCCTCTCCGTGGGCACTTCATAGTAGAGTATCTTTCTTCTTCAAGGCAAGTAGCAAAATCCATCTAATGCATACATACATATAATTATATATAACCCAACCAAGAGGATTGCATTCTATCCTCATCTCCTTTGTCATATTTTATTAGAGGTGACTCACATGTCCCACCTACACTCAAGGAGAGAGTATTTACAGGAAATCTACCAGGTGTTGGAGAACATGGAACCCATATTAGAATTTTGCCTAATACATCAACTAAAAAAAAAATAATCTTGCAAAGAGAGTCTGTTGAGACTTTCTTCATCTTTTTCTACATTGTTTCACTAGAAAGAATATTCTAGATGGCTTTTCAGAGAACACCCCTTAAGCCTTTGTAGAATTACTTAAATGTATATCTCAGGATATTCACATCATAAAATATATTTATTAACCTCTTCCACTCTAAATTGCAGTTTAATCTAGCTCTCCAGAGTCACAACTTACTTCTCAAGAAGAAAGAACTTTCTCAATACATACTGCTTTTTACCAAAAGTTTTCAAAATTGTTAACAACTTTTAGAGTTAAGGTTACCTTAATCAAAAACCCACATCATAGAGGTTTACAATGAAAAACTTCTTGAAAGAGGCATTTTCTAAACTTAACATGAAGTTTAGCTCTCCTTCATTCTTGTGTTTATGCCATTGTTATATAAGGTATATGTTTCGGAGTAATGGGCAAAAATGAATGTATTTTTGTACATTCTATCATATTTATTCTTGTATTTGTCCTGTGTCTTGGAAATTGAGAAGTCTGATCTTTTTTCTTCTATCTTGGTCTTTATTACACTGTGTTTTAATGATCTGTTTCCACATTTACTTTCCCTACTGGACTAAGAATTGAGATGGTGAACTCTCTAAGGACAGGAAGCTCATTCAGTTGATGTTTCTGTTTCAGAGCTTACTCAGGCTGAAACTTAATTTTATTTGAACTGAGGGAATGACGTCTTTTTTTTAATGTTATATATTTTAAAGTGATCTTAACTTGTTTGGCAGAGTCCAAGTAAGATGCCACTTTACAAAATAAAGTATTTTGATATTATTTAAAAAGAAAAAGTAAGACATTAATAATATTTGTGTTCTTAGAGTCAGGGACCCAATTAGACAATTGTCCTAAAATCCACACTAGATATCTGAGGATAGCTCACATACATAAAACAGATTTGTTAACAGGGACATGGTATCTATGCTCTTGTTTTACATGAACGCTGGGTGAGTTAGAAGTTAAAATATTTATAAAAAGAGTTCGCTTCTGTACTTTTGGGATAAAGATCTTTGTGCTAAGGCACTCCCTACAAAAACCGTGGAATAGTACTCTATGTATTCAAAAGGCAGCAGAAGAATCAGCATTATTAATAGAAACCCTTGGACTTCAAATCTCTTGTTGCATTAAACTTTCAACTGTGAAAGTTGAAATTCTGCACTTTTTATGTGGAAATCTCAAATTTATATAAATATAAATTACATTACCATGAGCCAAATATAGAGAGCAAGCTCTTGTTAATTTACTTGTTACATTAACTTATCCAATTATGTGTTTTTATTTTTCTTTTCAACAGCAAGTATATAAAACAATTAATTTATTATTGTTATTACTATTATTATTATTATTATTATTATTATTAATTTTGAGATACAGTTTTGCTTTCGTTGCCCAGGCTGGAGTGCAATGGCACGATCTTGACTCACTGCAACCTCCATCTCCTGGGTTCAAGTGATTTTCCTATTGAGTCAGCCTCTCAAGTAGCTGGGATTACAAGCATGTGCCACCACGCCTGGCTAATTTTGTATTTTTAGTAGAGAGGGGTTTCTCCATGTTGGTCAGGCTGGTTTCGAACTCCTGACCTCAGGTGATCCACCTGCCTCGGCATCCCAAAGTGCTGGGAATACAGGGGTGAGCCACCTTGCCCAGCCTACAATTAATTTATTAATGAAGGAATATCTAGTGCTTTCATAAGCTCTGAGAGAAAAGTAATGCCAATGAATTAAAAATTAGTACCTCTGTTGTATTTGTCTTTCATTTTTTAGCATGTGCATGAAAATACGAAGACAAGTGAAAAATAAAAAATACAGTTAAGGGGACTTATTGTTCAGACAAGGGTAGACCAGTTTCTTTTTGTTCTTCCCTGCTAGACTACAGACCCCAGAAACAATGCAGGAGGTAATCAAAGAGATCACTGAAATGTACTAAAAAGCTGAGACAGTTTGGGTATTTGTCTCCTCCAAATCTCAGGTTGAAATATAATCCTGAATGTTAGAGGTGGGACCTGGTGGGAGGTGTTTGGGTAATGGGGTGGATCCCTCATGAATGGCTTGGTGCTGTGTTGGAGACAGGGAGTGAGTTCTCACCAGAGCTGATTTTTTAAAAGTGTTCGGCACCTCCTTTCTCTCTTGCTCCCACTCTCACCATGTGACACATTGGCTCCCATCATCTTCTGCCACCATCATAAGCTTCCTGAGACTCTCACCAGAAGCAGATGCCAGCACCATGCTTCCATGTACAGCCCGTAGAACCATGAGCAAATTAAAACTCTTTTCCTTATAAATTACCCAGTTTCAGTTATTCCTTTATAGTGATACAAAAACTGACTACTATAGAAGGAAAACTGGTTTGACTAGAAAAAGAACACAGTCTCTGGGCCATCTCACTTGCAAACATCCCATGGAAGAAGTTGACCCAGACTAAGTAACCCTCAGTTTATCAATAGAAGGCAGCCCAGGCAGGCCCAGTCACTCCTCACAACAAAATGAGAGCCCAGTTGGAAACAACAAGCATGCACGGTGGACTGACAAGGGGGACTGATCAGGAGCCCCAGTAACAATAAGCAGCCAGAAAAAGTACTTCCTTTTCCATGCAGCCTTGAGAACTCATCACAAGAAGTCTTCCTTGTCCCTGTGGACTTGAAATTATCTTCTGCTTGGGAGTGACACTACAAAAAGGAAGACAAGGGACACATTAGGGGGATTCCATTATAACAAGTGGTTTTGTCTAGGAGTATTCTTCTTCCTGATAGACCTGAGATTCTCTTTCCACACTGGGACACACTGAGGCAGATGGACACAACTGGCAAAAAGCATCTAGCCACAATGAGGAGACACAACAAGGAGACTTCATATTCTGGAGACTCCACTCTATCCCCAGGAGATGCTGAATGGTCCAACCTGGGGAAATCTGTTATGTTCCATAAGCTAAGCAGCACCAGCAGGGTGGAAACCCTGAGACATCAGATAAACCAAGCAGATCACTGCAAAGCCTATAAAATTCAAACCGTCATTGGAATCACAGTCCACAGAGTGAGGCCAAGACCTGTATGCTAAACTTAAGCAGGGTGAATGTCTATTAAAATAAAAGATTTAAACAGAACCTGGAGTGTTCTAACCTAATAGACAAAATATCCAGGGTACAAGTATAGTCAGGGTCATAAAAAGAACCAAGGAAATTATAACTTGAATGAGAAAATACCAACATTGAGATGAATCAGATATTAGAACTATTTGACAAGGATATTAATGCAGCCACCATAAAAAAGTTTTAAAAATTAATTAAAAATTATCTTGAAGGAAATTAAAAAATAGAAAATGTCAACAAAGAATAAAACTATAAACAGAACCAAAAGTGCATACAATAAAACTTTGTAAAAAGATACTCATTTTCATTTTCTATGAAAAGAAATGAAGTACAATTACATGCTTCAACATGGATGTACCTTGAAAACATATGCTAAGTGAAAGAAGCCAGTAACAATAAGCTATATATTATAGATTTCCATTTATATAAAATGGTCAGAATACTCAAATCTGTGTAGACAGACAGTAAGGCTGCCTGCTAAGATTGAGGGGGATGAGGTACTAAGGGAACAATGGCTGAAGAGTACAAGGTCTCTTTTAGGGAATAATGAAAATATCTTAAAATCCATTACCATGATGAATGCACAATTCTGTGAATATACTAAAAACTATGAAATTGTGTATACTTTAATTGGGAGAATTGTGTTTTTTTGTGTTTTTTAAGAACCCTAAGAAAATGAAAGATTTATAAAACACATACTGCAGAAAATTTTTACAAAACACATATCTGAAAAAGGACTGGTATATAAAAATACACAAAGAACACTTAAAGCTCAACAAGAAGAAAACAACTCAACTAAAAAATTGTTAAAAGGTCTAAATAGGCACATCACGAAAGAAGATAGACAGATGGCAAATAAGCATATTTGCTCAACATCATATTTAATTAGGGGATTTCAAATTTAAAACAACAGCAGAATACCACAATATACAAATTAGAATGGCTAAACTTCAAACAACTGAGAAAACCAAATGCTAGCAAGGACATGGAACAATAAGAACTCTCATCCATTGCTGTTTGAAATGCAAAATTGTATAGCCACCGCAGAAAACAATTTGGCAGTTTTTAACAAAACTTAACATACTCTTACCGTAAAGTCCAGCAATTAAGCCCCTTAGTATTTACCCAAATGAGCTTAAAATCCTGTCCACACAAAAACCTGCACATGAATATCTATGGCAGTTTAATTAATAATTGCCAAAATATGGAAGCAACCAAGATCTCCTTCAATGGGTAAATGGATAAACATTTTTACGTCCATAGCCTAGACTATTTATTTAGCAATAAAAAGAAAGAACTATTGCTATGATCTCAAAGTTTGGGTCTCTTCAAAATGTATATGCTGAAACCTAGTCACCAATGTCATTTTATTAGGATGTGCAACCTTTGGGAGACAATTAGGTCATAAAGGTTCATGGGGCACTGCCCTTATAAAAGAGTCTCCAGAGAGATGCCTTTCCCCTTCTGCCATGTGAAGTCACCATAAAAAGTCAACCATATATGGGAAAGCAGTTCCTCAACTGACATCAGATCTGCTGATGCCTTGATTTAGACTTCCCAGTCTCCAAAACTGAGGGAAGTTAATTTCTATTGTTCATAAGTTACTCATTTTAGGGTATTTTGTTATAACATCCTGACAACTAAGACAGCTATCAACTGTGGAATGTCATGGATGATAGGTTAACAGCATAATGCTAAATGATATAAACCATCCTGAAAAGGCCACATGCTGTATAATTCCAACTATATTACATTCTGGTAAGAGGAAAACTAATCCAAAATTAAAATGACCAGTACTTTCCAGGGATTCTTGAGAAAAGAGGGATGAAAAGATGGAGCACAAGGGAATTTTAGAGTAGTAAAACTCTTCCATATGATACTATAATGGTGGACATGGATCATTCTACATTTGTCAAAACCCATAGAATGTACAACACAATGCATAGACCCTAATGCAAGCTATGAACTTTAGTTAATAATGTATCAATATTGGTCAATCGACTATACAAAAAATACTACATTAATGCAAGATATTAATACAGAGGACACTGTGTGTGTGTGATCCAGCAGGTGGAAGACTACAGAGACTCTCTGAACTTTCTGCTCAATTCTTTTGTAAACTTAAAACTTCTTTAAAAAACAAAGTTAATAAATTGAAAAAAAGAAACAGCAGATTAGGGAAATAAAAAAGAAAACACACAAAAAAGAAACAAACTGAACAGATGGGCTCAATAGTAGAGATGATAGAAGATAGAATTACTAAATTTGAGTACAGATAAACACAATTCACTCAATCTAAATAATGAAGAGAAAGAAAAAAAATAAACAAGATTTTGGGGATCTGTGAGACAAAAATAAGATATACAATACATATTCTCCTTGCCAGCGTGGAAATGGAGTTATGTCCCAATAACCCCACTGTGTTATACATATTATAAGTAGGAAATGCATGGTTGCCTGGGAGTTGTGGCTTGCTGCCACTGCCCAGCATTGCAAGAGAAGTACAGTTCTACTAAATGTGTGTTGTTTTCACATCACTGTAAAGTCAAAAAATGATAAGTAGAACCATCATAAGTCCGGGACCGTCTATATTCCTATCACTACAGTTTCAGAAGAAGAGAAAAAGAGAGAGATTGAAAGATTATTTGAGAAAGTAATAGCTGAAAACTTTCCAAATTTGGCAAAAGACAGAAACTTACAATTCTAGAAGCAAAACAAGCCCTAAAAAAGATAAATCCAAATACATTTATACCAAGACACATTATAATTATGCTTCTGAGATTGAAACAGGAAAAAAGCAAAACAAAACTTGAAAACAAGCAAAGAAAAATGACTCACTACCTATAGGAGAACATCAATTTGAATGCCAGAAATTTCCACATCTGAAACTATGGAAGCCAGAAGAAACTGTCACAAAACTTTCCAAATGCTGAAAGAAAAGTACAATCAACAGTGAATTATATATATGGTGACACAATGCCCCAGGAACGAAGGGAACTAAAAGAATTTGACTCATAGGTAAAGGGAAACAAGAAAACAATATGAATGCAACACTAAGAAACATTATGCATAAATCAGGTGGAATCTTTAATAAATTGCTGAAATAACTCGCAGGAATACCAGAAAAGAGAAGCAGAGAAACACACAGAAAATAAACAGTAAAATATCACAGGTTAGTACTAGAATATCAATAATTACTTTAAATGTAATTGATTTGAATACTGCAATCAAAAAACAAATATTGGATTTAAAAATGTATCCATATATGCAGCTTAAAAGATACTCACATCAGAATTATTGGCATTAGTACATTGCAAATAAAAATATGATGAAAATATATAGCATATGATACTAATTTAAAAACCAATACACTGGCTATATTAGTATCTGAAACATTAGACTTTAAATTAATGAAAATTACTAGAGACAAGAAGAAGCGTGACATAAAAGTTCAACCAGCAAGAAGACATAAAAGTGTACACACTAAAAAAATAAAGCTTCAAAATATATGAAGCAAAAACCAATAGAGCTGAAAAGAGAAATGGAAAAATTCACAGTTACAGTTGAAGATTTCAAGTACATTGACTATTCATGAATATGAAACTTGCATGTCCAGAGAATAGCGAGGAAGAGAATTGTAGAAGTTGATGTTGGAGAGTACATCAGAGTCAAATTATGCAAGACCCAGGTGGGTGCCGTGGCTTACGCCTGTAATCTCAGCACTTTCGGGGGCTGAGGAAGGAGGATCGCTTGACCCCAGGAGACTAGCTTGGGCAACATAGTTAGACCGCGTCTCTAAAAAACAAACAAACAAACAAAAATAGAAAAAGATAAAAATTAGCCAGGTGTGGTGGTATTTGCCTGTAGTCTCAACTACTCAGGAAACTGAGGCAGGAGGCTCATTTGAGCCTGTGAGGTTGAGGCTGCAGTGAGCTGTAATCATGCCCCTGCACTAGGCCTGTGTGACAGAGCACAACCCTGTCTAGAGAAAAAAAAAAAAAAAAGAAAGCCCTTTTTAGATGTAATATTTCAGTGATGATAGAAGGTTCAAAATATATTTGTGTAGTGGAACTATCAGGATTTCCTGATGAATCAGACTTTGGAGATTTTTATACAGATAGCTAGGTGGTCAATAGTTTCCTTTGATAAGAGAGATGCTGGGAAATAATCGGATTTGGAAGGGAAAAAAAAACTTTCAGTTCGGATATGCTAACTTTGAGATATGAGTTTTTATAAAGACTCTTGACCAAACTTTAGACAGCCTCCTATGAGTCCACTTTCTACTAGGCCTCATCCTTGATCCTTATCCTTAGCCTGCCTAGTCCAGCTTTGAAAAGAATCCTGTTATGTATATGTATTAATAATAAGAATGCCCCTACCCTTCATATATGATTTGCCTTGACATCTGTTCAAATTTCTCATCCCCTGGCTTTGAAATCTGATTCGCCATGACCTGCCTTTAGCAATAATCCTGTTGAATCAGTTTAACAAGAATCTCCCTACCCATGATGTCGCCTCTTAATAATTTCCCATTGACTCATCCCCCTCCTCTGCTCTTTGGCTCTAAATCCCTACATGTTCTGGCTGTATTTGAAATTGAACTCAGTTCTATACTCCTATTGCAATAGTACTGAATAAAAATGGCTTGACTGCCTTTAACTGTGGCCTGACATTATTTCTATTTAAGAGTTTGTGTTATTAGATTATCTAATAATCAAACATGAATGCAAATCTTCTCAACCAAAAATCACAATTTTTTTTTTCCTGAGGCAGAAAGCCCGCTTGTATTGGCTTTCTAATTCTTCTCTCCCTTGGAGAAGCAGGTACTGGGCAGAATGCAATTGCTGGATCCAGAGTATGTCTGTTACCATTAAATGTTGATGAATTTGTGGGCCTGTGTGCTAAACTCAGAGGTACATCTAAGAAAGAAGCCAAAGGTACATCCCTAGCACAATAGCTTCAGGGTTCAGTGCAAGTACTGCTATCCATGGAAACACTGGCTAGCCCTGCATCTTATGTAAATGGGGTCATTTTCTTTCTAGCATAATAAAGCCATTCCTTTTGTGGTTTCACTTCATGTACATCCTTAGAACTTGGGCACGATAATATTTCCTAACATATTACCATCTACCCTAATTTAAACTTAACTCTAGGTGAAAACATGTTTATGAAAGAAATATTTTTAAGGTAGAAAAAAAACTCACTATGGGTAGGATACGTTATACCACCAAACGCTGCTTTTCAGGTGCAATAACAGTTGTTTTTTAAAAATTATATTGGCTTAGAATTCTTGATACAGATTAATATGGATATAGATATACTCAAGTTAGAAGTCCAAAAGCAGAAACATTTGTTATTCAATTATACTTTTTCTAAAAAAGGAAAAAACTACAAGTTCTATAACCACTTCATTATTGGCAGAATGAAGCAGAAGTAAAACATTCTGTTGTTATTTTCACCGGTAGGCTCAAAGGCAATGGTGGTGAGACAGAGTAAGACATCAGATTTCACCAGGCAAAATCTGTTACCTAGGACTGCTGGTGAATGCTATCTTCCTTTACTTTGGGTTGATATTAGGCTGTACTGCTAACTGATATGTTTGCTATTCTGCCTGACACTTACTATCAGTAATTAGATTTGGCAAGAAAACCTAATGACATTTCCCACCCAATATGTCTGATGGCAGCAGAGTAAAGACAATGCTATGTAAGGAGATTTTTCTTCTTCATAAGGAGCAGTGTCACAACAGGAATCTTCATCAAGAAAGTTGAGGCTGGGCGTGGTGGCTTACTTCTGTAATCCCAGCACTTTGGGAGGCCTAGGCGGGTGGATCACAAGTTCAGGAGATCGAGACCATCCTGGCCCCCGTCTCTACTAAAAATACAAAAAATTAGCCAGGTGTGGTGGCGAGCACCTGTAGTCCAGCTACTCCGGAGGCTGAAGCAGAAGAATGGCATGAACCCGGGAGTCGGAGCTTGCAGTGAGCCAAGATTGCGACACGGCACTCCAGCCTGGGTGACAGAGCCAGACTCAAAAAAAAAAAAAAAAAAAAAGAAAGAAAGTTGCTTATACTAGACTTATGTCACTTAAAAAAATAATAATTTTATGACTGATAATAAATAATATGGCATACCAACAAAAATCTTAAAATAATTTCAGTAACAAATGATGAATTTTCAACTTTCAGTCTACTTGCATTTTTTTTCGAAGACTAAGAAACAATTCTGTCTTATGGGCTAAAGTATTTGTATTTTTTTAGATAAGACATCCATAAAAACCTAATATGTTAATAACAGAAAACAAGTGAACTGCCACTAAATGATAGTTTTTTCTTTTCTTAGGTGAAATGGTGAACGATTTTCATTCACCTGGAAAGATTCCATTCGCTCTGTAACAACCAGCTTAAATGTCATCAAATCTATAAAATGTTATCTGACTTTCCTCTTTAGAGTAACTTGAACTTATTTTTCCTCATATTGTAGAACAAATGTGTGTATCTATTCATTCAAAAACGTTTATTAAGTGCACTCAGTGGTTCTGAGGAGATAATAAGATGACAAGTTAAGGAATGTAGGTCCTAGTGAACAAAGTTTGCTTGCGGTAGGAAGAACTCCCCTTTTCCCCCAACAAGTGAACTCTAATAGAGAAGGAAGGGCTAAGTGAATAAAGAAAATAATTTCAGATTGTGAGAAGTGACTTGAAATAAATAAATAGGGTAGTATATGATAAAATATGTAACTAGGTGAGGTGGGTTGAAAGAGTTAATTTGAATAAAATGATCAAAAAGACCTTGCTGAAGATATGTTCTAGGAGCAAAGGCTAGGAATGTGGAAGATGTAATGGGATTCCAATCAGAGCATTCCTAGAAGTGGGAACAGCCAGTGCAGTAATCTTGAAATGGGAAAGACCTTAGCTGTTCAAGGAAAGAGAAGATACTTGTGTATTAATCTTCGGGATCAGTGAGAGGAAGGAACTATATATATAATACATATGCTATATATTATATGTTATGTATTATGTTATATATTATATGCTATATATTATATGTTTTATATATTATATGATTTCTCTCTTGTAGCAAAAGTTGTGAAAGAAGTGATATAAAATTGTTGCTGTATAATCGCCTGAGCAATTGAGACATGTTTATAACACTGTGACAGGTTTTAAAGAAATTATCATCTTGTGAAATCACATTAACACAATGAAATAATTAATAATAGCACATTGGGGTATATAATTTTGCTAAAGGGGTGTGGTTTATGTCATTGCATGACAACTGAAATTCGTGTGATTTCCAATAGGGAAGATATTATTTTTGAATAAGGAAATGGAAATAAGCTTATCTTAACAAATGAGTCTTTTACTTTGAACAATGTTCTCAAATAAGTTTCCATTAGTAAATTTGAGGTAACATCATGGTTTTTATTTTAAAAATGATGGTTGGGAGTGAACATGTGTTTCCCTCATATTGAGAAAAATAAAAGCAATTATTGGTTAATGCTCATGTACTCTAAGGAAGAGGACATATGTTGATAGATTAAAAATAAACAAGTAATAACATAAGAGATGGTTAGAATCGTCTTTACTATCAATATTTGTTTTACACATTTCTCTTTTAAGAATTTCTTAATTTATGGCAAATGTTCTTTCATTTATAGTATACTTGTGAATATTAATTTAGATGACATCTTCCATAGGAAATTTACTTAGAACAAATCTAAGTCATTTTCAGGGCTATTAAGAATTTTGGAAATTATTCGGCATTTTCAGTGAAAACATCATGGTGTTCTTTTCAAGCTAAAGAATATAGCCTATTGGAATTAGTTTAAAAACTCTCAAAGACTTTCTTACATTAGTCATATTTACTGAGACCACAAACTTCAAATAATAAATGTGTTTGATATTTGTAATAATTAAACAATCTTTCAAAGATTCTTAAATTTACTTTTAAGCAATATGTTTCTGTGATGGTTGGTTACCTAATTGATAAACGTCTTTTTCTGATGTTATGTGTTTTTGTTGATACAGCCCTTCAGTTTAGATCATTTAGTTTTAATATAGGGACTGACTCTTCTACCCTGAACTTACCAAGAGCCCCAGAGAAGTGCTTCTGTTGAATAGCTGACATTTATGTTTAACTTAGTGAGACTTCCAGTGTGCTTATCCTGTCAATATATTTGGTATAAATAAGCAACACATCAGAAAAAGATATGAGAAGTAGTTAATTTGTTAACAATATGCTTGATAATATACATTCTCCAATAACAATCTCTGGTACTAAAATTCTCTCATAGCTGATGAATCCTAAGATGAATATTTTAATGATACTCATGCACTTACTTTTAAGAAAACAATGGGTTTAGCTTTGATTTGTTTTTAAATGTAAAACTTGACTTTATTGTGAAGTTTATGATTCATATAATTCATATTTCTGCTTTTGAGACAACTAGAAGTTTTTAAGCAATTAATTATATACAGTAAAATTGTTTTACTTTTGCCAAAAGGCCTAATTCCTACTCTAAATGGCAATATTTCTAATACATAAGATATAGCTCTTCAAGGTTCTTATTTTTACTTCTGCTATTTTACTCATGATATTCCATCCTTTTTAAAGTTATTAGGCCCATTTTACATTGCCTAAAATATTAAACATTCTCAAGGAAATGGCATTTGTTTTTATCTTGATTTTCACTGTAGCACTTAGAGCTATAGCACACATGGTAGGTATTTGATAAATACTGTGTGAATTGAGTGTGTCACACTTTAAAGATTTTTTTTTTTCTGGGCAGCTAGCTTTAGTTTTTATTTAAGTTGGAGACCAGAGATCAATAACTATTATTACCTTGCAATGGAGCAAATTGATATCTATTTATCGATGGGAAAAAGCCCACAGACATAATGTGTATCCATGAAATAAAAGGAAAAGAGTTATTTAAAGCCAACCTGAAATTAATTAATTGATAAAAATGTGAGAATCTACTCCAGAGCCAAAAGAATCTAGATTTACATTGTTCTAGATTAAAATGTAGAAGCTAGGTCATATTGTTAAGTAACATATTAAACTATGATTAATATTTAAAATTTGAAAATACTTTTATTCTTAAGTCATTCATTCATTTACAAATTACTGTTTGATTTTAGCATATGCTCTTGTAAGTACCAGGGACGGGGCATTGAATAAAGAGACAACTTTCTTACCCTCACAGAATTTACCTTTTAGTTAGAATAAGAAATGGGATAACAGGATAACAAACAAATTAATAAGTAATTGTAATATAGAGAAAACAGTGAAAATTGCTAAAAAGAAAAAATAAGCAGGATAACAGAGACTATAAGTGTGGGAATATTGCTATTTTATATAGGGTTTGTGGGTGTTTAAAGGAGGGTATATAGGCAGAGAGGTCTAATTGAGCACAAATCTGAAAGGACTGAAAAATGAGTCATCTGGCTATATGAAGAGAGAGCAGTAAACTCAAAGGTCCGGTGGAAAGTGCATGCCTGAAGTGTCCAATAAACAAGGAGATCCGCTGTGACTGTAGTGGAAGTGAGGGATACGGACACTGATAGAAAATGTGGTCAGACACAAATTGGAAGTAAAATACTCCTCAGCAAATGTAAAAGAATGGAAATCATGACAAACAGTCTCTCAGACCACAGTGCAATCAAATTAGAACTCACAATTAAGTAACTCAATCAAAACCACATAGCTACATGGAAATTGAACAATGTGCTTCTGAGTGACTCTTGGGTAAATAATCAAATTAGGGCAGAAATCAAGAAGTTATTTGAAACCAATGAGAACAAAGAGACAATGTACCAAAATCTCTGGGACACAGCTAAAGCAATGTTAAGAGGGAAATTTATAGCATTAAATGCCCACATCAGAAAGCTGGAAAGACCTCAAATTAATACTCTAACATCACAATGAAAAGAACTAGAGAAGCAAGAGCAAACAAATCCAAAAGCTAGCAGAAAACAAGAAACAGCTAAGAACAGGGTGGAATTGAAGGAGGTAGAGACACAAAAAACCCTTCAAAAAATCAATGAATCCAGAAGCTGTCTAAAAAAAAAAAAATTAATAAAATAGATGCACCACTAGCTAAACTAATAGAAGAAAAGAGAGACAAGTCAAATAGACACAATGAAAAATCATAATGGGGATATAACCACTTATACCACAGAAATACAAACTACCAACATACAATGTTATAAACACTTCTATGCAAATAAAGTAGACAATCTAGAAGAAGTTGATACATTTCTGGACACATACACCCTCCCAAGACTAAACCAGGAAGAAGTCAAATATGTGAATAGGCCAATAACAAGTTCTGAAATTGAGGTAATATTAACTAGCCTACCAACCAAAAAAGCAAAACAAAACAAACAAACAAACAAACTAAAAGGACCAGATGGATACACAGCCAAATTCTACCAGAGGTACTAAGAGGAGTTGGTACCACTCCTTCAGAAACTATGCCAAACAATTGAAAAGGAGAGACTCCTCCCTAACTCATTTTATAAGGCCAGTATCATCCTGATACTAAAGCCTAGCAGAGACATAACAAAAAAAGAAAACTTTAGGCCAATATCCCTGATGGACATCAGTGTGAAAATCCTCAGTAAAATAATGGCAAACTGAATCAAGCAGCACATCAAAAAGCGTATCCACCACAATCAAGTCAGCTTCATCCCTGGGATGCAAGGCTGGTTCAGCAGACACAAATCGATAACCATAATCCATCACACCAACGGAGCCAATGACAAAAACAGCATGATTATCTCAATAGATGCAGAAAAGGCCTTTGATAAAATTCAACATCCCTTCATGCTAAAATCTCTCAATAAACTGGCTTACTGGAAATAAATAAAGAGTATTCACATAGGAAGTGAGGAAGGCAAATTGTCTCTGTTTACAGATAACATAATCCTATATTTAGAAAAACCCATCATCTCAGCCCAAAAACTCCTTAAGCTGATAAGCAACTTCAGCAGTCTCAGAATACAAAATCAATGTGCAAAATTCACAAGCACTCATATACACCAACAATAGACAAGCAGAGAGCCAAATCATTAATGAACTGCCTTTCAGAATTGCTTCAAAGAGAATAAAATACCAAGGAATATAGTTAACAAGGGACATGAAGGACCTCTTCAAGGAGAACTACAAATCACTGCTCAAGGAAATAAGAGAAGACACCAACAAAAGGAAAAATATTACATCCTCATGGACAGGAAGAATCAATATCATGAAAATGACCATACTACCCAAAGTAATTTATAGATTCAATGTTATTCCCATCAAACTACCATTGACATTATTCACAGAATTAGAATAAACTACTTTAAAAGGCATATGGAACCAAAAGAGAGCCCACATAGCCAAGACAATCCTAAGCAAAAAGAGCAAAGCTGGAGGCATCACACTACCTGACTTCAAACTATACTACAAGACTGCAGTAACCAAAACAGCATGGTACTGGCACCAAAACAGACATATAGACCAATGGAACAGAATAAAGATCTCAGATATAAGACCACACATCTATGTCCAAAAACCTGACAAAGACAAGTAATGAGGAAAGGATTCCTTATTTAATAAATGGTGCTGGGAAAACTTGCTAGTCATATGCAGAAAACTGAAACTGGACCCCTTCCTTATAATTCAAGCGGGATTAAAGACTTAAATGTAAAACTTAAAACCATAAAATCCCTCTAAGAAAACCTAGGCAGTGCCATTCAGGACATAGGCATGGACAAAGATTTTATGATGAAATCACCAAAAACAATTGCAACAAAAGCAAAAATTGATGAATGGGAACTAATTAAACTAAAGAGCATCTGCACAGCAAAAGAAACTCTCATCAGAGTGAACAGGCAATGTACAGAATGGCGGAAAATTTGACTATCTGACAAAGGCCTAATATCTAGGATTTCTGAGAAATACAAACAAATTTACAAGAAAAAAGACAAACAACCCCATCAAAAAGTAGACAAAAGATATGAACAGACACTTCTCAAAAGAAAACATTTAGGTTCCAATAAACATATGGAAAAAAACTCAACATCACTGATCATTAGAGAAATGCAAATCAAAACCACAATGAGATACCATCTCACGCTAGTCAGAATGGCGATTATTAAAAGTCAAGAAACAACAGATGCTGGCAAGTCTGTGGAGAAATAGGAATGCTTTTACATTGTTTATGGGAATGTAAATTAGTTGAACCATTGTGGAAGACACTGTGGCAATTCCTTAAGGATCTAGAACCATTAATACCATTTGACCCAGCAATCCATTACTGAGTATATACCCAAAGGAATATAAATAATTCTGTTATAAAGATACACGCACACGTATGTTTATTGCAGCACTATTCACAATAACAAAGACATAGAACAAATACAAACGCCATACATAAAGAAAATGTGGTACATATATACACCATGGAATACTAGGCAGTCACAAAAAAGAATGAGATCGTGTTCTTTTCAAGGACGTGAATGAAGCTAGAAGCCATCATTCTCAGCAAACTAACACAGAAACAGAAAATCAAACACCACATGTTCTCACTTATAAGCGGGAGCTGAACAATGAGAACACATGGACACAGGGAGGGGAATAACACACATTGGGACCTGTCAGCAGGGAGGGGGTGCAAGGAGTGGGGAAGCATCAGGAGAAATACCTAATGCATGTGGGGCTTAAAACCTAGGTGATGAGTGGATAGGTACAGCAAACCACTATTGCACATGTATACCTATGTAACAAGCCTGCGTGGTTTACACATGTATCCCATAACTTAAAGTAAAAAATAAAATAAATAAATAAATGAATAAACAAATAAAAAAGAAAATGCCATCAGAAGGGTAACTTTAAAACACTAAGCAGTATGTACTGTTCCAAAAAATGTTACATTTTATAATAATAAGTATCTTTTCTAAGTTGTGTTGTGTTATCTTTTATATATCAAACATGATACTAAGTGTTTTATGAAAATATTATCATTTAATACTTCTAACCATCCTGTAAATGAACCTTAGAGAGGTCATTTAATTTGACAAGGTTATGAAACAGCAAAGTTCCTGAATTGAAACTATTTTATAGCAATTTTTTTTCTTTTTTAAAAAAGCTTTTAAAATATTTTTGAAACGTTCAAAGCAATTTAAAAAATAGTTTTTAAATATATTAATTTTTCATTTATTTTATTTTCTTTATATGTTTATATTTGAATAGAATGATCTAATTCAGAACAATATTTACTATGCTACTAACAGTTACCTTGTCTTTACTAGAGTGGTTAAATTATACTGCAATATAACACTGTAATATCCATTTCATTGAAGCACCTATTTGTCAGCCAGAGATAAGTATCTAGCAACAGCATTTGTGCACTTACGACCTGTGCAAATTTTATGTCCTATACAAGTGTTTGCATGCCATATAAATCCAGCTGCAAGTTGAATATCTGAACTTGCAGTGGAAAATAATGATCTGGACTCACTTTTAAAAAGTGATAATCCTTCTGCTATAGAGCAATATGCACTAGCTAGGTGTGCAAACAGAATGTAAGTCTAATTCTAAATTCACATTCTACCCAAGTATAATTACTTCTGATCATATCAGTTTCAGAACTATTTTTCATTCAAGGCATTTCCACTGCTCCAAAATATAATGTGAATAGAAAGGGGAATGTGTGTTAGTACTTACAGAAAATTAGAACATAGAAGAAATGTGCCTATGAATGGATCTTACACAGCTTGGATAGACTGTTGATGAACCAGAAGGTTCTTTTGAATTTAATCACCAGTCATATGAAACTCGTTCAAAATTTTAGCAGCAGTGACTTGCAATTTTTGATACCAGTGTGACAAATGACCTAAATCAAAATTACCAGATTTGCATATTCATAATGCAATTTGAGTGCTAATGCTTTTGACCAGTAGGCAACGATTGATATAATTATGTTAACTTCCAATATGTTTCCCAATGTTCTCTCCATACCAGTAATTGTTTGCAAGAAAGTTAATATTTTACATTTAAAATGAAGCATAAAAATAGCATAGTTTGCTTCACAGAAGCTGTATTATATTAAAAAATACATTCACATAGCAAGTATAGAGAAAATCAACAGATTACAACTGAATTAATACCAAGGATTTTTCTGCTTATATTTAAATTGCTTTTAGATCAAACTCACCATATTAGAACATTACTGTGAAAAATGCATGGGCTACGCTCATGTGACAATACTGCAATTTGTTTGGCTACCTTAACAATTGATCCTATGGCACCTTGATCAATTTGATTTCAGTAATGTGTGTTGATTGATTGATAGATAGATAGATAGATAGATAGATAGATAGACAGATAGATACACGATTGATTGACAGATGATATAGACAGACAAAACAAATGAATTGATATGCTCCTGTTCAGTAAAATCTCAGAATAAAACCTTGGCAATTACTAAGTAAATTATACTTAACTAATAAATAATTAATAATGATGCCAGTACATATAGAACAAAAAAAAAGCAATAAAAAACTATCTTTTGTTTGACTTACAAACATAAAATAAAATTCAAGTCTGAATGTTTCCATCTAGTTACAGAAAAGTGGGTATGCACACCTAAATGTAAGCCCATTTTTATTTCCTTTTTTTTTTTTTTTAACTCAATATTCTAGTCATGGTGAGTTTAAACTAACTTCCCTGAATTTATCCTGGTTTCACTCAAACGAGACATTTCAAATTATATCTAACTATTGATATGAGAAAAACTTGCAACTTAATTTCCCCTTCCCACACCCCAAACTAGGAAGGAGCCGAGAGATCAAGAGTGACTTAGACAAGTCTAGCTTGACCAGTAGGTAAGTTTATTGGGATTCATGTATGGGACACTTCTGGGGGACAGCAGGACAGATTTAGAAATTTGCACCATCTCCCATCTCAAAGCTGCTTTTAAGCTATTTTTCTGGCTCTTTGCCTACTGTATGTATGTGATAGGACTGTTTTCCGTGGTAGGTTCTCAGATACTCTCTGGGATTTGTGGGGTCTCAGGGACACTTGCTCCTTGGCTGGGTACCATGGCCTTGGCTCACTGCCCAGCCTTCAGGGTTCAGGTAGCAGACATTCATCCTTAAGTAACCCTGGTGTGGTACCCATCATACTACAGCTACAACTCATGTAAAATAGCAAATACGCTCCAAACACTATGTGGTACAGCAAGGAATTATACTAAATTCCTTTTCTTAAATATAGTGATTAAATATAGAAAGTCATTAGAGGAAATGTGGCAGAGCAAATACAAGCGAGACATATAAATTGGGGATAATAAGGAGACTTTTGTTCAGCAAGATCTAACTCGAATGAATAACAATAAGCTCATTAATCAAAACTATGCCAATGTTCCAAAGTTTAGAAATGCAGGACATTCTCCTACTGGCCACATGTCAAAGATAGTGGTGAAACAAAAAGGCCGAGGGAAAAAAAAGTCACAAAGAAGACACAATGAAATAAATTTGCATAATGTTGTATTTCACCTTTTCTAAGGGGAAGAGGACATTTGATCAGTCCTAGGCTGGTCATTCTTTGTAATTAAAAGCAGTAACTATTAAATCTAAAATTTAGAAGAAGAGTGTATATGTGTGTATATTAAACTGTGTCTGTTAATGTTATACTAAACACACCTCCCAAGTTTTAAAATTAAAAACAAAAACAAAGAAACACACCTTATCACAGTTATTTTACATTGATCCAATGAGTTATGGCTGCCTATTGTTAACTGTAAAATAGTGTGTATAGTTTTTGCTACAAAAATAATTCAGTTGAGGGTAGGGTTTATAACCCCTGACACCCAAGCTGTGACTGTCTAACCTTTCTACCAAGCCTGGAAGATTTAAGGATAGTTAGGTTCCTACAGTAGATTCAACCTAAAATAGAATTTATTATCTCAAATACAATCTCTTGTGCACATCAAGGAATCTATTTTCTATCTCTTCTAACATCTGTAATATTACTCCATCTTTTTGACGGAATTCATTTTTACTTTTCTAAGTGTGCTCAAATAATCTTGTCAAGATGGAAAGTCTATGGGAAATTCTATTTTTTTTCGTGCTTGGACTTAAAATATCAGCCTAAATTCTGCAGTTTCCTTCCTCAGTAGAGCTAGTTGATCAGTTTTCTTTGATTTGATTGTTCTTTTTCTCCACAGTAGTATCATTTCATTGAAGACAGTTGTATGCTTAAAAGCCAAATGCTCTAACTTATGTGAAAGGTGGTAAATGCCTGAAAACTGGGTTTAAAAGTCATAATTAATCTATACTTGCAACTTCTATAGCCGATCTTTTATCTGCCAAATCACATTTCATATTTTTAAATTGCATTTTTATTCCAAGGCAGTATTTAATTATAGAGTATTTTAATCAAATACTCTAGGTAAAGGGAAAAGAGGTAATTACCTCTCTCAGGTTTCACAATAGCTCTACCTTACCCAAAATTTGGAAAGAATGTATATTTTGTTAGGGTTGACATATGGTATTAATTTTAAAAAATTATGACTTATAAAATTACTTAAATTTAATAGATTATTTAGATTAAAATATTTTAGGGCATGAACTAATAAAACATATCTAATAATTTCTCTATCACTTTACATTCATGAAGTCATTCCTACTTCCAATAAATCAGTGTGTTCCACAAAGTTAACAAAATATTGAGTTTTTAAATGCTAATAATATAAACTAAACAAAAACAGTTATCTGAATTGTATCATCTAATATATAAAGAAGTTGTAGAAAATGATTTTAAAAATTCATATTTGTACTGCAAAATTCAACTAAGGGATCACAAATTTGAAGGATGGTTCATTAATACACTGTCTTAGTCTGCACTGCTATAACAAAACATCTGAGACTAGGTAATTAATAAAAATCATAAATGTATTTTCTCATGGCTCTGGAAGCTAGGAAGTCCAAGATTAAGGCACTGGTAGGTTCAGTCGTCTGATTAAAAAGGGCTACTCTCTGCTCCCAAGTTGGGACCTTCTTGCTTTATCTGTTCAGGCAAGGAAAGTTTTATCCTCCCATTGTGGAAGGCAGAAGAGCAGGCTAGAAGAAAGCTTGAAAACTTGCTTTTATAAGGGTTCTAATCTCATTGACTAGGGAGGAGCCATCGTGTCCTAATCACCCCCTTCTTAATACCATTACATTGACTATTAAGTTTCAACACCTGAATTTTGGAGGAGAACACATTCAAACCATAGCACACATATATAATAAAATTAGGTTTATTATTTTCATGTATGAGCAGAAATATATTGTTCCTTATAAGTTAATACATGAAAATGAACAAGGTGTCATAACATTCTGAGTTTATGCTACACATTTTTAATAGAATATATATTAGACAGTATTCTAAATAACCAAAAAAAGAACATTATCATAGATTAGATTATATTTTGGAACAATTTGATTATGAACTGTGTAGCTCTATTGCATTCCTTTTATATTTTAGACATAGCACAACAATTTATACTCTAGTTTTGCATATCTGCTAAAGAAGGATATAGTTAAGTTTTAAAATAATAATTTATTTTTAATGCCATCTCTCTTTAGACACATGTAGGGCAGTGTATCTATGGAGCTGCCAAGTTCAATTCATTTAATAATGACTTCAGTATCTTTTTCTGATTTCCTAAATTTGATAAAACATCAGTTGAAATGTATTGGATCAGATTCATTTCCAAAATGTCCCATTTCTGTCAACAAGTAATCTAAAAACTCATCATTTTCTACATCACTTTTTACTTTGGATGAGCAGATTTCACCTCGTGAGACAATGTCTCTATCTGTTAAATTAACAGGAAAAGTTAATGGATTTAACTTACAAAAGTTGTGTATTTCAGAAAAGGGATTCAGCAAAAGGTAACTTCATTCTTCAAACATTATATAAAATATTGAGTAAGAAGAATCCTATTTTTGCATCAATAAAGTTGATATGACTGTGGATGAAGACAAAATAAGTTACAAAAAATCTACCTTTTTGTTTAACATACAAATATAGCAAAAAAATTTAAATCTCATCTCTTCGAATTATTATAACCAGTATTGGTATGGGTAGTTATCTAAAGCCCATACAGGCCATTTATAAGTGTATTTGCTTTAACGTAGAAAAACAAATAATTTCTACATAATAGGAAGATGCCAAATATATGATTTTAAATTTATCAGTATATGTCTCTGATTTTCTGCTTCCATTCCACTTTTGTACGGTTATTTTAGGATCTAAAAGTGGAGAATAAGCATGCATAGGACATTACGGAAAAATTTCTTAAGATGTTTTCACTGAAATCTCCTTTTCCATCACTGATTTAGTTCACCACTACCTTTTCTTCCTCTAGAATTTTGTACTTAGTCTATTATCTTGAAAACATTTAAATGTCATCAGGAATTTAAGCTATGACTGCTTTCAATATTTTAATATTTATTCCTATTTAATTTTATGCTAACAATAATTGCTTTATTTGAGATTTTTATTCTCATCAGTAGCATTATCAATTTTATAAAAAGTGTATTTTTAAACCACTTTAAGAGACTTTGTGTATATGTATTTGTGTGTGTGTGTGTGTGTGTGTGTACATGCACGCATAAGGGGAAATAACATAAGACCAGATTCAAATGATAGTGCTAAATACTCAGTTAACTGTATGTAAGCTTGCAGTAGTCAAGAGACTCACTCACACTCATCGAGAATATAATACAAAATAAAATTACTTTGAACCGTACATATCCAATTTTTCTTCCAAAACTATCCAGAGTATGCATATATGGATCTCAGTTATGTCTTTCAAATAAATTGAAAATATTTTAAAAATGAATAAAAAGAGAGATTTTGATTTCTAATAGAAGTGTTACCTGGAACCCTGGCCAAATCGCCCAATGAAAGGGTAGATATCAGTTAACTAACATGAAAATATATACTATGCAAAAACTAAATGAAAGTTGAACACAGATAACTTTTTGAGTTGAATAAAATAAAATTTCAATTTTCATAAACTCAAAGTTTATGGAGAAGCGGAGGCAAGGATTCACCCAAAATAAGCAATCTAATAGGTGAGAGCACCTCCCAGGCCCATTCATAAAGCTGGGAAGACCAGGGTGAAACACTTAGTGTAAGTATATAAAAAAAGAAATAAACATAAAACTTAACCCTAGAAGACACCAAACAAAATATTCTGACTAAAAACTTGAAGTTAAGTTAGAGCTTTAAAAAAAAAATGTACATGTTCATCTTTAATATGGATTTACCTCTTGAATTTTCAGTGTATTAGCATCGCCAGGATTCTGGAAATAACAAATGCAAATTCTCTCTGGAGAAATTAATCTTCTACCTAGACCTCAAAATTTTCTGTCAAATCAAGTTCCTAAACATAGAAGGTAAAAGTAAAAATCATAAACATCAAAAAAGACACTGTGAATAAGAACTAACAGAAACAACATAGAGTATAGTTAGGCTCTCAAAGACTGGAAATTCTATAACACTCGGTGACAAAATTTAAATATATTAAATATGTTCTTAATATGTTGAAAGGGAAACACACAAGAGAAAAACATTAAAAATAGCCACCTGTTTAAAAAAATAATAAAACAAGATGCTTATGTGTGAACATTTTAAAATAAAAAATTCTAATACAGATTTGGCACTAACTGAAAAAGAATTTGTGAAATTTTAGATATATCTGAAGACATGCTAAATTCCTAGTGAAACTCATAAAGTGATAAGTAAGAATGAATCCATACCTAGAATATCAGATACAAACTGCTGATTGAAAAAGAGGAAATGTAAAAAGTGATAGAAGTGGGGTTAGGAGAGAACAAAATATCTTCAAAAATATGTCATATTTACTATCTATTTTCTCATCATTGGCAATCTGACAACAGTGGGACAATGAATGTGTTTCTAAATTTGCTGAGAGAATATGACTTTCAACCTAGAATTTAATTATCTTATAATAAAGTTAAAATAAATTTAATTTCAGAAAAATAGATTTTCCCATTGATAGTTCTCTTTAAAGAACATTTCTAGAGGAAGGAAACTAAAAAAAGATGGAAACTTTTGGAAAAAATAAAGAAGGAAAAAGAAATAAATGCATAGTTAATATAAACAAAGATTAGCAGTCAAAACCAAATTGCTACCTTGAAGTTATAAAATGAACTAAACTACACAAAAGCAGAATTCTATATGTTATACTGTTTGCAGGCTCTTTGTATTTTCTATACTCAGGGGCAAGTTTCAAAGTTTATTTGATTCAATGACTCAATAATATCAACAAGCACCTGCCTTTATATTTATAGCTATAAACATGGATATAGATATGACATGCGTATTGGCATAGGTATAGTTATACGTAACAGTAGATGTTGGAGATTTGTTAATTACATTTATTGTTTCCTATATAAATTTCCTTTAATTTTTTTTCCCATTAAACCCCATTTTGCACTCCTGCCATCCTCCTTTACATTCCATGTTATAGGCAGCCATTTTAATATATGTATTTATTGTGAATTTTTGTGTTTTATTTATGCTTCAACAAAAATGAGTGCTGTTTTGTATGCATGCATTTTTAATTAAGATAAATTATGTGGTTAGACCCAATTCCTTTCTATCTCTCACTCTGCCTTTCCAGTCACTCTGCTTCATCCTATGGCCATCTTTCTTTCTGGTGTCATAATCTCTAGGACATATTTTTGTATCCATCCTAATAGAGGAAGTATTTATCCCTTAGCCATTTAAATTTAGCTTTACTTAATTGGGCCTACTTTGTTAAGCACCTAAACTCGAACCAACACCACTGCGTGGGGAATGGAATTCCACTGATTGGCATGGGCCAAATGCGGTTTGGAAAATGGGTTGATTCTACCCAAATTGAGAAGGAACAATTGTTCTTCTAGGAAAATTTGAATGGATTTAAATGAGAGAAGGGAAGAACGAAAGCTTGATACCAACACACAAGTGACATGTGCCTGTTTGTTTTTACATTAGTGTTACTCAAAAATATGTTCTGCAGACCAGGGGCAGCACATTGTTTATTATTAAACTGTGATAAGATATACAAATAAATTGAGACTGAACATTTCTAATCTTATAGTGCAATGTGACATTGCTGAAACACGCAAGCCTGTGATCAGTGGGTTTGTTTTAGCTAAAAGTACAGATGAATTTTTGAAATTGTGTGTTGAGTCACTGGAGGTAAGAACTGCACACTAATCATTTAAATTGTAACCATGTTAAAATATGTGATAGTTTAAGGTTAGTTTTTAAACTATGACTCATTAATTTCACTGAAGAAAAATTCAAATTTAAAGATAACAAAAGAATCACACCAGGCAGAATGGTTCACATCTGTAATCCCAGCACTTTGAGAGTCCAAGGCAGGAGGATGGCTTAAGGCCAAGGATTCAAAAGCAGCGGGGGCAACATAGTAAGACTTTCATCTCTCCAAAAAGTTTTTAAAATTAGCTAGGCATGGTGATCTGAGCTGGTAGTCCTTGCTATTCATGAGGCTACAGTGGGAGGCTTGCCTGAGCCCAGGAATTTGAGTTTGCAGTGAGCTATAATGATGCCACTGCACTCCAGTCTGAGTGACAGAGAAAGACCCTGCCTTTAAATGAAAAATAAATAAATAAATGAATAGCACTGACTTCTAATAAAAAATGTAATAAAATGTTTAAAATTATAATATTGCTTCCTTTGTTTTGGATAAAATAAAACATGATATCCTTACTTTGCTTGAATTCCTTTAAAACATCTTCCATTCTCAGCAGAATAACTCTGTGTGATTGGTGTTTCTACTGTATGAGTTATTAGAACAAAACGCAGAAAAATTTTCAATATATATTATACCTTGTGAATAACATTGTTACTATGCATCCTCACAATAAACAAATCATCTATTAAAATAGATAAATATTAATTTAAATAGATAAATTGAACAAAAACAAGCTGACTTGTTCTATAAAAATTTTAATATAAATTAAGCTTTTATTTAATTGATATTAAATTGTGTTTAATGTGAACATTAAACCATATAGGCACAGTGCATAATCCTTCTTTACCCCTAACAACAAAATGTTATGTGTATAATATCAATTTTGTAAATTACACACCTATTTGCATACTTTCAATAAACTATGCATATAGTTTAACTTTTTTTACCCTGCAATTTTTTCGGATTTATTGATTTTAATGTTATTTAAAGTTTATTAAATCTAATATTTAGAATAATAAGGCCATAAATTTTATACATTTTATGGAAAGACATAAGTTGACTCAATCAAAATAAAGCTTATAATTTTTCTTAATTTTTTCATGGGTAAGGAATAAGCTCTCTTGTATTAATATCACCATAAAATACTCTAAATAGCCAAAGTAATCTTGAGCAAAAGAACAAAACTTGACAAAAAGAACATAACACTACTTGATATTAAAACATATTATAAAGCTCTAATAATCAATGCAGCATGGCACTGGCATAAACACAGACATATCAATCAATGGAACAGAAGAGAGATCCCCGATCTAAGCATTTATGGCCATTTAATTTTCCACAAAGATGCCAAGAACACACAATAGCTAGAGAACAATATCTCCCATAAATGGTGTTTGGAAAACTAAATGTCTATATGCAAAATAATGAAATTGATACTCTTCTCACACCATATTCAAAATTCAAGTCAAAATGGATTAAAACTTAAATGTAATACTAAAAATGTAAAAGTATTAGGGAAAAAACAGGGGAAAAGCTCCATGATATTGATCTTGGCAATAATTTTTTGGATATAACTTCAGAAGCACAGTCAACAAAATAAAAAATAACAAATGGGATTACACCAAACTAAAAAGCTACACAGCAATGATAATAATAATGATAATAATAATGATTAACAGAGTGAAGAGATAACCTGCAAAATGGGAAAATGTGTTTTCAAATCATACATCTGCTAAAAAGTTAATATCCAAAACATGTAAGGTACTCAAACAACTCTATAGTAAGAAAACAAATAATCCAATTTTAAAATGAGCAAAGGACCCAAATAGGCATTTCTTAAAAGAAGACATGCAAAATCCAACATGTATATGAAAAAAAAAAAAAAATGCTCAACATCACTAGTCATCAGAGAAATGCAAATTAAAACTACAATGAGATAATACTTCACACATTTTAGAATGACCATTATCAAAAAGACAAAAGGCAGGTCTTGGCAAAGACGTGGAGAAAAAGGAACTCTTGCACAATATTGGTGAAATGTAGTACAGCCATTACGGAAAGTAGTATGGAGGTACTAAAGAAAATAAAAAATAGAACTACCATATGATACAAGAATCCTACTACTGAGTGTAAATCCAAAAGAAATGGAATCAGCATGTTGAAGAAATATTTGCACTCTCATTTTCATTGAAACATGGTTCACAATAGCTAAGTTATGGGGTCAATCTGTGTTCATTAACGGATGAATGGATAAAGAAGGTGTGGTATATATATAGACAATGGAATACTATTCAGCCTTAAAAAAAAAATGAAATACTTTCTTCTGTGACAACACAGGTGACTTTGGAGTAAATTAAGTGAAATAAACTAGGCACATATAGAAAAATACTGAATGATCTCACTTAGATGTGGAATCTAAGGTAGTCAAAATCACAGAAGCAGAGTAAAATGGTGGTTACCACACGTCAGGTAGTGGAGGGATTTAGGAAAGTTGTTCAAAGGGTGCAAAATTTCTGTCAGACAGAAGGACCCAGTTCAAGATATCTGTGGTACATCACGGTGACTATAGTTATTCACAATATGTTATATACTGGAAAAGTGCTAAGACGGTAGATTTGAAGTGTTCTCACCACAAAATATAAGTTTGTAAGGTTATGCACACGTTAAATAGTTTGATTTAGGCATTCAGAAATGTATACACATTCAAAACATCACGTTGTACACTATAAGTATATGCAAGTTTTACTTGTCGATTACAAAATTTTAAAAATGGACAACTATTAAAAATGCATATCTTTTTTAATTTTCTTAATTATTAAATTTTGTTGTATTTTACAAAACATTAGACTGGACAAGCATACAAAATAATGCTAAAACAAAAAATACTCTGCCACAGATAGTTAAGAATCATTATTCCATGGGACTGAACTAAATCAATAGTTTTCAAACATGCAGTGCCAAGTGTGTCCTTACTTCAAAAACAATTTTTATTAGTTTTACACATTGAATAAAGGGATCAATAGACTGTGAAATATAGTTTGCAAATCCTCTAAATGTAATATTCTCTCAGCATTGGATCTGTGTTTCAGTTTAACAAGAAGGCTCCTTTCATAGTAGCTATTTTCTTCGTGACTTTAAGATATCTCTGGAGTTTAACTTGATTAAAAATGCAGCAAATTAAAGAAAGTAATTCCAAATACAAAGTTAACATCCTGTTAAAACATTAGGAACAACTTGAACAGAAGTAGAATGAAAAAACCTAGAATAACTCCATTAGCTAATGAACAAGAGGGTGTCATGACTTGTATATAAGTCACATAGCTTGCCACGAAGTCTGCAAGGTAAGCCCAAAGTGGGGGAAGTTTAGAGCTCATGAGAAAAAAAAAAAAAAAAAAAAAAAAAATGAGTATTCATTACCCTAATTTTATATGTATATATATTTGAGGTAATAATATTGTTTGATTTTTTTCTTTAGTGTTTTTTTTTTTTTTTTTTTTTTTTTGAGATGGAGTCTTGCTCTGTGGCCCAGGCGGGAGTGCAGTGGCGCGATATTGGCACACTGCAAGCTCCGCCTCCCGGGTTCACGCCATTTTCCTGCCTCGGTCTCCCGAGTAGCTGGAACTAGAGGACCTCCTGATCTTCCCGCCTCGGCCTTCCAAAGTGCTGGGATTACAGGCATGAGCCGCCATGCCCGGCCTCTTTAATATTTTTCTAAATATCAAAAGAGAAAAACTTTAAAACATGCTTATCAAATTAACAGTAAATACACATACAATGCATTGCTACATTTTATGAATATAGTTCTTTGATACCTAGCAACTGTCCTTCAGATCCATTGTTAATGTTTTCAGTGCATTTGTTCATTGATGAAATTATTCATATTCAGTTTCATAGGAGTCAATTATTCTTAATTATCCTTAGATTTAATTAAACATACATAAAAGTAATCGCACTTTTTTGTTTCATAGTGTTTTCTCTTTTTTTAAAAAACAGTCTTGATTATAAGAAGAAAAATAAACTGTTAAAACAGAAAGTTAAAAGTTTACCATTGCCCAGCTTACATTTAATAAACACTGACTTCTCAAATGTTTTCTCTTTTTCTTAAGCCATCTGATTTCATAATTTCATAAACATTATTTAACTTGACAACAGTAGACAAAAAATACTGTTTAAAACTGAGTCTCCAAAATCATAGCTCATAGATTCTGATTCTGATTCATATTTTTGAAATGTTGTAGTTTTAAAAGAATTTAGAAATTCCAAGAGATATAGAGAAATGTCACCTATTAATAGATTAAAACTTGGCTTACTTAAAATGCCTGCTTTTGATTTTTTTTTATTGTTATTGTTAGTACAGTATATTGTAGAAAAATCTATATGTATCCCCCATCCTATCATATATGATTGAACTCAAAATAAGATTGATGGATATATTTGGAGTTATAAAATTATTTCACTATTTTATAGAGAACACTTTATATCTTATGAGTTTTATGTACAAAAGCCTGGAAAGATCAATTACATAGTGCTGGCAGGCAAAACTAGAGAGTGATTATATATTTATTCTAAAGTTGAGATACATATATATACACACAAACATATATGTATATAGAGACATATATATACATATATTTATATATACGTGTGTGTGTGTGTGTGTGTGTGTGTGTGTATGTATATATATAGAAAGAGAGAGAGAGAGATCATCCTAGTTTTTACTCTGTTAATAGGAAGTTGTTTAACTTTGGGCAAGTTTCTCAACCTGTCTAGACCTCAGTTTATATATCTGTAAATTGACAGGGTTGAATTAGAGAAAGACCCTTTAGGCTCTAAATTCTATAATTTTATGAAACAGGTATTGAAGATTAACAGAGCAAGAATGGATTCAATGAAAACCTGCTGCTCTGAAGTTAGTCGAGTGAGTATATGTCTTATGTGGGTGCCAGGAAATATATTCAATCAAAGCACGTTTTGGCCTTCATGTAGAAGAAGCTTTTGCTCTCAGTCACCCTCATACTAAAAAAGCCTGAGGTTAAAATTCACACCAAAAGTTGCTCAGCTTTAGAGTGAATAATTTTCTAAAGAAAGTGACTGTACCTGAAAAAATAAAAATAACTACCTACCAGTATATCTGCCAATTATCTGAGAAATTAAAACATTGTTCTGTGGGTTAGATTATTATTTTATTTTTGAGGAAACCTGTCCACCATTTACTGCCATTTAAAATTTCTTTCTTGTGAAGATGTATTCTTCTGGTTCCCATTTAATGTGTCATTATAATTTCACATATCATGATATTTAAAATTTCTTACAATTATTTCTGCAGTTTTAAATGGAGGTTGATGATAGTGAATATATAGCAGCTGTTTGAGTTCGGGTTTTGTTTTTGTTTTTGATGTGTACCTTTGTGGTAATAGATCAACAGAGAAGAAAAATAATGAAGCTCTCATCAGTTTAAGAGGAAGAATGGTTATAAACCTCACTTCTAACATATGTCTAGGCCATAGTGGGAGCTCAAAAAACATTTTTTTGAAGCACTTATATTTGGCTTTTCAAAAACGGCCTCATATTTCTGTGTAACTTTGTTTTTATTCCTTTTTTAGCATGTTTTTCTTTCTTACTGTGTTTGATCTTCATTATGAGAACCGTTCAGATCATAAAACTAATTTTGCTTTCTTAACCTAAACCAAAGTTTTGCTTGTTTTCATATTAAATCTCAGTAATGCTGATTTTGAACATCAGGGAAATACTATTAATTCCTGAATCACATGTTATTCTCAATGGAATTCAGAATATATAGACGGTGATTTTTATATGCAACCTGATACTATTTAGGAAAGATGTAATATCTCTTGCTGAAGTTCATCTACTCATTCAGTCATTTATTTACTCAATTAACAAATATCTCTTGTGCTTATTAAATATAAGCCCACTTCTTCAAATTTATCTTTATGCTTGTTTTAAATCTAAAGTGACTATTACGTAGCCTCAATGGTAATGGAAAATAAACCCCCAAAATAATCCTGTTTCATGAATCAGATGAGAACCAAAGATTAAAACCCAAATCTATCTCTCGTTTCAGTTTAACATTTTACAAAATGTATTGGCACTTACTTTCTTTCATTCTAAATGAGCAATATTCTTATTATTGATATATATTATTACTTCTGAGCTGACAATAAATATGTTGTTTATTGAATAGATTATAGAATGATCACAGCTGACCCTTTCTGTTCAACAAAGTTCAATGTGGTAAAAATGTCCATCCACCACAAAATTAGCAGTACATACGATTTAGTTAAAGTCTCAGAAACAATAGTGACAGGGACAATTGAAATTCACAGGTCTAATTTTAAATCTAATGCTTTGTGTACTATACCACAAGGAGCCCCGAATTATCACTTCTGTTTCAGGTACACATAAAGTATTATGAAATTTCACAGAAGCCTGTCATGGAACTATATTGAAGAAAATCTCACATATCCGATAAACAGCATTTTCGATCTAACAAGGGGAATGAGATTTCTGCATGGAAAAATACAGTCTAGCTTGAATTGTAAGAGAAAATAAAGTAGGGAATCAGGAAACTGCAGGACAGGTATGGGAAATGCTACATAATTCCATTTAAATGGAATGTTGAATGATATCAGGAAATAATGAAATACAGATTGAAAAAATGGACTAGGTCCTGAGTGTAAAGTGGTTTATATAGCAATTTAAGATTTCTCGTTTATTGTTTTTTTTTTCTAAATATGTAGTGTAATCATTAAAATCATTTATGACTAAAAGGGAATATTAAGTTCAAAGCAGTGTGTCTTAAAACATTTTAGGAAGTGGTTCTAATATAAATTGGAATGGGAAAGAGACTAGAGATGCTGATTAGTTTGAGTGGTCTTACAAAAGTACCTGAACTGTACAATGGTAACAGAAATAAAAGAGCAGGAGGTGGCTGCATGTGAGTAATCAGTGAGATGAAGACAAAGACTCTGAGTATTTAAGTTTTAGAGACTAGAAAAATCATGGAGTCATAAGTGTAGGAAAAGATTTAGAAAGAAAGAAAGATTTAGTGTGGCATACATTGACTTTGAGATACTAGTGGGTCATCCAGACAAGAAGTGACCAACAAAGGACTGGGAAATATGGTAAGGTATTTAAATTCTTTTAAACTCTGTAAATTCTTCAAAGACATGACCTTTTGTTTTTGTACTCTAAAGAACACAGTCTCAAAATGATATATGCCTAGTATAAGTCTTCTATTGAACGGATTACATACTGATCCCAGCTGACCCTTCCTGATCAACGAAGAGCAATGTGGTAAAAATGTCCATCCACCATAAAATTAGCAGTAGAACTGCCTCTTTTCTGTGTTGTCTTATGCATATTTCTAAATTGGCATCTGTAATTTCACTACAGTCATATATTTAAAATAATTGTCTCTTTTTATTAAACTATGCACACTTTGAAGACGGGGGAAATTTCTCAGTCATTAATTTCCTTGCCCCTAAGTTTATGCTAGGCACATAGAATGTGCTTAATAAACAATGTTTGGTGAAAAAATAATTAATTTAAAAATATCATATTATTAAAAAGACCTGATGTCTATAGTAAACTTGGCAGGGCTGTGGGGGCCAGTGTGCTTTTAGCACATTTTAAATCAGTACTATAAAGTTTCATAATATTATATGCCCAAGCTATCTAGTATATTCATAAGTAGATAAAAATTGATTAGTCCTAACCTTTTTTCCCACTGTCTTATGTGTGAGAAACAAGATTTTTATGGACAATCTTAATGACAGAGATCTAATTCTCTTTTATGTGCCATAGCTTTTAAAGTAATATTATCAAACAAGATTTCTTAGTTGTAATTTTCTTTTTATAAATATTTTCTTTCCTGGATATGTGTGTAAGTGTGCATATAAGTGTATAATAGGCAGTCTCAACACTAAAAACACTATTCTGCTATCCAGGATAAACTTTTACTTTCACTTCACCTGACTGAAAATGGAAGTAAAACTACATGTAAAGTGTTAATGATCTTTGTCTATCTACTAAACGTTCTTAGATCTCACTGAGAAAAGCATTACTTTTGTCTTTTCTCTTGGCTTATCAGAACCTTTCTGGATTCTTCACAAAAGCAGCAACAATGGAAAAAAATCCAGTAACATATTAACAGATATCTTCTCCAGATGGCAGTCACTCTATTAACAGCAGGGAAGCAAACATAAGCACCCAGCTTGCATCCAATCCACTACAAAGATACTCTAAGAGAATATCTAAGTTGGGTCATCAATTAAATTCACTCTGAGGGGCTATTAAGGTATAATATATTGTCAGTTCTGCTAAATTACACTCCTAAACAAAATCGGCTTAATTTGTCTTCTGTCTGTAGCTCCCCCTGTTGGCAATATCACGCTGTTTACCCACAGCAGATGGAATAATACCTAGGAGCAGCGGCAAATAACTCATCATCGGCAAGGTCAAGCCATCTTCGTATTTCTATCCAGATGCTGTGGGTTCCGAGTTCTTATACCATCTTTCGCAATTGAAATACATTGGTAATAAATAAATTCTGGGAGAGTATTGCCTCATTTAAAAGCCAGGTGAATTCTCTATCAGCATCTCATATATTTCAGATCAGTCCTTCATATAAATCTTTGTGAAACATGTATGCAGTTCATCTTTCAGAGTGTTAATAGCTAGCTGTGGCTTAAAATATTATATTGTGAGTGTTTCATTCAGGAGCCACTGCAGTTGATTAATTCCCCAAAAAACTTTGTCGAATGTTAGTAGGGATGAATTTTAATGCTGTGGAATAAACTTCTCTTGTTTTTTTCAGACAAATATGCAAATTGAAACGAGGGTTAGTGAACTTATGACATGATGCTTGAAATGTTAGAGCTTTATGAAATACAAGATATTGATGTTGATCCTTCTCCTCCTTCGTAATCTGCTAGATATCTGTTTAAAGAAATACATTGACAAACACAAGAACTCAGACTCTGAACATTACACACGGTTCACCATGCAAAGCTAATTAAAAAGAAATTCCATTCTTTACTCACATCTGTCAAAGAACATTAAAAACATCTAATTCATAATCACAGCAACACTGAAGAGCTGCATTTCTTTTTCCCCCAATTTTCTCATAAATCATGCCATAAAGAGCCTCTGGTTTGTCAGCTACTCCAAAAAGTCTCTCTATTCACAAGCATATTCTTCAAAATTCTGTGGAAATTTTATCTTTTGCAAAAAAAAAAAAAAAGTCATTTGCATTCATCTTATTTAATTTACAAATTACTTATCTTGAATAAAGTTTCTTCTACTGGGACAAGCGGTGTGAACCGGGCTTGAAGTTGTAAAATTCTCTTTGTTGGAAAAAAACAGATATTTTTAAATGATCAATATTAATACTTTCTCTGCTCACACAAGTATGTAAGCTTTGGAATATTTTTCCAATTTAAGGACAGTCACATTTAAATTCATTACTTTTGTCCTATGTTTAGAAACTGAGGTGATCGAATATATCAAATGATAAAATCTGTGATTTTGAAAATTCTGTTTTCTTGAATCCACTTTAAAGTTCCATTTTTAATTAATAGATGAGTTGATGATGAAAGGGAATTTTTTAGAGTGAGAGCATATGATGTGGGATTCTCCCAGAAAATATGTAGCAGCTACAAAATGTTTAAGTGGGAACCAAGATTTTCATATAGTACAGTCATTAAACATTTATTGATTTAGCTTTTTGTTTTGATGTCATTACTTAAATCAATAGCTCTAGTGAATCATAAGTCCCTTATTTGTATACCGACAACTCTTATGTTACCAAGTAAAAGGTTTGACACTCTACTTTTGAAATATTAACAGAGCTCTTCACTAAAGAACAAACACAATTCTCCACTTCTGTCAGGTTTTCAAGAGCTTTTAGGAAATAGCTATTCATGTGCTATTACTATCCCTTGCCTCTGCCTAGAATAACATTAGGCAACATGAAAGGAAAAATATCTGTAGACATTTTAATTACTAAAAGATGAATATTTGAATAACTGGTTAAAAAAACACTATCTACTTAAAAAAATGTATATGCACATATGATAGATATCAATCCATCATGAATGTTTAGGCATTTAATGATCCAAATTCTTTCTACTTTACAAGACAGAATAAGTAATGTACATCTTCATACTCCATTAATTCAGGTGACTCAGGTACCATTTAGTAAATTAATACTTAAGTGCACTAAATTTGATATACTTACTTCAAAGTTAATTTGATGAAGTAAACATCCATTTGCTTGCTACTCTTATTATTTGTCACGTTTTTGCCTAATGCTTATACTACTAATATGTGATTTTTTTTTTTTTAATTTGCAAAGACAAGTGCCTCTTACACTGTTTGACTTGTCATAAACGGGACTGCATCAGGTTCCTAGAAATAGGGAGACGCATCATATATCACAGAATTTTACCTTATAATATAACAGAGAGCAGGGCGGACTTACCAGATTGAAGAAGAGAGAGAAGTTCACTTCAAGTTGGCTTAAAGAAAATAACTAAGGTGTAGGAGAGGATTTGTTGACCTACCTAGCTGAAAAAATAAGCTGTACATAGGCATGGAGGAATTCAAGACTTCAAGGATTTTGTTATTATCTACTTCATGTTTTCTAAAGTTTCCTATGTGTTGATTTTAATCTCCAGCTGGCCGTCATGCCTGAGATCTGTGCATAATGGCAAAGATGATAACTGTCTCCTTTGGTACATCCTATGCTCTTCAAAGCAAATGAAATATATCACATTTCCCTGATAGCATCAGTAAGGTAGCTTCATGTTTACCAGAACCAGTCACTACAGTAGCAGCAGGCACCATATTCATATTGATCAGTCTACAGCCACAAGCCTCCCTCTGAAAAGAGGTAGGAGGGTAATCCCACCCCAACTACATGGACTGAAAGTTAAGAGAGTGAACGTTGTCTACTAGAATATAGATGCTGGGTGAGAAAGAAAAATCAGAAGTTGACCTCACAGTCCAATATACCATTAGTATTCATTCTAACATAAACCATACATAAAAAAGGAAAAATAAATTATATCAATATAATATTGGACAAAAACATAATTTTAACTGTTCATTATCAAAGTAGGTGTCCACATAGACTAAATTTAATTTGATAAATGTAAGTTTGTAAATTTGGTAAATTTAAGTTTTGCCCTTCCTTCTCACCATTTGAAACACAAGTGTCAAATGCTATAGTTAAGACTTCTATACTAAGTATTAAATTAAGGCAGCAGAGAAACAAGTTTTTACCTGGTTTATATTTTCTAAGCTAGGTACATTAAAGAGCAATTAAGTGTTTATCAAAATAACTATGGCCCATAGTTTGAGGTAGGAATAAAAGTTCTGACAATCTTATCCTTCATCCTTACTGGAATTTGCTTACCTATCACTTGGCGAGAAAATTATTCTACTGACACAACATTATGTAGAAGAATGTCCTACCAAAAAAAAAAGAAAAGAAAAGAAAAGAAAAATCCATTTTATCAGTGGCAGATAGTAATTCTTCAATCTCGGTATTAAGGTTTCAAAAGGTAAAATACATCTGTCATGTATTTCAAGAAAAATGATAAGGGAAGAATAAAATATGTTCAAAATATCTAATAAGTCAATTTTAATTGAGAGAAGTTAAACATTGTAAAATACAGAGTAATTCTATCCAATTCACTGAACACCTTAAATGTGAGAAAAATATACAGATTTCTATTGTAAGTTTTAGAAGCTTTGGTGCCTACATTGCATCCTTGCTGATTTTGGCTACACGGCTGTAGTGGAGTACTCAGTGCACTGTGACAGCCTTCCCACTTGTAAGGCAAAGTGAATCTGGTTTTCTGCCTCAAGGCTTTGCTCCTAAGTTATATAGGAGATGGTTAAGCATACATAGTTATTAATACAACTCTGTGATGGGATAGGAGTTAAATGTCTCTAAAGGACCCTTTGCTAAATAAGGAATGAGAGATGGTGGAGAAATATCTCTGCCTCATGTATATAAGAAAAGTCTGGATGGACTTTCAGAAAAAATCCAATAAAAGAGTTTCACACCAACCCCTAAGGATCTAGAGCAAAATCTTGCCTTCTACAGAAGATAATAACTTAATATTTGTAAAAGGTTTCCTGGAGTCTTAGAAGAGACTGAACACCTTTTCATAGGATATCAAGTGATTATGGGAATAAAGCTGCCAAAAATTAGTACCTAGGGTATTTTCTGATATACCAGGTTGTAATTGTCAGGAAAGCATTGGAGCAATCCATTGTACCATGGACATGATGCATTTGGGATTTAAGCCAAAAAAGCTTGAAGAACTTAACAGTTATTTTGATGAGTAGTTCAAACCCCTATGTGTCTTATAACATTACACTTAATATCTGTCCCTAAGCTCATTCCTATGGCCTTGTGACTACTGTAGTCTGGCCAAGAAAAGTGGGTTGGAATAAACTATAATCTTCTGCAGCTGATCTCAAGCCATTAATTAATAGTTAGTGTTTCATTTTCTATTACTCATTCTAGATTTGAATGACTGATAGGAAGGACAATCTAGATTGGATGAGTGAAGAAAGAAATAGTGAATATCATATTTTCAGAAACAGTTGCAGAAGTAAATACTGATTCATTCCACTAGTTTTACAGTTTTATGGCCCTTTTTTTTTTTTTTTTTTTTAGAAATTGCACGTAACCCCAAACTGGAAAAGTTAGTGAGATGGATTTAACATGAATCATGAGACATTTGAACAATGCAAGAAGTGAATTGTTCTAGCAGACACTTTGATTCATCCTTTGCACCTTTTTGAGTCACCTCTGACTTCATGCACAGATTTGGAGGAGAGGTTGTTGCATGCTGAAAGTTATATTCTAAGCACTCATGGAATGGATCTCAGGCTTTCTGCTTCAACACTTTACTTTGAAGTCCAAGATTCTGCTCAGTTTGAGCAGCCCCAACTCTGAAATGTGAAATGGTTAGCTCTAGAAAAGGTCATTAGGGGAGCAAAGGCACAAATACTTTAACCTTTAGTCCTTCAGAAGAAAGGATCAGGGAAGCACTGTACCTGTATCTCAGAGGTCCTTTGACAGTCATCTTCATACCACACCACTTATTAACATTCTATCTATCATTTTCTCACCTTACCTGTTCCATTTCCATACTCCCTTCTCATGTTTTATTTTACAAAGCAAATTCATGCAACCAAAATCTTATCTCAAGCTATGCTTTCACGGGAACCAAAAGAGCAATAGTTATAATAATACCTAACGTCTATTATCCCCTGATTCCTCATTTTAAGCAATGTTTTGTTCTTGCTTAGAGGACCCTGAAAGGGTAGTAAGAAATAACTTCCAGAAACATGTGACTCTCTCTCTTTATCTTCTGTATTTTGTAGCAACCTAAAGTTACTGAAGGAATTATGACTAATGATTTAGGGGACGAGGAGAAAGCAAGAATGGGTTTTTGAAACTAGTGGAAGTAGAGCTTAAGAACCCTGATGTGACAGTTAATTTTGTATGTCAGCTTGACTGGATTAAGGAATACCTAGAGAACTGGTGGAGCATTTCTTTTGGTATGTCTGGGAAGGGTGTTTTCAGAGAAGACTGTCATGTGAGTCATGTGAGAGGTGGGGAAGGTCCAACTACCTACAATATAGGTAGGCAACATCTAATCAGCTGGGCTCTTGCATAAGACAAAAAAAGGAGAGGAAAAGACTTTCTGTCTCCGAAGCAAGGACTCTTTTGTCCTCCTGCCCTTGAACATCAAAACTCCAGGCTCTCCACGCTTGGGACTGAGAATTACACCATGAACTTCCCTGGTTCTGAGGCTTTTAGACTTGGACTGAGCCAGGGTACCTTCGTCCCAGGGTCCCCAGTTTGCAAACCACCTGTCATGGGATTTAGCCTTCATAATCATGTGAGCCAATTCCCCTTAAGAATCACAACTCATATCTATTTATCTCCATGTTCATGTCCGTATCCATATTTATATCCCTATCTATATATCTCTCGAGCTCTATCTTTTCTATTGGTTCTGTCTCTATGGAGAACACTGACTAATACCTCTGATGTTTCAACAGGCCTTGTGAAGGAAGGACCAGAGCTGCTCCACAGCACTGCAAAAGGGTATGGTGTGACCTCAGAGAAGATACCTGCTTGGCATGGTTAGGCACAGGTGTTTCCAACCAGCAAAGTTTCTCATTGTCCATAGACAAGCGAAGAATTGCTTGACATCAAATGAGCACTGAAAGTTTAAGTACACGGAATTTTAGTGGTGACAATTTTTGATTGATTAAAACTGCTTGCATCAATTAAGCATCATATAATTATCTCATATTCTAGAATGGAAAGTGGGGGTGGCTTTAATAATCAGTAATATGGCTTTTTCCATATTATTATGTATGGGTGTTCTTTTTTTTTTTTTTTTTTTTTTTTTGAGACAGAGTCTCGCTCTGTCGCCCATTCTGGAGTGCAGTGGCGCAATCTCGGCTCACTGCAAGCTCCGCCTCCCGCGTTCGCGCCATTCTCCTGTCTTAGCCTCCCAAGTAGCTGGGACTACAGGCGCCTGCCACAATGCCCAGCTAATTTTTTTTTTTTTTTTTTTTTTTTTTTTTTTGTATTTTTAGTAGAGACGGGGTTTTACCATGTTAACCAGGATGGTCTCGATTTCCTGACCTCGTGATCCGCCCACCTCGGCCTCCCAATGTGGTGTGGGTGTTCTTAATCAGGATTATATTAACTTAAATTCTATCTGAGTTTATGGATTGAGATTCATTTTGCTTAACTCTTTAGTTGTATTAACACTTTTATATCTCAAATAGTTTTACAAGGTCATCGTTACTGATGCTTTGTGTGTACCAGAACTTTTTCTACAACATAGTCAATGTAGGATCATCAAAGAAAAAATATCTCTCATTCCATCTGACAATTAATACCAAAAGGAGTAAAAACAATTGAACGTGAAATATTTTTTTCTAAAAGCTATAAGTCTGCTAAAATTAGATTAGATTTTTATAAACTTTAACATCATACTTTTCATATTTAAACATATTTAATTATAATGTGTCTAAGAATTGGTAGTTTGCCATACTTCAATTGGCAGGTTTTCTTTTTTTTCCTTTCTTAGATACGTAAAATACTAGTTTGTCTCAATTAACTTACATGAGATAAAATATTCAGAACTGATAAATTATAAAATTCTGCAGTTTGTATTTTATTCCAGATTTTGATAGTAATCATTAAAAGGCAAACTTCAGAGAACCAACTGCTGCTGTAGAATTTGTCTAGGACACATGATTGTACACTAGACACACGACTGCACACTGGATCATTGCCTGACACATCGCATGAGCTCCCACAAGTCAAGATTATCTGTTTTCATAGAAACCACCTCATTGATTTCCAGAATCAGAGGAATGTGCTAGTTTGTCAGGTTAGCTCAGGTGCACAGTGTATATTTCATAGGCAAATTATTTATAAGGAAGAGGGGGTGTTACTCTCAGGCTTTTTACTGGAAAGTGGAATTGAGCAGCAAGCAAGAAAACCTTGTGGACGGGTGCTATATAGATATACAGTTTTCCTTTGGAGAAAATGTTTCAAAAAATATTCACTTTTGTTGTATTATTTGAAATCATTTAATTGTCATAAAATTTGCTTGTGTATTTGCAAAACCCATGTTTGGAAATACATTTTGCTATTGCAACTTTTTTATTTACATTATTCTTTAAAAAAATAATGAAATGTTTTAACAAAGCTATTAGAAAAAAATTTGAATAGAATAAGTAGGTGCAACTTGTATCTTTCATTATTCAATGCAGGAATATTTGGTTACCAGTAGATACGTAATATGTTTCATAATTTCATTATTAGATTTCTATATCTCCTCCTATTTCTTATGACGAGAGTTTCTTCTGGAATTGATGATACTACATCACAGATTTTTCTAGAAGGCAAATAATTACATTTTTTAATGCTAACATTAGACCCAAGATGTCCTAAAATGTGCCACAAAGCAGTGGAGAAGTGTTCATGGCTACAATATAGGAGATAAAATCAGTATGTGCGGTTAGCATAATAAAGAGAAGAAAAATATATTCTGGATATAAACAATCTGATAAAACTGGGTTAAGCTTAAATTAGGGAGGGCAAATAATAAGGATAGAAAATAGAATGTGATTAAATAGGCAGAAACAGAGAGAAGCTAGCAAGAAGATATCAACAGAAACAACAATCTAAGATTCAGTAATAATAGCAATGTAAAAAAAAGATGTCAATATGTTAACCGGGGAAAAATCCAAAATGTTAGGAGAAAAGAACAAGATAAAATCACAGATAAACAGAGAAAAAATAGGGGTAGAATGTATAAATTAAGAAGCTGGAAGCTGATAAATGAAAGACAAAAAGCACAAGATGAACACAATAAGAAAATATAGAGACCTTATCACTGGAAGGAAAGTGAGAAAGTAAAAGAAAGATAAGGGCTCAAGAAAGAACAAGATGAAAGAAATAAATCCCACAAGAAATGTGACTCTTGTCAGTTATAGGTGGGAGAGATGTTTCATTTCAGACACCAGGAAATGAAAGCTTGATAGGTCAAAGCTGAATGACCTTACTGAGAGTTTAAATGAGAAAAGTGACCATTGTGATGATAAAAAGGAAAGTGAAATAAAAATTTTGATTTATGCTTAAGCCAAAGGTCATTTTAGTGTTCCTATGTAGAAGTGTATTTTCAGCAAGAAATTGCCAATATGTTAAAAATAAAATTTCAGACAGCATATGAAGAAATGCATAAGATAATTTTGTTGTACTACACAGCACAGTTTTGAGAGAATGGAAAGTTTGTAGTGAGATGCAAATTACTTTTCCTTGATCTCTCTGGGTCTGCTATGTGAACATTTGACATGTATGACCTACTGTAACTCCTGAAAATACGGTAGTGCATTGAAACTGAGACTTACCAAAGGGAAAAGGAAAAATCCTAAGTATATTTATTAATCTAATAATTCATTTACTTATACTATACATTCTTAGTTTCTTTCTGTTTCTATACGAGGCTCTGGAAATTTAGAAATAAATTAGGTGCAGCTCTTGTCCTTTAAAATTGTGAAGTGAAAAAACAGCAGGAGAAAAAGATAAGGAGTCAAGATCATTAGAGAGAATGATAAATGTTCTCATTGATATAAGCACAGGGTAGTATGTTGAAAGGAAAGATTTGGGCAGGATGAAATTTCAGGACAAGAATAGGAGGCAAATCAGTGCAGGACAAAGAGGGCAACTAAGAAAGGGTAAATCTAATTCTATTTACATTTCAATGAATATATGAGTGACAATTATTAATGGGCCTTTAAGAATTCTTATACCTTTGTTCCTCTTTGTGTTGGTTATATTTACCGTGGTTTTCAGATAATTAGTTTTAAAAAACACTTGTAAAATTGATGGTGTTTTTTACATAAAGAGGAAAGAATGGGACAAATTAGAAGGAGAACAAATCTCACCTTTTTCTCTCATTACCACATACATGTGAGCCCCCAAAACAAATGTGTTCAGCACAGAGCACACATACTTCTCCAAACGCGGATGGATTTATCTTCTGAAATGTTTGTGAAGCTCCTTTTGGGTGCTGGGAACAGAAAATATTCTGATTATCTCCAGGATCAAAGATTCTCATAAATATAAATATAATCCTCTTGGTAAATTTGAAGCATTTACAAGAGTAATTCCAGCTTGCAGGTCAAGTCCCCAACTGATATGCCTTTCTCTTTCTTCTTTTCTTTTTTCTTTCTCTCTCTCTCTCTTTCTTTCTTTCTTTCTTTCTTTCTTTCTTTCTTTCTTTCTTTCTTTCTTTCTTTCTTTCTCTCTCTCTCTCTCTCTCTCTTTCTTTCTTTCTTTCTTTCTTTCTTTCTTTCTTTCTTTCTTTCTTTCTTTCTTTCTTTCTTTCTTTCTTTCTCTCTCTTTCCCTCCCTCCCTCCCTCCCTCCCTCCCTCCCTCCCTCCCTTCCTTCTTTCCTTCCTTCTTTTCTTTTCTCTCTTTCTTTCTTCTTTCTTTTCTTTTCTGAGACAGAGTCTTGCCTTGTTCCCCACGCTAGAGTGCAATGGCAGGATTTCAGCTCACTGCAACTTCCGTGTCCCGGGTTCAAGCAATTCTCCCACCTCAGCCTCTCGAGTAGCTTGGATTACAGGCACCCGCCATCATGCCTGGCTAAGTTTTGTGTTTTTATGGAGACAGGGTTTCACCATGTTGGCCACGCTGGTCTTGAACTCCTGACCTCAAGTGATCTGCCCACCTTGGCATCCCAATGCTGCTTCTTTCTATTCTCCTCTTTCCTGACATCTCCTACAGTCTATATGTAATTTTTTTTTCTGACTCACAGCATCTAGCTTTCATATTCTACCTAATTTTGTGTGTCTACTACTATTATATTCTTCTGTGTATCCCCTCACCTTGACTCAATTTAGACAGGCTTCTTTCTGATTCTAGTCTCCTGACCTGAGTGCCTTAGATAATTCACTTTAAACTTGCAACTATACATTCTTTTCCTGTTCCTTTGAGATGTAAATCTTCTCCCAGAAGATCCAGATTTACAATCCAGGAGTATCTTTGTCAAGGGTCTTTGAAATGTAATCACTGAGAGATCATTCCCCCTCTCTCCCAGTCTATGTGAGAAGGTAGGAGGCTAGCTTCACTAACCACCAGTTACCAAACACAGGTGGCCTAATCACATTGACCAACCTCCTCATTAATGTCCTCTAGTACTTTTCCATCAGCTTATCATTTTAAAAATATATTCTTTGTTTCAGCAGAGTTCAGTTTAATATCATTTTCCATTTGCAATAGTCTTTACTGTTGCAAGAAAGTCTCACTTGCCTGTTTAACTTGTCTGGTGCAATATTTCCTTGAACAGAAGGCAGAATATTGTTCAAAACGATGTCCACATCCTAACTTTTGAACCTTTAAACATGTTATGTTGCATCTCAAAAGGAATTTTGTGGATGTGTATTAAGCTGTTCTTGCATTGCTATAAAGAAATACCTGAGACTAGGTAACTTATAAAGAAAAGAGGTTTAATTGGCTCATGGTTCTGCAGGCCATAAGGAAACATAACAGCATATGTTTCTGGAGAGGCCTCAGGAAGCTTCCAATCATGGTGGAAGGCAAAAAGTGAGATGGCACCTCACATGGCCTGAACAGAAACAATAGAGCCACGGGGAGGTGGCATACACTTGTAAATGACCACATCTCATGAGGACTTGCTCACCATGCTGAGGGCAGTACCAAAAGGGACAGGACTAAACCACTGGTGAGAAATCCACCCCCATGATCCAATCACCTCCCACCAGGCTCCACCTCCAACACTGGGGATTACATTTCAATATTAGATTTGAGTGAGGACAACATCCAAACTCTATCAGGATGTAATTAGATTACAGATCTTAAAATACGAAAATTGTCCCGGAAAATTGTGTCAGGCTCAATTAATCACATGAGTGATTAAAGTCCGCCCTTTAAACCTTAAGGAAAAGAGACAGCCAAACCCATGAAGACTTCTGAACCACAGAACTGGGAGGTAACAAATCTGTGTTGTGTCAGCTACTAAATTTGAAGTGATATTTTGCAATAGCAAGAGAAAACCAATATAGTCTCATAAACATAAACCCAAAGGAAAGGAGTGGATTAGTTTGGTTGTATATGTTCAATATGTCATGTAGCTAATCCACAGTCATTGTCTGGCCTATCGCTAGCAGCTTTTAAGCAGGCACTAATCCCTGCTGCGTTAAGTTGTGGCCTTGGAAGCAAAGTCACAGACCAAAAAGTAGTGTGACAGATACATGAAAAATAACCTAAACCATTTTGTTCATAAAAAAGTCATTACCTTTACGGTCACCAAGAGTTTCATATTCTACTCAGAAGACAATTCTTCGGTAAATTTATTTTTATTCTTTATGGTACTTTGAAATATGTCTACACATTTTTTTTGGAAACTAAAAATAGGAGCATCATTCCCTTTCCTGTGAGTATGACCTGGAATTGGTGACTCACTTCTAATGAATATCTATAAACCCTCATGAGAATCCTTGAACCAGTGAAAGAACCAGATAAGAAGTCAACTTAACTAAGCTGTTAATGAATTCCTGAGCAAAAGAAACTATGGGATACTAAAAGTTTGTTGTTTAGGAGGTATGTTTGGGGCTGCAAGAGATAACTAATACATCCTATGTAATGAAAATTTTTATTTTTCAATTTCACAGTTCATTTGGAATAAAATGGAGTCAAATCATTATTAATAATATCCCATAATTTTCTTTCTCATGTTCTTATGAAATATAAGATCAATTTATTCCAATTTCTGTGGCAGAGTCCTTGTGACTTCCCATTTATACTATTTTATTATATGTAAATAAAGATTCAAGAAATGATTTAAATTTCTATTGATTCAAACTAGGATTAGCTTTTGTAATCTGTGTCATCTTTCTTAAGTTGTCCATTTTGCTTTCCAAGCTATGATATTATGGTTATTAACTGCTATACTCAAATATCTACTTTCATCAATGCAAGCAGTTTATAGAAAGGAGATAGGTAGACTGTAAGAACAGAAACAGTACTTTCGTAAATATAGCCTAATGAAATTGAACACCTCATTTAATAAAATTATCCTGCTATCCAGCACCTAAACATCTAAGTTTTATAATATTATCTCATGAAGAGACAACATTATCTCATAAGGAGCTCTCATGAGTTCTTTAAAGATATTCAAAAAGGCCCTTTATGTGTCAGCAATAGTAAGTGATAAACAAATAAGATTGGAAATCCATCTGCTGCCTATAGCTAAAGACTGGGTTAAAATATGATCAGTAATAAATGAATGATAACATATAATCACACTACTTACAAATCTATTTAAGACCTTGCATATTACACATAGGTAAATCATGGAAGCCACCGTACCGATGTAACCTTAGCAAAGAGGCTGCCCCACACCAAGTTTCCTACCTCAGAGAAACAATAAGGCTCCACAAGTTCAGCACATCTTCTGTGGCCATAGCTGAATAGACTAGGAAGATTAGCTGGACCACTAGCCACAATTCATGAGCTGGCCAGCAATATCTAAGGTGGTCTGTCATGAAAAAAAAAGAAAGTGGGAAAATGTTGAATACAAGATTATCTCCTTTGGAATAACAACCAGAAAATATGAAAGCATCAAACAATTACTAGTCAAAACAGACAGTAAAACTGTGGATATATGTAAGGTATGAAGCAAGAAAAACAATAATGGGCTGTAAACGGTCCCACATCATGAGGAGATAGAAACACAAATAAGCAAAAACCACAAGTCACAAAATCTATACAGAATAGCACTGGCAGATGCAGTGAAAGAAAAACTGAAAAGAAGATAAATAACAATAATAACAGATTGATAAATTTATATAATAAAGAAAAGATGTAATGTAAAATGTAAACATTAAAACTTCTAGTTTGAAGGATATATCACTGTCTCTATGGCCCAAGCTTTATGCTCTGTTATTTCCATGAGAGTTTATGTTCATTACGCCTATACATATTTTTAAAATATTTCTGTACTGCCTGAGTTAGACTGAATGTATCGCTTTTAGAACAACCTAAATAATCCAACTAATACAATGATGCTGAGTTCAGACATTTGCACTGTTTCTCTATGTGTTGTTAAGTTAGTAGAAGGCCATTAGCCTGAGGCTATCTCTGTACTTTTTGAGTTCCTGCATAACAAACTGCAAGCTAACTTAGTACATACCCATGCCAAAAAGCTAATTAGGAATATAACAAAGAGCCAAGTTTAGCCAATCATAGGCAGCCAGTCCATTACATTATGCCCAAATAAGGCAGATGGTTCATTATGTCATGCCCAAAGAAGGCATCACACCATGCCCAACTGAGATGGATGCCTAAGTGTAGCAAATGACTTATCTACTTTGCTTCTATGTTAACCCAATAAGGCCTATAAAACCTCCCTGCCCATACTGCCAGGCAAGGCTTTATGAACCTCCTCTGGCTCTGAGTGTCGCTCAGTTAGGGATTCATTCTTTGCTCAAATAAACTCTGTCAAATTGAATTTGTCTACACATTAAATTTTAACAATATCGAAATGGTATGAAAATTTTCAGGTGTCCATATGTGTACCAGCCGGTTCCCTTTTTTTTCTACCACAGTTATTACTGGTGCCACTATTTAGGTCCTTGTGATGGTGAAGGGTGTATAATTTCAAAAATATGTCATTGACTTGGGAGGTACTATACGAACAGTGTATTAACTGAGCTCTGGAAAGGCTTTTAAGCTCTGTGATTTATTCTAACAAATAGCCATCCAAGGTGTTGTGAGATGTATGTGTATACTGGAAAAAATGGAAAATTAAGATTTCTTTTGCGATGAGAAGGCCATCCTTTAATGAAAATACTCACAAATATGGCCAATGAGGCATTTTTGCTACAAAAAGCTATTGTTCAGAACACTAGATTTGAATATTCTGTCATTTTACCTGTTGTGGTTGGGTAGTAATTTAGTTTCTCTGAATTTGAGATGACTGATTTGTAAAATAGGGTAGTATGGCAGTGCTACTTAATGTATAGGCCTCTTATGAGAAGCAAAAAGAGAAGCACTTGGTAAATTTTAAAAGATATCACAACGCTAGGTGCCGTGGCTCACGCCTGTAATCCCAGCACTTTGGGAGGCCGAGGTGGGCAGATCATGGGGTCAGGAGATCGAGACCATCCTGGCTAATACAGTGAAATCCCATGTCTACTATAAATACAAAAAAGTTAGCTGGATGTGGTGGCAGGCTCCTGTAATGCCAGCTACTCAAGAGGCTGAGGTAGGAGAATTACTTGAACCCGAGAGGCTGAGGTTGCAGTGAGACAAGATTGTACCATTGAGCTCTGTACTCTTGTCTGGGAGACACAGCAAGACTACGTCTCAAAAAAAAAAAAAAAAGCACAAATACAAGGCACTGGCATGAACATCACTCTACAAATGAGAGGGAGTTTCTCACCTGTCATCTTTAAAGCCCACAACACTCAAGAAGGCAAGGTGTTTCTATTAGATAGAAGAAATTCTTCTACCTTCTACCACACCTTCACCCACACATCTAGATGAGGAATATATCATAGTATGAAAGTGGCTATTATACATTTATTTATTCATCTTATTTTTTATATGTAAAGCAGTTACTTATCTAATGAATGAAAGCTTATATTAATTATATAAATAGCTTTTCTTTTCTATAAATAATCGGTGTAGAATTTCTAAATTTCTAAATGGGAGAAAGTAATCCAAATGTAATTATTTATTCAGTTATATAATGGACTTATTCATTATTTATATATTTAATAAATGGTTTCAAAACATGTCACATTTCCTAGACTCAAGCTAATGTCAGTTAATGAATAGACACATACAACTTTCGGTGATATTTTAACCACACAAGGAGTTACAATCCAATGCTCCTGCTAACTTTCCTCTTCAGCCATATCATGCCTTAGTTTCTTCTGTAAATAGATTAAATTCTTATTTCAGTAAAATACCTTCAACCTTCTCAACCTTCACTTATTTTTCTTATTTTCTAGACCAGACACCAACACTAGATTAGCACAAATTCCTTTCTTCTCCATTCCTAAATCTTGACCAGTGTACATGGCTGGAGAAGTATGCATAATAACCATGTTGAATAGTTTGACTTTAAAATTTATGGTCTCTAACATTTAGAAAGACCTAATTAAATTATTTTCATTTTCAAACTTTCAAAATTCCATCCCCATTCTTGCTCTTAGATAATAATTTTTATTCCAATTTTACTGAGTAAATCAATCTGAAGAGAACCTTAACACCTTCCCACCACCACAACCCCACAACCCCATCTCTGTGTTTTCTTTTTTTCTCTTTTTTCTTTCTTTTTTTTTTTTTTTAGATGGAGTCTTGCTCTGTCACCAGGCTAGAGTACAGTGGTGAGATTTCTGCTCACAGCAATCTCCACCTCCAGGGTTCAAGTGATTCCCCTGCCTCAGCCTCCGGAGTAGCTGGGACTACAGGTGTGCACCACCACACCCAGCTAATTTTTTGTATTTTAGTAGAGACAGGGTTCCACCATGTTGTCCAGGATGGTCTTGGTCTCCTGACCTTGTGATCCACCTGTTGGCCTCCCAAAGTGCTGAGATTACAGGGATGAGCACCGTGCTTGGCCTGTCTCTTCTATTTCTGAGGTATAACATTCCACGTACTTGGCAAAAGATAGTTCTCTTACTTTTGAAAGAGTTACCACATTTGCTCTTGTCATTCAAGGACATTGCTCAAGGAATTCTCAACATTTTTTTCTACATATTTTCAAGCAACATGCAAACTTTCTGTTATTTCTGTTCTGTTTTTAAGAAGCCTCTTTGACTATTTCCCTGGTTAACTACTAAATCATGTATTTTAGTTTTTACAGAATTACTCTTTGAAAGAGTTTTGTACATTTGGTCTATCTAATTTATTTCCTTCCATTCCTATTATCTTTTGAATACAGTTAAATCAAGCTCCTAATCCCATTACTTTGCCAAATCTGCTTGTCAGTTTTCCGGTGATCTTCACGTTTTCACATCCAGTTGTCAATTCTCTGTCTTCACTTACTTACTTCACTCCCTCCTGCTGAAATTAGGCCTTTACATGACTTTGAAGACATAAGCTTTTCTTGTATTTCCTTTTCCTTAATAAACATTTATTTTTTGTCATCAATTTGGATTTCCTTCATTTATTAAGGGCTTTCTACCTAAAATTGTTTTGTAACAATTCCTTCTATTCTCGTGGCTTTAAATGATATCTAAATTCTTGTAACTTGATATAACCAGCATTAAATTCTGCCCTGAAAGACTTCATATTGTGTATACAATTGTCTCTTTAAAATATTCAATTGATTATCTAATAGAAGTCTCAAAAATAACATGTTCAAAATTCAGCTCCCATTCTACCCTCCCTATCACAACTTTCCTTTCTGCAATCTTCTCTCTTAGTCATTGGCAAATCCAACATTCTAGTTGCTTTAATCAAAAACCTCAATGATATACTGGACACCTCTCTTTCTGCTAGAGCTCACAGTCATTCTAACAACTTATCTGCTTGAGTTTATCTTCAAAATACATCCAGAATCTGATGACTTTTCACCACAACGACTGTTATCCTAATTCCAGCCACCCTCATCTTTTGTCTGAATTATTACAATAGTCTCCTAATGATTCCCAGCTTCAGTGCGGCTCTTATCACTCTCTTCTTAAACTAGTAGCCAAGTGACCCTGATGTAAAGCAAGTCAAATTATGCCACTCCTTGTACTTGATATCCCAAATTTCTTCTCATACTATGAAAAGTAAATCTTACTTTTATATTTCTGAGATTAATTGTATTATATTTTATTATTTGTACAATTGGAACAATCATATATTTATTACCCAAGGAAGTTGTAAGAACTAAATTAGTATATGCTACTTTTAAAGTACACCATAAGAAACAACATTCAATGATTAAACAAATATTATTTTCATTATCTTATGTTCTTGGTCTTCCTCAATATTTGGTCTGTTATATATTTCAAGAATATCCCAATACAATAGCATTTTCCTTTTTCTTCTATTCCTTTTGTTTCTAAAAATGTAAAATTCTACAAATGCAGTTTTACTCACATCAAGACACAGAGCTAATGGATTATGTTATTTAATATACTCAGTCCAAAATGTTAATGCTTATTAATTCCATCTTCTTTTTATGAGATAATGAATTTGAATTTTATAGGGATCTTCAGTGTCTCAAATTTAAGAAGCAGATTTTTATAGTAAATATTGTAGGAAACAAAAAGAGGTATCTTTGACACAATCAACGAGATTTAGTGTACCTCATGTTTCACAGTGTATGTAAGTTCCTTTCTTAGTGCATGAAAAGTCACTTGAAGATGGAATGTGCTTGTGTTTTTCTTAATATGTTAACAAAGCAGAATAGTTAGCCATTTCATTTTGTTTCAAGCAGTTTTATTTACAAACACAGACACAAAATTTTATTTTTCTATTAAACCACCGTCACTGTGGTCACTGTGGTCAAACACACACTCGTGTTCAAACTTTGGGCAATTTTTGTGGTGTTACCTCAGGTACTTACTTGCATGCACTCAAGAAATGGTGCCTGCATTCATTATTACTTCTTACAGTTCTGATTTATCAGTATCCTTTTTGCCAATAAGGAGCAAATTCTCCTGCCAATTTAGCCATTCATTCCATTGCCTCATTGGTACAGGGAAGGAGTGAATATCTTTAGTAACTTACCAGGTACAGAAGCCAATTGAGAAAAGTAAAACTTACCTCAGAGTAGAGAGAGAAAGCTATCACCATAATGGAAAGTAATGCATACAGAAAAAAAGATTAAGGGTGAAGCAAGATTAATAAAGATGGGAGTAAGGTACACCAGAAAGTAAAAAGTGTTAAAAACAATAAAACCAACAAAAGCAATATCAATAACAAAAAAGATTATGCAATGCCCCATGGTCAACTATAAGTATAGGGCCTTGTCCTGTAAGAGCACATTTCAAAATTTAATTTAATCATCATTCATAGAGTGCAATTAAATAACAGACTAATGTTTTTGTGCCAGTGTTAGAATAAAGAGACAAGGTCAACATTACACAGAATAAACAAAAAGATAAGGTCAATATCTTATTTGCTTGTAGATATGTTGGTGGTTATATATTTTACATATATAACATATTTTACACAAGTATACAGATTATATACGGGTCCCTGTGTTCAGGAGGATTAAGAGAAGGGAAGAGGACCTAGGCTTTGAATACAGAACCAGCAAGATAGAAGGTAAAGCACATTTATGAAACACAGGGACTCTATGTCTCTGACTGGAAAACAATTTAACCTAATGTATTTTATAAGCAGGTTATTTGTGCCAAAAAATGAAATAGTATTAATTACAGAGATGAATAGATTTCATAGCTTTCTTATTAAATCAATATAGCAGCCTCATATTATCATTTCATTACATCGTTTGAGAGCAGATGTTTGGTAAAACTGGCAAGAAGGTTTTTTTTTTTTTTAAACTTTTTATGATAGATTAAGCCGTTGAATATTTTTTAAGAAGAAATATTTTATAGAATTGATTCAGTAGCTGAGAGATATTTATAAGTAAATGATGCATATTACCCTATACAATTAAATATATGAGTTAAATGAGGTTTTAAGGTTAAGAGATAAAGTCACAATGGCATTTAGTTGATGTTTGAACTTTGACTACCATGACTCCTAAGCTTGTGTAACTAATATTGCATTATACAACTTACAGGTTGCCCTTCTTATACATTCCCAAATAACCCCAATCAAAGTATTTTGGTTTTACTTCACAACCTGAAAATTGTAAGAGGTTTTACACTCAAGTTCCATTTGGAGAAAACACATATATTCAAATATACTGCACTAGTAAGCAAACACCATATTTCTTAGCAGAGTTCAACAAAAACCTAAGTGGTTTTAGCTACATAAGCAAGAATAACATGAAAACAGAAAATTAACTGAGTTTAAATGAGAAAATACAAAAGTTTTATTGAATAATTTATAATAATACAATTCAGAGGATTTAGTGTGTCATCAATGGAAAGCTTCTGAGTCAAATGGGAGAAAATATACACTTTTCTTATTCTTGAAGAAGTGGATATAGAGAACAAAAGTTCATTCTATCTACAAAAAAAAAAAAAAATAGTTTGCTGGATGCAGACTAAATCACAAGGAAAGACTAGGTGCAGTGGCTCACACCTGTAATCCCAGCACTTCGGGAGGCCAAGGTGGGCAGATCACCTGAGGTTAGGAGTTCGAAACCAGCCTGGCCAACATGGTGAAACTCTGTCTCTACTAAAAATACAAAAATTAGTTGGGTATGGTGGTAGATGCCTGTAATCTCAGCTACTCAGCAGGGTGAGGCAGGAGAATTGCTTTAACCCAGGAGTTGGAGTTTGCAGTGAGCTGATTGTGCCACTTCACTCCAGTCTAGGTGACAGAACAAGAACCTGTCTCAAAAAAAATATATATATATACACACACACACACACACACACACACACCCCTATGCACACACACGCTTATATATACATATATGTATGAATATATATACATATATATATTTATTTGAGCTCTCTAACACAAGATACTTAAAAGTCCTTGATGGCCTTAAGGTTAACCCTGTGTGTGTGTGTGTACATGTGTGTGTATATGTGTATGTGTATGTGTAATAAAATAAAGGTTAGTCAAAAGAAGGCCTTGGATGTTTCATCATCAACCAATGTGAATATATTATTAGATATTTACTATGCTCAGAGTACCAAATCTGAATTTCTAGACTAGATCCTCCCTTTAACTCCAAAATTCTATATCTAAAATCAACCAAGCTTCCCCACCTGTGGGCAGAACAAACAAAATATTTCAAAAATAACTACCATAATGCTCTTCCAACATTCACCCCCAGAAAAACCTGCTTCTCTTTCTGATACCAGTATCACAATAGCACCATTATGTATCCAATTTCCTTTGCCAGGAATTTAAAAATGTGTTGTGGAGTATTGTCAGCTCTTCTTCCCATATACCACTTTAATTTCCATTGCTTTCTGTATTGCTACTGCCTTTACTAACCCTCATGTTATCTTTTTACCTAGACTTTTGTTACAGGAAACTTGATGTGACTAACACACCTTTCTGATTCATTTAGAATTTTTTGTTTGAAACTTGTTAAAATGTATAAATGATAATTTTACTTCCCTGCAAATTATACTATATAATGATTATGATCATTACTTATTTTTGCTTCTTTTCTTTAGTAGCAGAGTTCTGTTTTGCAAATTAAACCTTTCGCAGAGCCCAATTAATTAAAATAGATGGATGCAGTGATGCACTAATTGGTAACTCCATATGACCACAACCCCCTCAATTTTGCCACCAAGGAAAGCCCATGACAGCTTAAGGTATAAAATTAACCACTACAGAAACAACAGCAACAATAAGTGCTTTTTAATATGTCATATGTATACACAATATTCATTGCCTGGTTATATATAAGTTGATCATAATTATTTTCCACATAATTACCACATTCTGTACTGTGTCTATGTCTGTGGCATCCATCTCAAAACTTTGGTGTGACAGTAAGACATCGCCTTGTTCTTAGTGTATTATAACATTTGTTGGTACACCTTAAAACCAAGTATGAGTTTGGAAATGCTTAGTTACTGTATATCATACATGGATTTAAAAATGACACTTCCTGGGGAAGAATGCAAAGCAAATAAAGACAAATATGCATTGCAGAGACAAGGAGAGATAATGGGTCCATTTGAAAATAAATATCTATGACAACTGTGAGGGTAAGTGACCATATGAGCAGTTAGAGAACTGAGAATTGAAGAGAAACAAACGAACAAATTGGGAAGAGCCAAGGAACTCCTTCACTAAGGCAGATTCTCATTGTGGACTTCTATATAAGTGCTAACTGTGAAGTAGAAATTGAAGTAAAAATTGCCTTATGTATTAAGATGAAGACGAATTACTTTTTTGAGACAAATTATTTCTCCCCATGTGTCTTTTACCTTGAGAAAATAAGAAAACGTGTGTATATCAAATATAGAAAACTTTGCTGTTAATCTTCCAACTAATGGTTGATATTATTTAAATTTCCTTTTGATCTTAACTTCAGACATATAATTTTTACTTAGCTTTATTAAGTTGAATATAATGTTTCTGTTTTTTTGATACTCAAAAGTAGCTATTTTTGTTGCTTTCTGAGAGGTAGAACAATAATTAAATAAGAAAAGAAAAAAATGTGTAAGCTAAATTTTACCTATTTAGAAGTTATATAAACATTAATGAAACACACAAGATTGGTTTTAAAAAAAGTCATAGACGTATTTTCCTATCTTCACTGAGTTAAAATAAAATAGGATGAGATAAGCCTAATCTCTAGAAACAGGTTAAACACATCAATATTGCAGCATGTTAAATAGAGGAGAGAACGTTAAAAGGTTATAGAATATTCTTTCCTTAAGGTCATTAGGAAAAAGACTCTCATAAAAGATTTGTTTAGGTAAGTTTTACAATAAAGAGAAGAGAAACACTGGTGAATCCAAGGTGACTTCCAGTCTTACTTTGTATTCTAAGGAATAACACATTTATTTTTGAAATGATATTTAGGATCAAAATAGAAGGAAGTCACAGAGACTGATCCAGTTGGCAATAGGGAGAAAATATTTCAATAATTCTGGTGAAACAGCAGGGGAAAGCAAGTTATTTTGTATGTGAGTAAGCAAGGAAAATAGTAGCTGAGCCTGATTACTTCTTACCCCAAATTGATGTACCACTGCTACGGAGAAATTCCATCTAGTCTTTAAAATGAGTGTGAACTAAAGTAATGTAAAGAGAAGCTAGCCAAGCACAGCTAATCAAAATCTATCAGAAAGCATTATACTTGGCATTGTGCTTGGTTCTATACAGAATCAAATTAAATGGTACTGGGATCTTACCCTCCAAAACTCCAGCTTCCATTTGTCAACTACCCTTTTGCCTGTTTTTCTGATATTAAAATAAACTTCAATACTCAACAGAGAATATAAACTTTCTTTTTTGGAAGCAACTCTTGCTGGTTCAGTACAATTGAACCTGTGATCTCTTATTTAGGGTAAATATGGTCAATAAATAAGAGGAAATACGGGGAAAATAAATTAACAGTGAATAATTAATCTTCTTTGTCAGAAACAAAAATTCACTTGTGATGCTCTCCTGTGCACAAAAGGGAATACATTTCTGAGTATGAGATAACTGTAGGTATTTTGTATCTACGTGTTCTACTTTAGAGGTGACATGAAAACGTTCCCGAAGTAGTGGCAATGCTAATGATTTTATCACAACAACGTGCTATTACTTTCAGTATATTCAACAAATTTCTCCACATGACTCCTTCACACTCTTACAAGGAAAAACAGGGAATCATTTGTGACAAACTTTCATTGATGAGGACAAATTCTGATGTGAACTTAGCTAATGGGCTTTCATCTTATGATGGATATGAAATGTGGGAGGTCAATAATGCCATCTTAGTTGAAGGAGAACATAAGGACACACACTATTTATACATGTTCAAAATTCATGAACAAAAGAGATTCTGTTTCAATAATGATAAATTGCTGTCAGGAAACTTATAAAAGGATATTCTCCACTTTTTCTTTCTGAACGATTATTAAATATTAAACTGATGCAGGCATCATTTTGGTTTTGATGCTTAAGAAACATAATACCTTTATACCAGAGACTAACGAAGATTAATTTACTTTATTGTTGCTCATGTTTATTTAGCCTGATAAATGTATATGTGTATGTACATGCACATATGTAAATATATATGGGAGATGTATCACGGAAACATCTTTAGCCTAGGGAGTAATAGTTCCTTCAATATCCCATATCTACTCTTCCTAGCTAAAACACAAGACCACAGTCTATTGCACACAGGCCAGCACACATCTCCTGGCATAGTACAACAGGGTCAGAAACATCTAGAGAGTCATAGAATGTCAGTGTCACAGCACAGTCAGGGCAAGCTGATTGAACTTTGTTGATACTAGGATTGCAGAATGTTTGAGTGTTACTGAATGACTATTTTGACAGATCAGGAAACCTGAGTCAGAGGCTTTAAGATAAGTCAGACTTTATTCTTCAAGAAACCAGCACACATCTTTCAAGAAAAGAAAGAATGGTTAAGATGTGTTTAATAAAACATTGTGTCTCACATAGTTTACCTTCTAACCTAGCTTCCATGCACTCATATAGTGAGGCAAGAGGCCTGCAAGAAGAGTTAAGAGGAAATATTGGGACTTTGAAAATCTGATTCTTATTATTTAAACCATGGTTGTATTATTAATGTAAGCCTTCAATGACTTTGCAAAGGCTGTTCAAGTGCAATAGCAAGGGAGTCAGCAGCATTATCATTTTTTCAGTGTTCACTGGTAGTAGATTTGCAAACTTGTATAATACAAGACATCGTCCTAGTGGAATGAAGCTGAAAAGGAAAGTAGAGTATGCAAAGTTGTGAAACCCCACTTGGATGATCAAAAAATGACTTGGCAAAGGTGTAAAGGGAACTCAAGTTTTCATAGTACAGGCTTTAAGGCACATAAATCCTCTCTGTATTCCATTATTAAATATATCTGTGGATCAAGATTAATAGTATCTCAGAAACAGAGATTACATACAAATAAGAACACCAAAGCCCATTATAGTCATCAATGTGGAATCAGAGTTTAAAGCCTTAACTCTCAGATTAATGTTCTCCATTCTTTAGATTCTTTTTCATTACCCAGGATAGCACTTCTAATATAAACTCATATATTAAAGACACTTCAATCTGTAGAAGAAGATGACTATGCCCTAGTAGTATCCCTGCAGCTCACTTTGAATGACTAGTGTCTGCATCTGTCTCCCTACATTCTTTTTAGAACAGTAGATGGCTGCTTTGTCTAGAGGCCAGAAAGGCAAATGTGCCTGTGAATTACAACTCCCACCCTCTACCCAAGCTCTTCCTTCACCCTTCACCCTCTCAGCTCTGTAGTTCCCAACCCACCCAAGTAGCTTCAACCTAAATACCCTGGTCCCTCACACTGCAAGGGTGTTTTGCAGCATTTCCTAGAATTTCCATAGGGGATTAAGCTCCACTTTCCCACAACGGGAACTGGCTTAATAATAATTTATTTTTTACCCACCTCCTTTACCAGTATCACTTCCCAATTCCCTGCCACCCTAGCTATATTTCATGCAACTGCAAAATAGCCTATATAATTTTACATTCCTGTCTCAGCGTCTGCTTTTGGGGGAAACTCAATCACGCTGCTCTATGGCTGTGTTATTAAATTTACTTTTCATGAACCAGAATGTACTACAGAACAAAATATGGTATGGTCCCAATACATGATTTTGGAGGAATAAATGAATTAGAAATTATGACTTATGGAATTTGGAGTGCATTTCCTTCAGGGAGGCTTTCCAGATTTTTATCTAGCTAAATATTTAGCAAACGGGAAAAGAAGATAGTGCTGTGAAAATTTTGGTTACTTGTTGATATTGTCTTTGCTGCATCATTAAAAATGTTTAAATGATTTTGAGATATCATTTTCTTTTATCAAAATATTTCTACAATACTATGGGCTTCCAAATGCAAGCGAAATATATTGTAACTTTTTAATATAAATAAACAGCTTTGTTTAAAGTTGGAGGCATATTTCCCATGGTGGTTTCCATCTGTTTATACACAGAGATGGAGAAACTGACACCAATATAGTGAAGTGATTACAGGGAAGTGGTGCATTGGAATACAGGATGATAGACAAATGAAGCTTTACATTGGAACTCACTATGCTGCTATCAAAGTAATAACATAAAATGTCTTAGTTACTTACAAACAGAAAGTAAGGCTATTATGATGAAATAAAAATAAATAAAAAAATAACAATTTAAACCTCTAATTTCCAGAAAGAGTTTCTGTGATATTTAAATATTAGCATAAGCTAATTTTTTTCTGCAACATATATTTTCATAAATTCTGTACTGCCACTTCAGTATGTGATGGTCTCTATTACCCTTTAGAAGGTAAACTACTTCACAGTGATTTATAGAAATTGAGAAAATGCTTTGCTTAGAAAATAAATGCAAGAAATCATGATTGTGCATATCTGTACAATGTTCAATAGTCTTAATTATTACACACATACCATTTTTGCATTGTTACTATATAATAAATTCTATATAGCCATATCTCAGATGTGTTTGAGTTTCTTTTATCTTTACTCCTACAGCAGAAATCCAAGTCATCTGTATATAATGGCCAAAAGCAGAGCTATTGCAATTTAAAAATTTTAAATAAGTTAATGCAATCAAGATTTTAGGTGAAAGAAGAAAATATTTTACTGAAAGTGTGTGTGTGCACACGCATGTGCATGTATGTGTATCCATATTCAAGGCAGCAATAAATGTTCTCACTTTTCTTAAAACTCTATTAAGATAAAATAATTATTTCCACTTAATCAGTAATTCAAAGCTAATATTTGCCTTTATTATCTAAAATGAAATAATTTAGCATACTTCCTATCATTTTAAATCTATGTTTGATAATTGCTTCATATTTTAATTGAGAACGTGTTACGAGATAAAGGAGAAGAAAAAAAAAGTTTTGACATTCATTTATGGGTTTCATTCATTCTGATCTCCCTCCCCCTGTATTACTATACAGGATAAAGTACATTATAATAGAAATAGACTGTTTATAATAACTATGAAATATGTATGGTGTATTGTTGTTGATATTCCTGAGCAGGAAGAATCATACCCAAAAATGACCCAACATAATAGAAGTAAATAACTTTTTAAAGTCATTATTTTTCAAAATGTATAATAATCATAGAAATCATAATAAAAATGTATTTCAGGTGTCTTTTTGCCTTCATATTGATACCTAATTTATCATGCCAATTCTTCAGGAATTACTAGAAAGACAAATTTTAAGGGAAAATAATAACAAAAAACTATTTATGAATATTTTTCTAAGCAATAAAAAGTGCTTATATTGAAACAAATCATTCTAAGAAACAGAGAACATTTTAATAGAGATTATTAAAAATTAGAATTGTTTATAAATAAATCCTTCAACATATAAAAATCCTCTGTATATAGTTTAGGTGCTATTCATATGTATATGTGCATTCATGTACATATGTAGGAATATGCATATATATAATATATTCATATTTATGATATTTTTATTCATATATCAACTGGATATCACATAAAATCTAATGGATTCTCTGTAAAATTTCAGTTTATGGGACAAGTCAAGATACTAGATTTTTAAAATTATTTATTGTCTTCGTTATTAAATAACTATTTACTGAGTCACTACCATATGCAAAGTATGATGCTAGGCCCTGGGTATTCATTGATGACATTTGAAAACAAGGTAATCTATGTACCCTGTTGGGGGAAATGTAAATTAGTACAGCCATTTTTGAAAACTATTTTAGTTTTACTTTACATATAATTACCATATGATCCAGCAATCCTAATTCTGAGTATCTACCTGAACCTTTGAAATCAGTATGTCCAAGAAATATCTGCACTCCCATGTTCATTGCAGTAATAGTCCAAATAGCCAGGTTATGAAAACAACCCCAGTGTCCATCAACAAATGTATGCATAAAGAAAATATGGTATATATACACAAGAGAATACTACTATACATCCTAAAAAAGAAATAAATTTTGTCATTTGTGACAATATCGATGGAATCGGAAAACATTCCACTAAGTGTAATAAGGCAAACATAGGAAGACAAATGATCTATGTTCTCACAAATATGTGGAATCCAAAACAATCAAATTCGAAGCAGCACAGAGTAGAATGGTTGTTACCGAAGGCTGCAAGTGTGGGAGGATGGATTGTGGAGGAAGAATAAGAAGATAATTGTCAAGGGACACAAAGAAAGATTTGCACAACACGGTGAATATAGTAAAAACAACGTATTTTACATTTCAACATTACCAAGACAGTGAATTTCAAATACTCTTACCACATAAATAACCATTTGAAATGATAGACATGTTAGTTAACTTGATTTAATTATTTTACATTGAATTCACATATCATACTATCACTTTGTACCCCATAAATACATACAACTATAATTTGTCAATTTGTAATTTTAAAAAATAAAAAGGAAATAAATAAAAACAGACAAAAACGTCTGCTTTAATAGAGCCTACAGGCTTGAGTATAAGAACATAACTATTTTCACAGTCTTTTTATTTAATGTCCAGTATGTCTTTGGGCCTATTTGTGTTTCCCCACTTATCTGCAAAAACTATCTATGCCCCTGTCTGATCCCTGAAGGAAAAGTATACTAAGTACTGTCATTAAAAAGTTATCATTTAAATTGTTAAAAATAACTGTAAAATGACAGTTAGCTAGTGAAATCAGTGTGAAAGACTGCCTTACATTAGTTGACCTGCTACATCTTCAACTGAATTGTTTAAACAAATGAGCTGGTCTTATTTTTTAATTATGTAAAATAATTATTAAAATGTCAAGACTAAACTCTATGCAAAGATGATACAGGGACATCTCTTTTAGGCTTCTAGTTCATTTTAATTACATTATATACAATTTGAAATATTATGATATATCTACAGATTGTTGAAAGTTTTGGATTGCATGAAATCTTCAGAAGAATGAAAGTAAGGGCAGAGTAGTAGATCTAGTTAGAAACCATCTCACTTAGAAACATTGGGACTATCTAGTCTAATGATTTATTCTAAATTATAAGACATGCATCACATGTTAATTACTACCAGGATTGGCATAAAATATCATCAATTCAAAGATTCAAAGATTCAAAACAAAAAAAAGAAGAAGAAAAAGGGAAAAATATGAAGATATTTAATTTTAAGATCTAAGTAATTCAGTAAGCAATAGAATAAGAATAATTAAATTTTATTATTTTTCTTTGATTTTTAATGAGAAAATTACAATAATCTTATCTATAAAATGAGCTCTGTTTGGTTCCTTCAAACATATATACTAGAAAAATGATTTTGACATAGAAAAATCTGAATTCTAGCTCTGATTGCTAACTGACATTCAGTGAAAAACGTTCCTGAAATCCATTGACCTCATATCTTCAATCCTCTTTTAAGGATTGGAGTCCATAGATGCAAAATCTTCTGCATATTATGTGATATATAATTGGAACCCAATATTTTTTGAGCCCATGCAAACAAAAATGTGTTACTAATAATATAAAGATGGTAATTGATATTTTCAATTTGAGTACATAGTCATATCATTCCATTAATTTTATTGAGTACATAGTCATATCATTCCATTAATTTTATTATCAAGGTTTGTGACTTCAGAAGAGACAAATCTCTTACTCTGTTCAGGAAGTTTGAGAGCTCTCTTGAGAAGTGAGAGTTCAGCTGAGTTCTGAAAGTAGAGTAGAAGTATGTCAAATAGAGGTGGGGAGTTATACAATGTTCCTGCAGTAGAAAGGAGCATGTTGTGAGCCATCAAGGAAGTAAGAAGACCATTGTTCTTGGAACAGAAGAACCTGGGGGAAAGTGGTAAAAGATTAGTGAAGAATACATCATGAGAGATACTGTAACCTAAGATTGACTGAACATTTTGGACTTATTTTAATTAGAGGTACAAAACAATCAAACTCACCCTTTCAAAATGATTTCACTGGCTGTATTATTTTGTATGGTTTGAGTTACATAGTATTGACTGACAATGTGGAGAGAATTAGTGATGATATATCGTAGTGGTTGGAGAGGTAGTTAAGTAACATATCATGACCAAAATTAGATATCTCAGGATCAGCGAGTTTATGCTGCAAAAACAAACAATATTAGGATTTTGTAGCTTACACAATACTAAATTTTCACTCACGTTACATATATCTCTAGTGTGTCAGATGTAGCTCTGTCCCTTAATTTCAGGTCCCAGGTAATGAAATAGCCTTTATCTGGGGCACTGCTGGTGGTTCTTGAAGAAGCAAATTGACAGAAATTGACTTCTAAAGCTTTTATTCTAAAGTATCATATATCATTTCTTCTCATATTTCATTGGGCCAGTCACAGAATTAACTCTGTAATTAATGGACAAGGGAAGTATTTTTAGGGAGAGGCACTGCAGGAAGCAAATTGGAATAGGCTAATAGTGAGACAGTCTACCACACAAAATGAAGAGCTTAGTTTTTGTCATGTATCCTATGGAAAACTAGTGAACAATTTCAAACAGAAATGTATTTTAAGGTAGTACATTCATATACAGGCATCAAAACTAAGTCAGAAATGTATAAAATTTTAGTATTTTTTACTCAACAAACCTATCATTCTGCTTTCTGGACTGTATATCTTAAAAGACATAATCATGATAATATATCCTGATACTATCCTAAATATTAAAGTGCTTGAGAGTTTCCAAAACACTTTAATATCCACAAGAAAAACATGTGAGCTATCTGGAAAGGCTTAAAAATATTTTTGGGAAAAGTCAACTTACCACCAGAGTACAATATAAAACTGTATGTATGGAAATGTCAACTAAAAAGGCCAGAAAAAGAAAAAAATGCACAGAATAATTTATCTTTGTTTACTCCAAAAATAACTAGATACAATATGTTAGAGAAGAAAATGCATAGGTATAAATGTAAAAATAACTGTGCAAGACTAAAGTGATTAGAAACAAAACTTTATAACTTAAAAATAAAGAACATTTTAAAAATTATAAACATTTTATAGTACCCTGAAAAAAACCTAATGGAAACATGATGGTCTTTACTGTATGAAATACACATTAAATGTAATTCTCATTTGTGGACAAATACAATTTGGTAGAGAAACATCATATGTTTTTGATAAAGTTCATCTGGAAAAGCAGTTTCACAGAATATCCAGAAAAATAATTGTGAAAAAAGAGTAGTTGATGATATATGTCCTTTTCTGTGTAAAATTAGACAATAGAACAACAGTAACTGAAATAGAATGTCATCAATACCAAAACACATATAGATACATGGAACAGAAAGCCTCATATTTATGAACTCTATTATAATATAAAGTGTTGATTTTAATAAATTAGCTAATTTAAAAAGCAAATAAATTACAAAGTTATTTAAATTAATATAACCAGTTCAAGACTAAAATTAATATTTAATTTATATTATTTCATATAATTGGGTAAGGTTTTTCTAAACTAAAATACATAGAGCAGAAAACATAAAAATAAATTCTGACAGTTGTACTTCACTTCTTCTCCCCACATTTTGCATTTTTGATGTTACTATTTACATGTCTTTACATACCATATCCTTTAACAAATTATTGTACCTATCATTATTATTATTATTATTTTGAGACAGAGTCTTGCTCTGTCGTCCAGGTTTGAGTGCAATGGCACGATCTTCTCTCACTGCAACCTCCGCCTCCCAGGTTCAAGCAATTATCCTGCCTCAGTCTCCCGAGTAGCTGGAATTACAGGCATATATCACCATGCCCAACTAATTTTTGTATTTTTAGTAGAGACGGTGTTTCACCATGTTGACCAGGTTGGTCTTGAATTCCTGACCTCATATGATCCACCTGCCTTGGCCTCCCGAAGTGCTGGGATTATAGGCATGAGCCACTGCACCTGGTCACTATTACTATTTTAATAGTTTTGTCTTTTAACCTCCATATTAAAGATAGCAGTGCTTTAAACACCACCATCACATTATTAGAGTAGTCTCAATTGACTGTGTGCTTACTTTTACCTGTGAGTTTTATCTTTTCAGATGTTTTTGTGTTAATCATTAGTGTTGTTCTCTTTCAGTTTGAGGAAATTCCTTCAGCATTTCTTGTAAGACAAGCCTGGTGGTGATGAATTCCCTTCACATTTTGTTGTTGTTCTGGAGTGTTTTTGTCTTTCACTTCCAAAGGACATATTTGCTGTGCACAGTCTATTTGGTTGGCAATTATTTGTTTTAGAACTTTGGGTATGTAACTTCACTCTTTCCTGGCTTGCAAGGTTTCTGTTAGGAAGTCCACTGATAGTTTTCTGAGAGATCCTTTATATATAACAAGTTTTTTCTCTCTTGCTGCTTTTAAGATTCTCTCTTTGTCTCTGAATTTTGTCAATTTGATCACAATGTGTCTAGGAGGATTCTTTTTTGAATTAATCATGTTTGGGATCCTTTGAACTTCCTGAATCTGTATGTTCATATTCCCCCAAAGATTTAGGAAATTTTTAGACATCATTTAAGGAAAAAAAGAAAAAAAAAAAAAAAAAAAAAAAAAAAAGCTATTTGTTCTTTTGTCTCTTCTCCTTCTAGTACTCCCACAATTCTTGTATTTGTATGTCTAGTAATATTCCATAGTTTCTTTATGCTTTCTTTACTCTTTTAAATATTTTTTTTCTTTTTATTCTCCTAATTGGTTACTTTAAAATGACCTATCTTTGAGTTTGCTAGTTCTTTATTTTGTATGCCTGCTCTTCAATTGAAGCTCTCTGTTGATTTTTTTATTTCTGTCATTGTATTCTTCAGCTCCAGGATTTCTGTTTGCTTTATTTTATGCTTTCTATTTATTTACCAAACTTCTCTTTTTGTTCATGTATTTTTTTTACTTTCATTTAGTTGTCTGTCTGTATTTCCTTGCATCTCACTGAATTTCTTTAAAATAGTTATTATTTTGGATTATTTTTCAGACAATTTACATATCTCTACTTCCTTTGGGGGTGGTTATTGGAACTTTATTAGTTCCCTTGGTTGTGTCATGTTTGCCCAATTTTTTGGTATACATGTGGCCTTGTGTTGATGACTGTGCATTTGAAGAAGTCAACTTTACTCTTAGTTCTTAAGATTGATTTTGAAAACTTAGCTCTCCAGGCTGATACGGTTGCCTCTAGGATTGTAGTTGAATGGGACTGGGGTCAGTTCACATGGTTGATGCTGAGTCTACAGTGGATACCATAGTTAGTGGCCTATTTCCAGGGCTTGTAAGTCTGATTTTGTCCCTGAGTGCCCTGGACTGTCTCCAGGATTTCATTCTATTGGGCTGGTACTGGGATAAGGGTACACTTTAGGGTTCTCAGATCAGCCAATTTGTTATCAGGTATACTGACATGTGTGGCTTCTTCTGGGTCTCTGGGAGGGCTCCCATGGGATCACTAGATGGACTGCTAGGTTGGCTGGTCTGCTTTAGTCCATGATGCAATGTGCTGGATCTAAGACTCTGGTTGTTTTAGGTCCCCAGTCAAGAACAAGATCTTCAGACCTGTATCCAGTTCACAAATATATGTATTTTCAGGTGGGGTTCTGGGTGAACAGGCTGGTTCTCAGACGACAGTTGAGAAGGCCTGGAGACAATCTACAGGGCTCTTCAAGATCCTCAGTGGAACCAGGGTCAGTGCATCAGCCTGTAGGGGTACTGTTGAATGTGCCTCCTTCCAAGTCCCCAGGCAAGCAAAACTGCTCTGTGCCCATAGACAAGAGGGGCAAGGATCAGGATACAGGGATGTTTAAGGATTGGCTGTAGGAAAGAGATTATCAAGGCTACTACAAGGACTTAGATGAGCACATCTTCCCATGGAGACCTAGTAGGGCAATAATTGCCCCCAGACCACAGCTGAGAGGGACTATAACTGAGCTTCATGGCTAATTCAGTATCTGCTGTGGAAATGATGTTGACAAGCTTGACCTGGTGACACCATTGGGTAAGAATGTTACGAGTTCTCTCTGCAAGCAGGATTGCTCACAGATGAAAGCTTAGAAGGGCTAGAACTGAGATTCAGGCCCCTTTCAAAAACTTCTGTGGGATAAAGTTCAGAAAGCATGTTGGGGAGTGTCTCCCAGGAGTTTTCTGTAAAGTAGGACAACTCTGGAGCAGTGGAAAAGAGGGGCTATGGCTGAGACAGGGCCCCTACAGGATCTGCAGTGAGACAGAGGCTGGTAAGTCTGTTAGTGGTGGCACAAATTGGTGAGTCTCCCTCTGGGTCCTTGTGCAAGGAGCACTAAGCTGGAACTACAGCAGAAGGAGGTTGGAGCTAAGTTGCTAAATAACTTTGAGGTCCATAGCTGAGACTGATATCAGAGTACAGACAGGCCTGTACTCTAAAATGCTAGTGTGAGTGATTTCTCCTAGACCTCTGGATAGATGGTTTTGGAAGTAGGATAAAGGCTAAAGATATCTGTAGCCTCACCTGTCAGGGAAAGGAACCCTTTCTGGGTCTGAAACTAAGAACACGATCAGTGAACCTGCCACATGGGATGTGGTTTTGCAGTCTCAAAATGATCTTTCTAGGTCTTGGGCTTCACTGGGGTTTCACAACCTCCTACCTGAAGTTCAAGGCTCCCACAGACAGTTTTGTCTGTGGATGGCTGCAGAATTTTTGTTTTCATGAGAAACTTCTGGCAGATTACCTTCTATTCTTCCATATTGCTCAAAAATGGCATTGCTTTATTATTAAAGAAAAATTCAAGAAATTCCAGTGTTATAGGACAAGGGGAGCATGTGGTTCACAAGAGTAGAAAAAAATTTGTTTTTGAGCAGAAGTAATTTTGAGGGCAACAGTGTTTGTTTAATGAATTGATCTTTCCTGTGAGGATTTAGAAAACTAAATCTCTATAGATTATTTAGAAGAGCATGGGAAGCAAGTGAAATTCAATCTGTGTCCCAGAAGAGGTGACCACTTCTACATTCTTTCTTCCTCATCTACCTCTTCAGGAATGATGGAGGAAGCCGAGGGAATAGATGGGCAATACTGAGCAAAAATTATTAATTAGAATGTCAATATATATCTTTCTGAAGACTTGTATGATAAAATATATAAAGTTATATAATTAGATAAATATATTCTTATAAAAATAACAAGATATGGATGGGCACGGTGACTCTCACCTGTAATCTCAGAAATTTGGGAGGCCAAGGCGGGCAGATTACCTGAGGGCAGGAGTTTGAGACCAGCCTAGACAACATGGTGAAACCCTATATCTACTAAAGAAACAAAAATTAGCTGGACATGGTGGTGGACACCTGTGATCCCAGCTACTAGGGAGGCTGAGGCAGGAGAATCACTTGAACCGAGGAGGCACAGGTTGCAGTGAGCCAAGATCATCCCACTGCAATCCAGCCTGGGCAACAAGCAAAACTGTCTCAAGTAAATAAATAAATAACAAAATATGAAAATATAAAATGTTGGGAAGAGTTTTGGTCAAATATTTAAGATTTTTTAAAATAGCTGCATTTGATAATATAATACTTATCATTCTATGTTGTCTTATTTTCCAACTACAAGTAATTTAAAATTAAATGAATCTAAAACTAGCCATTATGCAATTTTGACAGTTCAATCTAATTGTAACATTTTCATTTCTTTTTAAAAAATCTTATTTTCACTTTCATAATAGAACGTTGACTTTTTACATACATTCACCTTATTTTTGTAATGAATGGTATTGTTTTCTCTTTTATTAACATCTTGGGAGATTGACCAAATATGTAAAAATGTTAACACCATAAAGTATTTATTAAAATGTAAATGGACTAGTAACAATTGGTGACTATGTTTGCAAACTTCGTCTTGCTGTTTCCATAAGGACTATTCTATTATTCACAGGCAAATTTAATTTGAACTATCCCTGTTTGCTTTCCCATTTGAATTTGATCAGAAGGTTGCATCTTTTTCTGTTATTTTCAAACTCTATGCAGGCTATAGATGCTTCATATTTCATAATCCTCTGTCTCAAATTAAAACTTTTCTAGATATAGAATCATGTCATCTGCAAACATGAATAGTTTGACTTCCTATCTTCCTATTTAGGTGCCTTTTATTTCTTTTACTTGATTGATCTGATCAGGACTTCCAATATTATGTTGAATAGATATGGTGAGGGAGGGCATCCTTGTCTTGTGCCAGTTCCCAAGAGGAATGCCTCCGGCTTTTGTCTGTTCAGCATGAAGTTGGCTGTGGGTTTGCCATAGATGACTCTTATTATTTTGGAGTATGTTTCTTCAATGCCTCGTTAATTAAGGGTTTTTAACATGAAGGGATGTTGAATTTTATTGAAATCTTTTCTGCATCTATTGAGATAATCACATGGTTTTGGAATTACTTCTGTTTATGCTGATTTGTGTAAGCTGAACCAACCTTGCATCCCAGGGATAAGACCTACTTGGTCATGGTGGATTAGCTTTTTGATGTGCTGCTGGATTCAGTTTGCTAGTTATTTCTTGAGGATTGTTACATCTATGTTTATCAAGGATATTGACCTGAAGTTTTCTTTATTTATTGTCTGCCTGCTGTGTTTTGGTATCTGGATGATGCTGGCCTCATAGAATGAATTGAGGAAGAAGTCCCTCCTCCTCAGGTTTTTTGGAATAGTTTCAGTAGGACTGGTATCTACTCTATTTTATGCATTTGGTAGAATTTGGCTGGGAATTAATTTAGTTCTGGGCTTTTTTTGGTTGACAGGCTTTTTATTACTGATTCAATTTTGGAACTCATTATTGACTCAAGTTCAGGTATCCAATTTCTTTCTGGTTCAGTTTATTTGTATCCAGGATTTTGGCATTTCTTCCAGATTTTCTAGTTTGTGTGCATAGAGGTGTGCATAGGAGTCTTTGATAATGTTTTTGTATTTCTGTGGTGTCACTGCTAATATACCCTTTGTCATTTCTAATTATGTTTATTTGGATCTTCTCTCTCTTTTTTTCTTTATTAGTCTGGCTAGCAGTCTATCTTATTAATTTTTTCAAAGAACAAACTCCTGGATTCACTGATCTTTTGAGTGATTTTTGTGTCTCAATTTTCTTCAGTTCAGCTCTGATTATAGTTACTTGTTGTCTTCTTCTGACTTTGGGGTTGGTTTGTTCTTGCTTCTCTAGCTGTTCTAGTTGTGATGCTAGGTTGTTAATTTGAGATCTGTATAACTTTTTGATGTGGGCATTTAGTGCTACAAACGACCATCTTAACATTGTCTTAGGGGTGTCCTGGATATTGCGATATGTTGTATCTTTGTTACATTTAGCTTCAAAGGATTCCTTGATTTTTGACTTAATTTAATTATCTACCCAAAACTCATTCAGGATCAGATTGTTGAATTTCCATGCAATTGAATGTTTTTGAAGAATTTTCTTAGTATTGATTTTTATTTTTGTAGTGCTGTGGTCTGAGATGTGGTTGGTATAACTTCTAGAAAACCCCCATAGCCTCTGTTCAAAAGCTCTTTGATCTCATAAACAACTTCAGCAAATTTTCAGGGTACAAAATAAACATAAAAATCAGTAGCATTTCTATATACCTACAACATCCAAACCAAGAGACAAATCAGGAACTCAATCCTATTCATAATTGCCACAAAAAGAAAATGTCTAGGAACATAGCTAACCAAAGAGTGAAAATATTAAAAGCCACTGCTCAGAGAAATCAGATATGATACAAGTAAATGGAAAAACATTTGATGCTCATGGATAGAAAGAATCAATATAATTTAAATGGCCATTATACCCAGAGCAATTTACAGATTTAATGCTATTTCAATCAAATTACCAATAACATTCTTCACAGAATTAAGAAAAACTATTTTAAAATTCATATGGAATCAAAAAAGAGCTTGAATAGCCAAAGCAATCCTGAGCAAAAAGAACAAAGCTGGAGGCATCATGATACCTGACATCACGATACCATGACACATAGACCAATGGAACAGAATTGAGAGCCAAGAAATAATGCCACACACCTACAATCACCTGACCTTCAACAAAGCTGATGAAAACAAGCAATGGGGAAAGGACTCCCTATTCAATAAATGGTCCTGGAATAACCGGCTAGACATACGCAGAAGATTGAAACTGGACTCCTTCCTTACAACATACACAAAGTCAACCAAGATGGATTAAAGGCTTAAGTTTAAAACCAAAAAATATCTTAGGAAGATAACCTAAGAAATAACATTCTGGAAAAACGAGTTGGCAAAGATTTCATAACAAAGATGCCAAAAGCAATTAAAATTTTAAAAAATGACAAATTGGATTTAATTAAACTAAAGAACTTCTGCACAGCAAAAGAAACTATCACTAGAGTAAATAGACAACCTATAGAATGGGAGAAAATTTTTGCAAAGTAGGCATCTGACGAAGTTCTAATATCCAGAATCTATAAGAAACTTAAACAAATTTACAAGCAAAATAACAAGCAACCGTATTAAAAAGTGGGCAAAGGACATGAACAGATGTTTTTCAAAAGAAGACACATGCAGCCAACAAACGTATGAAAATAAATGCTTAACATCAGTAATCATAGAAATGAAAAACCAAACAACAATGAGACATTATCACACACAAGTCAGAATGGCTATTATTAAAAAGTCAAAAAATAACAGATGCTAACAAGGCTGTGGAGAAAAGAGAACACTTATACACTGATGGTGGGATTGCAAATGAGTTAAGCCATTGTGGAAGGCAGTGTGGTGATTTCTCAAACAACTTAAAACAGAATTACCATTTGATCTGACAATCCCATTATTGATATATAACCAAAGGAATATAATTTTTTCTGTCATAAAGACATATGCATGCATTTGTTCACTGCAGCACTATTCACAATAGCAAAGACATGGGATCAACCTAAATACCCATCAATGATAGACTGAATAAAGAAAATGTGGTGCAAATACACCATGGAATACTATGCAGCCACAAAAAGGAACAAATTCATGTCCTTTGCAGCAACATGTGTGGAGGTGAAGACCATTATCTTATAAAAATTAACCCAGGAATGGAAAAACAAATATGCATGTTTTCATTTATAAATAATGAAAACATATAGACACAAAGGAGGGGAAAAACAGACATGGCAGCCTTCTTGAGAGTGAAGAGTGGGAGGAGGGAGATGAGGATAAAAAGACCTGTTAGGTGCTATATCACCTGACTGATGAAATTATCTGTACACCAAAATCCCATGACACCTCCCAGCACTTTTGGAGGCCGAGGCAGGCGGATCACCTGAGGTCAGGCCAACATGGTGAAATCTTCTCTCTACAAAAATACAACAATTAGCCAGGTATGATGGTGGGTGCCTGTAATTTCAGCTACTCAGGAGGCTGAAGCTGGAGAACTGGTTGAACCCAGGAGGCGGAGGTTGCCATTAGCCAAGATTCTGCCATTGCACTCCAGCCTGGGCAACAGAGCGAGACTCCATATCAAACAGACAAACAAACAAACAAACACTCCATGACACACAGTTTACCTATATATCAAACCTGCATATGTAGCCCTGAACCTGAAATAAATTTTTTTTAAAATGAGAGTAACCATTTTTTAAAAAGTTTAATATTTCATCTTTCAAATTTATTGAATATTCATGTATATATGTAATACATACATTTTATAATAAAAAGTCTTTACAGATAGAATATTTAAGAAAAAGTCATTGCTCATAGTCTTTGAGTGCAGAGCTTCATAGTATGTACATTTATTTACATTTTATTCTTATATGGATAGTAATTATATAATCAACGTTCTCAAAATAAATTACACACATGACCCAGTACCTAAAAAACGTTTAAAACTTTTATTTTAAATATAAATAAGGGCTGGGTGCAGTGGCTCACACCTGTAATCTCAGCACTTTCAGAGGCAGAAGCAGGCGGATCACCTGAGGTCAGGAGTTTGCGACCAGCCTGGCCAACGTGGTGAAACCCTGTCTCTACTAAAAATGCAACAAAAAAAATAAAAAATAAAAATAGCCAGGCATGGTGGTGCACACCTGTAATCCCAGCTATTCAGGAGGCTGAGGCAGGAGAATTGCTTGAAACCAGGAGGCAGAGGTTGCAGTGAGCTGAGATCACGCCACTGCACTCCAGCCTAGGCAACAAGAGTGAAACTGCATCTCAAAAATAAAAATAAATAAATAAATAAATAAATAAATAAATAAATAAATAAATAAATGTAAGGATCTACTGTGAATATAATTACTCTGTGTAAGACTTTTTGGAACTAAAATCTATGCACGCAAAGACAACAAACAGTCAAAACTGTGCGAATGTCAGGGTAACTGCTTACTCTGGTGTAGACACCATTTTTTTTTTGACCTGGCTTATTTAATAAGGTATATATTTCATTTTTAACTCAACTGCCTTATAAACAATAGTAATCAATGTGATTGTAAACGTTTATTTCTGAGTCCTTTGGTGAGTACAGACATTGTTCATAGGGAAAGACTATATATATTTAAAAACAATTCACTTTCAAATGGTGGAAAAGGGGTCAGGGGTCTATAATGCTCTTACCATAACAAAAAGGAGTCTACTGGCCGAAAGTCATGAGTCAGTTTGTCAAATTATGGTCACTCAACTGAAGATGAATTTTTAAATTCTAAATTATTGGGATAATGTTCCCAATATGAGATAATAACAAAGATAGAAAATGTAGCGTTTTGGATATATATAAAAAAATTCAAAAATTTACCATTATAAATGTCAGTTAGGTGGATTTTAAGTCAATTTTTGTTTCTCTATTTGTTTTTTAGAGGAAATCGAAAGGTATTATCTATCTACCTAGCCAGTTAGCCCTCTTTTTCATTTAAATTGTCAAAAGACGAGGTTGATCTTCTGTTTTTTGCTGAGTGTAAAATGGAACACAATCACACAAAAGCTGGGCATGGACAAGGGTCTGTGATCTGGGTAGACAGACTTGCATAAGTCTAGTATTGCTGTTCACTGCAGCAGCAAATATCAGGAGCTAACACCTGGAGATCAGGTTCTGATTTGGGTTCTTGATTGGTTCATTTTGTATTAAGGAATTTAACTTCCAAAGAGAGGTCTGGCCATTGTCTCAGCTCCTGAGAGATAGGTTCTAAACCTTTTGCATTTCTTAAGTGATGGCAGTGTCTTTATTATTCATGATGTTCCCCTCAATAGTTTATGCTAGCGAGATGACTCAGTGGTAGGGGTTGGTCACATCAAAACCAGGCTTGGGGTAGAAGATTTGGCCATGGACCTCATGAGACCTCCATACTGGAGAGTGGGGTGGAAAATTAAGTTCAATCATGTAAGCAATTAGTCAATCATGTCTATCTCATGAAGCCTTAATAGGCACTCTCAAGCTGAAGCTCTAGTGAGATTCTCACGGTGACTATACTTTGTTATTATTGCCACGAACTGATGCTTGCAAGAATAAAGCACCCCTGAAGATGATGGAAATTTCACATTTAGAAACCTCCCAGACTATCTGGCTGTGGTGAATTATGCATGTAATCCCAGCACCTTTGCAGAGCTGAAGCAGGAGGATTATTTGAGGTCAAGAGTTTGAGACCATCCTGGACAACATAGTGACAAAGGCATTTGAACAAGAGCAACTCCATCTTGAATAGGGGCTGGGTAAAATAAGGCTGAAACCTGCTTCGCTGCTTTCTCAGTCAGTTAGGCATTCTAAGTCACAGGATGAAATAGGAGGTTGGCACAAGATACAGGTAATAAAGATCTTGCTGATAAAACAGGTTGCAGTAAAGAAGCCAGCCAAAATCCACCAAAACCAAGATGGCGAGGAGAGTGAAGTCTGGCCGTCCTCACTGCTCGTTATATGCTAATTATAATGCACTAGCATGCTAGAAGACACTCCTCCTAGCACCGTAACAGTTTACAAATGCCATGGCAATGTCCAAATGTTACCCTATAAGGTCTAAAAAGAGGAGAAACCTCAGTTCCTGGAATTGTCCATGCCTTTCCCACGAAACTCACGAATAATTCACAGCTTGTCTAGCACATAAGAAATAACCACAAAAATGGGCAATCAAGGGCTGTTCTGCCTATGGAGTAGCAATTCTTTTATTCTTTTACTTTCTTAATAAACTTTCTTTCACTTTATGGATTTGCCTTGAATTCTTTCTTGCATGAGCCTAAGAAGCTTCTCTTGGGGTCGGGATCAGGACCCCTTTCCAGTGACATTAGCAACACCTCATCTCTTAAAAAAGCAAAAAATAGAAACCTCCCAGAATTCACCGTATGCATATCTTTCCCTTAGACTGATTCTAATTTGTATACTTTTTCTATAATAAAATTGTAATCATTAGACATAACACTTTCCTGGGATTTGTGAACGTTTCTAGTGAATTATTGAACCTGAGGGTAGTCATAAAGGCTCCCGAATTTGTAGCTAGCTATTGTGAAATGATGATGCTTCTGAGGATCCTTGAAATTGATGGTGGTGTCTGAAATGAGTGCAAACTTTGGAAATTGTTTTCTCAGATGTTGCCGTTTAGCTAAGCTCCTTTGCAATTATTAAAAGTAATATTGATTCACGGTATTGGATAAAACACAATTTAAACTCAGGTAAATTAGAGGCCTAGTTACCAAAACAGGTTTTCAAAGAAGGGTTTGGTCACAAAATGTAGGTCTAATTACTAGAATTAGGCCACATTGAATTTTCTAAAAATTATATAATCTGAGGCCCCCTCATTACTACCCTTATCTTAGTTGCTAAATATCTGGCTTTTTTTTTCTTCCTAAACGATTTCAGATTTCGTTTCTGTTATATACAGAGAGCTATACTATAAATATGAATAATTTTCATGACAATCATGGTGTACTATGTATACTTATAATTCAACAGCAATATAATTTTAAATTTTCTTGAAAATTAGAAAGGCAGCAGGCCAGGCACAGTGGCTCATGCCTGTAATCCCACCACTTTGGGAGGCCGAAGCGGGCGGATCACGAGGTCAGCAGATCGAGACCATCCTGGCTAACACAGACCATCCTGGCTAAACCCCATCCCTACTAAAAATACAAAAGATTAGCCAGGCGTGGTGGCGAGTGACAGTAGTCCCAGCTACTGGGGAGGCTGAGGCAGGAGAATGGCATGAACCCGGGAGGCAGAGCTTGCAGTAAGTCAGCCGTAAAATAATCTACCGAATTGTGTGAAAAATACATTTTATTCCAATGCTCTCCTTTATGTAAACCAATGCTGGAAACCTACTATGACAAACTGGTAGTTAAGTGGCATAAATACTAAATATAAATTAATTTGGCATTATTCCAATAGATGGAAAATTTTGCCGCGTCTTTGAAAATATATGCATTTAAGCCTTTGTTCATATCTTTTAAGTATATATATTTGTATACATTTGCATAATATACAATAATTTATATACATTAAGTTTATGCATTTTAAATACATGCATATATTTCAATTATATGCATTTGAAGTTGATAGAGGCAGGAGGCAGAGAAATTCTAGGCAGGTAGGTGGGTCCACAGTGAAACCCCACCTCTAAGCCAAAGACAGTTTGGAGCTTGAAAGCCAACCTACTAGTTAAATCCTCTGACAGGAATGAGAACTTGTCTTCCTGTTTGACATGCATTCCTCTGATTTGTCCCTACCCTTCACCTATTTTACTTATACCTACCCTTTCCTAATTTGTTTTTCTATACTTCCTGCCCATCTTTGAGTGGTATATTTTCTTTAACCGTTTTGGCATATTCACAAACCAATCAGCACATACTCCCCATTCTGAGTCCATAAAAGGTCCCAGACCTAGCCACCGGGGGGAATTTTTCCACCTTCTCATAGGGGAACCATCCCCACCATGTACCCTCTCTGATGAAAGCCATTTTCATCACTCAATAAAACTCTTCTCCACCCTCTTCGCCCTTCAATATCGTGTGTATCCTCATTCTTCTTGAGCATGGTACAAGAGCTTGCGAACTGCTCAATGTGGGTACAAGTTATAACACAGGCAAGCAGGGGCACGCCAGCATGGCCTAGTGAAGCTGGGACAAGACGTCACTGGTCAGGGGATCCTGGCTTGCAAAGTGACTGAGAAGAAAAATCTTGCATCAAAATCCCACTTGAACAAATAGCAAAGATTAAATAGAATAAAAGTATTTCTTAAGTTGGTTATTTTATGAAGGAAATAAAGTGTAGTTGTTCTGTTCTCAAATATGATACTGAATACACACACACAGAGTCAGTCACAGATGATCAATTAAAATTGGATATATCTAGAAAAAATGTTTTCAATATTATAATTTTCTATTTTCTATGCACTTCTCAGTGTAAGGGAAAATATTACTATGTTCTCTTCAAATCCTAATAAAAGACCATTCTCATTGAGCATGATTTACAAATCTGGAAATGTATGCTAAATGACAATATCAAAATGAGGGACTTCTTTTTTTTTTTTTTTTTTTTTTTTTGAGACGGAGTCTCGCTCTGTCGCCCAGGCTGGAGTGCAGTGGCCGGATCTCAGCTCACTGCAAGCTCCACCTCCCTGGCTTACGCCATTCTCCTGCCTCAGCCTCCCGAGTAGCTGGGACTACAGGCGCCCGCCACCTCGCCCGGCTAAGTTTTTGTATTTTTAGTAGAGACGGGGTTTCACTGTGTTAGCCAGGATGGTCTCGATCTCCTGACCTCGTGATCCGCCCGTCTCGGCCTCCCAAAGTGCTGGGATTACAGGCTTGAGCCACTGCGCCCGGCTGGGACTTCTAAATCATTTTTACAAGAATTATTATTTTAATAAAGTATATAAAACATTTTGGCAAAATGTTCTCAAGGAAACGGAAAGACCAATCAGGGTACCAGGTGAGCTATAAACCTTACTTAAAGAGTATATTTCTACAAAACTAAAATCAAAAGTAACACTATTTGTTAGTCCTGTGAACGGAAAACAATAAAGAGCATCCTGATGAATTCCAAAATTGAGCAGCTTATTGCCAAGAGGTATTTAGTTTCCTGAAGTAGAGTCATTGTAGCAAATAACTGACTGTGTGCATCAAGACAATAGATTTAATCGAAAGATACCAGCTGTGTGGAAAGTATTGGCATTTAGGCATTAGTATGTTCAACCTCATCAGAACAAGCAACATTATCTTGGAATGTGAGACATAATTAGCTATGCTATGTCTCTTTAACCTCTGATTTAGAATCCATGCATCTTCCATTGTATTTGATCAAATGATTTTTAAACAGCTTGGGAATTGCTCAGCATAAATATTTACATAAAAAAAATCTGCTAAGCATGTAAAAAACAAAATTTCACTCTCAAGAATCTCACAATATCAAATGATCAATTTCATTATTTGATACTGTTTACATAGATGAAAAAAGAGAGAAAAAACTTTTTAAACTACATTTATATGAGTAATTTATATTCATCAGCTTCAGGCATTTAAACAGTAAAAGGGCTAATGAAGCACTGGTGGCTGAACACCTATTGCTATGTTCCTTTATTATTTTTTTCTTAAGCCTTAATGAGCTGTAATTAAGCAAAATGCAAGTAGCTCGTATTTTGTCTTGAACATCCTTTATTATAACAAAGAGTAGTGACAAGTAGCGGTATCTCACTTCATGAATACCAAACTTACTGCAGATATGTAAATGAGAAGCTACAAAGCTAGAGAAGAGCCTGGAGATATTAACATCTGTGTAAATGAAACCGCCATTTCACAATTCAGTGGACCTTAAACACAGCAGACACTGAAATCTGTTCAGTACATGGGGTGGATTTTTAAGTATGTTCAATTACTGCTTGTCTCCCAGCTGTTGTTCGAGCATGGCTTCTGTAATATTAGCGAGTCTGCTTTGACATCACTGGCATATAAAAATTGTGTCCTTGATTAACAGTTGCTACCAGACTAAATAGCCATTTTAAATTCGTAAGTTCAAATTTGAATTGCACCGTGCTCTAAATCTCCTCTTTGGGGTGAAGAGGTTAGAAAGTATTTACTAAGAAGTAGAGAAAGATAAGAATGACGACCTCTGACACTCTTGCTTGTTGTGAGTTTTAAGTGTTACCTTTTGAGTATGAATATTTTATGCCTAATTATACGTAAAAACATTTTGACATAAAATATATAAATTATTTTTAATGAGATACTTGGAAAATCAAAAACAGTTTTCAATAGGCAATGTTCAATCATAAGAAGGTGATAAGCATTTTGAAAGACTATATTTTTCTCCAAAGAAAATCAAACATTATATTAATGATTATTTAAAAATAAAGACAATCTTAGTGCGTCCGGAATTGGTGGGTTCTTGCTCTGACTGACTTCAAGAATGAAGCCGCGGACCCTCACGGTGAGTGTTACTGTTCTTAAAGATTGTGTGTCCAGAGTTTTTTCCTTCAGATGTTCAGATGTGTCCGCAGTTTCTTCCTTCTCGTGGGTTCGTGGTCTCGCTGACATCAAGAGTGAAGCTTCAGACTTTCTTGGTGAGTGTTACAGCTCCCAAAGGTGGCAAGTCTGGAGTTTGTTCATTCTTCCTAGTGGGTTGGTGGTCTCGCTGGCTTCAGGAATGAACCTGCAGACCTTCACAGGGAGTGTTATAACTCATAAATTTGACATGGAACCAAAGAGTGACCAGCAGTAAAATGTATTGTAAGGAGAAAAGAACAAAGCTTCCACAGTGTGGAAGGGGACCCCAGAGAGTTGCCACTGCTGGCTCTGGCAGTCTGCTTTTATTCCCTTATCTGACTCCACCCATATCCTGCTGATTGGTCCATTTTACAGAGAGCCAATTGGTCCATTTTACAGAGAGCTGATTGGTCCAGTTTGACAAGGTGCTGATTGGTGTGTTTACTATTCCTGAGCTATGCACAGAGTGCTGATTGGTGCGTTTACAATCCTTTAGCTAGACACAAAAGTTCTTCAAGTCCTCACTAGATTAGCTAGACACAGAGCACTGATTGGTGTGTTTACAAACCTTGAGCTAGACACAGGGTGCTGATTGGTGCATATACAATCCTCCAGCTAGACATAAAAGTTCTCCAAGTCACCACCCGACTTGGGAGCCCAGCTGGCTTAGCCTAGTGGATCCCAGCAGGGTCACGGGCGGAGCTGCCTTCCAGTCCCATGCGGTGTGCCTGCACTCCTCAGCCCTTGGGCGTTCGATGGGACCAGGTGCCACACAGCAGGGGACGGCACCCAGCGAGGAGGCTTGGGCCATGCAGGAGCCCACCCGGGGGTGGGCGCTCAAGCATGGCAGGCTGCAGGTCCCAAGCCCTGCCCAGTGAGGTGGCGGCTGAGGCCCAGTGAGAATTCGAGTGTGGCGTGGACAGGCCGGCAGGGCTGGGGGACCAGGCACACCCTCTGCAGCTGCTGGCCTGGGTGCCAAGCCCCTCACTGCCCAGGGCCAATGGCGCCGGCTGGCTGCTCCGAGTGCAGGGCCCACCGAGTCCATGCCCACCCAGAACTCACACTGGCCTGGGAGCACCACACACAGCCCCGGTTCCCGCCTGCGCCTCTCCCTCCACACCACCCCGCAAGCAGAGGGAGCCGAACTCTGGCCTCGGCCAGTCCAGAAAGGGGCTCCCACAGTGTAGTGGTGGACTGAAGGGCTCTTCAGGCACCACCAGAGTGGACACCGATGCCGAGGAGGTGCCAAGAGCGAGGCACCTTGTCACCTCTCATTCCCCCCTTTAAACAGGACACCCCAACTGCTGTTGGGAATTTGGCTGATAATGGCTCTAGCTACTTCCTGCTGGATAGGAAGGATGACATGGCCCTGCAGTTGTACGGCCCTCCAGAGGGGAGCTCTCTAGGCCAGTGAAAGTGCCAGCAGGTCGGTCCTGGGGTCTTCGGTAGAAATTGTTAGTTGCGGTCATTTGGGGTTCCATTTGTAAGACCATCTGTAGCTTGATGGCCTCAATTCTAGAGGAAACAAATCTGACAAGAAGATTAAAAATTCAGAGTCCAAAGACGAGTAACAGCAAGATGGCTGCCACAGGACCTCGAGGGGAGAAGCCATATTTCCCAACTCCAGAGGTTAGTATACGAATTTGAAAGGTGTTGCCTGATTTCAGAAGCTTTTTCCTGTAAACTCTGGGTGGCATCTCTTACTACCCTGACTGGTTAGTGTAAAAACAACACTCTTCCCCTAAGAAGGTGCAGAGTCCTCCTTTCTCAGCAGTGAGGAGGTCTAGGCCTCGGCAGTTTTGGAGAGTCACTGCTGCTAAAGAGTGTATTTGGGATTGTAGAGTAAGGATAGATATTGTTATTTCTTGCAAACTGTCTGAGAAATCCTTTGAGAGTATGTGGCAGTAGGATAATAAAGTTGATAAACTGGCTATTCTGGTTCCTGTAGCAGCAGCCATTCCCAACCCTATAAGTAGGGGTATTAGTTGTATGACTCTGCGCTGATGGACTTGAGCTTTGAGGGGCACTGATGGGTCTGATTTCCTGGGGCAACATTAATGTTGGGACTTAGAAAGACTAAGGTGCACGTGCCTGCCCAGTTAGTGAGGAGGCAGACATAGATTGACATTCCACATAAGAAGAATATACCTTGGCTGGGTAGACATTTAGGAATTTACCTTGGCTTTCAAAGGAATAGGGTACACTGTTTTTTCTTTACTGCGTCCATCTCTCTCTTTCCCTTTGACTTGTCTCTTTCTGACTCCCTCTTTGATTTTCTGTCTCTCTGTCTCTTCCTCTCTGTCTGCTTCTCAGTCTGTTTCTTCCTCTCTCTCTCTCTGACTTCCGGTCTCTTTCTTTCCTTTCTGCTGCCTCTGCCACCTGCTTATGCTGCTGTTCCTCCCTCTCCTTCCCCTTTTGATGGCTTCAGCAGTGTAAGACTGCCACCTCCTTGGGTTTTTTTCCTTGTGGTATTTAATAGGGGTTTCCCATCCTCTGGGAAAAAAGTGGCAGGGTTGAGGGCCACACACATATGTATTTGAAGCACCGGTCCCTTAAGGAGTAGCGCCTGGTATCTAAGTAGGCGCTTATCTGACAGCCATAAACTTCCTTTGGTACCTAGCATGCCATTTACATCATGAGTAGTCCAGACAGTGAGATCATTTGCTTGTATTATTTTAATAGCCTCTGACACTAAGACGTCCACCACCACAACTACCCGTAAACAGTGAGGCCAGCCTCTTGCTACTACATCAATTTCCTTACTTAGGTATGCCACTGGTTGTGGGGTTGTCCCACAAGCCTGAGTAAGGACTCCAAGAGCTATCCCTGCTCTCTCTGTGATGTATAAAGAGAAGTTTTATCCTGTGGGAAGGCTTAAAGCTGGAGCTTGTACTAGGGCCTGCTTTAAGGTTTTCAAGGCTGTTTCTGCCCCTGGTTCCCATTCAACTAGATGAGTATTTGCCTTCTGGGTTTCCTTGATTAGAGTATAGAGGGGCCTGGCTATCTCGCTGTATCTGGGGATCCATAGTCAGCAAAAACCAGTGATTCCAAGGAACCCCCACAACTGTTTTAAAGTCTTAGGGTGAGGATAAGCCAGTATAGGCTGCATTTGTTTCTTGCTGAGGACCCTGGTCCCCCTGGCTAAGATTAGGCCTAGATATTTGACCTGCTGTAGGCAAAGCTGGGCCTTAGACCTAGACACCTTGTACCCTTGAATAGCTAGAAAGTTCAAGAAACCTAGAGTAGCCTGCTGGCACGAGACTTCCAAATTGGTAGCCAAAAGTAAATCATGCACATCCTGAAGGACCAGAGTGCCTGGACTTGAGAAGTGGCCTAGATCTTGGGCCAGTGCCTGACCAAACCAATGAGGGCTATCCCTAAACCCTTGGAGCAAGACCTTCCATGTAAGTTGGGACATGTGTTCTGTGGGATCCTCAAAGGCAAAGACAAACTGGCAGTCAGAGTGCAGGGGAATACAGAAGAAGGCATTACTGAGGTACAGAACTGTGAACCATTCTGCTTCCTCTGGTATTTGAGAGAGCAGGGTATAGCAGTTTGGTACAACTGGATATAGAGGAATTACTGCCTCATTCATGAGTCTAAGATCTTGCACTAGTCTCCACTGACCATTCGGTTTTTGTACTCCTAGAATTGGGATGTTGCAGGGACTGCTGCATTTCCTTACTAAGCCTTGAGCTTTTAAATGTTTAACAATATCCTGTAATCCTTTATGAGCTTCAGGTCTTAAGGGATATTGCCTTTGATAAGGAAAAGTGGTGTGATCTTTTAGTCTGATTTGGACTAGGTGGGCATTTTTTGTCCTTCCAAATTGTCCTTCCAGGGTTGGAAGGACAGACTTCAGGGTTGATTACCTCTTCAAGTAGGGGACAACAAATGGGTAACTTGTTCCCCATATTCATGTAGATAATAGCTTCAGCTTTGGCGAATATGTCCCTCCCTAATAAGGATGTGGGACTTTCAGGCATAACAAGAAAGTCATGTGAAAAGAGCAAAGTCTCCCAATTACGACTGAGGAGATGGGAGAAATACCTGGTTACAGGCTGTCCCAGGATTCTTCAGATGGTAACTGACTTTGAGGACAGTTGTCCAAGACAGGAGATTAGCACTGAGAAGGCTATGCCAGTGTCCAGGAGGAAGACAATTTCCTGGCCCTCAATGGTTAAATGCACCCAGGGCTCAGTGAGGGTGAAGACATGAGCTGACACTTGCTCCAGGAACCCTCAGTCCTGTTGTTGGGTCATCTGGTTGGGGGCTACTGACCCAGAGAACCTTTGTCCTATGGGGCAGTGCACCTTCTAGTGATTCCCTCGGCATAGTGGACATAGATGAGGGGGTGGCTTGTTTCTCATTGGACAATTTTTTTTAAAGTGCCCTTGTAAACCACACTGATAACAAGCCCTACCAGGTGATTGGCCTGCTCCATTTTCTGTCCTCTCTGAACCACCAAGGTTTGTTTGTCTGAGGGCCACGACTAAGGCTGCGGCCTTTCTCTTATCTCACTTTTCCTTTTGGGCCTGTTCCTCTTGTTCCTTATTATAAAACACCGAGGTTGCCAGGTTTAATAATGCCTCCAGATTTTGTTCAGGGCCCAGGACTTTCTTTTGGAGCTTTCTCCTGATATCTGTGGCTGATTGGGTAATAAACTTATCTTTTAGAATCAATTGACCCTCGAGTCATTCGGGTGACAGGGGAGTATATTTTCTTAAGGCCTCCTGTAGCCACTCAAGGAAGGCAGAAGGATTTCTTCCTTTCCCTCGGTTACAGTGGATATCATTGAATTATTCATTGGCTTTTTCCTAATGCTCCTTAGTCCTTCTAGAACACAGGTCAACAGATGTTTATGACTCCAGTCCCCATGATCTGAGTCAAGGTCCCAGTGGGGATCCATACTGGGGATGGCTTGCTGACCGGTAGGGAATTTATCCCTTTCTTCGGCTGTCATTCTATCATTTACTTGACTAAGATACCAGGTACCTCCAAACTCTCAGGCTGCAGCTAAAGCCACATTCTTTTCATTAAAGGCCAGGATTTGATCTAACAGTAGCATGATATCTCTCCAAGCAAGGTCAAAGGTTTGCCCTAAACCCTGTAGGACTTCTATGTGCCCACCAGGATCATCTGAAAACTTCCCCAGGCCTGTCTTGATCTGCTTTAAATCAGAGAGGGAGAAAGGGACAAGTACCGGGGTTGGGCCAAATTCCCCTCCCCCTACAGCTTGAAGGGGATATAACCGATAGCCCAGGGGTTTTTGTGGTCCTTTGGAGATTTCTTTGCTTATTTCCTTCTGGGCAGGGGAGATTAGAGGATTATCATTAATAGGAAGGGGAGCTATAGGGAGGCTAGGATATGGAGGTAAGGTGAGAGGTCCTCCTGTGGGATGTAAGTTGCAAGCTTTGCATAATTCTGTATTCTCCTTCATTGAAAATACAGCTCAGACATAAGGTATTTCACTCCATTTGCCTTCCCTCTTATGGAAAAGGTCAAGCTGCAGGATAGTATTGTAATTTGTATTTCCCTCAGGTGGCCATTTTCCCCATCAGAGAGAGAATTTTGGGGCCAGCTCATAGTGCAAAAAAAAAATGAGCTGCCTCTTTTTCAGAGTTTGTGGGTCAAATTGGTCCCAATGGCTTAGGATGCATTTCAAGGGTGAGCCTGCTGATGCCTGAGTGTTTCCCATATCAAAGACAAAACCGCCCGCAGTTTTGGTTTGTTTTGTTTCTGCCCCTGCCCAAGAACCTGCAACGGTCCCTGGACCCTGCTGATCAGAATAGTTGCGCTCACCGATGCAGCAGCAGAAACACTAGTTTTCCTCCCAGACCACAAGGAGGACCAAGGAAGGTTAGATTTAGTGTCCCTTTACAGATGCATTCTCAAAAACCTGCACCCTTGCCTGTCCTCCTAGACCACAAAGAGGGCCAAGAAAAATCAGATTTAGTGGCGCTTACCGACACATTCTCGAAAACCTGTTAGAGTTCTAAGCATTCCTCTATTAGTATTGGGAATTTACCCCTGTCCTATAAAGATGTTATGCCCCAAAAATGAAGTGGAGGGCCACACCCTGAGGGAGGAAAGTGGTTTCCAGGGTTGGAAGAGTGACGCCTTTTGTCCACACTTATATGAATAGGAAGAATTCAATTTCTGAGGCTACCCATATCCTTCAGGAATAGATTTTGTTAGACCTGCCAGTCTGAGGAGGGACCCTAAAATTCCAGATAATCCCTACGATGGGGCTTTGGGCCAAAATTATGTCTTTCTGATTGGTGAGCCCAGGTGCCTAAAGAAAGTAACAGAGTCCTGGAGTTTATACTAGAAATCATTTTTATAGGAGAAACTAGATAAACACCAGAGACAGGGAGTGGTTTTTAGAAGCAGGGCTAGCCTGGGAGAAGAGAGGCGAGAGGAAGTTTGTCTGGCAGGCATTAGGACCCAGGGGACAAGGGTCAGGGTAGATAGAATAGATGGGTGAGTCTCCCTTGGGCGACATGATTTTGAGAGTTCTACTCATGGCCACAGGGTCAACGAACTTCTTGTTGGGACCCTGGAGCTCAATGGCTTTCCTCTCTGTCAACCCTCGGCTCAGCCCAGAAGTACAGGAAAAGTGGAAGCTGGTCCCAGGCAAACCAAAGCTTGGGTGGAAGCTGGTGCCAGGCAAACCAAAGCTTGCAACTCCAAAGAGTCAGGGTTTGTTAGAGAGCCCTTTCCCAGAAAGCCTGACACCTGTGTCTTTAGCCCAGTGGCCCTACTAGTCGCTTTTAACTGGCTGACAGGTGCCCAGTATTTAGCCCCCGAATTCTAAGGAAAAATAGCACAGAAGCGCAAGATAAAGGGGTCTGATGGTACTCACCACTGGGTGGTAGGCGATAGTCTCACCGCTTGGCGATAGGTGATAGTCCCTTCGTGGTTGCCAAAATGTGTCCAGAATTGTTGGGTTCTTGGTCTCACTGACTTCGTCTCACTGGCTTCAAAAGTGAAGCTGCAGTCTCTCACGGTGAGTGTTATAGTTCTTAAAGATGGTGTGTCCGGAGTTTGTTCCTTCAGATGTTCAGATGTGTCCACATTTTCTTCCTTCTGGTGGATTTGTGGTCTCACTGACTTCAGGAGTGATGCTGCAGACCTTCACCGTGAGCGCTACAGCCCTTAAAGGTGGTGCGTCTGGAATTGTTTGTTCTTTCTGGTGGGTTCATGGTCTCACTGACTTCAGGAGTGAAGCTACAGACCTTCGTGGTGAGTGTTGTAGCTCATAAAGTTAGTGTGGACCCAGAGAGTGAGCAGCAGCAAGATTTATTGTAAAGAGCAAAAGAACAAAGCTCCCAAAGTGTGGAAGGGGACATCAGTGGGTTGCTGCTGCTGGCTCTGGCAGTCTGCTTTTATTCTCTTATCTGACCCCACCCACATCCTGCTGATTGGTCCATTTTACAGAGAGCTGACTGGTCCGTTTTGACAGGGTGCTGATTGGTGTGTTTACAATCCCTGAGCTAGACACAGAGTGCTGATTGATGCATTTACAATCCTTTAGCTAGACACAAAAGTTCTTCAAGTCCCATGAGATTAGCTAGACACCGAGCACTGATTGGTGCATTTACAAACCTTGAGCTAGACACAGGGTGTTGATTGGTGCATATGCAATCCTCCAGCTAGACATAAAAGTTCTCCAAGTCCCTACCCAACTCAGGAGCCCAGCTGGTTTCACCTAGTGGATCCCACCAAAGGGCGGTGGGTAGAGCTGCCTTCCAGTCCCTTGCTGAATGCCCACACTCCTCAGCCCTTGTGCGGTCCATGGGACCGGGCAGTGGAGCAGGGTTGGTGCCCATCAGGGAGCCTTGGGCAGCGTGGGAGCCCATGGGGGCGGGGGGAGGCACAGGCATGGCAGGCTGCAGGTCCCCAGCCCTGCCCCGCGGGGAGACGGCTGAGGGCTTGCGAGAATTCCAGTGGCGAGGGCGGCCTACAGTGCTGGGGGACCAGGCACACCCTCCGCAGCTGCTGGCCCGGGTGCTAAGCCCCTCACTGCCCTGGGCGGCACCGGCTGGCTGCTCCCAGTGCGGGGCCTGCTGAGCCAGCGCCCACCCTGAACTCCTGCTGGCCTGTGAGTGCAGCACTGCAGCCCTGGTTCCCGCCTGAGCCTCTCCCTCCATATCTCCGAGCAAGCAAAGGGAGCCAGCTCTGGCCTCCACCAGCCCAGAAAGGGGCTCCCACAGTGCAGTGGCAGGCTGAAGGGCTCCTCAAGTGCCACCAGAGTGGACGCTGAGGCCAAGGAGGCACCGAGAGCGATGGCTGCTAGCACGTTGTCACTTCTCATTAGGAACTTTAGGAACTTTGAGATTTTTTTTAAACTCTGGGTAAGGTTACTACATTATGAATACTTGGAGGGGGCAGACATATAAATGAGAATGATCCAATATAGTTCATTTTCCATTATGAAAGCACAACCATCATAAGGTTTTTTTATTTTTATTTTTTTAACTAAGAGTCAAATTGCTATACCATAAAAAGTAACAAAAACCTTTCCAATATTATGCATTCCAGTCTCTTATTAGTTTGAAAGCATGCAATTACAAGTTTTCCAACATAATTTATAGAATAACATGATCTACTGCTTTTCAAAATCAAAATAGTTTTTGTTTTGCTGAATATTTGAAGAAATGCCACCATTACCATTTAAAATGCCAATTATAAGAACTTTGGAGTGTATAATGGTAGTAAATTATCATTATTTTCTTTATGGCTGATGTATTCACAATTATAATAGTCTATTTCATCAATTAGTCTCTTTTGCAAAATCCAGGTGACATATGTTTTGTAAAATTATACCAATTATTTATTGTAAAGATATCCTTTATATTAGGCTGGAAGAATCCAGAGTAAGTAACAAATATTTTAAAAAGTCATTCAGACTACTTAAACTCTGTATTTACTTTATAATTGGGAGAATTCTTAGGTACATTGAGGATGATAGGTTGCATATGAATCTTCAACTCTCTAAGCTTATCAAACCCCATAAGTGAGTAAGGACTTTGTATGACACACTTTCAGGGGCTATAACTTTCTCAGAATGATTTTGCAAGTTATTTTTATTACTCCCAAAGCATTTCTATAATGTCATTTCTTGGCCTTTAAAAGAGCCATATTTTTATCTCTTCCATGTGAAGGGGTTTTGGATTGCTATGTAAAGTAAGTGGTGCTAAAGTAAAGTAAGTGGTGCTAAACTTTAGGGAAGCTTACATAACTGACCTCCGATTTGAAGGGTATTATGCTAATCATAGTTTCTGAAGCTTAAACTTCTTTGTTTTCTCTAAGATATAGAAAATTCATAGTGAAATAGTATAACAGAGATTCTAAAACATTTTAATAAGTCAAACATAATCATCATTTATTTGAAGCAGTATGCTACTGATTGTCGAAGGTCAGTGCTGTCAAATATCTCAAGAGAAGTATTTTTTGGAAGAGAATTTAGTATAGTTATTTCATCTATTATCAATGTATTCCAGCAAAAGTAGTTGTAAAATTATTTTCCCGTTGCTTTATATTATAAAAGGTAAGACAATTCCCAAGAGGCAGAAATATAAATGAGCAAATCCTTGCAAATGAATAAATAACCTAAGAACTTTTATCTTATGTGTATGTTTCTAAACAAGATAGTGTTCATTATTATTATTATTATTTTACAAAACTGCTTTTATTCATTCCCTCAGCACTTTTTAGGTACCTCATATTTATCAGCTATTCTTCTAGGATTTAGAGATTTAAGGGAAAAAAGTCATAAAAATCTTTGCCTTCAAGGAGCTTGCTTGCACTAAAATATGACAGAAAATATACATGAACAAATAAACAGATGCAAATGAACAAATATAGATAAGGGGAATAGAGCTCTGAGGCAGGTAAACTTTGCATAAGATGGTCAGGGAAGGCATTGATGAGAACATTCATGTGAGCAAGCACTTGAAGGAGAGGTGTCAGTGAGCCATGTGACTATCTGAGAAAATAGTGCTAAGCAGACAGAACAGTAAATACAAAAACCCTGAGATGGAAATCTGTCTGGTTGTGACTGCTGGAGCATTCCTTTATGATTGTTCCTTTGATAAGAACACACATGAAATTTCAAGATTATTTATCAAGAGGAAAAAAAAAATAACAACTAGGGAATAATCAAGTTAAAAATAACTAAGAGATGGAAGTAGCTTCTAGAGACTAATTTTTTAAATAAACAATCTACTATGTCACAAAATTAATCACAAATATAATTAACAAAGTATTCTATGACTCCATTTCAATCTATCTCACAAATGATATAGATCTCACAAAAAACAAAACTGTATTAAGATGCAAATTTATACCTACATCAGCAACTAAACTTTTGATTCTGGATGTTAACAATGTTATGAGAAAAAAAAAAATGCCAAAACACTTTATATGTAGTTATTGGGGAGTGTGTGTATGTGTCTGTGCGCATGTGTGTGTACGTGTGATGGGGATCAGGGCCAGGGCTTGTGAAATCATCGATGTTTGTTGAAAATACAACGGGTAAATAGGCACTTAAACAGCAGTAGCCTTGGAGCACTTATTTCATCAAGCATAAAGGAATTGCATCTTATATAAATGTCCTTTTTTTTCTTTTGAGTGTCTGCTGTACAGTACTAAGGTAGTCAGCTCATCAGGTCACAGCACAATTGCCTTATTGACCTGTTGAAAGAAAAATAATTATTTTAAAATGGCTTAATCTCTTTCTTTCATTCCTACTTCCCATTATGTGCTCCTCCACACCTAGCATCCACCCTGAAATGTTTAAAACATGACCGTAGATCAGTATGGATTTCTTAAATGTAGATATATACATTTGTTGTTGTATATGTTTAGTTTTTAATTATTTAATTTGAATGTTTTTATACTATATGTCTTTTTAAATTTTAAAAATCTTATTCAAGTTGGAGACAAGTGTCTTTTTTTTTTTTTTTTTTTTTGGTGATATAGGATTCCACAATTTGCCAGACTGCCACGTATCAATCCATTCCTATACTAATAGACTACGGTCTGCCTTCAAATCTCTGCTACTAAAATCACTGCAAAGATTATTATACCTATACTTGGCCTGTGTAAGGATTTTCTTTGAGTGTTTTCCTAGAATAGTGCGTGAATAGTCCTATGAATCTACCACTTTGCTTATACTTTACATGATCTAAATTTTCTAAGTTATAATCTCAAAATAAAAAATGAAAACAATAATTAAAAATTAAATATGCAGTGTAAACATTTCCTCCTTCTATTTCTTTAAAAAATTTTCTTCATGTTTATCAAGCTTAGAAATATCATGCTATACCTCCTTAAGTCACTTAAAATTTTGTGTCTGATTTTTTTTTCCTTTAATAATCTCTTTTTCTTTTTTTCATTTAGAAAACTGCATTTGTTGTGAAAAATTATATTCCCTGGATGATTTTTCTCCTTTAATGAATTCTTTTTTTATTGGAACTTAAAAATTACTTTCTTTATTGTTTTTCTTTTTGAAAAATAACTATGTAGATTGTGTCATATATATTCAGTAAACTCATTTCACTGAACCCAAGTACGATGTGAATAAATTGTACTTTTTGAGGTCTAGTTATAGGACTATCTATCCACAGCCCAAGAAGTGTTTAAAGGTCTGTGCATTGTTGACTTGTGTTCTCTTTTTCATCTTCTACAGCTCAAGTAGAGAGCTCAGCTGGGGCATGCACAGTCATGATGCATAAGATTTGTCCCAGCTGTTTTCTGTGTGTAATTTGATTAAAAGCTCCCTATCACTCCTGAGCTAGCCTTTACACCACAAAGTCATTTCTACTTAGGATGAGACATTTGAACTATTTTTCCAATACATGAAGCTTTTACTCAAAATGAGAAAAACAGCCCTAGACATTTATTTCTGGAGGTTCAATCATCTTTACCCTAAGGTATTTTCTATTTTCCTTCTTGCCATGGTAAGAAAAGATTATGAGTTTTGGACATAATATTAATGTAAATTTTTTTTTTTTTTTTTTTTTTTTTTTTTTTTTTTTTTTTTTTTTTTTTTTTTGAGACGGAGTCTCGCTCTGTCGCCGGGGCTGGAGCGCAGTGGCCGGATCTCAGCTCACTGCAAGCTCCGCCTCCCGGGTTTACGCCATTCTCCTGCCTCAGCCTCCTGTGTAGCTGGGACTACAGGCGCCCGCCACCTCGCCCGGCTAGTTTTTTGTATTTTTTTAGTAGAGACGGGGTTTCACCGTGTTCGCCAGGATGGTCTCGATCTCCTGACCTCGTGATCCGCCCGTCTCGGCCTCCCAAAGTGCTGGGATTACAGGCTTGAGCCACCGCGCCCGGCCTTGTAAAATATTTTTTTTAAAAAAGAGGTAACTATGTGTTTCAGCCCTCCCACCCTTCCCTGACTATTTTTCTCCTTATTTGTTTTGTTTTTGCCCTTTAGATATTTAAAATCTCACGTCTCTACATATTCTGACTCTAATCCTCTTTTCACATTAGAATTATCTTTTGTTATCATGAATCACGTCATATGCTGTGCTTACCTAGCTCCTTCAATGGCTTCTCAATATTCTTACAATAAAATCCAGACTTGTCCGGGACTATAAAACTATAAATTACGTAGCCCCTGGATATATTTAACCTCATTTTATTTCACTTTTTTTTTTTTTTTTTTTTTTAAGACCGAGTCTTGCTTGGTCATCCAGGCTGGAGTGCAGTGGCCTGATCTCGGCTTACTGCAAGCTCCGCCTCCCAGGTTCACGCCATTCTCCTGCCTCAGCCTCCCGAGTAGCTGGAACTACAGGTGCTCCCACCATGTCCGGCTAATTTTTTGTTAGTAGAGACGGGGTTTCACCATTCATAGGATGGTCTTGATCTTCTGACCTCGTGATCCGCCCACCTCGGCCTCCCAAAGTGCTGGAATTACAGGCGTGAGCCACCGTGTCCAGCCTTCTTTTTGTATTTTTAGTAGAGATGGGGTTTCACCGTGTTAGCCAGGATGGTCTTGATCTCCTGACCTCATGATCCACCCGCCTCGGCCACCCAAAGTGCTGGGATTACAGGTGTGAGCCACCGCGCCCGGCTCTTATTTCACTCTTATTTCCATACACAGCACATCAGTTACACCAGTCCTTCTTTCCTAAAATAGATATGGAAATTGAAAAAAGTGTGTGTGTGTGTGTGTGTGTGTGTGTGTATGTGTGTGTATGTGTGTCTATTTTCTAACTCTGAGAGGTCTTACAAAAAATAACATGCTGAGCCTGGTGAGGTGGCCCCTGCCTGTACTGCCAGCTATGTGGGAGGCAGAGGTGGAAGATCACTTGAGCCCAGGACTTTGAGATTAGGCTGGCAACATAGACTCCCACTCCAACTACAAAAGTAAATAAATAAAAACATCCTGGCAGTGAAAACATCTAGCATCTATACACTGGTTTCTAAATACCATTCTCCAACAAAATGAAAAAATCTTCTTGGAAAAATTCTTAACTCTAGGACTGCAGCCAGGAGAGTGTAAGGTGAGCCTGTAATATCTTGTAGTGCCAGAAAGTAATGAATGGCTCACACAAAAAAAAAAAAGTAAAAGGAGTGCATCAAAAGATCACAAGAGTCACTACGAAAGAACTCCCAATGACCAAGTCAAAGTTATTTTGAGCAATAAAATAAGCAGTGTTGCTAATGGAGTAAAACACATAAAATATAAAATAAATATCCATGACTACATAAAGCTATAAATAATCAGGAAAATGAATAAATGCAAACAAATGAGTTATTCTTTAGAGTAGAATTCAAAACAATGAATATAAAAGGAATGGTAGACGTAGAAAATCACTACTTGATAAATACCACATTAAGAATTATTGCAGCCAAGAATAATTAAGGAATGTTAAATCGGGTGGGCAAAAATATTACAATAAACAGGATATTTTCATAGTGACAAAAATTCAATAAGACAGTGATAAATTACAAATGAAAAAATACAAGTTTACAGTAGAGAATTCTGACAGATACCATCTCAACAAAATGTTCTAAGTTAATATTTCTAGGAAGGAGACATGTCAACATTATTTACTTACTGATATAATATCCTGGGAAGAGCAAAACATCGCTTCTCTTATTCCTGCCAAAATTGCACAAAGTCAGTCTAATTTGAGGAAACATCACACAGATTCATACCAAGGGATATCCTACAAAATAATCAACAACTACTTTTCAAGAGTTTCAAGGTCATATAAGACAAGTAAAAGTGAAGGACTGTTCAAAATTGAAGGAGGCTAAGGAGTCATGAAAGCTAACTGTAATGGACAATCCTGGACAGATCCTGGGACAGAAAAAGGACAGTATTGGGACAACTGTTAAAATTTGAATGAGGTCTGTGAATTACTTAATATTGTATGAATGTTAATTTTCTAGTTTTGATAAGTATGCTATGATTATATAAGATGCTAACATTGGGGAAACTTGCATGAAAGAAATATAGGTTCTTGAAATATAATTTTTGTAACTTTCTTCAAAAGATCATCTTACTTGTTTGCATAAAAGGCATCTCTGATAACTTCCCACCTAACTCATAGCAAATTCCAAGATTATTAACATGACTTACAAGATGCTACATGATCTAGGCCTAGATATTTCTCTGACATCACTTTTTTTTCATATTTCATTGACACATTGTCCTTATTTGTCCTGCACAATTCTAAGTATGCCTTGCCTAAAGGTTTTGAAACAGCTGTTATCTCTGTCTGGAAGTCATTTCCCCAAGTACCCAAATGGATCACTTTTTTCCTGAATTCCTTCAGGTTTCTATACCCTATAAATAAAATAACAGTCCTTGCCCCTCATTATCACTTACTATCCATTTGACCAGCTTTATTTTGCTTCATAGGACATACTATGACTTGATATATTGTGTTACTAGTTTTATTTTTAATTTTTGAGTCTTTCCTCACGCATCAAGCAACATCAAAGAGACCAACTTCATTTTAATTAAATAAGACGTTCTTGGAAAGAGGATGTGCGAGCATGTGATTACATTCCTAATTTCATATTCTGTCTTAGTGGAGCCACAGAATTACCAGTAGCAAAGGAAATTTTACAGTAAGTGTTGTGTTTCTTCTGAGTTAACAATCATGTGTACTCTCCCAAGAGGCATTTTTCCTACCTATCATTTAATGAAGAGGACTCAGAGGCCTCGCTGATTCACAATATGAAGGAATTATGTATTTTAAAATAGGAGGAAAGACACTTGATGAGGATAATTTCTGGTAGATGGTGACATAAGAACAAAATAAAGGTGAATTATAAGTTGCCGAGATTTCAGAGTTTGTATTTTACTACACATAGAATTACCTAAAATAATGAAATGTGTTTTTTTAAGTAGAGGTTAGCTAGGTCATTGGCTTAGTAGGCAGCATAGAAAATAAAATAAACTCATTTTAAGACAGCCACGTGGGAGGGGGTCCCTAGAGAAACTCCAACCAGCCTGCCCACTGGGGTGGAGCCTCCGGAAGTTCAAGCCCTTTGCAGCTCCTCCTCTTCCTGTGTGGAGCCTGGGATTCAAACTACCGAGTGGGAAGCACCCTAGTAGAGGTACTGTGGCATGGGAGAGTGCCTGTTTCCCCCATTTTTCCCTTTTCCACCCAATAAAACCCTGTTTCACTCACCCTTTAAATCGTCTGCGAGCCTGAATTTTGGCCAGGAAACAACGAACCCCGTTTTTAGCTGAACTAAGGAAGAGTCCTGCAACAATTTCTGACACAATATTCAAGGCTTAGTATGTACTCTCTGAAGCTATACCTCTAAGGAAATATGTTGGAAAGTGGAATGCTAGTTATCTCTTGTTTTTTCCTAGTAAAAAATAAACCTTTGGCCGGGCGCGGTGGCTCAAGCCTGTAATCCCAGCACTTTGGGAGGCCGAGACGGGTGGATCACGAGGTCAGGAGATCCAGACCATCCTGGCTAACATGGTGAAACACCGTCTCTACTAAAAAAAAAAAAAAAAAAAAGAAAACAAAACAAAACAAACAAACAAAAAACTAGCCAGGCGAGGTGGCGGGCGCCTGTAGTCCCAGCTACTCGGAAGGCTGAGGCAGGAGAATGGCATAAACCCGGGAGGCGGAGCTTGCAGTGAGCTGAGATCCCACCACTGCACTCCAACCTGGGCGACAGAGCGAGACTCCGTCTCAAAAATAAATAAATAAATAAAATAAAATAAAAATAAAATAAAATAAAAATCCTTTGACTTTTGAGCATGAATAAAACAGCTCTCTAATATTAAACTCGCAAAGACTAAAAGCTGACTGCAAAGGATTACATCACCTTTTAAAGGCACACGTTCCTACTTTGACTTCAGATGTTGCCAAGGAGGATAAAGCACAAAGGAGAATTGTCTCTTATCTGCATAGCAAAACAAAGAATATCGAGGTAAAGGGGATGAGGGAGTTTCTACCAAAAATAAAAAATAGTGTCTAGCCTAAATAGGAGAGCTATCATCTTCGCAATGCCACGCAACTAAGACTGCATCGTTGTTATGAAGTACTAAGTGTTGCATGGCGCCAGTTCTTTCTTCAAGTGTCATGTTGCTCCTGCTTGCGTTAGTTTTAACCACGGTTAATTTTCCCGGCTCTACTCCTGTAGATTCAGAGTTGGAGGAGCAGACATTTCTGTGTTTTAGCTTACAGTGTGCTACCTTGTGAGAACCACATCCAGATCTTGTGGAGATGACTCTTCATGACCTGGACTTTAAATTGGATACGGTTATTAGAGAAGATTTGAGTTGTCATCTTTGGGGAGAGGACACAATGTTCTGTGAGAGGAAAAGTAAAAGAAGTATTTCTTCCTTGCCTTGGGGGACGGTTGTAGTAACAGTTAGCTGATGATATGAGTCTGTATTTCTCCCTACAGGGTATAATTTTGCGTGCAAGCAGTTGTGAAGTTAGAAGTGACATTTCCCGGTAGTCCTAAGTGGTGCTCTGAAACTTATTCTCATTGATGGATGTAAGAAAAAGTGATTTTTCCCTTTCAACCTGAAGCAGGTAAGAGACTGCTGTGGTTTTTCATGTTCTCTTTCTTCATCGGCTATCTAGGTGTTAAGTTCATTGTATAGTGACATAAACAAGAAATAAACTTTTATTTTGTTTAACCCATTTTGGATTTATCCATTACAGGAACTAGCATTACTTGAACTTAGTATCATATTAGAATGTTAGCTTCATGAAAACTGTTTTGTTGTTGTTCACTGCTTTATCCAGTCATGTGGAACTGTGATGGGTTCTAAAAAAATAAATGTAATAATGAATGAATCAAGGAAGAAAAGGTAGAAGACGACTAAAATATATTTATTACCAACTTATTATTTTCCTATGTGAGAATATTCAAAATAAGGCTAACAACAAACCATTCAATATCAGCATAACTGAGTAGTCTAAGCCATTATAATAATCTGTATTATAAGAACATATAAATTATAAAATAAATTACAGTTCTTAAAACTGCACATATTTAGTTGTATGTTTATGTGCATGCACATTGTTTTGTTATTTTTTTTTGTCTTTAGTTTGTCTAAGGCAGATAAAAAAACTTTATTGAAAACCTCATAAATGTGTGCATTGTTGTTTGGGAATGCAACTTTCTCAAACAAAAACATCACATTCAGGGTTTTTTAGCAAATTTAGGATAGACTTGGAATTTAACTTTTAACAAATGTGAAATCTCAGCACATTCATTGCTTAGTACACAGCAGGTATTATATAAAATTTGTAGAATTTTTTTTCCTATAATATTAAGTAATGAGAAGGAGAGCTCTCTATTTATATTCTTTATAAAAATAAGAAAATCATATTCAGGCATTACTTACCAAGTTTCATGTACAGTTTATCCATCATTTCATGTATAGAATGTAGGGACACAAATTGTGAATAGCTTGCAGAAAATCATGTAGCTAGTCTGTAGTACAGTGATCTTGAAACTTAAGTGTAGTTTTCTCCATTATCTTACTAAGCCTCAAGAGTCATTATGTTCCCATAAGTAAATGTCTGATAATGCTGTCTCACTCCTAACCCTAACACAAAGGACTGTGAGCAGAATTTTCCATAGTTTCCTTAACTAAGATGAATGTGTTAAAGCTTGTTATAGTATAGGCTTTGTACATGACTATTCATGCAACAAAAGAATTGAGTTTATTTAAAAAAAGAAGAATTCTTCCAAGGCTCTTGTAGTAAACATTATATTCTTTCAACATGATTTGAAAATGATAATACATTTTTGTTAGAAACCTGAAAAATAGTGTGTATGCCTTTGACAACAGAAATTACACAATGTTAGCCTCAAATCTAATCTAATCTTAAAGCTAACATTAAATCTTAGCTTTAACATTACTAGATAAACCTTAAAATAATCTTAATAACAAGAGAAAAAAAAGGAATTAATTGTATACCTAAACCCCAAAATATACTATTACAAGACAGTTTTCCAGGTGGCCTTAGACTGGTGCAGTTCCCTCCTTTTCTTGCGTTTTTTTTTTTTTTTTTTTTCTCCAGGAATAACTATAGAGTACCCTAGGAATGCAATATCTTGAGATAAGGAAGAACTATCAGAAATAGTGCAGGACTGTTCTTGACCCTCTTAGGGAATGTAATATCTTGAGTTAGGAGGAAAAAGTTCAGGAAAGCCTGTGCTTTGTTCCTCTTTCCCCTGGAAGCAGAATGCCCATCAAAGCTTTGCCCAGCATGTGACATGACTTCCGTCACATGATGTATATAACTTGGTGTGGACTGCCTTTCAGGGTTCTTAAGCTGTGGTGCAAAGTGGAGCATGTGCAGTCAAGATTTCCTCTCTCCTGAGAGGCTTTCTTGAGTCTTGGGGGACCAGTTCTCACTGGATTCTAGGGTGTTTTTCCCCTTTGCCTTGCTGTCTATCCATGAATAATAAATCCACTTCATGTAATTTGTGTATGAGTATTTTCTGTTTCACTAAACTCACACAAGTTGGTGACCAGTGCATGATAGACCTGCTAAAAACTTTGAACATTTTTTTCTAAAAATTTAAAAGATACTTTTGACTATTTGAAATCAGTTAAAAGTAAAAAGATAGGTGAACACAAACATGGCGTCTGTGGTGCTGGCGCTGAGGACTCAGACAGCCGTTACATCCTTGCTGAGCTCCACTCCTGCTACAGCTCTTGCTGTCAGATATGCATCCAAGAAGACAGGTAGTAGCTCCAAAAGCCTTGGTGGAAAGTCATCAGGCAGATGCCTAGGCATTAATAAAATGGAAGGTCACTATGTTCATGCTGGGAACATCATTGGAACACAGAACCATTTCCGCTGGCACCCAGGTGCCCATGTGGGTCTTGGGAAGAATAAATGTCTGTATGCCCTGGAAGAGGGGATAGTCCACTACACTAAGGAGGTCTATGTGCCTCATCTCAGAAACACGGAGGCTGTGGATCTGATCACCAGGCTGCCCAAGGGTGCTGTGCTCTTCAAGAATTTTGTCCACGTGGTTCTTGCCAAGCTGGAGGGCACCTTCAAACTGGTAGCTATGCTTTGATGTCCTGTTTGAGGCCATCAGACAGAGACTGGAGCCCAGGTGACAGGAGATGGTGATACCAGAAGTCAAGGGTTGGGGCGACGACATGGCCTCCCAAGGAAGAGGTCTGCTTGATGATGACTCTGCAGGAGACTCTGAAGTGACTGCTGGGAAACCCTTTGGGAGACCTGACCTGGGGCCAAAAATAAAGTGAGCCAGAGTCATGGGAAAAAAAAAAAAAAAAGAGTAAAAAGACATTGTTTTCTTTGTCATTGCATAAACCCAAAGATATTATAATGCAGCTTGGAAAAATGTACTTAGCATTTAAAGTACTTTTTTTGGATATAATCCAAAGAAAATCAGTAATTTTTCCTCCAAAGGAAAACATTAATCACACAATCATGGAACATTATATTATGTACTTACCAACTAAAGAAAGCCAGGGACCAGTTGAATTCACAGCCTCTCTCTCTCTCTCTCTCTCTATATATATATATATATTTTGAAATGGACTCTCACTCTGTTGCCCAGGCTGGAATGCAGGGGCACAATCTTGGCTCACTGCAACCTCCACCTCCTGGATTCAAGTGATTCTCCTGCCTCAGCCTCCTAAGGAGCTGGGATTACAGGTGTGCACCACTGTGCCCAGCCCAAATTCTAACAGATGTACAAAAAAGAGCTGGTACCAATTCTACTGAAACTATTCCAAAAATCCAGGAGGAAGTACTCTTACTTAACTCATTCTGTGAAGCCAGCATCACCCTAATACCAAAACATGGTAAAGACACAAAGAAAAATGTAAACTACTGGCTAACATCCCTGATGAACACAGATGCAAAAAAATTGTCAGCAAAATACTATCGAACTGAATACAACAGCAAATCAAATGTTAATTCACCATGATAAAGTAGGCTTCATTCTTAGGATGCAAGGTTGGTTCAACAATGCAAATTAAGAAATGTAATTCACCACATAAAAAGAATTAAAACAAAAACACGTTGATCATCTCAATAGATATAGAAAAATTTTTGAGTAAAATCCAATATTCTTTCCTGATAAAAACCCTCAAAAAAAAAAAAAAAAAAAAGCATCAAAGTAACATCCCTTAAAATAATGAGAGCCATCTATAACAAACTCACAGCCCACCCGCTACTGAATGGGCAAAAACCATAAACATTCCCCTTGTGAACTGGAACAAAATAAGAATGTCCATTTTCACCATTCCTGTTCAACACAGTATCGCAAGTGCTAGCCATAGCAATCAGCCATAAAAGGTATCCAAATAAGAAAATAAGTCAAAATATTTTTCTTCCTGGATGATATGATTCTATACCTAGAATAGGTATGGAAACCCTAAAGACTCTGCCAAAAGGCTCCTGGAGCTGATAAATAACTTCAGTAAAATTTCAAAGTACAATATCCATGTACAAAAATCAATAGCGTTTTTATATACCAATAACATTCAAGCTGAGAGCCCTATCAATAACTTATTCCCATTTAAAATAGCCATTAAAAAATAAAATATTGAGAAATAGATCTAACAAGGAGATAAAAGATCTCTACAAGAAACATTAGAAAACACTGAAAGAAATCAGATGATGTAAATAATTGGGAAAACAATCTAGTGGTTATGAATTCAAAGAATCAAGCTCATTAAAATGGCCCAACTGTCAAAGGCAATTTACAGATTCAACATCGTTTCTGTGAAACTACTGACCTCATTTTTCACAGAACTAGGAATAAAAATATATATGTAATATATAAATATATTATATATAATATTATATAATATATTATATATAATTATTATATAATGTATATTATATATATTATATTATATATATATATCCTAGAATTCATATGGAACCACAAAAGAGCTTGAATAGCCCAAGCAATCCTAAGCAAAAAGAACAAAGCTGAGGCATCACACTACCCAACATCAAACTAAACTATAAAGCTACACTAACCAAAACAGCATGGTACTGGTACAGATACAGACTTATAGAGCAATAGAACAGAATAGAGAACTCAAATAAAATCACACACCTACAGCCATACGGTTTTTAGCAAAGTCAACAAATAAGCAATGGGGAAATGATTTTCTATTCCATAAATGGTGCTGGGACAGCTGGGTATCCATATGCAGAAAAAATGAAATAAGGCCCTTACCTTTCACCAGATTCAAAATTAACTCAAGATGAATTAAAGAGTTAAATTGAAGGTCTCAAACTATAATAATCTGATATGGTTTGGTTCTGTGTCCCCACCCAGATCTCATCTTGAATTGGACTCCAATAATTTCCATGTGTTGTGGGAGGGACCCAGTGGGAGAGAATTTGAATCATGGGGGTGGTTTCCCCCATGAGGAACCCACTACCATGGTTGTCATGGTAGTGAATAAGTCACAGAAGATCTGATGATTTTATCAGGGTTTCTGCTTTTGAATCTTCCTCATTTTCTCTTGCCACTGCCATGTAAGAGGTACTTTTTACCTCCCGCTATGATTCTGAAGCCTCTCCCGCCATGTGGAACTGTAAGTCCAATTAAACCTCTTTTCTTCCCAGTCTTGGGTATGTCTTCATCCGTAGTGTGAAAGCAGACTAATACAGTAAATTAGTACCAGTATAGTGGGGCGTTGCTGAAAGGGTACCCAAAAATGTGGAAGTGACTTTGGAAGTGGATAACAGGCAGAGATTGGAACAGTTTCTTGTGCTCAGAAGAAGACAGGAAAATGTGGGAAAGTTTGAAACTTTGTAGAGACTTGTTGAATGGCTTTGACCAAAAGTCTGATAGAAATATGGACAACAAGGTTCAGGCTGAGTTGGTCTCAGATGGAGATGAGGAACTTGCTGGGAACTGTAGCAAAGGTGACTCTTGTTATGTTTTAGCAAAGAGACTGGAGGCATTTTACCCCTGCCCTAGAGAGTTGTGGAACTTTGAACTTGAGAGAGATGATTTAGGGTATCTGGCAGAAGAAATTTCTAACCAGCAAAATATTCAAGAGGTGATTTTGGGTCTGCTAAAGGCATTTACTTTTATAAGGGAAGCACAGCATAAAAGTTTGGCAAATTTGCAGCATGACAGTGTGATAGAAAAGAAAAGTCCATTTTCTGAGGAGAAATTCAAGCCTGCTGCAGAAATTTGCACAAGTAAGGAGGAACCTAAAGTTAATCCCCAAGACCCTGGGGAAAATGTCTCCAGGGCATGTCAAAGGTCTTCATAGCAGCCCATCCCATCACAGGTCTGGAGGCTTAAGAGAAAACGGTTTCCTGTGCTGGGCCCAGGGTCTCCACTCTGTGTGTAGCCTAGGGACTTTGTGCCCTGTGTTGCACCTGCTCCAGCTGTGGCTGAAAGGGGCCAATACAGATCTCTGGCCATGGCTTCAGCGGGTGCAAGCCCAAAGCCTTGGGAGTTACCATGTGGTGTTGAGCCTGCAAGTGCACAGAAGTCAAGAATTGGGGTTTGGAAACCTTCATCTAGATTTCAGAAGTTGTATAGAAATGCCTGGATGCCCAGGCAGAAGTTTACTTCAGGGGTGGGGCGCTCATGGAGGACCTCTGCTAGGGCTGTGTGGAAGGGAAACGTGGGGTCAGAGCCCCCCAGAGAGTCCCTATTGGGGCACCACCTAGTGGATCTGCGATAAGAGGGCCACCGTCCTCCAGTCCCCAGAATGGTAAATCCACCAACAGCTTGCACCATGGCACTGGAAAAGCTGCAGACACTCAATTCCAGCCTGTGAAAGCATCTGGGAGGGAGACTGTACCCTGCAAAGGCACAGGGCAGAGCTGCCCAAGACCATGGGATCAGCGTGACCTGGATGTGATACCTAGAGTCAAAGTAGATCATTTTGGAGCTTTTAAATCCTCTGGATTTCAGGCCTGCATGGGCCCTACAGATTTCTCCCATTTAGAGCAGCTGTATTTACCCAATACCTGTCTGCCCATTGTATCTAGGAAATAACAAGTTTGCTTTTGATTTTACAGGCTCGTAAGGAGAAGGGACTTGCCTTGTCTCAGATAAGACTTTGGACTGTGGACTTTTGGGTTAACACTGAATTATGTTAAGGCTTTGGGGGACTGTTAGGACAGCATGATTGATTTTGATATGTGAAGACATGAGATTTGGAGGAGACAGAGGCAGAATGACATGGTTTGGCTGTGTGTCCCCACTCAAATCTCATCTTGAATTGTAACCGTAATTCCCATGTGTTGTGGAAGGGACCCAGTGGGAGATAATTTGAATAATGGGGGCAGTTTTCCCCATACCATTATCGTGGTAGTTAATAAGTCCCAAAAGATCTGATGGTTTCATCAGGGGCTTCCACTTTTGCATCTTCCTCATTTTCTCTCTCCGCTACCATGTAAGAAGTACCCTTAGCCTCCTGCATTGATTCTGAGGCTTCCCCCACCATGTGGAACTGTAAGTTCAGTTAAATCTCTTTTTCTTCCCAATCTCAGGTATGAAAGCATGAAAATGAACTAATACAGAGTCCAAGAAAAAAAACTAGGAAACATCATTCTGGACATCAGCTTTGGGAAAGGATTTATGACTAATTCCGCAAGAGCAATTGCAGGAACAACAAAAACTGGCAGCTTGATTCATTAAATTTTGTATCCAAAAAGTCTACAATCTCATCAATATGATGAATAAACATAGTTTAATTATTAAAATATTACTAACAATTTTGTAATGAATGATAGAATCATAGCAAGTCACCTCATCTTAATCTTGCTCCCAAAACCAAAACTTTCTAATTTTTTACTGTTCTTTAGTAGACTTCACCTCCATATTTCTAAGTAAAATACTCCTATTGATTTATTTTTAATTTAGCCGTTTTAGATTTTATTTATTGGTGCCATGTTGTAAGAAATAAGGATTATCTTTATTTCAACTTTGCCATGTATTTCTCCTCCAATTCCTTGAGTGATTAGATTCTAATTTTAATTGAATCATTAGTATGTGTTTATATTAATATGACTGTATAAATACTGTACAGCAGAGGGCTAAATGATAAATTTCCTATATTTATCATGAGATTGGCAATTTCCTCATTGTCATTTTGATATCATTTTGTAACATTCTTAATTATTCTTTATTCTCTTTCTTTAATATTTACTGCTTTTCACCAGATTCTTTCATATCCATTATTCTGAGATTTCTCTTACATGCTTGTCCCATTTCCCGAATCCTATGTCTTCCTTCAGTTTTGCTTCCTATTTATTTGGTGAAGAGTGTTCCTCATTCCTTTCTAAGAAAAGAAAATCATAAATCTGAATCTTTAATTATCTAAAAATTTATCTAATTAATAAGTTGGCTAAGTTAAAAATTCACATTATCTCAGAATTTTGAGGCCACTGCACATAGGCCTTTTTTTTTTTTTTTTTTTTTTTTTTTTTTTTTTTTTTTTTGAGATGGAGTCTCGCTCTGTCGCCCAGCCTGGAGTGCAGTGGCCGGATCTAGGCTCACTGCAAGCTCCGCCTCCCGGGTTTACGCCATTCTCCTGCCTCAGCCTCCCGAGTAGCTGGGACTACAGACGCTCGCCACCTGGCCCGGCTATTTTTTTGTATTTTTTTTTTTTTTTTTTTTTACTAGAGACGGGGTTTCACCCGGTTAGCCAGGATGGTCTCGATCTCCTGACCTCGTGATCCGCCCATCTCGGCCTCCCAAAGTGCTGGGATTACAGGCTTGAGCCACCGCGCCCGGCCTTTTTTTTTTTTTTTTTTGTATTTCAAATGCTGCTTTTTACGATCCACATATTATTTCATTTCTCATTTTAACCTAGGGACCTTTTATTCTGTCTTCCTGGAAGATGTTAGCATTTCTAGTATTCTAAAATATTGTAATAGTACCATTCAGTGGTTCTTCCCCCTTTTCTTATACAAACAGCATTAAATAAGCCCTTTAAATTTAGATATTACTTTATATGAATCCTTTCAAATGTTCTTAAATTACTTCATTACTATTTGTTTCCCTCTGGATTATCTGTGATTCCTGAATCTCCCAAATTAATCTGATATTCGATCTCCTGGATTGGTTAAATACTTATACTTTTCTTTTTCCTTCAAGAGCTCTTGAACGCTAGATTATTCTTGAACGTTATTTCTTTTTATTGCCTAGTTTCTTTATTTTAAAGCTACACACAAAGAATTACTGAACTTCTTAGTTCCATCTTCAAAATTTCTCAGCAAGTTTAAAATGTATGTGTGTGTGTGTGTGTGCATGTGTAAAATCTCTGTACCACCTGAATATACGAAGCAATTCCCTCTGCTATATATTCTTCTTCATTAATTCTTTTCTCTGCTGCACGGAGTCTGTTTAATTCTCCACTAGTTTTTCTTTTTAATAAAAATATTTTTATTTCTAAAAGTTACTTTTGACTACCTTTCTTAAATTTGTGTTGTTTTTCACTGTCATAAAAAAAAACTCATTTTTCTGATTAACAGAATCTTATTAATCTGAATAGTCTCATTCGGATAGTTTTTTTTTTTTTTAAGATTCATTTTTAATGAATGCTAGTGATGAATTCCCTCTGTGTGCACATTGTATTTATACAGAGAACTATCTCTTCAGAGTAGTTTTACCATTGTCTTCTGCCAGAGCCAGTAGACTTATCAGCAGCTCTGGGAAAATTCCTTGAAATTATCCTTTAAGATTTATAGCAGTTTATTTGACAATCATATGTAGTTAGTTTCTCAGGAGAGTGTTTCCATTCTCTAACTAATAGACTTTTTTTTTTTTTTACATTTTATATTGTTTTTGTTTGCCTTTATTTCTTATGACATAAATATATATTTGTTCATTGGTTTGTTTTTAGTTACTTTCTGCGCGCACAATGGCTTTGTTTTCTCCAAGTTTATTTTGTTATGGAATGGTTTTTTTTTTTTTTTTTGACACTTTCTTGTGAGATAATTCCTTAAAATACTGTGATATTTAGCTCCCACTTAATTCACTTTATATGGAAAAGTAAGACATGAAAACTTTGATTGAAAGTTTGCTTTCAGAGGAAGGCTTTTAGTAGATGGTGAGAGTGACCACCAGACACACTTAATGTATTTTTCCCCTGTGATTCCAGCTGTCTTTGGAGGCAAATCTCTTGGCTGCTGCCATTCTTAGTATAAAAAGTAGTATAGTGAGTGATTAGGTTCACTGTTCATCATGTAGAATTTTGCTTGTTATCAGAAAGTTTCCGTAGCCACAAATCAGATTTTTGCATTAAAGTATTAAGCCTCTTTGTGGCAAATCCTGTTTTATCATCCAATTTTTCCATGTATACTGACGCCTTAAACTTCATTTTTACTTTAATGGTGCTTTGAAAGGGAAAGAAATTAAACACATATGGCCAAATTATCATTATTAATTATAAGTCATATTTAGACATAATTAGAAATTATATTCCTTTTCAATCTTTGCAGTAGGACACAAGCCAAAACTAGGAAGAGCTAAGGGACAACTTTCTGTACATATGGCTATAAATTACCACAGCTGTGGAATTAATCATTGATTTTCTCTATTCAAAGAAAGCTGTGCTGAAACAGATACTATGTCTTTAATCCAAAAATATGTATTATTTTCCTTCCATATTTACATGTTCCTATTTTACCCCCTGATCTACTTCAGGTAAATTTAGGTACTACGATTGAGTTATTTAAGGAACATTTCTGTAATTATATTTCTGTAATATGATGTAAAGCCACATCATATAGGACATAACCCGTTTTTGAAGGTTAATATCACTTTGGAAATAATTTATCTTTTTATCTCTCATCACTGCCAGACTACCATTTAAAGAAGGAATCAAATTTTTTGAAGATTATGCTCATTTAACTCCTATATAATACCTGTTGTAAACATTATGATAGAATCACCTAGTTCTCAGAAGCCAGTCTGGCAGACTTTCACAGAGACTCTTCCCTATAGTGAAAGATATTCACCTTCTTTAAGTACCCACAGTTTTAGACATTATCATACTATTGGCAACTGGTAAAAGAATCAACACAGGTCACCCAAGTGAATCTGCTAGATTTCTTCTGATCATTCAAATATTGCTACAAAGCTCTAACAGCAAATATTATCTTTGAGAAAAAGTCATTAAAAAGTGGGATCAGATTTGGCATTCCATTTATTACATCAGTACTACTTTCTTCAATTTCTATACTTTATAAATAAATATCTGAACTCTTTTAAGGAGACAAATATTAAACATCAGTAATTCAATTCTATAATCATTTCTGTTTTTGAATTCTATTGTTTACTAGTTTGGGCCCACTTTTCAGTTTATTTATAATTTATAAATTATTTGTAAGCTTTCAAATTAATTTAAAAAAATAAAATTTCAAAAATAGTTGTCCTAAATTATGTTAATACAGCTTAATGTTTATTAATCTTATAAACACTACTTAATTATCATAGAATAACAGCTATATGACAAGCTCACCTGTATACAGCCAGTTAATAATCAGAATCCATAATCAAAAACAACCTTTCAAAAAATATAATGTACATTTGGTAAAGCAGTAAAAAAAGAAAAAAACAAATACATGCCAAAATTAAATGGTGTTTTAGCTTTTTGTGTGTGATTTCTGTTGTTATTTTTATTGTTTTCAGGAGAGAGGGTCTCACTCCATTGCCCAGGCTGGAGTGCCGTGGTGTGATTACAGCTCACTGCAGCCTCAGCCTCCTGGGCTCAAGTGGTCCTCTCGCTTCAGCTTCCCAATCAGCTGAGTCTATAGGCACACGACCCCTTCCCAGCTAATTTTTGTATTTTTGATAGATATGGGGTTTCACCATGTTGCCCAGCCTGTATTTTTTTTAATTAATGGAATTCTCCTGAAGGGCTATATGCATACAGAATGGTAACTGAAGTATTTGCTACTGAAGCAAATAACATATAAAGAATATTAATGTAATTCAATTGCATCACAAAGAAAAAAATGAAACAAGCCATTAAACTACCAAATAGAACTCAGTAAGAAAACATTTGTTTTCAAAAGGGGGACTATGTCTAATTCAAATTAATATTTTCTTATCTTTGTTTACAAAACAGGATAAAAAAGGAATAATAAAATTCACTGACCAACAAATATTGAAGAAAACTCTTGACAACATTGGATTTACCATTAGCTGGGGTACCAGGAGTTTTTTGAACAAACAAAATCCTTGTATTATACTCTTTACACATTTACTGAAATTGAAATTGAAAGAAACTTTTTTTGTATAGCAAATAAATACAAAATATTAAATTGTTATAGCATTGGCAGCCTTAAAGATGCAATGTCAAATTATAGAAAAATATATATTTGCCCTTGGGATTAGCATTTGTAAAGTATAAATTCTATATGTAGAATAATGTTTACCAACTGTGACAGACCATTCCTTTCTTGGAAGCACATTCTTTTAGATGGAGAACTTGGTTTCAGAGCTTCTGATGAACTCCTTGCTATGTAGTTGACCCTTCTGAAGATCTATCACTATGCTTCTATGAGCTGTGTAGTAACAGTAATGGCAACTAGAGATTTGGTTTTATGACAAAGGACTACATAATGTGAAAGTTGTCAAGTTGCAGAAGGTAGAGGCTGTAAAAAATAGGCTGAGATTAAAAGCTCTATGTATTCTCTTGGTAGAAAACTGCTATATAATAAAGCAACTAGACTAAGATAAAAATATGCATTTTCATAAAAATATCATTATCATGACAAACATATCATCTTCCTTGTCATCATACCATTTTGAGGACAAGCTTGAAGAATCTATGACTCTGTAACCGAACTTTCACTGCATGGAAGAGTGATATTATGAAACCTGACGACTGACTCATATTCAATTCAATTTGATTCAGTTCAGCAAATATTCACTGAGTGCCAGTGCAAGGCATTGGATCAGTCACTTTCAGAAGCACTCTGATGAAGAAGGTGTGCAATGATAAATAAGGAGATGTCATTTCCTCCAATAGAGAAGATGACTGACATACATTTATGTATACAGCAATATGGAATGTTATGTATGTTGTAAAGGAAACAAAGGGTTTGGAGAATGTTAAATCATGCATGCAAGATATATATCAATATAAAGTGAAAGAATTCGTAGGTATATTATTTACCTACCTAAGCACAATCTAGGAATTGGAATATTGGCTGTGGTAGTACTTGAAGAGCTACGCCAACTTATGACCTTCTGAAAAGAGTAATAAATAAATAATTGAAAAATTATTAGCTGTGTTACACAATAAGGCTCTCACATTAATTAAAAGTTTCTCTGGTTTAGCAAAGCTAGTATGACTTAGGAAATTGTGGTGTTACCATGGGCATTTTTATAGGTTGTCATGGGAGCAATTTTAAGTGGTACTTCACCCTAACTTAAAGGGTAAAATAAAGTTTTAAGAATGATATAGAGGATAATCTACAACCTAAAAAACACACAGGAGTTATCTAGAGAAATAACACAAGGGAAAGTACCAGGTGGAGGTTGTTTAAAAACCGGAAACAAGCAAAATCATAAAACTTCCTGAAAATGCTAATGCAACCCTGGATAGGGTAAAAGCATAAAGGTCTTAGTAAGGTTTGTTAAGTTTTAAGTGCGTGAACATTTTCTCAAGGTGGGAAAATTTTAAGTGAGAAAAAGATATAATCAAATTTTTCTTTAAAATGAAACATTTATATTAACCAGTATAATTATATAGTTCAAGCAATATTTAGCAATACATATTTAACAATACTATGAATAAAATATTTTTCACATTTATTGGTATTGGGATTTGAATATTGACTATCATAGTTATGGTCCTTAAATATTCAGATTGATAGAATGTAGTTGTGATCAAAACTCAGTAGAAAGTTTATCGGTTTTATATATAAGGCTTTCCTAATTTCTGTAAATACTGTAGCTGACTCTGTCCCGAAAATAAGAATTTGAACTTTGAGGAAAACCTACCAGATTTCTACTGGATAATCAGGTAGAATTCCTACTGAATAATCCTGAGGAATTCCTATTAAATAAAGATAGACGTTTAAAATATCTAAAATAGATAAACTTAGATATTTATTTTAAAGGTAAAATAAATATTTAGATTTTTAACTTTTGCCCAGAATGACAAAGGAATGAATAATGATTTATGTCTGCCTTTCCACCAAATACTGCTCAAATGATAAAAATGAGCTTTCTTGTCTTGCCTTCTCCTAAAGCAGAAAAAGACTGACTCAGTTTGGGATTTTCCCCTTGTTCCTCCCCAGTTGTTTTATTCTACCCCAATTTGCCTCTCTTGTCTTGTGAATATCTTCCACATTATTTTTTTAAAGGTTTATATTTGAAGGACAAATTTTCTCTCTATGATTTTAGTAAACTTGTTTAATCATCACAACACTTTTGAATATGTTATTATAAGGATAAGTTAGATCACTTTATTCTCAAATGGATTGAAATTTCCAAATATTATATATATTTAATTTTAAACTGATTATTTTATACATTTCCACCTATTTTTGTAATATATAACAAAGTCATAATGAGATCTTTGCCACAACTAAATGCTGTTCTTTCAATATAGATATATAGATTTCACTCCATTTAAATGCAAGCACATAAGCTCAAATCCTAGTTGCTCTATTCTGATTGTAAATTCTGCAAATTATTGTGATTTTAGACAACCCTCATGCATTTAATATCCTTGAACTGTACATTTAAAAATGAAACAAGATAGTAAATTTTATAATATGTGCATTTCACCACAATAAAAAAATAAAAAATACATATGTGTATACCATGAAGAAAAGACTCAATTATTTGCTTTAAGAATATATTATAGCTACATAAGCAAAAATAAGCGATTAAAAATTAAAACATTTATGTTCACATTCCTTCACCAAATAGTTTCTCTTCCACTGAAATGATTTTACACATTGTAAAGTCACATGCTATCAAAAGTGTAAATGTAGAATTAGGATTAGGTTTTATAAATTGTACACAATACAGTATGTAAATACTTATTTATAGCAATCAGGAGAGTAGTCAAAATATACAATGGTGCATTAAATGATGCTGAAGGTAGCACACTGTGTTCACCTCTCATATTTCCTAATTAAATGACTAAAAGTAAAGTAGCTCCAATAATTTCAAGGTTACGCTACCTGTTCCAAATTTGGAAATTACTATGGCAGATGCTAAACCAAAATTTTTGGCAGAAGCATAGAGATCTTTTACTTAGATTTCTAATAAACTAGAATCTCTTCAAAGATCATAACATATGATCAAACACCTGTAGTTACATAAAATAAATGATTATATTACCTATTTATTTGATTCTAGTATGCACAAATAATAGCAGTTGAGTTCTCTGTGGTTTCTATTTATTTCCTCTAGAGAGTAGCTGCTGATTCTAGTAATTTCAAATAAGTAGAGTCATTTTGATAGGACTACACTCATTAGGGTGCTCTACTGCTTACCACACTGATTATGCCAATCTGTTTTGAGATGCACAGGAAAGAAAAGAACTTTGAATTTAGCCAGTCTCACTACACAGGAGCAATTTCAATTAGAATATGGTTTACTATTATAAAATTATAATGATTAAATATTCATGTTACCTTAATGCAGCTCATGCTTTATAAAATTCTATTGCTTTAACTTCAGGAAATTAATGTACTATACCTAGTTAATGAATGTTATGAAAAACATGAACTATAAATAATAAATTGAAATTTAATAACCTTTCAATAAGCTTTTCTGCCATTTAAATACACATAGTTAGGCCAGGCACGGTGGCTCATGCCTGTAATCCTAGCACTTTAGGATGCTGAGGTGGGTGGATCACATGAGCCTAGGAGTTTGAGACCAGCCGGGCCATGATGGTGAAACCCTATCTCTGCTAAAAATGCAAAAATTAGCCGTGTGTGGTGGTGTATGTCTGTAATCCCAGCTACTCGGGAAGCTGAGCCTTGAGAAGCACTGGAACCCGGGAGGCAGAGATTGCAGTGAGCCAAGATTGTTCCATTGCACTCTAGCCTGGGCAACAGAGAGAGACTCTGTCACAAAATTAATAAATAAATACACCTAATTTGTCAGATCCTAATTCTTACATAGATGTTACTTCTTATACATATATGTAAGTGTTTACATTATTCAGAGGGATAACATGTGCTTCCTTTTTGGCTGCTTTTTGACTAAAATAAAATTATTATTGATATTTATAGTTTAAATATTTGCATATATTCACAAAACATCAAACATCAAGTTTTACCAAGGAAAGTATAAAAAGTTTTTTTCTGTACCTTTATTGGTTTAGTTTTAAATGTTAAATGGTAGTTGAAAATTATATGTTAGAAATTACCTAATTTACAAATACTTCGTTACCCTGGAAAAGCCCACAATAACATCTTCTGTGTTCTAGTGTTTCTACTCTATAGGAATTTGGGAAACCGTACTATAATACATTTCTAGCACTTTCTGTAACTTGAATAAAGATAACCAATTCAAAGTAGTTCTGAGTGTTTTGTTTAAAAATTACTATTTTTTTTTTTTTTTTTTTTTTTTTTTTTTTTTTGAGACGGAGTCTCACGCTGTTGCCCAGGCTGGAGTGCAGTGGCGCGATCTCGGCTCACTGCAAGCTCCGCCTCCCGGGTTCACGCCATTCTCCTGCCTCAGCCTCCCGAGTAGCTGGGACTACAGGCGCCCGCCACCGCGCCCGGCTAATTTTTTGTATTTTTAGTAGAGACGGGGTTTCACTGTGGTCTCGATCTCCTGACCTTGTGATCCGCCCGCCTCGGCCTCCCAAAGTGCTGGGATTACAGGCTTGAGCCACCGCGCCCGGCCTAAAAATTACTATTTTTTTATTATGAAAATAATGGGTATAAAGGAAGTCTGTGTACACACGCACACACAAACACAAATGTAAATTGCTTATATTAATACAATTTTATTGGCTATAATTTCATATGAAAAATTAATACAATAGAATACAAACTATTCAGTTAATACATTTAAACCAGAGGGTTGTAATATCCACTTGGTCTTACTTCTAATATAGAAACATAATATGCTCAACTATGTAGAGCCGTGTATATCTGTCACCCTTGCACTCTTATTTCTTTAACTTTTTGCATGATTTTTTAAAATGAATTTGACTGCTAAACATGAACTTAATTTGTATTTGGCTGATCTGTATAAATGCCAGCAGTCTTTCATACAGGAGAAGAACCTGTAGAACTAAGGAAAGTGGTCAGGATTATTTATTATGCTTTGCATCAGTGTATATACCTTGAGGTTTTACTATTTAATGTGATATGTTGCTTCAAGTTGCTGCCTAAATATGTAGTGCAAAAGAGTACACTAGACTAAAAAGATCTATTGACACATCATGGAAAGTATGATATTAGTAAATGTTTTGGGGAAGACTTTACTATATGTAATATAATATACTATAGCTATCACATAAAGAATTTAGGTTAAAAGCATTCAAATTTGATAATTTCATAATAATTTGTTAAGAAATAGGAGGAAGAGAATTACAAGAACGCTGGTTAGACTACTAAAATATTCTCTCTATATTCAATTAAACATATGTTACTTGTTAATTAGCTTTTTGTCAGAGTCTAATTTTATGATAGGATTTTCAGACTATTTTTCAATCAAAGATCACTGACAGAACTGAAATTGTTTGATTGAAAATTTGACTCTTTGTACATGAATGAGCCTGACCTTAAGTCTTACTAACAAGGTTTAGGATAACTCAGTATATGTAAGGATTCTAGAAAGCTGCTAAAATATTTGATTCATTCCCAAAGAGTTTATATTTATATGAAGTTTTCATAAGCATATAATGATAACGAATATGAACTCAGTATTTTTAACTATTTTAACTTTATAACAATGAAAACAAATTAGAAAATTATAACAAATTTTAAAATTCATTATTTATATTCTTCAGTGCTATTGAATGTGGAATGTCATTTAAATTCATGTTCAGCATCATTACCTGAGCAGCAGATTTGTAGATGCTCATATCATACAGATATATTCTATCTGCTCCATTTATTAAAACAGGGACTGGAGTACTAAGCATTGTAAAATAAATGTTTATTCTAAAACTGAAACACTAGTTCAGTCTTTATTGGGAAGGTGCTTTGACATGGGAAATGGCTCTGGAAAGAACCTGCCTCACTTCCTGCTGGGATTACGTAGGAATCTTTCTCTGCTTTATGGCATGTGAGAAGATTCCACAAAATGTGGAGTCTGGGACTAAAGGACAGTCAGCCAAAGAAACATTTTAGTTGCGTGAGTAGAAAGTGATTTGGCATGGGTAATTTTTCAGGGTTCTTGGCAAAACCAAATAAGTATTTTTAAAAAGAAATAATGTCACATATGGATGGGTAATTTTTATAGAGATGATTAATGAGCTTCTATGTAGAAGGAGCAAAATAGGATCCAAGAGTTTCAGAATTTATAAATATATGTTAGCAATAATTAGCAGTAAATCGATTCAAGGCTGTGAAACCCAGATGACTGTGGAATCACTCCTTGAAATTGTTCATAAAATTTTGTACTCTTTTTAATGATATAAAGAACTGCTTGCAGAAAGGGCATGGGGAAGATGACAATGACACTCAATTATATAATCTGCTTCCATTTAACCTTGAATTCTAAGATGTTCCTTGCTGTTCTGACATGGAGAGTAGATCAAATTATTTGTTGTCAGTGACATATCAAGTCACTTAAACCTAGCAACAGGAATATGGTTTAAAAGACCCAGAAGCTAAGAAAGTAGACAAGTTCATTCAAAAAACAAGTGCTACTAAAACATGACAGCTATTATCTATTTCTATCCAAAATAATGATAACTAAATACTATTCCACAAATTTACCTATTTATGATTTTCAAATGGTAAATAATGAAAGAAGTTTTGTAAATTATTTTGTGAAAAGTCACTTTTCCTTTCATCATCGTTCCTTAGTCTCCCAGCTCTCTCTTCCAGAAGCAACTGTTCCTTATTCATCCCTGTAGGGAGACCCCCTGAAACTATTGCTACGGAATAAAAGATGAAATGCTCCTGATTATTGCAAATGCAAAATTGCATGCAGGATTGTGTAAAGACAATGCCAGGTTGGACTGCCAGAATGAGCCAACAGCACGTGATGTGCTTCCCCCCTGCAGAGAGCTTATGAATGGACGTGCAGTCAGGGAGGTTTCACATCACCAAGATTCCTGTCCTAGAAAAGCAGATGTTCAAAGCTCTGGGAATGGAATGCGTCCCTTGTGGAGAGCCTATAAATGGATGGAAGGGGGACACCTGTCCATATGGATAAGATAGGGCTATAAATGCCCTCATCTTGCCACGGCTCTTCTAGGCCTCTTTAGGGTTAAGACATACTCCCTTCTGAGAATTTCTGGTCTAACCAGTTGTCTAGCTTCACGTCCTGTTTCTATTGATTGTTTGTAACCAGCTTTTGCTGCAACTCTTACTGCTGATTAATATCTTGCTAATCATAGGTTATGGAAAAACTGTGTTTCTGTTTTAAGGCTCTGTTAGAAATCACTGATGCACACACTATATTGTAAATTCTTACCTCTGTATGCTGTACTTTTGTATACAGATGTTATGTTAAAGAATTACTTCATCGCCATGTGACCATCTCACCTCATAATCAAATGATCCTAAATCCCTCACTAACCTACCCTCGCCCTCACTAAATTTAATAATAAATGGTTGGCACTGTGGGACAAGAAGGCGGTGACCCCCCTGGACCCAGCTTTCACTATTTTGTGTGTGTCTATTATTTCTCGACCTGCTGATCTGCCTGGGAACAAAGAGAGAGCCCCATTGCATTGTAGGCTGCTGGTCAGATCGTGCAATACATCCCTTTTATTCTATATCTTTTTAGAGACATTCTCAGCACAGACATGGAGATAACATTAAAAAGGCATGTGGATCACCTGAGGTCAGGAGTTCGAGACCAGCCTGGCCAACATGGTGAAACCCAGTCTCTACTAAAAATACAAAAATTAGTTGGTTGTAGTAGTACATGCCTGTAATCCCAGCTATTCAGGAGGCTGAGGCAGGAGAATCGCTTGAATTTGGGAGGCAGAGGTGGCAGTGAGCTGAGATTGCACCACTGTACTCCAGCCTGAGTGGCAGAGTGAGACTCTGTCTCAAAAAAAAAAAAAAAAAAAAAAAAGAATAACAATACTAAAAAAAAAAAAAATCATTTCTCAAAAATCAGTAAACGTTTTTTAAAGTAGAAAGTTTAGATTAGTTTATCCCTCAAAATTTTACATTATAAAACTCTTCTCCCTAAATCTGCAAGATTGTAACTGCAACCTCACAAATGGAGCTAGCACGTTTATGACTTAAATCACACCTAAAATACCTACAAAAGAAATTCCACAGAAATAAATCCTATAAGCATTTTTCATTCCCCATTGTCTTTCTCCTTCTTTTCACTTCTCTCATCTTATTTTTCTCTCTAACGTTCTTAACCGTTTTCTCCAACACTGTATTTTATCCTCCCCATCTTTATTCCTTTTTCCCATGTTTTAAATTTTTTTCTTCTTTTCTACAGTCTTTCCTTTCCTTTACTCACTTCACAAATTTGTTCATGTCTTCTAGAAAATTCTCACAACACTTCCACTTTGTTCTGTTACAACAGTTAGTCTGACATTGTGTATCTTTGAGTTTATATTGCCTTCAGTGGCTAACATAAAGGGTGAGGCTGAGAGGATGGAAGGTGGTTCCCTCAAAAACTGAGATTTGTGCTTCCCTCCAGTGATTTTCAGAGCAAATTCATGATAGTTAATATGTTTACCAACCATACATCGTTAATGCGTGATAGTTTGTTAATTGTGTCATTTCTGTCTGGAATTACTTCTTGTCTCTCTTATTTCCCCAAAAGTTTATAAATTTTTAGATCTATTAGGGTTAAAATATGAGTGTTAGATACAAACAGCATCGGTTTGAACACTGGCTAACTTCTCTACTAATGGGGTCCCCTTAACAAAGTTAATTCATTTTATTGTGCCTCAGTTTTAACACATAAAATAAAACATGGTAACAATCAACTCCACTGTTTTGTTATGAGCATCCAAAGAAATTAGGAGAACCATGTATCTGCCTCATATTCAGTGATCAATAAATGTTTACTTATTACTCTTCTCTCATCCTTTAATCTATTTTCAAATCCTTCCTCTTCTGCAAAGTTCTTCCAGCTACTAGCCTTGAGAATTGCTATCTCCATTGTCCCTTGTAACACATAATTTAACACAAAATGTTATATGCTATTCATAGCATTGTCAGTATTTTATTAGAAACAAGAACAAACAAGAAAAAAAGCTCATTTTTGGTGATTCTAATGCACACAATTTATCTATACTCAATGACACAGAAGTAGAAACCATTGTTTCAATGTTAGAACTGTAGACACATTAACATGAAATCTAGAGATGCTCAATATTTCCTAAAAAGAATTATTTTTGAAGGTGACAGTGTATAGCAATATGTAAGCAAAATAAGAAACTGAGATAAAAAATTTAGTTTTGTATGTTAAAATTGAGCAACATAATTCATAGTAGAAACTAATTAATGCAGTGTTTATTTTCACATTCAGTTTTTATAATACCAAATTGATCTAAAACATGTCCTTTATAAGACAAGTTAGCATAAAATATTTTCATAAAATGAAATCTTTCTAAACAAGGTTGACAGTCTCAGTGCTACACAATAAAGTTAACTTTGATATCTTTAGAATAATCTAGCATTCTGAATAAAAATGTAAGCTATTCTCTAGTAACCGCATTGTTGGCAATTATTTTATTAATTGCTGGCAGTCTGTTGTTACCCTTTTATTCCAAATTTTAACAATATAAAGTCTCTTAATCGTTAGCATTTTAAAATTTTATCCCACCACTTTGGAAGGTTAAGTTAGGAAGATCTCTTGAGCCTGAGCCCAGGAGTTCAAGATCAGCCTGGGCAAGATGGTGACATCCTGTCTCTACAAATACTAACTAAATAACTAACTAACTTAATTAGCCAGGCATGGTGGCAGTTTCCTGTAGTCCAATCTACTCAAGAGACTGGAGTGGGAAGATCTCTTGAACCCAGGAGTTCAAAGCTGCAGTGAGTAATCATCTTGCCTCTACACTCTAGTCTGGTCAACAGAGTGAAACTCTGTCTCAAAACAAAACAAAAACAACAAAAAAGTAATGTGGCTTTTCAGTGAGAATTCTCTGTTTCCGTTTAATTTTGTTTCTTTTTTTACTTAAGATACAAAATAAAGTAAATTTGGATAATAGAAACAACCACCAACACCACAGCAATGAAAGTCCCAATAATTTTCTTCATGATATAACAAATAAAAATGGATTATTTTAGGGTCTAATATGTTTAGTAACAATGGACATCTCAGAGATAACATAATACTGTAGAGGTGTTACAGGATCCTTGGGGTGTCACTTCACCAGCCAGAAACCTGTCTCCAGTGTTGCCTTTGCCTGAGTTTTGCCCAGGCCTGCTGGTCCCACTTGGCCTGGCAGGCTGTGCTCAGCTTGTGCTACCAGTCTGGATCCCATGCCTGCCAAGGGTGAGCAGAGTGTTGAGGGATATGTGAGCAAGTGAGCATGGGGTCTGGCCACTATGCACAGCCAAACACACTGGGTGTGGTGGGTCGGGCAGCTCCAGTCACCAGCACCCGGCACTGGCTCCCTGCGAGGCTGTGGCTGGACCAGGTGTCCTGCAAGCAGCTTCCACAGATGGCACTGGGGAATGTGGTGATGCTTGGAAGCTGGAAGATGCCAGGAACTGCAGAGCTCCAAAGAGGATGTCACAGCCCTGGCTCAGGGAGCTCCTAGGTCTAGGCTCCTTGAAGGGCTACAACTCTTCTCTCCTTGTTACCTACATTGTGGCAAGCAAAAGGTGTGCTTCAGCTCTGTTTGTGTTACAGCTCTTTCAGCTCTGCCATTCAGTGGGTTCCAATTTCTTGTCCCATGCTCAGGAAGGAGGAACACAGACAAATGGAGGGTGAACAAGGCCAAGAGGAGTTTTATTGAGTGACAGAACAGCTCAGAGAAGATCTGCAGTGGGTGTGTAGCTCCTTTCTGCAGCCAGGGTATGCCAGTGAGTGTTAGCTCTCAGCAGAGAGGAGACCCTGGAGTGAGTAGTTCCTCTCTGCAGCTGGTCATCTGGTTGTCTCGAGTCTGGCTGAGTCTGAGGATTTTATGGGCTTCAGAAGGGAGGAAGTGCATGCTGATTGGTATATGGATGGCCATGGGCAGGCCCCAAAAATAGCACCATAAATCCCCACTCCAGTCCATGGGGCTGGCAGCCTGGACCCCAGGCTTCAGGCCTACCTCGGTTTGAAGGTGGGACATCACCAGTAACCCTCACCTTTCCCTGCAGGAGCCTGTCTGCATCCTGCCACCATTCATAGCATGAAGGCTGTTCATGCCAAGGGTTACTTGCCAAGGGGCTCTTGCAGGCCAGTGCTGAGCTGCCCTCAGCACCCCTGTCAGCCTCCCTCCCATGCTCATCAGCACCCAATGTCAAAAAGGGGCCAACACCGCGGGGACTGCTGTATCGGGACTGCCTTGAGGGTGTGCACCCCTGGCCAGGTTGTGACAGTGCCCAGGCTTGGCCTCAACTTTGTCCCAAGATTGGAGCAGGTGCTGGTAGCAGGGAAAGGCCAGCAGAAGCAACAGACACTTTTAAGCCTGCTGACTGGTTCTGGGAATGGGGAGAGTCCAGGCATGGGAGCAGGTATTTCTCAGCCTGCAGGGGTAGGGGGACCTTCCCAGGCCCCCGAGAGTTCAGGTGCACCCAGGTAGTGTGAGGCTCCCATCCTACCAACTCAGAATGGGGCAAGGCTTCTGCCTGTTCCTGGTTCCTGCCAGCTCTGTGAAACACGCAGCCCCAGCCACACTTCCCCCACCACAGCTGGCATCAAGGCAGTGGCCACTCCAGACAGGCCACCACTGCCATCAGAGGCAGTGTAGAATACAGGGTTAGAAGATACACTTTTAACCAGAATCCTTGGGTTCCAGTTCTGGCATTGGCACTTACTCTTTTCATGGTTCTTAACAAGGTCTTTCATCTCTCTATGCTTCATCTTTCTGCCTGAAAAATGTGGACAAAGGAGTACCAGTGTAATCATAGGAATACAGTGAGATTAAATTATATGACATACATGACATACTTAGAAGAGTGTTTGGCACATGGTAAACACTAAAAGAAAATATGTTTTACTTTCCCTCCAAGTCATGTGAACCCCAGAAAGACTGCAGTTTTTAACCTATGTATCCATCCCTGTATCCAATTGTTCCCTGAACAATGTATGGCTCAGTACTATTCAGGTAACATTTAAATGTCACAGGTGAGATTAAACACTAAGTGGTATATATGAGGAGCCTAAAATAGAGTTCTAAACTTACCTTGATTTTTTTCATAAATAAATTCCATTTTATGCAAAATTGAATTATTAACAAATGAGTTTGCTACTATCACATACAGGCATTTTTATTCAAACTGGATAAAAGGGAGCTTTTTCCTTCAGGATGAAGCAGCAATGAGCCAGGGAATATGGCTTGATGGGAAGAATATCTCTGTAATCTAAGAACAATCTTAATGCCCTTATCAGACCCTTCTCAATGAAAACCACTGAAAATTGAAGAATATTGCTAAATCAAGCAGAGATTTAGAGAAAAGATGGTTAACTGTTAATAAAGCCAGTGTGTAAATTAGGATTAATACTTTTAAACTGATATTTTCTAAAACTGCCACTTCTTGATTTTCTTCTTTAAATAAATTATTTCAAAACAGAAACAAGATAAACATAAGAAGCTGTGTAGGTAGAGAGAGAGAGAATGTGTGTGTGTATGTGTGTGTGTGTGTGTGTGTGGTTTGGGCTAGAGGGTGAGAGTAATACACCTCTTACCATGTATGTGTCCACTGATACTTGGAAATTGTTGTTTAAAAAAATAGCTTTAGGGCTGGGTGCAGTGGCTTTTGCCTGTAATCCCAACACTTTGGGAGACGGAGGCAGGTGGATCATGAGGTCAGGAAATCTAGACCATCCTGGCTAACACAGTGAAACCCTGTTTCTACGAAAAATTAGCCATGTGTGGTACCACACCTGTAGTCCCAGCTACTCGGGAGGCTGAGGCAGGAGAATCGCTTGAACCAGGGAGGCAGAGGTTGCGGTGGACCAAGATCACGCCACTGCACTCCAGCCTGGGCAACAGAGTAAGACTCTATCTCAAAAACATAATAATGGTAAAAATAAAAATAGCTTTAGATATTTCCTTTTTTAAATCTGGTAGAACAGCTAAATCTTCCATTTAATAACAAATGTCTGAAAAAATCAGTTTATAAATAAATTTATAAAATTAAAATTTTGCTGTTTATTTTATTTATTTTATTTTAATTACTTATCTTTTCTAACTCAAGTTCCATACTTTTTTTTGCCATTTCTGTCTTCCACAACCCTAAAAGGAATGGATATTCTTTACCCTGATCCCTTTTCTTTACAGGGTCTGCTTTGAAGTGTCTTCCTCATACTCTTTGACCAGTAGTTCCTACTTGTAATAGATTCAACTACATTATTAGTGTTTCTTGATGATGACAATTTGCAAACTTTTCTTTTTGCAGCCATTAATTTCCTATAATAAATGTCTTATTAAATCTATTATAAGTCCAGAATGGTGGTGTGTTCCTGTAGTCCCAGCAACACAGGAGGCTGAGGTGGGAGAATGGCTTGAGCTCAAGAGTTCGAGACTGTTGTGGGCTATGATCATGCCACTGCACTCCAGCCTTGGCAACAGAGCAAGACTCTATTTCTTAAAAAATTAAAAACAAATAAATATAATTGTTTACAGTGATAAACTTAGAAAATTTAAATAATTATGTTGAGTACACATGATATTACAACATAAAAATTTAATGAAGTTGCTACTTCACCAATTCTAATACTTGTTTAGAAAGTGTGTCTGAATTGACAAGGAACTGTAAATAAAGATTAAATTTGTATTAGAGGCAATTCATTAGAGTTAAGAGGCAAATGCATTAAGCAAAGCTCTTAGGTATGAGATGTTTGACCTGGCTGCATGTAAGAAATGAGGATTGAGGAGAGATTTACATATGAAACTCATACCAGCTGGAATAATTCTAACCATGACATCTTTTTGGTCTAAGGTTCTAGGTCATTAAAAATGCAGCTGGTGCATTTCTATTGTATTGTTATGAAACATTACACTTATAAATATATTTGTATATGGTTAAGAAGTAATTCTAGGTCACATCTGTTCATGTCCTAATGTAGTATGAATGGGCAAGAATTAAAACAACCAAATCATATTACATTATAAGCCATATATATGTATTTCTTCGAAAACATTTATCAGCGTTTACTTTGACTGGAAGCATTCCGCTAGTTGCTGGGATAAAGAAACAAAGAAGATAATATATATGCACTAAATGGATTCAGAATTTTGAAGGAAGATTGAGAGAAAAGTATACATTCACTCATTCTTTTACTTAACCACTCATTTAACTTGTAGTTTTAGAACTAAAATAAAGTATTATGATAGCATACACATGGTCGAGTCAGAGTTAATACATTCTAAAGTCCTTATATTCTTCAGAAATAAGGTAAATGTATTGATTAATGTTTTAATAAGATGAACATGACTAATGGTGTTTTTATAAAATACAGTAAAAAAATTTAAGGTAATATTAAACCAGTTATGCAATATGTAACTTCCGGTTGAGCAACGAGAGAGCAGCTGGTTTGTATGTGAGCACATTCATGTATACAATCATATGGCTTTCATCTCAATCACGGATAATTTTCTAAAATAACAGAAAAAGATGGAGAGAACAACTCAAATGGTAACAAAATTAGACAAAAATAACAGAGATAAAATATATTACATGCCAATGCCATTTATAAATATATGTGCAAAAATTCTGATGGAATGATTAGGACAGAGAATACAGCAATGTATTCAAAGAAAACAGTTGAGAAATTAGAAGACAAACCAGAGTGGAAAAAAGAATTTGCAAAAGGCATATCTAATAATAAACTGTTACACAAAATATCCCCCAAACACTTAAAACTTTACAATAGGAAAATGAACAGGAATTTAAAAATAGAGAAAAAAACCTGAGTAGATGTCTCAGCAAAGAAGACATACAAATAATGCCAAATAAGCATATGAAAAGAAGTTTCACATCATATGTTATGAGAGAACTTCAAATTAATTAAAGCAACAATGACATATGACTACACACCTGTTAGAATGGCCAAGATCCACAACAGTGATAGCAAATGCTGGTGAGGATGTGGAGCAGCAGTAAGTCTCTTTCCTTGCTGGTGAGAATACAAAATGGGACAGCTACTTTGACAAACAGTTTGGTGGTTTCTTACAAAACAACATACTCTTTCCATATGATCCAGCAACCACACGCCTTGGTATTTATTGAGTTTAAAACTTAGGTCCACACAAAAACCTGCACATAGGCGTTTACAGAAGGCTTATTCACAATTGCCAAAACTTGGAAGCAACCATTATGACCCTGAGTAGGTGAATAAATATGATCCATCCAGATAATGAAATATTATTCAGTGATTAAAAAGCAGTAAGCAGTCAAGCCAAGAACTGACACATAGGAAACTTAAATGCATATTACTAAGTGTAAGTAAAACTCTGAAAAAACTATATACTGTACAATTCCAGCTATATGATACTCTTTGTCTCTGGAAAGGCAAAACTACAGATACAGTGAAAAGATCAGTAATTTCCAGGGCTTCGCAGAGAGAGAAAGAGACGAATAAACAAAGCACAAAGGTATTTAGGGCAGGAAAACTGTTTTGCCAGTTACTACAATAATGGATACATTATAGTCCAAATTTGTTATACAAACCCATAGACTATATTAACTTTAAAAGCAATAAATTATTAAAATGATCATACTCTCCAAAGTGATCTACAGAATTAATAGTTTCTATCAAATACAATTGATGCTCTTATTAGCAATAGAATAAAACAATTTTAAAGTTTAAATAACTTTAAAAGCAAAATTATAAACATTGAAAGATTAAAGTTTCAATAAAACACAAATCTGAGGATGTTATTATCAGTAAAAGGAATATGTTAGATGAAAGTGTATAAACATACATATGAGAAACAAGGAGCATTAAAAAAGTGTATAGGAACCATAAAGATGAAAAATAAAACAAAAAGAAAAAGTATGCAGGCTGGGCGCAGTGGCTCACGCCTGTACTCCCAGCACTTTGGGAGGCTGAGGCAGGCGGATTGCCTGAGATCCAGAGTTCGAAACCAGCCTGGGCAACATGGCGAAACCTCGTCTCCACTGAAAATACAAAAAATTAGCCGGGTGTGGTGGCACACACGTGTAATCCCAACTACTCGGGAGACTGAGGCAGGAGAATTGCTTGAACCCGGGAGGCGGAGGTTGCAATGAGGAGAGATCATGTCATTGCACTCCAGCGTGGTGACAGAGGGAAACTCTGTCTCAAAAAAAAAAAAAGAAAGAAAGAAAGAAAAAAAAGAAAAAAAGAATGCAAGTGAGAATATGACACTTTTTAGACATCTAGAAAAATCTTGTTTCTTTTACTATTCTTGCATCAGTAAAACAGCTTCTGGGGATGTCTACTTATGGAGATTTTTTGATAAACCTTGGTTTAATATATTTAATAGGATTAACTTCTCAACCTTATCATTTGAATATGGCTGTTTTGTTGAATAAAACGTATGCAAAGATCAATTCCTTTTTATTTTACTCTTGATAGGAACATCAATAATACCTGATAAGTTCTTTTTCGGTGATTGCTGTATGTTGAAACCTAATCCTCATTGCTGTAATATTATCATCTGTGGGCCTTTAGGAGGTTATTGGATCATGAAGGTGGAGCCCTTGTGAATGGGATTAGTGCCCTCATTAAGGAGAACCAAGGGAAGTTTGTTTACCCCTTCTGCCATGTCAGGATGCAGGAAGAGCACACATTGTATGAGGAACAGGCACTCATTAGATTCTTAATCTCCTGGCACATTGACCTTGAACTTCCCTGCCTCAGGAACTGTAAGCAATATATTCTATTGTTTAAAAATTACCTAGTTTATAGTATTTTGTAACAGGAGCTTGGACAGACAAAGGTCCTGATATTGAAAGGCTCAGATCTCTCCTGTTGTCTTTGCTAGAACACAAACTTATCGCTTTTTAATTTATTTAGGGGCGCATTGGATGGTTGGTGAGGATAGGCAGTCTGTAGTTCTTGATGGCAAAATGAAAAGTACTGAGTGTTATATAGGTGAAAATATTTCATGTAATATGGCTGTTGTCAACCACTCACAGTCTGACTTTCTAAGGAGAAAAAGTATAGGTTGGGTAGAGCTGAGGGAAGAACTGTAGGCCATAAGAGATGTAAGAAGACTGTAAACCTAATTAAATATAATTTAAAATTTTCTTTTTATTTGTTGAAACTTTCCAGAGACTGTGGGAGATAATGCAGTCTTTTACTGATTTGAATGTGATTTAGACTTATAAACTCTACATATTTTTTCTTCTTTCTGTTGACCCCTTTCATAATTTGGCAGGTTCTTATGAAAGTAAACATGTAGTCACTACACTGCTCAGCACCATGAGTGACTGACTGGGAAAGGACACAATGGAAGATTTTGGAGTGATGGTTTTTATATCTTGATTGTGATGATGAATATGTGAGTATGTACAAGAATGTATAAATTTGTAAAAAAAAGAATCTATAGACTATATACTTAAAATAGATTCATTTTATTATAAATAAATTATACATCAATATAGTTTATTATATAAGATGGTGCTTTGAGAGTCAACTAAAGCTTTTTTTCGTGTTTTCCAAGGATCAATAAAATATGGAAATTGGTACCCCAGAAGCAGGCATGTTTGGTCTAAGCTACATTGTTCACAGAATGATTTTTTTTTTTTTGATCTTTAGAATCTTTCACCTTGAAACTGCATATTAAACATTAGGAAGAGGGAAAATTAGTGCCATTTTTGATAGGCTATCTCTTGACTATTATAAAGTGTTTTGCACTATAGAATGGCAAGTATTGTCAAAACATTGGCAGAGAGAGAATTTTAATATGAGATTTACAAATTGTTAGACATTTTATTATAACATCTTCATAACTCACATCATGTGTGGAGAATGCAGTCTGAGCTAATGGTCATTTCAGCAGAGACTGAGATTATCATGAGAAAATAATCAAGATGAGGAATTTCTTATATGTTTTAGTTTAACTTAGAAGAACATATACATGCTAGTATGGAAATTTCAAGGAAGTGAATTCAAAATAAATTATGCAGCTTTTAGAGAGTAACATTATTTTAAGTTGTAGAAACCTTTTGACTACATTAAACTACTTCTATTAATTGTTTATAGATTCAACAAAATAACTTCAATGTATTTAGGCAGACACAGGTTCTGTATTAGAGTTCTCTAGAAAAACAGAAACAATAGAATCTATATCTATCTATCCATCTATCTATAGTCTATCTATAGATATATTTATTATTAAAAATGCCTCATCTGATTATGGAGACCTAGAACTTCTAACAGTTGCAAGCCAGAGAATCAGGAAAGCAGGTGATGTAATTCAGTGAGTCTAAAGACCTGAGAACCTGGGAAGTCAATGGTGTAACCCTCAGTCTGAAGCCAAAGGCTTGAGAATAGTGAGGCTGGGGAGAATGAGGTAGAGAACCAGCTCTGATTTCCAAGACAGGACAAGATAAATGTCTCAGCTGAAGATTAATGTCCAAGCTCAAAATTTACCCTTTTCTACTTTTATGTCCTATTCAGGCCCTGAAGGAATTGGATGAAGCCCACTCACCTTGGTGAGGGCATAGTTTTTTACTCAGTCCACTAATTCAAAGACTAATGTCTTCTGAAAACACACTTATAGGTAGATCCATAAAGAATGTCTTATCAGCTATCTGAACATCCCTTAGCTCAGTCAAATTGGCACAAAAAAGTTAACTACCATGCTACTACATAACTACACTTGTGAAGCAGGCACTCTAAAGGAGAGACATAGGAAGTTAATTACGCTATAATTAAAATTTGTGAAAATGCCAATAAAGAAAAAGTAAAGTGCTAAGAGAATATATTAGAGAAAAATTTGAAATTGATTGAGAATCTCTCCTAAAGAGGTAACTTTTAAGCTAAGCAATACATTTTATGTATGGATGTATAAACTGCTTTTCAGTATACAATATGAACTACAAATATGTCAATTTTGCCAGAAGATGACTTTTTTAAAGAATAGTACACGTTGAATGTTTAGCTAGTACCTATTCTTATTTGAATAGATATTTATGACATTGCACTGAATTTTAATATGACTTCAAATGATATTTTTTGCTGAATTATAACTTCCTTATGTTATGATAAGTGATATTTTAGAGAAGGGATGACATTAGAAACACTATTTTGAAAACTTATTCAAAGAAACAAGTTAAAATGGAATTTTAAAAATTTATTTTATATCAGTGGCAATACTGTATTACTAAACACATTTTACAATCAATTAATCTTGAATAAAATCAAATAATATGTTTTATGCATACGTCGTATCCATTTCCTACATTAAAACAAAAATATATTTTCATGGAAGCTTTTTGAAAATATTGTAAACTCTTCATCTTGATGTGCCATGGATCTAGCTTGTTTCAATGTTGTTGTCTTCCAGGAAATACTTAGAAGAAAGGCAGTGGATTTAGTATTAATTAACCTGTGACATCACAAACACATGGTAATTTTATAACATTATCTTCATAACCTTTATCAGGTGTAGAGAATCCATTCTGAGCTAGCAATTGTTTCAGCAGAGATTGGGATTATGAAAAGAACATGATCAAGATGAGGAAACACAATATTTTTCGGTTTGATTCAGAAGAACGTATGAATGCTACTAAGGAAATCAGAAGGAAGTAAACTCTGGACCCAAATGTTCATATTTCATTAAGTCTCCCTGAATAAATTTTTAAAAGTAAATTTTCCTCTTCTTATATATTAAATTAAAATAATAAAGTTTGAAGTTATATTTGCAATATTGTTAGAGTTTATGTGGGGTATAGAATGTATAATTATACAATAATAATTACAATAACTGTTTTATTAACAAGTAACAGATAATAATCATATCATACTGTATTTGTTAAATTTCAAATCTTTATCTAGAACTTGTGTTTTCTAAGTTCAAGACCTTTTTGTCTAGCATAGTGTTTGTCATATAGTAGGTGATAGGTAAATGTTTGTATCTTCCATTTCTTTTCTTAGAAAATTCTTTGGAATCTCATATTAATCAGCAAATATGCTTCTGCAGAATTACTGTGTTAGTCTGTTTTCGCAGTACAAGATGGAGTCTCACTCTGTTGCCCAGGCTGGAATACAGTGGCATGATCTCGACTCACTGCAACCTCCACCTCCCAGGTTCATATGATTCTCCTGCCTCAGCTGGGACTATAGTCATGCACCACCATGCCCAGTTAATGTTTGCATTTTCAGTAGAGACAAGGTTTCGCCATGCTGGCCAGGCTGGTCTCGAACTCCTGACCTCAAGTGATCTGCCTGCCTCGGCCTCCCAGAGTGCTGAGATTACAGGCGTGAGTCATCATACCTGGCCAGGAAAGAGGTTTAATTGACTTATAGTTCCACATGGCTGGGGAGGCCTCAGAAAGCTTACAATCATAGCAGAAGACCAAAGAGAAGCAAGTACCTTCTTTACAAAGGGACAGAAAAAAGAGTTTGTGAAGGAACTATGAAACACTTATAAAACCATCAGATCTCATGAGAATTCACTCACTATCATGAGAACAGCATGGGGGAATCACCCCCATGATCCAGTCATCCCCCACCAGGTCCCTCTCTCAATACATGGGGATTATCAGTTCACAAGTAGAGATGAAATTTGGGTTGGGACACAGAGCAAGACCATATAATTCTGACTACGGCCCTTCCAATATCTCATGTCTTTTTACATTTCAAAACCAATCATGCCTTCCCAATAGTTCCCAAAAGTCTTAACTCATTCTAGCATTAACCAAAAAGTCCAAGTCCAATGTCTCATTTGACACAAGGCAAGTCCTTTCTGCCTAGGAGTCTGCAAAATCAAAAGCAAGTTAGATACTTCCAAGATATAATGGCATTGGATAATATGGGCACTGGATAAATGACATTGGATAATATAGACATTGGATAATACAGGTGTATAGACATTGGATAAATGCTCCCATTCCAAAGGGAGAAATTGACCAAAACAAAGGGGCTGTGGGCCCCATACAAGTTTGAAATCCAGAGGGGCAGTCGTTAAATCTTAAAGCTCCGAAATTATCTCCTTTGACGCCTTGTCTCACATCCAGGCATGCAGATGCAAGGGGTGGGCTCCCACAGCCTTGGGCAGCCACTTCATAGGCTGGCATTGAGTGCCTGTGACTTTTCCAGGGCATGGTTCAAGCTGTCCGTGAATCTACTATTCTGGGGTCTGGAGGACAGTGGCACTATTCTCACATCTCCACTAGGCAGTGCCCTAGCAGGGATTCTGTGTAAGGGCTCCAATCCCACATTTCCTTTCCTCACTGCCCTAGCAGAGGCTCTCCATGAGAGCTCCACCCATGTAGCAGACCTCTGCCTGGATATCCAGCCATTTTCATATATCCTCTGAAATCTAAGCAGAGGTTCTCAAGACTCAGTTCTTGACTTCTGCACACCCATAGGCCCAACATCACGTGGCAGCTGTCGAGGCTTGGGGATTGCATCCTCTGAAGCAAGGACTGGAGCTGTACCGTGGCCTCTTTTAGCCATGGCTGGAGCTGCAGTGGCTGGGACCCAAGGAACCCAGTTCTGAACAAAGTGGCTGGGCCCTGAGGCAGGCCCAGGAAACCATTTTTCCCTTCTAACCTCTGGGCCTGTGATGGGAGGGGCTGCTGTGAAGGTCTCTGACATGCCCTGGACAAATTTTCCCTATTGTCTTGGCTATTAACATTCACCTCCTTGTTAATGAGGCAAATTTCTGCAGTAAGGTTGAATTTCTCCCCAGAAAATATATTTTTCTCTTCTACCGCATTGTCAGGCTGAAAATTTTCTGAACTTTTATGCTCTGCTTCATTTTTAAGCATAAGTTTCAATTTCAGATTATCTCTCCCAAGTTTAAAGTTCCACAGATCTCTAGGGCAGGGGCAAAATGCCACCAGTCTCTTTGCTAAAGCATAGCAAGAGTGATCTTTGCTCCAGTTTCCAGTAAGTTTCTCATCTCCATCTGAGCCTACCTCAGCCTGGACTTCATTGTCCATATTACTATCAGCATTTTGGTCAAAGCAATTCAACAAGTCTCTGGGAAACTCCAAGCTTTTTCATATCTTCCTGTCTTCTGAGTTCTCCAAACCGTTCCCATCTGTGCCTGGTCCCCAGTTCCAAAGTTGCTTCCACATTTTCAGGTTATCTTTAGAGAAGTGTCTCACTCTGCAGTACCAATTTACTGTATTAGTCCATTTTTACACTGCCATAAAGATACTATCTGAGCCTGGGTAATTCATAAAGGAAAGAGGTTTAAATGACTCATAGTTCCACATGGCTGAGGAGGCCTCCAGAAACTTATGATCCCTGGGGAAGTCCAAGGAGAAGCAAGTGCCTTCTTCCCAAGCTGGCAGGAAAGAGATCATGTGAAGGAGGAACTGTCAAACACTTATAAAACCATCATATCTTGTGAGAACTTATTTACTATCACAAGAACAGAGTGAAGAAAACTACCCCCATGGTCCAATCACCTTCTACCTTCTCCCTCTCTTGATACATGGCGATTATGGGCATTACACTTTGAGATGAGATTTGGATGGGGACATGGAGCCAGACCATATCAATTACATTTAAATTTTAACAAAAAAAGATGTAAATCAATATATCAGTTATTAGAAACTGGAATAAATTCTTCCCTGACTACTTATGGAGAAAAGAAACAAAGAAAAAGGTGTTGGAATAGCAAGACAGAAAAAAACAAAGAGTTCATTTTAATATACTAGCATTTGCTTTTCATGCACAGCGTATGCCTCACCATTACGCAAGAAATACCAGCAGTAATACATGCAAACATACCCACATTTCATGTTGTATCCTACTAGTTTTTTTCCTAATCTGATCTGGATATTATTTTAAATTAATTTCATTGGAATGAAAACATAGGACAGTGAAAGGGAAGAACTGTGTGATGGTTTTTAGTCTTTAACCACTATTAGAAATAGAAAATTGTGGAACTAATATTTGAAAAAGCGTTTTGTAAATTGTGATAGATTACATTATTATTATTTCCTCCTTTATAAATTTATAATTTCATAATATGACATGCAAAGATTTAAGACATTTCAGACAGAACCATATCTATATCATTATTCAGTAAGTTATGCAATATTTTCAAATCTCTCTTATCTTAGATATATACTAACATCATATACCTTGGTTAAGTACTCTTTCTTTTGTGACTGTAATGCATATGGAAATGAAGAGGGGCTACTCATAGACCTCCTTGGAGCACATATTGTCTATGGATAGATCCAGTGCCTGAGAGAAAGTGAATTATCACCTCAGATTTTGCTTTTCTAAATGTCAGTGGAGTATTGAAAGTCCCTTGGTAATCATTTCCATTGGTTTCCTCGTAGAAGCTTTTCTCCCATTGTGTGTACCTAACGCCAGAGTACTGAACATTGCCCTGCATACTCTGCTCTCTATCCTACTTTTGACTTGTGCATATACACATTTTAAAATTTCCTAGAACTCTTTTGCCCTGGTAAATACAGTATTACATATTGGGAGACACATGGCAACAAACATAATAAATTAAAAAATTCAATCACTTCAAACATATTGTTATTAGAACATAATTGGAATATTTGTTAAATTTAATGTCATTTCTTTCAGCTCTTAGGATTCAACAGCTTTGTCTATTATACATGTTTATTTTAAGGATCATAACCTATCCAAATCTCAAACACCCATTTCATTCCTAGTGAGAACTGTTGAAAAAGCAAAATCAGTTTGTTTGCATAAATATTCCAGGCTGTTTTTATCTTAGATGTCTTTTTTAAAAATCGTAATACTGCATATCTTAACAGTCGAAACAATAATACAATTGCTCCAAAAAAAGACAGGCTGTTTTGCTCAGACACCTAATTATTAATTCCAATGTTTCCTCATTCTCTAGCTCTTTCAGTTTTTATTTCACAAGAATATTCCTAGACCTTACATTCTTAAATTGTTTTTCTAATAATATGTTAGAAATTGGATAGGAATAAAATTTTTAATTTTACCTTATAAAATAAGTAATTTTTGACCTACATAAAACTCTTAGCATATTATCAGGAAATAAGAAATTTATGCCAGGATTTTGTTATAAATCAATTGCTCTCTGTTGTTTATTCAGTAGAAAGTGAGTACCTAAGGGACACAAATCAGACTTCATTGTCCTACTTTTTAAGTATATAAATAATGAATCACCCTAACAGACTTCTCATGGGGAAGGCTGTCTGCAGCAATTACTAATCATTTTTACACATAACCTTTACTGCTTAATTTATTCAATTTAATGTCAAGAAAAATGGGCCAAGCGAGTCTTAAACTCTTCCTAGTTCTCATGTAACACATTAGTATAGCTTCTATTATTCATTTTATAAATATCTGATAAGATATATATTATAAGGTATTCTTCTTTGCCCTCATGATAAATGTTCTTTAAATACAAACACAGGCCAGGCACGGAGGTTCATGCCTATAATCCCAGCACTTTGGGAGGCCGAGGCGGGTGGATCACGAGGTCAGGAGATCAAGACCATCCTGGCTAACATGGTGAAACCCCATCTCTACTAAAAATACAAAAATTTAGTCGGGCGTGGTTGCAGGCGCCTGTAATCCCAACTACTCGGGAGGCTGAGGCAGGAGAATATCGTGAACCCGGGAGGTGGAGCTTGCAGTGAGCAGAGACCGCACCACTGCACTCCAGCCTGGGTGATGGAGAAAGACTCCATCTCAAAAAACAAAACAAAACAAAACAAAAAACAAAAAAACACATACACACACACACACATACACACACACACACATACACACACAATTTGGCCAGTAAGTATGGAGTATTCTGACCTCTGAAATTATATTTGTCAAATATGCCAATGATTATAATTTGTTAAATTCTGAATAGTGTCAAAGATTCACAATTTCACTAAATCTTATGTATTATTTTGATAACGAAATCAAATGTCATGTATGAGTGCTGCAACATAATTTTTATTCCTGCTGAAACAGTTTTAACTGCATGAATACAGTGACTGATAACTAAAAATATTCTCTTTTGTTAGTCAAGTTACTAAGGAATTTAGCAACTGTGAGTCTGTCAGAACCATTTCTTCCATGAAGTTTATCTTTATATAGCTATATCAGTCAATAATGTCAAAGAGTCCAACAAGTAATATGGTGAGTAGTAAGAATTAATGTTTGGCCAGGTGGGTGACACACTATTTATTTAAATACTGTTATTTAAAAGATAGTATTTCTAGTAGCTTGGGGTTTAATATTGAATTCAGTCTTGTCACTTGTGATTTATGTGATCCTACTAGAATCCTCAATTTTCTGTTTTGAAAAGTGGATCACAAATAAAGCCTAATTTAATTGAATGTTGTAAGAGTGAAAGTAAGTAATGTGTAAAACACTTAATTTAGTACTTGGCACATAGTAAACACTCAATAAATGACAATTAATACTAAATCCTAATGATAAATACACTGTGATAATAGTTATGTACTTACAATACTTCCTATCAATATAATTAAGATTAATTTGAATACAGTTGTAAAGGTTGGTGTTTTCAAAAACAGATGCCAATACTTTAGGAACTTTGATTTGGATACTCTTGTCATAATTTCTGCGATGTCATAAATTTACGCAAAACATTATTTCTTTAGCATGAATATATATCCATCTCAATAAATTTGAGCTAGTCTCATTTCACTTATGAAATAAGTTGACTTTGCTGATCTAGGCTTTAATTAAAATATAATGCTAAATGCAAAATACTATAATTATAATATAAATTGAAAATTAAACTATAATACAATATGTTTTTTCTTTTCAAAATTATTTTTCTGATTATTTTTATTTTATGTAAATAAATATACTTAAAATTATTTGTGTAAATGAGTAAATGATTCAACTATGTGTTCCAAATAGTTGTATTGCTATCACATTCCACTATGATAAGTCAGGTATAAATTTTAAGTGAGTTTGTTTAATTATATAAATTTAAGTGAACATTATATTCCAGGCTAGTTAGCTCCATAATTTCTTGCTTTGATTGGCTTTTTTACTGAAAATATACATTCTTAATAGATGAAATTTACAAACAAAAACTTTAAAAATTACAAAGCTAGATTACACACACACACACACACACACACATTAGTAGATCAGAAACCAAGCCAAAGCAAACAAACAAAAAGAGTGGATGGGGCAAAAAATGAGGAATAACAATAGAAACTGAGACTCGTGTTCCTGGTTTTTTAAAAAGGCCTAAAAATTCTCTTTATCAAGCTGAAAACTAATGAGTTATGACTACAGACGCATACACTAGAAAGACAAGAAAATGACACAGAGAGACATAGCAAAAAGATACAAAGAAAAAAATAACAATATTCTCTTAGTCAAACTGAGTCTATAGCCAAACTTTCAAAGCACATAAATAAATCTAATCCTAAACACACATGTACAAACTAAATATAAAGTCCTATTGAAACCAATTTAATCAAAATGCCTGACAAACACTTTACAATTACATGCTTAGGAGGCTAAATGTAATTGGGAATGAAAGCTTGGCTTCCGTTTTCCCTCCTCTAGGTTTTTCTGGAGAGAAGAAAAACAAAAAATAAATGATCTGGCCAAATCTCATTAAATAATGAAGAATGAGTTTCTACTAAATATTTTTAGCAGGATATACCTGTTCTTTCTAGGTTGTTTATAGTCTAAAAAACTCAAATTTATGACTTGATGAGGCAAACTAAAACATTAATACCACCTATGTAATTATCAGAATACAAATCAGACATATTTCATAACCGAAATAGGTCTTTCTGTGTAAAGGATGCACTACATGCATCATTTAGAATTTCATATATTAAATCTCAACCAGATTCATTTTAATGTAACATGAAAAACCTGGGGAGTTCTCTGACAATTACTTGTATCTTTTAAATTATTAACAAATTTGAATCCTACTTAAGATTTCTGATTTTGTTGACTGTGGTTTGATAATCAGACACCTCAATGATTAACAAAAGAATATCTTTTAACATGAAAAACCTGGGGAGTTCTCTGACAATTACTTGTATCTTTTAGATTATTAACAAATTTGAATCCTACTTAAGATTTCTGATTTTGTTGACTGTGGTTTGATAATCAGACACCTCAATGATTAACAAAAGAATATCTTCTTTTATAATTAGGAAGATAGTATAAAAGAAAGATAAATAAACGTATAACAGAAAAGAAAATTATTAAATAAAATATAGCAAGCTTAGAGTGAAAAATAGAGTCATGGAAATTAATAAATGAGATTAACTCTTTCCTGACTACAGTTGGAAAGATAATCCGTGAGATGGAACATCATACCTAATTATTCACAAAAACCATAAAACAAAGAGAACAAGAATGTATAATAAATTTGTAAATTTTGTGTAAGGTCTGTAGGATAGATTCTGAGGCTCCAGCATGTATCTAACAGAAACTGGAAAATAATGCAATTAGGAGAATGGGCTAAATTCAATTTACAATTTACAGAATTTAAAACAATACTAAGTGTCAATCACCATCAATACTTGCAGAATACAAGTATCTAAGAACATTATCATGCTGAAGAAAAATAAACATTTGCCTAGATTTTATATCCAGTTATTTCACATGTTTAAAGAGATTGAGGTAAAAGAAACATATGGTAATATCTTCAGGAAAATAGCAACATTTTTATTTCCAAAAGACCTTGGAAAGATATCTTGAGCATATTTCAAATGGAAATATCTTGGGCTTATGAACAGCCTCAGGAGAAACAAGTTTATCTTTTGTTTCATCCAAGACAATTAACTGAATGGCTGAATTTATAAAAATAATAATGATATTAACAATAGTAATAACCATAATCAAAATAATAAATTACTAATATTATTTCTACTATATGGCTCACATACTTGAAATATAATAATTGCTTTAAATTGAACTCCACCAAAATCCACACTCAAAGAAATAGACTTGATGCAGACATAATTATTGATTCTTCACTTATTTTCTATTTACTAAGAAATGAAGTCTATTTTGACATAAGATGCATTACAGAAAATATAGTTCATTTCTCACCTACTGGCTAGCATATGCACTGTCTTAGTCTATTTTGTGCTGCCATAACAAAATACTTGAGACTGGGTAATTTACAAAAAAAAAAAATAGATATTTATTTCTCATAGTTTTGGAAGCTAGGAAATCCGAGAACAAATTACCTCTATCTGATGAAGGCCTTCTTACTGCATCCTCACAAGGTAAAAGGTGGAAGGGCAAATAGTAGATTAATGTTGTTTCTTCACATAGCAGAAGAACAGAAGAAAGCAAACCCATTTTCACAAGCCATTTTAATAATGACACTAATTCATTCATGAAAAATAGAGTCCTTGTGACCTAAACACCCACCATTAGGCCTCACTTCCCAACACTGTTGCACTGGGGATTAAGTTTCCAAGACATGAACTTGTGTGGAGGGGGAAATTCAGATCATAGCATGTTCTAAGTACTGAATTTTTGTTAATATATCTACAAATAAAAGTGCTGGGCTAATATAATTCGACTAAGCTTTAGCTTGTGCCTCATATTAAAATTATTGGATCTACAATTTTGGAGATATTGAAATTTTAATACCTAAACTAAGTGATTAAATAAAATGAACTTGAAAAGAAATGTTGATGATTTTACTGACTGTAGATAGCCTACAAGTTGTCTATACTCATTTATTTCTACAAATTCTGTGAGATTGGTATAAGAGTTTATGTCTAAAAAATCAGTGTAGCATAAAAATATTCAATTATTAATAAATACATACACATAAATAAATGATACTTAATACTAAGTGTTTGCCAATTTTACAAAGATTTCCACAGTTTAGGAAGAACATGACAAAGAATCTTTAGCCCAAATAGGGTCACATTCTTTCAAAAACTGCTAAAATATAATATTTGGAAATAACGAATCATTTTTGAAGTCTCTTTCATAGATGGAAAGCATTTGTAAGGTATATAATTTTGTAAAAAAACAAATACTTAAATAATTTAAATTCTGAAATTAACTTATGTTAAGCTACCTCAGAGTCAAGCTTTATCTGTTTTTTTTTTTTTTTTTTAACACAGTTAATACCAAGAAGCTAGATTCAGTATCATTTACTAACTTCTTTATGCATAGAACAGATTGACACAGACGTAGATAATAAATATGAGCCTGAATCTCTGGGCTGAATGCAATTCACTTTTAAATGGCAGTGTCCATAATAAGCAGTAAACACCAACATAATATACAAATGAGCAGTGGTTTTAATTCAAAGTCACACTCCACTCTTGGCAAATAGGCAGAGAGAATCTCCTATACATACATTGGAGTATATTATGGATATATCAATGGTGACTCACTACAGGGTGGATTTTCATATGTTGATGAAAATGTTCAGAATTTTATATTTTATAAAACTGTTTACAGCACAGGGATTTGCACTGCAAAAGGCTCAGTAGGAGGAAAATTATTTTCAATTCCACATACAAGCGGCAGACTAACACTACTATGGCATCATCAAAATAAGTCCATACAGTTGTGCAGTCATAAGTCCATACAAACAGTCATATTTTGGTGAATGACAGACTATACAACATTGGTCCTAAAAGATTCTAATATATTTTTAATTGGACCTTTTCTAAGTTTATATATGTTTAGATACACAAATACATATCATTGTGTTACAGTTGCCTACAATATTGAGTACAGTAACATTCTGTAGAGGTTTGTAGACTAGGAGTAATAGCCTAGGTTATACCATCTCCGTGATGTTCACAAGGTGACAAAATTGCCTAATGACAAATTTATTATGATGCATCTCCATTGTTGAGTGACACATAGCTGTACATAAATATTGTAAGAGGGTGCTTGAGAATCTACGTCCAGAAGCTTAATGACAACAGGAAACACTGATGACAATCTTTTAAGATTAAACAAAGGTGATTTAAAGCTGATATGGTAATTATTCATGATTCAATTCATGAGTATAAATTAATGCTGACATTATAGATGTGCAAATGACCACTGAAAAAGACCTTGGGTTTCAAAAATACTGAGTTTGGCTCTATTTTCCAAGGGAAGACTTTTAGCAAACTCACATTGTACTGTCTTAATAAATAGATTAATTTTCTACATGTTTTATTTTAGTTCCAAGAGCAGGAGTCATTTTTTTCTTTATTATTTCTTGATTATTGGTGCTTCAAGTAGGTGCCCAGAAAAATTTCAAAGATTTTGAAGTGTAAAATCTTTTATTTACATTATAATTTAAGTTGCAAACACTGTGCATGTAGCATTCTTTTTCCATTTATTAAAAAGTTCAGGCCAGGCGTGGTGGCTCATGCCTGTAATCCCAGAACTTTGGGAGGCCGAAGTGGGCAGATCACAAGGTCACGATGAGAGGAGGTGTCAGCTGGGCTTCCTGGGTAGAGTAGAAGCTCAGAAAGCTTTGAAACTCTCTCATTTCCTGCATCAGGATGACTTTCTTGGTCCTGGATGAATAATATTGAAGATTTTTCTTAAAATATTCCTAACACCAGGATTTGTGCATGTGTTTTCTTACCCAAGAAAGTTATAAACAGTGAAAATTTTGCTGTAAGTTTCCCTGTGTCCTCTCTCCCTCTCTCCCTTCCCCCTCCCCTGAAACTAAAGTGAAATGAATGTTAACTGCCTATTTTTCTGTGACCAACAGACCTTATCTATACTCCCAATTCCAATTCCTTGTAAACATACTTTGTAAAGTCCTGTAAGATGCTGTCTCTTTTGCCATGCCACTGCAAGGTCACAAAGTAAATAAAACCTAAGTTGCAATTCCGGTTTTCCTCAAGATCTAGGACATGCCACAAAATAATTGACCGCCTTTGTTTCTCACTCTGATAACGTCTTCCCACTGCACATATTTCGTATCTTAAAGAGTTTAAAAGGCAATCATATTGGGATATTGTTTATATCCCAATGATTGGGATATAAACCCGGCATTTGAGCTGGCAATGGCTACCCTCTTTGGGTCCCCTCCCTTTCTATGGGACCTCTGTTTTCACTCTATTAAATCTTGCAACTGCACACTCTTCTTGTCCGTGTTTGTCACGGTTCAAGCTGAGCTTTCGCTGGCTATCCACCACTGCTGTTCGCCGCTATTGCAAACCCGCCACTGACTTCCATCCCTCTGGATCAGGCAGGGTGTCCACTGTGCTCCTGATCCAGCAAGGTGTCCATTGCCACTCCCAATTGGGCTAAAGGTTTGCCATTGTTCTTGCACAGCTAAGTGCCTGGATTCATCCTAATTGAGCTGAACACTAGTCACTGGGTTCCATGGTTCTCTTCCGTGACCCATAGTTTCTAATAGAGCTATAACACTCACTGCATGGCCCAAGATTCCATTCCTTGGAATCCGTGAGGCCAAGAACCCCAGGTCAGAGAATAGGAGGCTTGCTACCATCTTGGAAGCGGCCGGACACCATCTTGGGAGCTCTGGGAGCAAGGATCCCCTGGTAACACTTTTACTTTGCTCAGTAAAGCCTACAGCTTTTTCTCTCAGTCTGTGTCTCTGTCACTCGCCACGGTCAGCTGCCATACCAATTCTTTGGCGTGGCTATGCAAGAACCTTAGGTGTTACAAGGAGATCAAGACCATCCTGGCCAATATGGTGAAATCCCATCTCTACTAAAAATACGAAAATTAGCTGGGCATGGCTAATTACGGGTGGTGCATGCCCGTAATCCCAGCTACTTGGGAGGCTGAGGCAGGGTTCATCCCTTGAACCCAGGAGGTGAAGGTTGCAGTGAGGCGAGATCATGCCACTGCATTCCAGCAACAGAGTGAAACTCTGTCGGAAAAAAAAAAAAAAAAGGTGGAATACTCAAAAGTTCTCTCTGTTATGTAATGGCAAAATATAACAAAACAAAACAACTAATGAAATCTTTTGTTTCCACTTGATTTGTATTGAGAATTTTCTCCTACAATTTCAAATATTGCTAATCACATAGATTCAAAAACATAATATCCCATGAATCAAATCTCATCAAAAAAGATGTATTTATTCTTTAATATTTCTATTTCATTTCATACTGATACACATATGTGTGTGTATGTGAATTTTCCTATTTTGCATGAGATGTTCTGAAAGCAACTACTATAAATAGATGGTGAGAGGAGATTAGAAACATGTTTTAAGTTTAATTTTAAAAATCTCAGTAAATGCTCTAGAGGAAACTAATGCAATTCAGTAACGGAGAATTATGACTTATGACTGGAGTTTTTACTAACTAGCACAGCCAGAAAAAAATGTCTCTGAGAAAAAAATATAAGTTGAGGCCTGAAAAATGAGAAGCAATCAGTTATGCAGAAACACCAAGTAGAGATGAGAAACTTTCAGACAGAACAAAACTCGCAAAGCATGAAATAGCCCCAGCGTTAAAGGCACTAAAGGAATGTAAGCTACTAGAGGGTGGTGAATGTCAGAGAGAGTGAAATGAGAAGAGATTTAGAAAATGACCCAGAGGTCAATATCAAATTAAAAGTGTGCTTTGTGTGGTGTGCTATTTCCCATAATGTTATTCAATAACCAATGAGAAACCATTAAAAATGCTGATTTATTTAGATGAATGACAAGATACAATGCGTATTAAATAGATTACTGTGGCTCCTATTAGGAGAAAAGACTTGAAGTTTGCAAAAGTGGAAGCAGAGATTATTATGGCAGACCCTTCTAGTCTCAACGATGTCTTTCTGTTTCCCTCTTTCATGAGTATATTTTTAGACAACTTAAGGCAAAAACCAGATCACAAACAAGAGAATAATAGGCAATGTCTCTCCCCTTCTCCAGAGAGCAAAATGTGATTATTTGAATGAATTTTTCTCATTGCCAGAGCAAAGTGAGCAGACAGTGTATATTCAGAGGAATTTAATTATTATTCCAGACCGACCAGTAACTGCAGTGATTCTGTCAATATTTCCTTCCAACCGTCAATGTTTATTGCCATTATCCTTTCCTTGTTTCATCCTTATATACAGAATATAGTAAATGTTGGGGTTGGAGACAGAATTTGTCTTATTAATTCATAGGTCACTGTACTACAGGAACCACAGACCCAAGGAGTTCCACTTTCAATACCAAATGAGAAGAAAAAACACTTACTATGTCTTAACACTGACCAGAAAAGATTGGCATTGATTCTTCAGTCTGTCTCCAAGTCACAGTACAGGGAGTCAGTGCCCTAAGGGTGAGTTTTCTTTCCTCAGTGAAAGGCAGGAAGCAGAAAGAAGCCAGCAGACAAATTGATTGCTATCTCCCCTCCCCCCACCCCACTCCCCCATGCACAATGGACTGTTTGAGACTGAGTGATTTCAATAGTCTCTGGTGACATTTTGCATGACTAAGCAATCATCTGTAACATTGTGATGCTGTGAGATGTGCTCCTTTTTTGCTGCCTTGCTTCTCTTTTTTCCCCTAATTTTTGCTCTTTTGAGATGCCCTCCCAACAACCACAATACACCCTGAGTGTTATTAGGTAAGTATTCTCTTAGCCTCTCTTGTGTGAAAGCTTGACTAAGGCAATCCTAGAAAGTGTAGGATTTCACTGCAAACATTTACATCAATAAGATTAAACCTTAATTGTTGAGTACTTAACATATAAAGCCCCTAAATCTTTTTAAACTTTATTATTTATTTTGTGCAAATATGTAACCATGTCTTTTTATATCACTTTTACAGATACTTGTAGATAGAAACATGATCTTATAGACATATGTGTTTTACAAATTACAGTTTCTTGAATATAAGTCAATTTTATTCACAGTTATCTTTAATGTGTGAAAAACAATGATTTGATAGTAAAAAGACCTTGAAATGGATAGGCTAACACTTTTTAGTTATAATTTATAATTCAGTTTAAGCAGTGAAATTTTAAATTGCCCTTTGAGTTACTATGAAATTGCCCAATATAATTTGGCAGTCCTGTTAGTTCACTGCTCAATTAACTAGATAATGCATTTTGTGCCTAGAAATCCCTAGTCAAAATTCAGTGTTATAAGTAGTTTGGTGTTTCATAATTATATACTTAAAATACGTGACTAAATCCCAATTTCTACATTAGAATTTATATATTTAAACTCTTAGTTGACTCAAGAGAAACCACTTTTTTTTTTTTTTTTTTTTTCCCCATACCCTATTTTGGTATGAAGTTTAGAATTCAACTTTTGGATATTAAGCCAAAATTCTGGAAATTGAAATACCAAAAAAAGTCCATAGTATTAATTACTTCTGCATTTTAAGTCAAAAGTTAAAGCTTAATTTTAAGACTTTATTATTTGTATATTTGTACGTTATATTTAGAGCCTCTAAATAGTCTTGTCCTGTCAATATTTCTGTACTATTTGAGATTATATATATATGTATATACCTGAAATTATGATTTTTGAAGTGTATTTGAACTGTCTTCCATTTTCTGCTCTGTTTTCCTGTTCCTGTCATTTTTACACTCACATATATATCATTTGTCCTTTTATTCTTGATCATTAATTTACCATACCTTACTGAAACTATTTGGGAATACTTTTCTTCTTTGAGTACTAAGATGACCTTAACATTCCCCTCATCTTGATTAACCTTTAGAAGACTTACTCCTGACTTTACTCCCGTAATCGCCCTTTTCCTGGAGTATTCACTTAAAAAAAACCTTGTAATTGCGTATTTTTCTCTGCCCCTTTCATATGTAAATCTTCTCTCAGCCCCTTGACAGTTTTACAAACCAAGAACAACTTATTTCTCAAGGATGCCGAAACCATTCATTTGAAATATAATCATTGAAATAGCTAGAGCTCCTATCTACCAGTGTCTATGGGAGGATGGGATCCTAACAGCAATATGGAGCAATTATCAAACACAGATCTCCTAATGACATTGATCCACTTCTCCCTTTAATGTTCTGTCCTCTTGTATTTTTTCATTAGCTCATCTTGGAGTTTAAAAATTTTCCCACCTTTTGTTTCAGTGGCATTGAGTTCAATTTTTCTTCTATTGCGATAGTCTTGACCCTTATCATAGTTTTGAACACAGTCTTCCTTGCTTATTTAACTGCATTAGTGCAATTTTTCTCTGACAACTCATTTTAGATATTCATTCTTGACAGGCACTTGCTATGAAGAGGCAGGTCAGATTTCCACATCAAGCCATAGAGCCGGGAATTTATGGCCCACCACTACTAGAAAAAGAATTAGATGAGTATGTGGTGGTTCTGGATTGATTACGTAGCTCTCAGAAAAGAAATCTATATTTTCTTACCAAAGATAATGAAACCTCCATGAAAACAACTCTTTAAACACGCACACACAAAAAATATACATATGTACATACATGTATATATATATGCGATTTAAAAATAAATGTTAATTTATAATTAGCAACTGAAAGAATATTCTAAAATTTTGCTATGATTTATATCTTATAAATTCTCAGATATTGATGTTGAACTTGTTTTTATCTCAGATTCAAACAGATTTTAGTAAATTCATAAAAGAGTCTCAAGTATTTCAGTCTCTAATTCTACCTCCTATTTTTCAATGTAATAAGCTCTCATCTGCATAAATAAAATACTTTACAATATTTATACTTTTTTTGGTCTGATTGTTGAAGTCAAATTTGAAATACATACAAGTAATATTAATCTAAAGGGTTTCTAAGAAGTCTTGAAATCTGCGGCTAACTTGTCACCTAAGTAACTGTATTTTCTAATTTTGAGACATGAGCAAATATTTTATTCATTTTTGATAGAGTAAATTTTAATATAAAAGAGTCACATAACTATAGACACAAACTTGACCCATGCTCTCAATTTTTGCCTTTTCAATCTGTTTGCCCCCTAAAAGTTAGTGTCCTTATTTCCCCCAATCCATTTAATTATATCACAACAAATACCCTAAAGAATGGGCATGAAATTACTGTGAAACATATGGTGTTAGAGATCAGAGTGTTAATGGGTTTGGGGATTATTTCCTCCTTGTCACTCACTCTGCACATGGAAAAATAAAGCACATGTATAAACAAAATATGGTTTCCAAATATAATAAAGTCAAACAAAACCTCTCCACCACTGCATAGCAACATTTTAGTCTTAATGTGTAACCAAGTTAAGAAAAATGTTATAATACCACTAAAATGAGTTGCTTTTTTCCTATGTAGACTTGTAGAATAAAATTTATATTAAAGTTTTTTTTTCCCTTATCTACAATCTGGGCAAAAAAAAAATTGATATTACATCATTTATTTAATGTAAATATTGAAGCCCCACTTTGAGCATTTTTCAGAAATTATGCTGTGACAGCAGGAGATATAAAGAAATCTGAAAAAAAGAAGACAACTCAAATTATCTTATTAAAAGTGGATTTTGGTGCTCAGAATGAGAATGCTTCATTTAATTATTTTTAAAAACTTTTACCCATAGTCAACCCAATTTTTCTTTTCTGGAGTAAGAATGATTCTTGAACTTCAGAGACACATGAGATTACAAAACTTAAGAGTTCAGAGAATTGTATAGTTTTTATTTTAGTTGTTTCTTTTGTGTAAACAAATATTTACTTGCGTAGAGATGGTAATTTAAATCTGTGAAAGCTTGTAGACAGTATTTTCATGTTTACAGAACCACAGATATTGAGGGAAATGACACACTCAGAGCAACTAGGTGCCATTTTTTTCCTCCTGTATGTGCAAAGTCTTGGAAGACATCAATTACATAAAACAACTCAATATTTTAAATCATAATAAGGTACATTGAAATTATTTATTTAAAACAGCATAGATATTAATTCTAATATTTACTGTTTTATACATGTATGTATAAAATTATAAAAATAGAAAACAGTGCAATTACTTGGGACACTACTAATCTGCTACAATGCACCTGTCCCTATGTAGCAGCTCTGTTTTAAGTTTGTTACGTATGTTCTTTACTGCATTTTTCTGCTTATTTTATATTTGACAGAGTGATCTCTTATACACTGCTAAATATCAAATATTCTGTGTATGTAGCATTTCTTTAGATGTCTGATGGATCTAACACTTTCAGAGTAAGGTCATAGTCTTTTCATTTTATAATTACAAATATCAGAAACGTTTCTGAAGAAACTTCCTGCCTGTAAGGTTAGTGGAAAATCTTTAATTATTTCTCTACTTATTTCTCTTGTAAATAAATAGAAAATGGTATTATGATAGATGATAGCTCTGTTTCACCATTTATTAAAGAACATTCCACTAATCAATGTCATAGACCTTCAAAGTTAGATATTACAACATAAGCCGGCAGCTATGTTGTAATCAAAAAAAGTTAAAAAATTTGAAGTTCTGGATTGAGATTATGACTTTACCATTTGTAATTGATATAAACTTGGATAACCACATTGTATCTTTCCATCTCTTGGTCTTTTCAATTAAACTGGGACAATTACATTTTTTAATATAAATTAAAAGAAATAACCTAAATGAAAGGGCTTCAAATTCTTTGAACTAATTTAAAATTGAGATACTACTGAAATCATGTAAGTTTTGGTGAAATGAAGAAATACATTAGAATGACAATAGGAAATCAAATTTTAAAATGCTAGGTGGATAAAACAAAGACGTGCATGATGAATGCCTACTATGCTGATTACACTATATACACGAAAGTCCAATGAAAATAAGAAAATTAGTATTTATTTGTCCATTTAACAGAAATTTATATTTTTGAAAACAGATTACTATGATAGATGCTAATATTTAAGGTAAAATAGAATATCTGCCCCACAAAAAGTTCACAGACAAAATAGAAGAGGATAAAATGAAGCAATAATGATCATTTTTATTCCTAAATGTAATGATGAAATCAAAAGGAAAATGTTAAGAAACAAATGTGATATATTATTAACACGTATTAATTAAATAATATACAATTCTTTCCCTGCCATATATTTCTATTACACTGCTAATATTGAACACTTAAAATTTTACATGACATTTTAATTTTTAAAATATTTTCATACACTTAACGATCACTCATGTTCTCTGCAAGACACTCATCATTTGGTTTTTTTTTGCTAATTTTCTTTTTATTGAGGATGTTAGTTTTTCATTTTCTTCACTTTTTGGTTTTATGTGTTGAAATACTTCCTGCTAATTTGTTACTCATTTTTCTATTGCCTTTATAATTTTTGATTTTAAATTTTATTTTAGTGTTTTTTTTATTTTTGTTTTTAACCCAGGTGGTTGAATATAAATCTTGATTTTCCTGTCAAATTAGCTGTGAGTCCTTGTATAAATACCTTAGCCTTTTACCCCTCAGCTTTTGTATCTCTTGGATTGGGATAAACAATAATACCTACCTATTAAAATTATTATGATGATTAAATAATTTAATTTCTCCTGGTATTAATAGCTTACGTTTTGGAGTGTATTCAGCACAATTAATAATCAATATTGATACACTGCTATTAGCTAAAATCTGTACTTTATTTAATATATATTTATTTAGTTTTTACTCAATGACATTTTTCTGTTCTAGGATCTTTTCCAGGAAACCATATTAAATTTAATTGTGATGTCTCCTTAGGCCCCTCTTGGCTGTTACAGTCTTATTCTTTTTTTTATTTAAAAATGATAATAGTCATAAGTTTTATTTTAGAGCAGTTATAGGTTAATAAAAGTGAGCAGAAAACAAAGAGAGTCATCGTATATAGTGCCATCTGCACCCACATACACATAGTCCCACCTATTCCAGCCCCTACTCTCAACTTCCCCCACCAGAGTGGTCTATTTGTTGTAATTGAACCTACACTGATACATTATTATTGCTCAAAGTCTGTAGTTTATTTTAGGGTTTAGAGTATGGGCATTTTAATAATATTTTTTCTTCCAATTCAGATACATGAGATATCCTTCCACTGATGCTCCTTCATCAATGTTTTATAGTTTTCAATGTAGAGGTTTTTCATGTCCTTGGTTATGTTTATTCCTAGGTACCATTTTTTGCTAGCTATTATAAATGGGATTGTTTCCTTGTTTTATTTTTCAGATAGTTCATTATTGGTATGTCTTGGAGACTGGGAAAGTGGGGATCTACCAGGTGCTGAATTGTTTTTTGTGTGTGTGTGTGGCAGGCCCAGTGTTGGGGTCCAAGGTAGAGCCTGTGCTCACTTTTTCTCTTTTCCATAAACACCTACTATCTTTCTCTGTGCTTTGCTGCCTGAGATTGGGAAAGGGGTGAGGCAGGTAATGAAAAATTTTCCTTCCTGGCTCTTCAATGCATCGTTTCTTATTATTGTGCTACAACCAGGTACTGTGATCTCTTGCTGGGCTTTCTTAGCTCTCGTGAAGGCATTTTTTGTATAGATAGCTGTTCAAATTGATGTTTCTTCTGGGGGAAAATTGCTAGAGAGACCTATTTCACCACCTTGCTCTGCCCCTCCTCTCTCAACTACAAGAATTTTTGACACTAACATCTCACTGTGAAAGATGCAGTCTATTAAATCAGATTTTCTTTTGTTTTGTTTCTTATAAGGGAAGCAAAATCACTCGTCAAGGTAAACATCATTATACATGCAAACACAGTAATTCCAAAGCAGACATTTTATTTTTACATAGGAAGACAAATCATTGAATATATCTTAGTGTTTGCTTGTTTCAGGCAGTTATTTGTTGCAGACTAAGTTGTATTTAATTTCACCACCATTTACAAATCAGATAAACACTTCAGCATGACATTTATGGGGGAAATGTTGAATCATCCACCTAGATTGAGAAGATGTTGTTTATTATATGAAACCCATTCAGCCTCAAGTGACATATCATCAATACATTTATGTATATTTATGTATATTACTTATGTATATTTATTTATGTATATTACTTTTGTGAGTGGACCGTTTTCAATTTCTCATTTTACATTTGTGTCAGCATTAACTCATATTATTTACATGCTGGAATTATTAGGTTCTCAGGAGCTGAATGACATTTCTTTTTCTAGTCATTTTGTTCTGTATCTAAAAATTTTGCTTTTTGAGCCTTTTCACTAAATATCTTAAAAAAAAAAGGCATTTCTCTGTTACTTTTGACAGTCTAATGGCTGTATAAAGCAATCAGGTATTTTACTTGTTAAATGCAGTTTTTATGACTATTTGTCTCTTTAATATTGCTGAAATAACTGCTTATTTTAAAGCTACTTGCCAGGTATGACACCAGGTGGAATAGACAGTCTTGGACTACTGGTCATGTAAATCCATGGATCAATCACTTTTATTATAACGACTGATTTTGCATTTGTGTGCCTTGTAGTGCCCATGCTGTGAAATGACTCAAAGAAGTGTTATCTTTCATCATTAACCTTATAAGAATTAGTTATAGGCCTCAAATTTTTCTCTGATGTTGTGCCTCACCACCCCCACACCCATATCACTGCTGCTTGATTCCTCAAATAGAAAATAAATTAATTGCAATAATAAAAAATTATATTTAAAAAATCCAGTTCATAATCAAAGTCTTTTGAATGTACTTTTTTCCAAAAGTGAAATAACTGGCATTCTTGTGGCATCTACTGTAAGTTCAGCTATGAAGTTAACAATTAAGATAAAATGAATTTATTTTACTATTGTTGATATGACCACAATGTTTTATAAACCACAATGTAGTGTTAACAAGAATATTTTCCTATTCAAAAAGAAATTCTAGGGAGGGGAGGCAGAGCAAGATGGCAGAATATAAAGCTCCATCAATCGTCTCCCACTGCAAGGACACCAAGGTAACAACAATCTATACAGAAAGAGATTAACTCCATAAGAAAGTAGGTGAGCACTCATAGTACCTGGTTTTAACTTCATGCTGCTGAAAGAGAAACTGAAGAAACAGAAAAAAACAGTCTTGAATCACTGATGCAACCCCTCCCACATCCTCTGCAGTAGTGGCGTGGGTGTGGAGAGAGACTCTGAGTGCTGGAGGAGGGAGAACACAGCAGTTCAGAGGCTTTGAACTTAGTGCTGTCCTGTTACAGCAGAAAGGAAACCAGGATCAAACCCAGCTAATGCTTGCCCATGAAGGGAGCATTAACACCAGCCTTAAAAAGAAGGGAATCACTGATCCCAGTGGTCCAAACTTGAGTGTCTGCAAACCTTGCCACCAAGGGATACAGCACTCTCTGTCTCCAAGTAAACTGGAAAGGCAATCTAGGCCATAAGGACTGCAAATATTAGGTGAGTCTTAGGGATGAATTAGGTTCAGAGACAGTGGACTGAGGGGGCAAACAGCATACCAAGATATACACTGGAGCAGCCAAGGGAGTGATGGCATCGCCACTCACCTAACCCCAGGCTGCACAGCTCGAGGCTCCAAAAGAGATGCCTTCCTTCCACTTGAGGAGAGGAGAAGGAAGAGTGGGAAGGACATTGGTATCTTGGATGCCAGCTCAGCCACAGCAGGAGAGGGCACTGGTCAGAATCATGAAGTCGCTGCTTTAGATCCTAATTCCCAAATGGCGTTAAGAGACACACCCTTGGCCAGAAGGGAAGCCACTGCCTTGAAGGAAAGGACCCAGTTCTGGCAGCATTTATTACCTGTTAACTGAAGAGCCAATGGGACCTGAATAACCACCAGCGATACCCAGGTACTACATGGAGGGCTTTAGATAAGCCTTTGAGACTTGCTAGCTTCAAGTGAGGCTCAGCACATTACCTATTGTCATGGCTATAAGGCAAAACTCCTTGAGAAAAGTAGAGGAAAAATTAAGGAGACTGTCTTGCACCTTAGGTTCCAGCACAGTCACAGGGGTTAGAGAACCAAACAGGCTCTTGGGGTCCCTAATTCCAGGACTTGACTCCTGGAGGGCATTTTTTAACCTGCCTTGGGCCAGAGGAGAGTTCACTGCCCTGAAAGGTAAATTCTAGGCCAGGCAGCATTCATGACAAAGATGACTTAAGAGACCTTGGGCCTTAAGAGAACATCTGTGGTAGTCTCACAGTACTCCTCATGGCCTGGGGTGGTGGTGGCTATTGGGTGAAACTCTTCTGCCTTTGGAAAGGGAAGGGAAGAGTGAGAAGAACTAAATCTTGTGGTATGGGTGCCAGCTCATCCACAATACAATATATTACCAGGTAGATTTCTAAGGTTTGTTACTCTAGCCTCTGACTCCTGAAAGGCACTTCTAGACCAACCCAAGGCCTGGGGGAACTCACCACCCTGAAGAGAAAGACACAGGCCTAGCTGGCTTTGCCATTGACTGGTTATAGAACCCAAGGGCCTAGAACAAACATTAACGGTAGCTAGGAAGGTGTTACAGCACAGTCCTTGGGTGAGACCAAATGCTGTGCTGACTTCAGGTCTAACCCAGTGAAGTCATAGTAGTGGTGGCCTCAGGGCTGTTTATGTCACTCCACTCCTAGCATTAGGTGGCTCAGAACAGAGAGAAGAGAGAGACTTTGTATGTTTGGGAGAAAATAAGGGAAGAGAACAAGGGTCTCAGCTGTGTAATGCAGAGAATTCTCCCAAATCTGGTCCAAGACTACTAAGGTGGTACCTCCACAAGTCTGCAAGAACCACAGAGTTACTGGGCTTGAGCTGCCTTCTAAAGCAGATACAGCTTAGATTACAATATCTAAATGCTTTTAAACATCTGGAAAGTATCCCCAAGAAGGGTGGCTCAAATAAGCCCAGACAGCGAAAACAACAATAAATACCCAACTCCTCAATGCCCAGACACTGAATAACATCTCCTAGAATAACACAATCAAGGAAACATGACCTCATCAAATGAACTAAATAAGGCACCAGGGAACAATCATGGAGAAACACAGATACGTGACCCTTCAGACTGATAACTAAAAATAACTATGTTAAGGAAACTCAAAGAAATTCAAGATAATGCAGAGAAGAAATTGAGAATTTTATCTTAAATTTAACAAAGAGATTGAAATAATTAAAAAGAATCAAACAGAAAACCTGGAGCTAAAAAATGTAATTGGCATACTGAAGAATGCGCCAGAATCATTTAATAGCAGAAATAATCCCGAAGAAGAAAGAATTAGTGAACTTGAAGACAGACTAATAGAAAATGCACAGTCAGAGGAGGCAAGAGGAAAAAGAATAAAAAACAATGAAGCATGACTACAAGATCTAGAAAACAGCCTCAAAAGGGCACATCTGTTATTGGCCTCAAAGAGGAGGTAGAGAAAGATACAGGGTTAGAAAGTTATTAGAAAACATAATAACAGAAATCTTCCTGTATTAGTCTGTTTTCACACTGCTGATAAAGACATACCTGAGACTGGGAAGAAAAGGAGGTTTAATCGAACTTACAGTTCCACCTGGCTGGGCCTCAGAATCATGGTGGGAGGTGAAAGACATTTCTTACATTGCAGTGGCAAGAGAAAAATGAGGAAGAAGTGAAAGCAGAAACCTCTGATAAACCCATCAGATCCTGTGAGACTTATTCACTATGATGAGAATAACACGGGAAAGACTGGCCCCCATGATTTAGTTACCTCCCCCTGGGTCCCTCCCACAATGTGAGAATTTTGGGACATACAAGTCAAGTTGAGATTTGAGTGGGGACATAGCCAAACCATATGATTCCTCTCCTGGACCCTCCAAATCTCATGTCCACATTTCAAAATAAATAATGCCTTTCCAACAGTCCCCCAGAGCCTTTACTTATTTCAGAATTAACCCAAAAGTCCACAATCCAAAGTCTCATCTGAGGACAAGGCAAATCCTTTCTGCCTATCAGTCTATAAAACCAAAAGCAAGCGAGCTATTTCCTAGATACAACGGGGGTACAGGAGTTGGATAAACACAGCCATTCCAAATGGGAGAAATTGTCCAAAACAAAGAGGTTATAGACCCCATGCTTGTCTGAAATCCAGCAAGGCAGTCAAATTTTAAAACTCCAAAAGGATCTCCTTTGACTCCAGGTCTCACATCCAGGTTATGCTGATGCAAAAGGTGGGTTCCCATGGTCTTAGGTAGCTCCACTCTTATGGCTTTGCAGGTTACACCTCCCTGCCATTGCTGGTATTGAGTTCCTTGGGCTTTCCAGGCACACTGTGCAACCTGTCAATAGATCTACCACTCTGGGGTCTGGAAGATGTGACCTTCTTCTCACAGCTCCACTAGATGGTGCCCGAGTGAGGACTCTGTCTTGGGGCTCTGGACCCACATTTCCCTTCTACATTGCCCTAGCAGAGATTTTCCATGTGGGCTCTGCCCCTGGAGAAAACTTTTGCCTTTGCATCCAGGCATTTCCATAATCTTCTGAACTCTAAGTAGAGGTTCCCAAACATCAATTATTGACTTCTGTGCACCTGCAGGCTCAACACCATGTGGAAGCTGCCAAGGCTCTGGGCTTCCACTCTCTGAAGCCACAGCCTGAGCTCTATGTTGGCCCCTTTTATCAATGGCTGGAACAGCTGGGTCACAGGACACCAGGTCCCTAGGCTGCACACAGTATGGGGATCTGGGCCCAGTCCGAAAAACCACTTTTCCCTCCTGGGCTTCCAGGCTTGTAATGGGAGGGGCTGTTGTGAAAACCTCTGATATGGCCTGGAGACATTTTCCCCATGGTCTTGGGGATTAACAGCAGGCTACTTGATACTTATGCAAATTTCTGTAGCCAGCTTGAGTTTCCCCTCATAAAAGGGGTTTTTCTTTTCTACTCCATCATCAGGCTGCAAATTTTCTGAACTTTTATGCTCTGTTTCCCTTTTAAAACTGAATGCCTTTAACAGTACTCAAGTCACTTCTTGAATGCTTTGTCGCATAGAATTTTCTTCCACCAGATGCCCTAAATCATCTCTCTCAAGTTCAAAGTTCCACAAATCTCTAGGGCAGGGGCAAAATGCCAACAGTCTCTTTGCTAAAACATAACAAGAGTCACCTTTGCTCCAGTTCCCAACAGGTTCCTCATCTCCATCTGAGGACACCTCAGGCTGGACCTTATTGTTCATATCACTATCAGCATTTTCGTCAAAGCCATTCAGTAATGTAGGAGGTTCCAAACTTTTCCACATTTTCCTGTCTTCTTCTGAGCCCTCCAAACTGTTCCAACCTCTGCCTGTTACCCAGTTCCAAGGTTGCTTCCACATTTTTCGATATCTTTTCAGCAACACCCCATTGTGCTGGTACCAATGTGCTGTATTAATCCATTTTTATGCTGCTGATAAAGACATACCTGAGACTGGGAAGAAAAAGAGGGTTAATTGGACTTACAGTTCCACGTGGCTGGGGAGGCCGCAGATTCATGGCATAAGGTGAAAAACACTTCTTACATGGTTGTGGCAAAATAAAAATGAGGAAAAAGCAAAAGCAGACACCCCTGAGCAAGTCTTCAGATCTCATGAGACTTATTCACTATCATGAGAACAGCCCAGGAAAGACCAGCCCCCATGATTCAATTACCTCCCTCTGGGTGGGAAGTTTGGGAGATACAATTCAAGTTGAGATTTTGGTGGAGACAGAGCCAAGGCATATCACTTTCCAAACCTAGAGAAAGATATCAATATCCAAGTACAAGAAAGTTATAGAACACCAAGCAGATTTTTCCCAAAGGAAACTATCTCAAGAAATTTAATAGTCAAACTCAAAGTTCAAGGATAAAGGAAAGATCCTAGAAACAGCAAGAGAAAAGAAACAAACAACTTGCAAGGGAGCTCTGATACATCTGGCAGCAGACTTTTCAGTGGAAACCATACAGGCCATGAGGGAGTGCCATGCCATATTTAAATTGCTAAAAGAAGGTAACTTTTACCCTGGAGTAGTATATCTGGCAAACATGTCCTTCAAAAATGAAGGAGAAATGAAGACTTTCCCAGAAAAACAAAAGTTGAGTGATTTCATTAACGCCAGGCCTGTGCTACAAAAAAAAAAAAAAAAAAAAAAAAAGGCTAAAGGAAGTATTTCAATCATAAACAAAAGGACACTAATGAGTAACAATAATCACCTAAAGGTACGAAACTCACTGGTAATAGTGAGTACACAGAAAAACACCGAGTATTATAACAGTGTAATTGTGATGTGTAAACTACTCTTATCCTAAGTAGAAAGACTAAAAGACAACCAAATCAAAAATAATAACTACAGCAATATTTCAAAATATAGTCACTACAATAAGATATAAATAGATATAACAAAAAATTTAAAAGTAGAGAATAAAGTTAAGGCATGGAGTTTTTATTAATTTGTTTGTTTTTGTTTTTGTTTTTTTTTTTGCTTATTTGTTTACACAAATACTGTTAAGTTGTTATCAGGTTAAAATAATAGGTTGTAAGATAATATTTTCAAGCTTCATGGGAGCCTCAAACCAAAACACATACAATGGATACACAAATAAAAAGCAAAAATTAAATCAAATCTCCAGAGAAAATCGCCTTCTCTAGAGGAAGTCAGGAAAGAAAGAAGGAAGAAAAGACCATAAAACAACAAGAAAAAAAAGAGCAAAATGGCAAGAGTAAGTCTTTACTTTTCAATAATAGTATTAAATATAAATAAATAAAATGCTCCAATCAAAAGACATAGACTAGCTGAATGGAAGAAAAGACAAGACTCATTGATCTGTTGTTCACAAGAAACATACTTCAACTATAAAGAAACACATACACCAAAAGGGATAGAAGAAGATATTCCATGTGGATGGAATGAAAAAAAAAAAAAAAGAAAGTGGGAGTCATGATACTCATACAATAGTGGTACAGGTATTGGATAAATGGTACTTATATCAGACAAAACAGATTTCAAGACAAAAACTAAAAAGAGACAAAGAAGGTCACTATATAATAATAAAAGTGTCAATTCAGCCAGATGGTATAACAATTTTAAATATATATGAACCCCAAGAGGAGTACCCAGATATATAAAGAAAATATTATTAGAGCTAAAGTGAGAGGCCCCAATACAATAAACCTGGAGATTTCAACACCCCACTTCCAGCATTGACAGATCGTCCAGAAAGTAAATTACAAAAACATTGGACTTAATCAGCAGTATAGACCAAATGGATCTAATAGTTATTTATAGAACATTTTATAAAACAACTGAAGAATACACATGTTTTTCCTCTGCACATAGGCCATTCTCAGGAAAGACCATATGTTAGGTCACAAAACAAGTCTTAAAACATTCAAAAATATTGAAATAATATAAAGTGTCTTTTCTGACCACAGTGGAGTAAAACTATAAATTATAACAAAATAAATTTTAGAAACTATGCAAACACTGCAAATTAAAGAAATGCTTCTGAATAACAAGTGGGTCAATGAAGAAATTAAGAAGGAAACTGAAAAATTTCTTCAAACAAATGATAATAAAATCATAACATACCAAAATCCATGGGATACAGCAAAAGCAGTACCTTGAAGGAAGTTTATAGGTCTAAGTGCCTACATCAAAAAAGAAGTAAGACTTCAAATGAACAATATAATGATTCATCTTAAAGAACTAGAAAACCAAGGGCAAACCAAACCAAAACTTAGTAGAAGAAAATAAATAATAACCATCAAAGCATAAATAAATAAAATTGAAATAAAAATACAAAAAAAAAAGTTTTTTTTTTAAAGTTAAAAATGTTGACAAACCTTTAACCAGACTAAGAAAAAAAAGAGAGAAAAGGCAAATAAATAAGGCTTGAAAAAGAGACATTACAACTGATACTGCAAAAAATCAAAGGATCATTAGTGGCTACTCAGAGCAACTATATGGCAACAAATTGGAAAATCTAGCAAGAAGTGAACAAATTCCTAGGTACATAAAATCCACCAAGATTGAATCAGGAAGAAATCTACAACCTGAACCGGCCAATAACAAGTAATGAGATCAAAGCAGTAGTATAAACTCACCCTAAAGAAAATCCGAGGACCTGATGGTTTCACTGCTGAATTCCAGCAAATATTTAAAGAAAAGCTAATACCAATCCTACTCAAACTATTCTGAAAAATAGAGAAGGGGGAAAACTTTCAAACTTATTCTATGAGGACAGCATTACTCTGGTACTAAAACCAGACAAAGACACATCAGAAAAAGAAAACTATAGTCCAAGATCGCTGACAAATATTGATGCAAAACTCCTTAACAAAACACTAGCAAACAAAATTCAATAACACCCTGTAAAAGTCTTTCATTATGACCAAATAGGATTTATCTCAGGGATACAATGATGGTTTAACATACATAAATCAATCAATACATCATATATGTATTATATCATATCAATATGATATAATACATCATATCAACAGAATGACGGACAAAACCTTATGATCATTTCAACTGAGGCTGAAAAAGTGTTTGATAGAATTCAACATCCCTTCATGATAAAAACCCTCAAATAACTGGGGAGAGAAAGAACATACCTCAACATATTTATATAATTAAATATAACAAAAATATAAGGATTAAGACAATCTTTCTAATAATAGAATTTGCTAAGATAATCAAAAATTTCAGTGCTAATATGAAGAGCATATTATCAAGTTAAAAATTTTGTGATCTACAGAAGAGGATCAATTGAAGGTGTCAAAATGTTCAAATTTGATAGACAAACATCAAATTTTGAAAGGGGCCCAAGGGTCCCACAGACAGTTGCTTTTGGATAAACATAGAAATTAACCCTGTTGCTGTTAAAGCTTGAAAATTGTATTTGTTTTATCTGAGTTCTTTCACCTGGAAAGGACCTCAGGACTCTCAAAAAAAAGTATCAAAAGCTGAAAACAGACCACACCACCACATGCTTTTTGCCCCTCGCTACTTCTTGTTTTCTTACACATTGTTAAATTTCTTCCCTGCCACTAAAGCCCTAGTTTTAGTCACTCAGGGAGATGGAGTTGAGACTGAGCACCGATCTCCTGGGCTGTGCTGCAGCACCTGATTAAAGCCTTCTTCCTTGGCCATACTCAGTGATTGGCTTTCTGTCCCAGTGATTGGCTTTTTCGTTTTAGTGACTGGCTTTCTGTGCAGTAAGCAGCAGGACCTAGACCAAACCCCCAGTGTTTGGGTAAGACTTTGATGGCAATTTTATATTTTAAAAATATCATTATATATGAAAATCTTTTTTTTTCTTTTTTTACAAAAAGACCAGTGACATGGTATTTGAGGCATAAGACCCTGATTAAAATACATTTAAAAACACAGATTATTTGTTTGCATGTCAATTTTAACGTTTATATAGTTTATAAAGGTTCTTTAAATTTTCTTTAGCACAGACATTTGCTGTTTTCAGAAAATATTTTTGAAAATAGGTTTAAATTTTTTTCTAATAACACAAAGTTGTTTTTGTCACAATAAATACTTCAAAATAATTTTAGATAATCTTTACATGCTCTTCACTCTCAAAGTATCCTGTTTGGTCATCCAACTAAAGTAAATTCCTCCAAAACAAAGTTCTTACAGAATTTCACATTAGCTTGTTTTTTTTTTTTTTTTTTTTGCTGTGTTTATAAATATGAAGAACCAATAATCGTCAGATTTTTTTTAAAGGCTCGATTTGAAAGAGGTAAAGTGAATGAACAAATAAAAAAATCCAAGAAAAGCAAGCAAGCAAGCATATATTTATAGCATTTCTTATATTAACCTTTTTATTTATTGTTTTTCTCTTCATTTGTTTCGATGTTTTCAAGTTAACAGGTGGTTTATTACCTACTCAAATATGCTTGTCTCCTACCTGCCTGTTTTGAACTGTTAGTCTCAAATATATTACAATTCTTTCTGCTAAGCAACCACAAAGCCAGAATATTTTGCCTGCTCCCCACTACCCCAATCTTCATGTTTTGATTATACTTTACTGGTTATTTTCACCTCTCATATTGTGTGTGTGTGTGTGTGTGTGTGTGTGTGTGTATGTCTGTATACATATAGCCAGTTACAGGCACAGAAAGCCAGTCACTAAAACGAAAAAGCCAATCACTGAGACAGAAAGCCAATCACTGAGTATGGCCAAGGAAGAAGGCTTTAATCAGGTGCTGCAGCACAGCCCAGGAGATGGGAGCTCAGTCTCAACTCCATCTCCCTGAGTGACTAAAACTAGGGCTTTAGTGGCAGGGAAGAATGTATATATATATTTGGACATTTTAGATAATATAGCAACTTTGCACACTAAGCCCCCTACCTCCAGATCTTGTTGATATGTTTTGCTTCTTTGCCTATTTGTTTACCAACTTTTCTAAATTATTTTAGTAAAGTCTATTCTCTCCTTGATATACAGCCTCTGATGTCACTATTCAGAGGCTGCAGACTTGAGCATAATCACAGTTAATCTGTCCCCATGACAGTGGCTTTCGCTGAACTCTCTTTGGATGTCTCCTTCCCCGATCTCCCTGTATACTTTCTAGATTTAATTTCTTTATTGGCATTCTATCCAGCTCTTAGCAGCTACTAAGTGCAATCTTATTTCTCTACTGTTCTTGACAATACATTAAGGTATAAATGGATCCACATTTCAAACAATAAAATGTAGGCCCCTTTGGAGAGATTGTCACTGAGGCCAATCTTTAAGGCTTGCTCTGACCCCAGCGGGGCTCTTCTTATTTCTGACTCTTTTCCTTATCCTTTCTGATAAATCATTAGCTGGTTTGAAATTTAGCTGTTGTTCCAAGAAGCTATCAGCCTCCTCTTAATTTCTTATAGACAAAATACCCATTATTTAAAATTGCATTGTTTGACTAAAACTGGCAACACTCTTTTTAAAATATTTGTCCCAGTAAAGTGTGTCCCCTTAGGGAGAGCTAAAATGCCATATGTTTTCATGGCCTGCCTCTCCCCATGGGTGGAAGCTCTATGTTGCAGTTCCAGAGTTGGAGGCAAGGACAGCAGACCATTTCTCTCAAAGAAATGTATCTGCTCTACAAGCAGAGTGCTAGGTGGACAACAGCCTCTAATCTTCTTGACCTGCCTCTTTCAATGTAAAACTTCCCTGTAATCAAGCTAGAGTGAATCCAATCATAGTACTGTATTCTCAGCCAGCCTTGTACAAGGTAGAGTTTCTGCCATATGATTAGGGACTAGATGATGGAAATAAAGAGCCCCAGATAACAGCACTTACCCAGAATTGGGTTTCTTTGAACAGATATGGAGATACGAGAGCAGCCTGCCACTCCTAAAGAGAAACCATTGCATTAGACTGGGAGGTGGCGGGAAAGGCAAACCCTGTCTTCATGATTGCACCCACTTGGAATAGGACTTCCGTCATGCAGTAGGGGAAGAGTGAGGGGCAGATCATGGCTCAAATGCCACGGGCTGTCGCTGTTCCTAAAATAATGACCACATTTTCCTTAACAAATGTTTTCTCATATCCTATGTATCCTTATGACGATTTCCAGAGATATCAAATTGTTGTGTGTGTGCGTGTATGTGTGTGTTTATACAGAATTTTCAACAATTATGATTGACTCAGGGGAAAGAAAGTCTGAAAAGCTCTTTATGCCACCATTCTGGAAGTGCTTCTCTTCAGAGAGTGAACTGTTGACCGAAAATGCTAAAATATAGCAAAACACAGTCCCACCATAAATGTAGCATAAGTAACATATCCCACCTATAAGAAATGTTATGCATTATTAATTAAAGCATTACTTTTATAATTAAAATTTATCTAATTTGTGTACTCTGTATGTCTTTTTCATTTCTGAGTGTTATTTCTTCATATACATTAGCTATGATATAATACCCAATTTATGTGAAATACCATTTTAAGTTCTTTTATAAATTATTTTTGGTGTAAGTTATGTTTTTCTTAGCTCTAAATATAAACCTGATTATCTATACAATTCCTCTCCTGCAGTTTGTTGTGTTCTAATTTTTTTTTTTGACATAGAGAATCTCTTAATTTCATTGTATATATTCACATATTTTAGGTTTCCCTTTAATGAATTATTTCATTGTTTAAGCTTGAAGAGGTCTCCTTCTTTGAAGACTTGGAAATACCGTTAGTGATAATTTTACTTTATGCCACTTTGTGTTTAATCTGATTTTTATTTTAAATTTAACTTTCTTTAACCCATTTAATGAATATCTTCATGGGCATGCTGAGGCAAAGGTCTAAGCCAGATTTTATTTTTCGAAAAATCAAGCCATTAATGTAGCTTCTTTGAACATTCTTTCCTACTGATTTGAGATGACATCATTTTTTCTACACTGAGATATCATATATTGTATACAATGGTCTTTTAGGCTCCATTAAACATTGACACTTAATAATAGATTTCAACATTTATTAGGCAAAATTTCTCATATTTTTAATCTTTTATCTATTCTACCCTTTTTCCAGATGACATTAGATTCATGCTACAAAGTTGAAATACGTTAATTGTGAAGAATTCACTGTCACACAAAATTCTGATGGGAAGTATTCAAACACGCAGCTATATAGAGCAAAGCATTTCAGGCAGAAGAAACACCAAATGGGATTAAGATAAGAGAATGCCTAGAATGTTCCAAGAAGAAAGCAAAAAAGCCAGAATGGCTGGAATAAGCAGAATGAGAGCAGGGAGTGGTGGTAGATGATGTCACAGAATCATAGAATTAACAATGGCAGGGGAGCCACATCACACAAGGTAGACGTCATTTGCTGAGTGAAATAGGATGCCAAAGATGGGCTTTAATTAGAAGATGTAAAACAAAATAATAACAAAGAAAAGAAAGAATTACTGAAGCAATGTCCTTTAATAGAATTGTATGAAAAACAGATATTTTACCTAGCAAGGAACAAAGCTATTTCATCTATGATATCACAAATATAGAGGATATGGGAACAGGCCAAAGTGGCAAAGGTGTGGTGAATGTTTGTAAAAATTCAATTTTTTCAGTTTTCTCAGTAAAGTATAATCGTCATTAGCTAAGAAAGGGTGAGAACATGTTGGAAATTTGAGAAGAAAAGAGAAAATGTAAACTTATTATTTATAGGAGTGGAAAAGAGATTGGACTAATACTTACAGGTCAGTAATAAAGTGGTTCATTTTCATGCCTTGTCAGTATTTACCCAAAACTTTATTTAGCAGATAGAAGTCCTACCTAACACTTGTAACTATTCTACACTTTTTGTATTATTGTTTGTTTTTCTGTTTGACCTGATTTTGAGAACAGATTTTATATTCCAGAATCAAAAATGTATTTAGTATATTCCATTTTGTATGTATTGTAGGATCCATTTTTAGGCAAATAATTTTATTACATTAGAATGTTTGAATAAATATTGAAGAAGCCATCTGGGTTAAGACCCTTTTTTTTTTTTTTTTTTTTGAGATAAGGTCTTACTCTTTTATCCAGGCTGGAGGGCAGTGGTGCAAACAGAGTTCATCGTAGCCTCTACCTCCTGGGCTCAAGCTATCCTCCCACCTCAGCTTCCTCAGTAGGTGGAACCACAGGTGCATGCCAGGATGCCAGACTAATTTTTTTTATTTTTTTAATTTTTTGTGGAGATGGGGTGTCACTATGTTACCTGGTCTGGTCTCCAACTCCTGGGCTCAAGTGATCTTCCCACTTTGGCCTCCCAGAATGCTGGGATTACAGGCCTGAGCTATTGTACCCATCCTGGGCTGAGGCATTTATGTAAATAATACCTTATAAAAAATATATAGTCTCTTCAGGTTTATTTTCTTCCTGAATAAGTACTCATAACTTGTATTTTAGAAAATTATCCATTCATTTTTATTATAGAAAATAATTTAAATAAGCAATAAAAATATTTTATCTCTAGTTCCGACTTATTTTCCAGTATTATTTTCACCAAACCAAGCATTCTGTAAAATGAAAAGCAAAAAAACAAAATGCAATGAACAGTGATATAACACTCAAATATTCAATTTTATATGTTGAAAATAGATAATTCAGTGAACACTGCATATACACTCAGGTATTTTTGTCCGTTTACAATTTATCTCCAGGAATAAGGAAAACAAATAAAAACTAACCCTGGTTATATTACTAAATAATGACAATATGACCCTTTCATGACAAGACTTTAAGTATTGCCATTAACTAAATTCAGTGTGAGGAAGTATTTTTATGATCTTCAAAGTACAAATAATTTAACACATTTTACATTCTTCAATACCTGGACAAAATAAGATAAGTTAAATATAGAACTGCAACCTTTACTTCAATTGTGTTGCTTTTATGTATTTAAACTTGACCATTAATGCGCTTTTGCTGATTTAATTTCCTATACAATCATTCTTAATTGCTTGCCATATCATATAATGTTCAATAAGGCAAAGCAATGAAGCAAAAAATTACAAGATCTTTTAAAGAGGTTAAAAGGAAACCAGTATTAGGATAAGAGTGAATAACACCTCCATGCTAATTACCACTGAATGGCTGAAGCTTATAAATAGTGAAAACTCTCACTAATGCTATTAAAACGTAAGTTTTAATTTTATATGGTCAGGTAAATAAATGTAACTTGGTAGTCATATTGTCTCTTAATGTTAACTTGTTATATTTATCTGTGGTTTACTCAAAATACTTTTCTCAGTCATGAATGTGTGATAAAATCTATGTATTGTTTTTAAAAAGTTATAAGAATATAATATAAATGGTGTATAACACTGAAAATTATCACAAGATAACAATCTGAAAACGGTAAATAGAAATTGTTATTTTGTGTTTGAAAATATTGTAGACACACTTTCTCTACAAAATTAGCAAACAAATTCTGTTTGATAATTGTTTCATTTATTTCTATCAAGCACCTGGTTCTATTAATTAATCTTTTTTCTTTATCTATCTATATCTATGTATCTATGTATCTATGTATCTATCATCTATCTATCTATCTATCTATCTATCTATCTATCTATCTATCTATCATCTATCTATGTATCTATCTGTTTTGTTTACTGATTTCCCCTCAGTAGCCCTTCTGCTCACGTTAAAATAATCATTGGTCATTTTACATATGTAGTCTTTTATACTTTCTTTGACTGGCACTTTAAATTTCAGTTGACCTTCCAAAGAAGAGTTTTAAATAAAACATGAGCCTATTATTTACTAAAATATTATAATACATATGTATTTAATATAATTAATATATTAAAATATACATTTTTGTCAGTAAAGGGCATTAATCATCAAAAACTTCATTTGGTGAAACTGAGAAACCGTTCAATTACTTCCTATACTGCACTAGTTTCTACATAAGAAGTTTGATTTGTATTCTTCATTTTCCTTAAGCAAAAATCTATGATGCTATACAATTTACATATTTACAAGTTTTTCAAAGAATAATTGAATTAACCTCAACACTTTTAAAATTTGCACCAGCAGGTTCGTTAAGCAGAGCCAATCATTCTCTTTTAAGTGCTACTTATATCAAAGGTCTCCAGACTTCTGAAAAATCAATTTTTGCCTTTATGAATATATTTAGACTTCTGTCCTAAGATTGTAAAGGTCATATTCTTAAAACAAGATATTTTATTTCATGTATTTGTGTATTTATGTATTTAAACTAATACATAAATATTGTATATATTTATGGTGTACAATTTGATTCTGTATACATTGTGAAAAGGCTAAATCATACTAATTAACATATACTTTACCTCGCATATTTTTTGGTGAGAACATAAAATTTACTTTCTTATCATTTTCAAGTATGAAATATATTGTTATTAACTATATTTGTTATAACTATATTGTTATAACTATATAACTATATTGCTATAGTTATATAGTCATCATTGTTATTAACTATACTCAATATATTGTTATTAACTATAGTCAGTATATTGTCAATAACTATACTCAATATATTGTTATTAACATAGTCATGTACAGAAGATCTCTTGAATTTTTTCTCCATCTAACTAAAATTTCATATCCTTTCACCAAAATCTCCTTGCCTCAGTGCCCGAAATCTTCAGCATAGGGTAAATACCATCTGACTTTCTGTGTCTATGAGTTCAACTTTTTAAGATTACAAAAATAAATGAGACTTTATTTATATTTCTGTGCCTGCCTTATTTCACTGAACATAATGTCCTCCAAGTTCATCCATTTTGCCACAAATGAGAGGATTTCCTTATTTCTTAAGACTGAATATCATTTCATTTTGTACCTAGACCATATTTTCTTTACCCATCCATCAACAGTCTTTTTAGCTTCTTTACTACTTGGAAGAAAATGTCTTCTTACATCTCTGTCATAATACCACTACTAACAGGCCAATTCCATTACATTGGAAATACTTATAGTTTATTTTTCTTGTCATTTGCCAATGAGATTAATATAATCCCATTTGTCTATTTTTGCTTTTGTTGTCTTTGCTTTTGGGTACATATTCAAAACATTGTTAGCCAGACCAATGATAGAGATTTTCCTCTAGATTTTCTTGTAATAGTTTTTACAGTTAGAAGTCTTATGTTTCAGTTTTTAATCCATTTTGAGTCAAATTTTGTATATGGTGTGACATGAGGTCTAAGTTCATTATTCTAAGTTCATGTGGATATCCAGTTTTTCCAATATTATTTATTGAAAATATTGTCATTTATCCATTGTATATTCTTGGCATTTTTGCTGAAAATAAATTGGTCTTAAATGTATGGATTTATTCCTGGGCTCTCTACCCTCATCCACTGGTCTTTTTGTCCTTTTTATGCCAGTACAATGCTCCTTTGATTACTTTATTTTGTAGTTTATTTTAAAATCAAATAGTATAATGTCTGCAGCATTGTTTTTCTTGCTCAATATTGCTTTGATTATTTAGCGTCTTTTTTTGTTCAATATAAATTTAGGATTGTTTTATCTATTTCTGTGAAAAAATCATTACAATTTTAATTGGGATTGCATTGAATTTCTAGATTGATCTGGTAGTATGGGAATTTTGGCAATATTAATTCTTCCAATCTATTGCTTTCTCTTTACCTGTCTTTACTAATGTTTTCAGAAGGGGACGTTATTCTCAGGTTTTTTATTACTACTTGGAAAATTAAATTCTTACATCTCTGTTATAAAACCAATAGTAAAAGGCCAAGGCTATTACATTGGAAGCAAAGTTTCTTCTTTTTGACTTTTGCCATTATTCTGATTATTTCTAATAATGGATCCTAATTTATTTATCCTGATCCTGCTTATTATTTTCAGGAAATAAAAAAGTTCAAAGATAATCAGGACTTTATCATCCTAGTTGTGTTAATTCTTCACATCTAATTAGAAACTGCTCAACAGCAAATTATTGATTTCAGCTTTTCTGGTCTCTATCTTCAATATTCCATCATATTCCATTATTCTGATTCCATCATAGTTCAATATTCCATTATGCTATTACTTCAGGTGGATCATTTTTTTTTTTATCTCCATTGAGATTCACAATTCAACATGCTCAATTCTTTACTTTTTGCCAGCACATTGATTATCTCAGTTGCTTTCTTTTTATTAACATTTCCAGTTGGAATATATTTATAGTCATTCTTTTAAATGGACTCAACTGCCTTGGACTTCTTTCCAGTATACTTACCTCAGAAATCTCTAATCTGTTTTAACCTATCTTTCACATAAGCAGTTGGATTTTGTAAAGCGAACAAAGAAAAAAAAATACAAATAATTTTGACTTAGTTCTCTTTAAATCAATAGGCTCTCAACATTACATGATAATTTAAATATATATTTTTATTTTATGATTTCTTTCCCCAAAAACTAATTTCCAATTATCTACTCTTACCAAATTTCCAATGTAGCTACCCAATCCTACTCCCAATAGTTAACTTCATGTTATATTTTCCTTCATAAAAATCTTTGCAACTTTATCCAAGCCCTTTGCCTTTATATTTTCCATAATGTAAAAAAGACCTTGCTTCGCTTTAACTCATCCACTTATTGCTCTAGGTCACAATATCTATTGCTTTTTCCAAGTCTTTGCCTTTGCATAGATAGATCTCTTTTTCATATTTAAAAAATCCTTTGCTGTTTTTCATTCAATTTTTCACATCAGCATAAAAACATGTTCTAATGCCAGAACTTATTTATCTTTTGTATGATGGTATTTTTGATAGTCCAGTGAAGCCCATGGATCTCTTCTGAAAAAAATTAATTGCATGAAATAAAACCATGGGATTACAGGGGAAACTGATCATACTAACATGAAGTTACCACATGAGCAAGTGGGAAAGGATGAAACTGGCCTAACTAAAATACGTACAAAGGGAAAGATACAGAAATAATAATAGCTATATATATAGTCATGGGTTAATATATACATAAATATATCTTAGCCCCGTCCATGGAGACAGTACAGAAACAGTGATTTCCTAATAACAATTAACACACCCCAAGCTCAGACTTTGTTTTCTAAGTACCATTCTTCAATAAAAGGTATCAGGACTTCTTAAAGAGATAGCTGGCAATGGACTGCAGGAGAAAATTATGGGCATAGCATATAAAGCATAGCATAATGCCAGAAAAATACCAGCCAAACCCAAATTTAGAGAAACATTATACAAAATATTTGATCAGAAGTACTCCTTCAATGATAGATAATAAAAAACTATGAAAGACTGAAAACTGTTACAAACCAGAGGAAGCTAAGGAAATATGAGGACTAATGTGGCCTGTTGACTTGCATCATGGAACAGAAAAATAATGTTAGTGTGAAAACTTGAAATCAGTATTAAGGTTAAGAATTTAGTTAATAGTAGTGTACTCATGTTTTGTTTATGTTTTTGTTTGGTTTTGACAGTATTAGAGTGGTAATGTAAAATGTTGCATTAAGGAAAAATGGCTGAGGGAACTACTAAGTTGTTAGTGCAAATTTGTATAAAAATAAATTACAGTTGGCCTGGTGCGGTGGCTCAAGCCTGTAATCCCAGCACTTTGGGAGGTCGAGACGGGCGGATCACGAGGTCAGAAGATCAAGACCATCCTGGCTAACACGGTGAAACCACGTCTCTACTAAAAAATACAAAAAACTAGCCAGGAGAGGTGGCAGGCGCCTGTAGTCCCAGCCACTCGGGAGGCTGAGGCAGGAGAATGGCGTAAACCCGGGAGGCGGAGCTTGCAGTGAGCTGAGATCCGGCCACTGCACTCCAGCCTTGGCGACAGAGCGAGACTCTGTCTCAAAATAAATAAATAAATAAATAAATAAATAAATAAATAAATAAATTACAGTTAACCTTTGAACAACAAAAGTTTGAAATGTGTGGGTCCACTTATATGCAGATTTTTTCTATAAATATATGGGAACCATTTATTGGAGATTTTTGACAATTTGAAAAAACTCGATGAACTGCATAGAATAGAAATATTTTTAAAATAAAAAGATACGTTATGAAAGAAAAAATATATACAGCTGCTAGTCTATTTTATCTTTTACTACAATAAATTTACAAAAATCTATTATTAAAAGTTAAAATATAGCAAAACTGATGCATACAATCACAGATCATATATGGCTCCATTTCCAGTAGAGAGAAATGTAAACAAATATTAAGATGCTGTATTAAATTATAACTACATAAAATTTTCTGAATTGCATACTGTACTACCGTAATAATTTTGCAGTACCTCCTGTTGCTATTCAGGTGAGCTCAAGTGTTGCAAGTATCCACTTAAAACGCCACGTGACACTAATCATCTCCATGCGAGTAGTTGTCTCTCCAGTAAATTGCATATCACAGTGAAAAATGATCTCTTGTGGTTTTTGTGTATTTTTCATCATGTTTGGCACAATACCGTAAACCTTGAATAACAGCATGGGACCCATACAAAGTGCCACTAATGATGCTGAAAGTGCTCCCAAGAAGCACAGAAAAGCCATGACAGAAGAAAAAGTTGAATTGCTGGATATGTTCTGTAGATTGAGGTCTGTAGCTATGATTGCAGCAATTGCAGAGGATTCATCTTGTAAACAAATGATATAGACTTACAGTATCAATAAATACAGTATAGTACTGTAAATGTATTTTCTCTTACGATTTTCTTAGTAACATTTTCTTTTCTCTAGTTTATTCTGTCATAAGAATATGGTATGTAATACATATACCAGACAAAATGGGTGTTAATTGACTGTGTTATTGTAAGGTGCCTGGTGAACAGTAGGCTATTAGTACTTAGCTTTTGGGGGAGTTGAAAGTTACAGTTGAATTTTCAACTGTGCAACAGTTCCCCTAACCCCTTCATTGTTCAACAGTCAACTGTATTTCAAAATGAAAATATTTTTTTAAATGTTATTAATAACAAAGTTTGGATATAGTAATGCATGCACTTTATTAAATAACAATAATGAGCAGCATGATTTGTAACAACAATTTCAGAGTAAGAATGAGTGTAAATAATATCTGGGGTCACTATGACATTATTTGAAAATGACTGTGATTTCTACTGCTGATGAAAGGAAAGATATGGCTAAATTCCTTAAAAATTGAAATAAATGTTAAATTTAATTAGAAACTAGTGAAAATTAGCATGAACATTTTCCCTCATTCAATTCCATAAACTTTGTGAATTCTATTCACAAACCTTATACTAAGAATTTCACTCAAACATTTTCCAACTTTAAAAATAAAGCATCAAAGCATCATCTCTATTTCTCACTTTCTTATTTCATAAACATGTATTAAAAGAAATGATTTACTCTGGGTCTGCATCTTAGTTACAATTAAGAATTCAAATGCTGATTTTTATCTGAAATTGTTCTTGTCAAGGTTAATAACAAACTTTATATGCCTAACTCACTTGTCATTTCTTTATCCTCATGTAATTCAAATTACCCCAGTGTTTTACCTAGTTTACCATCCTGCCTTCCAAAGAGTTTATCTTTTTAAGGCTTCCCTGATACTCCACTTTCCCAGCTCTCTTCTTATCACACTGATGGCTTGCCCTTAAATTATCTTGCTCGCAGGTTTTTGGTTTTCTGCTCTTAACTTATAAAACTGGAGACCACAAGCATGTAAGCAATTTGTGTCTATATTGTTCACTGTAACATGAGCAGCAAAATTCTGAAGATCGATAAATATTTATTACATAAAATGATGTCTCATTAATATGGCTAGAAGTCTAATCTGTTAATCTGAGAAACTCTTGCTCTGTAAAATGCAATGTTGTTGCTTGAAAAATCATAAACTTTAGACTGCTAGTATTGAGTATGATGACATTAGGAAGTGTAGTGAATATTTTCTAACCACTGATATACAGTGCCCTAATTTCTCTCAGTAAAACAATTATATTATTATTTTTTAAATCTTCCAATGCCGACTTTATGCCTAGAGGAGTGTCTGGAGTGTAGCAACTGTTAAATGTTTTGTTGAAGTAATAAATTAATGCATGACCAGGCACTATCTGTGCCTACTTCATGTTCTCAGAATATAGAATTATGAGATCTGAAGTGAGAGTTTAAGGAAGAGATAAGGGAGGAATTGGCATGATCTATGTTCTAAGGCAGTACTTTTTGCCCAAAATTGAATCATCAAGCCCATTATTTGTCTGCATAATTTAAAAGTGGTATTGACATTTAAAAAAAATTTACTAAATTAATTTTAGTCCGATTAAATGCATTATGTGTCAATGCTTCTCAGGTGACATTTAATAAACTGTATTAATATTTTGTTAAATAAATTTTATTTTAATAACCTCAAGGAGAGAATGTATATAACCATTTTGAAAGACCTTCATTGGTTTCAAGGGATGAATTAATACAGAAGAGTCTATTCCCCCAATCTGACAAAATAGTAATGTAAATATCACCTAAATGTGTCAGAAATAAATACCAATAAATTGGTATCTTAATGTATTTTCTAGAATGTCACAAGATGCAATTAAATGCTTCCAGTTAATAACTTTGTTCATTGGACAACAGTGGGTACCTTAAGTATATTATAAAAATGTTTACCATTGTCTATCCAATGAAGGAATTTAGCAAGTAAAACTAGAGACAAAAATTGGTTGCTCCTGTCTGTCTCTATGTCTCATCAAATCATGTCTGATTATGGCTAGATTCCCTAGTATTTAACTATTATTGAAAGCAGTAATGAAAGAAGCCATGGAGATACTTAATTATCCACACAGTGGGAGTCCAATGGAGAAGCTTCTTTTTAACCTTTTCCTCTGTGATAAGATAATTACTGTCTGGTGCAATTGCTACTAATATAAATATTCACTGATTGCAAACTGTGGCCTAAAGGCTGCTACTGATAAAAGCTTCTCTGTGACCCTGTGGGGGTGCCATTGCTCATTTCTAAAAAAATAAGGCCTCATCAACTAAAGAACCATCAGTGTTTCCATATCCAGAAAATTTAAATAAAATTAGAAGATAATTTCTGGCAAAGCATTTTAAATGCATTTTACTAAATCAAATATTCGGTAATGTTTCTTACTTTTTATTTAAAATAGAGCCAGATAATCATCCATGAGACTATGAATTAGCATTAGAATGATTATCCTGTTATGTTTTCATAAATTATTGTGAAAATGTAATGCAGATTCTTTTCTCCAGGCAGTATTTCTAACCATCTATGTTTTATAAAGGGATATTTCATTGCTCAGAGTAGTGGAATCAATTTGAGTTTTCTTAATATACTAAATACTCAACAAAATATCAATGACAAATACTGACAGATGGTACTTGTATGCTTCATCAATTCAGTGCTGAGAAATGGTAAAGATTTTGATCCTAAGAGATTTCACGATTTTTTTGAAACAACAGAGATAAAATTTTGTCCAACTTAGTTTGTATACAGTACACTAATACCCTGCTTGAATTCCTTAAATATTGGTAGTTCATATATATATGGGCTTATACTCTTGTGAATCAGAATATGCAATTAAAACTTCCATTATTAATCTATATTGGATAACAAATTATGTACTATAATGGAGCTGAGTTGATGAGAAGGAATATTTTAAAAGAAACATATGTTTTGTTCTCTCACTTCCTGATATAGAATACATCTTCCAAAGAAATCATCATTGTTTTTTATATTCATGAGTAATCGGACACAAAATTGAATACCAGTGTAATTTCCCTGTGGGGAAAAGATAGTAGAAATTTACTAAAGTATAAGCATGTAACAATATTAAAATTACCCATCTCTCAAATCCTCCTAGTGTGCCTTCTGCAACTGTTATTCCAAATTTAGCAAACTCAGTGTAATCTCAACATTTGCCCATACCTCTACTTACAGAAATTAAAATCAGGTCCTATTCTAAGGACCCTCTTCCAGTAAGTTGTGAGAAAGAGAGTTTTGTTCTGTTTTCTCACAACTTTATGTGGAGAGAGATTTGGTCCATTACTGTGTTCGAAATGTACATTTTTATGGCAAACATTCTAAACTTTAACCTGCCTAATAAATACAATAACATTTGGTCATTATTATACTTAACATTAGCGTACTGATTAATAATGTTTATTAGACTTTCTTCATTTCTAATGCCTTTCAATACAAAACACCAGCACTCTTTCTGCTTCTTTTTGCAGGCTCTTTTACAATGTTATTAAATATTGGTGTTTTTCAAGGCTCAGGTGAAGAACTTCTCTCTTCTTAATCTATTTTTTGTCCCTTGGTGACCTCATTCAATTACCACCTCTATGTGAAATTAGTTTGATACGATTTCCAGACTGACATATCCAACTCATTACATTGTATCTTTACTGTAATTTCTCAAGGTCACCTCACCTTCAAATCATCATGCAAATATTGAAATATTGATCAATATCGACTCCTCACAGTTATTCTCAAATATTGAGAAATATTTTGAAATAGACCAAAAGATTGCTGGATGTCTTTAAAGAAAAATCAGATACTGTCTGGCATATCTATCTGTGAATTCTGTCAATTTTATGTCATTATATTGCATTTCCTTGTCTTTGAGCTATTGACAACCCTCTAAGTAATAGATGACTGATAGCAATTCACATTATTTTTTCCATAGTCATAAATAAATTTTGTCTGATAGAAACTCAGTTGATTTCCATTCCTTAGTATGAAATAAACCACTTTGACATCCATTGAACAAATTGATTTCAGCATTCCATTCCTGATTGCCTATATATTTGTTATGCACCTTTAAGCTAGAGGCAGTTGTAACTTCTTAAAAGTTCTCCTAATAAGTAAAATAAAATAACCAGCTTATAATATTAAAAGTTTTGACTTGTGTTTCTTTTAAATTTGTTTGAAAAATCATGATTATACCTTTCAAATATTATTCTTAATAAAAGTAACAATTATTTGATTGTGCAAAATAGAAATAAAAAATCTTGACAGATTACTCCTCACCTGCATCACCAATTCTAAACAAATCCTGTTGTTTTAGTGACATCAACTCCCCATTATCATGATCTCAGTCAAAATTATCATAATCTCTCTCAAGGACTATTGCAACTGATATCTCACATCTATTTCTTCCCTCTTTTAAATTACTCTACATACTGTATACAGAAAATCATTTTTAAAATCCATTAATATCAATTGTACACCTTTAACAGTTCAAAAATCTTTGTAAAGTAAAAACCAAAATATTGAAGTTTTGTCATGTTCTCCATGTCACCTATCTCTAAGATTTCATCTCTCATCATGCCTCACACACTTTTTTACATTTCTTATTTTAGTTAGAAATTGTCATAAACCTTCATAATGCCATATTTTTGAAAAATGTGATTCCTACTGCTGGGAATGTGTTTAACATAGATGCCTTCTGTCACAGGATCTTTTGGATATCACTTCATCAGCCGGAAACTTCTGTGGTTGGCGGCACCTCTGCCTGAGGTTTGCTCGTGCCTGCGGGGCTCATTTCACCCACACAGCCCAGCAGGCTGTACTTGACTCGCGCTACTGGCCTAGATCCCATGCCTGCTGAGGCCAAGCTAGGCACAGAGCAGTGAGGGGTGTGTGAGCAAGTGAGTGCAGGGTCCACCCACTGCACACAGCCAGGCGTGCTGGCTGCTCTCGTGGGGCGGGCAGCTCCAGGTGTTGGCACAGGCATTGGCTCCGTGCGAGGCTGCAGCTGGACCAGTAGATGTACCAAGCGTGCCACAAGCAGCTTTCACTGTCGGTGGCAGCTTTTGGATGTTGAGAATATGGTGACTCCCAAAAAAGTGATACCAGCAACCCTGGAATCCCAAGGTTGGGGGTGTTCTATAGCTTTCTTGTTCCCACCACCCACAGCTCAGTGAATGGCGGGGAGCCTGTCTCAGCTCATTTAGTGCTGCCACCTCCCATCAGCCCTTGGCTCCCGGGCTGGCCTAGCCCTGCCACCAGTTTCCATCACATGGAGTGGCCGTCTGATACTGGCAGAGTACGGGAAGGGGATGGAGTTACAGGTCTGGGTCCCCAGAAGGGTCACTGCTCTTCACTCCTGCTGTCTAGCATACAGGAGCATGGCATCACCCCCAGTGGCGAACCTGCCAAGAACGTGTTACACTCCTTTTTAAATCCACCATTCAGTAGGTCCTGAGTTCTTGTCCCTCATCCAGGAAGAATGAGGTTACCCAGACAATTGAAGAGTGAGCAAAGTGCAGAGATTTTATTGAGTGGCAGAACAGCTGTCAGAAGAAGTGAGTAGTTTCTATCCATAGGCAGGCAGCCACGATATGTGGCTCAGTCTAGGGTCTTTATGGGCTCAGAATGGAAGAAGTGTGTGCTCATTGGTCCAGGGGCAAGAGGAAGTACATGCTGATTGATCCATGGGCAGGCCTGGAAAAACCACCATTTGATTGGCTGAAAGACACAAAAGAAGTTCTCACTCCTGGTGTTGGACTCCACCTGGAACTGGCAGTCTGGTTTTCAGGCTTAAGGCTGTCTCCAGCCTGAAGTGGTTTTTCCTGGGAACCCACCCATGTCTGCCTAGAAATTGGTCTGCCTCCTGCCACTGTCACTTCTCCAACTTGTTCTTTCCTACTCATCATAAAATATTATCTTAGAGATTTTTAATAATTCTGCCAATCACATGTTTTCTTTCATTTTGAATAAAAAATACATTTCTGTAGCTCGTAGAAAATTCCAATTATTAAGCAGACATATAAATATGTAAATTTTTTGTCTTTAACTCATTTTACTTAGGCCACAAGTCATCATTTCTGCTAAGTAACAGAAAATAATCTTCTCATTTGTAGTAATTTTCTAGTTTTATAATTAATCATTCGAAGTCATCACCTGAAGTCAATTTGAGCTTTCAATTAATTAATTTCAAAATTATTATTTCCCTTTCTTCTCACCCTCCTTTTTCTCTATGGACATTATAAGTTTTTGGATACAGAAAGGGGAGAAAAAAGAAATTATACAGCATCCTAGTATGTATATAGGGTACACTGACCGTAATTATATAGCAGTCCCTAGCTCACCTTGGGCATTTGAGCATTTATTATTTCCCCGCACCAAAAGTGAGGTTACTGGTCCAACTAAAACCACTGATTGTGATGGTCAAGTGCTGTTCATCTTTCTTGCTCCCTGGTTACTGTGTTCTTCCTCAATTATCTCAGTATTTTTAATGTTTCTTTCCTGATATGAGTTGTAAGTTATGTAACATATTACTACTTTCTCTGAACATTAATAGCCAAACAACAGTTCTTTTGCTCAAATATTTCTAAATGTGTCTGGGAATTCTTTAATATTTCCTCTTGCATGCCCACTTGCATGAATGTGCACACACCACCCCACCCCCCACCAACACACACAGATACTTAGCTAGGTTTGCGGACAACAGAAGGGGACAGTTATGAGGACTTTTTCTCAGACATCCTCTGTTCTATAAATTCTAATTATGTTTCTACCAATATGCCTCAGCTTCTTTGTGTTTTCTTAATGTGTACCTTAAAGTTCTAAAGACAGTTCAAGCAAACTGCCTTTGACATTTTTATTCAATACTTAGAGAATGGGTATTTTCAACTGGGTAATTAAATTTATACTTATCTCTGCTTGAATAAATATAAAGTATTATAGTATGGATGTGTCACTAAGAATCTAAGGCTGAATATACATTCACTCTCTGAGATTTTCAGTTTAGTATTTTCATTTGCTTATAGATTAAATATTCAGCTATATCAATATAACTTATATATTATACTTCTCCAGTATTGCACTCTTTCATCTGACTTTAAAGTAATACATTCTGTTTCTGGTTCATTCAATTCTGCATGCACAATTTCAACAATGTAGGTCACTAATAAAATATTAAGAATTATTTATTTTATTTTATTTATTTATTTATTTATATTTATTTATTTTTTATTATTATTATACTGTAAGTTCTAGCGTACATGTGCATAACGTGCAGGTTTGTTACATATGTATACTTGTGCCATGTTGCTGTGCTGCACCCATCAACTCGTCAGCACCCATCAACTCGTCATTTACATCAGGTATAACTCCCAATGCAATCCCTCCCCCCTCCCCCCTCCCCATGATAGGCCCCGGTGTGTGATGTTACCCTTCCCGAGTGTATGTGTGTGTGTGTGTGTGTGTATGTGTTTGTGCTTAATTCTGAATAGAAACGTTTATATTCCTTAAATCTTAACTATGAAAATAGTATTGTCAGTAAAAAACAAAATATTATTTTGAATACAATTAAAATATATTCTCTGAAATAAATGTAAAAATCAACTTAATTGCTTTAGATTAAATTTTATTGGACTTTAAATTTTCTCATTCTATTGCGTATTTTAATGTCAAAGAATGATTATATGAAACTTAAATGCAAAGCTCTGTATTAAAAATATTATCTTTATTCTTGGAAAATTATTACTGGACTTATTTTGCTCTCAGAATATTTAATTCTATTTTCTTTAAACCTTTGTTCAAAATACTACAGAGAAAATAATTAACAATCTAATGAAATACATCTGATATGAACTGAATTGTGTCCCCTATAAGAGTCATATGTGGAAGCTCTATATTCCAATGTTACTGTATTCAGAAATAAAGCCATTAAGGTTAAATGCATCATAAAGATGGGGCTCTAGTCCAACCGAAATGGTATCTTCATAAGAAAACCAGACACCAGGAGTTCATGAGCACAGAGAAAAAGCTGTGTGGGAATACAGGAAGGCAGCCATGTTCAAGACAGGAAGAGATGTTTCACTAGAAACCAACCCTGCCAGCACCTTGATCTTAAGATATCCAATCTCTATAATAGAACAATTTATATTTCTTTGGGTGTATACCCAATAATAGGATTGCTGGGTTGAATGGTATTTTTGTCCTTAGGTCTTTGAGGAATCACCACACTGTCTTCCACAGTGAAGTAATTTACATTCCCACCAAGAGTATAAGCACTCTTTTTTCTCCACAACCCCACCAGCATCTGTTGTTTTTTGACTTTTTAATAGTAACCATTCTGACTGGTGTGAGACGGTATTTTCTGAGGTTTTGATTTGCATTTCTATAATGATCAGTGAAGTTGAACTTTTCTTCATATGATTATTGGCTGTGTTCCATTATAAAGACACATGCACATGTATGTTCATTGCAGCACTATTCATAATAGCAAAGACATGAAATCAACCTAAATACCCATCAATGATAGACTGCATAAATAAAATGTACTACATATATACCATGGAGTACTATGCAGTATAAAAAAAGAATGAGATCATATCCTTTGCAGGGACATAGATGGAGTTGAAGGCCATTATTCTTAGCAAACTAACACAGGAACAGGAAACCAAATATTGCATGTTCTTACTTGTAAGTGGGAGCTAAATTATGAGAACACATGGACATAAGAACAACACACACTATGGACTTTTGGAGGTTGGAGGTTGGGAGGAGGCAGAGGATCTGAAAAAATAATAATGGGTAAGAGGCTTGATACCTGGGTGATTAAATAATCTGTACAACAAACCCCCATAATACAAGTTTACCTATATAACAAACCTGTACATGTATGCTGAATTTAAAATAAAAAATTAAAAAAAGATACCCAACCTCCATAACTCTAAGGCAATAGATTTCTTTTGTTTAAACTGCCCAGTCCATGGCATTTTATTATGGCCACCCAAGCAGAGTAACACATCATTGTATAAAAGGGTCCTGGAAAGAGAAAACTTTAAAGTATCAATAAAATATCAAATAATTTAATCCTTAAAATTCTGATAATGTATACTCTTGTCCCAACTTAGAACTAGAAATTCTGGAGTTCAAGATAGTAAACAAACTAATAGTAATATTAGTACAAATGTAAGAATAAGAATATGTTCTCATTTTCTAATTCATACTACATATTTACTAATAAGAAGAAATTAATGAGTTTCTGCTTAATTTAGTTTCATATACTGAAGGTATTTGTAGAAACTAATTTATTTGAGATATGTTCAAATTAGAATGTAATTCTCAACTTTCATATCTACAAGAACTATAAAAACATTAAAAGAGAAAGAAACAAACAAAAAAAGAAAATAAAAAAATCTCTGCCACTAGATTATTGAACTCAACATAACAGAGAGGTCTTATAAAACCCAGAATATCGTCTCTTACTTTTTGGTGGCCCTGAAACACACCTGTCATAACTGGTTGCACTATAGCTCAGAAGTGTTGGCTAAAAAGGAATTTTAACTAGGTCTTAGTTATCTTCTTCGGAGTGGCTAAAGTCAATTGTACTTTTTCATCAAAGGAACATGTCTTAATGGAAGAAAAACCAGAGTGTCATCTCAGTCCCTAGCCCTTCTTTCCACCTTTTTTTTTCCTCTTAACTTAAAACAACTTTTTTCTCATTATCTCAATATTGACTCCATAGATAGGTTATGTTTGTGATAAAATTTAACTTCAACTTCTCCTCTAATTTAGCTTCTTTCCCTCTTGAGTCTAACATACAAACTTAATATCTGCTATCTTTCCTGGAAAAACAAACCCCAAACATCATGGGAAAACAAGGATATTTATATTGTATTTCATGTTAGAAGAATAGAAGAACAGGATAAAAGATTAAGTGGTGTATTCTATGGGCAAGCATGAAGAAAATATGGTTTGTTTTCACAAAAATGTCCTATCATTAACGAATCACAAGATGTGAACAATTTTCTTATTTAAAATCAACTAAATATGGAATTTAATAACATATGCAAAAAAGAGAAATCTTCACAGCAATGCCAAACTTAGTGTTTGATTGAATAACTGGACACTATAGGAGAGCCAAATTAACACAACAAAAACAATCACCACATTTCAGTTTGTATTATGGTTTACCAAATAGATGAAATAGTGTTCTAACTATGACATCATCTGCTTTGCAACTAAGAGTAATTCAACTCCAGTCAGAATCAAACTTTAAATATTTGAAGCATAAAATGTACTTATTTTCAGATTTGTCATCACTTATTTTCTTCTTGATATAACAGATTAGGAAAGATTCTTTGTTTCATTGGGAAAGGCATTCACCAAGGGATGGCAGTGCTGGAGGAAGGAGCCAAAGCTACTGGAGGAACATCAACATCACTGGTGTTGCCATTCTTCTTTCACAGGGGAACACCATCTCTATGTGTCTGCCTGCCATGGCAAACACATAGCAAAGTCCACTGAACTTTGGATGTAATCAATTGTAAACATCCTAAAATCAGTACAGCATGACTAGAACAACCTAATTATATCAGAGGATGTAAACTGTGCATCAAAAGACTCCACAATGATGTCCCATAAACATGGATATCCAATTATACAGACATTTTCAATAAGACTGAGATAGACAAAATCATGGTGTCCAAAGTAATGACACAGAGTAAACAGAAAGCAATCCAGTTTTTCTATCTAGTGACTAAAACTTAAGGAAAAGTTGAGTACAAACATTTGACCTAAAGAGTGGCTTACCATTAAGTTAAAAAATTAAAATAAAAAATCTCTGCTACTAGATTACTGAAATCATCATAACAGATGTCTTGTAAAATCCAAAATACAGTCTCTTACTTTTTTGGTGGCCCTGAAACATGCATTGAAGAGGTGACTTTAACTTCAATTTACATGAACTAAGGTAATAATTTATTCTGGAAGCCACATATTGCTGTTGTGTTTATTAATGTATGAAATATGCTGATACCTATTTGCCCTATTATTTGATAACTTAAGAGCAGGGATAATGGTACGTAGTAGCTTCAGTATGAAAAATATTTCACCAATATCAATAATATTCATGCTGATACCCAAAGCTACTAGTTTTGTTTTATATTCTAGGATAAGGAGCATTAGAGACAGCAGGTAATTCACTAATTTTAATGACAATACCTTATTATTGAAGAAGTTTCCAAACTTTCTCAGTTTCCAGCATTCTTCGTATTTCAGTAATTTTTTCACTATGCCTCCAGGCCAAAAGAAATACCTCGAGTCCTTCTTATTAAGGAGTTAGTTTCATACTACTTAATGTATATTTGTGCTTTAACAACTCAGTAGTTATACGTTAAAAAAATGCAGGAATTTAAAGAAAAATATTGTTAAATATTGTTAAATAATCTCAATTACTTAGTAATTTTGAGAGACAGGGTTAGATGGATTTTCTAGGACAACTAAGAATCCCGAAGCCTAGCTGGGAAAGTGACCGCATCCACCTTTAAACACGGGGCTTGCAACTTAGTTTACACCCGACCAATCAGGTAGTAAAGAGAGCTTACTAAAAAGCTAATTAGGCAAAAACAGGAGGTAAAGAAATAGCCAATCATCTATTGCTTGAGAGCACAGTGGGAGCCACAATGATTGGGATATAAACCCAGGCATTTCAGCAGGCAGTGGCTACCCTCTTTGGGTCCCCTACCTTTGTATGGGAGCTCTGTTTTCACTCTATTAAATCTTGCAACTGCACTCTCTTCTGGTCCGTGTTTGTTACATCTGGAGCTAAGCTTTTGCTTGCCATCCACCACTACTGTTTGCTGCTGTCACAGACCCACCACTGACTTCCACCCCGCCAGATCCGGCAGGGTGTCCGCTGTGCTTCTGATCCAGTGAGGGATCCATTTCCGCTCCCAATCAGGCTAAAGGTTTGCTACTGTTTCTGCATGGCTAAGTGGCCGGGTTCATCCTAATCGAGCTGAACACTGGTCACTGGGTTCCACAGTTCTTCCATGACCCACGGCTTCTAATAGAGCTGTAACACTCACTCCATGACCCAAGATTCCATTCCTTGGAATCCGTGAGGCCAAGAACCCCAGGTCAGAGAACACGAAGCTCGCCACCATCTTGGAAGTGGCCCACCACCATTTTGGAAGTGGCCCAACACCATCTTGGGAGCTCTGGGAGCAAGGACCCCCAGTAACAATTTGTTGTATTGTTGGAAATGGACACTGTTAGTACTCAGACTGGACACTAAATCCTCATTTATCTTTCCATATTAGCATTCACATAGTTGTTGCTTTTTATCACAAAAATTGCTAAAAACCCAATTTCACAAAGATGTGAATGACACTGGAAAAAAAAAAATGTAGCATTAACATGGAACTACCTTGAGCAAATATTTCACAAGCTTTTCTACAGATGTTAAGCATTTCCATGTTCCCCAGGAGCATTTAGCATGTCATACTGTGCCCCTGTGACTATGCCGAAGTACCCCAGGGTGCTTTGGTAGACGTACTGAAATCCGAGGCCTTATTAAGCTGTCAGTTTCTGTTTATAAATGTACATTCTTGTGGTTTTATAAGCCAATTTAAAAACTATAAATCTTATGTCTCTGAAATTCAGTATCCCTCTACTAAGGGAAGATATTCTATTCAAACACAGTGGATATATATACAACGTTTTTTAATTTGTAGATAAGAACAACTGGCATCTCTTCTTCTACAATGGCAATCTCATCATGACAACTCTTAATTTTTTTGCATAAAATTTATATACACTTTACTCCACTACCATGCAGTCATGAATACCATGCATTCATCAATACCATTTTTAATTGCTCACTCATGTTACAGTTCATTCTCCAGGGAGTGATTATCTGGTAAATCCACAGATTATTTAAGTTAACCTGTAAATGCTTCTACTACAAATGAAAGAACTACAAAAGATCTGATAATCATCTGTATAGGAAAATTCTTATACACAGAGATTAAGTATGTTTATGTTACTGACACTTCAAAAATGATCATAAACATTTTACCATTGGACACTTTTTTATTTCAATATACTTGTATTAAATATCTAGTAAATATAAGAGAATTTTACAGTCATTGGACAAAATGGCAGGTATCAAGTTTTTTCCTGAATATCATAAAACTTAATTCAAATTCACACATAAACTAAATCAAATTGAAATATTCAGTGTTTAAAAGAATCTTTACAAGCAATGCAAAACAGTAATGTTACTGAGATGTCAATGAACTTCAGGACTCCAACAATCTTAGAACCTAAATGGTCTGTTTTCTTCCTGAAAAATTCAAGGTCAAGGTCATATGTCAATTTTTATTTCAAGCTTTGCTTGAAAGAGAAATTTTACTCACCGAGTCTATGTGAGAAGAATCACTTTAAAATCTTGTTATAATAATATGTTTTAAAAAAACATATATTTTAATTATGACAAAACTTGAATGTATAAGGAGTTTGATGAATGGTTCCAAAATTCATCTGGGTTTTCAACCCTCCTTAAATCTTAAAATGGATCACTAAATAACTACTTGCATGAAAAATCTCCCAATGGCTTTGGACTGACTCCATTCTCCCCCCTCCCCCCTCTTTTTTTTTTTTTTTTTTTTTTTTTTTTGCTTGTAGTTCTCAAGAATTACTATAGAAGGTGTTGAAAATGCAACATTTTCAACATCTAAGATAGGGAGGTACTGGCTAGAACAGCCCAGGCTCTGTTCCACTTCCCTTGCCCCAAAATAGAATGACCTTCAAAGTTTTAGCCCACTATATCTCATTGTCCAAGTGTATAAAACCCATTGGTTGAAGGGAGACTGTTTTCCAGGGCCCTCAACTGTGTTACAAGTTGGGCATGCATAGTTTAGACTCCATCTGTCCTGTACTAGCATTCTTGAGTTTCATAGGACCATTTCACAATGAATTCTAGGCTTTTTCCTTATTACCCATCTGTAAGTAATAAACCCATTTCATGTAACTTGTGTGTGGATGGTCTATTGAACAGAGTCAGGCAAGCTGCTCACCAGTGCACAGTGAACCTCTTCACATTACTATTCTTCTTACCATAAGTAACTGTTCCAATGATTCGTAACCTTACCAAAGCATCTAATTTCAGCATCTTTCTCTCAATCATATAATGAGACTTTTGTTCCCATTGAATTGATAAAATTTAGACCACTGTGCAATAATTCTCTCATGTTTCTAGTACCACATGAATGTTACTTGCACCTTAATCTGTCCCTTGACCATATCCTTTACTTCTCTCCTAATCAATGTAATACATTTGGAAGGTAAATACTATATTAGAAGACAAGAAAAGCATAGTATATAAGAATTAAGTTGCCAGAATGAGAATACCTTGGCATTAAATTCCAGATTCTTAATTAGTGAAGATTTACTTATGGAAATTACTTAACATTTCCATCTCCAAAATGATATCATTATAATAATATTTATCTCATAGTTATTTAGAGGTTATTAAAGTAAGTGCAAAGTGTTTGGCAATTAATAAGTGCCACAGTGTACAACCTGTACTATATATTTCTTCCTGTCAGATTTCTACAAGCAGGTTGGCACACTAGAAAGTGTACCGGCAATTTTTATTTTCAGCCTTTTTTGGCATTAAGTCTTTTTAATCTAACAGATGTGCACATGCACACCCTTCTTCAAATTTAAGCTCCTTTCTACAAACAAAACAAAACAAAACAAAACAAAAAACAGTTCTGTTTCTTCTCTATCAACCTTCTAAACAAAGGAGGCTACAGTTGGTATTTCTAAATCTCCACCTGCTAAGTTGAATTAAATACAGCCTCTGCCTTAACTGTCTTTTACTTGGAGCTGTGACTTGTTCAGCTCAATAAGGTCCTATTAATTCCCAAATTGAGAGGATGCTTTAATTTTCTTTCTAATGTTTTTAGCCCAGATCCAACATTTTGCAATTGGATTGTTGGCCAATACTTTTAACATTTTTCTTTCCTTCCGTTCTATGGAAAGAAAAAGTTCTTCCTTCAAAATTTTCTTCCTATAGTTCTACTTGGCTTTTCAATAGGAGCCATTTTCCATAAATATGAGGATATCACTTATATTTGAGCTCCTATTCTCTTTTTCTCTTCCTACCACACAACTAAAGTACATTGTACATATTTTATTGTATTTTGGCTACTTGTCTATATTTCCTACAATGGAATTTGAGCAGAAGTTACTTGCACCACATCCAACCCTGGTTTTCAAAACTTCCCATGCATGCTTCTCCATAATCTTTCACTTCCAACTAGCTGGGTATACCAAACAAAAGAATCAAAATGTGGAAGAAACCAGGGTTTATCAATAACTGCATGAAGAAAAACATACCTGAAAACCTTGTCCACTGTTGTTAAATAAATAAGAAATAAATTTATCTTATGTTAAGCAGCTTACACTTGGGTTATAGGTGATGCTACTTGCCTCTATTAAAGAATGATCAACCTCCTAGGCTCTCCACATCTGTCACCTTTCCACCTTACACTCTCAGCTAAGCTCACATTACTGTTCTAACATTGTCATGACTCACATATTCCAATGCCAGACAACTCATTTACAGTTTCTGGAAAACATTAAGCATTGGTTTGCCTCGGCACATTTCAGTATGATGTTTTCAAATATTTCAGAATTTTTTCAGGTAATTTTGTTATTGATTTCCAGCTTAAAACTCTTATAGTTTGAAAACATACCTTGTCTACTTTTTGCTTTTTTAAATTTGTTAAGGTTTTTTTTAAAACTCAGAATATAATCTATGTTGGTTCAATTCCATGTACATTTGAGAAAAACATACATTCTGTTCCTGTTGAGTGGACTGTCCTAAAGTACCATTTAGGTCAATTTCACTGATGGTTTTCATGTGGGTCACCTTTACTGAACTTAAGCCAATTTATTGCATTGGTTACTGAGAGAGGCAGGTTGGGGTTCCCACTCTAATTGTTGATTTGTCTATTTCTTCCCTAAGATCTATCAATTGTTGCCTCAAGTATTGCCTGAAACCCCCTTGTTAGACACATACAATTAAGATTCTTACATCTTGGATAATTTACACCTTTATATTATGCAAAAATATCAATCTTTATTCCCTCCTTGTTCTGAAGTCTACTTTTGCTGAAATAAATATAGCTATTCCAGCTTTTGCTTGATTAGTATTTGTATTGTACATTTTTCTCCATCCTATTACCTTAACCTATGTCTTTTTTTAAAAAATAAGTTTCTTGTAGACAGCATATGGTTTCTTCGAATCTTTTAAAATGAAATCTGTCAATCTGGTATTAAATGTCTTATTTAATTTTGTGAAGAATGTCAATGATAATTTAATGGGAATAGCTACTTTAAAAATTAATATGGAACCAAAGAAGAGCGCATATAGCCAAATCTATCCTAAGCAAAAAACATAAAGCTGGTGGCATTATGCTACCCTACTTCATGCTGTATTACAAGGTTATAGTAACCAAAACAGCATGATACTGGCACAAAAACAGACACATAGACCAATGAAACAGAATACAGAACTCAGATATAACACTGTACATCTATTAATACAACCATCTGATCTTCGGCAAACCTGGCAAAAACAAACAATGGGGAAAGGATTCCCTATTCAATAAATACTGCTGGGAGACCTAGCCAGCCACATGCAGAAAAATGAAACTGGACCACTTCCACACACCATACAAAAATTAACTCATGATATATTAAAGACTTAAATGTAAAACCCCAAACTAAAAAAAACCCAGAAGAAAATCTAGCCAATACCATTCAGGACATATGCATGGGCAAAGATTTAATGACAAAAACATCAAAAGCAATCGCAACAATAGCAAAAATTGACAAATGGGATCTACTTAAACTAAGGAGCTCCTTCACAGCAAAAGAAACTATTATCAGAGTGAACAGATGACCTATAGAATGGGAGAAAGTTTTTGAAATCTATCCATCTGACAAAAGTTTAATATCCCAAACTGCAAGGAACTTAAACAAATTTACCAGAAAAAACAACCCCATTAAAAAGTGGGCAAAGGACATGAACAAACATTTCTCAAAAGAAGAAGATATACATGTGACCAACAAACATGTGAAAAAAAGCTCAACATCACAGGTCATTAGAGAAATGCAAATCCAAACCACAATGAGGTACCATCTTACGCCAGTCAGAATGAAGATTATTAAAAAGTCAAGAAACAACAGATCCTGGTGAGGCTCTGGAGAAATAGGAACACTTTTACACTGTTGGTGGGAATGTAAGTTAGTGCAACCATTGTGGAAGACAGTGTGGTGATTCCTCAAAGACCTAGAACCACTAATATAATTTTTGACCCAGTAATCTCATTACTGGGCATATACCCAAAGAAATAGAAATCATTCTATTATAAAGATACATGCACATGTAAGTTTATTGCAGCACTATTCACAATAGCAAACACATGAAATCAGCTGAAATACCCACCAGTGATTGACAGGATAAAGAAAATGTGATACATACACACCATGGATTACTATGCCACTATAAGAAGGAAAGAGATCATGCCCTTTGTAGGACCATGGTTGGAACTTAAAGCCATTATCCTCAGCAAACTAACACAAGAAGAGAAAACCAAACACCGCATGTTCTAACTTATAAGTGGGAGTTGAACAATGAGAACACATGGACACAAAAAGGTAAACAACACACACGGAGGCCTGTTCAAGTGGAAAGAGTTGGGGGGAAAGGAGAGCATCAGGAAAAATAGCTAATGCATGCTGGGTTTAATACCTAGGTCACGGGTTGATAGATGACGAAAACTAAGATGTAACACATTTACATATGTAACAAACGTGTACATCCTGCACATATATCCTGGAACTTAAAATAAAATAATAAAAACAAATTTTAAAGTGGCTTATTTAAGTCACTTCCATGTAAAGTGATTGTTGATATGATTAGACTAAATATTACCAAGTTACTGCTAAGTCCTTTTCATTGTGTTTTTTTCTTTTTTATGTTTTTCTGTCTTTTATGTTATTTTCTGTCTGATACATAGTACATATATCATACTGAGAGAATAAAGGCTATTATATGTTTATAGTTTTTCTTTATCAACTGTCTGTTATCTCTGGTTCTCTTCATTTGTTTTTATGGATTTGAGTTACCACATGGCATTATTTCCTTAGCCTAATGGAGCTTAGCTACTACCCACCATTATTAGGTTATTATTGGAAAAAAAAAGTATTGCATTACTATATATTACAGGCTCAACATTATATTGTATACATATTATTTTATACAACTGCTTTTCAAATCAGTAAAGAGAAGACAAATAAATGTTAAATTTCTATTATCTTTTGTAATTATATAATTACTGGGATTATTTGCTTTTTGTGTAGATTCAAATTATACTCTAGGGTCACTGGTCACTTGATTTCATCTTGATGAAATTCCATTAGTATTTATTTATTATATATGTATGTATGTATGTATGTATGTATTTATTTATTTATTTTTGAGATGGAGTCTTGCTCTGTCACCCAGGCTAGAGTGCAGTGGCATGATCTCAGCTCACTGCAATCTCTGCCTCCTAGGTTCAAGTGATTCTCCTGCCTCAGCCTCCTTAGTAGCTGGGATTACAGGCACCCACCACTGCACCTGGCTAATTTTTGTATTTTAGGAAAGATGGAGTTTCACCATCTTGGCCAGGCTGGTCTCGAACTCCTGACCTTGTGATCCACCTGCCTCAGCCTCTCAAAGTGCTGGGATCACAGACGTGAGCCACTGTGCCTGGCCAGTATTTATTTTAAGGAAGATATGCTAGCAACAGATTCCCTAGTTGTTCATTTATTTTTAGCTTGAGATACTTCTATCTTGGTTTCAGGTTTAACAACTTCGTCAGATGTAACATTTTTGATAGCCAGTTTTTTTTTTTTTTTTTTTTTTTTTTTTTTTTTTTTTTTTTTTTTTTTTTGCCGGGCTCTTTGAACACATTTTCCCTGCTGTCTTCATATCTTGATCTTTTCTGCTAAGAAGTCAGCTATTAATCTTACTTAAGAGTTTCTTGCAAGTGATGAATCATTTTTTCTCTTGCTGCTTTCATAATTTTCTTCTCATATTAGGTTTCTAGCATTTTTGCTATTGTATATCGATTAGTGGATCTCTTATTCCATATAAATTTATTGAGCCTCTTTAATGTGAGGGCTAGTGTTTTTCAATAAATTTGAGATGTTTTCACCCAAAACTGTTTCTTGAAAAATTATATCTTCCCCTTATTTGCCTCCCTTTCTTGTACTCCCATTATGCATATGTTGCTTTATCTAATGAGGTTCCACGTTCCTCTGATTCCCTGTTTATGTTCATTTATCCTTATTCTTTATTTTCTGTTTTTTGGATGGCATAATCTCTATGGATGTATTTTTATGTTCACTGATTCTTCTACCAGTTCTAATTTACTGTTCAATTCCATTAATAATTTTTTTATTTCAGTTATGCTTTTCAACTCCAGAATTTCTTTTGGTTCTTTTTTATAATTTATATCCATTTATTGATATTCTCTGTGTGATGCAATGTGATTCTCATACATTCTTTTTCCTATTTAATTATGACTTCCTTTAATACTTTGAGCATAAATATTATGGCTACTTTGAAGTCTTTGTTCCACTAAATCTGACATCTGTAAGCTCTCACAAGCAGTTCATTTTTTTTTTCCCAATGGATTAGTCATATTTTCTGTTTGTTGCATGTCTTGTGAATGTTTTGTTGGAAAGAAGACATTTTTCAAAATATTGTAGGAACTCTGGATTCCTGCCTCCCTACTTCGAGGCTTGTCATTTTTACTTAAGTTATTTTTCAAAATAAATGACAAGATTATTAGATTATTTTAGCGAAGACTTTTCCTCATCCCTCTGTTAAACCTCTACTGTTGCTCCTCAGAGAGACATGACTTTGAGTATGCCCACAGCTACCCTGAAATAACAGTGGTTTTGGCAGGACTCTCTTCTTTTCTTTCCCTGACCACACCCAGAAGTTCCACTAATTTCTGGCTAATTATTTTCTTGTATTCAGTAATTTTCTGAAGATATAAATTCCTCGATAGCCTAATCCAATTATAAAGGGCTACTTTGCAGTACTTTCTGAGATCAGTGTATGATTTAAGTTCTAAAATCAGATAGCTTCTTCTGGCTGTCACTTTTCCCAGCTCTCTTCACCAAACTATCTGACTACAGTTTAAACTGTGTCTTCAGTAAATTTACCAGTCTTTTTCGAATTGCCTTTTACTGAAACCACCACTACTTGTGAAAGCTCCCTTAGGTTTGAACTTTTCTACACTCTATCGCAAATGAAATCAGTTCTTTAGTGAACAGATTAGAAGCTATCTGTTTAATGGTCTGTTTCTTCCCTCAGGCAAAATCTCTGAATGTGGGCTTTGGAGCTGAGAAAACAAAGCAAATTAACAACTATTTTTCATAGTTAATTTTTAAAAGAAACAAATAACTTTATTTTGGGGAGCAGGATTCACATTCTAAGATGTGCCTGTTAAACAGTGGTAATAACAATGAGAACAATAGTAACACTACTGTATTTTTAAAATAGCCGGTTGTAGTACTACAATATAGTAGAGGAGTAACATATTTGTTTAATATATGGATTATCTTACTTTTATCTATTGAAAATGTTTGTTTGTTTATTGTTTTATATTTTTTAGATGGAGTTTTGCTCTGTCGCCAGACTGGAGTGCAGTGGCGCAATCTCGGCTTATTGCAACCTTCGCCTTCTGGATTCAAGTGATTCTCCTGCCAGCCTTCAGAGTAGCTAGGACTACAAGCACATGCCACCATGCCCAGCTAATTTTTGTATTTTTAGTAGAGACGGGGTTCACCACGTTGGCCAGGATGGTCTCTCTCAAACTCTTGACCTCATGATCCGCCTGCCTCGTCTTCCCAAAGTTCTGGGATTATAGGTGTGAGCCTCCGTGCTCAGGTGAAAATTTTAAATCTTAAAGACTAGAGATCCATGATTTCACATCAAATAAGAGATTATCTCCTATAGCACTAAAATTAGAAACATTATACAACATATCATTACAATAGAATGTTGTCTAAGTTGGGTAACATTTTTAGCAACATTCAAAACAGACTTTTTTTCTGGTTATGTAACTAGTGCAAATAAAAAGGCTCTTAAGAGAAAAATATTAATACACAATTCTTGTCTTACATATAGTTTGCTGGTGGAAGTGAAATATTGAGCAACCACTTTAGATAAATGTTAGGTAATTTCCTGTAATTGAACACACACATCCCTTATATTAGAGTAATTCTAATACTCAATAATTTAATAAAATAAACTTAAACACATAAGCCAAAAATTTTTTAAAGCACAAATATTGTACAAAAACAGGCAAAAGGTCTTACTCCTAAGAGCAAAAGTTGGAAACATTACTAATAATAGTTAGTAGGGAAATGTATAAACAAATAGGAGTATACCATTTAGACCATCATTACTAAACAATATCACACAGCAATAAGAGGTACAAATTACTGATACATACAACAGCTTGGCTGAATCTTTTTTTTTTTTAATTTATTTATTATTATTATACTTTAAGTTGTAGGGTACATGTGCATAACGTGCAGGTTTGTTACATATGTATACTTGTGCCATGTTGCTGTGCTGCACCCATCAACTCGTCATTTACATCAGGTATAACTCCCAATGCAATCCCTCCCCCCTCCCCCCTCCACATGATAGGCCCCGGTGTGTGATGTTCCCCTTCCTGAGTCCGAGTGATCTCATTGTTCAGTTCCCACCTATGAGTGAGAACATGCGGTGTTTGGTTTTCTGTTCTTGTGATAGTTTGCTAAGAATGATGGATTCCAGCTGCATCCAAGTCCCTACAAAGGACTCAAACTCATCCTTTTTTATGGCTGCATAGTATTCCATGGTGTATATGTGCCACATTTTCTTAATCCAATCTGTCACTGATGGACATTTGGGTTGATTCCAAGTCTTTGCTATTGTGAATAGTGCTGCAATAAACATACGTGAGCATGTGTCTTTATAGCAGCATAATTTATAATCCTTTGGGTATATACCCAGTAATGGGATGGCTGGGTCATATGGTACATCTAGTTCTAGATCCTTGAGGAATCGCCATACTGTTTTCCATAATGGTTGAACTAGTTTACAATCCCACCAACAGTGTAAAAGTGTTCCTATTTCTCCACATCCTCTCCAGCACCTGTTGTTTCCTGACTTTTTAATGATTGCCATTCTAACTGGTGTGAGATGGTATCTCATTGTGGTTTCGATTTGCATTTCTCTGATGGCCAGTGATGATGAGCATTTTTTCATGTGTCTGTTGGCTGTATGAATGTCTTCTTTTGAGAAATGTCTGTTCATATCCTTTGCCCACTTATTGAGGGGGTTGTTTGTTTTTTTCTTGTAAATTTGTTTGAGTTCTTTGTAGGTTCTGGATATTAGCCCTTTGTCAGATGAGTAGATTGCAAAAATTTTCTCCCATTCTGTAGGTTGCCTATTCACTCTGATGGTAGTGTCTTTTGCTGGGCAGAAGCTCTTTAGTTTAATGAGATCCCATTTGTCAATTTTGGCTTTTGCTGCCATTGCTTTTGGTGTTTTAGACATGAAGTCTTTGCCCATGCCTATGTCCTGAATGGTACTACCTAGGTTTTCCTCTAGGATTTTTATGGTATTAGGTCTAACATTTAAGTCTCTAATCCATCTTGAATTAATTTTCGTATAAGGAGTAAGGAAAGGATCCAGTTTCAGCTTTCTACTTAGGGCTAGCCAATTTTCCCAGCACCATTTATTAAATAGGGAATCCTTTCCCCATTTCTTGTTTCTCTCAGGTTTGTCAAAGATCAGATGGCTGTAGATGTGTGGTATTATTTCTGAGGACTCTGTTCTGTTCCATTGGTCTATATCTCTGTTTTGGTACCAGTACCATGCTGTTTTGGTTACTGTAGCCTTGTAGTATAGTTTGAAGTCAGGTAGCGTGATGCCTCCAGCTTTGTTCTTTTGACTTAGGATTGTCTTGGAGATGCGGGCTCTTTTTTGGTTCCATATGAACTTTAAAGCAGTTTTTTCCAATTCTGTGAAGAAACTCATTGGTAGCTTGATGGGGATGGCATTGAATCTATAAATAACCTTGGGCAGTATGGCCATTTTCACGATATTGATTCTTCCTATCCATGAGCATGGTATGTTCTTCCATTTGTTTGTGTCCTCTTTTATTTCACTGAGCAGTGGTTTGTAGTTCTCCTTGAAGAGGTCCTTTACATCCCTTGTAAGTTGGATTCTGAGGTATTTTATTCTCTTTGAAGCAATTGTGAATGGAAGTTCATTCATGATTTGACTCTCTCTTTGTCTGTTACTGGTGTATAAGAATGCTTGTGATTTTTGCACATTAATTTTGTATCCTGAGACTTTGCTGAAGTTGCTTATCAGCTTAAGGAGATTTTGGGCTGAGACAATGGGGTTTTCTAAATATACAATCATGTCATCTGCAAACAGGGACAATTTGACTTCTTCTTTTCCTAACTGAATACCCATGATTTCTTTCTCTTGCCTGATTGCCCTAGCCAGAACTTCCAACACTATGTTGAATAGGAGTGGTGACAGAGGGCATCCCTGTCTTGTGCCAGTTTTCAAAGGGAATTTTTCCAGTTTTTGCCCATTCTGTATGATATTGGCTGTGGATTTGTCATAAATAGCTCTTATTATTTTGAGGTACGTTCCATCAATACCGAATTTCTTGAGCGTTTTTAGCATGAAGGGCTGTTGAATTTTGTCAAAAGCCTTTTCTGCATCAATTGAGATAATCATGTGGTTCTTGTCTTTGGTTCTGTTTATATGCTGGATTATGTTTATTGATTTGCGAATGTTGAACGAGCCCTGCATCCCAGGGATGAAGCCCACTTGTTCATGGTGGATAAGCTTTTTGATGTGTTGCTGAATCCAGTTTGCCAGTATTTTATTGAGGATTTTTGCATCGATGTTCATCAGGGATATTGGTCTAAAATTCTCTTTTTTTGTTGTGTCTCTGCCAGGCTTTGGTATCAGGATGATGTTGGCCTCATAAAATGAGTTAGGGAGGATTCCCTCTTTTTCTATTGATTGGAATAGTTTCAGAAGGAATGGTACCAACTCCTCCTTGTACCTCTGGTAGAATTCAGCTGTGAATCCATCTGGTCCTGGACTTTTTTTGGTTGGTAGGCTATTAATTATTGCCTCAATTTCAGAGCCTGCTCTTGGTCTATTCAGGGATTCAACTTCTTCCTGGTTTAGTCTTGGAAGAGTGTAAGTGTCCAGGAAATTATCCATTTCTTCTAATTTTTCCAGTTTTTTTGCGTAGAAGTGTTTATAGTATTCTCTGATGGTAGTTTGTATTTCTGTGGGGTCAGTGGTGGTATCCCCTTTATCATTTTTATTTGCGTCGATTTGATTCTTCTCTCTTTTCTTCTTTACTAGTCTGGCTAGTGGTCTGTCAATTTTGTTGATCTTTTCAAAAAACCAACTCCTGGATTCATTGATTTTTTGGAGAGTTATTTGTGTCTCTATCTCCTTCAGTTCTGCTCTGATCTTAGTTATTTCTAGCCTTCTGCTAGCTTTTGAATGTGTTTGCTCTTGCTTCTCTAGTTCTTTTAATTGCGATGTTAGAGTGTCAATTTTAGATCTTTCCTGCTTTCTCTTGTGGGCATTTAGTGCTATAAATTTCCCTCTACACACTGCTTTAAATGTGTCCCAGAGATTCTGGTATGTTGTATCTTTGTTCTCATTGGTTTCAAAGAACATCTTTATTTCTGCCTTCATTTCGTTATGTACCCAGTAGTCATTCAGGAGCAGGTTGTTCAGTTTCCATGTAGTTGAGTGGTTTTGATTGAGTTTCTTAGTCCTGAGTTCTAGTTTGATTGCACTGTGGTCTGAGAGACAGTTTGTTATAATTTCTGTTCTTGTACATTTGCTGAGGAGTGCTTTACTTCCAATTACGTGGTCAATTTTGGAGTAAGTATGATGTGGTGCTAAGAAGAATGTATAATCTGTTGATTTGGGGTGGAGAGTTCTATAGATGTCTATTAGGTCTTTTTGCTGCAGAGATGAGTTCAATTCCTGGATATCCTTGTTAACTTTCTGTCTCGTTGATCTGTCTAATGTTGACAGTGGAGTGTTGAAGTCTCCCATTATTATTGTATGGGAGTCTAAGTCTCTTTGTAAGTCTCTAAGGACTTGCTTGATGAATCTGGGTGCTCCTGTATTGGGTGCATATATATTTAGGATAGTTAGCTCTTCCTGTTGAATTGATCCCTTTACCATTATGTAATGGCCTTCTTTGTCTCTTTTGATCTTTGATGGTTTAAAGTCTGTTTTATCAGAGACTAGGATTGCAACCCCTGCTTTTTTTTTGTTCTCCATTTGCTTGGTAAATCTTCCTCCATCCCTTTATTTTGAGCCTATGTATGTCTCTGCGTGTGAGATGGGTCTCCTGAATACAGCAGACTGATGGGTCTTGACTCTTTATCCAGTTTGCCAGTCTGTGTCTTTTAATTGGAGCATTTAGTCCATTTACATTTAAGGTTAAGATTGTTATGTGTGAACTTGATCCTGCCATTATGATATTAACTGGTTATTTTGCTCGTTAGTTGATGCAGTTTCTTCCTAGCCTCGATGGTCTTTACATTTTGGCATGTTTTTGCAATGGCTGGTACTGGTTGTTCCTTTCCATATTTAGTGCTTCCTTCAGGGTCTCTTGTAACGCAGGCCTAGTGGTGACAAAATCTCTAAGCATTTGCTTATTTGTAAAGGATTTTATTTCTCCTTCACTTATGAAACTTAGTTTGGCTGGATATGAAATTCTGGGTTGAAAATTATTTTCTTTAAGAATGTTGAATATTGGCCCCCACTCTCTTCTGGCTTGTAGAGTTTCTGCTGAGAGATCTGCTGTTAGTCTGATGGGCTTCCCTTTGTGGGTAACCCGACCTTTCTCTCTGGCTGCCCTTAAGATTTTTTCCTTCATTTCAACTTTGTTGAATCTGGCAATTATGTGTCTTGGAGTTGCTCTTCTCGAGGAGTATCTTTGTGGTGTTCTCTGTATTTCCTGGATTTGAATGTTGGCCTGCCCTACTAGGTTGGGGAAGTTCTCCTGGATGATATCCTGAAGAGTGTTTTCCAACTTGGTTCCATTTTCCCCCTCACTTTCAGGCACCCCAATCAGACGTAGATTTGGTCTTTTTACATAATCCCATACTTCTTGCAGGCTTTCTTCATTTCTTTTTCTTTTTTTTTCTTTTGGTTTCTCTTCTGGCTTCATTTCATTCATTTGATCCTCAATCGCTGATACTCTTTCTTCTAGTTGATCGAGTCAGTTACTGAAGCTTGTGCATTTGTCACGTATTTCTCGTGTCATGGTTTTCATCTCTTTCATTTCGTTTAGGACCTTCTCTGCATTAATTACTCTAGCCATCAATTCTTCCACTTTTTTTTCAAGATTTTTAGTTTCTTTGCGCTGGGTAAGTAATTCCTCCTTTAGCTCTGAGAAATTTGATGGACTGAAGCCTTCTTCTCTCATCTCGTCAAAGTCATTCTCCGTCCAGCTTTGATCCGTGGCTGGCGATGAGCTGCGCTCCTTTGCCGGGGGAGATGCACTCTTATTTTTTGAATTTCCAGCTTTTCTGCCCTGCTTTTTCCCCATCTTTGTGGTTTTATCTGCCTCTGGTCTTTGATGATGGTGATGTACTTATGGGGTTGGTGTAGGTGTCCTTCCTGTTTGATAGTTTTCCTTCTAACAGTCAGGACCCTCAGCTGTAGGTCTGTTGGAGATTGCTTGAGGTCCACTCCAGACCCTGTTTGCCTGGGTATCAGCAGCAGAGGCTGCAGAAGATAGAATATTTCTGAACAGCGAGTGTACCTGTCTGATTCTCGCTTTGGAAGCTTCCTCTCAGGGGTGTACTCCTCCCTGTGAGGTGTGGGGTGTCAGACTGCCCCTAGTGGGGGATGTCTCCCAGTTAGGCTACTCAGGGGTCAGGGACCCACTTGAGCAGGGAGTCTGTCCCTTCTCAGATCTCAACCTCCGTGTTGGGAGATCCACTGCTCTCTTCAAAGCTGTCAGACAGAGTCGTTTGCGTCTGCAGAGGTGTCTGCTGCATTTGTTTAGTTTACTGTGCCCTGTCCCCAGAGGTGGAGTCTACAGAGACAGGCAGGTTTCCTTGAGCTGCTGTGAGGTCCACCCAGTTCGAGCTTCCCAGCAGCTTTGTTTACCTACTTAAGCCTCAGCAATGGCGGGCACCCCTCCCCCAGCCTCGCTGCTGCCTTGCCGGTAGATCACAGACTGCTGCGCTAGCAATGAGGGAGGCTCCGTGGGTGTGGGACCCTCCCGGCCAGGTCTGGGATATGATCTCCTGGTGTGCCTGTTTGCTTAAAGCACAGTATTGGGGTGGGAGTTACCCGATTTTCCAGGTGTTGTGTGTCTTAGTTCCCCTGGCTAGGAAAAGGGACTCCCTTCCCCCTTGCGCTTCCCAGGTGAGGCAATGCCTCGCCCTGCTTCAGCTCTCGCTGGTCGGGCTGCAGCAGCTGACCAGCACGGATCGTTCGGCACTCCCCAGTGAGATGAACCCAGTACCTCAGTTGAAAATGCAGAAATCACCGGTCTTCTGTGTTGCTCGCGCTGGGAGTTGGAGACTGGAGCTGCTCCTATTCGGCCATCTTGCTCCGCCCTCCAGGCTGAATCTTAAAAAGACATTATGTTGAGTGAAAGATGCCAGATAGAGAAATACACACTGTATAATTCTGTATATTTGACATCCAAAGGAGGCAAAAATAATATTGGGGGATAGAAAATAGTTGTCTCCAGAAATGGATAAAAAAAGTCTAAAAAAAGCCTTGAAGAAAATGTTGGAGATCATGGAAATATTCTACATCTTGGTTTGGGTAGTGTTTCCATGGATGTATGGTATTATGAAAATTCATCAAAATAACAAAATTAAACTTTGTACATTTATTGCATGCAAATTATACTTCAATTAAAAATGGAATCTTTGCTATGAATGCATGAGTATTCAAGCATTACATTGAGGTCTGTGTCCTGTGTCAGGCAGTTTAGCTGTGGACAAGAACCAGGGAAGGAAAGCTAGAGAAACCTGTGTTCCTTTGCCAGCCCTGACATTTAAATAGTTGTGTGAGAAACTTGTCATCTTTGTGTCTCTTAAATCATTATTAAAAGATCTTTCTCACAGATCTGTTTTGACAATAAAGTGATGGTGTGCTTATAAATCAACCATTATATGACCTGAAGAAACTGAAGTAGTTGGAGCCCTGTTTTTTCCACCTAACCCCTTCAGTTGTATTTTGCTTCTTCACATGAGTTATTCAATCCCCTTAAACAGTTCCTAACCATCATCTCATATGAAGAGCACTTCATTCTTATTCTTGGAAAGAAAATTCCCCACCATCCATTTTTTAAAAATGACTTTAGGAGAGTGTGGCAAGTATTTTCATCTTTTTCTGTATTAGTCTATTTTCACACTGCTGATAAAGACATACCAGAGACTGGGCAATTTATAAAAGAAAGAGGTTTAATGGACTTATTTTCCATGTGCCTGGGGAGACCTCACAATCATGGTGGAGGTTGAAAGGCACATCTCACATAGCAACACACAAGTGAAGAGGGCTTGGCCAGGCACAGTGGCTCATGCCTATAATCCCAGCACTTTGGGGGGCCGAGACAGGCGGGTCACAAGGTCAGGAGATCAAGACCATCCTGGCTAACACGCTGAAAACCCGTCTCTACTAAAAAATACAAAAAAATTAGCTGGGCTTGGTGGTGGGTGCCTGTAGTCCCAGCTACTCTGGAGGCTGAGGCAGGAGAATGGCATGAACCCGGGAGGCAGAGCTTGTGAACCGAGATTGCACCACTGCACTCCAGCCTGGGCAACAGTGCAAGACTCTGTCTCAAAATTTAAAAAAAAAGAAAAAAAAAAAGAGAAGAGGGCTTGGGCAGGGAAACTCCTCTTTATAAAATCATCAGATCTCATGAGACTTATTCACTATCATGAGAGCAGCACAGGAAAGACCTGCCTCCATGATTCAATTACCTCCCACCACATGCATTACAACATGTAGGAATTCAAGATTAGATTTGGGTGGGGACACAGCCAAACCATATCACTTTTACTTGTATGCCTTCATATTTAGATGTGATGAAATTTTACAAATATGAATAAAACCATTTCAACTTCTTAAGCGGACATTAAAAAATGATATATACTTACACTATTAGAATATATTCTGTTTGTAACATTTACCCAGACTATATGCATGACCAAGAAACCATTTTACAGTTTATTTTGGCTTATTTTATTTTTCTTTTCTGCTGTTAGATATGTGCTATATATTCTAGAGTTGTGTATAAGTTTTCCATGTTGTGAGAAAGAATAAGGGAAGAAGTGGAAAACAATATGATGAGTCAGGCTGTCCAACCATGTAGCATAAGATGTTGAAGTGATAATACAGCAAAGGTAGGCTTAGGGCAAAGGCTTGCCTGTGACAAAGTAATAGCCTAACAATGGCGAAGTAAAGGGGTGTATATATTGCTTTTTTACAACGTGTAATTCAGGAGAATAAAAGATAGATTAAAACAATGGACGTCAGAGGTTCATGATTTCACAGAAAATAAGAGACACTTTGCAGCACAAAAATCAGACAACGCTATAATTATATATACATTTCTTGAGATAGGATCTTGCTCTGGTCGCCCAGGCTGGAGTGCAGTTGTGCAATCACGGCTCATTGCAGCCTCAAACTCCTGGCCTCAAGTGATTCTCTCATCTCAGCATCCCAAGTAGCGGAGACTTGACGCATGCACCACCACATCCAGCTAATTAATTGTTTTTTTTCATTTTTACTGGAGACAAGGTCTCACTATGTTTCCCAGGCTAGTATCAAACTCCTGAACACAAATGGTTCTCCCACCTCAGCCTCCAAAGATGCTGGGATTAGAGTCATGAGCCACCACACCTGGCCAACATCATAATTATATTATTCTACTAAAATATTGTTGAAATTAGGCTACACTATTAACTATATTCAAAACAGGCTTTTTTTCTGGTTAGACAGGTAGCTAAATTCTATTAACTGTGATTGCCTGTAAAAGCGTGTTGTCGATATGTTAATGTGGAATTAGAAGATAAAGACATGAAGACAAGGGCTTTCATAAGCATTTCCTGCCTTTCCTTTCTTTGTTCTTTTTTTCTAAATAGATAAGAGTCCAGAAACAATATATCAAAATATCTAGAGTCTATATTGCCAGTTAGATGTGAGATGTTTAAAAAAAATTAAGGTAGGAGAGTTTTATGATCTATATTATAATTAGCTAAGCCCAACCATGCATACTTATGTGAAATTAAAAACAGCAGTCTGAGTAATAGGCTACTTTCTTGGAAACTGTAGTCACTGTGTTTCTGTCACATACACGCACACACACACACACACATTTAGAAGATAATCTACTTTAGTTAAAATTAATCATCATATTGCTTTGCTTTGCCTAAAAAGCATTCCTAAGAATTTTTTATAAAACTTAAAATTGTAGTTAATATCTATAGTAGGAAAGTAATAACAGTTAAAACAAACAAACAAACAAAAAACAGGCTATGTAGCACAGAAAAATAAGAGTCCAAGTTAGAATCATAAGCATTTTGTTAATAATTCTAAAACTGCCATACCTTAAATAATTGACTTTCTGAAAATTTTCATCAGGGTCAAGAATGATTGAGTCCTGAGTCGGGCCACAGACCATGTGGTCATCTATAACCAATGTAATTCTAGCTAAATAGCACATTAAATATCTGGCAGATTTTCTAAAACAAACAAACATTATTAAAGAAAAAAATGCTATCGTATGAGATATTAGCTTGCAGGAAAAAATCCGAAGGATGATGACCCTGTCATCTTTTATTTTAAAGGCTATAATATTTAACAGAAACCCGAGTTAAAGCTCTTACACTGAAGATATAATTTGGGATATCATGTGAATGTCAAGAGCTGGGTTGCTTACTCCTCTTTAAAGTTTCTAAAATTTAAACAATTATGCCATGAATAAACATTTTTTTCACTTCCTAAACTTATAAAATAAAAATTATTAAACTTGTTTTTAAGTAGTTTTTTTAAATAAAGCAAACACAATGGAAAGGAAAGCACAAAAAGGAAAGGAAATTGGAAACAAACCAATATCCACAAAACCTCTATCCAGTCCCTCCCAGCTATAATCTGTCCCAAAGGTAACTAATCAGATTCTAATACTATATATTGATTACATCTGTTTTTGAACATTAGATAAATGAAAATATACAGTATATATTATATTGTGACTTCTTTTGATTTTATTTTGTTTGTGATATTTATTTATATTATAGAGGATAGCAGTAGTTATTTTTTATTGGTGAGTAGCATAATATTATATAAATATGGCACAAAAAATAATCCGTTCTACTCCTGAATTACTTCCGGATTGCTCTCATTTCTTTGGTTATAATGAAAAACACAGCTATAAACATTATCTTAGCATTTCTTGATGCCTATATTTATGCATTTTTGTGTGCTGTAATAATGGAATTTCTGGGTAATGTACAATGCACATATTTTTACCATCAGTAGGTACAACTACAAATTTGCCAAACAAATTGAGCAAATATATTTATTTCCACCAGCATTATATGGAATTTCCAGAGGTGCCTCATTCTTGCCAACATTTAGCTGTGTGGACATTTTAAAATGTGTCTCTTCTGGTGAGTATGCAAATGTATCTTATCGTGATTTTAATTTGCATCATCTTGATGATAAGTGATGTTGAACACATTTTATGTTTATTTGATATTTGATTGTTTGAAAAGTGCCATTTTGAGTATATTGTCTGTTTCATTAAATTGTCTCACTGGCCTTTCTTAAAAATGTGAGAATTATTATTTATGCTGTATATCAATCCTTTGTTAAATATCCGTTTGGCAAATATTTTTCCTGCCACTCTGTGATTCTGACATCTCTGCTCTATCAGAGACCCATTAGGAGCTTTTTCACACCACACCTTTTAAGAGCCTTGACAGGTGGCTAGTAATTGATATGGTCAACTAATATTGGAAAAGTTTTAATGGCAGGTAGTGAAGGTAGGGCTGTCAAGCTTCCCAGGTAGCCATTTCTTTAGAGGACCATTTGCAACGACTCTATATGATAAATCAAATGACTCTATCACCAGGACACATAGGAATTCTCTTTTTGAAGATATTTATAGACACGTCAATCACCCCTTACAACATATGTTCTAAGTGAAAATTCATTCCACTTATGTATATAGCCAAACCTGATTACACCACTATTTACCTGTCTAATCACTCTAATACCCTAGTGAGTTATTTTAAATAATGCCATGCAGAGCAGTTGAAATTTGAATGCTGCTTAACGTGCTCCTTTAACTTTCAGCCATCCTGTTACTGGAGACATATGTCAGTAGTCACACAGTGTTTCCCTGATTATCTGGCTATTCCATTTATACCATTAAAAAGAATCTTTAGTGCTGTAAACTTTTGTTTTGGAAGTATTAAAATGTGCTGAATATAAAACAAAGCTTATCTTATTTTGCTAATAGATGCAAGTGGTAACATCAAAAAAAGAAGACAATTCTAATTACTTGAATAGAAGAGAAGCATTCCAAAATTTTTGGATAATACTATTTATTTGCGTATGTAGATAAAAGAGATCAAAACTTTGGAAAAACTACCATGATTAACATTATTAAAATTAAATGAAAAATGCAATTGATCCTCATTAATTGTGGGTTCCATATTGATGAATTCACCTGCTTGCCAAAGCTTTCTTGTAACTCACACAACTGTACTTAGAGCACTTTCGCAGTCATTTCTGTAGTTGCTCAGAACTGCAAAAAATTTAAGTTATCCAATGTACAGATTCCCAGCTGAGATTGAACAAAGTGATGTTCTGTCTTTTAATCTGAACTTTTTCTGTAAACATGTCTTTTTTTGTGATCTGTTTAATATCTTTTTTTTAAAGTGTGCTTTTTGTTAGTGATTCTGCTATTTATAATGGCCCTAAGCCCAGTGTTAAAGTGTTGTCCTTATGTACAATAAGGCTATGATGACCCTTATGTACTTTTTTTACCTTCTAAAATTAAAAAATAATAATAATTTAAAAGAATCATTTACAGTTGAAATGCAAAAATACAATTTCTAGAAATACTGTCATGAAGTGTAAAGGGTTTTCCCTTAAAACCTTTTTGAAAACTTATGAAATATAATTCATTTGAGAGAGTATATAATAGATATATTATCACTTAATAAATGATGAGCAACGCATCCGTGTAATACTGCCTTGTTCTGGAAATAGAGATTTGTCAGGCTTCAAGAAGACTCTAAGACCTACTTCCAATCAAATCTTCTCTGGCCCTGCCAAACTAAACCTTGTCTTAATTCTCATAATTACTCACAATTTTTAGTAGACACCACTAATGTCTTATAAAATACAAAGTTAGTGTTTTGTAAGCAGCAAAATTATACCAGCAATATATGAAAGAAAATGTCGACTCAGCAATTCATTATTGAGGATGATACCTAATAAATTACTGAGGTAAACATTGGTTTTTGTTTGAGGACAAAGTGATTTCACTTCTTATTTTATGTATTTTTATTTTATTTTATAGGGTTTTTTTTTCTTTTTTCTTTTTTTTTTTTTTTTTTTTTAAGAGAGGCTCTCACTGTCACCCAGGCTTGAGTGCAGTGTTATGATCACAGCTCATTGCAGCCTTGAACTCCTGGGCTCAAGCAATCTTCCGACTTCTGCCTCTGAGTAGCTACAGGTACGTACCACTACACCTTGCTAATCATTTCTCAACTTAAAAGTATATACTTGAAACACATTTGTTTACATTCGTACTGGTAGCTCATCTAAAAATGGCATAATAACAAGGAATTGCCTACGTAATTTTTTAAGATCTAATCTTAACTCATTTGTCTCCTATACAGAGTTAATTGCAGAAGCAAACCTCCAAACAGATTTGCCTGAGTGTCCTCAGGTTATTATAAATGGCAGGAAAGCAGTTAAGAAGGAGGACTGCTGAGCCACAGTGTGGGTTTCAATGCCAGTGCCGTCATTTAGAACAGCTCCGTATTGGCAGACTATTGAACTTCTGTAGGCATCAGTTTTCTCATCTGTAATATGTGAGAAATAGTAGCTTCCCCATCATAAGGTTTCTGAGAAATGAGTAAATTTATGAAATGTGAAGCATGTACTTTCTGGAACAATAACTTAAGCAAAAGTTAGTTATTATTAATAAATAAATATATTTATATTTTGAAAATTCAGTTAAAGAACATGTACTCTAAATAAGATTTGCAAAGGTATCTACAGGTTATTGGCATGTTGCTGCAATGATTATTATTAATATTATTAATATTTTCCAGATATGAGAGACCTATGTCCTAAGATCTGATAACAATGGACAGTTTTCATTATTTTTATTAATGTTTAAAATAAGTATAAAGTTGTATTATTTCAATTCATATTTTAAAATTTTAATATTGCTTTTGGTCTACATTATTTCATAGTATTACCTCAATTATTCTTTCAAATATAAATTTCAAAATATTGGCTTGAGCCTGGTGGCTCACGCCTCTAATTCCAGCACTTCGGGAGGACAAGGCAGATGGATCACTTGAGGTCAGGAGTTCAAGACTAGCCTGGCCAACAAGGTGGAACCCCATCTCTACTAAAAATACAAAAATGAGTCCGGCGTGGTGGCGGGCGCCTGTAATCCTAGCTACTCGGGAGGATGAGGCCGGATAATTACTTGAACCTAGGAGGCAGAGGTTGCAACGAACTGAGTTCACACCACTGCACTCCAGCCTGGGTAACAGAGCAAGATGCTGTCTCAAAAACAAACAAACAAACAAAAAATTGCAATATTTATTTTAATATGTTAAATCATAATCCTTATATAGGATTTCACAATATCCATATATTTGCTTGATTTTAATAAGTATTAGAAAAGGTATTATTTATTGCTATCTTCCTTTTTATATGTCAACAAATTAATTAATAGAAAATAAATGATTTCAAATATAGTTTTAATAATGTCACGAATGATCTCAAAAAGCATTATAATTAGACCCAGGAATCAGAATTTGTAATTTAAATTTTTTGTTTTCTTGTATTGCTAATAATATTCAGCATATCTGTGTATCTTTCTTTTGGACATTTACATATCCTTTGTAACACTGAAATTCAACCCAAACCTAAAGTTATCAGGAGCTAATAGTGCATTTACTCCTGACTTCAATTAGGTGAATGAGCAATAAAAGTGTAAGTGATTATAAAATAGAGTCAACTAAGACTATTGTGTTTAATTTCACTTTGGTTATAAGCCCTATTTCAAAATTCCATTAGCTAAATTAGAGGTTTATCCTATAACCCATGTCTCCTATGCAAATGGCAACTCTGCATTTGTGCTGATTGTCACTGTATAATTTTATGAGTTTGTCATTTAAAAAAATAAATGTAATTGTACCATCTTATAGCACAGAAAATGAAGTTATTCAACTATACTATTTCACAGATATTTACATTAATATTACATACTTTTCTACTGAGTGGTTGTGGATATAATGAGATTACACCTATTCCTAGTACCTTTCTGGATAATAAGAAGCCACTACTGTACAAGATCATTTTCAAAGTCATTGAAAAATAGAAAATGACTGCAGCATACCAATAATGAGAGCACGAGTAAAATTCTTATTAATTTTTTCACTCTATAGCATCACACTGTATGAAGGGAAATAAAGAGACACCACTATTGTTATTATTATTATTATTATTATTTAGTTAATGAGAAAATACAAGAAAAAAAAGAATTCTAATGGCCATTTTTACTAAGAAATAATCATGACTTTTACTTCAGAAAACAATATAAAAGATTAATATTTTAAAATAGGGTACCATTTTTATTTATCAGAATAAGTAGTTCTGATTTAACCTTGGTATGAAGTTCAAAACTGAAAAGATGATAATATATTTCACATTTATAATAGTGCTACCCTTCATATGTGTATTATCAGCTAAATTCAGTAAATATAGTTAAATTCTATATCTGCAGAGAAAATTTTCAGAAAATTGGTATCCCCTCCTCTATCTAGCTATTTTCTTTTATCACCATCTGCAATATTTGGAAAAGCCAAGTAAAAATAATTATTACTCTCTTCATAAGAGTCATGAAAAACACATAGGATAGATCAAAAGCTTAATTCTGTCTCTGATATTTTCTTATAATTTATTCTAAATACCATGTGTTATTAGTCAGGGTTCTCTAGAGGGACCGAAGTAATGGGATATATGTATATTATTCATATATATATAAATATATGTATATATTCTACTCCTATATATATATATATATAAAGGAGTTTATCAAGTATTAACTTACACAATCACAAGGTCCCACAACAGGCCGTCTGCAGGCTGAGGAACAAGGAAGGCCAGTCCAAGTTCCAAAACTGAAGAACTTGGAGTTCGATGTTTGAGGTCAGGAGGCATCCAGCACAGGAGAAAGATGTCGGCTGGGAGGCTAGACCAATCTCAACTTTTCATGTTTTTTCTGCCTGCTTTATATTCACATTTAGCTGATTAGATTGTGCCCAGTAGATTAAGGGTGCATCTGTCTTTCTCAGTCCACTGACTCAAATCTTAATCTCCTCTGGCAACACCTTCACAGACACACCCAGGATCAACACTTTGTATCCTTCCATCCAATCAAGTTGTCACTCAGTATTAACCATCACAAGTCCACCTCTGTCAACTTGAACCCATGATCTCCTGAGATCATACATAATCTTCAAATAAAGAAAATAATAAGGTCATAATTATGCCTAACATAATACAACTATCCTTCCTACCACTGGAAACATACCAGTCCCAGCCCAAATACTGTTGCATAAAATTAACAATACTTAAATGCTGATATGAAGTCAATAAGTCTTATGTCCTATGACAAAGGAAAGGGAAATGAAATGAAGATATTTTCTTAGTACAAGTGTATACATGCATAAACATGTTTTTAACAAAAGAAGGAGGAAATAACTCAAGACAGTTACATTTCTCTTTTCTTCAGCTGGTTACGTGGTTGTAGCTGTTACTGATAACTACCTTCTTCTACTACCCATTCTGTATTCCCTTTGCCTTCAGCAAGCACCACAGCAGGTCACGTTTTTTTTTCTGGTGGCATGACCCAAACCTTCATTCCTGAGGGGTTTGGATTACTGTAGTCCTGCCTGGTTTGGGCTATTTTAGTTTCCTATTGACCTTAATCACAGGGCATGGTAATACTAAGAGACACCCTAATGGATCTCCTGTATTCCATTCATACTCTTCCTTACCTGCATTATGGAGCATTAAACTGATTTCATCTTGATAGTCCAGGTCAATCACCCAGCAAACACCGTAACTCCCTTCTTAGCCAGTTGACTTCAAGGTAGGAGGAGCCCAAAGTGTCCAGGTGGCAATCTTAAGTTCCAGTTTAATGGAATCATTGTTGTGTCTCCCAGCGGCAGCATTCCTCCCTCTGTAACTAAGACCTCTAGGCCGGCAGAAGATAATGTTGTGGGAATAAGAAGTACAAGTTTTGCGAGTGGGTCACTAGGGGTAATGGTGAGTGGTGCCACTTCCACTTCCACCCTTGATTCCTAGACTTATGAATCCTGGCAAAGGGAAAGAAGTGCCATATATTGGATGCTGATTCAGAGCATACAAAGCCTTTTGGAGAACTTTGCCCCATCCTTGCAAAGTATTGTCAGCTATTTGGCATTGTAATTGTAACTTCAAAAGGTCATTCTACCATCTTCTCACTCCAGCTTCTTCAGGATGATGTGGAACATGGTAAGACCAGTGAATTCCATAAGCATGAGCCCACTGTTGCACTTTTTTACCCATATAGTGGGTGCCTTGGTTAGAGGCAAAGCTGTGTGGAATACCATGACAAAGTATAAGGCATTCTGTGAGTCTGTGGATGGTAGTCTTGGCAGAAGCACTGCTTGCAGGATAGACAAACTCATATCCGGATTAAGTGTTTATTCCAGTGAGGACAAACCACTGCCCTTTCCATGATGGAAGAGGTCCGATATAATCAACCTGCCACCAGACAGCTGGCTTATTACCTCGAGGAATGGTGCCATATCAAGGGATCAGTGTTGGTCTCTGATGCTGGCAAATTGGGCACTCAGCAGTGGCCATAGCCAGGTCAGCCTTAGTAAGTGGAAGTCCATGTTGCTGAGTACTTGCAAAACCTCTGTACCTGCACCCATGGCCACTTTGTTCATGGGCTCATTGGGTGATGACAGGGGTGGCTGGGGAAAGGGGCTGAGTGGTGTCCACAGAACAGGTCACGCTATCCACTTGATTATTAAAATGCTCCTTTGCTGAGGTCACACGTCATAGAGCACTCACATGGGATACAAATATATTCACAGTTTTAGACTACTCAGAGAGATCCATCCACATACCTTTTCCCCAAATATCTTTGCCACCAATTTTTCGATTATGCTTCTTATGAGTACCTGACCATCCATCCAAACCATTGGCTACAGCCCATGAATCAGTATATAATCACACATGTGGCCATTTCTTCTTTCATGGAAAGTGTACAGCCAGGTGCACTGCTTGAAGTTCTGCCCACTGGGAAGATTTCCCTTCACGACTGTCCTTCAGGGATGTCCTAGAAAGTGGCTGTAGTGCTGCAGCTGTCTGCTTTTGGGTGGTGCCTGCATATGGTGCAGAACCATCTGTGAAACAGGTCCTCGTCTTCTCTTCCTCTGTCAAATGATCATAGGGAACTCCCCATGAGGCCATTGGTGCAGGCTGGGGGAGAGAAGTCAGGGTGGCAGGAGTGTAGAGTATGGGCATTTGAGCCACATCATCATGTAACTTACTTGTGCCTTCAAGACCTGCTCAAGCCCGATCACGTATATATCACTTCCATTTGACGATGGAATGCTGCTGTGCACAACCCACTTTATGGCTGGATGGGAGAGAAAGCACCCAATTCATGAGAGGTAAGTCAGGTTGCATACTGACTCGATGACCCATAGTCAAACGTTCAGTTTCCACCAAAGTCCAGTAACAAGACAAGAGCTGTCTCTCAAAAGGAGAATAGTTTTCTGCAGAAGGTGACAGAGCCTTGCTCCAAAATCCTAGAGGCCTCCTCTGTGATTCATCTATAGGGGCATGCCAAAGGCTCCAAACAGCACCCCTATCTGTGACTGACACTTCAAGCACCATTGGATCTGCTGGATCATATGGCCCCAGTGGCAGAGCAGCTTGCACAGCAGCCTGAACCTATTGCAGAGCCTTCTCCTGTCCTGGACCCTACTGCTGGCACTAAAATCTGTATTAGCATTCTCTAGAGGGACAGAATTAATGGTAAATATATATATATATATACACACACACACCACATATGCTATATATATATAATGAGAGTTTATTAAATATTAATTTACGTGATCAAAATGTCCCATAATAGACTGCCTGCAGGCTGAGGAGCAAGGAGAGCCACTCCATATTCCGAAACTGAAAAACTTGGAGTCCAGTGTTCGCGGGCAAGAAGGATCCAGCACAGGAAAGATGTTGGATGGCTAGGCCAGTCTCTCTTTTCACATTTGTCTCCCTGATTATATTCTAGCCATGCTGGCAAGTGATTAGATTGTGCCCATCCAGATTAAGAGTGGGTCTGCCTTCCACCTTTCGGATTCAAATGTTAATCTCCTTTGCAACACCCTCACAGATACACCCAGGATCAACACTTTGTTCAATCCAATCAAGTTGACACTCAGTATTAGCCATCACGTACCAGCTGCCCAGATTTTTCACAGGGATAAAATACTCAGATTATTCCACCCAAGTGCCATCTCTTCATGTCAATCACTGAGGGGTTGATGACTGAATTCCCAAACATCTCATCATTTTTTCTTCTTTCTTACTGGTGGCATACACACTACCGGACATGCTGGTTCATAAATCCTGCTGTGAATCATCCCAAATTCTCATGTCTGATTCCTCAATATGTATGTTGATGTCCATACATAGCCTATTTACTGGGTCTGACCTCACAGTATCCATTCTTTGAATGACTTTGTTTTGACCTGACTCAGAATCTGTCTCTTCTTGTAAATATGGCTGCCACTTCTACAGCTCTGGTGAAAAGGAACATTAGTATGTTCCCAGTTCTGACTACAAAGTCTCCTGAGAGCCATGTTCACTAAAAATGTTTGCTGAGAAACAAACAACTCATAAGCAGAGGTGCTTACATTTACCAAGGGGGAGATGCTTGGGAAAAAATTATTCCTGTAACCAAATCCTGAAATGTAATGACTTATTTTCAGTATATCCTGGGCATAACCTTTGATCCTCTTATATTTTTAAAATCAGAAGAATCAAAAGTTCTTCTCAATTGTAAACCATTAAAATTCTTTTCGGATTTTACTTCTTTAAAAAATGTTAAACTCTCCCAGATATACTAATAGGAAGAATTTGATGTAATGGAATAAGAAAATGTAGACAATGTCACCCAATTATTTCAATGTTATATAGACACGGTTAAGTCTTATTTGTGATGCTTACATTTTAAAATTACTTGTGAATTAGTTTTAGTGGTTTAAGAAAACAGTTAAGCTAAGAAGGTAAACTAGATATCCATTTTGAGAATTATCCTATTTGCAAACGCTAACATTATATTTCCATTATGATGGTTTTTAGTTTCTCAAATGTATAGATTGATTTCAAAATGTCTAAAATTTATTAAAAATTACCACTAGATGGTTTTGATTTTTATATTGATATATAACACATTCTGTTAGGTCTAAAGAGTGGTTGAACTGAATTGCTGTATATGTAAACAACAAAGGAAATATTACTAGAATTGATTGAGTCAATAGCCCTATAAGTAAATGAATTATTTTAAAATCACATTGTAACCCCTTAACAGAATTATAAACTACTTTGTAGCCAAAACCAAGCAAAATTTAAAGAATGAAGCAAACTGAATAGTTTGAGAAAGTTTAGGCATGCTGTAAACTATTTATTAGCTACAATAAAATGTGAAAAGCCAAAACCTCTTTTACTTTTAAATACTTTTATAAGAAAAAAGTCTATCATTAAATGTATTTCAGTTTTTTAAGCCAAAAGAGAAAACATGTTTATAATTTTAAAAGTGTTTTTGTATTTCAAATAGAATTAGTGTTTTTCCAAGTATTTTATTTTTAATATGTTTATTATTAACACTGATTTCTATTTATAGTTAATGTACTTGGACACATTTATCAACTTGTTAAAATGTAATTTTGTTTATATATGTTCAGGCACACACAAATTTCATGCATATGGACATTCAATGATATCATTTATATTTTACAAAACATATAGTCATGTGGTTCAATTAAACACAATAAACTTTACTCAATGCAAAACGGTTTCATATTGAATTTTAAAATATCCTAAATTTAATTTTGCCTCAAATTAAAAATTTTTACTTCAACAAAGATAATTTTAAAAATATTGTAAGAAAATGTGTGGAGTTTTTAAAAATATATTTTTATGAAATAAGGAGATATTCCTAAACAAAATGCAAAGCTCAGGAATTAAAAAGGTGAATACATTCAACTTCATAAAATTATTTCTTCACAGTGAAAATAAAAAGCAAAGATCAAAAGACAAACTTGGAATAACATATGAGTAAATGTCATACAAATTTATTAATACCCTTAACATACAAGTATAGTTCTTACAATCTAATATGAAAAATTAGGTACCTAATAAAGCACAGAAAAATAATTTATTCAGAAAACAGAATGCATATTACTTTTAGGCATACAAATATGCTAAACACTCTCTATAATTTAAAAAGTGAAAAATCAAACCAAACTGATACACCATTTTCACATGAAGATAATCAAGGATCTATAATTTAATTCACAGTGTGAATGAAAATTTGAAGATTGTGAACCACTTTGAGTGATCATTTGGCAACATCTATCAAACTTTAAAATGAATATAACCTTTGACTCAACATTTAAACTTCCAGAATCTTCTATTAAAGATAGACCTTATAATATGCAAAAAATTCAGGGTACAAAAATAATCAATAACATTATACTTGCTAAATAGAGAAACAATGAAATATCCCCCAAGAAAAATTAATTAAAGCATAATTCCATTTCCCGGCAATGTGATATAATGCCACCAGTAGTATATTTTGGTACATTGCCCAGATTCCTTTTGACAACCAGATAAACTCATCCTCTAGGTTCTGTGAGTTTGGGCAGCTAACCACTTATAATTTACAACAGCTTACAATGTTTCTAGGGAATTGGCTTCAGTACTGTAATCACCTCACTTGGGAGATTGTGTTTCCTTCTGGGAGTTGCAAGGACACTTGTTGCCAATCACATACTGACACTGCAGTGCAAAATCTGGCCCCCTTCCTTGGAGATGAAGCAATTCTGTTCTGCCACTCATACTCCAGAAGTCCCCAGGGATAAAGCTGAGGATAGACTTCCGCTAAAAGTATCTCTGTTTGCCTCTTCCCAGCACTTATTCAGATTCCTTTATTTTCTCCCACATTTCTCCTGAGTGCACTCTATTAGAAAATCACTTGCAAAAGAATCCTTACCTTGGGCTCCATTTCTAGGGAACCTAAAAAAGGCACTAGAAGAAATAAGGTAAATGATATGTATTATTGATCAATCACTGAGATATATTATATATATAATATGTTGATCAGTATGTTACTGACCAATTAATGAGAATATTAAGTGAAAGAGCTCTAGAGTGTACTTCTATTTTTGAAAAATAATAACATAAATGCATAAATATTATGTTATTTGTGTATGGATGCCTAAGAAACTGTATAATGGTTGCCTGTGCAGATGTGACTGTAGAGATTGAAGACTTTTTATAACTAAATATATACATAGTCTAATAATCTAATGTATAGAATATATATTCACCATTTTTTATAGCAAGAAATTTTATAATGTAAAAGGAATTATATATTAAATTATATAAGGTCAATTTAAATGACAACATGAACTATATAGTATAAATTAATATGATTTTAAAATATATTTGAAAAGGCAATGATACCTAAATTCATTTACAATTATAAGCAAGTGTGTATTGCTCATTTGTGTAAAAGGTAAACATGCACCTCTTAAAAACTGGAGATGCACTTATTAATAACAAATATAGAGTGTAAGAAGAGGCTCGGCAAGCTACAATAAACAATATTTCTTTTATTAACATGACAACAACATTGGCCCATTTTATCACTTGCAATTTTCAATTTTTTAAAAATGGTATTTCTGTTAATTTTTTAATACTTCTGTTAGGACTATTGGGTTTTTAAAAGTGTATTAGTGCCCCTTATAAATGACATAATGTAAAAGCTAGTGATTTTCTTGTCTGTAAAATCTCAAATCACACATATTTTACTAGGATTCCTTGTCCAATTTATTTTATACCAGTCGGTTTTCTTATATGAATATATCAGCAATTGCAATGAAGTATAGAAAGGCACAATCATGATGATCATTTAAACTTTAGTGACTATTACTCTTTAAGTATCTTCTTTTTTCTACATGTTTCCCATTTAAATGCTCAGAAAGGGAAATTACTTTTTTAAAAAGTAATTTTGGTGGCTGTACTTTGCAGGTCGCAGTTAATTATAGAATCAATATTCTCCTCTCCAGGTGGTCAAGCTCCACAAAGCTACACAGCTATTTCATCACATTAGTCAAAGTTGTATTTCTGTGTTGCCCAAAGGAATTGGAAAGATTGAGTTTACTTTGTGAAAGTTTAATTGTCATGAAATGTTAGGTTTTTATACAAAAATATCATTATGATTTTTATACAAAAATATCATTATGATAATGATGTTATAAGCCCTTTATATGTATTAACTTATTTAATGTCCACAAAAAGCATATTGATCATATTGATTGCATTAGCTTTTATGTCTGCAACACTAAAAATTTCAGTCATCAATGTATGCATATTTAATACATTTTGAAGTTAATTTGAGAATCGTTATCATATATTTATTCTGAATTTGATTTCTGTAATGTCAAAAACACATATATATCCATCTATATATATGTATGCACACATATTTGCTTTAAAATATGTCAGATCATAAAATTAATTCAGATTTATTCAATAAAATACTTTTTCATATTTTCATTGTTATAAACAATGTTTATCATGTATTCAAAAAAGTTATTCATATATTCAAATTTTAAAATTTCATATACAGTAATCATATTCTTTACATTGAAAAGTTTACTTTTCATAGAGACAGATTGACATTAATTATAAAATATATAATGCAACATGTCGATGGATTTTATGGAGAAGGAATAAAGAGTTATGAAAGCATTAAACAAGTACCCTAGAAACAGTCTGGCAGGAAGGACTGGTCAGTTACTTCTATACTTTCTACTTGTGCTTTTCAAATGCCATACATTGATACATGTTTGTATCTCTTGTCCATGTAAACATGCCTTGAATTATGGTGCTAAGGTCATTGTTCTCTATTCTTTTGTTATTTCTGTGACAGTTCCATTAAACACAGGAATAAGCCAATTGTGAAAGTTTAGTCAACAATTCTCCAATTAAATTAGAAATATATATACACAATTTTTGTATCATGAAAATAAGTACTTTCCAATATTCGTTTCAATGACATTCAGACATTTAATGGACATTGTACATTAATTTAGTATTTAACTCTTTTGGTGTATAAATTAATAAAATGCCTGTGCCTCAAAAGCCGATAAATGTTGTCTGTGTGTGTGAAGCAGGTAAATGCACACACACACACAGTTACACACACACGTTATCTGCTATAATGATAAATGCCGAACTCACAATTGTCAACTGGACACCTTTAGGTGTTTTGTATACATTTTATTTGATAATGTTGAGCCTGTTTAAGACAAAGTTATTTCTCTTAAAACATATAGTATAGAATTGATTTTCAAAAGAGCAAACCCTGAACTTCTGATTGTTGCAGTATGAGTCTTTTTTAGAAAGCATAATAAGATATAAAGGAACAGTGCTGTATTTAAAACTAATATTTCAAATGGTGGTAAAAAAAGATTGATTTTATGTCAATGGTATATTTTGAGAATCAATGAAAAATAAAATATAATTTTGTTAAAACGAAGCAGGGCTATTTTAATATATATAATAGTTGCTCACCAAGAAGAATCAAACTGGTGTGATTCTAAGATAAAGGATAGTTGTATGAAGTGAAAGAATAGTATGCAAAATGGAATTGAACTTTAAAGAGGATATTTTAAATGTGTCATTTTGGCTCCTTTCTTCTTACTTGCACCAGTGTCACATTGAATTAGACAGCCGTGCTGTCAATGTAACGATCTGCATTTAAATTCTATTTTGTTTGTTGGTCAAGGAAAAATGCTTTTAGTCAGCTTTGGAATATAGAAAAAAATACAACCTCAAATTATTTGTCTCTACATAAAACAGAATTAGAATTTGTGTACTTCCTTCATCTATCACCTATTTGGCACATTTGTCAGAAAAAAAATTAAATTATCTTTGAAGAATGATGGGATATGATTATTCAAACATTCATATAATTGTTTAAATGTACATATTTAAATAGCTCTGCAGAGGCCTATGAACTATGACACATTCAGATATGTTTATTTATAACAGTATAAAACATTTAATTATAGTAATGCTATTACTCAAATGGGTATTTTCTGTATTCTTCTACTCCAGTAAAATATTATTTAACAGAATAAAATGCTTGATATTTATAATTAGTGCACTTTGCAGAAGAACTTGGGCACATGAATTTTGTCTTTGTCCATATGACATAGAGTGGAAAATGTGCTCAGTGCTTGCTATGGTTTACATGTCCTTGCCAAAACTCATGTTGAAATTTAATTGGCTACATAACAGTATTGGGAAGTGGACCTTTAAGAGGAGCGACTTAGCAGCATCACTTATACTGTGTTTAGAGTTTTTCTGTGAAATCAAACCCGAGTTACTTCCCAAGGAGTTGTGCTTGACATTGCACTTATACTTGCCTCACTTTGCTAGTTTACTACCAGCTTAACATTCTGACAAATCACTTTCACCCAATCCTCATCTTAGGCTCTATTTTTGAAGAACTCAACTTTTTTTTTTTTTTTTTTTTTTTTTTTTGAGACAGAGTCTTGCTTTGGTGCCCAGGCTAGACTGCTGTAGCGTAGTCATGGCTCACTGTGGCCTTGCCCTCCTTGGTTCAAGTGATCTTCCCACCTCAGCCTCCCAAGTAGCTGGGGCCACAGGCATGTGCCACTACACCTGACTAATTTTTGTACTTTTTGTTAGAGCCAGGTTTCAGCACGTTGCCCAGGCTGGGCTCAAACTCCCAGGCTCAAGCGATCCACCTGCCTCAACCTAAAAAAAATGGTGAGATTACAGGTATGAGAAAAACGTGCCTGGCCTAGAACTCAAACTTACAGATAATCCAATTAGATGTTGAGAAATTGGCAGATTTATTTCATAAATTTTGGGGTAGAATTATTAATCCTTTATTTCAAAAGCACTCTTCAACCTTCCCTCTGTTAAAATTTCTATGATGTTCTAACTCCATCCTAACATTTTAAAATTTTCATTGGTCTGGATGATAGGCCAAGAAATATTTCTCTATTTTGTTTTAAAGTACCCAGGTGATGCTATTTTATAGGAATTATAGTTACAGAATTATACAGATGAGCAGGCTACTTCAGATTTTTCAGATTTTTCAGATTTTTCAGGGAAGATGTCTGTGAAAGTTGCAATTGAACAGATCATTTGATGATAATATTGGGCCAAACATATAAAAAATACTGTGAAAGAGTATTATAGAAAAATGCAGGAGCCAGTTCCAAATCTCTGAGGCCAGCAAACTATGGAGGTGGGAAGAAAATAAGGAAGGCTGGCATAGCTGGAGCCTGGTGAATGCTCAGAGTATATGAGATGATGTCGGAGAGATCAGCAGTTAGGGCATGACATCCTTGTAAGCCACAGTAGGGAGCTTTGAATTCCTTCTCAGTGCAATTGAAAGCCATTGGAGTGTTTTAACTAGAGTGATATAATCTGATTTATGTTTAAAATTATGCTGACAGTTATATGAAGAATGGATGAAAGCATCCAGAAGTGGAAAGAAGAGGGCCATTTGGAGGCTATTGTGAATTCAAGAAGAGAGTTACCTTTTTAAAACTATAGCCAGCACGCCAGCAATAGTAAGATGCACAGTGGTACATGGTAGCACTTTATAACAAGGCAATCAGAAACTGGTACACTAGTGTTGCCAGCAAGTAGTAACATGGAAGATTGATGAGCTGAACACAAATAAGATGACATTTCTCTACTGGAAAACTTCTCTTTTTGGTCTCACCTTAAATTACTGCGGCAATCAATGGCAGAAACACAGAAAAATAAAAATCACTGAAACACTTTTCTCAAATCTTCTCTCTTAAAAATCTTGGCTGGGTGCTGTGGCTCATGCCTATAATCCCAGCACTTTGGGAGGCCGAGGTGGGTGGATCACGAGGTCAGGAGTTCAAGACCAGCCTGGCCAATATGGTGAAACCTCGTCTCTATTACAAATACAAGAATCAGCTGGGCATGGTGGCACATGCCTGTAATCCCATCTACTCTAGAGACTGAGGCAGAAGAATCATTTGAACCTGGGAGGTGGAAGTTGCAGTGAGCCGAGATCTTGCCACTGCACTCCAGCCTGGGTGACAGAGAAAGACTGTCTCAAAAAATAAATAAATAAAATAAATAATAATAGTAATTATGCTCTTCTATCTAACAGGCTGTGTTAGTAAGAGTGTACTCTTTTGTGATATGTTATCTCTGTTATGTCAATTGAAGTAGAAATATCCAGTGACTTCACTTCAACTAGAATGCTCAAATAGTATCACTTCCTACACTTTTTATTTCTGAGAGATCCTCATGAAAGGTATATAAAAGTAATAAAAGTCTTGTAATAAAAATGCTATCTTTTGTTTTGTTTTTGGCTGAAGCTGAGACTGATACATTTGAATAGCTGATATATAAAGTTAAGTATAAGTCCAAGTATAATATACATAAGAATTTGTATAATAATCATACTAACAATAATCATTATTTGAAAAATTACATTGAGTCTTTACAATTTGCTGAGTCCCTACTGTGCATTTGAAAGCACTTTACAAGTAATAACACGTTTAAGCTCTGTAAAACTTTAAGAGAGAAGTGCTAATTGTCTTTACGGTTTAAGGAGTGTCTACTAGTATGCATATAGAAAAAAAGACTGAGAAATACCACAGGATTTCTGTATCATCTATCACTACAAAATATTCATTTATACCTTATTAATTTATGTTTCAAAGCTTTAGTATCACGACATATGCTGACAAGGTTTTGAAATGTAAACTAGTTGACTGCTTCTTATGTAACCATTCTTTTAAAGATATTGCTGCCCTGGTATGCTTATTATTTCTTCGGTGAACAGAGTTTGGCAAAGGAAAACAATAGCAAAGGTGAATTCAGAGATAATATGTTTGTGTCAAGTGAGTCACCAGAAGATGAAGCCTAATTCCAACTGAATGCAGCTATTTCCTCAATGATTTTTAAACAATTTCAGGCACCAAGGCAATAAGTTCAAGTGCATCACTTTACATTTCTAATTTACTGCAAAGATAGAGGATGCTTTTACCTTTCTACCAACTGTTTAGTGAGAAAGAATAAGTGATGGCAATCAAGAGATACAGACTCCATTTATGGTTTTTCTATATATTAGCCATATTTATAACTTATAAAATGATGTATTTTCTTTTATCTGAAGCACTCTCTTTAAAAACTACATTTATAACCAAAAAATTAATACCGAAAGATTTTATGTGAGCATGAATAATCCTATTTATTTACAGAAGAGAAACATGAATGAGCATCAGAATCATAATTTTTCTCATAATAACTAATTATTGAGCCCAATACTCATGCTAAGATTTATTGTAAACATTTTACATATATAATATCTTTCAATTGCCACAACCATGTTGTTAGGGAAGTTTAACATTTTCCCTACTTTTAAATTGTAAAACTTGCCAATGTGACACACAGTTAGGAAGGGCATTCTATTTTCAACTTCGACACATTCTGCCTAAAAATGTGACTGTTGGGAAAGAGAAAAACTTAGGATTCCTATTTTTAGTCAAACAAACCATAATGGCATGTTATACCTATACCTATAGATAGAAATATAATAGATATAGATAGAGATAGAGATGATAGAAACAGAGATACAGACATCTGTCAATATATGTGAGGGAGAGGTTTCATGAGATTAATATTTTCATGGCTTATTTTGTGTTATGAAATAAGGTACATTTTAAAATTTTACACTTTTGCTTTTAATGTCTCAAAAATAATTATACCAAACCAATTGTTTACTGAGTATATGGTTATAAGAAGAGAATATTATGAGATGAAATAAAAACTTTCCTATGATACACCAACCTCTTGATGTTAGTGATCTCACACATCACCAATTTTATATGATCAGTTAATAAGAACTTATTTGTACTCAACCCATGAGAATCCATTTGCAATTCATTCTTCCTCTGCCATTATGGCTAATACTCATATCTGCAAAAACAGCTTTATTTCAACTGGATCTCTTGTTTGGTGTTTTAGAGAATAGAATGCCAAAAAGTTTAAGGTCCACAGGATGTTCAGTGTCCTCATTTCAAGAGAATAAGAATTTAAAAATCCTCAAAATTACCAGAGTCCAGGATTCAGTAAAATAGAGCAATGGGTTCTTGCCAGGTCATTTTGGGTGAACATGACAATGGTTTCTTTTCCTGCAAATAAAAGCTGCAGTGTTACTTTTTTTTTTTCTGTAGGCTTTTGAATATTGATGCACAACTACGGTTCACACTTTTTGAAATGTTGATGACTACAAATTTTCAACTAAAGTCTCAGTGTTGGTGGCCTTCTATATCCACAATGTATAGGAAAAGGAGATAATTCTTTAGAACATTGAATCAATAGGGTAGTTTATGAACTCTATTCGGTTTATTTACATTTTTTTCAGCTGTCTCTGTTTATTGTGTCATTCCTAATAGAGACATTAGAAATATTGAATAACAATGCTGTATTAGACTGTAAGAGAACTTCAATTTATTTATCCCCATGTCTTAATTTTTTCAGAAAAGAATAATAAAATAAATATTAGATACAAAGGAAAAGGAAGTCAATGAGTTTCCAAAGTAGTAAATGCTAGAGCCTGAATTTACACGAGATATTCAGAATTTTAACTTAACTTCAAAATAAGCAATACTATATAAGAATTTTTAAGGTTTAACTCAGTTTCTTATTTGATGCTAACTCAGTTTAGTATCAGATAAGAAAACCACTTTGAAAATAATGAAAACTTATACAAAATATAATTTTATAGTACCATTATCTTTTCAAGATTTTATACTTAAAATAGCAAACGACGTTTCTTTCTCAGCCTATGAAAAGCATCCTCAACTTTCTTCCAACTGGTTTATTTGGATTCTTGGGACCCACGTTTCTAAGGCGCAGGGCTGCCGACAGTGCTGCCATAAACCAGCAATCATGCTCGGCAGCTTCAGCGCACTGACAGGCATTTTCCACACATCTCATTTGCAGTTAAAACCAGTCCTGATGCTCTTTGAGCCATTGACAGCCTTCTTGATTCATGCTTAAACTGCTTATCAAAAGCCAGAGTTATTACTCTGAACAGCGCTGAACTCTGAGCAAGTCAAGCAAAAACAATCAGTCTGCTAACTGTTTTGAAAGGTGTTTTTCTAAGATGCTGTGTGTGGAAAGTGATTCTTTTCTAAACATAAACAGAAAAACGTTAAGTAAAAATATGGGTGATGTTCGTAGAAGGACTTTCACAGGTCACATATCTTCAGCATATTATAAAAGACTCATTCGAGGTATAGATTTAGATTCAGCTAATGAAAATAGATACTTTGCTAAAAGCAAGTTATGTAAGAAACTAAGAAACATTCTGAGAAATGGTTTTCCTTTACTTCCTCCCATCCAACCCTACTAAGCAGATTATGTCAACACATTTCTAAATTTAAAAACTTGAAATTGACATCCTCATTTAGAAGATAAAAATAATAATTCACTATTATGGGCCAAATTGTGTCCCCCACAAAATTCCTAAACCTCATCACCTCAGAATGTTTTTGCAGATAGGTTTTTACAGGGATAACTAAGCTAATATGAATTCCCTAGGAGCACCCTCCTCCAACATGACTGGTGTTCTTTAAAAAGAAGAAATTAAAATTTACTAATTTGAATTTACAGAAGAGAAAATTTGAATTTAGTTTTCCTTTACTCACAGGGTATACATTCTAAGACCCACCGTGGATGCCTGAAATTATGAACAGTATAGAATCCTATATGTACTGTTTACTCCTATACCTACATACCTATGATATAGATTATTTTAAAAATTAGATATAGTGAGAGATTAATAATAACAATAATGAAAGAGAATAATTATAAAAATATACTACAATAAAAATTATGTGAATGTGGTCTTTCTCTCAAAATATCTTATTGCGCTATCATCATTCTTCTTCTTTTGATAGTGTTAGATGACAAAATTTCTACATAATGAAATGAAATGATGTGAATGATTAGATATTGTAACATAATATTAAGCTACTATTGACCTTCTGAAATATGCCAGAAGGGGAATTATCTTCTTCCAGTAGTCCTGGATTATTGAGCCATGAAGGTGTTTATGGTTAGATGCCATGAGCAGACAATGTTAACGACTAACAGGCAGGTAGGGGATATAGCACAATATGCTGCAAAAAGAGATAATTCACGTCCCAGGAGGGACCAGATAGTATGGTACCAGATTTTATTAGACAAATCACAGCAGAGCATAATGTAAAACTTATAAATTGTTTGTTTCTGGAATTTTCCAGTTAATATTTTTGGACTGTGGGTGACTGTAGATAATTTAAACTGTGAAAATTTAAACTGTGGATAAGCGAGGATGACTGAATACACCTACAGAGGTAAGACTATGTAAAGACACAGAAGAAGATGGCAATCAAGCCAAGGACAGAGACATGGAATAGATTCTTCTCTCATAGCCCTCAGAGGTAACCAACCCGCTGACAGCTGGTTCTCATACTTTTAGCCTCACGAACTATGAGAAAATAATTATATTGTTCATTTTACACAATCTCTGGTACTTTGTTACAGTAACACCAACAAACTAATGCAGTCGGTATAAAGAAATATACACATGAATTAGAGCACAGATAAATCTGTGTTTTCTTTATAGCTTTTGGCATTTCAGACTGCTGTCACTATCATAATTGTCACAAAGTGAATAAAGACATCTAAATGTACATTTCACAGACACACACACACACATACATGCAGGCGTATGTGTGTGTGTAGACCTAATAGAGCCATATTTACACATAAAAATAGCAATAGTATCTCCAAATTAATTTCCTCTTTTCTTCTACCTACGTAACACAGTAACTCAAAACCCATTAAAAGTCCTCCCTCCTGAATCATTTTTAGTAGTCTTTCAGGCAATATAATGTATAATTACAAATAATATTTTAAATTGTATTGCCTTTCTTTCATTTTACTCTGTTTTGTAAGATCAACTACTGACATGCGCTTTTGAAAACCAGTGTTGCTCCTTTCCTCCTTTCATTGCCACCTGTGTCCTTGAAAAGAGAAACTGAGTTCCTAAGGCTGAAGAAGCCCAAATGGCATCACCTGTTTCTTCCATTCGTTGCATATATATACATATAAAATATTATATAGTATATATATTTATATACATTTATATATAATCCTCTCTGCTTTATATGTTTCACAATTATCCTATGAATTATTCTCATGACATAGATGAAAGAAAAGAAAGAAGAAAGAAAAGAAAGAGAAAGAAAGAGAGAAGGAAGGAGAGAGAGAAAGAAAAAAAGGAAAAAAAAGAGAAAGAAAAAGAAAGAAAGAAAGAAAGAAAGAAAGAAAGAAAGAAAGAAAGAGAAAGAAAGAAAGAAAAAGAAAGGAAGGAAGGAAGGAAGGAAGGAAAGAAAAAGAAGGAAAGAAAGAAAGAAAGAAAAAGAAAGAAAGAGGAAGGAAGGGGAAGGAAAGAAGGAAGGCAGGCAGGCAGGAAGGAAAGCAGTAAGGAAGAAAGGAAGGAAGGAAGGAAGGAAGGAAGGAAGGAAGGAAGGAAGGAAGGAAGGAAGGAAGGAAGGAAGGAAGGAAGGAAGGAAGGAAGGCAGGCAAGAAGGAAGGCAGGCAGGCAGGAAGGAAAGCAGGAAGGAAGGAAGGAAGGAAGGAAGGAAGGAAGGAAGGAAGGAAGGAAGGAAGGAAGGAAGGAAGAAAGGAAGGAAGGGGAAGGAAAGAAGGAAGGAAGGCAGGCAGGAAGGAAAGCAGGAAGGAAGGAAGGAAGGAAGGAAGGAAGGAAGGAAGGAAGGAAGGAAGAAAGGAAGGAAGGAAGGAAGGAAGGAAGGAAGGAAGGAAGAAAGGAAGGAAGGGGAAGGAAAGAAGGAAGGCAGGCAGGCAGGAAGGAAAGCAGGAAGGAAGGAAGGAAGGAAGGAAGAAAGGAAGGAAGGAAGGAAGGAAGGAAGGAAAGAAGGAAGGAAGGAAAGATTCATCCCCTGATTAACCCATCTGTTTATAATTTTGTTTCTTTTTTAAACATTCTTTCAGCTTTATTGATGGATTTAAGGTACACAATATGGTGGTTTGATACAGCTATACATTATGAAATGATTACCACAATCAAGTTAATTAACACATCCATCACCTAACATAGTTGTATTCTTTATACAAATTTATTCTACATCTTGGCTAATATGAAAAATGCTGTAGTAAATATGGAAATGCAGATATTTCTTCAACATATTACTTTCATTTTCTTTGCATGTATGCCCAGAAGTGGGATTGCTGGATTAAATAATAGTTATATTTGAATTATTTAGAAACATCCATGTTGTATTTCATAATAAGTGTACCAATTTACATTCTCACCTCAGTGTACACCAGGAGTGTACGAGGGTTCTCTTTTCTCCACATCCTGGTTGACACCTATTATCTCTTGTCTTTTTGATAATAGCCATCCTAACAGGTATGAGGTGATATCTCACTGTGGTTTTGATTTTGATTTCCTTGGTAATTAATGGTGTTGAGCACCTTTGCATATGCCTGTTGGCCATTTGTAAGTCTTCTTTGGAAAAATGTCTACTTAGATTCTTTGGCCTGTTTAAATCAGGTTATTTGTATTTTTGTATAGAGTGGTGAGAGTTTCTTTTTTTTATTTCTTTCTTTTTTGTTTGTTTGTTTATTTGTTTTTTCAGCCCAGGGTGGAGTGCAATGGCACAATCTAGGCTCACTGCAACCACCGCCTCCCAGGTTCAAACGATTCTCCTGCCTCAGCCTCCCAAGTAGCTGAGATTAGAGATGCTTGTCACCACTCCCAGCTAATTTTTGTATTTTTAGTAGAGACAGGGTTTCACCATGTTGGCCAAGCTGGTCTCAAACACCTGATCTCGTGATCCACCTGCCTCAGCCTCCCAAAGTGCTGGGATTACAGGAGCCAGTCACCACGCCCAGCTGAGTTTCTTATATACTTCAATATTAGCCTCTTACTGGATACATGGTTTGCAAATATTTTCTCCCAATTTTCAGGTTGCTTGGCATGTTGTTGCTTGTTTTCTCTGCTGTGCAGAAGGTTTCTTTTGTTATATACAGTCCCACTTGCTTATTTTTGCTTTTCTTGCCTGTGCTTTCCATATCATCTCTAGGAAATTATTGCTACAACCACTGTTAAAAATCTTTCCTTCTAGGTTTTCTTCTGGGAGTTTTACAGCTTCAAATTTTACATTTAAGTCTTGTGGTTGTAATTGTTTTGTTTTTGTTTTGAGATAGGGTCTTGTTATTTCATCGCAGCTAGAGTACAGTGGTGCAATCTAGGCTCACTGTGGGCCACCATGCCAGACTATTTTTTAATACTTTTTTGTAGAGACAAGGTCTCACACTCTTGCCTAGGCCGATCTTGAACTGCTGGGCTCAAGTGATCTTCTGATCACGGCCTCCCAAATTGCTGGGATTACAGACACGAGCCACTGTGCCTGGTCACATTTAATTTGATCTAATTTATGTGTATGGTGTAAGATAAAGGTCCAGTTTCATTCTTTTTTAAGTGAATAACCAGTTTCCTCTCACAACTTAATGAAGGTACAATCTTTCCAACAATGTGTATTCTTTGAACGCTTATTAAAGATTAGTTGACTGTATATGTGTGGGATGTTTCTGGGTCTGGTATTCTGTTGCTTTTGTCTATATGTCTGCTTTTATGCCTGTACCGTGCTGCTTTGATTACCATGGATATGCAGTAGTTTGAAATAAGCAGTGTGATATTTCCAGCTCTGGCCTTCTTTTTTAAGATTGCTTTGGCTATTAGGGGTCTTTTGTGATTCCATACACATTTCATAATTTTTTTCTATTTCTGTGAAAAATGCCTTTGGGTTTTTTTTAAAATAGGGAATGTGCTAACTCTGTAGATAGCTTTAGGGAATATGGATATTTTAACAATATTCATAATTCCAATCTATGAATATAGGACATCTTTCCATTTATTTATGTCATTTTCAATTTTTTTTCACCAATGTCTTTAAGTATACAGATATTTGATCCTCTTAGTTAAATGTGTTCCTAGGTATTATACTAATTTTGATGCTATTATAAATGGGATTATTTTTACATTTCTTTTTCTAATAGTGGTTAGTGTACAGAAATGCAACTGATTTTTTGTATTAAATCTGTATGCTGCAAATTTATTGAATGGTTTATTTCTAACATCTTTTTGGTAGTGTTTGTAGGGTTTTTCAAATATGAGATTATGTCATCTACAAACAGAGACGATTTGATTTTTTTCCCATCCAATTTGGATGACTTTTATTTCTTTTTATGCCCAATTATTCTGGTTCGGATTTCCAGTACTATGTTAAATAAAAGTGACGAGAGTGAATATTCTTGCCTAGTTCTGATCTTAGAGGAAAAGCTTTCAACTTTTCACCATTAAATATCATGTTAGTTGTGGGCTTCTCAAATATGACCTTTATTATATTCTGGCATATTTCTTCTACACCTAATTTGTTGAGAGTTTTTCTCATGAAAAGACGTTATATTTTGTCAAATATTTTTCTACCTATGTTAAGATGATCATATGGTTTCTCCCTTTCATTCTCTTAATGTAATGTATTTCATTTATAGATTTTTGTATGTTGAAACTTTTTGCATCCCTGTAGTACATCCCACAATTGATTTACAATTCTTACATCTCCTTCATAAATTGACCGTTTGATAAAGTTTGCATGTGTGTTCCCACCCACACCTCATAATGAAATATAATTCCCAATGTTGATGGTGGGGCCTTATGGGTGGTGATCGGATCATGGAGGTAGATCTCTCATGAATGGTTAACACTATTCCCTTTGCTGCAGTCTTCATGACAGCGAGTGAGTTCTCATGAGATCTGGTGATTTAAAAGTGCGTAGCACCTCCCCCTTTGCTCTCTTGCTTCTGCTTTGACCATGTGACTGATGTGCCTGTTCTCCTTCACCTTCCACCGTGATTGTAAGATTCCTGAGGCCTTTTAAGAAGACAAGCGGATGACATCATGCTTCCTGTACAGCCTGCAGAACTGTGAGCCAATTAAACCTCGTTTCTTTGTAAATTGCCCAGTCTCAGATATTTCTATATAAGCATTATGAGAACAGCCTAATAAAGCTCTTAAATAGTGTCCTTGTCTCTTATAACAGATTTTGACTGATGACCTATGCTATGGTCTGAATATTTGTGTCTTCCTCCAAATTCACACATCAAATTATAATCAATAATATGGAGGTATAATGAGGTAGAGTTGTTGGAAAGTAATAAGTATATGAAGGCAGTAATAAGCGTATCCCTTATGAATAAGATTAGTGTTCTTATAAAAATGGCCCTGGAGAACTGTGTTGTCCCTTCACCATGTGAGAACACAGCTAGATGGCACCATGTATGAACCAGAAAGTGGGCCCTTATCATACACTAAATTTTCCATCACATTTTGGAATTTCCAGCCTCTAGAATTGTGAGAAATGTATTTCTGTTGTTTATAAGCTACCCAGTTAATGATCTTTCTTATAGTAGCACAGATATTCTAAGACAGTCTATTTTGTCTAAATATAGCAAATCCTCCTCTACTTTAGTTACCATTTGTATAAAACACCTTTTTCTATCCCTTTATTTTCATCCTATGAGTGTCCTTAAAGGTAAGCCAGCTACTTATATGCAGTATATTGCTGGATCTTGTTTTGTTATGCAGATCTCTGTGTGCTTTGATTGGAAAATTTAATCTATTTACATTTAAATGTATTATTATAGGTAAGAATATCATTTATATTAATATTGCCATTTTGTTAATTGTTTTCTGACTATTTGTAGTTCCTTTTATCCTCTCTTGATGCCTTTGTTGCAGTTTGTTAAATTTTTTAGTAATATATTTGGATTCCTTTCTTTTTATGTTTTGTGATTGCCTAGAGGCTGTTTTCTTTTGGTATGAATACCATGGATCTCATATAAAACATATTACAGTTTTTAGACTATTTTAAGATGATAATTTCTTTTGCATATAAAATGCTACAATTTATTCCTCCTCTAATATTTTATGCTATTGATGACACACTTTATATATTTTTACATTGTGTATCCATTAAAATATTATAAAATATTTTTGTATTGTATATCCATTCAAGCTACAGTTATTTTTAACACTTTCTTCTTTTAACTGTTATACTAGAGCTAAATCTGATTTATGTACCACCATGACAGTATTAGGGAATTCTAAATTTGAATATATATTTATTTTTACCAGTAGATTTTATACTTTATATTTTTATATTGTTCCTTAACATTCCTTTTTTTTTTTTTTTTTTCATTAAAGACTCCCTTTTGTATTTCTCTTTTTTTTTAAGACAGTCTCCCTCTGTCGCCAGGCTGGAGTGCAGTGGTGTGATCTTGGCTCACTGCAACCTCGGACACCCTGGTTCAAGCAATTATCCCGCCTCAGCCTTCCGAGTAGCACAAATTACAGGCACGTGCTACCACGCCCAGTCAATTTTTGTATTTTTAGTAGAGATGGGGTTTCACCATGTTGACCAGGATGATCTCAATCTCCGGACCTCGTGATCTGCCCACTTCTGCCTCCCAAAGTGCTGGGATTACAGGTGTAAGCCAACGAGCCCGGCCCCATTTGTATATCTTATAAAGGAAGTCTAGTGGTGACGATTACATTAGGTTTTGCTTGTCTGGGAAGGTCTGTATCTTTCATTTACTTCTTAAGGACAGCTTTGTCAGGTATTTTATTTTGGGTTGGCACTTTTTTTTTTTTTTTTTTTTTCTTCAGGACTTTGAATATACAATTCTATCTCCTTGTTGCTTGCAAAGTTTCTGTCAAAACATCCACTGACAGCTTTAAGGGAGTTCTCTTTTCTGTGATGAGTTGCTTTTCTTTTTTTTTTCTTTCTTTTTTTTTTGTTATTATATTTTACTTTCTAGGGTACATGTGCATAACGTGCAGGCTTGTTACATATGTATACTTGTGCCATGTTGCTGTGCTGCACCCATCAACTCGTCAGCACACATCAACTCGTCATTTACATCAGGTATAACTCCCAATGCAATCCCTCCCCCCTCCCCCATCCCCATGATAGGCCCCGGTGTGTGATGTTCCCCTTCCTGAGTCCAAGTGATCTCATTGTTCAGTTCCCACCTATGAGTGAGAACATGCAGTGTTTGGTTTTCTGTTCTTGTGATAGCTTGCTAAGAATGATGGTTTCCAGCTGCATCCATGTCCCTACAAAGGACACAAACTCATCCTTTTTGATGGCTGCATAGTATTCCATGGTGTATATGTGCCACATTTTCTTAATCCAGTCTGTCACTAATGGACATTTGGGTTGATTCCAAGTCTTTGCTATTGTGAATAGTGCTGCAATAAACATACGTGTGCATGTGTCTTTATAGCAGCATGATTTATAATCCTTTGGGTATATACCCAGTAATGGGATGGCTGGGTCATATGGTACTTCTAGTTCTAGATCCTTGAGGAATCGCCATACTGTTTTCCATAATGGTTGAACTAGTTTACAATCCCACCAACAATGTAAAAGTGTTCCTGTTTCTCCACATCCTCTCCAGCACCTGTTGTTTCCTGACTTTTTAATGACCATTCTAACTGGCGTGAGATGGTATCACATTGTGGTTTTGATTTGCATTTCTCTGATGGCCAGTGATGATGAGCATTTTTTCATGTGTCTGTTGGCTGTATACATGTCTTCTTTTGAGAAATGTTTGTTCATATCCCTTGCCCACTTTTTGATGGGGTTGTTTGTAAATTTTTTTGAGTTGTTTGTAGGTTTTGGATATTAGCCCTTTGTCTGATGAGTAGATTGCAAAAATTTTCTCCCATTCTGTAGGTTGCCTGTTCACTCTGATGGTAGTTTCTTTTGCTGTGCCGAATCTTTTTAGTTTAATTAGATCCCATTGGTCAATTTCGGCTTTTGTTGCCGTTGCTTTTGGTGTTTTAGACATGAAGTCTTTGCCCATGCCTATGTCCTGAATGGTATTACCTAGGTTTTCTTCTAGGGTTTTTATGGTATTAGGTCTAACATTTAAGTCTCTAATCCATCTTGAATTAATTTTCGTATGAGGAATAAGGAAAGGATCCAGTTTCAGCTTTCTACTTACAGCTAGCCAATTTTCCCGCACCAGTTATTAAATAGGGAATCCTTTCACCATTTCTGGTTTTTGTCAGGTTTGTCAAAGATCAGATGGCTGTAGATATGTGGTATTATTTCTGAGGACTCTGTTCAGTTCCATTGGTCTATATCACTGTTTTGGTACCAGCACCAGGCTGTTTTGGTTACTGTAGCCTTGTAGTATAGTTGGAAGTCAGGTAGCGTGATGCCTCCAGCTTTGTTCTTTTGACTTAGGATTGTCTTGGCAATGCGGGCTCTTTTTTGGTTCCATATGAACTTTAAAGCAGTTTTTTCCAATTCTGTGAAGAAACTCATTGGTAGCTTGACGGGGATGGCATTCTATAAATTACCTTGGGCAGTATGGCCATTTTCACGATATTGATTCTTCCTATCCATGAGCATGGTATGTTCTTCCATTTGTTTGTGTCCTCTTTTATTTCACTGAGCAGTGGTTTGTAGTTCTCCTTGAAGAAGTCCCTTACATCTCTTGTAAATTGGATTCCTAGGTATTTTATTCTCTTTGAAGCAATTGTGAATGGAACTTCATTCATGATTTGGCTCTCTGTCTGTTACTGGTGTATACGAATGTTTGTGATTTTTGCACATTAATTTTGTATCCTGAGAATTTGCTGACGTTGCTTATCAGCTTAAGGAGATTTTGAGCTGAGATGATGTGGTTTTCTAAATATACAATCATATCATCTGCAAACAGGGATAATTTGACTTCTTCTTTTCCTAACTGAATACCCTTGATTTCTTTCTCTTGCCTGATTGTCCTAGCCAGAACTTCCAAAACTATGTTGAATAGGAGTGGTGAGAGAGGGCATCCCTGTCTTGTGCCAGTTTTCAAAGGGAATGCTTCCAGTTTTTGCCCATTCAGTATGATATTGGCTGTGGGTTTGTCATAAATAGCTCTTATGATTTTGAGATACGTTCCATCAATACCGAATTCATTGAGAGCTTTTAGCATGAAGGGCTGTTGAATTTTGTCAAAGGCCTTTTCTGCATCTATTGAGATAATCACGTGCTTTTTGTCTTTCATTCTGTTTATATGCTGGACTACGTTTATTGATTTGCATATGTTGAACCAGCCTTGCATCCCAGGGATGAAGCCCACTTGATCATGGTGGATAAGCTTTTTGATGTGCTGCTGGATTCGGTTTGCCAGTATTTTATTGAGGATTTTTGCATCGATGTTCATCAGGGATATTGGTCTAAAATTCTCTTTTTTTGTTGTGTCTCTGCCAGGCTTTGGTATCAGGATGATGTTGGCCTCATAAAATGAGTTAGGGAGGATTCCCTTTTTCTATTGATTGAAATAGTTTCAGAAGGAATGGTACCAGCTCCTCCTTGTACCTCTGGTAGAATTCAGCTGTGAATCCATCTGGTCCTGGACTTTTTTTGGTTGGTAGGCTTTTAATTATTGCCTCAATTTCAGAGCCCACTATTGGTCTATTCAGGGATTCAACTTCTTCCTGGTTTAGTCTTGGGAGAGTGTAAGTGTCCAGGAAATTATCCATTTCTTCTAGATTTTCTAGTTTATTTGCGTAGAAGTGTTTATAGTATTCTCTGATGGTAGTTTGTATTTCTGTGGGGTCGGTGGTGATATCCCCTTTATCATTTTTTATTGCATTCATTTGATTCTTCTCTCTTTTCTTGTTAATTAGTCTTGCTAGCAGTCTATCAATTTTGTTGATCTTTTAAAAAAACCAGCTCCTGGATTCATTGATTTTTTGGAGGGTTTTTTGTATCTCTATCTCCTTCAGTTCTGCTCTGATCTTAGTTATTTCTAGCCTTCTGCTAGCTTTTGAATGTGTTTGCTCTTGCTTCTCTAGTTCTTTTAATTGTGATGTTAGAGTGTCAATTTTAGATCTTTCCAGCTTTCTCTTGTGGACATTTAGTGCTATAAATTTCCCTCTACACACTGCTTTAAATGTGTTCCAGAGATTCTGGTATGTTGTATCTTTGTTCTCATTGGTTTCAAAGAACATCTTTATTTCTGCCTTCATTTCGTTATGTACCCAGTAGTCATTCAGGAGCAAGTTATTCAGTTTCCATGTAGTTGAGCGTTTTCGATTGAGTTTCTTAGTCCTGAGTTCTAGTTTGATTGCACTGTGGTCTGAGAGACAGTTTGTTATAATTTCTGTTCTTGTACATTTGCTGAGGAGTGCTTTACTTCCGATTATGTGGTCAATTTTGGAATAAGTGCAATGTGGTGCTGAGAAGAATGTATATTCTGTTGATTTGTGGTGGTGAGTTCTGTAGATGTCTATTAGATCTGCTTGCTGCAGAGATGAGTTCAATTTCTGGATATCCTTGTTAACTTTCTGTCTCATTGATCTGTCTAATGTTGAGTGTGTGGTGTTCAAGTCTCCCTTATTATTGTATGGGAGTCTAAGTCTCTCTGTAAGTCTCTAAGGACTTTCTTTGTGAATCTGCGTGCTCCTTTATTGGGCACATATATATTTAGGATAGTTAGCTCTTCCGGTTGATTTGATCCCTTTACCATTATGTAATGGCCTTCTTTGTCTCTTTTGATCTTTGATGGTTTAAAATCTGTTTTATCAGAGACTAGGATTGCAACCCCTGCTTTTTTTTTGTTTTCCATATGCTTGGTAGATCTTCCTCCCTCCCTTTATTTTGAGCCTATGTGTGTCTCTGCATGTGAGATGGGTCTCCTGAATACAGCACACTGATGGGTCTTGACTCTTTATCCAGTTTGCCAGTCTGTGTCTTTTAATTGGAGCATTTAGTCCATTTACATTTAAGGTTAATTTTTTTTTTTTTTTTTTTTTTTTGAGACAGTGTCTCGCTCTGTCGCCCAGGCTGGAGTGCAGTGGCCGCATCTCAGCTCACTGCAAGCTCTGCCTCCCGGGTCTACGCCATTCTCCTGCCTCAGCCTCCCGAGTAGCTGGGACTACAGGCACCCGCCACCTCACCCGGCTAGTTTTTTGTATTTTTTTAGTAGAGACGGGGTTTCACCGTATTAGCCAGGCTGGTCTTGATCTCCTGACCTTGTGATCTGCCCGTCTCGGCCTCCCAAAGTGCTGGGATTACAGGCTTGAGCCACCGCGCCCGGCCTAAGGTTAATATTTTTATGTGTGAACTTGATCCTGTCATTATGATATTAACTGGTTATTTTGCTCATTAGTTGATGCAGTTTCTTCCTAGCATCGATGGTCTTTACATTTTGGCATGTTTTTGCAATGGCTGGTACTGGTTGTTCCTTTCCATGTTTAGTACTTCCTTCAGTGTCTCTTGTAAGGCAGGCCTAGTGGTGACAAAACCTCTAAGCATTTGCTTATCTGTGAAGGATTTTATTTCTCCTTCACTTATGAAACTTAGTTTGGCTAGATATGAAATTCTGGGTTGAAAATTCTTTTCTTTAAGAATGTTGAATATTGGCCCCCATTCTCTTCTGGTTTGTAGGGTTTCTGTCGAGAGATCTGCTCTTAGTCTGATGGGCTTCCCTTTGTGGGTAACCCGACCTTTCTCTCTGGCTGCCCTTAACAATTTTTCCTTCATTTCAACCTTGGTGAATCTGGCAATTATGTGTTTTGGAGTTGCTCTTCTCGAGGAGTATCTTTGTGGCGTTCTCTGTATTTCCTGAATTTGAATGTTAGCTTGCCTTACTAGGTTGGGGAAGTTCTCTGGATGATATCCTGCAGAGTGTTTTCCAACTTGGTTCCATTTCCCCCCTCACTTTCAGGCACCCCAGTCAGACGTAGATTTGGTCTTTTCACATAATCCCATACTTCTTGAAGGCTTTGTTCATTTCTTTTTCCTCTTTTTTCTTTAGACTTCTCTTCTCGCTTCATTTCATTCATTTGATCCTCAATCGCATCTCCCCCTCCAAGGAAACGCAGCTCATCACCAGCAACGGATCAAAGCTGGATGGAGAATGACTTTCACTAGTTGAGAGAAGAAGGCTTCAGTCCATCAAACTTCTCAGAGCTAAAGTAGGAATTATGTACCCAGCACAAAGAAACTAAAAATCTTGGAAAAGAATGGAAGAATGGATAACTAGAATAATCAATGCAGAGAAAGCCATTTCTTTCATTTGATCCTCCATGGGCATGGGACCCTCCCGCCCAGGTGTGGGATATAATCTCCTGCTGTGCGTTTGCTAAGACCCTTGGTGAAGCATAGTATTGGGGTGGGAGTTACCTGATTTTCCAGGTGTTGTGTGTCTCAGTTCCCTTGGCTAGGAAAAGGGATTCCCTTCCCCCTTGTGCTTTCCAGGTGAGGCGATGCCTCAACCTGCTTCAGCTCTCACTGGTCAGGCTGCAGCAGCTGACCAGCACTGATTGTCTGGCACTCCCTAGGAGATGAACCCAGTATCTCAGTTGAAAATGCAGAAATCACCCGTCTTCTGGTCGTCTGTGTCGCTGGCACTGGGAGCTGGAGACTGGAGCTCTTCCTATTCAGCCATCTTGCTCTGCCCCCCGATGAGTTGCTTTTCTACTGCTCCTTTTAAAATTCTAATGTTTGAAAAGTTGATTATTATATGTCTAGATGTAATCTTCTTTAGATTTGTCTTGCATGTGTCCTTTGAGTTTCATGAAATTGGAGACCGATATTTTCTCCAACATTTGGGAGTCAGCCTTTATTTATTTATTTATTTATTTATTTATTTATTTATTTGTTTATTTATTTATTTAGATGGCCTCTCACTCTGTAGCCCAGGCTGAAGTGCAGTGGCACAATCTTGGCTCACTGCAACTTCTGCCACCCAGGTTCAAGTGATTCTCCTGCCTCAGCCTCCTAAGTAGCAGTGCTCGGCCCATTATTTTTCAAAATAATCAACTTTATCTTTTTTATTCATCTTCTCCTTCTGAAATTTTTATAAGCTGTATATTCATTCCCTTGACAATGTTTCATGACACCTGTGCGTTTTCTTTACTTTTTTTTTTCCTATATGTTTCCCTAACTTGCTAATTTCAAATGACTTTTTTTTTTTTTCAGGTTGTTGATCCTTTTCCTGCACAACTGAGTCTGATATTGAAGTTCTCTATTTTTTTTTTTTTTTTTTTTTTTTTTTTTTTTTTTTTTTTTAGTTCTTTTATTGTATTTTTCAGCTCCAGAATTTGTTTAGTTATCTTTCTGGTCTCTATTTCTTTATTAAAGTTCTAATATTGTTCATGCATTGTTTTTCCAGTTTCACTTAGTTGCTTATCTGTCTTCTCTGGCATCTCAATTAGCTTTTGTAAGATATCTGTTTTGAATTATTATTATTATTAGTAGTAGTAGTAGTAGTAGTAGTAGTAGTAGTAGTAGTAGTATTTTTTGAGATGGAGTTTTGCTCTTGTTGCCCAGGCTGGAGTGCATGGCACTATCTCGACTCATTACAACCTCCATCTCCCAGGTTCAAGCAATTCTTCTGCCTCAGCCTCCTGAGTAGTTGGGATTACAGGAGCATGCCACCAGACCTGGTTAATTTCTTGTATTTTTAGTAGAGATGGGGTTTCACTATGTTGGCCAGACTGGTCTCGAACTCCTGACTTCAGGTGATCCACCTGTCTCTGCCTCCCAAATTGCTGGGATTACAGGTGTGAACCACTGTGCCCAGCCTGTTTTGAATTATTTATCAGGCAATTACATTTCATTTTAGTTGGTCACTGGAGCTTTATTAGTTTCCTTTAGTGCTGTCATATCTCTTTGACTGTTTATAATCTACGTATTCTTGCATTAGTGTCTGTGCATTTGAAGGAACAAACACCTCCTCCAGTTTTTACAGACTATTTTCAGCAAGTAATGCTCTTCTCCTGTTGGATCCATAGCTGAAGAGATTGCATCTGGGTTTACAGTCGAGTAAGGTTGGAGCTGAATCACACAACTGCTGGTTGGCCCAACAGTGGGCTCTGTAGTTGGTAGGCCTGTTACAAAGGCCCCAGTGAGAGTGGATCTTGCATTGTCCCTGGACCAACTAGACTGCCTCCAGGACCTTAATCAGTACTCTGGCACTGGTATGAGAGTTCCTTTCAAGGTTCATAGATGGTGGACCTGTTGCCAGATATGCATCTAGTAATCACTTCCACTGAGTCCTCAAGAGTACTCCCGCTAGGTCATTGGGCATGCTCCTGGAGTAGGATTGGCTCCAAATCACTGCTGAGAGAGACTGGAACAGAATCACAGGGCTGCTTGAGGGCCCAGAACTAAGACCAGTATCTGCAGGCCTGCCTTCAAGAGCATGGATGGGCATACCTTCTTTCAGATTCCTGGGCAGGAAGGATTATTCCTGGACCATGGTCAAGTGGAGCTAGAGCCAGGTAACAGCACTGCTTCAGGACAAGGTTGGCAGGTCTCCTCTGAGGGTATGAATGTGCATGTCACTCAGTATATCCCTAGACAGAAAGGATTTTTCTCAGAACATAGCTGAGGGGAACTGAAACTGAGGTACGGGGCTATGTCAGAATCTGGAGTGAGACTGAATTCTGTAGGCCTGCCTCTAGGGACATGAGTAAGTTTGTCTCCTGGCAGATCTATAGGCAGGCAGGACTGCATCCAGACTGTTGCTGAGAGGGGCTGGAGCCATTTCATGGGCTGCTTCAGGTTCTTCAGCTCATACCAGGTTCAGTGATGCTATTAACTGAGGTATGATTATGCACAGGTCCTCCCTAGTCCCTTGGTGGATGGTGCTGGTGTCAAAATCAAGGCCAAACAGTGCTGTAGCTGAGGAACAGGAAGTCTTTGTTTCTAGATCTGTAGCCATGACCACAGTCATTGAACCTGCCACCTGGATGTGGGATTGCCTTCTCTAAATGGCCCGTTTTTGTGTATGACTTTACCGGGGTTTTTCAACCTCCTACCTAGATTCCAAAGCTCCTACAAAGTCACTTTTGGTGGATGATGGTTGCAGAATTACTGTTGCTGCAGGGGGATATGAATCGGAGACTTCATACTATGACACTTTGTGTAGGTTTTGTTTTTATAAAATCTGTCTTGCTGGGGTTCAGAACTATTCTATGTGAAAAAAATGTCACATTGATTCACTGTCTCCAGGTGCCTGTTTACTAATCTCTTCTTTGCAGACTCCACTTTCTCTATACAAATTACATTATGGATTTTTGAGGTTCAAAGACTCACAAATCTAGATGTGAATAATTCCCATGTATATTACTGCTTAACTTAGTGCCTATGCCTGTCTATTTATCCATCTATCTAAAATTATTACCACTAATTTTTTCAAGAGTATTATATTCTACATATAAAATGTTAATAATATAAACCTAGTAGACCATATTTTAAATGACATCTTTGTAAATTAAATTGAATACATTTAAACATTTGACCCTAAGAAATATAAAAGCTGCTTTAGTATTTCAGATGAATTATAATTATTATTACTGATTGAGTTGTTTTATTATATTGTGAAACTGACAGACTAAGACATGCTTTGTATAGAGTAGGAATTTATTTAATAGTTCTCTCCTTGAACAAAAAATAAAATCAACTATGTACATGTCTTACCTATAAAAAGTACTTTCAAGTTTAATGTATTTAGTCAGTATATTCAGTTGATAGTCATATGAGGATGACTATAACAGAAATTAATTCCCTGGTGCAAGATAAATAGACTGTACTAAGGTATACTAATAAGTATACCTTATTAGTATACCTTAGTATACTAAATAAGTTTTCAGCATTCTGATTAAAACAAAATTTTATTTGTGGTTTGAATGAACTATAGTTTTCTCTTATCTGCCCAAGCTCTCCTCCATTAGCATGGATATTCAAGAGACTACTACATTATAATTGTAAAAAATGCTTAGCTGAAGTTCAAATCAATGTGTTTAAATAAGACCTACCTCACAAGGTTGGACAGGTGAAGTATCTATTTATGAGTAGTCAAAGGGTATAAATCAAAAAGGTGTTTAAATCTCAGAATCCCTTACCTACACGATATGCTGTTTTGTTGATATCTACTTTCAGTCTCAGTAGGCTGTTTTAGCATGCTTAATGTGTAAAATCTTGACAGATTTATGGTACATTCACTCAGCACTAATCCCATAAATTTTTAAGGCTTTCATTTATCCTGATTTAGATTGTTTTTTACTACCTGCATTAATTGGAAGATGTCTTTCCATATTAATTGGGGCTTGATCAGAATTATTTTGAGATACAAAAAAAGATTTTATAAAATAATGTTTTTATTCCAAATAATAACATAAGCCAAATCATTTCTATATTGTCTACAATTACATTATGTATGAATATTTGAGTTTCAAAATGCCATTTCTCTCTGAAGGAAAATCAAATAAGCAAATGGTTGTCACATGCATATCTGTCTGAAAACTAATTGAGTCTTCAATGCCTGATCAATTATGTGCATTGTTATTTAAGCCCATTAGATGATAAGATATAAAGACTCCTGATCAGTTACTAATAGTGTTATAAAATATTTTGAGACATATTGTGTTTGCAGTCTTCTATCTAAATAAGTAATTTGTATTGTTTTAAGTGTCCTGGTTATTATTTTATGGTGACAAGATAAATATTTAACATGCCTTATAAGTTATTTCTGAAACAAAAAATAATACTTTGACTCAGGCCATTGTTTTTCTGTAAAAGCTATGAGGCACTGAAAGTTTATAGCCACAAGAGTGAAGCTGAAATTCATCAATAGAACAGCCATAATAACTTGATAGTATTCAAGCGTTTTCTCTTTGTACACATTGAAGTTGGGGACAGGGTCTTTTATCAGTAGCAAATATAATGCAAGAGTACATTATGAGACATGATATAAAAACAGCATATCCTATATTAAAATATGTGTTTTGAGACATTGTGAATTGTGATGATTTTTCTTGGGCCTTACCTTTGATGGAGGGCAATTGGGCATGCTACTGAAGTAGAGTAGAAGGGCTATCTAAGAAGCGATAGTTGCAGAAAAAGCCCTTTGCTGAATCACCTTATTCTTCCATCTCTCAAGCTAACTTATGACCATGACCAAAGCTAAATTGGTAGCAATGTCCTCCTCCACTTTTTACCAGCGACAAGTTGGCTCTTTTTACTTTGAAATTTTCAACTCAAGGATGTCCGAAAGAGTACAAATAAATAAGTGTAGTTTTGCAGAAAAATGTCAACTAAAAAATGTTTTGGTGAAAAGTACATGCTGTAAATTGTCTTTATTGCTGTGTCCCCTTAGAGGCACATCAAATCTTGAACTTTTTAATAGCAGCTCCTTCTGTCCTATTTGTTTATATAATCTTATCTCTGAATCAAGGATAAGATTGTGTCTTTAAATTAGGTAAAATGTATTCATATATTGAGCTCCCAGAAAAACACTGAGCTCTACAAACAAGTACAACAGAACCCAAAACAGACCTAATTGTTTGCTTGTGTTCTTTTAGGTTTTTCAATTAATTTGAAAATATGCAAACAAACAAAAACACTGGATAAAATAAATAATGTAAAGAAAAAGATAAAGATGCCATGAGGAAAACATAAGAGAGGAAACTCAGTGATTCTTGAAGTCTGAGAAAATTTTCTTAGAATCTGACAAGATGCATGGTGGGAGAGAACCAGACTAGGCATGGTGGTCAGGGTAGTCAAGAGAAGGAAATGTATGGGAAGAACCCTGTGGTGGTACTAGACTTATGAAGGAGTTTATTATTAACATAGATTATTTCACAGAGTCAGGGACATTAGTCCAAGATACCAAAGATGCTAATGTTTCAACATAATTTACATCTGCAAACTACTAGCAGTAACATCTGTTAAAGAAAATGATTATGTGGAAAGCGACTACCACCACAGGGAGGGCAGAGGAGGCATGCAATATTAAAGAATGCCTCTCTCATCTTATCATTCTAATATGTTTTACTAATGACATGTTCCACAGTAATGGGTGTAACTTTATAAATAGACTGAAATCCAGAGTGTTTGATGATCAAATAGTCCATGAATGCTACATTTCAAATGTGTGTGAGATTTTTAATAGGATGTAAAAAGCACTTAAACGCAAGCTGTGCTCATTTATATTCATAGTCAGGGCATAAGAGATAGAGCAGAAGGGAATGTGTTCTTGGTGTGCTAACTTACTCTACAGAAGGCATGAGCTGAGGTCATGTTTCCCGTGATTTAAATTAGGCAACATATCCTGAGCTGAGGCATGCAGAGAAAAGTTTCAGCTGCTATAGAAAACTGCATTCTTCTGTGAGAAAATATGTCTCCGAGAGGTTAAAAGTCAGATATGTGAAGAGATAATGCATGGCTGTTGATTGTGGAGAGCTGCTTTGAAACATTTCTTGTTCCTGTCTTGCTCCTCATTTACAGAGTAAATTAGCAAGTAAAAAGACCAATGCTGTGGTCTGAATGCTGTGTCCCCCCAAAATTCACAGGTATAAATTTAGTCACAAATGAGATGGCATTAGGAGGTGGGGTTGTTAGGAAATTATTCTGATATGGGATTAGTGCCCTTATAAATGGGGCCCCAGAGAGCTGCCTTGACCCTATTCCACCATGTGGAAATCCAATTAGAAGATGGCATCTATGAACCAGAAAGTGGGCCCACACCAGACACTGAGTCTGCCAGCACCTTGAGCATGGACTTCACAGCCTCCAGAACTGTAAGAAACAAATTTCTATTATTTGAAAGCTACCTAGTTTATGGTATTATGTTATATAGCCGTCTGAATGGACTAAGACACACACTGCCAAAGAACAAATTCTCTTATGTTCCATCTTTCATGCCCTAATTATGAATATAAATGAACACTCTAGTTTTTAATAGGTTTGACGCTCAATTATACAATTTCATTTATACATGAAATATTACATTTATTGACTATTTGATTACCAAATCTCTCTGAGTCCCAGTTTATTCATAAAGTAACACAACAGTAGGACATGCCTCTATCAAGATATATTAGAATTATGTGAAAAAATCCTTCCTCTTCACCCCAGAATGGTGATCTCTTTCCAAACAATATTTTTTGAAAGATGTTACTGATAGAAATACAGGTTTATTTAAACAGATTAAGTATTTATTAAAGAATAATTCTTGTTCATGTGAACCCAGTTTATATCTTATCATAAGCAGTAAGAAATAATCATCTGGTGAATGCAAGCTTCAGATGCTAAGCAGAATCTAATGTGAATAATTACAGAGAACACTAAATAGTGGCTAAGAATAAGATTTCCCTTTCATTTGCTTCAACTGAGAGAGAGAAGGGAATTGAACGAATAAGATAGGGGAGTACATGTGTGTTAATTAGGTAGAATATATACCAAATATTCAAAAGGGTTTGTTTGTGTAATCTTGTTCCGTATTTCACCAAGTTCACATTGTCTTTCCGAGGTCTAATTACTACTATGCAATGCATCATTAATTTTTTTTGAAAAAATATGATTGTCACATTATGGGGAAATCTATACTTTTGTATGACGTAGGAACAAAAGTTGATAATTTCTCCATAGATTTATTGGCACCAAGTGTCATTTACCAGTAAAAGACAGAATGATCTTGGGAGTATGTATTGTACTTTTCACTTCATAAAGCTGAAATGACAGGTGTTAAGAGCTTTTACTTCTGCTGAGTGTCATTGTTTCTCTATCACCCTCTTTCATGTTCCCATTATCAAAATTTTCTCAGATGTGTAGATGCCCACTACAGTGAAATGCACTGCCAAAGAGCTTTCAGGAATTTTACAGAAGCTTTCTTTTTTAGATCACATCTCAAATTCAATTCAGTCATCTGATTCAGTGAAATATGTAGACTCTGAAGAAAAGAAAGAAAAAAAAAAAGAAAAGAAACTCAGAAGTCCTATGTAAATTTGGCATGAACTCACGTGCTGAAACTTTTGTATTAATTGCAGTTATATTGGTAGGTGCTGAAAGTTCTGTATTGTCAAATCCCTGTGAGTTAACATCATAGAATCTTATGTTATTCTCATGTGACAGTCCCAAGTGGAATATTCTAGGTAAGCAGGAAACTTTCTGTACATGTTGATGCAATCCTGACATAGAATCACAAGATTCTTTTATTTAGAAACTTTCCCCAGCTTCCCACCCCCGTGTCTGGTCTTCATCTATATCCAGCTGGCAGAAAAAGAAAGGACACATCAACAAACCTGTTTCATAATTTCCTTTACAAACAAGCAGCACAATAGAAAAAAGTCGCCTACGTTTGATTGGTTGGTTGGTTGGTTGGTTGACTGGTGATAGTTCATCACCCGAACACAGGAGGAGCAGGGAAAGGTAGTTCCAGGCTAGTCAGGCATATCTCAGCGATATGATCCCACCGCAGAAGAAGTGGGTTATAAATTTGATGGAGTCGGCCAGGTGCAGTGGCTCACGCCTGTAATCCCAGCACTTTGGGAGGCCAAGGTGGGCAGGAGATCGAGACCATCCTGGCTAATATGGTAAAACCCCGTCTCTACTAAAAACAAACAAACAAACAAACAGAAAACAAACAAATATATTAGCCAGGCATGGTGGTGGGCGCCTGTAGTCCCAGCTACTCGGGAGGCTGAGGCAGGAGAATGGCGTGAACCCGGGAGGTGGAGCTGGCAGTGAGCCGAGATCGCGCCACTGCACTCCAGCCTGGGCGACAGAGCGAGACTCCATCTCAAAAATAAATAAATAAATAAAAATAAAAATAAATTAATAAATTTGATGGAGTCATTAATCTTCTTGTTCTTTTCATCTAAGTTTCAGAAGAGGAAACTAGGAGTTTTTTAAGCAGATCACCAAAATATTGACGCAAAATTAGTAATACATAACTCTTTTTCTATATCAAACGTGACCCAAAGGTATTTTGTGGTTGTATTGCCTCTCTTTCTGTATTTAGCAAAGGTTAAATGGTGGAAATGCAGGAGACGGACCCACAGATTGTTTTGGGTGCTTGGGAGTTTATCATGTTTTAATGGCCAATGCAGGTTCTCATGTTATTCTATTAAATTGGCCCTAAAAAATTATACATATTAGAAATTTTGGAGACATTTACTTAATCCACAAACTGAATAGATATTTGGTATAAACAAAATAATTTGACGGGTTATTTTTAAATTCTAAATGAGATTAATTGCCAGTATGAAATTGAGCAATTAAAACTATGCATCCAACACAAATCTAACATACAGAATCTATAAAGAACTTAATTCAAGAAGCAAAAAACAAATAACCCCATTAAAAAGCAGGCAAGAGACAAGAACAGACACTTCTCAAAAGAAGACATACAGGTGGCCACAAACATTAAAAAATGCTCAACATCACTAATCATCAGAGAAATACAAATCAAAACCACAATGAGGTACCATCTCTCATCAGTCAGAATAACTATCATAAAAACTCAAAACAAAACAAAACAAAACAAAAAAAGCAAAATGACAGATCCTGGCAAGACTGGTTAAAAAAAAAAAAAAAAAAAAGGAATGCTTATAAATTGTTGGTGAGAATGTGAATTAATTCAGCCACTGTCGAAAGTAGTTTGGAGATTTCCCAAATAACTTAATAGAGAGGACCATTCAAACCAGCAATCTCAATGCTGCATATATATCCAAAGAAAAATCGATCATTCTACCAAAAAGACACATGTATACCTATGTTCATTGCAGCACTATTCATAATAGAAAAGTCTTGGAATCAACCTAAGTGCCCACTGACTGTGGACATATGTATTCCCTGTATCTAAATTAAAAGTTTAAAAATTTTGTCTAAAAAGAAATTAAGCAATTAATTATCAATGTTAATTAGTCTTATATAAGAAAATATGCCATTGTATAGTAAAAAGCAGTAACTTCTTTGAATTTGCATATTTCTAATTTTTTGACATTACTAATTTTGCTACTGGCTAATTTTTCATGATGCTTTATTCATTTTTTAATAAGATTTTTCTATTTTGTGCTGAAAGAAAATGATTGGAAATATGTAAGAAGCAAAACTGAGTAGAAAAGGGTATTTAAAAAGGGGAAAGTCAGGCCGGGCATGGTGGCTCATGCCTGTAATCCCAGGATTTTGGGAGGCCGAGGTGGGCGAATCACTTGAGGTCGGGAGTTCAAGACAAGCCTGACCAACATGGAGAAACCCCATCTCTACTAAAAATACAAAAAATTAGCCAGGTGTAGTGCTGCATGCCTGTAATCTCAGTTACTTGGGAGGCTGAGGCAGGAGAATCTCTTGAACCCGGGAGGCGGAGGTTGCAGTGAGCGGAGATTATGCCATAGCACTCCAGTGTGGGCAACAAGAGTGAAACTCCATCTAAAAAAAAAAAAAAAAAAGTGGGGAAAGACAGTCCACCTCTTAGTTACTACTAGGGGAAGGTTTAAATGAATTTTGATTCAGCTACACAGTAGACTGCTGTGTGTCTCCAGAAAGGAATGAGGGCGTATACTAAGTAATGTGTATCTTGTGCTTGAATAAATATACTAAAATGAAAATTCAAGGCAAAAAATAATATGTATCTAATACAATTTTGCAGTAAAAATGGAAATTCTGGAAGGATACACAAGGCAAGAAACCATGGGTTATCTGTGAGGGTAGTTTTGAGATACAGAAGTAAATAGAAGGATAGAAGAAATAATATGATGTTCACCTCGAGTTTTGGGTATTTTAAAACATATTATCTAATCAAAAACAAATAATTAAGAACATAAGTGGGAAAAAATCGACTGATGTTTATAGACTAATCACAAATTTAAAGCAGTAATATTGCTTACATTTCTTCTTTCCTTATTGCTTCCCTTCACCCTGCCATTTTGTCCTATTAAATGCTACTACTCAAGCTTTGATAATTTTTCTCAATGGCTACTTTTTGAACCTTCTGTTTCTCCTTTTCTAATGTCATCCCATATATTCCCATTTAGATATCTTTCAGCTTGCTCTAACTATTTTCTCATCTTCATTTCCATGCAGTCCTTCTGCTTACTTATCTCACCGTTTCTATTCACAGGGCTCCCTTAGCTCCAGTCGCAAAAACTGGAAGCTGTATCTAATTCTTTTCTTTTCCACTCTTAATATACACATGTGACTACAACGTGTATGTAATATTTTATGTATCCTTACATTTAGCTCTCACTGCCGCTTTCTGAGTTTAGGCAGTTGGTGCTATCTAGGTGGTTCATGGCATTAATTGTTATAATTTTGATTTGCATGTAAAAATTTCGTTTGTTGTATTTTAAGCAGAGTACCTAACATATTGTGTTTGTTTTATCTGCTTCAACATTGCTGAGTTTCATTTTCTACTTGAATATTCTTTTTAATTCATATATAATAGATGTACATATTTTGGGGTACAGGTAACATACAATATTTTTGTTACATGCATACAATGTGTAACGGTCAAATCAGAGTAACTGAAATATCTGTCATCTCAAATATGTGGCAATATTTGTACTGGCAATATTTTATACTGGCAATATTTGTATTTTTCTCTTTTAGCTATTTTGAAGCACACAGCAGACTATTATTATTATTATTATTATTATTATTATTATTTGAGACGGAGTCTCGCTCTGTCCCCCAGGCTGGAGTGCAGTGGCGCGATCTTGGCTCACTGCCAGTTCCATCTCCTGGGTTCACGCCATTCTCCTGGCTCAGCCTCCCGAGTAGCTGGGACTACAGGCACCTGCCACCGCTCCCAGCTAATTTTTTGTATTTTTTTTTAGTAGAGACGGGGTTTCACCGTGGTCTCGATCTCCTGACCTTGTGATCCGCCCGCCTCGGCCTCCCAAAGTGCTGTGATTACAGGCGTGAGCCACCATGCCCGGCCCACAACAGACTATTATTAACTGTAGTCACCCTACAGACATATCAAACACTATATTTCTTCTAACTGTATTTTTGTGTACATTAATCAACCTCTCTTCATCCACACCCACACCTTCCTGACCTCTGGTAATCTCCAATCTATTATTTTCATGAGGGCCTCTTTTTTCGCTTCCACATATGAGTGAGAACATGCAATATTTGTCTATGTGTATTTGGCTTATTTCACTTGCAATGACCTCCAGTTCCATCTGTGCTGCTGTGAGTGATAGAATTTTATTTTTTTCTATGGCTGAATAATATTCTATTGTGTATATATACCACATTTTTTATTCATTCAACCTTTGATGGACATTTAGGTGGATTTTATATTTTGGCTATTGTGAAGAGTGCCTCAATAAACATGTGAACGCAGGTATTTCTTTATATATAGAAATCTTTTCTTCTGGATATATGCCCAGTAGTGGGACTGCTAGATTATATGGTGGTTCTATGTTTAGGTCTATTGAAAAGCCTCCATATTTTTTTCACACTGGCTTTACTACTTTACCTTTCCACCAACAGTGTACAAGGTTTCCCTTTTCTCTACATGCTTGGAGCATCCATCATAATCTGTCTTTTCGATAAAAGTCATTTTAAGTGGGGTGAGATGGTATCTCCTTGCAGTTTTGACTTGCATTTCTTTGTTGATTAGTGATGTTGAAGATTTTTTCACATACCCGTTGGCCATTTGTATGTCTTCTTTTTGAGAAATGTCTATTCATATATTTTGCTCATTTTTTAAACTATTAATCTCTTTATTTGTTTTGTTTTGTTTTGATATATTTAAGAGATATAAGTGCAGTTTTGTTACATGGATACATTGTAGAGTGTTGAAGTTTGGAATTTTAATGTACGCACCACCCGAATAGCTTACATTTTACCCTTTAAGTAATTTCTCATTCCTCACCCACCTCCCACTTACCACATTTCTAGGCTTCCAATTTATATTATTCCACTCTTTGTGTTCATGTTTACACATTATTTATTATTATAAGTGAGAACATGCAGTGTCTGACTGTTTCTGAGTTTTTTCACTTAGGATAATGGCCTCTAGTTCCATCCATGTTGATTCAAAAGACATAATTTAATTCTTTTTTTCTATGGCTTGGTATATTGTACAATACATGCAATATATATAGTATATATTGTATACTATATATATACACACTACATACATATATAGTGTGTATATATATACACACATCACATTTCTAAAAATATACATATATACACACATCACATTTCTAAACGTCATCCATTGATATACACCTAGGTTGATTCCATATATTTACTATTGTGAATAGTGCTATGACAAACAACTGCAGGTATCCTTTTGATATAGTGATTTCTTTTATTTTGGGTAGATGTGCAGCAGTGAGAATGCTGGATCAAATGGTAGATCTATTTTTAGTTCTTTTGCCCATTTTTAAATTGAATTATTTGAGTTTTTTGCGACTGACTTGAGTTCCTTACATATTTCAGTTATGAATTTCCTACCAGATGGATAGTTTGTGAATACTTTTTCCCGTTCTGTAGGTCATCCCTTCACTTTGTTGGTGTTTCTTTTCCTTTACAGAAGGTTTTTAGCTTGATACAATTTCATTAGTCTATGTTTGCTTTTGCTGCCTGTGCTTTTGAGGTCTTACTTAAAAACTCTTTGCCCAGACCAGTGTCCTCGTGCATTTCCTCAATGTTTTCTTGTAGTAGGTTGTTTGTTCCAGGGCTTACATTTGTCTTTAATCCATTTTGATTTGACTTTTGTATATAGTGAGAGATAGGAATCAGTTTCATGCTTCTGCATGTGACTATACAGTTTTACTAGCACTATTTATTGAAGAGCCTGTCCTTTCCCTACTGTATGTTCCTCGTGCCTTTGTAAAAATAAGTTGGCTATAAATGTATGAATTTATTTCTGGTTCTCTATTCTGTTCCATCGTCTATGTATCTGTTCTTAGGCCAGTACCATGACAACTTGGTTTAAATAGCTTTGTAGAAAATTTTGAAGTCAGGTAGTGTGATACCGCCAATTGTGTTTTTTGTTTTGTTTTGTTTTTTGTTTTTTTTGTTTTTGCTCAGAATTGCTTTAGTTATTCGAGTTTTTTTTAGTTTCTGTATATATTTTAGGATTTTTTTCTATCTTTGTCAAGAATGTCATTTGTATTCTGATAAAGATTGCATTGACTCTCAAGATCTCTTTGGGTAGTATTGACATTTTAACAATATAATACTTCCAATTCATGAGAATGGAATATTTGTCCATTTCTGGAGTACTCTTTAATTTCTTTAATCTGTGTGTTTTATAGTTTTCCTTCTATAGTTTTTATCATTTCTTTGGTTAAATACATTCTTAAGTATTATGATTTTTTTAACAGTGTTCACCATTGATGTATATAAATGATGTATATAAATGTGTCATAAGTTTGGAAATATTCTTCTTCTTAGTTTTTTTTTTTTTTTTTTTTTTTTGAAGAGTTTGAGTCGTATTTGGTATTAGTTCTTTAAATGTTTGGTAGAACTCAGCAATGAAGCCGTCAGGTCCTGGGATTTTTTGATGGAATATTTTTATTATGGCTTCAATCTCATGATTCTCTATTAGTTTGTGCAGGTTTTCTATTTCTTTCTGATTCAATCTTCATAGATTGTATGTATCTAGAAATCTATCCATTTCTTCTAGATTTTTCCACCATTAGCATATAGTTCAATGTTATTTATTTATTTATTTATTTATTTATTTATTTCTCTCTCTCTCTCTCTCTCTCTCTCTTTTTTTTTTCTTGGAATCAGAGTCTTACTCTGTCACCCAGGCTGGAGTGCAGTGGCGTGATCTTAGCTCACTGCAACCTTTGCTCTCCGGGTTTAAGCAATTCTCCTACCTCCCAAGTAGCTGGGATTACAGGCACCCACCACCACGCCAGGCTAATTTTTTGTATTTTTAGTAGAGATGGGGTTTCACCATGTTGACCAGGCTTGTTTTGAACTCCAGACCTCTAGTCATCCACCCACCTTGGCTTCCCAAATTGTTAGGACTACAAGCGTGAGCCACCACACACAGCCTGTTCAATGTAATTTCTAGTGATGCTTTATATTTCTGTGGCATCCGTTACGTTTCATTTTCATCTCTGATTTATCTATTTAGATCTTTTCACCTTTTATTTTAGTTTCTTAGTCTAGCTAAAGGTTTGTTAATTTTATCTTTTCAAAAAACCAACTTTTAATTTTGTTGATATTTTGTAATTTTTAGTCTCAATTGTATTTATTTATGCTTTGATATTTATTATTTCTTCCCTTTTATTAAGTTTGGGTTTGATTTGTTCTTGCTTTCCTAGTTCCTTGAGATGCGTTGTTACATTGCTTATTTGAAATCCGCTTATTGTTTTTACATAGGTGTTATTGCTATAAACTTCCCTCCTAGTCTTGGTTTTGCTGTATCTCATAGATTTTCACATGTGGTGCTCCCATGTTCATTTGTTTCAGAAATTTTTAAAATTTCTTTCTTAATTTTTTCATCACCCCATTGATTGTTCAGGAGCATGTTAATTTTCATGAGTTTGTTTAGTTTCTACCACTCCTTTTGTAATTAATGTCTAGTTTATTTCATTATGGTCAGAAAAAAAATACTTGATATGATTTTGAGATTTTTGAATGCATTGAGGCTGGTTTTGTGGCCTAACATGTGATATATTTAGAGGATTATTTCATGTGATATTGAGAACAATGTGTATTATGAAGCAGTTGGGTGAAATAATCTGTAGATGTCACCTAAGCCCATTGGTCTAGCGTGGAGTTTAATTCCAATGTTTCTTTGCAGACTTTCTGTCTGAATGACACTAGAAGTGAGGTGTCAAAGTTTCCTACTATTACATTTTATAGTCTGTCTTTCCCTTTCAATCTATTAATGTTTGTTTTGTATACTTGGGTGCTTCTGTGTTGGGTACATAGGTGTTTATAATTACTATATTCTTTTGATGAATTAACCCCTTTATTATTATCTAGTGACTTTTCTGGCTATTTTGACAGTCTTTGACTTGTCTATTTTATCTGATGCAAGTATAACTACTGCTCTTCTTTGGCTTTCATTTTCATGAAATATCCTTTTCCCATCACTTCAAATTTAGTCTCGTTTTATAGATGAATTGGGTTTACTGAAGGCAGCATATAATTGGGTCTTATTTCTTTATGCATTCAACCACTCTATATCTGTTAAATGGAGAATTTAGTTCATTTATATTTAATACTATTATTGATAGGTAAGGGTTTACTACTGCCATTTTGACACTTGTTTTCTGGTTGTTTTGTAACTCTTTACTCCCTGTCTTTCTTTCTTACTGTTTTCATTTTTGGTTAGGGGATTTTTCTCTGGAAGTATGCTTTAATCCATTTCTTTTTAGTTTTAGCATATTTAACATAGGTTTTGGCATCATAGTTACCATGAGTCTTACCAAAATAAATCTTATAGGTAGGGGTGTGTGTGTGTGTGTGTGTATGTATATATACATCAAGTTTTTAAAAATAGATGACAACTTTTATTTGATTTCAAAGAAAGAAATAAAAACAAAGAAAAAATTAAGAAACTCTACACTTTAACTTTATCCCCTGACATTTTGTTTTTTTTAATTTCAATTTACGTATTTTTATACTGCCTATCTCTTAACAGATTGTGATAGCCATTATTGTTTTTGATAGATGTGTCTTTTAGCGTTCATACTTGAGTTGTGAGTGGTTTGCATACTAAAATTACAGTGTTAGAGTATTCTGAGTTTGTATGTGTACTGACTTTTACCCATGGATTTTTTAACTTCCAGTATTATCTGCATGCATGTTGAAGTTCTTTTTCTCTCAGATTGAAGAATTCCTTTTAGCATATTTTGTCAGACAAGTTTGGTGGTTATGAATTTTCTTAGCTCTTGTTTTTCTGGGAAAGGAAGGTTTTTATAATTATTATTATTCACAGAACAAAACAATTCAGAGACTGCCTGAATGAAAGCACATTAGAACATTTTTTGTAAGGTAATTTACTTACTAGGACTCAGAATTTCAAATATGCCTTTAGACAAATAAATATATGTTAGTGTGTTCAAAGATCCATAAATTATGTCTATTTATATTTTGAAATATTTTATATCTAATAATTATATATAAATTTATTTACACATAATTATACATAATTTTAAAAAGTAACAAATTATTAAATCATTTAACTATTTTATTTCCAAGAGAAACAGATCTTGAAATTTAAGTGAATAAAATGAATTCTTTGCCTCAATCTAAAAGTATTAATTTCCTATTTATTCAAGGTACCATAATAGATACAATTAAGAGTTATTTACCTTTTTTAATATGACTAATGAAAATAAAATATTTCTTTATAGGTCTGTGGTTAAATGAAATAGTACATTATATGACTTGTTGGGAAGATAGTTTTTGTGAACTGTGTTGGGGTTCTCTGGAGCGAGAGAACTAATAGGATAGAAGTATATATGAAGGGGAGTTTATTAAGAAGTATTGACTCATACAATCACAAGATGAAGTTCCACAATAGACCATCTGCAAACTGAGGAGCCAGGAAGGCAGTCTGAGTCCAAAAATCTCAGTAGTAGGAAAGCCCATAGTTAGTGCAGCCTTCTGTCTGTGACCAAAGGTCCAAGAGTCCCTGGCAAACTACTGGTGTAGGTCCAAGAGTCCAAAAGCTGAAGAACTTGGAGTCCGATGTTTGAGGGCAGGAAGCATCTAGCACGGGAGAAAGATGAAGGTTGGAAGACCCAGCAAGTCTGCTCTTCTCCCTCCTGCTTTATTCTAGTGGCACTGACAGCTGATTCGATGGTGCCCACCCAGTTTGAGGGTGGGTCTGCCTCTCCCAGTCCACTGACTCAAATGTTATTCTCCTTTGGCAACACCCTCGGAGACACACCCAGGAACAATACTTTGCATCCTTCAATCCAATTAAGTTGACACTCAGTCTTAACTATCACATGTGGTAAATGGTGATTAGTATAAGCTTCATGTTTTGACCCTAGGTAGTATAAGCCTCATATGTTGAGCTTAGGTAGCTAGGAAGACTGTGGGGCCATTGATAAAATGGGTTTTCTATATGAGGGTAGGGTAGATTTTTATGATAGCATACAAAAATCCAGAAGTTTGTACTTGTTCTCTTATAAGAAATACACCAATTTTGTTAGTGAATTTTTTTTTAGAATTAATCTTTTAATTTTAAATAAATAATATTCAAATGTATTTCTTAAATTGTGAAAAAGAGTGAAAAAAATTATAATTCTTTATATAAATAATATAACCTCTAAGTTTACCAGTGTTGGAAATTGCACTGGTCAGGTTTAGTGGGTAAGGAAGACTTTATTTAAGACTATTATGATATAAGAGATAGATTGATATAAACTCTGTTGAAACAAAAAGCAGGAGAGTTTTTAAGCACAGGGGTGAGCTAATCTAGTGAGAGCACTAGAAGCTGTTAGGAGGGAAGTTGGCTGATGTGATTAGGCCATCTGTGTTTGCTAGGTGATACGTATAGCAATTAGTCTCCCACTCACCAGCATAGACTAGGAGAAGGGGCACTATCTTTCTTCATGATTACATTTCAAAAGGATACCTCCCAGGTCCTTGGGAAAGACATTCATGGGTTATAAAACTGGCAAGAGACTGGTGAAAGATTTATATCTTCCCCCAAGGGCAGAAACAAAAATTTACAATTCCAAGTATTCTAAAGTGAATGCTCCAAAATAAAGGGAGGTCAAGAGACTATAGTCAGGAAGAAATGTTTATCCAAGCTGAGGGGAAAGTAGACTATCTCAGTTCTTTACAAAGCATACTGGTGTAACCTCATGTATGATTTGGAAGACTAAGTAAAAAGATTAAGAAATAACTCAAAAGAGAATGTGTCTGACTTGAAAGATGGTCTGATCTAATTTCAGAAAACAAACCTGTGTTCTATTATAAATAATGACTAGTACTGGCAAAAAAGTAATTGCTCTCACAGAATTTAGGAAAAATTTCTTTGATCATTACATTAATGTGTAAGAATAAGCTAAGTTTCTTTCTTTTACTTTTCTTTTCTTTTTTTTTTTTTTGAAATGGAGTCTCGCTCTGTTGCCCACGCTAGAGTGCAGTGGCGCAATCTCGGCTCACTGCAACCTCTGCCTCCCGGGTTCAAGTAATTCTCCTTCCTCAGCCTTCGAGTGGCTGGGACTACAGGCATGTACCACCACGCCCGGCTAATTTTTTTTGTATTTTTAGTAGAGATGGACTTTCACTCAGTTAGCCAGGATGGTCTCAATCTCCTGACCTCGTGATCCACCCACTTCGGCCTCCCAAAGTGCTGGGATTACAAGCCTGAGTCGCCGCGCCTGGCCAGGAATAAGCTAAGTTTCTGTAAGAAACCAAGGTTCTTTTACAGTTAAAAAGTGGGAAAATAGTATAAAACATGTCAAAAGTCAGTTAGAAATTCAAATAGTACATTGCATTATTAACATAAATAGAATGGCATTCTTAAGCCGTTTGTAATGTTGCCTTTTAAAATTATTTCAAATTATTCAGTAATTGCATATCTTTTTCATTGTGAAAAAGATTTCAGAGACTGACAGTGATAAATGATCTTAAATTCAGTTGTTCTGTAGATGATAATGTCCTATTCACAAATGAATAGCTTTATCTGCTAGTCATTTTTAAAAAGTCCTTTGTACAACTGAGCTGCTGTAATAGAAAGTCCCTGTACTGCTTACTGCAGTTATCATTGTGCAGTGTTTCTCCTGATTTCAAAGGATGGCAGAGGCCCATCACATTCTATTTATACTAGGCGCAAACTATAATCTTAAGATAATGATCCAAGTTTCTAATTCAGAGTGGAAATCATCCTATTGTAAAAGATTCCATTTCTTTTTATCTTAAGTGTGCTTTTTAGTCATTGATAAATAGTCATGAGATTAGTGTTGAAAAAGGAATAATACCTGAAGTTTAAGCCTACTTATGAGTCAATTTCTTTTATTTAATTTTATCTAACCCCTAATTTCTTTGATTTTAAAAATATGTTTGTCACTCAATTCAATCAAAAATAAGAAACAATTTTATTGTATTAACTTTTTGTAGTTTCATGATTACTTTTCAGTCTTAAAGACTGAGGCTTTAAGAATTTTCTGAACAAATCAGTAGACCCATCTTTGTTGACTCTAATCCCTCTAATGCTATACTTATATCCCCCTTACAGAAATTAATTCACGAATAGATAAAAATAAAATGTCATATAGATAAAAACTATGATTTTAGGTTTCTCCTACTTATTCTGGTTATAGAAATGTGTGTTACAGTTATATTTGTATTTAAGAATTTAAGTGATTTGCTAATTATTTTAAATAAGAGAAACTGGAGAAGTGCCAAATTTCAGTGATCAAAATATTACTATAAAATACATATTTTGGAGGAGCAGTCAATTGGAATAAAGTTCTTTCTTAAAAATAAAATGTACCTTCTCCCTTCCTTGTTATCCTGGTTACAGTCTTTATGTATGTTTTTTGATAGTGACTATAAATAAAACAAAATATTTTCCCAGATATGTTCAATTGGCAAGGATGTAAATATAATAGAACAAACATCTACCCATAAAAATGTCTGCTATGAAGCATGTATTTGTTCTCTTAAATAAAGAAAAAAAGTTATTTTCCTATGAACACACAAAATTAAGTCTTTCATTGTTACATTTGTATGTGTTCAATTAAGTTCTTTTCTGAGATTGTGAGAATTTTGATTGGCTATCTTTTATAAATGCAGAAAAATTCAAACTCTAAAAATCTATTTCAACCAGTATATGAAGATAGATTATTTCACTAGACCTCCAATGTAAGGCTTTGCCTGTTTGCATAATTATGTAATAATTCCTTTATCAAATCCAAACAACTTCATATAATTTATTTATAGTTATATTTAATAGGGTATTGCTTGCATCTGCATAGTCATCACAATGTTCATTTTAGCAGCACAAAAAATAATGCATGTAAGTTTTCGTAGTTGACTAAACCAGTGGTTCTCAAACATTAGCGTGCATCAGAATCAATTGAAGGACTTGTTAAAACATATTGTTGGGCTCACCTCTCAGAGTTTTTGGTTCAGTAAGTCTGACTTCTCAAAATGTGCCTTTACTTGATGTTGATGCTGCTGAATTGGGGACCACACTATGGAAATCATTTTATTATTGTGCAAATGGAGTGTTTTAAAATATTTGCTATGATGCGTTATATTGCAATACACATTTTTATGAATTTAATTGTTTTTATTGATTCATATCATTATCTGCTCTATTCTGAGGTAGTTATTGTTTTCTTTTGTAGAGGACGGGAAGTATGAGGATTAGATTTGGAATCACTGCATTTCATGGTTAAAAAAATGCAGATCTGATTATTTGAATCCAAATTGATCTAGTTTCTCATTCTTTGAATTTTACTTAACCTTGATGTAATAAATCAATGTTAAGTTTCTGTTGATTTTAAGGTTCTTTTTACGGTTTAACAGTTTTTACAACTTAACATAGTATATGTTATGTGAACCAGAAATTTCTATAGTTTCTACCTGGAGTAGAATGTGGTACAGCATTTTTCTATAGTATTATAGCTTTCTATTCCAGACTTCCTCATAAATGCATCCCCTAGCTGCACTAGGAAACTGATACTCATCCTTGGGCTGGAATGCCAATTTCTGGAGTGGCTGGAGTTCCTGACTCTGTCTTCACTGGCCATGAGCAGCCTCTTTTGACCATCCTTATAGGATGCCACTACTGAAGTAAGTTCAGAGGGCACATCTTGTGTTCATTGCAGGTAGCAAGCAAAAGTGATATTTAGCACATACTGTCCTGCCAAAATGTGCTGAACCTGGCCAAGCATGAGCTTCTTCTCACAGATTGACGTCAATAGTCATCAGAAGATAGCACAACAGCCTATGGTGGATTAAAAAAAAACCTGTAGAGGGGCTTGTAGTTAATGTCCCAGCACATTAGAAACAAGGCACTGACAGCTAAAGTATGGCAGTAAAGAAGATGAAGGATGAATGGAGGTGGGCAATGCTCCCTTTTGGGCACAGCTCTAGTGTATATACACTTGAATCTCCACTTTTCCAGGTTTGGTATACTTTTCTTTGTGATTGATTTATACATTTTGTGATATACAAGTTAGCTACAGAGTTTCTCTATCATTCTGCAAATTAGGTCTTCTTCATTATTTTTGAATATTTAAGAAATATTCAACTGAAAGCAAATTGAATTTTTAACATTAGAAGTCAAAATTAAAAAGTTATAGTTTTCATAATATAACTTTAAACATTGCTAATATTGTAATGGTGGTGAAAAGTGTTTTATTTACTGATGTAAACATTTCCAGTCAATTGTTCAATTCAGCAATTTGGAAAGAGCATCATAAAAAATCTTGATCGGGAATTTTGTCTGCCATTTTCAAGTTTAATGCCTAAGATCAGTATGCTTGATTAAGCTACTTATAATAAATTACAATAACTCAAGTCATTCACAAAATATTGTAAAATTATTTATATTTTATAATTTTATATTTGCTATTTGAATTTTTATTTTAATATAATATTTGCTACCTTCCCTTACATTTTGTATTTTTATCTTAAATACATTTTATATAAAATATTTATTCACCAAGGCCCATATAAATGTCTCCCCAATTTTATCCAGAATGATGAACACGTATCTTCTAATCTTCCAGGCATTAGAAAGGAAGAGTTTGTATTAGTCATGGTTCCCTAGAGGGACAGAACTAATAGGATATGTATATCATATATATATGGGGTATATATAAGAGATATTTATGAGATATATATGATACATATATGAGATATATATGAGATATATGTGATATATAGATGAGATACATATATGAGATATATATGAGATATATACATGAGATACATATATACACACACACACATATATAAAAGGGAGTTTATTAAATATTAACTCCCCTTTATACATGTGTGTGTATGTGTGTATATATATCATTATATATATAATGATATATATATCATTGATATTTTTCCTGGTGGAGTGACCCAAACCTTCATTCCTGAGGGATGTGGACCATTTGTAGTCCTGCCTGAATTGGTCTGTTGTGGTTTCCCCTTGACCTTAATCACAGGGCATGGTAATACTAAGAGATGCCTTAATGGATCTTCTGTATTCCATGAATACTTTTCCTTACCTCCATTATGGAGTAGTAGACTGATTTCATCTTGATAGTCTGGGTCAATCATACCGGCCAACACTGTAACTCCCTTCTTAGCCTGCTGACTTCAAGATGGGAGGAGCCCAAACTGTCCAGGTGGCAATCTTAACGTCCAGTTTAATGAAATCATTGTTGTATCTCCTGGTGACAGTGTTCCTTCCTCTGGAGCTAAGACCTACAGGCCAGCAGAACATAATGCTGCAGGAACAGGAAGTGAAAATTTTGCTAGTGGATCACTAGGGGTGATGGTGAGTAGTGATACTTCCACTTTCACCTCTTGATTCCCAGACATTTGAATCCTGACTGTGGTAGAAACAGTATCATATATTGCATACTGATTCAGAGTATACAAGGCCTTCTGGAGAACTTTGCCCCAGCCCTGCAAAGTATTGTCACCAATTTGCCATTGTAATTGTGACTTCAAAAGGCCATTTCACCATTCTATCAATCCAACTGCTTCAGGATAATGTGGAACATGGTAAGATCAGTAAATTCCATGAATATAAGCCCACTGCTGCACTTCTTTAGCCATAAAGTGAGTGCCTTGGTCAGACATAATGCTGTGGGGAATAACGTGACAGTGTATAAGGCATTCCGTGAGTCTGTGGATGGTAGTCTTGGCAGAGGTACTGCATGCAGGATAGGCAAGCCCAATCCAGATGAGTGTCGACTCCAGTGAAGACAAACTTCAGCCCTTTCTATGATAGAAGAGGTCCAATATAATGAACCTGCCACCAGTTAGTAGGCTGATCACCCTGAGGAACGGTGCCATATCCAGGACACTGCTGCAGGCAAATTGGGCACTTAGCTGTTGCCATAGCCAGGTAAACCTTGGTGAGTGGAAGTTTATGTTGCCGAGGGCATGCAAAACCTCCATCCCTGCCACCATGGCTACTTTGTTCATGGGCCCATTGGGTGATGACAGGGGTGCCTGGGGAAAGAGACTGAGTGGTGTCCAGAGAATGGGTCATCCTATCCACTTCATTATTAAAATCTTCCTTTGCTGAGGTCACCCATTGGTGAGCACTCACATGGGATACAAATACCTTCACAGTTTTTGACCACTCAGAGAGGTCCATCCACATGCCTATCCCCCAAATTTCTTTGTTACCAACCTTCCAATCATGTTTCTTCCAAGTCCCTGACCATCCATCCAAACCATTGGCTACAGCCCATGAATTAGTATATAATTGCATATCTGGCCATTTCCCCTTCCATGCAAAGTGCACAACCAGGTTCACTGCTTGAAGCTTTGCCCACTGGGAAGATTTCCCTTCACTGTTGTCCTTCAGGGATGTCCTAGAAAGTGGCTGTAGTGCTGCAGCTGTCTGCTTTCAGGTGGTGCCTGCATATGGTGCAGAACCGTCTGTGAACCAGGTCCTAGTCTTCTCTTCCTCTGTCGACTGATCACAGGGAACTCCCTATAAGATCACTGGTGCAGGCTGGGGGAGAGAAGGCAGGGTGGCAGGAGTGGAGACCATGGGCATTTGAGCCACTTCCTCATGTAACTCACTTGTGCCTTCAGGACATGCTTGAGCTCTATCACATATATACCACTTCCATTTGATGATGGAATGCTGCGATCATGCCCCACTTTATGGCTACATGGGTCAGAAAGCACCCAGTTAATGATAGGCTGATGACCCATAGTCAAATGTTCAGTTTCCACCAAAGCCCAGTAACAGGCCAAGAGTTGTCTCTCAAAAGGAGAGTAGTTATGTGCAGAAGATAGCAGGTCCTTGCTTCAAAATCCTAGAGACCTCTACCGTGATTCACCTATGGGAGCCTACCAAAGGCTCCAAACATCATCCGTATCTGCCACTGACACTTAAAGCACCATTGGATCTGCTGGGTCATATGACCCAAGTGGCAGAGAAGCTTGCACAGCAGACAGGACTTGTTACAGAGCCTTCTCTTGTTCTGGACCCCACTCAAAACTGGCAGCACTACAGATCACTTAATAAATGGGCCATACCAACACACTCAAATGAAGAATGTGTTGCCTCTGAAATCCAAATAGATCACTAGGCATTGTGCCTCTTTCTTGGTTGTAGGAGGGGCCAAAAGCATCAACTTATCCTTCACTTTAGAAGGAATATCTTAACAAGTTCCACACCACTGGACCCGTAGAAATTTTACTGAGGTAGAAGGTTCTTAAATTTCAGTCAGATTTATTTCTCATTCTCTGACATGCAAATGTCTCACCAATAAGTCCAGTGTGTTTGCTATATCTTGCTCACTGGATCCAGTCAGCATAATGTCATCAATGTAATGGACCAGTGTGATATTTTTGGAAGCAAAAAGTGATCAAGGTCTCTCCGAATAAGATTATGAAACAAAGCCGGAGAGTTGATGTACCCTGGAGGTAGAAGATTAAAGGTATATTGTTGGCCTTGCCAGCTGAAGGCAAATTGCTTCTGGTGTGCCCTAGGGACAGGAATGGAGAAAAAGGCATTTGCCAAATCAATGACTGCATACCAGGTACCAAGAGACATGCTAATTTGCTCAAGCAATGAAACCACATCTGGTATAGCAGCTGCAATTGGAGTCATCACTTGGTTAAACTTACAGTAATCCACTGCATTATCCAAGATCCATCTGTCTTCTGCACAGGGCAAATGGGAGAGTTGAATGGGGATGTAGTGGGAATCACCATCCCTGTGTTTGGCAAGTCCTTGATAGTGGCACGAATCTCCTCATTCCCTCCAGGGATGAGTTATTGTTTTTGATTTGCTATTTTTCTAGGTAGAGGCAGCTCTGATGGCTTTCATTTGGCCTTTCCCACCATAATGGCCCTCACCCTACTAGTCAGGGAGCCAATCTGGGGGTTCTTCCAGCTACTAAGTCTGGCAATTATTGACATAATTGCCTATGCCAATTATGCATTCTGGCACTGGGAATATGACCACAGGATGATTTCAGGGATCCACTGGACCCACTGTAAGTCAGATCTGACCTAAAACTCCATTAATTACCTGACACCAGAAGCCTCTACTTTAACTGGAAGATTACAATAATGTTTTGGCTCCCCTGGGACGAACATCAGCTCACAATCAGTGTCCAACAGTCCCCAAAATGTCTGATCATTTCCCTTTCCCCAGGGCAGTTACCCTGGTAAAAGGCTGGAGATCTCCTTAGGGAAGGATAGAAGAATCACTGCATAAATTGTTGGTAATGTAGTGGGGTCCTTCCTCAAGGGTACCCAGCCTACCCTTCATTCAATGGGTTGTGGTTCTGTAAACTGGCTCAAGTCTGGAAATTAATTAAGGGGTTTTGATTCTCTGTTCTTATAATTCAAATTAGTCTTCTGTCCATTCAACCTAGAAGTTTCTCCTTATATAAAGTAAGTAGGAATGCAGTAGGCTTCCTATCAATTTTACTTCTAGGAACAGCATATTATTTAGCCAATGCCAGAGCTCTACACAAGTCAGACTATTCCTATTGCTGCTTTGTCTTTGCTGTCCATTACAGTAGCTATGCCCATCTTGCCTTTGATGGTTAGTGCTGCCACTTGGCTCCTGCCACCTCGGGATCCAATTATTCCCATTCTATTTAAATTTTTAGTTGAGGACTGCAGTTCTTACTGTTAGATCTAACATATAGAGAAGAGCTATTACAGGGCTCTTCAAAGACACAGGTGCTGCCCTCACAAATCTATTTAGCAAGGCATTGGTAAAGAGTATATCTTCTGGACCCTCCCAGCTGAGATGAGTAGGTCTAAAGTGACTAATCCACTCCACCATTGCAACCTCCCTAAGTCTTTTGATCACTTTCTCGACCTTAAACCAAGGGAGATCAGGCATTTCCAGCTCACTCACAGTAGGCCATCCTTTAATCCATATTTCAGCTAACCAAACACATAAACTCTTAGAATCTTTTTTAATTCCATGAGCTGCAACATTAAATGCAGAGTCCCTACTTAGTGACCCAAATCAATAAATTCAGCCTGATCCAACTCTATGTTTCTTACACCATTTTCCCACACCTTTAATATACATCCTCATGCATGTTCTCCAGATTTCTGTTTATAAATTAGAAAACTCAAGAAGTTCTTTTTGAGTGTAGTACACCTCTTTATGGATCATACTGTCAACCTCACCTCTAAGGGCCCGCCAGGGCTTTAGTCTAGTTATGGGTCTACAACCAAACAGGGGTGGGTGTTCGAGGTGGCTCAAGAGGTGAATTAACATTATTTTGTCTGGCAACTGCCTCAGCGGAGGCCATCACTGTTGCCTCAGGTAGTGCGGGGTTTATCTCCTCAAAAGCTGGAAAGGCTGATGGCTGCATGGGTCAGGGAAAAGATGTTGTCACTATTGGTGATAGGATAGCCGTTCCTTCTGTCAAAAAAGGTTCATCAGAGTGTATAAACTCAGTGTCCCCAGATTCATGAGTCCTCCCACACATTCCCATTCTAAGTTGCAGGGTCCCAATATTTTCTAATCAATGCCCTCACTTTAACTGTAGACACCTGGCAAGGCTGCGGATGCACCTTTCTTTGCAGGTCAGCCACTTGCATGATAAGAGCTTATGTCTGTTTTTCCACAATTTCAGCTCTTTCTCTGCCGGAGATAAGACTCTCACTCAAGGCAATCTTAGCAGATTTGATTCTCAGTATCTGCTTCTGAAGGTGGGAGTTAGAATCCCTGAGTTCATCATTTTCTTTCATCACTTTGTCCACGGAACTTAGGAGCAACCAACCTTTATTTTGCAACCAAGCTTTATTTTGTTCCTTGATTCTCCACATATGATCAAAGGTATTATGTATAGATGACTAAACTCTTTGTCTCTCACGAGTGGTGAATCAGGAGCATCAAATGCACTTATTTTATTTTTCATAACTCTGTAAACAGTTCATGCCAAGGATTATCAGTGTTCTCCATACTATTAGAAATAGAGTCCTTAGCATTTTTGGGTCTGATCATGTTAAGCAGCCAACTCAGAAACCCGAAAACCAATGAAAGAACACCATCCTTAATGTTTTGTTTCTCTAGAACCACTCCTGGTACCAAAATCTGCACTAGTCAGGGTCTCCTAAAGGGACAGAACTAATAGGATACATGCATACACACACACACACACACACACACACACACACACACATAAAGAAAGGGGAGATTATTATTAACTTGCACAATCACAAGGTCTCACAATAGGCTGTCTGCAAGCTTGAGGAGCAAGGAGAGACAGTCCAAGTCTCAAAACTGAAGAACTTAGAGTCTGATGTTTGAGAGCAGGAAGCATCTAGCATGGGAGAAAGATGTAGGCTGGGAGGCTAAGCCAGTCTCACCATTTCACCTTTTTCTGTCGTCTTTATATTTGTTGGCAGCTGATTAGATTGTGCCCACAGATTAAGGGTTGGCCTATCTTCCCCAGTCCACGGACTCAAATGTCAATCTCCTTTGGCAACACCCTCACAGACACACCCAGGATTGACACTTTGCATCCTTCCATCCAGTCGAGTTGACACTCAGTATTAACAATCACAAAGTTTTAACAGATAAATGATTTCTTATCTCAGTTCTTTATGAATAGTCATTTAGCAGTCCACTATATTCCCTCTTCTCCCTGGTAGCTGTGGAAGGTATCTGAGTTACTGACAGCAAATCTACATGGGTCTGCAGCAAGCTCAATTCTTGCCTCCTCAGAAGGAATAATTCCACTAAGGGGCATCAAGCAGAAAAGTAGACCAAGACAAGTTTCAGAGCAGGAGGGGAAGTTGATTAAAAAGTTTAAGAGCAGGAAAGAAAGGAAAGTGCACTTGGAAGAGATCCAGGTGGGCAGCCTGGAGAACAATTGCAGTGTTTGTGATCCTAGGACTTTATAGTGTGGCCCCTTTCCAGAGTCTTGCATCCCTTTCTCATGACTCTTCCCTTAGAGTGGGCTGCCCACATATGCAGTGTCCACCTTACACTTGGGATGTGAGTGTGTCCAGTATGTTTTGGAAGTTGTGTGCATGCCCATCTGAGGCTTTTTCCTTTTCTGGTGGAACCCAGTAAAGGGAAAAATGTCCCTAGAAGGTCATACTCTGTTATTTTGTATCTTAATGGAGAAGTTGCATCTCCCTGGCATCTGCATTCAATTAACACTTCAATATTAACAGCTGTGGACTATTAGGAGATGGTTTCTCCCTGGTGCTGGCTGCCAACTTATCACTTTTAGAGAGACAACATGATAATTGCCAAGCCATAACCTGATATTCCTAGTGGTGAGGGAGAGCTGTCTCCTGCCCTGCTCATGCCTGCCTAATTAACTGTAACATCCCAAAGGACACTGTTATCACTAAATAATTGCATTCTCCCAGTGTAGTATCATTTGGAGGTGGGGATTTGGAAGGATGATTAATTCATGAAGATGGAGCCCTCATAAATGGTATTAGTGCCCTATTAAAAGAGACCTCAGGGTGGGACGTAGTGGCTCATGCCTGCAATCCTAGCACTTTGGGAGGCTGAGGTGGGTGGATCACCTGAGGTTGGGAGTTCGAGACCAGTTTGACCAACATGGAGAAACCCCATCTCTACTAAAATTACAATAAATATTACCCAGGTGTGGCGGAGCATGCCTGTAATCCCAGCTAGTAGGGAGACTGATGCAGGAGAATCACTTGAACTCAGGAGGCAGAGGTTGCGGTGAGCCGAGATCATGCCATTGCACCCCAGTCTGGGCAACAAGAGTGAAACTCTGTCTCAAAAAAAAAAAAACAAAAACCAAAACCAAAAAAAAAAAAAGTCTCATTTGAACTTCCAGCCTCCAAAATAGTCGGAAATAAATATCTGTTTTTTGTTTGTTTGCGTTTTTTTTGTTTGTTTGTTTTTGTTTTTTTTTTTTTAGACAGAGTCTTGCTCTGTCACCCAGGCTGGAGGGCAGTGGCACAATCTTGGCTCACTGCAACCTCTGCCTCCCCAGTTCAAACAATTCTCCTACATCAGCCTCCTGAGTAGCTGGGACTACTAGTGCACACCACCACACCTGGCTATTTTTTGTATTTTTAAATAGAGACAGAGTTTCACCATGTTGACCAGGCTGGTCTCAAACACCTGACTTCAAGTGATACACCCCCGTCAACCTCCCAAAGTGCTGTGATTACAGGTTTGAGCCACCATGCCCGACCAATTTCTGTTGTTTATAAGCCACAGACTTACTGATATTTTGTTACAGAAGCCTGAAATAACTAAGACAAGCACCACAGCTCATGTTTGGTCACTGTCAATTTAGGATGTCAGCAATACACTTCTGCTTTTCAGTGTGAATTGTGTATGGGCACCTTTACAAATATGTATTCCTGTCTTTCAGGATCTGCTACTTGTTGCTTTTGGGGCTCTGAAATCAGTACCCCAAAATCTGGCATTTTGACATGCTAAACCAGAGAAGCCTCAGGGTCTCCCTTACCCACTGACCAACCCCCCCACCACCAGTCCCCACTGTCTCTCCCAAAGGAGCTTAAGTTCCTTTATCTACCTAAGATCCAAACCCACTAAGAAGAACAATTATTCTTTCCTTCCCTCCCTGTTATCACATTATCTATTGCAGAAAAAAAAGACAAGATTTGACCACACCTTAGCAGAAACTTTTACTATCTCCAAAGATCATACATTGAAAACTATTTACAAGTTAATCTCTGTTCCTGAGTCCAATTATTCTCCCTAACAATAATTTGTTGCCTCTCAATAGAATTCCTTTTCTGCCTCCTCCTAGAACCTATTTTACCAGAAACCAAGCCACCTTTCTTTTTGTAACCTTAGAATGGTATATACTTCTGTAATTCATTAGAATGTTGGTGTGGAGTCCTGATAAGATCGCTAAGCAACAACAGCAAGGGATACCAGATGTGGGGAGAACATTGGTTTGTTTAGAAAGACAGCTAATCACAGACAACCCACTGGCATGACATCCTGTTCCCAAATACCTCCCAGCCCCAGCAGCACCACCTTATCTGCACACCTTATCTGAAAGTAGCCCCTCTAGTACAACTCAGTATCAGGTCGTGCTGCTCCAGCCCTTGCCTCTTTGCAAACAGTCTCTTTTGTGCTGCGCTGCCTGTTGCTTCCCTGCAGTATATTTTCCTTCTAATAAATCTACCTTTCTTTCCCCATGTCTTCTTTGGTAAATTCTTTTGCCACCAGCAACACTGGCCCCAGCCAGTGGCATCCATGATAGTTGGGTCTTCATCCCAAAGGCACTTGTGTATAAATGTTAAATAAAATTGTATACCTTTTCTCTTATGAATCAACCTTGCCAATGATTTTTCAGTGAAACTTTAGGGGGTCGATGGTAATGGCCCCCACATTACCATGATTATATTACTAATACAATTCTTTATTCTTCTATTTTAATAAAAAATTTATTTTTTGGATTGTCATGTCTTCTAGGAAGTCGATGTGGTCCTAGCTCTTTCAAGCACAGGCATGTATCATTTTACTGTGCTTCACTTTGCTGTGCTTTGCAGATGTGTATATATATATTTAATTGAAGGTTTGTGGCAATTTTGCATTTAATATGTCTATCAGCACCACTTTTCCAACAGCATGTGTTCATTTTGTGTCCTTGTGTCATGTTTTGGTAATTCTCACAATACTTTAGACTTTTTCATTAATATTATATCAGTTATGGTGGTCTGTGATCAATGACCTTTGATGATGCTATTGTAATTGTTGTGGGATGCTATGAACTACATTCATATAGGACTGAAAACTTAATTGATAAATGTGTGTCTTCTTACTGTCCCACTAACTGTCCATTCCCCTATCTCTCGCCTTCTCCTCAGGCCTCTTCATTCTTTGAGGTATAACAATATTGAAATTGGGTCAATTAATTACCCTACAATTGCCTCTAGTGTTCAAGTGAAAGGAAGAATCTTATGTCTCTCACATTAAATCAAAATCTAGAAATGATTAAGCTTAGTGAGGAAGGGATGTCATCAAAAGGCATGGCAGCCTGAGAGCTAGGTCTTTTGAACCAACAGTTAGCCAAATTGTGAATACAAAGAAAAAGTTATTAAAGGAAATAAAGTACTACTGCAATGAACTCACAAATAAGTAAGCGAAATAGACTTATTGCTGATATGGAGAAACTTGTAGTAGTCTGGATAGAGGATCACACCAGCCACAACATTCTAGAGCAAGGCTAGAACTCTCTTAAGCCAAAGTCTAATCCAGAGCAAGGTCAGAACTCTCTTCAATTTCATGAAGACAGGGAGGTGAGGAAGCTGCAGAAGTTTGAAGCAGTTCAGTAGGTTCAGGAAAAGAAGCTGTCTTTGTAACATAAAAATGATACAGTAGGTAGCTAGTCAGACATGAGCAGAGCAGAAGAGGGCTCCGCCAACCACACACACACCAGGAATGTCAGGAGACCAACAACTGATGGTCAGGCTGTTGTTAACCGTCTGTCTGAAATAATAATTAGTTACAGCCAGCACCGGGGAAAGGCAGTCCTCCAGCAAACAGAAACACCTGAAGCTGTTTCCCAGTAAGATTTCAGGAATTGGGTGAGTGGGCTCACACATGCATACTAGGAGGCAAAATGGTGGCATTTAACTGGTATATGACCTCCTAGGGACATTCAGCTGGTAAGGGAAGAATGCCTCAAGTGAACAATCATACAAATCCAGTAAACACACTGCGCATGCTCCTCTCCCAAGTGCCAGCAGGCCACTACACATGTCGACAGCCCACCCTAAGGGAAGAATCAGGGGAGAAAGAACACAAGACCCTGGAAGTATACCAACATATAAAACCCCAAGTCAAAAGGTCAAATCGTGTGCTTGTCTTTCAAGTTACCCCTTTGGCCCTCTTCCAAGTGTACTTTCTTTTCATTCCTGCTCTAAAATGTTTTATTAAACTTTCACTCCTGTTCTCAAACGTGCCTCTGTCTCTCCTTCTGCTGTATGCTCCTTAGTCAAATTATTTCTTCTGAGGAGGCAAGAATGGAGATTGCTATACACCCATATGGGTTTGCTGCTGGTAACAAAAATAGAAGGTGAAGCAGCCAGTGCTGATGTAAAGGACGCAGCAAGTTATGCAGAAGATCTAGCTAAGATAATTGAGGAAGGTGGCGTCACAAACCAATGGATTTTCAACATAGACAGAATAGCCTTCTATTAGAAGAATACGCCATGTAGGACTTTCATAGCTACAGAGAAAAAAGTCAGTGCTCGGTTTCAATGCTTTAAAGGACAAGCTAGCTTTCTTGCTAAGGAATAATGTAGCTAGTGATTTCAAGTTGAAGCCAATGCTTATTTGGCTTCAACTTAAAATCCTGAGTTTCTTAAGAATTATGCTACATCTACTCTGCCTGTGCACTATAACTGAAACAACAAAGACGGAATGACAGCACATCTGCTTACAGAATGTTTTAGTGAATATTTTAAGCCCACTTCTGAGATTTATTTCTCAGAAAAAAAAAAATATTTGAAAATGTTACTCTTCACTGACAAAGCACCTGGTCACTCAAGAGCTCTGATGAAATGTGCAGGCAGGTAATACAAAACACAACGTTCATTCTGAAGCCATGGATCAAGGAGTAATTTTGCCTTTCATGTCTTATTATTTAAAAAATACATTTTATAAGCCAGGCGCGGTGGCTCATGTCTGTAATCCCAGCACTTTGGGAGGCCGAGGCAGGCAGATCACAAGGTCAGGAGTTCGAGACCAGCCTGGCCAATATGGTGAAACCCCATCTCTACTAAAAATACAAAAAAAAAAAAAAACTGTCCTGGTTTGGTGGTGTGTGCCTGTAGTCCCAGCTTCTCGGGAAGCTGAAGCAGGAAAATCACTTCAGCCCTGGAGGCGGAGGTTGCAGTAAGCCAAGATTGTGCCACTGCACTCCATCCTGAACAATAGAAGGAAACTCCATCTAAAAAAAAAAAAAAAAAAGAAATACATATTACAAGGTTATAGCTGCCATAGATAGTGAGTCCTCTAATGAACTGGGCAAAGTAATTTGAATACCTCGGGAAATGATTGACCATTCTGGATGCATTAGGAATATTCATAATTCACAAGATGAGGTCAATATAACAACAATAACAGCAGTTTGGAAGAAGTTGATTCCAGCCCTCATCAATAACTTTGAGAGGTTCAAGACTCCAGTGGAGAAAATAACTGTATATGCCATGGAAAAGCAAAATAAATAGAAATTGAAGTGGAGGCTGTAGATGTGCCTGATTTGCTATAATCTCATGATAAAAATCTTGAACTGCTGAGGAATGGCTTCTTTTGAATGAGCAAGCAAAGTGGTTTCTTGAGATAGACTCTACTTTTGGTGAAGTTGCTGTGAACGTTGTTAAAATGATTTTAACAACAAAGGATTTAGAATATTCCATGAATTTAATTGATAAATCATAAACAGGTCTGTGAGGGTTTGAGCAGAGTTTGACTTCAATTTTGAAAGAGGTTTTACTATGGCTATCAAACATCACATGCTAAAAAGAAATCTTTCATAAAAGAATCAATAGCAGAAAACTTCATTATTGTTTTATTTTAAAAAATCACCATAGTCACCCTAATCTGCAGTAACCACCACCTTGATCAATCAGCAGCCAGCAACATTAAGGTAATTTTCTCCACCAGCAAAATGATTAGTAAACACTGAAGGATTAGATGATTGTTAGCATTATTTAGCAAAAAAATTTTTTTAATTAAGTATTTTTTTTTTTTTTTAGACATAATGCTGTTGTACATTTGCTAGGCTACAGTGTAGTGTAAACGTAACTTTTATAAGTGCTGGGAAACCAAAAAATGTGTGTCACTCAGTTTATTGTGATACTAGCTTTATTTATATATTCACTTTATTGCAGTGGTCTGGAACTAAACCCACAATATTTCTGAGGTATGCCTGTATAAGTAATGGTACATATAGGTTTTGCTTTTTCTTATGCTTTTTCTTTGACTTTACAATGGGAATTGATTTAGGATATATATCCTCCTAGTGGAGACTGTCATTATTCCCTTATCAGCAGGTTTCAGAAGAAAGTAAAATCTAAGTCACATTAAAAAAAAAAAGAAAGACTACAGTAAACAGCAACTGCAACCTCAGCAACCATCCCATTATAACCCCAAACCTGATAGAGAATAAATATAATTTAAAAGCAGATTTTTAATCAATTATATATTGTTTTATTGATTCATTTGCCTTCTTAAGATGAGGGTATGCATATTGAAGTACTAAGATAAAACACTAGCTGGGAGTAAATACTGTGATGGTAGGAAGCTGAAGGAAAGGATCCTTTGCTAGAAATATAAGGCCACAAAAACATGCAATTAAAAGATGGCTCTAGAGGACTTGGAGACAAAGGAGATGAGGGGAAAAGAATGTACTTTCTAGTGATCCTAGGTGGTCTTCAGGATTGAAATTTTTACCTCTAATCTCTTGGTCAAATATTTACAAATCTGAAATTCAGTTCCATTTATTCTAAAATATCTGCATATGTGAATTTAAGCTAATTGCCTCCAACCTTAGAGGTAAGTAATCAGTATTTGAAGAACCCTATTAATAAATGCACATTGCATCAATAGCTATGGCAAACCTTTCAATCATCATTCCCTCAATATGTACCAGAAGATTTTTCATTTAATGTTAGAAATGCTAGAAATAATTTTTCAATGGTGAATAAGTATTGTTCAAAAATGTGTTTGACGAAAACGACCACATAAGCATTGCCATCCTTGCATGAACGATATAAAAACATTGACAAACTCAGCAACCAAGAACTTAATGAATAACTCTATCACCTGTTCCAACTAGAATACAGGAGAAAACATTTAAATCTAGGTGCTTCTCAACAACTGGCTTATGTTAACTACTTGGATTGTTCTCTTTTTGCATTCTTGATATTAAAGATTTTTTCTGTTTGTTTGTTTGTTGGTTTTTTGAGACAGAGTACTGCTCTGTCGCCCAGGCTGGAGTGCAGTGGCCCGATCTCTGCTCACTGCAAGCTCCGCCTCCTGGGTTCACGCAATTCTCCTGCCTCAGCCTCCCAAGTAACTGGGACTACAGGCGCCCGCCACCACGCTCGGCTAATTTTTTTGTATTTTTAGTAGAGACGGGTTTCACCGTGTTAGCCAAGTCAATCTCCTGACCTCGTGATTGGACCACCTCGGCCTCCCAAAGTGCTGGGATTACGGGTGTCAGCCACCGTGCCCAGCCTAAAGATTTTTATACATAGCAAAATCTGATGCAAGACAAGACTTTAGAACATACCCCCTGCTACAGTGGAACTGGGGGATTAAAAAAAAAAAAATCAATGTTTATTTAACCCATCTTACAGCTGTTTGTTTTATTCAAATAGTTTGATAATTGTGCATCAAGATTTAATCAGTTTTTAAGACTGATGTTTTCTTCTATTTTCTACTGGTCAAAAATAAAATTAGTTCTTGGTAAAAGCTCAATGCCAAGTACACATAATAGTGTTTTAATTAGAACCAAGTGTAAGAAGGGCCCAATTGTCATAATGAATGCACAAGTTTGTGTTCTAGAGAAAGCCTCAGCATTCTTCCTGTAATCTGGACAGTTATTACAACTCTTTTAGTAGAGCATATAAATCTAGCAATAATGTTCCTAATTTAAAATACGTATTTGTTTCAATTGAAAATTAATTCACTAAATTAATGAATAATGTTTATAATAATAACTGTTGTGATATGCCATGTAGTCATGCTATAAAAGCAACAAAAACAGTCCCTTTTCTGAAAGAGCTTACAAACTGTGAGAAGAGATGGACAAGGAATTGTTATACAATGTGTAACAACATGAATACATAGATTAATACCTTGAGATACAGAAAGCACCCTTTCCTTCAAGAATTGCAAAGTGTTTGCTATATCCAGAGAATAAGCAGAAAGAAAAAGAAAAGGAATGTGAGTTAAGTGTGGAATATACCTAGAGGTCAGCTTTAGTCTGGATTTTTCCTCAGGGCGATGATGCAAAATTGAAAAGTTTTTAAATGTGAAGTGGCATCATCTCCATAGAGCCCTCCTGCCCAGTAGTTATTTTCACAGCTCAGTAGACAGTGAATGCCTGCAGCATATGCATAGTGAGACTATTGTGCCCTTTACAGAAGTCATTGCCACTGTCACCTTGAAAAATTTCAGCCTACCAACTTCGTGAATGCCAGAACCACTGTCTTTTTTTCTCAGTGATGCTACTGAAAAGTTCCTTCCTGGAACCTTTAAGTAGATAGTTTTTTGTTAGTTCATTGTCTCAAAACTGCCTTTGCCAAGATTATGATAGTGAGAGAATTTCAGCATAGCTGAATCAGTCTTGCTTCCAACCTCAAAGACTGGCTGTCCTCACTATTTCCTGGACATAGGACAAGTTAACCACGGGAGGCATTTAGTTTATAGTTTAACTTTGAAACAAGGATGATAAGAGTTCCTCTCTAAAACTAACCTCTCCTTGCTCAGGGACTAAAACCTTGTAAAACTAATGAAACGCTATGAGATTAGGATCATGGGAGGAGCCCGCATTCTGGTGAAATGTAAATACAGTTCAGCCATTTTTCTGGAGGTCACGGGATTTGTATCTTTCCCAATTGCTCCTATGGCTAACATCACTATTGTAAAACCTAAGATTGATGTTTTTGAGATGTTTTACAGGCTTTTATATCCTGATGACCAACTCCACCCAGAGTTGTGATTCATGACTCAATTGGTCCTGTGGCTAAACTGAGAGGATGACTTGGCACATGAGGAGTGTTTTCCACACTTCTATGACTTCATTCCAGTTAATCAGCAGCACCTTTTCCCTAGCCCCCTACTCACCACATTAGCCATAAAAACACTGGCCTCTGAGTTCTTGGAGAGGCTGATTTGAATAATAAACGGTTGCAATTCCACTTGGCTCTGTATTTATTAAACTCTTTCTCAGCTGCAATACGCTGTTTCGGTAAATCAACTCTATCTATGCAGCAAGCAAGAAGAACCCACCAGGCAATTACAATTTTTTTCTTTGGCATTATGATTTACATAACCATATCCCCAGTAGAATACACCTGAATACCTCCTAAGATCCATGGGCCAGTGGAGGGTGCAAGGGATCTCCCATTCAATTTTTCCTCCTTTAGATTTTCTTAAGTAAGAAATACAGAAGTGCTAATGGAGATGGTGATCTCAAAGTGATATTGTGACTCCAGCCAGAACAGAGTTCACAATCCAAGGCCCAGAGACCACAACTTGATAGGATATTTATGCAATAAAGATGTAATAAACAAAGATTCACCACTACATTCGTAGTGAAACCTGACCCAGCATAGAACCAAAATTTAGAGTTGGGGACAATGTTTTGAGAGTTAATCACCTATATGCCAAATGCTTCTCCTTTTGTATTTTTTCTGAACAGAATGAACCAATGAAAAATTATTCTTAATTAGAAAAGCCTATTTTAGTTATCTAACATTCTAAAAAGTTTTTCTGAAACCTTACATATATTACCCAAATATAAGTGTGTGTGTATATATATATATATTTTAATATTCGTCTACCCCAAAGCTGAGAGACTTTCCATGTAATACATGTGTGGACCATGACATGTATTACTTTTTTGTTGTCTTTTTTTTTTGTTTTATTCTATATAGATAGTATATAGTTTCAGTTTTTATTTTGTTGCAGGGGATTGATAAGGAGTCATTTCATTTAATGATAGAAGACCTATTTTATAATCTTCTTCTCTTTCTTATCTACCACAATAAGGTGTTTGTGTTGTTTCTGTCTCTCTCTCCCTCTCGTATATTTTCTCAATGAATAAGCATGATACACCCTTTTAAAACGCAAGCTAGGGACACTTTTACACTGTTGGTGGGATTGTAAACTAGTTCAACCATTATGGAAAACAGTATGGAGATTCCTCAAGGATCTAGAACTAGATGTACCATATGACCCAGCTATCCCATTACTGGGTATATACCCAAAGGATTATAAATCATGCTGCTATAAAGACACATGCACACGTATGTTTATTGCGGCACTATTCACAATAGCAAAGACTTGGAATCAACCCAAATGTCCATCAGTGACAGACTGGATTAAGAAAATGTGGCACATATACACCATGGAATACTATGCAGCCATCAAAAAGGATGAGTTTGTGTCCTTTGTAGGGACATGGATGCAGCTGGAAACCATCATTCTTAGCAAACTATCACAAGAACAGAAAACCAAACACTGCATGTTCTCACTCATAGGTGGGAACTGAACAATGAGATCACTTGGACTCGGGAAGGGGAACATCACACACCGGGGCCTATCATGGGGAGGGGGGAGGGGAGAGGGATTGCATTGGGAGTTATACCTGATGTAAATGACGAGTTGATGGGTGCTGACGAGTTGATGGTTGCAGCACAGCAACATGGCACAAGTATACATATGTAACAAACCTGCACGTTATGCACATGTACCCTAGAACTTAAAGTATAATAATAATAAAAAATAAAAAAAATAAAAAGCAAGCTATTAAATATCAATGTGTTTCCTTTTATTTTTCTTTTTAAAAATTTTTTTTGAGGTGAGAACACTTAAAATCAATTCTTAGCAATTTTCAAGTATACAGTTCATTGTTATTAACTATAGTCATAGCGTGTTGTGCCACAGATCTATTGAACTTACCCCTCCTGTCTAACTAAAATTTTATATCCCTTGACTACCATCTTCCCAATTCTGCTCCTTTTCCGTAGTGTATTTCTTAACTTTTAAAAAATAGGATTTATTTTTTTAGAGCAGTTTTAGGTTCACAGCAAAATTGAGGGGACTGTACAGGAGTGGAACACTTGTGACAATTGATGAACCTATGTTCACACATCATTATCACCCAAAATCCCTAGCTTACATTAGGGTTTATTCTTGGTGTTGTATGTTTTATAAGCTTGGACAAATATACAATGAAACATGTCCATCATTATAGTACTACGTAGAGTAGTTTTAGTGCCCTGAAAATTCTCTGTGTCTGCCTGTTGATCTCTCTTTCCCATCCAAACCCTGACAATCAGTGATTGTTTCACTGTGTATATAATTTTGGCTGTTCCAGAAAGTCATAGATGGAATCATATTGCATGCAGCCTTTTACAGATTGGCTTATTTCACTTAGTAATATGTACTTAAGCTTCCTCTATGTATTTTCATAACTTTTCCACATGACTAATATAAATTTTTTTTATCTCTTTTCCAGAATATTTGTATAGAGAATAGCCTTGGAAGATAGACACAGTACTTTCCTTCAGGGCAGGAAGTAGATATAATCCCTCAACAGAACCATACATATATTATCTCTGTGGAATAATATTTGAACAGGTTTACTAGAAACTTACTTACACAATTAAGGGTTTCCTAAACTCAGGATTCCTTAGTTGTAACACAAACCCATTGTTTATGTGCAGCACCCATCTGGGCCACTCCACATTGCTTCTATGGGACTTGGGTCTTAAGGGAACTAATGCAGGCATACAACTCATTCTGCCTCTTGTAACATAACTAATAAAAGTATCTGACTCTAACACAGAAAGCTCAATTCTTCTGCTACCATCAATAACGTAGTGGCAGGCAAGCTACTTAAGTTCAAAGTAAGCCATAATATCAGATATTTTATAGCTATTAACACTTTACTATATACAAAAGTACACAGGAACATAATGTTAAATAACATATTATACATCATTGTATTGGTGCTATATAATTATATGGGCAAGTTGTACAGTTCATAAATGTACAGTTTGATGAATTTTGGCAAATATGCACCTGTCAACACTCCAATAAGATATAGACAAGTTCATCATTTTAGAAATTTATTTTATTCCTTTTGACCAGCCCCTTCTGTGAGCCTTTCTAGTCAATGATTCTTCTTTCTATCTCTGCAAATTAGGTTGCCTTTTTCTTGAAGTTCATTTAAATTAAATCGTTTTGTGTAGGCTTTTTTGTGTCTGCTGCTTTTTCTTAAAATAATTTTCCTGAGAGTAATTCATGAGGTGTAATTATATTTTGTTAATTATTGTTAAGTATAATTTCCTTGAAGTGATGTGTGATATTTTCTTACTCTTCTGTTAATAGATATTTGGATTGTTTCTAGTTTTTCTTTCTTTTGAATAAAACTGCATCAAATATTCTTGTATTCACCTCCTTATGGACATATTTTCATATCTTTTAGGTAAATACCTGGAAGTAGAATGACTGCCTCACATAAAGTAATATATAATAGGAGTATATTGATCTTTTTTAGGAAGCTTTCAGCTAAATTCCAAAGTGGCTCTATCATTTCATATTCTACTGACAAAGTATGAGAGTTCCATTTACTCTTCCTCTCTAATATTTTGTCACTTTAATTATAACCTTCCTAGTGGATGTGAAGTTATATCTAATGGTAGTTTTAATTTGCATTTCCCTGATGAAAAGCAATATTGAACAACTTTTCATGCGCTTCTTCGTTATTGGTACATATGCCTTTGCAGAGTGCCTTCCAATATGTTTGTTGCCCATAAAAAAAAAAAAAAAAAAAAAAAAAAAAAAAAAAAACTGTGTTAAGCCGGATGCACTGGCTCATGTCTGTAATCCCGGCACTTTGGCAGGCCAAGGTAGGTGTATCATTTGATACCAGGAGTTTGAGACTAGCCTGGCCAATATGGCGAAACTCCATCTCTACTAAAAATACAAAAAATTAGCGGGGTGTGGTGGCACGTGCCTGTAATCCCTATTACTCGGGATACTGAGGCAGGAGAATTGCTTGAATCTGGGAGGCAGATGTTGCAGTGAGTCAAGATCACACCACTGCACTCCAGCCTGGGTGACAAGAGCAAAACCCCATCTCAACACACATACACACACACACACACACACCCTGTGTTATCTTCTTACTGTTTATTTGTACAAATATATTACACATATTTTCCCACACACATATGTTTATATAGACGTATATTAAAATATTTTCTCTCAATCTATAGCTTTCAATTTTATGTACTTAATGGCGGCTTCTAAGTCAGTTTTAATTTTTATGAAGTCTTATTTATCTTTTCTTTCCCTTTTTTTTGTTAAGTGCATCATAGGTAAATGCTCAATACAGTGTGAACTATTTTATTATGATGTGAGGTATGGGCTAAAGTACATTGTTCATCTTACATTGTTTTTCTTAACAGATACAAGATTTCTTTGACACGTTTGTTGAAGACTTGGCATTTTAAAATAATTTACATTTGTGCAATTTAACTGACCATATATTTGTGTATCTTAACATAATTGCATGCCTGTAATTGTCCAAAATTTAAGATCAGTGGCATTTTCTAGGCCAGTTGGTATTTTTTTGGTATTATTAATTGTGACTAACGTTTTGGTTGGTTTTACCTGCGTTTAAGTGTAATGTTTATATAACAATTCTAAAGCCGTTTCTACAGGGAGTAGTCAAGTAGTTCAAATAAAAATATTTGTTTTAATCTAAAATGTTTTGTTCCATTTAATGCCTTGACCGTCTCAAAAATATATAGAGTATTTAATGAAAGAAATATTTACACAGTTTTAAACAGATGTATACTGACAATTTTCTCAAACATAACTCATTTCTGTATAAGAAAATAACATTAAAGTTCACATTTGTTAGCTTACTAATTTGTGTAATTTCTATTTTGGATCAAATTTGCATAAGTTCAAAGTGCTTTTCAATGTGAAACATACTATTTACATGTACATGTCACGGAGTAAAGCACATTGAAAATGCGAAGTAATAAGATTCTCTATATTGTATAATATATATACAACAAATATAATAATTGCTAATAGAAATACAGTTTTTAATCCTTTTAAAAACTACATAGAGCTTTTTAATCCTTTTAAAAACTACGAACTACATGGAGCCTTTTAGACTCACTTTAGTGCAGCATAGTAATGATTTCCTGAATAAAAGATTTAGGGTAAAGAATTTATTAAGTTTCATTTTATCAAATCATTAAATCCAAAACTTCCTGAAATGTTTTACTACATTCTAGGAATATAAGTAATGCTAACCTATTAATGTATTGTTTAATATTTAAAATCCCTATAAATGATGTTATTAGATGTAATACATCTCTAATACACAATTTCCAGGAGTTTTTAGGAGCCCACAAAACACCACAGGAGATGAAAACAGACATGGAGACCAAATTTAACATTAATGAACTGTCTATGCTCATTAGACATTTTGGTAGAGTTCTTTCATGGTGTGCAAGCCAGAGAAAGTACAACTCTAATTGGTCTTAATTGAAGATGTATAATTAATTATTTTCATACTGTGCTAAAAATTCCAGTGTCTGTTATTCCAACTGACCTCTTAATATGAAAATGAAAAAATTGTGTTACAGTGACAATGTTTATTAAATTAAACTTTGAAATAGAAAATAACATTTTTGAAACAAGTTTTGGTTATATTATATTAATACATGACATACTTTTTTCTTTTATAAAAGACTAGCAATATAAAAAGATAGGTGTTGGAAGAATGATTATATGAACTCTGCTGACATAAACGTATAGTTTTAAAAGGCATTTATTATAAGGGTATAGTATTGAACAGCTTCTAGGTGGATAAAGCAAAACTGAAGATTGAGATTGAGTTTTAAAAATGTATTAAAATAAACCTATATTAGTAGGAGTTTTGAAGTAATATAAATTGTGTGATTGGTTATCAGTTCTGAATAAATTGATAAGACACTAATTTGAATCCTCTGTTCTGTAATTCTTTCAACAGGCTAAATCATTAATATTTATATTCTTGTCATAATGGTATGACAGACTCTGCAAATGTAGAGAAAAAAGCATGACTATAGGAAAGAAAAAGTAAAAAGAAAGCATGAAGTTGCAAACATGAAACTACTTTTATTTCAAACCTTTTTACAAACATTTTCAATCCATAAGGGAGTTGATTATAAACAGATCATGTTATACTGTAATTCAGCCATTGAGTCTAATGTGACAAGAGGTTGTTAAGAGGCATGCCTTGCACATTTGTAATTTGGGAAATAAAATTTTTGAAAGGTCTTATTGATGCCTACAGATAAGTTAATGACACAATAAAGAATTTGGGTATTGCTCTTTTTCCTCTTGGTGTTAGCTATAACTAAACTCTGTATCTTTTCCTTAAAATAATTATATATGTATATGATATATAATATAAATATATCTTTATATTTATATAAGAAAAATCATCTTTACTTTGAAATTATAGATCCTTGATCTTTAAAAACAATTAAATTACTAAAGAAAAAAAGGCAGTTTTCTCTTACATAGTATGTTACCAACTATGTTCATGTATCTGGGGTTTTCTAAATTAAAACATAATGAAATTTATCAAATCAGTAATTTAAAGCATTGAAAAAACTATCAAGTATGTTTAATCAATATAGAGAAACATTTTTATTGATTCATTTAAAGGTGATATTTTGATTTTTTAACTATCCTTATCTTCTCACATATGGAAAAAATGTTTTTTTTTGCCTTAGTTTCCTACATAATTGCTTTGATTTAGTGTTTAAGTCAACAAGAGAAACAATAAATAATTATCATGTTTGGAGCAAATATGTTCACTATTTTAATTTTTCTACTAGAAATTCATTCACTTATGTGACTTATGATGAAACATGATTAGAGATTAAATTCCTGGAGATAGAATATGTATCTACATGATCCCACAAATGATATGAAACAGTTCCACTCTTAAAAAATGAGTGATGATCATCAATTAGTATTTTCATAATACTAAATCAGAAAAAAGAAGACTTTCCAAATGTAAAATATTAAATAAAGAACATATATAAGAAGCCACTTATAAGAGAAAAGTGGGGTAAAAACAAGAGAGATAATTTTGCTCAAAATAAAGGAGAATGTCAGACTTATTCACGACTATATGCACAGTATATCACAGTACCAGCTCCAGTAAGGTGCTCACTAAAGATGTATTGAATAAATGGATTAATAATGACTAACAGAGTAAAATAAAATTATTCAATCTTCGAACTAGTAATTTTTATTTTTATTTTATTTTATTTTTTTTTTTTTGAGACGGAGTCTCGCTCTGTTGCCCAAGCTGGAGTGCAGTGGCGCGATCCTGGCTCACTGCAAGCTCCGCCTCCTGGTTCACGCCATTCTCCTGCCTCAGCCTCCCGAGTAGCTGGAACTACAGGCGCCCACCACCGCGCCCGGCTCATTTTTTGTATTTTTAGTAGAGACGGGGTTTCACCATGGTCTCGATCTCCTGACCTTGTGATCCACCCGCCTCGGCCTCCCAAAGTGCTGGGATTACAGGCGTGAGCCACCGCGCCCGGCTGAACTAGTAATTTTTAAATGAATATTAGTTTACTCAAACATTTTAAAGGAACAGTGTCTTGCCAACTAGTTATTTTTATTAAAATATATGTAATGATTTTTCAAACATTTTAAGGAAATTAAATGCATATTTATTAGAAGGGACAAATAAAACAGTTTCTTACTTTCACAAAGGACTTCAGAGTAATCTGCTTGTAAACTATATCCACCTGCCATTATAAATAATATTTGACCTTTGGGATCTGGAAAAACCAGTAAACTTAACTCCAGCTAATGAATGAAATGGAGATGCATATAAAACCACAAGATACTTTTATTTATAGTGATTTTAACTACTATTTGCTTGCAGGCTCTAGCAGATATTCACGTTTTCACCAATACAAACATATCAATATGAAGATCTATTTTCCTTGAGTACATAAAAAAAGGTTTTTAAGGAATATATATTATTCCTTAGATACAGGTTTTACTAAACCTGATGCTTAAGATATTTTATGATCTATTATAATTCTCATATTTTTCTGTAGGTGCTTTTTGCCATAACAGTCTTAAAATGAAATTTACTCTAATAAAACCTCACTTTAAGTTATGTGAACCATTAAATGTTTATAAATGTATTTCTGTTATATACATAAAAACTATACTAATGTAGAAAAAACAATAACTTCTATTTTATTTTATTATCTGAAAACATATTATTTAAAATAACGATAAAAAATAATTCAATAATACGGTACAATGTATTTTAACAAATGTTTGACAATGTGAAAAATGAAAGAAATGCAGTTAGAGCAATCAGGGAGATCTTAAGCTCATGCTCAGTGTGTTTATCCCAGGCATTAACTCATAACCTAATCATACCAAGGCTAAAGTATGCCTCATTATAAGATATAATAAGTGGATTGATCTTCTTACATTTTAAGAATTTAACTGTTCTATGTAAAGGAATACAATCATAGCCAATTAATTGTCAATTGACGCTAATTTTTGAGATGATGTTTCTTATGTGCTACTTTATGTTAAAAAAAAAAATACCTACAACAGCACAATAAATGTTTTGCTTCTTAAGTATAAAATATAACATGACATATAATGATTCTTACATATGCAAATATTTCAAAAACAAGACATGTATATACTCGAAATACTAACTACAAATAAAATTGATAAATTCAGCTTCATGAAAATAGGAGTTATTTTTGAGAAGACATACAAGAGAGCAAACAGATGAGTCAACGAGTGGGAGAAGCCATTTGCAACCAAAAACTAAGCACTCGTATGCATAAAATATAACAAAAAAACTTTTAAAAATACATAAGTTAAAATATAGAATAAAACAATTTTAATAATGAATACAAAGCTTCAATAGCCATTTAACAAGATAGTCTAGTAGGTGATAACCAAATCAAAACAGAAAGTACAGAAAAATAAAAAGGGAAATAAAAAATAGTAAACAGCAAGAAGATAAACATAACCATACAATTTAAAATTAAATTTTAGTGATTGAAACACTCAAATACAAATATTTTTAGATTAGGTAAAAAATGGGAGGTCCAACAATATGCTACACACAAAAATACTTAATTATAAGTATGAGTAAAGATTCTCTTAAAGTGTTTAAAATTTATTATATATCTAATCACTTTTATTCTTCATTTTTATTTGAAAGTTTTCTCTTCTCCCTTCCCCTGCCCACACTCCTGATTTGTTTTGCTATAGGTGTATCTATCCTGTTCATCTTTTCATAAAATCTTACTTTAAATTGTGCTTAAATAATGTAAAGTGTTGTTGCTAAATGTATCTATAAATTAGGTATTTTTTCTGTTTTATTGAGTTGTGCCCTTAATTCTTTCATTACTTCTTAGTCTTTGAAAAGAACAAAATAATTACTTCCTATTTTTTTATCTCTGTCAATTATTCTCATTTTTTTAAGCTGCGCATCTCTTTCTAAATATTTCATTTTCTGTGCCTCGCAAAAATTTTGACCAGTGTCATTTTTGATGTCATTCCGTTATCTGTATGTAGAAATAGTCCTACACTTTATCTTTAATCTAAAGTGTATCTTGCTGTGAAGGTTTGGTTTTCAAATATGTGGAATGTGAAGGTCATTTTTCTTTTTTATGTTAATTTGTATTTAATATTAATTTTATTATTGGTTCCTTCTGGCAAGAGAACTTGTCATATGAGGTTGACCTTTTAGAATATGTTAATGTTTATATTGTGAGCTAGTTTTATGGCTGGCATTATGAACCTGAGAGTCAAGAATAATTCTGACTGAAGCCTGTGAATCTCTCTATTAATTTAGGATTTGGAGAAGATGGCTTCACCCGGGCTCTATCATAGCCTGACCCACTTGTTACCCTTCAGCCTTTAGCTAGAAATAAGAAGATGATAGTTTTCCCAGCATGTAACTGGCAGGCCAAATTATACTCAAAGCAATACAAAAAGTGAAAGAAATGCACTTTCTTTCAATCAGGGAGATCTTAAGCTCATGCTCAGTGTGTTTATTAAAGTTGTACAATTCTTATTTGAGGCATTATTTCTTTACCAATTGAGTGTTTCTAGAATAAGGTCATACACCAGTTAGACCCTGCTATTTTGACCCTTAGTGTGCATGCTTGAGACCGCTCTCTCAACACCTGAGATTTTATTGGGAGGCTACTGGTCACCAGTTTCATGGATTCTCTATCTATTGGGAGACTGCCTTTTCCTGGTGTTGGCTGTGAGCAATTATTGTTTTAGAGAGAGAGTTTAGCAACCATTTGACCATCACCGGATGGTTGCCTGTCATTCCTTGTGTTGGGGGGGCCTCTCCTGTCCTGCTCATGTCTGACTACCTACTGTAACAGAATAAAACACTCTTCTGTTTCCCTAGGCATATTTTAATTAACTTAACTAAGTTCGGGAATATATTATCTTCCCTTAAAACAATGGTTAGCTGGGGATATTGCATTAGTTATACCTAGTGAGCTCCCCATATAGCTGAGGCAGAGTTATCAGAAGCTCCTCTGGTGTTGGGGAAGGGTCACTGGGTTTGAAGTGATTTATGTTTAAGAATTAGTTCACATATTAAACATACCAGTTTGTTTATAGAAGTTAGTGTGTCAGGGCGCAAGATTAGTCAGTGTTTCTGACCACGTGAATGTGTATAATTTACATGTTCAGAGTGATCCCTATGTTTTTTGTTTTCTTAAAAAATAACTTTTTTTGGAGACAAGATCTTCTTATGTTGCCCAGGCTGGTCTCAAACTCCCGGACTCAAGCTATCCTTTTACCTCAGCCTCCTGAGTATTACTCCTGAGATTATAGTCACAAGTCACCAAACCTGGCAATATGTCTTGACTAATGGCTTCTCTATGGTGTTCACCTTCTACACATCATCTGTGTATCCAGAGTCATCAGTCTATTCAGGTCAGTTAGGATATTGATTATAGTTGTGCTTTTGGCATTTTTTTATCCTATATTATGTCCCACATCTGAAAACAATGTCCTGAGAACGGTCATAAATGTAGAAGTCTTTGGTGACTCTGCTGGTGTTTGGATTCCCACAGTTCTAGAATATCTCTGGCCTAGAAAGCTTTCCTCACTTCAGCCTTCTCAGAGTAAAATGTTGCCATACCCCAGCTTTGCTTCTGGAAATCAGCATGCCTTCCAGTAAAGACGGAGCCAACTCAGGCAGCAGACAATCATAGCAGCAAAAACTGCAGATTAGACCCTAAATTTTACAGTAGCAAGTATCTCACCATCTAGTTAGAGTCATTTATTATTGTATATTTTCTTCCCCACTCAGTCCTACAAGCTTTGTAGGAATCATAACAGATACTGTGTCAAATGTTTAAACACTAATACCTTACCCTGCTCTCCTTCCATGAGCCCACGATTCCTCAGTAAGACATCCAGGGTTAGTGGGACTGAACAAAGCTCCTATTTACTAGCTCTGTGATCTTTGCCAAGTCACTTTATTTCTAAGTTTTAGTTTCCTTTTCTATAAAATTGAAATGATATTTTTTTAAATTAAATCAACTTATTCATTTAAATAATTTAACTTGGTCTCATAAAAACAGTAAGAATCCAGTAAATGACAGCTATGTCTTTGCAACAAGCCAGCTCACTTGAACTTTGGGAAGTCATACTGAAGTTGTTTTTTACATTAAGCAAGATCTGTAAGAGGTTATTTGCTTGATTGGTTTTGTTTGTTCGTTTGTTTGCTTGTTTTGTATTCTTTTAAAGACAATGTCTCACTCTGTCACCCAGGCATGAGCGCATTGGCTTGATTACAGTTCATTGCAGCTTCAACTTTCTGGGTTCAAGTGATACTCCCACCACAGTCTCCTGAGTAGCTGGGACTACAGGTACGTACCATCACACCCAGCTAATTTTCTTTAATTTTTATTTGAGACTTTTTGTAGAGATGAGGTTTCACTATGTTGCCCAGGCTGGTCTTTAAATCCTGGGCTGTAGCAATTTTCCCGCTTCGACCTCCCAAAGTGCTGGGATTATAGGCATGAGCCACCACACTGGATCAAAAGTTTTAATTTCCTTTTTCTGTGGTTATTTATCTCTGTGAAACAAACTTTGATTCAAAACACCTTCCTTGCTGGACTGTCTGGAACAAGTCTTGAATCTATTTTCTAGCTTTTCTATATACCATTTTAAAAATAAATATATAAATAAAAAGTTAATGTAGGTAGATAATAGTTTATTTGATTTTAGAAACATTTAGGTATTTTCAAGATCCTCCAAGATGTGGAAACCACTCATGTCAAGTCAGTTTTCTGTTGAAATGAACATTGACTTTTGAAGAAAATACTTTTGGATAATAACACTTGTTATGAAATATATAAATTGTGCAAACAGAGTAAAGTAATTAAATCTCTCTGAACTTGAATTTTCTCACCTATAAAAGTGAAATAATAATGTTTGCTTTCTAAGGTTTTGGAAAAATTAAAATGAGGCAATGGGTGGAACAGATGACCGCTGTCTCCAGCATTTTTTCTTTTGATGTCCATGCCTTTTGATAATCCTCTCCCCTTAAGTGATGGTGGAATTTATGACAAGTTTCTAACCAATAGAATATGGCAAAAGTAATAAATGTAAATCTCTTGACTAGGTTATATTATATGAAAGTAGGTCTTAGGTAAATAATATGAGAACTTCTGTTAGCCTTGAGGAAGTAAAGACCTGTGTTATAGACTGCCTATAGAGAGGATATTTGGAACTCCTTTAGAGGCTGAGGGTCACGTCCAGCCAAAATCCAATAAATGCCTGGTGTCTTGGTAATACACATTCAAGAAAATGACATTTTGCAACAATCTGAGTTAGCTTAAAAATGAAATTTTTTCTAGTTGAGAGCCCAGATGAAAACGCAGTCTAGCAGATACATTGATTGCAGCCTCAGGATACTTTTAGCAGAAGACTCGACCAAGTAGTGCCTAGACATCTGATCATAGAAACTGTGAGATAATGACATGTGTTGTTTTAAGTCCCTAAATTTGTGATGACTTGTCATGCAGAGTAGAAAATGGATTGATAATACTTTAAAAATATATATAATGTGCTAGAATGTATTAATATTACTAATATTAATGAATATTAATGCTAATATTAAATGACCTAGATAATTATGATCACAAATTATTAGAATTAGATGATCTTGATAATGTTATCTATATAATATTAAGTATAGATTGTTAATTAGTATTATCATCAGAGAAAGTAAAATAATTTGTAAGTATATGTATTGAGTTTATAATCCTGTAATGTGTTGATGGAATAATGATTTTCTCCTTACAACAACATATAGACTTTTTTTGCAGGATTTAATCTAATCTTTTTCCAATCTAAATAAATACCCACAAATGCAGTGCCCAGGAAATAAACTGTGAAGAAATATATACGTATATTCTTGGATCCCATTATTGGACACTGCATTTGTGCTGTGTTACTCTCCTTTGATACTTATTTTCATTATTTTTTCAGTTACCATTTCAGACTGAATTAAGCCACAGTTTGAGCTACAGTTTATGTGATGATGATGACGCTATTCTGCATATAATGGTCTCTTGTCTCTTTTTTTAGTCATCTGTTACTGATACAGTATGAATAACAAGATCATAAACATCCCTAATTAAGCCTTAAGACATGACAGGTTGTGAATTGTGTTGTAATATTTCACACCTAGTGTGCTACTGAGCATAAGGCTGAAGGCGCTGAGCCATCAATGCACCTGAGCGTGAATTAACACTGTGCAATTCATGTCTCAAAGTGTATGACTTTGATTGTGAAATAGTGAGTTTGTTTGGTAATTTAAAAAAAAAGAAAAACTTTATTTTTGTTTTCTCCTATTTTAATTTTATATGCACAGGGTAGACAACACCAGTTTGGAATTAACAAATATTTCTAATAATTTAAGATAAACCATAGAATATAATATTTTGAAATCAAAAGATAAAACCATTGAAATTTACTTCCTGTATACACTTATAGCAAACCTTCACTTGTTATTTAATGCAATAATTTTTGACAATGATTGGCATCATTTTATGAAAATGGATTTTCAAGTGTTTGATAACTCTTGCCTGATGCCCATTATATTTTGAATGATTCTTACTCAGTACTTTCCTTAATGCTGTAAGTGTATGAGTTGTATAAGAAATGGGGGTTCTGGTTAAAATGAAACTCCATAGTAGCAGCAGGTGACATCTCAAATATATCATAGCTGACATTTAGAAAATAATCTGGCGAAATACTCTGTCTTATTCAGATAGTACCCTTTGTTATGCCTTGAAAGAAAAGTCATTGAAGACAAAATAATAGCTAAAACATTGAGGTAACATCCTAGTTTTCAACTTGCTAGGTATAATGTAATATTTATGTAATATGTAATTTGTATTATAAAAATTGATCAGTTGCTAAGCAGGAAATCAATGTCATATAATTTAAATAAATCTGTTTAAATGAAGGGATGTTTTCCTGATAAAAATATTGTTTCTCAGCCTGGCACAGTGGCTCACGCCTATAATCCCAGTACTTTAGGAGGCCGAATCTGGTGGATCACCTGAGGTTGAGTTAGAGACCAGCCTGACCAACATGGAGAAATCCCGTCTCTACTAAAAATACAAAAAAAAAAAAAAAAAAAAAAAAAAATAGCCAGGTGTGGGGGCACATGCATGTAATCACAGCTACTCTGGAGGCTGAGGCGGGACAATCGCTTGAATCTACGAGGCGGAGGTTGCAGTGAGCCGAGATCGCGCCATTGAGCTCCAGCCTGGGCAGCAAGAGCGAAACTTCGTTTCAAAAAAAAAAAAAGAAAGAAAGAAAAATATGGTTTCTGTAAATTTTGTCTTTATTAATTATTATCTTGTTTTTCCTAACAGCCCATTTTCACTAGAAAATCCCAAAAGATGCACCATAAATGGTTCCCCTAGACTCCAATGGTAATGTAGTAGTATTTTTAACAACATAGATTTTGATGTTGATAAAAATGACATCGCACCTTGGATCTATGTCTTACTAATGTATGACTTTGAAGAACTGTTCAATTTTGTTAGTCTCGGTTTAACTTTGGGTATAAGGAAAGAACAATAATGCTTTCTTTATAAGATTGTTATGAAAATAAGTGAAATATATATGTGAAGTAGAATGTTTATCACATCATTAAGCACCTTGGTTATTTGTGTACCAACTAACATGTGCATTATGTAATTTTAATACTATTGTTATTAATTCCATTGAGAGACAGTGTTCCATAAATTTTTCACATTCCTTCCTGGTTCAGAATGTATTATTAAATGGCAAATGTCCCTTGGAAATTAGAGGTAATCCTTGGGGATATTTAGAAACTATTTCCCTGGAGTCATTTGCATACATTGTAAGGATAATAACCTTAAGATACTTTCTCCTCTACTGCAGAAGCATTTGCTTTTATTCCAGGGTTTTAATAACCTAGAGTACTTTCCTTCTCTTCCTTGGAGAGGATTTGCTCCAGAGATGTTCATGGACAGATGTGCCTGCCACCGTATTGAAGTTTTGAGTCTTATAATTTTGAGATTTATCTCCTACAATGCAAAATCTGCTGCATGTTCAGATAAACATCTGGCCCTTAGTGTATCACTATGTGGGGAATTGAGGAAAAAGGAACCAACACAAGCTGCTTGAAGTCTTTATTTTACAATGATATATTCCTGGATTTCAGAGCTGTAGCCCAGGTCAATAATTGGTTGATCTTTGGAAAGTAATTGTTTGACTTATTTTTCTGGTTGGTTTTATCATAGCTATTAAATATTAGAATTCTTTGAAGAACAGTTTTTAACTATATTTCTTCACAAATCCTATTGCATTGCCTTATTAACTATATTAACGAATTAATGAATTGCTGTATTTTTTTAGACATTGAGACAGAATATATTGCCTATATATTACAAAACCATTACATCAGACAAGTGAGAATGCATGAATTAGAGCAAAGACTTTAGAAATAGACATAGATAGAAAAATTTTATTTTAATGATAGAATATAATTATTCATTAAATGTATATTATAGACAAAGACTAAAATTGGAGCTTAGTTTTTTTTATTTTATGTTTTTGTAGTGTCATTAATAAAAGTAGTTGTTTAGAAAGCAGTTCTTGATTTTTATATATACACATATGCATAATTTGATTTATATTTTGAGTTTGATGTGAGAGCATGCAAGTGAAACTGTCAAGAAGTCAGTTGGAAAATTAAGCATTTATGATTTTTATTATTTCTATTCTATGGAATAGGTGCTGAATATGGAGAGGCAATGATTTTGTCTGAGGTCACATGAACAGTGAGTCATGTATGACACCAGCAGTGGTTTCAGAGTTCTGCCTTTCTCTTCTATAATATGCTGACTCTAAAACTTAAATTTCTGCTATAATGTTTCCCTATCAAAAACTAGCTACAGTGACAACTTTCATCCAATTGTCTGATACTCATTTAAGGGTCATCCTTGATTAGCTTGAGAGTACCTGAAACAAGAGCATAATATTAACTCCTTAACAATTCTGGTATCATCCTACCCCTTTTCATTTCTAGTTATCATGAAATAGAGCAATACATCTGTCTTTCTCAACTGGTCAATTACAACAGCATCTCAGTTATTCACCCCCTCTTCTTTAGTCCCTTTACTTTATCGCTAGTCAAAGTGTGGCCCGCGGACTAATGCCAGTACAGAAACTGTTACAGGTCTACAACAAATGCTTAAGTCGAAATTATGAATGTACTTATGCATCACTAAAAAGAAGATATGAATTTTGCAATTTTGTAACAATTTGATGAAACCATTTTATGTCTATTTGATCTAGTAAAACTTAAGGGCTTTTATTGTATGTACCAATATACTTGCATATTGCTAGCAATTTCACTTGTATTTTATAAAAGTATTTATCCTAAATAAGTTGGGAAGAAAAACACTGATTATCTATTACCAATAATTTCCAAAGAACTGATTTATTGCTGTACACTTATCTGGGACTCCATTATTTATAAGAGGAAATTCAATATTCCATGATACCCATGATCTGGTCTTTTTTCTTCCCCTCGCCTCTCACTTTTTCTATTCTGATATTTTTTGTATCCTCTTTATGAATTATAACTCTAACACAACTCATAATTCTAACATCAATCTACTTGAAATTTCCTTTATAAACTTATGAATTTATGCTACTGTCTGTAACTTGAATGTTCTAACTCCAAAACGCCTAACACCACACTAATGTAGTTGGTTTACTCTCTTTAACTCAACATTTAGGCAGTGATACGTGTGTTTTCAATCCTTTTATGACTCCACTGTGTATTAATTATAATTCCAATTTTTTTCCAAATACCTTTATTTCTGAAACTGACCTAAACCAATACATTTTTGTATTTGTTTCATTGACTATTTTTCAAATATGACATGAGGAAAGAGCCTCTCTCTTATTTTTGTTAAAGCATCCAGCGCTTAATTCGTATTTAGAATATAAAGTTTGAAAATCAGAAGAACATAACAAGAACAAGATGGGCTGCGAATAACAAACTGTTAAAAATTTACCTGTAAAAAGGGAATTTTAGAATATGTGGATATTCAAGTTAATATTGTTGTACAATAAACAACTTCAAACTTAATGGTTAAACTAAAACCATTTAATTATTTTCAAAGATTCTATGGGCCAAAAATTTGGGCAGGGTTTGAGATGAAAGCAATTTATTTGAGATAAAAATGGTAGCCTGATATTTCTGCCACTCACCTCAGTATCTGAGGTTACTCAGTGGTACTTAGCTGGCTGCAGTGGTTTGAAAGATATAAGATGGCTTCATTCACATTTCTCATGTGCAGGCAGAAAAGGCTGGGAGGATGAATGGAGTGGATAATGTTAAATCCATGTGAACTCTTCAGCATGGTAGTCTCAGGACACTTGGACTTCTTATATGACAACTAGCTTTTTCCAGAGTGAACATTCTAAAGGAAAAAAATGAAAATTGATAGCCGTTTTTGACTCAGCCTTTGAGGATAAATGGCTGTCTTCTCTGATACTCTATTGGTCGAGGCAGTCAAAACTTGTCAAAATTGAAGAAGAGGGATGTTAGATTCTTGCTCCTGATGGGGCAATGGCAAGTACACATTGAAGAAGAACATTTGGGATGAGAGATATTGTTGATACTCTTTGAAAATATAATGTTACAGTGGAAATAGCTGTTATCCCCTAAGTAAACCAAGAAAGTGAAAGGCTGATGTCTGAATTTTGAGTATAATTTCATTTATCAAATGTCAAAAGAAGGGAAAGTCATGAGTCAGTCATATGAATACTAAGTAAGTTAGGAAGAAAATTAGGAAATGGAAAATGAGAAAGGCCAATACAAGTAAACAATTATGCAGTTATCCAAGAAGAGAAAACCCTGAGAATTTAATTAAAGGGACCAGACACCTAATTTACTAAATATATTAATAATGAAGAAAGTAAAATTTACATATAATATAGTGTTAATATACTAATGTATATATTAATAAAACAGTTATGAAACTAATGATATATAAGACCTAAATATGTAATACATAACTGTACATGTATTTACACTAGTGAAGAAATATGGAACACTTTTCTGAAATTGTTAACTATGATTAACAATTTACCTTGCAAAAAGGTAAAATAAGCAAAATAGAATAAAATTGTAGAAATAGAATAAAATAGAACAAAATATTTTGACTTAATAGAGAAGATGAGTAGTTAATTCTTCCAAATAGCAATAAAAGAATATTAAATGTGAAGATGCAAAAATATTTCCAAGTGCAGTAAAATAAAATGGAAATTGCACATATTGGATTACCTTGTATTTGATTAAATATCAATAGGAAATAGTTGTCCATGCAAAAGATGTGTAGATATTCAACATGGTTAAAGATGAATATAATTGCGGATTAAGAAGGTTATTTAAAATTGCAGTTCTAAGATGTGTCTAGACACATATTCTATAACACAATGTGTGGTTACATATGCTACTGATTTATGGAGGTGTATGTGTTTAGGTGAAGAAGTGAGGTAAATGAAAACAAAGTTTTTATTGATTAACTTTTATTTTCAGAGAAGGTAGCATCATATTTCAGATGTAATAAAAGCATCATAAATGCATTGAAAGGGAACTTGGAGAAAATCCTTTCACATGGATTTCACAGGACAGATTACAAGATGCTAGAAAAAGACATGGTAAGGAACATTTTGTTGGGTGGGGTAGGCCACTTCTTAGAGAAGACTGGTGATAGCTTCATGGTGACTCTAGTTATAAATTTAAGAGGGAGAAAGAGTCTCAGTTTTATTGGTAGCATTAAGAATCTCTTTCCAAATGCCAAGTTTTAATCTTGGTTACTTCATTTACTAGCCATGTGAACATAAACAAAGTACTTAAACCTCTGTGCACTATGTTCTCATTCACTGGCTTGTTATGAGGATTGAAATAGTTTATATATGCTTAGAATAAAGCCTGAAAAATTATTTTCTATATAACACACACACACACACACACACACACACACACATAAAGAGTATGTTTGTGCGACCCATGAGTCAGACATACGAACAGTGAATAATTTAGGAAGAAAATTAGGAAATGGAAAATGAGAAAAGCCAATCAAAGTAAACACATTATGTAGAGTTATCCAGGAGGAGAAAAGTATCATGACTATTTAATTAAGGGGACCAAACATCTAATTTACCAAATAAATATATTAATAATGACACACTTTTTTGTTAATTTAATACATTTTTTAAATATTTCAGTTCATCAGTTGGATTTACCTTTTGGGCCAATGTTGTCAACATAGGACTTCAGGGTGAACAACACCAGATTTTAAGTTACCTGTAAACCAAGAAGGATTTTCATTTTGTTACCTCACTAATATACCAAGTCATCTTCAGTCTCCACCTTGGTAACTGAGTTTCAAAATGTATTTCACAGTTGTGGAGGCTGAAGAAATTCTATCTTGGAGGCTAATCTAATGACTTCTGATTAACTGCAGTTCCAGGATGACCTCTAACATTTCCAGTTTATCTATTGTTCCTTGTTTAAGAGCACATACTTACCATACATTCTGCCCTCAGGTCAAAACAACCTTGATATTATCATACTTCCACTGTCCTACACATACCTTCTGAATCATTTATATCCCTTCCCTGTGGTATATAAGTCCTGGGTCAGGGGAAGGGGATGACCGCATGGGGAGTTACCATCTTACACCTCTGACACCTGAGACACAGACATTGTGTTCATTAAATGTTTAATTAACGAAGCAAGAATCTAACATCCCTCTCCTTCAATCTTGACAGGTTTTGACTGCTTTGACCAATAGATTATCAGAGAAGATATAAAATGTTTCTTTCTGCCAAACTGGATATATCAGCCCCTTTCTTTAGCCTCTCAGCTTCCTGGGACTTTTGGGGATAGATTTGCATAAATCTGCCCACTGTGGAACAACAATATACATATAAGAGCCCAGTGGAAATACCTGTATCTTTCCTATACTAGTAAAGGGAAGGGGAATAAAGAAGACATTCTTTAGGTGCCCATTCACAGTTAAAATAGCATGCCATCTCTCTAAATGTATCAAATGGTCTTCAGACATTTGCTTTTATTAGCATCAATTATACCTTATTACCTAAGATGAGAGTAAATTATGCTATACCCATGCTATATTCTATTTTCTATTGCAGATGCAAATAATATCCAATAATTTCAACAGTGTTATGGTTTATTTGTGATTTCAAAGATATTAGAAGATATATTGAAAAAATCATACAACCTTTAGATCACCAAGTTGTACTTTTCAATAATACTTACTTTGTTATAATCTCTAAAACTATGAGGCATAGTCCTTCCGCTTGAGAAGGGTGAGTGACAGTGCACATATATAGTTTAAGAAAGTACAGTTTCGTACGGAAGACCAGATTTTACTGGTCTCACACATTGTTCTTTAATTGAAATGCCAACCAACAATGCGGTTTCAAATGTAAACCTGGCACTAGTCCATTTTAAAAGCCCATTTATTTCTTTCATATTGGATTATGAAGCAAGGTATATGAAATTGTGGGCACAACAATAAAACCAGAGTTCAACTAATCCAAAAAGCATATATTATGGTTATATGTAAGGCAATAATTGTTCAAGAGGAAGTTCTAAACCAGCAGCATCAGTATCACCTGGAAATGTGTTCAAAATTTTAAACTTGTTAAAAATGCAAATTCTCAGTCTCCACCTCAGGCCTACTGAATCGGAAACTTTGCAAGCCCAGCAGTCTGGGTTTTAATCTTTCCAGATGATCCTATTATATTCTTTTTTTTTTTAAATTTATTTATTATTATTATACTTTAAGTTGTAGGGTACATGTGCATAACGTGCAGGTTTGTTACATATGTATACTTGTGCCATGTTGGTGTGCTGCACCCATCAAACTTGTCATTTACATCAGGTATAACTCCCAATGCAATCCCACCCCCTCCCCCCTCCCCATGATAGGCCCCTGTGTGTGATGTTCCCCTTCCCATGTCTAAAACACCAAAAGCAACGGCAGCAAAAGCCAAAATTGACAAATGGGATGTCATTAAATTAAAGAGCTTCTGCACAGCAAAAGAAACTACCATCAGAGTGAACAGGCAACCTACAGAATGGGAGAAAATTTTTGCAATCTACTCATCTGACAAAGGGCTAATATCCAGAACCTACAAAGAACTCAAACAAATTTACAAGAAAAATACAAACAACCCCATCAAAAAGTGGGCAAAGGATATGAACAGACATTTCTCAAAAGAAGACATTCATACAGCCAACAGACACATGAAAAAATGCTCATCATCACTGGCCATCAGAGAAATGCAAATCAAAACCACAATGAGATACCATCTCACACCAGTTAGAATGGCGATCATTAAAAAGTCAGGAAACAACAGGTGCTGGAGAGGATGTGGAGAAGTAGGAACACTTTTACACTGTTGGTAGGTGTGTAAACTAGTTCAACCATTATGGAAAACAGTATGGCGATTCCTCAAGGATCTAGAACTAGATGTACCATATGACCCAGCCATCCCATTACTGGGTATATACCCAAAGGATTATAAATTATGCTGCTATAAAGACACATGCACACGTATGTTTATTGCAGCACTATTCACAATAGCAAAGACTTGGAATCAACCTAAATGTCCATCAGTGACAGATTGGATTAAGAAAATGTGGCACATATACACCATGGAATACTATGCAGCCATCAAAAAGGATGAGTTTGTGTCCTTTGTAGGGACATGGATGCAGCTGGAAACCATCATTCTTAGCAAACTATCACAAAAACAGAAATGAGATCCTATTATATTCTTAAATGCAACTAGAGAATAGTTTTGACTGGAATATGGACTCACAGAGTTTTTAACAACATATTACAAATTTAATGAGTGTGAAACTTTACACTTACTGAATCAGGTGTGTTAGAAAGTATATATCTTTGTTTCTCTTCAACTAAGTATAAATCTTAAGATCTGGTTGTTATTGATTGTAAAGTAATTACTATTGCCCATTAAGGAAAAATAAACTTGATGTTATTTCATTTGGAATTTAGTTCTTTTAGTCATAACCACTTGTTTAATTTGTTGTTTTTATGTTTCTCTCCCTTCACCTTACTTATCTTGTATTTCTCCCTGGAATTTTGAGTTTACATATCTTGTTTATGGCAAGATGGAAAGAAGTGAGTAGTCTCATAATTATTCTCTGCCTATACTGACCTCTGAGTGGAATTATTTACACTTTACTCTTCAAAGCTGTGTACCTCACTCATTATTGACACCTCAGACCTGCTATGTCCTCATGCAGGCAACTACAGTACTCTATTACTGCCTTGTTCCTATTCCAGAATACCTTAGGGGCTCTATTTAATCTAACTTGTACTTTCATTTCTTTAGAGGACATCCAAAGATTTAGAGAAACCTCCTCTACTGCGCCGGAGTGTACTGGACTTTGCAGACTGCCCTGGGGCAGGGAATGCAATCTGTGCTTGAATTTCGCTTATATTTTTATTCTCCCTCTCAGAAAATATTTTGTATGCAGAACTTCTCTAGGTATTATGTATATCTCTAGCTCTTAAATGCTAAATGTTCTTTTCCACCAGTGACTTGGGGATTTGGTCCAAGGGTTGAGACATTAGACCACTTCTCAAGAATCCAGCTAGTATAGACTCCTTAAGTCATCCTCCTTCCAGCTCTTAGAATTTGGGAAGGGATTAACTTTAAAATAAGTTTGCATAATTTTCTATCCTTTGTCTATGGCACCTGGTCCTTCATGGTTTAATATTTAGTAGGTGTAGTTTAAGGTTTTGGACCCCCATTATTAAGCCTATTTTTCAAGTTTTTACTCTTATCAATCTCAGTTTTATTATACAGAACCTGCATTTTCAAATACATACATAAACCAAACATATTTGGAATATGCAACATTAAACTTTGCCTTTAAAACTATTATCCCTATAGTGGGTATCAAAATAAACTGTAAAGAGAGTTAACTGGTTTTTAAATCCTAAATGTGTTCATCCTGTCCTTAAGACAAAGCACGCCACTGGCTTTATAACATTAGGGACTATTGCGAGGAAAATACCTAAAAACTCTCTTTAAATTTTGCTTCGGTGCATAAAGAAGAAGCAACATTGGGCTGAAGAGCATAGATTAATCACCAATTAATCTGTGTATTTAATTATTTAGTGAAACACAAATTGATTTGAACAGACCATGTTCAAGTACTAGTTTTAGAAACTAAAAATGTAACACAAAACAAAAATCAAGGCAAATTAAGCAATTCTTACCCACATATAGTTTATAATCTAAGAAACCTGAATTAACGAATGCTATCCCTTTGTGGTATTACAATTCATTAATATCTAGTTCTGAATATCTGGTTGCCACTTTGAAACATATTGTTGAACATACTTAGAGGAGGCCAATCGCTTTCGAAGACATAGCTTTATAAATTTTCTCTGTGTAGAAATATGTATCTAAAGTGAAAAAAAAAAAGGTCTTTGTTAGTTTTACCTTTTTGACAAGATTGTACAAATAGGTCATGATATATGATCCATGTGTGTAATTCACACATATATTTTATTTTAAATAGTGACTACATATAGCCTAACATATGAAAATATATGACAATCTTATGAGAGAGGCTCTGACAATTTAGAATCAACTTTCAGGCTTTTAAAATCGTAAATATTGTCATAAGAGAAAAAAAATCTACTCATTGAATTATGTCATCTACCTTGCTGTGAAAGTGTAATATCAAAGAAATAATTTTGGAGAAAATATAATTTATATAACTCCTTTGGTGTTACACAGAAATAAAAATGACATATTAAATTATAAAATGTTATGTCTTTTTAAATTTTTCATCCATAGCAGATATTGATGAAGACTAAATCCTAACATTAAAAATATTCTTGTTTAAAGGACCTTGAGGCATACCTTCCAATTTTTAGGAAATATGTCTTCCTATCTAACTATCATATAGATATATATGTTTTTATCTGTACAAACAATCAGCTATTTGCTACTTTGCATATCATTATTTACTTTGAAAGCAGCTCATATTCCATTCAATTTAGAAAAAACAAAGTGAAATTTATCTCATTATAAGGTTTAAAGTGTTTCAGTGACAAGCATTTGCTATATTTCAAAGCCTAATACAAAAGCAGATATTGAGAAGTGAAATAAAAAATAAATTTTATATTCTGCTAATGGTGCAAAGTAGTGTGAAAGAACAGACAAGCTGAAAATAGAAAAGTCAATACGGTAATCGATAAACTCAAAGAAGGATGAAATAGAGGATATGCAGGCCCTGTAATTAGTAAACAGACAACCATTCATAGCAGCATTCCTACAAAAAATATAATCTGTTTAGCCAACATTTAGAAAAGAAAAAAAATTGAATCTGAACATAAATGAAAACTCTCAATTCAATATGTACATTTTTGGAAAAATGAAATTAAATAAATAATAATTGTAAAAATATGTACAGGTGAAAGATGCTTTTTGAATTCCTTATTGTTAACTTTATTATTTTAAAATATATTTTAAAATATATTTTTATAATTAAATACTTCAAATAATCTAGCACTTCAAAAGCCTCTACTCTTTATGCTTGATTAAACTTTAAAATAAATATAGACTATACAGCACAACTATGATTTTCCCCCTTTTCAACTTTATGGTTATATGCTTTTTAATTTAACAGAGAACAAAAACTATTTCAAGCTAAAAGAAAAAAATTGTGAGAAAATTTTTGAGTTAAATATGCTCTAATTAAATCCTTGATATGTATTAAATCTACCCTCAGGCTGATCAGCAACATATAATTAAACACCATTTTACCCAATAAAATATATTCGAGTTGCAATCACACATATTTATATATTTAAATAAAAAACAGGAAAAATAATAGTAATAAAGTCATAAAAACTGTCTCTAAATTACATATCTCTAATTATGTATGTCTCTATATTCTTAACCACTTTACCTTCTGTTGCTCTTTCCCCAAAAATGTGTTCCTTTAGAAAGGAATCAGAAAGAACTGGTAGCTAAAGAATATTTAATTCTACATATAAATATGTTTTCTATAAATGTCAGTTCTGGCAAGAATTAGCAAAGAGAGAAATTCCTATTCTACATATTCATCCTTCTATTTCTTTATAACAAAGCCCCCTTAAGAAATATTTGGAGCTTCATAGTCTCTTCTTCTTTGCCTCTTTTCCTAATCAAAATATATTTAGGATAAATCATATTTTTATTTATCCTTTATGCACAAATATACATTTGTCATTGTTATATATAGCAGCCTATAACTCTGCCAGAGAAAAAAAAAAAACATGAAGAACAAAGGCGGGAGAGATATAGTTGTATGGAAGTTTCAATAGATTAGCAACACTTTACTCAATCAGTACATAATTTCCTGTTTAAAATTATGTTCAATATAGGGTAAAATCGGCCGGGCGCGGTGGCTCACGCCTGTAATCCCAGCACTTTGGGAGGCCGAGGCGGGCGGATCACAAGGTCAGGAGATCGAGACCACGGTGAAACCCCGTCTCTACTAAAAAAATACAAAAAATTAGCCGGGCGCGGTTGTGGGCGCCTGTAGTCCCAGCTACTCGGGAGGCTGAGGCAGGAGAATGGCGTGAACCCAGGAGGCGGAGCTTGCAGTGAGCCGAGATCGCGCCACTGCACTCCAGCCTGGGTGACAGAGCGAGACTCCGTCTCAAAAAAAAAAAAAAAAAAAAAAAAAAAATATATATATATATATATATATGGTAAAATCAGTGAAATAAAATAGAAATATCTGTTTTACTAGCAAGTACTGTTTTGTTTGCCCAACAATTGCTCCTCTCTACTTTGTTTCTATTGAATATTAATTTCATTGCCATCTCTCCTGAATGCCGCATGACTGCACAAATTTAAGGCAACTTCCTCAGTCCCCTGCTCCTGACCTCCAGAGCTTCACACAGATTAAGCCAACTGGTGCATGGGCAAGGTGAGCAAGAATGAACCAGATAGAAGGGAAGGACTTCTACTTCATATTTGAGAAGAAAAGGGTTTCACTTTCTCCCTCTGCATTTAAACTGGGACCTAGAATGTTCCTCCAGCTTCTCTGCCTGACATAGCATTGAGGGAAATCATCATGGGGAAAAGCTTGAAATAATTGAAAACAGACTGAGAAATAAACTGGGTTGCTCTGATATGTAATATTATATAGAATTATACACCATTTGATTCTCTAAATTTTTGAAGTTTGAATTAGAGTTTCTGTTATTTGCAGCCAACAAGCATTTTATTTTATTTTATTTTATTTTATTTTATTTTATTTTATTTTATTTTTGCTTTTGTTTTGTTTTGTTTTGTTTTTGAGACAGGGTCTTGTTCTGTTGCCCAGCCTAGAATGCAGTGGCGCAGTCGTGGCTCACTGTGACCTGAACCTCCTAGGCTCAAGCGATCTTCCTGCCTTAACTTCTGGAGTAGCTTGGACTATAGGCATGAGCCACCGCACCAGGCTAATTTTTGTATTTTTTTTTTTTTTTTTTTTTTTTGTAGAGATGGGATTTTGCCATGTTGTCCAGGCTGGTCTCAAATTCCTGTCCTCACGAAGTCCTCCCTCTTTGGTCTCCCAAAGTGCTGGAATTGCAGATCTGAGCCACTATGCCCAGCCAGCATTTTAATTTTTGGTGATGGCACTCAAAATGAAAAGACTTAATATCTCAGTTCGAAGCTACCAACTACTTCCTAAAGTATACAGACAGTTTTCCAGTATGACTTCTTCATCAAAATACATTTTGGATTTTATGTGTATCTACATTTTTTTCCAGTTCTTGTGATATAAGGTGATAACTAATGTTTATTGGGCACTTGTTTCATGGCAGGCATACGTGTGACCACTACTTAAACTTACCTATTTAAGAAACATTTCCAACAACTCTTTAAAAAGGTACTTATATTCTCACACCACTGTTCAGATTAGATGACCCCAAAGAACAGGGTGAGTAAGTGTATTAAGTGGTAGATCCAGGACTAATCCCAAGCTGTCTGAATTCATAATGCATTTTCCTTATGGCTTTTTTGTATTTACAACTATAATTTAACACCTCTTAAGGTTATCGGGTCACTCACAGAAATAATAATATTATGATGGCTAATACTGCATCTCTGATACAGGGTATATTTTTCCAATAGGCCTGATTGGCTCTTACTGTGGCATTTGTTTTACTAACAGCAGACTGAAGTCATAAAATGAATACCAACAACACTAAGTGTTTACTCCAGCAAGCTTCTCCATCTAATCTCTTTTTTTGTTGTCACAGCTATTTACTTCATTAATTTTGGCTGACATAGTTCTAATTTTATTTTCTGGTAAATTCATGATATTATATTTCTTTTCTTCTGTAAATGTAAATACTAGATAGAAATAGAAACCAAAGCCAGCAAGGAAATAAAACTTTCTACATTCTAGAGAGAAAAAAGAAAATAATTACTAGAAGTTAATTGAAAGAGAAATTGGTTGATGTTACATATGTTGCATTAAAATAGAGCATTTTGTGAGGGTTTCTTGGCTCACAATCAGAGAGAGCTTAAATAACCCTTTGAAATGAAGATAAATCACAAGTTGCATTGGTTTTCTTGCCTCCCTGACTCTGTGTCATGCTAATTTTGAATTTTGGAGCATTTAATGCCTCCGTATGTTTTCACCGTTCTCCAGATTCTGTGACTTATCTGCTAAAAAGAAGAGTTAATACAAAGAGACCTATATTGTTAGTTTTTTCATTAAATCTGTGTTCAGTTGCTTACCACTCTGACCTTGTATCGTAATACTGGGAACTGATTCTAATCACTTGTGCTTAAGCCCTGGCCTCTCCCTCATTTTCTATGTCTAGGTTCCTCACTTACTCCCTGTTTCCAAGCATCTGCCTTGTGTTAAATCCTATTAGCCCAATTTCCTCCAGAATTAAATTGTGTTTTAATTGTTATAACATACAACTCAATATGTTTCTAACATCTGCATCCTATATCTGTGTCTGTTCCTTAAACTTGTGAGAGATGTGTTTTGGAGTGTCTATAATCTGTCTATTGGGATGTTTCTCTATCCTTCTTACTAGTTCTGTTTGAAAGTAACTGCTAAGCAACCAGGACTTCATCTTGCTGCCTGCTGTTTGAAATTCCTTTGGTATGGACCTTTCACACAGAGCTCAGTATGATCTCCTTGACTTAGCCAGCCAAACTCTACTTAAGAAAAACTGTCACAGAAAATAACCTCTTCAGTGCCAGATCTGAAACAACTTCAAAGCACTTAGCACTCTTGGCCCAGTGTAATGGCTATGGATAAAAAAAACTGTATCCAGTGGGAGAAAAAAATGGACCATTTCTTCCCTAAGTATCCATTAAATGGAAAATAATATTAATATTATTGAAATGAAAATAATATTAATATGATAAAAAATGTTAATTTTTATAACTTTAGATCTTTTAGAAAAATGGTAGTACTTGTACCACATAAGGGGAATCTATAAGATATTTAGATATTAATTAACTAATCTATAAGGTATTTAGATATTAACCACTTGAAAGTCATGCAAGAGAGAGAATATGATATAGAAATCCTGACATAAATATGTATGAATGACTTTCAATATTAGCAATTATTTCTTCAGAATGTTTTTAATAGACTAAGTGGGGATTTTCATTTTGATACCCAACAACAGTAAACATAGTTGCCTCAGAAGTGCAACCAATCAAATTACTCAACCATGTGTTTCCTTTTTTGAGATTATGGTTGTAAATTTTTTTATTTATCTGGGGAAGAGTTTATAAAACTTTGCCAGTAAAAGGCCAAATAGAAAATATTCTAGTGTTAGGGGGCTGTGTGGCCTACTGTCTCCTTGCAATTACACAACTTTGCCATTTTAGTGTGAAAGAAGAATGAAGATCATGCATCCCCATAAAGTTTTATTTATCAAAAAACTGTGGCAAATCAGGTTTAGATAGAGGTCTAGAGTTTGTTGATCTTTATCCTATTGGTGGGATATGAAACTTATTGGAAAAATGCTTGAAAGTTACCTAAAATAAATTTCAACTGCATTTCTTCTTAATGATATCCCATACCACATACTTTACTTTTCATACTTAATTATTAGGTTGATCTATCCTGTAAGCTATCCAATTATTGACTATAAGAAGTTATTTCTATGTTATTTAGTGATGTATTTCAATATATAATCCCTGAACAATTAATTTACAAAAACAAAAACAAGAATACATTTCTGATTTGTTTTTGCTCAGTTTTTAAAAAATACTTAAACCTCTACTACATTTTTGGCATGATACATGCAATAGGGATACAAAGGTGATTAAGAAAATGATCATGTTAAAAGGAGTTTAGAGTAAGTGGCGTATTTATTTCTCTTCAGAGAATGGAATAAGCAAAAAGGCATTTCAGCGAGCAAAGATGCAAAGGTACTTATAGAGTAAAGGATTTATGTATTAGATCTTGGTTGTCTAAAATCTAACTGTACATTCCAAAATAAAGTCGAACATTTTCCAGTTTCTGGAAAACAATGTATAATGCCTTGGACTATTATGCCTGTTAATGATGTCTTTTTTCACCTAAGACCTTGGGCCATGCCAGATAATTTATGCTAAAAATGTGATTTATGTTTGAGCCTTGGGCCACACAGTAGTAGTTTGAACTTGTGAGTTACTGGAGATGAAATAACTAAGATTAAACATTCAGGTGGTCATCCATGTCTGCATAACTGATTCCACCACAAAAAAAATCTGGACAAGAATGCTTGTATGAGTTTCCATTACTGTCAATAATTCCTGCATGTTTATATACATTGTTGCTAGGAGAATTAGCACTCTTTATATGATTTTGCTGTTAAATAACAATTGGAAGCTTGCACCTGGTCTCTTCCAGAGTCTGCACTGTGCATCTTTTTCTGTTGCAGATTTTGTTTTGTTTTGTTTTGTTTTTCTTATTTTAGCTCTGTCACCCAGGCTGGAGTACAATGTTGCAATCTTGGCGCACTGCAACCTCTGCCTCCTGGGTTCAAGTGATTCTCCTACCTCAGCTTCCTGAATAGCTGGGACTACAGGTGCCTACCACCTTGCTCGGCTGATTTTTGTATTTTTAGTAGAGATGGGGTTTTACTATATTGGCCAGGCTGGTCTCAAACTCCTGACCTTGTGATCTACCTGCCTTGGCCTTCCAAAGTGTTGGGATTACAGGCATCAGCCACCACTCCCAGCCTCTGTTGCAGATTTTCAGTTGTATCCATTTATTGTAGTAAAATATAACTTTCAGAGTATAAGAGCTCTGCTGAGTTCTGTGATTCTATCTAGTGAATCATTGAATATGAAATGGTCTTAGAGATCCCCCATCATGGTGTCTTTAAAGGAAAACTGATATACCAGCCCCCTCTTCACCTTCTGCCATGATTTGAAGACTTCTGAGGGCCTCATCAAAAGCAGATGCTGATATCAGAATTCTTGCACAACCTGCAGACTGTGAGCCTATAAAACCTCTTTTCTTTAACAATTACCCAGCGTCCGATATTTCTTTATAGCAATGCAAGAATAGATTGACACAGAAAATTGGTACCAAAGCTGTTATAATTGTCTAGGCTATTATAATCAGAAGCAGAGACTAGTGGTTACTGTGAATAAATTCTGCAGGTTCTATAGGTTGGACATGTACCAAAGTGTTTATTAAAGCATTCTTAAGATTGTGGATTTTTCTCACTCTGTGTTAGAGGTTTTCAAATCTGCCCTGCCATTTTTCTTACAAACAAAGTTTCATTGGAATTCAGCCATATTCTTTCATGGAAGTATTGACTATGACTGTGTTTATGCTACAACAGAGTTACATGTTTGTGACAAAGACTGTATGCTCCATAAAGTCTAAGATATTTATTATCTGGCCCTTACAGAAACAGTCAGCAATCTCTTCCACATATAATGGAAAGTTACTGAAAGATATAGGCATGGGAAACACATGGTAACATGGTTTCGTTATTTTATCCTCTCTGAATCTCCTCCTGAAATGTGACCTCCAGCACTGGAGCTGGGCCAAGTGGAAGGTTGATATTATTTGGCTCTGTGTCCCCACCCAAATTTCACCTTGAATTTTAATAATCCCCTCATATCAAGGGCAGGACCAGGTGGAGACAATTGAATCATAGGGGCACTTTCCCCCATACTGTTCTCATGATGGTGAGTGAATTCTCATGAGATCTGATGGATTTATAAGTGGTTTTCCTCTTCTCTTGGTTTTCAGTTCTCTCTTGCCTGCCACCATGTAAGACATGACTTTGCTCTTCCTTCACCTTCTACCATGATTGTGAGGCCTCTCCAACCATATGGAACTGTAAGTCGATTAAACATCTTTTTCTTTATAAATTATCCAGTCTTGGGTATGTATTTATTAGCAGCATTAAATGGATGAATACAGTAAATTGGTACTGGTAGAGTGGGGCGCTGCTGTAAAGATACCTAAAAATGTGGAAGGTGACTTTGGAACTGGGTAACAGGCAGAGGCTGGAATGGTTTGGAAGTCTCAGAAGAAAAAAAGGAAAATGTGGGAAAGTTTGGAACTTCCTAGAGACTTGTTGAATGGTTTTGATCTGAATGCTGGTAATGATATGGTCACTGAAATTCAGGCTGAGGTGGTCTCAGATGCAGATGAGGAATTCATTGGGAACTGAAATAAGAGTTACTCTTGCTATGTTTTTGCAAAGAGATTGGTGGCATTTTGCCCCTGTCCAAGAGATCTGTGGAACTTTGAACTTGAGGGAGATGATTTAGGGTATCTAGCAGGAGAAATTTCTAAGCAGCAAAGCATTCAAGAAGTCACTTGGGTGCTGTTAAAAGGATTCAATTTTAAAAGAAAAACAGAGCATAAAAGGTTCGGAAAATTTGCAGCCTTGCTATGCTATAGAAAAGAAAAACTCATTTACTGAGGAGAAATTCAAGCTGGCTGCAGAAATTTGCATAAATAATGAGGAGCCAAATGTTATTTGCCAAGACAATGGGGAAAATGTCACCAGGGCATGTCAGAAACCTTTGAGGCATCCCCTCTCATCACAGTTCCAGAGGCCTAGAGGGAAAACAAGATTTCCAGAGCTGGGCCCAGGGCCCCTCTGCTCTGTACAGCCTAGGGACTTTGTGTCCTGCATCCCAGCAGCTCTACCCATGCCTAAAAGGGGTCAAGGTACAGCTCAGGCCATGACATCAGAGGGTGCAAGTCCCAAGCCTTGGCAGCTTCCATGTGGTGTTGAGCCTGCAGGTGCACAGAAGTCAAGAATTGGGTTTGGAAACCTCCACCTAGATTTCAGAGAATATATGGAAATGCCTAGATATCCATGCAAAATTTTGCTGGAGGGGAGGGACCCTCATAGAGAACCTCTGCTAGGGCAGTGCAAAAGGGAAATGTGGGGTTGAAGTCCCCACACAGAGTCCCTGCTGGAGCACCACCTAGTGGAGCTGTGAGAAGAGAGCTACTGTCCTCCAGCCTAGTGGAGCTCTGAGAAGAGAGCCACCATTCTCCAGATCGTAGGATGGTAGATCCACTGATAGCTTGCACAGTGCTCTTGAAAAAGCCTCAGACACTCAATGCCAGCCTGTGAAAGCAGCTAGGAAGGAGGCTGTACCCTGCAAAGCCGCAGGGGTGGAGCTATCAAAGACTATAACTTTGCATTTTAAACATCAAAGTATCTGACACGAAATTAATACATATGCATGAAGGTTGCTATTTTTCCCCCAAAACTAAAAAATAAACAGAAATGAATGTGAATAATCAAGAAGATTTTATTGTACATGTGTTTTGATAAGAAGGTAGGAAGGCAAAGGATAATAACTGCTATGGTTATTCAGTTATTATAACAGCTATGGAAACAAAATTCAGTTATTTCCAACGTGGTAGCATTAATAGCAGAGGCCTTCAAAAGATGATTTTATTGTAGGTGCTCTTCCTTTGTGAATGAGATGAAGTGCCTTAGATAAGAGGCTTCATGTAGTATTTGGCCCTCTTCTCTTTCCAACTTCTATCATGTGAATGCACAACAAGAAAGCCCTCAACAGGTGCTGACACTATGGACTTCCCAGAACCAGAGCAGCAAGAAAGAAATTTATTTTACTTAAAAATTACCAAACCTCAGGTATTTTATTACAGTAGCAGAAGCAGACTAAGATAATAACTAAGTCATCTATATTTAAATGATTTCTCCATTCATTGAGATAAGGAAAATAAGAGGAACAATGTTGGAGTAAATATGTGGCAAGTTCTATTTGAACACCTGAGATGTGAGTATTCAAGGGATATTGCAATGAAGACTTCCTATAGGTAGGCCACTTAAGTTTAAAGAATGAGCAGAAGAAGAGAAACCATTAAAGCAAAAAGTCAAAGAAAAAAGTAAAAGAGGTAGGGACAAAGTCAGATGGTGAGAAATTACACAAGTCAAGAGAAGAGAGTGTTTTAAGGCAAATGGAATTGATCAACAGTGTCAAAGGCTATTTCCACCAGTGAATATTAAGACACTTAAGAAATAAAAGCTGAATATGAAAATGAGTTGGTTCTTGATGACATTGATAAAGGTAGTTTCTGTGTAGTGGTGATACAGATGTCTAAGTGCAGTATAAGGTTTGTCTCTGTGTCCCCACTCAAATCTCATCTTGAATTACAATCCCCATGTTTCAAGGAAGGAACCTGTTGGGAGGTGATTGGATCATGGGGGCATTTTTCCCCATGCTGTTCTCATGATATTGAGTGAGTTCACACAAGAGCTGATGGTTTTAAATTGTGACACTTCCTCACTTTTTTTTTTCCTGCCACCATGTAAGACGTGCCTGCTTCTCCTTTGCCTCTGCCATTATTGTAAGCTTCCTGAGGCCTCCCAGCCATGCAGAACTGTGAGTCAATTAAACCTCCTTTCTTTATAAATTACACAGTCTCAGTTAGTCTCTTTATAACAGTATGATAATAGACTAATACGTGTGGATTTAGGACTGAATAGAAGGTGAGAAAGTAAATTTTATTTTTTTATGAAATATGGGGGTGATGAAGAGGAGCAAAAAGAGACAGTCTCTGAGGAAGTAAGTTGAAATGAGGGAATATTTATTTTTATTATAATATTTTAATAGAATAAACTAGAGCAAGCTTAAAGAGAAAACTATTAGGGTAGAGAGGGTGCAGTTTTACAGGAAAGGGCAAAAATTACTGAGTTATGGTCCTTAAATTTGGGAAGAGGTGGGATTCAAAGTGTAGAGAAGATACATTGTAGAGGAGGTAAAGGACAATTCTTACCTTTTGAGAAGAGACAATACGTAGATTTCACATGGAGTAAGAGTGATTGAAACACTTTTGTAGAAAATAAACTTTTCTTATCATGTCTTTTTAACTAATTTAAAGAAACTATATATATATAGTTTCTTTATTTTACATCAAACAACTGATGTTTGAGCAACAGAAGACTATTTTTGCAATAGTGTTGAAGAACAGACTGAAGTCTTGAAGAACAAACTGGAGTTGGGCTCCTGGCAAACAAGCAAACAAACAAAACTCGTGATTTTTTCCATGACTGACCATAGCCAATGACAAAGGCTTTATCTAACAGGCATCTTGGGGAAAAGCTGCCCTCTCCAAACAAACTTGGTGACAATGCTTTGAACTAACTGTGGGGTCAGCATTAGGAACTCAGGCCCACCTGACCAGCCATGCTCTTAGGCATTCTTGCTTCCCTAGTCCAGGCACTTTCATCAGGAGGTCTTTTTATCTCAGAAGTTTGGCCAAGGCCTTCCTTGGGCACCATTGTTGAGACCTCCTTCTCAGGGAGAGGGGGTAGAAACCATGAAAACAAAACTTTCCACCCTAACTCAGTACTTAATACTTTTCTACAACTAACCTCCACCTTTTCTCCAGGAGTCTTTCTTTCAGGGCTCCCACAGCAGTGCGATGACCCTTCCTACCAGTCCGTTTTATGGTGGAAAATGGAACTGAGAAGAGTTAGTACTTTGTGAACTTTATCACAGTGAGTAATTAAAATATTGACTGTTACTTTCATTTTGGCTTGTAGTTTTAATTGACTATATTGACACCTTGCATCTTAGCTCTCTCTTCAACTCTACTATGCTTCTGACCACCTGACTAGAAAAAGGAAAACCTATGTCTGGAGAGAATATCTGAAATAAAGAACTGATTAATGGCTACAGTAACAGAGGCTAAGTAAGTAAGATCAAAATTTGTTCTCAAATAGTAGGCCATTTTAATTTAATTTTACAGATGTAGAATTGTCCTAGGTGAAGGTAATTATCAGAGTATGGCTAAGAAAATGAATATTTGAGGAGAAATCAAGTTAATTTTATTTAATATTGCTTGCCCTTAGGAGACAAGATATTAACAGAAGAGTCCATATATTATCTAGTTTGTTGTTCTAAAATACTTTCATTGAGAAACAGATGTTGATATGTGGCCACATTTTTTAAAGTAGATATTGATGAAGTATTATGGCCTGAGTCGTAAAGAAGTAAGGATTTATATAGTAGCTGCAATGTAATTAAGGAAACCACACACTTTACCTGAGATATCCATTTTTATAAAAGAAAAACAGGCAAATGGAGCACTTACTGAAAAAGGTTGCAGGTGTGATATTCCAGAGCACGTAAAATGGTGGAGAGTAAGTGAAAAATAATAGAAATTTGGGTTGTAAACAAGAAGGTAAAGCAGGAAGGTATATCAACAAGAAGGTATAAAAGTGAGACATAATACCTTATTGGTCATACATCTTTGGCAATTGTTGAGTATTAACAAGAAGTGATACATGGAGTTTTTAGTTGACTACAAAGTAGTTGAAGCTACCGCTGTGAGTGGACCATAGTCTTCAGATTCAGGAGACACTAGAAAAGGAGTGCCAATCACTATTCTAAAAACTAGGTTTTATAAAACCTTTGGAAGAGGCTCTACTTCAGGGATAATGAATTCTTGTAGCAATATCCTGAAATACATTTATGATCATCATGAGTTACCCTTTTTTGTTTTGTTTTGTTTTTTGTTTCCCAGATGGAGTTTCACTCCCATTTCTCAGGCTGGAGTGCAATGGCACAATCTGAGCCCACTTCAACCTCCACCTCCCAGCTTCAAATGATTCTCCTGCCTCAGCCTCATGAGTAGCTGGGATTATAGGTGCACACCACCACATTCAGCTAATTTTTTGTATTTTAGGTAGAGATGGGATTTCACCATGTTGGCCAGGCTGGTCTTGAACTCCTGACATCAGGTGATCCACCTACCTTGGGCTCCTATAGTGCTGGATTATAGGCGTGGGATTATAAAGTGCCTGGCGAATCCTTACTTTGAGAGTAAAACAGTTACTAGAACCAACATAAGATCTTATTAAAGAAGCATATACATTTCCAAATCACAAACTCCCCCTGCCTTTAACATTTTGCAAACCATACTTAAATAAAATTATTTCCTTTAATAATGTTACGTATTTTTAATAACTTAAAACTCTGTATGAGTCTCTGAATGGGTCCATACAGACTACCAAAGGACTCCATGGCACAAGAAAAGAAGAATTAACCCTGTTTTTAGACATGATATTTGGGCATTTTGAGCTCAAAATAGTTGCCTTGAGATCTGAAGCACTGAGGTCAGCAATAGGAAGATGCCCCAAATTGATACTTTACATATTTATATATGTATTAAAATTTCCATAGTATCTGTAATCCACAATAGACAGGAGAGTGAGCAGTAAAAATCAGGTCTTCTGAAGTGAGAGTGTTGAGTTTTAATTTTAACTTTACCATTAGCCCTCCACACTTTATCTGAAAATGTTAGCAATAACATTCATAGTAGAGTTTTTTAAATGATTAAATTAGCGGATATATGCAAAACACTGAGAAAAATACTTGTCCTACAATAATCACTCACTAAATAATTTCTCTTATTAGTTTTTGAAGACTAGATGTTTTCACCATTTCTATTTTATTCCACACTTTGTGAATTCTGCCTCAAAATCAGCAATTCTGATGCTCTCAAAGGTTTTAATAAGTTGAATTTGAAGAGATCACATTTTACTTTGCATTTCTTAAGTAATGAGGTTGTTGTATTAGTTTTCCTATGGCATTTTTGATATGTAAATTATGATTTATATTGTTTGCCCATTTTTACATTACAGAATTTATCTCTGGTCTTTTTTATTTACTTTTTTTGTGTGTTTCTACATATTGCTTTAGTGTGAATTCCAAGAAAACAGAGCCTGAGTCAAAGGTATATCTGATACTAATTATTGAAGAAGTATAAAATCAGGGAAGGAGAAGTGAGGGACAAGGGGATTGAAAGGAGGCACAATGCAAAAATAACTACCTCTTGACTTTAAATGTATTGACTCCTCAATCTCATGACATTTGGCTGGGTAGTGTTAAAATGGATGCATCTCAGCAAAGACTTGGAGAAGAATAGCCTCTCTATATGTCGGCTTCTGAATCTGATTAGTCAAAACTTTCCATTCTTAGATTTTAATTGAACCAGAAATTTAAGTTGCTTAAGAATGAGTTGAGACATTTCATGCCTGAGGGTCAACGGGGAAGTCCCAGCTTTGGAAGTAAAAAGCAATAAATGGTTTAGGCCTTGGTGGGGGTCTCATCCAATAAAATTAGAGTAGGCAACAAAGGCTAAATTGCTTCAGCAATAACTGGGGTGAAATACATGGCCAAAGACCCAGGAGACAGGGTAGGATCTAAAGTGCGTAAGAGTGCTTTATATAAATAACAGGAGCATTAACATTTTTTCATAAATGTTGTAGTTTTTCTATTTTATGTTTTAAATTGGAGAGATTAAAGTATTTAAATGCATATAATCTGATATGTCTATTTAACAAATGTTTTATTGGATTGAATTTATAGCCCATCTAGTTCTATATACCATACTTTAATAGCATAAGCTTAGAACTTTTCCTTAAGGGCATTTAAAAAAAACATCATCTCCCTGTTATGATTGGTGTCTCTAATATTTTTAAACATAATTTCATTCAAAAAGTGATATTCTGTTACTGTTAAAGAAAAATTGAAAACATTAATATATCGTGACAGAAATGGCGATGAATTTAAAATTTCTTGACTACTTATGGTTATGAAATAAGAATGATATTTATACATTTAATTAATTAAATAACATGTTTTATTATTATTATTATTATACTTTAAGTTCTAGGGTACATGTGCATAACGTGCAGGTTTGTTACATATGGATACTTGTGCCATGTTGCTGTGCTGCACCCATCAACTCGTCAGCACCCATCAACTCGTCATTACATCAGGTATAACTCCTAATGCAATCCCTCCCCCCCTCCCCATGATAGGCCCTGGTGTGTGATGTTCCCCTTCCCGAGTCCAAGTGATCTCATCGTTCAGTTCCCACCTATGAGTGAGAACATGCGTTGTTTGGTTTTCTGTTCTTGTGATAGTTTGCTAAGAATGATGGTTTCCAGCTGCATCCATGTTCCTACAAAGGACACAAACTCATCCTTTTTTATGGCTGCATAGTATTCCATGGTGTATATGTGCCACATTTTCTTAATCCAGGCTGTCACTGATGGACATTTGGGTTGATTCCAAGTCTTTGCTATTGTGAATAGTGCCGCAATAAACATATGTGTGCATGTGTCTTTAGAGTAGCATGATTTATAATCCTTTGGGTATATACCCAGTAATGGGATGGCTGGGTCATATGGTACATCTAGTTCTAAATCCTTGAGGAATTGCCATACTGTTTTCCATAATGGTTGAACTAGTTTACAATCCCACCAACAGTGTAAAAGTGTTCCTATTTCTCCACAGCCTCTCCAGCACCTGTTGTTTCCTGACTTTTTAATGATTGCCATTCTAACTGGTGTGAGATGGTATCTCATTGTGGTTTTGATTTGCATTTCTCTGATGGCCAGTGGTGGTGAGCATTTTATTTGAAAAGATAAACAAAATTGACAGGCCATTAGTGAGATTAACAAAGAGAATGAGAGGGAGGTTCCAAATAAGCTAATTAGACTTGAAACTGGGGATATTACAAGTCACAGAAATACAAAGGATATTTCTTTTTTTTTTCTTTTAAATTATTGCTTTTATTCTAATTAATGATTATTTCACAACTTACCCAACCATTACACTATCAATATGTATCTTAGGGTGTTTTTTCCCCCAGTGTTTATAGTTATAAACAAAGCATGTATTCGAGATGTATTACAGTTTCGGTTATTTATATAGGATATATATCACAAATACATTAAGTGAGATAATATGCACACTATTATAGTATTAATTGATACTGTCAGATCCTACCCCAAAATATTTAGGTTGTTTTTGCATCCCCTGTCTGTCAATTCTATATGCAAGTGGCTATTTGTCAGCAATGTCGCTAAAATCTGGAAGTTATCAGACTCTTTAACATTCCCGGATCCGACAGAACAATGTTGTCCACTTATATTTTGATTTACACTTTTCTGAGTACAGTGAATTTGAGCATTTTTTTGATAAGTTTAATTGTCATCCACCTTTCTTCTTTTGTAAATTGCATTTTCATAGCCCATTTTTTAATTTTTTAAATTAATTCGTATGTTTTTTATATATGCAATTTCATTGATATAAGAAGTTTTATTATTATTATTATTATTATACTTTAAGTTCTAGGGTACATGTGCATAACGTGCAGGTTTGTTACATATGTATACTTGTGCCATGTTGCTGTGCTGCACCCATCAACTCATCAGCACCCAACTACTCCTCATTTACATCAGGTATAACTCCCAATGCAATCCCTCCCCCTCTCCCCTCCCCATAATAGGCCCCGGTGTGTGATGTCCCCCTTTCCGAGTCCAAGTGATCTCATTGTTCAGTTCCCACCTATGAGTGAGAACATGCGGTGTTTGGTTTTCTGTTCTTGTGATAGTTTGCTAAGAATGATGGTTTCCAGCTGCATCCATGTCCCTACAAAGGACACAAACTCATCCTTTTTTATGGCTGCATAGTATTCCATGGTGTATATGTGCCACATTTTCTTAATCCAATCTGTCACTGATGGACATTTGGGTTGATTCCAAGTCTTTGCTATTGTGAATAGTGCCGCAATGAACATACGTGTGCATGTGTCTTTATAGCAGCATGAGTTATAATCCTTTGGGTACATCCCCAGTAATGAGATAGCTGGGTCATATGGTACATCTAGTTCTAGATCCTTGAGGAATCGCCATACTGTTTTCCATAATGGTTGAACTAGTTTACAATCCCACCAACAGTGTAAAAGTGTTCCTATTTCTCCACATCCTCTCCAGCACCTGTTGTTTCCTGACTTTTTAATGATCGCCATTGTAACTGGTGTGAGATGGTATCTCATTGTGGTTTTGATTTGCATTTCTCTGATGGCCAGTGATGATGAGCATTTTTTCATGTGTCTGTTGGCTGTATGAATGTCTTCTTTTGAGAACTGTCTGTTCATATCCTTTGCCCACTTTTTGATGGGGTTGTTTGTTTTTTTCTTGTAAATTTGTTTGAGTTTTTTGTAGGTTCTGGATATTAGCCCTTTGTCAGATGAGTAGATTGCAAAAATTTTCTCCCATTCTGTAGGTTGCCTGTTCACTTTCATGGTAGTTTCTTTTGCTGTGCAGAAGCTCTTTAGTTTAATTAGATCCCATTTATCAATTTTGGCTTTTGCTGCCGTTGCTTTTGGTGTTTTAGACATTAAGTCTTTGCCCGTGCCTATGTCCTGAATGGTATTACCTAGGTTTTCCTCTAGGGTTTTTATGGTGTTAGGTCTAACATTTAAGTCTTTAATCCATCTTGAATTAATTTTCGTATAAGGAGTAAGGAAAGGATCCAGTTTCAGCTTTCTACTTACGGCTAGCCAATTTTCCCAGCACCATTTATTAAATAGGGTATCCTTTCCCCATTTCTTGTTTTTCTCATGTTTGTCAAAGATCAGATGGCTGTAGATGTGTGGTATTATTTCTGAGGACTCTGTTCTGTTTCATTGGTCTATATCTCTGTTTTGGTACCAGTACCATGCTGTTTTGGTTACTGTAGCCTTGTAGTATAGCTTGAAGTCAGGTAGCGTGATGCCTCCAGCTTTGTTCTTTTGACTTAGGATTGTCTTGGCAATGTGGGCTCTTTTTTGGTTCCATATGAACTTTAAAGCAGTTTTTTCCAATTCTGTGAAGAAACTCATTGGTAGCTTGATGGGGATGGCATTGAATCTATAAATCACCTTGGGCAGATGGCCATTTTCACGATATTGATTCTTCCTATCTATGAGCATGGTATGCTCTTCCATTTGTTTGTTTCCTCTTTTATTTCACTGAGCAGTGATTTGTAGTTCTCCTTGAAGAGGTCCTTTACATCCCTTGTAAGTTGGATTCCTAGGTATTTTATTCTCTTTGAAGCAATTGTGAATGGAAGTTCATTCATGATTTGGCTCTCTGTTTTTCTGTTACTGGTGTATAAGAATGCTTGTGATTTTTGCACATTAATTTTGTATCCTGAGACTTTGCTGAAGTTGCTTATCAGCTTAAGGAGATTTTGGGCTGAGACAATGAGGTTTTCTAAATATACAATCATGTCATCTGCAAAGAGGGACATTTTGACTTCTTCTTTTTCTAACTGAATACCCTTGATTTCTTTCGCTTGCCTGATTGCCCTAGCCAGAACTTCCAACACTATGTTGAATAGGACTGGTGAGAGAGGGCATCCCTGTCTTGTGCCAGTTTTCAAAGGGAATTTTTCCAGTTTTTGCCCAGTCAGTATGATATTGGCTGTGGGTGTGTCATAAATAGCTTTATTACTTTGAGGTACGTTCCATCAATACCGAATTTGTTGAGCGTTTTTAGCATGAAAGGCTGTTGAATTTTGTCAAAAGCCTTTTCTGCATCTATTGAGATAATCATGTGGTTCTTGTCATTGGTTTTGTTTATATGCTGGATTATGTTTATTGATTTGCGAATGTTGAACGAGCCTTGCATCCCAGGGATGAAACCCACTTCATCATGGTGGATAAGCTTTTTGATGTGCTGCTGAATCCGGTTTGCCAGTCTTTTATTGAGGATTTTTGCATCGATGTTCATCAGGGATATTGGTCTAAAATTCTCTTTTTTTGTTGTGTCTCTGTCAGGCTTTGGTATCAGGATGATGTTGGCCTCATAAAATGAGTTAGGGAGGATTCCCTCTTTTTCTATTGATTGGAATAGTTTCAGAAGGAATGGTACCAACTCCTCCTTGTACCTCTGGTAGAATTCAGCTGTGAATCCATCTGGTCCTGGACTTTTTTTGGTTGGTAGGCTATTAATTATTGCCTCAATTTCAGAGCCTGCTATTGGTCTATTCAGGGATTCAACTTCTTCCTGGTTTAGTCTTGGAAGAGTGTAAGTGTCCAGGAAATTATCCATTTCTTCTAGATTTTCTAGTTTATTTGCGTAGAGGTGTTTATAGTATTCTCTGATGGTAGTTTGTATTTCTGTGGGGTCGGTGGTGATATCTCCTTTATCATTTTTTATTGCGTCTATTTGATTCTTCTCTCTTTTCTTCTTTATTAGTCTTGCTAGTGGTCTGTCAATTTTGTTGATCTTTTCAAAAAACCAACTACTGGATTCATTGATTTTTTGGAGGGTTTTTTGTGTCTCTATCTCCTTCAGTTCTGCTCTGATCTTAGTTATTTCTTGCCTTCTGCTAGCTTTCGAATGTGTTTGCTCTTGCTTCTCTAGTTCTTTTAATTGCGATGTTAGAGTGTCAATTTTAGATCTTTCCTGCTTTCTCTTGTGGGCATTTAGTGCTATAAATTTCCCTCTACACACTGCTTTAAATGTGTCCCAGAGATTCTGGTATGTTGTATCTTTGTTCTCATTGGTTTCAAAGAACATCTTTATTTCTGCCTTCATTTCGTTATGTATCCAGTAGTCATTCAGGAGCAGGTTATTCAGTTTCCATGTAGTTGAGCGGTTTTGATTGAGTTTCTTAGTCCTGAGTTCTAGTTTGATTGCACTGTGGTCTGAGAGACAGTTTGTTATAATTTCTGTTCTTGTACATTTGCTGAGGAGTGCTTTACTTCCAATTACGTGGTCAATTTTGGAGTAAGTACGATGTGGTGCTGAGAAGAATGTATATTCTGTTGATTTGGGGTGGAGAGTTCTATAGATGTCTATTAGGTCTTTTGCTGCAGAGATGAGTTCAATTCCTGGATATCCTTGTTAACTTTCTGTCTCGTTGATCTGTGTAATGTTGACAGTGGAGTGTTGAAGTCTCCCATTATTATTGTATGGGAGTCTAAGTCTCTTTATAAGTCTCTCAGGACTTGCTTTATGAATCTGGGTGCTCCTGTATTGGGTGCATATATATATAGGATAGTTAGCTCTTCCTGTTGAATTGATCCCTTTACCATTATGTAATGGCCTTCTTTGTCTCTTTTGATCTTTGATGGTTTAAAGTCTGTTTTATCAGAGACTAGGATTGCCCCCCCTGCTTTCTTTTGTTCTCCATTTGCTTGGTAAATCTTCCTCCATCCTTTTATTTTGAGCCTATGTATGTCTCTGCGTGTGAGACGGATCTCCTGAATACAGCAGACTGATGGGTCTTGACTCTTTATCCAGTTTGCCAGTCTGTGTCTTTTAATTGGAGCATTTAGTCCATTTACATTAAAGGTTAATATTGTCATGTGTGAACTTGATCCTGCCATTATGATATTAACTGGTTATTTTGCTCATTAGTTGATGCAGTTTCTTCCTAGCCTCGATGGTCTTTACATTTTGGCATGTTTTTGCAATAGCTGGTACCGGTTGTTCCTTTCCATGTTTAGTGCTTCCTTCAGGGTCTCTTGTAAGGCAGGCCTAGTGGTGACAAAATCTGTAAGCGTTTGCTTATCTGTAAAGGATTTTATTTCTCCTTCACTTATGAAACTTAGTCTGGCTGGATATGAAATTCTGGGTTTAAAATTCTTTTCTTTAAGAATGTTGAATATTGGCCCCCACTTTCTTCTGGCCTGGAGAGTTTCTGCCGAGAGATCTGCTGTTAGTCTGATGGGCATCCCTTTGTGGGTAACCCGACCTTTCTCTCTGGCTGCCCTTATTTTTTCCTTCATTTCAACTTTGGTGAATCTGGCAATTATATGTCTTGGAGTTGCTCTTCTCGAGGAGTATCTTTGTGGCGTTCTCTGTATTTCCTGGATTTGAATGTTGGCCTGCCCTACTAGGTTGGGGAAGTTCTCCTGGATGATATCCTGAAGAGTGTTTTCCAACTTGGTTCCATTTTCCACCTCACTTTCAGGCACCCCAATCAGATGTAGATTTGGTCTTTTTACATAATCCCATACTTCTTGCAGGCTTTGTTCATTTCTTTTTCTTCTTTTTTCTTTTGGTTTCTCTTCTCGCTTCATTTCATTCATTTTATCCTCAATCGCTGATATTCTTTCTTCCAGTTGATCGAGTCGGTTACTGAAGCTTGTGCATTTGTCACGTATTTCTCGTGTCATGGTTTTCATCTCTTTCATTTCGTTTATGACCTTCTCTGCATTAATTACTCTAGCGATCAATTCTTCCACTTTTTTTTCAAGATTTTTAGTTTCTTTTCCTGGGTACGTAATTCCTCCTTTAGCTCTGAGAAGTTTGATGGACTGAAGCCTTCTTCTCTCATCTCGTCAAAGTAATTCTCCATCAAGCTTTGATCCATTGCAGGCAATGAGCTGTGCTCCTTTGCCGGGGGAGATGCGCTCTTATTTTTTGAATTTCCAGCTTTTCTGCCCTGCTTTTTCCCCATCTTTGTGGTTTTATCTGCCTCTGGTCTTTGATGATGATGGTGTTGTACTGATGGGGTTTTGGTGTAGGTGTCCTTCCTGTTTGTTAGTTTTCCTTCTAACAGTCAGGACCCTCAGCTGTATGTCTGTTGGAGATTTCTTGAGGTCCATTCCAGACCCTGTTTGCCTGGGTGTCAGCAGCAGAGGCTGCAGATGATAGAATATTGCTGAACAGCGAGTGTACCTGTCTGATTCTTGCTTTGGAGGCTTCCTCTCAGGGGTGTACTCCACCCTGTGAGGTGTGGGGTGTCAGACTGCCCCTAGTGGGGGATGTCTCCCAGTTAGGCTACTCAGGGGTCAGGGACCCACTTGAGCAGGCAGTCTGTCCCTTCTCAGATCTCAACCTCCGTGTTGGGAGATCCACTGCTCTCTTCAAAGCTGTCAGACAGAGTCGTTTGCATCTGCAGAAGTTTCTGCTGCTTTTTTGTTGTTGTTTAGCTGTGCCCTGTCCCCAGAGGTGGAGTCTACAGAGACAGGCAGGTTTCCTTGAGCTGCTGTGAGCTCCACCCAGTTCGAGCTTCCCAGCGGCTTTGTTTACCTATTTAAGCCTCAGCAATGGCGGGCGCCCCTCCCCCAGCCTCGCTGCTGCCTTGCGGTTAGATCGCAGACTGCTGTGCTAGCAATGAGGGAGGCTCCGTGGGCGTGGGACCCTCCCGGCCGGGTGTGGGATATAATCTCCTGGTGTCCCTGTTTGCTTAAAGCGCAGTATTGGGGTGGGAGTTACGCGATTTTCCAGGTGTTGTGTGTCTCAGTTCCCCTGGCTAGGAAAAGGGATTCCCTTTCCCCTTGCGCTTCCCAGGTGAGGCGATGCCTCGCCCTGCTTCAGCTCTCGCTGGTCAGGCTGCAGCAGCTGACCAGCACCGATTGTCCGGCACTCCCTAGTGAGATGAACCCAGTACCTCAGTTGAAAATGCAGAAATCACCGGTCTTCTGTGTCACTCGCACTGGGAGTTGGAAACTGGAGCTGTTCCTATTCGGCCATCTTGCTCTGCCCCACTAAATAACATTTTTTAATAGCTATTTTTCTAGTGCCACTAAGCAGTTACATATTTGTTTTATTTTCCTGTCTTCTGCAACATGTTTTTAAATAAAATGCTGATAATGATCCCACAGTAAAATATTTCACCAAAATAATGACATGAGCATTTAAAAATAATTATTATTTCTCACTATGAAGAGCTATTGAATCTCTATTCCTTTGTTATACATGACATTAGAAATGGAATTGAGTTCTCTAATTATTGCTGTAAATTCTTGTCTTTTATAGGAGGGATATTTTATGGTTGATTGCAAGCTCAATGTCCTACATTAGCAATTCATCATTTTATAATATTAATATTCATTTTTACTAAATATAGAAACCTCATATAATCAGCAATTTCCTCATCAATTTGAAGAAATCAAATTCATTATTAAGGGTTAGTATAATATTAACAACAAAATGCCTTTCCTGGTAAAAATGAACAAGTCTTGATTCACCTATTATGTTTAATTTTTCATAATATAAGACACAAAATTATAATGTAATTATTAAATAATCTTAAATTTACCTAGTGAAATAACTCATTCAACCTATAGGCTAAATAAATGAGAGAAAAAGAGAGAGAGAAAGAAAGAAAGAAGAAACAAAGAGAGATAGAGAGACAAAGTGAAAGAAAGAAACTAAAAATAATGTTTATTTTTTTCTAAAGATATTAACAAAAAGTACAGAAGTTTTCCAGATCATCTAAAAACTAACCTTGCTCTTGGTTAACATAAATCTTTTTCTTGCCAATATAAATCCAAAATTTATACTTAATTTTATTTAGTTACTTCAAGAACTATCTAGGGATTTGAGGATAAAACTATTAACACTAGAGCAATATATATGTTATTCAAGGAGTATACAAGGCTGGAAAGGGTAAAATTATGCATATTCACGTGAAAGCAAAGGTCTCATGCTGATGAAGATAAAGTGGTCAGAGATATTTCACAGAAACTTTGCAGATATATATCAACATTCTATTGCCATATTCTGTGATTCCCTAATGCATAGTTAGTTAAATTGTAGTTTACATTAAAAAAATAGCTATGCCTATCCACAAGACAGACCCAATGTTTATTTTATTTAGAAATTAACAGCCTTTATCCCTTCTGAAAGAGGCATTCAAGGACCTTTCCAAAGAAAAAATAATCCAATGCATAACTAAGGTTTTCATTGTTAGAAAGACAATTTCATGATTATTTTTAATGAACAGATTTAAGACAGACATAATGTAAATACTATTTTACAGGACAATCAAAATTTAAGTGAATAAAGTGAAGTAGGTACTTATCCATAATATGCACATTCTCACTGCTTCCTCAGGTGTTTAAACAGGATTTACTGCTATCTGCTTTGGATGGCTAACTCCTAAAATCCTGGATTTCAGCGCAGCTTCTTGGTTTTTCTACCAATCAAAAGTTGGACTTTGCTAGTATTTAGAATCTATAAGAAACTTAAAAAAAAATCACCAAGCAAAAATCAATTTACGCCATTTAAAAATGGGCAAAGAATATGAACAAACATTCTCAAAGGAAGACATACAAGGAGTCAGGGAACATAAAAAATGCTCCACATCACTAATCATCAGAGAAATGCAAATCAAAACCACAATGAGATACCATTGTCACAGGGTCCTTAGGGTTTTGCTTTTCTAGCCAGAAACCTCCGTTGCCAGTGGCACCTTTGCCCTGGTTTGGTTTGGGTCCACAGTACTTGTTCTGCCCACTTGGCCCAGAAGGCTGCACTCATCGTGAACTATCAGCATGGATGCCACACCTGCCAAGGGTGAGTCAGGTGGGAAGTGATGAGGTGTGTGTGAGCGAGCACGGGGTCCAGCTGCTGCACTCAGGCAGGTGTGCTGGCTGCAGTGCGGTGGGCAGCTCCAGGTGCCAGTACAGACTCCGGCCCTGTGCAAGGCTGCAGCTAGATCAGGCATACTTCAAGCAGCTTCCAATGTGGGCACCAGGGAATACGGTGGTGCCCGGCGAGCTTGGAGACACCAGGAATCACACAGCCCGAAAGAAGTTGTCACAAGACTGACTCAGAGAGCCCCTAGGTCTGGGCTCCCCAAAGGGCCACATCTCTTCTCTCCTTGTTACCTGCAACGTGGTGAGCAGGGGACACGTTTCGGCTCTGTTTCTGTTACAGCTCTTTCAGTCCTGCCATTTGGTGGGTCCTGAGTTCTTATCTCATGTCTGGGAAGAAGGAGGTAGACAAACAACTGGAGAGTGAGCAAGGTGAAGAGGACAGTCACCGAGCAACAGAACAGCTCTTAGGAGACTTCAAAGTGGGTAGCTCCTTTCTACAGGCAGGTCATTTCAATGAGTGTCTAACTCCCAGCAGAGAGGAGACATTTAGTGTGTAGCTCCTTTCCACAAGCAGGTTATCCTAATGAGTTAAGAAGACCTGAAGTGGGTAGCTCCTTCCTTCACCTGGTAGTCTCAACATCTGTGTGCGTCTGTATGAGTCAGGGTTTTTTATGGACTCAGAAGGGAGGAAGTGCATGCTGAGTGGTCCATGGGTGGCCACGAGTGGGCCTAGAAAAGGCACGATAAGTACTTACTCCAGGCTACGAACTCCACTCAGAACTGGCAGCCCAGGCGGTGGGGTTTCACTGGGGACCTGCCCCATTCTGACCAGGTCCTTGTCTGCCTCCCACTATTAACATACCATTCTCAGCACCCAGATTGTTCATGCTGAGGGGCACCTGCAGGCTCGCACCTAACCACCATCAGCTCCCCCTTGGCCACCCTCTCATGCTCGTTGATACACAAAGTCCAGAGGGAGCAGAGGTGACAGGGGGCTGGCGCATCAGTGCCACCTCGAGTGTGCACACACCTGGTTGGGTCGTGACAGCACTTGGGCTTGGCCGCAATTTTGCTCCACACCAAAGCGGGTGCTGGGAGCAGGGAGAGGACAGGGAATGGGAGTAGGCACTTTCAAGCCTGCAGGAGCAGGGGCTTCCAGAGTCCCTGAGAGCACAGGGATATCTGGGTCTAAAGCCATGGCTGGGCAGTTCTAGCTACACCTGAGAGTATGGGCCCTCCCACCCCACCAACTTGGTAGAGTGCAGGGCTCCCACCAGTTCCTGGCTCCCACAGGCCCCAAGGAGCACATAATCCTGGCTTCACCTACCCTGCTGCAGCTGATGTCTTTGCAGAGGCCTCTGTACACAGGCCGCTGCTGCCATCACCATCTCACACCAATCAGAATAGCTGTTGTTAAAAAGTCAAAAAACAACAGATTCTGGCAAGGCTATGAAGGACAGGGAGCATTTATACACTGTTGGTGGGAATGTAAATCAGTTCAGCCACTGTGGAAAGCAATCTGGAGATTTCTCAAAGTACTTAAAAAAGAGTTACCATTTGACACAACATCCTATTACTGAGTATATACCCAGAGGAAAATAGATCATTACAACAAAAAGACACATGCATTTTTATGTTCATTGCAGTGTTATTCACAATAACAAAGACATGGAATTAGTCTAGGTGGCCATAAATGACAGATTGGATAAAGAAAATGTGGTAGCGATACACCATGGAATACTACACAACCATAAAAATGAATGAAATCATGTCCTTGCAGAAACATGGATGGAGCTGGAAACCAAAAACCTAAAATTTATTACAGAAAACTCATCCCCTAGGCACATTGTCATCAGGTTATCTAAAGTCAAGACAAAGGAAAGAATCTTAAGAACTGTGAGACAAAAGCACCAGGTAGCCTGCAAAAGAAAACATCAGATTAACAACAGATTTCTTTAGAAACCCTACAAACTGGAAGGAACTGGGACCTCCCAATTCCTGTCTTCAGCCTCCTTAAACAAAACAATTATCAGCCAAGAATTTTGTATCCATTGAAACTAAGCTTCATAAATGAAGGAAAGATGCAGTCTTTTTCAGACAAACAAGTGCTGAGAGAATGCATTACTACTAAGTCAGCACTATAAGAACTGTTAAAGAGAGCTCTAAATCTTGAAACAAATTCTGGAAACACATTAAAACAGAATCTCTTTAAAGCACAAATCTCACAGGACTTACAAAACAAAACAAAACAAAAAAACAAGGTATACAGGCAACAAACGGCATGATGAATGGAATAGTACCTCACACCTCAAAAGTAATGTTGAATGTAAATGGCCTAATGCTCCACTTAAAAGATATGGAATTGCGGAATAGATAAGAATTCACCAATCAAGTATTGGCTGCCTTCAAGAGACTCACCTAACACATAAGGACTCACATAAACTAAAGCTAAAGGGATGGAAAAAGACATTCCATGCAAATGGACACCACAAGTGATCAGGAGTGGCTATTCTTATACCAGACAAAATAAACTTTAAAGCAACAGCAGTTTAAAAAGACAAAGAGGAACATTAGATAATAATAAAAGGCCTTGTGCAACAGGAAAATATCACAATTCTAAATGTATATGCACTTAACACTGGAGCTCCCAAATTTATTAAACAATTACTACTATACCTAAGAAATGAGATAGATAGCAACACAGAAATAATGGGGGACTTCAATACGCCATTGACAGCACTAGACCAATTATCAAGACCAGAAGTCAACAGAGAAACAAGGAATTTAAACTATACTCAGGAACAAATGGACTTAACAGATATTTACAAAACATTCTACCCAACAACTGTAACATATACATTCTATTCATTCAGCACATAGAACTTTCTCCAAGATAGACCATATGATGGGCCAAAAAACAAGTTTCAATAATGTAAGAAAACTGAAATTATATCAAGTACTATATCAGACCACAGTGGAATAAAATTGGAAATATACTCTAAAAGAAACCTTCAAAACCATGCAAATACCTGGAAATTAAATAATCTGCTCCTGAATGATCATTGGGTCAATAATGAAATCAAGATGGAAATTAAAATTCCTCAAACTGAATGACTGCAGTGACACGACCTATTAAAACCTCTGGAATACAGCAAAGGCAGTGCTAAGAGGAAAGTTCACAGCCTTAAATCCCTACATCAGAAAGTGTGAAAGATCACAAATAGACAAACTAAGGTCACACCTCAAGGACCTAGAGAAACAAGAACAAAGCAAACCTAAACCCAGCAGAAGAAACGAAATAACCAAGACCAGAGCAGAACTAAAATAAAATTGAAACAAACAAAAATTACAAAAGATAAATGAAGCAAAAACTCGTTCTTTGAAAAGATAAATAAAATTTATAGACAATTAGCAATATTAACCAAGAAAAGAAAAGAGAAGATCCAAATTAGCTCAATCAGAAACGAAACAGGAGTTATTACAACTGACACCACAGAAATACAAAAAATCATTCAAGGCTACTATGAACAACTTTACACACATAAACTAGAAAACCTAGGGTAGATGGGTAAATTCCTGGAAAGATACGACCCTCTTAGCTTAAATCAGGAAGAACTAGAAACTCTGAACAGACCAATAACAAGCAGTGAGATTGACATGGTGTTAGAAATCTTACCAACAACAACAACAACAAAAAGTCCAGGACCAGATGGATTCACAGCTGAATTCTTCCAGACATTCAAAGAATTGGTATCAATCCTACTGACACTGCTCCACAAGATAGAAAGAGAGGGGGTCCTCCTTAATGAAGACAGTATCACCCTAATAACAAAACCAGAAAAGGATATAACCAAAATGAAAACTGCAGGCCAATATTCCTGGAGAACATACAGATGCAAAAATTCTTAACAAAATACTAGCTAACCGAATCTAACAGCATATCAAAAAGGTAATCCTCCATGATCAAGTGGGTTTCATACCAAGGATACAGGGGTGGTTTGACATGTGCAAGTCAATAAATGTGATACACCACAGAAACAGAATTAAAAACAAAAATCACATGACCATCTCACTAGACAGAGAAAAAGTATTTGACAAAATTCAGCATCGCTTTATGATTAAAATCCTCAGCAAAACCGTCATACAAGGGACACACCTCAATGTAATAAAAGACATCTATGACAAACCGACAACCAACATAATACTGAACCAGGAGAAGTTGAAAGTTTTTCCTTTCAGAACTGGAACAAGATAAGGATGCCCACTCTCACCACTTGTATTCAACATAGTACTGTAAGTTCTAGCCAGAGCAATCAGACCAGAGAAAAAAATAAAGGACATCCAAATTGATAAAGAGGAAGTCAAATTGTCCCTGTGTGCTGATGATGCGATCATATACCTAGAAAACCCTAAAGACTCCTCCAAAAAGCTTCTAGAACTGATAAATGAATTCAGCAGCTTCATGGTACAAAGTTAATATACACAAATCAGTAGCACTGCTATACACCAGCAGCAACCAAGTTGAGAATCATATCAAGAACTCAACCCTTTTATGATAGCTGCAAAATAATAATAATAATAATAAATACTTCAGAATATACCTAACCAAGAAGGTGAAAGACCTCTACAAGGAAAACTACAAAACACTATTGAAAAATATCATACACGACACAAGCAAACATAATTACAGGTATCTTGCTAGTATTTTTTTCCTTTTCTATTATATATATAATTTTTAAAAAGTTATATTTAAAATAATATTGTCATTGTTATGTGACTTAAAAATGATATCAATACAACAAAACAGAAAGCACAGGACTAGGCCCACAAATATATTGATATTGGTAGGGTGTTAGCATTGAAAACCAGTACAGAAAATGAAATTCAGTATGTAGCTGGGGACAATACGTTATGCATGTGGGATAAAATGTTACTAAAACACTATCTCATAGCATGTCCTCAAACAAATTCCACATGAGCTAAATTTGTTAAAAATTGAAAATATTTAGAAGAAAATGTAGAGAAATATTTCTATGAATTGTTGTAGAAAAAGACATGTTTAGAAATCATGAGTGGCATAAATCATAAAGTAATAGATTAAAAAGTTTTATTACATGTAAAGAAACTTCATTAAAAGGTATAATATTCCAAGACTAGAAACAGATAAAATTATGTATCCACAAAATTTAAAAAACTCATGAAACAATAAGAAACCAGAAAAATGATTCAATAAATTTTGACAAAGTTAATAAATAAACAATTTATCCAGAAATAGATACAAATGAGAAAAGCACATTAAAATGATATCCAACAAATCAGAGAAATCAAAATTAAATCATGTCACTGTTGTCAGATTAAAAAAAAAAGAGCATGATAATACTCAGTGTTGGTAATGATGATGTAGTACAATAAGAGCTCTCATAATCTGATTTGAAAATTAAAATTTGTATAAACATTTAGGAGATAAAATTGGCACTACTGTATCTTGTAAACTGCTATATGTGCAGCTTGAATCAGTGCATATATATTTTTATATATATTCATATATTCCCTTTCTCATTTATATATGTTTGTATATTTGTGTGTTTGTGTGTGTGTGTAATTCTTGTTTATATACACTAGGAAAGTGTTCAAAGAAAGACATTGCAGTGTTAACTTTCTCTAATAACCAAACTTGGAACTAAACTAAATAATTATCATGAAGAAATGAATAAATTAATATGATATACTCATGTAATAGTAGTGAAATTGAGAAATATATGAAACAGATCTATGTGTATAAAAATGCCTAGATAATACAAAAGGTGGTGGAAAATATGTAAATCTCATAGAGATGTCAGACATGTATAATTTAACATATATACGTTATTGCATACATCTTTAAAATATGTCTATAAATGTAGACTGAAAAGCGATACACAAAATTCTTATTGCTCATTTAAGAACAAAAAAGAGGAATGGGAATTAATAGATACAAAGGGTACATTATACCTGAGTTAAAATACATACATAAATATGTCAATATCAAACTTATGCCCCATATATGTTTATATGTATTAAGAGAAGGAAAGTTTTTACTTCCTTCCTTGCTTCTTCCCTTCATCCATCCCCTTTTTCCTTCTTTCTGTCAGAAAACTTTACTATGTGTAGAGTATTGACAGTCACTGATGCAAATGAAAAGGATTTAGCAGTAAGTGAAATCCCTTCCCTCAAGTATTTCATATACTGTGGTGGTAAAAAAAAATACGGATATAAACAAAATACATAGCGTTTCAGATATGATAAACTATAAATAAATTAATAGAGAAGGGGCATAGAGAGTACTGAAGGGGATGTAGGAATATGACATTTTACTATTATTCAGTGGCAACCTTAATCATAAATTGGCATTTGAAGTGAAAGATATATATGCTTTTTCCTTAAATAACTAGCCTTAAGAAAATATGTTTACAATTCATGAAACAGTCCCAATTTTTGATCCCATGAAAAACTGAGCAATTAAAATTTGATTTGTTTTCAATAATCCCAAATGCTTAAATGAATTATGTTATGGCCCAAGAAAGCACTAATTGATTAATCGCAATTTTTAAATGATAGTTACATACAAAGATTGCTCATGACACAATATTAATGTACCCCTTGGGCACTTTTTTCTAATTTAGATATGGTACATTCTTATTATATATTTCTTCAGCAAGCAAATGGAAGAAACTTTATTCTTGTCCATTCTACTATAATATTAAGCCAAGGTTATTCAAAAGTTATTTTGTATTTCCTACAAGGTTAATTTGAAAGCATTTATAATCTTTTAATCCTTGTGTAACACTGAATGTATTACAATTTGACATGGTAATAGTTGATGTCTGAAAATTTTAATTTATTGGAAAGTTTGTGATAATATCTTCTTTTGGTGGTTAATTTAGCAATAGTTATAGAATGAGGAATAGTATAGTAGAATAAAATATTTGACTTATGGCATTGGACTGTTCTCACACTTGCTATCAAGAAATACCCCAAACTGGGTAATTTATAAAGAAAAGAGACTTAATTGACTCATAGTTCCACAGGGCTGGGGTTGCTTCAGGAAACATAAAATCAGTGCAGAAAGCGAAGCAGGCACCTCCTTCACAAGACTGCAAGAGGGAGACAAGCATATCTGAGTTCAGGAAAAACTACCATTTATAAAATCCATCAACTATTGTGAGAATTCACTCACTATCGCGAGAACAGCATGGGAAAACCACCCCCCAAATTCAATTATTTCTCATCAGGTCTCTCCCTAGACACCGAGGGACTACTATTTAAGATTTGGGTAGAGACACAAAACCTAACTATATCACTTATATTAAAACAGTTTTCCATAAACTTGCCAAAGTATATGATTTTAAATGTTGTTTTTTTTCCTATCCCCTTCATTTTACTTGTGTGTTTTGGGTTACTTTATTCTTAAATTTAGAGATCAACTTATTTTGGGTGAACTGGTTATATTTAACACCTATTATATTTTTATTTAATTGCAACCCTTTTTAATTTATTGAATAACACAAGATAACAATATTTACCTAGTAGCAGGAATACTAACAATACTGCTTGTATTTATTAATACTGCTATTAATACTAAGTCTAAAACTAAGACAAAGTCTAATAACAAATAGCTAACTAGATGTTAAAAGTACATTTATTTGAACTGTATTATTACTGAATAAGCTGCTATTCTACAAAAGTACATGTTATTGTTATTTCCCCCTCTAAAACAGAATTTAATTATCAATAAATTATTAAGAACATCAGCCAAAAAAAAAAAAAAAAAAAAAAAAACCGGAACAATGTTTAAATTCTTAAGTTTTCATTATTTTATAATAACTTTATTGAGATAAAATGGACATACCACAAACTCACTCACTTAAAGTATAAAATTCAGTTGTTTTTTTTGTTTTGTTTTGTTTTTGTTTTTGTTTTTGTTTTTGTTTTGAGACGGAGTCTCGCTCTGTCGCCCAGGCTGGAGGGCAGTGGCGCGATCTCGGCTCACTGCAAGCTCCGCCTCCTGGGTTCACGCCATTCTCCTGCCTCAGCCTCCTGAGTAGCTGGGACTACAGGCGCCCGCCACCGCGCCCGGCTAATTTTTTGTATTTTTAGTAGAGACGGGGTTTCACCGTGGTCTCGATCTCCTGACCTTGTGATCCGCCCGCCTCGGCCTCCCAAAGTGCTGGGATTACAGGCGTGAGCCACCGCGCCCGGCCTCAGTTGTTTTTATTGCATTCACAGAGTTATGCAGGCATTATAACTACCTCATTTTTGAAAATATACATCACCCAAGAGGAGTCTCCATACCTGTTAACAGTAATTTTCTTTTCTTTTTTCTCACCTCTCCTAGCAACCACAACTCAACTTTCTGTCGCTATGGATTTGTGTATATTCTCAACATTTTATATATATTGAATTATATAATATGCAGTCTTTTCTAGCTGGCTTATTTTTACAGAATACAATGTTTTCAAGGCACCTCAATGTTGTAGCATATGTAAGTGCTTCATTCCATTTTATTGCTGAATAATAGCCTATTGTATGTATATACCATATTTGTTTATGCAAAATCAGTTGATAGATATTTGGGCTTCTTATAAAGTTTTGCTAGTATGTCTAATACTGCTATAACCTTTCATTTACAAGATTGGAAATATATTTTCATTTCTATTGACTATGTGCCACTGAGTGAAACTGGTCGTATGAAGACCTTATATATAAAATTTCATATTTTCATCAGCAATATCTGAGCTATTCAATTTCTCTATGTCCTGGCCAGCACTTATAATTATCTGTCTTTTTAGTCATGACTAATGAACATAAAATTAACTGGTCTGCATTTCTGAGATAGCTAGTGATTTTAAGCATCCTTTCATGGCATTTTGTATATACTTTTGGAGAAGTGTCTATTTACATCAGTTTTGCATTTTTAATTAGTCTTTTTTATGGTATCATTGTAAGAATTTTTTATATATTCTGGATACAAGTCCTTTGTGGGATATATAATTTGCAATTTTTTTCATCCTATGAGTTGTCTTTTTGCTTTTTTAATGGTGTGCTTTGAATCGTAAACATTTTTAACATTGACAAAGCTCAGTTCATGTACTTTTTCTTTGTCATTTATGCTTTTGTTGCCACATCTAAGAAACAAAATGAACAATATGTATAATAGGAGAAAATGTAATTTTTGCATTATTAAACACCTCTAATATCATGGTGGTAATTTTAATAGTTACAATTACATCTGTTGAGGAATTTAGAATCACAACATTATCATGGGCAAAAAGTCAACTTAAAAGTTTGAACTCACAATGCAAAACTAAAGAAATTTATCTATTTAGTACTTTACATTTTATATAAATACCCTCAGAGACTGGCATAGCAATAGCTAAAATTAGTAAAGAATGTACAACTCACAATGTTATAAGATCAATTAAAATAATTGTGTCAAATAAAGTTTTAAAGAAAGTTTCTCATGATTGCCTCAAAATAAATTATGAGCTGGTTATAAAATCTAAGGAGTGATTAGATCATTACTCTTACAAAATAACAGTAAAAATTATTCTAAGACTCTCTTTTGGAATTTCATCCTAAAACTGAAAGGTATTCTCTAAGATAAATCTTTGTATTTATACTTTCTTTTTAATTTTAAAATGTATTTTATTAATTTGAATACTATATAAGGAGAATAGAATAGAGAAATATAGTAGAAGATGTAAGTTCCTCAATCACATATTTCAAATTTTGTTGTTTACAAAAATAGTCTACAATTATTAATATGCTTTCTGGAGAAAGGTACTCATGATTTTTACCTTACTAGTAAGCTACATTTATCTTAATAAAATACAGATTTTTTATGTTATTTGTTGTAGATTGAATTGAACTCCCTCTAGTTGGAGACAAGTGCTTTTAAAAATATAATTAAGGGCTGGGCGCCTTGGCTCACGCCTGTAATCCCAGCACTTTGGGAAGTCAAGGCGGGTGAATCACGAGGTCAGGAGATCGAGACCATCCTGGCTAACACGGTGAAACCCCGTCTCTACTAAAAAAAAAAAAAAAAAAAAGTACAAAAACAAAATTAGCCAGGCGTGGTGGTGGGCGCCTGTAGTCCCAGCTACTTAGGAGGCTGAGGCAGGAGAATGGCATGAACCTGGGAGGTGGAGCTTGCAGTGAGCCGAGATCATGCCACTGCCCTTCAGCCTGGACGACAGAGTGAGAGTGAGACTCTCAAAAAAAAAAAAAATATATATATATATTTATACATGTTTATATATATTAGTATATATATAATTAAATAAGCTAGGTGCAGTGGCTCACATCTGCAATCCCAGCACTTTGGGAGGCCAAGGTGGATGGATCCTGAAAGTCAGGAGTTCGGGACCAGCTTGGCCAACACGAAGAAATCCTGTCTCTACTAAAAATACAAAAATTAGCCAGACATGGTGGTATGCTTGTAGTCCCAACTACTCGCGTGGCTGAGGCATAGGAATCACTTGAACTCAGAAGGTGGAGGTTGCAGTGAGCCAAGATTGTACCACTGCACTCCAGCCTGGGCGACAGAGGAGACTCTGTTTCAAAATAAACAAACAAATAAATAAATAAGGTTAAATGAGGTCATTAGGGTGTGGCCCCAAACCAGCAGGGTGTGCTTCTTATAAGAAGAGAAAGAGACACAAAGGAGCTCTTTCTCTCCATAAGCATGCACAGGAGGCCATGTGAGGAGACAGTGAAAAGGCAGCCATCTGCAAGCGAGGCAGAGTGCCCTCACTAGAAACCAATCCTGCTGGCACCTTGATCTTGGACTTGTAGTTATCTGTTTAGTTTTGGATTTTGGAATTGGACTTTCCAACTATGGGAAAACTAATTTCTGTTGTTAAAATCACCTATTCTGTGTTATTTTGTTGTAGCATCCTAAGGTGACTTACGCATCAATTGTATGTCATTCGTAGTCAGAGAACAAGGTCAGATTTTATTTGATATAAAATTTGGGAAAACATATTTTCAGAAGAATCACATTTATTTATACATATTGAAGCGAACTTTTGCTGGAAAATTTATGAGAATTTTAGGAGAGGTTTTCAATGCTGCACTTAAGATACTGTTTTAGCAAATTCACTAGTTTTAATAATGTCTATTGTTTTCTCAAAAGCATTATTTGCTCGTATCAATGAAATAAGAAATTTTATTTTATTAGAGCTATATATCAGATAGACATCACAAAGTATTGTTAGTTTAATTGAAATGTGGTTCCAGAAATAGCAACCAAATAGCAAACCAATTATAGTTTTTATCAACCTTTATTAGACCATTACAAAGAAAGCTTTACCACATTTGTCAATCAACAATGGTCATCAAATGGTATCACAAACAAATTGTCACAAAAATATTTATAAACTAAATGGTCAACATATCTAGTTGTTCTATTCTTCTTACTTAACTTTTTTTCTTTCTTTCTTTTTTTTTTTTTTTTTTTGAGACAGTCTCACATTGTCACCTGGGCTGGAGTGCAGTGGTGTGATCTCGGCTCACTGCAACCTCCTCCTCCCAGGTTCAAATGATTCTCCTGCCTCAGCCTCCCAAAGCCTCATGAGGTGAGGCTGGTCTCAAACTCCTCACCTCATGATCGGCCTGCCCCAGCCTCCCAAAGTGCTGGGATTACAGGCACGAGTCATCCCTCCCGGCCTTTTATTTTCTTTATAGACAATGTTATTTTCTATCTCAACAAATCTCAAATTGTGCTGGTTGTCTTCCATTTACTCCTCCAGATCGATTCCTCACCATTCTCCACCCAAACTTGGCTCTAGAAGGTTGCCTTCCTTATTTTCTAGCTGACGATTTAGTTCAGTCAATGATATCCCTGACAGGAAATGAATTAGAAGTACGGGAGTGAAGTAAGAACAGTTTTTCTTCTGGCTCTTTCTTGCAGAACACCCTAGTTTGGTTGGGTTCCATGATTGAAGGTCATTGCTCTTCACAAGACAGCCTTCTCTGTGCCTTTTTCTCCCAGGCCTTGGTAATGATCCTTTCCCTTTCTTCTTTTAGTGCTACAAGTTGTAATAGCTTTGCTGCTATAAGCTCCTCAGAACTACATCATTCTTTCAGATTTGCTTATACTCTGCTCACATGTTTATAAATATTATATTTATTAAATACTCCCTGAAATATTCTAATTTGACTCTGCCTTCTGTTTCATGTTGGTACCCAGTCTGAACAGAGAAGTAACTTCCAAAACAGATATTTTAGATTTTGAGGAAATTTATGTAAGTCATGTTAATAATGTGACACTTATGCAGTCAAATTAAAGCATAATCTAAACATTGATTTAAACTGATTTTCTCCAAATTATGCATGTGTCAGCTTAGAATTATTAACCTCAGTAATCAAAAAGTATGAGCTTTATTTCTGTAATGAGGCTTGCAGGATTTTCCTGTTACAGAAAATGTATTCTGAAATCTGATATGTAACAATATTCAACAAAATAATTAAAGTTAATGATTTATACTTGTGAAGTTTAGAATTCTATTGTTTCTGATTACAATGATTTTTAATATTGACTTGATTTGAAAATGCATTTTATGCAGCTCATTATACTATTAAATGAATGGTTTGTGAACCAGAGGAAGTAGAACATTCTTTTCATAATACAGAGACCTGTATAAAATGCAGATTCCAGGGTACTATATTTGACAAGTTTCCTTTTGTGGATATAGTATAAAACCTGGTGTTCATATTTACAAGAAAGAAACTCAAGACGTTCATGAGCTACTTCTGGAAATCAATGCAATACTTAGGCTTTCTATTGTAGAAAATTTTTGTTTGTCTTTTAAGACTGAGTTTACATTTTGTCATTTCTGCATAACTTTCTGTAAGAACTTCAACCAAAATATATTTTCTCAGGGTATTTAGTATTTTCTTCTTTTGCAGCACTGATTCTCTTGTCTGTGCTGCTCTTTCCTCTATTCTGCTGTATCTGGGGAAAAAAACAAAGAGGAAAGAAGCAAAAAGTTTGCAATGTAGTATGGAGGGTTCTATTAGACATCAGAGAATTCTCATCTATTCCCTAAATTTCGCAGCCTCTAGTGAGATTAGTTAGAGCATATGACAAGTTCTGTGATGGAAAATTTGAGTACAAGTGATACAGTAATTGGTACCAAAAGGTGGTACAGCTCTCAAAAGCAATAATATTAATAGAAGGCTAGAATAGTGATTGAATTAGGCAATGACAAAAATATTTAGTAATTCTGCCATTTGTTCTAATTAGGAAAGGATATTGTTTTCTCACTCAGCTGGGAGTTTTAAAAGAACAAATTTTAGAAAACAGAGTGGGGAAAAATATAAATTGGTTGCTATTGACTGTATAGAACAAGATACCATCTAAAAGAGATTGGTTTGGGGAAAAAAAAAAAAAAAGATTCAATAATATAAATGAAAAGGCAGACAGGGGTTTGCAGGGCTACACAAAATTACTGTTCCTAGATCCCAAATTGATTGAAAATAGATTGACATAATCTTTGAATAAAATGAATAAAATAACTGAAGAATAAAATCAATTTAGGATGAAGAATTTACTTCCTGATATTCTCATTGCAGACACCATTAGTTTGGGAGAGAGACATGAACCGAGAAACCTAAGAAATAAAACGGAATTGATCATTGCATCTCTAATAGACCATTGACTTTGGCTATTATATTTCCAAATAAACTACAAACTGGGGAAGAAAAGTCTTTGGTGTGACTTAAAATCACCTTTGATCCCTGAAACTGGATTCCTGCTGTTGGCTCCTGGTGTTCCTTTTCCCCTCGGGCAACTCTTCTAATTTTCATACTGGCTTCTGATTGCCATCCAGCTTGATTTTGCACCCAAACTGCTCTCTAAATTTCCTTTGTAAGCAAGGTTACATAATCTTATAGCTTTAACTAAAAATAGATTTTGACTAATTTTTAACAATATTAACATGAACAAATTCCTAAGCTCCACGACAAATATCCAAATGTCTATGTGACCTATCCGCTTTGTTATATAATCCTCTCCAATTTAAAACGTCTGAAACAGAGCTCTTGTTTTTTTTCTCACCCCACATTTTACTACTTCAAAGATGTCCTGCAGGTCCCTAAGGACCTGTACCCTGGGTCTCCCATCTCAGGAAACAGTTCCACAACCAACCCATATTCTCAAACCAAAAAGAAAAAATAAAAAAGTAAAAATGAAACCTCTTCTGGGACTATAATCATAGATTCTTCTTATTCCCATAGTATAGAGAGGTCATATAATTTTCCCACATATAAACTCATGTTACCCCACCCGTAGAACTCGAAATAACCTCCCACCTTCACTTTCTTGACTGTTTATAGCCCTAATCTCAGCGGATAGCCTTAGTGTTTAAATTTCCAATTTATTCAATCCCTTGCTTTTATTTCCTTTAGTCCAGCTAAACCAGTTACTCTCCCTATTTTCCTTCATCGTAACATGCCGTTCATATTCCTTGCCTTAGTATTCATATTTTATAGCGATCCAATCTCATTAATCAATTTTCAGGTCATATGACACCTCCTCAGAGAGACTTCCCAGATTGCTTCACATAAGATAGCAACGTAATCCCTTTGGAATTTCATCGCTCTATTAATTTCCTTCAGCATTAATTAAAATTTGAATGAACTAATTGTTAGTCTTTAAAGCTTGAATAATGATCTACTTGGGGCCAAGTTCTTGATCCTGTTGTTTACTACTGTCTCCCTAATGCTTTAGTTTGGGAAACAAAACAAAACAAACAAACAAAAAACCCATACTTTTTGAATGAAGGAAGAAAGATGATTATTAGATCAAATATAATTAATATTCTATACTCAATTATTATAGAATAAGCAATAATATGATGAACAAAACTATTACTCTTTTCTCTTTGGCTTAAGTTGAATTATTCTATTATGATATTTGATAACATTTAATGTTTTTAAAAATTAAATTGTAGATTCTTTCATTATATAGAAATTTGATGACCTTTCATTGAGGACAATATCCAGAATCCAGTAATGTTATATAAATGTTTATATGTTTAGGAATCCATAAGTTCTGTTTTAAAGAGATTTTGTACATCTGGCTCTCGCTAAATAGACATATAGTTTGTGTACTAATAACTATAATAATAAATCCACCTGCCAATGACATGAATAAATGTATATTCTGTCATATCAAGAATACTCAGTACATAATATGAAGAAATCTTATATCCAAGGATGTATAAACTAGGGATAAGTTTCTACCTATTTCGTAGTGTTACTGCAGGAACTACATGAGTAAAAAGAGGTATATCACTAGGAATTCTCACTACTCACTCATACTGGTTTAAATCTATACAGAAAAAGAAAAATAACTTTTCTTAAATGTTTCTTGAGATATTATGCCTGATTTTCTTTTTACAATTCTGTAAAAAATAAAAACCCATTGAAATAAGCACAGAAACTACATATCAACTTTACCTAGATTTCTACTAAAACAGTATATTACCATATTGTCTCTGATTCTTATATAATAAAAAATTCAATGCAAAATAGTCACTGAATAATGCAACTTTTTAAGTATATCTGAACATATGCTGTACTTGTAGAAAAACATATCTATATTTTAGTCCTAAAACAAATTCATTTAATGATCACTTTAAGATGAAGATAGAATGCTCTTGAGTGACCTAACAAAGGATCCAATGTATAAATTCTGATTTATTAATTTTTTTTTTTAACATGAGCTTCAGCCTTGCTCATTCCTGTAATTGCAGAGTTTGAGAGGCAAAGGCAGGAAGATTGCTTGATGCCAGGAGTTCAAGACTAGCCTGGGCAGCATAGTGAGACCTCATCTCTACAAAAAAATAGTAGTAAAATAATGAGTCAAGCATGGTGGCACAATTCCTGTAGTCCTAGCTACTTGGGAGGCTGAGGCAGGAGGATCCCCTAAATCCTGGAGTTAGAGGCTGCAGTGAGCTATGTTTGTACCGCTCCACTCAGCTTGGGTAGCAAAGTGACATCCTGTCTCTAAAAATAAATAAATTAAATAAATAAATTTGAAGTCCATGAGTTTATAGATTCATGATGCATGCAGTTGTTTTTCTAAATTAGATATATTGATAAAGCCAATAATACTCTCTAAATGCTAAATATTTTAATGATGCATATGAAGTTTTTCGAAATGTTGCTGTTAATAAGAATCATGGGGATTTTTCTTAGAAAGGGTTGTGGAGAGGGAAGCAAAGAGGGAAGAAGACTGTTAAGTCTTCGTGGTAATTCAGATACAATAGGCATTCAGTGGTACCCAAAAACATGTGTTTTCTATAAGCATGTCAGATATCTACAGAAGTTACTATATGGTAAGTGTCAGGCCTCTGAACTCCTTCAACTCTCGCGTGACCTAAAATCTAAGTATCTTATTTTCTTCTGCAATACCGCTTGACCCCAGTACAAACTCGACAGTAGTTCCAAGGGGCCAGAGAATGGCACTTTCAATTTCCCTACCCTACAAGATCTGGATACTTTTTGTCGAAAAATGGGCAAATGGTCTGAGGTACCTGACGTCCAGGCATTCTTTTACACTTCTTTTACACATTGGTCCCTCCCTAGTCTCTACTCCCAATGAAACTTGTCCCAAATCTTTCTTCTTTCTCTCCTGTCTGTTCCTTCAGTCTCCACCCCAAGCTGTGAGTCCTTTGAATCCTTGTTTTCTACGGACTCATCTGATCTCTCCCCTTCTCCCCAGGCTGCTCCTCGCCAGGCCAAGCCAGGTCCCAATTCTTCCTCAGGCTCTGCTGCCTCATCCTATAATCCTTCTATCACCTCCCCTCCTCACACCTCGTCTGGCTTACAGTTTCATTCTGCGACTAGTCCTCCCCCACCTGCGCAACAATTTCCTCTTAGAGAGGTGGCTGGAGCTGAAGGCATAGTCAGGGTACCTGTGCCTTTTTCTCTATCAGACCTCTCCCAAATCAGCCAGCATTTAGGCTCCTTCTCATCAGACCTCATGGAATCATCAGGTCGATTCCCCAGGTATAGCTAGGTGAGATTACATGGTTTGCTGCCTAGTTGAAGGGCTTAAAAAGGCAGCTTACAAAACTGTTAATTATGACAAACTTAAAGAAACTCCCAAGGTAAAGAACCCAGCCCAGTTCATGGCCCGCTTAGCAACAACTGTTAGACACTTTACCGCCCTAAACCTAGAGGGGCCAGAAGTCTGTCTTATTCTCAATATGCATTTTATTACCCAACCCCTCCTAGCATTAGGAAAAGCTCCAAAAATTAGATTCTGGCCCTCAAACCCTACAAAAGGACTCAATTAACCTTTCCTTCAAGGTGTACAGTAATAGAGTGGAGGCGACGTATTTCTGAGTTGCAATTACTTGCCTCCACTGTGAGAGAAACCCCAGCCACATCTCCAGCACACAAGAACATCAAAATGCCTAAGCCATGGCAGTCAGGCGTTCCTTCAGGACTTCCTCCCCCAGGATCTTGCTTCAAGTGCCAGAAATCTGGCCACTGAACCAAGGAATGCCCACAGCCCGGGATTCCTCCTAAGCCATGTCCCATCTGTGCAGGACCCCACTGGAAACTGGACTGTCCAACTGGCCCAAGGCTCTGACTGACTCCTTCCCAGATCTTCTCGGCTTAGCAGCTGAAGACTGACACTGCCTGATTGCCTCGGAAGCCTCCTGGACCATCACAGATGCTTTGGGTAACTCTTACATTGGAGGGTAAGTCTGTCCCCTTCTTAATCAATATGGAGGCTACCTACAACACATTGCTTTCTTTTCAAGGGCCTGTTTCCCTTGCCTCCATCAACTGTTGTGGGTATTGACGGCCAGGCTTCTAAACCTCTTAAAACTCCCCAAGCCTGGTGCCAATTTGGACAATAATCTTTTATGCACTCTTTTTTAGTTACCCCCACTTGCTCAGTTCCCTTATTAGGTTGAGACATTTTAACTAAATTGTCTGCTTCCCTGACTACTCCTGCGCTACAGCCACACCTCATTGCTGCCTTTTCCCCAGTTCAAAGCCTCCTTTGCATCCTCCCCTTTTATCTCCCCACCTTAATCCACAAGTATAGGATACCTCTACTCCCTCCTTGGTGACAAATGATGCACCCCTTACCATCACGTTAAAACCTAATCACACTCAAGGTCAATGCTCAATGCCAGTATCCCATCCCACAACACGCTTTAAAAGGATTAAAGTCTGTTATCACTTTCCTGTTACAGCATGGCCTTTTAAAGCCTATAAACTCTCCTTAGAATTCCCCCATTTTACCTGTTCAAAAACTGGACAGGCCTTACAGGTTAGTTCAAGATCTGTGCCTTATCAACCAAATTGTCTTGCCTATCCACCCCGTGGTGCCAAAGCCATATACTCTCCTATTCTCAATACCTCCCTCCACAACCTCTCCACAACCCGTTATTCTGTTCTGGATCTCAAACATGCTTTCTTTACTATTCCTTGCACTCTTCCTCCCAGCCTTTCTTTGCTTTCACTTGGACTGACCCTGACACCCATCAGGCTCAGCAAATTACCTGGGCTGAACTGCCTCAAGGCTTCACAGACAGCCCTCATTACTTCAGTCAAGCCCAAATTTCTTCCTCATCCATTACCTATCTTAACAGAATTCTTCATGAAAACACACATGCTCTCCCTCCGTGTCAGGCTAATCTCCCAAACCTGAACCCTTTCTACAAAACAACAAGATTTAAATCTTAATTACCAAACAAAGTCGACCAGACCTAGGAGGAACTCCCTTCCCAACAGGACGATAGATGGTTCCTCTCAGGTGATTGAGAAAAAAGCCCAATGGATATTCAGTAATTGATACAGAGACTCTTGCGGAAGCAGTTTAAAAATTGCCTAATAATTGATCTCCTCAAACGTGCAAGCTCTTTGCACTCAGCCAAGCCTTATAGTACTTACAGAATCAAAAGATTATCTCAACTTGGGCTCAAAAGATTAGCTACACCTTCTCTGAAATAAATTTGCATAAGAACTGTTGTTTATGGGAATGCGTCTTGAAGGGGCAGCTGGGTTGTTATGAAATACTCAGGAGTCCAGTCCAGCTCTAGAACTCACCCCTGAGTGCACAGGCAATATTGGCCACGCTGGTAAAGGACCATTAGAATCCAGCAGCCCAGCCCCCTTTCTTTGTGGTCAAGAAAGGTGGGAAAACAGGATCAAGACTGCTACATCAGTGAGCATAACTAATCCGATAAGCAGAGGTCCATGGGAATGAATAAGCATTAGGCACTTAGAGGATGCTCTAGGACTAATGCTCATCGGAAAATGACTAGGGGTGCTGGCATCCCTATGTTCTTTTTTCAGATGAGAAACGTTCCCCCCAAGGCAAAAAACACGGCTAAGATGTGTCATGGAGAATTAGGACCAATTTGACCCACAGACGCTAAGAAAGAAATGACTTATATTCTTCTGCAGTACCTCCTGGCCATGATATCCTCTTCAAGGGGGAGAAACCTGGCCTCCTGAGGGAAGTATAAATTATAACACCATCTTACAGCTAGACCTCTTTTGTAGAAAAGAAGGCAAATGGAGTGAAGTGCCATATGTACAAACTTTCTTTTCATTAAGAGACAACTCACAATTCTGTAAAAAGTGTGATTTATGCCCTACAGGAAGCCATCAGAGTCTACCTCCCCACCCCAGCGCCCCCCCCCCCCGACTCCTTCCCCAACTAATAAGGATGCCCCTTCAACCCATTCGGTGTAAAAGGAGATAGACAAAGGGGTAAACAATGAACCAAAGAGTGCCAATATTCCCCGATTATGCCCCCTCCAAGCAGTGGAGGAGGAGAATTCGGCCCAGCCAGAGAGCATGTACCATTTTCTCTCTCAGACTGAAAGCAAATTAAAATAGACCTAGGTAAATTCTCAGATAACCCTGACGGACTCCTTTCCTTCCTAGGCATGGTTAGGTACTTCCACCCTTGGATATCTAGTTTTACCATCCTGACTAATCCATTATGTAAACTGACAAAAGCAGACCTAGCTGACCCCATAGATCCTGAATCCTTTCCCCACTCCTCTTTCTGTTCCTTAAAAACAGCCCTAGAAGCTGCCCCCACCCTAGCTCTCCCTAACTCATCCCAACCCTTTTCATTACACACAGCCAAAGCTCAGGGTTGTGCAGTCGGAGTTCTTACACAAGAGCCAGGACCGTGCCCTGTAGCCTTTCTGTGCAAACAACTTGATCTTACTGTTTTAGCCTAGCCCTCATGTCTGTGTGTGGTGGCTGCTGCTGCCCTAATACTTTTAGAGGCCCTCAAAATCACAAACTGTGCTCCACTCACTCTCTACAGTTCTCATAACCTCCAAAATCTATTTTCTTCCTTACACCTGACACATATACTTTCTGCTCCCCGGCTCCTTCAGCTACACTCACTCTTTGTTGAGTCTCCCACAATTACCATTGTTCCTAGCCCGGACTTCAATCCGGCCTCCCACATTATTCCTGATACCACACCTGACCCCCATGACTGTATCCCGGTCCACCTGACATTCACTCCATTTCCCCGTATTTCCTTCTTTCCTGTTCCTCACCCTTTTCACACTTGGTTTATTGATGGCGGTTCCACCAGGCCTAATCGCCACACACCAGAAAAGGCAGGCTATGCTATAGTATCTTCCACATCTATTGTTGAGGCTACTCTTCTGCCCCCCTCCACTACCTCTCAGCAAGCCGAACTCATTGCCTTAATTTGGGCCCTCACTCTTGTAAAGGGACTACGTGTCAATATTTATACTGATCCCATATCTTGCACCACCATGCTGTTTTATGAGCTGAAAAGTTTCCTCACTACACAGGGATCCTCCATCATTAATGGCTCATTAATAAAAACTCTTCTCAAGGCCACTTTACTTCCAAAGGTGGAGTCATTCACTGCAAGGGCCTTCAAAAGACATCAGATTCCATCACTCAGGATAACACTTATGCTGATACGGTAGCTAAAAAAGCAGCTGGTGTTCCAACTTCTATCCATCCTGGAAATTTTTCTCCTTCTCCTCCGTCACTCCCACCTACTCCCCCGCTGAAACTTCCACCTATCAATCTCTTCCCACACGAGGCAAATGGTTCTTGGACCAAGCAAAATATCTTCTTCCAGCCTCACAGGCCCATTCTACTCTATCGTCATTTCATAACCTCTTCCATGTAGGTTACAAGCCGCTAGCCCACCTCTTAGAACCTCTCATTTCCTTTCCATCCTGGAAATCTATCCTCAAGGAATCACTTCTGAGTGTTCCATCTGCTATTCTACTACTCCTCAGGGATTATTCAGGCCCCCAGCGTCTGAAAAGGCCACCGTGGTCATTTCTTCCCTTTTGTCAGATGTAATTCCTCAGTTTGGCCTTCCCACTTGTATACAGTCCAATAACGGACCAGCCTTTATTAATCAAATCACCCAAGCAATTTCTCAGGCTCTTGTTATTCAGTGGCACCTGGTTTTACCTTAACTGCCACCCTTAAGTCTCTTTTTCAGTGGATAGAAGATCTTCAGTGACAAAGTACACTCCAATACTTTCACCCTGATGAAGTCCTATTCTTTACTTTTATACTTACTCTTATTCTCACTCCCGTTCTTATGCCACCCTCTCCCCAGATATCTCCACCACACTATCAATCTCACTTACTCTCTTCTGGCTGTTTCTAATCCTTCTTTAACAAATAATTGCTGATTTTTCATTTCTCTTTCCTCCAAATTTGATGAGGCCCTGAGTGACTCACTGCAAAAAAAAAAAAAAAAAAAAAAAAGAAAAAAAAAAAGAAAAGAGGGGACTCTGTATGTTTCTGTATGTTTTTAAATGAAGAATATTGTTCTTACCTAAATCAATCTGGCCTGGTATATGCCAACATAAAAAACTCAAGGATAGAGCCCCAAAACTCACCAACCAAGCAAATAATTATGCTGAACTCCCTTTGACACTCTGTAATTGGATGTCCCGGGTACTCCCAATTCTTAGTCCTTTAATACCTGTTATTCTCCTCTTATTCAGACCTGGTGTCTTTCGTTTAGTTTCTCAATTCATACAAAACCGCATGCAGGCCATCACCAATAATTCTATATGACAAATGCTCCTTCTAACCACCCCACAGTATCACCTTTTACCCCCAAATCTTTCTTCAGTTAAATCTCTCCCACTGTAGGTTCCCATGCCACCCCTAATCCCGCTTGAAGCAGCCCTGAGAAACATTGCCCATTATGTCTCCACACCACCCTCCAAAATTTTTACCACCCCAACACTTTACCACTATTTTGTTTTATTTTTCTTATGAATATAAGAAGACAGGAATGTCAGTCCTCCGAGCCCGAGCTAGGCCATCATGTCCCCAGTAACTTTCATGTACATATCCAGATGGCCTGAAGCAACTGAAGATCCACAGATGTGAAAATAGCTTAACTGATGACATTCCATCATTGTGATTTGTTTCTGCCCTACCCTAACTGATCAATGTTCTTTATAATCTCACCGACCTTTAAGAAGTTTCTTTGTAATTCTCCCCACCCACAAGAATGTACCTTGTGAGATCCACCCCTTGCCCCCAAAACATTGCTCTTAACTCCACCACCTATCCCAAAACCTATAAGAACTCATGATAATCTCACCACCTTTGCTGACTCCTTTTTCGGACTCAGCCCGCCTGCACCCAGGTGAAATAAACAACTATGTTGCTCACACAAAGCCTGTTTGGTGATCTCATCATACGGGCGCGTGAAACAGTAAGGAAACTTGCTTTAACTGTTATAGTAATTTATAAGACATATTTTAAAGGATCATTGACAGGTTAGTAAATTATAAGGACTAAAATTCAGTACCTGTCTTTCATTTTAAAATATAATTTGTCAAATCCTTTACCTGTTTAGATGTAGACTTTAGCACATGTTTGAAATTTTTTGTTAGAAAGAAAATAGTTTAATAAAATATTTTCCCATTTGAGTTTTCAAATGTTATAAAATTTACTTTGAAACTATCTTTTTAGCTGCTTAATACCAATTCTATTTGTTTGATAAAGAAAGATATATATTTATTTGTCAAAACATGATCAGTAGAATAAAATTAAATATATTTTATATAGCCTGCCTGTGATTGTCTAACGAATCGATTTAATATATGAGTTAATATTTTATTCATCACTTTATGTTCCACAATAGTTTATAATTTAGCAATGATCATAAAAATATACTACTGCTTATATATCAAGTTCCAACACAGTGGTTTGTAGATTAGGAAACTGGTCTAGAAAATATGAAGTGATTTTCTTTCCAAGGATTAAATTGCATATATATATGTGTGTGTGTATATATATGTATGTATATGTATGTGTATATATGTATGTATATATATGCAAATATATATATCAGTAGGTACTTCAAAATAAAATTGAACATAATGAAAAATAAAAGAATTGAAATTAATCCATACATACTGCATTATATAAAAAAGTTAAATAAAAAGCAACTTAATTTTATCATATATATTTCAGAAGCTTTTTAAGGATCCCACAGATCATAGAAACACATCATATGGTCATAAAGTTTTATAAGCTGTTAAATGAACTTCAGGGCATATGCAGAGAACATGTAACACCTGGCATAGATAGCATGTCTAATGATAATGCAAATCCTTTATGGTACATTAACACCTTCAAAAAATGAGTAATGTCCTAAGATTAACTCCAGAGAAAGTTACAGATAAGGGTAAAAAGTAAAATGTAATTTTGTGAAACAGAATCAGCAATATAATTCATTTTATGTTGTTCTGTTAGATCTGTTGTTATTAATATTTTCCAATAAACTTGATTTAAAGTGTGTCTATGATGGATGATATTTATTTCTTTTAGAATCTGGGCTATTTTGCTATTTATCTGAATTAGGAATATTATGTATTCTATTCCTTATTATGTGCCTAATTAATTCACTGTATTAAAAATTCATCTTACTTTGCTCAGATCAGGGAAGCTAAAACCTTTTAATTTCATTGTGCTCAAAATCAATTCTTTCTGCTACTTTAAGAACAAATCACTTATTCATATTACTCAAATCAATCAGAAAAATCGTACATTTTTCTCTTAATTTTTTGTGAAACTAAAATACTTTATGTAAGTTCTTTTTTTCCTTTTTTCTTCTCATAAAATATTCAAGTTTAGTGATAGATAGCTTGGAATTGTAAACCAAATAATCCAGTATTTTACTTTATCTTATTTTTAATGTGTATTGTATTATTATGGAATGTAATGTGAAGAATTATTTTATTTGGTTAAATTGCCAAAAATCTCCTTGTAATCATTTTTTAATATAAATTAAAATTTAAGTTAAAATATCAATATTCTGCCTTTTAAACATGTTTAAAAAGTTGTCTCCTATTTATTGCATATCTAAATGAATTAGAATAGACAAGAAGAGATTTTGTTAAGCTTAGAGAGCAATAATTATCCACAGAAACAACTGCATGATAAAATTTGAATATGGTATTAAAATTGTTATAAAAAATGTCAAAAGAAATAATTTTCATTGACTATTGGTCACATGAAAGCACTTAAGTTTAAAATTGGTTCCTTAGAGTCTTATCACAATGACTGATAAGCTAATTGCTGTGATAGACTTAAGGTTTTAGTAAAATCTGTTTCCTTCTCTGATTATACACTATGTAGTCTCTTATCAGTGATTCTAGGGCCTAGAATTACTCATTATTTGAAGACTACAGATTGAATAATAGAGAACACAAATGGAATCAACTGTTTTTGTAGATAAATTCTACCATTAGTAGAGGAACACTGACCATAGTTTTTTTTGTTGTTGTTGTTAGTATGGTATGAACTTTTTAAAAGATATTTTGTGTATTTGCTTGGTTGTTTGTGATTCCACAGTTGTCTATGATTCCCTTTATTTGAAATGTCCAAAGCAGATAAATTCTTAGAGACAAAAAGTAGGTTAATGGTTGTCAGATATCAACTTGCAAGAGAGGAGTGGGAAGCGAATTTTAATGTGCATGAAGATTTTTGGGAAGGGATGAAATGTTATGAAATCAGCGATGATGCGATGATGATCACACAATCTGTGTCTATGCCAAAATCATCAGATTGTATGCATTAGAAAAAGGTTTACAATGTGGTATATAATGATGTCACAATAAAACTGTAATAAAATGAATAGGCATTGGAACATCTCAGGTGGTGAGGAAGAGTAGGGGACAAATGATAAATGGACATGAAAAACATAACCTAAATATCGCAGGAAATGTTAGGGAAGTGAAAATTCGGAACTGTGCAACTTGGTGAGAATAAATCAGAAAGAAAGTTACATTCAGTTATACTGAAACCAATCGATCTTGATTTTTTTTTTTTTTTTCATGGAGGTAGGATGAGGCCCAAAGAATGGTTTAAAAATGCAGTTGTTGTCTCAGGTAATCTTAAGGCAATATTGCAAATTCTATGTAGGTTAAAATATAAGAGAATACCATAAAATAAACCAGTTAAGAATTATTGTCAATGTGTTATTCAACTGCAGAAATTTTTTTGTGATATTTGAGATTCTCAATGAAAGAGTCATGAACTTTCACGGGTGTGTGTGTGTGTGTGTGTGTAAGACAGAAAGTGTATGTTTCGGCATATTTTGGAGAGTGAGAAATTGCACGGTAGGTTAGGAGGAAGGAAGCTGGGGCTTTGCCTTGGGCTCACACATTACTCATCTGCTACAGAAATGAAACATTCAGAGTAAAACATTAAATTACTGAATATGACAGAGAAAGACTAATATTTTGGGAATTCTGTGGCTAGATAAAAATATAAGAATAAAGTAAGGTTGTAAATAAGGAGAAAGATCAAGTTCACTCTCCAATAAAATTTTTAATTCAAATTTAACCCTTTTTAAATAACTATTTAAATCTATTATTTTATATTTGACATTCAAGCACATATCTTCTGCAAGCGTTTTATATTAAATCTGATAACAAACCTGTTGGTAGACTGGCAAAACCAAATTTATTAAGTTGTTAAGTCCTGCAGATATAATCTTTAGGTAAGAAATTTATTTTATGTACAGAAATTCAACTTATTTTATTGATTAATTAAAATATATTCCTCTCTAGAAAATCTGTATTTATATATAATCAGGATGTAGATATGAATCACCCCATCCTTGAAATTAAAGATAGATCTTATAATGAGAATGAACAAAAACAATGAAAGTGGAAATATAAGACTAATTTAAATGTGTTGTAGATTTCTGTCATTGAAATTAATTAATTTGGCGTTAATGTATCAGTAAGGATACATTGTAACGTGGTTGCTTAAAAAATATAGCCCTACATATTATGACTAAACAATAACAAAGCTTATTTCATATTTATACCACATGACTAAGAGGGATTAGTCACAATGGGATCAAACTTGATGGAGGCCCTGTACCAATACAATAATCACATAAGGCTGGCCAGGGAAATGTTGTCTGACACTACAGGACACCGCAAACTAGTTTTTGTTCTTGGACAGTGGAAGTCACATTTTCATGCTTATTTTCAAGAATGTTGGAAAAGTAAAATTGTGTGTAAAGCATGGAAAATAAGGTTAAGATCACTAATGAATACCCTTGGTAATTTCTGAGGTCCAATCTTCATGTGATAATTCAGGCTGGAGATACATTTTCTGTCTTTCTTTTTATAAGACAATTTGAGAGATCAGGAACAAGGCAAGGGTACCTACTCTTACCACTTCTATTCAACATATTATCATATTGAAAGTACTAGCTGGAGCAATTAGACAAGAAGAGTAAATAAGAAGCATCCAAATCAGAATGAAAGAAGTAAAATTTTATATATGTATATATTGCTGATGACATGATTCACATGTGGAAAATCCTAAATATTCTACAAAAACTGTAAGAACTAATAAATGAATTCAGTAAAATTGCAGAATACATAAACATACAAATCTTAGCTACAATGCTGTGTAATAGTAATGAATCATCCCAAAACAAAATTTTTAAAAATCCCCAAATGAATAAAATATGAATAAAATTAATCAAGGAAGTTTAAGATCTATGCAGTAAAAATTACAAAACATTGATGAAAGAAATTAAGGAAGACACAAATATATGAAAAGACATCCCATGTTCATAAATTGGAAGACTTATTATTGTTAAAATGTCCATATCACACAAAGTTATCTAGAAGGTCAATGCTATTTCCATCAAATTCCAATAGCATCTTTTACCAAAACTGAGAAAAATGAATGTTAAAATTCTTAGGGAACCTTGAAAGACAAAAAATTACCAAAACAATTTGAGGAAGAAAAACAAAACTGGAGGTTTCATCCTTTCTGATTTCCAAATATGTGACAAATCTACAGTAATTAAAACAGTATGGTACTGACACACAGACAGACATACAGACCAATAGAAAATAATAAAGAGTCTAGAAATAAACCCACACATATAAGATCAACTGGTATTTTATAAGTGTGCCAACAATATCCAACCGGGAAAGGATTGTCTGTTCAACAAATGATGTTGAGAACACTGGATATCTACATGCAAAAGAAGGAAACAGGACTGTTATCTTACACCATGCATAAAAGTAAACCAAGAATGGCTTAAAAATTTTAAACATGTGCCCTAAAACTGTAAAAATCCTAGAAGAAAATGAGAACAGCTTTTTGACATTGGTTTTGAAAATGATTCCAAATGGGACCAAAAGCACAGGCTTTAGTAAAAAAAAAAAAAGAAAAAAAAAAAAAGAAAAAAAAAAAAAAAAGTTGGCCAGGGGTGGTGACTCATGCCTGTAATCTAAGTAATTTGGGACACAAGGGCAGGAGGATAACCTGAAATCAGGTGTTCAAGACAGGCCTAGGCAACATAGCAAGACCCTGTCTCTATTAAAAAAGAAAAAAAAAAAAAATACCTGGGTGTGCTGGCATGTACCTGTAGTTCTAGCTACTCAGGAGACCGAGTCAGGAGGATCACTTGAGCCCAATAATTAGAGTCTGCAGTGAGCTATGATCATACCATTGCACTTAAGCCTGGGTGGCAGAGGAGATTGTTTCTAAAAATAAAAAGAAACAGAAAAAAGAAAGAAAGAGATAAAGAGGGAAAGAGAAAGAGAGAGAAAGAAAGAAAGGTAGAATGAAAGAGAGTAAGAAAAAAGAGATGAAAGAAAGAAAGAAAGAAAGAAAGAAAGAAAGAAAGAAAGAAAGAAAGAAAGAAAGAGAAAGAAAGAAAGAAAGAAAGAAAGAAAGAAAGAAAGAAAGAAAGAAAGAAAGAAAGAAAGAAAGAAAAAGAAAGAAAGAGAAAGAGAGAGAAGGAGAAAGAAGGAAAGGAAGGAAGAAAATTCCATATAAGGCAGTGTAGACAAACTTGGAGAACATTATTTTAAGGGAAATAAACCACAAAATGATAAATTCTCCATATTTTCACTTCTGTAAGTTATTTGAAATAGTCAAGTTCATTAAAAAAAATGGTTGCTAGGAACTGTGAGGAGGAGAGGAAATGGGGAGCTGCTATTCAACGTGTATACAGGTATAAAGTTTTAGTTATGTGAGACAAGTTCTAGGAATTTGCTGTACATTGTGCTTATAGTTAACAATACTGTAGTGTACACATAAAAATTTGTTATAAGGGTTGATATCAAGTTAAATTAAATAGTCAAATACATAGAAGCAGAACATAAAAGGTGGTTGCCAAGAGCTGAGAGAGGAAGTAAATGCGGAGATGCTGTCCAACAGGTGTGAAGTTTCTGTTATGCAAGATAAATTCTAAAAATCTCTGTACATTGTACTTATAGTTGACAATATTGTCGTATATATTTAAAAATTTATTAAAATGATAGATCTTATGTTATTTGTTTGTACCAAAATAAAAAACAAACAAACCAATTTCCACATGCTTGAGCCTGAAAAATGTAATAATAATATAAAATTTTATGTTTAAAGCTCACCATATCACCAAGAACATTTAGGGTTAGAGTAAGGATTAGGTTCTTTAAATAGGGTATAAGAGTAATTAAAACAAGTAAACATCCTGTAATGAAGACCCCTTTTCATTGTATCTCGGTAGTAACAACTAAATATAAATCAAAGTATGTCTAAACGGGCTGGGCATGGTGGTTCATGCCTGTAATCCTGGCACTTTGAGAGGCCGAGGTGGGCTGATCACTTGAAGTCAGGAGTTTGAGATGAGCATGACCAACACCGTGAAACCCCGTCTCTATTAAAAACACAAAAATTAGATGGGTATGTTGGCTCACATCTGTGGTCCCAGCTACTTGGGAGATTGAGGCACAAGAATCGATCACGCCACTGCATTCCAGCCTGTGCGAAGGAGGGAGACCATCTCAACAACGACAACAACAACAACAATAACAAAATATGTATATATACACACATATGCATACATATACACACATATGTACATATATATGCACACACATATATATATACACACATACATACATATACATTTCAATTCTTTTAATTGTTATAAGAGAAAATTGCTACCAAAAAATCTGGATATATTTAAAAAATCTCTTTAGCCTTTGGAATATTAATTGAGATAAATGATTAGTACAAAGGTGGTTCACAAGTGCTTATTAAATGAAAGCTAGAATTATAAACAAAACCATTGAGTCAATTTAACCCTTGATTTATATAAGTAATTGTAAAATTTGGTTTTTCAGTGTATTAATTTTCTGTGGTTGTTATAACAAATTATCATAAACGGAGTGACTTAAAATAAAACAAATGTAGTACCTTCTAGTTAAGAATATCGGAAGACCTAAAATCAAGGTGTTGGTTGTATGCCTTCTAGAGTTTCTAAGGAATAATTTGTTTTCCTGCCCTTTCCAACTTTGATGGACCACTTCCATTTCTTGGCAAGTGGCCCCTTTTGTTTTCTTCCCTTCTTTCTTTCTTCCCTTTCTTCCTTTCTTTCTTCCCTTCTAAGGGACAACTTGCATTTCTTGGCAACTGGCCCCTTCCTTCATTTCCAAGGTCAGCAATGTAGCATCTTCCAATTTCTTTCACCTCTGCTTCCATCAGCAAATCTACTACTGTTTTACAGACTCTCTTATCTCTCTCTTCTCAGGACCCTTTTGATTACATTGGGCGCAATGAGATAATCAAGAACATTCAGTTCCTTATCTTAATTACATCAACTAAAGAGACTTTGCCATCTAAGATAACTATTTGCAGATACCCAGGATTAAGATGTGGTCAGTTTTGGAGGGGGCAGAGGTATTTTTCTATCTACGATGTTTGCAAGACATATTTTGAATAGGAGTTTAATTTGAGAAGCAAACATGCTTTGTAGCATACTTAAAAATACTGCCTTTTCTGTATTTTCTAAATTTTTATGATTTAAAGGATGCCCTTTATAAACGGTACTTAAATGTTATTCTTTTAAATAAGTAACATGGCTGGGCACGGTGGCTATACCTGTAACCACAGAATTTTGGAAGGCCAAAGTGGGCAGATTGCTTAAGTCCGGGAGTTTGAGACCAGCCTGGGCAACTTAGTGAAACTGTGTCTCTACAAAAAAAAAAAAAAAAAAAAAAAAAAATACAGAAATTAACCAGATGTGGTGGCATGTGCCTGTAATCCCAGCTACTGAAGTAGCTGAGGTGGGAGGATCGCTTGAGTCCAGGAGGTCAAGGCTGCCGTGAGCTCAAATTGGACCACTGCACTCCAGCCTCCTGGGTGACAGAGGGAGACCCTGTCTCAAAAATAAAAATAAAAATAAGTAATGCAAACACATGGTTTTGACATTTTTTAAAAGTAAAACAAACATATAACATAAAACATATTCCTTCCATTCCTGACTGCTGTCCACCCTATTCTTAATCACTCACCAATCACTCAGCACCATCATCAATTTCTGGTGAATTTTTCCAGAGATATTAAATAACCACCATAATAAAAAATACACATACTTATCATATATTAGTTTCAATACAGGTTTTTTAAACTCTATATACCTTGCAAATTTTTTATTTTACCGTGTAAAAATCTTTTTGTTCAATTTTAAAGCTTTATAGTATCTTATGGATCTAAAATTACTTACTTAGTTCTCTACTGAAGACATTGTTAAGCATTTGTAGTATTTTGCCATTAGAAGTCATAGTGTATGTATTAGGGTTCTTTAGTGGACGGAACCAAGAGCATAGATGTATACATAAAGAGGAGGTTATGAAGGAGTGTTGACTCACTCTATCACAAGCGGAGGTCCCACAATAGACTGTCTGCAAGCGGAAGAGCAAGGAAGTCAGTCTGAGTCCCAAGGCTGAAGAACTTGGAGTCCAATGTTCAAGGGCAGGAAGCATCCAGCACGGGAGAAAGAGGCACAGGGAGACTGAGTCAGTCAGCCTTTTCACATTCTTCTGCCTGCTTTTTTTTCTTGCCGGGATGGCAGTTGATTAGGTGGCACCCACCCAGATTGAGGGTGGGTCTGCCTTTCCCAGTCCACTGACTCAAATGTTAATCTCCGTTGGCAACACCACCACAGACACACCCAGAAACAATACTTTGCATTCTCTAATCCAATCAAGTTGACACTCAATATTAATCATCAGAGTATATTATATACCTTTGTATGTACATTACTTCAAGTGTATTTGTAGGAATAATTCCTATAAATGAAACCATTTAATTAAAGAGCACATATGTATATGTATATACATACATATATGAAATATGTGTTTAGGTCTATATCCAGATTGCATTCCATTTTGTATTTCTAATTATTTACTTAATACTGTATTGAGTCAGTCTGTCAGTCTTTCTCATTTATAATAATTTTTTTACATATACTAAACCACATCTCCCTAAATTGCTAATTTTTTGAGAGATTCCCTAAATATTCTCTTTCATTTATTTTTATGAATGAATTTTAGAATCACTTTGTGAAGTTTTAAAACCAAAGTAAATTAAACAAAACAAGCCACCTTGAAATCACATTTTTTGGATTTTATTAAATGTATAAAAATTGATAAATTTGCTTGAAGAATAATGTGTTCGAGTTTCATCTATGTGGTAGCAAGTATCAGAATTTCTTTTCTTCTTGAGGCTGGGTAATATTCCACTTCATGTGCATACTACATTTTGTTCATTTATTCATGTGCTGATGGATTCTTGGGTTGCCCCAATCTCTTTGCTATTATGAATTATGTTGCTATGAGCATAATTGTACAAAACTGAGTCCTTGCTTACATTTCTCTTGTCTAAGTACCCAGATACGGAATTGCTGAATTATGCGGTAATTCTACATTCATGTTTTTTAAGGAATCATGACACTGTTCCTAGAGTGGCTGCATGATTTTACGTTCCCATAATTGATGCACAAAGGTTCCAATTTCTCCACACATTTGCCAACAATAGTTATTTTTGTGTTTACACCAATGTTGATCATAATGTGTGTGATCAACAAGAGATATCTTTCCACATACTTACGTCTTCTTTAACTTTTTCAGTAACATTTTTTGATTTTTAGGACACAAACCTTTTGCCTCTTGGTTAAGTTTATTAAGCATTTTATTCTTTTTGATGATGTCATAAATTGTTTAGTTTTCTATTCAAATTGTTTACTTTCAGAATGTAGAAATACAACTGATTTTTGCTTGTTGATTTTGTAATCCTCTAACCTTGATGAATTATTTTATTATTTCTAACAGTTTGTGTACATGTGTTCTTTAGTATTTTCTCTCTCTCTCTCTCTTTTTTTTTTTTTTTTTTTTTTTTTTTTTTTTTTTTTTAGACAAAGTCTAGTTCTGTTGCCCAGGCCAGAGTGCAGAGGCGCAATCTCTGTTCACTGCAAGCTCCGCTTCCTGCATTCACGCCATTCTCCTGCCTCAGCCTCCCGACTAGCTGAGACTACAGGGGCCCGCCACCACGCCCCTCTACTTTTTTGTATTTTTAATAGAGACGGGGTTTCACCATGTTAGCCAGGATGGTCTCAATCTCATGACCTCCTGATCCGCCCACCTCAGCCTCCCAAAGTGCTGGGATTACAGGCGTGGGCCCCGGCGCCTGGCCGTTCTTCAGTATTTTCTACAGGTAAGATCATGACATCTATAAACAGAAAAATAATTTACTTCTCTCTTTCCAATTTAGATGCTTTTTATTTCTTTTGCTGCCTAATTGTTCTGGCTAGAAATAACAGGATTATGTTGAATAGAAGTTGAGAGAGTGGGCATTCTTGCCTTGCTCTTGATCTTGGAAGAGAAGTTTTCAGTCTTTGAGCATTAAATATGATGTTGGCTGTGGATTTTATATTTGGTATTTGTTTTGTAGCATAGTTTACTTTTCTTCCTATTTTGTTGAGGACAACTTTCCAACAAAAATTCCTACTTTTTAAATTAAAATACGTTGAATTTGTCAAATGTTTATTGTGCATAGACATGATTATATTTTTCTCTTCTATTATTATGAAGTATTCCATCAATTGATTTTCACATTTAAAAAATACTTACATTTAAAAATAAATCTCACTTGGTCTTCATGTATAATCCTTAAAGATTCTGTTAAATTTGGTTTTCTAGTGTATTTTTTGAGGATATTTGCATGAATGTTTATAGGAGATATTGGTCTATAGTTTTGTTGTAGTGCCTTTTTCTGGCTTGGATTTCAGAGTAACGCTGGTTTTGTAGAAGAGTTAGAGAGGGGTCTTTTCCTCCGCTTCATTTTTTTTTTTTTTCTTTTGGAAAACTTTGAGAATTATTGGCATTTACTCTTTTGATGTTTGGTAAAATTCAACAATGAAGCCATCTGGCTGCAGGCTTTTCCTCATTGGTAGGATTTTAATTATGAATTCAATATTCTTACTAGTTATATCCCTATTCAGAGTCTCTAATTCTTCATGATGCAGTCTTGGTAGATTGTCTGTTTCTAGTAATGTTTTCATTTCTTCCAGATTATTAAATTTGTTGATCTGCAATTTTTATAATACTTTTCTATAATCCCTTTTAGTGGTATGTAGTACTTCAGGATATTCAGTCTACAAATGAGCGACTAAGATTATAAAAATTAGATTGCTGTCTTTTTTCATTATGTTGCTCAGGATGCGAAGAGAAGAATTATCCTGGTACTAGGAATTGTCTAGCACAATAAAAAGTGATGATAACATTGCAATCTTGGATAAAATAAAAGTGTATCCCTACATGAAGTCAGTCTGACATTTTTATAGACTGCTTTAGTTTCAGAACAAAATTAGCACATACAAAAATAGATATGTTCTTAGCACACAACACTTAGAAGACAGTATTCATCATAAAATTAAATATGAAAACAAAGGTTAAAATAAACATATAAGCTGGTAATGGCCCTTGATTTAAATACTTACTGTTTTTCCCTCTTCTGTAGAGAGTCTAGGGATAAGGATAACTTATTACCAACCTAGTAATTTTTCTTACACTTGTTTGTGTTTGAATTTTTAAAAAATCTACAGTTATTCTTAATTGGATTTTTTTCTCTGACTATAAAGTTTACTAGAATTCTTATTTGTGATGTTTAAAAAATATGTCAATCTGAGTCTTTAATTACAAATACTAGAGAAGAATTTCAATGTACCAGGAAGATTAACTGAAGAAAGAGGACAGACAGTAAGTGAGTATTGTATTTTTCTGTGAAAGTACAATACTTTCATTTTTTCATATTTTTAACTAAAACAAACAAGAAAAATAAGCAAAAATATAACCTGCAAATGATTGTTACTACTATTCTCTTCTTTAAAAATTTTAATTAGACCAAAAATCCTTTTTTTAGTTTTCCAAACTTAATTAACTTAGTTAAGTTTAGAAAACTAAAAATCATTTAGTTAAGTTTAGAAAACTATTTACTTAACCATTCAGTGAGATTAAGGTCATATTGCCAATTGCTGAATCTAGTAGTTGTTTTTCTAAGATATGTCACTTTGTCCCTAATAACATGAGGATAAAGAGTACCACATCCACAGATTAAGTATCCTAATGATATAGACAATTAATAACTGAAGTGAATACTCTGAATAATGCTTGAAAACAAACTGCTAACAAGTGACCTGTATTGATCATTGATATATTATGTTCTCTGCAATTCGTTATTTTTATCTTTGCCTTGTTATCTGAATTGATTATAATTAATGCTAATGAAACCAAGGTGAGGCAATCAATTTCTCTACACACTAAATGAATCACTTTTATACTTCAAGTGATAATACTAGAAACAACACTCACTAAATTTTGAAGCACACATCAGGGAATATTGACATAAAATTATGAAATTGTAATGTGTGAATGCAAATATTAACCTAGTAGTAGTAGTAGTAGTAGTAGTAGTAGTAGTAGTAGTAGTAGTGGTGGTGGTGGTAGTGTTGGTGGTGGTAATGATATTAGTATTAGGTTAAAAATGCATGGTGACCACAAGGGAAGCTGTGGATTGATGTGGCTAGATGGTTATTAGTTTGGAAAACAATACAAGATGCTTATATCCCATCAGACATTATGCAAAATGAAAAATTATGTGGCGCCAAAAAGAAGTTTAAAACATAATATGTGAATTTCTGAAATTTGTTTTCCAGTTAGGAAGATGTGACTATGGAAGAGAAAATATTTGGAGAATCTTTAGAAACTTAGTTCTGCTACACAGAAAATAAATACAAAATAGATTAAGGCTGACATAGAATAAGGTTTGGAGTATCTTTTCACAGAAAATGAGAAGTCTGAATTTTCTTGAAGTTTTGGCTTATGAATAATGTCTAAAGCATAATTTTAAAATGTAAGAATTTGTTTTGTATGAATATACACTTTAGCTATGCTCAAAAATAAATTAAGAAGTATATGCCTATATATGTTTCCAACAGTTACCAGGTTACACACAGCACTAATAAACAACAGGAAAAAATTAAATTAAATTTTTTTCTTACAAAAATATTGGGAAGTTAGTAACTCCCTAAAATTATTGTGTAGCATGTGTCATCACTTTTTTTTACATCTTTTGACTTTTAAAAATTTAAATTTTTCAATAAATGCAAAATAAATCTAGCTATCAATTCTGCATTTGTAAATTGTAAACAATATTCATTTTATATTTAATATATTGACCCTAATTTACATATTCATATAAATGTATGTGCACTGTATTTCCAGCTATGCCACACAATAACCTCAAGAATACTTAACGCTTTTTATTCAGAAGGTACATAGATTTCCTAAAGTTCCCACATTGCTGCATAAACAGTTCATAAAACCAGCAGGATCTGACTGTGTAAGTGCATTTTAAAATTTATCTGCTAGTAAATTTTAATTATGTAGCCAAGTGACATTATTCTGCTTATATTTTGCCCATAGATTTTGAAGGCAATATTGTGACTAGCCTTAGATTCTTTATAATATGAGTTATATTAAATAAAATATAAAATATCTTTGTGTTATTGTAGAATTATGCTATGATTTTTTGATCCTTATTAGAAATAATTAATAGAAGCATATTGCTAGAATAATATATATGGTAATTATTTCTCTCTCTAACATGAAATGTATACTGACATCATACTGTGAAAAGAGAGCGAATAAGAGAAAAATCCCACCTAGCACTCTTATAAAATGTCATCCTACATAACGATCATGATTGGACATGATTACATGATCTATGCTTTCAGTATTTTCTTTTCAGCTTGTTTACCATTTAGCAGCCAATTTGGTTATTTTGTATGATAGATCTATTTCCCGATGCAAAGTCCAAATCACATCAACAGTCCACTGAGTGAAGAGCAACTATGTGATGTAACAATGGAATATTTTTCTATATATATTTATCAAACTTAGCAATGAGAGTAAAACTTACAATTCTTCAACAGTAGTGAATTCTGCCTAAATAATGACAAATCGCAATAGTGTGGGTAGTGAATGAGGCCGTTACAGCTGAAAAGAAAGTGCCAGTAGTGCTAGAGAAGCAATGTTTCTAGAGAATAACAAAATTAAGTGGAATCAAGTATCATAAAATGAGGTATACAGGAAGACTTCACAGAATAATACAACTTGTGTTAGTGGTAACAGCTTCTGGCAATATCTACTTGATAATGGAGTTTATTACACAACTTCTAATAGAATGTCCTGCTGAATGCAGTTAATAGCCATTTAAGCTGAAAGATGATAATTCTATATCATCATGTCTTGTATTGGATACAAGGGAGAAAAATAATAGCTCGAAACATTGCATTTTCAATGAGTAAATAGACCGTAGGACAATCGTTGGATACCTGCTTTTAGATCGCTTGCCTGACACATCCTCTGCTATTTATCACTTCTCCATTTGCACGCAAACATTGAAAGCTACTGATTTTGTTTGTAATAATGGAAATGCAATATTGTAAGCTTTATCGTGTCACTGTGTACATTTTATGACAAATAAATAACAACACTGGCAGACATTTGAAGACAACTAATAATCTTTATCAGCAGCTGAAAATTAAAAGTAAATGAATTTATATTATTTTACTTATTTTATACTTTGACTCACTATGTTTAATTTAATTTATTTTTCAAATCTATATATCAAAATCTTAGTTCAAATCCACACTTGGAAGATAACAGTTCCCAAAGTTTGTGATTCTCAAAATTGGCTGCCCAGTAAAATCACCATGGGAATGTTGGGTTAAGGAGAAAGCAAATGTTTTGTCAAGCTCTACAGCCTTTGATTTTTTCAACTTTTGAGCTCCTTAGGTGAGATAATATATTGTCAAATGGTTGAGATGCAGTAATTAGAAGATGGTTTTCACCTCATAGTGGTATAAAAGCATAGAATAAATGGGTGTCCTGTATGGTGAAACACGAACAGGGAAATATATATATATATAACTATAAATATATAAATAAATATATATATAAAATACATATAAATATATATGATAATTGACTTTAATGATATAAATACTTGTATTCTTAATACAAACAGTGTTAAAAGTAGTAGTCTCTTAATGCTGCCACTAATAACTCAGCATCCAAATGAAGGCAACTCCTTAAACCTAATGTAACTGGAATCGAATGGAGTAAACAAATCACCATATAGATTATGGATGGAGATATAGGTATGGATATATTAAAGTTATCTGTCGTTATAACATTTTAATATGTTCCCAATGGAAAGATCATTAAGTTTTCAATTAGGATTGGAAGTCTATTTTTATTTACTAAATCCCTTGTTATATCCTATATGATAAAATCTAAGTTTCACTGTATAAAATCACTACAAGTTTTTAACAGCCTGATTCCCAACTACCTTTCTAAACATGTCTGGCTATGTACATTTATCCAAAATACTATGAACTTGCATATATCTGCTAGTAATAATTTCTCTGCTGTTCCCTCCCCCATCTCAACTTAGAAATATAATGTTCATTTTTAAGCATAAATATTATTTCTGCAAATTGTTCTAGTTCAAGGCAGAAGTAACCATGGCCCTTCTAAATCCACACCCCCCTATCATGGTCTTTGCTTAAGTGAGTCTCATGCTTGCCAGTGTTGTGAAATGTTCAAGCCCAGAACCTTAGCTTAAAACCCTGACTTAAAATCCTGACTTAACAACATTTTAGGTGTTTGATTTTGGACAAATTACTTCAACTAGATAAATTTTACTTTTCTGATACATTACATACATTACATTGTGCATTATCAGCATATTACATAAATTAATTATTTTTTAAAGAATTTTTTGGCAAAGTCAACTTTTTGAGACAGCATCACTATATAATCTAGTAGATATAAAATTATATATATAATGTATGAGTATAGTTTAAAACATTTTTGAATCCACATTTTCAATTTCTTTCACTTGTTTGAAGAAAATAAGTTCCATAGTTTTAGCATCTCCTTCAATCACCAAGTATGAGGTTTTCCAAGATTGAGAGACTTTTTTACAAGTTCAGTTCACTATATTTATTGTCCTTAATCTGTCCAAAAACAAAAAAAGAAAATTTCTGCTACCCTTTCCAAGTTCAGCACCATTAGTAAACTAAAGCAACTCCTGCACTAATGGACCAAATTGAAATTCCCTATTTTACTGACTGTTTAATTCCTACAAAATTAAGCCACCTGCTTACGCAGTACAACATTCCATTAACTCATTTTGATTATACTGCGGACTGCAAGTGCCAATGTAAATAGGAAGTAGGCATTTCTCCAAAATATTTTCTAGCAAAATATTCTGTGTTCTATGGACACTTTCAACCAATCTATGGTTCAATAGTTATTCAGTAGTAGGCAGCAAAAATGGTAGCATAAAATAAAATCACTAAAAATGGGGAAAACCAACAAGCACAAGTTAGTCAGCAATAATAAAAAAATGTGCATGAAATCCGGAAATTTAACGGGTAGAATGTTACCTCAATTTACTCCCTCAAGATTAAAATCAATACCTCATATAATGATGTTCATGTGTAGTCAGCTGCATCTTCTTTAATCAACTTGTTTATAACAATACACTTCAGAGACTACACAAACTATAGACATATATTCAAATGTTTAACAAATAATAACCCTGAATTTTCATGACCTAAACTCATCAATATACTGCCAAACTATTTAATTTTTTTGGTCTTTTCAAAAACATGCATTCATATATGGAATGTCTTTTATTATTATTTTTAAATTGACAAATTAAAATTGTATATATTTATGGTGTACAACATGTTGGAAAATATATTTATTGCTCAATGATTAACTCAAGCTAATTAATACATGTTCTACCTCACATAGTTATTTACTGTGATAAAAATACTTAAAATCTACTGTCTTCAATTTTCACATATACAATATATTATTATTAACTATGGTCACCGTATTGTACAAGAGATCTCTTGAACTTAACTGAAGTTTTTTATCTTTTCACCAACATCTTCCCAATCACCACCTCCTCTGCCACCCACTCCCCAGAACATACCTCCTGGTTGTCTTATATTTCAGGGATTTGCAGGAACCATTGACATTACATCCTTCAAATTTTCCCCTGACTACCTAAATTATCTTGTATTAAATTGTTTTTGAAATGACGGGCAATATTGTGTATCTACCATGTACTCTACATGATGCTTTGAAGTACATGTGCATTGTGGAATGGCTAAAGCTTGCTAATTAACATACACATTACTTCAGTTACTTTAGTGGTGAGAACACTTTCATTCACTCAGGATTTTTAAGAATACAATATATTATTAACTATAATCACCACAATCATGCCCCCCAGCCCTGGTGACTTGCTTTTATCATTCTTAATTGACACATAATAATTGTACATATTTATGTGGTACAGTGTAATATTTTGACACTTGTATACAATATACAATTATCAAATCAGAGTAATTAGAATATCTATCACTTCAGACATTTATCATTTTTTTTGTATTGAGAAATTTGAGAATCCTCTCTTCTAGCTATTTGAAAATATTCAGCATATTGTTTTTAATTATGGTACTATAGAACATGAGAACTTATTCCTCCTATATAGCTGTAATTTTGTATCTGTTACTCTCTGGCTATCCACCCTCTCACCTGTCTCACCTCTAATAACCACCTCTTCTACTTTCTACTTCTATGAGATTGATAGCGGCAGGAGGCAGACAAATCTTAGGCTGACAGGGCAGGTCCTCAGTGAAACCCAGCCTTTAAACCAAAGATAGTATAAAGCTTAGCTACAAGTTCTGGGTAAATCCACAGACCAAATTGAGAACCCCTCTTCCTGTTTGGTGTGCTTTTCTCTGTTTGATCCCCACTCTTCACTTATTTTACATATACCTACCATTCCTTAACTGAATTTTTTACGCTATTGTAGCCTACCTTTCAGTGGTGCTTTTGTTTTAGCCTCTTCTGCACACTCACAAACCAATCAGCATGCACTCTCTCATTCTGAGCCCATAAAAGCCCCAGACCCAGCTACACTGAGAAAAAGACCACCTGACTTCAGGTGGGGACCACCCTGGAGTCCCTTCTCTGATGAGAGCTGTTTTCTCGCTCAATAAAACTCTTCTGCCTCCTCACCCTCTGGTTGTCGGTGTAATGTCATTCTTCTTGGATGTAGGACAAGAACTTGGAACCCTGCCAAATGTGGGTATGAATAAGGCAGTAACACTGTATGTCTCCACCCCACCAACCCCTGTTAGCACTTAGCAGTTGCCCCATGTGATGGGAAGCAGCAGTGAGGCCAGATCAGCCCCAGAGCCATGGGCCAAAGGGGGTCAACAGGACTGACAAAGTTGTTAACATGACCTCATTCATCGAGCTGCTGATGGAGGAGATAAAAGAGCTGTTAGCTGCTGTAACACCCTCTCTGCGGCTTTGGGCTCACGGGTATTCCTGTTTGAGAACCACCATGTTGCCCTCATCTGGACGCTGAAGTCCACCACAGGAATGAATTGTGACATGTGTTCTAGCACAAGCCCCTCACAGAGCCCACTCTTGTACCAGCACTTACAGCAGTCAGCATGACCCTGCACTCACTCGCTCGCACACCCCCTCCCACTAGGGACTGAGTGCATAGTCACAGTGGCCACAGGATCCATAACAAAGCACAAGCCAGGCACAGCCTGGCAGGCTGAGTGGGCAAGTGCCTTCTGCAACAAGCCCAGGCCTGAGCGAGGCCCAGGCAGGGGCTTCACCAGATGCAAAGGTCTCTGACTGGCAAAGTGGCACTGAAAAAAATTCTACTTCAAGATCAGCTTTTCTTTAGATTCCACATATGAATACTATCCTGTGGTATTTGTCTTTCTATATCTGGCTTTTTTCACTTAACATAATGTCTTCCAGGTTCATCCTTGTTGTTAAAAATGACAGGATACACCATCTTTGACAGTTTAAAAGTATTTATTATCAACAACATGATCAGTGATCGTAGGCACTCATTTGCATTCCAAAATTATTGCCAAATTTGATTGAAACAATAATTCACGCTTATCTATAAGACAAAATAAAATGTACCCCTCCTTCCAATATGAAACATATCAACTTTTATAAACTATAATGGTTTCTTCAGAAAGTCACTCATAGACTATACTTTTGAAGCTATAGTTTGTAGTTTGCAGTTATAAATTAAAATTTATAGAGAGATGATAATTTATAAAACCCAAAGGTCTATTTTCCAGATTTGCTTTAAATACATAAAATCAACTTTGTTTATTAAATTACAGACCTGAATTTCTAAATCAAATATTTTGCATAAGGATCAAGAATATTTGTAGCAGAGCTACTGTAGAAATCAGTATTATTTTACCTATCAAACTATTGAGTTGACATTTTGGACAAAACAGATTAAATATTATATGAATTTTATGTATAATACCCTGTAATTATGGAAAAATAACTGTACTTGATATAATCTATTAGATCTTAGGTTCTTAGATTAAGTGTTATTAGAAAGCATTCTTGAAAATGGATTAGAGTCATAAATAATATAAACTGAGGTTGTGCCATTGCCGTTTTTTTATCATTTAAACTCTGATAATTTGGCAAAGTTGGATATACGTTCTATTGTCATAAGAAGCAGAAAAGGAGGCATCTTTTATACTCATGATCTTTCAATCCTATTCTAGGAATGTTGTGAATATGCAAAAAATTGGTGTCATTAGTGAATGAAAGTATAACTCACTATCAACTATGTTAAAAACATCGTTTGGCAGACATTTCATTTACAATAATTTGTAAATAATATAATTTTTCATTTGATATTGATAATATCAAACAAACAAACTTTGTATCTAATGATGGAATCATATGTCTCAGATTCCTCTCATTAACTGTAGAATTATACTGACTTTCTTCACACATTTTGAATCACAATATGATCAGTTTTATTATACACTTTGCCTCCTTACTTCATTTACTTTCTCCCTTCTAGAAGATACATCTTTCAATGTCTAACTTAATTATAAGTACCTTCTTTAGTCTGTTTTGTTATAAACATTGTCTATTACAAATTCATTTGTTTTTATTTCTTAATAGTGGTAAAATTAAGAAAAGATAAAATTCATCATTTGAATCACTTATAAATGTACTCTTCAGTAGTCATAAGTGCATTCACAATTTAGTGTAACCATTGCCACTATTATTTTTCAAGATTTAAAAAATTACCCCAGATTAAAACTCTATACCCGTTAAGCAGTAAGTCAACTTTCTTCCCTCCCCTCATATCTAGCAAACTCTGTACTCTACTTTCCGTGTTAATGAATTTGACTAGTCTAGATACCTTATACAAGTGGAATCATATAGTATTTGTCTGTTTGTGACTGATATTTCACTTAGCATAATGCCCTCAAGGTTTATCCATCCTATATGTAGCATGTCTCAGCATTCCTTTTATTTTTAAGACTGAATAATACTTCATTATGTGTGTATACCACATTTTAATTATCCATTCATTCACCAATGAATTTTTGGGTTACTTCCACCTTTTGGCTATTGTGAATAAAGTTGCTAAGAATATAGTTGTAAAAATATCTGTGTGAGTCTCTTTTTTCTGTTCTTTTGTGTATCTACATAGAAATGAAATTGACAAATTGCATAGCAATTATAATTCTACACTTAATTTTTTGAGAAACTACCATAATGTGTTTCATAGAGGCTGCACTATTTTAGATTCCTACCAATAGTGCAAGAGGGTTCCAATTTTCCATACCCTTCACTAGTTATTTTTCTTCTTTTCTTTTTTTAAGTAATAGCCATCCTAACATATATAATGTGGTATCTCATTGTGCTTTTGACTTCCATGGCTCTAATGGCTAATGATGTTGGGCATTTTTTAATGTATTTATTGGCCATTTTTATATCTTCTTTGGATAAATGCCTATTCAATGGCTTTGTCCATTTTTTTTTCTTTTTTCTAAGATGGTCTCATTCTGTCACCCAGGTTGGAGTTCAGTAGCTTAATTTTGGCTCACTGCAGACTCAACTTCCCAGGCTCAGATGATTCTCCCATCTCAGCCCCCCGAGTAGCTGGGACTACAGACGTGTGCCACCATGCCCAGCTAATTTATATATATATATATTTTGTAGAGACAAGGTTTCACCATGTTGCCCAAGCTTGTCTCCATCTCTTGGGCTCAAGTGATCCTCCCACCTGGGCTTCCCAAAATGCTGGGATTATATGCGTGAGCCACCACACCTGGCTGAAGCCAGCCTTTGCCCATTTTAAAAATGAATTTCTGTTGTTGTCCTTGTTGAGTTGTGGGAGTTCTTTGCATGTTCTGGAATTTAATTTATTCACTAGTATTTGATTTGTACATATTTTTCACTTTTTACAGGTTGTGTTTTCATTCTTTTGATAGTATCCTTCATTTATAAAAGGTTTTGGAAAATGACACAAAAAGCACATGCAATAAGAGAAAATAATGCTTCCGTTGGAATTTGTTGCCTTTTTGCTACTAATCTATTATCTGCTTTCCAACCATTTGATTTTATATTTAAATGTAGCAATGCATGACTTTTTCATACATTAATTTATCATTACTGTCAATAGTGATTATTACATGTCAACGTTAATAGAGAATTATTTGCTGCTCAGATATTTAATTCAACTTACATACACTTTCCATAGTCTGCTTTTGTTCATTCTGGTGGGTCGTAAAAATAAACTCAACATATAACACACACACATATATGAATATACACACACGTCAAAAGGAAAAACCCCTTGGCCCACACATGTGATAATTATATAAAGCACAATGGAAAACAGGCCTCATTTGTCCTGAATTATCATTATGAATAAATTACAGACAAATCGTGAAGTATATGGATTGCTTTTTAAGTTGTCTTATAGAAGACAAACTTTTGGTCCTTTAATACAGTCATAGTTATTAGTATTTTATTTGCAGCTTGTAGATATATAAATATAAAAGTACATGAACTGATTTGTAGGACCCTTCTGGGAGAAATTTCCTGGCATGTACGTACCAGGAAAAAGACCAACTCACCATGTCTCCTCTCTTGCTGCAGCCTCTTCCACTGTTTATTCTTCAGTTCCACCAAGTGGTTATTGAATGCTTCTGTGTGTTAGGTACCAGTAGGTAATAGGAATGTAGTTGATGGAAACTAGACAGTTTTCCTTTGTGTTCCTTACAAATCACATAAATAAATATAAAATTACAATTAGCATAAAGACTATAAGCATGAAGTGTTAATGCATCGTACCAAGGAATGTATAAAAGGGAGAATAGATCATGTTAGATATTAAGGGACACCTATTTTTTTGTCTCAACTATCAAATCTACTAAAGATTAGGTAGTAAGAAATTTGGTTAATTTTACTCTATAAAAATAATACTATAGGTTCCAGATTATAATTGTGCTAAAAAATTAATGCTGGATTAAACTAAGTGTGTTTTGCAGTCTTTCAGTTAATAAGAATTAGAAAACCAAGTAGATTGTTGAATCTAGAAAGAACTTCTTGAAAATAATTTGCTTCTTAGGCCGGGCGCGGTGGCTCAAGCCTGTAATCCCAGCACTTTGGGAGGCCGAGACGGGCGGATCACGAGGTCAGGAGATCGAGACCATCCTGGCTAACACGGTGAAACCCCGACTCTACTAAAAAATACAAAAAACTAGCCGGGCGTGGTGGCGGCGCCTGTAGTCCCAACTACTCGGGAGGCTGAGGCAGGAGAATGGCGTGAACCCGGGAGGCGGAGCTTGCAGTGAGCTGAGATCCGGCCACTGCACTCCAGCCTGGGCGACAGAGCGAGACTCCGTCTCAAAAAAAAAAAAAAAAAAAAAAAAAAAAGAAAATAATTTGCTTCTTTTGTATCACTCTTCTTTTTTTTTTTTTTTTTTTTGATATGGAGTCTCACTCTGTTGCCCAGGCTGGAGTGCAGCGGTGAGATCTCGGCTCACTGCAACCTCTACCTCCTGTGTTCAAGTGATTCCCCTGCCTCAGCCTCCTGAGTAGCTGGGATTACAGACACGTGCCACCACACCCAGCTATTTTTTTTCTTTTTTTTTTCTTTTTGTATTTTTAGTAGAGATGGGATTTCACCATGTTAGCCAGGATGGTGTCTATCTCCTGACCTCATGATCCACCCTCTTTGGCCTCCCAAAGTGCTGGGATTACAAGCATGAGCTACCACGCTCGGCCCTTTGTTCTTATTTTAAGAAATACCTCACGATATTCTGTTAGATCCTTCTGGTATATGTTTTCTAAAACAATTAAATTCTCTCAATTTATATTTTATATTATACACATAGCAAAATTAAGCAAATAAAAATCATTTGAATGTTTTAGGTATAGCAATTTGAAATTATTTTTCACATTAATTGACTCCTGGGGATCCTTAGAATTTAGGGCATTCCAAGGATCTTTAAGAATCTAATAGGAAAAGTAAGGTCCATTTATTCAGTAGACATGTACTGAGTGCGTCCTATGATCTAAGCCAGGTGCTAGGTGCTAGATCCTATACACAGAGATCAATTTTTACCCAGTTAAAAGGAAAACACCAAACAAACAAAACCCCTTTTCTTAACTTAAACTACTTGATAGAAAACATTACTAAATTATTGTGTTTTTTCCTTTTCTGTAAAGCTTTGCTTGATATAATCACAGGACTCTTATTTTTATAACCATTTTATTTATTTAATTCCAATTCTGGATCAAGCAGTGTGTTATATGATAACATACAAGATAACCAGGATCTCTGCCGTTGCAGAACATATAAAGTCTGGGGCCAGGCTAGGCGTGGTGGCTCACACCTGTAACCCAAACACTTTGGGAGGCTGAGCTGGTCTATCACAGGAGTTCAAGACCAGCCTGGCCAATGTAGTGAAACCCCATCTCTACTAAAAATACAAAAATTAGCCAGGAATCATGGCACAGGCCTGCAATCCCAGCTACTCAGGAAGCTGAGGCAGGAAAATCGCTTGAACCCAGGAGGTGGAGGTTCCAGTGAGCCAAGATTGTGCCACTGCACTCCAACCTGGGTGACAGAGGCAAATTCTGTCTCAAAAAAAAAAAAAAGTATGAGACCAATAATGACGGCTCTGTTGAAAAATTATTAAAGTGAATTATTGTGAAAATATATATTTTTTAATATTTAGGCATTCTCTTTTTCTTTTTATTAAACTTTAAGTTCTAGGGTACATGTTTGCATAACGTGCAGGTTTGTTACATATGTATACATGTTCCATGTTAGTGTGCTGCACCCATTAACTTGTCATTTACATTAGGTATATCTCCTAATGCTATCCCTCCCCTCTCCCCGCTCCCCACAATAGGACCCGGTGTGTGATGTTCCCCTTCTTGTGTCCAAGTGCTTTCATTGTTCAATTCCCACCTATGAGTGAGAACATGTGGTGTTTGGTTTTCTGTTCTTGTGATAGTTTGCTGAGAATGATGGTTTCCAGCTGCATCCATGTCCCTACAAAAAAATATGTGTGTACCTAGCTTGTTTTGAAAATTTTAATTTAATCATATATTTATTATAATTAGGAGAAAATAAGTTTTAATATGATGGATATGTCAAAGTAGGTAGAAGAGAGAATTACAAATGTTCTCACCAAAAAGAAATCATGAATATTGGAAGTGATAAATATGATAATTATTCTAACTTAATCATTACACATTGTAAACATGTATCAAAGTGCTACATTGTACCAAATAAATATATACAATTACTATGTCAATTTAAAATAAAATAAAATGGGGAATCCTTTCCCCATTTCTTGTTTTTTTTCAGGTTCGTCAAAGATCAGATGGTTGTAGAAGTGTGGTATTATTTCTGAGGGCTCTGTTCTGTTCCATTGGTCTGTATCTCTGTTTTGGTACCAATACCATGCTGTTTTGGTTACTGTAGGCTTGTAGTATAGTTTGAAGTCAGGAAGCATGATGCCTCCAGCTTTGTTCTTTTGGCTTAGGATTGTCTTGGCAACGTGGGCTCTTTTTTTGGCTCTATATGAACTTTAAAGTAGTTTTTTCCAATTCTGTGAAGAAAAGCATTGGTAGCTTGATGAGAATGGCATTGAGTCTATAAATTACTTTGGGCAATGTGATTATTTTCACGATATTGATTCTTCCTATCTATGAGCATGGAATGTTCTTCCATTTGTTTTTGTCCTCTTTTATCTCATTGAGCAGTGGTTTGTAGTTCTCCTTGAAGAGGTCCTTCACATCCCTTGTAAGTTGGATTCCTAGGTATTTTATTCTCTTTGAAGCAATTGTGAATGGGAGTTCACTCATGATATGGCTCTCTGTCTATTATTGGTATATAAGAATACTTGTGATTTTTGCACACTGATTTTGTATCCTGAGACTTTGCTAAAGTTGCTTATCAGCTTAAGGAGATTTTGGGCTGAGAGGATGGGGTTTTCTAAATATACAATCATGTCATCTGCAAACAGGGACAAGTTGACTTCCTGTTTTCCTAATTGAATACACTTTGTTTCTTTCTCCTGCCTGATTGCCCTGGCCTATTTAATAAATGGTGCTGGGAAAACTGGCTAGCCATATGTAGAAAGCTGAAACTGGATCCCTTCCTTACACCTTATACAAAAATTAATTCAAGATGGATTACAGACTTAATTGTTAGACCTAAAACCATAAAAACCCTAGAAGAAAACCTAGGTAATACCATTCAGGACATAGGCATGGGCAAGGACTTCATGTTTAAAACACCAAAAGCAAAGCCAACAAAAGTCAAAATTGACAAATGGGATCTAATTAAACTAAAGAGCTTCTGCACAGCAAAAGAAACTATCATCAGAGTGAACAGGCAACCTACAGAATGGGAGAAAATTTTTGCAATCTACTCATCTGACAAAGGGCTAATATCCAGAATCTACAAAGAACTCAAACAAATTCACGAGAAAAAAACAACCCCATCAAAAAGTGGGCAAAGGATATGAACAGACATTTCTCAAAAGAAGACATTTATGCAGCCAGCAGTCATATGAAAAAAATGCTCATCATCACTGGCCATCAGAGAAATGCAAATCAAAACCACAATGAGACCATCTCACACCAATTAGAAAGGCAATCATTGAAAAGTTAGGAAACAACAGGTGCTGAAGAGGATGTGGAGAAATAGGAACACTTTTACACTGTTGGTGGGACTGTAAAGTATTTTGACCATTGTAGAAGACAGTGTGGCAATTTCTCAAGGATCTAGAACTAGAAATACCATTTGACCCAGCCATCCCATTACTGGGTATATACCCAAAGGATTATAAATCATGCTGCTGTAAAGATACATGCATGCATATGTTTATGCGGCACTATTCACAATAGCAAAGACTTAGAACCAACCCAAATGTAGATAGACTGGATTAAGAAAATGTGGCAAATATACACCATGGAATACTATGCAGCCATAAAAAAGAATGAGTTCATGTCCTTTGTAGGGACAAGGATGAAGCTGGAAACCACCATTCTCAGCCACCTACCACAAGGACGGAAAACCAAACACTGCATGTTCTCACTCATAGGTGGGAATTGAACAAGGAGAACACTTGCACACAGGAAGGGGAACATAACACACCGGGGCCTGTTGTGGGGTGGGAGGAGAGGGGGAGGGGTAACATTAGGAGATATACCTATTGTAAATGACGAGTTTATGGGTGCAGCACACCAACATGGCACATGTATACATACATAACAAACCTGCATTATACTTAAACTATAATGAAAAATAAATAATTAATAAAAAAGAATACTGTTAATGGTGGAGGGTGTCCAGGTTCTTGGCATCTTGAACAAAGAATTGGACAAAACATACAAACAAAGCAAGGAAGGAATGAAAGAATTTATTGAAAATGAAAGTACACTCCACAATTTGGGAGCGGGCCTGAGCATAGGGACTCAAAAGGTCCTGTTATAGAGTTTTTGTGAGTTTAAGTACCCTCTACTTGGGGTATTCCCTGTGTAAAAGGAGAGGATGAAGCAAAGTTAGTAAGTCATTAACTTGGCCTGCACTCCATGGAGAGGATATTTCCTATCATAGCTCAAGTGTGAATTGGCCTTATGTTCCCTGTCTCCAGACCCTATTTTCCTGCCTCAATACCCCATTTGAGTTTTTAAAAACAACTGTTTTATTTATTTATTTATTTATTTTTTATTTAACTGCCAACCACTATACTCTTTGAATGCCTACTATGTCTGGGTAGAATATAACTGGGAACTGCTTCAGGTTGCATTGATGCCTTACAGATTTTGTTATCTGCCTGACAAAAATTGAAATCATAAATGTTTACCTTTATTCATAATTGAAAAAACCTAAAATCTAAATATAAAATATATAGTTCAAAATAGTGTGTTTCTATTTCTGATCAATAAAAATAAATTCCTTTTGGAGATATCTTTTGGCTATTTTGTGAAACAATTAACTTTACACAGCTGGTTTCTGCCAAGATAGACTTCAGTACAGCCCCAAAATGCACATTAGTTTCATAAGAACTTTTCAAAATTTTTTTACATTAGTGTGAATTTCAGTTAAAATAATATTTTAGCATGTAGGTAATGGCAATGAATTTATTGATGGTAACTTTACAATTAAGATCTGAGGCTTCCCCAGATTCTACACATATGGTTCAATTTTAGTATGATTTTAAAGATTGTATTACTATATTTTTAAATGTTTTAATTGACAAGTAATCTGGAGTCCACACACCTTTCCTTCTCACTTTCTATTTATCATTCTAAATAACAGAGTGACACATAAAGTTTTGTACTTTTTTATTCTTTTCAATTCTAATTAATATAGATGGGGTAGTCTTTGATTTAAATAAAATTCAACTTATCAATTTTTCTTTTATGGATTGTGCTTTTAATGTTGTACCTAAAAATTCATTGGCAAAGTCTAGGTCACGTAGCTTTTCTCCTATGTTATATTCTAGGAGTTTTATTGTTTCATACTTTACGTTAAAGTCTAAGATTCTGCCTTGAGTTAAACTTTGTGAAAGGTTTAATGATCGACTAAAAGGTTTTTTTTTTAACATGCAAATGTCCAGTTATTCCAACACCATTTGTTGAAAAGACTGCTTTAGTTAATTATATTTTTGTGGGGCTGTATCTTTTGCATTGATCAGCTTAAATAATCTTTTACCAATTCCATGTTGACTTGACTGTGGTAGCTTTGTAGTAAATTACAGTCCTCTGAGTTTGTTCTTCTGTAATACATTGGCTCTTATGGGTCTTTTACCTTTTCATATAAACTTTAAAATTAGTTTGTCAATATCCACAAAATAACTTCCTGGGATTTTGATTGAGATTTCACTGAATCTATAGATCAAATTGGAAAGGATTAAACTGCCTAATAATATTGAATCATCCTAACCATGAAAATGGCTCTCTTTCATCATAGTTTTGTAAGTTTTCTTCATACAAAGTCTGTATATATTTTGTTAGATTTATTCCTAAGCAGTTATTTTATTTTGGTGCAAATGTAAATTGTTTTATAATTTTAATTTCAAATTCCAGTTGTTCATTGCTGGTATATAGAGATATGATTGTCTTTTGATATTGTATCCTGTAAACTAACTATAATAACTTATTAATTCAAAACTTCATTAATGATTCATTGAGATTTTCCACCTAGAAGTGCATTTTTAGATATTTTAAAAATATTTTAAAGAGACATAAGATTATAAATTATCTCCTGTAAGCATTTTTTTTTGTTTTAATTAAGCTTGTTCATTACCTTCATTCAAACTTTTAGCATAGTTTTTTGAGTAGTCTCTATCACAACTATAGCTACGAAAAATAGCACATGTGAAATTCAATTACAAGCAGATGAAGGCAACATATTTTCCACCAGTCTAGAGTAATTATTAAAATAAGGAAAAGTTTGTCTTTGATTTATTAATCTTTGCTGTTTGAACAATTTGATGCTTCCTTTAACAAAATTCTGGACTTTAAAGTTTGCTGAAAACACAACTTAGTAATTATGACAAACTTGATATGCTTTATTTTCATTGGGAGTAAACAAGTTGCTAATATAACACATTCTATGTCAATATCAGCTTTGTTTCACATCCTTTGGTATCATTGACTAATTTGGAGATAAAGTTAGTGATAAAGGAATGTAAAATCACTTCATAAATATATCCAAATTTGAAGTGAATTTTTCTGAAATTTGTTTTTATATCATGTTTTTTTGAGATGGAGTCTTGCTGTGTTGCTCAGGCTGCAGTGCAGTGGCACAGTCTAGGCTCACTGCAACCTTCGCCTGCTGGGTTCAAGTGATTCTCCTGCCTCAGTCTTCCAAGTAGCTGAGACTACAGGTGCATGCCACCACACTCAACTTATTTTTTTGTATTTTAGGTAGAGACGAGATTTCACCACGTTGGCCAGGCAGTCTCAAACCCCTGAGCTCGTGATCCGCCTGCCTCAGCCTCCCAAACTGCTGAGATTACAGTAGTGAGACACCGTGCCCAGCCTATATAATTTCTTAAATGGAGAGAATGTTTCTATCTCTATGATACCGTTGTATCTATCTTCCTATTTTTAATAGGAAGCATGCCTTTAACTGGGGAACCTGTTACTCATATTGAATGCCAATAAACATTTCCCTTAATCCCTAATGATAGTTACTTCACTTTTTTTTTCTATAAAGCTAAAAATAAAAAGACTAGAATAAGTTGTGCCCTGCTTCCTTTAACAGACTTGTGGCATAAATATTGCATTCCTCTATAGAAAAGCAAGTTTTAAAATCTTCTCTATTTCACATCTTCTGGCAACTAAGTCTGCATTCTATGATAAATATTTATCTTTGATCTATATATTAATACCCATGATTGAACAACATAGGACAACCTTTAACATAACTAAATTGACAATTGTTAATAACATCAGACATGTAGTTGTTACTTGATGTAACTGCCTTGGCAATATTGCTATCTGAAGTTCAATGAAGTTTTTACTTATCACAGTTTTACTTTGATTTTCTAATATATTACTTTTAACCTTAAGAAATAGCCTCTGAGGCACTCATTACTTTTGACTACAAATAGCTTCCAAATTGATGGGAAAGCTAATTTAGATGGTACAATGAATAAAAAGGCCCCTTTTAGGCTGCCTTGATGACAGACTTTAGTGGCAAGAAATTCATGTGTCTTCCTGCATAATATAAAACAGAATTCTACATTGCAGTTTTAACTTCCAGAGAAATAAAGATAAAATTGAAGATTATACATTGATTTCTGGCATAATGATATTCAGTGTAAAGTAATCTCATATAATAGAATGTGTCTCAGAATAAGTTTAATACTAAAATTAAACAAATTCACTTATACTTGGCAACAAAATAAGAAGTGATGAAAACACAGGTTCTGAAATTAAAATAAAAAATGGAAAAAAGTCACATGCATATTTATTAACCAGAGCTAATGTAAGAAGACAAGAGACTGAATGACCAATGTCCACGTTAAAGGAGAAAAAAAAAAAAAAAAAAAGAAGGTAGAGCTTAAATTAAACCAACTACACAAGATCCATATGTTCCTAAGTAGTGAGGTTAATTCACTTGATAAAATTCTTCTGCAATGGCATTATCACGTGCTAATTTCAGTGATATTCTCAATCAAAACTTTTAATATTGAAATTAAGTAATTTTAAGTAAAATCAGTAAATAAAAGTCCTAATGTTCTACTTTTAGGGACCACTATTTTATTTATGAGTTTTATTGAGGGATGATTCCTATACAAAAAAAAAAATAATAAATAAATTGTATGTGTTTAATGTATTTAACTTTATAAGTTTAGACAGATGCATACTTTCATGAAACCATCACCACAATCACAGTGATAGATATATTCACCACCTCTGAAAGTTCACTCTTGTTCATTTATAGATGGAAGAATGGGGCTGCTAAAGTCTATGGAAAGCCATTAAAATTTCTATATTTATAATTTTTAAAGACAGATTGTGGAATTATTTAATTATTTTTAAAGGTAAAAAACTTTTTTAGCAACAAAATTAGGTTTACACTTGTATTTTTTGGTTGGAAAGGGAGAAATAAAGATTATTTGAAAAACTGTCATCATATCAAACAGTTGAATACAAATTAAAAACTCTTGGAATCAGACTAAAAATACATAAACCTGTGGTCTGAATTAAGTACTATTAACCTTATAGTAACAGTAGTAATAGTAGAGGTAGTAATCAAAATAATATTGATAGTAGAATTCATTATCATAGTAAAAATAAATATTCCTATCAATAGTAATACATGATAGTAAATCTCATTTTACTGGAGTTGGATAAATGTGGATTTTTTTAATGATAAAATACAATTACATTTAAATTTACTAAGCAAAGTTACACTTATGTTTGAAAATTAATTTTTTTAATTTTTAAAAATATCCTTGTATGCCTTCACAGCTACTCTGCAATTATATTTTTCTATAAGTAGCCAGAAAGAAATGCAAAGCCTGTGGCTTATCATTCAGCAGATGTGCTTCCAACACTACTGCAGTGGTTGAAATGTAAACCAGGCAAGCATTCAGTTTCACCATCGCAACTTCAACATTTTATACTTTTGTAAACTGCTGACACCATTTCATATGATTTAATTAAAAAACAACAGAGTGCCAAAGTATTTTGATATTGCTACCTTATTAGATATATCAGCAAGTGTAATAATGCTATCTCATCCTGCTCAAGTACTGTTGATCAATATTAATATCATCAGTATTTTACTATTACTGGTACCTCCATCCTCCCAGGATTAGAAAGAGGAAAAAGAAGAAAAGCACATTGAAAACAGATTTTTAGGAGAAGACTCAAGGAAGACACTGAACTGGATTTCTGAGAATTAGCTATGTTTAGAGCTAATGTAACTAAATAAAAAAAAAAAAAGGCATCTATTAACTTCTTAAAACCATAGCTGTTTATTATATATGCTTGTGACATGTCAATTATATACAATTATGAATCAAATAAATTATATGAAAATATTTTATAGTTACAACAATAGTTCCACATTTTTTAGAATCTGTCATAGAAAGAGGGTGCAGGTACTTGAGCATAGTGTTGCAACAGACAACTTAAACATTGCAGTATTATAGATGTGACTATGGAAAGCTCCAGGAATTCAGAAAATCTGCTGTAATTTCATCACTTCTTTATAAATATAAAAATATGAAGTCTACCTTTTATGTTTTGCACTCATGTATTCTACACATAATTTTTTTATTATCAGTTTGGAAGAACCAAATTTTATATATTATATAATTTGGCATTGACCAAGTTTATGCTTTATAAGCAAGCCTTGACTGCTTTGCATCTTTTTCAAGCATCTGAAAAATTTTGGCAGGTGATTTCATCATGGGATACAATTTTACACTACAAGAATACTCTTTAGCATTCCTTACATTGTTCCTTTAGTATTTCATATTGGTAATGAAAGTAGTGTCTCCTTTTGAAGTATTCATTATGTTTACATTTCTCAAAATGCTTTAGGGGGGAAAAAGTCATTTTGTCAAATAAATTTAGATAAAAACCACAAAATAAATACCCGTTTAAAAATTAAAGAAGCTGAGAACACCTACAACAGAAAAACATTTAAATAATTTTTTAAACTAAAATTTTACGAAAGTTCTTGAATATGTGCTACTTTTACTGTTTAGATTATTTCTTAATGTGTGTTCTCTAGAACAAATGGGGAAATACTTTTTGATTATAAATATGAAACACACTAGTTGGGAATAAAATTTTTAACAATCTCATAGCTATGTAGGTTAGGACCAATTATCAGTATGCCATGTTCAAAGTCTTATCGCCCAAGTGACTTCATAAAGTGTCTACATTTACATTTAGGACTAAAGTCATAGAGACTTTATTCTTAAACTGTACTATGAAAATATTTTTCAACTTTAACATATGCAATGATTTAAAACTGGAATAATCGTAATTCAATTGAATTTTTTACATAAACTGATAATATGAAGAAATATTTAGTTTATTTTTTAGTTTTGGCTGTACTTTGGTTGTCTTATCATCTTACATTTTTTTCTAAATATTTAAATACATACTAAGTGTATATGTAAAGGCTGTTTCCACTCATATTATTACATTTACTTGTCTTTTTAGTTAAGTACTGCAGCAAATAATATTTAAGATACTTAAAAGACAAGATAAACTTATATTTATTATTTTTTAGCAAAAATGTAATTTGGATTTGCAAAATTGCATTCCATAATTAAATGTTTCATAAATTTTATTGTATGTCCATGTCAGAATATCAAGCCCAAATGAAATATATGCCTATGTCAAAATCATATAACAAATATTCCTCAAATATTAAATATTTATTATTTAATAATTATTCTCATAATATTAGTAAAAGACATAACAATGTAGCCTATTTTATTATTTATCTTAAAATTAGAAGACATAAATACCAAATCACACCATCAAACTTAATTTGTGCTGAAATTCTCAAATAATTGAAGGAAAAGAAAGAAATTTTAAGAAATGTTTTCAAAAGTTTACCAAGTTGAGGCAAAAATTTGTTGAAAGTTGAAAAATAGCCAGAAGAATCTTTATTTCCCTTCTTACTATTGATACTAACCTAGAAAAAGTGAGTCTATATTGTTGTTCTGAAGCAAGTGACTAAGATATAAAATTTATATTTATTCAATGCAAACTTCATCAAAAAGTAGCTTTTTTAAAATCACACAATTAACATTATCTTCACAATAAAAAGAGACATCAAACAAAGTATTTTAAGGACTGGAAGGGTTTAATAATGTCAAGTATGTGGTAATGGAATGGCATTGTAAGGGCATCACGGTATAAATCGTAACTAGGGTGGCTAGCTTCCCAATATCATTAATAGTACCTTTAAAAAGTATCCTATAACCTGCTTTGGGTTTTAAGTAATAATAGTGACTCTGTAATAAGAAAGTCAAAATTGAGGTTTGTCTTGAAGTATAACCATATTCATAAAGTAAAAGTAGGTAGCTTCCCAAAATTAAACTTCAGTTTCAAAATTGTATTCCCTGATGCCTGGTTTTTGGATGCTACAGAATGCCCCTGGAGTATCCAAAGAGGGGTAAACAGGATTACCTGACATATTTAAATACATGGGATTGCTAAAAGGTTGTTTAATCTTCTTCAGGTTATATTTTAGGGAATATTATAAATATATGTTCCAAAATTGTATGGGGTTTTTAAAATTCTTATGTCTAATGCTATCAATCATAATTAAGGTTGTTACATTAAATCACTGTAAACCACAGAGATAACCAAATTTCTTTGTCAATAATATTTCTGACTGTAACTATTCTGGACATTTTGTTATTCACTGACAATTGTCTTGTTTTGATTCTCTTCAAAGGATGGTTTATAATCATCTATAGAAATTTGACAGGTGCTTTCAAAATGCAGGTTTCTGATAACTTTGGAGATTGTGACACTGGAATAAAAGAAAAATGTATAGGACTCATGAGGAGCTGAAATATTCATGAATATCAACCAAAACAAGAGTTAACAGAATGAACTCAACTAATAGAAAACTGAAGTAATCTTTTTGACTTCTGCTTGGAACATTTGCTGATCCTTATTTTGCTTTTCAGAGTCAAGGAAACTCATTTTGAGCTATTTATGGCCTTTAATAATTGAGTACGGTATACTCCTGTAAACAGAATTTGAAGAATGTATTAGTCCATTATCACACTGCTGATAAAGATATACTTGAGAGTGGGTAGAAAAATAGATTTAATTGACTTATAGTTCCACATGGCTGGGGAGGCCTCACAATCATGATGGAAGGCAAGGAGGAGTAAGTCACATCTTACGTGGATGGAGGCAGGGAAAGAAAGAGAGAGCTAGTTCAGGGAAACTCCAGTTTTTAAAACCATCAGATCTCATGAGACTTAATCACTATAATCACTATCAGAAGAACAGCAAAAGACCTGCTTCCATAATTCAATTACTTCCCACTGGGTTCCTCCCACAATATATGGAAATTGTGGGAGTTACAATTCAAGATGAGATTTGAGTGGGGACACAGCCAAACCATATCGGAACATATTTGTTTCTTTCTCTGCCTGACTTCTCCAGAATTTGGAAACTTAATTCTATAAGTTCTGTTTGGTTCTTCCTTAAGATATGAATCTCCTTAGTACATTTTTTATTCACATTCTGAATTGACTTTTTCCTTTCTTTGTATTGGTTTTCAGATTTCTTTTGGGTCTCACTGAACTTTTTAAAATTACTTTTTGAATTATTTTTTCTTTCTTTTTTTTTCTTTATTGAGATGGAGTCTCGCTCTGTCACCCAGGCTAGTGCAGTGGCACAATCTTGGCTCACTGCAACCTCTCCCTCCTGAGTTCAAACAATTCTCCTGTCTCAGCCTCCCAAGTAGCTGGGGCTACAGGCTTATGCCACCACACCCGGCTAACATTTTGTATTTTTAGTAGAGACGAAGTTTCACCATATTGGTCAGGCTGGTCTCAAAATCCCGACCTCCAGTGATCCACCCACCTCGGCCTCCCAAAGTGCTGGAATTACAGGTGTGAGCCACCGCACCCAGCTATTTTGAATTCTTTATCTGGCATTTCACAGATTTCATTTTTGTTAGAATCCATTGCTAGGGAGTTAGTATGATCCTTTGAGGGTGTGATCATAACAACCTGCTTTTGCATATTTCCAATATTATTATGCTTATTCCTTCACATCTGAAGTAAAAGATATTTCCTATTTTTTAGCTTACTTTCATTTGAGTAGAGCTGCTTTTTTCTTTTATTTCTTTCTTAAGGATGTGATTATAAAGTACATTGAGTAGAGCTATTTAGCTTTGTTTCTGGGAACATTCAGTGGCAAAATGTCTGTAAATCTCTTTGTAATACATCACTTTAGTGTGATAGCTTTCTCAAATGCCAGATGTAGTAGTCAACTCAAGGCCTCCTTAGTAGCTGAGGTGGTGTGAGTGATGATGTTAACAGAGGTCACATGAAGCTTGTCTGCTTCTTAAGCATTGTGTCAGTGTTTCAGCACATGTTATAATTGACCTCTTCACTAGTAGATTGCTATAGTGGTTGCAGTAGGGTTTATACTTGACCTGCTTTAAACAGAAATATCCTGTGTTTCAAGCAGTGGGCTGTGTGCCATGGAATCCCAGGGGTCCTGGACCCATGCTCTGACTTTGAAGCAGGTGATAGGGGAGAAAAGCCATGCAAGGCTAGTCTGGACAAGTCTGGCCTTGAACCCTCTAATGACAGATGCAAACACTGGCCCCAATGGGAATCAGAAGGCAGTTCTTAGGCCCCAGGGGCAATACTCCAGGAAAGAGTGTAGTAACTGCTGTTGCACCAAAGAATTAGCACAGGGAAGGCTGGTTGGCTCAGATTCTACAGCCTAACAGGCCATAGTAGAACCTTATTCCAAGACTGTCAATTGGCAGGGCTGCCTCCCACTGTTTGCTGCTGGGAGCAAGCTAAAACAGCCAGCCAAGTCACAAAGCTTCTGTCCTCAGATCATGAAAACCTCCTGCCCAGTAAATCCATGGCTTCCAGGCTACACATCTTCTCACTGGGTACCACAAAGGAAGTCAACCAATTCTCATGCTTGTGACTGAAGCACATGCCATACCGACTCTCAATTCCAGCCATGAGAGCTTCTCCTCCACTTGACACTAGATCACACATTCTAGTCTGGAGACTCTCCAAACCTGTGACTGCTGCTTATGCTGGCTGGCAGGTTTCTGCTCAGTCACCTACATGTGAGAATAAGGAATGGCTTCCTTCTATTGAGACTGGGGTCCTGGGAGTCCCTGTGGCCTGGATTGCCTAGCTCCTCAGTGGAAATTTGTATCACAGAGACATTCTCTTCCCATCACACACTGTGGATTCACTCATATTTTTTCCACCAGACTCACAGTGCAGGCTGCTTCCTGTATTTATTATGAAGTATATGAAGTTTCTTTAGCTTTTATGTTGAGCTCCCATTTTCCTTCTTGTATATAATTTCACAGTGTTAATTTCTACACACTATTTTTCTATTTCCAAGTGAATGAGACATCTAACAAAGTTTCTAAGCAGACATGTTAGAGGAAAAAAATAAAAACTAAGTTCATATATTTATACACATTACAACATGAAAAGAATCTCAAAATAATACTTAATTAAAGGAGCCATACAAACAAGTAAACATTGTGTAATTTTATTTTCTCATAATCTAGAAAATGCAAATTAATCTATATTAACACAAAGCCTATCACTGTGTGCCTGGGGTGGGGAGCAAGTGTGAGTGTTGGTGCAAGAAAACAAGGGAAGAAAAAAATATAAAGTTATGGAAACATCCAGGTGTTATGTATCTACAAATTATCTTGATTGTTGTAATGTTTTGCTTGTGTACACATCACATGTGTCAACACTTTTCAAATTGCACACTTCAAGAATGTATATTTTACTACATATCAAATGCACCTCAATAAAGTTGTTTGAAAAAGATGGCAGTGATAAGCTGGGTTTAGAGTGGTTGTGATTAAAAAAAAATGAAAAATAAAGAGTATTCATTTAATTAGGTAGCAGGTTAGTTATCATACATGTAACGTGAATGACTGTGATAGTGGTGGGTGGGATGGGAAGCTAGATAAGAGAGGAATGAAGGGTGTATAAGAATAATGTTAGAAAGTAGACAATTATTGTCTCAGGACGTGTGATGGTAGGAAACCATACGAGAGCATCAGGGAGTTCAGAATGACTACAAATTGCTATGGAATTTCTTCACTGTATGATGAAAATATTCTAAAATTGATTGTGGCAAAGATTATGCAGCTCTGTGACATACTAAAAATCACTGGACTATTCATTTTAAATGGATAAATTATAGGACATGCAAATTATAGCTCAACAAATCTTTTAAAAATGAATAATTACAATATTAAATAAAGAACAATGTAAGTTGATCTTTATGGAAATATAAACTTCAAAAAGGAATTTTCTGCCTATGTTGAATCTGAGAGTAATAGAAGAAGATAAGGAAATATTGCTCCCATGGTTTGTTTATTTTGAGGTTATACTTTTTTAGAGTATTTTAGAATTAAATAGCAGATTTTGAAACTACACTATTTACCTAATAAATATGTATGCTATTATATGTTAATTAAACATAAAACGTAAAAAAAAAAAAAAAATAGTAGAAAGAGACCTAAACCATGGGGAAAAAAATAAATAAATAAAAGAAAGTGAATTTTATTGGGTTCTGTTAAAAGAAAAACTTCAGCCGAATTAAATTTAAAGGAGTTTTATTGAGCAATGAACAATTCGTGAATTGAGCAGATGCTAGAATCCCAGCAGATTCAGAGAGATTCCAGGGATGCCTCATGGTCAGAATACATTTATAGGCACAAAAAGGGAAGTGATGTACAGAAATCGGCAGTGAAGTACGGAAACAGCTGGATTGGTCACAGGTTGAGGTTTGCCTTATTTGAACTCAGTCTATGAGTGGTTGAAGTATGCTGCTGGGATTGGCCAACACTCAGCTCTTGTTACAGGCGCCTACTACTAGGTTAGGTTTTCCATCTTGTCTGCCTATTAAGCTAGGTTATAGTTCTTCCACAAAGACTCAAATATAGAAGTATGGAGTCCTTCTCAGGCCATATTTATTTTGCTTTAACGGGTCATTGAGAAGATATTGAGGATCTATGACTTTCATGACAAAGCGATTTAATTTGAATAGGTGTAAGAACACATCTTCGTTGTAACTGGAAAGAAGAAAAAGAACGGAAAATCAGCCAATAAAAGATTGACTAAAATAAACAAACTTCTTTATAGTACACCAAGTAGTATATGGTACATCAAGTAATCTTTGGCACAGAGACTATAGAAAATAATTTTAAGTGAATTAAAAAAATGCTTTTCTAAAGGTCATACTAAATATTTATATAGATATTATAAGAACTACCTTCATGAATCTGCTTTAATGAAATATCCCCATTCAAAGTGATTGTTGTGTGATCCAACAATTTGTGTAAGTCACAGAAAGTCTATAAATTCACTTCTCTATAAACATAAAATATAAGAGCAATAAAAGTAAATACACTGTGGATTATAAAGCTAAATTATTTTTAAATTATGAATGTTTCATATAAAAGGCACTGTGAGAAAGGAGAGACATGCTAAATATCATTTTATTATTCAAGAATGCTAAAATATATGCACAATATTTAAAATAGCAAATTCAAAGTATTGAGAAATGTTTTAAATTTGTATTTTTAAAAGTATGCATATTTTAGTCCACTGAATCAGATGTGGAAACTAAAAAGGTACTGTAATTACCTGGAGCACATAATTAATACACTCTGTTGATCAATTCAATTTTTTAATTACATAATCAGGTAAGTACAGCTTGACTGAGCCTGCCAAATTGTGGGCTTATAATATAAAGAATAATATTGCATTCAAACTGAGCAACTAAACATAATTGATGATTATAAAATCCATGTAAACTTTTTATCTTCATTTAATAACCAATAGAGTTATAAGTAATAATCAGAAATTCAATATATCCTTTCTATACATTAATAATAATCACCTCAAATGCACTTTCTTTCTTTGATTTCGATAGCAGAAAAAACAGCAATTTAATTGTTGACACAGAAGAAATACATGAACATGTTTTTTGATTAAATATGATGTAAAACTCTACTATTTTGTTTGACACATCTTAAATTACCTGATCACTTTTAAAATCTTATAAACTTGGTTATTTGTGGTGACTTACATGAATGGTGTTTAGCACAATAAAAATAGCATCTGAGGAAAAAAGAGACATAAAAGAAGTGATACCTAATCAAAAAGTTAATTACTAATAACAGTAATTTATTAGTCTCCATATCATTTACCTTATTACATTTTCTCTATATCCACTGTTATGTACAGACAGAAATAAACAAAAAAGTGAGATGTTCAGATTCACAGGGTTTCTAAAGCAAACTTAATTAAAAATATTTTTGTATTATCTACTGAAACTGTCAAAAGTAGTTTAGAGTAAGTGAGCCATTTTTTCCAGTTAAACTAAGAAAAAATACATTATGCCTTATTATTTTAAAATTAAGTGTTTGTAAACTGCAGATTCATATGCTTCCAAATAATTATATTTAAAATTTCTCCAGTGTTAGTCACTGAAAGTGTTCTTTGAATTTTTTGGTTGAATTATTCAGTTTACTATACAGTACTCAAAATGGTAAATAACAGATGGAAGAAATGCATCTTCCTACAAAACCACGGGGAGAAAAAGCATAAAGCAGAGAAAATGTTGGGTAAAAAATCTAAATATCGTACAATTCATCAAGCTCGTTTCTTCATAAAACTTTTGATCACTAAATATGTGTTTTAATTACTTCCTAGAGGGTTACAATGATTCCAAATTCACAGTTTGCTTGGTGGGTCATTCCATATGTTTATGGGTCTCCGTATGATGAAAGATTTCTTGACATCTGTTCTACATTCTTCCTAAACCCATTTGTGACACATTGTTTTGTTCTTGGTGGAAATAGGAAAGTATCAACTTGAGTGCATTATGCTTTTCAGAAACACTAAGCTATGAAAAACTTATTTGCTCCTTCGGCTTCAAGCCTCATTTCTTATGTAACTTTTCTTCTCCTATATATCACCAGTTATTCTTTCCTGCCTGTTTCTATAAATGAAGAGTCCTTGTTCTTGTTTAAAGCCAATGCAACCCCTATGCCTTCTGAAAGACCTGGTTCCAGCAATTCTTCCGGCTTTCTCTCAGAATATATTCTCTCTTTACTTGACTATTTCCATTGACAGAAACTTATGTTTTTGTCTCTCTCATTTTTTTAAAAAAAGCAATAATCTCTTTTGATCCATTTTTTCTTTCCCCTGCTGGTTACAGTTCCAATCGATACCTCTTATTTGCCAGGACTTTACAAAAGTCCTGGAAAAGGTTTTCTATATTCTATTCCTAATTTTACTTAACCCTTTTTTCTTGCTCTGTCGCCCACACTGGAGTGCAGTGGAACAATCTCGGCTCACCGCAACCTCTGTCACCCGGGTTCAAGCAATTCTCTTGTCTCAGCCTCCCGAATAGCTGGGATTACAGCCACTGTGCCCAGCTGATTTTTTGTATTTTTAGTAGAGACGACGACATTTCACCATGTTGGCCAGGCTGGTCTTGAATTCCTGACCTCAGGTAATCCGGCTGCCTCGGCCTCCCAAAGTGCTGGAATTTCAGGCATGAGCCACCATGCCCGGCCCCTTTTTTTCTTAAATTTAAATTTAAGTAATTTACTTTAAATAGGAATTTACAGCCATCGCTCTAGTGAATTTTTTTTTTTTTTTTTTTTTTTTTTTAAAAAAACAAGGTCATGAATGATCTCTGCATGGTTCAGCCTAGCGGTGTTTTTACCTTATTTGGCATACCACCAGCATGTGAGCCTTCTACTCACTTTCTTTATCTGACATTTTCAAATATGTTTCCTCTTGGTTGTCTTATTATATAATTGGCCTCTCCTTCCAAGTCTCCTGTGTTTGTTCCTGTCTTCTCTGTTTCTCTTTATTTTGAAATGTCACAAACTATTCTCTGTTCCACTTTGTTCTCTCTATGTACTTTTACTGGCTATGTGATCATGTTCAATTCTGTGGTTTAAAACACAAACAAAACCATAAACTGAAGACTAACAAATCTGTTTGTGTAATTTGGCTCACCCTTCCTACAATAAAATGTAAGCTCAACTATAAAAGGTTTGGGGTTACTGAACCATTCCAGTGACCTAAAACTGTTTAGCCCAAAGTAGATGTCCAGTACATATTTGTGTAATGAGCTTATTAATCTTGTGTTTTGAATGCCTAACAAAAACAACTGGTATAAAACTGACACTAAATTAATATTAGGGTACATATGCATATGTGTATTCATAAATGAATGAGAGTTTCAATCAAAGAGACTCGGTAACATATAATGAAAGGTGGCTTAGAATATTTAGAAAACTTTATTAGTAGTAAATGTTAATTAACATTAATTGAAAAAATTATTAATTGAAATTTTAAAACCATTATATTCAATAAATGTGGAATATTAGTTGAATTTGTAAACACTAACTGCAATAAATGTTAGTTTCATTAGCAAAATAGATAGATTAAAGGAAAAGAGAAAAAATTGACATAAATATGTCATAGAATGGTTTCATAGTTGAGGAATTTCAGCCAATATGTGCAGACGGGCTTTAAAAACTATGAAAAGCATAATTATGGGGAAAATGTTCTTGGATTTTGTAGGGGACTTTTTACTTTTAATTTGTAGGCAAAAACGAGGGAGCATCTAGAGAAAAATACTAAAGTTGTATGGAAGACTGAAAATAACTAGAACAGCATTCTGATAAACAGAGGGATTAAAAAGTATCTGGAAAGGGAGAAATATAGGACAAAACAAACATGGAAATATTGTTTATTGCTTGGCTGGCTCTGTGATAGGATATGTGTATCATTTTGCTTTTATTTAATCCTAATATAATGCCTGCAAACTGAACATTATTATTTCAAATGAAAATCATCCTCCTCCTCAATATCCCTGGACTATATTTTTTCTTCTCTAGGTTCTTATCTTAATTAAATGGCTCCACTGTTTCACTTAGTTTCTCAGTCTTGAAAGTTCGTGATTGGCCGGGTGCGGTGGCTCACGCCTGTAATCCCAGCACTTTGGGAGGCTGAGGCAGGCGGATCACAAGGTCAGAAGATCCAGACCATCCTGGCTAACATGGTGAAACTCCGTCTCTACTAAAAATACAAAAAAATTAGCAGGGCGAGGTGGCGGCCGCCTGCAGTCCCAGCTACTCGGGAGGCTGAGGCAGGAGAATGGCGTGAACCTGGGAGGCGGAGCTTGCAGTGAGCCGAGATCACGCCACTGCACTCCAGCCTGGGTGACAGAGCAAGACTCCGTCTCAAAAAAAAAAAAAAAAAAGTTCTTGGTCACAGTTGATTCCTTTCTCTTCATTAATTTATTCACAACCCATGATTTGCAGCATTATAGTAATCGTAATTATAGTCTGTAGTAATGCAATATAATTGGTGACAAAGTGCTTTGTAAGCATTAATTTAATCCACATGACAACCCTGTGCTTGATATACTACTATTATTTAATAGATAAGAGTAATTTCAATTTTAGCTCACAATACATATTAAAGCATAGATACCTAACACATTACAAAATCAAACTTTAAACTCTAATTTTTCTGCCACCAAAGTCCACATGGCTGATCATTCTGTGGCATTGCTTCATAGTGTTTCTGGATTCTACTTAGATCTATTTTAATTGCCCTTTTATAGTCTCAATTAGCATTATTTCTCATTTGTATATTACAGCAGTTTACTAATTTGACTTTTTATATACACTCTTGTTCCCCTCAAGCACGTTCCTCCCACTGAACTCAGACAGATATTTGTAAACTTAAAATATAATCATGTTAGCTCCTGTTCCAAAACACATCAAATGGCTACCTTCTTTCTTTAGGAAAAAAGTTTAAGCAAAAACCGCATGGTGGACATAATTTTGAGCTTTGTGATAACAGTTGACAACTTTGTCTTGGGTCAATCAACTCTCATTTCTCACTCAAAGTAGAACTTTCTTTCTTTTGTTGCCTTTTCAAGCTATTCACGTAGTTCCTTTTGCCCAAATTAAAAGCTCTCTTTGCTCATACCTTTTGGTTACCTAAATATGCTCAATCTTTAAATTTCAGTTTAAACATTGTTTCCTCACAGATGGCTAAGATTTCACTGTCATGTGACCCAAAGCACTTGCAGGTTTTCCTAACCTTCATTCTCTTTCTAAAAAAGGACTATTTGATTTCTGGTTTTCCCATTAGTTAGTAGCCTCTGTGAAGACGGGAACCAAATTTGTCTTGTTCATTGATCCCCCACTCCACATTCCTTATACCTAACCTATCACTTGTTCAGAGTTCTCAACAAAGAATGAATCAATTGCAATTTTAGGCACACATTGGAAGTTCTAAATTTCTTCAGTTTATATTGTAATAGCTGCAACATAATGTATCTAATTTCAGTTGAAAAGGAAATTAACAATACTATTGTGTGTTATGTTTTTAAGATGGTAGATCTTAAGCGTTCTTATTGCAAAAAAAAAAATAAAAATAATTTAGGACATGAAAACTTCGACAAACGGATTGAATGAGTTTGAAAGAAAATTGGAGAAGTTAAACAAAAGTGATTAAATACAGGTACAGGATATATAAAAAATTACCTAGAGATATATGCTATAGTTCTTCTACAATACAGTGTCATATGTTAAGTCTGTCCATTGTGCTAGTCAGTGTTCTCTAGAGAAATAGAACCTATAACATACATACACACACTTGATATAGAGGTGTGTCTGAATATATATATGTATGTATACATAGATGTATAAAATATATATTTATTTATGCCTCTACATACTGTATACCAGCTTGTAGATGGTAGAGAATGGGATGTCTAAACTTCCATAATCACTTGAGCATATATTTATTTATTATAAGGTATATATTTTAAGGTATTTGCTTATGTAATTATGAAAGCTGAAAAGTCCCATGATGTACCTTCTGCAAGATAAAGATCCAGGAAAGCTGAAGGTATAGTGTAGTTTAAAGGGCTAATGGTGTCAATTCCAGTCCAGGTCTGAAGACCTGGCCAAGTACAGGAAAAGATCAGTGTTCCAGTTCATGTTGCCAAGCAGAGAAAGGGGAAATTCTCCCTTCCCCTATCTTTTTACTCTATTCAGGAATGCAATGGATTGGATGGTGTCTACCCACATAAGTGAGTACAATGCGCTGTCCTCAGTCTAATTCAAATACTACCTCCTCTGGAAACACCCTCACAGACATACCCAGAAACAACATTTAACTAGATGTCTGTGCATCTTGTGATCCTGTCAATTTGACACATAAAATTAATTATTACAATCATCAAGCAATAAATTCTTGAGTATGTAACAGGTGTCAAACACTATATCATATTTGGAAATACGGTTTTGAACAAGTAGAAGAGAAAGTGTCCTGGCCTAATAAGCTTATATATTATTAGGCTAAAAAAACCAATAAACATGACAAATAATAATGATCTATTGCTGTGTTAAAAATAAAAAGACCATTGATGGCTTAAAACAAACAAAAAGCCAGAATGTATTTGTATCTTTTAGGTATCTGTGGAATGACTAGGCTCTGATGAGCTGTTCTTATTTGGAATTTCTCTCACTGCTGCATTCTGTTGTTTGCTGAGTCTGCAGTAGACATTTGAAAGCTTAACTAGGCTGGATATCCAAGAGAGTTCATTTATGTGTGTATAAGTCCATTCTTGCATTGCTGTAAAGAAGTACCTGAGACTGGGTAATTTATAAAGAAAAGAGGATTAATTGGCTCACAATTCTGCAGGATGTATAGGAAGCATAATGCTGGCATCTGCTTGACTTCTGGGAAGGCCTCAGGAAATTTTCTATCATGGCAGAAGGGATAGGGGAAGCAGAAATGTCTTACATGGTGGGAGCTTGAGAAAGAGAAAGAGGGTAGAAGTGCTACACACTTAAAAACAACCAGATATCATGATAACTCACTCACTATCATGAGTATAGCACTGAGGGTATGCTGCTAAACCATTCATGAGAACTCTGCCCCCATGATTCAATCACCTCCCACCAGGCCCCACCTCCAACACTGGGGACCACAATTCAACATAAAATTTAGGTGGAGTCACAGATTCAAACCCTATCAAAGTGTCTGGCAGTAAATGTTGGATGTCATTTGAGAGCTCAGATGGACCTTGGATTGGTGCAAATATTAAAAACATTGGCAAGAATCACAATTACTTTTGCACTAACCGAATATATTTAACCATTCCATGTGACTTGAGCATCACACAACAAGGTGCTTACATTTTAAAAGGGAGAGTTCCAAGAACAAGCATTCTAAGAGAATTGTGTAGAGACTGTGAGACATCTTATGACATAGTCATAGAATTCCCAGAATATGACTTCTCCTGCTATAGAGTTCAAGCAGTCACTAGAATTCTAGTTTAGATTCAAGAGGAGAACAATTAGACTCCACCAGTGTCAAACTGCTGAAATGCAAAAGTGAGATGGTGCCATCTTTGGAAAATATGATTGGTCACAGATTGTATATTAGAAGTTGATAAGCATAAATGGGTGGTGGGATGACAAATTAGGAATGATGAAAAGAAAGAATCTCGGGAGATGTAATTTTAAATAGGAAGGTCAGGGTAGAGTTCATTGAAAATGCAAAATATTAATGACAATCTCATAGTAAAGTGCTGCTCAGCATATTGCCTCAACACCTTGGAAGAAAATAAATTGAAGTCACATTTTCATTTTCGATCTTTGGCAGCTATGTGTAGATATTAGTTCATCACGAAAACACCACAGATTAGTATCTTGAAATCAGTGTGGTTGTAGTGAAGTCAGTGAAAAGAGTAAAATAACACAATGATGTCAGAGTCATAATTGGTGTTCTATTCAGTTAGAGTCCTTCAGGTATTACATGATCTTGGCTTTTTTTTTTCTTTGAGTTAGCTGTGTTTTGAATACAATTGACATCATATTCTAACTTGCCTTATGTTTAAATTGGAATATAGCTGCTCTTGACAATGATCAATGATCAAAAGTGGACAAGATAGAACTAGGAAAACCACTTAAGAAGCAATTGGAATAAAACAGTAGATAAGGATGGCATGTACGAAGGTGATATAAAGAGAAGTGATGAGAGGTAGTAATATTATGAACGTATTTCGACAAAATGGCCATCAGCCTTTTCTAGGGCAGGAAAATTATTCTGGGAGTAGTTAAAGGAATTTTGATTGACATGAAGAGGTCAAAGAGGTGAGAAGCACTGAAAGACACAGAGTAGGTAGGTATAAATCTCTAGAGACAGAGGTGATACCTAAACCTGTCTGCTTAGTATCATTTTTTAACTTTGTATTAACGGTGATACAATTTAGATATGTGATTCTATGTCTAATTTTACCAAAACTACTTAACTGTCTAACTAAAAATATTGTGGAATTGGCTGTGTTTCAAAAGTGATTAAAATCTCTGCATTAGTTTCACACATTTCCTACCATTTCACACTATATAACCTCTTCAACGATGTGATTACATAGCAAGTGAGGTCCCATGGAAAATGAGTTTGAAGTTCTGATTAACTTCCCTGACAGATATTATTTAATGCAATTAACAATGACTTCACTAACCCACTCCTGCTTTGTTACACGTAAGTACAATTATTTTCAAAACTCAGAGGAATCAAAACATACATAATTGCCAGTAAATTTGGTCAACAATTAGAATGAAATGTAAGGTGCTTAACATGTCAGCTATGTATACACTCTGAAAACACAAATATTTTCCTAAAGAAAAATTAAAAAGTTGGAAGAGGCGTTCATAAAAGAAAAACATTTCCAGATTGCTGTAGATTTGCTTGGTTAGGTGGCTTGTAGTTATATAGCTGTTTCATTATCAACTTCAAGAGGAGTTACAGGATGCAATGTAAGAAATGAAGAAATATAGTCAGAGAAGATGAGGTGACAAATCTCTTTTCTGTCTCATCCACTACTTATGCCATAATAAACTACAAATATGCTAGGTTTGGGTGCATTTGATTACCATTATACTTCATTATTTTCATTTACCTTTAAATGGACATTTAATTCATTTCTATGTTGAGATATTATAATCAACATATTAATGCATAAATATATTATTATGGATATAGAGTATGATTTCTATGAAGTGCTGGCTGAACCAAGTTGTATGTCACTGTAGATTTTGGATACTGAGCAATTTTCCTCCAAAAAAAAAATAAAGTAAGTTTCAATGGCAGTTTTTCTAACAATGTGGGAAAATCACCCTCTTTTTATAGTACAACCGACTTAAATATTGCAAGTTTTCAGATTTCTATCTTATTTTAAGTTATATTTATTTTTAAATTTTAACCTATTTGGCTTGAGAATTTGTTCACAAATATATTGATCATTTGAAACTTTGATTGACGGTTTTAGCTTTTTAACCATTTTTTATTTAGATTTATTTTCAATTACATTTTAACAGCTATTGATATTAATATATATGTACTAGAATATTTGAGGATAAATTATCTTAAAAAAAAAGAAGAAGGCCAGTGTGACAGGAACGGGGGTCGGGGGAGGGAGAGAGAGAGAGAGAGAGAGAGAGAGAGAGTGAGAGAGAGACAGGAAGCTGAAAGATGGAGGTCATTTAAAGTTATGCCCTTATTTGCCACAAGACAAAAGTGAGGCTATTGAAATAAATTAAGCATAGAAGAAAAATAATCATTTTTCTGGGTTACTCTGTGAATAATAGACTAGAGGAGTTAGTCATGTATATGCACAGTCAATCATCTAATGCAGTAGTCTGGGAGATAAAAGTTGGTAGCTTAAACTAGCTTACAGAGATGGTAATGAAGGTGATTAAAGGGATGTCAGGGATGCTTAGAAAGCAGATTACCAGGTTATGCTGTTCTATTGTAAAACAAATGTGAGAAATAGAGGTGTTTCTCCACTTTTAAATTGTGGACCTGGATGCATGATAGTGACTTTTCAAATATAATAATTCAGAAAACACTAGTGTGACCATAATTAAGACTTGGAAAAAGATAAACATTATTAAATTTAAAAAAAATTCCTCTAATACACGCTTTAAATTTATGTCCTATGTGTTATTTCAGGTGGAGTCACTCTCTCAGTTTTTGTTTTTTGGTTTTTTTTCACAGTTAGTAGTTTATCGTAATCCTCAGGGGATACTTTCCAATATCCCCAGTGGATGCCAGAAACCATAGCTAGCAGCAAATCCTATGTAGGCTATGTGTTTTCATATACAACCATCTCTATGATGAAGTTTAACTTATAATTAGGTGCAGTAAGAAATTAACAATAATATTAAATAATAAAATTATAAAAATATACTGTAGCAAAAGTTATGTGAATGCAGTCTCTTTCTCTCAGCTCTCAAAATATCTTATTGTACTGTACTGCAATTAACTGAAATCATGGGAAGTCAAATTGCAGATTGGGGGGAATACTGTAGTCTTTTCATTTCAAATTTTATAAATTTTCTTTATTAATCTTATCTGCCATTTTACTTAGGTTTATGATTTTGTAACTGGCTGTATTCATCATTACATAACACAAGGATTCTAATTTGGAAGTGACAGTTTCATCTTACCCAACTATATTCCCATTTTGAATTAGGTTAAGAAATGTGGAAGTTCAGAGGTTTTTCCTTTTTATTATTATTATTATTATTATTATACTTTAAGTTCTAGGGTACATGGGCATAACATGCAGGTTTGTTACATATGTATACTTGTGCCATGTTGGTGCTGCAACCATCAACTCGTCAGCACCCATCAACTCATCATTTACATCAGGTATAACTCCCAATGCAATCCTTCCCCGCAACCCCCTCCCCATGATAGGCCCTGGTGTGTGATGTTCCCCTTCCTGAGTCCAAGTGATCTCACTGTTCAGTTCCCACCTATGAGTGAGAACATGCGTTGTTTGGTTTTCTGTTCTTGCGATAGTTTGCTGAGAATGATGGTTTCCAGCTGCATCCATGTTCCTACAAAGGACACAAACTCATCCTTTTTGATGGCTGCATAGTATTCCATGGTGTATATGTGCCACATTTTCTTAATCCAGGCTGTCACTGATGGACATTTGGGTTGACTCCAAGTCTTTGCTATTGTGAATAGTGCTGCAATAAACATATGTGTGCATGTGTCTTTATAGCAACATGATTTATAATCCTTTGGGTATATACCCCATAATGGGATGGCTGGGTCATATGGTACTTCTAGTTCTAGATCTTTGAGGAAACACCATACTGTTTTCCATAATGGTTGAACTAGTTTACAATCCCACCAACAGTGTAAAAGTGTTCCTATTTCTCCACAGCCTCTCCAGCACTTGTTGTTTCCTGACTTTTTAATGATTGCCATTCTAACTGGTGTGAGATGGTATCTCATTGTGGTTTTGATTTACATTTCTCTGATGGCCAGTGATGATGAGCATTTTTTCATGTGTCTGTTGGCTGTATGAATGTCTTCTTTTGAGAAATGTCTGTTCATATCCTTTGCCCACTTTTTGATGGGGTTGTTTGTTTTTTTCTTGTAAATTTGTTTGAGTTCTTTGTAGGTTCTGGATATTAGCCCTTTGTCAGATGAGTAGATTGCAAAAATTTTCTCCCATTCTGTAGGTTGCCTGTACACTCTGATGATAGTTTCTTTTGCTGTGCAGAAGCTCTTCAGTTTAATTAGATCCCATTTGTCAATTTTGGCTTTTGTTGCCATTGCTTTTGGTGTTTTAGATATGAAGTCCTTGCCCATGCCTATGTCCTGAATGGTATTACCTAGGTTTTCTTCTAGGGTTTTTATGGTATTAGGTCTAACATTTAAGTCTCTAATCCATCTTGAATTAATTTTCGTATAAGGAGTAAGGAAAGGATCCAGTTTCAGCTTTCTACTTATGGCTAGCTGATTTTCCCACCACTATTTATTAAATAGGAAATCCTTTCCCCATTTCTTGTTTTTCTCATGTTTGTCAAAGATCAGATGGCTGTAGATGTGTAGTATTATTTCTGAGGACTCCGTTCTGTTCCATTGCTCTATATCTCTGTTTTGGTACCAGTACCATGCTGTTTTGATTACTGTTGCCTTGTAATATAGTTTGAAGTCAGGTAGCATGATGCTTCCAGCTTTGTTCTTTTGACTTAGGATTGTCTTGGAGATGTGGGCTCTTTTTTGGTTCCATATGAACTTTAAAGCAGTTTTCTCCAATTCTGTGAAGAAACTCAATGGTAGCTTGACGGGGATGGCATTGAATCTATAAATCACCTTGGGTAGTATGGCCATTTTCACGATATTGATTCTTCCTATCCATGAGCATGGTATGTTCTTCTATTTGTTTGTGTCCTCTTTTATTTCACTGAGCATTGGTTTGTAGTTCTCCTTGAAGAGGTCCTTTACATCCCTTGTAAGTTGGATTCCTAGGTATTTGATTCTCTTTGAAGCAATTGTGAATGGAAGTTCATTCCTGATTTGGCTCTCTGTTTGTCTGTTACTGGTATGTAAGAATGCTTGTGATTTTGGCACATTACTTTTGTATCCTGAGACTTTGCTGAAGTTGCTTATCAGCTTAAGGAGATTTTGGGCTGAGACAATGGGGTTTTCTAAATATACAATCATGTCATCTGCAAACAGGGACAATTTGACTTCTTCTTTTCCTAACTGAATACCCTTGATTTCTTTCTCTTGCCTGATTGCCCTAGCCAGAACTTCCAACACTATGTTGAATAGGAGTGGTGAGAGAGGGCATCCCTGTCTTGTGCCAGTTTTCAAAGGGAATTTTTCCAGTTTTTGTCCATTCAGTATGATATTGGCTGTGGGTTTGTCATAAATAGCTCTTATGATTTTGAGATACGTTCCATCAATACCGAATTTATTAAGAGATTTTAGCATGAAAGGCTGTTGAATTTTGTCAAAGGCCTTTTCTGCATCTATTGAGATAATCATGTGGTTTTTGTCTTTGGTTCTGTTTATATGCTGGATTACATTTATTGATTTGCATATGTTGAATCAGCCTTGCATCCCAGGGATGAAGCCCACTTGATCCTGGTGGATAAGCTTTTTAATGTGCTGCTGAATTCAATTTACCAGTATTTTATTGAGGATTTTTGCATCGATGTTCATCAGAGATATTGGTCTAAAATTCTCTTTTTTGTTGTGTCTCTGCCAGGCTTTGGTATCAGGATGATGTTGGCCTCATAAAATGAGTTAGGGAGGATTCCCTCTTTTTCTATTGATTGGAACAGTTTCAGAAGGAATGGTACCAGCTCCTCCTTGTACTTCTGGTAGAATTCATCTGCGAATCCATCTGGTCCTGGACTTTTTCTGGTTGGCAGGCTATTAATTATTGCCTCAATTTCAGAGCCTGCTATTGGTCTATTCAGGGATTCAGCTTCTCCCTGGTTTAGTCTTGGAAGAGTGTAAGTGTCCAGGAAATTATCCATTTCTTCTAGATTCTCTAGTTTATTTGTATAAAGGTGTTTATAGTATTCTCTGATGGTAGTTTGTATTTCTGTGGGGTCGGTGGTGATATCTCCTTTATCATTTTGTATTGCATCTATTTGATTCTTCTCTCTTTTCTTCTTTATTAGTCTTGCTAGCAGTTTATCAATTTTGTTGATTTTTTCAAAAAAAAAAAAACTCCTGTATTCATTGATTTTTTGGAGGGTTTTTTGTGTCTCTATCTCCTTCAGTTCTGCTCTAATCTTAGTTATTTCTTGCCTTCTGCTAGCTTTTGAATGTGTTTGCTCTTGCTTCTCTAGTTCTTTTAATTGTGATGTTAGAGTGTCAATTTTAGATCTTTCCAGCTTTCTCTTGTGGACATTTAGTGCTATAAATTTCCCTCTACGCACTGCTTTAAGTATGTCTCAGAGATTCTGGTATGTTGTATCTTTGTTCTCATTGGTTTCAAAGAACATATTTATTTCTACCTTCATTTCGTTATGTACCCAGTAGTCATTCAGGAGCAGGTTATTCAGTTTCCATGTAGTTGAGCGGTTTTGATTGAGTTTCTTAGTCCTGAGCTCTAGTTTGATTGCACTGTGGTCTGAGAGACGGTTTGTTTTAATTTATGTTCTTGTACATTTGGTGAGGAGTGCTTTACTTCCATTTATGTGGTCAATTTTGGAATAAGTGTGATGTGGTGCTTAGAAGAATGTATATTCTGTTGATTTGGGGTGGAGAGTTCTGTAGATGTCCATTAGGTCTGCTTGCTGCAGAGATGAGTTCAATTCCTGGATATTCTTGTTAACTTTCTGTCTCATTGATCTGTCTAATGTTGACAGTGGGGTATTGCAGTCTCCCATTATTATTGTATGGGAGTATAAGTCTGTTTGTAAGTCCTAAGGACTTGCTCTATGAATCTGGGTGCTCCTGTATTGGGTGCATATATATTTAGGATAGTTAGCTCTTCCTGTTGAATTGATCCCTTTACCATTATGTAATGGCCTTCTTTGTCTCTTTTGATCTTTGATGGTTTAAAGTCTGTTTTATCAGAGACTAGCATTGCAACCCCTGCTTTTTTTTTGTTCTCCATTTGCTTGGTAGATCTTCCTCCATCCCTTTATTTTGAGCCTATGTATGTCTCTGGATGTGAGATGGGTCTCCTGAATACAGCAGACTGATGGATCTTGACTCTTTATCCAGTTTGCCAGTCGTGTCTTTTAATTGGAGCATTTAGTCCATTTACATTTAAGGTTAATATTGTTATGTGTGAACTTGATCCTGCCATTATGATATTAACTGGTTATTTTGCTCGTTAGTTGATGCAGTTTCTTCCTAGCCTCGATGGTCTTTACTTTTTGACATGTTTTTGCAATGGCTGGTACCGGTTGTTCCTTTCCATGTTTAGTGCTTCCTTCAGGGTCTCTTGTAAGGTGGGCCTGGCGGTGACAAAATCTCTAAGCATTTGCTTATCTGTAAAGGATTTTATTTCTTCTTCACTTATGAAACTTAGTTTGGCTAGATATGAAATTCTGGGTTTAAAATTCTTTTCTTTAAGAATGTTGAATATTGGCCCCCACTCTCTTCTGGCTTGGAGAGTTTCTGCCGAGAGATCTGCTGTTAGTCTGATGGGCTTCCCTTTGTGGGTTACCCAACCTTTCTCTCTGGCTGCCCTTAAGACTTTTTCCTTCATTTCAACTTTTGTGAATCTGGCAATTATGTGTCTTGGAGTTGCTCTTCTCGAGGAGTATCTTTGTGACGTTCTCTGTATTTCCTGAATTTGAATGTTGGCCTGCCCTACTAGGTTGGGGAAGTTCTCCTGGATGATATCCTGAAGAGTGTTTTCCAACTTGGTTCCATTTTCCCCCTCACTTTCAGGCACCCCAATCAGACGTAGATTTGGTCTTTTTACATAATCCCATACTTCCTGCAGGCTTGGTTCATTTCTTTTTCTTCTTTTTTCTTCAGATTTCTCTTCTCGCTTCATTTCATTCATTTGATCCTCAATCGCTGATACTCTCTTCCAGTTGATCGAGTCGGTTACTGAAGCTTGTGCATTTGTCACGTATTTCTCGTACCATGGTTTTCATCTCTGTCAGTTCGTTTATGGCCTTCTCTGCATTAATTATTCTTGTTATCAATTCTTCCACTCTTTTTTCAAGATTTTTAGTTTCTTTGTGCTGGGTACGTAATTCCTCCTTTAGCTCTGAGAAGTTTGATGGACTGAAGCCTTCTTCTCTCATCTCGTCAAACTCATTCTCCGTCAAGCTTTGATCCATTGCTGGTGATGAGCTGCGTTCCTTTGGAGGGGAAGATGCGCTCTTATTTTTTTAATTTCCAGCTTTTCTGCCCTGCTTTTTCCCCATCTTTGTGGTTTTATCTGCCTCTGGTCTTTGATGATGGTGACGTACTGATGAGGTTTTGGTGTGGGTGTCCTTCCTGTTTGTTAGTTTTCCTTCTAACAGTCAGGACCCTCAGCTGTAGGTCTGTTGGAGATTGCTTGAGGTCCCCTCCAGAGCCTGTTTGCCTGGGTGTCAGTAGCAGAGGCTGCAGAAGATAGAATATTGCTGAACAGCGAGTGTACCTGTCTGATTCTTGCTTTGGAAGCTTCTTCTTAGGGGTATATTCCACCGTGTGAGGTGCGGGGTGCTGCTTTGCCCCTAGTGGGGGATGTCTCCTAGTTAGGCTACTCAGGGGTCAGGGACCCACTTGAGCAGGCAGTCTGTCCATTCTCAGATCTCAACCTCCGTGTTGGGAGATCCACTTGTCTCTTCAAAGCTGTCAGACAGAGTCGTTTGCATCTGCAGAGGTTTTTGCTGCTTTGTTGTTGTTGTTGTTGTTGTTGTTGTTTAGCTGTGCCCTGTCCCCAGAGGTGGTGTCTACAGAGACAGGCAGGTTTCCTTGAGCTGCTGTGAGCTCCACCCAGTTTGAGCTTCCCAGCTGCTTTTTTACCTACTTAAGCCTCAGCAATGGCGGGCGCCCCTCCCCCAGCCTTGCTGCTGCCTTGCCCTTAGATCGCAGACTGCTGTGCTAGCAATGAGGGAGGCTCCATGGACGTGGGACCCTCCCGGCCAGGTGTAGTATATAATTCCTGGTGTGTCCATTTGCTAAGACCCTTGGTAAAGCACAGTATTGGGGTGGGAGTTACCCGATTTTCCAGGTGTTGTGTGTCTCAGTTCCCCTGGCTAGGAAAAGGGATTTCCTTCCCCCTTGCGCTTTCCAGGTGAGGCAATGCCTCCCACTGCTTCAGCTCTCACTGGTCGGGCTGCAGCAGCTGACCAGCACAGATTGTCCGGCACTCCCCAGTGAGATGAACCCAGTTCTTCAGTTGAAAATGCAGAAATCACCTGTCTTCTGTGTCACTGGCGCTGGGAGCTGGAGACTGGAGCTGTTCCTATTCGGCCATCTTGCTCCGCCCCCCGCAGTTTTTTCTAACTAATAATCTTATTCCTTCTTAGTACCCAGCTTCTTTTGAAAATGCTTCTTGTAGAAAATTAGTTGGTGTCCTGAGAAATTGGTATTAATTAATAATTTGTGGTGTCACGTGGCAAACACAGTGATGGGCCTGCCTGACAGCCAAAAATATGCAGTCATTAAACCTGAGACAAAGGGAAATTCTCCTCACAGTAACAAAACTCAAGACTCTTTGTTTCCAAGTTTTCACAAAAATAGAGTTTTGAATACAGCTATAAAACAAATGGTTTGTATATACAGACTGCCTCAACTTTAGATACCTTAAAATAAACAAGTTATACGACTTAGCCTAAATTTTGTGCTACTCTGTTCAGATTTATCTTTGATTTCTCTGTAACAAAAATCATTATGTAGAAATTGATCCCTGTTGGCTAATGCCACCACATAATTCCATATTTAAAACCCCATTGGGCTATCTGGGCCGAAAGTATAAAATTGTGTGTCTGACAAGTATTAGTATTATAATATAAAAATATATTGATCAATATGTTGCTTTTGGACTAGGCTTTTTTGTATTAGTAAGCTTATGTCTGTCTTCAAGGCAGTCTATGATAACATCTACAATCAATTCTGGCTCAATTTTATATCATTATGGATTTTTTTTCTGAGGAAAAAGATCTTTAGGAATTTAGTACAGAAAGAAGGAAAAGAAGAACAACTTGAACAGGATTTGAGTTTAAACATTTTAACTACCGAAGTAATTTTGGACTCTTCTGCTCCCAGATCAGTTTATTGCATGTTTTACAATAATCCTGAAAGATAAGGAATCTTACACATTATCCTTCAGAAATATGAAGCACTACTAAAATTCTAAAATTTTAACAACCAAAGGTAGCTACAGTCGATTTTTTAGCATCTATATTGAGATCGTATTGACATACAAAAATCTATAAAGACTTATTGTATACCGTTTGATGTGTTTGAAGATAAGTCTACACCCATGAAATCACCATCATAAGCAATGCCAGAAATTTATCCATCATCTCCAAAAGTTTCCTTCTTCCCCCTTTGGTTTTATGTTGTTGTATTGTTTCTTTCTTTTATGTAAGATCTCTCTTAGCAAATTTTTGTGTATACAATGCAATATTTTTGGTCATAGGCCCTATCTTGTACAGTAGCTCTACAGAACTTATTTATCTTGCATGCCTGAATGTTTACACTCTTTTACCAACACCTCCTCATTACAACCTCCTCCCAGACTCTGGCAGCAAAGTTCTACTTTCTGTTTCATGAGTTTGACTGTTTTAAATTCCACATACATAAATATCCTAGAACTTAAAGTATAATTAAAAAAGAAAAAAAAAAAATTCAAAGGAGAGAAGGGGGAAAGCAACATCTTTGAAAAAATGATCAAAAAGTTTGCAAATCTAATAAAAAAACTATGAACTCACAGAAAAAAAAAATTCCACATAATATTTGTCTTTCTGTGTCTAACTTATTCCATTTAGCAAAATATTCTCCAAGCCTATTCATATTGTTACAAATGTCAGGATTTTCTTCTTTTTAAATGCCGAATAATACACTATTGTGTATGTATACCACATTTCCTTTATTCCTTTATGATGGGCATTTAGGTTGTTTCCATATCTTGGCTATTGTGAATGATTACATCTAATGTTTAGGTGAATATTTTCTATAGACATTCAAATGAGCATAGTTTACTTGCTCTAAATATTGTAATCAATGTTGTATAACTTGCATTTTACATCTTCATATTTATATTTGCATGTAAATAATTTCAATTCATTAACAGTATTGGCAGTTTTGTCATTTCATATAAATAAATGGTCTTAAGACTACTTTGATTTCTGAAATACTGTATTATTTAACATACTGTAATTATGAAGTGTTAATATAGTCAATAGGCACTGCCGTATTTGGACACACATATAGCCTCAAATAATAAGACCTTAATCAGCAAAATTCTAAACAGAATTTTTAAAATAAAATTCTGAAACATAAACAAGTTATGTTAATCTGTGTGTTCCTGAGCATTAAAATAATACATAAGTTGTATAAGATTATTTATAAAAATTTTATCGTATTTCTCTCTCCAACAGTTTCTTTCTTTCTCTCTGTCTCTCAGCTAAAAACTAATGTTTTGAAGCAGTTGCAAATTTGTTTCTCATTGCTCAAGACAGGCCTAGATCCATCACATTTTGGGACTCAATTGTGCAGGCCAATGGACATTATCCATTTCATAAAACTTCCCTTTCAATGAATTATGAGTTACGTGTACATTTTACTTAGTAAAGATTTTAGCAAGAAGTAAGTGTGTTACTCGATGGTGTGCTATTTAGTTAGTAAAAGAAAGAAAAATAATTTTCTGATTTGAACAGTACATGCCTTGTTGTTCATATGAGACTATTACACTTACTTTTCAGTATAATTTCAGGGTATGTTTTATTCCAAGATATTGTATTTGATTCAATCAGTTTTATTACTGAGAAAATAATGAAAATCTAAGTAAACTATAAGCTGGAGAATGTTGAATCATTTTCCTTTAGAGAGAACAAAAGTACCCATTCATATGTAATTTGTATTCATAAAAAAGATAAAATAAGAAAACATGGATTTTTATCAAGTCTTTAGTATTTTTATTATTTTTATACATATGGTTTTTAAAATTTTGTTTTAAATTTTACAGTAACTAAAAATGAAAACAAACATCAAGAAATGAAGTGTTCAAATAAAAATTATGCTTCAATCTCACCATTAGTGAAAATATAATTTAATCATACATTTGACATAAATGATTCCATTTGGTTAAAACCAAACTTTTGAATAAAAAATGATCCATATCATATGTGTCCTGTCCACACATGGCTTATATTTATTGCCATTGTTAATATTTATAAGTTAAGGTCAATTAATTGTTATTGATCTTAAATTTTATTTTAATAGTCTTTTAAAAAATATTTTGAAAATATATAAACTTTCCTAAGACAATTATACTTTTGGTTATCTGTTGTTTTTAATAAGTAAACATTAAATTTGTGGAATATTGATTCGAAAATTTTTATCAGTTCCAGACTCAAAATCGAACTATTAAATATAATTTTGTTGAGAATGTGCAGCCATGCATGGGTTTAGATTGTATTAGTTTACAAGTTCAATCTTCAGCTCTGATAAAGGCATAATGTCAACATCCAAATTACCTTGACCTTCTAGCTGCTAGGACACTACTAGTTCCACTTTCCTGCAAGCAATCACATTCAAAAAGCTAACTGGCTCATGTTAGTGTCCCTAACAATTAAGTTAGATTGCCACATGAAATTTTAATTGATTCAGATGTGGCATCTAATCAAGAAAATAATGAAAATGCTAAGATGCCCTAGCAGCTTTTGTTGTTAGGTTTGCTAAAATACTCTGTTCTTGAATTAAATACATTATAATAATAATGTCAGTACAACAAAGGCATGTGGAAATACCTATTGAAGACAGTATATACAGTACTTCCACCATAATATATAAATCCAGTTGGAGTTTATAATGTAACTGTCTACAAAATATACCCTGAAGTCCCTTCAAATTTTAAAGTAAGTGAAAACAAAAGCCTTTGTACTGTTGTTGAAACATACTTCAAAATGGAATTTTCGACTCTTGACAAGGTCATTCAATTAAAGGAAACCAAATGCATTTTGCAAAACCAGTAAATACACAGTAATAATAAATATTTAGATACTAATTTTTGGAATTAACATTTATAAGTGGGCATTTCTATTTTAAAATATACATATACAAATAACAACTTCTTAAAATTTTTTAATGTTTTGGGAATTCACTCTACTGACTTATTGCTATCAACCAAGAAATACTATGAAATTTAACAGTACTAAGCACTAATTGAAGAACATTAAATATAGCATGCCTTACTAATAAGGCCCCTAGTGATGCTGAACTGTATCTATGACACTAAAGTTGTATTTACTGTATTCTATCACTGCCTAAGGTGTTTAAATGATCCCTTGGATATAAAGTGTAACATTTTGAGGGGAGAGAAAATAAATTCTAACAAATACATGATGCCAGTTTGAATGGGATGACACTGTCAAAATACTTACTTTTCAGTATAATTTCAGGGTATGTTTTATTCCAAGATAGAGTGTTTTATTTGCTTGTTTGTTTTATTGGGATAGCCATGTGTGTTAGTATGGCATTACAAAACACCAGAAAATAATTTAACCACATAAATTGAAATATGATTAAGAACAGCTATTGAAGGACCCAATGAGAACTGGCCAAATGCTGCTCATTTTTGAAATATATTTTTAATTAGAAAACAGTCAAAGATAAATTGCCTACCTTCGTTTGTAGTAATTAGTAAGAATATAGTGAATTGGAATATCAAGACAACTTCTCTAGAGATAAAAAAGTTGAATGAAGAAAATGCTCATTAGAATAAGTTGCTAATATGCTCAATGTATTAATAAAAAATGAAAAATACACAAAATTGCATTGGGTTTCTCAAATTTCTAAGGCATATACCTCTAGTCTATTTTAAATCAAAAAAGTTAAAAATTTACACTACAAAATGAAGTATAATAAAAAGCCTACTTGTAATTAGGCTTTTAATTCTGAAATCAACATTAAGAAAAATAAATTTTTGACTGCTGAAACAAACTTTCAACCTTTTATCTAATATGTTGCAATTAAGTAATAATGGCAATAATATTTGTTTAAAAAGAGATGTCAGAATAGGAAGGCGAAACCTAGAAGAGACTTGTGTCTTCTAAAAGTCATCACCTTTCTGGACTTGAGTAGTTAAATAAGTTTAACTTTTAGATGGCAAGTAGTTATAGAAATCATATGTGGTAAATGGAATAATGGTTTCCCAAATATATCCATGTCCTAATCCCTGGAGCCTGTGAGTATATTACCTCATATGTTAAAAAGAACTTGTTGAATTATATTAGGCTGAATTATATTCCTCCTAAATTTGTATGTTGCATCCCTACACCCAGTACTTCAGAATGTAATTATATTTAGAAACATGGCCTTTAGAGATGTTATGAAATTAGAATGTGGCTGTCAGCATGGGGCCTAATCCAATCTGTTTTCCTTATAAAAAGAGGAAATTTGACAGGAGAGAAAACAGCAGAGATGCATGCATGTAGCAAAGACCATACGAGGATGGAACAAGAAGATGACACCTGCAAGCCAAGAAGAGAGGCCTCAGGAAAATTCAAATTTGCCAACACCTTGCTCTTTGTCTTTTTGCCTCCAGAACTGTAAGAGAGTAAATTTTTGTTGTCTAAGCCACCTATTCTGTGGTAGTTTGTTATGGCAGCCCGAGCAAACTGATACGGGAACTTTGTAGTTAGATTAAGCTAAAGATGCTGATACAGGAAGATTATGCTGGACTGTCCGAGTGGACCCAATGGAATCATAGGAGTTCTTTTAAGAAGAAGGAGATTCAGGGAGGAGGGTGAGAATCAGAAAGATAAAGGAAACATATTTGATGCACAAAGTAATGCACTTAAAATGCAGGAAAGTGCCATGGGCCATGGGATGCAGGTTTTCTGTAAAAGCTGAAAATGTCAATGGTGGATTATTCCGTAGTATCTCTAGGAGGAACACAACTCTCTTGATGCCTTGATTTTAACCTGTAATTTATACTTCATACTTTTGACCTTCAGAACTGTAAGATGATACATTTGTGCTGTTTTAAGACACAAATTTTGTAGTAATTTGTTACAGTAGCAATAGGAAGCTAATACACCACAGTAAGTTAGTCTCGGAAATCCAGGAGAAAAATATTTCAACAAAATACCAATGAAAATAATTACTGTCAGATTAGAGAATAAATTTCTTTAATTGAACTAATAAAAAGTCAGGCGCTATTTATAGTGTTCTATATTTTTTCATAAGGAATGTATCAGATAATATACTGTACTCAGTATTCATGAGCAGTTACATCATATTATTCATGAGTTTATGGAGCTTCCTAGACGTTACCTGAATGTAGTACCAATAAATTTTGTCAGCATTTTAACATTTTTATAACATCATGTTGAAATCAAGAGAGATATAAAAAAGTTACAAAAAAGGTCATGGTAATCATTTCTAGAAAAAAGACAGTAAGAATTTGTAACTTATATATTGCACATCTTGCTTTAAAAAATTTTCCAGCTTAGAAAGAATATTGAATATTAAGGAAATTTGGGTCACCTTACAAGTTTTTTTTTTTTTTTTTTTTTTTTTTTCTGACACTTGAAAAGATTATCCTAGATCCTGTGTCTGGTATGTAGTAGGCTTTCAGATAATGAGTAATTTAGTTGACTAACATTTTTGATGGTAATATTAAAATTGAATATAACCTACTTTAACTTGCTGAAATTCAATACTTACTAAGAAATACTATCTTAGTTATCAGGCATATTTGATGAGAAGAAAATAAAATACAAAGTCCCTGCATATGCTATGTTCCTTGATCATTAAATATTTCATTTTAAAATAATAAACATTGTTAAGTTACAACTCAATTCAATAGGTGTCTACTGAGTATTTGCCACAGTCCAGGGTCTGGGTAAACAATGGGAGGCAGCAATAATCAAAACAATCAAGAGGTTAACAGAGAAAGGGATAAACAATGAAAGTATCAGTTACAAAAATAGAGTCACAGTATTATTTTTATGGTATATATACATTCAAGCAGGGAAAGGAGACATCTTCCATTGTAGGCTAAGAAAGACAATACAATTTTATTAAAAGAACATCCAATTTGTGTTGTGTCTTAATGGCTGAATAGAATAGAAAAGAGGAACAGAGAAGTTCCCATGATCAATACTAGAAAATATAAGACAATCTGACTAAAGATATTTTAGTATCAGTGCACTGTTCATAAAGATCAAAATATATACTGAAAAATTAATGTAAAGCTGCAAACAAAATATTTTATAATTAGAATTTTATTCTGAATGAAACATGGGTAATAATGCAAAATTTATGGCAAAAAAGAGGTCTCAAAAATGTCTAAGGCAAAGTTTATACCCTCCTTATATAGCTCTCTTTGGACTGTGAGCCCACGCTAAAGTTGTATTTGTCTGTCAGGATTCAATTACCATGTTTTCAATTATCTTACTTAACTAAGAATTAGTCTATGGATTATTGCATGATCTATCTTGGTGAATATACCATGTATATTTGAAAATAGTGCATTTTGTGCAGTGTGTGTAGTAGTCCATAAATACAAATTAGATTTAGAGGATTAATAATTCTCAGATCTACAGTTTTGCTAAATTTGTAAACTATGTTCTCTCAATTGCTGAATGATGAGTACTAATATTGATAATAATACAGATTCGTGTGATAATATACATCAGCAGTCCCCAACCTTTTCGGCACCAGGAACAGTTTCATGGAAGACAATTTTTCCACGGACGAGGTGGGGTAATGGTTTCAGGATGATTCGGGTGCATTACATTTATTGTGCACTTTTACTTTTATTATTATTACATTGTAATATATAAGGAAATAATTATACAACTCACCATAATATAGAATCAGTAGAAGCCCTGCACTTGTTTTCATGCAATCAGATGGTACCATCTGGGAGTAACAGGAGACAGTGACAGATCATCAGGCATTAGGTTCTCATAAGGAGCGTGCAACCTATATCCCTCACATGAGCAGTTCACAATTAATGCTGCTACTGATCTGAACGGAAGTGGAGCTCAGGCGGTAATGCAAGTGATGGGGAGAAGCAGTAAATACTGATGAAGTTTCGTTCACATACTCACTGCTCACTTCTTGCTTTGCGGCCGGGTTCCTAGCAGGCCATGGACCAATGGGTCCGTGGCCCGGGGGTTGGGGACACCTGATATAGATTATTCATATCCCATTAATAATATTGATACAGATTAAAAGACCTAAGAATAGAGTGGTGGGAAGAGATATAAATGTACTAGTTTCCTGTTACTTCATAGTGTACATGGTGGAAACTGACTTTATCAACTAGGAAACCTGATTGTGTTTGGTTGCAGCTGCTATTGCTTCCAGGGTAAGTACTATCTTAACATCTGTTATCATACATTTATGTCTCCACAGTTGTACCCCATATACATTATATATTAGTATGTACTAATCTGTGTCTACTTCTTTTAAGTCAACATTTTATTTGTTTATTCTTAATGTTCTATGTTATTTCCTTTGGAATATTACTTTTGATGGATATTGAATAGTTTCCAATTTTTGTCTATTTTAAATAGCATTGCTATGAACATTCTGGCATATGTTTGTGAAATGTATTTTTTCATGTCTACTCTATATATTATTGGAGTGAAATTGTTGGGCCACAGAGCAGGATCATGTCCGCCTTCAATTGATGATACCAAACAATTTTTCAAAGAGGTTGTATCAATTAACTTTCTCTACACAAATATAAGAGCTCTGGCTGTTCTTTACTAATACATGAGATATTCCATTTTTTTTGTTGTTGCCATTGATGCTCTTTCATGAAGATTTACTTTGGATTTTTAATGCCAAGGGAATATGAGCATATTTTCACAGGTATTTGGTCAATTATACTTCCTCTTTGCAAATATCTAAGTCTTTTTCTTATTAATTGTTTGAAGATTCTAAGCTATAATTTGTATAAAAGTACCTTGTCGTATGTATTATGAGAATATCTGTTTAAATTTTGAATTGTATTTTTACTGTTTTAATGCTTTCATTTGATAAATAATCAATTGTTGCACAGCTTATGCTTATCATTTTCACCTGTTTTGTTTACAGAATCTTTGCCTAATCCAGTGTTAGTAATATGTTCTTCTATGTTATTCTTCAAAGCTTTATTGTTTTATTAGTAATGTTTAGGAAATTTGATGGGAATTTATTTTTGTATGGGTGAAAAATCTGCAAGATTGTATCATGAGGAATTACTAAAAATTAAGTGCTTTTGGTCTATTTAAACAATTTCATTTATTTACTTTTCTTTGTACAATTTTTTAAAGTTTTCGTATAAAAACTTGGTGTCATTAAAGTAGTTAGAACATGACACATTTTACTCTGTGTCTTTAATAAAATAAAAAGGCACATGATATGTATTCCTCGAAAGTTGTAAAATGTTCTCATGAGCCTCTTTACACTGGCAAATTTAGAGAGATTTGCGGTAATTCTTTAGTGGTTCAGTGATGGTTTAACTTATGATAACATTTCTTCTATGATATGAAATACATGTGATGGGAATTAAATAATATGTTGCTGTAACTTCTTTATTCTTAAAAGCATTTTTAAATCCTGACATAGAGGGTTATTACATTTCATGCTTAGAAGTACTCTATTGTTCCATTTCCACCAAGTCTATTCTTAAAGGTGTATCCCTGAAGTTCTCTCATATTTATTTGCAAGAAAACATACACAACGATTTTCATAAATTTATTTATAACATTAAAAACCTGAGAACAATTAAAGAGAATGAAATGATAAAATCTGATATATCCACACAAGGTGAAACTACTTAATCTACCCAAATCTTAAATAAATTATATTTAGTGAAAAAAAAGTATTAGAGTACTTTTGGTGATTATGGGTAAGCCATAGAAAAGGAACACAGATAAAGACACATGCACACGTATGTTTATTGCAGCACTATTCACAATAGCAAAGACTTGGAATCAACCCAAATGTCCATCAGTGACAGATTGGATTAAGAAAATGTGGCACATATACACCATGGAATACTATGCAGCCATCAAAAAGGATGAGTTTGTGTCCTTTGTAGGGACATGGATGCAGCTGGAAACCATCATTCTTAGCAAACTATCACAAGAACAGAAAAGCAAACACCGCATGTTCTCACTCATAGGGGGGAACTGAACAATGAGATCACTTGGACTCAGGAAGGGGAACATCACACACAGGGGCCTATCATGGGGAGGGGGGAGGGGGGAGGGATTGCATTGGGAGTTATACCTGATGTAAATGACAAGTTGATGGGTGCAGCACACCAACATGGCACAAGTATACATATGTAACAAACCTGCACGTTATGCACATGTACCCTACAACTTAAAGTATAATAATAATAAATAAATTAAAAAAAAAAAAAAGAAAAGGAACACAGAATTGAGGGGAGGGCTTCCCTGAGGAATAGGATGAAGCAATCCTCAGGAAGCTCACAGAGTGGAGTTGGGAATGTTATCTCATGTTTTTCATTAAATTCATGCGTGTTCTTTTTTTTTTTTTTATTTTGCTTGCCTGGTGTGTCATAAATATTTGCTAGATATATCAAATATAATACAGAGTCTACATTTTTAAAATAACAATTCCAAGATTGTAGGTAGATATCCAATTAATGGATACTCAGATTGTTTTATTGCTTTGTACCAAGGTGATTCTGAGCAATAATTTAATAATTTTAAAACCTTGTGTGTATAAATCTTTGTATCCATATAGAGCAAAACATGTTAATTTGAATTTTTGCTTAAAAACATTCAAACGCCTTACTAAATGATGTTACATATTTTTTAGTATTATCAGCATTGTGTGAAAGTGACGATTTAGGTGCATATGCTCTAAGAGTAGGTAATTTCAGTCTTTTTAATTTTTGCTAAAGCCTCATGTTATCTACCTATTCTAACATCTTATTAGAATTATTTTTGTCATTTGGACTTCTGAAAATCATTTTTGGCCCCTAATTTCTGTTTTTATTACATATTTGTTAGTAGTTATGTCATCATTATAGTAGCCTCATAAAATGAATGTGTAATAATTTTGCAGATTTTCTATACTCAGAAACATTAAAAAAAACACATTTACTGGTTTATTATATATGTATATATGCATATTTTTAAATGTGTGGAAAACTATTTAATATCATTTACTTTTTCTTTTTAGAAACACCAATTCTATATTTATGGAATTGTCTGTGATTCGTATCCAATATTTTCTTCAGGACTGTTTATTATTAGATTTTACTTTTGTCTGCTCTGTGGATGTATTTCCCATAATTGGAGTTTGTTAATTTACCTGCTCATTTGTTTATGTATTTTAGAGCTCTATCAGTTTACTTTTCAACTGTTGTGTCTTCTTGAAATCTACTCTTTCTTTTCTAGGATCAATGTTTCCATTTATTGGGAAGCATTTGTGAAATGTTATTTCTATACCTCTTAGTTTAATTTTATTGCCATCTAAAAGACAGGAAATAATTCAAAAGCTCAGAATTCAGAATGTTTTATGAAAAAGTATTCTAAGTGTTTGAAAACAATTGGAAAAAGGACAATAATATTTTTTTTCTTTTTTTTTGGTCTTAAAATATTTTGTGCTTACCACTGCTGACTTTGATCAGCAGCTGCAGGTGATGTCTGTGATTATTCCAAACTTCCTCTTACTTCTCCAAGCACCTTTTGAAGTTTAAAGTATGAATTATAGAATTTAAATATATAATATCTAGGTAGCTTAATTTTAATCTTAGCCTGTTACATTCATATTTTAGTGTGGTAATGTGGAAATAGTACTATAGGGATAGTACTACAGTATTCCGCTTCCTGTGGCCCTTTCAGTTCCTTCTAGAATATATCATTTTATGTAGAAACAAATAATTTATTGAGACTTTTAGCAATGTTCACTTACATTTCAAAACATTATCAGACTTTTATAAGTCACCGTTGTCCATTCTCCTGATTTAAGAACCAATAATAGATACTCTTCATTTATTGTCACCATTTTTTGTGGTGATTTTAACCTTTCATAAATGGTATCATTATTTTATCTCCTTCATACTACTTTTGTTGTTTTCTGTGTGTTATAGAATCAAGAAGAGTGAAACATGCCTTTATTCCACAATCTTTTACTGCAGTTGTTAGCCCATAGATTTTGAACTTCATCTTTATTGTTGTTATTATCCTGACAACCTTTTGAGTATCATAACCCCATGAATTTTACTTTTCTATTCTGCTTAGCATTCTTAAAATCTCAGTTTCCCCCCTATTTTATTACCAATATGTACAGATGCTTGTACTGTAACCACAAAACAAGTTCTTGTGATTCTAGTTTTCACAATTCAAATTTTACTCTTAGTTCAATAAAACTTCCTTGGTAATTATATGTAAGCAAATCAAGTCTCTACTAGTAAGAAGAAAGGTCTTTTTAAACAATATATTTTCTTTTTACGGATTCAGGGGGTATACATGAAGGTTTGTTACATGAATATGTTGCATAATGGTGATATCTGAACTGTTGGTGTACTCATCATCCAAATAGTTAACATCGTGCTCAATAGATAATTTTCAGTCCTTGCCCCCATCAGAATCTCCCCGTTTTTGGAGTCCCCAGTAACTCAGAAACAAAAAAATCAAATATTACATGCTTTCACTTATAACTGGTAGCTAAACAATGGGTAAACATGGACATACAGAGAAGGAAGGTCATAAATTGATTTTTGATAACCTAGAGAGGATGTCTACAATACCTGTATAAGAAATATATATACAAGTATGCACACTGTCGTCACTGTTATTCAAGATAGTGCTGGAAGCCCTAGCTAGAGCAATCATGCAAGAGAAAGAAATATAGGTCATCCAAATTGGAAAGGAAGCAGTCAAATTATCCTTGTTTGCAGATGATTGGATCTTATATTTGAAAACACCTAAAGAGTCCATCGAAATAAAAAGATTATAACTGATAAAAAATTCAGTAAAGTTGTAGAATACATAATCAACATTTAAGAGGCCTGTAAGGTTTCCACTGGAAAGTCTGCTGCCACACATATTAATTTATTTGTTTTCTTTCTCTTGCTGCATTTAGGATCCTTTCTTTATCCTTGACCTTTGGGAATTGGATTATTAAATGCTTTGAAGTACTCTTCCTTAGGTTAAATCTTCTTGGTGTTCTATAAGATTCTTGTGCTCGGATGTTGATATCTTTCTCTAGGTTTGGAAAGTACTCTGTTACAGAATAAACTTTCTACCACTCTCTCTCTCTCTACCTCCTCATTAAGGCCAATTACTCTTAGATTTGTCCTTTTGAGGACATTTTCTTGATCCTGTAGGCATGCTTCATTTTTTTATTATTATTTTTTCTTTTGTCTCCTGTGATTGCATATTTTCAAATAGCCTGTCTTCCAGCTCACTAAATCAGTACTGCTACTAAAAGACTCTGATCACCTCAGTATGTCAATTGCATTTTTCAGCTCCAGAATTTCTGCTTGATTCTTTTTAATTATTTCAATCTCTTTGTTAAATTTATCTGAAAGAATTCTGAATCTCTTCTTTATGCTATCTTGAATTTCTTTGAGTTTTACAAAAAAATATTTTGAATTCTCTGTCTTAAGGGTAAAATATCTCTGTTTCTCTAGGGTTGGTCCCTGGCACCTTTTTTATTTCCTTTGTGTAAGGTCAGGTTTTCCCAGATGATATTGAAATTTGTAGATGTTCATCTGTGTCCGGGCACTGAAGAGTTATGTCTTTATTGCAGTCTTTGTAGTCTGGACTTATTTTTACACCTTTTTCATAGGAAGGCTTTCCAAGTATTTAAAAGGACTTGGGTGTTGTGACCTAAGCCATATCTGCCTAGGGGGCACCTCAAGCCCCATAATGTCATGTTCTAGCAGTCTTCTAGAGGTACCACCTTGGTGGTCATGAGTAAGGTCCAGAAGAATCTCAGTATTACAAGACAGAGACTCTTGTTTTCTTCTCTTACTTTCCCCCAAACAAATGGAGTGTCTCTCTCTCTCTCTCTGTCTCCTTTGTCCTGAGTAGCCTGAAGCTGGAGTGGGGTGACACAAGAACACCTGTGGCCACCACCACTGCGACTGCACTGGGTAAGACCTAAAGCCAGTGCAGCACTGGATCTTGCCAAAAGCCCACTGTAACCACTAACTGGCTACCACCTATGTTTGCTCAAGGTCCTAGGGCTGTACAATCAGAACATGGTGAAGCCACACAGACTTGTAGTTTTGTCTTCCCAAAGTGCTCTGCATTGCCCCAGGCCTAGGCGAATCCAGAGATGCCATCCGGGAGACAAGGACTAGAGCCAAAAACCTTAAAAATTTACCTGGTATCCTATTGTGCTGCTGCTGAGCTGGCACTCAAACCACGAGATGCAGTTCTTCCCACTCTTCTGTCTCCTTTCCACAGGCAGAGGAGGCTCACTGCATGTCTACCACCAGCACAGGCCCATGGAGAGTACTGACAGGCTTCTGTCAATGTTCACTTAAGCCCTAAGGGCTCTTCAGTCAGCTTGTGGTAATGTTGCCAGGCCTCGGACTCAGTGTTCAGGGAAGGGTGCTCTCCTCTGGCCCACATCAGGTTCATAAACGCTATCCAATTGCCAAAGCCTGGAGCTAGTTCCTAAGGTACAAGTTTTTGTTTTTGCTGAGCTAGTTCCTAAGGTATAAGAAAAAGACGACTTTACTTTTCCTTTTGCTTTTCTGAAGCAGATAGAGTCTCTCACCAGAGCCACCACAGCTTTGTATGTGCTGTGTCTCACTTGAAGCTAGCAGGTTTCAGAGTCTCACCCGAGGCCCATGACCTAGTACCTGGTTATCTCTCCTGGTTATGCAGGGCCCAAGGACTCTTTAGTAAGCAGGTGGTGGGTCCTGCCAGGAATGGGTTCTTCCCTTCTTGGTAACAGGCGCACTTCTGGCCCAGGGTGTGTATGGAAATGTTGTCTGTGAGCTGGGGCCTGGAATGGGGGCCTCATGACCTTTCTTAGTATCCTATTCTACTGTGGCTTAGCTGGTATCCAAGATGCAAGAAAAAGTCATCTTTGCTCTTCCCTATCCTCTTCTAAAGCAGAAGGAAGGGGTCTCTTTTGAAACTGTGAGCTGCACAGCCTGGGGTTGGGGGAAATATGGCACAAACACTCCCTTAGCTGCTGTTGCTGGTATCTCAGCACGTTGTCTGCCTCCCACCACAGTCCGCTGCTCAAACCCAGCTCAGCACTACGACTCATCTAGGAGTTGCAGTCCTTGTGGCCTAGACTGTCTTTCAAGTTTATATATGGACTCATGTTGTGAGGTTTGCTGGAACCCAAGTGCCAACAACTAAGGCAGACACTTCCCCTCTGTGTCGCTAGGGCTGTTTTAAATGTTCCTTCCCTAAGCGGGCATGAGCTAAGTATAGCCTGGTTCTGCTATAACAAAGGAGCACTGAATTCAGTGCAAAGTCTCACCATCAGTGTGTTCTGCCTCCCGAAGCATACAGACTCTCTTCGCCATGCAGCCACTGCCAGGGGATGGGAAGAGGTAGTGTCAGCAATTCAAGAGTGTCCTCTCTTGCTCTCTTCAGTGCATCGTTCAGTAATATGAAGTTACAATCAGATGCTCTGAATGCTCACCTAATTTTTGGTCCTTGTGAAGTTTCCTTTTTTGTGTGTATAGATAGATGTTAAGTTTGGTATTCCTGCAGGGAGGACAATTGATACAGCCTCTTATTCCGCCATCTTGCTCCACCCCACCTCAACTTAAAATTCAGATTTGTGTGTTAACTTGACACTTTTTATAGCATTTAAACCTAAAATTTGGCTCCAAACACAGTTTATTTACACAGCATAAATTTGGCTGTGGTGGATTCTCATTTGTCTTGTAATTTCTTCTTTAACAAAAGGGTTATTTAGAACAGTGTTATTTCCCAGACATTTTCAGAGATCCCTAATTTCTTTCCATCTGTTTCCAATTTTATTTCATTGTAATCAGAGAAAATACTTTGAATATCTCAGTTCTCTTAAGTTGATTAAGACTTTCAACTTATTGGTCTCTGAACATAAAGTGCATCTCTTGTAGACAACATATAATTAGAGCCTGTTTTCTTTTTCTTTTAATCCAGATTGAAAATCTTAGCATTTACTCAAAACTGTTTACATTAAATATAATTATTGATAGGTTATCAATTAGAACTATTTGTTATTTACATGCTATGTTTTTCAACAAGGCATGCTTTTTTCCTTCCTCTGTACCTCCGTGGCTGCCTTATTTTGTGTTACCTATTTTTGGTGTATATTTTAAGTTTCTTTTATTAACTATATGTTTTAATCATATTCTAAGTCATTTCTCAGGATTTTTTTTTTTTTTTTAGACGGAGTTTCGCTCTTGTTGCCCAGGCTGGAGTACAATGGCGCGGTCTTGGCTCACTGCAACTTATGACTCCTGAGTTCAAGCGATTCTTTTGCCTCAGATTCCCGAGTAGCTGAGATTACAGGTGCCTGCCACCACACCTGGCTAATTTTTTTGTATTTTTAGGAGAGACAGGGCTTCACCATGTTGGCCAGGCTGTTCTCAAACTCCTGACCTCACTCAGGTGATCCGCCCACCTTGGCCTCCCAAAGTGCTGGGATTACAGGTGTGAGCCACCGTGCTTGGCCATTTCTCAGGATATTAATGCACCTCTTAACTTTTTAAAAAGTCTAATTCAGATTAATAATAATAATTACAACAGTACATATAAATGTTCCTCTGATACACTTTTTTTTTCTCTCCCTCCTTTGTACTATTTTGGACATACAAATTTATACTTTGTAAGTCCATTAGACTGTCTTGTAACCAACTGTGTAAAACATCAGTTACAGTTATATTTACCTATGTAATTAACCTTGTTGGTGCTCTCTATTTACTCCTCTCTTTCAGCCTGAAGGACTTCCTTTAGTATTTCTTGAAGAGCACTCCTTCTGTGACAAATTTCCTTTGTTTTAGTTTATGTGAGAATGTCTTTATTTCCCCTTTATTGAAAAAATTAAAGAAAGGCCGGACCGGGTGGCTCACGCCTGTAATTCCAGCACTTTGGGAGGCTGAGATTGGAGGATAACCAGAGGTCAGGAGTTTGAGACCAGCCTGGTCAACATGGTGAAACCATGTCTCTACTAAAAATACAAAATTAACTGGGCATAGTGGTGGGTGCCTGTAGTCCCAGCTACTCGAGAAGCTAAGGCAGAACAATCGCTTGAACCTAGGAGGTGGAGGTTGCAATGAGCTGAGATCACACCACTGTGCTCCAGCCTAGGCAACAAAGTGAGACTGTTAAAATAAATAAATAAATGCATACATAAAATAAATAAATAAATAAATTAAAAAGTCCTTTAACACAGAGTCCTTCATACTATTAACATTTTACTCTAGTGTTGTAAATTTGTAACAATTGATGAGCCTATATTGATACAATGTTATTTGCTGAAGTATACTCTTCTATTTTGAAAAATGGATAATGTTAAATATACACCATCAAAATATACTGAATAGTTTCATCACCCTAGAACTCCCCTGTGCTTCTTTATGCTCTGTGCACCTCTCCCTTTGCCACCAAACCTCTGACAATGACTGATCATTTTATTGTCACTACAGTCTTTTCCAGAGCTTTAAATGATTGAAGTAAAATGTAGCCTTTCAAACTGGCTTCTTTCATTTAGCAATAGTCATTTAAGTTTCCTCTATGTCTTTTTGTGGCTTCATGGGTTTTACTGCCATGTAATATCTCCTTGTGTGGAAGTACTTCAGGTTTTCTTAAATCCATTTACATATTGCTTGCCTCCAGTTACGGAAACTATAAATAGCTGCTATAAACATTCATATGCAGGTTTTGCTTTGACATCAGTGTTAATCTCATTTGAGTAAATACCTAGGAGCATGATTGCTGGATCATAGGATAAGGCTGTGTTTAGCTTTTTAAGAAATTTCCAAACTATATTCCAGAGTGGCTGTACCATTTTGCATTTGTACCAGCAGTGAATGACAGCTCCTATTCTACATTCTTGCCAGCAGCTGGTATTATTCCCTTTCATTTTGAAGGGTAGTTTTGCTAGACATAGAATTCTTGATTTCTTAGCCTTTTTCTTCCCCACATTTTTAGTATGTCATCTCACTGTCTTCTGACTCCAATGATTTCTGATAAGTCAGACATTTATCTTATTAAGGATCACTTGTAAATGATAACATTATTTTACTATTGCCCCTTGTTCTGGGACTTCAGTTATCCATACTTAGGTATGTTTCACGGTTTCCTACAGGTCTCTGAGATTTTGCTTATTTTTCTTCCTGTTCTGTGGCTCCTCAAAGTGGATAATCTTTACTTACTGGTTCTTACCTCTGACAGCTAAAATAAGTTGGTAATCTCCTGGAGTTAATCTTATTTACAGTTATTTTAATTTTGCCCTTCAGAATTTCTATTTGGTTTTTAAAAATATTTTCTATCAGTTGGTAAAACAGAGTTTCATACTTTGTTTTAATTATTTTGCATAGTTTTGTTTAGTTTTATGAACATGTCAATCAGAGGTGATTAAAATATTTATCTCTAAATCTATCATCTGATCTCCAGGGACTTTTTTTTCTGTGTATGAAAAATAATTTTCAATATTTGCATATCACATTATCTTTTCTTAAAAAGTGGACTTTTAGATAAATAATAGAATAATTATGATATCACAACTCTTTCCCCATAACAGTTTGTTGTTTTAGCTGTGATTGTAATTGCTGTTGTTTTCATTTTTCGTGTGTTTTTTTTTTTGTCACTTTCTAGACTAATTCCGTAGATTCCATATTCTCTGCAATCTGTAGCCACTGAGTTCTGTGTCACCAATTTTCTCTTATTTTAGTGTATCTTTTCTTTTAAAACTGGCTTCCTAATGGTGTTTATTAGATCAGCATAATTTAATGTTCAGCCAAATGTCTTTCGGTAAGACATTTTTCTTAAAGTCTTTCAGACTGTAAGTCCTCCACCTTTAGCCAAGGGATCAATTCTATTGGAATATGTACACTTTCAAAAAACAGGGAGTTAAGTCAGCCTCAAATTTCACTTCCTATTTGTGCAAGGCCTCCAGTTCACCTGGAGGTGAGTAACTGGGGCCTTCCTTTTTCTTAGGTCTTTCCTGTGTGTGCACACAGCCGTGTACATACAAGTCAACTTTCAGATCCCCAGGAATTTGTCAGAGCTTTTCAAAGTTCCCCATGGTAACGTGGTTCTCCAGATCTTCCTTTTAGCTCTTTGGTCAGGCTCTTATTTGCCCCAGCTGAACCAGCAGACTGTTAATGTTTTTAGTAAAACCTGAGGATAGCATTCCCATCCCCCACCCCAGAGCTAAATTCCAAATCGTTAAATAGCAAGAACACCTTTGAATGGTGATTTTCTAGGGAATTTCTAGCTTGATCAAAGTACTATATGCACTCTAGTGATGGAACTTATAATGGAGACTCAGAATAGGTAAATCCTCAGTGTTGGATGTAAAGTTGTTAAATTTTGACGACTACCATATCAATGAGGTGGGGAGGGAGGAGAAATGGGAATAACCCCACGTTAAAAACCACTGTCTCTGCTGGTCAGCAGAGTGTTTTTTTTTTTTTTTTTTTCTTCAAGAGATACTTTTCAATTTGTGCCTCTGGTTAATTTCCAGAGTTCTAAATTGTTGATGTATATTGTACTTTCATTGATCTGGGGGAAAGTGGGTGAAGCCAAATTCTTACTTCTCCCACTTGAAGGCTGTCTCCTTTATACAGTTTTTCGAATGCCTATTTGGTTAGGGCAATTATAAATTAAGAACATGGAAAAAAAGTTAAAGATTTTAGATAGCAGATAGAAGAATGCAAATCTGCATCAGAGTTTTAAAAAGTACTGCAAAGAAAGAAGACTCCTAATCAGAAAATAGTTCATAAAAATATTCTCTTATCAAGGCACAGCAATAAAGAAAAAGACAAATTACATACATTTTAACAAATCACATACTTTTCAATGTGACATTATAACACAGTCTGACATCTCTGGGTACTAAAGAGACAGATAAAAGCATGAAAAATAGATTTAAAAGATGACTGTTGGGCATGAATTATATAAGATGAAACATGGATAAATAATTCTTGCTTAAGTCACACACACACAGTGTGTGTCACACAAGTGTCATTCAGTGATGAGATTTGTTCTCAGAAATGCGTCATTAGGCAATTTCTTCATTGCGCAAACATCATAGAGTGTACTTACACAGACTTACACGATGTAGCCTACTATATGTCTAGGTTGCATGGCACAGCCTGTTGTTCCTAGGCTACAAACCTGTACAGCATTTTGTTTTACTGAACACTGTAGGCAATTGTAGCACATGGTAAGTATTTGTGTATCTAGATATATCTATGCATAGAAAAGGTACAGGAAAAATACAGTATAAAAGATAAAAAAATTTTGCAGGACAGATAAAAAATTTTATAGGACATTTACCATGTATGAATCTTGTGGGACTGGAAGTTGTTCTGGATTAGTCTGTGAGTGAGTGGTGAGTGAATGAATATGAAGGCCCAGGATATTGTTTTACAGTACTGTAGACTTTAAAAATGCTTTCATCTTAGGCTACATAGATTTATTTTTAAAATTTATTTTTTCAATAATAAATTAATCTGTTCAGGTGCGGTGGCTCAAGCCTGTAGTCCCAGCACTCTGGGAGGCAGAGGCCAGGTGGATCACTTGAGGTCAGGAGTTCGAAGCCAGCCTGGCCAACATGGTGAAACCCTGTCTTCACTAAAAATACAAAAATTAGACAGGTGTGGTGGCAGGTGCTTGTAATCCTAAGTATGAGGGAGGCTGAGGCAGGAGAATCTCTTGAACTCGGGAGGTGGAGGCTGCAGTGAGCTGAGATCACGCCACTGAACTCTAGCCTGGGCAACAGAGCAAGACTCTGTCTATAAATAAATAAATAAATAAATAAATAAATAAATAAATAATCTTAGCTTACTTGTAATATTTTCACTTCATTAACTTTTAATTTTTTAACTTTTTCATTATGTAATAACATGATGTAAAGTTGTACAAAACTGTATTGCCCTCTTTAAATTCTTATTCTAGAAGTGGTTATTTTTGAATTAAATTTTTTTTTTCTGTTTTTACTTTTTGAACTGTTGTGTTGAAAACTAACAAACACACACCTAAGTCTAAACTTACACAGGTTCAGGATTATCACTATCACTGTCTTCCACCTCACATCTTGTCCCACTGGAAGGTCTTCAGGTGCTAAAATGTGCATGGAGCTGTCATCCCCTATGATAACCATGTCTTATGCTGGATACCTCCTGCATGAGGCTGTTTTATGGTAACTTTTTTTTTTGTAAGTAGGAGTTAGTACACTCTAAAATAATAAAAAGGATAGTACTGTATATATCTAAACCAGTAATGTAGTTGTTTATGATTGTTATCAATCATTATGGACTGTATGTGAGTGTATGTGCTGTACTTTTATACAACAGGTAGTGCAATAGTTTTCTAGGTTTCTATACACCAACATCACCCAAAAAAAGTGAGTAATGTGCTATGACAGCTGCACCTTCCCAAGGCAATAGGAATTTTTTTACTCCATTTTAACCTTATGGAACCACCATTATACAATGTGACACATATACATGTGGTCTGCTGTTAACTGGACATTGTTATGCCGCACATAACTTTGTGTGTGTGTGTGTGTGTGTGTGTGTGTGTGTGTGTGTGTATGTGATCTGTATACACTACATTCCCTTCATCAAATTGTAAATTTAGGTTTATGTGGTTTTCAAAATTAGACAAGTTTTATGTTCTCTAAGGACTCAATTATCCCCAAGATCTTGGTGATATTTTCATTTTCATGGTAAGAATTCATTGCACAATGTGGATACACAATATTATTGAACTAAAACTTACAGAGATATACTCAAAAATATGAGAGGATGGAAAATTTTAAACGTCTACCATCTTCTAGTCATTCTAACATAGACAATAAAAGGTATTTCTGAAATTTATAAAATTGAAGAGAACATTGTATGCTGTTTTATTTTTAAAAATTACCTAAAATTAAATAAATTGATAATATATGCTGCCATTAAATATAATGAAATAGTGATCATTTTATAGATAGTTCTTCTTTTTTTAAGGAGTTATCAGTTCTCTCCTATATTTCATATAGAAAAATTAAACACATTGCCTTACAAAATGTGATAATTCTGAAAAACTGCTCCTTGAGCTTCACTTTCATAAATTAGGAACAACTGTATCTCATTTTAAATAGGACACCATTGTACAATTTGGAAATCCATTATAGAAAACAAATTTCTATATTTATTCTATTTTCCTCAACTGTGATAGAGTACATGAGTAAAAATGCATATGAAATTAATTCAGCCTGTGAGTAACACCTTTGAAAGATGTTGAAGTGAGTATTTGAAATATTTAGAGCTACCTAGGGCATAATTTGCTTTTTAACATAATAAACATTTTGCCAGATATATTGATGTTTCTAGTTTAACAGTTCAATTTTATTTCAAAATAGCCAATCTTTACTTTCAGTTTAAGTCCTGGCTTTCATTTCAAATTAGAATTTAAGTGGATAGTACTGCATCATCATAATTTTATCTTAATGTAATAACATGCTAGTAATTGGTGTTATGTTACTGAAATTATAAAATATCTTTCTGTAACTATTAATACTAACCCCATTTCTGTAAAAGAGAAGACCTAAATGTTAAATTCATCAAGATAGACAGAAGAGTAATGGAAAGGACATTTCTCATCAATGAATTTTGAATGGCAGAATTACTAGTGAACACCTCAAAGACTGAATGGTTCTGCTTAAAAGATTTGATTTTTAAGTTGAAGAACATAATGAAATCATTGCTTGAAAAATATCCTAATTCACTCTTCTGTGTTTGGACCATGATATTGGCAGGACTATTTTCAGCACTAACTTTAGCAGCTGGCTGTGAAGCTAAAGGTCAAATAAAACTCCTTAGAAATGTATGTCCTATAACATTTGATTTTTAAATACACATGAGGATTCCACACACCTAGTAAGTCTAGCTTCTGTTTCCCTTAGGACAGAATAGGAGGAAGAGTTTAACTCTGGATATTGATGTTAAGTATTCTTGCACTGAGGTTGAGGTTGCTAATGAGAAAAGCCCAAGAGTTCATTATAAGTTCTGCCATTAACGACCTGTGTAATTTTGGGGAGGTTACTTAAAAAATACGTGCCTCAATTCCCTTATTTGTAAGAAGGAAGATTGAAAATAACATTTATCTCATAAAGCTCATGAGGATATAGTAAGTATGTACATAATCATTCAGAAAAGTGACTAGTATATGATAACTAAGTTAGCATTATCTATAATGCTTTTGCTCTACCTTGCAATGTGTGACAGAGTTTAGATGTACAGTTTATTACTAATGAGGATACAATATGAGTAATAAATTAATATAAAGACACATGCAATGTTGTTTGTTACCACCAAATTCCATTGAGTTCCAACAGACACAGTGTAGAATTAGTTAACTAATGAGAGTCCATTTTCTGGCTTTAGTTTCCATTTGTTCTCCTTTCAGTGTCTCTTCTATTATTATCCCTCTCTAGTCTCTAAGCAAAGAATACAAATTTCCTATTTCATTATGCACTAGGAGTGCATATGCATAGGAGAGTCATTGCACACTCATCTGGAGAATTTGATATTCCATCTCCATTGTTCCAGGAACATTTTACTTCTTTTTCCCTCAAGGAGTCCTGGGCCCTCTCCGCCACCTCTTGCACGATATGCCACTGCAGACGGAGAATTGTGGCTGCTTTCTTAACTAGCTTGAAACATTTGGATCCTATATGACACAGTTTTACCCTTGTACTGAGGGTATTTCTGTGTACCACTGATCTCCAAAGGCTAACACATTGTTGTCCTACATTATCTTAATAACTCAGGCTGCCATTGCAGCCATTATTACCCTTAGAAGTAAACATGAATCCTAACCAGTGTGCATCAGAGACAGAGTTTGCTCTTAGCAGATGACTATCAATGCTCATTTTGAAATCATAAATGTAGCAAAATGTCACATGGCCTTTATTCCTGTTACCTTGTCTGGGGGGCATAGTGTCTTTTTGGTCATTTGCTATTATAATTAGCAGCCATATTCACCAGTAGATGCGACACTTAGAGATCATCAGTTTAGTTACATACAAAGTGAGACACTATATTAGCTTTTGCATCCACTTATTTCCACAAGTTTTCAGAATAGTTTGGGCCAGCATTTCTGAAACCTTTTAATGTTGCTTCCACTCCTTTCTTCCTATATTTCTCAGTTCAATAGGGCACAAGTTGCTTTTCTCCCCTTGGACCAGTGTTTTCTGCTCCACTGCTCTAAGAAAGTCTTGGGGACTGCCAGAAGATCTCTAGCTAAATTAGTCAGTTTTCTAAGTATCCATTCAGGGGTCAGTTTAATGGGGGCAGAAATAATTTGTGGATTTATATTTATACTTTTTTTTTGAAAATGGAAATATTTCTTATAGTTAATAAATTATGGCAGGTTTAACACTTATTAAGTGTTGATTTTTAACCAGTGTACCTCAAGGTGTTTGAGCAATTTTAGTGGTCACTTTTCATTTTTTTCAAAGTCCTCAAAGATATAGTTATATTGTATAGAGATAGAAATACTTCAAATAATTATCGGTTTTGGCTATTTAAAGAGAATAGGGTTTCAGAAAAGCTGTGAGGCAATTGCTTAATCATCACCCACTTTGTAGCAGAGTGCTATAGGAATGTTCTCACTCTTTTTACCAGTAAACAATTAAATAGCACGCATTTCTTTGGTTCCACTGGGAAACACCTGCTCTCTGCAATTGAGGCTAAGGCATTCCAAATTCAATGAAGGGTGCACTAATTAGTCTCAGTCGATTGGTCCACAGGCTGACTGCTTTTCCCAGATTTCCTTATAACATTACAGGCTGCTACTGAAAGCCTTTTCTTGACCATCTTTGGCATGATTCCAGGTTTCTAGCACTATGGATAAATTAATAAACCCTTGTCTTAGTTTGCCTGGGCTGCTATGAAAAATTATTATGTAGCAGGTAGCTTAAAACACAAAACATTTTATATAGTTCTGCAGGCTAGATGTCCAAGATTACAGTGCCAATATGACCAGGTTCTTTTTGAAGGGCTTTCTTCCTTATTGAAGACTCTCTCTTGTTGAAATGACCATTTTCTCGATGTATTCACACATGGTGTAGAGCAGAGAGAAAGACCATTTCTCTCCTGTGTCTTCTTATAAAAACATGATTCCACTCATGACTCTTCTACCCTCATTACCTACTTACCTCCCAAAGTCCAGTCTTTAAAAAGTCATTACATTGAGGTTTTAGGCTTCAACATAACAATTTTTGAGATGCACATACCTTCAGTACCCCTGTTCTTCTATCTTTCTTTGAGGAACAGAAGTTTGAGTTTATTTGGGATCTCATTCCTTCCTTCCATAAAGGAGAGATGTTAAGTGTCTTAAATTCTGACACTGTAGTAGTCTAGTCATTTTAATTTTTTATCCTCTATGAGAAAGATTACCTAAAAACTTTTCCACTGCCTGGTGTAACTAATATTTTGTTCTTTTTCTGAAAGAAGGCATTTATCCTTTCCATTTTCTTTTTTTGGATGGTCAAAAATTTAGTTCATGATTCCAATGCATTGTTTACAGTGGTAAAGTCTGTTAGAGTCAACAGTTTCTATTGTTTTCAACACCTTGAAGACAGTATCCTTAAATTTGTAATATAAACATAAAGTATGTCTCTAATATATTCCATTCATAGACTATTTCTATAGTTAATTAAATTCATAGTTAAAATATTGTCCCATTATGACCATAAATTACTGCCTATCAAATGCCGAGGTACTCCTTCAGTACCTCTCTACAATAGTGGGCTGAGTCTATTATTGTGTTTCTTTTCCAAGGCTTTTCATACAGGTTCTGAATTTAATATAGGTAGCATTTTAACAAATAATTTTATAATTTACTAAGGGATTTTCCTGGCTTCTCCAAGACCAATGATTCAAACTTCTTTTATATTTCAAAATCACTAAAAAAGTTAATCACAATGTTCTCATCACCAAGAAATGCTAAGTATGTGAGGTGACAGATATGCTAATTAGCCTGATGTAATAATTCCACAATGTATACATACATCCTAACACTACCCACATACATATATACAAATACTTGTCAATTAAAAATAAAATAAGGCTGGGTGTGGTGGCTCACACCTGTAATTTCAACACTGTGGGAGCCTGAGACAGGTGGATCACATGAGGCCAGGAGTTTGAGACCAGGCTGACCAACATAGCAAAACCCTGTCTCTACTACAAATACAAAAATTAGCTGGGTGTGGTGGTGCACACCTGTAATCCCAGCTGCTCAGGAGGCTGAGGTACAAGAATCTCTTGAACCTGAGAGGTGGAGATTTCAGTGAACTGAGGTCATGTCACTGTTGTTTCTTGTTTACTTTTCTAATACTGCAAAGAAGAGGCTAAGATTTTTCATTGAGTTACCTTTCTATACTCCTTCTGCTTTAGCATCTAATTCCATACATGTATTTAGAGGGTATTCCTCAGAATAGGTCTAATTCCATTTTTCTGCATAATTGTTCTATCATTTTACATATCTTAGATATACATTCTTTATTCATTTCTACAATATGCTTTTACTTGGATGCCACAAAAGCAAATTTAAAACATTTCTAGAGAGTAGAGCCCCTAAATGTATACTACTCACTCATCTTTAAAAATACCCGAATTGTTCAAACCACCATTTTATTTTTAACTGACCACAAACATGCACATGTTCTTACTTTTGTTACCAAATAATCTTTTGGTTCATTTCTAGTCAATTTTGACTGGATTTTTAGAAGTTTCTTTCTTCCCTCATCTTCTTCCAAATTCTCCTTGATCAAATGTGTTTGTTTTTTACCCTGGGACTCTAGGTCCATCATTAAGAAAATTCAGAAGATTAAATTATGACAAGTATTCATGCACATATTTATCACTTCCATAAGAGCTTCTAGAAAGAACTACCTCTAAGACCAAATTTACTTAGAAAAAAATGATCACATCTTTAAAAACTCTTGTGCTACATTGTCCATCAATAGACTCCTCATGGTGTGAAAGTTAAAATTAAAGAACAGGCTAGGCAGAGAGATAATCTTGTTTAATACTGAAGAAATATCTGCTCCCTTTAAGCCGCTTGAATGGTATTTTCAATTCCCCTTCAAAGTTACACATAAAATATTTGTAATACAGGAGGCATGATGTCACTACATAGCCTGTCAGTTTATAAGCACAGATTGTGAAGAGTAGTAAAATAAATTGTCTTCAAAGTAATAGCTCCAATTAATGAGAATGCCCGAAATTAATCCTATTTTTAACTCTTATACTTTATGGTGTATAAATTAGACCATATGTCTTTGAGTGTCACTCTTTTCAACTTATTACTATGTTTCATAGAGATATAAAAATGCAACCATTTTGTGGATAAAATATCAAATTTATTTCCAAGGATTATATTGGGGACTTCTGTTCTCCCTCCCTGATATACATTATGCATCTCAATTACATTAAACTACACACTGTTTTCTCTATTTCAGTATATACCTTTATGATATTTCTTTTATGTCCCTGCTTGGATTGGAAGGGGATAAAGGAAGAGGAGAGGGGAATATTAAAAAAATAATAATTTTCTGATTGGCTAAGCAAATATGCATTTATATTTTTCTTAAATAACATGAGGAAATATTAAAAATGAATTAACACTCTTTACTGCTGCTTGATTTATAAAGCCAAGCTAATAAGCAACACTTAAAATGTTTCTTATGGACAAAAAATTCTCTTTTTCCATTTATCAATGTAGTTTCTGAGAATCTTTGGACAAAATTCACAGCATATTCTTGTCTAGATGGCTGGGAGTCAAGAAGAGGAAAAGTATATGAATATTATAGGAATGTGATTATGTCTTGCAGGAATGAATCAAAGCCTGGCATTTACAGCTGTTGAATGAAGGATATATAGATTTAGGATAAACTCAGCCCAGATTAATGGAATGACAAATGTAATTCTACTAAAAAGACAAAGTTTGAATTCCAGATTTGATACTGACATGATAGGAGGTTACAAAGAAATTATTTAGGCGGTCTGATCTTTAATTGTTCTTAAAAATGAGAAAATTGATTATTTCCAAGTTTAATAAAGCATTCAAATTTGTTTATATATGTTTTATTACATATAACTTATACAAATATAATATATAATGTCAAATTTGTTAATCTATATTTTATTAATAAAATAGTGTATTTATAAAATTTATTAAATGTAGGCACTTCATAATTACTTTCTATATACACTATCTCATCATATGTTAAAATAGCTTTGGAAATTATATATGCTATAAATGACAACATGAAGGCTCAGGAAGATCGACACCCTTCTTAGTATCATTTAGCAAGTAAGTTTTGAGAGCAAGCATTCAACTCGCAACTCACAACCATCTGGACTACCTCCAGATTGAGACACATTTAGAGGATTTCAAACTATGTCTTGTTTAATGTAAAATGTAAAAATTAGAGAAAACTATAATATGTGCAGTTTTCTTTCTTACCTATACTTTATTTCCTCATGTTTGCATTTTAATAAAAACATTGTAGCCTATCAAATAGGGGTGTTACTGACTTTTATCTTTATTGAAATTAATAACTTTTAAAGTCAACTACTTTTAAAAATTCTATTCAAATATAAAGCTTGTTTAACAGATATAGTACCAAATAATTAGTTTTCAAAAAACTAATTTGCTTTTATAATGGAAGTGATGACTTACATTATTAATGTAATTTATGCATATAAACAATTTAATGCCAAATTATAGTGTTTTATAGTATGTGTAGATTACATTTTCAAATACCTTACATTACTTGCAAAATATAGAATATTGTGTAAACACAAAATTTACAAATAAACATACTGAAAGTAATAATAAATGGTAGCAATAGGCATATATTATGTAGTGTTATAATGAGAAGGTTAGAGACAAGTCTTTAGAAAGATTTATTCTTCACTAGGTAAAAATGGTTGCTTTGATTTATTTAAAATTCTGTGATGAATACTGAAACAAATCTATCTACATGAAAATATTAATTTTTGCTTTTCTATGTCTTCTGTCACCCTTACATTCTACAAAAGTCATATATAAAGTATATAAAATTAGCTGCTTTCAGGGTGGTTAAATATTTGGGCTGATTATGAAGGGTAAGTTGTTAAAACCTTACCTGAATTTGTTAAGATTTACTTACTTACTCATTTGCATTTCTTTTTTGGTCACAGTGACAAAAAATAAAATCAAAGAGGTGCTCTTTCCAGCCGAGTTACATCAGAGTTTGCTCCTGCTGATTATTGTTTGATATGATTATATTTATCAAAAACAATGTATATGTAAAAGATGTTTCATCCATTATGCTCCTTTTTTTGCAGAGGTTACATGAGATTTTGAGTTTTGCTTGTAAACATCTTTTAGCTAATTTAGCTGAGCCCCAGGATGTGACATTTACTAAAAACCCAGGATAAAATACTTATGGAGTCAATACATTTACAACTAGCTTGTCACATTATGAAGAAGGAGAAGAAGAGAGAAAGAAGATAAAAAAGAGAAGATTGTATGGTCTTTCATAAATAAACACCAAAAAAATTGCACTGAAAAGACATAGTGACAATCTTAATATTTACTTTTGAAATCACCTTTAATACAATTGTCAGATACTATTTGAAGTAGCGTTTTTGGTTACTTAAACTTTTCAGAATGTTTTAGATTATGTTAAAGTACAGTCATGCACTGCATAACAACATTCTGGTCAATGATAGCCCACATGTACAACAAAATCTCCTAAAATTATAATAGAGCTGAAAAAATGTCTATTACCTAAGGATGTCATAGGCATCATAAAGTCATAGCACTGTGCATTACTCACATGTATGTGGTGATTTTGGTGTAAACAAGCCTATTGTGATGCCACTTGTAAAAAAGTATGACACATAGAATTATGTACATTACATAATACTTGAAAATGGTAATAAATAACTATGTTGCTAGTACATATATTTACTATGCTATACATTTTATCATTAGTTTAGTGTGTATGTCTTGTACTTATTTTAAAAAGTCCACTGTAAAACAGCCTCAGTCAGATATTCCAGGTACTCAGGAGGTATTCCGGAAGAAGTCATCTTTATCATAGGAGATGACAGCTCTATGAACGTTACTGCCCCTGAAGACCTACCAGTGCGACAACATGTGGAGGCGGAAGACAGTGATATCGATAACACTGACCCAGTATATGCCTAGGCCAAAATGTGTCTTTGTGTGTTAGTCTTTAACAGAAAGTTGAAAAAGCAGAAAAATAAATTTTAAAACCATAAAAATAGAAAGCTTATAAAATAAAGATATAAATAGGGGAATATATTTTACACAGCTGTACATTGTATTATTTTTTTAACTTAGTGTTATTACCAAAGAGTTAAAATGTTAAGAAATAGTTTCTAAAGTGAAAAAAAAAATACAGTATGCTAATGATAACTTATCGTGATAGAAAGAAAAATCTTATTTTATAAATTTAGTGTAACCTAAATTTACAGCATTTATAAAATCTACAGTAGTAGCATACAGCAATGACCTAGAGCTTCACATTTACTTATCCCTTACTCACTGACTCACCCATAGCAACTTCCAGACCTGCAAGCTCCACTTACGGTACATGCCCTATACAGGTACCATTTTTTATTTTTTATACCTCATTTTTACTGTACCTTTCCTATGTTTAGATATATAAATAATTACCATTTTGTTACAGTTGCCTATGGTATTTAGTACTGTAACATGCTGTACAGGTTTGTAGCCTAGGAGCAATAGGTTATACCATACAGCCTACGTGTGTAGTAGGTTATACCACCTAAATTTGTATAAGTACATTCTATGATGTTTGTACAATGATAAAAATCATCTATCTAATGACGCATTTCTCAGCACTTATTCCTGTCATTATGTGATACATAACCGTAAATTCTCTAAAAACATGGAAAAAGAAGTATCTTTCCTTGTTTTTAATTGGGATAATTTTTTTGATTTTTAATTTGTACTTTTTAAAACAATATCTATATTCACAAACTAGCTTCAAAAACATTTCCTGTTAACACATTTTATCTGTTAGTTTAAAAACATTTGACTTTTTTTAACTACAATTTATGATATTTTCAGGACTTTTTATGAGACACTCTTGAGATAATATTTTGCTTATCCCTTCACTGAAAATGCTTATGGGGCATCAATATAAAATATCCAAAGGAGTAAGCAGCATTGTAATATTGTATTGCATATAAAAATATGAACAAATGGTCAAGCGCTATGGCTCACACCTATAATCTCAGTAGTTTGGGAGGCTGAGACGGGTGGATCACCTGAGGTCAGGAGTTTGAGACCAGTCTGACTACACGGTGAAACCCCATCTCTACTAAAAATACAAAAACTAGCCGGGTGTGGTGGTGCACGCCTGTAGTCCCAGCTACCTGGGAAGTTGAGGAAGGAGAATAGCTGGAACCTGGGAGGCAGAAGTTGCAGTGAGCCGAGATTGTGCCATTGCATTCCAGCCTAGGCAGCAAAACTAAGTATCAAATATATATATATATATATATGAGCAAGTATTAAATGATAGGGATAAAGAGTTCTGGGTATGAGTAAAGTGAGATTATTTATTCAATGTCTGAGTGCTTCTATTTGTCTAATGTTCAATAACATTAACTATGAAGCAGGATAAATATTACTTTTCATTTCAGTAATATTATCAAGATTAATTTTCAGAGACTTTTCAAGATGTATATTAAGAAAGTTACTGGAAGAAATGTTTTCCAAAATTCATCAGCTATATCTTTCTTCATTTACTAGAGATAATTCCTAGATATTTTGAAACAATCGAAAATTTATCAGTTTGGAATATTTATACAGATCATGTAGAACCTCATCATTTCTACTGATGCAACAACAATTTTTTAAATTGAAAGAGTACAGAATATTTAATTGTTGCAGTTCATTTAAATTTAAGACCTTACTATTTATTGTAGGGACTAATACTAAATTAAGAGGCTAAATTATCCTTATTGAAAATAAAATGTCTCTCTCCCAACTTTTCTGTAGAACATTTACTGTAGAAAACTTAAAATTCTAAGTACTTCTTCCAAATATATGTAAATGTTTCTAAAAACTAGATTGGCCCTTTGTAAATTGTATAACTCATGAATATCTTTTTTAGGGACCTAGGAGCGATCTTTGAATTGTAATAATCAAAGGAGATAACTCCACTACATTTCACTTTCTTCGGTATGGTTGGAGTCTAACTTTTGTAGGCCTTGTGCTCTAAGTTTGAAAACTGCCTTCTCTCGTAAAGGTACGAGAAATTCATTTTTCATCTAGGTAAAGCCAATTAGCAAACACAGAAGGTCACCTCAATTACCAGGTAATGTTAGAATGAACTACGATTAACAAATGGTGCTGTCAAGTCCTCTTACTTGAGGAGTAATTATGTTTATCTTAAGGAAGTGTATGAAATGGGGTATAGCTGCTTAGCTATACAGTTTGAATATTTTTGTTTGTTTGTTTTTGCAATACTTTAACTTTGGAAATGAGAAAATATATTTCTGCAGTTAGGGCTTTCTGAATAATTCTTACTGAAACTTGAAAACTGCACAGAAAAACAAGCCTTGAAAGGTCATTTAAGACTGAGTATATAAAGAGAGAACCCCAGAGCTATTTAACTCTCCTGAGATTTGCATTTCTATTGCAAGGAGTGATGAGATCCTGTGGATATATTCTTGGGTGACAAAGTTGGCAACTCTGGTTTTATCTTTTCCCTGAGGAGATCTATTTATGTACTAAACAGAATAGGAAACCAAGGATTTTTCCCATTATGTTTCAAAGAAATTTTCTCAGAGAAGAAGGTACAGCTGTCTCTTTCTCCTACATATACAGAGAAAAATTATTTTGTGGTTGTGTCTTGACTATGATATAGAACCTAAAAGTATAGGGTGTTATCTGGATTTCATCATGTCACTCCAGAGGTAAGAACTAGGACACAGGGAGTCATGAAGATTTTCTCCAAGTAAGGAAAAATAAACTGTTCTGCTCCATAAACATGTGTATTCAGAATAATTTTAATGAATATAGATACTAAAAACAAAGTTTTATGAATATGATGTATGCTTATTCTATGAGTAAATTTCTAGTATGACTAGGTTATTTTATTTTTAGTAAGTTTACAGAAATATTTAGCAACAATGCAAAATATATGGATAATAATTGTTATTGAAACTTAATATGGAATTGCAATAACATTTTCACAATGCATTTGTGTAAGTTATTTTTTAAAGCAATCATAAAAATTTAACATCATAGAATTTTAAACTTTACAAAAGATATTCAATTAGTTATAAGTTTAAATTATTTTCATTTTTGTTTTTAACTTCTCATACCCTGTAGAGAGCAAAGGGAAAGCTGAGAAAGACATAAAGAATATTATTGAGATTTTGAACCTCAGAATAATAAACAAATCACATACATAATATGCATCAAACTGTGCATCTGTTTCATATAGCTTAATTAACTTGAAAATAAATGCTTTAATTAACATTATTTTGTAATATGTTTATTTCTTTTATTTGAGTATGAAACTGACTATGTTTGCCTGGAGATATGACTAAAATAGCACAGATCAGCTTCTGCTTTGGAATTCTTTAGGCATAAGATATATATTTGTAACTAAGGTAGCATCTTATAATGTGAATCTTTTTTTCTTTTCAATATGCTGTATTTTTCCAGAGGGTTTTATTCTAATAGCCTTAGGAAAGAGACGAGGCAGGCCGTTGTTGGATATGATTTGTTTATCAAATATTTTCCTTTCTAGTTTTCTCTTTCAAAATCTTAAATAATTGGGGATATTTGGAAGGTATTGTTCTTACTTTCACTCAAACTGAGGATTAAGATTCTAGTTTCAGGGAGGATTTCTTTATTACTCCTTCAGCATGACATTATTTACTAGTATTTATTATACCTACAAGATATCTAGGTTCAGGGAGTTGGGAAAAGAGAGGATTGAGTAGGAGAATGTGGAATTCTAGCAGAACACCTTAAAGTCCTTACTTTTTCTGCTTTTCCTTGCAGAGTTTTTTTAGCCTTGTCTGTCTCCTTTAATGCCTCAATCTTTTGTTACCTACCTGTGGAATTGAGGGCGGGAGGCCATGTATGCAGACTCCATGCGTGTCCTTAAGTATCTGACTCTTACAACCTGCCTGGACACTCTACTGTGATGCATTTCTAAACTAATGATAAAAATTCCATTACCTATATCATTTTGGGTATTCTTAAAATAGTTCTTAATTTTTAATATTATTTATTTTACTTTTATACAAGTTTAATTTATATAGAATGATGTGCACATATTTTAAGTATACAACTTAGTTCTCTTTTACATTTATTTATAGATCTCAAAAATTCACTCACTTCAAGATATAGAACATTTTCATAACTTCAGATAGTTCCTATATTCCCTATTCCAACCGATGCTTCCATAGTATCCCCATTTCACAGAAATATCTATTCTGATTCCTGTCTCTATGGTTTAATGATGAAGAGAATTAAAGTCATTTCCCGTCGCCTCACAATGCAAGTAACTGCCTAAAACACTGTGATAAGAGACTGCAAGATATTTTTCTTTGGAAAGTAAAGCAACCTGGATAGATGACTTATTGAAAATAATATTTTGAATCTAATTTTCAAAAAGTGACTATCCAGTTTTTCTATGAAGAGCTCTTGCTAGAGAGTTTAAACCAATGCACACAGAAGTGCAAGTAAATCATGTTTTCAAGGGATTTTATCATATGAGAAACAAAATTAATAGAACAGAAAAAAGAAAACATAAATGAAATAAAAGAGCATGCCAAGAAAACAGGAAGGTAAAAATAACTTCATAAAATAGATTATTATCTTTATAAAATAGGACATTATAATCAGATATATAAGAAAAGACACAGAATCTATCATGTAAGAATAGAATACTGTAATAAAAGATCAGTTAAAAGAACAAATCAGAATTATAGGAAATACTAAGCAAGTGATTGTACCAATGGAAATCAATGAGAACAGATAATGTTTTTAAAAAAATCTCAAAAAATATAAGAAAAATTTTAGAAGGAGAATAATTATTTGAAATATATATCAATTCAGGAGTTCTACATTTGACTAATCATTACCCAAAGTGAGAGAACAGAGAAAATCGTAAGTAATAAGTGATTAACATCATAGGTGCTGATGGATGTGAATCTGTAGATAAATGTCCTCTGAGTGTGCAGACCTACTAATGTGGCAGCATCCAGATTGAGACACATTATTGTGTGCTTTTAGAGACTATAAAATAAATAAACTATATTTAAAACTTTTAGAGAGGAAATGGGAGACACACAGAAAAAAGAGATGTTGAGAGATTATATGAAGAGATATTGAGAAGGAATTGTGTGAGTCATTGCAGATTAAGAAAAATGGGAAAACGTCTTTAAATTTCTGTTAGCAGGCAACTTTAGACTTTGGCTGTACAACTAGACAGAAATAGAGGAATTGCAAGACCGGGATCTTGTGAGCTGAAGGGAGACTTCTATGTTCTGTGTGTACCTTTGCATGTTCTGTTGTTTTGTAGTTATTGTTTCTGGAAAGGAGGAAGATTGAGATGTTCATGCATTTTAAAAATATGTAAAAAACAGTGACGTTGTGGTGGATAGCAGGGAGTGTACTGTACCCTGTCATTTAATTTTTCCTTCCTTCCTTCCTTTTCTCTTTTCTTTTTTCCTTTCTTTTTTCTTTCTCTTTCTTTTTTCTTTCTTTCTTTCTTTCTCTTTCTTTTTCTTTGTTCTTTCTTTTTTTCTTTTTTCTCTTTCTTCTGTCTTTCTTTTTTCTGTTCTCTTTTCTTTTCTTTTTCTTCCTTCCTTGCTTTCTTCCTTCCTTCCCTTCTCTTTCTTTATTTCTATCCTTCCCTTCTTTATTTCTATCCTTCCTTCTTTCTTTCTTTCTTTCTTTCTTTCTTTCTTTCTTTCTTTCTTTCTTTCTTTCTTTCTTTCTTTCTTTCTTTCTCTTTCTTTCTTCCTTCCTTTCTTTCTTTCTTTCCCTTCCTTCCTTCCCTTCCTCTCTCCCTCCCTCCTTCCTTCCTTCCTTCCTTCCTTCCTTCCTTCCTTCCTTCCTTCCTTCCTTCCTTCCTTCCTTCCTTCCTTCCTTCCTTCTTTCCTTCCTTCCTTCCTTTCTTTCCTCCCTCTTCCTTTCTTCTTTTCCTTCTTTCTTTCTATCCTTCTTTCTTCTTTTCTTTTCTTTCTTTCTTTTTCTCTCTTTCTCTTTCTTTCTTTCTTTTTCTTTCTTTCTTTCTTTCTTTCTTTTTTTTTCTTTCTTTGTTTGAGCCAAGGTCTCCATTCCCCAGGATGAAATGCAGTGGCACAGTCATGACTCACTGTAGCCTTAAAATCCTGGGATCCAGTGACCCTCCCAAGTCAGCCTCTAAGTAGTCAGGACTTCAGGCACCACCATACCCAGAAAATTTTCTTTTTCAAAGACAGATACAAGGTCTTGCTATGTTGCCTAGACTGATACTGAACTCTTGACCTCAAGCTGTTATCTTCCCACCTCAGCTTTGCAAAATGCTGGAATTACAGGCATGAGCCTCCACACCAAGCCAACTTTTATTTTTCTAAATAAATCAAACATGATTGAATTTAGTTAATAAGTTTAATTACGTTAATCATAATTATCCCTTGCAGACATTCCTTAGCATCAACCCAGAGTCTGGTAGCCCCACTGGGTGGCTATACCCAGAAAACCAATAACAATCACTGTAGTCTGGTTCTGAAGATGTCTCATTTGTAGAGGAGAAGAGAATGCCACATCAAAGGAACCCCTTATGGGTCAAAAGAATCTGAACAGCAGGCCATGAGTCCAAGATCTTTCCACTTGTGGGAATTTTCTTACCACAGAGACATAATTGCAGTGCTGGGCACAGTAGTGACAATCTGCACATCTACCCCAACAGGCAGTTTCTGTGATCATAAAAGGTCTTGGAGAAGGGGCCCTTGTTTCCCCTTTCAAACAACTGCAGCACAGCTGGAGCTTCTCCCACAGGAATACAGCATGGATACACATATAGACAGCTTTCCTGGAACAATTTAGGGTGATTGCAGCCCCACAGGAGGGGTGCTCTCCAGATTCAGGCTCACACGAGAGGCAGAGTCAAAATTCCTCCTTACTTGGAATGTCAGCCTTCTTACAGTTAAAAAAAAAAGAAAAAAAAAAGAAAAGTGCCTGTCTGACCTGAATAGCCAGAACACTGGGACAGGAGTGAGGCTATGATGTAGATAGCTTTCCTGCTGGCCTGGAAGGGAAGCTGATGTGGCTCCCTCTCTTCTCTCTTATAAAACCTCAGCATATATAACTGAGAGCTCCCCCATCCACCTTGATCAAGAATGGGACCATTGCCCACAATTGGGTATTACATCTATCCACCTGCTTTAGCTACAACCAGTGCCTACATAGGAGTGCCTCCTCTATTGACTTGAAGCCTGAACCATCAACTCAGTAAATGAAATATTGGGGAAAAATAAATAAATAGATAGTATACACTATGAAAAAATGCAATAAGATTCAAGAGATCACTGCCATTCCAACCCCATAGGAGATAGTGAACTTGCCCATGCTCCAAGTACATAACTACTACAACTAGCATCTGGGAAACCAGTGCACAAAGACTTACTATAACTAAGAAACTCATACAGAGTCTACACCTCGAAAAGCATCAAGAATCAAATTGAACTATAATAAAATACAAACATTAAAGTCTGGTCCTTAAGAGGGGAAAAAAAAAGAAATTAAAAAGAAATGTAATTCAATCAAAAACAACTGCCAGAACAATTTGAAGAGATAGTCTACCCAAAATGACAAGAAATCAGAAAAGTAATTCTAGTAATATGAAAAACAAGGTTCCATAGCACCAGAAAAAGATCACATTAGCTACCCAGCAATGGATCCAAGCCAAGATGAAATCTTTAAAATGAAAAACAAATAATTCAGAAGGTTGATTTTCTTTTTTGTTTTGTTTTGTTTTGTTTTATTTTGTTTTGTTTTGACAAAGTCTCACTCTGTTGTCCACACTCAAGTGATTCTCCTGCCTCAGCCTCCTGAGTAGCTGGGATTACAGGCACCTGCCAGCACAACTGGCTAATTTTTGTATTTTTAGTAGAGATGGGGGTTTGCCATATTGGCCAGGCCGGTGTCAAACTCCTGACCTCATGTGATTCACACACCTCAGCCTTCCAAAGTGCTGGGATTACAGGTGCTAGCCTCCATGACCAGGCTCAGAAAGTTGACTATTAAGTTACTCAAGGAGATACCAGAGAAAAAAATCTAGGATATGAATGAAATTTTTTTCCTGTGAGATAGATATTATAAAGAAAAACCGATCAGAACATCTGGAAATTAAATACACACATAGGGAAATACAAAATGCAGTGGAAAGTTAAAATAGACTAAACAAGTAGAAGAAACAATTTCAGAGCTCAAAACAAGGCTTTTGAACAGAGGTAAAGAAAAAGGAACCAAAAGAAATGAACAATGTCTCCAGGAAATATAGAATTAAATAAAATGGCCAAACCTAAGAATAATCGGTGTTTCTGGGGGAGAAGAGAAGTCTAAAAGTTTGGAAAACTTATTTGAAGAAATCATTGTAGAAAATCTCCTTGATCTTGCTAAAGATCTAGATATTCAAATATAAGAAGCTCGAAGAGCTGGAAAATTCATTGTAAAAAGATCATCACCAAGGTTCATAGTCACCAGGCTATCTAAAGACTAAACAAAGGAAATAATTTTGAAGCTGCGCGACAAAACTATTAGGTAACCTGTAAAGGAAAACCTATAAATCTAACAGCAGATTTCTCAGGGGAAACCATACAAGCTGGAAGGGATTGGGGTTCTATCTTTAACCTCCATAAACAAAATAATTGTCAGGCAAGAATCTGGTATTCAGCAAAACTAAGCTTCATAAATGAAGGAGAGATCATCTTTTTCAAACAAGAAAATGCAGAGTGAATTTGCCACCACCAAACCAGCACTACAAGAAATGTTAAAGAAGTTCTAAGTCTTGAAACAAAAGTTCGATATGCATCAAAATAGAACTTCATTAAAGCATAAATTTCACAGGGCCTATAAAACATAACACAATAAAAACAACAACAAAGTATCTAGGTAACAACTAACTTGATGAATAGAACGGTATCTCGCATCTCAATAATAACATTGGATGTAAATGAACTCAATCCTACACTGAAAAAAATACAGCATGTCAGAATGGATACTAAATCACAAACCAAATGTCTGCTGTCTTCAAGAGACTCACCTAACACATTAAGACTCATATAAACTTAAAGTGAAGGGTGGACAAAGATATTCCAAGCAAATGAAAATGAAAAGCAAGCAGGAGTAGCTATTCTTACATCAGAAAAAAACAGATTTTAAAGCAGCAACAGTTACAAAAAAAAAAGTAGAAGGACATTATATAATGATAAAACAATTAGTCCAACAGGAAGATATTACTATCCCAAATTTACATCCACCTAACTCTGCAGTTCCCAATTTAGAAAACATTTACTACCAGACCTAATAAACAAGATAGATAGCCATACACTAATATTAGGAGACATCAATACTCCACTGACAACACAAGACTATTCAAGACAGAAATTCACCAAAGAAGCAATGGACTTAAACTATACCCTAGAGCAAATGTACTTAACAGATATTTACAGAGCATTCTTCCCAAAAACTGCAGAATATACATTCTTCTCATTAGCACATGAAAAACTCTCCAAGGTAGACCATACATAGGCCACAAAACAAGTCTCATCTATTCAATTTTAAGAAAATTGAAATCATATTAAATATCTTCACAGATTACAGTAGAATAAAACTGAAAATATCTCCCAAAGGAAGACTCAAAACTATACAAATACATGGAAATTAAATCATCTGTTCTTGTATTAGCTGTGATTTAATGAAATCAAGACGGAAATAAAGAAATTTTTTGAAATGAGTGAAAATAGTGACACGAACTTATCCAATCCTCTGGGATACAGCAAAAGTGGTGCTAAGAGAAAGGTTCATAGTGTTAAATGCCTGTATCAAAAAGTCTGAAGAAGCACAAATTGAAACCTAATGTTACACCTCAAGGAACTAGGGAAACAAGAACAAACTAAACCCAAACTGAGAAGAAGAAAAGAAACAACAAAGATTAGAGCAGAGCTAAATGAAATTGAAACAAACAAACAAAGAAACAAAAAACACAGAAGATAAAACAAAAAGGTGATTCTTTGAAAAGATAAACAAAATTGACAGGCCATTAGTGAGATTAACAAAGAGAATGAGAGGGAGGTTCCAAATAAGCTAATTAGACTTGAAACTGGTGATATTACAAGTCACAGAAATACAAAGGATATTTCTTTTTTTTTTTCTTGTAAATTATTGCTTTTATTTTAATTAATGATTATTTCATATCTTACCCAACCATTACACTATCAATATGTAACTTAGGGTGTTTTTTTTTTTTTTCCCAGTGTTTATAGTTATAAACAAAGCATGCATTCGAGATGTATTACAGTTTTGGTTATTTACATAGGATATATATCACAAATACATTAAGTGAGATAATATGCACACTATTTTAGTATTAATTGATACTCTCAGATCCTACCCCAAAATATTTAGGTTGTTTTTCCATCCCCTGTCTGTCAATTCTATATGAAAGTGGCTATTTTTCAGCAACCTCGCTAAAATCTGGAAGTTATCAGACTCTTTAATATTCCCAGATCTGACAGAAAAATGTTGTCCACTTATATTTTGATTTACACCTTTCTGAGTACAGTGAATTTGAGCATTTTTTTGATAAGTTTGTCATCCACCTTTCTTCTTTTGTAAATTGCATTTTCATAGCCCATTTTTTTATTTTTTTAACTAATTTGTATGTTTTTTATATATTCAATTTCATTGATATAAGTAGTTTTTTTTAATTATTATTATACTTTAAGTTCTAGGGTACATGTGCATAACGTGCAGGTTTGTTACATATGTATACTTGTGCCATGTTGCTGTGCTGCACCCATCAACTCGTCAGCACCCAACTACTTGTCATTTACATCAGGTATAACTCCCAATGAAATCCCTCCCCCCTCCCCCCTCCCCATGATAGGCCCCGGTGTGTGATGTCCCCCTTCCCGAGTCCAAGTGATCTCACTGTTCAGTTCCCACCTATGAGTGAGAACATGCGGTGTTTGGTTTTCTGTTCTTGTGATAGTTTGCTAAGAATGATGGTTTCCAGCTGCATCCATGTTCCTACAAAGGACACAAACTCATCCTTTTTGATGGCTGCATAGTATTCCATGGTGTATATGTGCCACATTTTCTTAATCCAGTCTGTCACTGATGGACATTAGGGTTGATTCCAAGTCTTTGTTATTGTGAATAGTTCCGCAATGAACATACGTGTGCATGTGTCTTTATGGCAGCATGAGTTATAATCCTTTGGGTATACCCCCAGTAATGGGATGGCTGGGTCATATAGTACATGTAGTTCTAGATCCTTGAGGAATTGCCATACTATTTTCCATAATGGTTGAGCTAGTTTACAATCCCACCAACAGTGTAAAACTGTTCCTATTTCTCCACATCCTCTCCAGCACCTGTTGTTTCCTGACTTTTTAATGATTGCCATTCTAACTGGTGTGAGATGGTATCTCATTGTGGTTTTGATTTGCATTTCTCTGATGGCCAGTAATGATGAGCATTTTTTCATGTATCTGCTGGCTGTATGAATGTCTTCTTTTGAGAAATGTCTGTTCATATCCTTTGCCCAATTTTTGATGGGGTTGTTTGTTTTTTTCTTGTAAATTTGTTTGAGTTCTTTGTAGGTTCTGGATATTAGCCCTTTGTCAGATGAGTAGATTGAAAAAATTTTCTCCCATTCTGTAACTTGCCTGTTCACTCTGATGGTAGTTTCTTTTGCTGTGCAGAAGCTCTTTAGTTTAATTAGATCCCATTTGTCAATTTTGGCTTTTGCTGCCGTTGCTTTTGGTGTTTTAGACAAGAAGTCTTTGCCCATGCCTATGTCCTGAATGGTACTACCTAGGTTTTCCTCTAGGGTTTTTATGGTATTAGGTGTAACATTTAAGTCTCTAATCCATCTTGAATTAATTTTCGTATAAGGAGTAAGGAAAGGATCCAGTTTCAGCTTTCTACTTATGGCTAGCCAATTTTCCCAGCACCATTTATTAAATAGGGAATCCTTTCCCCATTTCTTGTTTCTCTCAGGTTTGTCAAAGATCAGATGGCTGTAGATGTGTGGTATTATTTCTGAGGACTCTGTTCTGTTCCATTGGTCTATATCTCTGTTTTGGTACCAGTACCATGCTGTTTTGGTTACTGTAGCCTTGTAGTATAGTTTGAAGTCAGGTAGTGTGATGCCTCCAGCTTTGTTCTTTTGACTTAGGATTGTCTTGGAGATGCGGGCTCTTTTTTGGTTCCATATGAACTTTAAAGGAGTTTTTTCCAATTCTGTGAAGAAACTCATTGGTAGCTTGATGGGGATGGCATTGAATCTATAAATAACCTTGGGTAGTATGGCCATTTTCACGATATTGATTCTTCCTATCCATGAGCATGGTATGTTCTTCCATTTGTTTGTGTCCTCTTTTATTTCACTGAGCATTGGTTTGTAGTTCTCCTTGAAGAGGTCCTTTACATCCCTTGTAAGTTGGATTCCTAGGTATTTTATTCTCTTTGCAGCAATTGTGAATGGAAGTTCATTCCTGATTTGGCTCTCTGTTTGTCTGTTACTGGTGTATAAGAATGCTTGTGATTTTTGCACATTAATTTTGTATCCTGAGACTTTGCTGAAGTTTCTTATCAGCTTAAGGAGATTTTGGGCTGAGACAATGGGATTTTCTAAATATACAATCATGTCATCTGCAAAGAGGGACAATTTGACTTCTTCTTTTCCTAACTGAATACCCTTGATTTCTTTCTCTTGCCTAATTGCCCTAGCCAGAACTTCCAACACTATGTTGAATAGGAGTGGTGAGAGAGGGCATCCCTGTCTTGTGCCAGTTTTCAAAGGGAATTTTTCCAGTTTTTGCCCATTCAGTATGATATTGGCTGTGGGTTTGTCATAAATAGCTCTTATTATTTTGAGGTACGTTCCATCAATACCGAATTTATTGAGCGTTTTTAGCATGAAGGGCTGTTGAATTTTGTCAAAAGCCTTTTCTGCATCTATTGAGATAATCATGTGGTTCTTGTCTTTGGTTCTGTTGATATGCTGGATTATCAACAGAATAGACCTAACTTGCATATTCTGTTGATATGCAAATCAATTATGTTTATTGATTTGCAAATGTTGAACCAGCCTTGCATCCCAGGGATGAAGCCCACATGATCATGGTCGATAAGCTTTTTGATGTGCTGCTGAATCCGGTTTGCCAGTATTTTATTGAGGATTTTTGCATCGATGTTCATCAGGGATATTGGTCTAAAATTCTCTTTTTTTGTTGTGTCTCTGCCAGGCTTTGGTATCAGGATGATGTTGGCCTCATAAAATGAGTTAGGGAGGATTCCCTCTTTTTCTATTGATTGTAATAGTTTCAGAAGGAATGGTACCAGCTCCTCCTTGTACCTCTGGTAGAATTCAGCTGTGAATCCATCTGGTCCTGGACTTTTTTTGGTTGGTAGGCTATTAATTATTGCCTCAATTTCAGAGCCTGCTATTGGTCTATACAGGGATTCAACTTCTTCCTGATTTAGTCTTGGAAGAGTGTAAGTGTCCAGGAAATTATCCATTTCTTCTAGATTTTCCAGTTTTTTTGCGTAGAGGTGTTTATAGTATTCTCTGATGGTAGTTTGTATTTCTGTGGGGTCGGTGGTGATATCCCCTTTATCATTTTTAATTGCGTCGATTTGATTCTTCTCTCTTTTCTTCTTTATTAGTCTTGCTAGTGGTCTGTCAATTTTGTTGATCTTTTCAAAAAACCAACTCCTGGATTCATTGATTTTTTGGAGGGTTTTTTGTGTCTCTATCTCCTTCAGTTCTGCTCTTATCTTAGTTATTTCTTGCCTTCTGCTAGCTTCCAAATGTGTTTGCTCTTGCTTCTCTAGTTCTTTTAATTGTGAGGTTAGAGTGTCAATTTTAGATCTTTCCTGCTTTCTCTTGTGGGCATTTAGTGCTATAAATTTCCCTCTACACACTGCTTTAAATGTGTCCCAGAGATTCTGGTATGTTGTATCTTTGTTCTCATTGGTTTCAAAGAACATCTTTATTTCTGCCTTCATTTCGTTATGTACCCAGTAGTCATTCAGGAGCAGGTTGTTCAGTTTCCATGTAGTTGAGCTGTTTTGATTGAGTTTCTTAGTCCTGAGTTCTAGTTTGATTTCACTGAGGTCTGAGAAACAGTTTATTATAATTTCTGTTCTTGTACATTTGCTGAGGAGTGCTTTACTTCCAATTATGGGGTCAATTTTGGAATAAGTGCGATGTGGTGCTGAGAAGAATGTATATTCTGTTGATTTGGGGTGGAGAGTTCTATAAATGTCTATTAGGTCTGCTTGCTGCAGAGCTGAGTTCAATTCCTGGATATCCTTGTTAACTTTCTGTCTCGTTGATCTGTCTAATGTTGACTGTGGAGTGTTGAAGTCTCCCATTATTATTGTATGGGAGTCTAAGTCTCTTTGTAAGTCTCTAAGGACTTGCTTTATGAATCTGGGTGCTCCTGTATTGGGTACATATATATTTAGGATAGTTAGCTCTTCCTGTTGAATTGATCCTTTTACCATTATGTAATGGCCTTCTTTGTCTCTTTTGATCTTTGATGGTTTAAAGTCTGTTTTATCAGAGACTAGCATTGCAACCCCCACTTTTTTTGGTTCTCCATTTGCTTGGTAAATCTTCCTCCATCCCTTTATTTTGAGGCTATGTATGTCTCTGTGTGTGAGATGGGTCGCCTGAATACAGCAGACTGACGGATCTTGACTCTTTATCCAGTTTGCCAGTCGTGTCTTTTAATTAGAGCATTTAGTCCATTTACATTTAAGGTTAATATTGTCATGTGTGAACTTGATCCTGCCATTATGATATTAACTGGTTATTTTGCTCGTTAGTTGATGCAGTTTCTTCGTAGCCTAAATGGTCTTTACATTTTGGCATGTTTTTGCAATGGCTAGTACCGGTTGTTCCTTTCCATGTTTAGTGCTTCCTTCAGGGTCTCTTGTAAGGCAGGCCTAGTGGTGACAAAATCTCTAAGCATTTGCTTATCTGTAAAGGATTTTATTTCTCCTTCACTTATGAAACTTAGTTTGGCTGGATATGAAATTCTGGGTTTAAAATTCTTTTCTTTAAGAATGTTGAATATTGGCCCCCACTCTCTTCTGGCTTGGAGAGTTTCTGCCGAGAGATCTGCTGTTAGTCTGATGGGCTTCCCTTTGTGGGTAACCTGACCTTTCTCTCTGGCTGCCCTTAAGATTTTTTCCTTCATTTCAACTTTGGTGAATCTGGCAATTATGTGTCTTGGAGTTGCTCTTCTCGAGGAGTATCTTTGTGGTGTTCTCTGTATTTCCTGGATTTGAATGTTGGCTTGCCCTACTAGGTTGGGGAAGTTCTCCTGGATGATATCCTGAAGAGTGTTTTCCAACTTGGTTCCATTTTCCCCCTCACTTTCAGCCACCCCAATCAGATGTAGATTTGGTCTTTTTACATAATCCCATACTTCTTGCAGGGTTTATTCATTTCTTTTTCTTCTTTTTTCTTTTGGTTTCTCTTCTCGCTTCATTTCGTTCATTTGATCCTCAATCGCTGATACTCTTTCTTCCAGTTGATCGAGTCGGTTACTGAAGCTTGTGCATTTGTCACGTATTTCTCGTGTCATGGTTTTCATCTCTTTCATTTCATTTATGACTTTCTCTGCAATAATTACTCTAGCCATCAATTCTTCCACTTTTTTTTCAAGATTTTTTGTTTCTTTACACTGGGTACGTAATTCTTCCTTTAGCTCTGAGAAGTTTGATGGACTGAAGCCTTCTTCTCTCATCTCGTCAAACTCATTCTCCGTCAAGCTTTGATCCGTTGCTCTCGATGAGCTGTGCTCCTTTGCTGGGGGAGATGCGCTCTTATTTTTTGAATTTCCAGCTTTTCTGCCCTGCTTTTTCTCCATCTTTGTGGTTTTATCTGCCTCTGGTCTTTGATGATGGTGATGTACTGATGGGGTTTTGGTGTAGATGTCCTTCCTGTTTGATAGTTTTCCTTCTAACAGTCAGGACCCTCAGCTGTAGGTCTGTTGGAGATTGCTTGAGGTCCACTCCAGACCCTGTTTGCCTGGGTGTCAGCAGCAGAGGCTGCAGAAGATAGAATATTGCTGAACAGTGAGTGTCCCTGTCTGATTCTTGCTTTGGAGGCTTCCTCTCAGGGGTGTACTCCACCCTGTGAGGTGTAGGGTGTCAGAGTGCCCCTAGTGGGGGATGTCTCCCAGTTAGGCTACTCAGGGGTCAGGGACCCACTTGAGCAGGGAGTCTGTCCCTTCTCAGATCTCAACCTCCGTGTTGGGAGATCCACTGCTCTCTTCAAAGCTGTCAGACAGAGTCGTTTGCGTCTCCTGAGATTTCTGCTGCTTTTGTTGTTATCTGTGCCCTGTCCCCAGAGGTGGAGTCTACAGAGACAGGCAGGTTTCCTTGAGCTGCTGTGAGCTCCATCCAGTTCGAGCTTCCCAGCAGCTTTGTTTACCTACTTAAGCCTCAGCAATGGCGGGCACCCCTCCCCCAGCCTCGCTGCTGCCTTGCCGTGATATCTCAGACTGCTGTGCTAGCAATGAGGGAGGCTCCGTGGGTGTGGCACCCTCCCGGCCAGGTGTGGGATATTATCTCCAGGTGTGCCTGTTTGCTTAAAGCGCAGTATTGGGGTGGGAGTTACCCAATTTTCCAGGTGTTGTTTGTCTCAGTTCCCCTGGCTAGGAAAAGGGATTCTCTTTCCCCTTGCGCTTCCCAGGTGAGGCGATGCCTCGCCCTGCTTCAGCTCTTGCTGTTCGGGCTGCAGCAGCTGACCAGCACCGATTGTCCGGCACTCCCTAGTGAGATGAACCTAGTACCTCAGTTGAAAATGCAGAAATCACCGGTCTTCTGTGTCGCTCGTGCTGGGAGTTGGAGACTGGAGCTGTTCCTCTTCGGCCATCTTGCTCCTCCCCCCTACAAAGGATATTTCAAGGCAACTATGAATACCTTTACAATCATAAACTAGAAAATCTAGAGTAACTAGATAAATTCCTGGCAATATACAATCCTCCTACATTAAATAGGGAAGAAGTAGAAACCCTGAACAGACCACTAACAGTAATATTGAATTAGTCATAGAAAAATTGTCAGTAGGGTGCGGTGGCTCATGCCTGTAATCCCAGCACTTTGGGAGGCCGAGGCAGGTGGATCATGAGGTCAGGAGCTCGAGACCAGCCTGACCAACATGGTGAAACTCCATCTCTACTAAAAATACAAAAATTAGCCAGGTGTAGTGGTGTGTTCCTGTAATCTCAGCTACTCAGGAGACTGAGGCAGGAGAATTGCTTGAACCCGGGAGGTGGAGGTTGCAGTGAGCTGAGATTGCGCCTCTGCACTCCAGTCTGGGTGACAGAGCGAGACTCTGTCTCGAAAAACCAACAATGAAATGAAAATAAAAATTGCCAACAAAAAAGTCTTGGACCAGATGGATTCACAGCTGAATTCTATAAGACATTCAAAGAAAACTTGGTACCAATCCTACTGAAACTATTCGAAAAAATAGAGAAAGAGAATTCTCCCTACATCATTCTATGAAGCCAGTATCACCCTAATACCAAAACCAGGAAAAGACATAATAAAAAAAGGAAACTACAGACTAATATTCCTGATGAACTTCGATGCGAAAGTCCTCAACAAAACACTAGATAATGAAACTCAACAGCATATCAAAAAGATAATACATGATGAACAACTGGGTTTCATCCCAAGGATGCAGGGATGGTGTAACATACACAAGTCAATAAACAGAAATAAAGACAAAAACCATATGATTATGTCAATAGATGTAGAAAAAGCACTTGGTGAATTCAGTATTCCTTCATGATAACAACCCTCAACAAAGTAGGCGTACGAGGGACTTATTTTGTAATAAAACATTTGTGATAAAACCCATATATGACAAACCCACAGCCAACATCATACTAAATGGGAAAAAGTTGAAAGCATTTCCTCTGAGAACTGGAACAAGATTGGGATGCCTACTTTCACCACTTCTATTCAACATAATACTGGATGTCCTAGCCAGAGAACTCAGACAAGGAAAATAAATAAAGGGCATCCAAATTGGAAAATGGGAAGTTAAATTCTTGCTGTTCATCAAGGACATGATCATACACCTAGAAACCCTAAAAACTCATCCAAAACATTTCTAGATCTGGTAAATGAATTTATTAAAGTCTAAGGACAAAAAATCAATGGACACAAATCAATAGCTCTACTGTACATCAATGACAACCAAACTGATAATCAAATTAAGAACTCAATTTCTTTTACAACAGCTGCAATAAAATAGCATAGTTAGAAATATACTTAACTACAGAGGTAAAAGATCTCTACAAGAAAGACCACACAACACTGCTGAAAGAAATTATAGATAATACAACAAATGAAAAGACATCCCATGCTCAGGGATGGGAAGAATCAATATTGTGAAAATGACCATACTGCCAAAAGCAATCTACAGGTTTCATGAAATTTGCATTAAAGTACCATTATCACTCTTCCCAGAGCTAGAAAAAAATTCCTAAAATTCATAGAACCAAAAAAGAGTCTGAAGCAATAATATATATAGCCAAAGCAATAATAGGCAAAAATAATAATATAGCCAAAGTAATAATAGGCAAAAAGAACAAATCTGGAGGCATCACATTATCTGTTTTCAAGTTATACTACAAGGCTATAGTTACCAAAACAGCATGGTATTCATATAAAAATAAACACATAGACCAATGGAACAGCATAAAGAAACCAAAAATAAAACCAAACACTTAACAGCCAGCTGATCTTTGATGAAGCATACAAAAAATAAATTGGGGAAAGGACACCCTATTTGTTAAATGGTACTGGGAAAACTGGCAAGTCATATGTAGAAGAATGTAATGGAATCCCCATTCTTCACCTTACACAAAATTCAACTATAAGATGGATCAAAGGCTTAAATCTAATACCTAACACCGTGAAAATTGTAGAAGATAACATTGGAAAAACTCTTCTGGATATTAGCTTAGGCAAGGTATTCATGGCTAAGACGCCAAATGCAAATGCAACAAAACAAAAATAAGTAACTGGAATCTAATTAAACTATAATATTCTGCACAGCTAAATAAATAATCAGCAGGGTAGAGAGACAACTCACAGAGTGGGAGATAATATTTTCAAACTATACATCCAATGAAGGTCTAATATCCAGAATTGACAAGGAACTCGAACAAATCAGCAAGAGAATTCCATCAAAAAGTAGGCAAAGGACATGAACAGACATTTTTGCAAAGAATACATACAAACAGCTAACAAACATATAAAAAATGCTTAACATCACTAATCAGGGAAATAAAAGTCAAAACCAAAATGAGATACCACCTTACTCCTGCAAGAACAGCCACAATTAAAAAGTCAAAAAACAATAGATGGCATGGCTGTAGTGAAAAGGGAACACTTTTACACTGCTGATGAAAATGTAAATTAGCACAACCACTGTGGAAAACATTATGGAGATCCCTTAAATAACTAAAACTGGAAATACCATTCAATCTAGCAATCCCTCTACTGGTATCTACCTCTAAGAAATGAAATGATTATATGAAGAAAGACACTTATACAGGCATGTTTACAGCAGCAAAATTAGCAGTTGCAAAGATATGGAACCGATTTAAGTGCCCATCAACCAAAGAGTGGATAAAGAAAATTTAGTACTTATGTATACCATGGAATACTACTCAGCCATAAAAGGAACAAAGTAATGTCTTTTGCAGCAACTTGGATGGAGCTGGAGGCCATCATTCTAAGTGAAGTAATTCAGAAATGGAGAATGAATTGTCATATATTCTCACTTATAACTGGGAGTTAAGTTCTGAGGACGCAAAAGCATAAGAATGATATAATGGACTTTGGAGACCTGTTGGGGAATATTGGGAGGGCGGTGAGGGTTAAAAGACTACAAATTGGGTACAGTGTACACTTCTTGGGTGACAGGTACACTAAAACCTTAGAAATCACCACTAAAGAATTTATCCATGTAACCAAAAGCACCTTCACCCCAAAACCTATTGAAATAAAAATAATTATTCCCTTATATGTAATTCTAACATAAGTATATAGAAGTTATGTTTAATTCATTCATTCAACTCAATATTAACAGAATATATATACAGAATACATGCAAGGACAAATAATTCTGTTTATAATTTAAAGCATGTGAAAATACATTGTGGATAAATGTTTATCTTTTATTCCTTTTTAATTATAATTAGATATTCATTTCAAGGGAATATATGGAGTACAGCACTACAAAAGTTGTAACTTGAAAGAGGGTGCTTTAGTTGTAACGTATGAAAGAATTCAAATACAACATTCAACGGCTTGTAATATCATTCCTTTGTAAGTCAAGTTTTAAAATTATTTTTAAGGCATAGATTTCATGTGCTACATATTTTTGGTGAAATATGGGAGAATTCAAAGACAACTTTAAATGGCTTCTAATATCATACCTGTGTCTGGGAAGTTTAATAACTATATTTTCAAGGCATAGATTTTATGTTGTAAATATCCTGCTAATACTTTCTTTTTAAAATAAAACTGAACAATACCACAAATTCTATTTTGGCCAGTAACCTGTCTGCTTCAATTTTTACTGTTATTTCTACATTCTTAGCTGCTTCCAACAACTCAAACCAAATGTCTAGCAGATCCGTGAGAAGAACAATTTTGTAGTAGCTCAACGATGAAACAGTAGGCATGAACTGCACTGAAAATATTGTTTGGTTGCCTTTCCTATTTCATCTTCAGAATCACCTATCATCACTAAAGACATCCTTAATTCACTGAAAATTGCATTCAACTTGACATTCAAAAGTCTTTGATTCCAGATCTACTGTTCCCTACCTGTGTGAACTTTATAAACTCACTGATGATTATGAGTGTCCTTTGCTTTTTATATAAATAAAATTATATTACTTTGAATAATATGAAATTGTCTGCATTTTATTTTTGATCTTCAAAACAATAATTTCATATGGTACCATTTTATGGAAGTTATTTCTATTGCTTTGTGTAATAAATCAGAAAATGCATGGGGAAAAGTTTAATAAAGGCTCATGTATGAACATAAAGTTGGTTTACTCAAAAATGTTCTATTTAAATGAAAGTTCTATTATTGGCATCATAATTTGTCTTTAAATGTTTTGTCCAAAGTAAAAGAATAAGAAAGAAATAAACTGAAATCATAGTAGTATTAGTTGGTTGAAGTGTTGGTACCATTCATCATTAGTTGTGGAATTCTTGAAACACAAAAATTTTGGAGTACCTAACTCATGAGTAGCACAATTTAGTGGCAAGCACAAGTGTATTAGAATCAAATAGATCAGAGCTCAAATTCCTACTTCTACACTTGCTAGTTGCTTTATTTTCTGAAAAATCACATAATCTCATCAAAATCAACCTCCTCATTATAAAATATCAAATTTGTAGGTTGTAAAGGATATATCAGATTATATATGCAAATAAATTACATACAGCATGCATTCAATAAGTATTGATTTATTTAACTTCCCCTTCTTTTTTCATTGTATTTTATATTAACTTGAAATTTCTTTGATGACTTAAGATTCTCTTGCACCGTAAGTCTTCAATGAGATTCTCTAAGAAATCATGAATATGTGGGTTATATCTCAAGGGCTATTCAATAGATGTTGGTTATTTAATTAATACATAAATTAAAAAAATTAAGTCTTGAAAATATAAATCATACAGTGGTTCAGGGTTAGTAATTTATGAATAATTACAGACACCGATACATTTGAGATTTTGTAATTTCAGTCAGTTGCCTCAAGACACAAATATATATTATAAAACACATGCAAGGAATTGATTCGATTAATGTCATATTATTCAAATAATTTGTAAAGTTAAATTCTGTCATTCAAGACTAACAGCCAAACAGAATCAGAGTGTTTATATAAGAATATATATAATGTTTGCATTTGAAATTTTTCAGCACATTTACTGATAGGGTTTTACTGATGTGATTTGGCTCTGTGTCGCCACCCAAATCCCATCTCAAATTGTAATTTCCATGTATTGAGGGAGGGACCTGTAATTCCCACAATTTCAGGGAGGGAGGTCATTGGATAATGCAGGTGGTTTCCCCCTTGCCGTTCTCATGGTAGTGAGTGGATTCTCACAAGATTGGCTGGTTTTATAAGTGTTTGGAAGTTCCTCCTTAGCTCTTCTCTATCCTCCTGCCTTTTGAAGAAGATGCTTGCTTCCCCTTCACCTTCAGCCATGATTGTAAGTTTCCTGAGGCCTCCCAAATGATGTGGTACTGTGAGTCAATTAAACCTGTTGCCTTTATCAATTACGCAGTCTTGGGTGTTCTTTATAGCAGTGTGAAAACAGGCTAATACAATTACTAAGTATTAGTCTTTATTAATTTATTATATAAATCATATATAACTTTTAAGGAAACATGTAGATCCAATCTGCTGAATATTTCATGAGGGATTCAGTTTTACATATTTTTAGTATAGTCTTGTAGTGGAAAAAATTTTCCAAAGAAGGTGTAATGCACTTCTGTGACGCCAGTATCTCATCATTATTGTTAATGCTCTGATCCTGGGCTGAACCTCTTCTCTTAAAATGAGAGAAGGCAGCAACTGACTCAAATAATTTTCCAAGGAAATTTTGAGGTTATTTTTATTACTCTTTTACAGCTCAGTTACATGCAAAATGTGACTATAGTCAACCCCCTTGTCTGTGAAGGATACACTTGAAGACCCACAGTGGATGCCTAAAACTGCGAATAGTACTGGATTCTAGGTATACCATGATTTTTCAATCTGTTAACTGAAATGGCTACTCAGTGACTAAGGGGGCAGGTAGAATATATAGTGTGGGTATGATGGACAAAGGGATTATTCACATCCAGTTGGAATGATGTAGGATCATGTTACACAGAACAGAGGGCAGTTCAGAACTTATAACATTTCTGAAAACTATCTATTAAATATTTTAAGACTGAAATTGAACATGTGTTACTGAGATTGTGGAAAGTGAAACTGCAAATTAAGGGGACTTCTATACATACACACACACACACACACACACACACTTAGATATGAAATAAGTTATTTTTATTTTACTTTGGAAACCTTCTAAATAATAATGATCATGATATTGCCCATAAACCCTTTATTGTTAGAAGACAACTATATATTATCTATGAATGACAAAAAAAATTAATGCTAATCGTCAATTTATTTTATACTTTGGGGAAAATCTAATTCATCCACTCTGTTTAAGCAATATAGTCTTTTTACATTTTTAATTTGTATAAATTAAGGAGTACAAATGCCGTTTTATGTATGGATATATTACATAGTGATAAAATCTGGGTAACCATCACCTGAACAATGTACTTTGTATTAATTAAGTAATTTCTCATACCTCACTCCCCCTCTGACCCTCCCACACTTTGGGATCTCCAATGACGATTATTCCACACCCTATGTCCATGTATATACTTTATTTTGCTCTCACTAATAACTGAGAACATGTGATATTTGATTTTCTGATTCTGAGTTGTTTCACTCAGTATAATGGTTTCCAGTTGCAGCCATGTTGCTGCAAAAGATATGATTTCATTCCTTTTTATGGCTGAGTAATATTCCATTGTATGTGTATATATGTATACACACACACACACACACACACACACACACACACTACATTTACTTCATCCGTTAATCTGTTTATGGATACTTAGGTTATCTTAATGATATTGGTTCTTCCAATCCATGATCATAGAGTGTTTTTCCATTTCTTTGTGTCATCCACAATTTTTTATTCGTGTTTTATAGTTTTCTTTTTAGAGGTCTTTTACCTCTTTGGTTAAATATTCTCTTAGACTTTTTTTTTTGTAACAATTGTAAATGGGAATGTATTCCTGATTTGTTTCTAAGCTTGATTGTTATTGGTGTATAGAAATGCCACTAAGTTTTGTAGGTTGATTTTGTATGTGGAGACTTTCCCAAATTTTTTTGTATCAATTCTAAGAGTTTTTTGAACCAGTCTTTAGGGATTTCTAAATATAAGATCATATAATCAGTGAACAGAGATATTTGACCTTCCCTTTTTCATTGAGATACTTTTTATTTCTTGCCTGATTTCTCTGGCTAGTACTTCCAGTACTAGTGGTGAAAGAGGATATCATTGTCCTGTTACAGTTCTTAGGGGGATTGCTTTCAACACTTTCTTCTTCAGTATAGTGTTGTGATGAGTTTGTTGTATATGAGTCTTATCGTTTTGCGTTTTCTTCTCTCTATATCTAGTTTATTGAGGATTTTTATTATTAAGGGATGCTGACTTTTGTCAAATGCTTTATCTGCATCTGTTGAGATAATTGCGTTTTTTGTCTTTAATTTTTTAATTCTTTTTTTTTTTTTTTTTTTTTTTTTGAGAGGGAGTCCGGCTCTGTGGCCCAGGCTGGAGTGCAGTGGTCGGATCTCAGCTCACTGCAAGCTCCGCCTCCCGGGTTTACGCCATTCTCCTGCCTCAGGCTCCCGAGTAGCTGGGACTACAGGCGCCCGCCACCTCGCCCGGCTAGTTTTTTTGTATTTTTTAGTAGAGACGGGGTTTCACCATGTTAGCCAGGCTAGTCTCGATCTCCTGACCTCGTGATCCACCCGTCTTGGCCCCCCAAAGTGCTGGGATTACAGGCTTGAGCCACCGCGCCGGGCCTTGTCTTTAATTCTGTTTATGTGATGAATGGTATTTATTGATTTGCATATGTTGAACCATCCTTGCATATCTGGAAAAAAGCCCACTTGATTGTGGTGTATTATTGTTTTAATGTGCTGTTGGATCCAGTTTCTAGTTGAGAATTTTTACATCTGTTTATTAAAGATATTGGTCTGTAATTTTCTCTTTTGTTGTGTCCTTGTATGGCTTTGGTATCAAAATGATACTGGCTTTGTAGAATGTATTATGGAGGATTCCTTCCTCCATAATTTTTTCAGATATTTTCTATAAGATTGATGCAAGCTATCCTTTGTACATTTTGTAGAATTTGGCTCTGAATCTATTTGTCTGTAGGCTTATTTTAATTTGGAATTTTTTTTTATTGCTGATTCAATCTCACTACTCATTACTGGTCCTTTTTGATTTCTTCCTGTTTCAGTCATGACAAGGTGTATGTTTCCAGGAACTTATTAATTTTCTCTAGGTTTTCAAGTTTGTGAATTCAGAGTTGTTCACAGCATTCTCTAGTGATCTTTTGCAATTTTGTGATATTAATTGTAATATTTACTCTTTCATTTTTTATTATGTTTATTTTGAGCTTTTCCTTTCTTGGTTAGTCTATCTACCAGTTAATTAAGTTTTAAAATCTTTTTTAAAAAACAACTTTCTCTTGTTGATTATTTGCATTTTTTGTTACTATATTGTTTAATTACAATTTTATTTAGTTTTGCTCTAATATATATGGCCTAACATATGATCTCTTAGAAAATGTTTCTTGTGCTAATGAGAAGAATATATATTCTGAAGTTGTTTAGAATAGTTTGTAAATATCTATTAGGTCTATTTGTTCTAAAATCCAATTTAATTCCAGTGTTTCCTTGCTCCTTTTCTGTCTCAATAATCTCTCTAGTGCTGTGAGTGGGATGTCAAAACCTCACTATAATTGAATTGCTGTATATACCTTCCTTTAGATCTAGTAATATTTGTTTGATTAATCTGGGTGCTCTGGTGTTGGGTGCATATATATTTAAAATTATTGTATCCTCTTCCTAAGTTGTTCCTTCTTTCACTCTATAGGGACTTTCTTTGTATTTCTTTCATGGTTTTTGATTTAAAGTCTGTTTTATATGATGTATGTTGAGCTACACCTGCTTGCTTTTGGTTTACGTTTGTGTGGAATATTTTCTCACCTCTTTACCTTCAGTCTATAAGTCTGCTTACCAGTAAGGTGAGTTTCTTGCAAGCAGCAAATGGTTAGATTTTTATTATTATTTTAAGCCCAGTCTGCACACTACAGGTTTTTATGTGTAGCATTTAATCCATTTACAAACAAAATTAGTATCAACATGTAAGGGTTGTTCTTGTCATAATATTCATTTTTATCTGTCATTTTATCGACTATCTTTTTTTCTTTTATTTCTCCTGTCTGTCTGTCTGTTTTTGTGGTTTGGTGGAGTACTGTTTGCCATTTAATTTCTTTGTCTCTTTCTCCTTATGTTATTGTTTTATAAGATCTGTGAGTTTTGCACTTTCATGTATTTTTAGGATAATCAGAAATGATCTTTTCTTTCTATGTTTAGAATTCCAATATTGAAGCATTTCTGGTATGACTGGTCTGGTGGTGACAAATTCCTTCAGAGTTTGTTTAGGAAATACTTTGTTGTGCCTTCATTTATAAAAATTATTTTAACAGGATATATATTTTATAGTTGACATTTTTTAATTTAAGCACCCTAAAAATAGGTTCACGGTCTCTCCTGATTTGTCAGGTTTCTTCTGAGAAATCCATTATGAGTCTGATGGAGTTTCTTTTTAGGTGGATAGACAATTTTCTCTTGTTGATTTTAACAATTTTTTTTCTTCACATTATTTTAGACAGTTTGATGACTATATATTGTGGTCATACCGATGTTACTGGTGTTTGTTGGGTCTCTTGTATATGGATGTCTAAATGTCTTGCAAGACTTGGGAAGTTTTACCAATTACTTCTATAAATAGATTTTTCAAATGTTTTGTTTATTTTTCCTCAATAAAACCAATGATTCATAAATTTTAAGACTTTAGTAGGTCCATTTTTATTGAACGCTGTGTTCGTTCCTTCTTATTCTTCTTAAAATTTTCATCTTACTGGATTAATTCAAAAGACTGTTCTTCAAGTTCTCAGATTCTTCTCCTTGGTCAGTCTTTGTTTAAGATTTCTACTGTACTGTGTATTTTTTTAATAATTTTTTTTTTATTTCCAGAAGTTCTATTTTTTATATATGTGTCCTTGGTAAATTTCTTATTCATATCCTGATTTTAATTTTCTAATTTCTTTGAATTGGTTTTCTGATTTCTCTTGGATCTAATTGAGCTTCTTTAAAACATTATTTTGAATTTATCTGGCATTAAATTTTTTTCATTTGTGTTAGACTCCATTGTGAATTTCACTACCTCCTGCTTTTTAATAAATAATTGTTATGCTGAATTTTTTTCTCATCTGGAGAAACTGTCATTTCTTGTTTTTTAATTTACATTCATTAGGATGAGCCTTTTTTTTTTTTTTTCTCTTGAGGATGTGACTGTAATGTGTCTTGTGCAGGGACATTTGGCTTTGTATCTGCATGTGTTCAATGATTTTCTGCATGTGTTCACTTCCTTGGTTATAGAAAGTCTGAGTGTGATTTTCTCAAATGCCAGTTTTAGTTGAAATGTAGTTGGAGTGTAAACAGGCTTTACAGTCTCCTGTGAAGCCAGTGTGGCAGGGGTCACAAGAGACATATTATTCCCAAGTACTGTGCACTTGTGTCAACATAATTTTTGTAGGGTGTGCAGATCAACCACCAGGCAAATAGGTGGCACTTACAGGTAAGAGCAGAAGAAGTACTCTTCTGCGTCACAGACAGTGGGCTAGGCTGTGGAATACACATGGGTTTCACACTCAGTCTCAAAGTGGAGGCAAAGCTGGGTTCAGCTGGACTGGGCAATTCCATAATTGGGCCCCCCAATGGTGAATGAAAGCACCACATCTGCTGGAATCTGCAGGGTAGTTGCCAAAAGCCTGGTGAAGCCTGAAGAAACTGCTTCTGCACCAAGTTTCTTGTATGGAAAAAGATAAGTGGCCTAATCTCCTAGTCCAGACAAGTGCGTATAGAACTTGCCTCCCTGTTACTCCTCATAAATTATGGAGTTTATTTCTCAATCTGACCAAGTAAGCAAGCTGGAGCACACAAGACAGTAACATGCAGAGCTGCCTTAAATTGTAAAGCAATCTCTTTCTCCAAATCTTGCCTCCCAGGCAAAACTGAAGCTCCAGTGAATCTCCTTTTGCTGTGGTTCCATGAAGTAGAAGAGCCCAATTCCAGAACTTACAACTAACGTGCACTTCACACTCGTTACTCAATTCTGGCTGCTCAGGCCCTTCCCATGCTCCACTTAGTACTCCAATCTTCTGCCTGAGATAGTCTAGTGCCTGCAGCAGCTGCCACTTCTAGATCACCAAAAATTATCCAGCTTGCTATGAGCAAAGCTTAAAAGTTGTATCCTCCTGTTATTCCTGGGTCTGGTAAATTACCTGAAGTTGTTCTCAGGACCTTTCCTTCACACAGTCTTCCAGATTCTCCCCAGGATAGCTCTAGGGCTTGGAAATTATAAAGTACTCTTCCACGGCTTGGGCTGCATTTCTTTCCAGTGGAATGGTGGATTATAGAGGGAACTGGAGAATTAAAAAGATGGCCATATAAAGCATAGTCTTGTGGAAATTTGAGGGGTCTGTTAGCCATAGAACAAGTCAAAGCCGATGAGAAAAGTTCCCTTGTAGGACCAAAAAGTGACTGGAACTTTTACAAGCAAATATCCCTGTGTGTTCCTTGGACATGGTCACTTGGGTCTATGGAATGAGCAAATACATGAATAATTATCAATGTGTTACAAATGCCTATAGTATTTGGTACAGTAACATGCTCTACAGGTTTATAACCTAGGAGCAATTGGCTATATCATATATCCTAGGTATATAGTAGGCTATCCCATCTAGGTTTGTGTAAGTACACTTTATAATATTCATACAATAATAAAATCATAAACAACACATTTGCAGAATGTGTCTACATTGTTAAATGATACATAACTGTGTACTTTTCTGACTATTAAAAAATCACAAGGAAAATTGCTGGATAATTGTCCAATATTGTTTTCCATTGTCTACAGGAATCCTAATGTGGACATTGGTTTTTTTTACACAGACATTGATTTTTTAAAATATTCAATGAAGCAAATTTGGGGTTGAAGATAATGGAAAACATGTGGCCCTGGGTGATACTACTGCATCGGAATTAGGCTATATTATGTAAACAGAGTTGAAAGACTAACAAAGGAAGAGTATAATCATGTTTACATTGACAAACATGTTGTATTATATAAGGAGATAAATACTCACATGGAAGTCCGTGTAAGGACAGGTAATGTGATTACAAACCTATCCTCTACCCCCATTAAACCTAAAGCATATAATTAACTATTTTAACTATAAGAAATATAACTCAAAGGCTTGAGATAATATAGGAAAACATCACTAAAAATAATGCTTTTGTTATGACCTCATGAAAATATTGAGATACTGTATTTTTAAAGATGTCCGTGGCCTAATAGCAAATAAATAAATAAATAAAATGCCATATATAATCCAAAACAAATGTCACTGTATTGCTTGACCCTGTCCAGCTGAATTCAGCTTTTCAGATGTGAAGCCATTCTGGTTCAGAAAAAGTCTGAACTTTTATTAACACATAACCTTTCTTAACACATGGCTACTTCATACATCACACTTACTGGTGTAGTTGTGATTCAGGTTAAAACAGTTACTTGGCCAGGCATTCTAAAAGTTTATTAATCTTTTCACTACATTCGTATGATAAGGTAAACAAAATAATAGTCTGGATCTTTTTATCTGTCTCATCAAACTAAACATTGATGGAAAAATATGCTGTATACAGCTGTCATGCATTTCCCTTTCAAGTAATAAAAATTCACATTGATTTAATTGCTCAGTTCAATAATTTACTTTTCAGAAAGACATATTTATGAAATTGTGTTATATGTATTAAAGTACATACTACAGAAGATTCAAACCTAAGTATACTTATTAAAAATGAATTTCTCTAAAAGTTATTATAAGTAGTAAGAAACAATCAGATAACAAAAAGGGAAAATGTTCCCCTGATTTCTAATCAGAAAAATGTATATGAAAATTACTTTGAAACATCATTTTATTCTTTATGAACTAGCAAATATTACAATGGCAATAACTGAAATGAGAGTTCATAATAAAGTCATTAAAATAATGATACTTTGCTAAGACTAACTTTACTGACATTCTTACTTCTGAGAGCAGTATATGTTGTTTCTCTTACAGAAATATAGTTCTTTATATATTATTGATAAAGTTCTTTGATATATGTAGTGTGTATATATTTTTCCACACCAAGATTATGTTGTTATTTATTTAGTGATGTCTGTGAGTTGAAGTTTTTAATTTTGATAAAATGCAATTTATTATTTTTTCTTATATGATTATGCTTTTTGTGACTTTTCTAATTCATATTGCCTAACTTGAGATCAGAACCATCTTCTGTTTTTCTAGTAAATATATCTTAGATTTAGCTTTAACCATAAGGCCCATAGCCATTTTGAGATAATGTTAATGACATATTTGAAGACAGATTTGAGGTTCATTATTTTCCATATAGATAATCAATTGTTTCAGTGTAATTTACTTGAAAATCTATTTCTCCATGAATTGTATTGGTATATTTGTTTAAAATCATTTGAGCATTGAACACATGTGTGTATATCCATAGCTATGAATTATCTTCTCTGTTCCATTAATCTTTAAGTTAGCATAATATAGTTTGGATGTGTGTCCCTGCCCAAATCTCATGTTGAAATTTAATTCCTCATTTTGGAAATGCAATCTGGTGGGAGGTAATTAGATTATGGAGACAGATTTCTTACGAATGATTTAGCATTATTGCACTCAAATATACAAAGTCAGCTGTCCCAATCATCAGAATCATTTAATATGATAAGCTAGGGTATAAATAAAATAAATAATTGTCAGTGTATGAAGCAGTTGGAAAACATGTTTTTTTTTTTTTTTTTGCAGCCATGTAGCAGAAGCCACAATTACCTAGTGAAAGGTGAGTTCAGGCTCTGCCTTGGGCATATATATCGTATAGCTTTATACTATCAGAGGAATGAAGAACACTCTTCAGATTTCAAAATATCAGTTATCAAATGAATTTTAGTCATATTACTAGGATGTTGGATAAATTAAGAATAAAACACTTGTGTTTATTCATAGCTGTATAAAAGCATAAATCACAAGAGAGTTAACTTTTGTTATTAACTTAGGTGGTATATTTGTGATATATGTTATTGTTATAGACTAAATGTTTTTGTCTCCTCAAATTCATATGTTAAAGCCTTAAGAAGCAGTGTGATGGTATTTAGAGATGGGGCTATTGGGATGTAATTTGGTTAATATGAGGTCATGAGGGCAGGTCTCCCATGAGGGAATTAATATCCTTTTAAGGACAGGAGGCGATCAGAATTCTCTTTCTAGCATGTGAGGACACAGTGCAAAAGAACCAATTTTCCAGCAAGAAAGAGGCATTCACCATAAACTCTCTGTTGTTTCAACCACCCAGTCTATGGCAAATTGTTATAGCAGCTTAAGTTGATTAAGACAATTACTTTAAGGTAAATAAATTTATTGAGTGTTGATATAGTTTAGATCTGTGTCCCCACCAAATCTCGTGTCATATTTTAATCTCAAATGTTGGAGATGGGGCCTGGTGGGAGGTGATTGGATCAGGGGGGCAGGTTTCTCATGAATGATTTGGCACTATCCTACTTGGTATTGTTCTTGCAATGGTGAGTGAGTTCTTATGAGATCAGGTTGCTGTAAATGTGTGTATCACCTACCGCTAGCTCTTTCTTGGATCTTCCTGAGCCAAGTGAGTAACCTGGCCTTTGCCTTCTGCTATAAGTAGAAACTTCCTGAGGCTTCTCCAGAAGCTGAGCAGATGCCAGCATTATGCTTCCTATACAGCATGCAGAACCATGAGCCAATTAAACCTCTTTTCTTATAAAGTACTCAGTCTCAGGCATTTCTGTATAGCAATGTGAGACAAACTAATACAGAAAATTGATACCAATGAGTGGAGGGTTGTAATAATGCTGGAAATGTAGAAGTAGCTTTGGAATGGGGTAACAGGCAGAGGTTTGAAGAGTTTGGAAGGTTCAAAAGACAAGAAGGTTAAGGAAAGTTTGAAACATTCTAGAGATTGGTCAAATGATTGTGACCAAAATGGTGACAGTGATATGGACAGTGAAGTCCAGACTGATGAGTTCTCAGAGGGGAATGAGGAATTCATTGGCAACTGGGACAAAGGTCACTTTTATTATGCCTTAGCAAAAGAAATTTCTGAGCAACAAAAATGTTCAAGAAGTAGCCTGACTGCTTGTAAGAGTGTATTATATGCATGAACAAACAAATGACCTGAAATTGGAAATTATATTTAAAAGGGAAGAGCCTAAAAGCTTGAAAAATTTGTAGCCTGGCCATGTGGTAGAAAAGAAAAGCCCATTTTCAGGAGAGGAATTCAAGCATACTGTAGAAATTTATATAAGTAAAGAGGAACAAAATGCTAATAGCCAAGGCGATAAAGAAAAGGATTTAAAGGCAGAGACCTTTGCAGCCCCTCCCATTACAGACTCTGAGGCTTAGGAGGACTGAATGATTTCATGGGCCAGACCCATTGCCCCTTTGCCCTGTGCAGACTTAGGACATGATTTCCTGCATCCTAGCCACTCCAGCTCCAGAAGTGGCTCGAAAGCACCCACATATATCTCAAGCTGCTGTTTCAGATGGTGAACACCTTGAGCTTTGATGGCTTCCATGTGGTGTTAAGCCTGAAGGTGTGCAGAGTTCATGAGTGAGGCTAGGGAGCCTTCACCTAGATTTTAGATGTATAGAAAGCCTGGATGTCCAGACAGAAGCCTGCTACAAGGGTAGAGCCTTCATGGAGAACCACCACTAGGGCAAAGTGGAGAGGAAATGTGGGATTGGATCTTTCACACAGTCTCCACTGAGTCACTGCCTAGTGGAGCTGTTAGAAGAGGGCTACCATTCTCCAGATTTCAGAATGGTAGATCCATCAACAGCTTGTGCCATGTGCCTGGAAAAGTCACAGGTACTCAATGCCAGCCTGTGAGAGCAGCCTCAGTGGCTGAAGCCTGCAAAGCCACAGGAGCAGAGCTACTCATGGCTTTGGAAGCCCACCCCTCAGACCAGTGTACCCTGGGTGTTGAACATGGAGTCAAAAAAGATTACTTTGGAGCTTTAAGATTTAATCATTGCCATTCTGGATTGTGGGGGTTCTGCATGGAGTCTGTAGCCCCTTTCTTGTGGCAAATTTGTCCCTTGTGAAATGAGAGTCATTACCCAATGCTTGTACCCCCATCAAATCTTGGAAGTAAAGAACTTGTTTTGATTTTATAGGCTCATAGACAGAAGGAACTTATCTCTAGATGAGATGTGGGACCTTGGAATTTTGAGTTAATGCTGAAATGAGTTAAGATTTTGGGGGAATATTGAGAGGAGATGACTGTATTTTGCAATGTGAGAAGGACATGAGATTTAGGAGGTATCAGAGGTAGAAAGATATGGTTTGATGTATGTGCCCAACAAATCTCATGTCAAATTGTAATCCTCAATGTTGGAGGTGGAGCTTGGTGGGAGGTGATTGGATCATGAGGGTGGATTTCTCATGAATGGTTTAGCCCCATCCCTCTTGCTACTGTCCTCATGATAATGTGTGAGTTCTTGTGAGATTCCATTGTGTAAAAGTGTTTATCACCTTCCCCTTTACTCTCTCTTGCTACTTCTCTGGTCATGTGATGTGCCTACTTTCCCTTCCCCTTCTGTCATGATTGGAAGCTTCCTGAAACCTCCTGAGAAGCCACACAGAGGCTTTCTGTACAGCCTGTGGAACCATAAGCCAATTAAACCTCTTTTCTTTATAAATTACCCAGTCTGAAGTATACTTTATAATAATACAAGAATAGAGTAAGATAAATGTACGAATCGTGATTTTCTGCTAAAAAGGATTTCTTCATTCCAACCTGATTTCTATGTTAAAAGCTAGATTTGCATAAAAGTATTCCTATTCTATTTACTTTTCTTTATTTGTGAATGCATTTGAAGATATTCTCAAATCCTTTCTATAGGAGCTTTAAGGCAACATTTATTATCAAAAAAGAGGAAATAGTGAATGTAAAATCAAAAGGACAACCACTGTAACTCTTTTAAGATGGCTTTTCATCGGGTACTTTGTGAATTACAAGTATAGTACTGACTAGGGTATCTGTCTTTAGAGAAATGTCCAAAGCTGGCCAAATTTGTTGGTTAGCTGAAATGTTTCTATATTGCCTTCAGTGGAGAATGTATGATATTCAATTTTGTCTGGTTATACCAGTCATGTCAAAGTTTTAGTTTAAAATTTTCGAATACAATTTTTGGGCAAAATGCTAATTGTTCAAAAAGCACTGGAGAGCTTTTTTTTTCCCCAATTCGTTTATCTCTAATCATAATATAAACAATCATATAGCCTAACGAAACTTTTTGTTATTTCTTCTAGATCTTTGTCTGGAATTGTTATTGTATATGTGATTGTGTTCAATGACTTCTCATATAATACAAAATCTCATTAAAGTTTTAGTTTTCAATTAAAAGGTAGAATGTTATAAGCGTATTTATGAGCTAATAACAAAGCCTGATTATATGGGGCTGAATAAGTAAAATCAGGGATTACATTATTTTTACAATATTAAAGGAAAACTATTGTGAATGAAATTTTATTGACAATGAAAAGATGCTATTTAGCATAGTAGCTATATACAAGGAATATAGTAAAAAGCCATTTCCAGATTTAAAACTCTGTAGTCTCATATTTCAAAGATTGATTAGAAGTTAAGGAAAAAAAATCCCTGTAAAAATGTGTTAATGATTTGTTACTTGAGTAATCTAAAAGCAGTTATGTAGGTGGGATTGCCTTCACAAAAACTTGTCTTATGGGTGAAATTATTGCATACACACAGTGGTTTCCATAACTACAAAACTCATTGTCTATTTGTCAACATTTATATTTTACTACTTGTTAGCAAAATCTACTCCCCAAGGTAATTTTTTTTGTTTTACTGTAAGTTTCATGCTTTCTATACAGTAGTCTGTCTGGTGGAAATACTGATGGAGCTTAGACCTTGATGCACATTGATTAGTTCTTGTACACATATTTAGCAAATAGATTAATTTCATACGGGGTCAGTTGTTATTTTCTAAATCCATTCAGTAATGAGTATGATTTTATAGTGTGAAAATTGTGGATGAATTATTTGTTTTACTGTATATAATTTGTGGTCTGGCACTAACCTCAAATTATTCAAATTAGTTCTAGCCTCAAGGAAAGATGACTGAGATTATTGGTAGCTTGATTTTCTAAAGAGCCCTGAATTTGGTTTTGGGATGCCTAGTCAGCTAGTGTCTCCTAAAATAGAATATAGCTGATAATGATAAAGTGAGCACGTCAGCATTTCGAGTAGTAATCAACTCTGGAAATGTGATGTATGTAACACATAATGTGTCTAAACCAAATCTGGGTCAGTCAGTGGCCTATTCACATCCTTGGAAGCCATTAGTATGGAAAAATCCAGCTGGCTGGGAACTCGTGCAATTAAGGTTCGTGGTATAGCAGCATTGTATCTTCTACAAGAAGCAAAATAACCAAAAATAGTCATAGAAACATGTATTCTAGAAAACAGAATAAACGTACAAATACCATTATGAAGAGGAAATATCGGGTCATGGCATTGATTGTTACATATACCTGCTCGCAGTAAGAGGCACATCCTGGACCTTGATCCAAGTCCCTTTTAATAGTGGACTTGAAAAGAACAACTTGGTAAAGTCATTTACTGTGTGGTTTGAATTATTAAAAAGTAACTGATGTCCAGAGCTTTTAGAGGAGACTCACAGTGATCTCCAGATCTATAAAAAGTAGAATCTCTCCCAATTAATTAGTGTCTTGCAATAATTTGGAGGAATATTATTAGTAGAATGCTGTTGCTGCTTTTGAGATGACATGTAGGTTTCTCCTTAAATATTTCACTGGAGGTCAAAAGCAGATTTTGGTTCTCCTATGTGCTAAGGTTTCACCTGGCTCCAAAGATTTTAGCTTACTTTTTTCGAAGAATTTCACTTGTTTTTCTACTACTCTTGTCAATAAGGATGACAGTGACACCCAATTTACATTTGGGAGAATTTTAAGAACTCTCTAATTAACTTTACAATAAAATAAGTGACATTTTCTCTTCCTATCTTCTGTAGGGAGATTCAAGAAACGCTAATATGGCTGAAGTTTGTAAGGGCTTAAGAAGTGAGGCATGGTCAAAATACAGCTAGGAATCCACTATGATAAGGTGTTAAGTCTGGGTCCAGACACGACTGGATAATATCAGCCTCACAGAAGGTGCTAACAAAGAGATCATGTCCCAGATGTTGTGCCTAGGTTGGAAACAGTTGAATTTGCATAGCTGATTCATGGACTTGCTATACAAAGTAGCCATAAATGGATAATAATCTCTGGTATACATAATAGAAATATAACAAAATATGAGACTATCAATATACAGAACTCACATAAAGTCAAGAGATAAAAACATCCAGTTGAAATTATTTTCAAAGAGGGAGAGAGAAAAAAAGGATAGGGATTTACAAAATCCCTATTGTTATATAGTTTAAACAATATATCTCTTACCTAAAAGCAAAGAGGTACTAGTTGTCAATGTGAAGAGTCATGCACACACGACCTACAAGCAAGCACTAAAAACCAAGCAAACAAAATCCTACACATAAAGTATCAGTAAGGATGGGGGTTCAGTTAGTGACTTCAAGAAAAGAGAGAAATACTGTTTTAATTATACCTAAAAGATTCTAGAAAAATAGGTACACCTGTCAGTTTTGTTTTTGTTTTGTGTTTTTTTTTTAATTAGGAAAATTATGGTTTTGTAAGAACTGTTTCAAAGACTACAATATCTTTCTACAGAAGACAGCTATTAATGGGTTGAATACTATCTTCTGTCTGACAGGATATTGAGGAAGACAAAGAGAGATGTTATTGAACTCATTCTATGAATAATATGTTACATAAATTAGAATGATTACATTTACAAGAAACTAGACTGGTTATTTTTCTGATTCTAAAAGAGAGAATACATCTGGCATTCTGATGAGAATGTGAGTAGAACCTGAGCTACCTCTTTGGAGGAAAGGGAAATATTTAGATTGATGTCATCTGTCAATCTAAAATCACATGTTTCAAATGGTTTAAATGGTATCACTAATGTGATTAACCCGTGAGTAAGAAAAAATTCACGATAAAAGAGAACAAAGGGCATAGAAAATTTTCTCATGGAAAAATTTACTATATGGTTGGAAAAGCTATGAGCATGGACAATTTAGAGAGGAAAGTAATTCAAATTTTTTTCTTTATGCCATATAATATAGTTATTGTCATTGAGAAAATAGATTTGATGACCTGCAATTTTACAATGGAAAAAAAACCTTCCTTCTTTAGAAATACAAGAATAGTTAAATCGAAGTCTGATTTCAATAGGCTGCCCAACAGGGTGATTGTCAGTTTTTTTCAGCGTATTTTGGAGAGGTTTTTTAAATAGAATTATTGGCCTATTTGACTTTGTTGTCCTTCTTGCTCAGTGGAATGATATACTCCAGATGGAATTAAAAATCTATTAACTCTTTGATTTTCCTCTCTTTTCATTGAACTTCCCTTGTTCTTGAAAGCCCTGTATCACCTTAGTGATTTAAATTGAAGTGTGAAATTTCACATGCCATTAACTTAGCCCCGCTATCTCTTTCGATTCAGTTACATTCTTCACAATGTTTTGCTAGTTTTGCCAATTTGTCCATGAGTTGTGATGATCAGATTTTCAGATGGTTGCAATGATCTTAAATTGCTCTTGAAATTTAAACGAATACCTGTGGAACAACAAAATATCTAAAACACAAAGAGGCTTTTCCAAAAAAAAAATGTTTTAGGACTTTTCATCAGCCTATTAATTTTGTCTATTTTAAGAAACTTGTTAATATTTTAGGAATAGAATGTAAATAATATATCCACCCATTTATCTTTGTCTGCTTCTAGAAATTCCCATAATTCCAATGGATTAGTTTATTGGTCAGTGACTTTTGTATATACTTTGAAGAATTTGTCTGCTGGGAAAACAACTTTGAGTAATTAATTATACTCTAGTCAGTGAAGTACATAACAGTCCACAATGGTTTGTAACTCCTTCTGAAAATGTTCAGGGTCATTGGTAATTTGGAGAAAATTGAGGACATGAAGTTTTATAAATCTGTGACAGACCATGCATTTGTAATCTGTTGCAGAAAAGTGAACATGCTCTTGGATGTGCCTAATGATGTAGCTGAGAGGGCCCTGACACTTGGCCCTAAAGGCTTATGTTTAATAATGATGCAGGATTCAGGTAAATCAGGGTTCTAATCTCACAATCAGGAAAAAATAGGCACGCAGGGGTCCTGCACGGAGGTTTCCACCTCACGAATTGAATACCAGACCACCACATGCCATTTGAAGAGGTCAGGATCCTTCCCAGCATAACACACAAATTCCTGGTGGCTCTATCCCATTTTCCCGGTGCCTGTGGGCCTTCAGTCCATTCTGGTCATGTCCAGGCAAGACCCTTGGCAGGTTCCCTTATCTGCAGAAAATCATCTGGCATAAAGACTTGTGGGGTAAGGTGGAGATTCTCTGGCGACCCTTCCTTATCTGCCTAGGCATTTGTCGGCCTCCTGCATTTATCAATAAGATAAAAATAAATTTGCGTGTTTATATTTGAGTCAAAAAAATGCATTTCACATCCTACCCTGATGTAACAGTTGCAGACAGAGTTTTAGGGGTCCTGTTTCAGAAAAGACAAAGATGAATGTATTGAGAAGTGACAAAGTGCTAGCAGCCCTCGCTCTCCTTCAGTGCCTCCTTGGCCTCAGCGTCCATTCTGGGCCCGGTTGAGGAGCCCTTCAGCCCCGACTGTGATATGAGGGCCCCTCTCTGGGGCTGACCAAGGGCGGATTCAGCTCCCTCTGCTGGAGGGGAAGTGTGAAGAGAGAGGCGTGGGCGGGAGCTGGTGCTGCAAGCTGGCTGAGGCTTTGCAGGTTCCAGGTGAGTGCAGGCTTGGCAAGCCCTGCAAGCCCCGCATTCCACAGGGCCTGCCAGCGCCTACTGGGCTTGATCAGAGGCTGAATCCCGGCGTGGACCACCGTTCCTTCTTCGCAGGATAGTTGGCCACAATAGCAGGTTTCTCTCTTTCTCACTTCCCCTCTTTTCCTCTTGATTGTCTAGGAGGAGCTCCCCCTGGGCTGCCGGGTTGTCAGGGCTATGTGCTGCACTTGGTGAGTGCCAGTAAGAGGTGAAGCTGGCTGGGCTTCTGGGTCTGGGGACTTGGAGAACTTTTCTGTCTAGCTAAAGGATTGTAAACACACCAATCAGCACTCTGTGTCTAGCTAAAAGTTTGTAAAGGCACCAATCAGCACTCTGTCTGGTTGAAGGTTTGTAAACGCACCAATCAGTGCTCTGTGTCTAGCTAAAGGTTTGTAAAGGCACCAATCAGCACTCTGTCTGGTTGAAGGTTTGTAAACGCACCAATCAGTGCTCTGTGTCTAGCTAAACCAGTGGGGACTTGGAGAACTTTTCTGTCTAGCTAAAGGATTGTAAACGCACCAATCAGCACTCTGTGTATAGCTAAAGGTTTGTAAATGCACCAATCAGCACTCTGTCAAAACAGAACAATCAGCACTCTGTAAAATGGACCAATCAGCTCTTTGTAAAATGGACCAATCAGCAGGATGTGGGTGGGGCCAAATAAGGGAATAAAAGCAGGCCACCAAAGCCGGCAGTGGCAACCTGGTTGCAGTGTCTGTCTATCCTGTGGAGGCTTCCTTCTTTCCTTCTTGGCATAAATCTTGCTGCTGCTGACTCTGTGGGTTTGCGCCAGTTTTATGAGCTGTAACACTCCCTGCGAAGGTCTGCAGTTTCAGTCCTGAAGCCAGCGAGATCCAGAACCCACCAGGAGGAACAAACAACTCCAGATGTGCCACCTTTAAGAGCTGTAACACTCACTGCAAAGGTTTGTGGTTTCACGCCTGAAGTCTCCTGAGACCATGAACTCACCAGAAGGAAGAAACTCCAGACACGTCCAAACATCAGAAGGAATAAACTGCGGACAGACGATCTTTAAGAACTGTAAAACTCACCAGGAGGGTCCGCAGCTTCATTCTTGAAGTCAGCAAGACCAATAACCCACCAATTCTGGACACAGTGTGAGTCTTGAAATGAGTCTAGAGTAAATTTTGACAAGAGAGTGAGGGAGGCAGCCATAAGCAGGAGCCTCCGAGATCTCCCAGTAGCGAGAGTGAAACTGACATACAATATCAGCTTTCTCTTGGATCCATCTCTACGTTTCTGCTGAGGTTTCATTTCTCACAGGTTTCTCCCAACCACTAATGATGTGACAGGGATACTGAAGTAGTCTCTTTCCGGGAAGATTCTGAACTCTTCTAATGGGACATTGGTTCAAGGATTTTTCATTTGCTATGCTGGAACTTTTCTCAGAAGTAAACTACATTAAATCCTCCTTCCATTCCTTTCACCTTCACTCAAGCTCCCGTCTTCATGGCTATCAGCTCTCCCAGCCACTCCTGCGTCTCTCTTTACTTTTCTTAAAGGCAGTTCACCTAATACATTTGTGTGTGTGTGTGTGCGCGCGCATCTAAAGACGTCTTGGCATTTGCTTCTCAGGGGATCTGGACTGAAAAGCGATGGGCAAAGCCTTTGGGACATTGTTTATTTTAGAAATATGTGGCCTCAAACCAGTTTAAGGAACTCCTCTAGGTTTAAGATTGTGTGTGTGTGTGTATGCACATGCGTGTGTGTGTACTGTTTGTTTTCCTGTCAAGAACAGATCAGAGTTGTGTGTAGGGATTATGACTTTTAGGTGGCAAAAAATATGTTTTCAAATTATTTTTTTGAAATATTTTTTGTTTCTAATTTGTGTGTTTTTTGTAGGACTTGGTTCCTTGTACCAATTAATCTAGTGTGACCAATGAAAAGATGTTAAAAAATGTAAGTAGACCAACAGTGGGCATAGCCGGGTCCTGGCACCAGTCGACATTGATAGACCACTGAAAAAATGGGCTTGATCTGTAATCTTCCAAGGTCACACTAAGGTTGATAAGTATACTTGAGTCAATAGGACAGCTGGGAATAGAGCTATAGGCATTATTTCTGTTATTCAGATCTGTTTTTAAGAAAATCAATGATGATTTTTTTGATGATTTTTAAGTATAAATAGAGCTTAGAAGACTTTACAAGGAATTGTGATTTTTAAAATACTGTATATTACCCATGATGTGGTATATACTATTATTTTTATTTTTACCTACATTCTTGAAGAAACACAATTAAAAGCCTTTCTTTGGCATAGATAAAACAAAACACAAATGAGTTTTAAATTACACTAAAATATATTTTGAATGAATTGTCTCACTTAATTTTTTCTGAAAATATCATTGGGTCTTTCTTTTGCCACTCAGAGACATTTTTGAAAATTTCCTTGGTGACCTGATAGCATATCAACTCTGCTATTTAAGTGGATAAAATAGCTACGTATGTTGGCTCACATTTTAAATCAAGTCAGTCTCCCAGTTGTAGCTAAAATAAAATAATTTTCATTCTCTATAATAGTTCACAAACATGCAGAACTATGCTAGCATTCAATTAGTGGGTTAGAAGAGGTCATGTTCTCTAACTTCGGTTTATGCAATGCACAATTTTATACAACTAGACAAACTTCCCCCTTCACGTATTTTAGGATTTAGCAGAAATTATGTGTATGTGTGTGTTTTAGTGTGCGTGTGTATATATAATTCATAGATAAAGAGATTGAATATGTACTTAAGTTTCTCAACTTTTCAAATACTTACAAGGTATTATTTAAATAAGGTGAATTGAAAAGCGCTCTGACGAATTCTTCCTGACCTACTTCGTGCTTTTGTTCATACATAGTTCATTAAAAGTTTATCTAGACTTACTATTAGATAGCTACTGAAGCAGATCTTAGAGATAAAAAAGGTAGATAAGATTTCCTTTACTTGGAAGAGTTCATAGGCCAAGAGAAAATATATAAGCATGTACTTGCACTAAATTATAAGAATATTGTATTTTGAAGGTTTTTGATAAGTACATTTTAAATATCTATATACAGTATTCAAGGCTTGAAGAAATTAGATAAATTTCTGAAATAATAATTGGTTATGTATTATTTTATTTGTGTATTTATCTTGTATATACTTTATGCCAGGTACTATGTTAGGTGCTGCAGAGAAGTGGTGGATAAAGCAGAAATTATTTCTGTAAATAAAGAGCATTCAGACTAGAATAGAAAGTGGTAACTTTATTATAATGATGTCTACTGAGAGCTAGATTTAGGGAGTTACTTGATGCAATGACGAGGATAGTAAGGATGTTTACTTTAATTCATGAAAGTAAGGATCATGAATTCGTGAAAGAATCCTTGAAAGAATTCACGAAAGACCTCCCGGAAGAAAGAATGGAACAACTCCAGGTGTTTCTCATGTTACTCATTCTCTACGAATTACTTCAGTGGGGCGTCTACTTCAACAGGCAGGTGCCGGAAATTGTCATTCTTATAGAAAACTGTTACAAAGCATTGATTTTACAGGTGACTTTATAATAAGGCACAATAGGGGAATGTTACTAGGCTTCTCCATGATGGTACCTTTGCTAATCTCTGAATTTTACAATAGTGGTAAATAATCCAAAAGAAATGTTCTTGATGATTAATCAAATTTGCCAATAAATCTGTATATCTAATATTAATAAAAAAGCATTATCAGTTTGTCTATATTCTTTGTTCTGACTTATGACTGATAATACAAAATTGTTTTAATCAAGAAGAAAAAAAGGCAGCTAAAGTCAATGATATTTTAAGAGAAAGAAAAATTCAACTATTGAAAAGTTAAATGAAAGTTAGTAACAATTAGAAAATGTTGTCTTAAAATGTTCCTTTAGAGGGTAAGCATACTTTTGAAATGACAATTATTAGCTACATATTTGCTTACATTATCCATGCAATCCTATCTGGAAAATTAGTTTTCTTAAAGTTGTTAATTTACAATACGGATTCTAATTACCTTAATGGTATTGCTGAATATTGTTTTCAATTAGAACAATGTAGCACATTTAGTGGATAGATGTTTTCACTTCCTGAGGTTCAGCTCAACACTATACCAGACTTTTTATTCGTATAATGTTAAAGGTTCAAAAGAGAAGGGGAAATTGTCTTGATAACAAACTTTACTTTTAAAAAAAGTTACTACTTTAAATGCTAGATAAGAGCACACCCCTGCTTTTGTCTTATGTCACTACTTTGTTATTTTATTGATGAAACCTTAGGGTAGAGGGACACATGCAACCCGCATTAAAAATGTAATTTTAACAACTGTATGGAAACATGATTAACTTAAGCTAAACTTTTTGTAGCTGTTCTTTCTATTGAATTAATATTACATTTCATTTAATGTTTGAGCAGCCAATTTTATGCCAGATATCCTACCAGGTACAATGGACAAAAAAAAAAAAAAGTAAATAAACTTCTACTCTGTAAGTGGCTCATATTCCAGAATAGGAGAAAGAAAGTGTAAATAAACAGACTTCAGAATTATTAATTTTGTTTTATTTTCAATGTAATTTCTTACATTTTTTTTTTCAGCTGGGAATTAGTACAAAGTTATATAGTTTAAAATAAAGCAACCAAGTAAATAATACTGTGAGAAACCATATAATGTCTCCAAAAGTTCATCTGTCAATTGTTCACTGTGCCACACGTTTTAACAGTACAATGAACCCCTCTATGCATTAGCTCTTAATAGTTACGATTTCTACTATTTGCCCCATTCTTGTATTTGTGCTGATAACATTATATTGAAGTTTACTGACTTTCAGTCACCATAAATAATACAGATTTAATATTATTTGTGAAAAGGCAAATTATTCACTTCTCAACCCAACAATTTGTTCTCATAAAAGTCTCTGTTAACACACACACACACGTTCAAGTGCATGTACACAGGATAAAGAGAAATCTTCAGTCTATGACATCCTTCTTCAACAAAATCTTGTGTTATATAGCTAAATTGTTGATGCTAGTTAGATATAGTTTTGAAACCTAGCCTAGCCCTTAGCTGTACAAACTTACTGCCTAATTAATAAAATAATATTATCTCAAAATGTAGGAATGTGGTATAAACTTTAAATATCAAGTGACTAGTCAAGTGTCTGTTGTACTGAAGGTGGATACAACATATTGTTTCTTTCACATAAGCGTCATTTGGCTACAAATCTCTTTACATAATTTAATAAATCCTAGACAAATAGGAAATAGTCTAAGATATTATGCTTTGTGATATATACAAATTTATTTTTAAATCCTGTAAAACAATTATTTCAAACAGAATAAACTGGAAATCTTCCAGTATATTGCTTCAGGAAGATCTGATACAGACTGTAATGCAATGTGAGTACATTTAACATCTTCTAAGTAGAGAGAGAATCCAAACCACACAAAGAAAATTGTAAATGGAAAGAAAGTAGAGCTGAAGGCCAAAGGAAGAATAACTAAGAATACATATTTAATAGAGAGGTTTCTTTTATCTCTTAATATTTCCATACACAGGGTAAAAGAAAACATAACATGTTCTGAAAATAACAAAACAGGCTATGATGGTCTAAATCCCAAATGTAGTTGAGAATGATAACATTAAAAAGAAAATGGAAGATCTTCTTTAAGGATTATCGCAATAAAAGGCAAACTACTTTTATCAGAAAATCATGAAAAACACCTAAATTATTAGTGACATACCAAGGCATTTTCATTAAAATCAAACCAAAAAAGAAGTATAAGAGCTGTTAAAAGAAAAAAAAAAGACACCAATTACGTAAATAATTTGGGAAAAGCAAGATAATACACTACTGTATTGATAGAGTAAGTTAATAAATCAGTTAGTTTGCTTTAAACAAGGTCAACATAAAAATATCAAAATATTTCCAGTCCAGTAATAACCAATTATCAATGTAATTATCAAAAAGTTCTTTGAGATGAGGAAAACATAAATCACAATGTATAATAGTATTTATAAGGCTTAACAATAAATAATAATCTCAAAATTTTAAAATATTGCCATATCTTTGTTTGGCAAAGTTGTAATTACGTTTTTTTTTTTTTTTCCCTCTTTGCTAATTTTTTAAATCACCATTCAAATTTTATTGGCTACATGTTTTGTTTTTTTTTTTTTCTTCTAGGAGTAGAACAATTATATATTTTACCATTTTTCTATTTTTTTTTGTCTTTTTTCTCATTAACTTTCCTTCCAGTGATAATAATTTTTTTGCCCAGAAGGCTTTATGCATTTGAGGTAACTATTTTAAATGAAATTGAATAATTTAATTACTTTCATGTTATGCTTATTATTGGCATGAAATACAATCCAAATAATTTTTGCCTCAGTAAAATACAAACTTTTTGGAAATATGATTGGAATTAGGAAGATCAATTATGTTACAAATATGGGCATGCCTACCTGATAACAAAATATTAAAATTCGAAATGTAATTGTGGTAGAATCGTGAAATAAGAACACCTTGTTGAACAATATAGTGGATGCCATTTATATAGTGGACCAACAATGTTTCTGCTGGAATTGTGGAATAAACAGACGCTCTTATAGATGACATTGTCTATGGTATCTCCTGGCGTAACTTTCATGTGCTCACATTGCATGTTATATTTGATTTGTCAAACATTAATTATAAAAATTTTTGCTCCGTTCAAATTTAATATTTTATTTTCTGAAGTATACATTTCTTTCCTATAAATATAAATTTGTTTGCAAGTATTTGAGAAGTCCCAAATTAATTACGCAAATTTGTTACAAGTAAAATCTAAATGAGACTGTAAATTTTTTCAAATGTAGTATCTTCCATTTAACACAAAAGTGGCAGATATTGTTTTCAGCTGAATTATGTGTTAAATAGATATTAGTCCACAGGAGATTCAATATAATCACTTTAATTAAAAAAAATTGATCCCCTGCTATATTATTTTCAACATGTAAAAGATTACTTATAGAAGTGTTTTAAAAACAAGGTACCGGCCAGGCATGGTGGCTCATGCCTGTAATCCTAACACTTTGGGAGGTCGAGGCAGGCTGATCACCAGAGATCAGGAGTTTGAGATCAACCTGGCTAACATGGCGAAACCCCATCACTAATAAATATATAAAATTAGCTGGGCGTGCTGGCACATGCCTGTAATCCCAGCTACTCGGGAGACTGAGGCCGGAGAATTGCTTGAATCTGGGAGGTGGAGGTTGCAGTAAGCCAGGATCAAGTCACTACACTCCAGCCTGGGTGACAGAGCAAGACTTGGTCTCAAAACAAAAACAAAAACAAAAACAAAAAAACAGTAAGGTGCCATAAAATTTTATGGAGGTAACCGAATTGAAGAATATTCTATGGTTTCTGTCTTTATTTATGCCCACAATATTGATAAATGGTGTATCTCTTAATAAATAATCAACACAGCAATGTTTGCATTTAGTAACCCAAAGTATATTATTTTAGGATTATCACTTTACATGTGTCATTTTATGGCACATTACCAGTAAGATGCTAAAAATGAATGGATTCTGCATTGAACCACAGTACAAGAATTTATTAGGCACCACATTTTGACTTGGGTTATATTTTAAACCTATGTTAATATTTTCTATATTGGCAATCACAAATTATAAGTTAGAAATATGTTTAAGTTCTAACAAATATATAAAGTTTAACAAGGTCCAGCTTGTAGTTCTAAATTATAGATTATATCTTTTTTTATTATTTCGTTGCTATATTTGTTTTAATTAATTGACTTAATACTTGTTTGAAAATAAGTTCATGATGCCTGCTTGTTTTGTGATTGTTTTTAACCATTTGCTTGGTTTGTTTTAACTCAATTTTTAAAAAGTACATACGTTTTATTTTTAAAAGAGCCTTTAAATATAAATTATTTTGGTATATTTACATCTATCAGTATGGCATACATTTAGTTTTAGATATAATAATATATGTTATGAACTCTAAATCTGTTTTTTTTCAATTATGTATAGATATAATAACATTTGTAAAAAGCAACAAATTTAGAAATCGAAAAGGGTGTGCTTTTATTCTAGTCTTTATAAATAGAATTTTTGTGTGTGTGAGGAATAAGTATTAAAACCTGATTATGAGAGACAAGGTGCTAGCAGACCTCGCTGGCTCTTGGCGCCTCCTCGGCCTGGGCCACGGCTCTGGCCGCACTCGATGAGCCCTCCAGCCTGCTGCTGTGCTGTAGGGGGCCCCTCTCTGGGGCTGGCTGAGGCAGGGGCGGCTCCTTCTGCTTGTGGGGCGGCCTGGAGGGAGAGGCACAGGTGGGACCTGGGACTGCCAGTGGTGCTTGCCCACCCGCAAGGGTTCCGGGTGGGCACAAGCTCGGCAGGCCCTGCACTTGGCACTGCCGGCCAGTGCCTGCTCAGCTTGATTGGGGGATGAACTCCCTCTGGGCTGCCAGAGTGCCCAGGCTAGGTGCCCAAAAGTCCTGCAGTGAGTGCCATTGAGAGGTAAAACCAGCTGGGCTTCTGGGTGGGTGGGGACTTGGAGAACTTTTCTGCCTAGCTAAAAGATTATAAATGCACCAATCAGCACTCTGCGTCTTGCTAGAGGTTTGTAAACGCACCAATCTGTCCTCTGTGTCTAGCTAAAGGATTGTAAATGCACCAATCAGCACTCTGTCAAAACGGACCAATCAGCTCTCTGTAAAATGGACCAATCAGCAGGATGTGGGTGGGGCCAGATAAGGAAATAAAAGCAGGCCACCCAGCCAACAGGCAACCCCACTCAGGTTCCCTTCCACACTGGAAGCTCTGTTGTTTTGCTCTTCACAATAAATCTTGCTGCTGCTCACTCGTTGGGCCTGTGCTGCCTTTATGAGCTGTAACACTCACCACAAAGATCTGCAGCTTCACTCCTGAGGCCAGCGAGACCACAAACCCAATGGGAAGAATGAACAACTCTAGACACAAGCCGCCTTTATGAACTGCAACACTAACGGTGAAGGTCTGCAGCTTCACTCTTGAAACCAGTGAAACCATGAGTCCACCAGGAGAAATGAACAACTCTGGATATGCCACCTTTAAGAGCTGTAACACTCACTGTGAAGGTCTGCATCTTCACTCCTGAAGTCAGCGAGACCACAAACCCACCAGCAGGAAGAGACTCTGGACACATCCAAATGTCAGAAGGAACAAACTCCAGACACACCATCTTTAAGAATTGTAACACTCACCGTGAGGGTCCACAGCTTCATTCTTGAAGTCAGCGAGACAAAGAACCCACCAATTCCGGACACAATTATATAAAAGTGTCTCTTCTGGATTCTGAAACTTGAGCTATAAACAAAACAGACAACTCTTGTTCAGTCATGGAGACAATAAACTATTTTATAAATTCATATTCATTCATATGCATATCTTTTTTTAAGGAATGACATTTTCAAAAGTATGGTATCAAATGAAATAGATATGAATAATGGAGAAACCTACTTTTTTTTTATTTTACATTTTATTTACTTTGTTAATCCTTGTTTTTTATACCCAGAGGTAAAATTACTGGGTCATATGGTAATTCTATATTTCATTTTTTTAAAAACCACCATTTTTTCACAGTATTTTCCACAGAGGCAGCATCATTTTACATTGCTACTAGCTATACAAATGCTTTTAAAAAAATAAGTAATAGACACCCTAATTGGGTGTTTAGTTATATCTCATGATTTTTTCTTTTAAGTAGATTTTATTTTTTAAAGCAGTTTTAGGTTTACAGCTAAATTGAACAGAAAGTGCAGAGAATTTTCATACACTCCCTGTATCCTCAAATATGCAGCTTCCCCATTATCAACATCACCCAGCAGAGTAGTATATTTGTTACAATGGTTAAGCCTACATTGACACCTCATTATAACCCAGATTCTGTAGTTTATATTAAGGTTCACTCTTGGTGGTGTACATTGTATGTTTTGATGAATGTATAATGACATGTATCTACCATTATTGTACGAAATAGTTTCACTGCCCTAAAATCCCCTCTGTGTATGGAATAATAGACATGGGACACTCTAAAGGGTGGGGTGATGAGTGGGGTGAAGAATGAAAGATTGCCTACTTGGTATACTTTACACTATTCAAGTGATGGTTACACTAAAAGCTCAGACTTCACCACTACACAATATATGTATCTAACCAAAACTCACTTGTTCTCTGTAAATCTATAAAAGATATCCTCTGTGCTCCACATACTCATTCCTTTCTTCCCCACAACCCCTCGTAACCTCTGATGTTTTTACTGTCTCCATTGTTGTCTAAGAGAAAGTATCTCTTACTCCACATCCTTGCCACTATTTGATGTTGTCATTGTTCTGGATTTTAACCATTCCAATAGGGATGTAGTAGTATCTTGTTTTAATTTGCATTTCCTTGATGACATATGATAATGAGCATCCTTTACAGGCTTACTTGCCATCTTTATATCTTCTTTGTAAAGTGTTTATTCGGGTCTTTGGCCCATTTTTTTAATCAGTTTGTTTATTTTCCTATTGTTGAGTTATCATAAGACTATCAAAATTGCCCTCTTGAGAGAAGGTGGTAGGTTTTTTTAAATTACAACTGTTAAAATTGTATTTATTTTAGCTTAAGGATATTGAAATATATTAATAAACTGATTGTAATGGAATTAAAATGAAATATTGATAATAGGGAGAAGTAAAACTCTTGGGCAAGTGAGAGGAAAAAAGAAACAATGAACGAAGTAAGGAAGCGGAAGACATAGCATGTAGATACAGATATCAGAGACTTAAAAATTCAGTGGTCAGAAACGATTAGCTCAATTATGAGTAGTTTTGTTCTTTTAGTCTCATTCAACACCCAACTGGAATAGAAAATAATAAAGGAAACGAGAGAATCAAAAGGGGCAAATCTCTCACATCAACATCTGGATGACCCCAGTGGCAGCGGATGCGTATTTCTGGTAACCCCTTCTCACCCCTGGAAGTGTTTTCAGATGCTGAAAGACAAGGACTTTTGCAGGATGAGTTAAGCCAGGGATGCTACTAGGTTTTAGTGTCTCTCAGCTTATACACTTCATTAGTCAGCTGTATGTAGTGCATAAGTTACAAGTTTATTTACAATAAACAACTTTAAGGGACCAGGTATGTCATTTAAAATCATTGCTAGATCAGTAATCAGTAAAGCGCCCATGAAGTACTCAATTATCTTTCAGTTTTAAGTTCCATTGGTCAATATTTACAAGGAATTCTAGTTAAGATAAAAACTGTCTCAGCTGTAGCCAAGTCCTCAAATACCTCACCTGCTTACTGCTTCTCCATCCCATCCCAGTGTACACTCTGACCCTGAGCAGTATCACTTTGCCTCATCTACGTTAATCATCTTAAGACAATAACTGCATTATTTCATAGAATGCAGGACACTGTTTACCATTCCTGTATTAAGACAATTACTGCATTATTTTATAGAATGCAGGACACTTTCTACCATGTTGATGATAACTATGATTTGTATCATGTGAGGAAAAGTGAAAATTTATTCTAAAAAACAAAAATAAATGAACTGTGAACTTCTCACTTTGCAAGTCTCTTGATCATCTTTACCAGTTAGAATATTATTTTTCCTCATGTGTTAACAAGTACATTTTTACATGTAATGATGGAAGCATTGTATTGCATCTTAATTTTACTAAGGCCAGGTCACACTGACCTCTTTTTCTGGCTAATCCAGTTCCCCAGCTATTATATCAATTAGAGGCTTCAATTCAGTTTTTCCAAATACTTTTGTATCCTGTGGTTTATCATCTCCATTTAATTTTGTTAATAATATTATAAAACATTTTTATACTGCATAGCTATAGAAGAACGTTTAGATAAATAGATTAATATCTAACATGCCAAATGGTTAAAATTAGAGTAACATTTTTATTCGTATCTAATAGAAATACTTTTACCCATTAACTACATATTTACAGTGTCTGGGCTACTAACAGAAACATATTGCTTAGTATATTGTAGTTTTAATCAGGGTGATGGATATAACTGTATTCTAGATATTATAATATGGATTCTCACCAATACAAACTTTCAGATATTATTTTGAAATACTGCCCATCCATCTCACCTGAGAATACAATTCTATTGGCCCACTTTTAACTGGTTGAAATTAACTGGTTAAAATTCTCTTTTAAACCATTATGTTCCAGCCATTGAAAACATTAATAAAAGCCACACTACCATAGTGTAATTTTACCAATATTTCTACAAATTATTCTTATTTCACTGCATTCTGGCTCTGTCGCTATAATGTCTAGTCACTGACCTTTAAAACTTCAGATTCTATAGTGATACAGACATATCTAATAGGAGTTGAGGGTACAAACCCTTTCTTTGGTTTGTTGAAAAGTTGTGTCATTGACAGAGATGTTTCTTCAGTGAAGTAGTGCATTCAGTCCACACGTGAATTCTTTTATTTTCTTCTCAAACTGCCAGCCATGGCAAGTCTCCTTGAACAGCTCCCCATCTAATGCCCCTATTTCCATGAGAAAATGGCTGGACTATGTATTCGAAGTCCAGTCCATAATGTCCTCATTACTTGTGTGTCGGTAAAGACTAGGGCTGTCCAATATTCTATATATGTTGTTGCCGTCAGATGTCCATGCAAGTGTATAGTTTGAGTAAGCAATAAACACCCTGTAATATGAAACATGAGGTTGCGCAGATAGCTGTCAATTGGCTATATTTTATTTCTAATAATTTGCTCCTGGGAATGTCAGAAGGCTTCTTACAGTGACCCTTTGGAAGAAACAAGAACTGTTCCAAGCAAAAATGCCACCAAAATATCACCAATCTCTTCATGCAATCCAAGTTCTTCTTTCTCTAAATTTCTGCTGTTCACATTTTTTATATTGTATTTGTTACCAAAACTAAGAGTTTGATCTAGGACCTGCTGCTTGATGCACAAAAAGCAATGACTGAGACAACAAATTTGTCAGGGAAGAAGGGCTTTAATTGAGTGCTGCAGCCAAGGAACTGGGAGATCAGTCTCAAACTTGTCTCCTTGACTGACTAAAATTAGAAATTTATATAGCAGAGAAGAAATGTAATCATGAGTGGGAAAACAGGAATTAGGGAGATGAAAGGAAAAGGAATTGGTCAACAGGAAGTAGGTGGTTAGATAGGCAATTATGACAAGTCAGGGGTCTGGCATCTCATTGTCCAAATGTAGTGATCCAGTGAGTTTCAGCTCCTTGATGCTATCTGGGATGCCTTATAGTTGGTTTCCTGACAAAGAAACGTACATGAAACAAATATAACTTTTTCAAGATTTAAGACTGGTAGGCTCAATTTCTATGTTTATTCAAAGAAACCACAAACATCACAAACATCGGTTGTGTGAAACAATTGGACCTGTTTCATATTCAGAAGAGCAGAGTAGGCTCTGCCCTGCTGCTTAGGTGGCAACAGCGTGCATTCAGCTCTACTCAGGGAGCTGTCACAGCAAAGCCTCATCATGCTTCACAGACATACAGAATGTAGACATTTGCCTCTCCAGCGTCTTCCATTCTGACAGATGTAAAGATAGTATCTTTCTCAAGATCTTTGAAAAATAACCATACTATCAAACATATTTTTCAAACTGTAAGATTAATATAAAGAAAATTTCTATTCTCACATTCCCATCTGCCAGGAGAATAATGTTTTCTAAAGTCTACACTCAAAGGTTACTTTGTTTTAGGGTTGATGACTTCAGATATATGCATTACACTTTCTCTGCTGAATTATTATGAAGTGAATATCTCATGGCTTCTAACTTAGGACAGATCTTTAGAAATAAAAGACTGTACTCATTTTCTATTGCTGTTCTAACAAATTACAACCAACTTCATGGCTTAAAACAACACTTTTTAAAATATATAGTTCTGGAGGTTAGACATCTGAAATGTGCCTCATGGGGATAAAATTATGATGTTGGTAGGACTGTCCTACTTTTGGAGGCTCTTGTCTTTCTTAGTTTCTAGAGGCCAACCTCATTCCCTGACTTGTGATCCCTGTATCTTCAAACTCAGCAACTACATCTCTCCAAACTTTGCTTCAGCCATCACATCCCCTTGTCGGACTTTAGACTCTTTTGTCTCCAACTTACAGGAAACACTGATTACACCTGGCCTCATTAAAAGATCCTCATTTAAAGCCTCATTAAAAGATTCTCATTTAAAGATCTGAGAAAGAAAAAACACAAAATGCTCTTTATTTTACAATTTAAAAATTTACCTTCACTTCTTATTCTTATACATTTTAGAACTTCTGCAGAGTAACAGAAAATGAAAATATCTTTACATGATGTTAGTATTTTTATTTTTGACTCTTTACATTTTATAAAGCCAATATAAAATATGTGCTCATGGTGTGTTCAGAATTGGTTCCTTCTGGTGGGTTCTTGGTTTCGCTGACTTCAAGAACAAAGTCATGGACCCTGGCGGTGAGTGTTACGGTTCTTAAAGATGGTGTGTTCCCAGTTTTTTCCTTCTGGTGGGTTCATGATCTTTCTGGGTTCAGGAGTGAACCATAAGACCTTGGCGGTGAGTGTTACAGCTCATGAAGGCAGCAGATCTGGAGTTGTTTGTTCCTTCCAGTGGGTTCGTGGTCTCACTGGCTTCAGGAGTGAAGCTGCAAACCTTCGTGGTGAGTGTTACAGCTCTTAAAGGTGGTTTGGACCCAAAGAGTGAAGAGCAGCAAGATTTATTATGAAGAACGAAAAAGAACAAAGCTTCCACAGCTTGCAGTGGGACCCGGGCAGGTTACCGCTGCTGGCCCCAGCCGCCTGCTTTTATTCCCGTATCTGACCCCACCCACATTCTGCTGATTGGTCCATTTTACAGAGAACTGATTGGTCCACTTTACAGAGAGCTGATTGGTTCATTTTGACAGGGTGCTGATTGGTGCATTTACAAACCTTTAGCCAGACAGAGTGCTGATTGGTGCATTTACAATCCTTTGGCTAGACACAGAGTGCTAGACAGAAAAGTTCTCCAAGTCCCCACTAGATTAGCTAGACACAGAGTGCTGACGGGTGCATTTACAAACCTTTAGCTAGACATAGAGTGCTGACTGGTGCGTTTACAAACCTTTAGCTAAACACAAAGTGCTAAGTGGTGTGTTTACAATCTTTTAGCTAGACAGAAAAGTTCTCCAAGTCGCCACCCAACCCAGAAGCTCAGCTGGTTTCACCTCTCAATGCCCCTGTAAACAGGACACCCCAACTGCTATTGAGAATTAGGTGGTGACTGCTCTCGCTACTTCCTGCTGAATGGGGGTGAAGAAGGGGCCCTGCAGTTGTGGTGTCCTCCAGAGGGGAACTCTTTAGGCCAGTGAAAGGGCCAGTGGGTTGGTCCAGGGGTCCTTGGTAGAAGTTGTTAGTTGAGCTCATTTGGGGTTCCATTTGTAAAACCATCTGTAGCTTGATGGCCTCGATCCTAGAGGAAACAAATTTGACAAGGAGGTTAAAAATATAGGACCCAAAACCGAGTAATAACAAGATGGCTCTCACAGGACCTAGAAAGGGGAGAAGCCATGTTTCCCAACTCCAGAGGTTGGTATAAGAGTTCGAAAGGTGTTGCCTGATTTCAGAAGCCCTTTCCTGTAAATGCCAGGTGGCATATCGTACTACCCCTGACTGGTTAGTGTAAAAACAACACTCTTCCCCTAAGAAGGTGCAGAGTCCTCCTTTCTCAGCAGTGAGGAGGTCTAAGCCTCAGTGGTTTTGGAGAGTCACTGCTGCAAAAGAGTGTATTTGGGATTGTAGGGTAAGGACAGATTTTGTTATTTCTTACAAACTGAGAATTCCTTTGAGAGTGTGTAGTAGTAGGATAATGAAGTAGATAAACTGGCTATTCTGGTTCCTGTAGCAGTAGCCATTCCTAACCCTATAAGTAGGAGTATTAGTTGTATGACTCTACGCTGCTGGACTTGAGCTTTGAGGGGCACTGATAGGTCTGATTTCCTGGGGCAACGTTAATGTTGGGACTTAGAAAGACTAAGGTGCATGTGCCTGCCCAGTTAGTGAGGAGGCAGACATAGATTGAAGTTCCACATAAGAAGAATATTCCTTGGCTACATAGACAGAAATTTACCCTGTTTTTTAAAGAACAGTTTTAAAGAACTGTTTTTTTCTTTATTACTTCTTTCTCTTTCTCTCTTCCTTTGACTCCTTCTTTGTGTCTTCCTCTCTTTCCTTCTTGCTAGTCTTTCCCTGCTTCTGCCAGCTGCTTATGCTACTGTTCTCCCTTCTCCTTGCTGTTTTTGATGGCTTCAGTAGTGTAAAACTGCCCCCTCATTGGGTTTTTGCACTGCGTGTAATAACTCCATAATTTCCTTGTGGTATTTAATGGGGGTTCCCCCAGAGGTTAGGAATTCTGTTTCTTTCCATATTGCAGCATGGGCATGTAGGATTAGATAAGCATATTTGCTTTCTGTATATACATTTATTCTTCTTCCCTTTCCCAGTTCTAAGGCTCGGGTAAGTGCCACTTGTTCTGCTAACTGGGCACTGGTCCCTGGGGGAAGAGGCTTACTTTCAAGTACAGTTACATCACTAACTATGGCATAACCTGCCCTTCATATCCCATTTTCCACCAAATGAACTTCCATTGGTATATAGGTTAAGGTCAGGATTAGCTAAGGAGACTTCTAAAAGATCACCTCTGTTGGCATAAGTCTGGACTATAATTTGTTTGCAGTCATGCTCAATTGGTTCCCCATCCTCTGGGAGAAAAGTGACAGGGTGGAGGGCCACATACGTACGTATTTGAAGCACCAGTCCTCAAGGAGAAGCACTTGGTATCTAAGTAGGTGGTTGTCTGATAACCATAAACTTCCTTTGGCAACTAGTACGCCATTTACATAATGAGTAGTCCAGATAAGGAGATCCTTTCCTTGTATTATTTTGATAGACTCTGACACTAAGATGGCCACTGCTGCAACTACCCTTAAACAGTGAGGCCAGCCTTTTGCTACTACATCAATTTCCTTCCTTACATATGCCACTGGTTGTGGGGTGGTCCCACGAATCTGAGTAAGGACTCCAAGAGCTATCCCTGCTCTCTCTGTGACGTATAAAGAAAAGTTTGTCCTGTGGAAAGGCTTAAAGCTGGAGCTTCTACTGAGGCCTGCTTTAAGGTTTTGAAGACTGTTTCTGCCCCTGGTTCCCATTCTCCTAGATGAGTATTTGCCCTCTGGGTCTCCTTGATTAGAGTATAGAGGGGCCTGGCTTTCTCGCTGTATATGGGGATCCATAGTCAGCAAAAGCCGTTGTTTCCAAGGAACCCCCACAACTGTTTTAATGTCTTAGGGTGAGGATAAGCCAGTATAGGCTGTATTCATTCCTTGCTGAGTGCCCTGGTCCCTCTGGAAAAGATTAGGTCTAGATATTTGACCTTCTGTAGGCAAAGCTGGGCCTTCGACCTAGATGCCTTGTACCCTTGATTAGCTAGAAAGTTCAAGAGATCTAGAGTAGCCTGCTGGCATGAGGCTTCTGAACTGGTAGCCAAAAGTAAATCATGCACATACTGAAGGACCAGAGTGCCTGGACTTGAGAAATGGCCTAGATCTTGGGCCAGTGCCTGACCAAACAGTTGAGGGCTATCCCTAAACCTTTGAGGCAAGACCGTCTACGTAACTTGGGACATGTGGTCTGTAGGATCCTCAAAGGCAAAGAGAAACTGGGAGTCAGAGTGCAGGGGAATACAGAAGAAGGCATCCTTGAGGTCCAGAACAGTGAACCATTCTGCTTCTTCTGGTGTTTGAGAGAGCCGGGTATAGGGGTTTGGTACAACTGGATATAGGGGAATTACTGCCTCATTGATGAGTCTAAGATCTTGCACTAGTCTCCACTAACCATTTGGTTTTTTACTCCTAGAACTGGGGTGTTGCAGGGACTGCTGCATTTGCTTACTAAGCCTTGAGCTTTTAAATGATTAACAACATCCTGTAATCCTTTATGAGCTTCAGTCCTTAAAGGATATTGCCTTTGATAAGGAAAAGTGGTAGGATCTTGAATTGAAGTGGATGGGCATTTTTTGCCCCTCCAAATTGTCCTTTCAATGCCCAGACTTCAGGGTTGATTCCCTCCTCAAGTAAGGGACAACAAATGGGTAACTTGTTCCCCATATTCAGGTAAATAATAGCTCCAGCTTTGGCTAATATATCTCTCCCTAATAAGGGTGTGGGACTCTCAGGCATAACAAGAGAGGCCTGTGAAAAGAGCAAAGTCTTCCAATTACAACTGAGGAGGTGGGAGAAATACCTGGTTACAGGCTGTCCCAGGATTCCTCAGATGGTAATGGACCTTGAAGACAGTTGTCTGGGACAGAAGATTAACACCGAGAAGGCCGCAGGAGGAAGCCAATTTCCTGGCCCTCAATGGTTAAACGTACCCGGGGCTCAGTGAGGGTGATGACATGAGCTGGTGCTTGCCCTGGGCACCCTCAGTCCTGTTGCTGGATCATCTGATTGGGGGCTTCTAGCCCAGAGAACCTTTGTCCTCTGGGGCAGCGCACATTCCAGTGATTGCCTCGGCATAGCAGACATGGACGAGGCATGGCTTGTTTCTCATTGGTGAATCTTTTTTAAAGTGTCCTTGTAAACCACACTGATAACAAGCCCTAGTGGGTGGTTGGCCTGCTCCATTTTCTGTCCTCTCTGAACCACCAAGGTTTGCTTGTCTGAGGGACATGACTAAGGCTGCAGCCTTTCTCTAATCTCACTTTTCCTTTTGGGCCTGTTCCTCTTGGTCCCTATTATAGAGCACCATGGTTGCCAGGTTTAATAATGCCTCCTGATTTTGCTCAGGGCCCAGGACTCACTTTTGGAGCTTTCTCTTGATGTCTGTGGATTGTTGGGTAATAAACTTATCTTTAAGAATCAATTGACCCTATCAGGTGGCAGGGGAGTATATTTTCTTAAGTCCTCCCATAACCACTTGAGGAAGACAGAGGATTTTCTTCCTTTCCCTGAGTTATAGTGGACATCATTGAATAATTGATAGACTTTTTCCTCATTCTCCTTACTCATTCTAGAACACAAGTCAATAGATGTTTATGACTCCATTCCCCATGATCTGAGTCGAGGTCCTAGTGGGGATCCACACTGGGGACAACTCGATGACTGTTAAGGAATTTGTCCCTTACTTTGGCTGTCATTCTATCATTTACTTGACTAAGATACCAGGTATCTCCAAACTCTTGGGCTGCAGCTAAAGCCGCATTCCTTTCATTAAAGGTCAGAGTTTGATCTAACTATAACATGGCATCTTTCAAAGTGAGATCGAAGGTTTGCCATAGACCCTGCTGGACATCCATGTACCTATCGGAATCATCTGAAAACTTCCCCAGGTCTGCTATGATATGCTTTTTTTTTTTTTTTTTTTTTTTTTTTTTTTTTTTTTTTTTTTTTTTTTTGAGACGGAGTCTCGCTCTGTTGCCCAGGCTGGAGTGCAGTGGCCGGATCTCAGCTCACTGCAAGCTCCGCCTCCCGGGTTCACGCCATTCTCCTGCCTCAACCTCCCGAGTAGCTGGGACTACAGGCGCCCGCCACCTCGCCCGGCTAGTTTTTTGTATTTTTTAGTAGAGACGGGGTTTCACCGTGTTAGCCAGGATAGTCTCGATCTCCTGACCTCGTGATCCACCCGTCTCGGCCTCCCAAAGTGCTGGGATTACAGGCTTGAGCCACCGCGCCCGGCCATGATATGCTTTAAAACACATAGGGAGAAAGGGACATGTACCTGGGTTGGACCAAATTCCCCTCCCCCTATAGCTTGAAGGAGACATAACCGATAGCCCAGGGGTTTTGTGGTCCTTTGGAGATTTCTTTATTTGTTTCCTTCTGGGTGGGGGAGATTAGAGGAGGCTTATCATTAATAGGAAGGGAAGCTATAGGGAGACTAGGATATGAGGGTAAGCTGAGAGGTCCTCTTGTGGGATGTAAATTGCAAGTTTTGCATAGTTGTGGATTCTCCTTCCATGAAAAGAAAGCTTGGACATAAGGTATTTCATTCAATTTGCCTTCCCTCTTACAGAATAGGTCAAACTTCAGCATAGTATTGTAATTTATACTTCCTTTAGGTGGCCATTTTTTCCCCATCAGAGAGAGAACATTGGGGCCATGCCGTAGTGCAGAAAAAAATGAACCGCCTCTTTTTCAGAGTTTGCAGGTCAAATTGGTCCCATTGGCTTAGGATGCATTTAAAGGGTGAGCCTGTTGATGCCTGAGTGTTTCCCATCTGAAGGACAAAACCGCCTGCCGTTTGAGTTTGTTTGTTTCTCCCCATGCCCAAGAACCTGCAATGGTCCCTAGACCCTGCTGATCAGAATAGTTGTGCTGATCGACACAGCAGCAGAAACACCTCTTGCCCAAGAACCTGCAATGGTCCCTGGACCCTGTTGATCAAAATAGTTGAGCTCACTGACACAGCAGCAGAAACATTAGTTTTCCTCCTAGCCCACAAGGAGGACCGAGGAATGTCGGATTTAATGGCCCTTACTGACACAGTCTCGAAAACCTGCACCCTTGCCTGTCCTCCTAGACCACAAGGAGGACGGAGAAAAGTTGGATTCACTGGCCCTTACTGATGCATTCTCGAAAAACTGTTAGAGTCTTAAGCATTCTCCTGTTAGTATTGAGATTTTACTCCTGTCCTATAAAGATATTATGCCCCCAAAATGAAGTGGAGGTCCATACCCTCAGGGAGGGGAGGGATCTTCAGAGTTGGAAGAGTGATGCCTTTTGTCCTCATTTATATGAATATGAAGGATACAGTTTCTGAGGCTCCCCATATCCTAGCTTCAGGAACTGCTTGTCTGAAGATGTATTCTAAAATTCCAGATGGTCACCCCTATGATGGGGCTTTGGGCAAAAATTATGTCTTTCTGATTGGTGAGCCCAGGTGCCTAAAGAAGGTAACAGAGTCCTGGAGTTTATACTAGAAATCATTCTTATAGGTGAAACTAGAAAACCAACAGAGACAGGGAGTGGGTTTTAGAAGCGGGGCTAGCCTCAAATAATAGAGGCGAGAGGAAGTTTGTCTGGTAGGCATTAGGACCCAGGAGGCAAGGGTCAGGATAGATAGGATAGATGGGTGAGTCTAGCTTGGGCGACATGACTTTGAGAGTTCCGCTCATGGCCGCAGGGTCAACAAACTTGTTGTCAGGACCCTGTAGCTGAATGGGTTTCCTCTCTGTTGAACCTTGAATCAGCCCAGAACTAAAGGAAAAGTGGAAGTTGGTTCCAGGCAAACCAGTGTTCCCAACTCTGAAGAGTCAGGTGTTGTTAGAGAGCCCTTACCCAGAAAGCCCAACACCCATGTGGTCAGTCCGGCAGCCATGCTAGTCACTTTTAACTGGCTGACAGGTGCCCAGTATTTAGCCCCTGAATTCTAAGGAAAAATAGGACAGAATAGCAAGTGAAAGGGGTCCGATGGTACTCACCACTTGGTGATAGTCCCTTCGTGTTGCCAAAATGTGTCCAGAATTGGTTCCTTCCAGTGGTTCTTGGTCTTGCTGACTTCAAGAATGAAGCCATGGACCCTCGCAGTGAGTGTTACAGTTTTTAAGATGGTGTGTCAGGACCTTGTTCCTTTAGATGTTCAGATGGGTCCAGAGTTTCTTCCTTCTGGTGGGTTCGTGGTCTTGTTTGACTTCAGGAGTGAAGCCGCATACTTTTGCAGTGAGTGTTACAGCTCTTAAAGGTGGTGCATATGCAGTTGTTTGTTCCTTATGGTGGGTTCGTGGTCTCTCTGACTTCAGGAGTGAAGCCGCAGACGTTTGCAGTGAGTGTTACAGCTCAGAAAGGTATTGCGGACCCAAAGAGTGAGCAGCAGCGAGATTCATTGTGAAGAGTGAAAGACCAAAGTTTCCACATGTGGAAGGGGACCCAAGTGGGTTGCCACTGTTGGCTCAGGGGGCCAGTTTTTATTCCCTTATTTGGTCCCACCCATGTCCTGCTGATTGGTGCATTTTACAGAGCATTGATTGGTCCATTTTACAGAGTGCTGATTTGTCCATTTTACAGAGTGCTGATTGGTGCATTTACAATCCTTTAGCTGGACACAGAACACTGATTGGTGCATTTTTACAGAGTGCTGATTGGTGCATTTACAATCCTTTAGCTAGACATGGAGCACTGATTGGTGTGTTTACTATCCTTTAGCTAGACAGAAAAGTTTTCCAAGTCCCCACCTGACCCAGAAGCCCAGTTGGCTTCACCTCTCAATGGGGGAAAGCATTTCATGAGAGTTTCAAGTTTTCCATCTCCAATTTGTGATCCTAAGTTTGTTAAAAACAAAAGTTAGTCACTATGGTTAGGTGGTATTTAAGATAAAAGTTGAGATTGTACTGGATATAAAATAGTTATTCGAAGTACAGATACATAGAAGATAAAAATGATATAATTTTTCCATTTCATTATAAAATTATTTCAAATGAGATAAAGTATAATACATATATTATTGACATGATGAAACTAATTAAAATTACATGTTTCTATAATTATGCATTTGCATATGTCTAACAAGATACATTTAGAAATATATTTAGTTAAAAACAACAAGAAAAACCTGCATATATTTAGATTAATTGTATACAAAAGGAGACAAATGAGAGGTTTATTTCTTTCTGTAAAATGACTTAGTTATTCTGTGCTCCAGAGAGCTGCATTTTATGATCAAAATATTGCCAATTTTTACACTAAACCTTTTAAAATAATTTTAATAAAACATGCCTTCATTTTTAAAATTGGAGTTCCTAAAAATTATTTATTGTTGTAGATTTTGAAAATATTACCTGTAGATTGTTTATCTTTTGTTTCTAAGAATGCAGCTCCTTATCTTGTCCCCTCTGATAACTATTTCTAGGTACCCCTTTTTTTCCCAATAAAAGTCTCACATTTAGAGCACTAAAAGTGGTAAAATGTATTTTATATGTAAATTCTTTATGAGGTTCCTAGAATGGCCAGCTGGTAACAGGAACATTTGTTATTCATTTCATATTAAGAAAGGTAATAGAAATACATATGCTTGTTTGATATTTTCAAATCTTAGTTAACTCAATACTATTTTCAGTCTTTTTTTTTTTTTTTTTCTTTTCAACAAATTTAATAGTAGAAAACACTGATTTCACTTCTGGGCTAATCTAGATTGAATGAGTCCACATCAGCTCATGTCTCCCACTCATTACGTCTAAAAGTCTGGAAAGAATGAAAACAACTCTCTGAGGACTCTTAAAAACTACAGAATATCGGGTAGATGGAGAGAGAAATGAAAACTGAAGAATCTACATAAAAGTAAATTTACATTTTTTTCTTTCCTTCTTTACTGGTTTCACCTATAAAGAATAACAGGTAGATAGAGAAATCAAAATTGAAGAATCTACATAAAAGTAAATTTACATTTTTTCTTTCCTTCTTTATTTACTGGTTTCACCTTTAAAGAATATCAGGTAGATAGAGGAATCAAAATTGAAGAATCTACATAAAAGTAAAAAATTTACATTTTTTTCTTTCCTTCTTTATTTACTGGTTTTCACCTATGAATTGGCCAAATCATGAAAATGGTCAATGACTGTGTACAGCAAAAAAGTCCGAGAGGAAACCATGTTTTCTAACCAAAGAAATAGGAAAAAGAGCCTATGTGTAGAGGAGAGTGCGGAAGAGAAATCTTTTTCCTCTCTTTCTCCCTAACCAGTGCAAGGACCAGACCCAGGGTCAAAATCTCACAGCTGCAGTTATCATTTAAGACTCAGAGGGAGCCTATCTTTCTGGGCAAAGGGGCTGAAAAGAAGGAACCTGTGATCCAAAGAGTTGGGGGTAGGTGGAGATTCCTGTTGTTATTATTATTTTTCTCCTCTCTTTTCTCTCACTACCTCTCACAGCTCTCTCCCAGTTGCATGGAACTGCAGAACAGTGGGAGAGGGCTTGAGTGGATATAATTCTGACAGAACTCCAGCTTCCTACTTAGTGGACCAAGCAGAGGGCCTATCAGAGCTGGAGAGCGTGAAGGAATATCTGCAGTAGAGAGATAAACACAAGGAAAACAATGCCAATAGCATCACATAATCCAACTGCTAAAACAAGTAATAACTCAGAATTTTATGAATGGTGATCATATTTATGAGGAATAATGGTTAAATAAATAAATACTTTGCAGTTAAAGGAAAACTATGAAAGTTTGTGACCAGCAGATTTACTCTGTAAGAAATGCAATAGGAAGGTTTTCAGGCTGAAGACAAATTATATCAGATGGAAAATTGGAATTTCTGAATAAAGGAAGAGCAACAAAATTGATAAATAGCTGGATAAATAGAAGATAATACATTAGGAAACAAAAATTATATGATTGAAAACTGTAATGCATGCAGATACAGTATATGGGACAGCAATAACATGTAGAGTAAAAGGACTTATAGGTTTTAAAGACTCTAAGTCTTAGTTATATTGCTAAAATATATTACCTCTAAATAGTCTGAGAAAAAATAGATTTTGAGGTTGTAATCTCTAAGCAAAAATTATAATAAAAAATACAGCAGTGGCTCATGCCTGTAATTCCAAAACTTCGGGATGCTGAGGCAGGCAGATCACTTGAGGGCAGGAGTTTGAGACCAGCCTTGGTAACATATTGAAACTCTGTCTCCACAAAAAATAAAAAAATTAGCCAGTCTCAAAACATGGTCTCAAAATAAATAAATATATTAAAATTAAAAATAAAATTTAATTTGTTTTAAAAAAAATACTGAAACATATCCAATTGTAGTAAGTTAAAAATTTAAAACTGCTGTGAATTGCCAAAACATATCAATTACAAAACATAAGTTACCAAATCGATTAAAAATATAATACCCAATTATATGTTGCCTACAGGAAACTAAATTTAATTATGAAAGTATCTTAGATTAAAAGTAAAAGCTGGCAAAATATGTACCGTGCAAACGCTATCAAAAGATGTACCATGAAGATACATGCAAAGCAGGAAAAGATACACCATACATACACTATACAAAGATATTTAATGTAAATACTATCAAAAATGAACCATGACAATACGATTCCAGAAAGCTGGAAGGAATATATCATCATACAAAATAGACTTCAGAAGCAGGAAAACCACCAGGTATAAACCATGACATTGCACAAATCTGAGCACATTATATTTTAAAAAGGTACAACAGCAAAGATAGTATTTTCAATTAAATATCCATACATGAAATATATATATATATCTAAATTTATACCTCAGTCTTGTACAGATATTGGATCATAACACTAATAAGTGAAAACATGAAAGTTTTAGAAGAAAACTTAGGAAAATGTATTTCAGGACATAGATTCATTGTTTATTTGTTTTTGAGACAGGGTGTCCCTTGATCACCCAGAGTACAGTGGAACCATCGTAGTTCACTGCAGCCTCAAAGTCTGGGTGCAAGCAATTCTCCTGCTTCAGCCTCCTTAGTAGCTAGGACTACAGGTTCATACCACTGGGCCCAGCTGACTCTTTTGTAGAGACAGGTTCTCTCTATGTTGACCATGCTGGCTTCAAACTCCTCCCTAAAGCAATCCTCCCACCTTAGCCTTCCACAGTGTTGGGACTACAGGTAGGAGACACTGTGCCCAGCCAGGGCTTAGATTTAGTGAAGAATTTTATATGTGACACTGAAATCATCTTATATAAAAGAAAAAAAGTCCAGGTGTGGTGGCTCACGCCTGTAATCCCAGCACTTTGGGAGGCCAAGACGGGCGGATCACAAGGTCAGGAAATCGAGACCATCCTGGCTAACACGGTGAAATCCCATCTCTTCTAAAAATACCAAAAAAAAATTAGCCAGGCGTGGTGGCGGGCACCTGTAGTGCCAGCTACTGGGGGAGGCTGAGGCAAGAGAATGGCATGAACCTGGGAGGCGGAGCTTGCAGTGAGCTGAGTTTGCACCACTGCACTCCAGCCTGGGCAACAGAGCAAGACTCTCTCTCAAAAGAAATAAAAAAGAAAAAAAAAAGATAAACTACACTTCATCAATATTTAAAGTTCTTGCTCTGAAAAGTATAATGCTGAGAGAATAAAGGCACATGGTAAAAAATGAAAAAAAAAAACACCAGATATTAAATATCTTATGACAAAGGATTTATATCTAGACTATAAGAGGGAAACCTAAAATGCAATAGTAAGTAAAAAAGTAGATATATACAAATGGGGAAAATATAAGACACTACTGCAAAGGAGACATAGTGATAACAAATATGTCCATTAAAAGATTCTTCACCATTAGTTATTCAGAAAAAAAAAACCAAAGTAAAAGCACAATGCAGTATGACTACACAGCTATTAGAAAGGTGAAGAAAAATAGGTAATGCCAATTACCGATGAGGACACATGGTAACAGGGAATCTTATACATTGTTAGTGAAAATGCAAAGTGGTACAGCAAACCTAGAACACAGTTTGGAAGTTTCTTATAAACATGCATTACTATATTACCATGTATGCCCACAATTACACTTCCAGGTTTTTATCCAAGTGAAATAAAAGCCTATGAATACACAGACACAGACACAGACACACATACACACACACACACACACACACACGTATTGAGTGTTTAGAGTTACTTCATTCAAAATTACCAAAAACTGGAAACGATTGAAAAGTACATCAACTGGTAAATAGATGTTAACACTAGTATACCAATTAAATTCTCCTTAGCAATAAACAGGCATAAACTATTGAAAAACACAATAATGGCAATGAGTTCAGATAAATTTTGCTGATCCAAAAGAACTAAAAGGCTACATAAGCTATGATTTCAATTATATGACATACTGGAAGACATAAAAGTATAATGATTGATAAAAGATCAGTGGTTACTGACAGCAAAAGGGTGGAAGAGGCTTGAACTCAAAAGGCAGTAGCAAAAGGGGGTCATTATTGTGATTACTGAACTGTTTTCCATCCTGATAGTAACAGTTTTTGCATTTGCCAATACTCATAGAACTGTATACTGGGCACATTTTTTGTATGTAATTAAAAAATTTTAAATAATTATATATACTTATGTTTATGCATGCTGTATATGTATAAATGTATATGTAATCTATATTTCTAAATTTCGTATATATGTACATATCCCTAGGAAACTACTATAGAAATAATTCAGAAAGACATGGCCAAATAAACCAATATTGAAATTTAAAATATTTACATAATCCCCCCAAAAAAGCAGAAGAGGGGAAACAGAAAATCAAAAACAAAAAAGACAAAAACCAAACCAAAACAAAATAGTATACATAAGTCCAACCACACCAATAATTATATTAATAAAAATAACCTAAAAACACAAGTTAAAAGACTGAGATTTTTGAGTTGGATTAAGAAAATATGGCCCAACAATGTGTTGTGAATAAGAAAAATATTATGAGTGAAATTTCTATTGCAAAAATACTATATCATGCATATGTAATCCAAAGAAAGCTATTGTGGCTCTATCAATGTCAACAATGTAGTCATTAAACAAGGAGATTACAATGAATAACAAAAACATCTAAAAATAATTAGAAGGGTTAATTTACTAAGAAGACATAACAATTTTAAATATATATGCACCTAACAACAGAGTCTCAATGTATATGTAATAAAATTTGGTAGAACTTTTAAAGGAGAAATAGACTTATTTATAAGATAATCTTCTCTTAGTAACCAATAGAACAAGTGGGCAGAAAGTCATCAAAGATTAAAAGACCAGAACAACTCTATCAACCAGCTGGTCTGATTGATAGCTATAAAAGAACACTTCTCACAGTAAGAGCAGTTTACTTTTTTTCTGTACATTGGATGTTGTAATAGAGTACCCCACAAAGAAGTTAAGAAGAATAGGCCCGAGACAACTCTGATGCAGACTGGCTTGGAGTACCAATGGTTTTAAATCTGTTAGACAGCAGAACAAATTGTGCCAAGATGCATGTCTTATCAAACTCTGAAATGAAGTCACTTGGTTTAGTCCAAATTCTGAGGACAATGCTTAGAGCTTTTCCTAATCTCTGTTCATAAATTCAGACTTACGACTAACTGTGGTCCTATACTCATACTGACTAGTTTAATAAAGTGGTTAGGTTAACTTCTTGAAAAGACAATATGGTTAAAAGTAGTAAGATGGAATAAATTGGGAAAAAATTTCAATAACCCAAGATGTGCATAAGTGAAAAATGGCATTGAGTCTTTTTAGAAGCCCTTCCCTAAGGAAACAGCAACCATTCAAAATTTTCAACAAAAATTTGAGACACTAAGAATATATTTAAGGAATATTTTAAACGATTTTATGGGGTATAGCCAGTAGCAAAAACAAAGAGCTCCTCGTTTTTGTTGTTTTGTTTTGTTATATTTGAACTCATATCTGAAACAGAGAACCTAGAAAAAAATAAATTACAGTAGGATTGTAACAATTTAGAACTAGTGTGTATATGTTTGGGCATTATTAAAGAGTCTTAAAGTAGTTTAGAAAAAAGCTTAGAACAGAGAACAAAATCAAAATATTCTGTGTTCTTAAAGAATCATGGGCTTGAGGCTATAGATAACAGTAGATAATAAAAGCAGAGTCCATTGGAAGAACTTATATCGGCTAAGGATAAGAAAGATAGATGTGCAGAATAATATTTATTTTCAGGAAATCATTAGACCAGAAAAGAGTGCATTGTTTACAAATACATTTTGAAAATGAAAGGGCTTTTTTGTTGACATACATGCTACTACCACTGTCATGGAAAATGATATGGTTTTGCAATACAAAAAACTCAAGTACTGGAAATGTCTAAACGTTATAAGTCCATTCTATGTTTCAAATGTTCCAATCTTTGTGGCCCTTAGTAGGGAAATCATTTTTCTTCTGTGGGATCTACCCTATGCAATGTAATTTACTGGAAACTGTAATACAAAACTAATTGCTAGATAAAATCTAACGCCAAATGAACATTTTGTAATTGTTAAAAAACTTTCGTTACCATCAACTAGGTACTTCCAGTCCCATCCATGTCTTTGATTCCAAAACTGATTTTTTTTTTAAGAATTCTTTAGATTCGTATTGAAGTGATTCAACTAGAAATTAATAATCTTCATTTTAACACTGCTCTGAGCTAATAGCTGCTCTTGAAAAGGTTTGTACATTATTTATGAAAAAAACTTTACTTCTGCCATTCTGTGCCATGTCAGATCCTTTTCCTTGATATAATGTCCAATACTCCTACCACAACATAATTTGTTATTACACTTGCAGACACTTGTTCTTCCAGAATGGAAGTCCAATATTAAGACTGTATTACTATGACTGAAATTCTAATTCTAACTTCCATTTCCTTTATAACATTAGACTGTTATCCCATTGTTATATTCAGCCTATTGACTTTTGATTGTTCATGCTATAAGTTGTATATATTGTTTGACTATACTGTTTCAAGTTGGGTTCTGTCCTCTACTTTCTGACTAGATTTCTTTTATATTACTCACTTTGGCCCAGATGTATTCAAATTCCCAAATCCAAGTTTTATATTTCTCCAGTTTTCCTTACTGCATTATGATAGCACCTTAAGTGATATACAAATCAGAAAAGAATGTCTACAAGCATTCAATAGTTTAAAAGGCTAATATCATGTAGGCTGCTTTAATTGTAGAAATACATAAACCCAATAAAGTGTATTCTCAAAGTGTAAGCATGTTTGGAATTTAGAATAATGATACCTGAAATTCTAAAGGCATAATAAAATTTTGACATCTATTTCAAGGAGGAGTGATTTTTTTTTTTCTTTAGGGGAACTAACTTATGGAAATCCGATGTGTTAAATAACATCTTCATGGTTTCCTGCTTCTTCTGATGCCATTATTGTTGTATATCTTATTTTGAGTGGCTGTCACATAACATAAAGCTGTCTGTGACATGTTTCGATTGTAAGCAATTGGAATTCTGATTATAAAGATACTTCAGAATATGCTTCAATGGTTAGTAAGATGAATAATGCATTATTTCTTTATTATTCATTGAAAACTTTGGTTAGAATCATAGATATTCAGACTTACTGGCCAAACATTTAACAAAGGGAAGGAATAAATGTCAATATTTTTGGTATATTTTTTCCTCATGTTAAAGGCAGCAAGTCTGGAAACGGCTCATTATATTTAGATATGCTTTTTAATAATAAGAAAAAGTGTATTTTTAATGTTAACTCAATAAATTTTTCTCTTATGCTAAAATTTTTTGACATAAGTATTAATATATGTCTTTCATGACTTTCAAAGAAAAGTTTAGATGAAATGCACTTCTAATATATGAACTATATTAAAAGAGAGCCTATATACTTGCATATTTGAAGGGAAAGTTACAAATTTGAAATTCAGACTAACTGGGAATGGATTCTATATATCTATTATTCTGTTTTACCATAACAATTTGCTAAACTTTTGCAAGTTTTGATTTGAAAGTCTTTAAAGTTTTATTACTAATAGAATACTAATAGTATAATTAATCATACAGTTATTTTGAGGATTATATCAGCTTAAAATGCATGGTACAATATGTGTGTGTGTGTGTGTGTGTGTGTGTGTGTATTTTATATATAAATATTACCTTCAGTATCTGTATGTCACACACAGTATAATCATAGATACCGAAGGTGATATTTAGGATGTATTTGATTCCAAATAAAAAAAAACTCACTCAAAAAGGCTTTCATAATAAAGGAATTACTATCTTATATGATAAGTATACTATAAATCTATTAATTCTTTGCTACATTGCCAAAAAAATACGAAATCTGCCTTGAAATCGCCTATTACTTTTCAATTCCAAGGTTATATCTAGGTCACTACAGTTCCACAAAGAGAAAGTACATCTGAAGCTATACAGCCCCTGGAAAGGACACTGCCCAGTGAACTAATCATGTATGACCATGGGGGACTTTAGATAAAGAAATCCTTTCAGTGAACAGAGTCTGGGTTCATGGAGATCAAAAGACAATCCTGAGCAACAGATTTAACCCTGAAGCAGAGGATGGAGTGACCTTCCTGAGAATCACATTGAGTGGGGCAGGAGACCTGAGAGAAAGCAAGGTCCTACTAGCAAGACAGGAAAGAAAAAAAAAATGTTTATTGGACAGGTGATTACCAGTGTTTTCTATATTAAATAAAACAGTATTTTACACATATTATTTTGTTTGGTAATAATTAATTTTTAATTTGTCTTGCAGAAATATAACTTGGTTCTAAGTTCTTACATCTATAAAAATTTTACTATATGCTGTCATAGTGTTATGACTTATCCCTAATGTGATTTTCACTGCAGTCATATTATAAGCACAATTCTATGTTGTTCCACAATTTCATAGAATTAGTACTCTAAGTCAGTAGATAAAACATATTTCAGAGGAAAAAAATGGAGGGTATTATGTCTTTTAAGCTTTATAATACAAGATAAATCTTTTCTATTACATGTGAGCTGTGAAAATTGATGGTTATTCTTTATTCAAAGCCCTGATATTAACAAATCCCTAAAAAATGGAATGAATAGAAACAGAACAAATGAAAAAGTATAGACTGTTTGACAAGTAGTCATTTGCATATATTCTTAGATAAAATTGATTTAAAGAATCTCCACAGATTAATGGATAAAGAAGTTTTAATGAAATACAATATTTAATTTGGAAACACATTAACTTATAAATGATAAATTATAATAAATAAATGTTAATATTAATTTTCCTACATAGAAAAGACTTCAATTCTCCCAAAGAATCACTGAAGGAGAATTGATAAGAAATATGTGTGTAATTCTCAAATATGTTGCTTGACATGGTTTACAGCTTTACACAAAATTTTCCCAAATGAATTTAGAAATAGCATTATTATTTATGAATGTGAACTGATGTATGATCTAAAGAGGAAACTAAAAGTTATGATACATATAATACTACCATGGTATAAACACTAGTGAGAATCAAATTCCATTTAAGAAATGTTTTATTGTAAAAAATAAGAGGAAATCTTTATATACTCACCCCATACACACATTTGTTTCTATTGTTTGCAGAGTATTACAAAAGAAAATTCCAAAATTATGTCATTTTACTCATAAATACTTCAGTGTAGAACCCTATTTGATAAGACTTGCTTCATATAATCTCACTGCCATTATCATACTTGATAATATCATTCATTACTTACAAATATACACAAGTTCATTGAGATACACATTTTTCTCATTTTCTTTAATAGGACTTTTAAAATTTGGTTTATTTTAATCAGGGCTATTCTCCGTTTGTGTTTAGATGTTAGGTAATTTATTTTTGTTTACTCTATGGTCATCTTCCTTCCTCAGTTCTACATCATAGTATTTCTACCATTGATTTGTTAAGAAAATGAGCCATGGGTCATAGAATGTCTTACATTTTGAGTGTGGTTAATTAATTTTTCTGGCTGTACCACAAGTGCTTCCTCTATGCCCCATGTTTTCTGTAGCTTGGAAATGAATATAATTTAATCGGATTGGGGTTTAATTTAAGCAAAATTCTCTTAGATTGTGCTGTGAATTTCTTAGTGCATCATATTAGGAGTTATATAATATCTGCTATTGTTACCTCTAATGCTAATGAAATTGATAAATAGATCCAAGATTTTTTCAGATTTAACCATTCAATATAAAATTTTCCTCAAAATTTAACTTTTGGTTTGAGCTTCTATTTAATATTGTTGCCTAAACTATTTTTATATCAGCTTATAAAATCAAAATTTTAAAAATCTATCATTTATTCTTCATTTACTAGCTGAATTTATTTTCTATAGAATGAATTACTTCTCCCCAACCTTTCAGCTGTTCTAATTTACAGTTTATAAAATAATGGCCAAATGAATGCTCCATTTTTGTGTGTGTATATATTACTACTAACCAAATTTTATTATTTCGAGGTAGTAATTTCTATTGATTTTCAAATATTTTTAATATATGTAAATATATATGGCATATCCTGAATGTAGAAAATATTTCATCTATTTTATTCCATTACTTTTCATTATGTCTGTATTTTTTTTTCTTTTGCCAAAGTGCTGGGTTAGTACTACTCATAAAAAGTGACTAGTGGTAGAGAAAGTGGGCTCAATTTTTTTCCCTATCTGTGGAGGAATACCTCCAGAAGATAGTATATAAGAGAAACATAAATTCCTATTTTATTAATTTTATTTTAAAATATAAATGAAAGTTAAATTATGTTAAATAATGCCTGGTACCTGTGGAGATACACAGTTGATATTCCTCAATAGATTTATCAGTGTGATGAATTACATACTAGATTTTCTAATAGCAAGTAACCCTTGTTTTCTTTGAATAAGCCACGCTTGATAAAGATATATTTTTTAAATAATGTATTTTATACTCTCTGTTTTCAAAAATATTTTACTATGGCTTATAAGAAAACTGCACTTGTATCCCCTGCTTTATTTATAAAATTAAAAAAGAAAAATAAAAACAAATATTTTTAATATGTCTAGTAATTTTAACTGTATTAATTTCAAAATCAGTTTCATGTTTAATTGGAATAATTTTAACAATTTTCTATCCATACTTCTTTAACTCCTTAAAACATTTCTAGTGACTTAAAAGGAAGTTTTTTTTTTTAGGCAACTTAACTGTAACATATTTGTCTTAGCCAGTGGTGTCTAAAATTTAATTATCAGCATTACCTTGGGAGGTTTTGTTTGTTTTGCTCTGTTTCCGGTTTGTTTTCTTTCACTACAGATGTTAGGAACCAACTTCAGACCCACTAAATCAAAAATCCCTTATTGTGGCACTTAAGAGAAATCTGTCCAGGTATTTAACATATGCTTTTTGCTTTTCAGCATACAGTTAAGTATGCAAAAGACAAAATTAAAGAGAACAACAACAACAAAAAAAAAACTAGAAAATGTTGTTCTAATATATGGAGTGAATAATTTGAACAGAAATAAACTCTCCTAGGATACATTATAACATAAAAGACCATATAACTTTGTCAGGTTGTGTGTGTTTGAATACAAATGTGGGTGTTAAACATAAAATTAGTTTTTATACGGTCCTTCTTTGCTCAACAGTGTACATTTTGTCATAATATTCCTTTCCTATAGCAATATGATCAAAGTGAAAAAATAAGTTATATTAAATTAAAATATCTCCATTTGAATAGTGTTCACATTTTTAAGAAGAAAAGTAAAATGTTGAGTCATTGAATGATATAGTATTCACGATGAAATATAATTTCACAATTTAAAAATACTATGGCTCTATGTTTTATTTTATTGAAAATTGCTCCACCAAACTTTTCTGATAACATATTTCTTTAAATAAAAGTACATCATTTTAAGACACATCTTTATTTTACATGCCAAAAGAAATTACTATAAAGCTAAAAAGCAGGCTATATATGATACAATACTAACATTATTTCTGGTCTTAAAATTATATGTAAAGTATATTTTCAATTCATGGTTTGTAGATATAACTTATGTATGTTAGCTATATGTATGTTAATATAAGCCTGTTATTTTTCAATTAAAAATAAAAATACTGTATAAGCAATGTTAATTTTAAAACAAATGGTTTTTTAAATAAATGATTTTTTTCAGGAATCTAATATTTAGAACATAAGCCATTTCTTATTCAATTCTATTTACCTTTTTGTCATATAATTCCATTGCATTTTGAAACATCAATAGATTTGTTTCGATAATGGGGTAAGGACTCCTTATTCAATAAATGGTGCTGGAATAACTGGATAGCCAAATCCAGAAGAATTAAACTAGACCCTTGCCTTTTACTCCATGCAAAAATTAATCCCAAATGGATTAAAGATTTAAATGTAAGAGCTCAACTATAGAAATCCTAGAAGAAAACCTAGGAAACACCTTTCTTGACATCAGCCTTAGCAAATAATTTTTGGCTAAGTTCTCAAAGCAATTGCAACAAAAACAAAAATTAACAAGTGGGACCCAATTAAACTAAAGAACTTCTGCACAGTGAAATAAACCATCAATAGAGTTGACAACCTACAGAACATGATAAAATATTGAGAAACTATGCATCCAACAAAGGTCTAATGTACAGAACATATAAGGAAAATAAATTACCAACCAAAAAACAACCACATTTAAAAAGGACAGATGACATGAACAGACACTTCTGAAAAGAAGACATACACAAAGCCAACAAACACATGAACAAATGCTCATCATAGTAAAAAAACAAATCAAAACCACTATGAGAAAGCAGCTCACATCAGTCAGAATGGCTATTACTAAAAAGTCAAAAAACAACAGATGCTGGCAAGGCTGCAGAGAAAAGGGAACTCTTATGCATTGTTGATGGGAATGTAAATTAGTTCAACCACTGTGGAAAGCAGTCTGGAAATTTCCCAAATAACTTAAAACAGAGCTACCATTTGACCCAGCAATCTCATTACTGGATATACTCACAAAGGAAAATAGATCAGTCTACCAAAAAGACACATGCACTTGTATGTTCATCAAAAAGCTATTCACAATAGCAAAGACACATAATCAACCTAGGTGTCCATCAATGTTGGACTGAATAAAGAAAAAGTTCACCCTGGAATACTATGCAGCAATTAAAAAGAATGAAATTATGTCCTTTGAAGCAACATAGTTGGACTAGAGGCCATAATCCTAAGATAATTAATGAAAGAGCAGAAGACCAAATACTGCATGTTTTCACTTATAAGTGAGAGCTAAACTTTAAACACAATAGACATAAACGCAGGAACAACAGACACTGGGGACTACTAGAGGGGGAAGGGAGGGAGCTAAAAAACAGACTATTTATGATACAATACTAAAATGCCACTAACTTTGAACTTCATTACTTCACCCATTTAAAGGTTGAGAAATTTTTATCTCAGAATTTATGGAATGTTACATATAACCATGGATATGTCACTTATGTGGCTAAATGTATAGTCTGAATAACACTGTATCAGATGCAAGTATTTGATTGAATGCAAAACATGATCATATATTTGAATGTCCATTAAATACAAAAATTTCTGTGGATGACACTGAAGTCATCATCTCAGAATGTCTCTTATTGACTTTCATAATACAAATACAATAACAAAACATATAGATGTTGAACTTTTAAGGTTTTCTCACACTTTATGTATCTATCTATATGTTGAAATTTAGATACTCATCCTATTGAAAAAAAACAAAAACAAAAACCTCCTTCTCTACCCAGAAAGTTTACATTATGCTATTTTATCTAAACCTAAGTAGAGTAACCAAGAAGATATTAGTTCACTAAATTTCAGGTATTCGTGATATAATCAATTCATCTTTGTGTTTTCAGAATTAGTATTGCCTTCTTAATATGTTAATATAAATAGGTGCATAAGATTATAACCAGATTTTTAAACACTTAAAATAGATATTACTTGATTAATTATGGTCTATATATTGTAAGAAATAACATATTAAAGGTAATTCCTTTTAAATGTACAGTGTTAACCACAGTCACCCTACTGTGCAATAGAACACCAGAACTTGTTCCTCCCATGAAAATATAACTTTATGCCTGTTGATAAATCTCTCCCTATTCCCCTCTCCTTTCTACCCTCCCCAGGCTATGGTAACCACTGTTCTACTCTCTACTGCTTTCAGATCAGCTTCTTTAGACTCTATATATGTAAATGATGTATTTGTCTTTCTGTACCTTGCTTATGTCACTTAACATAATGTCTTCCAGGTTCATCTGTGTTGCTGTAAATTACAAGATTTCATTCTTTATCATGTACCTCGAAGAAAAGATTTTGGATGTTCTCACCACAAAGAAATAATAAATGTATGAGGTGACTGAATATTCTAAATACTCTGATTTGATTATTACACCATATGTATATGTACTGAAACATCTCACCGAACCCTATAAATATGTAATTATTACTTGTCAATTAAAGACAAAATTTTAAAGAGTTTATTAGTTTTAAACACTAAGCCCTTCATGTTGTTACTTATCATAGTTTGCAAACATAATGGCTACCAAAGAAATATCAAAGTTCCTCATCTTTGCTATTTCTTGTAACATTTATTAATGCACTTTACAAGACTATTGCAGATATGTTGGAAAGTTGCTCTGTTTTCTGTAATTATCATCTCTAGGCTTGTGTTAGATTAACAGCAACACTTTTTGGGTTACATTTTTCTTCTCCTTTATGTCTTTCTTATGCATTCTTACTACTTTACACATAATTTATTTGATACTTCCTCTTCTTTACAAGAACACAGTGCATTCTTCATTCACTGCTTGTTTGCATTCTACTCTGTTTAATGTTTTTCTATCATAACTCTCTTGTGATGCTGATTCCTGCATTTTCTTTACATTTCAAGTTTAAGGTTGCTTACTGACAGTCAGTAAGTGTGCCCAATAGATAAAGAGATTTAAAAGGGTTATTTCTCAGATTGTGTGCTCCTGGAAATATGATACCTCTGTGAAATAAGATTTCTCTTTTTTTTGCAGTGTTTTTTTTTTCTTCAGTTAAGTCAGCCATCCCCTACCCCCAGCCTATAAACAGTCTTTCTTCAAAAGACTCTAAGAGATCAGCCAAATGCTATCTCAGCATGTTCATTTTTAAAATCTCTATCAACTATTAAAGGTAGGTTACACTTGATGTTAAACATGATTTAAACGTCCACATTTGGCATATTAAAATATTAGTAAACCATAGTCAATAAAACAGTCGAATAAATATTGAGGATGGATTGTAGTTTATATTCTCACATACATGCATTTTCAAACTTTAGCTTTCATCTGAGTTGGCAAGCCTATAATGTGTAAAAATGGATGAGTCCAGCAAATCTATTTTCAGAGATTATTTTTCCTACTATTAGAACTAATTTCTGCTGATGTGAAAGTATTATTTGCTTGACCTACCAAGTGTGAGTGTTTAATGGACTTAGCCTAGCTAAGGATGTGAACTGGTTATCTGAGTCCTCAACCTGAGAGCTTGGCTAATTCCCTGATAGATTCAGCCAACACATTTTGCCATTTTAGACCCAAAGGACATTATTAATAAATTGGAACTAATGACACTGACATGCTATGTAATGGCCTAGCAAGAAATAGCTAATCAATATATGTTTTTTGGTAGTATAAAGTACTAAAAACTAACCCTCAAATTGCCCGATTCAGAGTTATAAAGCTCAGTTATTTATTTCATTTTTCTAAGTGTTAGAACAAATGTAGAGGGTCATTTGTTAAAAAGGAATCCTGCATGAAATAAAACAGGTGCTATGGTTAATGGTGCTGTAATTTAGCAGATTCCTGTTAATTCCATCTCACTATATCAGAATAACATTGAATGGCTGATTTTTAGAGGTCTTCATGAAGCTATAATTTCACATGAAGTCTTGGTAGTGTGAGGCTACCACATGTCTTCTACAAACTCTATTTAAAGACATATTATTGTCAATTTCTTAAGCAAATAATAAGGCACATTACTTTCCATTTTAATAAGAAGGTAACATTCAAAAATGTGTTTTTTAAAATTGCCAAAATTGATGAATTTCCTCTGTCAATTATTTCTAACATAAAGGAAAGTAGAACTGAAGATTATACTCCAAAACCTTGTAGGTGTTAGTATATTGCATTCAGTGATTTTTTTCTAAAATTGCCTTAAAATATGAACTATTTAGAAAACACCACAGATGTGTGATATAGTATTTTGAACCAAAAATACATCAATCCTCAACAATACCATAAGTAATTTTACTTACAATTTTTAAAAGTTTATACTGTAAAATTTATTTTCTTGAAATCATTAGGAAGATAAATATTTTTCTTAGATCATTTCTAAAATGATTAAGATCATATGATTCTTGGTTAATGTTCCTTTTAACCACAAAACAAATAGAAATGCTAGTGAACATCCATCATTGCTTTTCTACTGGAATGGTATTGTGGTATTGTAACATGAATAAATGAGTAGACATTTTACTATTAGTCCATCTAACATCACATGTATATACAAATATATATACACAATGATGATACATAATGATGATCCTACTGCCTCCTTTCTTACAGTTTTGCTGTTGAAGTGCCAAAATGATTCCTTTATAATGAAACTTACAGGTTAAGAAATTACACAGTAAAGCCATAAAAGTTAGCATTCTAGGTAAATATGGTTTATCAAAGTAATAAAAATAATTTTACTATTTTTAGAAACCTTTTTGTTCCCCAATATTATTTCATTATATTATTCACTCTTCTTTAACATGTTGTACCATACCTTTCACATATTTTGGAGATCCTCTGATGTCAGTCTCTAAAACTGTTTCTAAATTATCAATTTAGATAGATAATATTTCTGTATATGAGTGTACCTCAAATTAGTTTATTCCCTACCAATGGGCACATGTGTAGTTTCCAATCTGTCATAAATTATGATGCTGCAATGTATAAAGTTGTACCTATATCATTTTTACATTGTGAGTACATTTACAGGGATAAAGTAACTGAAATAAATATGGCTACATCGAAATGGTTAATTTTTTATGGATATAAATACCTAACAGTGAAATAATTGGATAACATATAAGCATATATTTAACTTTTTAAATATATGGCTAGAACTATGTCATAATGTTGTATCATGTTACATTGACACTAGAAGTGCATATAAAGATGTATACATGAGCATTCATAGCAGCCTTTTTTACAGTAGCTGAAAACTGGAAACCACCCAGATGTTCTCTAACAGATAAGTGGATAAAGAACTTCTATATACCTATAAAATGGAACGCTATTCAGCAATAAAGGGAACAAACTATTGGATACATACTAACAGCATTGATATATCTGAAAGTAATTATACTAAGTGAAGGAAACCACACACAAAAAAGAAAAAAATGTGCCTACTCTATAATTCCATTGATATACATTTCTATGAAATGCAAACTAATCAGAAAGCAGATTAATGGTTGGCTGGGAATGCAGGAGTTGGGGGTAATAAAACAAAGGGGCATGAGGAAAATTTGGGGGTGGTTATGTTCAAAAACTTGATTGTGATGATGACTTCACAGGTGTGTCAAATCTTATTAAATTGTATGCCTTAAATGAATGCAGTTTTTATGTCAATCATTTCTTAATAAGATTGTTAAAATATACAAAAATATATTCTGGCTCAAAGGAGAAGAAAATAAATTCTCCAAGGCTCTTTATTCAAAGCATTAAACTGCATAATTTTTCTTATTGGTCTGCAACAAATTAAGAAGCTTATATCATAATGTAGTGCATTTCCTTGTACATTTCATTGTACATTTCATTTCTTGCTATGAGAAAAATATATAGACAGAAGTAAACAGTCAGCTTAGTCACATGCTACTTACCTTGCTGCAGACCTACATCACACAGTTCACAGACTAAATAAACTTCCCATAGAACTAAGATGCTATCTTTATCATACACTAAAAATGTGTCTGTTTTTGTGTATAGATGTGTGTGTATAATCATATTTATGATCCCACTTCAAACTTTATCTCGTTCCATTGATTTGTCTTTTTCTTCATGTTCCATTACCTTATTATGCTAAATATTAAAACAAATTTTAAATTCAATCAGGGTTTGTACACCTTGATCATATTTTTAAAAATATTCACTGGCCGTTCCTGTATATTTTTTCTAATTCATTTTAGAATGATTCTCTGTAGTTCCAAAAATAAGACCTCCTTATATTTTTGGTTGAGAACATGTGAGACTTTTTGTAACATATTAGAAAAAAATTGCATATTTTTTGATATTGAAATATCAGAACACAGTATTTTTTAGAATTCATTACACTTTTTTCTATGAGATTTATAGAGATTTTTCCATACCTATCAATATTTCTTTTGGGCACTTATTCATATTGTTTGTATTAAATGGCATTGTTCACTATATATTTTCTTCTATGTTTTGTATTAGGTAATTGATTGATTTAGTCAACAGATATTTATTGGGAACCTATTATATTTCTGGCATCATTCTAGGCACTAGGGATAAGCCAAGAAACAAAGCAGATATAAATTCTTCACTCAATCAACATTTGGTCCTGATAAACATGTTTGAGGGTTGCAGTTTTGCCTAGGGTGGCCTGGAAATGCTTGACTGAGAAGGAGTTTAGCAAAACAAACTGATTAAACGTGAGAGGTAGCCATCTGGAGAGCAAAGTGACACTATTCTAAGCAGAAAAATAGAGCAAGTATGGGGCCACACCATTACTGGAAGGTTTGAGGGACATCAAGAAAACACATGTGGCTAGAATAGAGTGAGCAAAAGTATAATGTTGTGTTCTAAGAACTAATGAGGATGGTGATCATGTAGTATTATCAATATGAATAAAATGGGATGCCATTTGAGTGCTTCAAGCAGAGAAATAACAATATATGTGTTTTGAGAAGATCAGTCTGATGGTTATGTTGAGAATAAATTTAAGGCAGTAAGGGTAGAAACAGGAAGAACAGTAATTAGGTTATCTGCACCTGTCGTTATATAGTTGCCCTTCTTTTCTCAGGATACTACCAGTGAGTTTGGTGAGAAGTAGTCTCATCTTGAACATAATTTAAAAATAAATGTTGAGATTTCCTGATGGACCAGATGCAAGAAGTTAAGACAAAAAGAAGGAGGAAAGAGAGTCAAGGGTAAAACTCAGGTGTACCAGGTGTAGGTGTGTGCAGTTAAAAGACTAATTATCACTAGCTGTGATTATGAAGACTACAGGAGTTGGAGCAGGGTTGGAGAGAAATAAAAGAAACTCAGATTTGGGCATGCTATGCTTGAGATTCCTACTGTGAATCCAGAGAGAAATGTCATATGGGTAGTTAGACATACAAATTAGAAATTTAGAGAACACTAGATTGAAGTCAGCACATGGATGGTGTATAAAGCCAGGAGACTATATAAGATAAACAAACATGGGAGTATAGACAGAAAAATAATCAAATAGTTGATCCCTGAACCAATGTAAACATCCAGTTGGGAGAAACAAAGAGGAAACAGAAAAGTCACCAAAAAAAAGAAATCATAAATATAGGTAGAAGATGAGCTCTCCACGAAGTCAAGGAAATGCATTATTCACAAAGGAAAAGTAATTAGCAAATCTGAGTGCTTACAGATAGTTCAAAAAGGATAACAACAGAGCAATTACAATTGCATTTAGTAAAGTGGAGGTAATTGATGACCTTGATCACAGCAGTTTGGGTAGGATGCTGAGGATGAAATGTAATGTTAATGAGTTGAAGACAAGTTTAGACAATCCTTTAAAGTAAAAATGACAGAAATGAGGGAGTAGTTAGAAAAAGAGGCAGATACAAAACAAATTTTCATCTTAATGTACTAATGGGAATGTCAGTATAGAAAGAAATAAATAACAGAGGATAAATGGTAAAATTCTGGGGTGAGAAAGCAAGAGGGGATGGAATCTAGGATACTTTTGCAGAGGTTGATATTATCTAGGATCTTAGAGCTACAATTCATCCTGTCAAGGAGAAAGGAAGGGCAACTATATAACGACAGGTGCAGATAGATGGCTCTATGAAATTAATTTTGCTGTCTATTAGAAAGCAAGATTTTCAGCTGCAATTTAAAATAAGAGGATGATTCAAAGTTTGAAGAAAGAGGAGAAAATATGTAAAAATTGTGAAAGTTAATGGGCTAAGAAAATAGTGTCAGGCACAAGTAAAGATTCACTTAAGATTTTTGAACATCAATTTGAAATAAGTGCATGCGTGTGTGTGTGTGTGTGTGTGTGTGTGTGTTTGCCAGGCATGAATAACTTTGTCAGTCCAGACAGGGGAAGGGCAGAGAGTTGGATTAACCAGGGATGTGTTTTATCTTAATGAGCACAATCATAAGTCTGATTTACACAAATTCTGATGTACACAAGTCTGACGCAATTGTACCCAGCCTACAAACAAAGATATATCTGATGATAGATATGCCTTGTTGGGTGTCATTCTTTACAGAATAGGATTGATCAGAAACTTGATTCCAGTTTATCTTATTTAAAGAGCAGGACCTTGATGTTAGTATCTACAGAATTAACTCAGATGATTCAATTATAGGCAGCAATTTATTTTGAGTCTGTGGCCCCAGAAAAGGATGTTTCTAATCTGCCATACTATAGTTTTTCAAGTGAAATTTCAGAAGCCTAAGTCATTGGCAACAGCTCCAGAGTCAAGAAACATATTGGTCCTGTCATTCACCAAAGTTCTTCCTCATCGTTCTTAACACTTTCAGCCTCCTGAGTCCAGCATCTCTTTCCCCCATGAGAGGGGGTATACTGATGCTTTGGTGCCTACATACAATAGAGCCATAACAGTTTGGGTCCTTCCCCTCGTCCTAAGTTTTTCAGGATTCTCAGTGTTTTCCTTAAAGTACCCAAAATAATGGGAGACAAGGAGGCCATCATCAGAAGGCTTAGAGGGAGAGAGAGGCTTAGCTCTATTAAGTAAAACTTTTCATTCACTTCAAGGTTCGAGTGGCTATACCTTTTCAACAAATGAACATAATGATAGAGATGAACCAAATAACATCTGGATTTGGTTCATCTCTATCATTATTGCTGACACCATTGATTATAACATTGGAGATCTTTGACTCAGCAGCCACAACCATATTGCCTTTACTTTGAGGCCTCAGACCATTGTGGTGATCACATTCTTTCCTCCTCTTTTCCAAAGGAGGGTGATTAACAACTAAGTTGGTAAACAACCAAGCAGAGTGAATAACAATCGATCAGGAGGCTGGTTTCAGTTCTAACTCTCCCTCTTTAGCCTCTAAACATTCATTAACAGATGAGACAGTGGAAGACACTCTGCCACCCAGGCTTCCCATACTCTTGAACATTCACTACAGAGTCCTGGAGAGTCTTTTTATGTACATTCTGTCCATCTCTTCTCTTCTAAGAATTATCACATCTGTGAATTATCTCTGTGAATTATCACATCCTTGTCACCAAAATTGTCCAGAACTGTGCAGGGTCTGAGATTTTATCTTTTTAAAACCCTAACAAGCTCTCTTATTGATGTTTCATGGATGCGGAATGCGTGTTGTGATGCCGGCGCATGCGGTAGAACATTTTGGAGGAAAGAAGCACTGAGCTTCTGGAATCATCACTTTTATAGAAGGCTGAAGTAAGTCTGATTTTCATCTTGGCATAGACATAACCTTATCCCTCAAGATGGCTTGCTGTAAACACAGGACAAATGGGCTGAGTGAAAAGTAGACAGGACCTTGCACATTTATTTGGCTGTCCCAGCAAGAAGGTGCAAAGGGCATGCAAGGTTCCTAGCAGTTTTCCCATCTCAACAAAGAGATATGCTAAAGAAGTCTATGACATGATGATGAAAGGAATCTAATTGGTCCGTGTTGGTCAATTAAACCTAGAAAAAGTAAAATAACATTAAATACACATAAATTGAGTAGGTGTCTTGGGTCCTTATTTTAACACCCAGGAGCATTAGCATTCACCTTCAGATTTAACGGAAGAACTAGAGAGTCCAATGCCATTGAAATAGTAAAGATGAATAATGTATATCAGAGGTCAGTGAATTTGGCCTCCTGAGCAGTTGCCTGTTTCCATAAACACAGATTTCATAGAATGTGGCCACGCACATTCATGTACTTATTGTCTATGACTGATTTTTGTTTGTTTTATTTTCCTTGAGAGGAAAGAATAGTGATGTTGTAACAGTGATAGTGCAGCCTACAGATTTAAATTGTATACCATTTGTTTGTTTGTTTTCCTTTCTTTCTTTTTTCTTTTTTTGAGACAGAGTCTTGCTCTGTTGCCCAGGCTGGAGTGCAGTGGCACAATCTTGGCTCAGTGCAACCTCTGCCTTCCAGGCTCAAGCTATTCTCTTGCCTCAGCCTCCTGAGTAGCTGTGATTACAGGCAAGTGCCACAACACCCAGCTAATTTTTTTGTATTTTTAGAAGAGACGGGGTTTCACTATGTTGGCTAGGCTGGTCTCAAACTCTGGCCTCAAGTGATCTGCCCACCTCGGCCTCCCAAAGTGCTGAGGTTACAGGCATGTGCCACCATTCTTGGCCCTATTTAGCTTTTTAAGTGAATATTTGCAGATTTCTGATGTATGTTTACATGTATATAATGGAGAATGAGAGATTTTAAAAAAAATCTATATAAATCTCTATTGTTCTCCTAATCATTTTGGGGTTATAAAACCAGGTGACCAAACAACAGCCCTATATTCTTAGCTGAATTCATGAACTCATCTCTCTTTAGATAATTGAACTGTACAAACTTTAAAGTGAAACATCAATGCTGTGATCACTATATGATTAGAGAGGAGGAAAAACTGATCAACATTTAGGAAGTCTGGTGACTTCTGTCTTTCAACACCACATTTCTGAAATAAATCATATGCAATACTGAACTGGTTTGGGTATTCATAGCCTGTTAAAGCAAGCAACTTGAAAGATGCCTGAGGCTAGCCTAAGGTCAAAGCCACTAACATGAACTAAAATCATCAATAAATGAGATTTTTTATGATATTTTAATTAAGCTCATTCTGGCATTATATGCATTGTAAATTTGACCTTTAGTAGCAAAGCAACTTATTATGTGCATTTGGCATTTTCTCCAAGTAAATTTTAAAATAAAAAAAATAAAATTGTATTCTTTATGCTGTTTTAAAAGTAAGGTTTTAATTGAAATGGGAGTTTTTATTTTTACTTTTTTATGATAAGTGAAACTGTAATGCAAACTAGATTCATATCTTAGAGCATATGTGATATGATTTGTTGTAAGTATACTCATAGAAATAAAGCCTTTAAGAGCAATATTTTCTACTTAGAGATTTAATAGTGGTCTTATACTCTTTATGAGAAAAAATGAAGTAACTAGACACCACTCCTGGTGATACTTAATTCTATTTCATTTTTTAAAAAAAAAAACATAGAAATGGCATAGATGCTTCTTTAATGTTCCAAGGAATTTTCTTGTCTTCTACCCTCCAAGCCTCAGACTTCACTCTCTTCAAGAAAATTTAGAAAGAAAAATTATTTGGAATTTTTACTATCAGAAAACTTCATCTGTTTTTTTAATGACTAAGAAGCCCCAAAGGACTGTATTTTCTGACCTACCATACATTTTCTTGATGAGGCCAATCAATCTTGTTGCATAGTGAAACTAAAATTTCTCTATAGGGAAATCCCCATCTGTTACTGTATCCTTAACACAATGTTGCAGCCAGTTTTAAAATTAATAACTACAGAAAATAATCACATGCTTGATGCCATTATTAAAACCTTCCCATTTTTCAATTATGTGTTTTCACACAGCATTATGTTTAACATAATGTAATAATACATTTTAAAGCAAATTTCATGTTTGATTACACTGATATTTAATATAGATGAATTAATTCAATCAAAATGATGAGACTGTTTATGAGTTTGGGCATTCAATCCATATTCTTCTACATTTACTTTATTTAGTATTGGTCTTGTCATATCCTATGTGATACGGAAAAATGAGCTGGGGACACACCCTAACAGATTTCTAGAATTCCACCACTGTTAATTGTACTGCAGTTAATCTCCTACTGGTTCAATTCCTTGACTAATACAATAAGATTCTCACACCATAAAGTTATTATTTCTTCTTCTTTACTTAACTTTATTGATGCTCCCCCTCCAGTGTGGACTTTTTATAGAGTTGGTAATTAGCGAGTTCACTAATGGAAACTGAAAAGACTACTTATATCCTGTGATGACAATTAACATGCTTCTCAAAACTACAAACTTCAGGCTAAATATGTTTAAAGTATAAGTTGAGCATGATTACCAAAGTGCAGCTGAATCCTGTTTTTCTTGACGGCCTCCTTTCCTCCAGTTTCTTCAACAGACAATTGGGACTAAATTCATGATGCCTCTCAAAAACATTCTCTTGCCTCCAGTACATGAATACTCTTTTTTTTTTTTTTTTTTTTTGAATTGTTCAACTGCTACTGTCATAATTTTTTATAAATTTTCTCTCTATTGGAATGTGTACTCCTCTTTAATATATTTCCCTAAACTCACCAAAGTGTCATCTCACATTGAGAAAATTATTCTCTAATATCAACTGTTTTGATAATACTGACTTCTTTATCTCAATGGAATTCTTACTGTCTGTCGAAACATTACTCCAAGACTATGGCTTTCCTCATAAGGATGTGTGTGTAGATTAATTTTTGCTATTTGCCATAAATTTTAAAAAACCCTCAAATTCAAAATTCCACTCTGGTAACTTCCTTCAATGCTTCCAACTTGTTTGCTCACATAGTTTTCAACTTCATTAGTATCTTATTCTGATTCTTGTATCTTCTTCTTATCCACTATAGCCATTTATAATTAACCTTTCATTAATTCAACATTTATTTATTTAATAACTACTATCAACTCATTGTGGTTTTGATCTATAATTTTCTGAAAACTAAAAATGTTGAACATCTTCTTATGTTCTTATAGGTCATTTGTATATTTGCTCTGGAAAAAAATGTTTATTCCAGTCCTTTGCCTATTTTAAAAAATAGATTATTAGACTTTTTATAATGGTATTGTGAAGGTTCCTTGTATATTCTAAATATAAGTTGCTTATCTTATAAATGACTTTGAAATCTTTCCTCCATCCAGTGTTTTTTTTTAGTTTAGTGACAGTCCTTTGACATACAGAAGTTTTAAAATTTTCAAGTTCTATTTATCTATATTTTAAAATTGTATGATTCATGCATTTAGTGTCAAATCTAAGAATCATTTGCCAAATTAATGGTCATTAAGATTCACTCAATATTTTCTCAGAATTTTATAGTTTTAGCTCTTACATTTAGTTCTTTGATTCATTTTGAATTAATTTTTATATATGATGTGAGGTAAGGACCCAATTTCATCCTTTGGCTAACCCATCTCATGGCATTTGTTGAAAAGGCTATTCTTTCCTTTTTTGCATGGTCTTGTTATACCTATAGAAAATCAGTTAAGCATAGATGTAAGAGTTTATTTTTACATTTTCATTCTATTCCATTGATCTATAAAATTTTCTTTGTGTGACTAACACAATGTCTTGATTACTGTTACTTTAAGTAAGTTTTGAAATTGGAATATGAGTGGCCTCCTACTTTGTTCTTTTTCAAGATTACTTGGGGTTTCTGAATCCCTTTCAATTGTACATTAACTTAAAAAATCAACTTGCCATGTTTTAAGAAAGAAGTCAGCAGGAGTTCTAACAGAGATTGCATTCAATCTGTACATCAAATTTGGTGAGTATTGTCATTGTGAAGTAGGTTCACTGATTATGAATCCTAAGGGAAGACTCCCATTGCACAGAAGCTAGCAAAAATCACCACCATGGCAACCCTCAGGAAGAGTAGTCTAAATTTCAGTCCACTAACTCTCGAGTTACACTTTGATTACTTGCCCAGATCTGATGACACAGATCACACACAAACCAAGTTACATGAAGCAGATTTATTATTTACAGATAGAAAGGTAGCCAAAGACAACAGAAACCCAAAATTCATGATGATCCAGTACCCCAGTGCTCAGGAAAATTGCCAAGGGTAGATAGAGTTTCATCTGCATGTGCCCCACTTGTGGCCTAGCTAAGGTACCTCAGAAAATAGCCTGCCTTTGGTTTTATAACCTACAGGAAATGTGTTTGGCTAAAGTACTGAAGGACATCCTGTTTCTAGGGAAACAGAAACAGAGGCCAGGTTGTCCCCAGCAGTCTTCCCTAACTCGTGATGTGAAGTTCCCGAGGAGTGACAGGAACAAAGTCTGGGCTATTTCAGGCAGTTTCTCCCCATCTCAGTATGCGTTTCCTGTGTAATCTATGGTTATTCTGAGAATCACAATCAAGAAGAGAGGAGAGAAACTGGGTCAGCCAAGGCTACTCAAGGATCATACTGTAGTCAAATTAACAACTTTAAGTCTTCTGACTCATAAACATGGGAATATTTCCATTTATTTATGTGTTACTTTTCCATAACATTGTCTAATTTTCAGAGTATATGTTTTGTATTATCTTAGTTAAATTTATTCCCTAGTATTAGATTCTTTTTTATGCTATATTACTTTATTAATTTTATTTCCAGAATGTTCATTGCTAATATATAAGCATACATGTGATTTCATGTATTGCTTGTGTGTCCTGCAAACTTTCTTAATTTATTAATTTTAATTTACTTAATGGATTTCCTATGATTTTCTATATACAATTTACTCTTGAACAATGTTTGGGTTGGGGTGCTGAGCTCTATGCAGTTGAAAATTCATGCATAATTTTCTACTCCCGCAAAACTAAACTACTAATAGCCTACTGTTAACTGGAAGCCTTTCTGATAACATAAACAATTAACACACATTCTGTATGCTTTATATACTATATACTGTATTTTTACAATAAAGTAAGCTATAAAAAAGAAAATGTCATCAAGAAAATCATAATGAAGAGAAAATATAATTAGTAGTCATTACATAGATGTAACTCATCACTGTGTTATGTTGAGTAGGCTGAGGAAGAGGATGAAGAGGATCAGTTGTTCTTGCTGTCTTAGGGGTGATAGAGGTTGAAGAGAGATAGAGAAGGTGGAATGGGAAGCAGGAGTGGCAGACAAATTTTGTGTATTTTTATTGCAAAAAAATTCATATACAAGTGATATAAATGGCCCCCACAGTTCAGACTTAGGTTGTTTTGAAGGGTCAACTGCATAAGATAATATTATTTCCAAATATGAATTGTTTTACTTCCTCTTTTTCAATCTAGATAAACATTTCCTGCCTCTTTGCTCTGGCTACAACCCCCAATACAATGTTGAATATCAGTAGTGAGAGCAGAAAACCTTGTCTGACCTTAAAAGGAAAATGTCAGTCTTTCACCACTAAATGCAATGTTACAATGTCAGCTGTGTGTTTTTCATAGATGACCTTTATCACATTGACTGTATTCATAAATATTCTACTATGTGAGTGTTTTTTAATCATCAAAGAGATTTAGATGTTGTCAAATTGCTTTTCTGCACCTGATATGATGTAATTCTTGTATTTTATTCTGTTAATATGATGCATTATACTGATTGATTTCCTCGACTTGATCCATCTTTGCAGCCCTGAGGTACTTCATCAGGGTGCATCATTTTCTTCTGATGTTGTTAGATTTGGTTTGATGATTTTGTTGAGAATGAATGCATCTATATACATACTAGATTTGGTTTATAATTTTCTTTCTCGGGGATCTTTTTATCAGGGTAATACTAAGCTCGTAAAATAAGTTGACATGCATTTTTTTCTGTGTGTTTGAAAGACATTGTGAAGAATTTGAATTAATTATTTGTTAAATGTGTAGTAGGATTTAGTGTGAAACCACTGGGCCAGGGCTCCTATTAGGATAGGTTGTGTTTATTCATTCTAACTCTTAGGTATATTCAGATAGCTATTTCTTCTTCAGTCTCTTGTAGCTTGTGTGTGTGGTTTTTTTTTTTTTTTTTTTTTTTTCTCCAGAACCTGTCTATTTATCTGAGCTTTCCAATTTGTTGTTGTAAAATTGTTTCTATCATTCCTTTATAATGCTTTTATTTCTGTAAGGGCAATTGTAATATCCCCTCTTTCATTTCTAACTTTACAATTTTTTCTTGGTTATTCTAGTTACGGTTTATCAATTTTGCTGATCTTTTAAAAGAACAAGACTTTCATTTTATTGATTTTTTGCTACAACTTTTCTATTTTTAATTTCATTAATTTAGGTTCAGTTTGCTTTTCTTTTCTAGTGTCTTAAGGTAGATGACTAGATTAATAGTTTGAGATTTTTCCTCTTTCATAATCTAGTTATTGTAAGTGTCAATTTCCTTTTAAGTATACTTTAGCTGATTCCCAAATGTATTGATATTTGTGTCTTCCTTTTCATTCTTTTGAAAATATTTTTAAAATTCATTTTGATTTTTTTTTATTTGACCAATTGTTTAAAAGTGTTTAAAAGTGTTTCACTTAATTTTCACATATGCGTAAGTTTCCAAAAACTTTCCTCTGCTACTGTTTTTATTTTGCTTTATTTTATTTTATTTTATTTTATTTTATTCCATTGTGGTCAGAGTACTATTTGTTTTAACGTATTGAAGTTTGTTTTATAGTCTAGTTTATGGGCTGGAGAATGATCTATGTACACTTGAGAAGAACATATATTCTGTCATTGTTAGCCTTAGTATTCTGTACTATTAGATTTAGTTGGTTTTCAGTTTTAAGTGTCCTATTTCCCTATTGATCTTTTGTCTTCTTGTTGTATCCATTATTGAGTAGATTATTGAAATCTCCAACTATTACTCTTGAATTGTCTATTTCTTCATTTGTATTAGTTTATGTTATGTATTCTGGTGTTCTCTTATTAGATGTTTACATGTCAATAATTGATATATCTTCTTTGTGGATTTACCCTTTGGTCATTGGGAAATGTTCGTATTTATTTCTCACAATATTTTTGTCTGTTTTAAAGTTAATTTGGACTGGGTATGGTGACTCATGTCTGTAATCCCAGCACTCTGGGACGCCAAAGTGGGCGGATCACGAGGCCACGAGACCGAGACCATCCTGGCCAACGTGATGAAACCTCGTCCCTATTAAAAATACAAAAATTAGTTAGGCGCAGTCATGCGCTCCTGTAGTCCCAGCTCTCAGGGGGCTGAGGCAAAAGAATCACTTGAACCTGGGAAATGAAGGTTGCAGTGAGCTGAGATTGTGCCACTGCACTGCAGCCTGGCAACAGAGCAAGATTCTGTCCCCAAAAACGAAACAAAACAAAAAGTTTATTTGTATGTTCATGTAGCCACTTCAGCTTTCTTGTGATTGCTGTTTACATAATATACATTTTTTTCCATCTATTTGCATCCAATGTATTTCTATCTTGAAACTAAAGTGTGCCTCCTGTATATACACATAGGCAAATCATGGTTTTTGGTTTTATTTTTTAGCTGAAGTTTTCTGCATTTTGTTGGATTTTTTTAATCCATTCACATTAAATATTAATATTGTTAATAGAGTTGAGTTTATGTTTGATATTTTATTTTATGAAAGATTCATGCCCTCTGTGGCACAACACCTTACAGGTACTCAGCACATATGCAGAGGTTCCTAAACCCTGTAGTTCAAGGATTTTTATGGAGGCTTCATTGTGTAGGCATGACAAGTAATTAAGTCCATAGCCAGCTCCTCTCTCCCTTCCTGGAGGATGAAAAGTGGGGCTAAACATTTTAAGCTTCTAATCATAATTTGGTCTTTTTGGTTACCAATTCCCATCCAGGGGCCTACCAAGGTCACCTCATGAGAACAAAAGACATTCCTATTATTCAAGAAAATCCAAGTGATTAGAAGTTCTGTGTCAGGAACCAGGATCAAGACCAAATATTAGAGCAAAAGATTTTCTTAGCACCCCTATTCCCTCAGGTAATTGCAAGAATTTCAGGCCTTCTGTATCAGGGACTGGAGACAAAGTTATATCTCTATCTCTATCTCTATCTCTATCTCTATCTCTATCTCTATCTCTATCATCTCTATCTCTATCTCTATCTCTATCTCTATCTCTATCTATCTATCTATCTATCTGTGTATGTAATATATATAATACATATGCAATATGCATTTAAATTTCTTCCATATCTTTTCATGGCTTGAAAGACTTTTTTTTTGGAACTAAGATTTAGTTTCATGAATCAACCACAGTTTGTTTATCTATTTACCTATTGAAGGATATCTTGTTTACTTCCATGTTTTGACAGTTGTATAAATCTGCTATAAAATTTCATCTGCAGGTTTTTGTGTGAACATAAGTTTTAAGCTTATTTAGACAAATACAAAAGAGCATGAATGCTGCATAATATGGTAAGTGTATGCTTAGCTTTGTAAGAAACTGCCAAATTACTTTGCAAAGTAGCTGTATATTTGCATTTCCACCAGCAATAAATAAGTTTCTGTTTCTTCATGTCCTCACCAGCATTTTAGCAATTCTAATAGGCTTGTCATGTTGTCTTTTGGTTCTTTTAATGTGCAGTTCCCTAATGGCATATGATAGAGAGTATCTTTTCATATGTTTATTTGCCATCCATATATCATCTTTGATGAGGTATCTGTTCAAATATTTTGTATATTTTCCTCTTCCCAATAAAATTTTTTATGAATTGAAAGTTGGAAAAAATAGTATTTCTTCATGAGAAAGCTAAAAAATAATTACATTTTATTGTGACACAATCACCTGAAGATGAAAAGGTAAGCAATTTTGTTTTACATAAATATTTAAATCTTTACTTTCAATTTATTTAATATCTTTATCATTTTGGTTTTTTACCATTTTCTTCAATTTTCTTTGATTTAATTGAAAATCAATGTGTTTATGATTTTAACTTAGGCTCAAACTATTTTAATTATACAATCTATTCTTTTAGTATGTTCAAATAAAAAGAGACCCACTCAAACAGGAACATCCCTGATCAACGTCATTTTAACAGGTGACCTTTTCGTTGACATCAGATTTTATTTTAATAACAAATATCTTCCACAATGCTTTTACTAATATGCTTCCATCTAACATATAAGAATAGTTATGTCATAGGTAACTTAATCATCAACTACATTAATATTAATAAAAACACAAAACTAAGAGCCACAATGGTGAAACACTCTAGCATAATGATTAAATGCATGGATTCTGGCACCAGACACTCTCTATTTCAATACTGAACATGTTTCTTTAATGTTTGTAACTTTGAAAAAATTTCATATTGTCTCTGCACCGTAGCTTTTCAATCTCTAATATAAAGATGAGTGATAACATTTTAAAAAATTAGTACAGAGGTAATATGGCTTAATATTGAAATTCTCAGGAACATATGAAATTCTACTAGTTGTTAATTAAAGATAACCCTGTATGTCATATGCACTGTGATTTCTACTGGTAGAATTCCACAGTAGACTAGATTTTGAAATTAAATAATTTAAGCAGGAGTATTGCCAGAAATTTGCATTCCTAATGTGAAAACTATTCTAGAGGTATGTGCACTCCAAAATAAAAGGAAATGCTGCTGAAAATTCAAATTTTGAGTGTATAGCTTATGAGAAAATATATTTATGGCACTGAGAGAATTGATTTAAGTATTTTTGAGATTAAAATTATTTCTGACTGTGATTCTACTCCCCTTATGTGACAATAATGGCTTATCAAACAGAAAACATGGGCTCTTCCTCTGAATTCAAGACTTTTAGAGGAGTCTATTAAGCATTAATGCTTTTCATGGGACTTTCCTGGCATGTAAGAAACTCAAAAAGGTTCTGGAGCAGCAGCAGCCAATTATACCTTTAAAAATTGCTCGACAGTTCTCCCATCATGGTCTCAGGGAAACCAAATATGCAGAACAAATAATCCACCCAATTAGAATTCATTATTGGAGAGTCTCAAGCAGCACTTCTGCTGAGTTGGCACAGAGCCACCTGCTCTAGTGCCTCATCATGATGTTGGAGGGTTTCTCACTAACTGTGATGTGGTCCTGTGAAAAGAGGAGGGAATAGTGTATCCTGCAGTGCTATATCATGAAGATTGCCAGTTACAATGAAGTTTGTAGAAAATCATAGTCTATTGTTTTATGGTGTTAACTATATCATGAAACATTGAGCAATATAAGAGATAAGCACTTGGGAATATTCCAAACACTTTCTCCTTGAACTGACTGTGAGTGTAGGGCAAGTCATATTAAAGTTATCTATCCAACACCTGGTGAAATTTCAGTGTATACAGACAGAGTCAATGTACAAAGTCTATTTTAGCCAGTAATTTTCTTTGGAAGTACTAAAATGTCACTATTGGTTTTTATTCTTCTAGTCTAGAGGAGTTCACTCTTTTATTTTCTAACACACAATTGTGTGAAGTCTGCTCTTTTTATGTGTCATATTCAGGGAGAAAAAGTTTTCTTCAAGGGGGTTTATTGTAATAAAACCTTTTAGATTTATTGTTACAAGATCCATTATGATGTGTTATCCGGATTCCATTTCAGTTTGAAGTTGTTCAGAATCTTACATATATTTTAAGCCTTTATGGCCAGGGAAGAAAGTATTTTATTGTACATTCCCAGATAGATAATTTACCATTTAAGTAGTACTTTTATATAATGCAAGTCACTCTTATCCCACTTACTTACTTACCTTTCCCAATAGGTGTCATATTTTTAAAAATTATGTAATCCAGAGGAAATATATCTTCGTAACTTGGATTGTCTGCAGTAAGATTTGTCTTCCCTTTGAAATCTGGCAGTAGGATTATGTAATCAGAGTACACTAGTGGTTGCTTTTCTTTATACCATTTTAAAAGGAACCATTTTTGCAACACTTAAGATCTTTTCTCCACAATTCTGAGGGATGGGGAAACAAAAAGCAAAATCAAAAAACATGGGATTCAAAAGATACAACTTACTAGCATCAGCAGAACAAACCAAGATGGATGCTGACAGTCAGATTCAGAACAGTATGAAATTATAGTAGGTAACATTTATCATATGGGAAATACATTCATATTCCAGAAATTAATTATTTTTGATATGATATTAAAATTATTAAGTATTTGAAATTATTTTTATTTCTATATTATTATGAGATCTGAATTATCCAATTTTAATGGTGATTTCCAAGCACAGTAAAATAAATGTACTTAGAAAAACATTACAATCTAGATTAAGAATGAACTGACTCTTCAGAGAATCAGGTGACCTTTTAGACTGAAAATATTTAATTATTGCAGTTCTTACATAAGGAATGTAACTAAAAGTAATTTAATTGTGTAAAAAATGCTTATCAAAAATATAATCAAATGTCTACCTATTTGCTGCCATCTGTAGTGAGAGGAATATTCAAATATCTGAAAGTAGATCCACAAAATACACATGGGAGACACGATTACGATTTAAAAAAGCATGTCTAAATAACATTTTAATTGTAATTAATTTTTATGTATATGTATCTATTTTTCTTAACAAAGTGAAATTATATTGCAAAAACAGATTACTAAAACTTGTATTATATTACAGAGGAGTTTATAAAAACATATAATTTCATAAATATTAAGCAAACACATATTCTTCTACATTCTAAATGTTTCATAAATTTACTTTTCATTTAGGTATTGAATTCAACAGGAATTTCCTTGTGTTTAAGGTTTGAGGTAGGAGTCAAATTTCATTGTTTCCATATGGAAATCTGATATTTCCAGTAAATTTTATAGAAATGACCAAGATATGATTATTGCTATCCTGTACCATCTCTGCCATACCTGAAGTGTCCATATATGTGTATGTGTAGGTTTATTTGGGGAGGTATTCTTTGACATCCTGCATTTTCATAGTTTGCAGCAGTTTATCAATTTCTACTCAAATCCTCAGGATTTTAACTGAGACTGAAGTGAAACTATAAATAAATTGCAAGAAAAATGCACATTTATATTATTGTGTTTACTAATCCATGATGTAAAATGTCTTTTTTGCAGGGTTTTTTTTTTTCTATATTTCTATTCTCTGGAAGAATTTAAGTATTGCATATACATTATTTTATTTGAAATTTAATTTTTTAAATCACAAAACATAAATGTTTATTTAATTCAGTTTACATATATTCCATTTTACACTTTGTAAACTCAATGAAGTTTTAAGACTACCATACATATAAACCATATGTGATCATGTTGTGTGTGTGTGTATATATATCACATACAATCTTATATTGTATATGGTATACATACAATCACATATATATACACATATATACTCATGTATATATACTCGTATATACATATATGAGGAAAGACTGTGTAATGTTCCATTTCCTTCTGGTTTACTAATCTCACTACCATTCATTTAAATGTAATCTATGCCTCCACCCTCACTTTATCCTTGAAAGTAGGATTTTCTCTTTTGCTTTTCTGCAGTGAATTTTTTCTTTTTGGTGCAGATTTTAAAAAAATTATTATATTTGAATTTATTGGATTCCTAAACCTATGAATTGATAGGTTTTTCTAATTATGGAAAAAAAAAAGATGTGTCTTCAATGTTCATAGACTGGATTTGCGCTAACTCCTGTTTTTCTCCTGAGACCAGTTATGTTTTAGATACTTTCAATATTTTTTTATGTTATTACTCTCTTTCAAATTTTCTTTTATCTTAATCTATATATATTTCATTCTGGATAATTTCTGATCTATCTTCTGGTAAACTAATTCTATCTTCTGAGTTTCAAAATATGTCCAGTGGGTTTTTAATTTTAGATATTGCATTTCTTACTTTCTAGAAGAGTCACTTTTAGGTTTCTTTTTATGAAAACTATGTTCTCACTTATTTCTTTCCTTTAACATGGCAAACATGTTTCAATAAGCAGATTTCATTAATTATCTTTCAAATATAATCTACTTATTGTTTGGGGAATAGATTGATAGTAATAAGTTGAAATTTCAAAGATAATTCAACAAATTCTAGTATAGATACACTTCTAATTTTGGCAGTATGGTTGACAAAATACTCTAAAAAACTTTCTGCTAATTATGAATATATTACCATAGGGAAAAAAATACTTTTTAAATAATTGATTCTCTGTTGAGAAAATGAGTGAACACTTCAAGAATAAAAACAAAAATAATAAAACAGTTAAAAATTAAAACGAAGCATAACTGTCAGGTCATGCACTATTTTAATTGTACCAGCTTTAACCTAAATAAACATAGAAATATAATTTATCATACTAACTATTCAAAGGAATAATATATAAAATCATCTTTACACATGTAGAAAACCACTGACTCAATTTTTTAAAGGTCCTTAGCAAACTAGAAATAAAAGAAATTCCTTAACCTGATAAAAAATATATATTTTTTAAATTTTAACATTTATAATATGTCACAAACAAAATCTGTTAGTGTTTATGGACAGTGTTAGAATGCCTACTGACAAGGTGTTTACTCAGCTTTCATGGAAAGCCCTAGAAAATAAAATAAAACAAGATTTTAAATGTGAGATTTTGGAAATGAAGGGGCAAATCTGTCATTCCTTAAAGATGGTGTGACTATCTACATAGTAAAAGCCAAAGTAATCTATTGAAAAAAATATTAAAGTTTAGAAAAAAAATTATCAAGAGCGATGGGATAAAAGGTGAATAAAAATAAATTTGCAAAAATTACATTTAAAAGATAAAATTATAGTTTTTAAAATTGAATAATTAAATCTCATAAAAATGTACAGTTCTTTGATGAATCAAAAATATAATAACTTATTGATAGACATTTCAAAAAAATTAAATAGAAGAATAGGCCAAATTAAAATAGAGAATCAATAATTAAAATTTTTAATTCATCCAATTATCCATAGCTTTATTGCTATGCCAATCACATTTTTCATTTTTTTTGTACAAATTGACAAGATGATTCTAAATATTTGTGGAAGTACAAAGGGCCAAGGATTTTGAAGTCTCTCCCCAGGAGAAATATTGATTTTGGAATGAACTGCTTTACCTGAGACCAAGAACTATTATAAAGCTAGTGCAATTGGTATCGCAAAAAAACTGTAGTTAAGACAGTTCATTTGAGAGAGAACTCATTATATTAACTAATAAAACCATTCAGAAAGGACAGTAAGGGTCTCATGAACATATAACAATTCAATACCTGAACATAGAAGAACAAGTCAGATTGGGAAGTGTGCATTGTTTAACAAATAGTGTTAAGCTCACTGGAGTGAAATGAACCACATCTCTATTGCACTATATTCAAAAGAAAGTTCATACTCAGTACGGAAAACAAAGCTTGAAAAGTGTTATAAAACAGTACTGGAGATAATATTAGTAAAATAAAAGATAAGAATGGAATGTTTTTGGTTTTTTTTTTTTTTTTTTTTTTTTTTAAGACCAAGTCTCGCTCTTGTCCTCCAGGCTGGAATGCAATGGCCCGATCTTGGCTCACTGCAACCTCTGCTTCCCGGGTTCAAGGGATTCTCCTGCCTCAACCTCCCCAGTAGCTGAGATTACAGGCGCCTGCCACCACGCCTGCCTAATTTTTGTATTTTTAGTAGAGACGGGGCTTCACCATGTTGTCTAGGCTGGTTTCAAACTCCTGACCTCAGGTGATCCACCCACCTCGTCTCCCAAAGTGCTGGGATTACAGGCGTGAGCCAATGTGCCCGGCCAAGAATGATTTATTTTTTAAAGCCTGAGTGTACTATTCTCCAAAAGAAAAGAGATACATGTGTCTACATTGAAATTAGATAGCTATTTATCAAAGGACACCATAAAAAAAAAAAAAAAGGAGAGAAACTATCAACCGAAAAAGGTACTTGCAAAATATATAACTGAAAAATGACAATTTTATCAAAATATATAATAATGCATACAAGTAAATGAGATAGTCACAAAAGCACAGTAGAGAAATGGTGAAAAGATATGAACAGAAATCTCAGAAAAGAGTAATATAAATGGCAATTATTTACATGGGAAGATGCTTATTAGTAGTAATTTATAAAGTAATAATTAAGATTCCAATAAACTAATACTTTATAACAAAAGAGCAGCAAAAGATTAGAAATTTGACAGTAATTTATCTTTGCCCCTCAAGGAAGGAATAGGTTTGATGTAATCAACTTGGCATCCAGTAGTCTTCTTGGGGAACTGAGTCATTTTGATGGCATTTGCTGCAGGCAGGCTGGAAAATTCCACACTGGCAAAAATTCGACCAGCTTTGGTGAGATAGAGTTCATGCTCTGTGTGCATTCTGGGTCTGTAAATTAATAAATGCTAGACAGCCATGAGAGATGCAGTGATTTTCCATTGTGGGAGCAGACATCAGTCTTCGGATAGCCGGCCTCAAACATTGTGTCAGTAATATCCTGTCAGTTATGAATCTTTATCCGATGAATTCTGTAAAGTATTGGCCATCGTTACACATTCTTTTGGGTCAAGCCACTCTGATGGCCACTTCAGTTTTTTGACAATTTCAGTAATTACATCCATTTAGCCTCTTATGGTTAAGGGCTGTCACCCGGTCTGCCATTCTGAAAACCATTATCCTCACTGATATTTCAGAGCCAATTTCCATTCTAGCATTTCCTACAAAACAACCACTGTAGGGCTTCTCTATTATCTTAATGAGGATTGGATAACAGAGCCAAGTGGTAACTTTCAGTACAAAATAAATTCTTTCTAACATTAATACCTCCCTGAGCCTTTGATCCCTTCCTTAATACTATTTCAAGAAAGTTCTAGCATCTTCTCCTTTTACTAAATGCTGTCCTCACGGCCAAACATCAAAGAACCACTCCAGCATAAATAACTTTCAGCCTCAGATGTTCTTGCCAGAATATTGAATGCTGACTCATTGATCATTTTCCCCTGTCAAGAAGTTCTCCCTTCTCTAGCCTTCTATTCTGCACTCTTCTGTCTAATCAGACAGTCTTAAGATTATAAGATCCATTCTCAAAAGTGCTTCCTATATTCCTACTGGTATGCGTTATGCACAATTCACAATTCAGTTAGTATCTAGGACTTTCTTCTTTGAGCAGAGACTCTGCATCCCTGCTTGGTCTCTTCTCAGCCCTGAATGTGTTTATAAGCTTGAGTTATGACAGGGCATCATCTTTAAAAGGACAAGTAAAATTCTGAGAGACACTTACCTCTGGTAAGAACCTCGCAGGAACTCAAGTCAAGGCACACTGCTCTTGTCTGTTAGGTTGGTGCAAAAGTAATTGCGGTTTTCGCCATTAAAAGTAATATTGGGGCCGCGAGTGGTGGTTCATGCCTGTAATACCAGCACTTTGGGAGGCCGAGGCAGGCGGACCACCTGAGGTTAGGCGTTCAAGACCAGCCTGGCCAACAAGGGGAAAACTCCGTCTCCACTAAAAATACACACAAAAAATTAGTGAGGTGTGGTGGCGCATGCCTGTATTCCCAGTTACTGGGGAGGTTGAGGCAAGAGAATCGCTTGAACCCGGGAGAGAGAGGTTGCAGTGAGCCGAGATCACGCCCCTGCACTCCAGACTTGGAGGCAGAGTGAGATTCCATCTCAAAAAAAAAAAAAAAAAAAAAGAAATTAAGATTGGGACTACTTCTGACAGAGGAAGGTTCAAAAAAACTTGTGTTTTAAGATTCCCAGTGAAATCTTTCAATGTTTCCTTGCCCAAATTTTGTCAATTTTATCCATCTGAAATGTCTTAAATATCAACTGCCATTGTCATTTTTCCTCCATCATATTTTTTATTTCATACTGTTGGTCTATTTATGATTTATAATACATTTTAGTATATTTTCAGTTATACCTTCCAATTCCTATCTTTTGTGTTGTGTCTATACTACTCCTTAGCTCACTTAGAGAGTTTTTCTTTAAATTATTATATTATTTAAATTTCAGTTACTGTATTTTTAAAAACTTAACCATAGTAACAAATGTACAGAACTAAACATTTGAGGTTTGACTTTCTTTCTATGACAAAAGATAGAACTGTAAACTTTCCCAATCCCAAACATTACCCTATTATCAGGATAACAATTTTGACAAATTTTTGTTTTTTATTTGCTAAGTAGTTTATATAGCTAGTTTCTCTTTTAGTTGCTAATGATTAGTTCTGTTACATTGCAATCCCCTTACTTTCTATACCACCTAACTCCAAATACTAAATTTTAATTAAATTAATAAAATGTTAAGATCAAAATGAGTTATAAAAGTATTATTCATTACTAGGATTACTTTATCACACATTGTTTTACTATTTATAGTTAATGCTTATTTTTATTTGTATAAGTGTTAAAGTTATGGTTCTTTTATTTCCAGTTATTCCAAAAATCTAATATGGTCTTTCAACGTGGGGTCTCTAGATCAACAAGCAGCATCAGCATAGCCTTAGAATTTGTTTAATATATAAATTATCTGACCCTCACTAAAATTTATTGGGTCATTGATATGGGGTGAATTTTTGTTTACGCCCACATTTAAATGTTGAAATATTAACTCCAAAAGTAATGATATTAGGAGGTAGGATCTACAGGAGGTAATTTGGTAATTTGGTAATGCCTTATAAATGGCACCAGTGCCTCTATAAAAGGGACCCTCGTTAACAGTAGGCAACCTGCAACAGGGCAGAACCTAACAGTGCTAGCACAGTGATCTCAGACTGTCAGCCTCCAGAACTGTGAGGAATGCATTTCTATTTTGTGTAAGACACCTAATTTATGATACTTTGTTATAACTGCCAGAGCTGATTAAGATAGTGAGAAATGGAATGGGGCCTACATTCCATTTTACATTCTTAAAAAAACCCTCTAGGGGAATTTTTTCATGTTCATTGTTCCTAATGTATTCCTCAAAGCTCAAATTGATCAGAAAGTTTTCACGTTTCTCCCCTTCACCCCTGGAGATCTAAATAACACACTATCCTTATTTCTGCTGCTATGTGAGCTGATTTTTTAAAAAATAAGTGCACACAAGATATTCAAATACTTTTCTGTGCTATCATCCTTAATTCTTACTGGGCCTTTTGACTCCCAGATCCCATGACTTCCAATCCCTTCTTGTTTGTGGTTAATTTTTTGTTTTACTAAATTATATATTCTGAAAATTACCTAAATACATATTGAGTTAATACAGGGGAATAATTTTATTACATTTGTTTTTTTGTTGTTGTTTTTAGAAGTATAGTACTCTTGGTTGAAAAACCAACTCACCTAGAAATTTGTAGTACTGTTGCATTGTTTTCTAGAATATATTGACCTTATAAAAGTCAGAAAAGATCTTTATTTCAATCATTTATTTGTATGCCTGGAAATTGTTTAATGTCCTTCATTTTACCCTGATGTTATATGTAATATCATTGTCAGAGGTGTTTGAACCAGAGCAACTCCATCTTGAATAGGGACTGGGTAAAATAAGGCTGAGACTTGCTGGGCTGCGTTCCCAATAGGTGAGGCATTCTTAGTAACATGATGAGACAGGAGGTCAGCACAAGACACAGGTCACAAAGACCTTGCTGATAAAACAGTTTGCAGGAAAGAAGCCAGTCAAAACCCACCAAAACCAAGATGGAGGTGAAAGTGACTACTAGTTGCCCTGTTGCTCATTACCCACTATCTATAATGCGCGTTAGCATGCTAAAAGACACTCCCGCCAGCACCATGACTGTTTACAAATGTCATGGCAATATCAGGAAGTCATTTTATATGTCTAAAAAAAGGGAGGAACTCTCAGTTCCGGAAATTGTCCACCACCTTCCTGGGAAACTCATGAATAATCCACCTCTTATTTAGCATATAATCAAGAAATAACTATAAGTATAATCAGTGGAGCAGCCCATACTGCTGCTCTGACTATGGAGTAGCTGTTCTTTATTCCTTTGCTTTCTTAATAAACTTGCTTTCAATTCTCTATGGATTCACCTTGAATTATTTATTGTGCGATATCCAAGAACCCTCTCTTGGGGTCTGAATCAGGACTACTTGCTGGTAATATTATGATCATGTTACAAGTCAGATCATGTGACCTGTAACAGATTTTTGTTTGTTTCTTGTTCTGTCCATTTTCTTGTCTCAAAAATCCTGTTTATTCTTTTCACTACAACTAATAATTTACACAGAAATAATATTTTATAATTGCTTATTTTTTTTTAGATTTGAAAAGATAGTATTTCTATTTTTTGTAAGAATAAGAAGTTAAAGTCTCTTTAACCATTTTAACAGAGTACAGGTTAAATAAATGAAATAAAATTTCATTGTATAATAAGAATTTGAGTAAGAGATAATTTATATGATTTCCTAAGGATATGGAAAGAGAGAATTCAGATAGACTAATCACCATCTTTTCCATTTGCCACAGTGTTGTCATAATTTCTATTGATATTATTGTTGAAAGTAAATGAAATAGAGAATTCCTAAAGATCTACACTTGGCTCCCAAATTTGACATTTTCTGTTAGAACACTTCTTTAAGACTTCTATGGACAAAAATACCGAAATAATCAGAGCATTATTTCTCTCCTGTATTAGTTAATCAAACTCTTTTGGATGCTATTACTTGTGACCAAAAATGTGAAAATCTTCAAAAAATTATTTAAAGTTATTGTAACTAGTATAATGTATATTGTTCTGTATAAATAGTATGTGAATACATTTAAATACATTATAGCAAACATTTATTGCATTCTCCGAATAAAAATATTTTTGTTTCAAAGTTTAATTTTTGAGTATCTGATATCTTCCAAAATATATAATTGAATGCGTGTTTCAGAAATAATATAGTCTGTCAAAAAGTTTATCCCTTTGTTAGACTTATGAATAGATTCAGTTTTATGCTCTGTATAAGAACTCAATAAGGAGAATACTTAATCTTATTAGAAGGAATTTCAAGATAATTACTAAACACCTAGAAATACATAGAAATCTAAAAAAACTACTGGGTCACCTGCCAGTTTGAACATACATAAATACATGAGTATTGCTTTTCTTGAGATCAAAGACATCTTTATGTTCATAGAGTGGTGTGATAAAGTGAAAAAACCTGACAGGTGACAACTTAACTAAGCAAAATATATTGAGAAAAAGAAACATTTCAAAAAGAACTTTTAAAGACTACATAGTTAAGCAGAGAAGCTTTAAATAGATGAAACATTTCGTTATAAACTGATTCACATTACTGACTCTTTACCCTCCACTTCAATTCTTTAAATTTCTTGTACTCTGATTATACTCAGATTAAGAAACTGTACTATTATTATCTTTTCCTTATTATTATTTGACATTCTTCCTTTTTTTTCAAGAGACAGGGTCTTGCTTTGTCACCCAGGCTGAAGTGCAATGGCATGATCATAGCTCACTGCAGTCTTCTACTCAGGGATCAAGGAATCCTCCCACCGCAGCCTCTCATGTAGTGAGGCCTACGGGTGCACACCACCATGCCCAGCTGTTAAAAAAAAAAAATTTGTAGGGATAGGGTCTTGCTATGTTGCCCAGCCTGGTTTGGAACTCCTAACTTTATGCAATCCTTCATTATTGGCCTCTCAAATCGCTGGGATTACAGGCATGAGCCACCACATCCAGCCTATTTGACATTCTTAAAAAAATTTAAGGATTAAATTTTCTAACTAAAATTTATTAATTGAGTAATAATAGAAATATTTTCCGTGTCCAGTTTATCAAGTGTTGTTTTTTCCTCTTTATTACTTCCTTTTAGATTTTTCTCATTACCTTATAATCTCAATTTATAATCATATAATTTACCTGTTACTCATATTCTTATTATACAACGGAATTTTAACAGCATCCTGTACTCTGTTAAAGTGGATAAAGATACTTCAACTTCTTAATAAAATAGATAATATATCTTTATGTGCCAAATACAGGGCATGTTACCATATTATGGAAAAAGTACTTTTTTTCCAGATAAATAAATGTATGTAAAATAATGATTATGAAACCAATCACTTTTTCATTTTTGTTTCTTCCAAAATAATAAAAAATTATACATGATACATATAAATCATACATATATGTTTATATACATGCATGCATACATATACAAATGGTGCTTACTGCTGTCTTACAAGCAGTCTCAAAATTTAGTGACTTAAATGATAATGGTTGAGTATGCCCCATCATTTTGTGAATTGGCTGCATGATGCTCTGGTGATCCAGCCTGTGCTCATTCCTATGGCTGTGGCCAGTTTGCTGGTTGGCTGGAGCTAGATGCCTGAGATGCTTTTACTCATGTGTTTGGAATCTCGTCGGGGGGAATGACTGGGCCTTATTCTTCATGTGGCTCTTCATTGTGTGCTTCATAATAGCATAATTGTCTCAGATTGCCAAAAGAACAAGAGTTAAAAGTGGAACCTTCTTTTGACACTGAGACTCAGAAATCACTCACCATTATTTCGCTTCGTTTTACTGACTACTGTTATTCACAGGGACAGTTCAGATTCAAGGGAAGTAGATCTACCAAATGATGGAAGAATCAAAAAAGAATTTGTGACCTTTTTAAGTCCACCACAATTCTAACTTCCATTATTTATATCATCTTTTGTAAATTTGTAATCAAAGTAAATATAATCAAAGATTTGTTTATATTTGTTTATTTTAATATAACATACCTATAACAATAAGTTCATACTGTGATATCAAAAATTAATGTTTAGAATTTGTTTATATCAAATATGATTTGTAGATATACTTACTAAAGATGACACCATTTAATATTAGATAAATTTTTGAAGAGAATCATGAACTATCGTTAAACCATGTATTATTTTGCTAACCTCATAACCATCATATGGGCAGAGATAATGGGTTTCTATTTGGTGAATTGTGACTAAAAAGGTACAGTGTAGGCACTCTGGTAATCTATTTGTAATCAAAACAAAGAGCAAGATCTAACTTCTGAAAGGATAATTAAAATGTAAATTACTAAATAGTGGGAGCTTCTTTAATTATCTGTCCTTCTTTTAAATATCACATACACTGCTTAGCTAGCAAAGACAAAATTAGCACAGATTTATATATATATAGAGAGAGAGCCATACATACACACACACACACACACACACATATATATGGAGAGAGAGAGAGAGGATAATGCATGGAAAAAAGATAATGACCTTTGTCATAAACCTAGTAAAATTAATACCAATAAATGCAGACTTTAAAAATTGAATGTTAAAAAAGTAGGCTAATAACAAACCATATGTGTTTATTTTGTGAATAAGCAACCAGAATTATTATTATTATTATTATTATTTTTTTTTTTTTTTTTTTTTTTTGAGACGGAGACTCGCTCTGTCACCCAGGCTGGAGTGCAGTGGCCGGCTCTCAGCTCACTGCAAGCTCTGCCTACCGGGTTCATGCCATTCTCCTCCCTCAGCCTCCCGAGTAGCTGGGACTACAGGTGCCTGCCACCTCGCCCAGCTAGTTTTTTGTATTTTTAATAGAGACAGGGTTTCACCGTGTTAGCCAGGATGGTCTCGATCTCCTGACCTCGTGATCCACCCGCCTGGGCCTCCCAGAGTGCTGGGATTATAGGCTTGAGCCACCGCGCCCGGCCACAACCAAAATTATTTATTAGATGTAAGTAAAGTTAATATTATATTGTTATTTATGCATTGTTTTTATTTTTAATTTGTACATGTTTGGCAAAAAGACAATTATACTCTATGAAGAAGATGACATAATAATTTGATTATTGAAATAAATCAAAATAAATATTTAAGTAAATAGTAATTTGATATCTGTACCATACAGGAGTTTTTTAGTGTCATAACTTAAAAATACACAGATTTCTGTCCCACTTAAAAATGTATGAGAAAAGATTTTCATTGAGTTACTTCTAAACAAATCATTATATATGTAAACAAATATTTATACATTCAGTTAATATTTTGGGGTACTTAAATGTGGTAGGTATTGTTTTAAACACTGAGGAAAAGAGAGAAAAAGAGTGTATGTGTATGTGTTTATATGGTTGAAAGCTAAATATAACATGCAATTTTGGCACGAGTTGAAAAATGTCTATATATGCACAAGCACAACACAAACACAGTCCATATTAGGTCTCTGTTCTATGCAGACTCACCTTCTGTATCTAATAACCAAAACCCTGTTGTTTTCTAGCAGTTCTTGAGCATTATACCACTTGACAATTGAGGCAGAATCAAAGAAAGTACTAATGCTCTTCAGTAAAATATACAAAACTACAGACAATGGCAGTGCCTTATTTTGTAAAGTATGTAGCTATGAGCCTTTGCTACACTTGCTGACATTTGGAATTTAACTAAAGTGTTTTGTTAAAAAACATTTATGGAATTAAAAAGAGTATCTTTCTTTTTTAGGGACGGACATAAATTAAACTCAATTTTACTGGTCAAGGACTATAGAATAAGGCCATTTTAATAAAGGCATACCTAATCTTATCACCATCATTTAGTTACTACTGGAGATCACAATTCAATTAACTCATAGATATGAAACAGCATTAGACATTCATAAAGAGGGCTGCAAAGCAAATCAACTTAAATGTTAAAGCAGAATAGAAAGTTACAACCTTTAGCCTTGGTTTTCAAAATTGGCACCTATTGTTGGTGTGGGCCTAGAATTTTGCATTTAACCTTGCAAGGATTGAGTACAGACATTTTAATGGAAACCTTTACAACTTATATTCTATATTTTTATTTGGCAGAAATTTATTGAGTGCCTGCTATGCGCAAGACACTATATTAGGAGTTGATATTAGTCTATTTTCATAATGCTATAAACAACTGCATGAGACTGGGTAATTTATAAAGAAAAGAGGTTTAATTGACTCATAGTTCCACCTGGCTTGAAGATCTCAGGAAACTTACAATCATGGTGGAAGGGGAAGCAGGCATCTTCTTCAGAAGGTGGTAGGAGAGAGAAAAACAAAGAAAGAACTTCCAAACACTTATAATACTATCATATCTCATGATAATTCACTATCATGAGGACAGCATAGGTGAGACCCCCTCCATGATTTAATCACCTTCCTCCCCGTTTAAACGGTAAGCTTAGAACTGATCTGGATGTGTGCTGCAGCTTTCCCACCTCACCTTCCCTGTTACCTCCAACAGGCAAGTGGCTAACTTCTCAATCTCTCTCTCTCTCTCTCTCATTGTGATAAGAACACAAATTGCGATACACTCCCTTAACACATTTTTACATGTGCAATACAGTAGAGTTAACTACAGGCACATAGGCACAATGTTGTACAAGTAGCTTTTTTTTTTTTTTTTTTTTTTTTTTTGAGAAGGAGTCTCGCTCTGTCGCCCAGGATGGAGTGCAGTGGTGCGATCTTGGCTCACTGCAAGCTCCGCCTCCCGGGTTCACACCATTCTCCTGCCTCAGCCTCCTGAGTATCTGGGACACAGGCGCCCACCACCGCGCCCAGCTAATTTTTGTATTTTTAGTAGAGACGGGGTTTCACTGTGTTAGCCAGGATGGTTTCGATCTCCTGACCTCGTGATCCGCCCGCCTCGGCCTCCCAAAGTGCTGGGATTACAGGCGTGAGCCACCGCGCCCCGCCACAGTAGCTTTTTTACTTATGGACTTCTTCAGCCTAAAACAATCTGCTTAGAATGAACAAATTCTAGTAGACCACTTCAACTAAAATAAGGGTGACATGGGCTTCATAAATAAAAAACGAAGAAAGAAAAGAAAGAAAAGAAAGACAGAAAGAAAGAGAGAGAGGAAGGAAGGAAGGAAGGAAGGAAGGAAGGAAGGAAGGAAGGAAGGAAGGAAGGAAGGAAGGAAGGAAGGAAGGAAGGAAGGAAGGAAGGAAGGAAGGAAGGGAAAATCTGTTCTCCATTTGGACTATTGACTAGTAGGTGCCTCTCAGACCTATACATAGATATGTCACCCTGTCAGATCGAGAGCTAAGATATCAAAATGACCAATGGTAACAAAGAGATCCTGCCAAATTACGATACAGAGATAACAAGAATAATAATAAAAAAAAAAACTAGCAGAGGTAGTAGAGTTAACAAGGAAATTTTAGAGGTATTGAGCAAGCAGCATAGAAAATATTTAAAAATAATAGGCTTTATGGATTTAACAATATAAATATTTTGTTCCCTAAGAAACTAAACTATACATTTATGATTACGGACTACACATAATATCATTATTACATTGTTTACTGAGCAATATAAAGTATTGGTTCTCATCTAATAATGTTCAAATAATTTTTTAATCTTTAGAAATACTTCTTTCTTTGCTACTTTCCTACTTTTCATCTTTCCTTCATCCTTTCAAATATATTGTCATCAATGAAAACACTTCTGGCAGCAAGGAAAGATCATAGACTTGAATAAATATGTCCAAATTATTGTATTACTAGTACATGTTCAAAGAAATAATGAAACATTTTTACTACCCTATTTGCATATTGTTTAAATGACCATAAGTTTCATGCAGTTCCTGAGAGCTAGGTTCACTAGAGTCGCTTTGTAGTGTCTCCGAAAGAAAAATAAGGCGAGGATTTAAAATGTCCACAAATTTGAGCATTGAATATTTAGTTGATGGCTACATTTGTGAACAGTGCACTTAGCCTGTTGACCAGCAGTTAATAAAAATATATAGTAATAATTGGAATAGAAATAAATACATAAATGGGAGCCAAAATCAGCTGGCAGCTATGGGGATGAGAGATTGTAAGACTGTATGTGCACAAATTCAGTTTTAAGAAATGATTTTAAATTTCATTAAGAATAGGATTTGAAGGCAGGGCCTGGTGGCTCATGCCTGTAATCCCAGCACTTTGGGAGGTGAGGCGGCCGGATCACGAGGTCAGGAGATCAAAACCATCCTGGCTAATACAGTGTAACCCTGTCTCTATAAAAACAGAAAAAAATTAGCCGGGCGTGGTGGCCGGCGCCTGTAGTCCCAGCTACTCAGGAGGCTGAGGAAGGAGAATGGCATGAACCTGGGAGGCGGAGCTTGCAGTGAGCCGAGATCGCACCACTGCACTCCAGCCTGGGCGACAGAGCGAGACTCCGTCTCAGAAAAAAATAAAATAAAATAAAATTAAAAATAGGATTTGAGTTCTGGAATAACTGCTCTCTCTGAGATATTCAAACAGTTTTGGTAACATGCGTAAGCCTCAAAGACTTCATCTGTAAATGGGCCACAACTGAAGCTAAGGCATAGAAGTTTTAAATAATTAAATAGAATATGATAAAATGTACAGAGGCAGAGCTAAATGCCTGGCATATAATATACAACGAAAGTTAGATATTACTATTATTAGTTGAAGGGACCTTGTATTAGTCCATTTTCACACTGCTGATAAAGACATACCCGAGACTGGGAAATTTGCAAAAGAAAGAGGTTTAATTGGACTTACAGTTCCACATGGCTGGGGAAGCCTTACAATCATGGCAGAAGCCAAGGAAGAACAAGTCGTGTCTTACATGGATGGTAGCAAGCAAAGACAGAATGAGGAAGACGCAAAAGTGAAAACACCTGATAAAAACTTCAGATCTGGTGAGCCTTACTCACTACCACGAGAACAGTATGGGGGGAACCGCCCCTATGATTCTATTGTCTCCCACCAGTTCCCCCCGACAACACATGAGAATTATGGGAGTACCATTCAAGATAAGATTTGGGTGGGGAAAAAAAGAGCCAAATCACATCATTCCACCTCTGGCCCCTGCCAAATCTCTTGTTCTCACATTTCAAAATGAATCATGCCTTCCCAACAGACCACCGAAGTCTTAAGTCATTTCAGCCTTAATTCAGTAGTCCACAGTCCAAAGTCTCATCTGAGACAAGGCAAGCCCCTTTGGCCTATGAGCCTGGAAAATCAAAAAGAAGCTATTTATTTCCTAGATACAATAGGGCTACAGACATTGGGTAAATACAATTGTTCCAAATGAGATAAATTGGCCAAAATAAAGGGGTTATGGGGCCCATGCAAGTCTGAAATCCAGTGAGGCAGTTAAATCTTAAAGTTTCAAAATGATCTCCTTTGGCTCCATACCTCATACCCAGGTTGTGCTGATACAAAAGGTGGGTTCCCATGGTCTTGAGCAGCTCTGTCCCTATGGCTTTGCAGACTACAGCCTCCCTCCTGGCTGCTTTCATGGGCTGGTGTTGGGTATCTGTGGCTTTCCCAGGTGCATGGTGCAAGCTGTTGGTTGATCTATCATTCCCAGGTCTGGAGGACAGTGGCCCTTTTCTCACCGCTCCACTAGGCGGCGCCCCAGTAGGGACTCTCTGTGGCATCTCCAGCCCCATATTTCCCTTCTGCACTGCCCTAGCAGAGGTTCTCCGTGAGAGCACCGCCAATGCAGCAAACTTCTGAAATTTAAGTAGGGGTTCCCAAACCTCAATTATTGATTTCTGCGCACCCACAGGCTCAACACCACATGGAAACTGTCAAAGCTTGGGGCTTGCACTATCTGAAGCCACAGCCAGAGCTCTATGTTGGCCCCTTTCAGCCATGGCCGGAGAGGCTGGGACACAGGGCACCAATTCCCTAGGCTGCACACAGCTAGGGGACCCTGGGCCGGGTCCATAAAACCACTTTTTCCTCTTAGGCTTCCAGGCCTCTGATGAGAGGGACTGCAATTAAGACTTCTGATATACCCTGGAGACATTTCCCCATTGTCTTGGGGATTAATATTTGGCTCCTTGTTACTTATGCAATTTTTTTTCACCCAGCCTGAATTTCTCCTCAGAAAATGGGATTTTTTTTCCATCACGTTGTAAAACTGCAAATTTTTCAAACTTTTATTCTGTGTTTCCCTTTTAAAACTGAATGCTTGCCACAGCACTCAAGTCACCTCTTGAATGCTTTGCTGCTTAGAAATTTCTTCCACCAGATTCCCTAAATCATCTCTCTCAAGTTCAAAGTTCCACAAAAATGCTGCCAGTCTCTTTGCTAAAACATAACAAGAGTCACTTTTGCTCCAGTTTCCAACAAGTTCCTCCTCTCCATCTGAGATCACCTCAGCCTGGACCTTATTGTCCATATTGCTATCAGCATTTTGGGCAAAGAGATTCAACAAGTCTCTAGGAAGTTCCAAACTTTCCCACATTTTCTCATCTTCTTCTGAACCCTCCAAACTGTTTCAACCTCTGACTGTTACCCAGTTCCATAGTCACTTCCACATTTTCAGGTATCTTTATTAGTCTAATTTCATGCTGCTGATAAAGACACACCTGAGACTGGGAAATTTACAAAAGAAAGAGGTTTAATTTGTCTTACAGAAGCTTCACAATCATGGTGGAAGCCAAGGAAGAACAAATCACATCCTACATGGATGGCTGCAGGCGAAGAGACAATGAGGAAGACGCAAAAGTGGAAACCCCTGAAGAAAACATCAGATCTCATGAGACTTACTCACTAACACAAGAACAGTATGGGGGAAACTGCCCCCATGATTCAATTATCTCCCACCGTGCCCCCCCGCTACAACACATAGGAATTATGGGAGTACAATTCAAGATTTGGATATAGACACAGAGGCAAACAATATCAGACATTCATAGTATTCCCAACATGGGTAATGATTGTTGGTTAACAGAAATAAAGGATACACTAGTTTCAAAAGCAAGAACTTTACTTCTAAAATCCTGTGTCATTGTATCTCTTTAATTATAGAAATATAACAACTATAACTTAACCTGAGTAAAATTAATAAGTAAGTGAAAGTCAGAATCTCTTCAATTTCTTTTGTGAATTAATTCCTGGGAAACTTATTTTTTTCATTTCCACCTGAAACTGGAGTTCTGTTAAGTTTCTCTGGCACTGGGAAAGTGTGAGCCCAACTGGAATTATTCATGACTCACAAGGAACCCCATGTCAGGCATCCACAAGTCAAACACAAATCACTTAAATCACTTTTAGGAAATAGTACATATATAGATTATTTACATTTTACAGTTACCTCAATTGGATTGATTTACCTTTCCTTGTAATTTAAATTTGTGATATTATAATCATCATACACTTTGATAAGGAGAGCTACACCCTTCTGTTTAGATGTCAATGAAACAAACCTATATATTTGGGGCCAGGAAACAACACAAATACAAGAAGTCAAGGTATAAGATAATTTTGAAGGGAAATATTTACTCTTATTTTCACTCCATTTACAGAATAAACAATGGAGAATTGTTTAGCTATGGTTGGTGGTGCATTTTTACTTAGGGCATAGGCTCTAGGCAACAATCAGAAGTCTAGTTAAATCTTCCTTTTGTCTAGGCATACAAGTTTTACGAAGATCATTATTATGGAAAGGAGTAAGACTCTGTCCAAATGTATTAAAATGACTATTCCCCTGTTTTCTTTAATTCCAAAGTCTGCTATTTCAATAGAGTTCAAAAAAGAAAAGCATTTCAGAAGTTTGCAATGAATCATCTCTAGTAAAAGAACAACTAATTTCATTTTTCACAGTTCTTTCTAGCTGTGCAACTAAAATTGCCTTGTGTAAATTAGTATGAGATTTTTGTTGGGAGAAGCACAGCTTGAGGTTGTAGAAACCCTCTAACACTTATGTCTTATCAGCAATATGCTTTTCTGTTTTATGATCACGAGTTTTCCTTCTGTCTCCTTTTTACTGAAAAGTCCTGCTGTTTTCCCCCAAACATAGCAAGTGTTATGTCCCCCTGGGCTATAATACTGAACATACTGACACATACTTGCTTCAGTTCCCTTGATGGTGATTTAGACTGAAGTGAGTTTATTGGATGTTTTTTTCCCCAAAGCCATGCCAGCATAATGTGTTGAGCATCTTAGCATAGCAGTATAATTAACATATATTTAAAAAATACTGGGTAATGTGAGAAAACAAATGTTTTTTAAATTATATATCACAGAGTTTGCTGATATTAAATGATAACTCTATCATTTCATGTATAGTTACTGCTATTTTGTAATCAGAGTTAAAATAAAATATTGTTTCACAATATATATACTCAATATAGTTGTACTTTTAAAGGAGCTCCCAATTAAATTCCATTTTTAATTTATTTAGTTAATGTTTTTATTTTAAAATATTTGTATTTAGTTTCCTTAAGACGACTTAAACATGGATATGGCTTATTAAAAATTTTACATAAGCTGAATTGTTCTAGTTTCTAGCAAAGAAAATATTATGACATATGTTGATATATAGCTTATAGTATTAAAAAGCATACTAAATTCAATACATTTCAAGCATTTGTTTTCACACAAAATATTTTACTAACATATAACACTTTATTGTTCTTACCTTAATAACTAGTAATATTAACATGCTTTATTTTAAATATTAACTGCTATAAATCAATCTTTTCTTAAAGATGAAAAAATGATTTGCAAAATTTTAATGATTAAATTCTATTCTACAGGTAAATTTGATCAGTGATAAGACCATTGCACAGAACAGTACTGAATGAACACTGTCCAATACTGACCCTACAAAATCTGAACAACATCCAAAATCTTGTAGACTTGAACTTAGTAATTTAAAGTTAAAGTTATAAATGTTTGGCACATCTATAATTTCATAATATCAATTAAGATTGGTTTTACTTTTTTAGTAATCTCAAATATGGTTCCAGATAAAATGATCAGTATTCCATGATGTTTTATTGACTTATGGTGATTCTCCCATATGGAAAGCTATATTTAAATATTCATGGCAAATTATTTTTTATTAAATTGAGGAACTGGTTTCAAGATTGAAATCAAGTTGTTTAACCTCAACAATGTCTGTGGTGCTGAGATTAAAATTTAGTCAATCTTATCTGTAGGAGTAAACAGTCAGTGGATCAAGATAAAGAGAGGATGAAGTGTGATGGTGAAAATGAAGGAATCATGTGACAGGTGGACTTCGTTCAGACCTCAGATGCATTACTGATTAGATGTGTGCCCCTGAAAATCTTAAAGTTTTGCTTGTAAAATTTACCTAAATAAAATTTTGTATGACTTATATGAGTCCCTAGCACCATCCTATATGCAATGCAAAATTTAGCTATCAACTGTATTTAATAAGCATTTATTTTAGAGCAGAGAATTTGTTTTATTTGATTTTTTTGTTTAACATATAGTATTATCTTTTTGAACACATTTGAAATTTTAACTAGTTACTAAGCCAGCCAACTGTGGGCAAAATCTGGTCCACTGCCTGTCTTGGGAAGGAAAGTTTTATTGGAACGCAGCCTGAACCCATTCATTTGTGTATTGTCTATGACTGCCTTTGCCTTTATACTAAAATAGAACTAAAAAGCTGCAACAGAGACTATTTAGCACACAGAGCCTAAAATATTTACTATTTGGCCCTTTAGAAGTATGGTGTGCTAAGCCCTGGCATAAACAAATAATCTCAGAGAATATTTTAGTCATTCAGGAGAATCTTGCCGTATAATATGTGAAATGCAAACAATGTCATCGTTCAAACTGCTCCAAAGTTTCATTTCTACATGGGTCACAATGAGCACAATGTCAACAACTGATATTTATCACTTTCTAAGACCTTTGGATTTACTTTTCCTCATTAAGTCTTTAAAAATGTGCCATGCTTATACTTCATGTTATAGAATGTGTTGCCTTGTTTCCTTGGGTGACAAGTACTTAGGTGGAAAAAATTTGGACATTAAAATCAGATATGTCTCTTAATAAATGTGTGACTTTGACAGGTCATCAGTCCTCCAAATTTTACTTTCTAATTTGTAAATAAAATATATAAATAAAATATATATATATTTATATATATATGTAAAAATATATATATTGTTCCCAGTACATGGTGGGGCTCATTAACTTCACTTTTACCCCACATTTATTTTAACAACAAATTTGTTAAGCAAAGTAGAAAAATGTTTTAGATTTACAAATGAGAACTACTAGTTGAATGTCAAATTACTTGTCTGTTGAGAGGGAAAGAAAAAGAGATCTAAGATGTCTAGTTTGGTGGTTAGAACACAGGTTTGGTAGTCTGATTTCATATGCTCATACCCTATCTTATCACTTATTAACTGTGTGATCTTAACCAAGATCCTTTATTTGTGCCTCAGTTATCCTTATTTATATTGAATAAATGCTTCTTACTTGATAGAATTGTTTGGATAACTAAATAATCTAATATGTAAAATGCTCAAATTATGCATAAAGTAAGCATTAGCTATTGGCATTGATCATCATCATCAATGCATCAGAAATTCTAGAATTATGCTAATTAATTATTGCAAAAATTTTTAGGCTTTATTATTCTCCCCACTAAAGATAGGTAAGTAGGAAAGCATAGAGAAAGAGAAGGAAAGGAGGGTGGAAGTGACAGAGAGAGGAAGAAAGAAAGGAAGTAAGAAAGAGAAGGAGGGAGGGAGGAAGGAAAGAAGGAAGAAAGAGAGGAGAGGGAGAAAGAAAGAGAGAGAGGGAGGGATAAGAAATCTATGGTACAGTATATTGAAACAGCTTGCTCAGGTTCTCACAGTAAAATTGATGGGTCTGTAATGCATACACAGATCTGTATGATTCCACAGACAAACTCCTCTTCTGTCTCCACAGCTAATACTCCTTCAACTACTCTAATGTCAATTTTGCCTCTGAATGATGTTCTATTATTATCATGCTATGTCACTTTTTTAGTGTAGCTGTAATTATAGAGGTCAGTAGATAGAGGGGAAAGCATATTTAAGTACATAAAATGCCTTTTGTATGTGCTATTTTGTTGAGATTCATTACAAGTTTTTGAAGTAGGCATTTACAGAAAAGATAAAAGTTTGACAAAGTCACAGACTTTAAAGGTTTAGATTCAGGACTTTTGAACCCATGTAGCATCTCTTCGTTTGTTCTTTCAAACAAAACATCCCTATCTTCTTAAAGCTTACTCTCTATTTTTGAAAATGAATCACTCACAAGTTCACATATGTACCTTATATGTTATATTTTATCATATTATATTGTATGTGTGCACACATTATGTTCTTACACTATGTGTCATATAAATATTTATAAAAGACTCATTTGTAAATTTTACATATGCTACACATAAACACACCACACATGTCCTATTGATACTTAAATTATAAATCTGCGATAGGCAAAACAATTGCACCTCAAAGATGTTCATGTCCTAATACCCAGAACCTGTGAATATGTAACCTTACATTGCAAAAGTGCCTTTTAATTTTGAAAGGAATTTGAAACCTGGCTATCATCTTAGATTACCAAGGTGGTTCCAATGTAATCAGAAGGGTATTTATAAAATACAGACAAGAAGGCCAGAATCAGAGAGAGATAGAAAGTGAAAAGGGAGGGGGAATGGGGGAGAGAGAGAGAGTAAAAGAGTCAAAGATGCTATCTTTTGGCTTTGAAGATGAATGAGGAGATTGAGAACTAAGGAATGCTATCAGTATCTAGAAGCTGGAAAAACAAGGAAATAGTTTCTACCCTAAAACCTCCATAAGGAACATGGCCTGCCAATCAATTTAAAACTCTGATCTTCAGAATCATACTACAATAACAGGGCTGCATTAAGTCACTATATTTGTGGTAATTTCTTAAAACAGTAATAAGGAAGAAATGCAATCACAGTTAATCAGAGAGAAAAAAAGACATAGTAGATGCTTTTTAGGAAATTTCAGTTTGGAAACTAAAGAGATACTTGAATTAAAATTTTGATATAGTGTAGTGAGTGCTATGATCATTATCCTATCATCCTATCCCATTTCTTCCTTTTTTACTTAATTTTTCTATACATCCTGTATCACCATATGATATATTCTATATTTGCATATCTTCTTTTTTCCCACTAGAATGGTTGTTTCATGGAGGTGGGATTTTCTTTTTATTTTTTGTAAGTGCTAAATATCACTGTCTAGAACAGATCTGACACATGAGAATTGCTCAAAGTTTACTTGTTAAATTTATGAATGAACAAAGTCCTGAAGGCTATGTATGTAGTATAGACAAAAAGTATTGAGCATGGAGAAATCATGAAGGATCAGGGTAATTTTCTATTTGACAACGAGGTATTTTTTCTTCCCACAACTGTTTATGCAGCATTTTGAATGTAATACTCAACAAGACTGGGCTAAGCAGCTTTATAAGCTGGACTAAGCTTTCCCAGTTTTTAAGACGAAAAGGACATCAGTGCTGCTGGACCATTAAGGACGAGTATAGGCCTTGATATTTGATAAAAAACAAAGAAACAAAAGAAACAAGGCAGGTAAAGGTAAATAATTAGGAATGAATAAGATGTGGTTATTAGATGATTAATTAATAGTATTATTAATTTAAGGGGCATGCCCATGAATAACTTTTGATAGATTTTGTTATACCATAGCAATATAATAAAAGAAAATATTATCCAGAATATTTATACTAATATACCTATTTTGGATAAAGTATATGTTGGTTGTTTGGAAATGAATGTCATATAGCTGAAATAGCCTGAACTTTAGTAAAAGGTAGAACTAGGTTTGATACCCAGAACCACGGTTTACTATAAAATTATTTTAATTATTTAATCTTCACTTCACTATCCTTACAAGATGGTTGTGATGAATAGAAATTAAATATGTAGATCAGATGAGATGGCTCATGCCTGTAATGCCAGTACTTTGGAAGGCCAAGGCGGGGAAGATTGTTTGAGCCCAGGAGTTAGAGACCAGCCTGGGTAAAATGGTGAGACTCCACCTCTACAAAATTAAAAAAAAGAAAAAAAAATAGCCCAGTGTGATGGTGTGACTGTAGTCCTAGCTATTTGGGAGGCTGAGACAGGAGGATCCCTTGAGCCCTGGAGTTCAAGGCAGCACTGAGCTATGATTGTGCCACTACACTCAAGCCTGGGTGACAAAGTGAGACATACATGTCTTAAAAAACAAAGTACCTTAATAAATTATATAAAGTATCTAGAGGATATGATTTTTAATTTATTCAAAATGGCAGTTAATGTTGCTCCAACAATTTTTTTCTTTTGAGAAAGGGTCTCTCTCCGTTGCCCATGCTGGAGGGCGGTAGTGTGATCATAGTTCACTGTAGCCTTGAACTGCTGTGCTCAAGGGATCTCCCCACCTCAGCTTTCCGAGTAGCTAGGACTACAGGCATGCCACCACACAAGGCTGGTTTAAAAAAAAAATTCTGTACAGACAGTCTCACTATGTTGTACAGGCTGGTCTTGAGCTACTCGCCTCAAGCAATTCTCTCATATTGGCCTCCCAAAGTGCTGGGTTTACAAGTGTGAGCCGCCACACCCGGTCAACAATTTTGTTTAAAATTTACATCCTGTTTTAGACACTTTCAATTTAAATATATGAAAGATGGAGAAATAGAATTGGTTTCAGTGGCATGCAAGGTTATGACTGTAAAGAAATGTAAAGTAAATAGAGCAAGTGGAATAAATTTTCTCTTTGACCCTTACCCACTCTTCTCTTCCCACGTATCTAATAACCAGCCACTTCCCTTCTTGTTCTTCTAAGTGGCAAGAGTCCTCAGTTTCGTATTGATGGCAACCCACTTAGGCATACTTTCACTGGGGGATGTGCAGTGCAGAAGCACACCCTCCATCAAGTCTCCTTTTATATAGATTCCCAAAAGCATAAATGCATGTGGGACACTACTGGTGGAAGATCATCTGCAAACTCAATATAGTAGTGCAAGTAAGAGAATAGGAGACATTTACTGATCCAAACGTCAGAAATGATCATTTCTGTATTTAAAATGCACAGATAAACAAATGTTTTAAAATATTTTGCAGCGTATCTCCATAGCCCAATGAAATTGCTCCTTTTTAAAATCTTAGTGGCCCCATGACTGACATGCTAGAGCAGGCTTTGACTATTGGGTAGTTATTATTGATTCTAATCTATTTTGCGGAAAATCTATCTTTGTGTAAAATGTCCTTATTCTGGAGACTAATTAAATGTGTTATTGCCTTAACTGGTTCACTTTGCTGTAAAGAAACACGAAAAGAAACTAATGTCATGCAAACTTTACACAGCTCCTCAGTTTTCATGTCAAAACTGGGAGTCACATTTGCTAATTATTTCTACTTCTGATGTCTTTATTAGATGGATGAAAAGAGATACTTTGCTGTTGACATTTGTTAAGAAAGGTAACAAAAATATAAAAGGACACAAATATTGTCAATAAATAAAAGTTACTTTCTATTATCCCTCTCGTGATGTTTGAATTCAATAAACATTTTGGAGAGCCTATTATATGCAAGGTAAAATACTGGGTATGTGGAATGGACTGAATGTTTATGAACCTCACAAATTTCTGTGTTGAAATCCTAACACCCACAGTGATGGTATTAGAAGACAGGACTTTGGGAATAATTAGGTCATGAGAGTACAGTGCTCTTGAAAGGGATTAGAGCTTTTATTGGAAGTAACTCCAGTAGCTTTCTCACCCTCTTTCTACCATGTGAGGCTATGATAAAAAGTTGGCAGTCCGCAACCTAGAAGGGAGTCTTCACCAGCCCCCGACCATGCTGGAACCCTGATACCAGACATTCAGCCTCCGAAACTGATGGAAATATATTTTTAGTTTTTATGAGCCATTCAGTTTATGGGTTTTTTGTATAGCAGTCTGAACTGACTAAGATATCATGCCAGGGAAGAAGAGATAGTTAAGGCACAGAATACATGGTAAACTATTCAAATTTCAAGAAAATAAAAGTTTAAAACATTGTAAAGGGGCATTTGCCTTCTTTCTCCAGTATGTAAATGGAAGAGTTGCAAGTATGGGTGGAAAACAATGATAGAATCTACTATAGCCCAAGACAACTACATAAAACTATGTATTGAATATTATGTGTTAACAATGAAACAGTTGACAATTAAGTGGACACAGAATAATGAGATACTTTAATATTTTTACTATTGTCATTTTATACTAGCACTTCTTTTTTTTTGTTTAAACAAGGGAATATTTAACATCGATTACATACCATTTAACATTTTTTCAGTGTTCTGGAAGAATAATATGCTCATATGCCATCAACTAGAGGTGCAAAAGCATAGCTTTGCATTGTTAAATGTTTCACTTGTGCATTGCCCTTAGTCCACAAATCAGTATTTTTTGAGTGGGGACCAAGTCAATAGGCCATGTTGTAAAAGTGTCCTTTTTGGCCTAACTACTCAAATGACACCTTTAAATGACAAGTTCCTGCGACTGAATGTTTTGCCAACTGAAGTTTGGCAAAGGGGATTTATGTACTTGGATCGTTCCTTAGAATTCAGGGTTGATTGCTTCCCTGATGCTGCTGCTGCTGCCAGATACACTCTTTTGGAAAAGAAGTGACAAGCTTTATCTTGTATTCATGTCTAAACTAAACATACAAACTATGTATGCCTTTTGACTCTCCGGCCTCATATTCCTGAGTTAAGGTGGTGTAAAATCACATTCAATTATGAAAAAGGTGAGAAGAGCCCAGCCAGCTTCACTTTCAAATGGAAATGCCAAATGGAAAAGAATGCAGGGAATCTGCTCCCACCGGTATCTTGACTTCATGTGAAAAAGTGGCAGCCCTTCCTTAGGACAAAACGTGACCCCCTGCTCCAGCTCTCAAAGAAAATACATTGGCTCAACTTACTGAGATTCCTCTAAATAACTAAGCTTTGGTCACTGATGAAATCTCAACTAAAGCATTCTCAATAGTACATAAAGCTGCTGTTCACTTTTAATATTAGGGTTATCTATGTAGAACTGAAAGCAGAGGTGATCACTGTACTCGGTAGGCAGAAATCAAGGTCATTCTTTTAGCTTTGTCTAGTACTATTCTTGATGGGTTTGTTTAGCTGTTCAAAAGTTATAGTTTCACTTACCATTTTTTCTCAAAAGAAATAATTGTTTCCCGTATACTATATATTTGCATATCCTGAGTTAGTTACTGAAGACCATTGCTTAAAAAATTACATATTCATAGTTGTTTGTGGCACACTATATGTTATTATTATAGTATAGTTTCTTAACATGTGCTTACAGGCTACTTTAATTACCATTGACACTTTATCTCTGATTGATATTACGTAAGTTTTATAATTTATTTTCCCAAAAATTCAGTTTACTGAGAAATTAGAATTTTAAAGTTAAAATGTTCAATTTAAAATTTATCCAGATGAAGACCACACTATCCATAGATGAGCTTTCATCATTTAGATTTATTAATATCATAATGACTTTATAAGTATCCTGTCCCTAGCTGGGGCTTCTCTGCTGGTCAACTACTCATTTGTTCATATATATATATATATGTGTGTGTGTGTGTATGTATGTATATATACACATATAGATACATACACATATACACTTATACATATATAGTATTTGTGTATGCATATATCTACAAACACATACATGTATGCATGTGTGTATATATATGTATACATTTATATGTATACATACACACATTTATATAACACACACACACATTACATTATCCCTCCTTCAACTGTTCTCATAGTTTTAGAAGTGACGTGTCCTAATGTGTGAGCTTGGACTTCTCTGAGTTAACCCTTACTGTTATAAAAAACAATCTGCTATTGCTCTCCTGGAATTCTATATTATTTATGTTTCTCTGTAGTTCTACGAAAGAGGGATTGAACAATTCCAAAGATTTCCATTTAGCATGCCTTATCATATATAAAAATATACATATCATATATATCTCATGATATATATCTATATATGATATATCATGATATATATGTATATCATATATATGATATATATATTCTCTCTATATATTCTATGTTCTATATATATCTATAGATATATATGTTCTATATATATCATATATATGATATATCATGATATATCTCTCTATATATAAAATATTTAAAAATATTAATAGCTTTGTGGGTACAAGTGGTTCTTGCTTACATGGATGAATTATATATGGTGAATTCTGTAGACAATAAGTAGATTTTTATCCCATACCTATAGTTATTTTTTTCTTGGCTAATGTAATTTTCTTTCCACTATTGTTTGATACAAAAAAGTTTCATCTAATCAAAAATGTGCCTCTTCTACTAACAAATCACTTCATTATCTTTCTAAATGGACTACTGCTAACTTGCCAATTTTCTGGAAAAGAGCTTTTTTTTCTTAAGACAGCAAGTGTTTTTCATATTGATGAGGAGTCTCTAGGAAGGGCATTTGGTCTTAATGTCTGCCATTCAAGTCCAGTTTTTAAAACTCCAAAGGTTTTATTTGTTTATCAGGCCACTGTTTATTTTGCCATCACATATGTTGTCTTCTGAACAGGCAATGATTATATCATTAATGTTGGGCACCAAATTACTCCTATGAGAATGCTCAATCTTAATGGATTAGTGTTGCTCTCCTATACTTTAATAGTTTTCTGGTCAATTTAAATATCCTTTGTACATTCTGAAGGCCATTTCACCTAAATCAGGTGTGCTTACCTTGACTGGTCTCCAATATAGGTATAGAAAAGAAAGTGTTTGTAAATGTATTACAACATACCATCACCTTTGATATTTTCTACTTCTTTTAAATATTTTAATTATATCTTGTACCATTGAGGATATCAGGAGAACTACCTTGTCTAAATTCTAATAGTCTACAGTCAGCCCATTAAGCCATCTGCTTTATATATTTGTCATATGGGAATATTTAAAATTGAATTAGTGGATATCATTATCCATCTTTCAACTATTCTCATAATTTTAGAAGTGAGGTGTCCTAATATGTCAGCTTGGACTTCTCTGAGTTAACCCTTTCTGTTATAAAAAGCAATCTGTTATTGCTCTCCTGGAATTCTATATTATCTATGTTTCTCTATAGTTCTACAGAGGAGGGATTGAACAGTTCCAAAGATTCCCATTTAGCATGCTTTATCAAAACTGGGTGAAGGAAATATTTGGTCATCACCTAATTTGAGAATGAAAGAGACAAAACTTTCTTCTTTATATATAGGCACATCAACTGAAAAATCTGGTAAGGGATTTCAGCCACAGAATATTTTCTCAAGTCTCATTTTTCAACTCATAGTCAAGCTACAATTTTAGGACCACAAAACATAGCCCCAGGTTGTCCCTAACTTTTTTGGGGGCTTTTAAAAAGTATTTTTTCTCTCTATCCCTCATTGGAAGAACATTATACAGAACTAGTGTTTGATGTTAACAAAAAGTTTTGTTTACCAATCCTGAGCCAGTAACAATGTCAACGCATATATCCTTCATAATCCTTCCCCAGGAGTTGACTGAGCACATTCTGACCACTTGTTCAATCTTTTCATCTTCTATAGCTTTATATGAGAGGTAGACTCATGTCCTTTTTTGTTCACCATGGCTAATTAACTACCATGTAATTGAGAAATTTCTATCCACAAACTTTGCAGCCATTGGGCATGACTGCAGATAATCTCTTGTGTTTGTCAGTATTTAGCAGTTTCTAGCATCAATATTTTTTTCCCAATCATTTATTTGAAAAATCTATGCTAGTAGGGGTTCATACAATTTCTATTGGTACTTCTTCATCATATGATCCACCTTCTTCACAGAATACCTTCTGGATACTATCATTATTTGTTCGTAGGTCATATCTACTTATATTTGTTTTATCAGGCATAAATAGTCACTTTATTTATTATATCTGATCTGGAAGCCATGTAATTATCAGTAGGTTCTCAGAAACCAAATATATCATATACTGCCTTTGTCAGTATCTTAATTTTCTTCATTACAAGTTTCAATTTAACTTATATTGGAAATGATATCCAGAAAAAGAAATGGTGCTTCTTTTTTTTCAGAATTTGGATGTCCTCATATACCAATCTATTAGTTTCCCTATTTTGAGTTTATCTTACATAATTTTATTAATAGGCCATGTAATCTATGACATGTCCCAAAGCTTTAGCCACTTCAAATTTTGCAGTAGTTGACAATGACCTAAATCAAATTCTTATTGTGTCTCTTGTCACTTTCTATTTTTTAAATATATCTCTTAGACATTATGTTATTGTATAGTGTGCATCTGAAAGACTGCCCTTCTTGTTCACCCATTTAATAAAGTTCAACATGTAAATTAGACTGACACAAAATCTCAATCTTATTCAGCACTAAGATTCAACAATGATTTGCAAAGCATATAAAAAAGAAGCTATCACATGAACCACACTGAGAGGTTGTTAATTTATCAGAAGCAGCTCTCTGGTTCCCATTTCCACATTGGATATATTTATGGCATGTAGAAACAAATATTGAATGCAGAATGAGTTAACAAATAATTGTATAGTTTATATTTTATATAAAAATACGATGTCATTGCTTCATTCTATTACTCCACAAATTGCAATGTATTTAATAATTTGTAATAAATAATGTAAGAAATAATCTAGACAGACTAGGTATATTCTGCTGAAACAATTCCGAGTTCAATATTAAAGAGACTACTAACCTTCCACACATTTCGGGTAGCAAATTTTATCATAAATTATAAATGTTTACAAAATATTCTAATTAGAATCAACACTGCCCCAGATGTCTGTATGAAAGAAGAGAGAATTGTAGCTTTTCCTTCCCCACTGAAACAACCTAAACAATCTTGAAGAGAAACAGGTACACTATTGAATATAAGGAATGAAGAAAATCCTTAGCTAAGACAGTGTACATTGATGCAATATAAGCAAATGGATCAGTGGAAAAACAATGAGAAATCCAGAAATAGACTGGCATGTCTTGAATTGTCACTTGATTTAAGAAAAAGATTCCAATGTAAATAAATAAAACAGACAATCTCTTCAATAATTGGTGTTGAAGTACTTGCATATCTATGTGAAAAAGTGGGCATTGATCCCTACTTCACACCAGATGCAAAAAATCAATCTGAGATGGACTATAGACCTAATATAAGTAAGTAAATAAATATGTAAATAAATACAGCTTCTATAAGAAAAATTGGAGTTTGACTTTATATGAGGCAAAATTTTTCTAAATAGCGTGCAAAAATTTAACTTTAACAATAGCAATTGACAAGTTTAACTTTGTTATAGTGAAGAAATTCTGCTAATCTACAAAAACCACTTGGGAAGACAAAAGGCAAGTCACAGTCTGGGGTAATACATTAACAGTATATGTATTTAACCAAAACATATTCAGAATATATGCAAAAAATCTTATTGAAATTAGCCAGTATAAATGTGTATAATCTGACTGGAAATTTACAGAAGTCTTAAATAGGCACTGAATGTTGAAATGGATGAATTGTATATGCAACAGAATACAGTGCGGTAATAAAAATAAGCTCTCTACTGTTATACCCTACAATATGAATATATCTCACAGACACTGTATTCAGAAATAGAAGCCCAACATCAAAGAGTACATTACTTAAGATTCCATTTATGTAAAACTGAAGAACAGACAACTTTGCACAACTGAGATAAAAAATCAGAACGGTGTTTATCTCTAGGCAATGACTTGGACTTAAAAGGCAGAGAGGAGATTACTAGGGGTAGGAGTGGTGCTAGAAACATTCTTTATCTTGATCTAGGTAAGGTTTACAAGGTTATACACATATGTAAGAATTCATCAGTTGATATGAGTTCGGTTTGGCCCTCTATAGTTTGTGTCTATACCTTATGCCTCAGTAAAAAATAAACAGATAAGTAGGTCAGTAAGTAGGCAGATTGATAGATACAAACATATACGTGTATATACATAGTACAATTAAGATGTCATTGTGAGGAAGGCTTGGGGAAGGAAAGGAGAGAGAGAGGAAGAGAGACAGCGAGAAAGAGAGAGAGAGGCAGACAGAAGGTGAGGAAGAGAGAAAGAGGCAGATAGAAAAAGAGAAAAGGGTCTGGAAGTATGAAGCACGAAGAGATAAAAACAATCAAACAGTAGGTAGATTGAAGAATGCCCTGAGCCAAAGGGAGTAACAGTTAGCATCTCTCCTTCTTTCTTCATTTCCCTCTTTCTCTGCATCACTTTCTCTCTCTTCTAGTTCCCAAAGTGATTTTTTACAAATAAGGTTACTCTCTGTTAACTTTCTGAGAACTCATATTGCTTAATTTTTCTTCACATTTTAATTGTATTTCTGCTAGAAATAAAATTATCAATTATAAATTATTTGCTTCAAATCTTTGAAAATATTATTTCCTGGACAATTTTGGTGGAGTGAAAGAGCAAAGAATATAACTCAAATGCTTTCCTTATTCCAGTACTCTCTCTAAATTCTAACCCTTCTAACTCTGGGAAACAACATATTTTTTTCTTAAGAATCTCTCAGGCTGTTACATTAGTTTCTCAGGTTTCTCCACACTCCTTTATTTCTAAGTCATCTTCAGTTTGTGGCTCAAGGAAGTCAGTTAGCCAGACACATTGTTTTTGTTTTGATTTGTTATTTGTCAAAAACTGGAAACATGTTACTTCACAAAAAAATCTGAAATACCTGTGATAACATGTTAATATTGATTTCGACATAAGAAAATATATATATATATAAAATCTCTATATATAGGAAATCTTATTTTACTTTTTACATTTTATGTTTTAGTTTGTTATATCCATTGAAATAAAAACATAAAAATAACTATGACAATGAGAATGCATGTGATTATGAATACCTGGATATAGAGAGATACGCTGGAATACCAATCAACAGAAGACATGTGACTGTATATAGAGGGCAAGAAAACAAGTTATTTATATATTACAGCTTATTTATGAAAGAAATCCATAGGACTTTTAGCCATGCTGTTAATCAAATTATATAATACTAGAGGAAGACCAGAAATAGGAAAATGAACCCCAATTTTGGTATATTTATTCTGGGACATCTATTAAATATTAAGAGTATGACTTTTAACAGGCAATTAAAAAGTTGTATGGAAGTTCTAAGATGGGTAAATGTCAGATACAAACTTTTTGAATTTTTTTCTTATATGTTATAGCTAAAATTTTCAAGGAGAGGTTATATAGCAGAAGAAGAAGAAGAAGAAGAAGAAGAAGAAGAAGAAGAAGAAGAAGAAGAAGAAGAAGAAGAAGAAGAAGAAGAAGAAGAAGAAGAAGAAGAAGAAGAAGAGGAAGAAGAAGAAGAAGAAGAAGAAGAAGAAGAAGAAGAAGAAGAAGAAGAAGAAGAAGAAGAAGAAGAAGAAGAAGAAGAAGAAGAAGAAGAAGAAGAAGAGGAGGAGGAGGAGGGGGAGGAGGAAAAAAGGAAGAAGAAAAAAGGAAGAAGAGGAGGAAGGAGAATGAGAAGAAGAAGGAAGAGGAGGAGGAGGAGAAGGAGTAGGAGAAGGAGAAGGAGAAGGAGAAAGAGGAGGAGGAGGAGGAGGAGGAGAAGGAGGAGGAGGAGGAGGAGGAGGAGGAGGAGGAGGAGGAGGAGGAGGAGGAGAAGAAACAAATATGAGTACAGACCTTGCCAGTTAAAGTTTGAAGTATTTAGTTGTATAACTTCTCTCTTATGCTTTCTCTATTTTCAATGTGTCCAGATTGGCAAAAATTGCCCTATTATGCCTAGTTGCTTATTGAGGTGTAATTTAGCTCAGTGGATTGCTTAACTCCCTCTCGAGAGTTTCTTCCTTCATTGTTTGTGGTTTTGGGGAAATTGTCTCAACACTTTATCCCTTCTGTTTTTTCCCCTTTAGTTTTTCTTTTCTCTCTCTCTCTCTCTCTCTCTCTCTGTCTCTCTCTCTCTTTCTCTCTCTCTCTCCCCATCCCCCTGCCCCCATCCCTCTCTCTCCTCTCTCTCTCTCTTTTCTTTCTTTTTTTTTTTTTTTTGACTGGAGTGTTGCTCTGTAGCCCAGGCTGGAGTGCCCCCTTTAGTTTTTCTAATTGCTATTTGTTCTTTATCTTTTCTTCACATTTATATTGTAATATATGGATTTTAACTTTTGCTTGCCTTTTTCCCTTTTTTGAAAATGGTCTCTCCAGGTTTCTATATAGCTCACTCAAATTCTTCAGTGTATTTTAGGAGCAAAAATTCCAGTTTGTATCAAAATAGTAATTCCATTTTTTTAGTTTTCTGTGCATATCACTCTTTTTAAAATTTCAGGAGCAAAACTGGTACACAAAATGATGTATATATACTTTCTGATTTTTGCCAAAATATTCCAAATAATCAATTTTACTATTATCCCAATTTATTAACATTTAATAAATAACAATTGGCATACTAAGGAGAATTTGTAAGTATTTTGTCAGCCAAATGAATAACAAACAAGGGTAATTAAAATTATTGGTAAACAATTTAGAGAAACTTACATGTATGGCTTTAATTGATACTGAGCTATTATTTTCAACTTTAGAAAGAAATAGTGCATCTGTCATTTTCTAAAAAAATTGATAACTAATTTTCTCCTAGTCAGCTTTTATTTTTAATTGGGCTACATAGACTATTGGGGATATTTATCTATAGATATAGAACTTTGAATTAGTTTTCCACTTAACATTTTTGGCCTTATAAAACAAAGTTCTAGTATAGAGGGATGTTTCTGTTAGAAAGTATATTTAATGTCCAAGCTATAAAATAATTAATTTACAATATGTATAATCGCATTGATCTAACTCATCAATAAATAACACCTAGTATCAACAACAGATATTTAACTATTATGTTTATCACCTTATGATTTCAACAACAAAAAAAGAGTTCAAAATTTCTTGGAATTTTAGGTATCACTGAATCACTCCATGAAGTAGGCAGCTTTCATCCAAGACCCTATGAACAAGACATAGATGACTAATACCATGGATATGCATGCTTCAATCTGCATGTTCTTGTTTTAATACTTTCCCCACCCCAGGAAGCTTTTATTTCTGTTTTCTTCTATTTTAGTATCTGAATCACTAATAGTCATAATCACTCATTTAGTGTATCAATCAGCTCTCTAACAATACTCTTCTTTGAGCCTCCAGTCTCTTTCGATATGAGTCCAAACTATACCCTCAGTTTTGCTTGTGATTTAACTAAAATACACCATCAAAACAATTCTTGAGAAGTGACACTATTTTTGTAGTGCCACCCACTTTCCTTCCCTGTCATTACTATGCAATGTGTCAGGTGATTTCTGAGCTAAACTCTGTCATCACACTCTATCAAAACAACTTTGCAGATGGTCAAGGCTACAGAGAGCCAAATGTCTAAGAGTATCATAAAACTCCTAAAATAGGAGGTACTTATCTCATTGAAGCATTTCCTGGAGACATTATGTGGTAAGTAGATATAGTAGCTTAATCCTTCATATGTATAATTCTTGTTTAGTGAATTCATATGTTAGAGCTTTCTCATTTATGAAATGAATGGTATACACTTGAAAATGCCTCACTTTATTGAAACTAAAAGATAAGCTCCCATTTAAGCACACCTGTACACTTATTCTTTAAATTCATCTATTGATTATTATGAATATTGAAACATGGAACAATTCTAATTTTTCTGGGTAGTGCTAAAATCATACAATAATATTTGGTGATCCAATAAGAGTTTTGTGGGTTTTTTTGTTTTGTTTTGTTTCATTTTTATTTTTGATACATTTTCACCTTTGGAGAATTTATGAAATTAAATGAGTAGTGTTTTCAAACAAACCACTACCAGAGTTTCAAGGTGACATATTTGTCATAAGAAAGAGAGAGAGAGAGAACAAAGGAATTGGGAAACAAAAATATCAAGCAGTTAAGTGACTGACTAACTTTATTGTATATGGTTTTTGGGCTTTTTAGATTAAAGATGATATTCTTTCTCTTAGCATAATTTTTATATACTTATCACCTGACTTTAGGCAATGAACTATAAAGTTGGATACAATCTTTCTTTTAGTATTTATACTTATTGCATGTTTCCAATAGTGTGATCATTATGGCCTTATGTGGTGTGTGCAATAACTGTCCCATGAAATGGTTCTACAAAATACTAATTTAAAAATGTCCAGAAGAGCTGACTTTTATAGTGACTGAAACAGCCATCATTGGAAGTTTGGTATACAATCATAACATCTGAAACCATTGTGATATGGTGATTGACCATGTCTATATATAGTGGTGTATTCTTGAAGTCAGACTGGAGAAAGATCAGTAGAGATAAATGAGAAATGTGACCACCTACCTTAATATAAACTCAGTGATGGAGGCTGAGAACTGAGACTGCTTCTGCAAATATAACATAATTATTCACCTCAAAAATTTCTTGCACAGGAAAATAAGATTGCAAATCATTAAGCAGTTTTCCTGTTTGATTCTGGAAAATCTTGCCATCAGCTTGTTCAACTGGGCATGGAACTTTTTCTCAGGTAACACTTTTCCTAGCTAGGCAAACAGCTTGCTTTTCAGCACCACATTTTGCTAATTAGATATGAAATATAACCTTCTCCACCAGCACTAAACAATCTGTTAAAACTTTATCCTAGTTTTAACTAGTTCCTTACCTTAAAAAATTAATTAAACCACTTGAACTCAGATCACTAACTTCTTTGGAAACACAACTGAAATTTTGTGAGGGTGTTATTCACCCTTGGAACTTATTAAACAATAAGTTTAATAAAGTCATCTTTGTTTAACAGTTTTCTAAGTGGTTTCTATGATGGAAGTCAACCAAAATAATTACACTTTGCTCCATATTTGAATATGTGACATCTAAGTATTTGAAATAGTAGTTATAATAGTTGATATTCAATAATATTATCACAAATGACCTAATAATCATTTAGTTTTGGGTTTTAATCATGGAATGATTATATTTTTTGTACTATACTTTAATATGTTACATTTGTTATAAGGATAAACACTTATAAGTGCCAAATTGGAATAGTTATTAATGTACATTGAAGCGAAATGCTGATTTTTATATATATTTGTGTTATGTTTTACTTAAATAGAAAAATATCAGGTGAAGTTTCAGAATTGAAATGCAGACTACCAGTTAATTTATTGTAAACTTTTGTAATGCAATTAAAAGGCTTTTGAAGAAACCTTTTTTGCAAGATAGCAACATGAAAAGATATTCAGGTAACACTTTAAATAAAATATATCAAGCACACATTCCTATTGTATAAAAGCTCTTGAAAGATACATTCTATAGATCCTTTTCCAAAACTATATATATATATATATATATATATATAAAAAAGTGAAAGAAGACAGTGAGAGATTCAGAGTTGGTTTAACCCTATAGAAAGTTCCTCATCGCATACTTTATGAAATTTCAGTACATGAGGACATTTAACCTGTATCATCTTTTGATTTTCCATGCATTTATCTGATTTTTTTTCAACTTTCTTTTAGGTTCAAGGGGTACATGTGCAGGTTTGTTACATTAATTTATTGCAAGTCTCTGGAGTTTGTTGTGCAAAAGATTTCATCACACAGGTAGTGAGCATAGTATAGTACCTAATAGGTAATTTTTCAAACCTCATTCTCCTCACAACATGCCCCCTTAAGTAGGCCTTGGTGTCTACTGTTCTGATCTTTGTGAGACTCAATGTGTACTTAATGTTTAGCTCTCACTTATAAATAAGAACATGCATTGTTTGGTTTTCTGTTCCTACATTAATATGCTTAAGATAATGGCCTTCAGCTGCATCTACATTGCTGCAAAGGACATGATTTTATTTTTTTTTATGACTGTGTAGTATTCCATGATGTGTGTGTACCACATTTTCTTTATCCAATCCACCACTGATGGGCATCTTGGTTGATTCTATGTCTTTGCTCTTATGAATAGTGCTGTGATGAACACGTGGATCTATGTATCTTTTTGGAAGAGCCATTTGCATTCTTTTGGGTATATGCCCAGTAATTTAATTGCTGGGCCTAATGGGTCTCATTCTGTTTTAACGTCTTTGAGAAATGTTCAAACTGCTTTCCACAGTGGCTGAACTAATTTGCATTTGCACCAACAATGTATAAGCACTTCCTTTTCTCTTCAGCCTTGCCAGTCACTGTGGTTTTTTGTATTTTTAATAGTAGCCACTCTGACTGGTGTGAGATAGTATCTCATTGTGGTCTTGATTTGCATTTCTCTAATGATAAGTGATGTTGAGTGTTTTTTCATATGTTTGTTGGCCCCATATATGTCTTCTTTTCAGAAGTGTGTGTTCATGCCCTTGGACCATTTTTAATGGGGGTGTTTGTTTTTTGTTCATTGACTTAAGATTCTTATAAATTCTGGATATTAGACTTTTGTTAGATTTATAGTTTGCAAATATTTTCTTCTATTATGTAGGTTTTCTGTTTATTCTGTTAATAGTTTATTTTGCTGTGCAGAAGCTCTTGAGTTTACTTACCTCCCATTTATCTATTATTTGTTGTTGCAAATACTTTTGGAGATTTTATCATGAAATCTTTGCCAAGGCCTATGCCCAGAGTAATATTCCCTAGGTTTACTTCTAGGGTTTTCACAGTTTTTGATTTTACATTTAAGTCTTTAATCCATTTTGAGTTGATATTTGTCTATGGTGAAAGGAAGGGGTCCAGATTCAATCTTTTGCCTATGGCTAGCTAGTTATTCCAACATCATTTATTGAATAGAGAATTTGTTTCCGGTTGCTTGTTATTGTCAATGTTGTCAGTGATCACATGATTGTAGGGGGGTGTGTGTGTGTGTGTGTGGCATTCTTTCATTTCCATTTGTCTCTGTGTCTATTTTTGTATCAGTACCATGCTTTTTTCCTGTAGCCTTGTAGTACAGTTTGAAGTTGAGTAGTATGATGAATCTGGCTCTGTTCTTTTTGCTTTTTGCCTTTTGGGATTATGTTGATCATTTAGGATTTTATTTATTTATTTTCTTGTTCTATGTGAATTTTAGAATAGTTTTTTTTCTAATTCTGTAAAAATGACATTAGTAGTTTTACAGAAATGGCATTGAATCTGTAAAATGTTTTGGGCAGTATGGTCATTTTAACAATATTGATTCCTCCTATTCATGAACATGGAATGTTTTTCCATTTGTTTCATTTCTGATTTATTTGGGTAGTGTTTTGTAATTTTCATTGTAGAGATATTTCATCATCCCAGTTAGCTGTATTCCTAGATATTTTATTCTTTTTGTGGTTCTTGTGAATGGGATTGGTTTCTTGATTTGACTCTCAGGTTGAAAATTATTGCTATGCAGAAATGCTACTGATTTTTGTACATTGATTTTGTATCCTGAACACTTACTGAAGTTGTTTATCAGTTCTAAGAGCCTTTGGGCAGACGCTTTCTACGTATAGATTTTAAGTAAACTTACAAGGTTTTCTAGGTATAGATATATATTGTCTGATAATGGAGATAGTTTGACTTATTTTCTCATTTGAATTACTTTTATTTCTTTCTCTTGCCTGATTGCTTTGTCTAGGACTTCCAGTGCTATGATGAATATGAGTTGTGTGAGTGGGCATCCTTTTATTGTTCCGATTCTCAAGGGGAATGCTTCGAGCTTTTGCCCATTCAATTTACTACTGGCTGTGGATTGTCATAAATGACTGTTATTATTTTGAGGTATGTTCCTTTGATTCCTACATTGTTGAGGGTTTTTAACATGAAGAGATATTCAATATCATCAAAAATCCTTTTTGCATCTATTGAAGTGATCATGACGTTTTGTTGTTAGCATCGTTTATATGCTCAATCAGAACTTATTGATTTGTATATGCAGAACCAACTTTTCATAACAGGAATAAAGCAAACTTAATCATGGTTAATTACCTTTTGGATGTACTGCTCGATGGTGTCTGATAGTATTTGGTTTAGGATTTGTGCATCTATGTTCATCAGAAATATTGGCCTGATGTTTTTTCTCTGTGCCTCTGCCAGTTTGATATCAGAATGATGCCAGTGTCACAAAGTGGATTAGGGAGTAGTCCTTCTTCCTCAATTTTTTGTAATACCTTCATAGGATTGGTACCAGCTCTTCTTTGTACATCTGCTATAATTCAGCTGTAAAGGTATCTAGTTCAGGTATTTTTCTGGTTGGTAGATTTTTAAATTATTGATCCAATTCTATAATTTGTTATTGTTCTGTTCAGGATTTAAATTTTTTCATTGTTCAGTCCTAAGAGTTTGTATTTTTCCAGGAATCTATGAATTACTTCTAAGTTTTCTAGTTTTGTGTGCATAGAGATTTTCACAATAGTCTCTGATGATGTTTTGTATTTCTGTGGGTTTGGTGGTAATGTTCCCTTTGTCATTTCTGATTGTGGTTATTTTGACCTTTAACTTTTTTATTAATCTAGCTAGTCGTGTATCAATCTTGTTTATTCTTTTGAAGAAGCAAGTTTTTGGTCCATTGATCTTTTGTATGGAGTTTCACTTCTCAGTGTCATTCTTTAAGCCCTGATTTTGATTTTCGTTATTTCTTCTGCAAGTTTTGGTGTTAATTTGTTCTTGTTTGTCTAGTTTCTCTAGGTGCAATGTTAGCTTGTTAATTTGAGATCTTCTTACTTCTTTATGTAGGCATTTAGTGCCATGAACTTTTCTCTTAACACTGCATTAATTGTGTTGCAGAGATTCTAGTATGTTGTACCTTTGTTTTCATTTGTCTCAAAAACTTTTGTGATTCCTGACTTAATTTTTTTCTTTAATGAATGAGCATCTCTCTCTCTGCTATTTTATTCCCCTTCATTTGGGTAAAGAATGAAATTAAGGGTAAGCCAGTCGGGAACAGATTGTTTACTTTCCATGTAATCATATGGTTTTGAGTGATGTTTTTGGTATTGATTTCTCATTTTATTGTGTGGTGATCCAACAGTGTGGTTAGTAAGATTTCTGTATTTTGAATTTGTTGAGAATTGCTTTATGGCCAAATGTGTGGTTAAACTTAGAGTATGTGCCATGTGCAGATAAGAATGTATATTCTGTTGTTGGGTGGAATATTCTGTAGATATCTGTTAAGTCCATTTGGTCAAGTGTTGAGTGTAAATTCAGAATATTTTTTTTTTTTTTTAGTTTTCTGCCTCAATGATCTCTCTAACACTGGGGTGTTGAAATTTCTCATTATTATTGTGTGATTATCTAAATCTCTTCGTTGCTCTCTAAGAACGTGTTTTATGAATCTGGGTGCCCCAATTTTGAGTGCATATATATTTAGGATAGTGAAGTTGTTTTGTTGAATTGAATCCTTTATCATTATGTAATGGTCTTTTTTTTTTTTGTCCTTTTTATTATTGTTGGTGTAAAGTCTTTTGGGTCTGAAATAAGAATAGCAGCTCTTGCTCTTTTTTGTTTTCCATTTGGTTCATAAACCTTTCTCCATCCTTTTTCTTTGAGATTATGGGTGTCATTGCATGTGAGCTGGATCACTTGTGGACAGCATACAGTTGGGCATTGCTTCTTTATCCAACTTGACACTCTGTGCCATTTAAGTGTGGCTGTTTAGCCAGTTAACATTTAAGGTAAATATTGGTTTGTGAGGGTTTGATCCTGTCATAGTGTTGTTAGGTGGTTGTTATGTAGACTTAATTGTACAGTTGCTTTATAGTGTCAGTGGGCTCTGTGCTTTAGTGTGTTTTTGTGATGGAAGGTATCAGTCTTTCATTTTCATATTTAGTACCCCCTTAGGGATCTGTTATTAGGCAAAGCTGGTGGTAACAAATTCCCTTAGCATTTGCTTGTTTGAAAGGCTTTGTTTCTCCTTTGCTTATAAAGCTTAGTTTGGCTGAAAATGATTTTTTTGTTGTTGTTTGAAATTCTTTTCTTTAAGGATGTTAAAGATAGGTCCCCAATCTCTTCTGACTTGTAAGGTTTCTGATGAAAGGTCTATAGACTGATGGGGTTCCATGTACAAATGGAACCTGCTTCTTCTCTCTAGCTGCCTTTAATATTTTTTTCTTTAAAATTGACTTTGGAGAATCTGATCTGTATATGTCTTGGGGATGATGCTATTGTATAGTATCTCTTAGGGTTTCTTTGAATTTTCTACTTTGCCTGTCAACACCTCTGGTGAGGTTGGGGAAATTTTCATGGACAATATCCTGTTATTAAGTCATTGCAGTATTGCTATAAGAAAATACCTGTGACTGAGTACTTTATAAAGAAAAGATATTTAATTGGCTCTTGGTTCTGCAGGTTGTACAAGCATGGTACTGACATATGTTCGACTTCTCGGTAGGCTTCAAGAAACTTTTATTCAAGGCGATGGAGCAGGAGCACATGGCAAAAGCAGAAGCAAGAGACAGTGTGGCAGAAAGGGAGAGGAACCACACACTTAAACAATGAGATGAGTACTCACTTACTATTGCAAGTATGGCACCAAGCCAATCAAGATGGAAAATTAAAATGCAACAATTCCTGTCCGAGTTCAATGTATTATTATAATTTCCACAGGTGTACTGTGCAATTTCTATTTTATAAGAAACATAAGGAAGTAGGAGATACTATAGCAGCCTTCAAACTTAGAAATTAAAACTTGCTTTAAAATTTTTCTAATCAAACACATACTGTACCCAAACTTCTATATGAAAAAAACATAAACCTAATGTGATTATCTTAATTTTCTAATGTGATACAACCACAGTTCTAACTCCAGCAATAAAGAGCACAAGCAGATTAGGAACATACTGTAAATATGCAAATAGCAATACAGAGCAACTTAAAACCAAATGTACAAAACAAACAAAATTAATCCAAACGGAGGCTATTAATGTATAAAGACCATGAAGAGTGAGAATGTAAAAGTGCATAAGGAGCTGAGATTCAATTATTTGAAATTCTTGCAATAAAGAGGTTTTTCTAATGGAGATGAAACACAATTTAATATTACAATTCAGAAAACAAAAGTAAAAAATCCTGAGTGAGGAATGAAAATAATTTATCACGTACTACATAGAAAATATAATAAACATAATTATTTAAAATACTATCCATAACAAAACCACAGATGTGTATCAAGGACTTCTACCATTTTATCTACAAATAGGAAGAGACGAGTATGTAGTTTGTAGATTTCCCTTCAGAACTGGCAAATATTGAGTGAGATCCTTAGAGATTTCACCAGAGGAAAAATTATATTCCAAATCAAATGTCATCCACATATTATAACATCAATAAAATATGGTTAGAAGCTCAAGAATTTAGAAGGCATCACTCATCTGCACATATTAATAAATATTTCTTTTTTGAACCAGGCAAATGATAAATCAAAATGCAGTCTTAAAAAAGCAGACCCATGGTAACAAACAACTGACTGAATATATTTCAAATATTAAATACATAATTAAATCTAAATAACTATAGAAATGCAGAACATATAGTCCCTGAATCCATGAATCTTACTCTTAGGTATTTACTAAAGAAAAATGAACATCTATAGTCACACAAAAACCTGTAAGTAAATTTTTATAGCAGCTTTATTTTTAATGATCCCAAATTGGAAGCAATCTATTACTCAACCAATACATGGATAAGCCAATGGTTGTGTATCCATAAAATCTATTCAACAATAAACACAAACTACTGAATTATGCAATATATATGAATCTCCAAGCACAGTAGTAGTTTGAAAAGCTAGATACAAAATCAATACATTTGTTACATTTCGAGAAAGGGAAAAGGATAAGAAAAGAATACAAATCTGTGGTTGCTATGGCCGGGGTAGTCATAAGGGACATTGAAAGCAAAGGAACATAGGGGTGTTTTCTGGATTAATATTCTATTTCTTGGTTTTGGTATTATAAAATGACCTTATGCAATTGTCAATATTATTGAATTTTACAACAAAAGAGTGTCAATTTTATTGGTTAAAAAATGCAATGAATATGACTTAATAGCTGATAACAAATGTAACTATTTCTTTGATTTGTTATTAATTCAATAATTTCCTTTATCTGTTACTAATTCAATAATTAGGAAAGAAACAAACTTATTTTAAGAAAAAATAAGTTTCATAGTTCCATTAAAGTTAAGAAACAGGTTTTTGTAAGATTGGAGAAGTTGAACAAAACTTAAAACTCTTGGTATTTTTCCAAATACTTTTTACTTCCCAGGTCTTCCCTGTTTTAATACAAGCTTTCCCATCAACCCAGGCGCTCCTTTCAGAAATCTGGGCTTTATCTTCAGCAACTCTTTCTTCAATTTGTAATGATATCATTAAATTTTATCAACTGATTTCCTGAATTTATATTGTATACAACTCAGCTGCAGCCACCATATTTACCTTTATCTGTTATGCATACGGTGGTGCCTTCGATTTGACTGTTTACCAATGCCACACATCTTTCCAAAAATATTTTCATTGGATATAGAATTCAGTGCTGACAGTTCTTTTCTTTCAGCACCTGAATATTGCATCATTTTCTTCTAATTTCTATGGTTTCTGAAGTCATTCAGTTTTTCCTGTGTAGATAATATACATATTTCCTTCCGTTTGCTTTTAAGTGTATTTTGTCTTTTGCTTTCTTAAATGTAGCTATGAAGTTTCTTGGCATACATTTATTTGAGTTTATTCTGTTTTGAGATTTGCTGAGCTTCTTAAATCTGTAGGCCAACATTTCTTGCCAATTTGTGAAGTTTTTAGCCATTATTTCTTTCAGGACTTTTCCAGCCACACGTGATTTCTCATTTCTTTCCTGAGACTCCAGGGACATGAATGTCAGATTTTCTGTTGTGGTTCTACAGGTGCCTGAGATTCATATTTGTCTCTTTTAAGTAATTTTCTCTCTCTCTCTTGCTCAGAGTGGGCAATTTCTGTTGTTGTATATTCTAGTTTACTGATTATTTCCATTGCCCTTCTATATGCTCACAAGCTTATCCACTGGTCTTTTAGTTTGCTTTATTTTAAGCATTTTATTTCAAATGTTTTTGATAGGTTCTTCCTTATTCCATCTATTTATTTGATGAGACTTCCTATTTCTTTCAGAACACTTTCTTAGACGTTCATTTCAAGGGTGTTTTTAGTTGTTCATCAAGGCATTTTCATACTGATTTAAAATATTTAATTTTTTTTTCAATTTTCATGATGTTAGTACACATAGATTGTTTTCTTTCCTTCTTCTAGATATCTTTACAGCTCTTTTCTATCAAGTAATTTTCAGTTAAAAGCTCATTTTCAGATTATCTTATGAAACACTGGATTTTATTTAAACCTTTTTATTAGTGTTCTTTGACACCATTCCAACAGGGAAATGATATTTTTTTTCCTCATTATTTATTGTGTAGTAGGCAGAATAATGCTCCCTCTCCTAGAATGTTAATATGCTAATACACGGGCAACATAAATTACATGTTATATGGCAAGGGATGCATTAAGGTTGCAGATAAATTTAAGATTGCTAATAGAACTTGAGATGTCAAGATTTTCCTAGGTTGGCCCAACATAACTACAGGGATCCTTATAATTGCTGACTTTAGATAAATGAAGGTCCCATAAACCAAGAAATGTATGTGTGCTCCAGAAACTGGAAAAGACTAGGGAACAGATTCTTCTCCAGAGACTCCAGAAATAGTTCAATCCTAATCACCTCTCAATTTTAGCCCAGCAATTCTCACTTCAGAATTCTGATACCCAGAACTGTAGCTAATAAATTTATATTGTTTAGCCCATTATGTTTGTAGTAATTTGTTACAGCGATAATAATAAACAGATACACTTAAGTTCTCTCACTCAGCCTCCATTGGTACCCAAGGTGAGATTGGTTCCTCGTTACTGTTAGGTGGACATGGGAGTGTTGTGTTGCTGTATCATCTCTACTGACACTCCGCTGTGGTTGACTTTATTATTATGGAGTGATAATGCAAGTCTTGACTCTCTATTACCCCTTCTCTTATATCATTCCAGTATGGGTGGAGAAAGGTGCCCCATTATGGCCATATGTAGATGGAAGTCCAATTTTCCCATATGGTCTCCTCTTCTAACTGTGGATGGGGTTCATTACTGGAAACAGAAATGAAAGTTTTGGCTTCCCACCTGGCTTTCTCTGACATTAACCCAACAGTGCTGTTTGAGAATCTTGTTATAGCCTTGGAATGGTGTAAGACCCGGTTTTCTATTCAACCTTATCTGTCATCAGTAGGGATTTTGTTTTTTTGTTTGTTTGTTTGTTTGTTTGTTTTTTGTGGCATTTGACTGAATGAGAGTGGTTATTGTTTAAAACTTTCCTATTTTACTAAACTCTTCCTTTACAGGCCCTTGGGCTAGAGAGAGTTGGGTTTGTTGGGCTATTTTGTTTTTCTGTGCTCATTGATGTTCCCAGTTTGCCAGCTTCTCTATCTCCAAATCAGGAATATATGAAGAAAAAAAAAACTCACTAAATTTATCACCATGTCATTACTTGTATCATGATGTCCTTTGCCAGGGTGCCTTCTTTCCAGCTTTAAGAGATTTTTTAAATGCTTATTTTATATACAATAATCAAAGTTTTTAGTTAAAAATCATAGAATAATAAGGAAAGACACATCTACTCCATCTGTCTAGCAACAGAAACCAATGTACAATTAATTTTTAATGTTAGTAGTTACTTACTAAAAGGTTGGTGTATTTCAATTCTGACTACCAAATATGTCTCAGAACAACTTCCTAACTTTTGAAGGTAAAATTCTTAATGGAGTGTATTATCAAAAAATCATGGAGGAGAAAGTATTCACAAAATAGAAAAATTCCACAAAAAATATAATTCTGAATATAAGAATATAATAAAAATACTCCAAATATATAGATAACTAATAGATAGTAGGGAGAAACTGAAACATTATAAGGAGAGATTTTAAATTCCTTCATTGATTATCAAAAATCAAGCGGACAAAAACTGCTGAGATGTAAAATATTGAACAACACAGTTAATAAAATGAAGCATGGAGAATTTGCTACAGAATTTTTCATGCAACTATTAGAGAATACACATATTTGTCTAGCACACTTTGGACACTATAAAACTTGATCACAATATTAGACCTTAGCTCAATTTTCAGTAAATTTTTAAAAAATAAACATTATAATGAATATATCATACATGCTCTGACCAAAATGCAATTTCAATGGAGTTAAAAGCATTTAAATAATATGACTTTACTTAGAAATTAAGTAATATGATTTTATATATCTATGAATCAACAATAAATTATAATAGAACTTTTAGAAATATTTAAAAACAAATAAAGATTAAAACAAAGAATATAAAACTTCTGGAATTCAGCACAAACAGGATTTTGAGGGAAGTTTGTCACTGCAAACACTTATTTTATGTTATTATTTTTAAAATTTTAATTTCTATTTTATATTGATATGTAATATTTATACATATTTTGGGGGGTACATGAAATATTTTGATACATGCATCCAATATGTAATAATCAAATCATGAAAATGATCTAACCATACAGTTGAAAATTTAGAGACGGAACAACATAACAATTCATAAAATGAAAAATATTAGAAAAAAATACAGAAATAACTGAAATACTTAACAAAATGTTAAATAATACAGAAAAAACAAATGATAAAGATTGATTATTTGAAGTATTTAACATAATAGACATTATCTGTAGGGATAAAGTAGGGAGAGGGACACACAATTCTGATAAATGAATAGGAAAAAACAACAGAAAATAAGGAAGACACCAAAGAAGAGAATAGGGAAATGCTACGTACATCTTTCTGGAAACAGATTCCAAAATATGCTGTAATAAAAACAATTCCAGGAAAGAGTAGATTTCAAGGACCAAATGTTTTAAAAGAATTTTTTTAAAACAAAGTTCAGCAAAGTTCGAAGTAATTATTAAATTAATTTAAGCCGTTGTTGATACCCTTCATGAAGAAATACTAATCTTAGATTGCTTTGCTAGTAAATTCTGCCAAACATTCTAGAGTTAAAGCACAGCATTATAATCCCATTGAACATCATGTGGGGAATATAAAATGAAGGATTGTTTCAAAATAGCCTGTATCATCCTAGCATTATCTGCGCTACAAAACCCAACAAAAACAGAGAATGAAAATCGCGGACCCATTTCTCTAATTTACACAGAAGAAGAATTCTAAGTCAAATAATAGCAAAACTAACCCAAAAGTGTACTAAAGACAAAAATTTTCATGAACATTTTGAGTTTTAGGTAAACAAGGAAAATTTACTATTATTGAAAAATTTATAAATTATTCACTGCATTAGAAGAAAATAAGGAAAAAAGTATGCAGAAAAAATATTTTATAAAGATCAGCACTTGTTCATGAATATAACTCTTAATAAATGAAGAATAAAAGGGTAATTTGTCATCCTGATAAAGGTAATGAATTTAACCAACAGCAAATATTATTCTAAGTGGGGAATGATGACAAATACTTTCTTCTGAGCAATAACAAAACAGAGATGTCTGTCATCACCACGTCTAATTATTTTTGTGCTAAAAGTCCTCACTATGACAATCAGACATATATAATAATTAAATTACAAGAAATGATAGGGGGTACTAAAATGGCCATTATTAGGAGTAAATAAGTGAATACAGAGAAAAGCCAATCATCTATAAAAATTATTATAAATGATAAAATGTTAAAGTGCTGGAAATGGATTACTACACAAAAATCTAGGAAAATAGCAAAGATTTTTTCTAAGGACACAGAAAACAATTGGTAAACATAATTTAAAATTAATATTACAATAGAAAAAATGCCATATAGTACCTAGTAACAATTTTTTATAAAAGATATTGAATACTTATACACGGGAAATTATAAGACTAAATGTAGAGATATTAAAGGCATACAAATATGACATTTGAGAAATATGACATTTCTCAATATACTGATTGGTCAATTCAATGCAATTCCAACTCCATATATTTTCTAATGCTGTGCTCTGACTTTTTTGGCAGAACTTTATTGTGCTAATGAGGAATGAAGAATATTTGCTTTGCCCAATATGAAGATGTAAAGCAACAAGAAATTAGATATTATGTTATTGCAACAGGAATAGAAAAATTGAATAACAGAACAGAGCAAGAGTTCAAAAATGACCATGTATATATGTAACTTTGATATTTTAAAAAACTGGCACGTCAGTTCAATGAAATAATAAGATACACTAACTTCAAAAAAATTTAAAAGATAATTTTGTTTCCCTACCTCATGAGAAGGATACTTGCCTAGTGTGTGCTTAAAATCAATATGGATTAAAACCTTAAATGACAGAAACAAATGTTTATATCTTTTAGAAGATCAATTTCATACATGCATATATCAAATCCATAATATATATATCAAATCCATAAATATATATATATTTATTATATTTTTTGTTTGTTTTTTGAGACAGGGTCTCAGTTTGTTGCCCAGGCTAGATTGCAGTGGTGTGATCTCGACTCACTGCAATCTCAGCCTCCCGGGCTCAAGGGATCCTCCCGCCTCAGGCTCTGAGTAGCTGCAACTACGGGCGTGTGCCACCATGCCTGGATAATTTTTGTTTGTTTGTTTGTATTGTTTTGTACAGTCACGGTTTTGTCAGGTTGCCCCACTTGTCTTAAACTTTTAAATTCAAGGGATCCGCCCACCTCAGCCTCCCAAAGTGCTGGGATTACAACCGTGAGCCACAGTGCCCTGCCTAAATCTTTATATATTTAAAAGTTAATAAAGAGTGTGTTGGTAAATATGCATATTTTAAAATCAAGAAATCAGTATTAAAAGGCACATACAAGCAAATGAAAGAGTCCTTGTGGGAGAATATATTTTCAACACATAAGTCCGACTAATTTTTATAAATCCACATTTTTCCATCTGAAAAAAAATCCTATCTTCCTGGTTTCTAACAAAAAAAGGTAGCATGATGCTCCATCACAGTTGTCATTCTTCTCCCCCTCTTATTTAGTTATCTAGATTAAAGAAGTGGGCTACCCCTATTGCTTGTTTTATAGTATCTAATCATCATTTTTCCATGAATGGCCGTGTTTTCATCCTTGTGCTTCATCTTAATTGGCAATAAATGAAAATTGTGTCTTAGTTATTTCCTTACAGGCACACACACAACACACAAACATACAAAATCTACATATAGTTTTATCGCCCAAATGCTGTTTATTTTTCTTGCTTTTAAACTTTGCAAAAATGTGATAAACATTCTTGTGTGCTTTGCTTTATTTTTTCAGATATTAAGATACTGGGATAAACAACTGAAAGTAGCTATTGCAAATTATTCTTGGGATCTAATTATTGCAGCCTAGTGTTTAATGTTGACCACTTTAACTGTTCACTGTGATTATATAACAACTCAAATTAAAGGTTTATGGGAGGTCTTGTCACAATTTACTGTCTAGATAGCTTATTAAACTGGACATCATAATGAAATATTTGAAATTAAATAAATTTTCAGGAGTTAACATAAGTTAGTCTTGTTAGTCTAACATAAATTAGTCTCACTATTGGGAGCATAACTGAGGCTACAATGTCATGAACTCACTGAAATTATAACCTGTATACTTCTAGGACTTAATTTAGCATCTTTAGATAATTGTGGGTATTGGAGTAGGCTCATTACATTGCAAAAATTAATGAAAGCTCAAAATCAGAGTTCAGATGATTTTGAAAATATAGCGATGTTGTAATAGAGTACAGATAGCAATGTCAGAAAGATATAAAATAGGTTATGAAGTTACAGCATATTGAATAAAAATAAAAAATTAAGATGATAAAGAATGCACATCGATAAGAGTCAAGTACTGACATCAATCAACTAACTATTTGAAAATAAATTATGGAGTTTAGTCAAAGAAAATATGCATGATGAATGAATGCTACAGGAACATGATGCAACCTGCAGAAGAAGAGATCATGTTTTATCACTCATTCAAAGTATATAAATGCTCAAAATCAGTGTTCAGATGATTTTGAAAATATAGCAATGTTGAGTTAGTACATCATAGGGTACAAACACAAAGAAAAGAGTGCAATATCAGAAAGATATAAAGTAGGACGTGAAGTTAAAGGATATTGAATAAAAACAAAGAATTAAGGTGATAGAGAATGCACATAGCTAAGAGTCAAGTACTGACATCAATCGACTAATTATTTGAAAATAAATTATGACGTTCAGTCAAATAAAATGTATATTATGAATGAATGCTACAAGAACATGATGTGACCTGCAGAAGAAAAGATAATGTTTTATCATTCATTCAAATTATATAATTTGGACACAGACAACACACATTGAACTAGGTTTTCAAGTGAATGAAATACATATGAGTTCTGCTTTATGAAAGGGAAACTGAGTAAAACAACAAATACATACACATATAGTAATAAACAAGGACAGTGTAGGTGAGGTATTATAAAGGAAACGACATTTTTGTATGAGGGGAGTAGGATAACTTTTTTAAAAAATTGTAATATTTAAGCAGGGCAAAGATAAAGAAGAAATAACTCAGGACTGTAATCAGTAAGTGCATATTTGGCATTTGAAAATTTAGAGAGATACTTTTGGTTGCCATGTGGAGAAAACAGAAAACACAGGTTGAAGCAAGAAGACAAGTTAGGAAGTTGTTGCATTAACCTCTTCTCTAGTAGGAGATGGTGACTTGGACTGAGGTGATGATAATGGTGATATAGAAAAGATGTATCTGGGCTCAAGATATGTTTGCAAGTACAATTATCACAATTTACTTATTAACTAGGATATGGAATGTATGACAAGATGATATTAAAATGACTTGAAGAGTTCTATCTGGAGCAGTAGGTGGGCTAAATGAAAGAGTTGAAGTGAGGAGGAAGGTTAATGGGAAGGACACAAGTATAATTTTGAAAATGTTGCATTTACAATACCTAAATTTGATTAAGTTCAGATTTCAAATAGGCAGTATTATATGAGTGTCGGCTCAGAAAAGATTTCTAGACTGGATTTCAATCAATGAATAATTAGCATAATAATAAAAATTAAAAGCTTCAGAATGATCTAGAAAATGCTTAGAAAACTGAAGTGAAATGTCTCACCTACAAAATTATTTCAAAGGAATTAGAGGAGAAGGATCTAAAACACTGAAAGAGAAAATAGCAGCTAGAGAGATATAAAACAAAAATAGGACGGTATCAAGGAAATTATTTGGTTAAATGGAAGCATAATAATAATACTGTGAGTCAAATGACAGGAACTAGTCCAAGCCTGAGTCAGTTTAAGAGTAAAGTGAGCTGAGGGAATAGTGGGGTGTAGTCAAACACATTTTTGGTGTGCTAGCTAGAAAGGCTATACTATGTCATATTTATATGTTTGTGAGAATATTACACTAGAATAGGAAAATTTTGAATATGTAAGGTAAAGAGAATGAGAGATTAAGGCATTGTGTCAGAGTGACATTGAAAGATGATTTAGGGGAAATTAGAACAAGAAATAAACCACTCTTTCCCCGGGGCTAGAAAAAAAGTCTCAATTACTGAAGAATGTCTTAAGAATTGTCCTTGATGGAAACTATAATGTAACTAAAAATAATGAGGTTGAAGAAAATTGCAAATAATTTAGGATTTTAAGAGCTGTAATTAGTGTTGAACTGGGATATCATGGAACATAATGAAGAATAAAAGTTTTCATTTAATCATTAGTTTTTATAAATTCATGTCATATGCCTTATGTAATAGTTATAATATTTAATGTAATAAATTATATTAAAATAGTGATTAGAATACAAGGCTCATAGTCATGGCAAAATTTAGAGAGAGATATATGATATATATATTCGGTCTGAAACACATTTACCTTTCCAAAGGACAGAAAAACTTAGTAGTCTGAAAGTAAAATCTATACATGTCAAGTTGTCTAATATTTTCCAATAATTATTATAATAATTTGCTGTCAAAAGGCCTATTTTCTAAATACTGAGAAACAAAGTGTTTTTCTACTAAAAAAAATTTTTAGAGTAATTAGTTTCAATATGAAAATGCTGTAGGTACTGTTAAACATATTCCCAAATTTACAAAAGAGATGCATTTTAACATTCCGGAGACAGTATTAAAGAATATAGACAAATAGAATTTATGAAAGATTAGTAAGAATTTTAAAATGATTTATTGTAATTCACTATGTACCTTTGCATCACCAAGAGTTTTTTTAATTTTTTATTTTAATTTAGTTCTTGAATCTAAATAGATATGCAAAATGCTGAAACTTTAAGAAGTAATACTTTTCTTATTTACTTCTATTTGTATCTGGATAAGCCAAAACACACAAAATTTATACAGAAAATGTTCATAGAAATTTGAGGATGTTTCCAAAGGGAACGATACTGATTTCTTCAAAGTATGTAGATTTTATTTTACTTTGGATCACTTTTATTCTATTTTACAATAAAACCAGTTTTGTTACTCTTTGGTAAGTTTGTGTATAAATGAAGTAATGCAATGGAAAAAGATAATCACCTCAGTATTAAAATTAAAGCAATTTGGATATCAAATATTGTGATAATAATCTCTTTAAGCCTACATAGCAACCACTGAATAATAAGTGCTCATGTTGGGGGGAAAAAAAAGAAACCGTAAATAAAGAACAAGTGAATCTAGGAGGAACATAGTATGTTTTATTTTTAAAATTGATCTTAAAGGTGTAAATATCATAATTATTTTTAAGTTAATTTCCTCAATTTTAAGAAGGACATGCAAACTGTTGTTCTCCACTATTTATTATTCTGGATAGCTAAGGTTATTCCAGATGCTTAAGCTTAAAACCAAACCAAACAAAAACAAAAACAACAAAAATCTACATAGCAATTACTTATTATAAGAAAGCTTTATTTTTAACACAGCAAAATTGTAACTTCAAGCAACATTTGAATGCATTTCAAGGATACAGGACTATGGGTCTATCCTCTTGTTAAGGAGAATTTTATATGATTATTCCAGGAGAAAAATAAAGCCCTAGAAAGTCTCACACAGGAAATTAGATGTTTTGCCTGAAAGTTGTTTATAATCGTAACCAATTGGCCAAAAATTCTCATGCAGCCCACCTAACTGAAAAGCGGCTGAGAAATACATTTTCTTATGTATCCACAAGGCAAAGAGTACCAGACATTGTGAATAATTGAATTCCTAATATTAAACTCAATAGAAAACAACACACCTAAACCAAGATTTAAACTAGACTCCTTCCAGTTCCAGTTCCAGTTCCAGTTTTGTATACTCCATATACAAAAAACAACTCAAGATGGATTAAAGATTTAATGTAGGACCGAAAATTATAACAACCTTAGAAGATAATTATTATAATAATTTGCTGTCAAAAGGCCTATTTTCTAAATACTGAGAAACAAAGTGTTTTACTATTAAAATTTTTTTTGAATAATTAGATTCAGTATGAAATACCACTCTGGACATAAGCCCTAGCAAAGATTTTATGATGAAGACACCAAAAGTAATTGCAACAAAAACCAAAATTGACAAATAGGACCTAATTAAACTAAAGAGTTTCTTCACCACAAAAGAAACTATGAACAAGATAAACAGATCACCTATAGTATGGGAGAAAATATTTTCAAAGTTTGCATCTGGCAAAGGTCTAATATCCAGAAACTGTAAGGAATTTAAACAAACTAATAAGCAAAAACAACCAACCACATTGTTTATGGCAAAGAACATGAACAGACACATCTCAAAAGAAGACATACATGCAGCCAAGATACATATGAAAAAATGCTCAATATCTGTAATTATTAAATGAAAGTCAAAACCACAGTGAGATACAATTTCATACCAGTCATCATGGATACTATTAAAAACTCAAAAATATGACAAATTCTGGCAAGGTTGCAGAGAAAAGGGAATGCTTATGCTGTACTCCTTGTGGGAATGTAAAGTAGTTCAGCCATTGTGAAAAGTAGTTTGGTGTTTTCTCAAGTAACTTAAAACAGAATGACCATTAGCCCCAGCAATTCCATTACTGGCTGTATAACCAGAGGAATATAAATAATTCTACCATAAGGAGACATGCCTGCATATGTTTGCTGCAGCACTATTCACAGTAGCAAAGATCTGGAATCATCTAAGTGCCCATCAACGGTAGACTAGATAAAGAAAATGTGGTATATATACACCATGGAATACTATGCAGTCATGAAAAGAAAGGGATCATGCCCTTTGCACCAACATGGATGGAGCTGGAGGCCATTATTCTAAGGGAAATAAGGCAAGAACAAGCTGGAGGCCATTATTCTAAGGGAACTAAGGTGGGAGGAAGGTGAGGGTCGAAAAACTACCTATAGGGTACTATACTTATTACCTGGTGTATTTGTCCATTCCCATGCTACTGTACAGAAATACCCAAGACTGGGTAATTTATAAAGAAAAGAGGTTTAATTGGCTCATAGTTCTGCAGGTTCTACAGGAAACATGGTGACTTCTGCTTCTGGAGAGGCTTCAGGAAATTTCCCATCATGGTGGAAGGCAATCGGGAAGTGGACATGAATTGCGTGGCTGGAGCCGGCAGAAGAGAGAGTGGGGGAGGTGCTACGTATTTTGCAAACAACCAGATCTTGTAAGAACTCTATCAAGCCAACAGCAACAAAGAGATGATGCTAAACCATTCATAAAGGATCCACCCCCGTGATGCAAACGCCTCTCACCAGGCCCCACTTCCAATACTGGGGATTAAAATTGAACATGAGGCCGAGCGCGGTTGGCTCATGCCTGTAATCCCAGCCCTTTGGGAAGCCGAGGTGGGTGGATCACTTGAGGTCAGGAGTTCGAGACCAGCTGGGCAACACGGGTGAAACCCTGTCTCTACTATAAATAGAAAAATCAGCTCGGCGTGGTGGTGCGTGCCTGTGGTCCCAGCTACTCGACAGACTGAGGCAGGAGAATTGCTTGAACCTGGGATGTGGCGGCTTCAGTGAGCCAAGATTGTTCCACTGCACTCCAGCCAGTGCAACAGAGTGAGATTGTCAAGTAAATAAATAAATAAATAAATAAAATAAAATAAAGAAAAGAAAAAGAATATGAGATTTGGTAGGGACACAAATCCAAACCATATCGCCTGGCTGATGAAATAATCTGTATATCAAACCATGTGACATGTAATTTATCTATAAAACAAACCTGCACATATCCTCCTGAACCTAAAATGAAAGTTAAAAAACAAACAAAATAAACACACCAAAACCACATAGATTCAGAAGAGGTAGTAGGTATCATACTGTATAGCTTCTAGCACTTTTTATTTATTTTTTCTTAACTTGTCCTGAAAATATCTTAGCACTATTACAGTGTTCTGTAACGTGAAGTGAATGGATGATATGTACATATATATGTATTTTATGTGTGTATTTTAACATATGTATTACTTATCCAACTAATCCCTTATTTAGGAATAAAAGTTATATTTAGAAAAGTTTCCTATTATAAATAGTGCTGTGGTGATCATCTTCATAGGCGATTGTCTGATGGAAATAATTTTAAATATTAGTTATAATATTAGTTATCTATAACATGATTTTTTCCCCTATCAGTTTAATATCCAAATATCTTTGACCTAAGCCTTCATTTTCTATGCAGAAAGTCCAGTGCTTCAACCAAGGTGTCAGTCATTTCTGGTCCGAAGTTTCTGCTGCCTGTAAATTCACTTCCCTGCTCTTATCAACTATTCCTCTATCATATTTACACCCGGATTCCAAAGACATCAGGAATTGAGGCCTGCTATATGCAAAAGAACTGTAATTTTTTGTGTATGATTATGACATGAAAAGTTGCATTCTATTGCCTGTCACCGTCAAAGTTGAAATGCATATGTGTCATCCTCATCACCGGAAGAACTTTTTGGACACCCTGATACTGATTATACTAATTACTTCTTTCTCATCTTACTCCCTCCAGAGCTTCACCCACTCACTGGAATTCTAGACCTTTGTTTTTCATTCTTTGCCATCTTTCCATCTCCCCCTCAGTCTTCAAATTACCTTTTCTCTCTAACTACGCCCAGGACCACTTTTGTGTATAAAAAACCATTGCTATTCAGGTGAATAAATGAACTGCTCTGAAACTGAGGTTTTTTTCTTTTTTTTTCCTTTCACTCCTTTGAAAATCATTTGTCTTCCTTACAAGTAAGTTTTGCTTAAAAATATAATTTTGATTGTAGGTAATACTAGAAAAGATGTTACAGGCTTAAGAAATTTAAATATGTCCCTAAATAAAATGTTATTAAAGCAGACCTTGACATAAAGTTATTATTGTTAGTTATTATTGTTGAGCACTAATATCATTTCCCCAACTCTTCCATATGCATTTACTCTTATCTAATATTTTATCATTTATTAATTTTCACAAAGTAAAAGGGTATTTTCCCCAGATTTTATTGCAAGTTTATAATACCCCATACTTTAACAATTTTCCACATTTTGTTTCATAATCATGTTAGCACTACTTTATTTAGAGTTTCTGTAATTGTTACTAAAGCCTTTGGTATTCTGCTTATTTTACAGATATTTTCCTCATTCCTGTCTATTAATACATTGTTATCTCTACTATTTTTCCTAAAGAGATTATGAGAATTGCCCACTTTCTGACTCCTTGCAGTCAATGAATGTCCTTCTCTCATCTCCCATGTGAAAGACAGTCTGACAGATTTTGTCACAGAGGACACAACCTTTTTTTCATATAATGCAGATAATGAGCCCTTGCCTTCTGACATTTGGTGTTGCAGAACAGCTTAACGTCAACCTCATTATTTCTTCATTTCTGTCTACTGGAATGTAGAGTTTCTTCTTCATTCTTTTTTTTTTTTTTTTTTTTAAGGACCAACATGTATCTACTTACAAATTTATTTTCATCGGTGTTATTCGTTATCATTAACTCATTTGACTTCTGCACTAAGATATTTCTTCAGACAGATGACTTTAAAAATATATTGTCCATCTTCCTTTATTTCTACTATTAATATTTGGTTGCCTCTTCTAACACCTTCCCTATGTCTCACCCTCTATCACCTTTGACTTGTTCCACAGAGACTGCAAACACATTCTTGCCTTAGGTTTTTCACATTTACTTTTGTTTTTTTCCGGAACATTCCCTATTCGATATTCACAAGGTCACTCTTACTTATCACTTCCTACCATATTATGTATTTTATTTTATTTTTTGTTGTGTATTTACTTTCAAATCACTCCCCACGTTGTAGACCCAGTGTGAACTTTCAAAGAATAGATTTATTTATTTTTCTCAAATTTATCACTCTTATCTCTAAATATGAAAGAAGTTTCTGGGGGTACATAAATATTGCTGGATGATAAATGAATTGATAAACAAATGGGGATATGAATGAATGAATGATGGATGCACAGAATACTTCCTCTCTTCACACCTGTTAGAAGTCTTATTATAGAATTGTAAGATCTCCTATTTTTATTCTTCGTGTTTAGTTTTACTGTCATTTCAAATATGTTTTTTGTGTGTGTGTTTTAGGAGAGACCAGCTTCACCTGGTCTTTCTCATTCATTTGGTACTCTCCAATTTGTTGTTGATTGACTCAAACACATTTTCATATATCTGCATATTTTCATCTATAGAAACTCTCTTCATATCTCAAGCTATTGATCGATATAATATTATATGTTATGTTATATATCCTTATGTTATTATTGCAATAGCTCCATGAATAAAATTAAAAATATTAATAAAAGTGGGATTAAAAGTAAATTCAAGTGGTAAAATGAGACCTGAAGAAAAGAAATCAATATTGCTATTACTACAATCTTTGTGTTTACGCTGAGTCAACAAACATTTTTTTCTTTCTCTCACAAGAATGCTCTCGTTAGAAATCACCATTCACTTAGTGCATCAGCAATATCATGTAAACGTTATAGAGATTGCAGTGAAGTTGCTAATTTCTGTAAATTCCAGAAACACATTTACAAAATGTTTATGTATCCTTAATTTAACTTTTAAGAACTGTTCTATGATGTATACTAGTCTCCAAGCTGTGAATTTTTAAATTCAATAATTTTGATGAGATTCTATCCAGGATCTAAAACTGTGGTTTCTTTTTAGTGTGATAAATCATAAATTTGGAATTTCTTTACTGTGATCCTGTCAGTTTTGTCAACTTGGCAATATGACAATATTTTAAATTGAAAAAGAGTGTAAAAATTTTGTATAATAGGAGAAAAAAATTACTATATATACAGAATATAATAGGTCAACTTTTAAAATAGTGGCCATGGATAAAATAGAAATGATTATAATATTTATTACAGCTAATATGTACTTGTTCTTAATTAAGTTATGAGTTTTGTAATATGAACTTCACATATACTTTCTCATTAAATTCTTATCATCATTATGTGCATCTGGTTTTATTATCTTTATGTTACAAAAGAGAATAATTAGATTCATGAAATACAAATAGGCACAAAGTAATATTGTTGTAACCCGTGGTGTCATATTGTGAATCCAGCTCTATGTGAACTGAGTCCATGTTTTTATTTACTTTTACTTACCCAGTTTTATCTACTAAGCTGGTCCTTATAATTAGCCATTTATTTTGCGTGAGTGACAATTGCTTCAGTATAGATATGTCAAATCTTATTTTTAATTTGAACACCTCTTTTTCTATTGGAGTAGAAAACAATGTACAAGGTGAAGATAGTTCCATAAAAAGAAATTCAAATTATCAAATACTAAGTAAGACTACTCAAGAAATGCAAACCTGGATAAGTTTATCATATTCTTTTCATATATAAATAACGTCAATAACAGCAATCTTAATAAATGTTGTTACACTTATTTAAAATGTATTATCTCCTATGCATTTATCGATGATTCTATATGCCTAATATATGTGTTCCTACTGATATTTAATATACTTTTTTTTTTTTCTTTTCTTCGAGACAGGGTCTCATTCTGTTGCCCACTCTGGAGTGCATTGGTGCGATCTCAGGTAACTGCAACCTCTGCCTCCTGGGTTCAAGCAATTCTCCCACCTCAGCCTTCCAAGTAGCTGGGACTACAGGTGTGTGTCACCACTCCCAGCTAATTTTTGTGTCTTTTGGTAGAGATGGGGTTTCACCGTGTTTTCCAGGCTGCTCTTGAACTCCTGACTTCAAGTGATCTGCCCGCCTCAGCCTTTAAAAGACTTGGGATTACAGGTGTGAGCCCCGCGCCTGGCCTAATACTTAGTATACCCTTACAAGGAATTTATTTTAGTGCCTACATTATATATTAAGAAACTCAGATGCAAATATGTGTGAGTGTGAGTTTGTGTGATTGTGTGTTTACATATATATCTTTGTTTTCTGTTTTGACTACAACTAAGAATACATACTGGCATAGGTACATCAGGTATAGTACTTAACTGATCAAATTGTATAAAGTTATAAAAAATATAATAAAACTATAAAGCTCACGAATTGGATCAATTGAGTAATATTCATTACTTATGACATAAAAAATTTTATCTGGGCATTTATCAGACAGTACAGACTAAGCAGTACAAAATTCTGAAACATAATTGCACAACGCTAAAGTGAATTTAAACAAAGAGGGTTATAACCATGAATGCTTTAATAAAATCCATGAAAAACCATGTTACTAGCATAGTGATTATACATGTAAAGTTTGTTTCTAATATTGTTCTTCACTGTTCTACTCTATTTACAAATGTTTTTTTATCTTAAAATATCCTGCAACATTTTAATATTCAAAGTGAGTAAAGATGACAAAAAAGCTAAAATTGATATGGTATATAAACGTTTCTGATGCTCTTTCAAGGGGGTTCAATAGTGCATTAGATTAGCAAGGAACTGTCTTAATTCAGTGGTTTACAACTTAATACTTAACATTAGTATATTTCTTTATTTTTCTTCAAAGGATTGGCCTGTCCCAGAATAATTACCTTCTAATTTCTTGTATTTAAACTCCTAGTTTTTGCAGAAGGTAAAAATGGTTTTTATTATTATTATTATTATAACTATAACATGGAATCTGGTAAGAATTATAACCAAAATGAATCAATCACTCAATCAATAAAGCATTGTTTAAACTGTAAGTATTATGAAGGGCTTGAGATAGATTCATCACTGCAAATGCACATTACTTGAAACAATTATTTACATCAGTTGCTTTCTTTCCAACTTAGGACCCAACGTTCAGTTTCCAAAAAATAGTCTCATTTGTTAAGCTTTAATTTTGAATTCAACTCTGAGTAGTCTACTGCTATCTAAACAAATGTAATATCCCCCCAAAAATCTGCAAATATGTTAATGTTGATCTATGTTAAAATAAGTAGAATTCTTTAAAAATTTTAGCTTATTAGTCACTTGGATTGTACCCAAGTGTTTTGTACATCTGACAACAAAATCAGCTTTATATATGTGAAACTTTTTCTCTGAAGAACATGATATATAATTTTATAAAATATGCCTAAAGTGGGTATATCTATATGTTCTTAAATTGATGACAAAGCAGAATAAACATTGTCAATTCTCAATTATAGCAAACTTTGGATTTAACTTAATGTTTATTATGTAAAATAAAATCATATTAAAAGTCTTTTATTAAAATGCTTCTGTATATTTTTTATTTTTCTTATGTATTTTCTTTGACATTCTCAAAATTTTATGGACAAAATTCCATCAATTTTTGAAAATTTCATTGAGATAATGAAAATATGATCTGGAGATGATTTTTACTATAGAATCAAGAAAACATAACTTTATTTCAGCACATATTAATTACACTATATCAGCGATAATCAAACAATTGTGATAATCATGTCATGTTACACATGAACTATTAAAAAGCAGTTCCTGCGTAAATAATACAAAGTTAATATAATTTCATGTGAACACTAGTTGCTTGAAAGTGACATCTTTAAATTTAGAAAGTATTTACTTTTAAAGATATTAGATAATTTTAATGGCACAATTTGAAATAATATTTTAAAATATGAAACATTAAATAATTTAGTATTACAATAAAGAAAATAACCAATATGTGAATAAATAATATAAGAATTTTAATGTGTTGTTTGAAACTCTGGGATTGGATTCAAACAATCTTAATTTGAAGTGTGGTTGTATTATTTTTATTTTTATTATTATTTTTAATTTATTTATTTATTTTTTATTATTATTATACTTTAAGTTTTAGGGTACATGTGCATAACATGCAGGTTTGTTACATATGTATACTTGTGCCATGTTGCTGTGCTGTACCCATCAACTCGTCAGCACCCATCAACTCGTCATTTACATCAGGTATAACTCCCAATGCAATCCCTCCCCCCTCCCCACTCCCCATGATAGGCCCCGGTGTGTGATGTTCCCCTTCCCGAGTCCAAGTGATCTCATTGTTCAGTTCCCACCTATGAGTGAGAACATGCGGTGTTTGGTTTTCTGTTCTTGTGATAGTTTGCTAAGAATGATGGTTTCCAGCTGCATCCGTGTCCCTACAAAGGACACGAATTCATCCTTTTTTATGGCTGCATAGTATTCCTGGTGTATATGTGCCACATTTTCTTAATCCAATCTGTCACTGATGGACATTTGGGTTGATTCCAAGTCTTTGCTGTTGTGAATAGTGCCGCAATAAACATACGTGTGCATGTGTCTTTATAGCAGCATGATTTATAATCCTTTGGGTATATACCCAGTAATGGGATGGCTGGGTCATATGGTACATGTAGTTCTAGATCCTTGAGGAATCGCCATACTGTTTTCCATAATGGTTGAACTAGTTCACAATCCCACCAACAGTGTAAAAGTGTTCCTATTTCTCCACATCCTCTCCAGCACCTGTTGTTTCCTGACTTTTGAATGATTGCCATTCTAACTGGTGTGAGATGGTATCTCATTGTGGTTTTGATTTGCATTTCTCTGATGGCCAGTGATGATGAGCATTTTTTCATGTGTCTGTTGGCTGTATGAATGTCTTCTTTTGAGAAATGTCTGTTCATATACTTTGCCCACTTTTTGATGGGGTTGTTTGTTTTTTTCTTGTAAATTTGTTTGAGTTCTTTGTAGGTTCTGGATATTAGCCCTTTGTCAGATGAGTAGATTGCAAAAATTTTCTCCCATTCTGTAGGTTGCCTGTTCACTCTGATGGTAGGTTTTTTTTGCTGTGCAGAAGCTCTTTAGTTTAATTAGATCCCATTTGTCAATTTTGGCTTTTGCTGCCATTGCTTTTGGTGTTTTAGACATGAAGCCTTTGCCCATGCCTATGTCCTGAATGGTACTACCTAGGTTTTCCTCTAGGGTTTTTATGGTGTTAGGTCTAACATTTAAGTCTTTAATCCATCTTGAATTAATTTCCGTATAAGGAGTAAGGAGAGGATCCAGTTTCAGCTTTCTACTTATGGCTAGCCAATTTTCTCAGCACCATTTATTAAATAGGGAATCCTTTCCCCATTTCTTGTTTCTCTCAGGTTTGTCAAAGATCAGATGGCTGTAGATGTGTGGTATTATTTCTGAGGACTCTGTTCTGTTCCATTGGTCTATATCTCTGTTTTAGTACCAGTACCATGCTGTTTTGGTTACTGTAGCCTTGTAGTATAGTTTGAAGTCAGGTAGCATGATGCCTCCAGCTTTGTTCTTTTGACTTAGGATTGTCTTGGAGATGCGGGCTCTTTTTTGGTTCCATATGAAATTTAAAGCAGTTTTTTCCAATTCTGTGAAGAAACTCATTGGTAGCTTGATGGGGATGGCATTGAATCTATAAATAACCTTGGGCAGTATGGCCATTTTCATGATATTGATTCTTCCTATCCATGAGCATGGTATGTTCTTCCATTTGTTTGTGTCCTCTTTTATTTCACTGAGCAGTGGTTTGTAGTTCTCCTTGAAGAGTTCCTTTACATCCCTTGTAAGTTGGATTCCTAGGTATTTTATTCTCTTTGAAGCAATTGTGAATGGAAGTTCATTCATGATTTGGCTCTCTGTTTGTCTGTTACTGGTGTATAAGAATGCTTGTGATTTTTGCACATTAATTTTGTATCCTGAGACTTTGCTGAAGTTGCTTATCAGCTTAAAGAGATTTTTGGGCTGAGACAATGGGATTTTCTAAATATACAATCATGTCATCTGCAAAGAGGGACAATTTGACTTCTTCTTTTCCTAACTGAATACCCTTGATTTCTTTCTCTTGCCTGATTGCCCTAGCCAGAACTTCCAATGCTATGTTGAATAGGAGTGGTGAGAGAGGGCATCCCTGTCTTGTGTCAGTTTTCAAAGGGAATTTTTCCAGTTTTTGCCCATTCAGTATGATATTGGCTGTGGGTTTGTCATAAATAGCTCTTATTATTTTGAGGTACGTTCCATCAATACCGAATTTATTAAGCGTTTTTAGCATGAAGGGCTGTTGAAATTTGTCAAAAGCCTTTTCTGCATCTATTGAGATAATCATGTGGTTCTTGTCTTTGCTTCTGTTTATATGCTGGATTATATTTATTGATTTGTGAAAGTTGAACCAGCCTTGCATCCCAGGGATGAAGCCCACTTGATCGTGGTAGATAAGCTTTTTGATGTGCTGCTGAATCCGGTTTGCCAGTATTTTATTGAGGATTTTTGTATCGATGTTCATCAGGGATATTGGTCTAAAATTCTCTTTTTTGTTGTTGTTGTGTCTCTGCCAGGCTTTGGTATCAGGATGATGTTGGCCTCATAAAATGAGTTAGGGAGGATTCCCTCTTTTTCTATTGATTGGAATAGTTTCAGAAGGAATAGTACCAGCTCCTCCTTGTACCTCTGGTAGAATTCTGCTGTGAACCCATCTGGTCCTGGACTTTTTTTAGTTGGTAGGCTATTAATTGTTGCCTCAATTTCAGAGCCTGCTATTGGTCTATTCAGGGATTCAACTTCTTCCTGGTTTAGTCTTGGAAGAGTGTAGGTGTCCAGGAAATTATCCATTTCTTCTAGATTTTCTAGTTTATTTGCATAGATGTGTTTATAGTATTCTGTGATGGTAGTTTCTATTTCTGTGGGGTCGGTGGTGATATCCCCTTTATCATTTTTTATTGCATCTATTTGATTCTTCTCTCTTTTCTTCTTGATTAATCTTGCTAGCAGTCTGTCAATTTTGTTGATCTTTTCAAAAAACCAACTCCTGGATTCATTGATTTTTTGGAGGGTTTTTTGTGTCTCTATCTCCTTCAGTTCTGCTCTGATCTTAGTTATTTCTTGCCTTCTGCTAGCTTTTAAATGTGTTTGCTCTTGCTTCTCTAGTTCTTTTAATTGTGATGTTAGAGTGTCAATTTTAGATCATTCCAGCTTTCTCTTGTGGGCATTTAGTGCTATAAATTTCCCTCTACACACTGCTTTAAATGTGTCCCAGAGATTCTGGTATGTTGCATCTTTGTTCTCATTGGTTTCAAGGAACATGTTTATTTCTGCCTTCATTTCGTTATGTACCCAGTAGTCATTCAGGAGCAGGTTATTCAGTTTCCATGTAGTTGAGCGGTTTTGATTGAGTTTCTTAGTCCTGAGTTCTAGTTTGATTGCATTGTGGTCTGAGAGACAGTTTGTTATAATTTCTGTTCTTGTACATTTGCTGAGGAGTGCTTTACTTCCAATTATGTGGTCAATTTTGGAATAAGTGTGATGTGGTGCTGAGAAGAATGTATATTCTGTTGATTTGGGGTGGAGAGTTCTACAGATGTCTATTAGGTCTCCTTGGTGCAGAGATGAGTTTAATTCTTGGATATCCTTGTTTACTTTCTGTCTCATTGATCTGTCTAATGTTGACAGTGGAGTGTTGAAGTCTCCCATTATTATTGTATGGGAGTCTAAGTCTCTTTGTAAGTCTCTAAGGACTTGCTTTATGAATCTGGGTGCTCCTGTATTGGGTGCATATATATTTAGGATAGTTAGCTCTTCCTGTTGAATTGATCCCTTTACCATTATGTAATGGCCTTCTTTGTCTCTTTTGATCTTTGATGGTTTAAAGTCTGTTTTATCAGAGACTAGGATTGCAACCCCTGCTTGTTTTTGTTCTCCATTTGCTTGGTAAATCTTCCTCCATCCCTTTATTTTGAGCCTATGTATGTCTCTGCGTGTGAGATGGGTCTCCTGAATACAGCAGACTGATGGGTCTTGACTCTTTATCCAGTTTGCCAGTCTGTGTCTTTTAATTGGAGCATTTAGTCCATTTACATTGAAGGTTAAGATTGTTATGTGTGAACTTGATCCTGCCATTATGATATTAACTGGTTATTTTGCTCGTTAGTTGATGCAGTTTCTTCCTAGCCTCAATGGTCTTTACATTTTGGCATGTTTTTGCAATGGCTGGTACCGGTTGTTCCTTTCCATGTTGATTGCTTCCTTCAGGGTCTCTTGTAAGGCAGGCCTAGTGGTGACAAAATCTCTAAGCATTTGCTTATCTGTCAAGCTTTGATGCGTTGCTGGCGATGAGCTGCGCTCCTTTGCCGGGGGAGATGCGCTCTTATTTTTGGAATTTCCAGCTTTTCTGCCCTGTTTTTTCCCCATCTTTGTGGTTTTATCTGCCTCTGGTCCTTGATGATGATATTGACGTACTGATGGGATTTTGGTGTAGGTGTCCTTCCTGTTTGATAGTTTTCCTTCTAACAGTCAGGACCCTTAGCTGTAGGTCTGTTGGAGATTGCTTGAGGTCCACTCCAGACCCTGTTTGCCTGGGTGTCAGCAGCAGAGGCTGCAGAAGATAGAATATTGCTGAACAGCGAGTGTACCTGTCTGATTCTTGCTTTGGATGCTTCCTCTCAGGGGTGTACTCCACCCTGTGAGGTATGGGGTGTCAGACTGCCCCTAGTGGGGGATGTCTCCCAGTTAGGCTACTCAGGGGTCAGGGACCCACTTGAGCAGGCAGTCTGTCTTTTCTCAGATCTCAACCTCCGTGTTGGGAAATCCACTGCTCTCTTCAAAGCTGTCAGACAGAGTCGTTTGCGTCTGCAGAGGTTTCTGCTGCTTTTGTTGTTGTTTATCTATGCCCTGTCCCCAGAGGTGGAGTCTACAGAGACAGGCAGGTTTCCTTGAGTTGCTGTGTGCTCCACCCAGTTCCAGCTTCCCAGCGGCTTTGTTTACCTACTTAAGCCTCAGCAGTGGTGGGCGCCCCTCCCCCAGCCTCGCTGCTGCCTTGCCGTGATATCTCAGACTGCTGTGCTAGCAATGAGGGAGGCTCCGTGGGTGTGGGACCCTCCCGGCCAGGTGTGGGATATAATCTCCTGGTGTGCCTGTTTGCTTAAAGTGCAGTATTGGGGTGGGAGTTACCCGATTTTCCAGGTGTTGTGTGTCTCAGTTCCCCTGGCTAGGAAAAGGGATTCCCTTTCCCCTTGCGTTTCCCAGGTGAGGCGATGCCTCGCCCTGCTTCAGCTCTCACTGGTCAGGCTGCAGCAGCTGGCCAGCACCGATTGTCCGGCACTCCCTAGTGAGATGAACCCAGTACCTCAGTTGAAAATGCAGAAATCACCGGTCTTCTGTGTCGCTCGCACTGGGAGTTGGAGACTGGAGCTGTTCCTATTCGGCCATCTTGCTCCGCCCCGCTTGTATTATTTTTAAAGTTTACATCTACATCTCTTCGTTAATTGAGGATAATTGTCCCAAAACTGAATTGTTACAATAGTGACACATATATTATTAAGTCACACACACCATAAATAATATTCATATATGTATTTATTTCCTATTGCTGCTATACAAATTACTACAACCTTAGTGGCTTAAAATACCATGATTTATTATTTTACAATTCTCTTGGTTAGAAGTTCAAAATAGGTTTCATTGAGCTATAATCACAGTGTTGGCAGAGTAGCATTTCTTTCTGGAAGCTTTGGAAGGTAATTCAATTTCTCACCTTTTCCAACTTCTGGAGTCCACCTGTATTTCTTGGGTTTTTGCCCCCTTACATCTTCTCAGCCAGCAATGGAAGGTCAAGTTTTTCCTACATCATGTCACTCTGATTCTGTCTCTCTATTTATACAGACTCTTGTGATTTCATTGGGCCTACCTGGATGACCCGGTCTATCTCCCTATTTTAAGGTCAATGAATTAGCAACCTTAATTCAATCCAACCTTAATTTTCCTTTTCCATGTAGCCTAACTCACAAGTTCCAAGGCTTACATCACAAATATCTTTGGGGTGGGGTGGGGCCATCATTCTGTCTACTAGATAGATAGATAGATAGATAGATAGATACTTTTCTATAGTAGTCATTATACAGTCATATTTTTCTGTAGAGAACATTGTGTGTTTCAACAAGTATGAATTTAGTATATCTGTGATATAGGATATATATAAATATATACATATACCTTTTATATGCATTTATATATAAAACACACATATATGTATTTATTATATATAAAACACATATATATGCACATACATATACACATAATATTACAATAATATGGTTACAAACTACAGTATCACACAAAAGTAGCAACTGCTGTGCTCATATCATAGTGGCTTTGGTTGGAAAATGCTGGTCCACATAGCAATTCTCTGGATGCTTTTTCTGCTCCATCAGGCTAGCCTGGTGATATTCACATACAGTGCTAGACAAGGAGGAGGGAGAGTAAGCCTAATCGGGTATATATTCTCTGTTCATGTCCTGTCATCTAACATTTTACTGACTAAAAAGGGGCACATGGCTGAACCAGATTCAGATTAAAAATATGCCGCAAAATTATATGATGAAAAAATAAAGGAATAAAATATTTGGGCCACTTTGGTAATCTATCACAATGCATTTACCTATATTAAAGACTATAACCTTAGAAAGGTAACATTTTTAATGCTTAGTATATATAAGGCACAATTCTAGGCAGCAGGAAATCATCTAGGATAAGAGAAAATCACTTTGGTCAACATTATTTTGCTTCTATGATTAAAACATTATCTCATCAATAATCAACTATATACATATAATTAAGTACAAAGCTTTGGTTAAAACTCAAACTTATGAGTGTATGTGTTGTTAGTGGAAAGGTAAGTAGAGAATGTTTTATGAAATCATAGGACACTCTAATATTGCTAATTTGTGGAAAAAGTAAAATGGATATATCAGGACAAAGAGGATGGAAATTTAAAGCAGGTATTTTTCACCTGATAATTTTATCCAAAATTGATTATAGACTAGCACCTAAGGTTATTTAAGAATATTTACCTTAATGATATTTTATATATGATTACAGGTGGAAATTAAAAATAGTTTTTATTAAAGAAAACTTACACATAAAATATTTACACTGTTCTACAGTAAGAGAAGCACGGCATAGTGAATATACCATCAGATGATGAACAGGACTTATGAATTGTTATTCCAGGTCCATTGTGGACACTTTCACCATATCTACAAATGACAATTAATGCCACTAGTGGAAGAGCAAAAGCCAGAAGTTGGCCAATTAGTTTATAACTAGCAAGTTGGGATTAAGTATTCTAAATCATGTGTGATAAAATTTATTGCTTTTATTATCTAACAATCCTGGGTCATTCCTTCTACTGGGACATTCTGTTTCATTCAGCAATCATTTCAATGACTGACTCAATGTCCCAGTCTCCAAGACTATTACTGCCTTAATTTGTGATGCTCTCATACACAAGATGATTCATTTACTGATATCTCATTTCCTTTATTTGTGTATGTCCTTGTCCTCCACCCTAACCTATTCATTCTCATTAACTTACCATATAACCAGTCATTAACCCTAACGACTATCATTCCATAGTTGAAATTATCAGAATCTCATTCCTGATTACTACTTCCAGCATTTTCATCTCATTTCTTACAGCATTTGAACCACAACAGTGCTTGCATCCCAAGGAGACCTTAAATGTATTATGCCCACCTACGTTTAGTGTTTTTACTTCTTTCTTCATGCAGTTTTGATTATATAAACAATCATTAAAATTCCCTTTCATGTAGCCTCTTTCATCTTGACTTTTTTTTTTTTTTTCTCCCACAAGACTCACTTGGAAACAGAGCAACCCTACAACTCTTATACACCCACATTGTTTCTAATTAATATCCCTGGGGAAAGCACACCAACAAAAGCTGACAGTTCTGGCATTTAATTTTCATCCATGATGCTCAAATGAGCCCTTAATGCTTGTTGGCAATCATATTATTTACCTATCATACTCATTCTCTTGCATTCTCTTGCTCTCTTAGAGAAATATTTTAACCTTATTTTTTTTCTTTTTAGATATAACGTCTTATTATATTACCGAGGCTGGCCTCAAAATCCTGACCTCTAGAAATCCTCCTTTTTCAGCCTCCCAAAATGCTTGGATTACATGTATGGGCCACCACACCCAGCTTTTACATGTTCCTTTTACCTGAGCTCCAACACCTCTTTCCCGTCTTCACCATAACTAATAACTTCATTTCTAATTGACTGAGCAAATTGAAGCAATCAGAAAAGAATACTTATTGACTTATACTATTACGTTGACCACTTGGCCTGTACCTATGCCCACATATTTTGCATTTTCACCTTACACTTGACTAAATTACACAAAGCAAATACCTTCAGGCCTCATATCTTTATAAATACTGCACAAAAAATTAGTTAGTTTCTCCCTTGCACCACTAGTTTTTGTTAAACTCAGATGTAAATTACGTAACATAATGTAAATTACATAACATTAAATTCACATTTTTAAAATATAGAATTCAATGTTTCTTATTATATTCACAAGTTGTGTGGCCATCACCACTATCTAAATCTAGTATACTTTTATTACTCCAAAAAGAAAGCCTGCAGCCATTAGCAGTTAATTCCCCCTTTCTCTTCCCCTTTTCTTTCTCTTAGCCTAATGTTTTCCACTTTCATCAATGTTGCATCATGTACCTGAACTTCAATCTGTTCATGACTCAATAATATTCCATTATATGGATGTACCATATTTGGTTCATACTTTCATTGATTGGTACATTTTTAGATGGTGATATGATTTGGTTCTGTGTCCCCATGCAAATCTTATCTTGAATTGTAATTCCTAAGTGTCAAGAGAGAGACTCGTAATCCCCACGTGACCAGGGATGGAGGTAATTGGATCATGAGGGCAGTTTCTTCCATGTTGTTCTCGTGATTGTGAGTGAGTTCTCATGAGATCTGATAGTTTCATGTGTTTGGAAGTTCCTCCATCACACTTCTCTCTTCTGCCACCTTGTGAGGCAGGTGCCTGCTTCCGCTTTATCTTCTGCCATGATTGTAAATTTCCTGAGGCCTCCCCAGCCATGTGGAACTGTGAGTCAATTAAACATCTTTTCTTTATAAATTACCCAGTTTGGGGTATTTCTTTATAGCAATGTGAGAATGGATTAATGCAATAATCGGTACCACAAAGAGCAGGGAACTGCTATAAAGATAACCTGAAAATGTGGAGATGACTCTGGAACTGAGTAACAGGCAGAGGTTGGAATAGTTTGGAGGGCTCAGAAGATAGGAAAATGTGGGGAAGTTTGAACTTCCTAGAGACATGTTTAATAGTTTTGACCAAAATACTGATAATGATGTGGACAATGAAGTTCAGGCTGAAGTGGTCTCAGGTGAAGATGAAGAACTTGTTGGAAACTGGAGCAAAGGTCACCCTTGCTATGCTTTAGCAAAGAGACTGGTAGCATTTTGCCCCTGTCCTAGAGATCTCTGAAACTTTTAACCTGAGAGAGATGATCTGATATTGGAATTTATGTTTGAAAGGGAAGCAAACCTTAAAAGTTTGGAAAATTTACACGCTGATGATGTGGTAAAGAAGAAAAATTTATTTTCTGGAGAGGAATTCAAGCCAGCTGCAGAAAATTGTATAAGTAATGAAGAGTCAAATGTTAGTTGCCAAGACAATGGGGAAAATGTATCCAGGACATGTCAGAGAACTTCATGGCAGCCTTCTTATCAAAGACCCAGAGGTCTAAAAGGAAGAAAAAAAAAAAAAATGATTTCCTAGGCTGGGCCCAGGACCTCAATGCTTTGTGCAGCCTCAGGACTAGGTACCCTGGGTCCCAGCTGCTCCAGCTCCAGCAGGCACTAAAAGAAGCCAAAGTATAGCTCAGACCATGACTGCAGAGGGTGCAAGCCTCAAGTTTTGGTTTTGGGCCTGTGGGTGCACAGAGGTCCAGACATGACGTTTGGGAACCTCTGCCTAGATTTCAGGGGATGTATGGAAATGCCTGGATGTCCAGGCAGAAGTCTGCTGCAGGGCCAAAGACCTCATGGACAGCCTCTGCTAGACCAGTGCAGAAGGGAAATCTGGGGATGGAGCCCCCACACAGAGTCGCCAGTGGAGCACTGCCTAGTGGAGCTATGAGAAGAGGGCCACCATCCTCCAGACTCCAGAATGGTAGATCCACTGATAGCTTGTACTGTAAACCTGGAAAAGCTGCAGACAGTCAATGCCAGTCCGTAAAAGCAGCAAGGAAGTGGGCTGTGCCAGCAAGGCCATTAGGGTGGAACTTCCCAAGACCATGGGAGCCCACCTCTTGTATCAGAATGCCCTGCATGTGAGACATGAAGTCAAAGGAGATCATTTTGTAGCTTTAAGATTTAAAGACTGCTCTGCTGGATTTTGGACTTGCATGGGGCCAACAGCCCTTTAGTTTTGGCCAATTTCTCCCATTTGGAATGTCAGGATTTACCTAATGTCTGTGCCCCCATTGTATCTAGGACATAACTTACTTACTTTTGATTTTACAGGCTTATAGGCAGAAGAGACTTGCCTTGTCTCAGATGAGACTTTGGACAGTGAGCTATTGAGTTAATGCTGAAATGAGTTAAGACTTTGAGGGACTATTGGGAAGGCATGATTGGTTTTGAAATGTGAGGACATGAGATTTGGGAGGAGCTAGGGTCAGAATTATATGGTTTAGCCTGTGTCCCCACCAAAATCACTTGTCAAATTGTAATCCCTACATGTTGAGGGAGGGACCGATAATCTCCATGTGTCCAGGGAGGGAGATAAATGGGTCATGGGGTTGGTTTCCTTTATGCTGTTCTCGTGATAGTGAGTGAGTTCTCATTCTTCCTTCATACTTCTCTCTTCAGCTGTCTTGTAAAGAAGGTGCTTGCTTTTCCTTCACCTTCCACCTTGATTGTAAGCTTCCTGATGCCTCCACAGCCATGTGTAAATGTGAGTCAATTAAGCCTCTTTGTTTTATAAATTACTCTGTCTTTTGTATTTCTTATAGCACTATGAGAACTGACTAATGCAGGTGGTTTCTATCTTTGACTGTTATAAATAACGCTTCTAATTAATAATCATGTACACATATTTTGTAAGGATAATTTTAATCGAGTAGATGTGTATCTAGGATAGAAATTGTTGGGTCATATGGAAACCCTACTATTTTGTGGGACTCCCAGGCTATTTTCCAAAGCAGCCACATTTTACAATCTCACCAACAATTGATAAAGTTTCTGGGTTCTCCACATTCTTTTCAACAGTTGTCCATAATTTTGATGATAACCATTTTAGAGATATGAAAGGGCATTTCATTGTGGTTTGTATTAGCTCTTCACTAAACACTAACGATATCGCACATATTTTAATTTGTTTATTGGCTTCATATATACTTCTTTGGGAAAATATCTAATCAAGTATTTTCTTACTTTTGAATTCAGCTTGCTGGTTTTCAAATTTTTGAGTTGTAAGAACTCTTTATAATTATTGATTATAAACCTTTATCAAATGCATGTTTTGAAAATCTTTCTTTCATTGTGTTTTACTTTTACTTTTGAATAGTGATCTATGGAGCACAAAATATTTTAATTATGATAAACTCTAATTTCTCATTTTTCTTCTATTGCTTGTGCTTTAGCTGTGTATTTACAAAACAAATTCCCAATCCAAGATTAAGAAAGAGAGAGAGAAAGACTTAAGCCTGTGACCTCAACTAAAAGTTCTGTAGTATTTACATTTATATTTTTGTAGCTTTTACATTTAGATTTTTGATCCATTTTGAGTTAATTTTTGTAAATAATATGAAGTAGAGCTCCAAAGTCTTTTATTTTCATGAATCTATCTAGTTGTGCCAGCACCATTAGGTGAAAAGATTCTTCTTACTTCATTAACTGGTCTTGTCATTCCTGCTGAAAAACAATTTGCCGTAAATGTCTGAGTTTATATCTGTACTTTGAATTCTATTTCATTGATCTATATATCTACTTGTATTCCAGTATTACGCATTTTTCTTTATCATAGCTTTATAGGAAGTGTTGAAATTGGGAAGTGGAAGTCCCCCGGATTTACCTTTCTTTTTACATAGATTTCAACTATCCTCTTTCACATGCATTTCCATATGATTTTTTGACAACTTTTGGAATAAATTTTGGAATACATATTTGGGTAAAATTTGGGATTGTCAATTTTTTTGCCAAAAAGAGGCTGGAATTTTGGCAGGAATTACAAAAGTCTGTAGTTCAATCTGGTATGTATAGCCATCCTATTAATATTACAAATCCAATGAATAAAGAATGTTTTTCAGTTGAGATCTTATTGTAATTTATTTTAGCAATACTTTGTTGTTTTCAGTGCATAAGTCTCATACTTCTTTGTTAAATTATTCCTAATTATTTGTTACTGTTTTATGTTATAATACACGAATCATTTTCTGCATTTCATTTTGGGATTGTTCATTGGTAGTACCTAAAAATACAACACATTTTCATATATTGATCTTGTATACTGCAATCTTGCTGAAATTGTTTATGAAATTCAATTATTTGTGGATTCTTCAGGATTTTGTACATATACGATAATGTCATCTAAATACATCAACAGTTTTCCTTCCTCCTTTCCTATCTATATTTTCTTTTATTTATTTTTCTTGCTTAATTGCCCTGATTAGAACTTCTAGCACAATGTTCAATGGAATTGCTAGTGCAGACATGCTTGTCTTGCTCTTGATCTTGGGGGAAGTACTTTCAAGGTTTCAACATTAAATATGATATTAGCTATGATGTTTTAGATATTACCTTTGTCAGTTTTTTAAAGTGCCATTTCATTTTTGGTTTATTTAATATTTATCATGAAATGTTATTGGATTTTGTCAAGTTCCCTTTCTACATAAATTGAAATAGTTATTTGGATTTTGTTACTTATTTGTAATAATATGGTCTATTACATTTATTGATGTTCAGATATTAAACCAGCTTCACATTCTCAAGATACACCCTATATGGTGAAGATATATAATGCTTTTCACGTGTTACTGGGATCTGTTTGCTAGAATTTTGCCATTTGGCACCTTTTGTGTATAAAGGATAATTATCTGTAGTTTTTATTTCTTTTTTTCTTGTGGTATGTTGCACTGGTTTGGTATCTGTGAATACTGACATCACAGAATGAATTAGGAAGTGTTCTCTACTCTTCAGTGTTTTGAAAGATTTTGTGAAGGGTTGCTGCTGTTAGTTGTTTTTAAAACATTTGTTAGAATTCACCAGTGTAAGCAGTTGGACTTGGGCTTTTCTATATGGGAATGTTTTCTTACTAATTAAATCTTATACTTGTTATACGTTTATTGAGATTTTCTTCTCCTGTCAGTTTTGATAGCTTGTTTCTTTTAAGAAATTTGTCCGTTTTATCTAAGATATCTATTTCTGGCATACCATTTTGACAGTATTTCCTTATAATCCTTTTTTCAGTAAATTCATTATTTCCCCTCTTCAGTCTTGATTTTACACATTTCAGTCCTTTCTTTCTTCATATCATAAATTTATTGATTTTTTTTCAAAAAAACACAATTTTTGGATTTTTTTTTTGGCTAATTTTATCTGTTGTGGTTTTATTTTGTATTTTATTGATTTCTACTCTAGTCTTTATTATTATCTTCCTTCTTTTTGCTTTAAGTTTACTTTGCTTTTCTTTTTCACCTGTGTTGAGATGAAATGTTAGGGTGTTTATTTTAGACTAATCTTCCTTCCTTCCTCCCTCCCTCCCTGCTTTCATTCCTTCCTTCCTTCCCTTCTTCCTACCTTTGCTCCTTCCTTCTTTCTTTTTTATGCATAGTTGTTTACAACTTTAATTTTCCCTCTAAGCCCGCTTTTATTTCATTCTGTAAGTTTTAGCATGTTATATTTTCATTTTCATTCCTTAATACAATTTAAAATATTTTATAATTTCAACTCTAATTTCCTAATTCACTGGTTATTGTGAATTTTTTAAAAAAATCTAGGTACTTGTAAATTTCACCAGTATCCATTTGTTATTGATTTTTAATTTTATTCCATTCTGTCTGAGGAATGCAATATCTATTACTTTAATGATTTTTAAATTTTTGAGAGTCATTTTACATTCTAAAATGCAGTCCAATATTTTAAATGTTTTATCCACATTTGAGAAGGAATAGGTACTCTGCTTTCATTAGCTAGAGTAATATTTAGATGTCTATTAAGTCTAGTTGTTTTATAATGTTGTTCATGGCTTTTGTTCTTTGTTGTTCTTTTGCATATTTATTCATGTTATTCAAAGTGTGGTATTGAATTCACCAAGTGTTATTGTTGAATTATATTCTTTTCATTTCAGTTACCTCTTGCTTCATGTATTTTGGGGTTCTCTTGTTAGATGCTTATATAGTTTGCATCTGCATCCATGCCCAAATCACACTTCAAAATGTAATCCCCAATGCTGGAGGTGAGGTCTGGCAGGAGGTGATTGGATCATGGGGCAGTTTCTAATGGATTAGCTCTATCCTCTTAGTGCTCCACTTGATAGTGTTCTCATGAGATCTGATTGTTTGAAAGTGTGTGACACCTACCTCTGCTCTCTGTTCCTCCAGGTCTGGCCACATAATTTGTGCCTGCTTTCTCTTTGCCTTCTGCCATGATTGTAAATTTCCTGAGGATTCTCCAGAAGCTCAGCAGATACCAGCATCATGCATCCCGTACAACCTGCAGAAATGTTAGCCAATTAAATATTTTCTCTTTATAAATTACCCAGTCGAAATATTTCTATATAGCAGTGAAAGAACATACTAATACAGATGCATATATGTTTATAATTACTGTATCTTGTTGATGGATTGGCACTTTTGTCATTGTAAAATGTTCTTTTTTGTCTCTAGTTAAAGCAGATATATTTAAGGCTATTGGTATCATATTTATATGGTCACTGTAGTTTTTTTCATTACTTTTGTTTAATAGATCTGTATTCTCCTTTTACTTTCAACCTATTTTTGTCTTTAAATCTCATGTGTGTATCCTGTACAGAGCATATAGTTGGAGTGTGTTTTCTTATCAATTTTTCCAATTTCTACATTTAATTGGTGTGTTAAGCAGATTTAAATTTGATACAATTATTTGTATATTTGGCATTTTGCTGTTTTGTTTCTATATGTCTTATTTTTCTGTATTCCTCTGTGTGGACTTCTTTTGCACTGCACACACGCACACATATACACACACATAAATATATATATACACATACATATATGTACTAGTTTACCATTTACATTCTCCTGTTCTTTATTTTACTATTTTTTTTCTTAGTGGTTTTTCTGAGGATGAAAAATAACATTGTAACTTATAATAATTGGTTCAAATTAATACCAATTTATTTCAAGTGTTGGCAGTAATCTTTGTGCTTATGTAGCTATTTCTTCCTCCCTCTTTTGTGCTATTATTATCATAAAGATTACATATTGATGAAGTGTACCTATCAATACATTTATAACATTTACTTCATATTTTGGTTTTAGTTGTGGCTGTTTTTGTCATATGGGAGAAAAAATAATTTTAAATGAAAATGAATTTACATTGTCTTTTATATTTACCTATTGAGTTGTCTATACTGGTTCTCTTTTATTTCTTCATGTGGGTTTATGCCACTTTAGTGTCCTTTAATTTTAGTTTCAAGTATTATCTTTGTTATGTTTTAAAGGCAGGTCTGCTAGTAAAATATTGTCTCTGGATGTGTTTGTCTTGGAATGTCTTAATTTCTTCTTTGTTCACAAAGTGCTGTTTTACTGGATATAGAATTATTGGTTAACATGGGTTGTTTGTTCTGTTATTGTTTCTCCTCCCCCAGAGTTTTGAGTAGGTCATCCTACTGCCTTCTGGCAACATGGTTTCTGGTGAGAAATTCTCTCTTAATCTTATTGGAGATTATTTGTATGTAATGAGTCACTTCTCTCTTGCTGATTGTAAAATTTTCTCTTTTTCTTTGATTTTTGGCTATTAGTCTAGGCCCTAAATTCTAAGTTTATCATGTTTGGAGTTTGCTGAGCTTCTGTTTTTGTATAGATTAAATTTTGAAATCAAATTTGTTAAATTTATGGCCTTTATTTCTTCAAATCATGCTTACCCCTTTCTGTCTCTCCTCTCCACCTTGCTCTCTCATTATGTGTTTTTTGGTAGGCTTGATGATGTCATCCAGGTCTTTGAGGCTTTCTTCATCTTCATTTATTCTTTTCCTTTCTGTTCTTCAGACTAGATAATTGTATTAGCCTGTTTTCCCACTGCTAAAAAGACATAATTGAGACTGGGTAATTTATAAAGGAAAGAGGCTTAATTGACTCACAGATCTGCATGACTGGGGAGACTTCAAGAAACTTACAATCATGGTGGAAGGGGAAGCAGGCATGTTTTACAAGGTGGCAGGCAAGAGAAGAGTGAACGAAGGAGAAACTTGTCAAACACTTATAAAACCATTAGATCTCACGAGAACTCACTCACTATCATGAGAACAGCATAGGGGAAACCTCCCCCATGATACAATCACCTCACACCAAGTCTCTCCCTCAACACAGGGGGATTACAATTCAAGATGAGATTTGGGTGGGGACACAAAGCCTAATGGTATCAATAATTGAAATTAGCCTATATTCAAGTTTGATAATTTTTTCTTCCACCTGTTAAAATATACTATGAAGCCCCTCTTGAATGTCTCATTTCAATCATTGTGCTCATGATCTTCAAAATTTATCCTTAAAATATTTTCTTCTTTATTTTAATTGATATTCTATATATCATAAAGTATCATTCTCATACTTCTTATTTTTTAGATATGACTTATTTTAGTTGATTGAAAATATTTAAAGTTGCTGATTTAAAGTTTTTGTATAGTTAAGCCCAAATTTGAGGTCTCTCAGAGCTAGATTTCTTGATTGATTTGTTCTCTATGTATGAATTATGACTTCTTATTTCTTTCAATGCCTTTCATTTTTGGTGAAAAGCTAGACAATTTATATAGTATGATGTGGTATCTTTAGAAATCAAACTTGTTTTTCTTTCCAGGATGATTTGTTGCTGTTTGCCTTAGTTGTTTTGTTTCTTTTTCCTGTCATATTTTTTAGCTGCTTTAGTAAAATGTGTTTGATCTGCTTTTTTAAAAATTGTTTTACATGACCACTGAAGTCTCTGCTGTACTCAGTTAATTTGGTGTTCAGCTAATGGTGTAAGGAAAGCTCTTTTACTAAATAGAGCCGATAAGTCTCACATTTTGCCAAGGTGCTCTGTATCAATGTTGGAACATACTTTTGACACTCAGCCAGACAGCTAACACCCTTGCCTTATCCTACAGCTTTTGCTTTCTCAAAGCTTCAAGGCCAACCTGAAGTGAGAGCACATCCTTGGCCATACACACAACCCTACACATGCACATGGCCTTCAATGTTGTAGCTTTTCAAATTCCCTATAGACATGTAATTTCCAGTATTTCCTTTTATAATCTTTTTAGTTCATCTATTGTTTGCTCCAACCGTTATCCACCATCTAGGCAGCTGCAATGTTAGATAAGCACCTGTAGTTATTTTTGACAAATTCTCTGTGGCATGAGCTTCTTGTACTCAGCAAACTACAAGTCATAGCAAATACAGACAACTTTGTAAATGAGGTATTATCAGATAGGTAAAATAATAATTCTCTATAAATGACTTTAAAAGAATTTCAACCTCATTCTGTAACCTCCAATGCTAGTTCCAGAAAAAAACAGTAAGTGTTTCTTTCCTGGCTACCATCTAGATAGAAAGGGGAAATGAGACTAGGCAGGTGAAAAGGCTATATACTTAGTATTTTTACTACAATTCAGCCAGTTTTCTTAAGTAAATGATTCCTGGATGGTTACATGTTATGAATCAATTTTTGGTGTTCTGAAAAATTTGATTCTAATGATTTTCATAAGTTTATATTTTTCTTTTATGGGAAGGTTTTTAAGGTTCTTATTCCAAATGGTTTTTATGATTTTACTAAAATCACTACATTTTATTTCTTTGCTCTCTACTGCATCACTTTCTTCAGTGTAAATACATGCTGATATTCTTCCATTCTATGAGATAAATTCCTTTGAAGTGATTTTCTTGATGCTATTCTCCAAATTCTTTGTTAAAGCTTCTCAAAATAATTTTCCTTCCTTGATCTTGTCAATCATTCACCTCTTATTTTCTATAAATCAGACATTTACTCTCAATGTACCACCAAATATAGCATTTTTCTGGTCATTTCAACTCCTTATTACTATTTACAATATGTATAGTTTGCATATTTTAGATACACAGGCATAGTATATACTTAGTTCCTATCTTACTTGACTACTCAGCAATATTTGATGCAGACTCTAATTCTTGACAAAATGTTTTAGTTTTCTTTCTAGAACACTACATTCTGCTGTGTTTGTTTTGTTTTGTTTTGTTTTGTTTTGTTTGTTTTTTGTCGTTGTTGTTGTTGTTGTTATACCTCACTGGTCACTGCTTATCAGTATTATCTGATGGTTCTCCTTTTTACCTATGATGATTATTGTTGAAAACCTGCAGTCTCAATCTTTGGTCATCAGAATGTATATTCTCTCTTTGAAATGTTCATTCTGACTTATGGCTTTAAATGCTACATATATACTGACTTCCTCAAAATTATACATCAAGCCTTGATTTTCCTTTCACACTAAAGAACAAAACTATATTTGAGTGAATAATAAACATCACCACTTGAATATATAAGATATGTTCAACTTAATACCATAAAAACTGACTGCTGGTCTTCACAAACTATTCTACCTGTATTTTTTCAAATATCACATGATGGTAATGACATTCTTCAGATAACTCAAGTCTTTTTTTTCTTAATTGGTTAAAACATATGCATATATCATGGGATGATTTAGTTTTTTGTGTTTTAACTTAAAATTAGTAGAATAATCAACTAATATTCTTGCATTCTTTACTCAAAATTGTGTGTGATTCATCACATTGTATGTATATGATTCTTTTCATTTGAATACATGTATAATATGCTATTGAATGATCATGTTACCCTTTAATGCATTTTACTTTTGAATAACAATTAATTTTTACATGTTTTCTTTACTCAAAATAGTGATTTTATAAAAGGCATAGTGCATTTTTCCTAGGGTATATCTGTAGGAATTTTCTACATTAAGTAATTAGGAGTAGAATTATTTTTATATATCTCCAACTTGGCTAGGTAATGTCCAAATTTTATCCAAGATGATTATACTAAATTGAACAATTGTCAGTAATGTATTTGAATTCCTATTGTTCCACAAACTTGTGAAAAATTGATGTTGTCAAACTTTTAAACATGCTGATTGGATATATGTGTACTGGGATTACATTATGATTTTAACATAAATTTTACTGATACTGAATGGTAATTTTGTCCACCATTAGATAGGTATGTTGTCTATTTTATTAATTAATTAATTAATTTATTTATTTTTAGTGAAATATTCCTAGACCTGTGAAGCATTTGAGATTTTCCTCTGTATGTAAGTTAACAAGTTGGCTTCATACAGTTTTGTAGATGCTGGTAGAAGACACAGAACTCCTGGGTCAGGTAAAAATGACTTAATTATTCACAACACATTTGAAAGCATGAGCTCCATGTTTGCTTTGGTTGCTTTAGCCCCTCAAGTCCCTTCAAAGGTATGCAGAGGAGGGCCTAGATAGACGCCAAGTACAAAGCGGTTTTATATCACTCCAGAGGAACTCAAAACTATTATAGGGTGCTGCCAGCCCGCTGCCATAATTTTATTTGAAAGAAGAAAAGAGCATTATCTTTACTATTTTGTACAGAAAACAAATCTGCTTTCTTTACCTATACAGAGACAGTATTTCAATTGTCCTTCAAAAGTGTAATGCATAAAGCAGGAAAGAACATATACAAAATGTTATACATTTATGCAAATGAATAAACTATAGCTATAAGATAAATATAATGATTCACATACCTTTTGTTGAGTAAAGGAGCATGTCAAAAGGGAATATTAGTTTATTTGCTATTCTATTATACTAATTTAAATTAAAATAGGCAAAAATCCCAAATATTTACTAACCAAAGATACTAGAAATGATAATCCAGAAGAAAAGCTGATATAAAATATATAGATTTGCCACGCATAGTTTTCTCCAACAGTATGACTGCTGAAGTCATTCACTTAACTTTAAATTGGATGTCATGTATTTTAAATATTGATTTAGAGGAGTTTCTAATATATTCTGAATTGCTATATTTTGAAAATTTTTTTGTGTATGTCTGGTTCATTTTATGTTTTATTTTCAAAGAACACTTTCTTCAATATAATTTTAGTGAAAACCAGAATAATCTATTGGGAGGAGCATACATTTTATTATTCAAAGCCCTGGATTTAAATCTTAACTCTTATTTTATCATTTAGGAAATATTTTTATAAATGCTAAGCATGATTTTACAAAGTAGACTAGCAATACCTATCGCTCAATATTGTTATGATAAAAGGATAATTTGAAAACACCAATCATAGAGCATTTTAATTACAATTAAATTCTAAAATAATTCAAATATAGTGTCACTTGTACAGTTAGTATGGATAAGGATTTTGCCTAATAAATATTAGCAAATTGCTATGCAGAGATCTTTACATAAATGACAACAAATAATGATTCAATTAAAGGTTATTTATAAATATGTGCCTAATATTAAATGATAAAATTTTAAGATAGTTATGTTTTTAAAATTTTGACTCACTTGCTGTTATGCTTCTTTTTCTTCTACATTTTGGATTTAGTTTCATGAATAATTTTACCCTATCATGTATTTTTAAAATAATGTTATTTCTGAATGGACTATGTAGATAAATAGCACTTATTTCTGGAATGTGGCATAAAGTGCATTTGAAATAACATGTTCTGTTTTTATAAAATTCAGTATTTTTTTCTTAACAGTTTAACATTTATAACAGATATAAAAGCTTAATGTATATAATACACTTAAATTTTTCCTGGGAAAAAAATTATAAGGGATTTAAATTCATGCTTTATTAAAATGTTTTTGAATGCTCAATTGTAATCAGTAGCTTAACATTTTGAAAATAATATTCTATGTCATAATTTTTGACAAATAAATGAAGTTTAATAGTGCTGAGTTTGTATTATAAAGAGTTTTGTCACAGGCTTGTGAAGGGTAAAATTAACTATAGTTCACTTCTGTGATAAAGGTATGACTTTTAAAATAGCTTGGGCTTAGAATAATAATAAACCTTTCCAACAATGTAAAGACACACTTTATTAGTTAAGGTCTTCAGCCATTGTTTTACACATCTTGTGTTTTACTATATGCATTGGCTTAATTCAGACATGTTAACATCATTGATTTTTACAGAGGCCCAAACCTAAGTTTAGATAAATAAAAGTATGTAGTTAAACTTAGATCTCAGCTTTCTTTAATCCTTCATTTCGATTTTGATTGCAACGTGTAGTTGCTTGTTTTTTTTTTTTTTCTAGTGAAATTGTTTGTGGTAATGGTTATTTATAGATTCACAGGTGTGTTTTATTACATTTAAATGTGAAACTATAAATAAAATTTTTAAAGATACTACTTTGTTCAGGGTGTATCATTAAGTTCAACAACAAAGTCAAAATTATTTCTAGGGTAATGCTCTCATAATTATGATCAATTTATAATTTTTAAAAAATATACTATTCAAGACATTGTAGCAAATTATATTGTAAATCCAATTACAGAGCAATAAATTTGCTTTTGAGGAAAATATTTTCTAGATTTCAAAGGTATCAGCAATACATATTTAACTACGAAATGATAGAAATCAGCTTGAAAATGCAAATGATCCTTATTCTGAGTTTTCAGCATTAAATGTGATCTTATAAGAGCACCATAAAGAAATACTAATGAGATGCATATGAGATTGTTCCATTTCTTTATACAGAAAAAATGATAGATTTTGGGTGTATTAATACTGAAAATAAAAACGTATAATATGGTTCAAATTGAAATGATTTCATTTGGGAAATATATTCTTATATCTCATTATTATAAAATCATTATAAATGATGATTTAGCCTTTATATAATTATCCAAATATTGCTTTCAAGTCATCAGAATTTCAAAACAACTCCTTGTTTTATTAGTAGAAATGTGAGTTTTATGAACACCTAAGAATTAAAAGTGGTATTAAATGAATTCATCAATTACTGATGATAATTAGTAGATATCAATATTATTACATTTTTTGGACAATATAATTTTAAAATTAATTCCAAATCAAAAACAAGCAAACATACGTAGCAATATGATATCAAGCAAATGGAGTATAAAAACATAAATTACAAGATAATGAAAATGACTGTTCAACTAATTAAAATAACAATTTATTAAAATCTCAATATTCTTTTTAACTTTTGTTACTTTACTCTGAAAGTAGGATGGAGTTGAAGTGGAACAATAAAATATAACAATAATTTAAATGTATATAACATGTTTACTATAAATTTAAAAGTCTTCTGACTTTGTTAAAGAAAATATTTCATGTCTTCTGTCTTATATTGTTTTTTTAATGTGCTAATAAAACTGTTCAGATCTTTTCATGGTAAACTTCAATAAAGATGAAATAATTTGCAATAGGATCAGAATTAGCTTGCTTTATTAGGTGTGTGCTCCAGAGATTCTGTTTTTTTCCTTTTATTTGTTTAATTTGTTAATGCATCTTCCACATAATAACAGTTTGAAAGTTTGTTAAAATATCACTATCAAATATATACCTGCTATCTCATATTTGTAGTTCTTTACAGTGATGACTTTATTAAGCTATAGAAAAAGAGTTTTTTTTTTTTTTTTTTTAAGTTTGAAGTCCTTAACTGGATACCTAAAAGGCATTAGAAATTGGGGTCTCTAGTCCTTCACATTGTTGAAGTTACTCTCTATATGATAATTCACTCTTTTATCAAAATAATATATTATTAACCACAATACTGAATGCTGGGCATATAAAATGAAAATAAATGACAAACTTGCTAATTAAATTTTTGTGATTGAATTATATACAACAAGCTAGACTTTGGTTGTTCTTGTCTTGCTAACCAGGACTTTGAAATTAGAGCTATTTGATAATAATTTGATAACAATCAGGAACACTGTGAGCCTTTTCTCTTGTATTACATTTATTTTAATTGTTTATTGAATGCCAATTTAATACACATTATCTAGTAAATTTGAAGAAGAATCATATATAGTCACTAAATGTAATAAATGTATTCTCTAGATAGATAAGTGCAAAGCATATAAAATTAGAATTTTTATAATTGAGATAGGAATATATGGTAGTGGATAAGCAGCTCAGTCTCAGAACATCAAGTATCGCTCTTTGTAAAGAGGCAGGCCATGGTGGCTCATACCTGTAATCCCAGAAATTTAGGAGGCAGAGGTGGGTGGCTTGCTTGAGCTCAGGAGTTTGAGACCGGCCTGGACAACATGGCAAAATCCCATCTCTACCCAAAAATACAAAAAATTAACTGTGTATGGGGGTGAATGCCAGTAGTCTCAGCTACTTGGAAGGCTGAGGTGTGAGGATTGCTTGAGTCTGAGAGATGGAGGTTGCAGTGAGCCAAAATAGCACCACTGCTCTGCAGCCTGGGTGACAGAACAAGAACCTGTCTCAACAACAACAACAAAAAGTGTTGTTCTGTGTATAGAATTGTCTTTGTTAGGATTTACAGTATTTGAAATGTTCTGATTAAAATATGATAAATGTCACTCTGTAGGATTGTTTTATCTACATAATAGTTGCAGATAAAGACATCAGACTTTGTCACAGAATATGCTATTTTGGGTAAGCATGGAGATTTTAATAAAAAATTAAAAGCAAATAGCACATTCTGGAAACAATCCAAATCAGCATGGTTCACTTCTTTACTTAAAATTCCGAGTATTTGGCCTTTACTGAGCTGAAATAATGCTTAGGCTTATGGCACCTGAGTTTGAGTCCTGGGACTGTGTGGGGATTTATTCAGTGAATGGGAGAATGATGAGAGTCTCTAATGATTGAGTTAGAGAGATCGCTTTAGAAAACTGCCTGAGAGATAGGAGGAAAGGACTGGTGTATTCATCTATCAGGGATGCTAGAACAAAATATCATGTATTAGGCGGCTTTAACAACAGAAATTTATTTTCTTACAGATCTGGAGGCTGTAAGTCCAAGATCAGTGTGCAATCACATTCTCCAGTGAGGCTTCTCTTTCTGTCTTGTACACGGCTCCCTTCTTGCTGTGTCCTCACATGTCTTTCCTCTATGTGCTCCTGAAGAGAGAAAGGTCACTGTGTCTCTTCCTCTTATAAGGATAATAGTGCTATCAGATTATGGCCCTGTGTTTATGATCTCATTTACTTTTAATTACCTCCTTAAAGGTTCTGTCTACAAATAGTGTGACCTTGAGGTTTAGGCATTCAACATATGAATTTCACCGGGAGACAAATTCAGTCTATACAAGTGGAAAGCCACAGAACCTGGGAAGGTCTTGCTCATTAGGATATTTTCATTGACCAAAACATAAATGTGCCAGGCCTTTATTACCATCCCTAGCCCGATATGTATACAAAGCTGTAAGGTATATCTGGATCTTCTTGCCTCTTAGATGATCTCAGTGTTCAATGGCAAAGGACTGAAGGCCTCCAAGGTATCACAGTGCAGCGCCATGAAGTGTAGAGACTACTGTCATTTTGGAAAGAAAAACTGATTCAACAAGAATGTATTACATTATGAATGCATTTTTTACATTCCAAAAATATGTATTGAGCTTCTATACTATGGGCTGCGATGGGAGACAGCATAGAAGAAATAGGATGGAATCTCAGATTTCAGGAGCCTTGCAATTTAGCGGAGAGAAGAGCAGAGGATCAAGAACGACAGAAAAAAGGAGAAATAAAAATATAAATGTATATTCTATCTGGGAATAAGAAGTGTTCAGATTTTAAAAACTGTAGTATAAGGGGTCTAAAATTATACTGTTTTGTTATTTTTAACAGAATACTTAAGAAATCCTATCTAATAAAGTGATATTGGAACAGAAGTAAATAGAGAGTGAGCATATGTAGTCAAATAGGACTGGTGGAAGGGACACACACATATAAAGATGGTTCAAATAAAAGAGATCCAAGTAACCAACAAACACAAAATTCTGTAGTTAAAAATACTTTGCGATATAACCATTAGTGAATGAGAATCAGAAAACACCTCAGGAAAGGAAGAACACAGCAGAAAACTTCTCACCAGCCCTACTACCACCCCTGACAAACTAAGATTAACAAGTAAACATATAAATGCAAGCAATAAAGATATTTGATTAACAGTTTTAGAAAGTTGCTCAAGCAACCAGAAGTAGTGGAGTCAAGATCCTAATAAGAAAAAATCCTTGAGAAATGTGGGTAATATTCATTTTCTTTCTTTCTTTCTCTTTCTTCCTTCCTTCCTTCCTTCCTTCCTTCCTTCCTTCCTTCCTTCCTTCCTTCCTTCCTTCCTTCCTTCCTTCCTTTCTTTCTTTCTTTCTTTCTTTCTTTCTTTCTTTCTTTCTTTCTTTCTTTCTTTCTTTCTTTCTTTCTTTCTTTCTTTCTTTCTTTCTTTCCTTCTTCTTTCTTTCCTTCTTTCTTTTTCTTTTTGTTTTACTTTCTTTCTTGTTTCTTTCTTTCTCTTTCTTTCTTTCTTTCGCTCTCCCTTCCTATCTTTTCTTTTTCTTTCTTTCTTATTTTTTAAATATGATAAATCTATGCAAATCTTATAGAATTGAGGAGTTTTTCCATGAGAAAAGGCTCTCTACATAAATGAGGATATCCAAATGATTGATCTAAATTGTCCTCAGCATCATTTATCATTAAAAATGCATATTTATACTAAAATAAAATAGCTATACACACCAGTAGAATGACTCCATTTAACAGATTGATAGTAACAAGTACCAACAAAGATGTGGATCAACTGGAACTCTCATATAATGTTCAAGGAAGCTGACTATAAAATTACTTTGAAAAAACTCTGGACAATTTTTTAATACATTGAAAATAAGCCTACCTTATGGCCAAGCAAGTATGTTATCTATTTTTTCTTGCTCAAAGAATAAAAAAATGAAAGCACGTCTACAAAAAGGATCATAACAGCTTTATTCATAATAGAAAAAAAATGGGGTAGAAAGCAAATTTCCATGAAGAGAAGATGGGTGAACATATTATGCTGTATTCATGCCATGAGGTATTACTCAGCAATCGAGAACACATACTAATATTCAACATTATTATATGCAGCACAAGAAACCAGACACAAAAGAGGACACACTGTGTGATTCCATTAATGAATTTGAATAACAGGCAACATTTCTCTGTGCTAACAGAACTTCTATCTGTGTTTGTTTCTGGGAATTTAGTAGGGAATGAATAGAAAAGAAGTCCAAGAGAACTCTCAGAGTTGATGGAAATGGTCCATAGGTTGATAAGAGAGTTAGTGGTTATGTAGGTGTATATGTCAAAGTATATGTCAAAATTAATCATGCGATACACTGAGTATATGCATTTTATGGCAAATAAATTATACATATATTAAAATAAAATTTAGGTAAACCGAAGAAGAAATTTTAGGGGTGGGTAATTTATCAGAGACATTGTTTAGAATTGTGAGTGCACGGTTATAATAAAGAGTAGAGCAACTTTTACTTGACTTTATTATTTTTTTTGGTTTTAAAATTCTAGTCAATGTACTTTTTTTAAACCTGCTCCTCAAGCAGATCTTCCCCTCTCCACAGTCCTGGATACACCACTGCCAACTCCTCACTTCTTTGAATAGTCAATAACAACTTCTCAATAGTTGTCATCTCTGGTCTCATAGCCCCACAACAATTTGACTCTTGTTACTACTTTGGGACACAATAGAGTCAAAGTGAAATGAAATTTACCCCTACCTCTAGGAGTGAGAACTATTCTTGTTTAGGAACACTGGAGTGGTTGCAGCAGCCGTTACCATTACCATAGCGACAGGCCCAGAATGATTTGGTCAGAACGAAGAATAACATTTGTGTTGTAAAGAGTAGCCTCCAACTGTTTAGGGTAGAGTGGCCTACAGAAATGAGACCCAGAACTCCTCAGCCTTTTGTTGCCATTCATCAAGAGAATCACAGAAACATTGACTCAGACCCTAGTCCCATTTGTGACTATAGCCAGTCATACTTCTACAACTTCAATGTAGGTTGTAATAACTATTTTTGTTTGATCTGGGTTATATTTCTTGTAATTTATTAAACTAGGAATCATAACTGCTACAAAGAGAAGTAACCCTGCCTTAATTGTATATTTCCAACAGTTTTATAGAATATGCTTTAAAATGAATTGATTTAATCTAGGAGAATTTATATTTCATGAACTGAGTATTTTTAAAATATGAATTTTATTTTCCTTTGAGTTCTGCACACCTTACTGAAATACTACCTTGTGGAAAGGTCATGTATTTTAAATTTTGTATCTGGTTCTGAAAAACACCGTACCACAAAACATTAGCTTTATCTTTTCTTTCTTTCTTTTCGTATTTATTTATTTATTTATTTATTTAAGACAGAGTCTTGTTCTGTTGCTCAGGCTGGAGTGCAGTGGTACAATCTTGGCTCACTGCAACCTCTGCCTCCTGGGTTCAAGTGATTCTCCTGCCTCAGCCCCCTGAGTAGCTGGGATTACAGGTGACCACCACCACATCCAGCTAATTTTTATATTTTTAGTAGAGAAAGGTTTTTGCCATGTTGGTCAGGCTGGACTCGAACTCCTGGCTTCAAGTGAGCCTCCTGCCTCAGCCTCCCAAAGTGCTGGGATTGCAAGCATGAGCCACTGTACTCAGCCACCTTTAGCTTTCCTGCTATTTGAAGTTAATGAAACCTATTTAGCTATCTCTTTCTTACATTTTCATTTCTTTAATTTTTTTTTTCATTATTTACAGCCAACTGCTCTGTATTTTTTTCCTTGACCTGTGAACAACCTGGTGTGACAATGATATCTTGATGTCACAATTAATTCTACAATCATTCATTGTGAGGGTAGGTCACAAGCAATAATGATGAGTTTGCCCCTTATTCTACATGTGTTCTTGTCTCTGGACACTTAAACATAATTACAAATTTAACTAGGAGATTTGTAGTTTCACCTCCAGCAGAAAGCTTTTGTGAGCTGAGAACTTCTAGCTTGCAGACATTTTCATTAAAAAGAAATGAACAACAACAATAAAAAAACTCTCAGCTTATATGGAGACACAATGACTCATCAACAATATTCTGCATCAAGAGTCCATTTACATTTTTGGTTTTTGCCCACGGGACCCATTCGCTATTATGACTATGATGGATGTTTTACATACTCTGAGAGTCCTAGAAAAATGATACATATCTGTATGTGACCATATGACTGTAAATACTGATTGAAACAGAGTTATTCAATAACGTTTTGAATATTTTCCTGATGTTAACGTTTTATAAAGAAAGACATATTTTCTATATTTATCCATATGTTTAATATAGGTACAAGTCCTGAACCTCAATTTGTTTATTTTCTTTATTTAACTCAAAATTAAATACAATTTTTATGGACCTAAATCTGTAAGTCAATAATTGATTCAACTATTTGGTTAATTTAAGACAAAATCAAAAGTTCACATTGATATATCTACATATTTTAATATTAAAAATATTGAAATCATATATATGTTCAATGTCATTTTTGAAATGTTCAGAGGGTAAAATGGGCTAATATTATTAAATTAGAGAGTACGTGTTTTTTACTTCTATTTTCTCTTCTTATTTATACCTGTCACCACAGAGTTTCCATCCTACATTACTCTTACCAGCTACGTAACTACAATTCAGCCCAAAGCTCCTTCATTCTAATTTTGTGACTTTTCCTTTCCGTAGTACTTGTGTTACTGTGTACAACTTCAATCTTTTTAAATAAATGGGCACCTACTGCTAGATGTTTATATTTTTACTCATCTATCTCATTCATTCTGCAGAGTGATAATTCAAACCTTCAACATTTTCCTCAATCATGTTCTTTTTTTATTATTTTTATTTTTTTTATATTTTATTTATTTTTTTTAATTTATTTATTATTATTATACTTTAAGTTGTAGGGTACATGTGCATAACATGCAGGTTTGTTACATATGTATACTTGTGCCATGTTGGTGTGCTGCACCCATCAACTCGTCATTTACATGAGGTATAACTCCCAATGCAATCCCTCCCCCCTCCCCCCTCTCCCCTCCCCCCTCCCCATGATAGGCCCCTGTGTGTGATGTTCCCCTTCCTGAGTCCAAGTGATCTCATTGTTCAGTTCCCACCTATGAGTGAGAACATGCGGTGTTTGGTTTTCTGTTCTTGTGATAGTTTGCTAAGAATGATGGTTTCCAGCTGCATCCATGTCCCTACAAAGGACACAAACTCATCCTTTTTGATGGCTGCATAGTATTCCATGGTGTATATGTGCCACATTTTCTTAATCCAATCTGTCACTGATGGACATTTGGGTTGATTCCAAGTCTTTGCTATTGTGAATAGTGCTGCAATAAACATACGTGTGCATGGGTCTTTATAGCAGCATAATTTATAATCCTTTGGGTATATACCCAGATCATTAAAAAGTCAGGAAACAACAGGTGCTGGAGAGGATGTGGAGAAATAGGAACACTTTTACACTGTTGGTGGGATTGTAAACTAGTTCAACCATTATGGAAAAAAGTATGGCGATTCCTCAAGGATCTAGAACTAGATGTACCATATGACCCAGCCATCCCATTACTGGGTATATACTCAATCATGTTCTTACCAAAATCTAATTATATTCAAAGTTGATTTCACCATCAATTTCTAAAAAAAAATAGATATTATACTGAAGTTCACCATAGCTTCAAAACATTGGAATGGGCCAACATTATTCTCATGTTCTTTAAAGACTCTGTGAAAGACCAATCAATCCAATTCTGTTTCATTCAAATTTCTTAATGCCACCTCACCATCCTCACTCAGTAAGTTATTTTTCCCCCTTTAAATAGAGCATATACATTCCCTCTTTACTTATTTTGTTTTCCTGTAACAGTTTAAATTTGCACATTACTTTCCCATCTTAAGCAATATTATCTTCCGTTCAAAATTAAGATTCCTGATAAAATATTCATATTTTAATAATTCATAATCATCTCACAAAAATTTGTTCTACCAGATCTACTATGTTTCTTGTTTCTTTTTGTTTGTTTGTTTGGTGACGGAATCTCGCTCTGTCGCGCAGGCTGGAGTGCAGTGGTCGGATCTCAGCTCACTGCAAGCTCCGCCTCCCGGGTTTACGCCATTCTCCTGCCTGAGTCTCCGGAGTAGCTGGGACTACAGGCGCCCGCCTCCTCGCCCGGCTAATTTTTTGTATTTTTTAGTCGAGACGGGGTTTCACCGTGTTAGCCAGGATGGTCTTGATATCCTGACCTCGTTATCCGCCCGTCTCGGCCTCCCAGAGTGCTGGGATTACAGGCTTGAGCCACCGCGCTCGGCCTTACTATGTTTCTTAAAATGACTTTTGCGAACATTACCAACGTATTTGCTGCTAAGTTTAACAGAATTTCTTCAGTCCTACTCTTACTTAAAAATCTGTGCCATTAACAAACTTGATCAAAACTGCATTTTTAGTAGACTCTTCCATTAGATGTATACGTATTTCCTGAGTACTTTGTTTAAATATGGTTTCTGTGGTCTGAATATGTTCTCCAAAATTTATATGTTTAAACTTAATCATCAATGTGAAACAGGTGGGAACTTTAGAAGGTGATTAAGTCGTGAGTACAGAGACTTCATGAATGGGATTAGCATCTTTATAATGGAAATTCCTGGGAGCTGTCTCCTTTTTTGTCCCTTCTGCTCACTCTTTCACCATGACAGGACATAGTATCTTTCTCCTTCTTCTGCTTTTATCATTTCCATCATATGAGGATATCGAGATATGGTCATCTATAAGGAACAGGCTTTTACCAGACACTGAACAGCCTGGTGACTTGATCTTGGACTTCCCAATGTCCAGAACTGCGAGAAAATAAATTTCTGCTCCTTATAAGTTACCCAGTCTCAGGTATTTTGGTGTAGAAGCACAATGACCATGGTTTTATAATTTGAATTATATCTCCCAAAATATGTGGAATTCCTAACACCCAGAAACTCTGAATGTGATTTATTTTGAAATAAGATATTTGCCATTAATCAACTTGAGGTTGTTAGAATGGGTCCCAATGAAATATGGCAGATGTCCTAATAAAAGGGGGGTGATTTAGACACAGACACAGACAAACACAGAGGTAAGACAATGGGAAGAAGGTTATGTTGATGCAGGATATTTCTCTGTCACTTTTGCCAGCTGGAGACACCCAGCTGGCAACGCCCTTGCCCCACCTCGGTCTGTGGCCCTGGGGCTGGCTCAGATCGCACTGCCCTTTCTTTCATATTGAGCAATGGAACAGCTGTCACTGGAGATAGGATGTGGTGACAGTGCTTTTATGGGCTCAGAATTGGGGAATGTGTACTGATTGGTTTGTGAGTATGCAAAGAAAGGCTAAAGCATAGGCACCACTCAAAAGTGGGTATGGCAGTGTAGAAAACCAAATAGGAAAGGGTAGGTATATGTAAAATAAGTGAAGGGTGGAGATCAATCAGAGGAAAGCCCACCAAATTAAAAGACAGGTTTTCAATCCAGTCCACAGATCTGTAGCTTGGCTTTCAGGCTTTAAACTGTCTTCGGCTTGGAGGTGGGGTTTCAGCAAGGACCTGCCGCTATCTGCCTAGGCATTTGTCTGCCTCCTGCCACTAGCAATGTGACCTTAGAAGTAGAGACAAGACCAATGCATTTGCAAGGAAAGGAAAATGGCAAGGATTTCTGGCCACAACCAAAAGGTAGGAAAACACAAGGAAGGATGTACTCAAAGTCTCGATAGGACTATGGTCCTGCCAACCCTGATTTGAAACTTACGGTTTTCAGGCATGTAAGACATACTTTCCTGTTGTTTTAAGATATCCAGTTTGTGGTCCTCTGTTAAGGCAGCTTTAGCAAATGAATATAGATGCTGGTTTTTTGTCTTCTGTCCTTTTTTTCTTCTATTCTTAGTCTTCATATTCCCCACATTACCGTTTCAATTTCAGTGGTTACAATTGTCATCAATACTGGAAAAAATTTTACATGCCATTCAAGGCCTTTAATGATCTAAGCTTTTGTTTTCTGGTTCATTGCTTTTCACTTGTTCCTTATATGCTACATTCCAGTCATGCTTTTCTTTTGCATAGAGGTTAAGAGCATGGTATCTTATATAAGAAACCAGCTCTAAAAGGTAGTTGTTTTGGTGAAAACTACCAAACATTTTAAGCCTCAATTTCCAGACCTTCCAAGCTGAAGTTATAGAAACATTCAAGAATGCTACTTTCTAACTATCCTATCACTTCTCTTACTTGTTTCTTTCTTTTATAGAACATATTATCAACTAGTGCTTTCTAATTCTGTGGGTTAGATGTATTGAAAAAAAATCAAGCCTCTACATGAAGGCAGAAAAAGTTTATTATGTGACCACCATGCATTCTCTATTTGCTAATCCCTTCTTTATTTAGTCCTTTACTAAGGTCCAGACAAAAACATTAATATGAGAAATAAAGTGCCAACACAAGTGGAAATTATAAACTACCTGATTATGTTGGTCACCAGCAATAATGTTTATATGGAAACATTCAAAATATGTTTAATCTAAGTTTTAATGATTTCCAATAAATATTAGTAAGTCAAAAAATTGGTATATATCTATTTGGTACATTTAACATATTTCTACCAAGACATAATTTAATATTGATAAATAAATATATCAGTACAGTTTCTAATTTTGATTTTTTCTCTTCATTGTTCAAAAACTGCATATCTTTATTGATATCTTTAAATTACTCAATTTTTTTTTGTGTTGATGATATTTGTTGTTTGTTTTGCTCTAGTATTTGCTCTCAGTATTGTTAGATTGATAATTAGTTTTGATGCCTATCACAGAGTTGAGGGATTTGAGTATTGAAATATTTCTAGAATTTTTAGTTGAAGAGTTTATCAGTATATACATATAGGACAAAAATGTATTAGAAGAAATAATAAAGTTTACTGGTTCCACCTAGTGGCAATATAAAGCAAGTTAAAAAGTAAAATTATTAGCATTACTAAAATGATATTAAATGATTTACATAAAAGCTTTTTAAAAGTTTACTTGGAAAATTTTTGAGTAAAAGTAGATATTAAATGCTATCCAACTAAATTTAGTTACTCATTAGGGGAATAACCCACTATGTTAATAACTCAAACAAATAAATTTTGGATTTCTACATTTTGTTTTCTGGTAAAATAAGTTATTTTCTTATTTTTGAAGAACTGTCCAAGCAATATAGAACTAACTGAATTATTATCTCCTAATAGTAAACATTTTTGCTTATTTTTTCTACTAATTAAGCATATGTTTTTCTCCACACAGCTATTTAATGCCATTTATTCAGTGGCTGGAACTTAAATTAATAATCCTAAGGATATTTATAAAGCATCAGAAACAAAATCATATGAATTTAGAAGATAACATGATAGTTCTTATACAAGCATTCATCTTTCATATGAGCTAACAAAATACTTTTAGGATATCTACCACAACCTCGACAATCGTAAGTGATTTCAACAACTAATCATTAGGGCTTTTATTAACAAAAGCCATGTACTTTTTACAAAACAATATTTAAGCAGATGAAATGTTGTTGCCATAATACAAAGCAGTAAATTCAGTTTCCTTTAAAATGTATAATTATTTATGGCATTCTACCCTAATTGTGTTTAGCATCATGAAGTATGATGAAAGAATGATATATGAATAAATTATATTTAACCAATGCAAATATCAGTGGAACACCTGCCATAGAAAATTATTTTTCTCTGTCTGCATCAATAGCACCTTCAAGTTTCTTATGCAAGCAATTTATGTCTTACAACTAGCTTCATTTTTATTCTTTTTAATGTCTTCAAAAAATTCAAACTGTACATAGCATTTTTATTATAGCAAAATATTTCTGGTTTAGTTATGACAAACTGAGTTTTATATGATATATGAAAGTATCAGATCTGTAAACAGAACACATTACTGGGGAAAAATCACTTAATGCCAGATGTAGTTAACTAAACTTTCAGATATTTTAAAAGGAGAAAATAAAAGGAAATTATAACAGAGTATTAATTTTAGATAGAAATAATATGCTACATTAGGCAAAAGAAATAAAACCCATAGTGTGTCAACTTTCAATCTTGTTTGTTTAATTAATTTTACATATAAAAGCAAACAACTTAAAAACCATTCAGTGGTTGCAAATTACTTTACGACTTTTACCTTTGTAGTTTGCTATAGATAAGCTACCCACTTCCTTATTTAACTGTCAAAATTGCGAAAAGTTAATGTTGCTATTACTGAACACTAGAAGAGAAATAATTTGTGAAAACAGCATTATCCTTATATTTTCCATAATGTTATATTGAATTACATTAAATCATGAAGAATGCAAGCAAAGACAGGTAATATGTTGTTCAGATTAATAAAAATACTAATCCAATATACTTAATTCATATATTATCAATTGCTTATATTTCAATCTAAATGTATAAATGAAGTTCATTTTTAAATCATACTGTGTAATATTGTTGACAAAGAATGTCACAAAATTGTTATACCATTGTTATAAATAAGGATTATGCAATAAGGCTTGTATCACAAATACCTGTTACTCCTCCAGAGAAGGAAAAAAATAAAACTTGGGAGAAAACCTATGAAAAGTACCTAGACTCTCAATAATCATTAACGCTTAGAGAAATTGAATATGTGAGTATACAGCAGTATACAACACACAAAATCCAGGTATAATTTCATTTGATAATCTGAAAACTGCCCCTTAAAAAGCTGTATCTGATGATACATGAACCACAAACCATGGATTCACCCAAGTGCAAATAAAGTATGATAATACAGTACTTTGAAGATTAATTAATTGAGCCTATTGTGTTAGATTATACAAAGTAGAATGTGTTTTATTCCAAGTTATGATTTGTTAGATGAATGTTTCTGCCTCAAGGCATTTGTACCATTCTGTTCCTGTGCCTGAAAAAAAAAAAAGTCTTTCCCCAAAAAACTCACTGATCTTGCACCATTATGACCTTCAGGTCTTTACTCAAATATATCATTCTAGTTAGACCTCCTTTGATATCTATATTTAAAATTACACCCTTTTTTTGAAGGAAAATTCAAAAGTGGACAAAAACCTTTGTCTCCCATTATGACCCCAGTATCCTTATCCATTCTGCTTTTTATTTTTCTTCATAACATTAATGACCGTCTGAAACACTGTAGACTTTTTTACATATATTTATATATGGCTTGCTACCCTCACTGCTATGTAACCTCCATGAAAGGGAAAGACTTTTTTCTTTGAATCCTGGATTTTTAGTGGATAGAACACTCCTTAGAACACACATAGAAAATGGACTGCAGATTTATGTTGACAAATTAAGAGAATCATAAGATGAATAAATGATTAACCTAAGTGAGTACTGTTAATAAGGTCACATTAAGGAGTTAGAGATGACCATTTGGATTACAAAAGAAGGGCACCTTTCATACTGACTAGTGCTCAGGGCGGGTTACACACATAGGTGTCTATGGTGAAACGTCATGTAGGGTTTCTCACAGAAAGTTTTCTTGCTTCTTTTTCCTTCTTTTCCCTATTAAGTGTGGATGTTTTTCAAAGTCTGTACCTAAAACCTCCACACCTTTTCTTTATACTTCACTTTGAAATCTCAGTTTCCACAACTTCCACAAACATCTGCAGGTAGTGATTCCAAATGATAGTGATCAGATTTCTAGGTTGCAGATCTTTTAGTAGTCATACACATATATGTGCACACACACACACAAAATTCTATATTTTCCCACATTTTAAATTCATATATGATCACGCCTGTAATCCCAGCACTTTGGAGGCTGAGATGGGCGGATCACGAAGTCAGGAGGTCAAGACCATCCTGGCTAACACGATGAAACCTTGTCTCTACTAAAATTACAAAAAATTACCTAGGCATGGTGGCACGCGCCTGTAGCCCCAGCTACTTGGGAGACTTAGGCAGGAGAATCCCTTGAGCCTGGAAGGTGGAGGTTGTAGTGAACCAAGATCGTACCATTGCACTCCAGTCTGGGCAACAGAGTGAGACTCCACTTCAAAAACAAAAAAAGAAAAAGAAAAGAAAACAAATTTACCTTTTAAAGTATACATTTTAGTGAGTTTCAGCATTTTTAGAACTTTTGGTATATTCACAGATTGTGCAACCATCACTATTTTCTATTTTAGAACATTTTTATCACACCGAAAAGAAGTACTTTACCAAGTACCATTTGTTCTCCATTCTCCTTCTCTCAGCCCTTGGCTAATATTAGCTATTGGGAATAATGCTGCTGTGAAGGGCCATATACAAATGTTAATATGAACATATGTTTTCAGATGCTTTCAATGTTATTTGGTATATCGTCCAGCCAATATGTCTATTCAAATATTTTACCTAACTTAAAAAATTCTGCAATTTGTTTTTTTATGATTGAGTAGTAAGATATTCTGGATACTAGATGATTGTCAGATATGATTTGACCTATTATGTGGATTGTCTTCACACTTTTTTGATAGTGTCCTTTGAAGCACAAATGAGTTTTAATTTTGAATTCAATTTATATTTTTTCTTTCGTTACTTGTGCTTTGGAACCATCTCTGAAAAATTATTTCTTAATCCAAGATCACAAATATTTATAATTATTTTGTATTCTAAAAGTTTCATAGTTTCAGCTTGTATATTGAAATCACTGATGGCATGAGGTAGGTTTCAAATTTATTCCTTTGCATATGGATATCCAGTTGTACCAGTGTCATTTGTCAGAAAGACTATTGGCACTACAATATCCTGCTATATTGTAAATCTATCTTGTAAATCTAGCTATATTATTTTAAAAATCAGCTTACAGCCATAAAAGTTATTGGCAATCGCCTCAAAAGAAAACAATCACATAGAGATATATCTTTATTGAGGCTGCCTCTGTATACACTATCATCCATGCTACTGGCTCTGGGATCTTAGAAAATAAAAAAGCCATTTGACTTATCTATGTATTCATTGACTAAAAATTTTTTATTGAAAATCAAACAGTATTTGATTCCTATAAAGTGTTGGGAAAAACTTGAACTTACTCTCTAATAAAGAAATAAAAATGTAAATACAACAATTCAAAATTTGAGAGAAAAGCTGTAGAAGGGTTTCTGATGCAGCAAACTTGAACATAAAAAATTTATATATTATTTGATAATTTGCCGTTAATATATTGATTTAGGATATACCTTAATAAACGAGAAAAAAGTGTAACATAGAAATAAAATTATGAAAAAAACAATGTATTTTAAAAGTACATGAATACCTTTAAGATTCTTTTTCTTTCTTTCTCCCTCATTTGATATTAATAAGAATGCTGACAAAAGAATGGGCAAAACAACCACTTTATAGCATAATGAATTAGAAATAGTATAAAATAAAGCAGAGATCGATAAAAAGTCAAATTCTGTGAATATCCTCAGCTAATACATTTGATAACTTTAATGAAATTGAACATATGTTAAAAAAGTAAAAACAACCAAATTTTATTCAATAAGAAATGATAATTTGCACATGAAATATTGATGAAAGAAAGTTAGATAATTAGGCAAAGGAAACAAACACAAAGCTAAATGGGTGAGTGCAGTTTCACAAGTGAAGTTTTGCTTTTTTTCCAACAATTAGGAAGAACCATATAGATATTATCTATTTTTTTCAAGGGCAAGGAAAAGACTTAAAATTACAATTAGTTTTCAAATATAAAAATAAACTGCCATACTAAATTCTGGCAAATACAATGTGAATAAGGAGAAATTCCAGGCACTTAGAGCAAAACAATAAACACCTCAAATAAAATTTAGCTGAGTAATTCAAGTAAGATTCAATTTTAGAAAACATTGCAATATAATCCATTACATTAGCATATCAAATGTATAATTATTTTGATGATTGCTCAGAATATTTGATAAAATTCAATTTCACTTCCTGCTTTTTAAAAATTTTATAAAACACTATTTATATAATTTATTTTTTAGGTTGCTTTCAATGTTTAGTCCAAATATTCATATAAACTTATCAGAAATAAGATAGTCATTTGCAAACCAGGATTTTAATCGTATTTTAAAATATTTTTATTTTTTATAACCTGTGGAAAGTAGCAGTTACAAACCAAAATCATTCCATGCATTTTCCAAAATAGCCACATTAAAAAAAAAAAGAACTATTAGGTCCATATAAAAGCTACCTGATCATTCATAAATAAAATAACATAAAGATCATAGACCTCAAATCACTTGTAAGTAGAAAATTGCAATAAAATTCTATCAGAACTATTTTGAGCTTCAAATGAGGCTAAACACATACACTAAACAGAAAAGTTACAAGGGTTGACTAGCCTCTGAAATCTTAACACATAATACAAAGACTCTTTAATTTAAATAATGAAATTAGTACTTCTTTAGAGTAAAATGCCAACAAAAATTAAGGCAATACTGGAGTTAGAAAATCATTATTTTGCAACTTTCATGAAAATGACTTATTGATTGATTCCCATCATCAATGGATACTAAAACCGTTGGTTAAAATGTGAAGAATACCAAGATAGTTACATATTCTCTAGTATTTTCTAGTACTTGCTAATTATAAAGGAAAAACTAACTTTACAATGGAGAAAGAAACCTGAAGACACCACCACAACCTAATATACTTACCTAAAATGAAAAACCTGAATCTGACTATGAGGAAATATCAGGCAAAGTCAAAGTTCTTACTGAAAAATACTAAATTAAGACTAGTATGAACATGTATATACTTGGCAGGACCAGAACAAGTTTTGCCTCTCTGTTTTCTGTTTTACCATAAACTCTTTCTTTTTACAATGTTTCTCATGCACTTTTCAGATCTCAATGTATTACAGTAGTTGTTAGAAATAATGCTTTTTCGGACGGGCGCGGTGGCTCAAGCCTGTAATCCCAGCACTTTGGGAGGCCGAGACGGGCGGATCACGAGGTCAGGAGATCGAGACCATCCTGGCTAACAAGGTGAAACCCCATCTCAACTAAAAAATACAAAAAATAACTAGCCGGGCGAGGTGGCGGGCGCCTGTAGTCCCAGCTACTCGGGAGGCTGAGGCAGGAGAATGGCGTAAACCCGGGAGGCGGAGCTTGCAGTGAGCTGAGATCCGGCCACTGCATCCCAGCCTGGGCGACAGAGCGAGACTCCCTCTCAAAAAAAAAAAAAAAAAAAAAAAAAAAGAATAAAGAAATAATGCTTTTTCTTCAAATTTTTTCTTATCCGTGTATTTCTTTTTTCTTTTTATATTATGTATGTGATCTCAAAGCAAAATTTAGTGTGCAGGTGTTTGCCATTTAATTTTATTTCCAAAATTATTTCTAATTTACATTTGTGAATTCTTACATATCACAAAATACAAGTCATAAGAATACTATCAAATTTTACTTCTATTTATAATACAATCTAATTGTATTAATTTAAAAATTGAAAGAAAAGAAAAATAAATTGATCAACTGAGCTCATAAAATGCATCATTCTCTTAGATATAAATTTCTATGATGTTAAATCATTGATTCTACAAGTAATTATTTTTCTTTTTTTTGACAAATATTTTTGGTTATGCTATTGTTGTTGCTATTGTTTGAGACAGGGTCTCATTTCATTCTGTTACCCAGGCTGGAGTGCAGTGGTGCAATCATGGCTCATGGCAGTCTCAACCTCCTGGGCTCAAGTAGTCCTGGCACTGTACCCTCCTAAGTAGCTGGGACCACAACATGCACCTGTGCACCATGCCCATCTAATTTATTTTTTTTTTGAGATGGGTCTCACTAAGTTGCCCAGGCTGATCTCAAACTCCTAGTCTCAAGCAGTCCTCTCACCTCAACCTCCTAAAGTGCTGGGATTACAAGCTTGAGCCATCACATATGGCCAACAAACATTTTTAAGAGGAGAACATGTAATGGAGAAGAGATGTATTATTTCTGTAAATTAAATTTCAGCAAACTTAAATTAATTAAAAATTTCAAACACAGCAAACAAACAAAAACCCATATTGCTAGAGCTATGCTATCCTGTGTATTTATTTCTCTTTGGTGGGAGAAGAGCAAGTTGAAAGGGAGGTTGTAAAGCCTCTTGATTTCTATAGAATTAATTAAGCCTTGCTAATGTTAATAAAAGATTTCCCAGAGTTTTCTGTCAGATATATTTAAATGATTCTGAGCATCAGCAGTCATGATCATATACTGAATTGGCAAATAATGTATAGTACTTAAGCCTCTTGGTCTCTGGTGGTTAATTTTAAGTGTCAACTTGACTGGATTAAGGAATACCTAGAAAACTAGTAGAGCATTATTTTCGTGTATCTGTGAGGGTGTTAACGGAGGAGATTCATATGTGAATTGGTGAAATGAGCTGAGGAGATTCACCCTGAATGTGGGTAGGCACCAGCCAATTCCTAGGGGTCCATATAGAACAAAAAAGTAGAGGAAAGGAGAATTTTTATCTCTGTCTCTTTTGGAGCTGGGAAACCCTTCTCTTACCCTTGAAGATCAGAACTCCAGGCTTTCTGGCCTTTGAACCCTGGAACTCACACCAGTGCCTCCTCCTCCAACTCTTGGTTGGTTCTCAGACCTTGGGCAATGTATTGAGAGTTACATGTGGGCTTCCCTGATCCTGAGGCTTTTGGATTTAGACTGTACTACACTACTGGCATTCCAGGGTTTCCAGCTTGCAGACAGCCTGCCATGAGACTTCTCAGCCTCCATAATTGCATGAGAGAAGTTTCATAATGAATTATCTCTCATATATCTATATCTACATATCTACATCTATGTATCTTTCTATCCTTAATCTATTTATTCATCTTGTTTGTTCTGTCTCTCTGGAAAAACTTGACTAATGGAGCTCCCAATGTTTCGTTCAATTATTACAGTATTCCTTTGAAGCAGAGAAAACGGTTACTATATTACCTCATGCAAAAAGGATTTTTTAAGTCAGAAAGGTGGAAATGTTTTTCTAAGGTCACTTTAAAAATGAAGTGGTTTCCTAGGAAATCCCATTTATTTCTAATGATCTTTTCATTGCATTGCGTCTAAAGTAAACTTAAAATAATTCCTATCAGGTGGGTTTGTATTTCAACATCTTAACATTTCATTTAGGTCCACAGAGTAGAAAGTAACTGAAAAGTGTTAGCTCACAATTTGGATGAGTCAAGGACTTTAAACATAGAGGCTAGAATATTCAAGGTCAGCTGAAATAATTATCAATTTTTCTAAGATAATAAGGACTAGGTCTTTTGGAAATTAACTGAAATACGAAAAAGTACAGAAAAAGCAAGATGGGAGTGAAGCAGATATTTGTTCGTGTTGGTCACCTGGTGGGTAGTTGGTCACCTGGTCACCTGGTTAAACTATCTACCAGGAGGAGTGGAGTATTACTGTACTACTGTAGAGTAATACAGTACTAGAAGTCACCAATTTAAATAAGTTACTTTATGCTATATCATTTACATCTTATTTTATTTATTCTAAGAAACTTCTGTTAGCTAAGTTTGCTCATTCTATTTTATAAATTAGATGCATTTAAATGTGTATATGTATGTACAGTCTGCTTCATTTATATCATTTTTGCAAACTCTCTTAGTAGATTGGCTTTCATCAGAGTTGTTTTATTGAAGGTATCAATGAGAAGGACTGGGGGTGGAGAGTGAAATAGGCAATAATTTGCTTCCTCTAGTCTCAGCACATTTTATCAGCTCTAAAAAGGGCACCACAGGTAACTTAAGCTTGGTAAACAGGTGAAGTTTAAGCTATTGTATTATTTTTAATTTTTATATATTTATATCTAAAAAATTAGGCTCATAACATCAATGAGCAAAAGTAGAGGCTGTTTTATTTTTATTTTTATTTTTTTGAGATGGAGTCTTGCACTTTGCCCAGGCTGGGGTGCAGTGGTGCACTCTTAGTTCACTGCAACCTCTGCCTCCCGGGTTCAAGTGATTCTCCTGCTTCAGCCTCCTGAGTAGCTTGGATTACAGGCCTGTGTCACCACTACCTGCTAATTTTTGTATTTTTAGTAGAGACGGAGTTTCACCATGTTGGCAAGGCTGGTCTCAAACTCCTGACCTCAAGTTGTCCTCGCATCTCGGCCTCCCAAAGTGCTGAGATTACGGGCATGAACCACCGCACCTGGCCCAAGAGCTATTTGTTTTTAAAGGATGTACCTCTATTGATCTATTCATGAAATATATAAACCTAGAACTGTAAACATATTTCAAGAAAAGAAAACATCATGAAGCAAGGAAAAATTTTATAGGCAACGGTGATTATTTTTTTTTCTTTCTGAAATCCTTTTACTTTGGGCGATTCAAGTTATGGATGTTATTTTTGTGTTTTTATACATTAAAACCATCATGTATTCACTTGTAACAGGTTAAGGTTTTGAGTGTTTTTTATGTAAACACAGTCAATTTTGACTTCCAAAACTGTGTTACTACTTTAAATATGTTCATGACAGAGAATATATTCTCACTTATATTGCATTGAAATAACTGCTGAAATTTAGGACCTTATGTTCTATCATAACATTTCACGTATTAAGTTGTTTATGCTTGTTTTCATATACTTTTTAAAGAAAATGATATATTTTAAACTTTTAACATAGATGGTACAGTGATTTGCTTTCCCTTAGTACGCATTCTGATTGATATTCTCAAAGAGTCCTCAAATCATTTAAAGATTTTCTTTAACCTCATCTGCGAGTATTGTGCGGTTTGTATTTTGTGATCACTGACTGTATGCCACTGTTTGGGCTCTCCAAGAAGCAAGTGAGAGGGGCAACATACAGGAGGTTGATTAGAGAGTCAATTTAGGATTTCTCTCTCTGAGGACAGCAAAGGAAAGACTCAGGATTGGCCAGAGATTGGATGTGAACTGTGAAAAGGTCTCAGAAAAGCCCTCAACTTGCCTCTATGTTCTGCAGTTGGAATGGTTTTTTACAGCTGTTTTGAATTGAAACATGGAGGCCAGGCTCTTTTACCCCAGTATTAAGAAGTCATTGGACATAGGTTTCTTCAGGAAGAGGCTACCAGCTACACTGTAAAAGCTCCTTTTATTTCTGTAACATATGGTGCTGTAATCTCAAGGTCAATTTTTTTTTTTTATGCTTGAGAAATGAGAAATTTAAGAAAGGAGGGAATGGTGAAAGTTTGATAAAACTACATGTAATTAATTACAATGACCTTTAAATATTAATAGCATATTAAGGCATATGATATAATTTATCATTTTACATGTGTAAAGATTTCATTTTCACTTTCACTAAGGCCACAGACTTGAAAAAAAATAAACAGGTACAAAGTACCAAGGTAACTGATTCAAAAGGAAGGTGCTATAATGTTCAGGGTATAGTAAGAAACTGACATGTTCACCCACGTCATCACCTTTATCTTGGCTATAGAAAGAGGGTTGCTGAAGATTTGAGAAAAGTGCATTTAAGTTAAACAGTCATGACTATATCGTTACCACCTTTCAAGGGAAGTGTGACATGATGCCACTGCTTCATTCCCAGCCTGCAGAGAAAAAACACATGGAGATTTCAGGAATGAGAATATAAGGATTTACAAATAGAAGCATAACTCCTCTGTTACGATGAATAAAGAGGAACGGTTATGCTTGGAGCTTTTGGCCCTATGCCAGAGAAAAGGAAAGTAGTTGAATAGATAGCAAATGACAACTTTTCAAAGTTAGGACAAGGCAGGGTATGGTGGCTCATACCTGTAATCCCAACACTTTAGGAGGCTGAAGCAGGCAGATCCCTTGAGTCCAGAAGTTTGAGACCAGCCTAGACAACATGGTGAAATCCCATCTCTACAAAAAAAAAAAAAAAAAAAAAAAAAATTATCTGGGCATGGTGGTGCACCCGTGTAGTCCTAGGTGCTGGGGAGGCTGAGGTGGGAGGATCCCTTGAGCCTAGGAGGTGTAGATCTCAATGAACTGAGATTGTACCACTGCCCTCCAGCCAGGTTGACAGGGCAAGACTTTGTCTCAACCACAACAACAACAAAAAGGTAGGACAAACTTCTGTTTTCCAAACATCAGGTATAATTTCAAATGCAAGGAGTCATTTAGAGGTATGCATAAATTAATTTCACTGAAGAGGATTAACTGGGGGACAAAGGGATGTAAACACCATATTTTTTTGTGGGACAAATCACTGAACCCTGTGACTGAAAGAATTGCCATGCATACTCACTTTGCATCTCTATCATTTACTTACTTTCAAAAAAGATAAAAACTTTTAAAAAGTACTTTTTGGTACCTGCATGTCGCTCGTATGGCTGACCAGCATGAAGGCAATTGGGTGTTCCTAAGAATAATTCCAAGAACATTGCTAAATTTTCTAAGTGTAATTCATTGGTTTATTTCAATTATTATGATTATCCAGCATTTATGAATATTCTTTTCACAGGTGAAGTTATCAATGCAACTTGTCAAAGGGAAATAATTAACCCAAAGATTCATCAATCAGTCAGAAAATTGGTGAAAGTTTTAAATTTCAAATTTTCCTAGATTAAAAATAAAAGCTCTGTAAATATATCCAAGACATTTTTAAAGGGCAAAAAAGTGGGATCCAGCCTCACTTAGAGAAAGTTCCATGTTGCAAATCTTAGATTTAACCTGGTGAATAAATGATTCATTATCTCCCCTCAACTTTGAGAGTAGAGAGAATTTAAATGGTGCTTACATATGATAATTTCTGCTGACCTTTCTTCCACCACGAACTGCACCAAGATATCACCCGTCCTCAAAGAAACCACCAAACCTTCCAAACCAAATACAACATATTTTACTTAAAATGGCATGATAAGGATAAGAATATTTGTTGTGTACAAAATAAGTGTCAGTCAATATGTAAAAGCCATTAAATTTAACCTGCTTTAACTCTGCAACTGCTTATAAATACCTTCTCTTAGAAATAAATACGTAGATGTGGAAAAAGGCACCATAATCTCCAGACAGATTGATGAGTTCTTCTCCCTCCTTGTCAATCCTGTGACACCATTTTTGCCAGCTTAGCAAAATTGTTCTTCAGTGTCACTCGACATAACTTAAGAAGGTAATCCTCAACATCTTTTTTTTTTTTTTCCTGAGCAGGGGGTGAGGTAAGAAGCAGATTATACATAGAAAATAATAATGTTTATATACCAGGCTGTGAGAAACTGAAATACTTTCTTACGTACATCAAGGAACCAGCCCAGGGCCTGCAGAGATGGGAAAACTAAGGAGATTGGTATCTTGGCACATAAGTAACCTGTGTAAGGAGTAACAGAAGTTGACAATCTCAGGAGTTTTAAATTAAATAATTATTTTGAGGGGAGGCCAAAAATAGCTAATCCTGCAGATAGGGAAACTCAAGGTAATTCATGACTATCTTTACATGATTTATAATTGATGGTTTCCAAAGAGATGTTAACTTCAATAGCTCAAAATGGGACCCCAAAATTGTTCTTTATTTTAGCACTATTTGTTATATATCTTCAGATGTTGCTATAATACAAGTCTTTATCAGGTGACAAAAATATAGGTGTTGCAAAATGCATAGATAACTATTTTTTAAAATAGCAATGAATGTTATGTTGCAACTTTTATAATTTTACATATGCACATTAACTTATGTTTATGTGAACATTAGCTTATTAAATTGCTCTCACATAAAAATGTATAAATAAGCTTAAAGTAATTTGCTAAAAAGATTAGTAGCATTTGGAAATATAATATATTTTATTGAATATTCATAAAATTAGAATGAGAACTCTTTAAAAATTATGTGTTCATCAACTAGCTAATAAAAATACTTGTTTAAATAAAAGAGATAAGGCCAGTGGGAACTCAGAGATCATGAGGGGAAAGACACATACCTTAACTTAAAAAGCAATGTATATGAAAGTATAAAACATATAACCAACAGGGTTCTTTTGTTTTGTTTTGAAGTAGTAAATTGCTAAATGAATCATCCCAGTTTCCATGTTAACATATCACATCCTCATCTTCTGTTTACAGTGGTAATTTAGTGCAAATCTAATACTAGAATTAATAATCAGCAACTAATAAACATATTATTTCTGAGGCATGACATTTTGACACTCTAAAAGGCAATTTTGTATAAAAATAAATATAACAACACCAAGAGTCTACAAGGACACAATTATGTCAGAAGTTAAATGGCTACTAAAGAAGGGTCCTATTTTAGATAGCCCTCAAATTGAAACCAAGAAAATAATGGCACTTTTTCCTCCATTGGCAAAAGTGAAGGTCAACCTTAAATCTTTCACAGAAAGATAGTGAAGCTCTGGGGCATGTAAATTCCTATTCCCCGTTTTCAACTAGGCCTGACTACAATTTTTCCCTTTTCTACCGGATTTGCACATAGATTTTGTATTATGATTTCCACTTTTAAAATAAACTAATCGTAATTAAAACAGAAGTTACTAACTGAAAATATCATGGTGAATTACTAAATGTTATTTAGTAATAATTACTAAACCTAAAATGTGGAACTTTGGGCCAACATAAGATAAGGGCACTAAGAATCAGCAAACTTCAGGTTTCGGAAAATTACAATATTGATATTATCTTTCAGGACTTTGACCATATTTTTGATCCCTTGTTATTTTGACCTCATGCCCATCAACAGTGGATATTTAGGGGAGTCAGAATATGATAATATTAATATTCTCACTTTTTAAAGTTACTGTAGGAAAAATAAGAGGTTACAATATCAACAAAGACATGCAGTTTTATAAAAGTGTCTTTATTCACCTATTCTAGATAGCCAAGCATTTATGTTTATATATAATATGTGTGTGTGTGTGTGTGTGTGTGTGTGTGTGTGTGTATATATATATATATTTTTTTAACTAAATTACCGCCAGTTGAAATGTTGAAATTCAGGGCATATGTTAAAAATTAAATGTGTTATACAAATCAGAATGGAAATATTATAACATTTAATAACTATAGACAGGCGTTCCCATCTCCAATTACTTTGCATACTTGACCAATAAGAATTTGTCCTCAAATGAGACACAACATGGAAGAAAATGGCAACTCCCAGGTTGGTGAGTCATGCCAGCACTCTGGCCTTTAGTTGTCTACTTCTTGGAAGTCATTGCCAAGTCTACAGGATTAGCCTCTGCCCTTAGGATAGCTAAATAGATCTCTTCTACCTAGTGGTTCAGATGTGAGAGCCTTTACATGCAGAGATGTTAGTTTTATAGATAATGACTAAGCAGGTTATTTAGCATAGGCCTTCTACCAAAAAATTTCATGAGGTAAAATCTGTTGTAGTATGATTACAGAAAAACCTCAACTATGTCAAAAGGATGTCTAATCTTCAACATTCTAGAAAACCTCTAGTTCAAGGAGATTTGGACTGTGAAATACATGAAAATTTCTAAAATAAATACATTTTACATTCCAGGAGAAGGCCTGAAAGATCCTAGATAATTATTCATCCTGATAGAAAGTAGATGAATTGGACAGATTTGGTAAACAATGAAACTTGTGTCAGTCTTCCCTTGGACTCTGTATCATTTACTGCTAATTAAGGACTAGTATCCTGCAGTACCCTGCCCAGTAGCCACAGGGCAAATATATCGTCCAAGCCAAACAAACCAAAATTTCTCATAAGATTTGAAATACAAGAAGTAAGCACAGTCCCCTTTTTAGTAGTGAAGCTAAGGTTTGATAATGGGAAGGAACGTTCAGCTATTAAAAAAATATTAATAAAGACAAGATAAAAAAGACTGAGAGGTAATAAATGGAATGAGAGCTCTCTGATTGATCCTATTCTCTGTTTCTAGTTGCTCTTCCCTTTCTGACTCTCAATTTGATATCCATTTTTCACTATTCACAGCAATATTTAAAATAATAATGGAAATTAATGAGACAGTAAAAGAAAGAAAATGAAAAATTGCTTATAGGAAAAACAGGTGAGGCTTTAAGTAAGGGTTCCCATATACCAAACTACGTTTAATTTATGTTAAACTGGTCAAATTGATGGTGATAGTATTTCTTTTTCATCAAAGTTTTTTATTGTATTATACTGGCAAGTTCATTTCTCCTGTAGAATACATTTCTCAATACATATTACTTGTTCAATTATATATCACATTTATTTGTCCATCTCAACTCAGAACCTTGAAATAGCTCAGTTTGTCTATGAAAAAAATAAGCTAAAGGCAAGTAAATATCCACACTCAGTTTTGGACTGTCAATAATTCACTCTGATCCTCTTGACTCTAAAATCTCTTTCTGACAAGTCATATTTACACTGAATAACTTTTGGCAAATGGAAAAATAAGTTATTAAACATAATCTAGGATAATTCACTTTAAAATAGATTGCTCTATCTCTAAACAGGTTAAAAATTTCTCTCTCTTCCTCTCTGTTTTCACAATTTGTTGACATATTTGCAACATAATTATTTTTGAATTCTTCACTTAGCCAGTAGTCTCTTTGTTTTATGGGAATTATAATTGGAGTACTTTAAGGCTGTCACATGCACTGTATGGTACTCACAGAAGTCAAGATTGTCATGATGACTTTAATTAGTATGTCATGTTTATGGATAAGAAAACTGAGATCCAGGGAATGCAATGGCAAGAATATAAATAAGACATTTGGACTCCCCTCCCTTCTTCCCTTCCTTCCTTCCTTCCTTCCTTCCTTCTTTCCTTCCATCCTTCTCTCTCTCTCTCATTTTCTCTCTTTCTTTATAGCTCTGTCTCCCAGGCTGGAGTGCAGTGCCGCGATCTCGGCTCACTGCAAGCTCTGCCTCCCAGGTTCACACCATTCTCCTGCCTCAACCTCCCGAGTAGCTGGGACGACAGGTGCCCACCACCACATCCAGCTAATTTTTTGTATTTTTAGTGGAGACAGGTTTCACTGTGTTGGTCAGGATGGTCTCGATCTCCTGACCTTGTGATCCACTGGACTCGGCCTCCCAAAGTGCTGGGATTACAGGCGTGAGCCACTGCGCCCGGCCTGGACTACTTTATTTCTTATGTTCCTTCCATTATATTAAATGCTAGTAGAAAAAGTAAGAGCAATTCAGAAAAACAAATACTTGTCATTAAATATATGTACAGTATAAAATGTAGGTCTACACACCAACATACCACAGTTATGTAGTATCACTGTTCCAAATACAACTGCAAACATTTCAAATTACATTCAACTTTTTTGTGTATCACAGATTAGAATAGTTTCATTGCTTTATGTACATATTCCATTTTGATAATGCCTATATCACTTTATGTGCTGTCTAACCTGTTTAGACAGTGTAGAAAAATACTCTTTGCTCCACATCATAACCAGATTTATCTTCATTGAACAAATTCTACATTATTGAGAGAAGTCTATACTATACAACATTCTGTCTATAAAAATTGTATTATTCATATTTGTGACAATGATATAAAAGTTTTAGCCACCAGAAAATTCAGAAAATAAAAATAATGAATAGACTCATAAAGCCATAATCTAAATGCAATCTAATAACTGATCTAAGGCACTGAGCTATAAAATGTAAATATGTTGTGAAACAAAACATACATACTGGCACATTCTGGAATTTTAAAGAAATCATATGTCTTTAGTAGGTGAACATAAAGCTAAAATTCAAGTATTATTTATTGTTTTAAAAGAACTAAAAAATATTACCCAAGTAGTGTTTAGTGTAAGAGTGCATATGTATTTCTATTTTTAAGTAATTTTTTTTTCCATGAAGTTTGCAAAGAAAACACGAATTGGTGTTGAAGCTTGAATTTAACATAAAAAATGTAATTGTCAAAAGTGAAATAATATGCTCCAAAATTATAGCAACAAACTACCTAAGTAGTATGTCATAGCAAAGTTCTTTACATAGAATCATTAAATATTTGTTCTGTACAAATTTTCTTATTAAAACAAAACACACAAAAACCCACTCAAATTTTATTCCCTATTATTGTCAGAATTATATAAAACAATCAAAAAATCTAAATAAATAAAGCCACCTTAATTTTAATAACCTAAACATGTAGGTGACTTAGATATTTTCTTATGAGGAAATCATAGCTGAAAGTGGTATTCAGGAGATTATATTGGTAAAAAATAGGTAAAAATTGATGAAGTCATTAAATTTTCAAAAGTTATAAATTATCCTGTAAAGCTTCACTGGCTGCAAATTAGCCTGTGCCGTAGCCCTCTGCTAACAATCTAGAGATCATTTTATTATTCATGAATTTTAGTAATTTCAGGACACCACAGGTCATCTTATGCTCATTTATTTGCTAAACACCTTGTGCTAGCATGCCTATGCTGAAAAATTGCTACTATTTACTCCCTGTGAGACAAGCAAGCAACGAAGTGCCGATTTTGGCCCCAGACATCCAGTATGTTAGGCTGCACATACATCTTGCTGTCAGTGAAATAAATGAGCCCTTAAATTGGCTGCAAAGCTTTAAGAAGTGAAATTTATATGTCTAGTTATCAAACAGAAAGTTCAGAACACCTGCCAATATGAAACGTAATTGTGACAAACTGTTACATTTTACATTTAACTTTTCAGTTTTAATACCACAGCTTCATTATTAAAAAAAAAAAAAAAATCTACAAAATACCCCGAGTCTGCAAAACAAAATAATTGTGGCTCTATAGTGTGTGTGTACTTGTGTGCATGTATGTGTGCATACAATGACCTTACCATTTAAACATTGAGTCATCCATCAGGCGATGAATAACATGCCACAGACAACCAGAGACTCAGAATTTACTTTGAGCAGAAAGTCAAGTCCCAGCAGATTTGCCAACTTCAGGGAGCATTACAGCTTCTTCACAAGTTCCTCTTAAAATATCAGCAACACTGATAGCAAAGAGGTTGTGTTTTATTTTCTCTTCTAATCACTAGATAATTTGACAGTTGCGAAGATACTAAATATTAGGAATCCCTTTATATTCACTTCAGAATGAAGACACATTGCTTAAGGGTTATGTGACTCGTCTAAGAAAACAAAGGCAGTCAGTGATGGAGACTGAGAGCATCTGTGGAGGGGAGGAGGCCTCCATAACTTAGACTTCTAAATAGAATACTAAAATATTTATATTAATAATTACAATAATGAAAGCAACCTTGACAGGCACTTACCGTACTTTTAAAAAGAAGTCTTACCTGTGTTTTATATTAAATGCTCATCATGACAATTTTATTGATGAGAAAACTGAGATAAAATCAGGAAAAATAACTTGCTCATGTTTGTCACGTATAGGCATGTGTTGTGGAAACATGATTCAAATTCCACCGTCTAGCTTTAGGATCCTCGTAAGTAAACCACTATGTTAAATATCTGAAGCCTCAGGAAAAACTAAAACCCAGGCTGATTATATCCAAGCTACCTCTTTTTTCATTATTCCACATTGCATCATAATAATTTGTATTGTGCTATACAATGTGTTTCTCTTTAACGACATTATAACTTTTGACAAACAGCCACATACAACCTTCCAAGAAATAGGATTCATGTATGTATGTGAGCTGGTTTTCGCATACAAAATGCAGAAACCAAGTGAAGAGTGAGGCACGAAGAATTTCACCCTCTACTTGATTACATTTTTTTTTTTTTTTTTTAAGTCTCAAGGACCATCTTTCTTGTATAAAACTATACAGATCCTTTGGAACTCTAAAGATAGCACATATTAATCAAATTCATTTTTAAGTAACAATATAGTTAATTTAAACTTTCTATTCTACTTGAAATGTTCAAATGAGAGATTTGTGAAATAATGCATTGGCAATATAAATGAATCTTCCCTATCAATATAGCTCACAAAAGAAACTAAGAATTATACCTTATTCTTCTTACGAATTCATTTTATGTGAAATTCTCAAGGCAAAAGAAGAGCTTTAATAATTCTGAAGGAAGAACTATACTTTAAAAATGTATGACACTTGTGCTTTGATTAAATTTTTTCTGATGCCTTCTTTCAGATGTTGGCTCTCAGATTGGTGATAGCCAATGATTTGTCCTCTTGTTATAGAGGAATGTGATTTGCCTGTCATATATTTTGCTAACCGATTTTACAAGTCACTCTGTCCTTCATTATATTCATCATACAAGCTGTTTCTGCAGCTATCTTAGAAAAATATAAAATTGATTATTTTACATTCCAGTTTAACTGCCTTTGTTCACAGTTCAACTCAGCCATATACCATCTTGAATTTTAATTTACCAGTGTACCCGGTGTCATGAAGTATTTACAATGCCTACAAAATTCCTGACATATATTAACTACTCAATATTGAATAAACTATTTTATTTCTATTTATTTACCTCTCGTTTCTCCAATCTAATGCCCTAAACATGCCAATGTTGTGTTCTGAATCAATTCCCTACAACCAAGAGACGTGTGATGATAATGTTTCTAATAATAATTGCAATCAGCAATTCCCGAGTTTTTTTAAGGACTCATCACAGTTTTAATAAAGTTGCAGATATGAATACATTTAAAGATCAAAATAAACATATTATTAAAGAAATTAAGATCACAAGAAAGTTGAGTAAATTGTTAAGGTCACATAATTATTAAGTATTGGAGGCAATGGGCACCTGTGGCAATTGAAGAGAAGGTGGAGAGTGAGGTCAGGCTCATATGTTTCCCCACTTATTAAGAGCTAACTGTGACCCTGGACTCAAAGTTGCAATTCCTGAATTCCTATCAGGTGGCCCTCTCCACTCAAAGATTTGTTCAGGGCCAAGTTAACTGAGTCATTTGGTCCCTTTAGGCATAGCTGTATGAGTGAATATTCCCTTATCTACTCATCCCTCCACCCCCAATTATGTGTCATAGAAAGTTTTGAGTTTGCTATACTCTAATCAAAACAAAAATTTCTCAAACTCTCTTTCAATTACTGAGTTTGAGTATATTCTATGTTTCTTGCTGGGATGTCACTGATTGAGGGTTAATTTACTATGCTATTCCCATGTTCACAGATACAATAGCAGGGATTGGAAAAGGCTAAGTGATTTGTTCAAGTTACATAATTTGGAGAAAGTCCATTTTAAGGACACATTCTAAGGTGTTGTTTCTTCTGCTTAAACATATAAAAAGAAATTTTAGAATACGCTTTTATTTTCCTGTTTCCATGTAATTTGTGAAAGATGAAGTAAAGAAAGTACGAAAGATGAAACCCACAGTTCCAATATAGTGCACATATGCAGAATCTTATTAATAGAAATATAATAGAAAAAATGTGATAATTATAAATTCATTAAGAATAATGTAATTTACATATGAGTCAATTAAGTCATCCATCACTATTATTTAAGTTATCATTTACTTCTCAATTATCATTATTATCATCAAAAGTAGCAATATATTCATTAATATGTATTCAATCTTCAGAGGATACACTGTAACATATTTTGAAGTGTTTCTCACTCTATCATAATATTTAGAGTGAAGTCTGCTCCTCTTTTCTGTTACCCTTCTCTACAGAATCATCTTCTCTGTTCCTCTTCCACTTATTGTATCATTGCAGTACTCCTTTTTTTTTTTACTCTTTTGAGCTTTTACTTAGCTTTTTTTCCTATTATTTCTGTGATCACTTTAATTTTAAAATTATTTATCCATTTATGATTTAATCTTTTAGTAAGAAGAAAAAATGAGCTCCCAAGTTATCTACATCTTAGATCCTAAAACATGTGTATTTTTATATATGGCAAAGGAGAATTGAAGTTACAGATAGAATTAAGGTTGTTAATTTGCTGACCTTAAAATAGGGGGATTATTCCAGATTATCTGGGTGGGCCCAAGGTAATTACACACATCTTTGAAAGCAAATCAGAGAATAGGATGACAGAGTTAGAATTAGCATTATCAGAAGGACTTGGCCCAATGTTGCTGGCTCTGAAGATGGCAGAAGGCACTCATGAACCAAACAAAACAAAACAACAACAACAACAAACAACAAGTGACTTCTAGAAGCTGGAGAAGGCAAGCAAGTGGATTCTCTTACAGGTCCACAGGAAATTAACTCAGCCCTACTGACATCTTGATTTCTGTGCAGAAAGACCTATGTATGACATCTGACATCCTGAACTGTAAGATTATAAATTTGTGTTGTTCTAAGTCACTCAGTGATAATTTATTAGAGCAAGAATAGAAAACTAACAAAATGAAGAGAAAATTTAAGTACTTCTTTTTCTCAGAATATAAAATATTAAGTGCCTTCACTAAAATTTTCAACCAAAAATGTGTTCATTTATTTTTTTATTTTATTTTATTTTATTTTATTTTTTGAGACTGAGTCTGGCTCTGTCGCCCAGGCTGGAGTGCAGTGGCGGGATCTCAGCTCACTGCAAGCTCTGCCTCCCGGGTTTACACCATTCTCCTGCCTCAGCCTCCCGAGTAGCTGGGACCACAGGCGCCCGCCACTTCGCCCGGCTAGTTTTTTGTATTTTTTAGTAGAGATGGGGTTTCACCGTGTTAGCCAGGATGGTCTCGATCTCCTGACCTTGTGATCCGCCCGTCTCGGCCTCCCAAAGTGCTGGGATTACAGGCTTGAGCCACCGCGCCCGGCCGTGTTCATTTACTTTTTAAAGCTTTTCTCAATTTAAGTTTAGTGTAATATTTCCAAATTAAGAAGTTATGTTATGCCTAACACCAACCCAGTTGAAGTAGATTTCTTTTCTGCTACTACATCCGGAAATGACAAATCTTCCAGCAAATATTGTTTATTGTATGTATAATTTCATATAGAATTTACTGTTTTTAAATCTTAAACAAATAAAAAGCATTAAGTAGATAAGATTAAGTAACAGAGCATATAATAGTATTTTTTCTTATACTATTTGGCAACATTTTTAAAACATTGATGACATTGCATTGCAACATTTACATAAAATGCAATCACTCTTGCAGTATTTCTCTCTTCCTCTCTTTCCCTCTCCATCTGTGTGTGTATATAATATGTATTTGTAGATATATTATACATATTATTTGTATATATATCAATAAGTTTGATAAATCACTGAAAAAATAAATGAATAGATATGAGGTTAACAAATAATTATAAACAAATAATGGAAATTCTACACAATAATTTTTAAAAAATCAAAGTCAGGGACCGTTTCTAATTTAACTTCTGAAATTAAAATTGTACGGAGATCAAAACCGGACTTAAAAATTAAGGAAAAAAAGTACTGTACATTTATAAGCACATAACCAAAATTTATAAGCACTGTACATTTATAAGCACATAACCAAAATTCCTTGGTCAAATATTACCAAATTACATCCAAAATTTAACTACAAACTTTAACTACAAATTTTAACTACAAAATTTAACTACAAACTCTAAACTAGCAAAGAATATAAAATTTATTCAATCTGATAAAGTCTGTATGTGAGAAACTTATACCTAACATCTTACATAATGGCAAAAGACTGAATACATTCTCACTGGATTGATCAAGGCAAGGGTGTAGAATCATCTCTTTTATTGAACATTTTTGGATATCTTGGGAAATACAATAAAACAAGGAAAGGAAATAAAAAGTACAGACTTTGAAAAAACAGAAATATAATTGTATCATATTTGTGTATTTTATATGTGAATAGCATAATGACTAGAAAACTGCAAACTATATAATGGATTACTACAAATAATAAGTGAGTTTAGAGTATCAAAACTTTTCATGCCAATATGCAAAATAATTTACATGTGAGGACAGTAATGAGCAACAGGATATTAAAATTTTAAAATGACATAATTCACAATAGAATAAAATATGAAATGCTTAGGCATAATTAAACAGGTTATGAGAAAAATGTGTATACTAAAATCTATAAAAATTGAAGGCAAAATTGAGAAAAAAACCAAATATATGAAGATATATGTTGCCTTTACAAATCAAAAATTTTATTATTTTATCATTTTATGTGGTTCCAAGTTGATTTATAGATTTTACATACTTTAAACCACATTTCCAGTTGATGATTTTGTCAGAAATTGACAATCTGATTTCAACATTTAAATGGGAAAATTAAAAAATGCAAGTATCCAATACAATGATGGAAAACAATAAATATTAAGTACTCATATCTGATATTGAGACTTTCTATAAAGCAACTCTAATAAAGACAATGTGAAATTGGTGTAAGAATTAACATAGAGATCAATAAAACAAAACACATTGTCTAGTAATAATCATATATATATATAGTCAATTTATGAATGACAAGTGTCCAGTTAGTTTAGTGAAAACAAGCCTTGTCTGATGTCCCAAAGCTGGAATTCCCATTGTCCACTTTCATGGCTGTGAAAAGAGAAGCACAATATGGGGGAAAGAGTAACTCATGTTTTCAAGGTCAGACCCAAAATTTTCATATATAATTGGTTTTTTATTTTTTATTTTATTTATTTATTTTTTCACATATAATCACTTTATTATCAACAAGTTAGTTATGTGCCCACATCATACAGTAAACAGGCTGGGAAACAGCCTTATTAGATGGCTATATCTCCAGTTATAATTCTCTAATAGAATATGGGAGAAATAAATTTTGGTAAAAGACAACAGTCTTCACCTCTGACTGGTAGTCAGTCTTGTGTTAAGGTACATATTGTAGTATGGCTCCATGTAGCTTGATATCAACAAAACTAAGGCATTCTTCATCTCAGTGCATTCGTTTAGGAAATGTAAATATAAAAAAGGTTTAATTCCTATTGTTCCAAATATAACTCTTTATCTTTCTGTCAATTAATTAATATTTAGTTTGTTTTCACATCTTAGCTAGTGTAAATAACGTTGCAGTGAACATAGCAGTGCTAAAAATCTCTTCAGGATTAAGATTTCCGTTCTTTTGGATAGATATCCAGAAGTAGGCTTGCTGGATCATAAGGCAGTTTTACTTTTAGTTTTTGAGGAACCTCCATGCTGTTTTCTATAAAGCTGCACCATTTCCATTAACAGTACAGGGGTCCCAGTTGCTCCCCATTCTCCCCAATACTTAATTTTATTTTTTATTAATAATAGCCGTCCTAACAAGTTTGTGGTATTATCTCATTGTGGTTTCTATTTGTATATGCCTGATGATTAACGGCACTGATTATCTTTTCACATACCTCTTGGCCATTTTTTCATCTTCTTTGGAATGCAATATCCAATTAAAAAAAAGAATATTCTGCAATATTGAGCAACATGGATGAAACTCGAGGACAGTAGGCTAAGTGAAATAAGTCAGTCACAGAAGAACAAACACTGTGTTATTAATGTATATGAAGTATGTAATATAGTCAAACTCATAGACACAGAGATTAGAATAGTAGTTGCCAGGACCATAGAGGAGGGTGTAGTCTGTTCTTGCACTGCTATAAAGAAATACCTGGGACTGGATAATTTATAAAGAAAAAAGGTTTAATTAGTTAGTCGTTCCTCAAACTGTACAGAAAGCATGGCTAGGGAAGCCTCAGTAAACTTACATTAATGGTGGAAGGTGGAGGGGAAGCAGGCACATCTTATGTGGCCAGAGCGAAAGGAAGAGAGAGAATGGGGAGGTACTATACACTTTTAAACAACCAGATCTTCACAAGAACAGCAAGAAGGAAATCTGCCTTCATGATCCAATCACCTCCCACCAATCCCCTCCTCCAGTACTGGGAATTACAATTGAACATAAGATTTGGTCAGGGACACAAATCCAAACCATATAATTTCTCCACCACTCCTCCCAAATCTCATACCATTCCAAACCATATAATTCCCCCACCCCACAACCCCTCCCAAATCTTTTATCCTTTTCACATTGCAAAATACAATCACCCCTTCTCTCAACAGTCTCCCATGACTTAACTCATTTCAGCATTAGCAAAAAGTCCACTTTCCAAAGACTCATTTGAGACAAGGTAATTCTCTTCTGCTTAGTACCCTGTAAAATCTAAAACAAGTTAGTTATTTCTAAGACACTATAGGGATCTAGGTAATGTGTAAATACTCCCTTTTGAAGAGGTATTAATTGGCCAAAAGACTGTGTCTACAGGCCCTATTCAAGTCCAAAACCCAGGAGGATAGTCATTAAATCTTAAAGCACCAAAATAGTCTCCTTTGACTTTATATCTCACATTCAAGCAACATTGATGCAAGGGGTGGGCTTCCAAGACCTTGGGAAGCTCTACCCCCGTGGCCCTGCAGGGAACAGGCCCACAGCTGCTTTCACAGTCTGGCATTGAGTACCTGTGGCTTTTCCAGATGCAAGCTGTCAGCGGACCTACCATTTGGGGCTCTGGAAAATGATAGCCCTCTTTTCATAGCTTCACTAGACAGTGCCCCAGAGGAGAGTCTGTGTTGGGGCTCCAACCCCACATTTCCCTTCTGCACTGTCCTAGTAGAGGTTCTCCATGAGGGCTCCACTCCTGCAGCAGAAATCTTCCTCAACATCCAGACCTTTCCATATATCCTTTGAAATCTAGGCAGAGAAACCCAAGCCTCAATTCTTGCCCTCTGCACACCTGCAGGCTTCACACTACATGGAAACTGTCAAAGCTTACAGCTTGCACCCTTTGGACCAGTAGCCTGAGACATATCTGGAGCCCTTTTAGTATTGGCTGGAACTGGAATAGCTGGAACACAGGCAGAAGTGTCCCAGTGTTGTGAAGGGCAGCAGGCCCTGGGCCCAGCCTGGGAAACCCTTCTTCCCTCCTAGACCTCTGGGACTGTGACAGGAGTAGTTGCTGTAAAGATCTCTGAAATGCCTTTGAGGCATTTTCCCCATTGTCTCAGCTATTAACATTTGACTCCTCTTTACTTATGCAAATTTTTGCAGGCCTGCTTGAATTCCTCCACAGAATTTTATTTATTATTTTTTTTTCTCACATGGTCAGGCTGCACATTTTCCAAACTTTTATTCTCTGTTTGCATTTTAAATATAAGTATCAGTTTCAGATAATCTCTTTGCTCATGCACATGAGCATATGCTGTTACAAGCATCCAGGCCACTTCTTGAATGCCTTCCTGTTTAGAAATTTCTTCCACCAGATACCCTAAATCATCTCTCTCAAGTTCAAAGTTCCACAGATCCCTAGAGCAGGGGCACAATGTCACCAGTCTCTTTGCTAAAGCATAGCAAGAGTGACTTTTACTACAGTCCCCAATAAGTTCTTCATCTCTGTCTGAGATCTCCCCAGCCTGGACTTCACTATCAATATTTCCATTTCACTATGAATATTTTGGTCACAACCATTCAACAAGTCTCTAGGAAGTCCAAAACTTTCCCTCATCTTCCTGTCTTCCTCCAAGTCTACAAAGCTATTCTAATCTCTGTCCATTACCCAGTTCCAAAGTGGCTTCCACATTTTCAGCTATTTTTATAGCAATGCATCACTCCTAGGTACCAATTTTCTGTATTAGTCAATTCTTGCATTGCTATATAGAAATACCTGAGACTGGGTAATATATAAAAAAGAGTTTTAATAGCCTCACTGTTCTGCAGGCTGTACAGGAAGCATGGCTGACGAGGCCCCAGGAAACTTACATTCATGGTGGATGGTGAAAGGGAAGTAGGCATGTTCTACACGGCTGAGGCAGGAGAGGGAGAGGGAGAGGGAGAGAAAGGCAAGCTGCCTAACAGTTTTTCTTGTTTGCTTGTTTGTTTTTGAGATGGAGTCTTGCTCTGTGGCCTAGGCAGGAGTGCAGTGGTGTGATCTCGGCTCACTGTAAGCTCCGCTTCCTGAGTTCATGCCAGTCTCCTGCCTCAGCCTTCCTAGTGGCTGGGACTACAGGCGCCCACCACCACGCTTGGCTAATTTTTTTGTATTTTTAGTAGAGATGGGGTTTCACCATGTTAGCCAGGAAGGTCTCAATCTCCTGACCTCTTGATCCGTCTGTCTCATCCTCCCAAAGTGCTGTGATTACAGGCGTGAGCCACCGTGCCTGGCCTACCTAACAGTTTTAAACAACTGGAACTCATAAGAACTCACACACTATCACAAGAACAGCAAGGGGGAAATCTGTCCCCATGATCCATTCACCTCCCAGTAGGCTTGTCCTCCAACGTTGGGAATTAGAGGTTCCACATGAGATTTGGGTTGGGATACAAATTCAAACCATATTAAGAGGAGAATGGAAAGTTGCTCATCCATAAGTGTGACATTTCAGTAATGCAAAATCAATAAGTCCTAGAGATCTGCTATACAACATGGTGCCTGTAGCTAACAATACTGTGTTAACTTAAAAATCAAGACAGTAGATCTTATGTTATGTTCTTACAATAAAATAAATATAAATAACTCAAGAAATTTATTTCTCTTTCCATTCATACAATAAACTAAACGTTTTTTTCTTGCCTTTTAAGATGTAGTAATATTCTAATTTATCAGATAATAAAAAGCTCAGCTCAAGTACTACACACACTTTAAAACTACATTTGTGATCTAATACAAGATTGTATAAATTTTAATAATACATAAAAGCATTACTTTTGAAATCAAGATAAAATTTTATAACTGTGTTTTGTTTTGGGCAACATACATTTTTCATATATTTATTTTTTACATACTTACTCTACTTCAATTTGCAAAACTGGAATCATAAAATAAGCAATTTCTAATGAAGATGTGCTTTCTTTCTTTCTTTTTTTTTTTTGAGTCAGAGTCTGGCCCTGTCACCCGACACCCAAGCTGGAGTGCAGTGGCACGATCACGGCTCACTGCAAGCTCCACCTACTGGGTTCACACCATTCTCCTACTTCAGCCTCCCAAGTAGCTGGGACTACAGGCACCCATCATCATGCTGGGCTAATTTTTTGTACTTTTAACAGAGACGGGTTTCACCATGTTAGCCAGGATGGTCTCGATCTCCTGACCTCGTGATCCACCCGCCTCGGTCTCCCAAAGTGCTGGGATTACAGGCCTGAGCCACCGTGCCCAGCCAAAGATGTGCTTTCTAATTGACTTTGTTATCGAAATCAGTATGAAATAGTACATTGTTTACCTTAAAAATGTACATACAGAAACTCCTTCATAAAGTGTATGTGTTTCCCAGAAAGCATGAGCATATTAGCAACCATTTAGCATTAATCTCTCTCCCTTACCTGTTATCAGGCTTATTTAGATCAACACTCTTCCAGTAAAAATTTAATGCACTCCAGAATTATGAAATACATATGTAGTTTAAAATTTGCCAGAAGGCACATTTAAAAGAGTTAAATAAAGTTAAAATTATTTATATATAACCATATTATCCAAAATATTATCATTTCATATGTAATCAATAAATAAATATTAATGTCATATTTAACATCATTTTCACATGAATATTTTGAAACAAGGTGCATATTTTACATGCCAAGCTCATAATAAATGTGTATCCACCAGTTCCATAGCCACGTGTGACTAGTGGCTACTGTATTCAATGGAGCAGTTCTGAAACAGAGAAGGAAAATTGAAGTGACTTTAAAAACATGTTCCAGCAGGAAGAGATAATAAATAATGAACAAAAACAAATTATTAAAGTTCATGAAATTTTTGAGTGCCATAAATTTGATCAAAATAGGATAGAAAGAAACAGTGAAATCTGCACAATGATTGAAGTAAGGGAGTCACACATGTGAATATCTGAGGTAAAAAAATCCAGAACAAGGGAATGCAGTTTTAATGCCTGAAAATGAAATTTCAGCTCTATTTTAGGAACAATAGGGCTAGTTGCTTAAAACAGTTAGCACAACAGGAAATATGAAATCAAGACAAGAGACTTATGGAGGACCAGATCAAATATAAGCCTGTAAACATTATAATATATTCATTTTTATTTTAAGAATGACATAGAAATGCTGAATCATTTTGAGCATAAAAGGGACAATATTTGGTGTGTCTTTTTAAAATCACTCAGAGTTCTCCTGAGTGAGAGGTTGTGTTATGGGATCAAAAGATGGTTCTATTCTTCCACGAAATTGAACTGAAAGTGAGCTTGTTAGTTTGCTCGGGCTGCAGGAACAAATTACCACAAATTTTTTAACTTAAAATATTAAATTTTTTTATCTCACATTTCTGGAGTCTAGTAGTCTGAAATCAACATGTTGACAGGTCAGGACTAGATTTCTCTGATCTTTAGACGATGATCCATCCCTAACTCTAAGCTTCTGATAATTGCCAGCTCTCTTGAGGTTCTTGGCTTGTACATCTGTCACTCCAGTCTCTGCCTCTGTCTTCACATGACATTGTTTTCTCTTTGTGTCTGTGTCCCAATTTCCTGAGTCACATGAGGACAACAATCACCGCATTAAGGCCCAATGTATTCCAGTATAAACTCATTTTAACTTGATTACATCTACGAGGATACTATTTGTAAATAAGGTCACATTCACATAAGGTACCCACATCAATGGTTAGGACTTCAACATGCTATTTGGGGGATACAATTCAACTTACAACAGGGAGCAATGTTAGAAGCAAGACAGTCAGCTTGTAGGGCATTTTAATAATCTAGGAAGGAAGTTGACATGGCTAAAGAAAGGTGGTAAAAATTAGTGGATTTTCAATGACAGCTCCATGCATGTTTTGTAGGGGAAGTAATAAATACTTGTTTTCTTGTTTTTCCTTCTGGTGATAAATTCAATAGCTACATTGAATTGTAACACTACTTGGAGAATGTATTGTTCTTCAAGTATGACTAGGATGAGAAAAACACTGCATGATATTCCCAGAAGGAATAATAAAGCAAGTACAAGGCACTGGAGAGCCAGAAAGTTACTTGATGGTATTGAGGGATGAAAAAAAAAAAAAAGTCAGAAGGAGGTGTGTGTGCGTGAGATAGCTAATGTGTGTCTGTGTGTGTGTGTGTGTGTGTATGATATTCCTCTGAGTGGGGATATGTAGACTAGAAGGTAGGAAAGAACTAAATTAATACTTTCAAAGACCAACATTTTCAACAGGAGATATTTGGTTATGAAGTTTCTCCTTCAAATACAGAGTAAAACTATTAAATAGATGTTTATCTAAATAAAGGAAATAAAGACTAATCTAAGAAATGAAAGTCCAACAGTACTACTGATCTCATAAAAATTATCAAGATACCATCCAATAGTATATTTAATGACATTTCTAATATTAATTATATATTTTTATAATTTTACAGGAGATATTATTTTAAAGCATTTTTCAGAAAAAAAAACACCAATATTTTTCATCTCCTTAAGCTCAGATAAAAGTAAACTGGATTTTAAAAGTACAATCTTAAATAATTTCAACCATAAAAGTGTAAAATATTTAATCATCTCTTTCCTAGAAATAAAACATAGTAATCATTTATTTATTTATGTTCTTCCATCATTCTTATTTGTAGTGTATGTTGTAATGCATGTCTTGTGAAAAAATTCAGCTTTAATAAAAATCATTTTATTATTATAAGTGCACATCATTCATCACCTACTTTTAGCAGTTCTAGTATATTTTAAAAATATATTTTAAATTTTGTACCCCTAACGGACCGTTCTTCTGAAAAGGGAATTTACTCTCAACAAGGAAATGATGTTAGCAGAAGTTATTACTAAGATGAGTAACAATTGAGTTGGCAAAAATTTCAGAGTAACTAATCAGATTGAAGTAATGCAATAAGTAAATCAGCAAAGTGTAATATCAGCATTAATAACCTCTGAATTTTACAGATTCTTGAATTTGAGAATCTATTTGTTTATTCCTCACAATACAATTTCAGTGCACAGGTATGTTACTTACGTCAATTATTTGTGTTAGAAAAATGGTTTACAGCTTTTTAAAGAAAGATTAATAATCTGAAAAGCAAAAATAATGTAAGTAATGAGAGTAAAATTGAGTAGGTTTTAAGTACAATTTCAAAGTTTTCTTATGCTTTTAAAATTTGTGAATATATGTACATATTCACAAATGTTGTTTTAAGTCATGCCTTCTTTATGTAACCTGTACAATTAGGTGTACTAACCATTTATTAGATTTTATATTATCCTTATATTGCTTAGCCACAATAAATGTGTTCTATTATTCTAGCTTACTGAATTCAAGATTATTCTTATTATTACATTCAACAACTTCTGTTATATGAATATATATATATATATTTCAACTATTTGATGCTCATTCCTATATATATATGTGTGCGTGTTTTCTGACTCCTCCAGAAGTGAAGAAATGCAATTTATGATGGAAATTATTGAGTGAGACAGGTCCAAAAACAGAGGAATGCAAGAGCTAACAGAGGTCTCTTTAAATGTTAATACTAACTCCTTTATATTCATTTTTATACATACTGATTCACCAACAAGTTATCATGTAGTTATCTTCAAGATCTCATCTAGTTCAGAGATCTGCAAACTACAGGCCACAAGGCAAATCTTGCCCAGTACCATTTTGTAAATAAAGTTTTATTGGAACACAGCCAAATTCATTCAATTACATATGTCTACATCTGATTTTATGTTACCATGTCAGTGTTTAGCAGCTGTGAGAGATGTTGTGACAGTGACTGAAACACTCACAAAAACTAAAATAATTATCTGGTCCCTTTTCAGAAAAAGTTTGACAACCCCTGACATAGATGATGCTGCTAAAATTTGTAAATTTGAACAGCTACTTGGAATCAATAACTCATTTATTCTTAAATTTGATAAATAATTTCAACAGGTTCTATTCTGACTCACATTTAGTATTTGGGGAAATCAATGTTCAGTTTTTTAAAAAACCTCAACTCTTGCTACTTTTATTCCAGACCTCGTCCCATTTAGCTTTCCAGGATATTGTTATTTTTCTCTTTGTTAATGTAACATGAGCTCAAAAACTACTCTAATAAAATTCTTCAAATATTTAAGTAAATGTTTATTTTTGATGTTACATATTTCCTTTTGAGAGTGTGTCAAATTTTTGTTAAATAAGACTTGTAAACTTCAGGAATTTAGAGCATAGTGAGAGGAATTTTAGGTGATAGAATTGCTACCTTAAAAGTCATACAATAAAGATTTCAGTCCTTTTACGTATCAGAACTGGCAATTTACAGTACCTGTCTTACAAATAAATTACAGATGAGTTTAGAGTGGTATGGAACAAAATTTTTAAATGAATTTATTTAAGTCTGTCTATAAATAAAACAAAATATTCTTCAGTGTGATTTTAATTTAATGTTGAATAAATCTAAGGACAAAATAGAATACAAAATATTGCAAATAAAAATGATTTCTTTAGTTGATTTTCTTAATTTTTAACGATAATTAGATAGTCTTCCAAGAGACACGAACATATTAAAACAAAACAGAACAAGCATTCATTTGGTCTAAAAATAATCAGCTAACAAATGTTTCTAGGGTAGTTTCAAATACACAGCAATAAGAATGGGTGCAACACAAGGAAAACAATTTTAAATGAAGCCTCTTGTCTTTCCTATGTATACATGAAATGGTCTCCAGTCCACTTCTACAACATTACTCTTGTTTATAGATCATCACATTTTTAGTCACCAACTTATTCCCTCAGAACCATCTACTTGATGTCAATAAATATTGCAAAAAACATTTTTCCATATATATATGTGTGTGTCAAAATATATTTTGACATGCAGTCCCGCTCTGTCTCCAAGCTGAATAGAGTGCAGTGGCATGATCTCAGCTCACTGCAACCTCCCCCTCCCAGGTTCAAGTGATTCTCCTGCCTCAGTCTCCTGAGTAGCTGGGACTACAGGTGTGCACCACCACGCCCAGCTAATTTTTTTTTGTATTCTTATTAGAGATGGGGTTTCACCATGTTGGCCAGGATGTTCTCCACCCCTTGACTGCATGATCCGCCTGCCAATTGCTGGGATTACAGGCATGAGCCACAGCACCTGATCAGTCAGTCACGTTTTCTATCCACTGTAACCTCTTTAAGAAATTTATTGTATGAAGTACCTAAGCAAAATATGTCCTGGTATGTCTTTAGAAGTATTATTAATTTTTGTGAATGAAAGATTAGCATTGCAGAGCTCTGTTTCTTAAATTACTGATTTTTTTAAAGGATAAATTATTCCCACAGTAAGTACCAATCAATACAAAATGTATGGAACTTTGCATAAGTTTGACTGCATTTCCACTTATCAAACATACAAGATAATGTTAATGACTTTTGTCTAACTCTCGTTGCTTGACATAAACAATAAACAGGTTAGCACCAAATGAGTATCACATTTAGCTCAAATTCGTGTGGAATAGAAGCTAGTACCATTTAAAAATATTCTGTTGTCAGAGGGTAGAAATTGATGCAAAGTATAGGAAAACTCACTTTACTTTCATGTAGTATTCAACATTTCTTATGCACGAAAATATTTGAATAGTTTATTAAACTATGGATTCTAGCCTCATATGTCAAGATTATGACCCATTAAATGGGAGATTAGGACATAAATCTACATTATAAGCAAGCACTCCAGGGGATTCTGAGGCTGGACATTCATGGAACAAAATTTAAAACATGTTGGCATAAAATTGGGTAAATAGTCTTCAGATAACATACTTTTATATTAGTCATTGTTGAATCTATCATATTAGTAAAATATATGGCTTTTTTCCCCAGAAAAAATGTCCATTGTATATAAAACACTTTGTCTGTTAATGGGTTTTTTTGAAGACCTGCAATGGACACCAAATTAAGCACATCTAGCTTTAGAGTAACTATCAATATAATGGTGATGGATTTGTGACCTCATTTCTACTATAGCATGTATGATAGGCATTTTAGAATCCTTTTATTAAAAGACCCAGAACTACAGAGCCTTGACAAAGTAATGGTGGTCTTAGTCTAAGAGTGCTTATAGCAATAAGGGGAAAAAAGAACTTCATTTGAACTGCGGGAAATTTCCTACAGACAATTCTTATGAACATTTAAGTTGTAAGGTCATTCTAACATCTAGGCCAATTCTATGCTCAAGGAACCATGCTGAAATTCTTAAATCTGATCTCTCATTCTTCTATTAATGTATATATGCTACTCTGTCTTTCTGCTCTCTCTGTCTCTCGTGCTCTCTCTCTCTCCTTCAATCAGATGCTTTTCATATTTCTTAGCACATTCTCTTGAAGAAAAAGTGGTCTTATAATTTTTTAAACTAATTTAATGCAGCATTTTTCACCAAACTAATCTGTAAATCAAAGATTAGTTCAGAGTTGCCACCTTACAAATTTCCTGGAATTATGCCACTAGTAGTGATAGTTAGATAACCAAACCTATTCCCATCATCTGTGTGCTGGTTATAGACAATACACAGTCCCATTCCTTTTCATTAAAGACCCTTGTCCCCCAGTGGAGCTGGGGGTGAAACAACTTCTCTTATAAAACGAAACTCAAGGTACATTCAATGCAATAAAACTTTTCAAGATATGTGGGAAAATAACTCAAATTCATTAAAATTGTTTATCTTATCTGTAAATTATGAAGGCGGAGTAGATTTTTCTGTTTCCTCATGTTGTGGTATTCATTATATTACATACAAATAATTGTGTTAGAAGACATATAAGAGAATATTAATTTTACACATCTTGTAATAAAGTTACTATGTAAGAAATACCAACTTTTAGCTAACTTGATTATAAAGGCTATGAAAGGTAAAATGGTGTTCTTAAGTATTTTGTAATTAATGCATAACCATTTGCAAAAATAAAATTCAACATAAGCCAGAGAAATAATGATTATTTTATATATAATTAGGAATTATATATATAAATAGTATAGATATATACTATATATACTATATGCACACACATATATTACATATGCACACACATGCCTGTATAATTATTGTATTAATAGTAACTTTCTTCATATTTTTCATTATACATGCAAACTCAGGAAGTAGTTCTCTATTGAATTTCTTGATATTCTTCTATCTTTTATTCCATTATGTAAAATATAGGAGAAAATAATAAACAGCTTTTAATTTTTTCAAAGGAGAGAGTAGATTTCACCCTATGTTAAAGTTATGCTGAGAATGAAATCCAAACTAATGTTCACAAATTGCAGTAAAAAAAAAAAAAACAAAATTGAAGTTAACTTTTTAAAATTTAAATTTTAAATTAAATTTAAAATTAAAAATTATCATCTAAAATGGTGGTTCTCAGTCTTTCCTTAAAGAATTCCCTGACTAATCCCCCAGATATGCAGGCTCAGTATGTCAAGGTGGGCAGTCTATGAACCTGCAGTACAAACATGCTTACAGTTTGTGCTGAGGCAAAAGAATGCAAAAGTCTGAGGAACAAACTTTTAAAACCATTGTACTTAAACTTCAAGAACTCTTTGAAGATATTGAGGAAGTGTTAGAGGAGAAATGGTGATTAAGTAGACAAAATAATAAACATTACTTGGCTTTTTTTCTTTCAAATGAAAAGCAAAATAAAAAGTATGATTGTTAACATAGTGATGAAAATTGAAGATTCTTATTGAAAACTAGAAAAGAAGGAATGAATCATGCCTAGATTTTAATATCAGCCCTACCCATGATATACTTTGTGATTTTGATTAAGTTACTGAAAAAATTCTCTAACTTGGTCTCTCCCTAATGTAAAATGTGGCCCAGCAGTGCCTCTTAGAAAATATATATATATATATAGAAGAAAAGCAAATAACTCTTTGCAAAGTTTCTTTAAATAAAACTAATCCCAGATATGTGATTTGGCACAGATATAATTTTATAAAAGAATATTTTTAAAAACTGGTGTCTGCTTCCAAAAACCATCATTGATCTTTATTTATTCATGAATTATATAAGATTTGGATAAGGAATTAGAGTTAATGCTTCATTCTCTAATTTTCATTAATGTTTAAATAGAAGACTATTCTCAATCTGCTTAACTCTGTACTTAGCAATTCAACATACTACCAATGTAGAACTAAAGTGTCATCAAAATCTTTTATCCTAACAGAACTGATATTAAGCAGAATATTTCTGAAAGTTTTAGGTGTCTAATTAACTATTTATATTTACCTGCCACTAGGATTAAAGTCTACGTGAGAGGAAGGTGAGAAGAATGATTAAGTCTCTGATGCATAATTTATCAACTATAAAATGCTTCTCGCAATTTTACTCTACTCTCTTTACTTTCAATTTAATATTTAAAACAACACGTTAACCTTTTCTTCCAAAGAGAAAGAAACATTATTGGTGTGTACCCATCCTATTAGGCCATTTATCTTTGGACATATTGCAGTCTCAAATGACAAAGTATGTGACCAAGTCGGATTAGTCCTAATACATAATTCTATGGAAGAATTCCGAACATATCTTTTTCAACATAAAAACACACAAAAAAAGGAGACTAGCCCTGTGTAAAATGAAAAAAATAAAAACAAAACAAAAACCATTTTTTTTTCTATGCTCCACTTTGGGACAGAAGTGTGTGATACGATGCTTGGAACTGCCACAAACCTGTTTTGAATGTAAGACAAACTTCCTTTCTCTAGCTATTTTGCCATGTGAGATAATGGAATATCTTGATATCTTGAACGAATGAGCCACTGTAAGTCCAATGGTCTGCTATTTTCTGCCAAAACCTTATCACTCATGAAGAACATTAATTTCTTTGAGCAGCTTTGTTTAATCTTTTTTAAAGGGAAAAAGAACTGTTTGGCTGAGCTAAAATGGTCTCAAAAATATGATATGCATACAGAATAGAAAAAAAATATATGGTATGACATTTCACTGAATTGGTCTGTGTGTGCATTTCTATATTGTGTCCATTTATAGACAAGGTGAGGATGTTGCCACCGATTCTAGTCTATTTTTCTTCTCGTCTTATTACATGCCTCTTTAATAGGAAAACACATATACACTCAAGCATGGACACATATTATAAAGATTCTAATCCAGGGCATCCAAATAACTAGTTTTTACTTAATTGCACTCGTGATGATTTACATATAAAAGTGATTATTCAGACCAGAAAGTGAGAGATTTACAAGTAAAATATATGTAGAAATATTTTTCTCCACATATTAAAGCTCTCATCTCTTTATCACTATTGAAAAACATGTTCAGTAAATAATTTATTTGTATGCACATGTGAATACATTCATATGAATAAACACATATGCACATATATGCACCTAATAGATATACACTGTAGGAGAAAAAAGGAATACTTTTTCTTTATCCATCATAGGTTATTGGCTGAGCTGCCTACAACAAACGGCCATTTTGCAAGGGAAAAACGTTAACAAACATATGTAATACAAGTTTTACATGACACAGGAGACTTCATAAGGAAATTCAGACCCAAAGAAAAGGGAAACTTGTGTATTTGTGCTTAGGTTTAAGAGTGGACTGTCATGGGAAAATATAATTGGACAAAGTGGAAATGATCCACTGGGTAAACTAGGGAAGAATTTAGCAAGGCCAAGGCCCATTTGTTCAGGTGTCTCTGTGCTTAGGCTCCTTTCCTCTGGATATAGAGAGGGCACCTCTCAATTAAGGATCTTATGACTTGCTTTAGGAGAAGTGAAACAATTCTTCCTAGGTTTTATGACCTGCTTCAGAGAAGATTGAGGGGAAGGTCAGAGAGAACTTTCTTTTTCTGCTGTTTCCTCAAATGCCAAAGTACCACGTTTTGGGGTAGCATGTCCTGAACCCTATGAATACCATTATTTTTCACCTAAGTTAAAATAATATAATGAACATTATTTTATTTTTATCGTAATTGTAAATGTTTTTCTCTTAAAAAGAGACATTATATATGTGCTGTTAATAAAGACCTATCATCGTCAATTAATGCATATGCCAAAAAGTGGAGAGATAAAATGCTAAGAAATAGAAACAATTGCATCAGCTAAGTAACAAGATATTCAACATTTAATAATATATAATCAGTAAATAGTTTGCCTGAAGGGTACTATAGGGGTCTTTTTTTCAACCCCCAGCTTCTAAATTGCAAAAACAAAATGTTACATGCTTTGGGAAACATGGTGTCCATAGGTAAGCATTTCCAGAAACAGAGGTGAGATGGAGATTCTTGTACAAATGAGTTCTTGAGGGAGTGATCTCAAGAGAAACATGTCAGTGAACATGGGAATGCACCTATTTCTTTAACATCAGAAAATCATTTAAAATTCTGATTTCAGTTTTCTAAAACAAATATCCATAAGTAAGATTCTTTGATCACATGGTAGTTCTCTTTTAAATTTTTTTAGAAACTTTCATACTGTTTTTCACAGTGACTGTATCATTCTACATTCCCAACAGTGTATCAGGATTCTCGTTTCTCTACATCCTCACCAACACTAATTATCTCTGTTTTGTTTTTATTATAGCCATCCTGGCAGATGTGAGGTTTTATCTCATTGTGGGTTTGATTTACATTTACTTGATGGTTAGTGATATTAAACATTTTTTCATATTCTTGTTGGCAATTTGTATGTCTTCTCCAGAAAGAAATTTATTCAAGTCCTTTATCCCTTTTCTAATTAAGTTATTTAGTGTTTCAATATGAGTTGAAGAAGTTTATCATATATTATGTATATTAACCTTTTATCAGATGTATGAGTTGCAAATATTTTCTATTACATAGATTGCTTTTACATTCTATTATTTCCTTTGCTGTGCAAAAACTTTTTTATTTTTTTGTGGTCCCACTCATCTATTTTTGCTTTTGTTACCCATGATTTTGGTGTCTGATTCAAAAAATCATTGCCAATAACAATGTCATGAAGATTTCCACCTATGTTATATTCTGAGTTTTACAGTTAAAGGTGTTCTATTTAAATCTTTAATTCATCTTGAGTTGGTTTTTGAGCATGATCTAAGGGTCAACGTCATTCTTCTGTATGTGAATATTCAGTTTTCCAAATACCTTCTGTATGCGAATATTCAGTTTTCCAAATACCGTTTGTTGAAGAGACTATCCTTTCCATTTTGCATTTCTTGGCACCCTTGTAGAAGATCATTTGATATTCTATTAATGGATTGTATTCTGGGCTCTATTCTGCTCTATTTAACTGTCTTTATGCTAGTACTCTGCTAATTACTGTCTCCTTTGTCCCTACACCAGCATTGCTGAGTTGTTGCAATAGAGACCATATGGGTTTGCAGACCCTAAAATATTTGCTATCTGTCCCCATACATAAAAATTTACTCACCCTTGAACTAAACAAAAGTGTGATTTTAGGAGATGACTGTCCTTGCTTATTTCCTGGGGAAATTTTGCTGTGTAGATCATGACACAAAGCCATTATACTTATAAAGTAGTGGTTTGTGCTTCTATGACCCCATGGGTTGGCCATTGGCTTTGGTACAGGATCCATGGAGCTTTGCTAAGGAGTCTAATCTCACAATCATCTCAAAGTAAGATGACTGTCATCAGTCGAGTGCAAAACTCCAGAGAAGAGGGCAGATACGAGTCAGCAGCTACTACTGCCAGGAAACCAGTGTCCCAGCCTGGTAAATGTCAGCTGAACAGTGAAACAAGAGCATCTGCGTCTTACCGGTGGAGTCTTACTGGTAGAGACTTGTTTATACTGCAAATCACATGACTAAGTATTCAGAATATGTAACCAGGAGGACATTATTTAAGTGAAATAGGCCAGGCACAGAAAGGTATTGGAGGGATGCCCAACTGCCTTTACAGAGAGATGACATTTTGTACATCCAGGTTTTACAGGACCAACTGGGAGACTTATATTCATGGATTTTGGTATATGGAGGTCCTGGAACTGATCCTCTGTATATACAGAGAGAGGACAGTGCATATTAAAGTTCACACAACTGTACTATGTGCCCCCTCCTGCAAAAATAAAGTTTACTGTATGCTATTTTCAAGTTACACATGCAAACACACAAATGCCCATACAAAGTTAATCTCTGCTCAAGTTTGGCAAAAATTATGAGCTCCTCATACCCATCCCTATGCTGGACTATTTCATGGAGCTCCATAGTTTGTACTTAAGGTCAGCACCTACATTTCTATTTACATTAAACAGCTACTATCCTGTGCAAAGACTTGAGTCATCCCAAAATTTCAAAACCTTATGTCATTTGGTGTCTAGTTGACAATTAGTAATAATTGAAGTCACTTTCTTTGCCTCTGATAAAAGCCACAATCTCTTTATGCTTGCCCCCTAAAATTCCACTTTTTCTCTATCAATGTTATTGCCCATGCACATGAAATTGGGGGTTTTCCAGAAACCAGATAAATAGCACTCTCTTATACAGTCCAGAGTTAGCAAGGAACTGTGACTGTTTACATGGAAATAGGTACATAGAGAATCAAAAATAATCTGTATTAAAGATAAAAGCTGGTATCTGTTAATGTGTCTTATATTATTGGCAATTTTATTTACCACCTCATAGGCAATCTAACAATTACAGGCTTCTCTCATGGAAGTAAGCTTTCTTAGTGTATGACGGCAAAATAGAAATACATATTCCCTTCAGATAAGCCAAATTAAAAATGAAAGGGAAGAGAAAGGGACTAAGTTTAAATATAGAGTCTTTCTATCCTATCTTGTCAATAAGATTATATCATTCTTTTTTTCCTTGGGGGGTTGAGCAAGAGATAAGAGAGAAGCCTAAAGCATTTATAGTACTGAATTTCTTTTCAATTAAAAAGCTACATAAGGCCTGAGTAAAATATTTTCCTCCTTAAAGATCAGTGATGGGAATAGGTAACATTATAATATTTCTAGAAATATATCTAGCAGCAACAATTACAATTATAAATACATATACAATATGAGCCAACAATCGTACTCCTGAAAATTTCTCTGTTCATATCCCAGAACATTTAGAAAGGGGTTTAATGGAACATATTAATGATATTGACAGGGAGCATATCACAAAAATTGTTATGATTTGTTCACAAAAAATAATAAATAAGCACAGAATAAAAGCCTGTAAAGATAAATGCTATTGACAAGAGCTCTCTGTGAGTGATAGGTCAATAGTATTTACTTTCCTCTATTTTCATTCCTGAGCATATGACTTTTATGAACAAATAAAATATTTTTAAAAAGGACAATGTTACAGAACATATGAGTTCAACAAATAATATAATTTTTTAAATTATTACGGAAATGTTTAAACAAAGAGAAAGAGAATAGTAAAATAAATACCGTATACACATCATCTTGATTTAAGAGTTAACATTTTGCCACATTTCTCTATCTATTTTATTGTTGTTGGAGTATATACATTAAATTACAAACATCAAGATATTTCACCACTAAACACAGATGATCCCTAATTCATGATAGTTTAACTTTAATTTTTGACTTTACGATGGTGTGAAAGTGACATGCATTTTGTAGAAAGCAGTAGCATACTGTCTTGCCTTGCTGGGTAATCTTAGTAAGCAACTGTTCCCAGTCAGCTATGCAATCACCAAGGTAAAAAACTGATACTCTACAGCGCACTATGTTGCCAGATGATTTTGCTCAACTGTAGGCGAATGTAAGTGTTCTGGGCGCATTTAAGGTAAGTTAGGCTAAGCTACGATTTTCAGCAGCGGTTCCCAACCTTTTGGGCACCAGAGACCAGTTTCATGGAGGACGATTTTTCCATAGACAGGGATGGGCAGGGGGATATTTTCAGGATGAAACTGTTCCACCTTAGATCATCAGGACCTGATTAGATTCTGGTAAGAAACACGCAACCTAGATTCCTTGCACCCACAGTTCACAGAAGGGTTTGCTCTCCTATGAGAATCTAACGCCGCTGCTGATCTGACAGGAGGCAGAGCTCAGGCAGTAATGCTCACTCGCCTGCTACTCAATTCCTGCTGTGAGGCCCAGTTCTTAACAGGCCATCCATCAGTACCGGTCTGTGGCCTGGGAATTGGGAACCTCTGATTTTCAGGAAGTTTAGTAAGTTAGGTGTATTAAGTGCATTTTCAACTTAGGATATTTTAAATTTACAATGGAATTGTGGTATGCATTGCCATCATAAGTCCAGAAGCATCTATACTTCAGTATCCATGTCTAAAAATAAAAACATTTTTTCATCATAACTGTAATATCATAAACACTTCTAACAAAACTAATATATGTATGTGTGTGTGTATATATATATATATATATATATTTAAACTGGTGATGATGTCATCTGTTAGCCAGTTATACTCAAATTTCTCTACTTATCTTTTTTAATCTTTCAATTTTTAAAAATTTTGGTAAAATAAATATAACCTAATATTTACCATCTTAGCCATCTTAAGTGTACAGTTCAATGGTATTAAGTACATTCATATGGTTGTTGCTAAACTTCACCAGCACTTTGGGAGGCTGACACAGGCGGATCATTTGAGGCCAAGAGTTCAATACCAGGCTGGCCAACATGGTGAAACTCTGTCTCTACTTAAAAAAAAAAAGAAAAGAAAAGAAAAGAAAAGAAAAGAAAAGAAAAGAAAAGAAAAGAAAAAAATTCCTGGCAGTGGTGGTGCTCACCTGTAATCCCAGCTACCCAGGAGGCTGAGGTGGGAGAATCACTGGAGCCTGGGAGGTGGAGGTTGTGGTGAGCCGAGATCGCACCACTGCACTCCAGCCTGGGTGACAGAGCAAGACTCCATCTCAGAAAAAAGAAAAACAAAACAAACAAAACAAAACAAAAATCCCACATGTATATTTTAGAAGAGTGTTTATTCTGCTGTTGTTGGGTAGAGTACTGCTGTATATATCTTTCAGATCTAATTGGTTTATTATGTTTTTCAAGTTCTCTATTTCCTTGTTAATCTTCTCCCTGTTTTTTCTATTTGTTATTGAGAGTGGGATATTAACACGTTCAACTATTGTTATAGAAATGTCTATTTTTGGCCAGGCAAGGTGGCTTATGCCTGTAATCCCAGCACTTTGGGAGGCCAAGGAGGGCGGATCACGAGGTCAGGAGATCAAGACCTTCCTGGCTAACATGGTGAAATCCCGTCTCTGCTAAAAACATACAAAAAAATTAGCCGGGCGTGGTGGCGGGTGCCTGTAGTCCCAGCTACTCCGGAGGCTGAGGCAGGAGAATGTCCTGAACCCGGGAGGCGGAGCTTGCAGTGAGCTGAGATCGTGCCACTGTACTCCAGCCTGGGTGACAGAGCGAGACTTTGTCTCAAAAAAAAAAAAAAAAAAAAAAAAAAAAAAAAAAAAATCTATTTTTGCATTCATTTCTGTGAATTTTGTTTCATATATTTTGACTAATATTAGGTGCATAAATGTTTGTCATTGTTATATCTTCTTGCTGTATTTCACCTCTTATTAACATATAATATCCTCCTGTGTCATATAATTTTTGTCTGTTTAAAGTCTATTTTGTCTTTTATTATTATAGGCAATCAGTCTTATCTCTTTTAGTTACTACATGTAGGAAATGTCTTTTTCCATTGTGTTGCTTTCAACTTGTTTTTGACTTTTGATCTAAAGTGAGTCACTGGTAGACAGCATGTAGTTGGATTATTGTTTTTTACCTATTCTGCTAATCTCTGCATTTTGATTGGAGAGTTTAAACCATTTATATCTAAAGTAATTTTGACAAGAGGGACATACTTCTATTATTTTGTTATTTGTTTTCTATATGACTTGTAGCTTTTTTGCTCCTAATTTTCTGCATTCCTCTCTTTTTTGTATATAATTCATATTTTGTACTGAAATATTTTAATTCTCATTTCCTTTTTTTTATATTCTATACTCTTTCTTTTTCTTTGGTGACCATGGGGATTATAATCAACATTGTACAGTTATAATACTCAAACTTTGATGACACACAAAAACTCTCCTACTTTACAGCACTGTTCCCAATCATTTTAGTTTTTGATGTCACAAAATTGCATCTTCATTCATCACATCCAAAACCATAAGCTAATAATTGTTTAATATTATTAGCTAAAGATTTTTAAAAATCATTAGTTTCTTAAATTATGTAGAAAACAAAATATGATTGCAAACCTGTTACTTTTTATTTTATTTTATTTTATTTTATTTTTGAAATGGAGTCTCACACTGTTGCCCAGGCTGGAGTGCAGTGGCGCAATCTCCACTCACTGCAAGCTCCACCTCCCAGGTTCATGCCATTCTCCTGCCTCAGTCTCCCTAGTAGCTGGGACTACAGGTGCCCGCCACCACGCCCAGTTCATTTTTTGTATTTTTAGTAGAGATGGGGTTTCACCGTGTTAGCCAGGATGGTCTCAATCTTCTGATCTTGTGATCTGCCTGCCTCGGCCTCCCTAAGTGCTGGGATTACAGGCATGAGCCACCACCCCAGCCACAAACCTGTTACAATAATACCAGCTATTATAATTGTTCATGCATTTACTTTTACTTCAATATTTATTTCTTCACACAGGTTTGAGCTACTGTCTAGTGTCCTTCCATTTTAACCTGCAATATTCCTTGTAGCATTTCTTCCTGGGCAGGGCTAGTGGTAGTGATCTTTCTCAGCTTGTGTTTATCTGAAACTGACTTAGTTTCTCTCTCACTTTTAAATGGTCATTTTGACATATTTTGACACATAAAGGATTCTTGGCTGGCAGTTTTGCTTTTGTTTTTAGTTTTAGCACATTAGATGTATCAACTTATTTCCTTCTGACCTCCAAAGTGTCTGATAAAAAATCTGCTGATAATCTTATGAAGAATTCCTTGTATGTGATATCCTTGCTGCTTTCAAAACTTTCTTTTTGTCTTTTAACAGCTTGACTATAATAATGCTTCTTGGTGCAAGTCTCTATTATATTTAGACTTCATTAAACTGCTTAGATGTTTATATTTAAGTCTTTTATCAAATTGGACATTTGGGGCCATTATTCCTTTAAGTATTCTCTATGCCCCTTTCTCTCTTTCTTCTTATATGAGTCTCATAATCATCTGTTGACCTGTGCGGTGGTATTACATAGGTTCCTTAGGCTCTGTTCAGATGTCTGTAATAATTTTTCTTTCTATTCCTCAGACACAATGATTTCAATTGTCCAATCTACAGTTTCACTGATTCTTTCTTCCGCTTGCTCAAATCCACCTTTGAATTTCTGTAGCATTTTTTTAAAGTCATATTGTTCCATAGCAGAATTTATTATTAAATCATTTTTTTATATTTTATATTTTCTAATTGATATAATCATATTGTTTTATATATCATATTCTTGACTTTTTCCACATAGGTCTCTACCAATATGAATATCTTTAAGACAGCTGTCTTAACAGTCTTTTTCTGGTAGATCTGCCATTGGGTTTTCTCATGTACAGTTTCTGTTCATTTATTTATTTTCCTGTGAATGAGACTTTTCTGTAATTTTTTATTGACAACTGGACATTTGAATTTAACAATGTGGTAACTCTAGAAATCACATTTCCTCCCTTTCTTAGGTTGTGATTTTATTTTGTTCTTCTTTGTTTTTATTGCTGTAGACAGTCTCTATCCTAAGTATCTATCTGGAGAACCATCCCCCAATACTTCAATGTAGGTTCTTTCTATTTTCCCTAAGTGTTGGCCAGTCTAAAAAATAAAGAGAAAGAGTACAAAGAGAGAAATTTTACAGCTGGGCCTCTGCGGGGTGCCATCACATATTGGTAGGACCATGATGGCGCCCCTGAGCTGCAAAACCAACAAGTTTGTATTAGAGATTTCAAAAGGGGAGGGGAGTACGAATAGGAAGTAGGTCACAGAGATCACATTCTTCAAAGGGCAATAAAAGATCACAAGGCAGAGGGCGAAATTAGAACCTCATCAAGGTTCCATGTCCTGCTGGGCATGCATTCTCTTGATAAACATCTTAACAGGAAACAGGGTTCGAGAGCAGACAATCAGTCTGACTAGAATTCACCAGGCTGGAATTTCCCAATCCTGGTAAGCCTGAGGGCACTGCAGGAGACCAGGGCGTATTTTATCCCTTATCTTCAACCACATAAGACAGACAATCCCAGAGTGGCCATCCATAGACCTACTCCTGGGAATGCATTCTTTCCCCAGGGTTATCAATTATTAATATTACTTTCTGGGAAAAGAATTCAGAGGTATTTCTCCGGCTCACACGTCCATTTATAGGCTGTCTGTGAGAAGAAAAATATAGCTCTATTCTGCCCAACCCCACAGGCAGTCAGACCTTATGGTTATCTTTCCTTGTTCCCTGAAGATCGCTGTAGTTATGCTCTTTTTCAGGGTGCCCTGATTTCACATTGTTCAAACACACATGTTTTACAAACAATTTGTATGGTTAACACAATCATTGCAGGGTCCTGAGGCGACATACATCCTCATCTTAAGAAGATGATGGGATTAAGAGATTAAAATAAAGACATGCATAGGAAATTATAAGAGGATTGACTGGGGAAGTGATACATGTCAATGAAATCTTCACAATTTATGTTCAGAAAGTGCAGTAAAGATAGGCGCGAGAAATTATAAAAGTATTAATTTTGGGAACCAATAAATGTCCATGAAATCTTCACAATTTATGTTCTTCTGCCACGGCTTCAAACCAGTCCCTCTGTTCTGGGTCCCTGACTTCCTGCAGCAGTATCAGTCTGTGGTGTAAACTTAATATTTTCATTTTAGGTCTTTTGGGGCTTATATCTTTCTCTGGACAAGCACCATGATTTTCTAACCTTCTCCACAACGTCTACTCCCTCTGTCATATAAACAGTTAATTTTGAATATTATAGTCTCTAATGTCTAATTCTCAAAAGGAGAAAAGGAAAAAATTCCTGACTCTTTAATTCCCCAGAAAATCACTTCTGCCAGAGGGGGAGAAACTTGCAAAAATGTGAGCAGTTGCAGCCATAATGGTTACATGCATCTGTGTCTGCACTCTGTGATCAGAAGCAGCAATCAGTGATCAGAACATAGATTCCCAATATTTAAAGAGTAGGATTTTAAACACCCACCTTGGTTCCCACAACCAACTTGCCAACTTGTGTCAGGAACATGTGCGGTTTTCTGCTATGGGAATGAAAGCTGGGGAGCCATTGCTGAACTAAGAGCTGAATTTGACCAAAATGATCTGCAATGTAGTGTGCTAGCTTTCCCCTGGAAGTTGCAAGGTATCCATAGACTCCAGAGTTCCAGAATCATCAGACAGATTCTGTCTGTGTAATTATTTTCTGGATGTGGAGTCAGATTTCTGGTTCTTTCTACTGTACCACATTCCCAGTATTCAATTACAGAATATTTTTAATATAAAAGTGGAAACAATGTGAATTCCCATCAGTAGAAAAATAGTTTTAAAAAGTTAAATATCTGTTCAATTTAATATAACTCAGTAATGCAAAGAAATCCCTTAGATGTATTGCAATTATCTGAAAAACAGTTCAACCATATGCACATTGCTTATTTTATAGCATATATATATATACACATATATAAAAGATTTTTAAAAAACACTTCTAAATACTACTTAGACTAAATTAGAAAACTTTATCACTTACTTGAGAAGTTAAAATGTATATAAGGCAATATGAACCAATTTATGTTTCTAATTTTGTAATCTGCATATTCCTTTTTTAAAAGGCCAACAGATATATAGAATAGAAAGTATATTTTTAAAAAATAAATATTAAGTAAAAAAAAATTAAAAGTTCATATATAAGTTCTTAAACCATATGAATAGAAAATATCTCCAATGTAAAAATACGTTGACTAAAAACATTTTAAATTTGCAGTTATTTGCAATTACAGAAATATATTTCATAATTATGACTGAATGTATTTTTAAATATTACAATAAATTGAATGATATGTCCTAGGCCAAATGGTATACTTCTACAGTTGTCTACATCCTTCTTCCCTTCTGCTAACAATCTGTAGGAAGCATGGCTCACGAAGTGCAGTTGTAGAGGGATTTGTGTAGAATGGCTGTGTTTTCAATTGATATGCTGTGTGAAGGCAAACTCTCTAGGGAAAAGATGGCTTTTAGCAGTTTACTAAATTTCTATGGGAACTTTGCAAATTTTAAAAATCATAATAAGGTAGACAGACAAATCAGACAGTGATAATATACATAAATAACCACATTTAAATAAAATCAACTAAATAAGCATCTGGAGTATTTTAAATGATATTGTAATAAAATTGCTATTTTATTTCGATCTTGAAATTTTAACAGAAAAAATTATTTCTCTTTTTTAAAAATGTAAGTTTATATTAACTCTGAAAATTTTGGTTTCTCTCTGCCGTTTCCAAAATTCATATATCTCTTTTATTCTTGAAAATATGATACAAAAGAATCTTAAAGTTGCACATAGTTCATCTCTTTGTCCCCTAAGTATTCAATAAAATAAATATCAATTCAGTCAACAGAAAATATATTGCTCTGGGTTAGTAAATGGAAGGAAATAATAATAGAAAAACAAATTTTAAGAATATACATATTTTGGAGAATAACTGAAAAAAAAATACTTGTCTTATCTGTTTCAACAGTCTAACAAAATGTAACAGTTGATTGCTGATATAGCTATAAAAGGAATATTTAGTTGTTTTCTATTTTGTGCTACAGTTTTATTCTTTCCTTGGTCAAATTAAACACCATTTACTGTAAAAAAAAAAAAAAAAAAAAAAAATATTTAAACGAGCATGTATTATTAGAAAGTGTGGGGAAATTACAAAAGAAAAAGGTTTATTCTCAGCTAAAAATTATTTCATTCTTTTTTAATGATTTACCTAATAACCACTGATCTATTTGAAAATATACTGACATGAAGAAAACAATTGTGATGAAAATTATATATTTTCTTCCAGAAAGATATAACAGAATATTGATATAGTAGTGAGGTACAGGAAGATATGCAAACTAGTAAGTTTACTAACTTATTATAGTGGCTATCGTAAAAGTTTTTGTCATGTCTAGTTGAAGTCAAGAACAGCAAACAGCCAAGTCTAACTGTGATTAGGAATAGTTTTGGGTTTTCCTGTTGAGAATGGGGACTGAGAGACAGGACTAGCTGGATTCCTAGGCCGACTAAGAATCCCTAAGCCTAGCTAGGAAGGTGACCGCTTCCACCTTTAAACATGGGGCTTGCAACTTAGTTCACACCGGAACATTCAGATAGTAAAGAGATCTCACTAAAATGCTAATTAGGCAAAAACAGGAGGTAAAGAAATAGCCAGTCATCTGTTGCCTGAAAGCACAGCGGAAGGGACAATGATCGAGATATAAACCAGGTATTCAAGCTGATAATGGCTACCCTCTTTGGGTCCCCTCCCTTTGTATGGGAGCTCTGATTCCACTCTATTAAATCTTGCAACCTCAAAAAAAAAAAAAAAAAAAAAGAATAGTTTTGCTGTTTTATGATAATGCATTTATTCCATGCATGTGTGGTTTTGGAACATTAGTAACTCAAGACAAATGCAAACATAAATAAGCTATATGTGCATAGAATTCTGTAGGGGGTATTACATTGTATTACAAAACTGAGTATTTTGAATTCTGACAAGATAGACAATGATATGTCTGTCATTTTGCATAGATATTACTTTTTAATTATTTACACTAAGTTTAATTCCAGGGTAAAATTCAAAGAAAAATATAAAGCTATATGATTTTTAGTCAAAATGGTAACACTATTTTAAAGTACTTCCCCCTTGAATTGTTTTATCCTTTCTTCCATAAAGTAGTTAGAATTATTATCTTGCATGCTCTCTTGGATCTCCTCCATCTAGATTATTTTGCCTCCCCCCAACCCCCACTCAACTTGATAGTTCTTTAATCCTTCATCCATCACACTGTCTCAATTATTTAAAATCCCTCTTTCTACTTGTGATGACTTTTCTACCTTAGCTGGACATTTTACAAAACACAAGGATAGAGGTGCTAAATTAAGCATTAAAATAATTCATCCAATACTGTAATCGAAAGAAGGCAGGAATAGCTATAGTTTTATCAGACAAAATAGATTTTAAGAAAAAAATTCACTATAGACTAAGAAGGATGATACTAATGATAGAACAGTCCATTCATTTTGAACATATAACAATTGAGTGTAAGTATATATTCACTAAACATCATGCACCTAGATATATAAAACAAGCATTAACAGACTGAAGAAAGAGATAGAAATACACTAAGAGTAAGAGGCTTCAATATTCCACTTTCAATAATAGATATAATGCACCAAGAGAAAATCAGTAAGTAAACATTGGCTTTGAATAACACTATTAATCAAATGAATCAGACAGACATATCAAAAACATCCCACCCACCAGCAGTAGAAGATGCATTCCACTTAAGCATGCACAGAAGACTTTGCAGTATAGGTAGTATATTAAGTCATGAAACAAGTTTTAACAAATTTAAGAAGATTGAAATCATACTGAACAACTTTTTCAACCAATGTGGAGTGAAACTAAAAATCAATAACAGAAGGAAAAATTAAAACTTCACAAATATATGAAAAAGGGCACATTCTTGGACAATCAACGCATCAAATAATCAAAAAGGAAATTAAAAAATATCTTGAGACAAACAAAAATGGCAAAAACTCCAAAACTTCTGAGATTCAGAAAAAGCGGTATAAAGAGGGATGGTTATAATAATAAATGCTTATATTTAAAAAGGAGAAACATCTTAAATAAACAACCTACCTTTGCTCATCAAGGAACTGAAAAAAGAATAAAAACTAAGCCCATTGTTAGCGGAAGAAAGAAAATCAAAGATTATAACAGAAATAAGTAAAATAGAGAATAGAAAAACAGCAAGATTTTTTTTTTAAAAAAACATATTAGTTTGATTTTTGAAATAAAAAACTGAAAAACTCTTTAGACCGTGAGAGAAGAGACTCAGTTAAATAAAAATTTTAAACAGGAGACATTACAACTGATGCCACAAAAATCATAAGAAATAAGAGACTACTGTAAAAAATTATTTGGCAAGAAATGAAATAGTCTAGAATAAATGAATAATTTAATAAAATAAAACAATCTACTGTTTAAAAAGAAAACTTTAGTCAAATTAAATTTAAAAGAGTTTGTGCAAAGAACGATTCATGAATGGGGCAGCCTCCAGAGCCAGTGTAGGCTCAGAGACTCCCAGCTCAGCCACGTGGGAAGATTTGTGGACAGAAAAAGGAAAATGAAATACAGAAAATGGAATTGAGGCGCAGAGACAGCCGGATTGGTTACAGCTTTCAGTTTGCTTTACTTGAACATAATTTGAACAATAGGCCATCTTTGGCCAAAACTCAGTGACTGTCACAAATGTAGGTTACAGTCTGTTTACAGCTCCATTTAGGTTATAGTTCACAATGTATAGAGACACCTTTAGGCTGAACTTAAAACATGTAAGGAAGAAGCTTTAAGCTGAATTTGATTTAATACTACCAGCACTTAATGAATACATAGAAAGTCTAAACAGATCAATAACCAATAAGGAGAATGAATAAGTATCAGAAGCCTCCCAACAAAGAAAAGCCTCACTGGTAAATTCTTTCAAACATTTAAATAAGAATTAACATCAATACTTCTCATTCTCTTCCAAAAACAAATGATAAGGGAAGAATTTCAAACCAGCTTTATGAGGACAACATTATTAAAATAACAAAGCCAGGCAAAGAAAAATACACTCCAAAAAAAGAAAATCACAGGTCAATATCCCAGATAAACAATGTAAAAATCTTCAATAAAACAGTGGCAAACCAAATTCAATAACTTAAGGACCGTTCACCATAACCAGCTATAATTTATCCCTGGGATAAAAGAATGGTTCAATACTCAAACAAATAAATGTAATATATAACACTAAGAGAATGAAGGATAAAAAAAAAAAAAAGAAAGAAAGAAATAAACACGATCATTGCAATAGTTGCACAAAAAGTGTTTGACCAAATTCAGCAACCTTTCATTTTAAAAACTCTCCAAAAACCAGCAACAGAAAAAATTACCATGACATAATTAAGGTCATATGTGAAAAGATCAGTTAACATCATACTAAACAGTAAAAAACTGAAAGTTTAGAAACAAAGCATTCATGTCCACTCTTGCCTCTCCTGTTCATTATATCACTAAAAGTTTTTAGCAAGGGCAATTAGGCAAGAAAAAAATTAAAAATAAATAAATAATTAAATGGCATTAAATAAGAAAGAAAGTAAATTATCATTTTTTTTAGATTACATAATCCTATATGTAGAAAACCCTAAAATTTCTACCAAAAACTGTTAGAATTAATAAATGAATTCAGTAAAATTGCAGGATATAAAATTAAAATACAAAAACAATTGTGTTCCTGTACACCAAAAACAAACTCTTTGAAAAGGAAATTGAGAAAGTAATTTTTTCTACAATAGTATAAAAACGAATTAAATTGTTAGAAATAAACTTAACTAAGGAATAAAAGACTTGAGACCTGATCAAGGCAAAACATTAATAAAAAAAATTAAAGAAAGCACAAATAAATGTAAAATATCCTGTGTCCATGGATTGGCTGACTTAATATTGTTAAAATTGTCATAATTCCCAGAGCAAGAGCAGTCTCTAGGTTCAGTTAAATCTCTATTCAAATCTCCATGCCACTTTTCACGTAAGTGTAAAAAGTTATAAAATGTATATGAAAGTGTAATTCCTTATAGTCCAAACAATGTTGAACGAAAAGAACAAAGCTGAAGGCAACATGCTTTCTGACTTTAAAATACAGTACCTTCCTCTTATTTGTGAGGGATATGTTTCAAGATCTCCAGTGGATGCCTAAAACCTTAGATGACACCAAACTCTATATATTATATTTTTTTCATCTAGTGACTGAGAAGGCTACTAAGTGACTAATGGGTGAGTAGTATACACAGTGTAGATATGCTGGATCCACGGATGATTCATATCCCAGGTAGGGTGGTTGGAACAGTGTGACACGCCATCACATTACTCAGAAAAACTTACAGTTTAAAACATATGAATTGCTTATTTCTGAAATTCTATTTAATATTTTGGAACTGTGGTTTACTGCAGGTAACTGAAATGGTAGAAAACAAGCCCACAGATAAGGGAGATATTACTGTATATTATGGCATATTGTATATTACTGTAAGTTACAGTAATTAAAATAATATGATACTACCATAAACATAGACATATAGAACTATGAAGAGAACAGACCCCAGACAAAATCCCTTGAATATACCATCAACTGATCTTTTGCAAGGGTGCCAAGAGTACACAATAGAGATGGGATAGTTTCTTCAAAAACCGGTGTTGGGAAAATTGGATATTCCCATAATAAAAAATGAAATTGGAAACATATTTTACATCATATACAAAGATCAACTCAAAATAGATTAAATACTTAACACAGAGACCTAAATTGTAAAACTCTTAGAAGAAAACATAAGGAAAAATATACATGACATTGGCATTGGCAATGATTTTTTTTGATAAGACAGCAAAATTGAAGGGAAAAAAAACAATGATAGACAAGTGGGACTACGTATAACTAAAAGCTTCTGAACAGCAAATGCAACAATCGACAGAGTGAAAAAAGGCAGTTAAAATATTTGCAATTGTTAAAGGTTAATATGCATAATACAAGATTAAGTCCTTCAACTCATACTTAAAAAAAAAAAAAAATCCTGATTTAAAAGAACTTGACAAATAACTTGAACAGACATTTTTTCTCTAGAAAAACATAAAAATGGCCAACAGGTATATGAAAATATTCTCAACATCACAAATCAACAGAGAAGCACCAGTCAAAACTACAATTAGATAGCACTTCATACCTGTTATAATGATTATTACAAAAAATGAATAAAACAATGTAAAAAGTGTTACATGTATGTAAGAAATTGCAATATTAATATATGTTGATGAGAATGTATAATGGTGCAGCTGTTATGAATAACACGTTTCCTGATAAAATGCAAATAGACTACAGCAGGATATAGAAATCCTACTTCTGGGTAATTAACCCAAAACAAAAAATTAGGATCTTGAACAGATATGTGCACCCTTGTGTTAACTGGAACATTATTTACAGTTGATAAGATACAGAAACAACCTAAATGTCCATCAGTTGATTAGTGGATAAGGAACATGTTATATACAAATACAATAAAATATTATTCAGCTCTTAAGAAGAAGGAAATCTTGTAATATGCAACAACATGGATGAACCATGAAGACATTATGCTAAGAGAAATAAGTCAGTCACAGAACTACCAATACCACATAATTCCACCTATATGATATAGCTAAAATAGTCAATCTCATTAGAATCTCAGTAGAAAGTAGATGGCAGTTGCCAAGGGCAGGGGACAGGGAAAAATGGGGAGATGTTATTCAATGAGCATGAATTTTAATAATGCAAGAGGAGTAAGATTAACAGATCTGCTGTACAACATTGTACCTATAACTAACAATACTCTATTGTGTTCTTAAAATTTTAGTAAGCAACTAGATCTCATGTTAAATGTTCTTACCTCAGTATATGTTTTTAAATCAACAAATTAAAAAAATAATAACAATTACTTTAAGATAAGAAGAGATTTATTCTTAGATACCTTGCTGGAGTACAAAACCACACTAAATAGGGTTAAATTATAGCATACTACATTTGAGGATATATTAGTTGTCAATATCACTACATGCCAAAGAAAGTAAAAAAAAATCTAGCTGTCCTTTACAGATAGAAGCTACCCAGTTAGTTATGAGATTAAATTCTGAGGGTGTTGATAAAGTGAGTTGGGATATAAAATTTAATTTGTGGCATTATCCCAAAATACAAGATACAGCACTCTGTAAAAAGACCCTGGAAGGTGATAAACTCACTTATATAATGCTCACTAGGACCATGGAAAAGTGACTGTCCATGCTGAATAAATATGAGATGCCTGAGCTGCCTCTCAGATGGTAAAAGAGAAACCATGCTGAATTGGACATGCAGTCAGAAGGCTCACAGATGATAGCGTCCTGTAGGGAGGTCACAACACTAAGCAGTGCACAAGTAAAAGAATCACTCTTTCTGATATCAAGGCTAAAAGTAGATGTATTAGTCTATTCTCATGCTGCTATCTGAGACTGGGTAATTTATAAAAGAAAGAGGTTTAATGGACTCATGGTTCCACATGACTGGGGAGGCCTCACAATCATGATGGGAAGACAAAGGAAAAACAAAGATATGTCTTACATGGCAGCAGGCAAGAGAGAGCTTGTGTGGGGGAACTCTCCTTTATAAAGCCATCAGATCTTGTGAGACTTATTCACTATCATGCAAACAGCATGGGAAAGACTCACCCCCATAATTCAGTTACCTCCCACTGGTCCCTCCCATGACACCTGGGAATTATGGGAGCTGTGATACAAGATGAGATTTGGGTGGGGACATGGCTAAACCATATCAGTAGGAGAAGCTACTACAAAACTTGATAAATTATTGAAAGACAATAGAGGCAGGGCAGTGGTGTTTAACCACTGGAAGAGAAGTGATCATAACCATGATAATAACTGGCAACTTTTGAGTGGCAGCCAAAGGTTAACAAACAGCTCAGGGTTATAAATATGGTCATTAGAACACAGAATTTCTAGGGAAACACAGGAGGGCAGTCAACAAAGTTATTTATCCAATTTGTGTCAACAGAAAAAAATGAAGGGTGAAATATCTGTGTACTGAAGACAATTGATCCATTTAATAGTACTGATTGCCCAGTTTCTGGAGCTAAGCCAGTTTTGCAGTTAGAATGCATTACCTGAAGAAGCACTGAAATCCCCAGGGGAAAGGCCTATGCAAAACCATAGTGAGTAACCTACCCAAAATGTATATCCTAGTGCTTCACTAAAGAGACTCATGTTAATTTCCTCTGGTAACTGTGGACTGGAAAACAGAAGATTCCCTGACATGTTGAGGGCTGTCAGAAACAAGGCCTGTTGACACCAATAACATCATCATGCTGTCATGCCACTTCGCTGTCAGAAAAGGAATAAATTGTGACATATGTGGTAAAGAGAAATAATATAAATAGAGCTCTAGCCAAGGACTGGCTAGTTGTCATTTCATCACATTGTACCTTTCTTTAGTCCATAGAGGAAAAACTATCATGGTATAAAACTTGAGGGAATTCTTCAAAAACTATTATTCCCTGTAAAACAAGAAATTCAAAAACAATATTACATCCCAAGTGACTTAAAAAAATATAATATCACCCTTAATAGTCTAAAAAGGGCCAGATTAGTGGATTAGCAGTTCTTATTATATCTATTTTGAATCACCTATATGACTCCTATAGAAATAGGATGGATGCTGGAGAATGACTATAGAATACTATGGGATCAACTTTGTTGTTGACCAAATACCAAATCGCATGAGGATGTGACACTTTTGCTAAAGATAATTAGTATAGCCTCAGAGACTTGGAAAATATAGTTTTCTATTATGATAAGAAAAGGAGGCGGGGGCGGAGCAAGATGGCCGAATAGGAACAGCTCCAGTCTCCAACTCCCAGCGTGAGCGACACAGAAGACCGGTGATTTCTGCATTTTCAACTGAGGTACTGGGTTCATCTCACTGGGGAGTGCCAGACGATCGGTGCTGGTCAGCTGCTGCAGCCTGACCAGAGAGAGCTGAAGCAGGGCGAGGCATCGCCTCACCTGGAAAGCGCAAGGGGGAAGGGAATCCCTTTTCCTAGCCAGGGGAACTGAGAAACACAACACCTGGAAAATCGGGTAACTCCTACCCCAATACTGCGCTTTAAGCAATCAGGCACACCAGGAGATCATAGCCCACACCTGGCCGGGAGGGTCCCACGCCCACGGCGCCTCCCTCATTGCTAGCACAGCAGTCTGCAATATCGCCGCAAGGCAGCAACGAGGCTGGGGGAGGGGCGCCCGCCATTGCTGAGGCTTAAGTAGGTAAACAAAGCCGCTGGGAAGCTGGAACTGGGTGGAGCTCACAGCAGCTCAAGGAAACCTGCCTGTCTCTGTAGACTCCACCTCTGGGGACAGGGCACAGTAAAAATAACAAAAACAGCAGAAACCTCTGCAGACGCAAACGACTCTGTCTGACAGCTTTGAAGAGAGCAGTGGATCTCCCAACACGGAGGTTGAGATCTAAGAAGAGACAGACTCCCTGCTCAAGTGGGTCCCTGACCCCTGAGTAGCCTAACTGGGAGACATCCCCCACTAGGGACAGTCTGACACCCCACACCTCACAGGGTGGAGTACACCCCTGAGAGGAAGCTTCCAAAGCAAGAATCAGACAGGTACACTCGCTGTTCAGAAATATTCTATCTTCTGCAGCCTCTGCTTCTGATACCCAGGCAAACAGGGTCTGGAGTGGACCTCAAGCAATCTCCAACAGACCTACATCTGAGGGTCCTGACTGTTAAAAGGAAAACTATCAAACAGGAAGGACACCTACACCAAAACCCCATCAGTACATCACCATCATCAAAGACCAGAGGCAGATAAAACCACAAAGATGGGGAAAAAGCAGGGCAGAAGCGCTGGAAATTCCAAAAATAAGAGCGCATCTCCCCCAGCAAAGGAGCGCAGCTCATCGCCAGCAACGGATCAAAGCTGGACAGAGAATGACTTTGACGAGATGAGAGAAGAAGGCTTCAGTCCATCAAATTCCTCAGAGCTAAAGGAGGAATTACGTACCCAGTGCAAAGAAACTAAAAATCTTGAAAAAAAAGTGGAAGAATTGATGGCTAGAGTAATTAATGCAGAGAAGGTCATAAACGAAATGAAAGAGATGAAAACCATGACACGAGAAATACGTGACAAATGCACAAGCTTCAGTAACCGACTCGATCAACTGGAAGAAAGAGTATCAGCGATTGAGGATCAAATGAATGAAATGAAGCGAGAAGAGAAACCAAAAGAAAAAAGAAGAAAAAGAAATGAACAAAGCCTGCAAGAAGTATGGGATTATGTAAAAAGACCAAATCTACGTCTGATTGGGGTCCCTGAAAGTGAGGGGGAAGATGGAACCAAGTTGGAAAACACTCTTCAGGATATCATCCAGGAGAACTTCCCCAACCTAGTAGGGCAGGCCAACATTCAAATCCAGGAAATACAGAGAACGCCACAAAGATACTCCTCGAGAAGAGCAACTCGAAGACACATAATTGTCACATTCACCAAAGTTGAAATGAAGGAAAAAATATTAAGGGCAGCCAGAGAGAAAGGTCGGGTTACCCACAAAGGGAAGCCCATCAGACTAACAGCAGATCTCTCGGCAGAAACTCTCCAAGCCAGAAGAGAGTGGGGGCCAATATTCAACATTCTTAAAGAAAAGAATTTTCAACCCAGAATTTCATATCCAGCCAAACTGTTTCGTAAGTGAAGGAGAAATAAAATCCTTTACAGATAAGCAAATGCTTAGAGATTTTGTCACCACTAGACCTGCCTTACAAGAGACCCTGAAGGAAGCACTCAACATGGAAAGGAACAACCGGTACCAGCCATTGCAAAAACATGCCTAAAATGTAAAGACCATTTAGGCTAGGAAGAAACTGCATCAACTAACAAGCAAAATAACCAGTTAATATCATAATGGCAGGATCAAGTTCACACATAACAATCTTAACCTTAAATGTAAATGGACTAAATGCTCCAATTAAAAGACATAGACTGGCAAATTGGATAAGAGTAAAGACCCATCAGTCTGCTGTATTCAGGAGACCCATCTCACACACAGAGACATACATAGGCTCAAAATAAAGGGATGGAGGAAGATTTACCAAGCAAATGGAGAACAAAAAAAAGCAGGGGTTGCAATACTAGTCTCTGATAAAACAGACTTTAAACCATCAAAGATCAAAAGAGACAAAGAAGGCCATTACATAATGGTAAAGGGATCAATTCAACAGGAAGAGCTAACTATCCTAAATATATATGCACCCAATACAGGAGCACCCAGATTCATAAAGCAAGTCCTTAGAAACTTACAAAGAGACTTAGACTCCCATACAATAATAATGGGAGACTTCAACACTCCACTGTCAACATTAGACAGATCAACGAGACAGAAAGTTAACAAGGATATCCAGGAATTGAACTCATCTCTGCAGCAAGCAGACCTAATAGACAGCTATAGAACTCTCCACCCCAAATCAACAGAATATACATTCTTCTCAGCACCACATCGTACTTATTCCAAAACTGACCACGTAATTGGAAGTAAAGCACTCCTCAGCAAATGTACAAGAACAGAAATTATAACAAACTGTCTCTCAGACCACAGTGCAATCAAACTAGAACTCAGGACTAAGAAACTCAATCAAAACCGCTCAACTACATGGAAACTGAACAACCTGCTCCTGAATGACTACTGGGTACAGAACGAAATGAAGGCAGAAATAAAGATGTTCTTTGAAACCAATGAGAACAAAGATACAACATACCAGAATCTCTGGGACACATTTAAAGCAGTGTGTAGAGGGAAATTTATAGCACTAAATGCCCACAAGAGAAAGCTGGAAAGATCTAAAATTGACACTCTAACATCGCAATTAAAAGAACTAGAGAAGCAAGAGCAAACACATTCGAAAGCTAGCAGAAGGCAAGAAATAACTAAGAGCAGAGCAGAACTGAAGGAGATAGAGACACAAAAAAACCCTCCAAAAAATCAATAAATCCAGGAGTTGGTTTTTTGAAAAGATCAACAAAATTGACAGACCACTAGCAAGACTAATAAAGAAGAAAAGAGAGAAGAATCAAATAGACGCAATTAAAAATGATAAAGGGGATATCACCACCGACCCCACAGAAATACAAACTACCATCAGAGAATACTATAAACACCTCTACGCAAATAAACTGGAAAATCTAGAAGAAATGGATAATTTCCTGGACGCTTACACTCTCCCAAGACTAAACCAAGAAGAAGTTGAATCCCTGAATAGAACAATAGCAGGCTCTGAAATTGAGGCAATAATTAATAGCCTACCAACCAAAAAAAGTTCAGGACCATATGGATTCACAGCTGAATTCTACCAGAGGTACAAGGAGGAGTTGGTACCATTCCTTCTGAAACTATTCCAATCAATAGAAAAAGAGGGAATCCTCCCTAACTCATTTTATGAGGCCAACATCATCCTGATACCAAAGCCTGGCAGAGACACAACAAAAAAAGAGAATTTTAGACCAATATCCCTGATGAACATCGATACAAAAATCCTCAATAAAATACTGGAAAACCGGATTCAGCAACACATCAAAAAGCTTATCCACCATGATCAAGTGGGCTTCATCCCTGGGATGCAAGGCTGGTTCAACATTCACGAATCAATAAACATAATCCAGCATATAAACAGAACCAAAGACAAGAACCACATGATTATCTCAATAGATGCAGAAAAGGCTTTTGACAAAATTCAACAGCCTTTCATGCTAAAAACGCTCAATAAATTCGGTTTTGATGGAACGTACCTCAAAATAATAAGAGCTATTTATGACAAACCCACAGCCAATATCATACTGAATGGGCAAAAACTGGAAAAATTCCCTTTGAAAACTGTCCCAAGACAGGGATGCCCTCTCTCACCACTCCTATTCAACATAGTGTTGGAAGTTCTGGCTAGGGCAATTAGGCAAGAGAAAGAAATCAAAGGTATTCAGTTAGGAAAAGAAGAAGTCAAATTGTCCCTCTTTGCAGATGACATGATTGTATATTTAGAAAACCCCATTGTCTCAGCCCAAAATCTCCTGAAGCTGATAAGCAACTTCAGCAAAGTCTCAGGATACAAAATTAATGTGCAAAAATCACAAGCATTCTTATACACCAGTAACAGACAAACAGAGAGCCAAATCAGGAATGAACTTCCATTCACAATTGCTTCAAAGAGAATAAAATACCTAGGAATCCAACTGACAAGGGATGTAAAGGACCTCTTCAAGGAGAACTAGAAACCACTGCTCAGTGAAATAAAAGAGGACACAAACAAATGGAAGAACATACCATGCTCATGGATAGGAAGAATCAATATCGTGATAATGGCCATACTGCCCAAGGTGATTTATAGATTCAATGCCATCCCCATCAAGCTACCAATGAGTTTCTTCACAGAATTGGAAAAAACTGCTTTACAGTTCATATGGAACCAAAAAAGAGCCCACATCTCCAAGACAATCCTAAGTCAAAAGAACAAAGCTGGAGGCATCACGCTACCTGACTTCAAACTATACTACAAGGCTACAAAAACCAAAACAGCATGGTACTGGTACCAAAACAGAGATATAGACCAATGGAACAGAACAGAGTCCTCAGAAATAATACCACACATCTACAGCCATCTGATCTTTGACAAACCTGAGAGAAACAAGAAATGGGGAAAGGATTCCCTATTTAATAAATGGTGCTGGGAAAATTGGCTAGCCATAAGTAGAAAGCTGAAACTGGATCCTTTCCTTACTCCTTATACGAAAATTAATTCAAGATGGATTAGAGACTTAAATGTTAGACCTAATACCATAAAAATCCTAGAGGAAAACCTAGGTAGTACCATTCAGGACATAGGCATGGGCAAAGACTTCATGTCTAAAACACCAAAAGCAACGGCAGCAAAAGCCAAAATTGACAAATGGGATCTCATTAAACTAAAGAGCTTCTGCACAGCAAAAGAAACTACCATCAGAGTGAACAGGCAACCGACAGAATGGGTGAAAATTTTTGCAATCTACTCATCTGACAAAGGGCTAATATCCAGAACCTACAAAGAACTCAAACAAATTTACAAGAAAAAAACAAACAACCCATCAAAAAGTGGGCAAAGGATATGAACAGACATTTCTCAAAAGAAGACATGCATACAGCCAACAGACACATGAAAAAATGCTCATCATCACTGGCCATCAGAGAAATGCAAATCAAAACCACAATGAGATACCATCTCACACCAGTTAGAATGGCAATCATTAAAAAGTCAGGAAACAACAGGTGCTGGAGAGGCTGTGGAGAAATAGGAACACTTTTACACTGTTGGTGGGATTGTAAACTAGTTCAACCATTATGGAAAACAGTATGGCGATTCCTCAAGGATCTAGAACTAGATGTACCATATGACCCAGCCATCCCATTACTGGGTATATACCCAAAGGATTATAAATTATGCTGCTATAAAGACACATGCACATGTATGTTTATTGCGGCACTATTCACAATAGCAAAGACTTGGAATCAACCCAAATGTCCATCAGTGACAGATTGGATTAAGAAAATGTGGCACATATACACCATGGAATACTATGCAGCCATCAAAAAGGATGAGTTTGTGTCCTTTGTAGGGACATGGATGCAGCTGGAAACCATCATTCTTAGCAAACTATCACAAGAACAGAAAACCAAACACCGCATGTTCTCACTCATAGGTGGGAACTGAACAATGAGATCACTTGGACTCGGGAAGGGGAACATCACACACCAGGGCCTATCATCGGGAGGGGGGAGGGGGGAGGGATTGCATTGGGAGTTATACCTGATGTAAATGACGAGTTGATGGGTGCTGACGAGTTGATGGGTGCAGCACACCAACATGGCACAAGTATACATATGTAACAAACCTGCACGTTATGCACATGTACCCTAGAACTTAAAGTATAATAATAATAAATAAATTAAAAAAAAAAAACAAAAAAAAAAAAAGAAAAGGATTAAAACAGTTCACATTCACATGGAATAAACAGCACCTTACACTCACAATTGTGTCCCAAAGCTACATTAATACTTCCACCTCTGTCATAGTTTAGTCAGAAGAGCTATGGACTCTCTGAATATTGTACAAATCATCTCTGATATAAAACCCTGACATGAATGAAGTGGTACACCTGGAATGCATTACATCACTGACAGGGTGCACAGCCAGAAGCATGTGAGGGAAGCCTAGATGAACGTTATACCTAATATTGTTACACAGTATCCCTTCCTTGGCCTATGTCTATGATAATATCTTATGATCATATGAAAGACAAGAATACATCTCAATTTGGTTTATCAAGAATTTGTCTTGGCATTGACATGCAAGCCAATATCAATGAAAACTGTATGATAACTCCCTATGCTATTAGCCTTGAAAAAGATGACAGAGGAAAATCTTCCCAATAGATATAAATTCAGACAATCACCTTAATCATCCACTTTGTGTGGACAGAGATTTGTCCCAAAGAGGCAGTAAACATAGGCTCGTGATTAGTATTTACTAGCCTGGATGAAAAATACTGTATTTTTTGCTTAAAGTCTGGGTTATAAGCATATGATGTGTAAATATGTCACATATCAAAAAATTCATTCATCTCTGTAAATCGACCAATTCACAAAGAAGTCAAAAGGACTCAGCAAGGGAACCTTAGCATGCCTTTGTAATTGGCAACCACAGGTCTAGCATGATGGGCACATTAATAAAGTGGCCATCGTGGCAGCAATGAAGGAGATGCCTGAGATAAATAGCCTGTACTCACATCACCAGTGTTAGTTTGGCAGCTTCTAGAGACCAGTGATCCACCTTCCAGGAACAGGAACCAGTGGCATGCTCCACTGAGGGAGCCAACAGCAGCTTCGTGGTAAGGACCAGTGGATTACTCTCAAGCAATAGATATCTATCTGCATAAATTTGTATATTTACTGCCAGCACAGCTTTGGCATATCTGAAAATGTGTTTAATATGTTGGCATCAGTTTATACGTGAACTTGCATAAACAAAGGAGATCCACTTTCTATTAAAACACGTACAGTAATCGGCCAATGACCTTAGATACACGTGTAGCATATGGTACCAAGTTACTTCCAGGCTTGATAGCTATTCGAAGGTGGTTAATTACTCCAATGAACACATACCCTGACCATCTGAAAGGAGAATTGTTACTAAGAACGGGTGTGAAACAGTGATAGGAACAAGTTTTGAGTGATCCCAAATATAATCCACCTGACTTAATACTTGGTATATGAGTATTTGGTGAGTGAAAAAAACTATTAGGAAAATGTGGAACTTTAAAATAATATGGCTCTCATACCTCATTGAACCTTTTGGATTTTTTTTAGAAGAGAGAAGATCATTAATTTTATAGTCAGCAACAACACATTGCATGCCTCCTACAAATTGGGCATCATAATATTATCTGGAGAAAAATAAATGTCATGAGCCCTAATGTGTAATTTCTAGGAAACTACTTGGCTTATGTCTTCATCTCTCAATATCTGTAGTCCCCAACCTTAATTATATACTGTTCAATAACCTGCTTACTTGCTTACTTTAGTATAGTGTCTTATCTAAAGTTTTCATCCTCTGGGTGTTAATCTATCACTGGTAACAGTTTCAACCATACTTTTTTCACTCTTGATCACGACTCACTCATATGACCCAGTGAAACAAATTACAGTGTTCTCTTTGCATTGATTTGACTTCTGGGCCTTTATAAATCTTACTTCTCTAATTAGGCTGTAAAAAGAAACTGCAATATACAGATTCATGAAATAGAATCAGGACGGGCAAACATTTTTAACAGTTTTGAAGCCCAAGGGGATTTTAGAACTGTCACTGTGGTGAGTTGGGTTTAAAAATTCAATGGTCCAGTGAGCTGAGATCCAGCCACTGCACTCCAGCCTGAACGGCAGAGCGAGACTCCGTCTCAAAAAAAAAAAAAATTCAATGGTCTATATTAAAATAAATAGTCTCGTGACAACACAGTTCCTGCTCTAGGTATCTCAGAGTCACCGTAGTTTTGTATATTTGGAAATGCTTAAATATACTGGAAATAAAAAATTACATTACATTTTCATATTACAACTATTGTTCCATTTCATGTCCTAATCATTGCTTGTCTGTACAATTTCAACAATTTCTCAAATGATTTCTATTACTAGGAATCTGTTATTTGTCAGATGACTTTCCTAGAAAGCAGTATCTATTTTATGTGACTTTAATATTTCAGAATCACATGGTTTTCTCATATCTGCTCAGTTGTTTTAAAACTAGTGAACATATTCATTCTGCAAAGGCAATATCACATAAAACTCTGATACATTTTAAAAAGCATGGAGACTTTTACTTATGGCCATGATAGAATAATTGGTTCTGGATAACCCTCCATGGATAAACAAATATTAAATTGAATGATTGAACAACCACTGGACTATTTGTAAAGATCTAAAATATTGTGCCATTTTCTGATAAAATGTGCATATACATTTATATTATGCTTCAGAAGTGTATCTATTAATAGCATTTTCCTTGGGTGTATGTAAATAAAAAGTTAGCTATTTTCTCGTTTAAAAACATGATTTTTATAACTAGTGATTATTAATTTATATATTTTATATTTAATTCTAATGAAATTTCCATTTATTCCTAAATGTTGATTATTTTAATCCCTCCAAATATAAGTTTCCTAAAAGCAGCCATCTTGATTGTCTTGTGTACTTATATATTCTTATAACATCATCCAATACTTGGCATTCTTTACGTACTCAAAACATATATGCTGAGTTTTTGAAAAGACGAATACTTATTTTTTTTTGTCAAATAAATATTCATCCATGTTATAGGTTAAACAGCTTTCCTTCACAGATTTTTTAATAAATATGTTAATGAAAATCACCATATTTGCATATATACTTTACAGTAGACATGATATAAATTGTAAATGGCTTGGTCATATATTTTAATAATACTTACATTAAAGAAAGCTATGCTAGCCTTCATTTACTTTGCATCGTCTTTTGGTAAGATAAGTGGCAAAATATTTAAATCAAGTAAATGGAGAAAAGACAGTAAACACAGTATTTTATAGAAGAATACACTTGACAGATGCAAGTTAAGCAAAATAATATTTAAGACTGGGTGAAGGGTCTTTAAAATGATAATGGAAAAATGCATACTACGAAAAACTACTCATGAATTTCAAAACTTTTGCACAGTAACAAACTCGTACTAACTTTTTAGAACATATTTGAACAGTATCTAGTTTGAGGCATTAAGAAGAAAAGGCATCAGTTTAAAAAGAGCCCCTAGAAAATTAACATGTATTCTATTCAAATTGAAGCAAGAACCATTATCAATTTTATGATGAAGCTTGCGTAGAAAAATGATGAATCATCGATGCTTCATGAAAAATTTAGGAGGACAATAACCTAGAGAAATTTACAGAGTACAAATGGTTAACTTCTTTTAAGAAGGGACAAGACAATGTCGAAGCCCACAGCATCAGACCATCTTCACCAATTTGCTAGAAATAAAATAATCTTGTTCATGCCCTAGTTGAAGAAGACCAACAATTAACAGCAGAAATAGACAACACCACAGACATCTCAACTGGTTAAGCTTGCACAATTCTGACTACTAAAAAATTTGGCCCGGCGCGGTGGCTCAAGCCTGTAATCCCAGCACTTTGGGAGGCCGAGACGGGCGGATCACGAGGTCAGGAGATCGAGACCATCCTGGCTAACACGGTGAAACCCCGTCTCTACTAAAAAATACAAAAAACTAGCCGGGCATGGTGGCGGCGCCTGTAGTCCCAGCTACTCGGGAGGCTGAGGCAGGAGAATGGCGTGAACCCGGGAGGCGGAGCTTGCAGTGAGCTGAGATCCGGCCACTGCACTCCAGCCTAGGTGACAGAGCGAGACTCCGTCTCAAAAAATAAATAAATAAAAATAAATAAATAAATAAAATAAAAAAATTAAAAATAAAAAATTCAAGTTGTGCCAAGTTTCCATTTAATAGATCCTGAAACTTTCATGCCTGGGTCAAAAAGTATCGTGTCTGGGTCGGGCAGACAAGAGCATAACGTTCAATGAAAATTTTAACGAAGTGAGATCAAGAACGTGAAGCATTTCTTAAGAGAACTGTAACAGGAGATAAAACATCGCTATACCAATATTATCCTGAAGAAAAAGCACAAATAAAGCAATGGCTGTCAAGAGTTGGAAGTGTTCCAGTCAAAGTGGACGGCAAAATCATGACATCGTTTTTTGGGATGCTCGTGCCTTTTTGCTTATTCTCTGGAAGTTCAAAAACTATAAATCCTGCTTATGGAAGAGTGTTTGAGAAAGTTAGTCAATGCTTTAACACAAAAACACCCAGCAAACTTCATCAGAGAGTCCCTCTCTGCCATAACAATGCTTCTGCTCATTACTCTTATTAACAAGGGCAATTTTGTGAGAGTTTTAATGGAAAATCATTAGGCATCCCACTTAGGGTTCCAATTTGGCTCCTTCTGACTGTGGTTTTTTTTTTTTTTTTTTTTTTTTCCTAATCTGAAAAACATCTGCAAAGGATATGTATTTTCTTTAACTAATAACATAAAAAGACTACCTTAAATTCTTAGGACCATCATTTATTTAGAGATGGACTAAAAGGCTGCTGTCATTGCTTACAAAAGTATCTTAGCCTTGATGGAGCTCATAGTGAGAAATAAAGTTCATACTTATATTTTTATTTTTAAGTTTCATTTTGTGGTGAACTTTTTGAAATCCCCTCATATATGAAAACTTTTCCTATAATACATACAAATAAATGTATTATATTGTACATCAGCATTCATTCAACAAATATTTTGAGTATCCATCACGTCTTTAACTGTAGAAGGAATTTAGACGGTATCTGTGAACGAAGCATAAAAACATCACTGACGTCATGAAACTTAACTTCTGCTAATGGAAAATATGCCACAAATGATAATCAAATAGATATAATAAGTTACATATTATGCTGAGGATGATAACTATTTTGGGGGAAATGAAACAAGGAAAGTGAGTTTAGAAATAATAGAGACAGAAGAAAGTTACAATTATAAAGAGGATTGGGAGGTAGAGTGATATTTTAACCATAAGATGATATTTTATTAAGAGATTGAAGAAGATTTTGGTCACATGGTTCTCTTGGTAAGGAGCATGTAAGCAAAGGAAAAAAACCTGGCAAAGCCCGATGACACAGCTCATTTGACATGTTCAAGGATCAGTAAGAAGGCCAAAAAGGGTATAGGGCAGTGAGAGGGGAACAGAGGAGTAGATGAGAAGGGCAAAAATATTGATATTTTACAAAGATATTTCATAGTTGATAATGTTTGTCATATGTTTCATAAAGAATCATGTAGAGACTATGATCTCCAGATTTTATAATTCAAATCTAAAATAACAAATTATTACAATTAAGGAAAATTAATTTCACAATAATAATGAAAGGTGCAGTGTGTCTTGTCCAGTTGACAAATAAATTCAGAACCAAAAGAAAATGGAAAAATTCAGGTATTCTCATCATATTTTATGTAAAGGAACTTCATCTCATAGTTTTTGATAACAAAATAAGATGTTACCATAATATAGCACTTTTAGGTGTTTTTAAAAGTATATTCTATCCATGACACTAATAGCCCACAACTCACAGTTGGTAGCAGAAGGTACCAATTCTTGCTTTTTTTTTTTTTTTAAATCCAAATCTTTAATCTCTCAGGGTATTTGTAAAAGAAGAGGAATTTGATTCTTTAGTTTTGTGAAAGTGAAAGCCTCATAACCTTTTATGGAACAAGTGGTTCATCACATTTGATCTGTTGAGCTATAAAAGCAGGAAACTTCAATATGAACATCACACAGAACTCTTACCATTTATTCTTTTGTTCCATGTGGCCACAGCTTTCAGCTCTTAAAAGCACTTCTTTTACATCATTTTTTGAAGTTGGTACCTTTAATGAAAAGATTTTCTCAATGTCCATGAATTTTGCAACTACTATAAATCAGGTGACAGCTTAAGAGTAAAGAGCTTTAAAAATATTGCTTTGCTTCATTTTTCATAAAATTTAAGTATACAGAATCAAATAAAAACACTATAACAGGGAAGGCACCAGAAAAAGACTGTATCAATACTTGAATATTTATGATATAATCAGTAATATGTAAAATATGTAACATATATGTACATGTATGTATATTGATATTCAGCAGCTAGTTTACACTACCTCTTTATCTATCCCTCCACTCACCTCTCCCTCTTTCAAATTGTTTCATATTTTGCAGCTCTATTGCTTGGTGCATAAACATTTAGGATAGTTATGTTTTTTGAAAGATTGTCCCATTTATATTAATATAATATCCCTCAATACCTCTGGTAATTTTATTTGCTATGAAGACTACTTTTTCTGGTATGAATATATCCACTCCTGTTTTAAAAACTTATTATTTTCATGATACATGTTTCATCATTTTACTTTCAACCTTCCTGTATTTCCATATCTGAAGTGCTTTTCTCAGGGACATGTAGCTGGGATATGTGTTTAAATTTACTTTGCCAATCACTTTTAGTTTGTGTATTTAGAACAGTTACATATAGTTATTAATATGTTAGGTCTTACTTTTGCTTTTTTGTTTGTGTTGCTGTTTGCTCCATGATTTTCTTCTGATTTAATTTACCTATCTAGTTCTGGGTTATTTGAACATTTTTAAATTTTAATTTTGATTTATTTGTAGTGTTTATGACAGTATGTGTTTATTTCTATAAATTTTTCTTTTAGTCGTATTTATGTAGGTTATTACAATCTACTGCTATTCATTTTACTGGATCAAGTGAAATACAGAAATCTTATTTTATGTCTCTTCACCTTCTCTAATTTATAATATTATTGTGTTAAATTTCTCTTCTATATTCTACAAATACTGAAGAGAATTCTGTCGGAGTTTTGAATGTAGATCTTTTTCTTTTTTCTTCTAAAAGTGTTACTGTTTTCTCTTCTTTCATGCACTGCATTCTCATCATTATGAGCATTTTCTGTGGTATAACTTTTATACATATAATGTATAGAGTGTATAGATATAATGGTATTTGTATAAAAGTTACATATATAATATTACATACATATATAATAATATATGTGTGTTTGTGTGTGTGTATATGTATATAATAGGGCACCTGTGGCCTCATCAACCTGGCAACTATGCAACTCTTTTAAAAAATGTCAATAATGTTTAACCCTGTTTTCACAAGTATCTCATTTTAGGGCTCTTAAACATAGGGAAGTTCTTTACTGCTTTGAAGGAAATACAATGAAAGTGATATTTGTCAATATCAGGCATCCGGCCTTCCACTGGCAGTTTCCATGTTCTAATTTTCTAGGAACACTCACTCATAAGGAATCTATGTTAGTCCGTTATCACACTGTTATAAGGAACTACCTGAGACTGAGTAACTTATGAAGAAAAGAGGTTTAATTGACTCACACTTCTACAAGCTGTACAGGAAGGCTGGGGAACCTTAGGAAACTTACAATCGTGGAGGAAGGCGAAGGGGGAAGCAAGCACATCTCACCATGGCATAGCAGGAGAGAGAGTGAAGGAGTGAGTGCCACCACTTTTAAACAAGCAGATGTCTTCAGAACCCCATCATGAGAACAGCAAAGGGAAGTCCTCCCCTATGATTCAATCACCTTCCACCACCCACCTCCTTCAACATGAGGGGATTACAATTCACCATGAGAACTGGGTGGGGATGCAGAGCCAAACCATTATCAGAAGCCAAAAAACAAGTACCAAATCCAGCTTTCCTAAAGTTAACAAGTTTCACAAAGACTAAGCTGTAGAAAAAAGTGCAGCAAAATTGAAAAGATTCTCAGATGCGATTATAAGATTACCATCCTCAGATTACATATTCATTTAACTCTTATTCATCATCAAATGTTAAGTAATTAGAGAAAATGGGATGTTATTAAAATTGTATATTATAATTTGTGGAAATGTTGCTGTATTAGAATAATACCTAGATAATGAATGAAAAATACAGATTATGGCTATAAAGCCTTTATTTTGCAATAATATATTTGACAGCAAAATTCTTCATTTTCTTTATCATAAGAACATTATTTTGTGTGGAAAAGCTATTTTTCTTCCATTACTATTGTAAATGATAACTTTATTTTTTCTAGTATATCTATGATTTTGGTTTACTTGTGCTATTTTATTTTTTAAATTAATATATCTCTAGATAAATTTAATTTTAGGTTTTTTGATACTGATTACTTTTTTAATATTTCATAATTTTCATAAGTGTATATAGAAATAATAGTTACCTTACATTTTACTTCTCAATACTTTATTATTGGATTATTATTCTTTAAAATTTTATGCCTTGCAACTGTTTTTATTAAATGCACTTATTTTCTTTATTTGTGTTAAAAACATATAATTTATCTGCAGTATACAAAGGTTTATGTGTATATACATAGTTTTAATCCTGCTGATAATTTTACTCAAATCTATTACATCATTGCTAATTGACATATTTTGTCTTTGTCAAATTGTTTATACGGTCACAGATGAAAGTAGACACATCATATATTTTAACTATGTTTTATGCTTTTAAAGTTCTTATTTTATGAGTATTTAGCTAATTCAATACAATATCCATTGATATGTTAAGTTTATATTGTTATAAATTAAGAATGAATTATTCTGTTTATAATTACATTATACTCACATTCTGGCTTTGGTAATGAACAATCTTTGCTCTATATGAATGCCCTCATACTAATACATTTTAATTGTTTTATTATATAATATGTATACATGAAAAAAAACTATGCAACACACATGTGAATCTAAAATCACAATAATTTAAAAAAAAAAAAACCTCAGGAATCAACTACTCAAACCATCAAGCAGAAGGCCAATGGTATTGCTATATGGATTTTTGTTTCTTTTTACTGTATCCTAAGGTTTTGCTCTCTCCCGGGTTAACCAATAACCTGGAAAAAAAAATATGTGTGTATATATATATATATATGCAGAAGTTTTTTAGATTTAAAAATGTTTAATCACAAATGTAAAGTTACTAACATGCATAAGATATATGTATATTGGTATATTTATCTGTAAGCATTTATTTGTGTACATATTTAGGTGTTTATGTGCTTTTTAATAATTTTGCTGACAATAAAAGCTATGCTATAAATAGTCTTACAGCTTTCTTTTTCATTAATATATTTTATTTCTTAGATGTGTTCTGTAACCATATTTTCTCTGATCTATGGTATTTCACTGGCAGATATGCTACATTATATACAGCCATTCAGTCCTCTGAACCATTTTTTCTCTCCCACTTAACTACAGTCACATTCTTATGGAAACATTGGTGGTGACGTACAAGAGTTCCCAAAGATATATGACTCTAACAGTGAAATTACTCTTTTTGGAGTTTATGGATATTTAACCTTACATGGCTGTCACATTATTAATGTACTTGTATCAATTTAAAAACCTAGTAAGAGCAATAAAATTATCTACTGATGAAAATTCTTACTAATGCTTGATATTTATTAGTAAGCTTCTTAATTTTTGTCAATTTGATATGAAACATCTCATTTTGGTCCTAATTTGCATTTTCATGATTACTATATATAAGTCATTCCTAATTACTTTTCCATGAAAACCTATTGCCTATAATTTTGAAGTTATCTATGGTTTTCTTATAAATAATTTATACTTACCTATATATTACTGTGATTTTTTGTTTCTAGAATTCAAATAACTTTCCCAGATTATTTCTCTGTGGGGTTTTCTTCCATTCTCTGTGGGGTTTTCTTCCAATTTTTACTTCTAATTTTTATTATGGAGATGTTTCATACACACCAAGTTAGAGAGAAGTTTACTAAAACTTATGTGCCTATGCCTTACTTGCAATGTTTTCAACATTTTGCCAATACTGTTTCTTTTTACCCTGTAGTTTTGTACATTTACTTTGAAGATCATAAATAACTGCAATGCTCTAATACTGTAAATAGCTCACTAATCATCTCTGAAGAAGGATTTGTTTTTAGGATTACCACATTGCCATTGTGAAACCACAGCAAATTAAGAATTTTTGTGTGTGTGTGTCACTTACTAGCCACTAATTATGCTCTTTTGCTGCCAGTATTTTTTCCTTTTTGTATGCAATTGGTTCCTGCAAAACTTCATCCAATCATCACCTGGTAAATTATAATACACAGTTCAGAGTAGATATTAATTACACTGGGAATAAATCCCTTGCCTTCAACACTATGTTAGGTGCCCTTTCTTTACAGTATAATAGCAATACCCACTTTTTTCTTTGAGTATATATTCCCAGCCTGCAAATGTCTTGTTAAATATGTGTCTTTGAAAGTACACTATAGAAGCTTTATTTACCAATTTATTGCTTGTTCTTAGTAGGAGAAATTGCATACAGTCATTACTCAATTTGAATGAATAAAACACATAAAATAATTAATTAATATTTTTGGAAAACTTTTAATCATAGATACTATGTTTTCATATTTCCATGGTGACAAACACAGTTCTTAGCTCTTTATATATCAGAAAATCTAAACAAGCTTTTCAATTCTTCACTTTTTGTAATATAGGAAAATATTTTAACATCTCTAATATTAAATATTTGTTGACCAAAGTTAAGCATGCTTCTTGTGGAACATACAATTAATATTTATGTTCCTATGCAAATATTTTGTTGGCCAAAATATCAACTATACTAAGGACGTATAACTGCAACAGTTTTATGTGGATTATATTTTAGTTTGGCTCAGCATTCAGATTTAACATTTGCAAGTGTTGTGAACATGGTAGCTTGCTTAAGAACTGGAAACTAGGCAACAATGAACCCCTTACTTATCTTCAGGTACACAGTATGTCCAAATGCTCCCAGGGAACTTCACAAGATTTACTTTGCTCTGCCCCGGGGTAATAGCTTTCACTTATGTATATATTTATATTCTTCCATCTATACTCACTTAAGTACATAGACAGTATTTCATTCTTTCCTCTAAATATTTTATTTACGCAAAATTTTATGGTAATTTAGGCAACAGAAAGAAACAAACAAACAAAAAAAAACAATTTACAGTGTTTTTCCCAAGGCAAGCAGAAGACTCATAATGTTGGGAAAGCAGTAAGCTTTAAAAGGAGGATAATTTCTGTGTGTGTGTATGTAAACAACTCATGTAAATGATTGTTTTCACTTTTGAATTAAACTGGCCCTAATTCCAATTCATCTAACAATCAGTTGATATAAATAAGTTTTTTTTTTTTTTCTTTTTGAGATGGAGTCTCACTCTGTTGCCCAGGCTGGAGTGCAGTGGCATGATCTCGGCTCACTGAACCTCCACGTCCCAGGTTCAAGAGATTCTCCTGCCTCAACCTCCTGAGTAGCTGGGACTATAGGCGCCCACTACCACGCCTGGCTAATTTTTTATATTTTTAGTAGAGACAGGGTTTCACTGTGTTAGCCAGGATGGTCTCAATCTCCTGACCTCGTGATCCGCCCAACCCAGACTCCCAAAGTTCTGGAATTACAGGCGTGAGCCACGGCACCCAGCTTTTTTTGTTGTTGTTGTTCTTTGTTTGTTTGTTTTAGGCTATACCATTGTTGGAGTAAAAATAGGTAACTAAAAACAATTACAAAAATAAATTTATTAGACTCCAATCTATTTCTGTGAAAATTCAGCCTTACCTAAATTCCACACTGATAACACTAAGAGTACCCAAACAACATTCCCCACATGTATGTTTGTTTGTGTTGGTGGGCCCTTGCAGAAGACGAAACATGTTCTGAGGACTGATAACTGGAATACTCTTTTCACCAACCCTTTGCATCTTCTACTACTACAAATGATTAGTTGCTCTCTATTCTACCCGACATCTGAAGTAGCATTTAACATACTCTGTTCTTCTAGGTAATAATCTATAATTGATACCCAAATAAAGATTATTTATCTTTTGTTTTTCCTATGGATTACACTGGTGTGGTACACGTTACTGTTACATATATTAATGAGTTATATCATCACACAGTAGTCGGCCACATAATATATTTTCGCTTTATTCATTTTAGAAAGACCTCCTTGCTCTAGATATATTGAAGCTCAAGTGTATAAAACTATTAGAGGCATTCCTGATGGCATGGGGAATGAGAAAGGAGAGATGGAAATGTGAAAGTTGACTGACACTATATATTTCATTTAGAGAATGAGGAGGACAAATCTGCTGTAAAATACACACATACTTTTTAAATACTGAAATTGTGTCTGTACAGTTAAGAGAAAAATATGTTTTTAAGAACTCAACAAACATTAATCAAATGTCACCATATTCTAGATAATATGATACAGATTCAGTCATTTCTGTTGCATCCACATCATGTCCTTCAAGAATCCGACAAAGTTATACTCTCAAAGAAGCATTAGACAATATCAAATGAAAATACACTCTTTATTCAACAGGAATGACTAAAGGAGCTTGGGGGAAAGGGGTTGATCTGTTCAGTATATACAATGTATACAACAGTGAAGCAGTTGGAATTTCGTAGGCAGAATATACTCCCAGGGTAGAAGGAGATTTGAACTTCATATCTACAAAGGAGAAAGTCTTATGATGGCAGGCTTGCAGGCTTTGTTACATTTAGAGTATAAAAAGGAATGAATCTGAAAGTTTTAGTCAAACTGAATTAGAAAAATAGAGATACTCTGGACTATACTTAATGTAACACCTCTTGGCATTCCTCCAAATTTTGGTAAGATATCTAAACCTCTCAAATCCTAATGACTGAAATTATCATAAAAAACAGAGCACAAGAGAGTCATGATGTATTAGTGTGATCAGCAGGACACATATCAGGAAACTCATTGTTAAGGAGAGTCCTTCAGAGAAGATAGACAAAAAAGAAGTACACAACAGATAAAATCTTTCAGTAGAGCAAACCTCGGGGAAAACTGAAGTAAATGAAAATTGATCCATGCCTTAAGTTTTTAAAAAATTAGTATTTAACAAATTAATAGATACTTTTCTGACTTTTCTGATTTCTATTCGATATTTGATAACCTATTATTCTTGAAAATTGCTCTATTCTTGATTTCCATAATACTGATATCCACTAGTTTTTCTCCTTTGTTGCTACTTTTCATTGGCAGAAGGAGCCATTGAGACTCTGGATTTGGTAGTAGATAAGACAGAAAAAAAAAAAAAAAAAAAAAAAAGAAAAAGAAAAAGAAAAAAAGGCAGAGTACCTGAATTGTTTGGTTTCTTGGTTATTGGTAGGAAAAAAGTGAAATGAGCTCCCACCCTACACAAAATCTGTTGGACAGCCTGGACCAGCTTCTTCCATTTCCTTTCCTCTGTCCACACCATAAATACTAGTGTTCTTCAGTATTTGGTTATATTCTCCTTTCTTCTATATTTTATACTTCACTGGGCAATTGTATCAACTTTAATTTAATTGACCCCACTATTAGATTAATAGTAACTCCTAAATCTTCCTTACCAGCACAGATGGCATCTTTTCATTCGTACACACCCAAATAATAATAGATATTGACAATCAGATGTTGTACAGGATGTTGATGTTTAACGTGCCTAAAATTCAGTTCATCAATTTCCTCTAAGAAAGTTGTAATAAAAGTGCTAAGAAAAGTTAAAACTGGCCGGGCGCGGTGGCTCAAGCCTGTAATCCCAGCACTTTGGGAGGCTGAGACGGGCGGATCACGAGGTCAGGAGTTCGAGACCATCCTGGCTAACACGGTGAAACCCCGTCTCTACTAAAAAATACGAAAAACTAGCCGGGCGAGGTGGCGGGCGCCTGTAGTCCTGGCTACTCGGGAGGCTGAGGCAGGAGAATGGCGTAAAAACCCGGGAGGCGGAGCTTGCAGTGAGCTGAGATCCGGCCACTGCACTCCAGCCTGGGCGACACAGCGAGACTCCGTCTCAAAAAAAAAAAAAAAAAAAAAAAGAAAAGTTAAAACTACTGATATTGGATTAGGAGAATTTTATGAGGAAGTATTTTTGTGGTTTCTCCATGTATTTCAACTGTACATATATTAATTGATTTTGTATGTGCCAGGTAATTATCTTAGTAGGAATATAAGGTGAAGAAATGACACGGAGTTCTTACAGAATTGGCATTCTTACCAGCACAAAAATAACTCTCTAGAAACAAATAAGTAGAGAACAAACTTCTAAGAGTAAAATACAATGTGTGTTAGGGAAGTAGAGTTGGGAAAGGGATATTTTAGATGGAATTATCTGGAAGGACCTCTCTGAGATCTTTTGAAAAGAGAAAGGGGTGAGGTAAAAAAGAAAAATATGTCAAGCTTCACAGAAAGAGTAAGGCACATTTTCCTAAGTAAATGCATTTTCCAATTTAGTAGTAAAATTATATGTTGTCTAGATAATTATTTTCTAATAAATACGGAGAAATGCTGGGCATGAGTGTTTTATTCTGAGGACATATGCACTGCATTTAAGGTTAAGGAAACACTGGCTCAAAAATAGATATATACTCACATGGAAAAAAGTAAGATAGATTTGAGAAAATGAATTGTTTAACTTTTATCTCAATTAGGCAAACACATTTGTACATCTTAACCAAGTTAGATGTTCACCTTTAAATAAAGAGTTCGTTGTTGTTGTTGTTTTTTAAAGCAATAAATATAGTGCAAAAAAATTGTGGACTTGAAAGTGAATTAGGTTTTAATTTTGACATAACAGGAAACTTCCTTTGTCATCTTTTAGTGTTGTGTTTATATAGCTTACACATTTTCTGCAAATACATTAGACATAAACATTGAAATTAATTGTCATATTTAACACTGTCAACTTAAAATATGAGATACAGGATAAATATTTTTATGTGAGTCAATAACTATGTTCATTTCCCAATGCTAGAGAAAAAAATTCAGGCACCAGTAATTACCCATTATAGTGGATGATGTGAAAACCTAAAGAAAATTATTCTGTAGCACAAAATTTTAGAAAGTTTACCAAGATTATCTCTAAAATGATACAATGATAGATTTCTTCATGGGAGAATAACAAAATCTAAATTAACAAGGAAGCTTGAAAATTTTAAGTACAGATAGATTATAAATTATAAATGGTGTGAACTGATAAATGTTATTTGTATAAAAACAGAAACAATAAAGCATTTTTATCTTCTGTAATAAAATTTCAAAACTAATGGAAGACAATTCTTATTTTAAAACAGTAAGTGTATAAAGTTCTGATATTTTGCATAAGCATATATTAGGTTGACAGCCTATGGAAATGCTTACTTATGCACTGTATATGAATTTCTAGTAATCATGTATTATAAAGATATATGAATAAGTGTACATTAAGTGCAAAACTAACATTTACATCCAAATAATTTATATTAGCAATTTGCTCCAGAATAGTTCACCTATTTTTGCTAAGAGAAGGTTTTGAAATCATTTTCTAATTACAAATAAGTCAGTATTACACCCTCACCTTATATTCAATGTTTTGTGTTTAAAACTTTTTCCTTATCCTTGAAGACAGATAATCCAATTATGACTATAGTCTTTACAATATATCTGGAATGCTCACTTTAATTGCATTTGGAAGCAATGTCTTTTAAAATGACACAATCATGTATAAAATAATCTTAAAATTAATTGGAATTAATAATGCACATATAAATTTTAATTACATACTGCTGTTTTATTAAAAATTAAACATGATTATGTAAAAAGTGAATAAACTCTTGAGAAAATCAAGACAATGTGAATATTACTTCAGGCAAGTTGGATAAAGCAATTTCTTATGATTGTATGTTTTTCATTAGTACATGACACAAAAATTAAAAATATATTTTTTCATATATTATGTTTTCAGTTTTAAATCAGGAATAAAACATAATGAATGACAAATAGATATTTTTGATATATTTAAAAATTAGTAAGTTCTATGTTGTTGTAGATATGCTAATATTCCTTTTATTCAATCTGATATATTCAAGGCAATGGAAATTTTGAATTATAACATCAAAATATCATTTTTATCATGTTAATATTTTTACTGAAGTGTCAAAATAAAAAATTATTGGACATGAAAAGTTTTAATAAATATAATTAAAATGATTCATGCAATAACATTTAACATTTTGTGCCACCACATATAATGTATGATTACATAAGTTTAAATATTACAAAGCTTTATAGAATTATGTAAATTAGATGTGACATTATTTTATCATTAATAAAAACATATAGTGAATTTCAAGTTTCAGTGCCTTCAAGCTATTAAGTGGCAGAATCTGTAAACAAGGTATAACTTTCTCATTAAATTTACTCTATATCACATTGAATCTGAGATTAGATAATATAAAATACACAAAATAATACCATAACTTTCAAGTCAAAACAGTATTTCAACTTTATAAAGATGGATAATGTACAAGAAGAGAAAACTCTGTAAAATTTTAAATACAACATCTAATGTTCAGATTTTATTCAACACTAAGGAGACTTTTTTATTTTTTTAATATGTGTGATTTCACTTTATTTACAGAAATTTTTGACATGTAAATGAAATAATTTGTTACTTTATAAAATAAAAATTTGTTATCTCCTTTTTTCAAGTATATGCTTAGATTAATACTGTTTGATAGATAAAGCTTGATTTCCATAGAATGTTTCAAGAAGATTGCCTGTTGATATAAATGAAGTACATATAAAATGTATATCAAACTACTGGTTTCCCAAAACATATATAATGGTTGTAATATAAAAACATAATTTTGAATCCTGAAATTGTGGAAACAATTTATAATTTCTTTAATTTTTGCACAGTTAGTCCCTAAACTGTAAATTTAAATAATAATAGATAAATTATAAATAATTATAAATTATAAATGAATCGATAAATTTTAAAGCAGGTATACACTTTAGTTGACAACATTTTTATTGACTAACAAAATTTTATCATTGTAATATGAAGCCATTTTCTCAAAATTATAAATGAGATCTCAATACATCCAGTTCACATGCTATTACTTCCTTCTTTAGAATACTTCCCAATATATAGCTCTTTACAATTTTATAATATTTTGACATGTCTTTTTAGATGTAGTTGGATGAGTCCACTATTTGTTTATGTACAAAGAGTTCAGTATGCAGTTTCTTCCACTTAGTAACTGCTTAATTTTAAACTGGTTTTTATGCTTTCATCTCAATAAGTGTTTTGGGAAAAATAATTTCTAGGGGAGGTTTGTTAAAATGTTAAGAATGCATTATTTTATCGGCCCTCCTATGTTTGTGTATATAGGCATCGCATACATAGGAGAAGAAAAACAGTAAAACAGTGAATGTAGTCTGGTTTAAGCGCCCAGGAACTGCATCTGTTTTTAGGCCTACTGTGGGGATGGTTATAAAAAGATATGGTAAATATCTAGCTTACAAAACAAGAACCTGTCATTTGGTTTTGAATTTCTACATGCACAAAAATACGACATATTTAAAGACTAAACAAATATTAGAGACATAGGATGACTTAAGAAAATCAAAATGCTTAGCTGAATAGATAAAAACAAAGGCCATAAATAATAATAATAATAATAATAAAAACACAAAAGCAGAGAAGTAAGATAGTACTGTAACTGGTATTAACACTGAGAACATCTGTTGAATACTTTTGGCCTAGAACTGAATCTTAATGGGGAGATATATATATATATATATTTTTTTTTTCTTTTTTTGCACAAATCGAGAGATAAACTATCAAACCTGGAACCTATAAAGGGTGAAAAGTTAGTTTAGAGAGAAGACCCCACATGGAATGATCTCCTGAGTGCACAAAAATGCCCACCTTGTTAACAAAAACAAAAGATAATGTATTTGCCCATATTGACAATAATAATGAGTAGAAATCAAAAATAAAAGCTAAAAGTCTCCACTAAGTTTCTAGAGATACAATCTAATTGTCACCGGTGGAGGGTGTCCGGATCCTTGGCATTTTGAACAAAGAATTGTGCAAATTGAACAAATAAAGTGCACAAACCAAGGAAAGAATGAAGCAACAAAAGCAGAGATTTACTGAAAATGAAAGTACACTCTACAGGGTGGGAGCGGGCCTGAGAAAAGGTGCTCAAAAACCCCATTACAGAGTTTTCTGGGGAAACCCTCTAGAGGTTTCTCATTGGTTACTTGGTGTACATCCTATGTAAATGAAGTCATGACCCACATCAGAATGATTGTTTCTCAGAATTGTTGAAAAATGCCAATCCTCAGATTTAGGGCAGGGGCCAAATCTGTTACTATAACTATACTATAACTATATATTATAACTATTACTATAACTATACTATTAATATAACCCTAAACCTAAAACTATTACTCTAAAATAAACAACATGAAAATTGATGTAAAAGAAAGCACAACATAAAATTATAGAAATAGATGAAAATATTAAATATTTTAAAAATATTAGTGGTTAAATGCATTAAAAATTCCCTCTAAGGAAAAAAAAAAATCCAGTTGAGTTTCATGCCTAAAGACAGTGTCATGGCTGAAGAGTATGAGACAGGCTAAGGTAAGAGAATTGCCTGAGCCCAGGAGGTTATGCCCAACCTGGGCAACCTAGCAAGACCCTGTCCCTAAAATAAGCAAAAAAATTCTCAGACTAAATAAAAAAGTAAAATCTAAATTTTCTATTTGTTAAAAAAAAAAACTTTCTAATGCTTAAAGACGGTCAAAAGTAAAATAAATGAGAAATAGCTCAGGCGACTTCTAATCACAAGAATCTTATTCTACGTAGGCTATTACCAGTAGAATAAACTATAAGGCAAAATAATAAGGAGAACAAACCCAAACAAAACCTGTAACTCAAGATCAAGACCAATACAGACTCAAAAAGTTTTAGTACATTTTAGATATATTTATTTTAAGTTTACAGTAATAAAAGAGCTTAAAAATATACAAAGCAAACATGATAGAACAAGGATAGCTATAAGTCAATGATAGACTAAATGCATATACAGTTCAATCTATGTATAAAAATTTAAACAACAAAATTAATAAGTTTAAGCTGAATAAAATACATAGAATGCAGCCTGTATTAGTCTGTTTTCACAATACTACAAAGAACTATCTGAGATTGGGTAATTTTTAAGGAAAAGAGGTTTAATTGACTCACAGTTTTGCATGGCTGGGGAGGCCTCAAGAAACCTACTACTGTGGTGGAAAGCAAAGGGGAAGCAAAGCACACCTTCCCACAGAGGCAGGAGAAAGAGAAAGGGTGAAGGGGCAAGTGCCACACTTTTAAACTGTCAGATCTGCTGAGAACTCACTATCAGGAGAACAGCAAAGGGCAAATCTCCCCCCATGGTCCAATCACCTCCCACCAGGTCCCTCCCTCAACACATGGGGATACAGTTCAAGATATTTGGGTGGGGACCCAGAACCAAACCACATCACAGCCCTTCCAAACTAAAGCACACACACGGTTTCAAAAACACATGATATATTTGGATAAGTAATTATGATATATTTGGATAAGTATTAAAAAAATAAGATTTTTCAAATAAGTATCATAGGCCTTATTTTTTGACCATATTGTTATCACTATAGACATTAGTAACAACAGTAAAATAACATGAAAGACCCCATGGACATAAAAATTTCATGAGTGCATACAAAAATAATAATACAAATAAAATTCCTTAGAACTCAGTATGTAAATATTACTTCTTGAAACTTGTGAAAGGCAGCTAAAGCAGTGCATATACATTTGCATTACACAATATATGGTAATTAATTATAACAGATGGTATGAAAAAAACATCATTACTAAGATGTCAAATTCCCCAGATTAATCTGTCAAATTTTACAGTATTTGGTGTAATATTGTTATGTCATCTCATTAAATGTCAGTAACTTTCAACAAGATAAGAAGTTCTTGTTGATATATCGGTCATCTCCCAATAGGCAGCCTTAATACTCCAGTTTTTCTTAGTGACTCACTGGCTACTTTCTTTGCGCTGTGGATGACTATGATGAAACTATATGGCCCTGGAAAGAAACAGATAATTCTTTGAAAAACATGGTAGCATTTTATCCTGTTTAGCATTTTTCAAATTGTATTCTTTTTATATAATATTAAAACATGTTATAGCCTTCTCAAAAGTGAATGTAATATACTAAAAGCCATTACAATATCCTAATTTGGAAAACCAGACTAGTTTTAATAACCCATATAATTCTCAGGTTTATGACCTCTGAAGTAATGTTCCACAACTGTTTTGTAATCAATCTGTGATTTTTCTTTTGTGATGTCATAGGTAGTGTAGCTGATCCGCCTCCAAAAAATAAAGAAACAGCTTTCAAAACATTTGTTATTACTTATCATTGTCTATGCATGTATTCATTTTGTGCTGCTATAACAGAATACCTGTTACTGTGTAAATTATGAAGCACAGAAATTTATTTTTCACCATTCTAGAGACCAGGAAGTCCAAGGTGAAAGGGCTGGTAAAAGTTTCAAGGGCCTTTTGATGCATAATGCCATGGCAGAAAACAAAAGGGTGAAGAAAGCTGGGTGCAGAGGCTCACACCTATAATTCCAGCACTTTCGGAGGCTGAGGTGGATGGATCACGAGGTCAGGAGATAGAGACCATCCTGGCCAACATGGTGAATCCCCGTCTCTACTAAAAATACAAAAATTAGCTGGGTGTGGTGGCAAGGTCTTTCTAGGTTGCCCAGGTTGGGCATATCCTCCTGGGATCAGGCAATTCTCTTACCTTAGCCTGTCTCACAGTCTGTAATCTCAGATATTTGGGAGGCTGAGGCAGGAGAATCATTTGAACCAGGGAGTCCGGCGTTGCAGTGAGCTGAGATCGTACCACTGCACTCCAGCCTGGTGACAGAGTGAGACTCCATCTCAAAATAAAATAAAATAAAATGAAATAAAATAAAATAAAAATAAAAACAGGGTGAAGAAGAAAATAAATAAATAAATTTGACATTTTATTTTTCTTAAGTGAAAGTATGCCAGTATATTTAGAACAGTTCCTTGAGTATAAAACCCTTACACTCTCCATAAAATTATATTCAATCACCAGTTGACTGCAATTTGTTGCTTCATAGTCTTAGAAAGGTTCTTCCATTTAAATATTATACCTATTTTCTGGACCTAGGAAAAATAGTACATGCCAGTCAATTAAGTATATTTAAAATAATATTCTCAAAATGCTTATCCAGGGTGTTTCATTTATATTTCATTGGTAAAATTATGTTTCCTGGTATTCTTGACTACAATGGCCCCGAGAGATACATTTGTTTTTAAGCTGGAAGATGGTTTTCTTTATGATAATTAGGATTATTTTACAGAAGACAAAAATGCGTCTTAGGCTATTACCTGTGAATTTCACATGAATCCAGTGCATTTATTTGCAATTGCTTATTTATTGGTATAGGTCCTAACCTTGTGACATCACTCCTGTATAGCAAAGTGAGCAGTGAAGATGCTCTATACAAAATCTCTCCATGGGAAACATTTTTTTTCTGATCCTACTTTAGTAACACCCCTTTCTGGAATAAGCACACTCTGCAGAGCAAAACAGAAGCCCTGCTAGAATGTTTTTTCTTTCCCTTCACACAATCATAGTCAGTTTTAAGAGACTATCTTAGGGTTCTCTAAGTGGACTTGATGATGCAGGGCTAGTAGCAATGCCTGTTTTTATACTTTGTGGATTAGATAATGTCATATTGACTGACAGAAATAAATATTCTGGTTACATGGATTCCATGATACTTACATTAGTACCAAGGGCTGTTTCTCAAAAAGATTTAAAAAAGAAGAGAGATACCTTCAAAAATCTAATATACAGGCTGGGCGCAGTGGCTCACTCCAGTAATCCCAGCACTTTGGAAGGCCGAGGTGGGCAGATCATGAGGTCAGGAGGTGAAGACTATCCTGGCCAACATGGTGAAACCCCGTCTCTACTAAAAATACAAAAATATTAGCTGGGAGTGGTTGCGCGCCCCTGTAGTACCAGCTACTTGGGAAGTTGAGGCAGGAGAATTGCTTGAACCTGGGAGGTGGAGGTTGCAGTGAGCCAAGATTGCACCACTACACTCTAGTCTGGGCAACAGAGCAAGACTCTGTGTCAAAAAAAAAAAAAAAAAATCTATATACAACGTCTATAGTCATTAACAAAATTCAAACCATTTCTAAACCACTGAATCACTTGCCCCATCTACAAAGTCCCACAAGAAAGAATCAAATGGCCAAATTTAAGGTAGAGGAACTTGCCCTAGATTTTAAGAATGTGGATTTTTTTTTTTTTTTTTGAGATGGAGTTTCACTCTGTCACCCAGTCTGGAATGCAGTGGAACAATCTTGGTTCACTGAAATCTCCTCCTCCCAGGTTCAAACAATTCTCTGCGTTAGCTTCCCAAGTAGCTGGGATTACAGGCACCTGCCACCATGCCTGGCTAATTTTTGTATTTTTAGTAGAGACGGGATTTCGCCATTTTGGCAGGCTTGTTTCGAACTCCTGACCTTGTGATCCACCCGCCTCTGCTTCCCAAAGTGCTGGGATTACAGGCATGAGCCACTGAGCCAGGTGGAATTTTTTTAAAACTGGCTTTCTTAACTCACAATATGTAAGTCCCTTAACCTCATAGGTAAGTTTTATTTCCCAGATATAAATGAAATTTCAATGTGAAAAACAAAGGAGCGTGACCTATGCCACGTATATAAGAATAGCTATCAAATTCACTCAAGATGAAATTTACAGCAGAATATTATATAATTATTTTAAATAAAAATAAGCATATGACTTAGGGTGGTGCTCCACGGTACTTAATAAGTTGAGAGGTATTATTAATGCTCTTCAACTGTGATCGATTTTTCAGTAGTTTAATGACCAGTTTGAAGTATTTGGAGAATTAATTTCTGTTTGTAGTCTGCAAGGAAAAAATTCAAGTGAAAATATTCTCACTTAAATTTTTTCAAATATGTCAAGTTAAAACTAATTTCATACATCCAGAAATGGAATTTGTTAAGATGGTTTACAAATAGTGGTGGTAAGAACGCATGTGCATCAAAAAGTACATAATTGGAAAAATTTATGGTATGTGAAAATGCAAGGTATATAAAATCTTTTGTCATTCCTTATTACCAGCATATAGCTGAAGAAAATGTTTGAATCTGTCATGTGAGCTTCATTCATTCTTGTAGATATGACCATTGTCAATTCTAAAAATATTTTTATGGAAAATTGAAGAATCCTAACCTACCTGCATAATAATTAGATCATTTAACAGTGGTAACATTTTATACTAATTATTTGGACAGATCGACATGATTGAAATTATTCTAAAGAAGAATCACCCCAATCACTTCGTTGAAAGGCTTTGAAATTAGCTTTTGGTGTAAACATTTGTAGATATTTCTCAAAATTAATTCAAAAATTACAAAGAAAAATAGTCCTTATATGAAAATTGTTGACTGCTATAATGCAATTTCAACAACTAAACAATAAATCATTTAACAAAATGCCAATCTGCTGTACATTCTCTCTGTGCTTTCATAAGTTATAACAAAAAGGTTCTTCTTCATTCTCATGCAAATTTGCAGTAAGATATATTTTCTCGGAGTTCAAACGACAATTTCAAGACTGGTATTTGAAAATTGATGCAGCTATAAAAGAAAGTTTAATATTTCAAAATGTATGTAATTGTACAATTGAGAAACTCCTACCTAACCTTTAACTGGAAGTGACAACTCTGCAATATAATGATATAATGATATGCTAAAAGGCAAATATCAAGAGAAGAATCTAGTAGAATACCTTCCAAATGTTTTAGGTGCTCAATTAAAATAATATGCTTATGAACTGATATCAATATTTGGCAGTATCTCTGTGTTAAAAGCAATAACAGGCCAGGCACAGTGGCTCACTCCTGTAATCCTAGCACTTTGGGAGGCCAAGGTAGGCGGATCACCTGAGGTCAGGAGTTCAAGACCAGCCTGGCCAGCATGGTTAGCCCCGTCTCTACTAAAAATACAAAAATTACCTGGGCGTGGTGGTGCATGCTTGTAATCTCAGCTGCTCTGGAGGCTGAGGCAGGAGAATCTCTGGAACCTGGGAGGCAGAGGCTGCAGTGAGCCAAAATTGTGCCACGGTACTCGAGCCTGGGCAACAGAGTGAGACTCCATCTCAAAAAACAAAACAAAACAAAACAAAAAAAACCCTAAAACAAACAAATAAAAAATCAAAGATAAAATATGTAAAATTTCATTATAGATGAGTATTAACAGATGAGCATTTGTAATCAATTTTGATGATAGATAAAATAATCCTTGAATCTCAAGTAAGCAAAATGCTATTTCCCAGTAAAGAATTCAGTTGTTTTTATCAGTAGATTCATATTATAAGTCTACTAAGTTATTATTATGTTTTTATTTTGGTCAATAAAAATATGAAAATGTGTCTTCTTATTTGATACATAAGCAGACATATGATATCCTCAATTTTGCCTTTTGGCCAGTGAAGCCTAAACTTTTACTACCTGATATTTTACCAAAATAGTTTGCACCTTGCTTTGTCCTTGACCATTTGTCATAAATTATCAATTCAAGTGTTCTTGAGTAGAAAAGTTTTACCTATCTTCCAATTAGGTACAAGCGACTGAGGCTCTGCAGAGTGCTTAACACCTCTGCTGATAACTTACACACTTTAATTTCCACATTGCTCTTTGATCTTCCCTTAAAACATTCTTGGCATTCATCCTTGCCTTAGAGCCTCTGCCCTAGATAATCTTTCTGTCTGAATCTCTTGTCTTCTAATGTCTGGCTCTTTCTCACCATTTAAATCTCATAAATAATATTAGTTCTTCAGAAAGACTTTCTCTAAGCACTATATACAATGCTGCCCATCCCACCAGACCCCATAAGTTATATCTCTATATTTAAATTTTCTTCAAAATATGTAGCACTATATTAATAAATGTATTCATTTATTTGTATATTTATTAAACGTTGGTCTCTCAGTTTTCCCTATGATAGTATTTTGTAAGAAAACATTTTTTTTTCCCAATTACTGGATGACTTAAGTAGATTATACTTTGTGACTGTAGGAACTATGACATAATCTTAGCACAGTGGGTAATACATAAATTTAATAATGCAAAATGAATGTATAATTAGATTCTACTTGTTGCTAAAAATTTCTAGTAAAAAAGTAACTAACACTTCTGTACTCATAAATTAATAAAAAGTCACTTTGAATCGACTCATAGTTTTCATTTATCATGCACTCCTCTAATTTTCGTTCCCATTTTGGTTTTTATTCTGATTTAATTCATTCTTTTAATCAATCCTGCTCAACAAATCATATATGTGATAGGAAGATAACAGGTTCTCACCGGGCCAGAGAATAACCTTGCACAAAAATAGATTTTTGATTTAAATTGCCTATTATCATAGAGTCCAAATATGCTTTTGTAAATCTATAACCTGACAGTTGTGATTCTGCTCTATTTGAACTTGACTAGTCATCCCGCTACAAATAACATTATAACTGGTATTTTGCTTTTAATTTAGCTACCTCAGACTTGTCCTTATTGGCCTTCACCCCTGGTTTTAAATAACTATTTATCTAACCTGCCAAGACCATGACAAATGCCCCCAGGGTACACTGTGATTGAATGTGAAATTTCTGCAGTGAGAAGAATCCCCCTAGGCAATATTAAGAAAGATACCAGGAAACTCTGACCCTTAAATTTAAGTCTAGTTGGTTTCCCATTAATGCAGAAGTCCTAAAATAAAGAAGCAATGGGCCACCTTTATACATGCAGACGCATACACAGGATATGCCAATATATGGAGCATCCAGTATTGTGCATCAGATGCAAAATAACTAGGGGGAAAAAAAAAAAAAAGAAAAGAAAACAAAGAAAGCAAATCACAAGCTGCTTTTTTTTTTTTTTTTTTTTTTTTTTTTGAGACAGAGTCTGACTCTATTGCCCAGGCTGGAGTGCAGTGGCGCTATCTCTGCTCACCACAAGCTCCGCCTCTCGGGTTCACGCCATTCTCCTGCCTCAGCCTCCCCAGTAGCTGGGACTACAGGTGCCCGCCACCACGCCCAGCTAATTGTTTTTTTGACTTTTAGTAGAGACAGGCTTTCACTGTGTTGGCCAGGACGGTCTCCATCTCCTGACCTTGTGATCCGCCCACCTCGGCCTCCCAAAGTGCTGGTATTACAGGTGTGAGTCACCGCGCCCTGCCCACATGCTGCTTTTTAAAATAAAATATTTTACAATATGTATAATTATATTTTCAAAGATGCATGAGTATATTTCAACTCAAAGAATAGAAAAATTATTTTCATAAATTATACACCTTTTAAAATGGGGTCTCCTCACTGATTTTTAAAGTAAAATATATTTGTACAAATGTCTTTTTGTATGCTTTTTCTTTATGGTATATATATATGTGTGTGTGTGTATATATATAACTGAGGTAGAATTGAAAAATAAAATTTGTACATATTTAAGGCTGAAAATGTGAAGATTTACACAGGTATACATTGTGAAGTAATTACTACAAGCTAAGTAGCATAGATAGATAGATAGATAGATAGATAGATAGATAGATAGATAGATAGATAGATAGATGTTAGAATATTTTTAAAATAAAATATTGGTATTTTCAAATGTGGATTTAGAGTATTAACTGGTGTTAGGCATTTCTGTTTTATTGTTTGTAAAATATTGGTCCCCTCCCCAAAATTAAATCACCTGAAAGAAAACATGTAAAATTAAAATGAATTTGTGTCAGATAGAATTTTTGCATAATTATATTTGAAACAAAACTTACACAATGTCTAACTGCATTATAAGTGAAAATAACATGTTAATGTTATAATATTGGCATGATGAAATGCACACAATCTGGGCTAATAGTCTTTTTTATTTTTTGTTATGTAAAATAAAGTAATTAAGCAGTATCAACATTTGATTCTGATATTATGTATTAGATAAGACACTCAGGAAAATGACATATTTTAATTAAATTTAAAATTCAATTTTATATATGGTTCTCTTAGAAGTTTTATTTTAGGAGATGCAGAACAGTCTATGAATTTTTGATTATAACATTAAATTCAGACAGCTTGGGATCAAAACTCGTGAAGGTTTTATGATTTTAGGCAAATTACTTAGCTTATTGTGCCACAGTTTCCTTATTTTGAAAATAGCAATAATATTTATATTGTCTTTAGTAATATTGTGAAGAATAAATGAGTTAATTAAAGTATAATACACAATAAGTACTATAAAATTGTCAAGATTTTTTTTTTAGGTATTATCAGTTTAATTCAGTCATTGACAATCTTTCCTAATCAAGGTGCTAAGATTCATACACATAAAAAAGCAATGTAATTATCAAATGATGTCTTCTAGCTTGATTTAAAAAACTTGGCTTTATTCTCCTGTGAGAAATAAATGCTGTAAACAAATGACAAACTTAGATGGTGACTGGAATTACTATCAGCTCTGACAATGAGGCACAGAGCCACCTTGTGGAATTCTGGACCATACACTGAGGAAAGTTGTCTAGACATAAAATAGGTTCAAACTAATAAAATGTAGAACCACTAGAGACAATTTCTTGAAATGAATTATGAAGATACTCTTAATGACATCCTCCCATTAAAGATTATAATTAGTGAGAATGAAAAATACGAAGGTCCTTGTATACATGTATCAAAATATTGTTATGTACCCCATAAATATGTGTAATTATTACACATCAACTAAAAATATAATTAAAAAGCAGAAATACAAAAAAATTCGGTAGAATACTCAATGTTATACTGTCTAAAAAAATCCTTTTTCTATCTATATGTATATCAAAATCATCATTATTTACATCTTGTATATACACAATAATATTTTTAAAACAAAGATTCATGCTAATAAAATGTAGAACTACCACAGAACATTTCTTAAAATCAATTATAAAGATTCTTTTTTTGACTATGTCCTGTCCAACAAGGACTACGCTTAGTGAGAAGAAAAAATACTGAGGACAATTATATTTTTCTTCTCTATATCCTTGCATATCCCTGCTGTTACTGAAGGCTGAAGTTAATAGGTTGGGGTCATCACCATTGCAATTCAGCTTTAGTTTCATATCCCATAGAGTTACTAAAAAGTGTGTCATGTGGGAAAAAATCAACAAAGACTATCTACAAATGTTGAGAATCTAAAACTTGTCATCTTGAGATGTCAGTGCTGCAAAAAAATGAAATAAAATATTTATAGCATATGGTTCTCAGTCAATTACAAACCACAAGATGATAAAGGCATGCTGGTTGCTAGGCTGGCAGTGTTGATCTGCCTTTAGGGATGATCTGATGCTAATGTACATAGCAGTCATGACCAAGAGGACCTTAGTATTTATTCCTCTCAGCTTCACAAAACTTTATACAGGCTTGTTCCTATTCTAGGCCACTGGCCTTCCTTTTTGTACACCATTTGATTTAGAACACTTGAAACTGTAAATTCTTTCTCTGTCCCTTTGAGATGTAAATATTTTCACATCCTCTTACCAGTTTAACAACCCAGGGATATTTTCTCAAGGACCTGAGCCAATCTCTTTCAAATGTAATCATCAAGTTGAGTACCCCTATCTACCAGTTTCTATGGGAAGGTAAAACCTACATTAGTGCTGATGCCTTGAGACAATTTGTGAAACTACTTCCTGTCATAAAAATATTAAAATGTCCATTTTTCCATTCAGTAAAGTCAATTAGCAAACAGGTGTGGCCTATCATCCTCTTACCTTATATCTTAAAAATGCTTCAGTTCTTTGTGTAGAGCAGAGCCAAGATTGAATGCTGGCCTCTTTCCACAACTGCAATACCCTTGGATAAAGTATTCCCTGCTGTTTAACTTTGTCTAGTGAAACATTTGCCTTGACACTGCTCATTTGGGATAAAAGTTCAAATTCAAAAAATAGGCCTAATTCAAAATTTGGCCTTTTAATAACTAGAAATGTACCTCCGTTTACAGATGTTCTATTGAGCCTCAAATTTAGGCTCATCAATACACTCCAAAAATGGTATTCTATTCCTTTATCTCCTTTTGCAACCTATCTTCACATATAAAACAGTCTAGAGTAACTAGACATTTAGAGCTAGTGTTATCAGAATCTACGTTTCACAAAAAAGTAATAAATTCTGAAAGTAATTTATCTGCCCAGCAATATCTCCAAGGGGTCACAATTATAGCAAACATTTACAGACACGCATTTAGGATGATAACCCTTTAGTTTTAGCCTTGGGTTTTCAAATCTCTATGCAAATGGCATAAGATGTTTTTGTAATCAGAAATTAACCCCATATACAGCCAATATGATGCAGTGAAACCATGAAACTCAGGCATACAATAAATGTAACTGTTTTTGTTCTCCCTCGTAAAACATGTGTTCTGTCTCTAGATCTTATATGTATGTGTGTTTCTTTTTTTCACCAATTTCAAATTTAACCTTGCCAGTTCAGGTGTCTCTCCTTTCTACAAAATTATTTTGTGTTAATTCTATGTGGGGGTAGAATGTGGTGTGGTGTTTGACTTTTACAGTGCTCTGACAACACTTGACACCATTCTTCCCTTTCTGATGTTTTCCATATCTTTACATTGATCAAGATGGTCCTAGTGGTTAGGAACAGTCAAATCAGTCAGTCGTTTATTTGTTCAACAAATGCTTATTAAACACTATGTCTTGCTTGGGATGGCAAAATATTTCCCTAACCTCATAGTGTATACATTTTAGGGAAATAAACAATATTTCCGTAACCTCATAGTGTATACATTATAGTGTATACATACAGAGCACATACAAACAAAATAATTTGTTTATTTTAGGGAAATAAACAATATTTCCCTAAACTCATAGTGCATACATTTTTGCCTTGGAAGAGAAACAACTGACATTTAAAAAGTATGTATCATGATTTTTGTGAGGAACAAAAAACAAGAAAAGATAATTAGGAGTGTTAAAGTTTTCAATTTTAAATAGGGTAGTAAGGAAATACTTTCATTAAAATGCTACTGACTAAAAAATGGAATGTGTTGAGGGAATGAGCTATTTCATATCGTGAGGAAGAGCTTTTTTTTTAATTTCAGTTCTTAATCTTTATCTTACTTGACTTTATTATTATTATTATACTTTAAGTTCTAGGGTACAAGTGCATAACGTGCAGGTTTGTTACATATGTATACTTGTGCCATGTTGGTGTGCTGCACCCATCAACTCGTCAGCACCCATCAACTCGTCATGTACATCAGGTATAACTCCCAGTGCAATCCCTCCCCCCTCCCCCCTCCCCATGATAGGCCCCGGTGTGTGATGTTCCCCTTCCCGAGTCCAAGTGATCTCATTGTTCAGTTCCCACCTATGAGTGAGAACATGCGGTGTTTGGTTTTCTGTTCTTGCGATAGTTTGCTAAGAATGATGGTTTCCAGCTGCATCCATGTCCCTACAAAGGACACAAACTCATCCATTTTTATGGCTGCATAGTATTCCATGGTGTATATGTGCCACATTTTCTTAATCCAGTCTGTCACTGATGGACATTTGGGTTGATTCCAAGTCTTTGAGATTGTGAATAGTGCCGCAATAAAGAGGAAGAGCATTTTAATTCAGCAACACAATAGGTAGAACACAGCAGAAAGAACTAGGTCTGTGAATGAATGAGAAACAAGAAATGAGATTAGATAAATAATGAGGATGTGGTGAGAGTTCATCTCATAGGCCTGGTAAGCCATTGTGATGATTTTGAATTTCACTGTGGATGAGTTGGGAAATCATCAGAAAGTGTCAGACATAGTAGTAACACAATGTGACATAATGTGAAAGACATGTTAGTCCCTGAATTCAGAGTAGTTTCTGGGAGTCAAGTGTGATACAAAAAATAAATAAATAAATCAAGAGAAACTCACAATAATTAAGGAAAGGAACAATATAGAGTTTATCATGACAAAAACAGCAGAGATAGAGAGAAGTGGTCAAATTTCAAATATGTGTTTAGAAATAACCCATCTTTTTTTTTTTTTTCTGAGGAATTAGGAATTAAAGTGTAATGTGAGGAGATGTTAATCACTACGGATGACTCAAAGAATTTGGCCTAAGTAACAGAATGGATGTGTCACTAACTGAAATGAGAAAGGGCATAAGAAGTACACATTTCAGGTGTGAATAGAAGAATCATATTGGCATTTTGTTTGCCTAGTAGGCATCTAAGAAGTGACGTTAAATAGGCACCTGTGCCTGCGAGTCTGTAACTCAAAGGAGATTGCAAAGCTGAATTTATAAATTTGGGAGTTCTAAGTGTACAGATTTTATTCAAAAGTATAAAAAAAGAAACATGGAGTAACATCACCAAAGTGAGTATAAATAGAAGAGTTTGAAACTTGGGACACGTTTTAAGATGTTACAAAGAGGACTAGAATTAGAAATAAAGTAGAAGGAAAGTCTAAAGGTAGAAACATGAAGATAATTGGAGACCAGGACAAGAGCAATTTCTGTGGGGTAGCAGCAGCAAAAAAACAAAAAAGAAAGAAAAAAAAAAGGTGGGAGTGGATTAGATGCAGAGAAACTTTATGTTTTGTCTAAATATTGCTGTAAATGAAAAAAGAGAAAAGAATTGTGAGCATTTTATTTCTTTAGTAATGATATATGATAATTTGGGGGATTTGAGCATTAAACTGAGGCAGAAATTAGAGAAAGAAAGAAAAATAAAATTAAAAAGAGAAAGAAGCTTTCTGTATTAGGCTGACTCATCCCAAAGGCAGTGACTGGCAAAACCCAGACCCAGACAAAAGTTCCAGCAATGTTATCTAAGAAATCAGAGCTCAAAGGAATATGCTCTGGAGACTCTCCCAGCACTCCCTTAACATAGAGAGAAGAAAAAACAAATTTTCCCTCCTCTTATGATATGAGTTAACCTACGAGTTTATGGATTCCTATTCTTTGTAACTAGTACCTTCAAGTATTCTTTTTTATCTAGGCGGCACAGTGAAGGTCATGAGAAGCCCGAACAGGTCTGAACTAGAGCCACCTGGGCACCATAGCAAAGGGTATGAGATAAGCCCGTGCAAGGCACTTGAGTAAAACCTAGATAAGAGGCATCTGAGCCGCATAGCAAGATGTCATATGTAATCCTGAGTTATGCACCTGTCACAATTTGATTAACTGTCTTTGTTCTGCTTCTTTCTGCACAATTGCTTTTGTGCCATCGTGCTTCATGCCACTGTAAGATTGCTTTAAACTAGCTAACCCCGTTTTTGAAGGGTGTATAAAAGTCGAGACCTGTCTTTGTTCTTGGTTCAATTTTTGGATGTTAATCTGCTGGGCCTGAGTGCACTCGATAAAATTCTCCTGTCTCACTCTGCGGTCTCTCCGGTCCTCCTTCATTCCCACAACAAAACAAGTTAATCAAAACATATATATGCTTTCCTGGAGTTTATAATGTAGGGCATACAATATCAAATAATGACAAATTGTAAGTGAGAGACAGAAAATAATGATCAGTTCAAATTAACCAATGCATCAAACTGATAAATATTTTTGCATTATTTACTGATATAACTAGCAAACAATTTTTGAGAATATTTACAGCTGACAGATTAATATGTATTAAGTTAGAAGAACATACATAAGAACGCGTGTGTGTGTATTTTCATTATAATGAAAAGCAGTAGAAACACACAATTAGCTCAATGGTTAACTCTAAAAGGGTGGCAGGAGTATTGCCTCTATGATGAGCATAAAGGACCTTCAGTGGTATAAGTAACATTGCATTTATTGAATTACTGCCAGGTTGACATTATCCATTTTACTAAGTATTATTGCTTGTATATACGCTGTTGTTATTTGTACACACAAAAGATTTATAATTTGTATTCTTAAAATTAAGGAGTGCAAGAATATTTTAAAAATTAATGATGAAATAAGAATTGTATAAGAAAGGTAGCCATGATTAATTGAATAGAAACACTGCCTGGGCTCTTATCTCACTAATATTTAGACTAGAAGTTGGACTACTTCTGAAGGACACTCATTTATAGCTACTATAGCTAATCTTGCTCACTTTTACATCCCTATTTTCTTTCCCAAAGCACAGTCTTTTATTCAAAATCTAAAAAAGGAAAAGTAGCTCTTTCATCATCATGCATTCTGCAAATATACCTTTATGAAGACATAAATATGGGTTTGACCTAAATACTTTATTTAATAAAATATTTTATGAAGGAAAAAATATATTTCAAAATACTTTGAACAGTGAACAACCCACTTGGAGTTTGCTAGAGACAACAGCATGTAACTTTTAGAGCATGTAAACTCTAAAATGTATATAAAGGAAGAGATAGAGGATTTGTATCAGTAGAGATAAATGATATTATTTTACATGAGATTTCAATTCATTAAAATGTAAACATTTTCAAACATATTGATGCATAAAACAAACTCAAATTCTTGAAAAATTGATGGGAGTCGCAAAAACTTTCTCTAGATTTTATATGACATATTTGAGTCCTAATATTAGGAAGTGCAATTTTGCAACCAAAAAAAAAAAATCTGAGTTTTTGAATTCTATTGTATTTCTAAAACATATAAAGAAGGTGAAATAGTCAAAACCATAAAGAATTTTGAAATCTAGGATTAAATATGACACTGGATATTTATACGAATATCTCTTAACTGCAAAGCCAGAAATTAGCTCCAATTTAAGTAAAAATAAATTTCAGAAGTAAAATATATTTTGGACATGGCTTATCCAAATATCTGTATATAAGGGAAGACAATTAGTCTCATAAACTCTCAGTTTAAGTAAGCTGGAGCACACTGTACTTATTTAACGTTTGTGATAATACTTATTGTGATTGATATTCACAGTACACCTATCAGGATTTCTGTGGACCATATAGTTCTTCAAAGAACAGTTAAGTTTGAAGATGAATACCTGTGTCTAGCCAGTATCACCTGGATATTTCTGCCTTGTTTATGCTAACATTCTTATGCTTCAAGGAAATATCCTAATGAGAGATCATGCTGTGACAATCTGCTAGCTAAGCTACTCCACGCAGACCAATTTCATTATTTTAAATGTATGTACCCCTGCCTATGAATTCATGATTTCCTTTTACTCCTGTCTAATCAAGCTTAAGTACATACCCATGAAAAAGCAACCCAGATGCCTCAAAATGATCTAATCCTGATTTCAGCTTTGCATTGTAAAACTTTTCTTTGGCTTTTCATTTGTAATTCAATTTGCTGATAAACACCTTGGACATCTTTTGTACCTCAAGATTAGGGGTAAAGAAGCTTCTTTTAACAATGTGCAGCACTGATAGCTTCTGTCCATTCTCCTTTTTTTGGTGCATTTAAAAAAATATATGAGAAGTTCATTTTCTTATATCTCTCTACCACAAACAAATCAGCAAAGGAAAGGAAACATAGCATTTACTTGAACCTAATTTTAGCCAAAAACTCCTCATAAAGACTACCAGCATTTTTTAAATTTTATCTTTAAAAAAGTGTGATTTAAAAATAACTACTTTCTGAGCATTTAGGATCTAGAGAAGAGTCAAAATATATATGAAAAATAATGTTGTCCAACATCTAAACTAGTGGTACTCAATTTTTTTTGGCAGAAACTCATACTAAGAAATGCAGTCTACATAACAATCTAGTTCGCACATAAACATATCTACAAAAGCACTTCCCTAGAATATAGCAAAATTGATTGTTTTGTTTCATGATAACTGGCTCTAACCAGCTAAAACTGATAAGATGTCATGAATTTGAATGATCTGAACGAACGTTTATTTATTACAACGAACTAAGGAGTCTTTCCTGATGAATGGACAGTGCAGACGTATAAACTCATTTCACTTAATTTGATGTTCTAGTTTCGGCTCTTAATTAGCATAACTATTGTGAATTCTCTTTTTTTTAATCACTTAAGGAACCCTGATTATACACTGCAGAGACTTAGTAAATTTCTTAACTGCTGAGTGTTCCCTTGCCTGTCAAGTGAAGAGATTCAGCAGCTTTGTAATTATTATTACATGTAGTAGTATGATTCGTTGTAGTCATAGTGATAGTCATAGTCATAGTCGTATTTAGCCTTGGTCTTGTTTTATCAGACATTTTAGGAGATCCACCAAAATTGCCTTGTCCACCTCACTTAGTGGTGCTGGTGTTGCCAGCCTTAAGACTAGAAACAACATTCTTACCTGTGCCTTTTGGTACTCTGTTTTGGTCTTCAGGTACAATTGCAGTGATGACTATAAGATTTGATTCTTCTTGGAGACCCCCTTAAATTTATTACATTTACCAGGATGGTTTGAGGAACTGTAGCTCTGAGTTAACCATAGCTCATGACTTATATACGATTATTATTATTATGTTTTTTTTTGAGTCAAAGTCTTGCTCTGTCGCCAGGCTGGAGTGCAGTGGCCTGATCTCAGCTCACTGCAACCTCTGCCTCCTGGGTTCAAGTGATTTCCCCGCCTCAGCCTCCCGAGTGGCTGGGACTACAGGTGCCCGCCACCACACCTGGCTAATTTTTTGTATTTTAGTAGAGACGGAGTTTCACCACGTTGGCCAGGATAGTCTCCATCTCCTGATCTTGTGATCTGCCTGCCTCGGCCTCCCATAGTGATGGGATTACAGGCCTGAGTCACCGTGCCCGGCCAATATGATTTTGACCATCGTCGTCTGTCACTGAGCTTTCAGTCTTATTTTGTTGCTTATTTTTCGGTGATTGCTTGGGAAAAGAGAATCAGTTGCTGTCTTTTCTGGTGCTTTCCTGAGTCTATCTTTTAGCTGTTACAGATAACATTTCGGTCTGTTATGTGGTTAACATAGGAACTACAATGTCAAACCGTTATTGCCCTGTACCCTCACTCTCCTGTGGGGACTCATTTAATTTTACAACAGTCGGCCTTTTAAATTGCTTTGAAAGTCTGTCATTATATTTGCATAGTCCAGGAATATCTAGTCCAGGTCTACATAAAAGTAGTAGAAAAAAAACAATGAAACTGATTATATGGTCTCTTAAATTTCATGGTAACTCTAATGCTAATTGGTTTACTGAAACTTACAAACACATGATTTTAAAATAGTACAAAGTTCACAAGGATTTTTAAAAATTAATTACTAATGCTTAAAATGTCTACCTGGCTTCTTCTGTGAATAGCTGCCTGGTTGTATCTTTAATTATGGGAACAATATCTTTTTTTTTTTTTAAAGGAAACTTTAGCTGCATTAAAGGTTAACACTTTGGTTTCTTATCTCTTAGTTAAGAGATAATAAAAAATGCAAGTCATTCAGTGACTAAAAATTGTTCTATATTTGTAAAAAGTATTAAATTTCTATAAATATAACTAATCAAAGTAAATCTTAAAAAGTAAATATTTTTTAATCAAATAATTGTCACTTCAAATTTGCTGCAAATTGGATGAGGCTAAAGAAATTTTGTAAAAAAAAAAGACATCTTTTTCTTGCAATTTCTAGTATCTGATATGTTATCTTGTTCTTTTTAAGTCTTTATTGAGATATAATTGATATAAAAATAATTGCACATTTTAATGTATACATTTTGATGAATTACTGTCTTTTGCGTTTGCGTGCTGCATGCTCACACATCTGAGTGTATGTGTGGGCATGGTGAAAGCATGTAAAATGAAACCTAGCCTCTTAAACTGTGGAGTGCTAAATGTTATATTGTTAACTATAAATACATTGTTGTACAGCAGATCTCTAAAACTTTTTCATCTTAGGTAACTAAAACTTTATATCAATTGAGCAATAAGTCTCCATTTCCCTATTCACCCATTCCCTGGCAACCACCATTCTACTCTCTGCTTCTATGAGTTTGACTATTTTAGATATCCTGTATAGTTGGAGTCATACAGCATATGTCTTTCTCTGACTGGCTTATTTCACTTTTCATGATGTCCCCTACTTTCATCCATGTTTTCACAAAAGATAAGATATTCATCTTTTTAAATACTGAACAATAATCCATTGTTTGGTGACATATCACATTTTCTTTATGTTCTTTTTGTCAATGGACATTTAGGTTGTTTCTATATTTTGACTATTGTAAATAATGCTGTAATATACATGGAAGAGCAGCCACCTCTCAGAGAATACTTTGACTGTGCTGATGGTTTCACAGGTGTATGCATATTTTCAAACTCATCAAATTGTATACATTGAATATGTGAAGGCTTTTGTTTATCAGTTACACCTCAATAAAGGTGTTTTAAAAAGCAAATAATTTGTTTGATTCAAGGCAGGTATAATTTGCTACACAAGTTAAACTGTTGAATTTGTCATACTTTTTCTATTATTGTAGTATTCTGCTAAAATTATTACAACTACAGTTTTCATAAGGTTCATCCAGAGAAGTTTATTTTCTGTTTATCATCGGCCCAACATCAATAACATTGGTAATTACTTCTTCCAGGCTCAAACTTTTTAGCAACCAAATTTTTTAGCTAAAAAATCTTTAGTTAAAATAGGCATCATTTTATAGCATATGACTGTTATTACCTTATTTCTTATATGACATGAAAGTCATAGTTATAAAATATAATATTCTTTCTATAAAGTCAGATAACTTAAAATATTGACGATGGTTCCATATCACTGGAAATCACTAATAACATATTTGCACTCATCTAATTAAGAAAAAAATGTCCTTGAACTGTTTGAACTATTTATACTTGTCCTGCTGTGAATTTAGAATTATTTGGTTAAAACAACTCTCAATTTCCTCAGATAACTACAAAAACTATAGCTTGTGCTCTTTATGACTTGCATATGTATGTACCAAGATATATTGTCACATGATCACAATATTGATTGTGGAGAGAAATAAGTCTACTATCTTAAAAGAGTTTATATGCTCTGTTGAAATTGTGGTAAGTCTACAATGGTAGCATTTCACGTGATCTATGTACATGCCTATTGAAGTATAAAACTTTCAGGATGATTCAGAGATATTTGTATCTGCTGATTCCTGAGAAGTTTTCTTTATTGGCCTTGATACTCTTATATTTGAATACTGCATTGAAGCTCTATGGCAGAAGCAATCATAGCAAAGGAAGCCACATGTTGTCCCTGTGATACATGTTCAACAAAACTTCTTGCACATTTTTCTTGCAAGAGTACTGAACAACAGAATCACTTTATTTACAATTCCAAAATAGAATTGACTTATCACAGTATTTTCTATACTTTCTATTCTCCTGTTTTTGTTGGGATTAACGCTCCAAGGTAAGCGTTGAGAGAAAATTTTTCATGTGTGTTGCATGTTACTGTTTGTCTCATATTTAGAGCCTTAGAAAACAGAAGGGATGTCTCCTTCCAGAGGGAGGGGTAGATATGTGGATCATTATAAGAGATCCACATTCCTTAAAGCTCAGCTTCTTCTCCCTGAACACAACTCACTGTGTGTGCCAGCTTCTACCTGAGCCCATATGTATCTCCCCATTGGACTCTGGGGCAAGGGAAAGTGACAGGAATTTACATATGCTTTTACTGCTTTTGCAGCATTATCAGTAATAATGTCCTTTGTCTCTCACCAAGAAATATTGTGGCATCTCCCGTTGTCCATGAAATTGTGACAAGCTAACTTGTTAACTTGTTAGTAGATTAAATATTTAACCCTTTGAAATCCTTGATTGTAGGTTAAGAAGACTCTATGTAAAATTAATAAGGAAGTCCATTGGTTTTCCAAAATATAACACATCTGCCCACAGGATCTTTTTTTTTTTTTAGTGATTCAGCCATGTGCAAATGAAAGAATATGATTAATTGTTGCTGTGATCAGGGTATTATTAACAGTTTTACTACAGTCACTATTTTATGGATTGTGCATTAAAGTGAAATTGAAGGTATATGAATAAACAAAACATATCCACCAAAAATCTAAACCTAAGATATAAGTATTGACCAAAAAAATCTGACCATATATCATTCCTTGTATCATTACTCTACAACAGAGATTAAGGAAAGGATCATAAGAAAATTGTTGCTTACTTTGAACAAACAACCTATAGTGGCAACTCCCTATGAAATATCAGAAATGATTATTATGTTTATCACTGCTGTAATTAATCAACCGAAGCTTGTAAAGAACTATGATTATTGAATATCCCCAAGATTACAAACTCTTACTGGAAATAAAGTGAAGACTTTTTCCTGATCAATGAAGAGTGAAACTCATTTTATCCAACTATATGCAGGTCAGCTGACTTCTATCGTCTCCAGGATACTAATTTTTAATGCTTAATAAGCACAACCTTCATGAACTCTTGCATTCTAGCACTTAAAAACTGACTTTTTGCCTTCTGCAGGTGACTTGGTAATTTTTTAAATGGTGTGCGTACTCTTCCATGGAGTTAATAGAACTCAGCATTGTAAAAATGTTTAGCTCTGGTTTTGTGTTAATTCAGTGATAGACTGTATCTGAAAATAAATTCATGAATCAATTATATTCTTACTATTATGATTTGGTCTAATATTTGTGATGTTTACATCTTATTATTTTAAAGAATACTGATGATGAGCCTTAGTTGAGTTTATGAACTATTAATAGATTGTGGCTTGCATTTTGAAGAGCATATTGATGTTAGTTCCTTGTCACTTGTATTTATTATGCAATTTATTGGGTCAGACTGATATATGAATCTCTGCTCCAATACTTAGTAGCTTTGTTATCTTAAAAAGTATACTTAACAACCTTAGCCTATGTGATTATATGTAAAATATGCTCATAATAATAGTTACCACTAAAGTTTTTTTAAGAATTATATAAGAAAACTTGTGAAGTATGTAATAAGGTACCTAGAACTTACAGTTCTCAATAAATATTTCACCATGATTATGAACATAGAATCACCATGAGTGTTACTAATATAATTTTAATAAGTGAGAATCAATTTTTGAAATTACTGTATTAAACAATGCTATTAATTGTAGAGGATTTTTTTGGCATATGAAATAACACTCATATACCAAAGATGTTAATTTACAAAGATTTAAGTGAGTTATGTAATGGAATAGTTCTTCATTGATAATTTTATGAGAATTAAATAAATTTACCTATATCTAGAAGGTTTGTCTAAGTGTGTATTCAAATCTCTTACTGTACCTCTGGCACCATACAATTTTCTCTTATTTTGTAGAATTATTAGGCAATATAATGTAAAGGAAAGAATCCTACTTCCTTTGCCATTATTTAAACCTTAATAGGGGGTTGCCTTGTTATGGTAATAATATGAGATATGTTAAATTATTCTCTAATGAATTTTTTATTATAACGGATCTTATATCTGTTATAAGGAATAAAATGTATGTTGTTTCCAATGCAGATTTTTGTCTGTGAAGGTCAGATATTTGATGAAGTTTCTAGTAAAGCTGCACACTGGAGTATTTTTATTTAAGTTTGTAATGGGAGAAATATTTACATTAGATGAGTAAAGTGATATAGAATTATTTGTAAAACTTATTGGTGTTAGATAAGACGTTAAATAGATTTAATAATCTATAATGTATTTAAGAAGGACAAATCAAACAGCTCAGTATAAAGCCAGCTGTAAATGTGCAGAATTTGATTAAATTACATCAGCCAATGGAACTCTGATCCATATATATACATGTTCCAGGTGGAAAGTTCCACTGGGTGACTAAAATAGCCTGGATTTTAACACAAGATGTATTGAAATCAACTTTACATCTATACTTCTAGACTCTGATCTTTTAAGAAACTATTATGTTGACCAATGATATGGAGAGCTGCCTATATGTTTTCCTTCTATAATCAACTTGTGAACAATGCTCTTTACTTTCATTATATTAAGTGAACTAATACTTTACATCATTTTATTGAAGGAGAAAATAGGCAACTTTTGAATTTTACATAGAGGCAATTTAGAAAATTAAACCACAATTATATTTTTTATATTTAAAGCACATAAATTGTTCAGAATGTAATACAACTATTCTAATTTGGGAAATAAATTGTTGAAAAATAAGATATGCACTTTCAGTAATATTTTCAAACGGAAACATGTTTTATATAATCACAGATATATTTAATTAACATATTGGTTATTATAATGTTTTGGTTATTTTAATGTTTACATCTCTGAATGAGAAGAAACTAGCTTTAACATTTTAATTTATCCATCACAACCACAAGCGAATCCCCAAATCCCACATTATTTTTTTATTTACTTTTGTTGATCTACTTGAAAGCATCATGCCATTTGTTTTTTTAATGTCTAAGACTGCTTAGTGAATTTGAGAGCCTTGAATTATTTTAATTATCTAAAATCTCTAAAGTTTTCATTTTTTTCTTGTTTATTTTGTAGTTTAAAGGTTAATAAAATGTTTTTACATCATGAATTCAGAGAATCATGGATTGTTATCCATGGATAAGATAAAAATCTATTATTTTTGTCATGGATTCAGAGAATCAGCACTTTCAGCTATGCTCATTATTGTTTGTATAAAAGAAACTGACTCTCTAAGATATCCTTATTACATCATCATTTTATCTAACGATTTTTATTTCTTAAAAATAATATTTGTTAATTTAGTGCATTGCATGCAATCTTAACGTGCTTTATAAAAGCCTAGATAATATTTCAAAGTTATTTTAATCTTTAACAGTGAAGTGAGGATAACTTTATACATAATTATTCGCTCAGCAATAAAGCAAAAAAAAAATTGAAATATTTGTTAAGATCTACTAACAGCAAAAATTGCTAAGAACTTGAAAATACTTACAACTAATGTTGTATTACAATTAATGTAAGTGTTTCCACTCAGATCCATGAGATCCTGAGAGTTATAAAATGAAGAGCTTTTATAAGCTTTTGATGTTGGGTAAATTTGGTCCTAGGCAACTGTTCTAATATTTTAACTTTTTAAATATTTTAAAACGTGTTTCCTGAATTTTTAGGATATAAAACATCATTTAAAAACAATCAGTAGTGAAATATTGAGCAAATTTGTTTTAAGAGATTTTAAGAAGCACAGTTTTTCCTTTTTTTCCCCCTCTGTATATTGTACCCAAAGTCCAAATGAAAGTCTCCCACTAAGATAGGAACAAGACAAAGATGCCCACTTTCATCATTGCTATTCAACATTATAATGGAAGTTCTAGACAGAGCAAGTAGGCAAGGGCAATAAATTAAAGGTCCCCCAATTTAAAAGGAAAAAATAAAGATATATCATTCACATATGACACGTTCTTATATGTAGAAAAATCTCTCAACATCTGCAAGAAAGTTACTAAGAAACAAATTCAGCCCAATTGCCAGGTGCAAAATCAACACACAAAAATTGAATGTATTTCTACACATTTGCAATGAACAATCTACAAAGGAAATTTAAATAGTAATTCAATTTACAATATCATTCAAAACATTAAAATACTTTAGAACAAATTTAACCAAGAAAGATAAATAGATTCATAAATATTTTAATATACACTGAAAATATAAAGCATTGCTGAAAAAAATTAAAACACTTATTTAGATGGAAAGGCAGCCCACGTTCAGGGGGTCGAAGACTTAATATTTTAAGACATTAGTACCACACAGTTATCTACAAATTCAAATTCAAGCCAATCCATATCAAAATTGCAACAACCTTTTTTTTTTTTTTTTTTTTTTTTTTTTTTTTTTTTTTTTTTTTTTTTTTTTTTGCAGAAAGGCAAAAAGCTGATCCTATGAAATTGCAAGGGAATCCAAATAGTCAAAACAATTTTGGGAAAGAACAAGTTTAGTGGAGTCACAAATTATTACAAAAAAGCACTAATTAAAAACCATTTGGAATTGGTATAAGGATAGTTATATGGATCAATTCAATATATTTGAGAGTCAGAAATAAATTTATGTGTCTATTAGCAGCCAATTTCTGAAAAGGGTGATGAGTCTATAATAGAAAAGCAGCATCTTCACCAAAAGGTGTTGGGCTAGCTGGACTTCCACATTGAGAAGAAAGAAGCTGGTCCCCTACTTCATACCATATAAAACATTAACTCAAAATGAATCAATGACATAAATGTAACAGTTAACTTCATAAAAGTTTTAGAAGAAAACATAGGCATAAATATTCTGGGCCTAGATTTGTCAATGAATTCTTACATATGACACCAAAGCAGGAATAACTATATACATACATACATACATATATATATATATATATATATATAATCAAATATATAAAAATACATATATTTGACTTTCAAGAGACTCATGTACCTGTTCATTAAGCATCAATTATTGTGAATATTACACAGATTTAGGATTTAAGAATTCTACTTTTTAAATTGTTATTGTGGTTAAATATGTATAGAATAAAATTTTCTATTTTACCTTCTTCTCAATGTATAATACAGAAGCATGTATAATACAAAAACAATGTATAATACAAAAGCAATGTATAACAGGACAGATTGCATCCAAATGTAGAAGTATATATATATAAATTTGAAAGCCAAATGTACATATCTGACTTTAGAAAATTAAAATGTTTTATTTATTAAAGGATATTATCAACAAAGTGAAAAAGTAAAGCTACAGATTGGGATAAAATATCTCTAAAACACATATCTTATGGAAACTAAATATGTAAGATATAAAGAACTCCTAAAACTCAACAAAATAACATATGATCCAATTTATAAAAGGACCCAAGGAATGGTAAACATCTATACAAAGAAGATATACAAATAAACACATGCAAATATGTTCAATATTATTAGGTTTTAGGGAAATCTAAACCATAAGATACTACTTTATACCTACTAGGATAGCTATAAGAAAATAAAAGAAAATAACACGTGTTGACAAGGATGTGGAGAAATTAGAACAATTGCACCTTGTTGGCAGGAATGTAAAATGGTTCAGTCACTGTTGAAAACAGCTTTATGGTCTCTCAGAAAGCTGCACATATAATTACCATATAACCCAAACAATTTTAGACTTAGTTATATAACCCCCAAAACTGGAAACAAAGTTTCACATAGTTGTATGTCACTGCTCGTTGTGGCATTATTCACAGAGCAGAAAGATGGAAACAATGCAGATGTTCATCAAAAAATGAATGAATGGACAAAAGGTGATGTGTGCATATAGTAGAGTATTATTCAGCCAGAAAATGGAATGAAGTCCTGATGTATTGCCATAACATGTATAACCTAGAAAACATTATACCAAATGAAAAAAGCCAGACATGAAAGGACAAATATTTTCTGACACTTGTATAAAATATCTAGATCAAGTAAAATTATAGAGACAGGAAGAGATTAGAGGTTCCCAGAGGCTGAGGGAGGAGAGAATGGGAAGTTATTGCTTGTTACGAAGTTCTAGTTGGGTGATGAAAAAGTTTTAAAAATAAGTAGTGATTATGGTTTCACAACATTGTGAATGCAACTCAGGCTTCTGAATTATATATTGAGAAGAAGGTAAAATAAAAAATTTTCTTTTATACGTATTTAACCACAATAACAATTTTGAAAGTAGAATTCTTAAAGAAATCCTAAATCTGTGTAATGTTCACAATAATTGATGCTTAATGAACACATACATGAGTCTCTTGAAAGGCAGAATTAACATTTAATTAAACTTTCCTAGTTTATAGCAGTGTAGTATCTTCTTTGAAATTATTTATATTGGCATTATTGCTAAATAAAAGTGTATATTACCTGTAATGGATAAGCATTATTATATGCTGGGGAAATAGAAGGTAAAACAGGATTATATGTCTCAGGAAGCTTTAAAGGAAGAAAATAAATAGGGTGGAAAGAAGGACAGAGAGAGACAAGAGAATTGATAGAATAATTTTCTTGAGAGACAAGAAAATATGTGATTCAATGCAAAGATTAGATAGCAGAAGAAACAGCTACTTTATTATAACAGTACAGATTGCATCCAAATGTAAAAGTATGTATATAAATTTGATATTCAGAGAAAATGACTACATGTCTAATAGAAAAGATAGAAATAGATTTTGAAGTGTATGAACAATCTTTGAAAGAGTTGAAATAGAATGAAGATTAGTTGACCAGATATCTTGCCTAGAATTGAAGTGATGAGGGATTATTTCAATTTTAGGATGATCATTTTGTAGTAGGAATAATGTGTCCTGATATTTTATGTAGACAGAAATCAGATAGCTTTTTCTTCAGATTAGTATAATGGAAAGAAAAAAAAGCATGGGTCTTTAGAATAATGTAAAAAATCTTATTGAACTATGAGCCATGGAATATAAGCTGAAAAAAGAATCATACTAAGAAGAGGGTTTTTGAAATTGGGGATAACCTATGGCTTAATAAATTAAGCCTTCTGATAAAATCAGAGTAGGAGTATTTGAACAAGTAAACTGTAAGGTGGAAAGTAAAAGAGTTAAGGAATTGAATATTTGCATGATTGATTTTCCAGCTAAAATAATTATAGGTATAAAAAGACATGCCCCTGGAATAGGTATCTGAAATGATGGTGAGGAATAGTTATTAGAAACAAGAAGTTCAAGAACAGAGGTATGGTATTGTATGCATCATTCACTAGAAGTTTTCAACAAAGGTTGTAAAATAAATTAAAGTTGATAAAAAGTCTGTGGGCCTGTTGCCAAAGTTTTAAATATGGCAACAGGGACCCCAATATTGAATTTCAAAGATGATAACCTCAAGTAAAGGAAAAAATTGTTTAAACTGAACTATAAGATCTTAAAGTGAGTATAACTTTTTAATTTAATTTTTCTTGTGAGGGGAAGAAAAGAAATAGTAACGTATAATTGCTTAAGTCTTTTGTACTCCATACCAAATATAACAGAATTCAGGTTATAGACTTTTTTTGTTTTTCTCTCTCTCTGTCATTGTCTCTCTCGCTCTCTCTCTGTCTCTCTCTCCATATATACATGCATATATGGAAATCTATCTATTTACATATTCCATATATATATATATATATATATATATACACACACACACACACACACACATGAAATTCAATATATATTAGTCTGATTTAGCTTCTCCTAAAGCTGGGAAATATAATTGCAATACATATAATGCTAAATATGAGAATTACAGTCACCCTCTATAGTAAAGATATTTTCATGAGCTCATGAATCACCACAAAGTTTAATAAGTAGTATTTTCTTCAAACACTTTACATACATTATCGTATTTAATTTTTAACAACATCTAAGGTAAAATATGTTAAACCATTTTTGGACTTGAGGAAAATAAGACTTAAAACACCTAAATGATTTGAACATAGTCACGTGGCAAGTAGAAGTAATAATTGGGACTGAAACCCAGGTGTGCTCAGTTTTCCTGAACCAAAATCTATCTTCCATTTTATGATTCTTCCTAATATGGCTAGACAGATATTTATTAATATAAAAAACATTTTCTTTTATGTATAAACAGTTATTTTATTTTAGCAACAATTGTAAATCAAATTACATTAAACTACAATGAATGGTAGGTTTTCCTGATGAATACAGTTTGTAGCGATTATACAATACATTAGATTTCTTAATGTAGAGGACATGAAATCATTGGTAGAAGTACAAAAATTACAAGAATTTTGCTTCCAGAGTAACAATCCCCTTTGTCTCTTTTGGTTTGTCTTTCCCTCTGTCACCCCTAGCCAGTTAACACTGAATGAGAAAGCTAATAAATGTTTCTACATAACCTTACATTGCCTACAGAAAGAGTTTCATTATACCAGCATGGTTTTCATGCTATTTTAAACTGTATCTATGCATACCAAAGCAACAGACAAATCTGGCTCATCCTATCATTTACCTCTTATTTTGTTACTAAAATTTGACTAATCTTCCAAACTCCAGCTACAATTCTACCTTATACATGAAAACTTTCTCAGTTCTATCCAGCAGATTAAACTAGTGCTTTCTTCGCGTCCATGATGTATATACTTCATTACGCAATTTTTCAGAATTTGGTTCATTCTTTTAGTTACTCACCCATGCCTAGATGCAAGATCATTAGCTCCTCAAGATTAGAGAATGAGAGTTTTTATATTTTGGACTCAGCCTCCAGCATATAGTACTTGGTAGCTACACAAAATGTCTTCAATGAGTCACAACTTCTGTCAAAGACAAAAAATGATTTGATTAACAAAATTAAGAGTGATTTTATTCATTTCACAAAATGCCTACAAGGTAATTAAGATATGCATAATTAAACTAGTGGATAGAGAACAAAATGTCTCTGAGCTGCAAGGAAGAAGTAGGAAAACGTGGAGGTTCTTGACATACCTTCATAGTCACATATCTGGGAGATCTGGAGGCCACTGTTTTGAAGGCAGGTCAATCTTTTGAATAGTGTCCAACCTATATTTAAAAATGTGTTCATTAGAAACCTCTGGACTGCATGGCGAAAGTGAAGCAAGGCCTCATATTGCTGGAAAACGGGATAACTGAAGGTTTTCTATAGCTACGGAAAATAACATTCCATGAGTGTGTCCAAAAAAAAAAAAAAAAAACCTGTGATACTACCTTCTACAAGGAGTTAATTAAAACCTGTGTGCTTCATATGACACAAGAGACATTTAGTGAATCCCTTACAAGTGGAATTGTAAAATGTTGGTTTTCAGTGCTCCATGTGTGAGGGTGATAATGTTATTTTTCTAGTCAAAGGCGATGATGATTCATTTTTCCTACTTAAATAAAACAGCCTTGTCACTGACAGTCAACTCCATTTCCCTGGGACCCTGAAATCTGCTACAAAACATGTATCATTTTACTTCACTGTCTCCACTGGAGCTTGAAACATGTTAAAACAGTAAGGTTTTATCCTCCATTTATGGAAAATGCACTGCATAATAGGCTGAAGCTTGCTTAATTTCGATTTCCTGGGACTTCTCTAAAGAAGAAAAAAAAATTGCCTCACTGCTTCCTCTGCATATGGGACTGCGCTGCACACCGTTTTAAGATACACCCTTTCTGCTTCATCTCATTATACAATGGGAAATGCTTTGACTACCTGATAGGTGTCGCTGTCTGGTACACTTAATTACTTTTGCACTGCAATCATTACAACCACGTTTACAAGATTTCGACATATGAAATTAAGTGCTGTAAGGGTACCTACAAATTGATGGGTATTACATGTTTATGTATTAATATGACACTAAAACAATTTTTAAAACATTAACAAATGGTTTATGATAATTAGTAATGCTACCAAAGTCAAACGATATAGTTAATTACCTGTAACTTTGAATTCTAGATTGATAGTTAAACACAGTCACAGTGTTACATTACATCTTTCCACCCATCTGAGCTCCTAAACATGATAGTCATTTATTGATATGCTAAACATAGAAATGTATTACCTACTTATGATGCCATGATTTAAATTTTGAGTCTAGGTATTATTATTTTAGGTATTTTATTTATACCTTGTGTTGATTCAAGTGCATTTATCCTAATTGAATTTGATTTTGTCTCTTTGTAAAGAATTTAAGGCAACCATTTGAATTCTATTTCTCTTGTAATAGCCTACACAGCGATACCTCAAATGAATAAATGTGCCATCCTCTGTCAGGAAGAGAGTGATAACAATTCTGAAAAGCACTACTAATAATATCAGGTGATAAGTGAATCAAAGGAAACTGTTGTTCTCTTCACCAATATTTAAGACAATTGCATTAGGCAATCTTTGAAAATTTTAATTAGTATGTGCAGTATTCTGTGTTCAGAACCTCTGGATCTTTACTGGTCTCTTTGAAACAAATTGATTGTTAAAGTCTGATTCTTAAAGAGGAAATTGCCAGCACACAGAAGATTTCACAACTGACATGACTACCTTCTTAGTATTCTTGGCTGAAGAGACAAATATAGATTGTAGATATAAAATTAACTACGCATTTATTACTGTAAGTCCTTGTTTTATCACTTCTTGGCCTTTTGGCTAAGACCATGTGAAGTCCTTGCTTTGTAATACATACAATGAAACTTAAGTGAGTAATATCTGAGTTAGTTCATGATTTGTGTGTATATTAATGTTTCTATGCCTGGGAACTCTAATATGATAACAAATGTTTTACATTAAAATTTTATTTTAATTTGAGGTCCCCAGAAAGACTTCATAGTAAAATGAAACAAATATCTTCTGCTTCATCTTTAAATTTACCATTTGTTCATGCTTCCTTCCCCGTTTTTTTGTTTTGTTTTGTTTTGTTTTTTCTGTTACAGCCCAGATAAAAAGCCTCAAATATGTGATAATAAACCCAAACTAATTTCTATAATGCTTTCAACAAAAAGGCAGTTTCTCTGGTTTCAGCAAGTATATGCAGCCCCAGCCAGTGAATTCTGGCCCTGGGTTGGACTAGCATTGGGTAGCCATATATCAGAACTTGTATAAATTATCAGAACTTGTAAAGATTGCTTTGATAGCCAGGCGTGGTGGCTCACGCCTGTAATCCCAGCATTTTGGGAGGCCGAGGCAGGAGGATCATGAGGTCAGGCGATCGAGACCATTCTGGCTAACACAGTGAAACCCCATGTCTACTAAAAATACAAAAAAAAACAATTGCCAGGCGTGGTGTCGGGTGCCTGTAGTCCCAGCTACTCGGGAGGCTGAGGCAGGAGAATGGTGTGAACCCGATAAGCAGAGGTTACAGTGAGCCGAGATCCGGCCATTGCACTCCAGCCTGGGCGACAGTATCAAAAAAAAAAAAAAAAAAAAGGACAGCTTTACTATAAAATGCCCAATGCATGAATATGAGAATGTGCTAACCTGAGTTAGGTCTTCTATCTAGAAAAACAAAATATGTTTAATGATTGAGTGGTAACAAAATAACTGCTAAACATTGATACTAATTTCCTAACACATTTATTTATTCAGCATGCATTTATCAATTCTGTTCCTATATACAAAAATAGAGAAACAATTGTAAACAAAACACAATCAATTCCTTCATGGTGTGGATCAAATATTTAGACTAATTAAGCCTAGGCCAATATTTTGATGTATTACTACAGTTTATTTTAAAATATACTAACTTATGTTCAAACAAATCTCAATATCTGAACTTACTTTACTTCATCCAATACTGCCCAGCTCAGACTTTGGGTTTTTTTTTTTCTGAGACTCAGAAAACTTTTTTAAAATTGTATATTAGACATTTACAATTAGGTGAGCCACAAGAACAACAGATACAAGTTTCCAAAACTCAAGTCATTGTCTTACTAAGAAACCTTACTCCTTCTTTGGCATTCGAAGTTATGCTAAATGACAACACACACCACCAGAAGCTAAGATGTCACCATCAATTCCTTCTAATTACCATAAGCCTAACACACAATCAATCACCAGGTTCTACTAATATTGTATCTAATTTTGTCAGAAAAAAGCAGACAAAATATGTCTGCCTAAATGAAGATTAGGTGGGTAATGGATAGAGATGTACAGATACAGAGAAAACCAACAGCAGATGTAAGAAACAAATATCTCATGTAGTATTATAAAAAGAAACAAGTGTTATGGAAAAATTTTTAAATAAAATTGAATAGTCTATTTTATGCAATTAGAGAAACACACATATTAGAAAAATTTCAATTTTATTATGTAATTATTTCACTGCATGCTTTTTGAATTTTTAAAAATGAAAATATTTTGTGTATTGAACTCATAATTTTAAGTTGCTTTGATTTATTTATTCTTAATCTTTTAGTTCAAGATAAAAGTGGAACAGAAGAGTAGATTTACATATTTTTTTTAAATGTCCTACTTTCAATTTTTGAAGACTCATAGCTACAGTGTTTCTGGTTTCTTGCTCAAGAGATGTGTTTGAAAATGACACAAAGCCACTGTCTTTATTCAGGCTCCTTTTCGGCGTAATTGCTGTAAACAATACATCTTTATCTTCTGTTTTTAGTTGTTAGGTATTGGTTCCTGAGAAGAAAATAGTCTTTCGTACTAAGAGAACAAAGTGTTGTTATAAAGACTTCTTCAAATGAAAGGTCTCCTTTCCACTGCTTTTGTTGAAAAGTCCCTTTAATAGAAAATCCACTTATCCCTCCCTAAACAGACACTACTTTGGTTTTTTGAATGAACAACCCAAAAAAGTATGCAATGTTTGTTTTCCCCTTAAACAAAGTATTTCTAGTGAGCATGTTATATTTACATCTTGATCTACATTACTAAGCAATTGCTCAAATAAAATTTTTTGAAGAAAAACTTCTTTGTAGGTTTAGCATAAAGTCTCTCAATATTTCAATCTGCGAATGAATAGATGGATAAATGAACTTCTGTGAAATAGGTTGGCAGAAAAAGATACCTTACGTTTTCATGTTTTGTGCTAAGCCAATATGGCAATAGAGTACTATTTTGATAAACAAGAAGATATAAATGCCTCAGTTTATTCAACTAAAATAACACTGTCTTGCAATCTTTACATAAAAGAGGAAAATTATTGCTCATTTCTTTCTCACTCTCTCTCTCTATGTGTGTGTGTAAATATATGTATACCTATATGTACATATATATATATATATTCCTATCTTTTTATCTATCTAATATTCACACATCACAAAACATGACGGAAGTTGATAAACACTGATTATGTAAATATATGAGTGTATACAGAACACTAAACAAAATAGCTTTCTAACTTATATAGAACTTTTTTTTGTTTGCAATTCAACTATTATTTTCTTTCAGCATAGCTCAGCAGACTTAGGCATCTGCAGATTACACTCAGAGTAACGAAAGAAAGTGCAGTGGAAGGGAACATTTATCAAGTACCTATTTTAAGCTATTCAGCAAGATAAGGGCTTCCACAGTTTGCATAAACTTGGTAACAACCCTGATGGATGTTAGACACAATCTCTGTTTTTTTTTTTTTACAGTTCAGGTAATTTTTGTCCCAGTAAACAATTCATAAAAGTTGTCACTGAAAGCATACCCTCACAAATAAAAATACTCTCACCAATGAATGCTCACCCTAACCTCACATGAGCACTGCCAACATTTTTATAGATCTATTTAGAGACTCACCAACATATTTTGAAAACAAAGCATTCTATAGATATTGGTCATTACAAGTAAAAGTAGTCACTCTGAGAAATAATAGGTACAGATTTAACTTTGTCCCACGTAAAATATGGCCCCCTTTTTCATGCTCACTTTCGCATCTGTGATGTATAGGTACATCGCTCTCTCAGATTGTGAATGCCTGGGCTGCTTTTAGCCTCCAGTTTGCCTCTTTCCAAGCAAAACTCTGTATTTCTTACAGAGTAGTCTTTCTATCATAGAAAGCTAACCATGCCACTCACCTGATTCAATTATTTCAATATCTGTAAAGTACAATCAAAATTTCCTATCTCAGCGTAAATGGTTCTCCACAACGTCCCTTTTGCTTAACTGAGCTATCATTTTTTTGTTGTTGTTTCTTCCACGTAACCAACATTTAAATCTTATTAAAACCCATCTATATTTTTTAGATTATTATCTTTTCTCACACCCTCCCCCTTTGTGATACTTTATCTAACTCTCTGTAATCCTTCAAGATTCCAATACTTTATGAATTTCCCTTGACTCCTTAAAGGGGTATTCTTTTATTTCTCTGTAATCCTTGACTCAGCCATAGTTCTTTCCACTTGGTATTTTCGTTGTTTTGTTATACCTTGCATATCGTACCTCTACTTTAGTTTGCATGTTTTGGATTATATCTGGCAAACAGGACTATTGATATGTGTAATTAAATAGCTTCCGGAAAAGAACTCTACTTTGGGCAATGAGTTAGATAAAGCAAAAATTCTTTATTGTCAGAAAAAATATAGTGATTTTCTGCTCTGTTTCTTTCTCTGCCCCTCATATACATACTCCACCCTTCTGTTCAGATGCTAATCTCTGCAGATTCCATCTCTCAGGCTTAGTTTACAGCAACTTCAAGTTAAGTTTGACAAAAGGAGGCATCAGAAGAAGATAAAGGGGAAGAAGAGTATAGACGACTGGAGTATTTTGTCCTCGTTTTCCTCCTGTTGTCCCTTTTGGATGCTATTAACTTCCACTGTTGCAAGTGTTTGTAATGAATTCTCTTTCCTGCCAGGATCCGGGCTTTTAATCACTCAAATGTATTGCAGGGTTTAGTGATTGTTGGAAAACTGTATAGGAAAGTTGAGAGCAGAAGGACTATAACTCAACACTGTGAGGAGTATTTCACCAAAGCTCAGTAAGATATTGGGGACACATGTAGCACTCTTTTGGTAGTCTTCTAGTGGAGCAAAACACAAAGGCCCTGCAATGCTGGTCACCTTGAAGCTGGAAACTGTACCCTTGGCTCTTGCTTGGCTGAGAATATTTAGAATGGGAGCTGTGGTTCACACAGGAATTTGAATTCTGACTATGTCTGGTGAGATAAGGTACTACATCAAAAGTGGTAAGAGATTGTGGAATATTTGAAATTAAACTTGAAGTCCTATAAAAGTTTGTCATACAAACTCTCCTACCTTCCTTTCTAATATACTTCTTAGATATATATTTCAAGCATTCTTCAAGCTTATCACTACCAGCAAAGAATGTATAATGTCTGCTAGGAACTTCATTAGTTATCTAAAATAATATCACTTATTTTTGAAGAGATAAAGGTCCTCCAAGAGTCTTAATTAAACTACAGAATTTAAGATGAGGCATATCACCCAGATGTTTAGGGATTTTATTTTACATACAGTGAATTTTTTGAAACAACATCAACACTATGTTAATCCTATTGTTATTGTTTCCTAGGAAAGTGAACTGCTGCTCTAAAATCCTGTTTCGTTTTTGTATACACTAATGCTAATTATGAGTATTTTGTCATTTTTTATTAAAGACATAGCAGATTTTTTTAAAAGTTTCTGTTCTTAAATTGTTACAGTTTTGATTTTTCAGTTACAACTAGACAGTTTTCTTTAATTTTAATTTGTTACACTAGAAGTTATTCAGTAGATTCGTCAAGTACTAATAGCTGTGTTATTGATGCACTTGTTAGCTTTTGTTCGCACTCTGAAATGAGACTGCTGGTCTAGATTTTGACTCAATATCTTTAGCTTGAAAATTTATTTTCCCTTTCCCCTTTTTTTTCCTGCTCATTGCTCATATATTTATCTTATCCTTTCTATCTTCCACTCCCTGTCTTTCTCTCTCTGGGTGTCTTAAAAATAATTTTATATATAATACATATTATTTAGATGCAGTCACAACTTAAAAAAATATTTTGTATATTAAGGCCATGTATGGAAATTCATTCAACTAAAATGGTTATTGTTTATATAACACAGTATTTTAACAGGTGCTTTCAAAGTCATTGTATTATTTGCTAATCAAAACAAACTCAACATAGATTTTATCATTTTACTTTTTAAAACTCAAAATAGTCATCTTTAAATTTTTCAATACATAATTCAGTATTATTGAACATTTTTCAATGGCTATTTATATGTATGGATTTATTTATTTTTGAGATAGGGTCTTGTTCTGTTGCCCAGGCTGGAGTGCACTGGTGCAAACATGGCTCACTGGAGCCACAACCTCCTGAACAGCAGCAATTCTCCTGCCTCAGCCTCCTGAGTAGCTGGGACTACAGCCTCATGCCATCATACCTGGCTAATTTTTCAACTTTTTATTTTTCGTAGAGACTGGGTCTTGGCATGTTGCCCAGGCCAGTCTTGAAATCCTGGGCTCAAACAATCCTCCTCCTCAGCTTTCCAAAGTGTTGGGATTATAGGCATGAACCTCTAAGCCTAGCACCAATAGCTATTTATTAACAACAACAACAACAAAAAAATGAGAACAACAAGGAAAGTTACTATCCTTATGTATATTTGTATATATACTTATGCCTATTTTTACATTTATGGATCTATTTGATCATGTGGGTCTAACTATATGCATTTATAAATATTCACTTGTATGTGTTATGCCTTATGTATATTTGTATATATACTTATGCCTATTTTTACATTTATGGATCTATTTGATCACATGGGTCTAACTATATGCATTTATAAATATTCACTTGTATGTGTTATATTACCTTCAAATATAATATTTATGTTTTACGCAGAAATTTAAAAAGTCAGCAGCACATTAAAAATTTTTAAACAATTACTTAATATTTTGTAAGCAATGAGTAATATCTGAGTTTTACATGCAAATTTTCTCTTTTTAATTTATTTGATCTTTAATAAAGTAAGGAAAACTGAACGGCATTCCATTAAATATACATAATCACTTTTAAAAAATTCAACTTATTTATCCATAGACAAACAAACTTATTTGTTTCCAGGACTTCGGTATTTTTTTTTTTTTTTTTTAGGAAATCTTGCCATTTGCAAAAATAAGATGAAACTGAATGAAATTATGTAAAGTGAAATAGGCCAGACATAAGAATAAAAATACTGCGTAATCCTATTTATATGTGGACAACAAAAAAAATTAATTTATAGGTGGCAATCAGGGGTTGGAGGTTGGGGAAATACGATGACTGTAATTAATAATAATGTATTATTATTATTATAATTAATAATGTATTGAAATTTGCTAAGACAGTAGATCTTAAGTATTGCTAACACACACAGACACACACACAATAACTATGGCAGTTAGTGAATATATTTAGCTTGATTGTGGTAATTATTTCACAATGTGCACATATACAAAAATGACACATTGTATGCTTTGAATATACATATTTTATTTGTTCATTATACCTCAATATAAAGAGTAAGAGGATAGTTTATGGTTTCAAAATAGTTACAACTCTTTGACTAAAATATATCAATATTTTTATTACTTTTATTATTTAATTGATAGTTTTTGTTTTTGTTTTTGTTTTTGAGACAGAGTATTGCTGTGTCGCCCAGGCTGGAGTGCAGTGGCACGATCTCGGCTCACTGCAAGTTCTGCCTCCTAAATTCATGCCGTTCTCCTGCCTCAGCCTCCTGAATACCTGGTACTACAGGCACCCGCCACCGCGCCCGGCTCACTTTTTTGTATGTTTATTAGAGACGGGGTTTCACCGTGTTAGCCACGATGGTCTCGATCTTCTGACCTCATGATCTGCCAGCCTCGGCCTCCCAAAGCGCGGGGATTACAGGCATGAGCCACCGCTCCTGGCCAGTTGATAGTTTTTTGTATTATTTTTAAAACAATGGCTGGCACATAATAATCTGTATTAATTTCTTTTCCTTTTTTGAAAATATGTATACAATAAATTAATTTTAATAAAAGATTTAAAGGACGAGCCTTATTTAAATTCATCTTTTTTCTACTCCTCATATCGCACTGTAATTCTATAGCTCTACAGCTTTGAAAGTTGCAAAGAAAGGGAATGGTAGCAAGACTGGTAAATAAAGTAATTTAAAAAAAAAAAAGAGCTTTTGAAACTTGTGGTATGTGTATTTTTAAATCTCTGTAATGCAGCTCAGAGCTTAAAGGAAACACTGTTTTGTAAAACGTTTCATAAGGAATTTCCCCTTGTGAAATTTATGTCTATAAAGTAGTAAAGGACAAAATAAAAGGACTGTTTATTTGACAGTCAAAGAGAATTGAACCCAGACAACATGAAAATGGAGATCTCATTTATGATTATATTAATAGAATTCTTTGAAAAAAATTAATTGAAGCAAAATTCATAGGGTTCAAAAATAATCAATTACTTAGAATTCATATATGCTACATCAAAGCAAATGTCATAGTTTGATCTTGAACTACCAGGTACATGTCCCATTATTTTGTAGTAATTCAGCCACACATTTTAGTTATTTAAAGTGAAAATCATACATATTTCATATATGAAACCATCAGTTAAACCATTCCATAATCAAATACATTGAAATACTAAGTACAACAATCTGAAATGTTTGGTAAACTTTATGGGGAAACATTAAGCTCCTTTTTAATATTTATTTTTATGAAGAAAATTAACACCTCTACATTTTACTTCTTTTTAATTAAGCATATAATTTCTTTTGTTCGGATTCACTCTGTTTCTTTCTCAGATGTTTCTTTTTTCCCTTCAAAAACAATCAGAAAACATCTTTATGACCTAGAATAATAAAATATAAAAAGCATAAATCACAAATGAAACAATGGATGATTTTAAGTACATCAAAATTATAATAGTTTGTTTTAAATTTATGAGATCATAAAAACGTCAGACAAGTTACATATTGGATGATGGTATTTGTAACACCTCTAAAATATTAGTATGCAAATCAACAAAACCCCAAAATCTAACTGAGAAATAGACTAATGAAATTAGCAAGTGTGTTATGGAAACAAACAACAAACTCAATTGGCTACTAAGGAAAGAGATTCAAACTGATCAAAACTTGGTATGATTTCAAATACATATGTAATGCCAACCTACTTATCTGATTGGATTTTGTTTTTAATTCTGAAAATATGAAATTTGTTACATAGGGCAATAGAAGAATTCTAGAGGTAGTGTACATGGTGCTAATATATTTGGGGAATTGCTTGACAATATCTACCTAAGTAGAGAATATGAATAGCTGGTGACACAATTCTACTCTTAGGTATACACCCCAGATAAATTTTTTGCATATGTATACTAGGAGACATACACAAACTTTAAGCATAGCAGCATAAAGTTTAAAATTAAAAGTTGAAATATAGGATATAATATTTCTGTTAAGGGCTGGCTAGGGTATTTGGCTAAACCCTCATCTAGACAAAAAAAGAAATCATGGTAAATGACTTAACAGTGGAAAAGACTTAGAAAACTGCTAAGCTAATATACAAGGAAGAATAAACAAACTTTTCTTCTTAGAATACATACTAAGATTTCTTAAGGTGAATGAACTGTGACAGTGATGCTAAACTCAAAGTCCAGAGCAGACCTAAGACAGGAGTCATTTTCAGGGCTGTCCATAGGTTTGCAGAATCTCAAGCAAATGTTTTTTGTTTCTTTGTTTATTTTGCAGACAGGACCCCGTATATACAAACAATTTGGTCACAAGTGCATTAGAAAAATCTGTGATCTGATATAAGATATTATTTTTAATGAATATTTAAAATAATAGAGAAGGGGTAAATATTAGTTTATTATCAGATCCATCCATGTAAAGGTTCTTGGTTTTGTCCAGGCCCTGTACCTTTCTGTTTAGGTTCGAGAAACATCTCCATGTTCTTTATTGACAAATAAAATAGTACCATCTCTGCTTTTATTTCTGATTTTAGTTTTTGTATCCCCTCTCTTTGTTTCTTTGTTTGTCTAAATAACAGTGTGTCATTTTTTTTTTTTTTTTACCAAGTATGAAGTTTTGGTTGTGTTGATTTTCTCTGTTTTTCCACTTTCTATGTTATTTACTTAAGCTGTAATCTTTGTTATTTCCTTCCTTCTGCTAGCTTTGGCTTCAGTTTGTTGTTCTTTTTCTAGTTGCTTGGTAAAGTTAGGGTATTTACTGACACTTTTTAAATGTTTTCATTTACGGCTATACTTTTTTCTCAGAGCATTGCTTTTGTTGCATCATTTAAATTTAGATGTGTTGTATTTCTGTTTAAATTCATCTCAAAGTATTTTATAATTGCCCATGTGAGTTCCTCTTTGACCCATTGGTTACTTAATAGTGTGTTGTCCAATTTCCATGCATTTATAAGTTTTCCAGTTTTTATTTTAGTTTCATTTTACAGAGGTCAGAAAAAAATAATTTGTGTAATCTCAGTCTTTTTGAATTAAGATTTCTTTTCTAGTGTAACATTTTGTATAGCCAAAAATGTGCATTCCTGTTTATACTTCTGTCCCTTCCCCCATGTAACGACACCCTATTTGCCCTTCTATTCTTTCCACAACGTTAGGACATGTAGATAGTGCTATGAGGGACGAGCCTTCACTAGATACTATGCCAGCGCTTCGTCACCAGCACTTCATCTTGGATTTCCCAGTCTTCAGAACCAAGATAAAACAAATTTCTGTTCTTTATAAATTACTCATTCTCTGGAACTTTTTTAATAGCAGCACCAACAAACTAAGACATTTGTGCCATTTTCCAATTTACTTTCTATATGGCCTATATTTATATATATATTTATATATATGCACAGCCATTCATACATTTATATACATTTACATACATATGCACATGTACAAATATAAAAATATGTATACACACATATTATTGTTCCTCAGTTCTTTTAACACTGCCTTCTCTTGTGTTTGAGCAACTTCTCAGTGGTTAGTATGAGAATTATAATTAATATCCTACATTTCTAACGACTGAGTTTGAATTTAGTTTCAATAATATGTTAAATCTCTGCTCCTATACAGCTGTCATCACTTTTAGATTGTTCCTATTATACGTTACATGTTTATACATTGTGTGTCCATCAACCTGTATTTAGTGTTTTTGTTTTTAAATCATATAGGAAACAAAAAAGAAGTTAAATCCAAAAATATTTCAGTACTTTTATACTTACCTATGAAGTTACTTTTGTTGAATTCTTCATTTTATATATGTGTGTATTGTATGTTTATTTATATATGTATATATACTTATTATATATTTATATGTGGCTTTGAGTTATTGTGTAGTGACTTAATTTCAGCCTGAAAGACTCCCATTAACATTTCTTTCTGTCATGTCTACCACTGACAAACTGCCCCAGCTTTTGAATATCTGGGAATGTCTTCATTTCTGAAGTTTAGTTTTGTCACAGACAGAATTCTTAGTGGACTGTTTTTTTTTTTCTTTCAGAACTTGAGTCATCTTAATTCCTTCTGCTCTCCATGGTTTCTGGTAAGAAAGCTTATTAAGAATCCGTTTAGGCTGGCCGAGGTAATCCCAGCACTTTGGGAGGCCGAGATGGATGGATCACCTGAGGTCAAGCGTTCAAGACCAGCCTTGGTGAAACCCCATCTCTACCACAAATGCAAACATTAGCTGGACATTATGGCGTGCACTTGTAGTCCCAGCTACTCAAGAGGCTGAGGCACTTGAACTCGGGAGACAGAGGTTGCAGTAAGCCGAGATCGCCCCATTGTACTCCAGCCTGGGCAACATAATGAAACTCCACCCCTGCCCACTACTAAAAACAAAACAAAACAAAACAAAACAAAACAAAACAAAACAATCCATTTAATGTGATGAGCTGATTCTCTCTTGCTATTTCAAAATTCTCTTTGACTATGGCTTTCAACGTATTGGTTGTAATGTGTCTTGGTGTATTTCTTTTTGTTTAACCTGTTGCATGTGTGTCTGCTTTCTTGGATATGGATTACTGCCTTTTATCAAATTTGGGAAGTTTTTGCCCAGCTCTTTACATATTATTTCTCCCCCTTTCCCTATTACTCTCATAATGTGTATTTTGGCATGCTATGTGCTGTACCATAAATCCATCTGTTAATTTCCAGTTAATCTTTTATTTTTTCTGCTCCTCAGAAGGGATAATTTTAAATCTCTTTTCTTCTTCTTCTTCTACCTGCTCACATCTGCTGTAGAACTCCTCTAATTAATTTCTCATTTCCATTATTATACACTTCAGTTTAAATTATTTTCTGGGTTCTTTTTACACTTGGACACAGGGTGGGAAACATCACACACTGGGGCCTGTCATGGAGTGGTAGGGTGGGAGGAGCAGGGAGAGATTACATTAGGAGATATACCTAATGTAAATGACAAGTTAATGGGTGCAGCACACCAACATGGCACATGTATACATATGTAACAAACCTGCACATTGTGCACATGTACCCTAGAACTTAAAGTATAATTTTTAAAAATTATTTTCTGGGTTCTTTTTAAATAGTTATATCTCTTTATTGATATTTATGTTTTTATACATTGTTCTATTGGTTTCCCCTCATTCTTTCTCTTTAGTTTTCTTTATCTCCTGGAATATATTTAAGATAATTGACTTAAAGTCCTCATCTAGCAACTCCAAAGTCTAGGTTCCCTCAGGCATGGCTTCTGACATGTTTAATTTTTTCTTTAAAATTTGATCATTCTTTTCCATTTCTTTGTATGATTTTAAACTTTTGTGATTATTGAAAATTAAACACTTTGAATATTGTAATGCGGTAACTCTAGGAATTCGATTTTCCCTCATTCAAGGGTTTGCTGTTGTCAATTGTTAATTGCTGCAGTCATCTAACTTTAAAATGAATTCTCCAAACTGTTTTTTGCAGATACTGCATTCACTTCCGTGTGTGGCCTTGAAGTCTTCATTCTATTTTCTTAGTGGTCAGCTGATCACCTGACCAAGGTTGGCTAAACATATGGAGAAAACCAATCAACAAATAAAATAAACATAAAATAACCTCTCTCAGTCTGGAAATTCACTATAAGCTGTGGTATTCCTTTAATGATAAGACAAACCAGCCTTCATAATCTTGCATGGAACCCATAGATCCATCAGTTTTATAACTGCAGAATCATTTTAGGTATTTTCTAAGCATGCATTCAGCTGTTGGTGTACATGCATGTTACACTCCAAATTCCATACTATACACAATATCTCTTCAAATTATTTTTCCCCCAAGAATTTTCCTTCTTAGTTTCCCCCTTCCCAGCCTTTTGCATTTTTCTTCTACTTGCCCCACATGCCTTCTCTTGCCTCAGACAACTATGAATAGTTTATGTATTTAAGTGTTTTTGGCAGACACCACCACTACCAAGACTATTGCTCCAGTCTGGGAGGGATGAAACAAAGGTCAGTCACTGCACTGACTCCTCAGGGAAACACCAGATATGTCAAAATGCATACACACAGTTTTTGAGAACAGATCCTATTAAACTCTCATACCAGCAAGTCATGCCAGAAATGTCTACTGCCGTCCCCACAGCTGCTTCCCTACTGGCAAATAGGGAGAAAATGGCAAGTGGGTAAGCAAAAGCACTACAATATTTCCTGCTAAAGTGTAGTAGTCTTTCTCTTTTTTAAACACTCCTTCAATTGCTGTTAAGTTTTAAAAATTAGATTCTGGAGTTCCTGAAAAATGGATTCTGTCTGTTTTTTATTAGCTTAATGATTCCTTCATTGAAGAGACAAATTATTTGATATCTCCACTTTGTTAGCTTCTTTACATTCACTCTGCAAAGGTTTTAAGGGAGCAGCAAATACAGTCTCAGATTTGAGTAAACTGCAAGACACTTCTGGGTTCCAAACTCTGTACGAGAATTAAGCAGGTCGAGAAAGCTTCTCAGTTAAAAACTTGGACCACTTTAATATAATTTGATTGATACCCCAAAGGGAGAAGCCAAAAGCCAAAAAAGTGAGTCCAAAAGTGATGAAAAACAAGAAATAGGGAAACACTCCCTTTGAATAGAATTATATCAAGATCATGACAGTATCAATGACTATTCCTTTCCCGTAGAGTAACTGGCCAGACAAAATAAAAGTGTCTATTGTAGTTAATTCATCTTTATTTTACTCTATATGTTGAGTGTTTGGTGGACAGATAATTTTCTTTTTTAGTTTAGATTTTTAACTCTCTTTTTAGTTTAGATCTCTGTATTAAGAAGAATTTTAATTGGGGAGCTACTGACTTGTTTGAATTATGCATAGTTCTAGATTTCAAACATAATCTCATAATTAAATGTGACTCTGGTGTACTTTGTCAAAGATAGAAACATTTCTATGGGAAAGTTACTCATCATTACAATTAGAGATGGTCTTTAGCATAGTTATAGTAGTGGCCTCTAATTTATTCTTGCATCCCAGTATTTTTTGTGCAGACATTTTTACATTGACTCCTATTCTGTCCATGTGACTTTCATTTTGTAATGGAACAGGAAGATCAATGGAAACCGAAACTTGGAGAAATGTTTATACCTTGGAGCTTACATTCTCTTGATGCTTTTGGATGCCTCCTTACATTGATCAAGACTGGAATGAAAGACCAAACACCATGTAGACTAGTTACTCCCATTAATCCAGCTAAGGCTACCCACTCTCCAGAAGCAGAGCTGTCTGACTAAAAGTCAGATGATTCTACATACATGATTGCTCCAAGCTGGTGACAAAATAACCTTTCATGTCATCACAACCCGAATAGTTTAACCACAAAATTATAAACTAAATAAATGTTTGTATGTTGAGGGAATATCTTTTTTGAATATACAATAACAAAAAAACTGATTTATCTTTCTTGAAGTAGGTAAAAATTTTAATGTAAAAACAAATTATTTTGGCTGGGCACAGTGGCTCACACCTGTAATCCCTGCACTTTGGGAGGCCAAGGTGGGCAGATCACGAGGTCAGGAGATGGAGACTATCCTGGCTAACACGGTGAAACCCTGTCTCTACTAAAATTACAAACAATTAGCCAGGTGTGGTGGCAGGCACCTATAGTCCCAGTTACTTGGGAGTCTGATACAGGACAATCACTTGAACCAGGGAGTTGGAGGTTGCAGTGAGCCAAGATCACGTCACTGTACTCCAGCCTGGGTGACAGAGCGAGACTCTGTCTCAAAAATAAATAAATAAATAAATAAATAAATAAATAAATAAATAAATAAACAAACAATTTCTACAGTTAAGGAACATTTTTGACCAATCTTTCATCAAATATTATCTCTACCTTGTTCCTATTCATCATTCTTCTTAAGACACAAACTAAATATTTGTTGAAACAATTTATACTAAGCCTTAGTTTGTTTGTGGTGCTATAACAAAAATACCTTAGAATGGGTAATTTATGAATAATGTAAATTTATTTCTTACAGTTCTGGAGGCTGGAACATCCAAGATCAAGGCACTAGCAGAATCAATAATGTCGAATGAGGGCCAAATTCTTCATAGATGAAAAGGCGAGAATGAGCTCCTTTGAACTTCTTTTACAAGGTCACTAATCTTATCCATAAGAATTCTGCCTTTATGACCTAATTACACCCTAAAGTCCTCACCTCTTAATATTATTGCATAAATGTTTGAGTGTTGTCTTAGTTAGGTTTGTGCTGCTATAACAGAATATCTGAGACTGGATAATTTATAAGGAACAAAAATGTATTGGCTTATGGTTTTAGAATCTGAAACATGCAAGATTGAGAGGCTGCCGTGTCACAAAAGCTTTCTTGTTGCATCAAATAATGGTAAAAAACAGAAGGGCAAGAGAGAAGAAATTGAACTCGATGCCTCAAACCCTTTTATAATATAGAATAATCTATTAAGGAAGGCAAAGTTCTCATTATCTCAACTCCACCAATTAGACCCCACCTCCCAACACTGTTGTATTGGGGATTCAGTTTCCAACACATGCATATGGGGCACAGAGTCAAACCATAGAATTTCAACCCTAACTTCCAAACTTTGTGTTATTTTCAAAATGCAAGTACATTCATTCCACCCCAGTACCCACAAATTCTTATTCATTCCAGTACCAACTCCATAATTCAAATTTTCATGTACCATCATGTGAGTGAGACTCAAATCACGATTTATCCAGAAGTATATTGCTCCCCAGCCATAAGCTTGTGAAGTAAAATGAGAAAAATCTTTCCAAAGCACAATAATGAGACAGGAATTTTTTAGACATTCTCATTGCAGAGAGAGAAATAGCCATAAAAAGGGGGTTAACTGGTCCCAAGTAAGTACAAAACCCAGCGGGACAAAAGTCACATCTTTAGGGTTCCAGAATAATCTCCCTTGGCTCCATGCTATACCTCTGCCACAATGGGGTAGAGGTTGGACCCTTGAAGGGCCCAAAGCTCATGGCTTTGGAGGGCTTAGCCCATGCTGCAACTGTCAACGGGTGGAAGGTTCTTCTTGCCTGTGGTTCTCCCAAGGCTGGTGTTACACACAGCTAGCTCTACAGTTTCTGAGCCTTGGTGACAACCCCACCTCTGTAACTCCACGAGGTACTGCCCTAATGGGGACTCTTTGCAGTGGCTCTGACCCTATGATCCTACAGGGCATTGGCCTAATTAAAAACTCTTCAATGTTTCCACCCCGCTACAAGTTTCTGCCTTGTCTCTCAGATTGTTTGTTGTAGCTATGGAAATGTAGGTGGAGGAGGACATGCATCTACATCTCTTGCATTATATGAAACTAAAGACTTAAACCCACGTGGAGGTCACCAAGATTTGCTACATGCATTTTCCAAAGCTCTGGTGTGAGCCACACTTGGGCTGTCTTGCGCCATACCTGCAGTAACCAAGGAGCAATGTGCACCAGAATGCAGAGAACAGAGTTCTGAGGTGGACCTGGGCAGTGAGCTTAAAGGCACCCCAGGTTTGCCCCTGAAACCATTCTTCCATTCTTGAGCTTTCGGCCTGCAATGGGAAGAATGGTCTAAAAGATTTCTCAAGTACCTTTGGGGTCCTTCTCCCACTGTCTTAATAAATATTCTCTGATTTTATACTATCCATACTGAACTTCTTACTAAACATTCTCTTGGCTACAACCTAGGTTCCCTCTATTAAAAATGCTTATTCATTCTATACCACAAAGCCAAGGTGAAAATCCTTCAAATCTCTAACCATTGTGTTTTTTTTTTTAATTAAAATTCTGTCTTTAAATGACTTTTTGTCCTGTTATTTTACTATATAAAATTGAAAAATGTCATATAGCACCCTGAATGTTTTGCTGCTTAGATTATGCCCTCCAACAGATATGCTAGTTGATAGCTCTTATATTCTGCCTTTCAAAATGCCATTGGGCTTGGACACAATTAACCAAGTCCTGTGCCACTTTATAATGTGTATGATCTTTCCTCCAGTTTCTAATAGGTTATTCCTTTTTTCCATCTGAGACCTCATTAGTATTGGCTTTCTCTCTCATTTTCCTGCCAACATTTTGATCACAACCACTTAGGTAATCTCTAAGATGTTTCAATCTTTCTTTACAGTCCTTTTCTTCTGAGCACTCAGAAATTCTGCTTAAACTCCTTAGCCCTCTGTTTATTGCAATCTAGGGTTTTCTAGCATGTTTCTCCAAACTTTTCTAATCTCTATTCATTATTAAGTTCCAAAGCCACTTTCACATATTTATATGTTTTTATAGCAACACCCCATCTCTCTGATACCAATTTTGTGTCTTAGTTCATTTTTTACTTCAGACTAAATAATTTGAAATGAACAGAAATTTATTGACTCATGTTTTGTAGGGTGGGAAGTCTAAGATTGAGATGCTGGATTCTCGCAAGGGCTTTCTTGCTGCATTGTCCATGTCAGACAGTAAAGGTGCAGGAGAGGGTGAGAGAAAGCAAGAGATCAAACTTACAAACTTACATCCCCAAGCTATTTTGTAATAAGTATAATCCATTTGTAATAGGCATCACACTCATGACTTAAAAACCTCCTGCATTAGTCCATCCTCACTCTGCTAAAAAGAACTACGTAAGACTGGGTAATTTATGAAGAAAAGAGGTTTAATTGACTTACAGTTCAACAGGCTGTATAGGAAGCATGGCTGGGAGGCCTCAGGAAACTTACAATCATGGTGGAAGGCAAAGGGGAGGCAAGCACATCTTACTATGGCAGAACATGAGAGAGGGAGTGAAAGAAGAAGTGCTACACACTTTTAAACAAGCAGATCTCATGAGAACTCAGTCATTATTATGAGAACAGCGAGGGGGAAATTTGCCCCTATGATCCAATCATCTCCCACCAGATTCCTCCCTCAACATTAAAAATTACAATTCGACATGAGCTTTGGGTGGGGATACAAAGCCAACCAAATCACCTCGTATTAGGCCTCACCTCCCAACACTGTTGCATTGGGTATTAAGTTTCTAATGCATGCTTTTTGGGGGACACATTCAAACCATAGAAGATATCAACATATGCATTTTGGAGAGACATAAACATTTAGACCATAGCCATCCTATCGTGTATTTTTATAAAGTTTTCCCTTCTTTTTTTTTTTTTTTTTTTTTTTTTTTTTTTTTTGGTCTCTGGACATCAAGAGGGGTATTTTCTTTCATTTATTTATTTATTTATTTATTTATTTAGAGATGGAATCTCACTCTGTCACCCAGGCTGGAGTGCAGTGGCGTGCTCTCGGTTCACTGCAACCTCTGCCTCCCGGGTTCAAGTGATTCTCCTGCCTCAGCCTCCCAAGTAGCTGGGACTACAGGAGCCTGCCCCCATGCCTGGCTAATTTTTGTATTTTTAGCAGAGACGGGGTTTCACCACATTGGGTAGGCTGGTCTCAAACTCCCGCCTGCCTCGGCCTCCCGAAGTGCTGAGATTACAGGCGTGAGCCACCATGCCTGGTCCAGTATTTTCTATTTATATGTAACTCAGTTCACTATTATTCTCTTATGATGTTTTAAACTACACTTTAGCTTTCTACTTGGTTCTTAATGTGATTATATTTTTGGAATTTTATATTATTGGATATTATGGTTTGGATATTTGTCATCCCAAACCAAATGTTGAAATTTTAACCCCAATGCTACAAGTAGGGCCTGATGGGAGATGTTTGAGTAATGGGGCTAGATCCAGCATAAGTAGATTAATTCCCTCCCTCTGGAGTGAGTGAATTCTCACTCTATTAGTTTCCATAAAAGCTGATTGTTTAAAAGGACTTGGTACTTTCTTGCTCTCTCTTGCCTCCTTTTTCATTATGTGGTTTCTTTTTTTTTTTTTTTTTTTTTTTTGAGACGGAGTCTTGCTCTGTCGCCCAGGCTGGAGTGCAGTGACCGGATTTAGCTCACTGCAAGCTCCGCCTCCCGGGTTTACGCCATTCTCCTGCCTCAGCCTCCCGAGTAGCTGGGACTACAGGCGCCTGCCACCTCGCCTGGCTAGTTTTTTGTATTTTTTTAGTAGAGACGGGGTTTCACCGTGTTAGCCAGGATGGTCTCGATCTCCTGACCTCGTGATCCGCCCGTCTTGGCCTCCCAAAGTGCTGGGATTACAGGCTTGAGCCAACGCGGCCGGCCATTATGTGGTTTCTATACACATCACCTGCTGATTTCCCTTTGCCTTTCAGTATGAATGGAGGCAGTCTGAGACTCTCAACAGAAGCAGATGTCACCAGCACCATGCTTCTTGAACAGCCTGTGTAACTATTAGCCAAATAAACCTCTTATCTTTACAAATTACTCAGGCTCAGATATTCCTTTATGACAACAAAAAACACACTAAGACATTGTATTTTAAATCCACAAATAATTTGCTATTTTTATAGATTCATTTTTATGACAATATTATTTTTTCATTCATCTATATTGTGACATATATTAATCACAATTATTTTAATATTTGTGTTAATCTTTCCAAAATCTAGATAATCTGTTGATGAATTTTTTTTTTTTTGCCTTTTGGCTTTTCATTATTTGTTCACGTCTCCTGGTATGCTTATAATATTTATGAGTCTCATTTAGTAAATATGAATAATAGGAAAAATATTTTGTGGCTTTCCTTGAATATAAAGCACTTCCATAAACAAACACCCCATAAAAAAGTGGGCAAATGACATGATCAGACACTTTCCTAAGGAAGGCATACATGCAGCCAACAAACATATGAAAAAGAACTCAAAACACCGATGATTCAAGAAATGCAAATCAAAATTACAATGAGATACCATGTAACACCAGTCAAAATGATTACTATTACCAAGTCAAAAAATAACACATGGTGAGATTGTGGAGAAAACCCAATGCTTATACACTGTTGGAGGAGTGTAAACTATTTCAGCAATTATGGAAGGCAGTGTGGTGATTCCTCAAACACCTAAAGACAGAAACACCATTTGACCCAGCAATGTCATTACTGTATATACACCCAGAGGAATATAAATAATTCTGTTATAAAGACCCATGCACACATGTGTTCATTGCAGTACTATTCACAACAGCAAATACATGGAATCAATCTAAATGCCCATCAATGACAGACTGGATAAAGAAAATGTGGTACATACACACGGAATACTATACAGCCATAAAAAAGCAAAAGAGCATGTTCTTTGCAGGGACATGGATAGAGCTGGAGGTCATTATTCTTAGCAAACTAACCCAGGAACAGAAAACCAAACCCCACATGTTCTTACTTACAAGTGGGAGCTAAATGATGAGAACACATGGACACATAGAGGGGAACAATACATACTGGGTTGTTTCAGAGGCTGGAGGGTCAGAGGAGGGAGAGGATCTGAAAAATTAACTAATGGGTACCAGGCTTAATACCCGGGTAATGAAATAATCTGTACAACAAACCCCGTGATACAAACCTTCATTTGTAACCCTAAAATAAAATAAAAGTGTTTTTTTTTTTTTTTAAAGAAAGCATTTACTTAACTTTAAGCTTGGAAGGTTTTAAGCAGATCATTTCTACCCATTCTGTGATTGATCTAATCAAGTTTTAATTGTGCTATCTCAGTAGGTATGTCTTCTTATTATTTGCTCTTACACTTGAAGTACCACTTAGAAATATGGGCCATTATGATATAAACACAAGTTTGTCAATTAAGGCTAAATTACTCTCTCTCTGTTTCTTTCAAATTAAAAATCACAATAGGATATTTATTTGGAAACTTAATTCTTACATCTACATAATACCGTAAAGAAAAACCATTTTATATAGATTAGACATCTAAACTGGGAAATAAACCACCAAACTTCTAGAGAAAAAGAGAATATTATTTTCCATACCTCAATATGGGTGAAAATTTTAAAAATAAAACAAAAAGAAAACACAGTAAATTCACTATCATAAAATTTAAAAAACCTGTCCGAAACAAATACAATTAAGAAAGTAACAAAAAAGCAAGTGAGAGAGAGTACAGTTCAGATATAACGATATAGCACTAATTTCATTGCATATATGTGTATATATAGATAGATAGATAGATAAAAACATAGAACTCATACTATGATATTATGTACCTACACAGTCAATTCAATAGAAAAATAGGCAAATAACTTTACTAGAAATTACATAAAAGGCATTTCCTCAAAATGTAAAAAATAAAAAAAATAGTATATACACCTGAATGGCTAAAATGAATAAAAATAATTATTAGAAAATTTCAACAATGTACTATTCAAATACAAAATAAATTTCTTTCTCAGAGGTCTGTAAGTAGTGGATGGTGATAAAATAATTCCAGAACAGCATTTAAATATCACATTCTTTAGATGTTTATTTATTTTTTTTTATTATTTATTTTTTTTTGAGACGGAGTCTCGGTCTGTCGCCCAGGCTGGAGTGCAGTGGTGCTATCTCAGCTCACTGCAAGCTCCACCTCCCGGGTTCACGCCACTCTCCTGCCTCAGCCTCCCGAGTAGCTGGGACTACAGGCACCCGCCACCTCGCCTGGCTAGTTTTTTGTATTTTTTTCTAGAGACGGGGTTTCACCATGTTAGCCAGGATGGTCTCGATCTCCTGACCTCGTGATCCGCCCGTCTTGGCCTCCCAAAGTGCTGGGATTACAGGTAGATGTTTATACTTTTAATAAATATTTATCCACACATTTATCTTTCTAATACTTATGTATAGTTATACTCCATATGGATTGTTATAGTAAGTACTCTTTTCTAATTTGTATCTTTTTTAGCATATTAATTTATTTTGTCATCCAGTCAAAGTTGCCAAACTGCTTGGGTATATTAATCCACTGAAACTGATCCATTAAAATTAGCCATTATACAGAGAAAGCATTCTGCAACCTGATGGAATTGTCAATTGATGGCAAGATGGTGAAAAAAGAAAGATCTTTTAGTTTGACTTTTGTTATACCTGATATTTAAACATACATGGAAATATCCCCAGAGTTTCCAGTGTCTCTATTTAGAGGACATAAGAAAGACAACAGTTTGTAAACAATTCACAAGCAACTTATATATTAAACAAAATGCTAGTATACCATTTGCATTGAAAAATACAATTTTCACAAAGAGCAAAAAAAATAAGGAAAGACAAGCTCATTCTTTGCCTAGGCCAATTTACATGAAGACCACTTGATCAGAACACAACAGTCACATGATTAAATTGTTTATTAAAAATAGATAATAAATTTGAAAAGTATTAGGAATATGAATTTGAATAACACTTTACAGCATCTTGAAGTAGTTTTTGATTCTTTAGAATTTTTTAAATGTATGTTTTTGTATTAAAGGTATGAATATAATACTGAATGTATCTTCTCATGTAAAATAATTTCAGGACAAAATCTCATGGTTTTTTGAGGCCTGGCCATTTGATTTTCAATACGGTCCTGGCTCTTGGAAAACACTCAGAAGTGCACAATTTTCCCCAATTATTCCACTTGTACATGGAACGACTGGTATGAAGGAACTGTCCCAAATTGTCATCTGTGGTCAACAGTTTATATGTTACTTAAAGTCAGAGGGTAGAAATTCCTCAAAGTGCCTCACAGGGCAGTCAGTCTAATCATAACATCTCTTTTGCATCTTGTTCGTATTTGTAGAGACATGAAGTTCAGATAATACTCCAGATTAAAGTTATGCCACCGTGACCCACGCTGTGGGCAACATCACATAGTTTAAGATATTTTACCTTTCATCTTGGTCTGTAGTTTCTATGCACTATTTACCCTTGTGCCAATCCCGAAGTTATCATTTTACTTAGCATTATAATGTAAACATTAAGGCAACAATGACAAATAATATGATAAACGTTAGTGCTTTTTAGTTAAAACATAGATTTGATAAAGTATAGAAAGTACTTCAGTATCTCAATTAAGTAAGTAATTTTCAGTAATATATATCTATTATTGAAACAGTTTAGCTTCCATGTGGAAATAAAATTGAGCATTTAAGCACAATGAGAATCTTGAGAACTAAATAAAATAAATAATAATCTCAATGAAAATTGTCAAAAATAATTAGACATAGTCCTTGACCAAAAGAATTAAACGTTTTAAAAGCATATTTCTTCTTTGAAAATAATATTCACTGTACATAAAAAATTTCCACCGTCATTTGACACATTCTTCTATTTCTAGCATTATTGAATATGCAACTTTTTTCTCCATCTTTCTATCAGGCTTGAAGCCAATACATGAAGCTGCTTGTGGAAAAGGTTTGGCAGCTACAGTCACCCAGAGGTTAAGATATATGTGCTGTTAGCGCTGGCAGCTGGGTCTATGTATGCTCCCCAGTTACAGTTCTTGTCTTACCTTATGATTGCACACTGTTAGCTGTGGTGACAGCTGTTCAGTTGTATTGAGGTTTGGTCTATTATTTATTGTTTATTGCAACACAGGCCAACACAGTTAAGTAGCTCTATCTACTAGATGTAATTGTGCTGAAAAAATTTCTTGCCCCAGAATCCCTGATCTGGAGAATATGATATTAAGGCACCAGAGGAGCTGCAATCAGCAAAACCAGGAGGAACATTAACTTTTTTTTTCATCCTGTATTATTAGACACCCTTCCTTTATCTCTTTTGCACATCAACTATATAAAGTTTAAACTGGAAAACTTTATTTTTGTAAAGTTTAGTAACAAAAAGGCATACATTGTGGTAGTTCAAAACAAAATTCAAGAATTCAAATTTGCATTGTCATTGTAAGAATTTTAACAAATAGAACTCTTGCAACGAATTCTAAAGTGTAAGTTTAGGAGACATAAAATGAGAAAATTGGCATAATCCAATGACTACAGTTATATTTATAAATTTCTTTCTAAGCACTGTGTTGAAAGCATATCACAAAAATTTTATTTTGCGATTTTATTATTTTTTAGCATGACACACTTTTTAATTTCCCTTGTGATTATTCACTTTGGCCAGGTATTATTTACAAGTGTCATTTCATTTAAAATCAAATGAGGATGTTTTAATGTCTTTTTTTATTGTTGATTTCAAATGTAATTTTATTAGAAATGACAACATACTCTATAAGATTTTTAATCTGTTGAGATAATTTTACATATTTTTTGAAACAGTATGTGATCTAACTTAGCATATCATGTGGACATTAAAAGATGTTTATTTTATAGCTCTTAGATTTAGGGTCTAATATGGTTTGGATCTGTCCCTATCCAGACCTCATGTTGAATTGCAATCTGCAGTGTTAGGGGAGGGACCTGGTGGGAGATGATTGGATCATGGAAGTGGATCTTCCCCTTGCTATTCTCATGATCGTAAGTTCTCATGAGATCTAGTTGTTTGAAACTGTGTAGTACTTCCCCCTTTGCTCTGTCTCTTCCTCCAGCCATGTGAAAATGGCCTTTCTTTGCCTGTGCCTTCCATCATGATTGTAAGTTTCCTAAGGCCTTCTTGGCCATGCTTTCTGTGCAGCCTGTGGAACTGTTAGTAAACTAAATCTCTTTTCTCCATAAATTAACCAGTCTCAGTTATGTCTTCATAGAAGTGTGAGAACAGACTAATATAGAAAATTGGTACCAGAAAAGTGGTCATTGCTATAAAGATAGCTGAAAATGTGGAAGCAATTTTGGAACTGGGTAATGGGCAGAGGTGGAACACTTTGGAAAGCTCAGAAGAAAGCAGGAAGATGAGGAAAAGTTTGGATCTTTCCAGAGACTTTTTAAATTGCTGTGACCAAACCAAAATGCTGATAGTGTTATGGACAATGAAGTCCAGGCTGAGATGGTCTCAGATGGAGATGAGGAATTTATTGGGAACTGGAGTAAAAAGGTTTCTCTTGCTGAGCTTTAGCAAAAAGACTGGCAGCATTATCCCCCTGTCCTAGAGATCTGTGGAATTTGAACTTGAGAGATGGTTTAGGATATCTGGTGGAAGAAATTTTAAGCGGCAAAACATTTAAGACATGGTCTGGATGCTTCTAACAACCTACACTCATATTCAAGAGCAAAGAGATTATCTAAAACTGGAACTTATATTTAAAAGTAAAGAAAAGCTTAAAAGTTTGGAAAATTTAAAGCATGGCCAAGTGGTAAACAAGAAAACTTATTTTCTGTGAAGGAATTCAAGCAGACTGCAGAAATTTGCAAAAGTAGAGAGACACCAAATGTTAATACCCAAGACAATAGGTAAGATGCCTCAAAAGCATTTTAAAAACCTTCATGGCAGCCCTTCCCATCACAGGCCTGGAGGCCTAGGGGCAAAAATGGTTTTGTGTGCCAGGCCCAGGGCCTCACTGTTCTGTGACTCCTTAGGTCATGGTGCCTGCATCCCAGCTGCTCCAGCTCCAGCTGTCACTAAAGGTACAGGGCCAAGGTATAGCTCAGGCCCCTGCTCCAGAGGGTGCAAACTGGAGGCCACCAAGACTTCCACATGGTATTAAGCCTGTGGGTGCACAGAGTTGAGGTTTGCAAGCCTCTTCCTAGATTACAGAGGATGTATGGAGACACCTGAGTGTCCAGGCAGAAGTCAGCAGAAGTCAGAAGGGATGGAGCCCTTTGAGAGAACCCGTACTAGGACAGTGTAAAGGGGAAATGTGGGTTTGGAGCCCCCACACAGAGACACTACCTAATAGATCTGTGAGAAAAAGGCCACTGACTTTCAGACCCCAGAATGGTAGATCCACCAACAGTTTTCACAGTGTGCCTGGAAAATGCTACAGGCAATCAATGCCAACCCATGAAAACAGCCACAGGGGCAGAGCTGCCCCAGACCTTGTGAGCCCACCCCTTGTGTCAGCTTGGCCTGGATATGAGACATGGGATCAAGGAAGATTATTGTTTAGCTTTAAGATTTAATGACTGCACTTCTGGGTTTTGGAGTTGCATGGGGCCTGTAGTCCTTTTGTTTTTCACTCTTTTTGCATCGAAAGTCATACTTAATGACTGTACCCCAATTATATCTTGAAAATAACAAACTTTTTTTTTTTATTTACAGGCTCAAGGCTCACAGATGGAAAATACTTGCCTTTTCTCAGATGAGACTTTAGACTTTGACCTTTGAGTTAATGCTGGAATAAGTTAAGAATTCAGGAGACTAATAAGAAGGCATAATCATGTTTTGAAATGTAAGAAGAATATGAGATTTGGGAGGGTCCAGGGCAAAATAATATGGCTTGGCATCGTGTGCCTACCCAAATCTCAAGTTGGATTGTAATGTCCATTGTTGAGGGAGAGACCTGGTGGGAGATGATTGAATCATGGGGGTGGATTTCCCCCTTGGTGTTCTTGTGATACTGAGTGTGTTCACATGAGATCTGCTTGTCTGAAAGTGTTTAGCACTTCCCACTTCTTTCTCTTTCTTTCTCCTGCTGTCCACGTGAAGATGTGCTTGCTTCCCCTTCACTTTCCTTGATGATTGCAAGTTTCCTAAGGCCTCCTCAGCCATGGTTCCTGTATGGCCTGGGGAACTGGGAGTAAATTAAATCTCTTTTCTTCATAAATTAGCCAGTCCCTATTATGTATTTATAGCAATGTAAGAATGAACTAATACAGGGTCTAAGATATTAATACAATGAAAATGTTTAAGTACGTATAGGTAATTTATACTTTTATGGATTCTGTTATTTTTAAAACTAGATTCTAAAATGGGGAGTCTTAACATAGGTAAATGTCACTGTGGATTTGTATTTTTCTTCCAATAGTATTGTTAGCTATCTTTATGTATTTTGAAGCTTTGCATTTAACAGCATACTCATTTTGATGTTATGCTAATTGAAGTAATTTGAATATCATCATTGCAAAATATCTCATTATTTTGGTAATATTCATTTTCTTGACTTCTCTGTTGCTTGAATAAATATCATCACACTAGATTTCATTTGCATACTGTATGCATTGGAAGACTTATCTTGCATTTAATCTCTACATATCTATATTTAAAGTATGCCTCTTATAGAAAGGATATACTTGCCTCTCAGCATTTTTCCTAAGTCTAGCAATCTCTAGTTTTTAATTTCAAAGGTTATTCCATTTGTAAGTAAGAAAATGTTAATGTTATATTATTTCTAACATTTTCTTTGTTGTTTTTATTTGACTCATCTGTTTTTGAAAAGATCATCTCATCTAAATTTTCTATTTTTTCTTGGCTCAATCCAATGTATATTTTAAATTGTAAATTCTAAAATAATACATAATAGATGTGCAATATTTGAGGTACATGTGATAATTTAACACAATCACACAATTTGCAATATCAAATCAGTGTAATTGGAACATTCATCACCTTAAATGTTTATATTTTCTTTATGTTGGAAACACTTGAATTTTCCTCTTCCAGCTATTTTGAAATACACAATAGATTATTGGTAACTATACTTGCCCTCCTGGTCTATCAAACACTAGTTATTACTTCTTCTGTCAAATTGTATATTTATTTCCATTAATTAGCCTTTCTTCATCTTTTGCCCCCTTGCATTCCTGGCCTCTGACAACCACCAATCTGGTCTATCTTTGAGAGATCATTTTTTTTTTTTTTAGCTTTCACATATGAGTGAGAAAAAATAATATTTGTCTTTGAATATTGATTGAATATTTCAAATCCTCTCTTCTAGTTTCTGTGAAATACATAATATATTGTTGCTAACTATAGTCACTCTAGACTCCTATTGAACATTAGAATTTACTTCTTCTACTTAACTCTATGTTTGCACCCAACAATGAATCTTTCCTTAATTCCCTCTCCTTCACACAAACCATTCTCAACCTAGGGAATCTATCATTCTATCTTTTAACTCCGTAAGTTCATTTTTTTTTTTTTTATTTCAACTGATTTCTAGGTAATAGGTGGTATTTGGTTACATGAATAAGTTTTTCAGTGGTAATTTCTGAAATTTGGGAGCACCTGTCACCTGAGCCATCTACACTGGACCCAAAGTGTGGCCTTTGATTCTTTACCCCACTCTCAGTCATTTCCCCGAGTCCACAAAGTCCATTGAATCATTAAATATTTGTATCCTCATAGTATACCTTCCAGTTGTGAGTGAGAACATAGGATGTTTGCTTTTCCATTCCCGAGTTACTTCATTTAGAATAATGTTCTCCAATTCTGTCCAGGTTACTGCAAATGCCATTGTTTCATTATTTTTTTATGGCTGAGTAGTATTCCATGGTGTATATACCATAATAAACCACTCTTTGATTGACGGAGATTAAGGCTGGTTCCATAATTTTGCAATTGTGAATTGTGCGCCTATAAACATGCATGTGCAGGTAAATTTTCATAGAATACCTTCATTTCCTCCAGATATTTACCCCGTAGGGGGATTGCTGGATCAAATGGTAGATCTACTTCTATTCTTTTTCTTACAGGAATAAGGTGATATTTCATTGTGATTTTGATTTGCATTTTCCTGGTAATTGGTAATGTTGAGCCTTTGTTCATGTTTGTTGGCCATTTGTATATCTTCTTTTGAGAATTGTCTATTGTCTTAGCTCACATTTTGATGGAATTGTTTGTTTTTTACTTGCTGATTTGTTTGAGTTGCTTGTAGATTCTGAATGCATAGATAAATAAGATATTCTCCCACTCTGCAGGTGGTCTGTTTACTCTGCTGATGATTTCATTATTGCACGGAAGCTTTTTAGTTTAATTAAGATCTATTTATTTTTGCTTTTGGTTTCGTTTTCTTTTCGGTTCTTGGTTATAAAGTCTTTGCCTAAGCCAATGTCTAGAAGGATTTTTCCAGTCTTATCTTCTATAATTTTGTGGTTTAAAGTCTTAGATTTACGTCTTTGATCCACCTTGAGGTGATTTTTGCATAAGGTACAGATGAGGATCAAGTTTTATTCTTCTACACATGGCTTGCCAAATATCCCAGCAGGATTTGTTGAATAGAGTGTCCTTTCCCCACTTTATGTTTTTCTTTGCTTTGTTGAAGATCAGATGACTGTAAGTATTTGGCCTTATTTCTGCATTTTCTATTCTGTTGCATTGGCCTATGTTAGTCTTTTTATACCAGTACCATATTGTTTTGTTGACAATGGCCTTATAATATAGTTTGTAGTTGAACAATGTGATGCTTCCAGATTTGTTTTTTTGTTGTTGTTGTTTTTGTTTATTTGTTTTTTTTAATTTAGTCTTGCTTTGGCTATACACATTCTTTTTGGGTTCCATTAGAATTCTATAAATGATTTGATTCTCCACTTGGTCGCTATTGATGCATAGCAGAGCTACTAAGTTGTATACCTTAATTTTGTACCCCGAAATTTGCTGAATTCATTTATCAGTTCTAGCAGCTTTTGGAATAGGCCTTTAGGGTTTCCTAGGTATACAATTACAGAATCAGCAAACAGTGAAATTTTGACTTCTTCTTTACCAGCTTGGATGTCCTGTATTTCTTTATCTTGTTTGATTGCTATGCATAGGACTTCCAGTATTATGTTAAATAGAAGTGGTGAAAATGGGCATCCTTGTCTTGTTCCAATTCTCAGGGGGAATGATTAGAACTTTTTCTCATTCAGTATAATGTTGACTATGGGTTTATCACAGAATGTTTTGATTTTCTTAAGCTGTGTCCCCTCTATGCCAATATTGCTGAGGGTTTTAATAGAAAGGAATGCTGTATTTTGTCAAATGCTTTCTCTGTATCTATTGAGATGATCATGTAATTTTTGCTTTTAATTATGTTTATGTGGTGTATCACATTTTTTGACTTGCAGATATGAATCCATCCTTGCATCCGTGATATGAAACCCACATGATCATGGTAGATTAGCATTTTAATATGCTGTTACATTTTGTTAGCTAGTATTTTGTTAAAATTTTTGCATCTGTGTTCATCAGAGATATTGGTCTATATTTTCCCGTTTTGTTATGATCTTTCCTGGTTTTGATACTAGGGTGATACTGGCTTCATAAAATGATTTGAGGAGGATTGCCTCTTTTTTTTTGTCTTGTGGAATAGTGTTAATAGGATTTGTACCAATTCTTATTTGAATGTCTGATAGAATTTAGCTGTGAACCCATCTGGTACTGGACTTATTTTGTTGGCAATGTTTACATTAACATTTCAGTTTTGCTGGTTGTTATTGATCTGTTCAGAGTTTCTATTTTTCTCTGGTTTAATCTAGGAGGATTGTATGTTTCCAGGAATTTATCTATCTCCTCTAGGTTTTCTAGTTTATGCACATAAATGTGTTTATGGTAGCCTTGAATGATCTTTTGTATTTCTGTGGTATCAGTTATAATATCTCCTGTTTTATTTCTAATTGAGTTTATTTGGATCTTCTCTCTTCTTTTCTTGATTACTCTTGCTAATGGTCTATCAAGTTTATTTATCTTTTCAAAAATCTAACTTTTCACTTCATTTATCTTTTGTATTGTTTTTTTGTTTTAATTTTATATATTTCTGCTCTGATCTTGGTTAGTTCTTTTCTTCTGTTGGGTTTTGGTTTGGTTTGTTCTTGTTTCTCCTAGATCCGTGAGATGTGACCTTAGATTGTCTATTTGTGCTCTTTCAGACTTTTTGATCTAGGTATTTAATGCTATAAACTTTTCGCTTAGCACCACTTTTGCTGTATCCCAGAGGTTTTGATAGGTTGTGTCAGTATTATCATTCAGTTCAAATAATTTTTAATTTCCACCTTGATTTTATTGTTCCCCCCAAAATCAATCAGAAGCAGGTTATTTAATTTTCCTGTATTTGCATGATTTTAAGGGTTGTTTTTGAATTTGATTTCCAATTTTATTCCCCTGTGTTCTGAGAGAGTACTTGTTATAAATTCAATTTTCTTAAATTAGTTGAGACTGTTTTGTGTACCATATGATCTTTCTTGGAGATGGATGGATATGCTGATGAAAATAATGTCAAGCTGGGCGCTGCAGCTCATGCCTGTAATCACACTTTGTGATGCCGAGGTGGGCTGATCACCTGAGGTCAGGAGTTTGAGACCAGCCTGGACAACATGATGAAACCCCATCTCTAATAAAAGTACAAAAATTAGCTGGGCGTGGTGGCATACACCTGTAATCCTAGTTACTTGGGTGGCAGAGCCAGGAGAATCACTAGAACCCAGAAGGTGGAGGTTGCAGTGAGCTGAGATCATGTCATTGCATCATTGCACTCCAACTTGGACAACAGAGTGAGACTTCAAAAAAAAAAAAAAAAGGACATGTATTCTGTAGTCCTTGAGTAGAATGTTCTGTAAATAACTACTAAGTCCATTTGTTCTAGGGCATAGTTTATGTCCATCATTCATTTGTTGACTTTCTGTCTTGATGACTTGTCTAATGCTGTCAGTGAAGTATTGAAGAGCCCCACTATTATTGTGTTGGTGTCTATCTTATTTCTTAGTTCTAGTAGTAATTGTTTTAAAAATATGGAGGCTCCAGTGTTAGGTGCATATATATTTAGGATTGTGATATCTTTCTGTTGAACTAGTGCTTTTATCATTACAGTTCCTCTTTGTCTTTTTTGACTGCTGCATTATAGTCTGTTTTGTCTGGCATAAGAATAGCTACTCTTGTTTGTTTTTTGGTTTTCATTTACATCAAATATCTTTTTCACTCCTTCACCTTAAGTTTATGTGAGCCCTTATGTGTAAGGTGAGTCTCTTGAAGATAGCAGATATTTGGTTGGTGAATTCTTATCCATTCTGCTGTTCTGTATCTCTTAAGTGGAGGACTTTGGCCATTTACATTCAACATTAGTATTGAGTTGTGAGATACTATTCTATTCATTATGCTATTTATTGCCTGAAAACCTTAGGTTTTTATCATTGTGGCTTTTTTTTATATAAGTCCTGTGAGATTTATAATTTAATGATGTTCTATTTAGATGTATTTTGATAATTTGTTTCAATATTTAGAGCTCCTTTTAGGAGTTCCTGTAGTTCTGGTTTGGTAGTGGCAAATTCACTCAACATTTGTTTGTCTGAAAAAGACTGTATCTTTTCTTAATTTATAATGCTTAGTTTTGCAGGATACAAAATTCTTGGCTGGTAATTGTTCTGTTTAAGGAGGTTTATATAAGACTCCAATCCTTTCTAGCTTGTAGGGTTTCTGCCAGGAAATCTGCTGTTAATCTGAGAGATTTGTCTTTATAGTTTACCTGAGGCTTTTTCCTCACAGTTCTTAAGATTTTTAAATTTTTTCTTAACTTTAGATAACCTGATGACTATGTGCTTTGGTGATGACCTTTCTGTGATGAATTGACCGGGTGTTCTTTTACCTTCTTGTATTTGGATGTCTAGATCTTTGGCAAGGTTAAGGAAGTTTTCCTCAATTATTCCCTCAAATATGTTTTCCAAACGTAAAGATTTTTTTCTTCCTTGGGAATACCAATTATTCTTAGGTTTGGTTGTTTAACCTTATCCCAAATTTCTTTGAGTCTTTGATATTTTGTTTTTTAATCTTTGTAGGATTAAGTTAATTCAATAGTTTGTCTTCAAGCTCTGAAATGTTTTCTTCTACTTGTTCTCTTCTATTGCTGAGAGTTTCCAGTACATTTTGCAATTCTCTATGTCCTTCATTTCCAGTAGTTGTGATGGTTTTCTATTTATGCTATCTATTTTACTACAGAGTTTTCCATTTGTATTTTGTATCTTGTTTAAATTGATTCCTTAACATTGGACTCCACTTTTCTATGGTGCCTCCTTGATTAGCTTAATAGTTGACCTTCTGAATTGTTTTCTTTGGGAATTCAGACATTTCTTCTTGATTTGAATTCATTTCTGGTGAGCTATTATGATCTTTTAGGGGATGTTAAAGAACTTTATTTTGTCATATTACCAGAATTGTTTTTCTGGTTCACTCTTACTTGGGCAGACTATGTCAGAGAGATGTTCTGCGACTCAAGGGCTGCTGTTCAAATTCTTTTGTTCCACAGGGTGTTCCTTTGATATGGTGCTCTCCCCTTTCCCCTAAGGATGGGGCTTCCTGAGAGCTCAACTGCAGTGGTTGTTATTTGTCTTCTGGATGTAGCCACCCAGCAGAGTTACCAGGCTTGGGTTTGGTACTGGGGAATGTCTGCAAAGAGTCCTGTGAAATGACCCATCTTCAGGTCTCTCAGCTGTGGATACCAGGACCTGCTCTGGTGGAGGTAGTAGAGGAGTAAAGTGGATTCTGTGAGGATCCTTTGTTGCATTTTTGCTAAGTTCACTAGTTTTGCGTTTTTGTTTTTGGCTTTTTTTTTTTTGCATTTTCAAGCAGGAGTTTTCAACAGCACATCTTCTGTGGTAGGTTGGGGGAATCAGGTGATGGGCAGGCTCATAGAGCAACCAAGAACTTACGGATTTTTCTTCTGCTACCAGGATGGGTAGAGAAAGACCATCAGGTGGAGTCAGGGTTAGGCGTGTTTGTGTTCAAGACTCTCCTCCCATGGGGCTTGCTGTGGCTGCTGTGGGGGATGGGGTGTACTTCCCAGACCAAGGGAGTTATGTTCCCAGAGAGATTATGGCTGCCTCTGCTGCATCACACAGGTCACCAGGGAAGTGGGGAAAAGCTGGCAGTCACAATCCTCACAGTCCTCACCTAACTCCCATGCAGCCCAAAGCCCAAAAGGCTGATCTCACTCCCACTGTGTCCCCAAAACAGCACCGAGTTTACTTCCAGGCAGCCGGTGAACAGGCATGAGAACTTGCCCCAGCTGAGAAAGCAAGCAGACTCACAGTTCCTTACCTGTCCCACAGAACCACAGAGCCCGCAGCAATCCACCTCCTGCAGATGGTCTGTGGAGTCTCTTGACTTTCCTGGTATGTTCCTGCAGTAGTTCTTGGAGCAAAAGTTCATGATATGGGTTTCCACACACTGCTTTGTCCATCCGAGTGGGTGCTGCAAGTTAGTCCTGACTCCTGTCTTGCCATTTTCCCTCAGTCCATTCCATAAGTTTATTTTTAAAATTTAGCTCCTACATATGAGTAAGACTGTGTAATATGTGCCATTCTGTGACTGGCTTTTTTTTTTTTTTTTTTTTTTTTTTTTTTTTTTTTTTTTTTTTTTTTTTTTTTTGCTATTGAGTTGTTTGAGGGCTTTATATATTCCGGTTATTAATCTCTAGTCAGACAGATACTTTGTAAATATTTTCTTTCATTATGTTGGTTGTCTTTTCACTATGTTGTTTCCTTTGCTATGCAGAAGCTTTTATCTTTATGCAATTCCACTTGTGTATTTTTGCTATGGTTACTAGTGCTTTTGAAGTCTTTCACAAAAATAAAATTTGCTCAGACCAATGTCCTGAAGCAGATCTATAATGTTTTCTTTTAGCAGTTTTGTAGTTTCAGATGTTATATTTCAGTCTTTAATCCACTTTTATTTGATTTTTGCATTTAGTGAGAAATAGGGGTTTAGTTTCATTCTTTGGCATATAGATATCCAGTTTTCTCAGCACCATTTTTTTGGAGGTACTATCTTTCCCTTATTAACTATACTTAGTGTTTTGTTGAAAAAGAATTAGCTCTAGATGTGTGAATTTATATTTGGGTTTTGTATTCTATTCCGTTGGTCTACATGGAATTTTTTATATGAGTATCATGTTGATTTGTTTACAATAACATTGTAGTATATTTTGATGTCAGCTAGTGTGATGCCTCCAACTGTGTCCCTTTTGCTCAGGATTGCTTTTGTTATTGAAGATCTTTCATAGTTCCACATAAATTTTAGGAGACTTTTCCATTCATAAGAGGAATGTCATTCGTGTTTTGATAGGGGTTGCATTGTATCTGTAAATTGCTTTGGGTAACACTGTCATTTAAACAATATTAATTATTCCAATCCTTGAACCTGGAATATATTTCCATTTTTTGGTGTGTCCTCTTCAATTTCTTTTATCAATGTTTTATAGTTTTCCTTCTAGAGATCTTTCACTTCTTAGGTTAAAATGATTCCTAGGTATTTTACATTCTTTGTAGCTATTATTCGTGGATTGATTTATTGATTTATCTTTCAGATTGTTCACTGTTGGCATAGAGAAATGCTACTGATTTTTCTATGTTGATCTTGTTTTTTGAAGCGTTACTGAATTTGTTTATTGGCTCTAACAGCTTTTTGGTGGAGTGGTCAGGTTTTCTAAGTACATGATTATGTCATTTGAGAAGAAGGCTGATTTGACTATTTCCTTTCCAACTTGGATGTCCTTTATTTCTTTATTCTATTGCCTAATTGCTCTAGCCAAGACTATCAGCATCATGTTGAATAAAAATGAGGAAAGTCGATATCCTCATCTTGTTACAGATCCTAGAGAAAAGCATTTCATGTTTTCCACTTTGCTTATGAAGTTAACAAAGGGTTTGTCATATATTGCCTTTGTTATCCTGAGCTGTGCTCTTCTATAACCAATTTATTGAGAGTTTTTATTATAAAGTAATATTAAGTTTTATTTCATACATTTTCAGCATCTTTTGAAATGATTATATAGCTTTTGTTTTTGATTCTGCTAATGTGATGTATCACGTTTATTGATTTGCATATGTTGAATGAGTCTTCCATCCCTGGATGAATCCCACTTGGTCATGACCTTTTAAACGTGGTGTTGAATTCAATTTGTTAGCATTTTGTTGAGAATTTTTGCATCTATGTTCATCATTGATACTGGCTGACTGGTAGTTTTCTTTCTTTTTTCCTGGTTGTGTCCTTCTCTTATTTTGGTATCAGTGTAATGGTGGCCTCATACAATGATTTTGGAACTACTAACTCAACTTCAATTTTTTAGAATAACTCTGGTAGGATTGGTATTCGTTCTTTGAATGTTTGTTAGAATTCAGCAGTGAAGCTACCAGTTCCTAGACTTTTCTTAGATGATTGTCTTATTAGAGCTCTGATCTCTTTACTTGTTTTTTGGTTTGTTAAGGGTTTTTATTTCTTCATGGTTCAATCTTGTTAGGCTGAGTCCAGAAATTTATCCATTTCTTCTAGGTTTTCAAATTTGTTAGAGAGAGTTGCTCACAATAGTCTCTAGTGATTCTTTGTATTTCTGTGATCTCATTTGTTAGTCTTCTTTTTTGTCTCTGATGTTGTTTAGTTGAGTCCACTTTCTTTTTTCCTTAGTCTAGATGACATTTTATGGATTTTTATTTATCTTTCCAAAATTCAACTTTTGTTTGTTGATAGTCTATAATTATTGTAGTCTCAAGTTCATTTATTTATACTTTGATTTTATTATTTCTTTCTTTATGCAAATCTTATGATTGATTTGTTTTTGGTTTTCTATTTCCTTGAGGTATGTTGTTTGGAATTTTATTTGAACTCTTCCTATTTTTTTTCCTTTGCTCTGTACCAGATAGTAGTGTGTTATAGTTCCATTTTCATTTATTTCTAGAAAATTTTTAGTTTTCTTTTTAGTTTCTTCATTGACCCACTGGTCTTTCGGAATTACATTGTTTAATTTTCTTGTGTTTTGTATATCTTCTGAGGTTTCATTTTTTATTGATATCTATTATTCCTTTGTGATCAGAAAAGGTACTTAATATCATTTTCAATTTTTTGAAAATTTGTTGAGACATCTCATGTGGCCTAAAATGTGGTCTATTCTAGACAATGTTCCATGTAATAATTGAAACAATATGCATTCCACAGCAGCTCTATGAAATGTCCTATAAACATTCATTAGACCTATTTGGTCTACTATGTAATTTAAATCCAATGTTTCTTAATTAATTATCTGTCTGGATTATCTGTCTATTAACGACAGTGGTGTGTTGAAGTCCCCTACTACAATTGTATTGATATATATCTCTCATTTTAGATCTATTACTGTTGGATTTATATATATGGGTGCTCCTGTGGTAGACAGATAAATATTTATAATTTTTATATTCTCTTACTGAATTGACCTTATGATTACTATATGGTGACATTCTTTGTCTCTTTTAATAGTCTTTGACTTGTATTCGATTTTATCTTATATCAGTAAAGCTATCCTTCCTCTTTTTTGGTTTCTACTTGCATAGTATATTATTTTTCACCCTTTTACTTTTAGTATGTATATGTCTTTGTAGGAGAAGTAGTTTTCTTGTAGGCAGTGTATAATTGGGTGTTGTTTCTTTATCCATTCAGAATTCTATGACTTTTAATTAGATAATTGAGTTTACTAACATTCTGTGTTAATACTAATAAATAAGAACTTACTAATAACATTTTATTGTGTGTTTTCTGAATGTTTCATAACTCTTCTCTTACTTATTTTTTTTCTTCCTGTCTTCCTTTGTGGTTAAACAATTTTCCCTAGTAGCATATTTTAATTTATTGCTTTTATTTTTAATGAATTTATTACTGGTTTTTGAAGTCTGGTTATCATAAGGCTTATAGAAAATAATTTTAGATATAACATTTTAAAGAGATGCCATCTAAGATGGAGATTGGAAGTAGTGTTAGCATGCATCTCCTACTTGGAAAGACAAAATAGTGTGTAGAGGTCCATATTTCAAAGTCTTTTTCAAGAATCAATGCAGAAACTTAACAGGAAACAACAGACCCTTAGAAAAAAGCATCAGGCTTCTGCCTACACTATGAGGCAGGCAGAAAATTTTAAGTCCCCAGAGTGTGAGAAGGGGAGAAATTGCCCCTAGAATATACACTCCCACTGGATAATTTGGCAATCCAGGTCACAAGAGAAGGTCTAACCATACCCAGTGCTGGAAGAGATTTACAGAGCAGTGGGCTTATAAAAGGAGCAGCAGTGGGAAGAGCCTTGCCAGCATTCCCATTCTCTAGCACAAACAGAGGGAAGCTGTTTCTAATTTTGCAGCACAGGGAAACTCACAGAAGTCTGCCGGCTAACTCAGGCAGTGGTTTTCAGGGTGAGAGAAGCTTCCAACTGAAATATGTAATATAGTCTCAAGTGGGGAAAAATTATCTTGTCCAGAACCAGGGTCAAGTGGGAAGTCTGCTGCAGCCACAAGCGTAAGAGCTAGGCACCCTGGCTTTGTGGGCAGACAGGGAGGAGCATGGCCTGAAAGCTACATTGTTGTCCCCCATCAGGAACTCTTATGACCTGGGGCAGATTTGAGTTCTGTGCCCAAACTACCTGGAATATACTGAGCTGCAACTTGTGAGACTCTGCAGGTGTGGGACCACCCTTGCCAAGTGTGTGGAAGTCAGGTGGGTCTTCCTGCTGTCTGTTACTACCCACCTCCTTTGCAAACTCTTCTGCCCAGCAGAAGCAGCTGTGTTCCTCCAAGTGACATTACCTCAGTGGGCAAAAAACCACTCTCCAAACCACACAGGTGCTGCTGCTTGCTACACATGTGGAGAGACAGAGCGTGGACCTGCCTGACACAGCCCCAACTTGACTTTGCCCCTCCATCTGCCCAAGTAGCTTAAAACAATGGAGAGAATATTTTGGAAGCTCTATGGCCTTGCCCAATTGCCTGATAAATGAGAGTACCTCCCTAGGTAGCATAAAGCAAGCACAAATCCCACCATTACTACCACAGCTGGCACTTTTTTTCTAGTGCTATTTCCTGACTGCAGGCAACAGATACAGTCAATTACAGCATCTCCAGGTAAAATAACACTGCACCCAAGAAGGAGAAAACTTGTTTGTAGCCTCAGCCATCACTATTGCCTGTAGCATCCTGGTTAACAAGGAGGTCGTGAGTCTATCCATAAGACCAGTTTACTACTACTAAAACCAACATTTGACAAAGCCAACATACTGAGATTATTTACTACCAAGGAATCTTGCAAAATCTACATCACTCTCCTGCCACCCGCATCAGAACTGGTGCTGGCACCTGCTGCTGGGAGTCTTGAGGACTCCCAGAGGTCACATCACTGGATCTCTTGCAGGCATTCCCTAGCACTGGCCTGGAGTGTGGCAGTCCCATTAGTAGGTTGCTAGACTCAGAGGAACAGCAGCATTCACAGTAATCTGGCTCTGAGGCACTCTTACTCCCAGAGGAAGGGGCAATGCACTGCATCAAAGGACTGCCCCATGAGACAGAGATCTGGACGGCAGGCCTTGAGTTCAAGGGCTTTCTTCTGGTGGGAAGTTTCCTTCAGAAGAGTCACAAGTGCTACGCTGGGTCCAGTAGTGAAAGTCTGCAGTTCTACCCCAATCATCAGGCAGCCCTAGGGCTCATGAAGGGTCTTGGGGGGAGGAAAGTACTTTTCCCCCTTGTCCACCACTAGTGCATCCCCACAGGAGGAGTGCCCTCCAGATTCAACCTCTCAGAGGGGTAGAGTCACAATTCCTTTCTACTTTGAGTATTAACATTCATGAAGATGAAAAGAGGTGCCTGTTTGATCTGAATAGCCAGGACACCTGGTTAGGAGTGTGTCTGGGAGGTGTATCACTTTCCTGCTGGCCTGGCATAGGAGCTAGGTGGCTCCTACCCTTCCCCCTAACAAGACCTCAGTGCATTTAATTGAGAGTTCCTCTAGCAACTTCTGTCAAGGCTGGGACCTCTGCACAACATGAGGTATTGCATTTACCCACCTATTTTAGCCACACTAACTTCTACCCAGGGACACTTTCCCTTCAGACCTGAATCCTGAACTATTCAACACAGTAAAATAAAATACTGGAAAAAATATATTAAAAAGTGCACACCATAGGGGAATGATATAAGCTTCAAGATATCTTTGCTATTCCAACCCCATAGAAGAGAGTGAACTTGTTCACACACCAAGCACAATGCTACTACAAGCAGCACCCAAGAAAGCCATCATACAAAGATTCTATATAACAAAGGAATCCATGCAGATTCTTCACCCCTGAAAGCACCAAGAGTTGATATAGGTTACAATAATCTATAAATATTAGTCACATCCTTAAGTAGGAAAGAAAAAATGTTTAAAAATAAAACACAGTTAAATAAAAAATAAATTAGAAAATAATTAGAATAGTCTACTCAAATGAGAAGAAAAAAAACAGGAAAATAACTCTGGCAATATGACAAAACAGGGTTCTACAACATCTCCAAAATATCACAATAGCTCTCCAACAATGGATCCAAACCAAAATATTTGAAATATAAGATAATGAATTCAAAAGGATAATTATTAACCTGCTCAAGGAGATGCCAGAGAAAGATAAAAATAAGCATAAAGATATGTAAAAAAGATTCAAGATAGGAATTAAAAATTTTTAAAGAGATGGATATTTTAAAGAAAAAATCAATTAGAATTCTGGAAATGAAAGACACATTTATGGAATTTTAAAAGGTAGTGGAAAGTTTTAACAATAGTCTAGACCAAGTAGAAGACTCAAAGACAAGCCTTTTAAAATAACCCAGTCAGACAAAAATAAAGAAAATAAAATCAAAAGACATGAAAAAATGTCTCCAAGAAATACGGGATTATGTAAAATGGCCAAACCTAAGAAAAATTGGATTTCCTGAGGAAAAAGAGAAAGCAAAAAGTTTGGAAAACTTATCTAAGAGAATAATGGATGAAACCTCCCCAGCCTTGTTAGAGATTTAGATACCCAAATATGAGAAGCACAAAGAAATCCTGGGAGATTTATTGCAAAAAGGACATCACCAAGCCCTATAGTCATCAGGCTATCTAAAGTCAACATAAAGGAAATAATTCTAACAGCTGTGGGACAAAAGTATTAGGTAATCTATAAAGGAAAAAATCTATTAGATTAACACCAGACTTCTCAGCAGAAACCTTACAAGCCAGAAGGGATTATGTGTAGCCTCCTTAAACAGTATAACTGTTAACCAAAAATTTGCATCCAGCACAATTAACTTTCATAAATGATAGAGAAATATACTTAGTTTTGGACTAACAAATGCTGAGGGAGTTTGTTATTATAAGACCAGCCCTATAAGAAGTACTTAAATACTAAAGGGAGTTCTAAATCTTGAAACAAAGGATGGTATGCACCAGCAGAGAACCTCTTGAAAGCATAAAACAGTGCTTATAAAACAATAACACAATGAAACAAGCAAAGTGTCTAGGTAACAATTAACATGGTGATTGAAACAGGGCCTCACATTTCAATATTAACATTGAACACAAGTGGCTTGAATCCTTCATTTAAAAGCTACAGAATGGCAGAATGGATTAAAAAAATCACAAATCATAACTGCTGTCATCATGAGACTCACCTAACATGTAAGGATTCATATTAACTCGAGGTAATAGGGTGAAAAAAAGGTATTTCATGCAAATGGAAATCAAGAGCATGTAGAAGTAGCTATTCTTAAATGAGCTAACACAGACTTTAAAATAACAAGTTTTTTTTTTAAAGAAAAAGGTGATTATATCATGATAAAACGATCAATCAAACAAGACTATATTATAATCCTAAATGTATACGCACCTAACACTGGTTCTTTCAGATTCATAAAACAATTACTACTTGACATATGAAATGATATAGACAGCAACACAATAATAGTGGGGGATTTCGCCACTCCCTGATGGCTTTAGACAGATCCTCAAGAGAGAAAGTCAATGAAGAAACAATGGATGTAAACTACACTATAGAACAAATGGGCCTAACAGATATAAACAGAATATTCTATCCAAGTACTACAGAATATACATTTTTCTCATCAGCACATGGAACATTCTCCAGGATAGACCATATAATAGGTCATGAAACATGCCTTAATAAATTTTTAAAAATTGAAATAATATAAAGTATCTTCTCAGACTACAGTGGAATAAAACTAGAAATTAACTGCAAAAGGAACTATCAAAACTATACAAACACAAATAAATTAAACGTTCTGTTCCTGAATGATTTTGGGGTAAGCAATTAAATCAAGATAGAAATTTAAAAATATTTTAAAATAAATAATAATAGTGACAAAAGTTATCAAAACTTCTGGGATACATCAGAAGCAGTACTAAGAAGAAAGCTTATAGTGCTAAATGCCTGCATAAAAAACTGAAAGATCACAAATTGACAAATTAACATCACACCCCAAAGAACTAAGGAAAGAAGAACAAATAAAACTCAAAGCTAGCGTTAGAAAAGAAATAACAAAGTCAAAGCATAACTAAATGAAATTGAAAAGACAACAAAAAATACAAAATAACAATAAAACAAAAAGTTGATTTTTTGAAAAGATAAACAAAATTGATAGATCATTAGCTAGATCTATCAAGAAAATAAGAGAGAAGATTCAAATAAACTCAATTAGAAATGAAAATGGAGACCTTACAACTGGCATCACAGAAATACAAAAGATAATTTGAGACTACGATGAGCACCTCGTTGCACACAAACTGGAACTTAGAGGAAATAAATAAATTTTGGGAAACATACAACCCTCCTAAATTAAATCAGGAAGAAATAGAAACCATGAACAGACCAATAATAAGCGGTGAAATTTAATCAATATTGAAAACAATAAAAAATGCCAACACCACAAAAAGCCCAGGACCAGATAAATTCACAGCTGAATTTCAGCACACACTCAAAGAATTGGTACCAATTCTACTGAAACTATTGCAAAAGATTGAGAAAGGAAGTCCTCCCTAACTCATTCTATGAAGCCAGTATGAACCTGATACCAAAATCAGGAAAGGATATAACAACAATAACAAAAAGCTTCAGACGAATATCCTTGATGAATATAGATGCAAAAATCCTCAACAAAACTTTGGCTAACAGAATCCAACAGCACGTCAAGGAGATAATACACCATGCTCAACTGGGTTTTGATTCTGATACAGAGATGGCTTTATATACACAGGTCAATAAATATGATACATTACATAAACAGAATTTAAAACAAAATATATATTATCATATCAACGGATGCAGAAAAAGCATTTAATTAAATTCAGCATCCCTTTGTGATAAAAACCCTCAACAAATTAGGCATACAAGGGACATACCTCAAAAGAATATAAGCTAGGCCAGGCGCGGTGGCTCACACCTGTAATTCTAGCATTTTGGGAGGCCAAGGCAGGCAGATAACGAGGTCAGAAGATAGAGACTCTCTTGGCTAACACCGTGAAACTCCGTCTCTACTAAAAATACAAAAAATTAGCCAGGCGTGGTGGTTGGCGCCTGTAGTCCCAGCAACTCGGAAGGCTGAGGCAAGAGAATGGTGTGAACTCCAGAGGCGGAGCTTGCAATGAGCCAAGATTGCGCCACTGCACTCCAGCCTGAGTGACAAAGTGAGACTCTGTCTCAAAAAAAAACCCAATAAAATTAATAATAATAATAAAAGCTATATGTGACAAACCCACAAACAACATCATACTGAATGACGAAAAGTTGAATGCATTCCCCATTAGAAGAGGAATAATACAAAGATGCCCACTTTCATCACTTTTATTCAACCTAGTACTGGAAGTCTTAGCCATATCAATCAAGTAAGATAAAGAAATAAAGGACATTCAAATTGAAAAAGATGAAGACAAAATATCACTGTTCACCCATATTATTATTTGTTGATTTACACAATTTACTAGCTCTGCTATACACCAACAATTACCAAGCTGAGAATCAAATCAAGAATTGAATCTCTTTTACAATATCTGCAAAAAAATAAAGTGCTTTGGAATATACTTAAAGAAGTAAAATGTCTCTACGAGGATAGCTATAAAACACCGCAGAGGAAGGAAATCATAGATGACACGAGAAAATGAAAACACATCCCAGGCTTATGAATTGGAAGAATCAATATTTTGAAAATTACCATATTTCTCAAAGGAATCCACAGATTCAATGCAATTCCTACCAAAATACCAATATCACTTTTCACAGAATTAGAAAATTTTTTTCTAAAATTTGTATGGAACCAAAAACAATTCTGAATATTCAAAGCCATCCTAAGGAAAAACAAAAAACAAACAAACAAGCAAAAAAAAAACAAAAAACAAATCTGAAGACATCACATTACCCGACATCAAATTATACTAAAAGGCTATAGTAACCAAAAAAGCATGGAACTGGTATAAAAGTAGACACATTGACCAATGAAACAGAATAGAGAACCCAGAAACAACGCCAAATGCATCTAACTGATTTTTAACAAATATACAAAAACATAAATTGGAGAAAGGACACCTTATATAATAAATTGAGCTGGAGAAATCAGTAGTGATATGTAGAAGAGTGTAACTGGATCTTTGTCTCTCACATTATACAAAAATCAACTCAAGAGGGATCAAAAACTTAAATGTAACACCTGAAATCATAACAATTCTAGAAGAAAACCTAGAAAAAGTTCTCTTGGGAATTGGCCTAGGTAAAAATTTATGACTAAAACTCCAAAAACAAATGTATCAAAAATAAATAAATGAGATCTAATTAAACTAATAAGCTTCTGTTCAGCAAAACAAATAATCAACAGGGTACACAGACACCCCACCGAATGAGAGAAAATATTTGCAAACTATGCGTCTGACAAAGGACTAATATCCAGAAACTAAAAGGAACTCAAACAATCAGCAAGAACAAAAACAAGTAATTCCATCAAAAAGTGGGCAAATGCCATGAATAGACATTTCTCCAAAGAAGAAATACAAATGGCCACCAAACATATGAAAGAGTGCTCAAAATCAGTAATCATCTGGGAAATGCAAATTAAAACTGCAGTAAGATACTACTTTACCTTTGCAAGAATGGCCATTATTAAAAAGTCAAAAAACAATAGACATTGGCATGGAAGTGGTGAAAAGGAAATACTTATACACTGCTGGTGGGAATGTAAATTAGCACGACCTCTATGGAAAACAGTACTGAGATGCCCCAAAGAACTAAAAGTAGATCTACCATTTGGTCCAGCAATCTCACTACTGGATATCTACCAAAAGAGAAAGTTATATGAAAAAGACATCTGAACATGTAATTTTGGCAAAATTCATAATTGTAAAGATATGAAACCAACCTAAGTGTCCATTGGCCAATAAGTGGATAAAAATGTGGTATATATACACTGTGGCATACTACTCAACCATAGAAAAGAGCAAAATAATTTCTTTTGTAGCAACTGGGATGTAGCTGGGGGCCATTTTCTAAGTGAAGTAACTCAGGAATGGAAAATCAAATATTGTATGTTTTCACTTATAATGGGGGCTAAGCTATGGGTATACAAAGGCATACAGAGTGATATAATGAACTTCGGAAACTCAGAAGGGAGAGGGTGAAGTGGGGTAGGGGATTAAAAAACCATATATTGGGTACAATATACACTTCTCAGGGTGCACTAAAATCTCAGACTTCATCACTATAAAATTCATCTATGTAACCAGAAAACATTGTACCCACAAAGCTATTAATTTTTTTTAGTTTCTAAAGAGATGACATCTTTTCTGAGATAACACAGATAAGAATACAAAAACAGCCGGGCGCGGTGGCTCACGCCTGTAATCCCAGCACTTTGGGAGGCTGAGGCGGGTGGATCACGAGGTCAGGAGATCAAGACCATTCTGGCTGACACGGTGAAACCGCCTCTCTACAAAAACGTACAAAAAAATAGCGGGGCGAGGTAGCTGCGCCTGTAGTCCCAGCTACTCGGGAACCCGGGAGGCGGAGCTTGCAGTGAGCCAAGATCCCGCCACTGCACTCCAGCCTGGGCAACAGAGAGGGACTCCGTCTCAAAAAAAAAAAAAAAAAAAAAAAGACAAAAACAATAAAATACCCTCTAAATATTATCTTCATTCCCCTCATATTTTGACTTTGTTGCCTCAATTTACATATTTTATATTGCCTATCTCTGAATAGGTTAATATTAAATATTATTACTTGTAATAGATTTGTCTTTTGCACTTCACACTACAGTTATAAATGGATTGCACATCATAATTATGGTGTTAGAGTGTTTTGAGTTTGTCCAAGTACTTAATTTTACCAATGTGTTTTATACCTTCAAGTATTTTTGCCTATTGATGCTTTTTGTTTGTTTTATTCACGTAGAAACCATAAGTTGGTGGAAAATTTTTGCACACTTTGTGTAGGGAAAAATCATAGAAGCATCATTGCAAATCTGGAAGTTTGATTCTCTCTTACCATCTGCTCAGAGTAACTGCACTGTAGCCCCAGGAATGATATTTGGCTTCTGAAATATTACTAGTGGTAGTGTCTGTGATGTATATTTGCCTTTGGTTTTCTGTGGGAGGGAGTGAAGCCAACCTGCTTCTCTGCTACCATTTTGGAACCAGAAGTCAATGATGTATGTTTTTAATTTATGTCTTGATTTTGAACTATAAAATTTGCAATAAGCTTTATTGATAGGTGCAGTGATTAAAATTTTCATCCTCAGTTTTCATAGATATGATATCATTTTGTATGTGTTATTGTTATAATTACATATACAAAATATATGTGTGTGCTTCATGCTTGGTATTAGTGCCAAAATATGCTCTTTGAATTTTTTATGCATCATATAGATTTAAAAGGAAGAAAAACAGAAAGCTTGTCTATCTATCATCTATCTACGTATCTATGCATCTATCTGTCTACCTATCTTTCTATCTGTATATTGTCTTTTATATATACTGACACAATACTACTTAAGATGTTATTTTTCTCCAGCCAATTCAAGTTTTTATGTTGATTCCCTTCAGCATGGTAATTTTCCTTTATTATGTCTAATAGTATAGGCTTATAGTTAGCAAATTAACTCAAATTTAATAAAATTGGCATTCTTTTATATTAACTCTCTAAAGGGATTTTTATGTTGACATGAAATTCTGAGTGGATAATGTATTTTATTACTTTACAGAGTTAAAAAAATATATTATTTCATCTTCTTCCAGCTGCCTCTATTTCTAATGAGAAGTCAACCATAATTTTTGTTGTTTTTATCTTCTATGCAAAACATCATTTAAAAATTTTGACTGCTCCTAAAATGCCTTTTTCATGTTTTATGTTCAGCCATTTGGAGGGTTTAAGGAATTTTCTGTGTAATCATTGTGATTTGTGTGCACTTTAATTTGTACGTTTATATTTTACAACATATTTTGGAAATTGTTGGCCTCTATATTTTCAAAAGTGTTTCTGCTCATTTTATTTTTTTTTCCTATTTTTTGGACTTTAAGTACATGTACAATAACATTTTCTCAGAAGTCATTAATAGTCTATTCATTTTTTAAATGAAATGAATTATAAATGAAAGTATAGTTTGTTTTATACCAGCACTCATTCAAGGAAAATAGAAAATGTGCACAAAATATTGTTAAACTTGTATAAAGAGATTGGTAATCAAAGGAAGCAACAAGGGTTTATGATGAAGGTAAAAGCAAATAAATAAGAGAAGCTTAAAGAAGTGAGCACTTTTTTTTTTTTTTTTGTCTTTTTTCCCCAACAGATATGTGACTATTTGAAAATAGCATGAGAGTTGCTGAGATAGACAGCATAGCTCTGGGTATTCATATGAGGCTGGCAAGGGTGAAAAACATTGGACTTCAATCTCCACTAAGAAACAAGAGACCTAACTAGCACTTTCAGCTTTCATTTGGGCCTCATTATGAGTACATCTTGTAAAAGGTATACTTGAAACATCCAATCTTCACAGCAAGATCAATCACAGATTCAGGTGGATACAACACCTTTACAACACAATTTGCTTAAAGCAAAAGTTTATTACCAGAGTAAATTAACATTATTAAGTCCCTCAAAATTTCTTGTCATGTTTCTAAACTCAGTGCTTAACATTTGTATAAAAATAACAAAGGCATCAGAAGCAGGAGGAAAAAAAAAATGGACCTACAGTAGTTTGCTGACCGAGAGTTTGAAAGATGTATGGTTAAGAATGTAAAGAAAATAATAAAGCAAAAAGAAAAATTATGAGAATAAAATAATAACAGACTTTACAAACCCAAATGCCCACTTTTTACAAAATTAGGAAGATAGGCTAGTATCTGTTTTAAAACATAAAGTGTCCTTTTTAGAAATATTACTTTCCCAATTCTAAACAATTTTGCATCTTCACTGCCAATTATGCAATAAAAATTATGAGCCATGCTAAAAGATATATTCTGTGGACCAAAACTGAAGAGCAACACTAGTTAATTAAAGCACATCTATAGGAGATTGGGTTGTTGAGAATTGGAAGAATTTTAAATTACTGTTACTAATATGTTCAAGATAATAGAAAAGACACACCAGAAGGGAAATAATTTGGAAAGTTTTGACAAAAAAAAATGCAATTCGAAATATCAATAGTAAGTAGTGCAAAATACAGCTATGAGATGAGTTTAGTAGAAGACTGAGCAGAGTAATCTGTTAGGTAGGAGGATTAATATAGAAATAGAACTAATTTCAAACTGGCTGACAAAAGCTCTATTTCTTTCTCTGGGGATTCCTAGATACCTTTCTTTGTTTGATTGTTGGTTTGTTGGTTTTATTCTTGGCTAAGATAAGGGCATTGGCATTTATGGTATACTTTTCAATGTATGAAATTTTTCTTGTGACACTTAGTCTCTTTACTGTTGCTCTGTAATTACCCTGTTCAGTTTAATAAGCCTGTTTGACCACTGAGTGAGCCAGAGAGCTTTTTAGATGTATTCTCTCAAATCCAAGATTCTTTACATAAATCTTGATCATTCAAGCTAGTCTCAATACAGTGCAGCTTGTAAGACTGGCCCAATTGAACACTTACGCTGCAGTCACCAGTTGGATCTCCAGTGCTTGCCTTCATTCTTTCTGTTGCAACACCATGTGATTCACTTTAAATAAAAGTCTCACATCCACGTAATCTCTGGTATCTGGTAAGTAGCTTCAAATATATGAATTGGGGAACAATACAACTAGTGAGATGAAAGATAAATCAAAAAGTTTATCTCAAACAAGTGAAAATGAAATATAAAGTAAAGTATAAGAGATATATAGAACAAAAGGAAGGAAGGAAGATGATAGAGAATTGGGCAAAAGCAATGTGACAGTGAGAAGATGTGATAATGAGAATTTTTTAAATGAAAGATTCATCCCTGGGCCAGATCTGCTTCAACAGTGAAGAGAATTCTTGATATTAGAAAAGAAGCTTCTAGTGTGCTAATGATCTATATTAGTTTTACATAATGCAAGACACACTTTCTCCAAATTTTCAGCATAAAGCAATGCCTATTTATTGCTTCCATTTCTGTAGGTCAGAAGTCCAGACAAACTATCATTAGATTCTCTGGTCAGGGTCTCACAAAGTAGAAATCAAGGTGCTGGCCAGGCTGCATTGTTATATGGAGTTCATAGCCCTCTTCTGAGCTCATCAGGCTGTTGGTATAATTTAGTTCTTTCAGTTGTAGAATTGAGGTCTCCATTTTCTTAACTGGCCATCCATGGAGGTTGTTCACAATGCCTAAAGGCAATTCCTATCCATCTATCCCCCTCACAATATGGAGACTTCTCTTTAAAACCAGCAGGATAACCATTCTCAGGTCAGCAATGATCTCAGCCCCTCTTTTAACATCTTGCACCAAACTGATTCTTACCCACCCAGAATAATCTTCCTTTCAGTTCACTCAAAATAAACTGATTTGGGACTTTAATTGCATATGCAAAATCCTTTCACCTTTCCATATAATGTTGCCTTATCAGATAAATGAAATTCCATCATTTTCACAGGGAATTCCTACAATCAAGGGAAGAAGATGTAGAGGGTTTGTACAGGGTCGGAGAGAAGAATCTTGGAGGTTATCTTAGAATTCTATTAACTACATGATACTAACAGCCATTGAGTACTTATAGAAATTATGTGATGATGTGACTGGAACTACCCCTTAGCATTATTAAATCTGCTAAACATCAAATGCAGTAGCAATCTATCAAATGACTAAAATGATAATTTAGTATCAGAGTTAAGAAGGCACATTGTACTTTTCTAACACAATCCCTAATAACCTAATGAATAATTTGTAATATGGGCCCCTGCATGCATTGCCTATTTTTGCATTTACCATTCCTCTCAACTGATGTCTCTAACCTTATGGGTGAGGGAAAGTTTCTTAAAATCATCTCATGGAAGAGAAAATGTAATTGGTCCTTGTTTACATATGAGTCAACTTGATATGTTGGAATGAGATGAAAATAGACTCCAATTGTAATATTGCACAAGTCAGAGGATGTGGTTCTGAAATACACTAATGAAGTGAATCCTCTCAGCAAATAATGTTACAAGCATTACTCTTTGTTGTCCACTTGATATGAGTGCAAAGGTGTAAAGTGACCCAAGAAATCTGGCCCAGGTGTGCAGACTGCTGTACAGCATTAAATGGCTTGGCTGGTTGATAAGAGTCATGAAAAGAGCATTAGAGAATCAGATACATAGAAGTCTGGGGAAAAGGCATGTGGACGGACACATGGAAGTGAGCGCAAAATGTGTGAAACTGTGGGTCTCACATCAATGGACCCCAGAAAGTACCTGCATCATAGGAGGCACACAACACTTGTTAGAAACATAGCCGTTGATGTCAACTAGTTTCTATCCTCAGCCACTTTAGACTTATCTTCTAGGCTCATGAAGAGTGCAATAATGCTAATGCTGAGGGATGTTAGGCACAGATCACATAGCATATTCCTCTCACCATCCTATCAGGAGCTGTGACCAATTCTCAGCCCTACAAATGACACAGATCTCAAGAAAATATGCCCGTCACTCACTGCTACATTGATTACAATCAATCCCTTCTACCCTGGAGGGATGAGTTATTTATTCTTATCAGAAATTATGCATAATCTGGATATGAGTTTATTTCCCTAATACGTTCCTTGTCAGTATCACTATCTGAGAGTTTTGCATTTTTCTAACACAACCCCTAATAACCTAATGAATAATTCATAACATGGGACCCTACATGTATTGACTCAGAGTAATATTTTTTCACAGCCAATTAGGTGCTTAGTGAGCTAAAGATCACTTGAAGTATTAAATACTCTATGACTGGAAGGAGCTGTTCTGATAGAATATTGGAATGGTCTATGGATTACTCAGCTGAGGCATCACCTCAGAGGCAGCATTCTGAATGAATCAGTGGCCAGTTTATGGCGCTGTGTCCCACAGAGTTAAATTATGTAAGTCTAAAAAGGAAGGGCTGGAAGAAAGTACAAATGGCTTTTCTTAGCAGTATTGCTTCTATGCTTTATATTTTCACAGTTTTATACTCTGGTGAGTTAGAAAGCCTGATTCCTGGGGAAGTCAGTGGTACTTCCAGCCGGCTCAGAATGTGGTGAAGCAATAACTGCCACATGGACTCCTCATGCTGCTGCTCAAGGAGGGATAAAAAAGAGTTATTTATCAATGGCAGGAGTCAGGACTGGTAATTATGGGGAGCTTGCACTCATGATAACAATGTACATAGGGAGGAGTGTGTCTGAAACCTGTTATTCTCTGGGGTGTCTCTTGGCACTTCCATTTGAGTGTTAAAAGTTACAGGGCCATTGAAGAGACCATTGGCAACAAGGGCACAGGGCTGTGTTATCCAACCTTGTAGGTGAATTAATTTACATAAAAGGCTGTGTGAGAGTAAGCAAATCTACAGTGAATGGTGTGGGAAAGAGATGATAAAATGAATACCAGCTTAAGGGTCAACTGCAGAAGTGGACACTTTTACTTATTCACAGTTGAGATAAAAATCCTTAAACATTTATAGTAAACAATACTGTAAATTAAATAAGAACGTATTCCTTGTTAACTGAAACAAATTTTAACAGTATCACAGTCAATGCTGCACACAGTAGCTCACACCTGTAATCCCAGCACTTTGGGAGGTCAAGGCAGGTAGATCGCTTGAGCTCAGGACTTAAAGACCAGCCTGGGCAACATGGTGAAACCCCATCTCTACCAAAAAAAAAAAAAAAAAATGAAAAGAAAAAAGAGAAAACAAAAGAAAAAGAGAAAGGAAAGAGGAAAAATAAAAGAAGAAAAGAAAAGAAAAGTAAAGAAAAAGAAAAAAAGTACCACAAGTATTAGAAACATAAATGTTAGGCACAGATTATACAGCATATACCTCTCTCATCATGCTGTCAGGAACAGTGACAATTTCTGAGCCCTACAAATATTGCACAAATCTCAAGAAGACATGAAGACATGCCCATCTTCTTTGCCTATCACAAGCAAATAAAAGACAGTTTCACTAACAGAAGAAACGTGGAAAAAAATATTAACAAACTAATAATAAGATATATAAGATGAAAGTAAAAATTATATAGGATTTGAAGTAAAAAATCTTTTAAAACTATGTTAAAAGACTTTGAGATGATAATTTTACAACTCCATATGTTAATTATTAATTAAAAGATAATGAAACAGAAAAGTTAAAAATAAAATTATGCATAGGCAATGCAATTGAAGTCATAATAAACTAATAGAAAATCGGGTTTATTAATTCTGATTAAAAGTATAGGCTATAATTAATATAATAATCTATTTTATAAAAAAGACAAGCATTCAGAAAAAAGTAAAATTAACATGCATTAACCAAAATCATGATTAAATGAATGTTAATATGTAATCCTATTTGTTTTAAATTCTTTATTTTAAAAATCAACATTTGCAGTATAAAGGACCCTTTTGAACCTTTGTATTTGTATTTTGAAGTCAAAATTAATTTTTGGTCACTTTTTAAAAATTTTGACATATATAACCCTATTGATCAATTATATGATTTTTCAAAATATTTAATTTTTCCCATAATTGCAATAAGATTTTCATCATTCTGGCTATTTTTACTTAATTATATTTCTGAGGTTTAGTTACAAAGCTTATTCACTTCAACACATTTTAATAGTTCCATGGTTTGAATGAACCAAAAATAAAATATCGAGTCCCATATTAGTGTATATTTAAGTTGTTTTCAGTCTGCATTATCAGAAACAAATTTGCAAAGAATACAGTTCCGAGTTTCTCCTTGCATATCTCTTTGCATAAGTTTCTTGTGTATAAACTTGGAAATGAGATTTGAGGTTTTCCTTTATTAGAGATGTCTGTTTCTCTTTATAAAAAGTCACATTATTATTTTATAACTACCAAAAATTTTGAAAATCCCAATTGTTTTTCCTCATTCACAAGATGTACTCTTTGTCTTTTTAAATGCTAATATTTTAAGTACATGAAATATTCTTAAATGTTATGTTAATTACATTTTACTAAGTAAGATTATAGTTATTTTTACATATCTTACTTTTTTTTTGAAATTGAAATGTCCTGGGTGCTAATGACTTTGAGGTTGTTTTTATAAATAACTTTGCCATTTATGTTTTCCTGTCCTTTGAATTGTGCTGATGACCTTTATCATGTTTTATCTTTTTTAATTTATTTTTTATTTTATTTTTATTTATTTGTTTTAATTAGTTAAGTTATTTATCTTGAGACAGAGTCTCGCTCTGTCACCCAGGCTGGAGTGCAGTGGCACGATCTCGGCTCACTCCAACCTCCGCCTCCTGGGTTCAAGCCATTCTCCTGCCTCAGCCTCCTGAGTAGCTAGGACTACAGGCCCCTACCACCATGCCCAGATAATTTTTGTATTTTTAGTAGAGACAGGGTTTCACCATATTGGCCAGGCTGGTCATGAACTTTATATTGACTTTTTCTTATAATATATATAACAGTAAAAAATGCTAACTTAGCCTTTTTATGTGTATCATTTAGTGCCATTAAGTAAGTCCACAATATTGTGTTTCCATCACCCCATCTATTTCAGCTTTTTTAATAATCTAAAATAGAAACTTTCTACCCCTTAAGCAATAACTGCCAATTCCTTCCTCAAATACTTTCAAATAGACATTCTGCTTCTATGAATTTGCCTATTCTAGGTATTTCATGTAAACAGAATCATATATTCATCATTTCTGTCTGGCTTATTTTATTTAGCATAATGTTTCCAAGGTTTGGAATAGATGAAGTATGCATGCATTTCAGTTTTTGCTATTTTGGCTCTCTTTTCTGTATTACAGACATTATTTTTAAATTTTTTAACATAATCTGTTGACAGTTCTATTGGTTCTCAGAACATTCTCATCAGCATTCACTTTTGCACACCAAAAGCTTTATGATATGAACTCTTGTAATATTTTTCCTGAAGTCGTTTTTCTGGTCACAGAACCACTTTTTTAAAGTACATGAGTGGCAAAAATGCTGAAGTGGTATAGTCAATGGTAGACCTACAAATGAACAATTATAGACAGAGAGTTGGCAGATAATACTACAGCTTCCTCACTTCTATGGTAGAATAACTAGACAGCCCTTATTCTACACTGTCCCCTAACTCCCTAGGAATATCAAGCTCTAGTTGCCTGTATGGGTAACTAGCTTGATAATGCACACATCTCTCTTCTTTCACTTTTCCACTCCTACTAGTATTTCCAGGCATCACTTCCCAAATAACACACTTCAATTGAATTTTTGTCTCAGGTCCTGTTTCTGTGGGAATCTAAACAAAAAGAGATGGTCTATTTGGTATTAGAAGCAATCTAAAAAAGTAGACAACAATTCTGTAAAATATTCTGGAATTAGATAACTTGTCAACAAAACTACTGATAAAGTAGTAAATAATTGCTGGAGGAAATCTGGAGTATTGATAACTTTGCATGATGCATCTTCACAATTGTGGAGACTCCTACTTGTAATAAATAGCGATGAGTTCCAGCTAAATTAGGATTCACTGACTTATGCAATAGTTCTAACAATTGAGATATGAGGGACAATGAAGCATTGTGGAATAAGTTTACTACTGTAAGTTATAGAAACCCTAGAAAGTAAACATACCAGGGTAGCCAACTATCAGCTCACGGCAGAATTCGAAAGTCAGAATGCCATCATGGCAGCATTTGAAGATCTTTAATTTTGTCCAACAAGAACACACAAATGCTGAAAATCGCAGAGGGGATCTAATGGTGAGAGTTAATAGTGTTACAAAGATAATTAGTTACAGCCTTGGCAAGTATCTACACTATGGTCGTAGCTCAGATAAGAAAAGAGTGATGTGATACCTGTGAAGAAAAGATCTTGGATAATGTGCTTAAAAACACTGAAGTTTAAAGCAGGTAAGCCACGTTGGCTCTCATTAGTTACCAACATCATCCTTCTGAAAGGAGCTTACGTATGGTGCTTATGGAAGTGTGCAGCTCAGATCTCTTTCAGCGGAACCTACCACAGTGAGGAGAGTTGACTGACAAACCTAACTGCTTTGGTTCTAGCAACACATTCACATGTGAACATGGTTCACATTCTGAACATGGTGGGAGTACTAGGTTCAGACCATTTCTACTTAACAGGGAACTCCCTTACAGGAAAATTTGCCTCAAGAAACACAGTTTTGGCTGATCTGCACTCTGAAGTTGTTCCTAGACATTTTCTCCTCTCACTTTCACAGCTGTCAGACCTGTATTACAATGTGAACGCTCTCCCTGCCTACTGTTGCTATCTCCCACTTCATTCTCTTCAGAATTTCTCCTAATAAATCTTAAAAATTTCTAATTCTGTCATGGAGTCAAGTTTCCATGTCATGGAAAACTTAAAATGGCCCATAGTTTAAAGGGAGAGGGAGGACAAAGAAATTAGTTGAACTGTAAGAATTACCATCACAACTGTCTATTTCCAGTTAATAACTACCATACTTCGTAGCTCCATGTGTTTAACAGGATCAAATGTATTTCTTGTCAGTCAACAGGTCACTGGGGAATTCTGATGATGTCATGAGTGTGGATGTGGGAGAGCTGGCAATGCAGCCAAGTGATGGCGTGCTGAGAAGTTGAAACTTTCTTATGTAAATTACAATGCATTCAGAACCTCCTCAAGTCAACTCGCATAAGTGATACCTACATTTATTAATGGAATAAATTATTCTGGGAGCAGCAGATATTATAACAAAGTTGAAGAGGTATTTTAGAGTTTTCAATGGGCACTTTGGATAAAGTATTATGCTCACATCCAGACGTTCAGGGTATATTAGGGCCCATTAGCGAGCCGAGAGTTGTTTCTCACAAACTACTTACCAAAAAGCAAGGATTTATTTCAAAATCTTACTGATGTTTATTATGATTTTCTTTTTTTTTTTATAGCAAGACCTTTTATTACACCTTCAAACCGAAACATACACACATGTCACTCAACTGTACAAACAAATATAGCAATGAGAATGAACAACTATATACATGAATCTCACAAATATGGATTGTGTAAGAGACACTAAGAACACAGGAATATATGCTGTATAATCCCATTTATATCAAGTTCAAAACCAGACAAAAATCCATCTATGATGTTAGAAGTCAGGATAGAGGTAATCCTGGCTGGGATTTAGAAAGGGCACAAGGCAGGCCCACTGGGGGCCCTGTAGTCTTCTATTTGTACTGTGGGTGCTGGGTACTCAGGGCTGTCCAGGTTATAAAAATGGGTCAACCTGTGCATTGCTACTTTTTGCACTTTTCTGTATGTGTGTTAGACTTCAACACAAATATTTTTCAAAAACCAAATGTGTCTCTCTTGAACTAAGAAACGTAAAAAGCCATCCAAAAGCTTTTATTCTAGTCAACTTAACTTTGTTATTGCAGATACAGGAAAATGTAAGACATTTCAAAATGATTGGAAATTGTCAGGTAATAGCCATACAAAGGTATTGTAAGAACAAAAAGAAATAAAGAACTAATACATTTCGGCTGATGAAAATTTTGCTTTCCAAAATCCAAATCAAGAGAAGGAACCTGAAATATAAGTTCCTAGTATGAATGAAAAAGTTGCTAAAAAGTTACTATAAATTGTTTAAATCTTTGATCAGAAATTTAAATTCTTAGAATTGACATGTAGAATATGTTAAAAAATCCTACAACTCAATAAAAAGCCAAGCAACCCAACGGAAAATGAGCAAAACGTCTAAACAATCACTTGACTAAAAATTCTGATATGCAAATAACCAAGGCTCACAAGAAAGATGTTCAGTGTCATCATTCATCGGGGAAATGCAAATTAAAACTACTATGAGACACATCTCTGTACCCACTAGAATGGCTAAAATTAAAAACACAAAATTCTCCTGAACAGGTGATGAAATGAAAACTCTCATACATTGCTAATGTAAATGCAAAACTAAACAATCATTTTGGAAAGCTGCTTGGCATATTCTAAGTTAAACATATACCTAGCCTAATCCGGTCTTTGACTTACCTTTTCATTTTCTTAATATTTTTGATGAAGTTGAATTTATCATTTGTTAATGGTTAGCACTTTGTACCTTGTCTGAGAAATCTTTACCAACACCAAGATGACCAAGATATTTTCTCATTTTTCTTCTAGAAGCTTTATAATTCCAGCTTTTATTTGTTAGGTCTATGAATCCATCCCAAATTAAATTGTATGAATGATGTGAGGTGGGAGTCAGGCTTTATTTTTTTTTTTGACTACTACACACTATACAATATTATGTTGAAAAGATTGTACTCTCCCCATCGAATTATCTTAGCTCCCTCAAATTTTAATTGACATTGGAAGTCTGAGTCTATTTCTGATTAATTTGCCAGTACTTACACAAATACTATAAAGCCTGAATTATTATGGCTTTATTTTAAATCTTGAAATAAGACGACTAAGTTGGCCAATTTTTAAATATGTTATTCAATAGTATTTTGGATATTCCAGGTCTCCGGCATATTCTTTTTTTTTTTTAATTTATTTATTATTATTATACTTTAGGTTGTAGGGTACATGTGCATAACGTGCAGGTTTGTTACATATGTATACTTGTGCCATGTTGGTGTGCTGCACCCATCAACTCGTCATTTACATCAGGTATAACACCCAATGCAATCCCTCACCCCTCCCCCCTCCCCATGATAGGCCCCTGTGTGTGATGTTCTCCTTCCTGAGTCCAAGTGATCTCATTGTTCAGTTCCCACCTATGAGTGAGAACATGCGGTGTTTGGTTTTCTGTTCTTGTGATAGTTTGCTGAGAATGATGATTTCCAGCTGCATCCATGTCCCTACAAAGGATGCAAACTCATCCTTTTTCATGGCTGCATACTATTCCATGGTGTATATGTGCCACATTTTCTTAATCCAATCTGTCACTGATGGACATTTGGGTTGATTCCAAGTCTTTGCTATTGTGAATAGTGCTGCAATAAACCTACGTGTGCATGTGTCTTCATAGCAGCATAATTTATAATCCTTTGGGTATATACCCAGTAATGGGATGGCTGGGTCATATGGTACATCTAGTTCTAGATCCTTGAGGAATCGCCATACTGTTTTCCATAATGGTTGAACTAGTTTACAATCCCACCAACAGTGTAAAAGTGTTCCTATTTCTCCACATCCTCTCCAGCACCTGTTGTTTCCTGACTTTTTAATGATCGCCATTCTAACTGGTGTGAGATGGTATCTCATTGTGGTTTTGATTTGCATTTCTCTGATGGCCAGGGATGATGAGCATTTTTTCATGTGTCTGTTGGCTGTATGAATGTCTTCTTTTGAGAAATGTCTGTTCATATCCTTTGCCCACTTTTTGATGGGGTTGTTTGTTTTTTTCTTGTAAATTTGTTTGAGTTCTTTGTAAGTTCTGTATATTAGCCCTTTGTCAGATGAGTAGATTGCAAAAATTTTCTCCCATTCTGTAGGTTGCCTGTTCACTCTGATGGTAGTTTCTTTTGCTGTGCAGAAGCTCTTTATTTTAATGAGATCCCATTTGTCAATTTTGGCTTTTGCTGCTGTTGCTTTTGGTGTTTTAGACATGAAGTCTTTGCCCTTGCCTATGTCCTGAATGGTACTACCTAGGTTTTCCTCTAGGATTTTTATGGTATTAGGTCTAACATTTAAGTCTCTAATCCATCTTGAATTAATTTTCGTATAAGGAGTAAGGAAAGGATCCAGTTTCAGCTTTCTACTTATGGCTAGCCAATTTTCCCAGCACCATTTATTAAATAGGGAATCCTTTCCCCATTTCTTGTTTCTCTCAGGTTTGTCAAAGATCAGATGGCTGTAGATGTGTGGTATTATTTCTGAGGACTCTGTTCTGTTCCATTGGTCTATATCTCTGTTTTGGTACCAGTACCATGCTGTTTTGGTTACTGTAGCCTTGTAGTATAGTTTGAAGTCAGGTAGCGTGATGCCTCCAGCTTTGTTCTTTTGACTTAGGATTGTCTTGGAGATGCGGGCTCTTTTTTGGTTCCATATGAACTTTAAAGCAGTTTTTTCCAATTCTGTGAAGAAACTCATTGGTAGCTTGATGGGGATGGCATTGAATCTATAAACTGCCTTGGGCAGTATGGCCATTTTCACGATATTAATTCTTCCTATCCATGAGCATGGTATGTTCTTCCATTTGTTTGTGTCCTCTTTGATTTCACTGAGCAGTGGTTTGTAGTTCTCCTTGAAGAGGTCCTTTACATCCCTTGTAAGTTGGATTCCTAGGTATTTTATTCTCTTTGAAGCAATTGTGAATGGAAGTTCATTCCTGATTTGGCTCTCTGTTTGTCTGTTACTGGTGTATAAGAATGCTTGTGATTTTGGCACATTAATTTTGTATCCTGAGACTTTGCTGAAGTTGCTTATCAGCTTAAGGAGATTTTGGGCTGAGACAATGGGGTTTTCTCAATATACAATCATGTCATCTGCAAAGAGGGACAATTTGATTTCTTCTTTTCCTAATTGAATACCCTTGATTTCTTTCTCTTGCCTAATTGCCCTAGCCAGAACTTCCAACACTATGTTGAATAGGAGTGGTGAGAGAGGGCATCCCTGTCTTGTGCCAGTTTTCAAAGGGAAATTTTCCAGTTTTTGCCCATTCAGTATGATATTGGCTGTGGGTTTGTCATAAATAGCTCTTATTATTTTGAGGTACGTTCCATCAATACCGAATTTATTGAGCGTTTTTAGCATGAAGGGCTGTTGAATTTTGTCAAAAGCCATTTCTGCATCTATTGAGATAATCATGTGGTTCTTGTCTTTGGTTCTGTTTATATGCTGGATTATGTTTATTGATTTGCGAATGTTGAACCAGCCTTGCATCCCAGGGATGAAGCCCACTTGATCATGGTGGATAAGCTTTTTGATGTGTTGCTGAATCCGGTTTTCCAGTATTTTATTGAGGATTTTTGCATCGATGTTCATCAGGGATATTGGTCTAAAATTCTCTTTTTTTGTTGTGTCTCTGCCAGGCTTTGGTATCAGGATGATGTTGGCCTCATAAAACGAGTTAGGGAGGATTCCCTATTTTTCTATTGATTGGAATAGTTTCAGAAGGAATGGTACCAACTCCTCCTTGTACCTCTGGTAGAATTCAGCTGTGAATCCTTCTGGTCCTGGACTTTTTTTGGTTGGTAGGCTATTAATTATTGCCTCAATTTCAGAGCCTGCTATTGTTCTATTCAGGGATTCAACTTCTTCCTGGTTTAGTCTTGGAAGAGTGTAAGCGTCCAGGAAATTATCCATTTCTTCTAGATTTTCCAGTTTATTTGCGTAGAGGTGTCTATAGTATTCTCTGATGGTAGTTTGTATTTCTGTGGGGTCGGTGGTGATATCCCCTTTATCATTTTTAATTGCATCGATTTGATTCTTCTCTCTTTTCTTCTTTATTAGTCTTGCTAGCAGTCTGTCAATTTTGTTGATCTTTTCAAAAAACCAACTCCTGGATTCATTGATTTTTTTGGAGGGTTTTTTGTGTCTCTATCTCCTTCAGTTCTGCTCTGATCTTAGTTATTTCTTGCCTTCTGCTAGCTTTCGAATGTGTTTGCTCTTGCTTCTCCAGTTCTTTTAATTGCGATGTTAGAGTGTCAATTTTAGATCTTTCCTGCTTTCTCTTGTGGGCATTTAGTGCTATAAATTTCCCTCTACACACTGCTTTAAATGTGTCCCAGAGATTCTGGTATGTTGTATCTTTGTTCTCATTGGTTTCAAAGAACATCTTTATTTCTGCCTTCATTTCGTTCTGTACCCAGTAGTCATTCAGGAGCAGGTTGTTCAGTTTCCATGTAGTTGAGCGGTTTCGATTGAGTTTCTTAGTCCTGAGTTCTAGTTTGATTGCACTGTGGTCTGAGAGACAGTTTGTTATAATTTCTGTTCTTGTACATTTGCTGAGGAGTGCTTTACTTCCAATTATGTGGTCAATTTTGGAGTAAGTACGATGTGGTGCTGAGAAGAATGTATATTCTGTTGATTTGGGGTGGAGAGTTCTATAGATGTCTATTAGGTCTGCTTGCTGCAGAGATGAGTTCAATTCCTGGATATCCTTGTTAACTTTCTGTCTCATTGATCTGTCTAATGTTGACAGTGGAGTGTTAAAGTCTCCCATTATTATTGTATGGGAGTCTAAGTCTCTTTGTAAGTCTCTAAGGACTTGCTTTATGAATCTGGGTGCTCCTGTATTGGGTGCATATATATTTAGGATAGTTAGCTCTTCCTGTTGAATTGATCCCTTTACCATTATGTAATGGCCTTCTTTGTCTCTTTTGATCTTTGATGGTTTAAAGTCTGTTTTATCAGAGACTAGTATTGCAACCCCTGCTTTTTTTCGTTCTCCATTTGCTTGGTAAATCTTCCTCCATCCCTTCATTTTGAGCCTATGTATGTCTCTGCGTGTGAGATGCGTCTCCTGAATACAGCAGACTGATGGTCTTGACTCTTTATCCAGTTTGCCAGTCTGTGTCTTTTAATTGGAGCATTTAGTCCATTTACATTTAAGGTTAAGATTATTATGTGTGAACTTGATCCTGCCATTATGATATTAACTGGTTATTTTGCTCGTTACTTGATGCAGTTTCTTCCTAGCCTCAATGGTCTTTACATTTTGGCATGTTTTTGCAATGGCTGGTACCGGTTTTTCCTTTCCATGTTGAGTGCTTCCTTCAGGGTCTCTTGTAAGGCAGGCCTAGTGGTGACAAAATCTCTAAGCATTTACTTATCTGTAAAGGATTTTATTTCTCCTTCACTTATGAAACTTAGTTTGGCTGGATATGAAATTCTGGGTTGAAAATTCTTTTCTTTAAGAATGTTGAATAGTGGCCCCCACTCTCTTCTGGCTTGTAGAGTTTCTGCCGAGAGATCTGCTGTTAGTCTGATGGGCTTCCCTTTGTGGGTTACCCGACCTTTCTCTCTGGCTGCCCTTAAGATTTTTTCCTTCATTTCAACTTTGGTGAATCTGGCAATTATGTGTCTTGGAGTTGCTCTTCTCGAGGAGTATCTTTGTGGCGTTCTCTGTATTTCCTGGATTTGAATGTTGGCCTGCCCTACTAGGTTGGGGAAGTTCTCCTGGATGATATCCTGAAGAGTGTTTTCCAACTTGGTTCCATTTTCCCCCTCACTTTCAGGCACCCAAATCAGACGTAGATTTGGTCTTTTTACATAATCCCATACTTCTTGCAGGCTTTGTTCATTTCTTTTTCTTCTTTTATCTTTTGGTTTCTCTTCTCACTTCATTTCATTCATTTGATCCTCAATCGCTGATACTCTTTCTTCCAGTTGATCGAGTCGGTTACTGAAGCTTGTGCATTTGTTTCGTATTTCTCGTGTCATGGTTTTCATCTCTTTCATTTTGTTTATGACCTTCTCTGCATTAATTACTCTAGCCATCAATTCTTCCACTTTTTTTTCAAGATTTTTAGTTTCTTTGCGCTGGGTACGTAATTCCTCCTTTCGCTCTGAGAAATTTGATGGACTGAAGCCTTCTTCTCTCATGTCATCAAAGTCATTCTCCGTCCAGCTTTGATCCGTTGCTGGCGATGAGCTGCGCTCCTTTGCTGGGGGAGATGCGCTCTTATTTTTTGAATTTCCAGATTTTCTGCCCTGCTTTTTCCCCATCTTTGTGGTTTTATCTGCCTCTGGTCTTTGATGATGGTGATGTACTGATGGGGTTTTGGTGTAGGTGTCCTTCCTGTTTGATAGTTTTCCTTCTAACAGTCAGGACCCTCAGCTGTAGGTCTGTTGGAGATTGCTTGAGGTCCACTCCAGACCCTGTTTGCCTGGGTATCAGCAGCAGAGGCTGCAGAAGATAGAATATTTCTGAACAGCGAGTGTACCTGTCTGATTCTTGCTTTGGAAGCTTCCTCTCAGAGGTGTACTCCACCCTGTGAGGTGTGGGGTGTCAGACTGCCCCTAGTGGGGGATGTCTCCCAGTTAGGCTACTCAGGGGTCAGGGACCCACTTGAGCAGGGAGTCTGCCCCTTCTCAGATCTCAACCTTCGTGTTGGGAGATCCACTGCTCTCTTCAAAGCTGTCAGACAGAGTCGTTTGCGTCTGCAGAGCTTTCTGCTGCGTTTGTTATTGTTTACTGTGCCCTGTCCCCAGAGGTGGAGTCTACAGAGACAGGCAGGTTTCCTTGAGCTGCTGTGAGCTCCACCCAGTTCAAGCTTCCCAGCAGCTTTGTTTACCTACTTAAGCCTCAGCAATGGCGGGCGCCCCTCCCCCAGCCTCGCTGCTGCCTTGCCGGTAGATCACAGACTGCTGTGCTAGCAATGAGGGAGGCTCCGTGGGTGTGGGACCCTCCTGGCCAGGTTTGGGATATGATCTCCTGGTGTCCCTGTTTGCTTAAAGCGCAGTATTGGGGTGGGAGTTACCCGATTTTCCAGGTGTTGTGTGTCTCAGTTCCCCTGGCTAGGAAAAGGGATTCCCGTCCCCCTTGCGCTTCCCAGGTGAGGCAATGCCTCGCCCTGCTTCAGCTCTCGCTGGTCGCGCTGCAGCAGCTGACCAGCACCGATCGTCCGGCATTCCCCAGTGAGATGAACCCAGTAGCTCAGTTGAAAATGCAGAAATCACCGGTCTTCTGTGTCGCTCCTGCTGGGAGTTGGAGACTGGAGCTGTTCCTATTCGGCCATCTTGCTCCACCCCCGTATTGTGATTTTCTTTTGTGGTTTGGAACAGATTGCATATTTCACAAATACAGACAGAACAAATGATTTCTCTGGTTCATAAAGTCCAATTGACAAAAATTCTTGGATAATAGCTTGGACAGTTGCAAGACTTTCATCTATCCTGTGTCACCTGGTAAATGTGTCTGAGGTATACACGTTAGACATATGCTTTGTAAAATTTCAATAAATCCACAAATGACTGCCCCCTTTATTTAGTGTAGCATGCAAAACGGAAGCAATGTGAATTTTATTCCGAAAGGTAGAGAACTAAAGCCATAGACTGCCAGAACTTCAGTAGTTTTGTTAAATAAACAGGTTCCTATTTTCCTTTGAGATTTATTTCTTGCACTGTATCATTCACAGATCCTATTGAGTCATATTATATACAGTACTGATTTTTTTCTATATTTAAGTTTTTGCCAGTGTGATGTTCTGTAGGATGATGAAATGATTAGTTCTGCCAAATAAATCAATACAGAGTAAGATGGTTGCAAATACCTTATGCAAAAAAAAAAAGATGATTATGCATACTGTTTCCAGGGCCAGGTAGTCAGGTGAACATTCTGGCATTCTCTGATTATTAAATTTCCCACATATTGGTGTTAACCTCATGAAGTTTGGACTGTCACTCACCAAAACTCATTAGAAACTCCAAGTACTGCAGGTGTTTCACATGGATGTTATACATTCCACAAAATTCATATTCACATAAACACAATTAGAGTAGAGAATGAAAAGTTATTAAATATACCTTCTCACTTCTTTAGCATATATTACATCATAATAAACAGTAAATAAGTATCTGCATTAGCAATTAAAATGTATCCCTAACAATGTGAATTATTTTGTAAGAATTGTTATTGTTTAGGTTAAAAGAAATTTTCTCCATGTCTTCCTTATATGCTTATCAGTGTAATTTAAACTCAATTTTAAGGGACAAAATATAATCTAGATGAAAGCTGGTATCAAAAATGCATGCATCTATATTAGCAGTTACGTCAATGTTCTCAAAGTTAACGGGAATATAACAAAATTCTTTATGAGTCAATAGCTGCCCCAGTGATTGAAGAGATTTATGCATAGACAACTGATCTACATGATTCTAGTGTTGCACTCAATTTTTCTCTGTGTGTTCTTCTTTTGCTCTGACATTTCCTTCTAATTGGCATTCCACAGCTTGAGTTTGAATGCCTTGAATGGGGATCCACTTTGACAACTTAGATATCTAGCATGCAATATTTCTAGAGGACTATAAGATCTTAGGGCCAGTTCTTAGGCCATTGGACAAATACAGTCCACTCTCTTTCGGTCAGGCACCCATTCCTGGACCAATAAGATTTCATAGAGATTACAGGAACTCCAGATTCTTTTTATACAAGTAACACTGTAGAAAAAGAATCTTTGAAAGCTTATTTAAAGTATAGAGAGGATTCTGAGGAATGTCATGATGGGCAAAGTAACTCAAAATAAAGTAACTTAGATTATTTCCAAGATCTTCAGTCATACATTTCATTTATCTGTTAATGTAAACATAGGAGGTTTCTCAATAACTTTTATAGTTTATTTCAGTGATTCTTTAAAGGATTATACACATATTACTTGCAATATTTACTTGCAAGTAGATACAATTATTTAGAGGAGAGAAATTTGGATACAGTGAGATTTTGATGGGGTCCATTAATGTACTTTTTAAACGAGCACCCACATTATTCCCATGCAGATTGTCTGGCTTCAATCATCAGAGAGAAAAAACGAATCTGATTAGACTTATTAGGGTGTCTAAGAATTCAAATAAGTGGCCAGGTACGGTGGCTCACCCCTGTAATCCCAGCACTTTGGGAGGCCGAGGCGGGTAGATCACGAAGTCAGGAGATCGAGACCATCCTGGCCAACAAGATGAAACCTCGTATCTACTAAAAATACAAAAAATTAGCCGGGCGTGGAGGTGGGCGCCTGTAGTCCCAGCTACTCAGGAGGCTGAGGCAGGAGAATGGCCTGAACCCAGGAAGCAGAGCTTGCAGTGAGCCAAGATCGCGCCACTGCACTCCAACCTGGGCTACAGAGCGAGACACTGTCTCAGAAAAAAAAAAAAAAAAAAAAAAAAAAAAAAAAAAAATTCAAATAAGTGACTGAAATGTCCACCTTTACTCAGGGCAGATTTGATTTTTTCTTCCTGGCTGAGGCGCTGAGAAAATTTCCAACTGCGATGTAACTGTCTCAAAAGACCTGTGGCGGTCCCTGCCACACATATGATTTCAATGAATCTCAGCTTGTTTTCTCTTGGTGGTACTGCAGTCACTCATTGTGACCTGAATGTGTACAGTTTGGTTTCAGGACTAACTGAATGACTTTACGTTGTGAAGAAACAAAGAGCTATCTGACCAAATGACATTTGCTAGCGTAACTCAATCTTTTACTTTTGAGTGTTCACAGAACCCTTTGCTCTACTTCTTAACACTATTGATGTCTTACACTTTCATTTATCAAAGGCTGTATTTCCAAAAGAGAAATATCAAACATAGGTCATTTTAATGCAAGGATTCAATCAACTTTTCAATTTTAACTTGATAAAACTAACTGATTTGAGTACTTTTACTCACTCACAACATTCTATTTTAACCTTCAAGAGTTGATCTAATTTTCTGCTTATCTATATCCATCAAAAAATTAATTTACCTACCTGCTCAACACCTAAATGGGCATATAAAACTATCTTCTTGTCTTGACTAATCTGCTTGCATTATTACATGCTCTGTATGTATGTGTAACTTAAAAATCGATATAATTTATATCTATAGATAGAAGACATAGATTGTAGAAATGGATAGATAGATTCTACTATTCTGACTCTTATACATCTTATGTGTATGTTATTTCAAATCTGAGTACTGTAATACTATGCCTCTCTTTAGCTGAAGTAAGTAATCTGAGTCTGGAAAAAATTTTTCCTAGATTCTGGATGATCTGCAAAGTCTATTATGAGTGGCCCATAAAATGAACACCATAAGTAAAAAAAAATGGACTAGAAGGTATAACCTAGGTAATTATGGCAGACTCTTAATTCACATGATTTTCCTTTTATGAAGAGCAATGTAATTTATATAAAGCTGGTGTCTGGATGTTAAACTCTGGCATCATTCAATGAATTGACTCTAAGTTTTTAAATATTGTTTAAACAGTAAAAACTGTAGCATTTTTGCTTGCCAAAGCTCAGAACTATATTGAATTATCCAGGAGAACTATATAAAATTGTATGTATTTGGAAAAGGGGATGAAAATTTGTTTGTGTATATATATATTTAATATTACATTATAACATTCATAATATATTATATATTATGTGTACACTTTTATTATATAAATAATAACACTATATATAATAACATATACTTTATAATTATATAGTATGCAATACAATAATGTATAATATATACATTATTAATATATAAATAATTATAATATAGAATAATATATATTATAATATAATATTATAATTATATTGTCATATATTATATGTTTATATTTATATTATAATTATATTATATTATTTTTATAATTATATTGCATTATATTTATATTTTGTAACATATTATAATACAATATAATTACAATATATTAATAATTATAATTTATATATAATATGTTGTATATATAATATATAAAAGCTGTTTTAAAATTTTGATTGGTCCCTCAAAGTAGTAATTTCTTGAAGTGCTTATTGATTCAAATTAGAAAATTTTCTATAGATCCTATTTCTCTCCATTTATTTTCAATAAACAACAAATATTTACTGAGCACCTACTATACTCTAGATGCTTGAAATCAATCACAGATTCTTTCCCACATGAAACTCCTATTCTTCTGTGTTGAGGGGTGATAATAAACAATAGCAAAATAAATGCAGAAAAAATGTTGATTATATGACAGGAGAAATATGGAATAGAAAAAGAAGAGCAGGCTAAAGGGAGTCAGAATTATGTTGGGAGTGGGTGGTGATGCCCTTAGGTGAGCCTCATTAGGAAAGAGCAATTAAAGAAAAGGCATGAAAGCAGTGAAGAAACTGGTTACGGTACAGCAGAGGCAGAATGGTCTACAACAAAGGCACAGCAGTCTAAGTCTTTGAGATATGAGAGTACAGGACCTGCTTGAGGAGGAGCAAGCGAACAGCAAAAGCTTGAGTAGAATGACTGAATATAGAGAAGTCAAAGAGCTACCTTCTGTACAGGCAATCATAAGAATTTCACATTTTCTGTGTAAAATGGGGCAGAATGAAAGAGAAACAGAACAAATACTCTAACAACCTATAGTCACAGAGCTATTTAAACTTTTTTTTTTGCATTTTTTATATGCAATGCCTTGTATTCAATAGCATCGAATGCTAACTTCTTAAAAAAAGCATTTTGAAATAATTTGAAATTCAGAATATTTTGTAATATTGCTCTAGAAAAGAAATATATTTTTTAAACCAAATCAGGTCTTCAAAGAATGAATAGGATCTAGTATTTGATAGCACAAATGGTGACTACAATCAACAATAATTTACTGTATATTTTAAAATAACTAAAATAGTGGAATCAAAATGCTCGTGGTACAAAGAAATGAAAAAGGCTTGAAGTGACTGATACCCCCTTTAACCTGATGTGAGTATTACACATTGTATGCCTGTATCAAAATATTCCATGTACTCCATAAATATAGATATTGATATAGTTTGGCTGTGTCCCCACCAAATCTCAACTTGAATTTTATCTCTCAGAATTGCCATGTGTCATGGGAGGGATGCAGGGAGAGGTAATTGAATCATGGAGTCCCGTCTTTCCTCTGCTCTTCTTGTGATAGTTATTGAGTCTCATGTGATCTGATGGGTTTATCAGGGGTTTCCACTTTTGCTTCTTCCTCATTTTTTCTTGCCTCCCCCATGTAAGAAATGCCTTTTGCCTCTCACCATGATTCTGATGTCTACCCAGCCATGTGGAACTGTAAGTTCAATTAAACCTCTTTTTCTTCCCAGTCTCAGGTATGTCTTTATCAGCAATGTAAAAACAGCAAATTGGTACCAGTAGAGTAGGGGACTGCTGAAAAGATACCCCAAAATGTGGAAGCAACTTTGGAACTGGGTAACAGGCATAGGTTGGAACTGTTTGGAGGACTTGAAGAAGGCAGGAAAACGTGGGAAAGTGTGAAACTTCATAGAGACTTGTTGAATGGCTTTGCCCAAAATGATGATAGTGATATGGACAATAAACTCTAAGCTTAGGTGGTTTCAGATGGAAATAAGAAACTTATTGGGAACTGGAGTAAAAGTGACTCTTGTTATGTTTTAGAAGAGACTGGTGGCATTTTGCACCTGCCCTAGATATTTGTGAAACTTTGAACTTGAGAAAGATGATTTAGGGCATCTGGTGGAGGAAATTTCTAAGCAGAAAAGCATTCAAGAGGTCACTTGGGTTCTGTTTAAAGCATTCAGTTTCACAATGGAAGCAGAGCATAACAGTTTGGAAAATTTGCAGCCTGACTATGTGATAGAAAACTCATTTTCTGGAGAGAAATTCAAGTTGGCTACAAAAATTTGCACAAGTAGCAAGAAGCCTAATGTTAATCCCCAAGAACATGAGGAAGATGTTTCCGGGCCATGTCAGAGACCTTCATGGCAGTCCCTCCTATAACAGGCCTGGAGGTCCAGGAGGAAAAAGTGGTTTTGCAGCCTGCATCCCAGGTCGCTGGTACTGTGTGCAGCCTAGGAACTTGATGGCACACGTCCCAGCCACTCCAGTCATGGCAGAAAGGGGACAACTTATAGCTCGGGCTATGGCTTCAGAGCATGGAAGCCTGAAGACTTGGCAGCTTCCATATGGTGTTGAGCCTGCAGGTGCACAGAAGTCAAGAACTGAGGTTTGGGAACCTCCGCCTAGATTTCAGACAATGTATGGAAATGCCTGAATGCCCAGGCAAAAGTTTGCTGCAGGGGCAGGGCCCTCATGGAATACCTCTGCTTGGGCAATTCAGAAGGGAAATGTGGGGTTGGAGCCCCCACATAGAGTCCCCACTGGGCCACCACCTAGTGGAACTGTGAGAAGAGGGCCACCGTCCTCCAGACCCCAGAATGGTAGATCCACCAATAGCTTGCACCATGCACCTGGAAAAGCTGCAGGCACTCAATGCCAGCCTGTGAGAGCAGCTGGGAGGGAGGCTGTATCCTGCAAAGCACAGGGGTAGTGCTGTCCAAGACCATGGATACCCACTTCTTGCATGAGTATGACCTGGATGTGAGACCTGGAGTCAAAGGAGATCATTTTGGAGCTTTAAAATTTGACTGCCCCGCTGGATTTCAGACTTGCATAGACCCTTAACCCCTTTGTTTTGGCCAATTTTTCTCATTTGGAAAGGTTTTTTTTTACCCAATACCTGTACCCCTATTGCATCTAGGAAGTACCTAGCTTGCTTTTGATTTTACAGGCTCATAGGCAGAAGGGACTTGCCTTGTCTCAGATGAGATTTTGGGCTGTTGACTTTTGGGCTAACGCTGAAATGAGATAAGACTTTCAGGGACTGTTGGGAAGGCGTGACTGCTTTGGAAATATGAGGACACAAGATTTGGAGGAGTCAGGGGTGGAATGATATGGTTTGGCTGTGTCCCAACCCAAATCTCAACTTGAATTGTATCTCCCAGAATTCCCACATGCTGTGGGAGGAATCCAGGGGGAGGTAATTAAATCATGGGCACTGGTCTTTTTAGTGCTATTCTCATGATAAGTCTCATAATATCTGATGGGATAATCAGGGGTTTTCACTTTTGCTTCTTCCTCATATTATTTTGCCATCACCATGTAAGAAGTGCCTTTCACCTCCTGCCATGATTCTGAGGCCTCCCCTTCCATGTGGAACTGTAAGTTGAATTAAACCTATTTTTCTTCCCAGTCTCGGGTATGTCTTTATCAGCAACCTGAAAACAGACTAATACAGACACCGTCTATGTACATATAAAAATTAAAAATTAAAAACTAAATCTAGTAAAACAGCTACTACTCATCAGATAGAAGTAAATAGCTAGTAACTAACAATATAAAACATATTTTAAGAAAATTTAATTTGGTAAAGATAATAACATTAACTAGGGAGTTACAGATGGATGAAAAACATTTAAAATATTTTATGATAAACTATTTTTTCATATATTTAGTACCTTGTTGATATTATTTTTCCTAAAATTTCTGCTATGATTTTCTTTCTGTTAGTCTTTACTTAGAACAATTATAAATTAATTATTGCTTTTTCCATCACATGTTCTTATTCTTTTTCCTTTTTATGAATTTGCCATCATCAGGAATATATTTTGTATAAAAATATTTCCTACAACCTAGTGCACAAGGCAATAGGGTGTAATGTTTCATAATTAGGGGTTACTTCCCTTCGAATAGTGATACTTGTTTATCTATTTCTAATGATGTACTTTTTTTCATAGAAAGCAAACATTATATTCATTATTTATATTCAAACCTATGATTTGTATGATTTTAAATTTTAAAATAAACATAAATTCTGCACAAATTCTTATCACTTTTATAATTATATGTAATATAATATAATTGCATAGCAAATGCTCTACATCAGTGAAAAATGAGCATGTTAGTAATGTACACAACATTTAGGTTTCAAATATGCCATAAAAAAGTTGAAAAATGTACAACTTATGCATATGTACAGGAGCCATTCATAGCTACCCATATTTAATGTAATTATCTGCTTTACCCATGTATTCCTGATTTACAATTATTTAAAGAAAAGACATTTTGCATTGGATTTTTTAATGTTGAAGTGTAATTTATATATACAAAAGTGAAGATATCAACTACACAACTCAATTAATTTTACACATATGAATACTGTGTAACCATTACTCAGTTCAAAATATACAACACTGCCAGCAGCCTAGGAGGATTTCTTATGTCCTTTCTAAGTTAATATCACTCCCAGAGGTAATTACTATTCTAATATGTATCACTCTGCTGTGATTTTACCAATTCTTGAACGCCATGTAAATGGAATTAGATAGTATATTACTCTCTTGTGTCTAACTGCTTTTCACTATCATTGTATTTGTAGGATTCATCATGTTGTTGCATCAAGAAATGCACCATAATTTATGAATTCATTCTAAGACTAAAAAACATTGGGGTCATTTTTAAATTTTGGGGTTATAAATAAACTGCTATGAATAGCTGCATAGTTTGTTTGCTTGTTTGTTTCATGGACACGGGAACCCATTTATCAGGGATCTATAAGTAGTAATGAAAATTTTGTATACTGTACACCTATACTTGGTTGAAGTTGGTAGTGTCAATATTTCTAGTTGGAAATTTCCACATCCACAGGCAATGAACAGGAGGCCCAAGTAGAGCAAATCCATGTCAATATTTTCTATTCTCAATATATTTGAGATTTCAACGATATCACATAGTGGTTTCAATTTACATTTCCCTGGTAAGTAATGGTACTGAGGGCTTTGTCAATATATGCATTGTTCTCTTGTAATCCTCCTATTTAAAGTATCTATCCCAGTTATGTTCCCTTCTTTTGGGTTGTTTGCCTATTTCTTATTGATTTGTATGTGATTTCTACATTCCAGATAGAAGTTTTTCTTTTTGTCATTTATATATATATTATCAACATATAACAATCATATCAATAAAAAATTTGTAAGACTAAAACGTAATTCTATGCCAGTTCCTTTGTTATGCCTTATAGTAAGCACAATTTAGGACTAATGTATACTTTGTATAAAATAACAAATCACTTCAGATAAAAATGTGTATAATGTACTATGGCAAATTTATAAGGAAAAAAGCACTCTCATAAATGGTGCAGATTATATTTTCTAAGGTAGAAAGAAATACATATATACACATATATACACAGATACACATATATTTCATCCTACACATTCTCACATATATAAATATAATTATGTATTTATATGCACATTTCTCTAGTAAAATTAGTGCAGGAAATAGAGGATGCCAGTGTAGATATCTTATATCTTAGATATGAAAACACAGATTCTCTAGGTCATAGAGAAAATAACATATACAATAATAAATATCAAAGACAAAATTTTTATAAAATTAATTTTATTCTTCAGACACTATTTTCTATTTATTTTCCAATTATTACAGATTATAAATGTATTGCTTACTTTTTTATTATTACAGTATTATTTATTACAGAATATTAAAAAACTATTTTAATGCTGTTAAGGTAACAAAAAATACAAATTTAGGTATAATTGATAATAGCCAGAAGTTTTCCATTATAATAATGAAAAGATGTCAGAAACTTTCCAAATTAAGAAAAAAGAATGAAAGCTAACCTGGCAAAGCAAACCCATTTAAAGGTAGAGAAAAAAGTAAAATAAGAGATAAAAATGATAAATATAACTAAAAAGGATGGCATACATTTTCCCAAAACTTGAATGGGTCTAATTATTTGAACAAATGACAAAATCAGATTAAATTTTCAAATTAATGAGGTTTAACTATAATGGCATATTCAAAAAGGCACAAAAAAGGGACAATGCACAGGCTGAAAATAAAGTTATAGATTAAGACATACTAAGGACAACAAAGTTTTAAAAAGAGTGTTTGACTATTAATATCAAACATCATTGGATTCAAAACCAAGATTAATAAATGAGGCTATTAATCAATCAAAATTTACTTAATTTTTTCTACCTTGTTTAAGTACTGGTGAAAAGTGGTGAACATGATTGACTTTCTGTCAAAAGATTGCCAAACTATGACAAACGATTCAAGAATCATGCAAATTAGTGACTTAATTTATTTTACTGATATGTGGAATACAAGTAGATAGGTTAATGTTATAGGGATTGCTTTTACTTTGTAATCCAGGAAGGCTGCTCTGCGGAAGTCTCAAATGAGTGCATGAGAACTTGCCGGCGAACATTCAGGTGAAACTGCTCCATGGACAAGGAACAAGATGGGATAAGGCTCTAAGATTGGGACTACTTTGATATGCTGAAAGACAAAAAAAAAAAAAAGGCCCTTGTTCTTTGGTCATAGTGAATAGAGATATGTAAAGATTGAGAGACATTATTTGAGGAGATTAGAGACCTAGCAGGTTATACAGGACCTTGAAGGCCATGATAGGATAACTGAATTATAGGCAGGTAGATTAAGAAGCAACTAATGAAGTGTAAGCAGAGGAATAAACAACTTCTATCAAATAATATATGATTTATCCTAAGTGTCCAATAAATATACATAAGAAATAAATGGGAGATATAAGCATATTTGTACTTAGCAACATCCACTCCTGTGGTTCTATGGGGAAATACTTGAGAGGGCAGTTCTGATGACATGCCAATGTAGTTCAAACATAAGAACATAGTTTGGATTATGGTTTTAGCAATAGAGAAATGAGAGGTAATTTGAAACATGGCATTGTTTTTGGAATGAATACAAAATAATAAAAAATAACCCAAACTTAAAAGTGTACTGATGAAAAAGTAAATAATTATTTATTATTATTTTTGAAAATTAGACTAAGGATTGTGCTCTCACTTTATTTCTGTTTGGAAAATTTCTTTTTTGCTTGCTCTAAGAGTAGAGAGTAGTAAGTCTAATAATTCTTGACTTAGCCCTAGATTTCGAAGATCTTCTAATTTTTCCCCTAAAATTTGTATAGCTTTACATGTTACACTTAAGTCTACGATATATTTTGATGATATAGCTTTTTCTATCACTTTAGTTTTGATTTACCTTTGCTAGTGTGTTTAAGTGTTTGTATAGACTTCTTAATGCTTGTTCTAGTGTTTCTATGCATGCACTTATCATAGCCTATTGACATCAATGTTTAGAAAATTTACTTTAATTTAGATCTACTTAAATCTCCCATTTTCAAAATTCACAATTTTCTTAAATATTTTCTCTACATACATTGAGCACCATATCAATTGAGTTATAATATAAATTCTGTTTCCACCATTAAATCTGATTAAGAAACTCATAAAATGAAGGCTAGTCTATATATTTATGCACATTGTTATACCTTGTTTTATCCTTGTCTGAAGTTTCTACTCTTTTGTTATCACTTTATTTCCATTAGGAAAATGCTTTTATGCATGTCCTAAGGGTAGATCCTGTGGTGGCAAAATTTCTTAGTTTTTAGCTTCACCTGACAGAAGATTTACTACTGGCAATTCTCTTAATTTGAAGGTTAAAAATGTATTCCACTATTTGCTTTTGGTCTCAGTGGTTTTGGATGAGAAGTAGGCTGTCATTTGAACTTGCATTCCTCTAAATATTATGTGTTGCTTCTCTCTGGTTCTTCCAAAGGTTTTTTCTTTTTTTCTATAGTTTTTATAAGTATAATTTTTGTCTGTCTTGTTAAAGGTTTCATTTGTTTGTTTTTAATCATCTTTTGGGTTTGCTCAACTTCTTAAACATGTGGGTTCATGTCTTAACAAGTTTGGGTGTTTTCAGATATTATTTCTTCAAATGTTTGTCCTGCCTTTTCATTTTTCACTCTCCTTCTGAGACCACAAAGATATAGATGCTAAATCTTTTGTTACACTTTCACATATCATTTAGACTCTGTGTATTTTCAAAGTCAATTTCTCTGTGTTGTTAAGATCGAGCAAACACTACTGATAAGTCTTCCAGTTCACTAATTCTGTTCTCTGCCATCATCTCCATTCTCCTATCGAACTCATCTAGCAAGGTTTTTATTTCAATTATTCCATGTTTCTGTTCTATAATACCTATTCAGAGTCATTTCATGGTTGCATTTGTTAAATTATGTTCAGGATATTTAGGTGTACTTTTGTGGAAGAAGTGGGTGGGGAGGTAATAGTAGCAGCCAGAAAAATAAATCTATATCAACTTTTTCCAAAGTCAGAAGCCTAATTTTGACTTTTTAAAGTTTCAAAATTAGCTGCCAAGAGATCTTTTCTGCTAAAAAAATACTACATTATACATTTAACTACAGAAGTTATAATTATTATTGCAAACAGCATACTTCTCTTCCCCTCTGCTTTATTTCTAAACATCAAATGATCAAAATAAAATAGAAAGATAGATATGGATATAATACCTTTACCTTAATCTTTTATAGTTGTGATATATATAGAACTCATGTGAAGAGTTATTCTTTTTTTTTTTTTTTTTTTTTTTTTTTTTTTTTTTTTTTTTTTTTTTTGAGACGGAGTCTCGCTCTGTCACCCAGGCTGGAGTGCAGTGGCCGGATCTCAGCTCACTGCAAGCTCCTCCTCTCGGGTTCACGCCATTCTCCTGCCTCAGCCTCCCGAGTAGCTGGGACTACAGGCACCCGCCACTTCGCCCGGCTAGTTTTTTGTATTTTTTAGTAGAGACGGGGTTTCACCGTATTAGCCAGGATGGTCTCGATCTCCTGACCTCATGATCCGCCCATCTCGGCCTCCCAAAGTGCTGGGATTACAGGCTTGAGCCACCGCGCCCGGCCGTGAAGAGTTATTCTTATGGCTCCACAGTTGATAGGCAGCCAAAGTTTCCAGAAAAGAAAAGTAAAATGACTTTATCAGTTTTATAAATAAAATTTCACCAAACTTATCTATATATGGCTTCCCAAAACCTATGACATGATATTCACTCATGTGATAGTATAACAAGGCCTCTGAGGATACAGTTTTTGTGATTCTGTTTATTAAACATCAAAAAGTATAATGTGGAAGGCTTATGTAATGTAATTTACCATTATTGTCTAACCTCTCACTCTTTCTCTTTCTCTCTTTCTCTCTCTCTCAAACACACACACACACACACACACACACACACACACATTTTCCAAAGACACTCTATAAAATATTTATGCTATCATGCAAATTTTATATCAGCAAACTCACTAATGGCTTTTACCAGTGAATCCCTCAGGAGTGCATCTGCCTTTTAAATGTCAAATTTAAACTTCAACAAAGTAGAAATTTGGTGTGAAAAGTCTAAGAGCAAAAGTTGAAATAATATGTTGCCCCTAACAGTTCAACAACCTTACTCTTCTATGGTAAGTTAAACAGAGCTCGGTGTTGTAACCCAAATTGACCATAGAGCAGCTTACTACATATCAAGATGTATGACAGCATATTTGTCACATAGTCTCAAAAGAAATTTTAAAAAGACTATATTATAATTTTATCCTACCAACTTCCTTCCTTATTAACATGTTTTCCAAGCCAAAATTTTATTTTTGCATATTCAGAGTCACACTGTAATTGTAAAATATAAAAGTAGAGATTCTCTCAATATAACCTGTTTGCTATAATCCCAGTTACTTTATAACACAAAAGAAAGAAATAAAATAAAGGAGTCTTTAAATTCCTATATCTCAGTAGTGATTTTGAGTCAGTATTGTGAGATATTAAACACATGCAGGATTTAACATTTGGCACATGTTTCCCAAAATATCTAATTCATTTCATTTAAAAAGTAAATCTATAACATGTGTACTCTTATCTTCACCACTTTAAGCATAAAGATATAAATACACAACATTGTCTTTGGTCATGTTGCTAGTAAGTGGAAAAGCTGGGAATTGAACCCAACTAAGCCTGCACTCCCACTATAACATTCATAGTCTGTTTTCCTTATCTTGATCCTGTTGCTTTGAACCATTAAAAAATCACAGGTTTTATCCTTGTAATGGGGAGTCACTGAGGAGTCACAGACTTTTATTTTTTATACAAAATTCAATTGCATTTTCTGTAACTATTTTCATTAAGAAGTTTTCAAATGGATCAAATCCTTTTAACTAGAATTCATCTTCATAATATTAGTGTGATTTATGGCTATAATTTCATGGGAGCTGATTCATTGTTGTATCCTAATAATATTCCTTGGCTGTGGGCATTTAAAAGTTCAATGACTTCTCCATTCTTACTTCACCTGATCTTTTCCCAAACTCCAGTGTATCATTAGAGAGGATCATACAAATATTTTTAGGTCATTATTTTCAAATCTGTTTTTAGTAAAAATTATTTTTACTTGAGATCAATTTTCTCAGAACTTATTTATTTATTTATTCATTAATTCATTCACTCATTTATTTTTTGAGATGGAGTCTCATTCTCTCTCCCAGGCTGGAGTGCACTGGCACAATCTCAGCTCTCTGCAACCTCCACCTCCAAGTCTCAAGTGATACTCCCACCTCATCCTCCTGAGTAGCTGGGACTACCATGCTCCACCATGCCAAGCTATTAGTATTATTTAATGAGCTATTCAGTTGAACTATTATTTATTCAATGAATCATTTAATCAACAAGTTATTATTGAATGTCTATAATACCTTCAAAAAGACACCAGCTGATCATAGGTCATTAAATAATTTAAGAAAATAAAAAACTAAGTATGTAATAAGAACTATGATAAATATGGACGAGCTCTTGCATAAGAACCTGTAGTCCTGATTGAATAGAGGATAGCAAGAATTTTTCTCTAGACATCTATGTGTTGATATCTCCCTCTCATATCTCTCTACTTTTTCTTCTTCTCCCTCTGTATTAGTCCATTTTCATACTACTACAAAGCACTGCATGAGACTGGGTAATTCATAAAGGAAAGAGCTCTCATTGACTCACAGTTCAGCATGGCTGGGAGGCCTCAGGAAACTTACAATCATGGCGGAAGGCAAAGAGGAAGAAAGTCACCTTCTTAACAAGGCAGCAGGAAGGAGAAGTGCCAAGTGAAGTCAGGAAGAGCCCCTTATAAAACCATAAAATCTCATTAGAAATTACTCACTATCATGAGGATGGCATGAGTGAAACTGCTCCATGATTCAGTTACCTCCACCTGGTCTCTCCCTTGACATGTGGGGATTATGCAGATTATGGGGATTACAATTAAAGATGAAATTTGGATGGAAACATAAACTCTAACCATATCATTCTGTCCCTGGGCCCTCTCAAATCTCGTCCCTTTCACATTTCAAAACTAATTATGCCTTCATAACAGTCACCCAAACTCTTGACTCATTCCAACACTAACCCAAAAGTCCACAGTCCAAAGTCTCATCTGAGACAAGGCAAGTCCCTTCTACCTATTAGACTGTAAAATCACAAGCAATTTAGTTACTTCCCAGTTACAATGATGTTGCAGGCATTGGGTAAATACACTGGTCCCAGTGGGATAAATTGGCCAAAACAAATGCAAATCTGAAATCTAGCAGTGTAGTCAAATCTTAAGCTCCAAAATGATGTTCTTTGACTTCATGTCTCACATCCTGGTCTTGCTGATGCAAGAGGTGGGCTCAGATGGCCTAGGACAGCTCTACCCCTATGACTTTGCAGGGTACAGCCCCACTCCTGGCTGCTTTCATGAGCTGGCATTTAGCGCCTGTGACTTTTCCAGTACAGTTCAAGCTGTCAGTGGATTTACCATTCTGGAGTCTTCAGGATGGTGACCCTCTTCTCACAACTCCACTAGGCATTACCTCAGTGGGGAATCTGTGTGGGGGCCCCAAACCCATATTTCCCTTTTGCACTGCTCTAGCAGGTATTCTCCATGAAGACTCTACCCTTGCAACAAACATCTGCCAGGACATCTAGGTGTGTCTGCACATCATCTGAAATGCAAGCAGTAGTTCCCATACCTCAATTCTTGACTCCTGTGCACCAGCAGGTTCATCACCATATGTTAGGAGTGAAGTCTTGAAGCTTGCACCCTCTGAATCGATGGCCATTAAAAATTCACATTTAAGTATGGCTGCTTTTGCATATCTCTACTGCTACTGTCAAAGTACAGTCTAATAATATCTTGTTCTTTTATTCATTAAATAATTTTTTAACTGTTCAACTTGGTCAGATTGTTGGTCTCCATAGTCAATTCTTAACGATTATCATTATTTTATCTAGAGTAAAGCCAAAGTCTTTTTGATAAATTTTAAGGATCTATTTTACTTAGTTTTAATTGTCTTCCCAACATAATTACTAATTACACTCTAATGTGCTCATCCTTATCAAGTTGCACTTGCCTCCTTGATTTCCTTCTAACTTTCTAGGTATGACACTGCTTGATGATCTTTGTACTGATTCTTCCTATCAGGGGAACCTGCCCCCGATAATTCAATGTGGGTCCTTTTCTATTTTCCCTAAGTGTCAACCTGTCTGAGAAACCAAGGGAAAGAGTACAAAAGAGAGAAATTTTAAAGCTGGGTGTCCAGGGGAGACATCACACGTCGACAGGTTCTGTGATGCCCCCTGAGCCGTAAAACCAGCAAGTTTTTATTAGAAATTTTCAAAGGGGAGGGAGTGTATGAATAGGGTGTAGGTCACAGAGATCACATGCTTTAAGGGAAACAAAAGATCACAAGGCAGAAGGTCAGGGCAAGATCACAAGGTCAGGGTGAAACTAGAATCACTAATGAAATTCCATGTCCTGCTGTGCACGCATTCTCATTGATAAACATTTTAACAGGGTTCAAGAGCAGAGAACCGGTCTGAATTCACCAGGCTGGAATTTCCTAATCCTAGCTATCCTGGGGGTGCTGCAGGAGACTAGGGTGTGTTTCATCCCTATCTACATCTGCATAAGGCAGACACTCCCAGGGTGGCCATTTTACAGCCCCCAGCCCCTGGGAATGCATTCTTTTCCCAGGGCTGTTAATTATTAATATTCCTTACTGGGGAAAGAATTCAACGATATTTATTTTACGTGTTTTTGGTAATAAGAGAAATATGGCTCTGTCCTGCCCGGCCCACCAGCAGCCAGACTTTAAGGTTATCTCTCTTGTTCCCTGAAAATCGCTGTTACCCTGTTCTTAAGGTGCCCAGATTTCATATTGCTCAAACACACATACTTTACGAACAATTTGTTCAGTTGATGCAATCATCACAGGGTCCTGAGGCAACATACGTCCTCAACTTACAAAGATGACAGGATTAAGAGATTAAAGTAAAGACAGGCATAGGAAACTGTAAGAGTATTGACTGGGGAAGTGATAAATGTCCATGAAATCTTCACAATTTACGTTCAGAAATTTCAGTAAAGAAAGGCATAAGAAATTATAAAGGTATTAATTTGGAGAACTAACAAATGTCCATGAAATCTTCACAATTTATGTTCTTCTGCCATGGCTTCAGTCGGTCCCTCAGTTCGGGGTCCCTGACTTCCTGCAACACTTCCCTTTGTTTATATTTCTTGCTCTCCAGGGTTTACTGCTAATTATTTGAACTTCCTCAATTATTTGCTGATATGTTATCTTGTGAATAATCCCTACGATGATTAGAATATTTAAAACTAATACCCCTTTAACCTCCATATTTTACATTGCTATGAATTTTTTCATTTACTTGCTATGAATTATTTTCCCCAGGAATCAAATACACTATTCAAATACATATAATGTGTATTTTGTTTATGCATTATTCTGTTTCTATCACAAATTTAATTTAGCTTTATTAGGGCAGTACTTTTTGGCTATTTCATTCACTGATATATATCTCAAATTCCTAAAATAGTTCTGAGCATAAAGTGGCTGCTCAGTACATATTTTCTTAAAAAAATACATTAATATTTGTTACTTGTGGTAATGATGGGACAGTAAAATAGTCATGTAAAATTTTCTTGGGATAAAAATTATAACATGTAGATAGAAATGCATGAATATTTCAAAAAGGATTCAAAAGAATAAATAAGTATACAAAACAAGCCAAAGTCAGAGGAGAGTTTACTTTTGAAAAGTTTCAAAAATAAGGGGTAAGAATATTTGTGTTTTGTTTCCTGAAGATATCCTCCAATGTACTTTGCTGCAGCAGAGAAAAAATGTTTTCAGTGTGAAAAATCACACTGCTGCATTGGAGGCTTACCAGCTCAATATGGTAGAAAAGAAGTTCAAGATTAAATAATTTAAGATGGGATATTCTGGAAGTGAAGAATCACAGAAAGTGTGTGATCTCTAATTTCAGCACAAACTTAAATTTCTGAATGGTCACTAACATAAACTACACATATGCATTAGAGATATCCATTTACAAGAACATAGAGACCAAAAGTATCCATTATCATAAAATAAAGCTCTTCCAAGTGAGTTCCGTGTACTTGTTTTCTTATTAATTGATGGCATTCCTCAACCATATGCAACTTGGACAGCAAAAAGCTGAAGGTTAATGACTTGGAGATTCAGAGGAAAGAAACCAAATCTATGGAACAGCTGTAAATTAGTAGAAATCCCTAGAAACAAGGGAATGCCAGGAAGATTTTGCCTCTAATTTTGAGTACAGTCCTCTCTCTATATCTGTAGGGGATTGTTTCCAGGACCCCTGTGGAATACCAAAACCCATGGATGCTTAAGTCCCTAATATAAAATGGTGCAATATTTACATATAACCTCTACACATTCTCTTGTAGAGTTTAAATAATCTTTAGTTCTCTTATAATACCTAATAAGATATAAATGCTATGTAAATAGTTGATCTGCTATATTGTTTAGGGAATAAGGACAAAAATGTCAGTATATATCCAATACAAATGCATTTTTTGGATGTTTTTAATATGTGGTTGGTTGAATCCATGGTACAAAACCCACAGATAAGGAGGGTCAACTGGTAATCTCTGTCTCTTTTACGTTGAGAGACAAATTAAGCAGAGACAGTGGATGATACTGAAGGACAATTCTCCAGGTGGCCTTGGACTAACCCAGTTCTCACTCCATTTTTACTTGTAGTTCTGAAGAATAAATGTAAAATATGTTGCGAATGTGATATCCTAAAATAGGGAGGGACTGGCTGGAAAGCCTGGACTCTGTTTCATCCTGCCCATCCTCCCTCTCCACAATACAGGATGTCCTTCCCCATTTTATCCTAAAAATTCTGAAAACCCAGGGGTATAAAACTCAGCTCAGTCTGCTTACCAGGGTAACTCAACTGCAGTGCAAGCAGGAGACATGCAGATGAGATTCCATCCATTCCTGGCAGCTTTTCTGAGCCTTGGGGGACTGGTTCACATGAATCCTAGACTTCTGTTTTTTCTTCCCACCTATTTGCATGTAATAAACACATTTCATATTACTTATGTATGCATGAGTGTTCTGTCTTACTGGACTCAGACAAGTTGGTGACCAGTCCAAGTAAACCTGTTTCTCAAAGATCTCTAAGAGTCCAGCCTAAAAAGAGCCAGCATCTTCAAGACACAAAAATTGAGCAGACACTTTAGCTGATGCCTAATGCTTGGAAAATAAAGCTAGTGTTTTAAGTCCAAACAAGGTTACTATTTACCAAACATAAGATAATAATTCTAACAATCCATATGTGCTACAGTATATTATTTATAATTTTTCATGAATGTAAAGAAACAGGAAAGTGATAATTTACAATAAGCAAAAAAGATGCTGAATAAAAACATTCAAGGTAATGTCAAATTTCAGATTTAGCAAAATGGATTTTACAGAAACTTATTAAGCAATATTCAAAGAATGAGTGGATATTATATCCAAAGTTTAAAGCAAAATGGCAGTAATGAGTGAACGGAGAATGGAATTCTGATAGGGCAAGGAAAGGATAAAAGATGGAATTTTAGAACTAAAATGTCCAATAAATTAAAAGAAAGACTCAATGAGTGACTGAAGATAACAAAAAAAAAAATAACCAGTGACCATGAAAATAGATCAATCTACATAACAGAAAGACATACCTTGCAAAGAAGTTCATGTCTATAGTTGAAGTGCCAGAAAGAGAAACACGAGGAGAAACAAAATATTTCAAGAAACAACAACTGAAAATTTGTCAAATTTTGTAGAAAATATTGACTTAGAGATCCAAGGAGCTTCAAACTAAACACAACAAAAATGCTAACCACATCATAGACAAAATGCTAAAAGCCAAAGAGAAAGAAAATCTTAAAATGAACCAGTGAGAAAGGAAACATTACATACAGGGAAGAATGATATGATTAATTGCCCATTGTTCATCAGAAACAAAGAAGTCCAGAAACATTGAAGTGTCTTATAAAAATAATTAATTTTATAACCATTTTATTGTAAGATATATTCCACTGTAGAACCATTTGGATACAATATTCTCTTAAAGTAATGCCAAAACAACTGTGTATTCTTCTATGAAAACATGATTTTTCCCCTTACTCAAGTCTTATAAAAGTAATTTCTAGGAATATTAAAAATTAAATGTGAAAGCAAAGAAATACGATTTTTAAATGGTAATATATATGAATATCTTCATGGTATATTTAAAGAAATACTTTTAAATAAACAAAAATATAACCTAAAAGTTATAAATTGACTACATTGAAATTAATAATTTGTCTTCATTAAAAGACACTGGAAAATGAACAAAAATAAAAATCATCAAGTGGGAGAAAATATATTCAATACATAGAACCACCAAGGCCTAATGTTAAAAAGACACAAAGGAAATAAAGTCAATAAGAAAAAGACATCAAATAATCCAATTAAAAAAAATGACCAGAGTGGTTTAGAATTCACAATTCATAAATATTAACTCCAAATTGTTAATAAACATAAAAAAACTTAACACTTATTGACTATCAAGAAATTACAAATTAAAACTACAGTGCTACCCAACCATGTACTTATCGTACTGGCTAAAACTAAATAGATGTAGACCTCATTAAGGTCTCTCATACTCTGGTGGTGGGAGAGTGTGGTACAATCTCACTAGAAAAAAATTTAAATATTTGCGTAAATCTTAAGGAAGACATGTCCTATGACACAGCACACCTAAATATTTATCTTAGAAAACCCCATTGGATTAATACACAAAAATATTCATTATAAATTTTTGACTAATTTTCTCAGGTAGGAAACAACCAAAATTTCATTGTGTTTATTAAATGGTGGATAACAAATTGCCATAAATTGTATAATGTAATATTACACAGCAACAATGATAATGAATGAGTGACACCAGTAAGATTTGGGATGAATACATTTTTTTAAAAAACATTAATATTGAAGAAAATAGCAAGATTAAACTCAATTTAGTTTGATTCATCTATATACATTAATAAAAGAGATACATGAATTTTGTGTTGCTGCTGTAGTAAATTGCAATAAATTTAGTGGTTTAAAAAACTCACAAAATTATTATTATTTTTTTGTTCTGTAGGTTAGACTTTGACACTGGTTTCATTGGACTAAAATTAAGATATTGGTAAGGCTGTGTTATTATCTGGTGGCCCTAGGAATAAAATCTCTTTTCTTGACTTTTTCAAGTATAAGATGCTGCAGACATTCCTGGGCTGCTGTTCCGTTTTTTCAATTTTCAAGGTAAAACTTTGCTTTTCTCTGTGCCACTTTTCTATATTCACATCCCCCTAATTTTAAAGAACCATGCGATTAAACTTGGTATAGCTAGATAATCCAGAAAAATCTTTCCATTTTCATATCATTAACTAAATGACATTTGAAAAGACTTCTTGCCGTATAAGATCACATATTTTCAGATTTCAGGGATTAGGGCATGGGCATCTTTGGGAGACCATTATGTTGCCTACCACAAGAGGCAAGAGCAAATTATATTGTTCAGGAAAAAAAATAGCTATGAAAACAATAAAGATATAGAGAAAACAGCTATCACAAAATTCTAGTAGGAAAGGTTTGCATAGAAAACAGTATTCCTTAGGTCACAGAGAGCAATGCACTATTTCTTGATTTAGGAGGTCATTTCATTGCCATTTTTTAAACCACATATTAAATTTTACATTTATGTTGTATATAATTTCATATTAAAACTAATTAATAAAAGACAATAGGATTTCAAATTGAGTGAAGAATCACTCTTTTGTAATCACTTCTGCTATTTTGGCTAGATGGTGATGGGTTGCACTGTTTTTGGCAGTGTATAAAGAAGGAAAGACTGAATAGATTAGTGGGATATTTCAGAACAGTATGAACAAAAGATTTTTTTAAGCTCATAAAGTTTGGAATTTTGTTATTTTTTCCCTTTCTTTTTGGCAGATTTTACACATCTCTCTAGTGATTCATATAATGATTGATTATATAATCTTTTTGAGAATCTTGAAATGACATCACTTAACCCATGTTTGAGAGGACAATGTTGTGTAAGAGTCATTATGTCTGAATTTGTTAAATTTTTTTTCACATACACTTTCTATTAGGTACAACTTCTGTTTGTTATCTTAATTATGATAGATGATTCTCACTATACTTCCTTTTTATAAATAACACCTTCTTAAATATTTGACTATGATAGCTAAATAATGCAAAAATCTTGGATGCAAAATAAAATGTGATGCAATTTAAAATATCCCAAAATATTTGGGTTGGTTCTAAGTCTTTGTTATTGTGAATAGTGCTGCAATAAACATACGTGTGCATGTGTCTTTATAGCAGCATTATTTATAATCCTTTGGGTATATACCCAGTAATGGGATGGCTGGGTCAAATGGTATTTCTAGTTCTACATCCTTGAGGAATCGCCACACTGTCTTTCACAGTGGTTGAACTAGTTTACAGTCCCACCAACAGTGTAAAAGTGTTCCTATTTCTCCACATCCTCTCCAGAGCCTGTTGTTTCCTGACTTTTTAATGATCGCCATTCTAACTGGTGTGAGATGGTATCTCATTGTGGTTTTGATTTGCATTTCTCTGACAGTGAGTGATGATGAGCATTTTTTCATGTGTGTGTTGGCTGCATAAATGTCTTCTTTTGAGAAGTGTCTGTTCATATCCTTTACCCACTTTTTGATGGGGTTGTTTGGTTTTTACCCAAATGCCCATCAGTGACAGATTGGATTAAGAGAATGTGGCACATATACACCATGGAATACTATGCAGTCATAAAAGAGGATGAGTTCATGTTCTTTGTAGGGACATGGATGCAGCTGGAAACCATCATTCTCAGCAAACTATCGCAAGAACAGAAAACCAAACACTACAAGTTCTCACTCATAGGTGGGAATTGAACAATGAGAACACTTGGACACAGGAAGGGGAACACCACACACCAGGGCCTGCTGTGGGGTGAGAGGAAGGGGAGGTATAGCATTAGGAGATATACCTAACGTAAATGACGAGTTAATGGGTGCAACACACCAATATGGCACATGTAAACATATGTTACAAGCCTACACATTGTGCACATGTGCCCTAGAACTTAAAGTATAATAAAAGAAAAAAAATTTCCAAAACAACACACATTATTGATAGTAAATTTTAAATATTATAAATTTAAAATTTTAATATAAAATAAATTTTTAAATAGTTTAAGCTAGTTATTTACATATTTTTAAAAGTTATTATTTTGTTCTATTAATATAATCTTTCTGCATTTTGTTAATTCAATTTAGTTAATCTAACCTAACCAATTTATTTCTGTAGTTCAAAACTTTATAAGCCCAAGGTGTTAAAATTTCTGGCATCTCTTAAATATACACCATTCCTTCCTATAAAAAAGGAGAAATACTATTTTAGATTAAGAAACAGATGAATAATAGTAGATAAAATGATATTGATTTCAGAGGGGAGATAACTGATGGTCCTAATATTAACCAAGTTTTTTGGTTTTTGTTTTTTTGAGACAGAGTCTCCCTCTCTTGCCCCTGCTGGAGTACAGTAGTGCTATCTTCGCCTCTTGGGTTAAAGCAATTCTCCTGCCTCAGCCTCTTGAGTATCTGGGACTACAGGTCCCCAACACCATGCCCAGCTAACTTTTTGGGTATTTTTCGTAAAGGCAGGGTTTCACCATTTTGACAGGCTGATTTTGAACTCCTAACTTCAAGTGATCTACCCTCCTTGGCCTCCCAAAGTGCCAGTATTACAACTGTGAGCCTGTAGCCAAGTTTTATAGACATTGGCAAATAAGTTATTTAAACTTGCTCTTCCATAATGCCTAAACTGTAAAATCTTACAATTTATTATTATGTGCCAAGATTTGTTTTGAAATCAAGTGAGGAAAAAAGTCTAATGGAACAAATTGATTATCTAAAAGGATCAAATAACTCAATCATGACTTGTAGTTATTAGTGGATTGTAAATGAGAAAAAATTTAAAGAAAAGTGCATGGACATATCTTTCCTTCAAAAAATAAATTTGATATGTATACTTATTTAATAGTAAAGTATTCTCAAAATTTATACAATTGTTCATTTGATAATAATACATTATGTGACAAAATCAGCTTGGATTTATTAAATCAATGTTAATATGAATCTAAAATGAGCTTTGCATTTTCTTTATAAACTATAATTATTTTGGGTAATTTTTATGCCTTTTCTTGTTTAGTAGGCTCAAGAAGAACCACACTAGCAATGATGTTTCACTGTAAGCGCCCCTTTCACTGTTATAGATCAAGTGTCTCAACTAGTGTCTTGAAAATGTTTGCTCAAGGAAAGGAAAAGAAGAAGGAGAAAGAAAAGAGAAGGAAAATGAGGACATGGAGGAAAACAAGAAAGAGGAGCAGAAACATTTCTCTCTCTGGGTGTAAAGAGTGTGAAAAATAATAAGAAAAGATTAGTATGAATGTAAGAAAAGGAAATGGTAGCACAAATTTGATATAGTACATCTGTTTTTGCTCCTGAACTAATTTTAAGCAAGGTGTCACAAAATCAGACGCCTGCCTGTAGGTTTCATGAATATATGATCAGTCTGGGTGTAATAAAATAATAAGAATTGGTGTCACAAATAGGAAATTGCTTGCTCTGTCTTAAGGCTAAACCCATTCAATTTATGTTTGTTTTTAAACACTGCCTTAATGAAATGATTCCAGATTACATTTTCCCTCCAAGGCAAACACTTTATCACCCTTTGGAGAAGAAAAGAACTTTCTATATTTTTATCCATGTTGTGTTTCAAAGGTATTTTGCCATCAATATTTGTGGACAGGACAATTATATTGCTCTAAGGTTTTTCATGAAGTGGTAAAATATTAAGGATACATATTCTAGTCTAAAGTGGTAAACCTAAAAGCTAATAGAAGAATTATATTGAAATAAAAGAATAGATGGTATAACTAGGGAAAAATTAAGAAAATTAGGGGACAGGGAGAAGGAAAACTTATTCACACTTTAGGCTTATAGTCCATAATATCAAAAAAAACTGAAACCATTATCTACTTTGTGAAAGAGAAAGAATATCTCTTGTATCCGATTTGAAATGTTCTAAAAAGGGGAGTTGTTATGTTTCTTTCCAAAGCTCTAGTAACATCAGAGAATTAAATTTAAGCAAGTTAAACCTTAACTCTGCACATGTTTTTGATTCACACTCATAAAATCACAAAAATTTTTATTTCAGAAAATGTACATTGCTACAGATAATATTTAAAGCTTTATTTGCTAATTGTGGAATTGAAGTAGATATAAATAAATTTAGATATTTACATGTTACTCAACATTAACAAACTTCTCCGGGTAAGCTTCCAGACAAAATTAAATTTTATGCAATTCCCTTGTTAATATGATTTGTTGAAAAATGTATCAGAGAACACCTTTGGAAAAGGTTACAACAAAGCCTTATTGTATCAGCCAATTGGAAGTAGAAAGCAGTAACTATTTATAAACATACTAATGCAACTTCCTAAGATGGATACCAAATAAAAACAAGTGATGTCTTCAATATGCCAGTGGAATTATTGCCATAAAAGTTAATATACATATTGTCTGGCACAGGCACAACAGCTTAAAGGTAGGATACAAACACACATACAATCCGACATCCTGTCCACTTGCCAAAGACATTGTCACAATGTGTATGATAGTGTAAGGACTGCCATTTGTAATGAGCACAAAATACATACAATATGGCCTGGCCATCCCTCAGCCTCATGTTGCTAATCATAGCAGTGAATCAATATTAATTTAGTTGCATGCTTATATCCATGTAAATATAAGTACTTGTTTAAATATAATCTAATGATATGAGGACACTAAACATTCTAGCTGAATTCCGTAAAAATATAATATACCACAGTTTAACTGTGATGGAGTAATCAGTATTGAGGCAATTTCTGTTGCAAAATTATAAATCTTAAAGTACTATATGAGGCAAATGATTTCAGACATTGAACAATAGACTATGTAGGACAGTAATTATTGAAAGGGAAACATGAGCTGAATTAAAAGGAATGCTAACTAAAGGCTTAGGCTGGTAGAATGTGATTCCAGATTATAAGCAATTTATGAAGCAAAATCCAACAGATCTAAAGCAAGAAATAAAGTTGGAAAGTTATCAATCCTTTATCAAAAATCATTTTTAAAAATCTCTACAAAATTAAGTAGCATATAAAAAGCTGAACAACACGAACTTGATGCAAACACATTTGCAGAACAATATTCAAAATTGAAGAATACATTTTCTTTAAATGTTCATGGAATATTCACTATAATAGGCTACATGTTAATCATCAAATAAATTTTATTAAATTTTCCAGATTTAAATTTACACACTATAGTCGCTAGAAAAAATACGTCAGAAATTCGTATGTATCTGACAAGTTTACAAATATTGGGAAATTATGTAACACATTTCTTAACAAATCATGGATCACAGAATAAATCAAATAATAAAACTTAAATTAGTTTTCAATGTATAATAATAAAAATACAACAAATTAAATTTGTGAGATGGAATTAATGTTTAGATTGATATTAACAACTCTAAATGCTTATTTTAGTATAGACAAAAGGCTTAAATCAATTATCTCTGTTTACACCTTAAGGAGTTAAAAAAGAATGAGCCAATTATTAACAAAATAAATAAAAGGAAGGAAAGAAGAGCAAAGAGCACTTAAATGGATAATAAACAAGCCAGAGAGAAAAATCACAGACACCAATGTTGTTACTTTTCTGAGGCTAATAAACTTAATGAAATACTAGCAAGAATGATTAGAGAAAAAGTACCCCCATCAATATCAGAAAGGCAAAATATAAATTTATGTCTAAAAGCATATCTATGTTTATGTCTAATACATATCTGAACCATAAGAAATATACAGAAAACTAAATAAAGCAAAATATCATATAAAATTATCTTTAGACATAAAAAAGATAAACTTAGAATTTAGTTGGAAATATACGAAAGAAAATATTCAAGTGACAGAAAACTTTCCATTGTTGATTTATCTTCAATTTTTAGATATGTATCAATAAACAAGTTTATTATTTTAGAGTCTTACTTAACTGAAGCATGCTATTTTAAATTTAAAGGTAAAATAGAAAGAAACTAGATAAAACCCATAGAAAAATCACAATTCAAAGAAGAGAGAGGCAGGTTCATATCAAGTTTTTCAGGTAATTAGCGCCACTACAATAAAGAAATAAAATACTGATTGGAAGAAAAATATATATAATAAAATAACAGAAGGACAAAAAGCTCTTGTGCTCTACTGTAAAACTGTGAAGCCTTGCAGACTCACTCTTGTAGGTGACTATACAATTATTGATGATGATCATTCAATTCCTCAACTATTTCATAATCATTTTCGTGAGTCTTGAATGCACCAAACCAATTAAAGGGGATGGGGATGGGGAGATGTGAAGAGGTTGGTCAATGAGTACAATGGTACAGTTAAACAGGAAGAATAAGTTCTAGTGTTCTATTACAGAGTTTGGTGATGATAGCAAATAACAATGTAGCGTATATTGCAATGGAGAAGAGAAAATTTTGAATGTTACCTCCAAAAGAAGCAATAGATATTTAAAGTAATAAAAATAATTATTACCTTAATTTGATCATTTTACAATGTATACATGCATTGAAATGTCTCACTGTCCCTCATAAATTTGTACAATTATTATGTTTGTTAGAAATGAAGCATTAATTTTAAATATTAAATAATTTTTAAATAAAAAAATCTCATTTTATTGTACAATATTTGATGCAGTAATAAAAGACAGTGAACACCTCATTTAATCAGCATGTGCCATATGGACACAATACATGTAGGTTTTATTAAAGATAAAAAGGTTTTGCTTTGTATTTGGGAAAAAGAAAGAAAACATGAGGAATGTCAATTATAAGAAAACCAATTTATGTAAAAGGAAAAATATAAGATAATTACATAATATTTTTAAAGATTTTAAATCAAAATTTATCTTAAAACCATGCAGATTCTAGATATTCCTCCTCTGAAGTCAAGTAATTATTTATTTTCCAAGCAATTTTTAGTTTATATTATATTTTACTTGCCACTGACTGAAATAATTCGAGCCAATGTCAGCCTTCATAGTGACGCAAAGTGCAAGAATTATCCCTCTCTAAGTAAATTATCTTGCCAGTATTTCTATCCGATTCCAGTTCTCTCTGAATGTACATTTTCAGTGCAAAGGAAAACAAGTTATGGCCTTATTTTAAAAGGAGAAAAATCTTAAATCTCATTTCACATTACACAGGCATACAAAAATAATAGTAGTGTTAAATCAAAGAGGAACATAGCATGTGTTTATTTGCTATTAAGTCTCTAAATTTTTGGCATTTATTTTTTAAATAATTAATATTTAGATTACATTCTCAAGGTATAGTCAGTTGTAAAGTAGCAAAGTTAAATTTGATTCCAATTTACCTTTCAATTCTGTATCATTTTGCTGATTTATGATACCTCCACAAACCTTAAACAAAACATAAACTGCTAATATCATAAAAAATGTGAACTGATAAGTAAACTCATTTGCAACTCAATGTAGAAAACTGCCTTATTGATCCAATGTTTCTGACTTCCTCCTGAGAGTCAGCTAGTATCCATTTTTTTTAGATTCTCCAAAATATAAACAAAATTAGAATATATTGGTAAAATGGATTTTAAACAGGGTCAGAATAAAAAAGGTAAACAATAACAATAAAAACTTAAATAGACTGTATTAGTCAATTCTCACACTGCTATAAAGACATTTCCTGATATTATGCAATTTATAAAGGAAAGAGATTTGATTGACTCACAGTCCTTCACGGCTGGGGAGACCTCAGGATACTTACAATCATGGAAGAAGGCAAATGAGGCAAGTACCTTTTTCAAAAGGTGGTAGGAAAGAGAGAAAGTGCAGAACAAATTGCCACCTTTAAAATTATCAGGTCTTGTGAGAAGTCATTCACTATCAAGAAATCTGCCCACATGATTCAATCATCTCCCACCAACTCCCTCCCTTGATGCATGAGGATTAAAATTCAAGATGAAATTTGGGTGGAGATACGGAGTCAAACCATATTATTCCATCCCTGGCCCTTTTCAAATTTTCATTCCTTTTTCACATTTCCAAACCAATTATGCCTTCCCAACAGTCCCGCAAAGTCTTAACTCATTTCAGCATTAACCCAAAAGTCCAAGTCCAAAGTCTCATCTAAGAAAAGGCAAGTCCCTCCTGCCTAGGAGTCTGTAAAATCAAAAACAAATTAGTTACTTCCAAGATACCATGGGGGTACATGCATTGGGTAAATTCTAAATGGGAGAAATTGGCCAAAACCAAGGGGCCACAGGCCCCATGCAACTCCAAAACACGGCAGGGCAGTCATTATATCTTAAAGCTCTGAAATGATCTCCTTTGACTCCCTGTCTTACATCTAGGATATGCTGATGCAAGTGGTGAGTTCTCATGGTCTTGGGCTGCTCCACCCCTATGGCTTTGCATGGTAGAAACTCTTAGGCTGCTTTCATGGGCTAGCATTGAGTATCTGTAAATTTTCCAGGCACACGGTGCAGTCAGTGGATCTACCATTCTGGGGTCTAGAGGACAGTGACCCTCTTCTCACAACTCCACTAGGCAGTGTCCCATTGGGGACTCTGTGTTTGGGCTCCAATCCCACATTTTGCCTCTGCACTGCCCTGGTAGAAGTGATCCATGAGGGCTCTGCCCCTGCAGCAGACTAGTAGAGGTTCCCAAATCTGAACTTTTGCCCTCTGTGCACCTGCAGGCCCAACACCACATTGTAGCTGCCAAGACTTGGGACTTGCACCCTCTAAAGCCATGCCCAAAGTTGTACCTTGGCCCCTTTTAACCATGGCTGAAGCTGGAGTGGGTAGGACACAGGAGACCATATCCCAAGGCTGCACAGTGCAGCAGGGTCCTGGGCCTGGCCCACAAAACTATTTTTCTCTCCTAGGCTGCTGGGCTTCTGATGGGAAGGGCTACTGTGAAGATCTCTGAAGTGCCCTGAAGACATTTTCTTTATTGTAGTGGCAATTAACTTTCGTCTCATCATTACTTACATGAATTTCTGCAGCTGTCTTGAATTTCTTCACAGAAAATGGATTTTTTCCTTTCTATCACATGGTCAGGCTGCAAATTTTCCAAACCCCTATGCTCTCTCTTCCTTTAAAACATAAGTTCCAATTTCAGACATCTTTTTGTGAACACATATGACTGAACACTTTCAGAATCAGCCAGGTCACATCTTGAGTGCAACCTCTACCTCCCAGGTTCAAGCAATTCTCCTGCCTCAGTCTCCCAAGTAGCTGGGATTACAGCTGACCGCCACCACGTACAGCTAATTTTTTTTTTTTTTTTTTTGGTAGTTTTAGTAGAGATGGGGTTTCATTATGTTGGCCAGGCTGGTCTCAAACTCCTGACCTCATGATACGCCCACCTTGGCCTCCCAAAGTGCTGGGATTACAGGTGTGAGTTATTCTGTTTTTAATACAAAAATGCACTTTGGCTTTATTAAATTACATATTTTGATTTAACTTGTTTATCTACATTCTTGCATAGAAAAAAATAGAGAATCTGATGCAATAAAAAGTCTTAAACTTTCTTTCAATTCAAAATTGTGACCATAGGGAAAGACCCTATACCATAATGATCTAGGAAGTCTTTAGGATTCACCCTTTGGGTAATAAAGATGATTTTATTTTTATATTAAATTTAACTTTATATCTATTAATAGAAACACCATATTAGATGTTTGCATATGAGATTTGAACACATCTACTTAGATGTGTTCTAGTGTGTGTTCTTTACGCATTCTATTAAAAATATTAAGTGAATGGTCCATAGCTGTACATAGGAACTTTAGTTCATAGCTCCAATATACCTGACTTTAAGGATCTTCTATAAGCTTATACGGTATGTGTATTTTGGGAGTATAAAGAGCAAGCATCAAAGATGCTTACACATCATAAGAGTGTGCTTCATAGAAGATCTAATTGTTGCCTGATTGATATTTATGGCCAGTAGCAGAAAATCAGTTATTTATATGTATTGTAAAATTATCAGGGCTTTGCAGAATAATTTCATAATTGCCACAGTAGACATAGACATAAAATTTTTAGATCTGTCAAATTTTAATGTTTCCCCAAATAGAGTAGTTATTAACATGGATAGTGTAGAGCATGAAATAAAAAATCAATGGTTTCAAACACTATTTAAGACAAACAGGGAGAAAGGATTCATACAGAATCATAACATTTACTAAATATATATCTATTGGCTTAAGAAGAAGTTACATAATTTTTTTTCAAGATAGTTTAACATATAATTTTTGTGTGTTTTATGGGACTGTTTAAAAATTATAAATATAGCAGAAGGGGAAAATAGATCTTAATGTACCAATCCAATTTGTAGCTTAAGACATTTATAGATGTCACAAGACATAGTCATCAGAAAATTTCTTGCCTTGGACTTTATTATCTGGTCACTGTGATCAAATCGTGAAGCAACGATTTTCAAGAAGTCATACTCTTCATAACGTTGATTAATTCCATGAGAAATCTATTTAACGATATACAGATAAGATTTAGAAAATGTTCATGGCCATAAACTGAATTTTATATTAGCTATATATCATGTTAATATGCAAGTAATAGCATCGGTTTTTTTTTTCCTACCATAGAGTTAACAGTGGAAACAGTTTCTATGTGTCACTATAAGACACGTAGTCTCTAAAGTCAGATTTACCTATACTACAATCCTGCCTCTGCTGTATACTATCAGTCTGATAGTTAACAAATTTATTTTCCAAAACTGTTTTTCTTTAATCCAAATAATGAGTCAATAATAATATTAAAATAGTATGTGTTTTCAAGATTAAATGAGATATTCTCTATGAAATTTATATCCTGGAGTTAGTTTTATAAGGACCTTTTTATTGATGTAACATAACTTTTCAACATGTTTGTGAAGAAGCAAAAGAAGAAGAGGAGGAGGAATTGCAATGGAAAAGGAGGAGAGAAGAGAAAGGATAAGGAGAAAGAGGTGGAGGAGAATAATAATTCTTCTAATGGAATTTGAGATATCAAAAATATAAAAGATAAACTAAAACTTGAGAAAGTACTTTACACAAGATGTATGTGTGCTTGTATTTTTATGCCATTTTTTTCCTAAAAGAAAATATGTTTTAACTGTCTGAGTATCACATAACATATGCTAATTTTATAATCATTTAACTAACAAAATGAATAAATAACAAAATTAAAATATCCCAAACCACAAACAAAATATACAGTAAAAGTCATCAAAAAAATTTCCAGAATGTGAAATTGTGGGTTCCATCACTCAGTGTGTACTATTTATTTACTTTAAATCTTCTAGATTTCTTCCCATGTCATGAGCCTAAGTCTCATCAGAGCTAGTATAACTCTAGTCAGAGCTAATATAAGGCAAACTTTACAGAATATGGCCTGTTTATTCAGAAAAATAGTGATATGTAGCAATCAATTAATAAACAAACATGAAATATGAAGCTAGCATATTCTCAGAAAACCTAGTTTTATAAATGTATACATATCTATATGCACAGAGTGTATGTTTATATACAGTCATGCACCATATAATAGCATTTTGGTCAATGACGGATTGCATATACAATAGTATTCCCATAAGATTATAATACTGTATTTTTATTGAACCTTTTCTATGCTTAGATACCCAAATACTTACCAATGTGTTATAGCAGGCTACAGTATTTAATGTAGGGACATGCTGTATAAATTTGTAGCTGAGAAGCAGTAGACTATAAAATGTAACCTAGGTGTGTAGTAAGTGATACCATCTAAGTTTGTAAGTGCACTCTATGATGTTCACACAATGATAAAATTGCCTAATGACACATTTTTTAGAGTATATCTCCCTCATTGAGTAAAGCATGACTGTATACATGAGTATGTGTGTATGTGTGTGTAGATCCTTGTGAGACAATGCAATGATATGAGCTATTTGCATAAGTAAGATTATTTCAAGTTACATTGAAATTCAATTTATTTTGAAATCAGGCTTACTAACTTTTCTTACTACAAATATGTACATATGTTCATTATCAAAGTATAATGATTAAATTAAAAATATAATAAATCCATAAATCTATGTGATAGATCTATTATCTATCTATCTATCTATCTATCTATCTATCTATCTATCTATCTATCTATCTACCTATCTATCTATCATCTATGAGCTGTTCAAACATTTTTAGCAAATAATTATTTCTCAAAACAGAATTTATTCAGAAATCTACAACATAAAACAGATAATATTTGAAAGGTGCCATTTGAAATGGGAGTCTTCTGAGGTTACATGCATTAGTCCCCAGTGGCAAATTGTTTGGTCTCTGAAACTAAAAAGATATGATATACGATAGCTTTCAAACGTAACACTAAGTTGGCTAGTCATAAAAATTAAATTTAGTGCTAAATAACAAATGGATTTATAAATATAAAAATAAAATACATACTATTTCTTTAAATTGTTGCATTGATTTGATAAATGTGGCACCACAGAATAATTACTTCCTTTTAAATTTTAAATCAGCTTATTGAATAATTTTACAGTGTTAACTAATAACTGTCTTTAGATTAAATAAAAACCATTAGAGACAGATTTAGTTATTAGAAACTAAAACCCACTTATCTACAGACTGACATGCCTGTTTCCTGAATCTTTCCTTCTATACTTAAATTATCTTTCATTTGTCCTCTTTATTCAGGCTGTTTTTTTTTTTTTTTATAAAGAACACTTTAATAAAGTTGAAAGTCACCATAAATTACACAAATGATTTTACCTTGGAAATAATATTGCCTATCACAGCAAAGTAAGCAACTTACAACATACGATCATCTAATTTTTACACTCTTTATTGAAATGTCTTGACTTATATAAAGAATACAAATCTGTAGCAGTGAGAAGGCAGTACTGTCACTAATACCTGGTTACTCCTTTGATTTTTTCACCTTAATACAACTACATGAGATTGACAAATGCTGTTTTGGAAATATTGTTTTAATTACATACAGAAATTTAATACTCATAAAAGTTCCCTTGAAGTGTTATAACTTTATAAACAATTTTCATGAAATTTCTGACATGTTTTTACTGAGTTGTTATTTTCTTAACAAAAAATTTATGGTCAAAACCCACATGTCTAATCTGAGTAATAAAGAAATTATATACAGTTGACAGCCTAACTCAATATAGAAAAATAAAAAAATAGAAAGTACTTAAATGATCACTAATCATATACTTATCTTTCTTTTAAATCTTGGATTTCAAAATCATATTAAATATATCAGTAATTGAACAATGTATAATATAAAATATTATTGAAAATAGAGTTGTTTTTTAACTGAATCAAATATTAGATGTTTACAGAAATATTAATTATAATAAATATTAAATATTATGTACTTAAATGAAACAACTCACATGTACATTTAGTGTAATACCTACCTGCATGCAACTCACCATTCCTTTCACTATTTTATTCATTCAATCAACCTCTCCCAAAAGAGGTGATTTTATTTGTGCAATGGACATAGCAGTTTAAAGACGATGTGATGCCTTAATTATCAACTTGTCTAGAACAACAGGCAGCTTTGCAGAAGGCTAGCATCTATTAATAATATGTATAACAACAGGTCACTTGACATTTAATTTTGAATCTGACAACTTCGGCCCATTTGTTTCAGAATTCTCGCACAACCTAGTGTGCAGAAGAATGAATGTGAGGTATTTCAGTGATGGCAGTGCATTTAAAACTATACTTAAAAAACATTTTTCAGTGATAAGCAGAGTTTTAAAGGTACATAATTTTGTTATGAGGGAGTGACATATTTTTTGAGAAGGCTAGTTTTTAAACTGGAAGGACTGAGCCTATTTATTAAACAAGCCTAGAAATATCTGCAGGAAATATGAATAGAAACTGGTGTTTTGTAAAATATACCTTAAAGTTATATTATTACTTTGGGTTTTTAAATTTCAAGTAACAAACATGGAATAAGGTTAACTTAAGTAAAAAAGTAAATGCTTGATATAGTAAACAGGTTTCCAAATCGAGGGAGTGTTATGCAAAGAAAAGAACCTAGAAAAGGTAGTGGGGAGTTTCTAGGTACACTGAACATCATTTTCTGAATTCTTACGCAAGAAAGAATAAGCTAGAATTTTTGTTCTGTCTCCTTAAAAGTGGGATTCCCAGGAAATAAGCCTAATTAATGAGCTTTAATTATACATCACGTATTCAATAGGAGAGAGAAAGAAAATTTTATTGACAAAACCCATTGATTGTGGGAGGGGTAGACATTTTTAAAAAATGGAAAACCAACACTGAATGGCAAAAGTTTTGTTGATGTATAATTCATTTTGAAATCTCAACTTCATTTACATTTTTAGTAACACTACCAAAAAATTAATCAACTCATTATCTTCATTTTATTTTGAGGGATGATGGAAAACAACTGCCATCCTCATATTTTAATCTTCAATTTACAAAAATCATCTTGCTCTTCCAAATGTTTGATACATTCTTGAAATTTCAAATATTTCCTCCATAACAACATTTATACCTGATCAAGAACAGTGATATATTATATATTGACAATAATATTATTATCCATTTATTTAGTATATATATCAGGGCTGCATTTCTATGGGAAGGGAATAGAAACATACTGACTTTTATGTATCAGAAATGCTATTGTATTTAATAATCAAAAACATGCTTTGAGACACACATTAAAATTATCAATTTATTATTAAGACAGAAAAAAATCAAAGAGATTAGTTTCTTTAATTACTCATAATAAGAAGGAAGAATGTGAATGAAATATAAAATTCTTTCCTATACACTCCTCTATTTTATTCTGTTAGGTTATTTCGAAAATAAAAATAGGAACATCATGCTGTCTTCAAAGAAATTATATTTTGGTCAGTGGTATAAATCATATAAATTAAAATGTATTAAGTGCAGAAATATGTACCTAAAAAATTATAGGTACGCTTTCATTTTATTTATTTATTAGGAGACAGAGTCTTGCTCTGTTGCCCAGACTGGAGTACAGTGGTAGGATCTCAGCTAACTGCAACCTCCCAATCCTGAGTTCAAGTGATGATCCTGCCTCAGCCTCCTGAGTATTTGGGATTATAAGCATGAGCCACCATGCCTGACTAATTTTTGTATTTTTGGTAGAGAAGGGGTTTCACCACGTTAGCCGGGCTGGTCTCAAACTCTTGGCCTCAAGTGATCGGCCCGCCTTGGGCTTCCAAAGTGCTGGAGTTACAGGTGTGAGCCACTGCACCTGGCCTACAGATACACTTTTAGAGAACAAAAGAGATTATTTTGATATGAGATGATGAATCAAAGGATTCTTCATAAAAAGTTTAGAATTTGATAACAGCAATTATTTTAAAACATACATATCAGATGAAAAAATATTTTATGTGAAAGGAATATTGTGAGTTAAATCAGTGGGATGGGAAGAATTTAACGTGTGGTTTTCACGTAAGAATAATAAACAATGTGTAACTCTTTCATATAATCCTTCATACTCTGTATGAAATAGAGAAAGCTTTTTCTATTAAATTGCTCTGAGAGGAAAAATATTAGAGCAACTATTTTCACTAATATGCTTAATAACATATTATTAAAAATTGTGGTAGAAAGTTTCCATTCTATATTTCCATCAATACTAAAATAATAAATTTCAGTGAAAATAATTCCTACATGAGTTCTGCAAAGGAGAAACTTGAGTCTTATTACTATAATTTTAATCATTTTTAATATACAATTTTAACATTGGTTTAAATAAACTCTCTTCACTAGACACTGAATATTTTCAGTTCACTTTTTTCTCATTTATAAAATTCCTTTGGGGCTGAGGAAAAGTGCTTTTCAAACTTTAGAGTATTTTATAAACAACAAAGGGAGCATTTTATCTGCTACCATTTTATACTTCACTGCTGCACAGAAGTGAGGAGGCCAAGTCATTTGGGGATCTGGGCATTAACTTTCTTACAAGAAGGTTACTTTCCAATATTGGACAAGTATAGAGTTTTCCAAAGAGACATATTTCATTCAGGTTGTACAATTAATGTCAAGGTCCCAGAAGGTCATTATCCTTTTCAAGTCAGTTGGAATGACATCTGCCTCAAGCAACCTAGAGGCACAGTTGATTGTTCTAGTTCTATAGTAAGAATATAAACTCTTCCTGTAACTTATGATTTATGTCAGTATAACCCTAGTGGTAGAAGAGATGCATTTGGGAACCAGAAGTAAGAAATATAAAGCAAGTTTATTTACTTAAAATATGACTGGATTACAAATGGAAATATATACAAATGGCTATTAAAATAAGTGTGGTTTTAAACTGCAAAGCCTCATTGAAGAGTTGGATGACAGTAAAGGGAAAAAAATCAAGTCCATGTTCATGGCTGGGTTTCTAGATTTTATTTCTTACAATACTGCTTATTTTTGCTTAAAAAATGAACAAATCAAACCCATATATATTTTATATATACACACATACACACCATATATGTATATGTATATATATATATATATACACACACACACAGCCCCATTAGAGAACTCATATTTCAACCTGCTACTTGTTATTCTTATTTTTGTTGTTACTGTTATAAGCTCACAGCTTGCACCCTGCACCGAGAAAAGCTGCAGACACTCAAGGCTAGCCAGAAAAAGCCGCTGGGAGGGAGGCTGTACCCTGCAAAGTCACAGGGGTGGAGACCCCCCCCCCCCTTGCATCAGCGTGACCTGGATGTGAGACATGGAGTCCAAGGAGATCATTTTGGAAATCTAAGATTTGACTGCCCTTCTGGATTTTGGACTGGCATGGGGCCTGTAGCCCATTTGTTTTGGCTAATTTCTCCCATTTGGAATGGCTGTATTTACCCAACGCCTCTACCCCAACTGTATCTAGAAAGTAACTAACCTGTTTTTCATTTTACAGGTTCACAGGTGAAAGGGACTCTGGGATTAGACATTGGACTGTGGATTTTTGAGTTAACGCTGAAATGAGTTAAGACTTTGAGGGACTGTTGTGAAGGCATGATTGGTTTTGAAATGTAAGTACATGTGATCTGGGAGGGGTTGGGGCAGAATGATATGGTTTGGCTGTGACCCCGCCCAAATCTCACCCTGAATCGCCATGTGTTGTGGGAGGGACCCAGTGGGAGGTGAATGAATGATGGGGGCAGGTCTTACCTGTGCTGTTCTCGTCATAGTGAATAATTCTCACAAGATCTGATGGTTTTAAAAAAAGGAGTTCCCCTGCACAAGCTCTCTCCCTCTTTGCCCGTTGCCGTAAAGTACATTCTATTTAGAAGACAAGGAATAAATAGAAAAACTATTAGGAATATCATGCTAAAAAGAGTGTTATGACTTTGTCTTCTGAGTATCTATGAACATCAATAGCAACTCATCAACCAATACTTAAGGACCAAATACGAATCAAAATCTACTGGATATTTATATTACCATTACTTTGAATAAAGCAATGAGTATCATTTGGTTATAACCAATGGAATTGGTTCTAATTGTGCAAGGTCATGCAGACTGAGAAAGTGCCTTATCTCGAAAGCATTATTTTTAACTTTCAGGAAATTATATAGTTAATTAGAGAAACTTGAATATCTAACAAAATTAGGAGAAGGAAAGTTTTCTTGGGAGGGAAAGTAAAGTGAATATGCAAAAGAAGCAGGAATCTTGTAGACTATCTTGTGGTAGATACTACTATTATTTCTATTTTAGAGATAAAGAAAGAAAAACATAAAGTAATGTATCTAAAGATGTGAAGCTAATCAGTACCAAATACTAGCAAGAATGATTAAAAAACCCTATCAATATCAGAAATGTAAAGTATCAATTTATGCCTAAAAGCATATCTTTGTTTATGTCTAATACATATCCAAGGTATAAGAAATAGAGAAAACTAAATAAAGCAAAATATTGCAATAAAATAATCTTTATAAATAAAAATGATACACTTACAATTCAGTTGGAAATATAGTTTAAAAATTCAAGCTATGGAAAACTTTCCATTGCGGATTTATCTTCAAGTTTTAGATATGTATCAAGAAATAACTTTGTAACTTTAGAGTCTTAACTGAAGCATCATATTTTAAATTTAAAGGTAAAATAGAAATTATGTGAATCCAGACTTAAGTATTATGTTAATTGCACAATCTTACCAGAATTAAGAAACTTAGGAAATGAATGTTAAATTGAACTATGGCATATAGTCAAACTTTTAATTCATATTTCTCTCACAATTCTCATTAAGAATTAGAGCTGGTCTGGCTTTTTACAAATCATCATTTCCAAGATGGTTTGGAATAGTGCAGTGTTTCAGGGCAGAGAGGTTCATAAGGTTTTATTAGGTTCCATGGGAGAACATCAACTTGTTCTATTCTGCCCCAAGAAACGAACAAATTCACTCAGTGAAAAATCCTCTGTGAGTGGATTTTGAACAGCGATAAAGAGATGGTACAATAGTTGGCATTATAGAACTTTGATGATGTGGAAGAAACACATGGAAGTTATACTTTCTGGGTAAATCAACAAGGTTAGACACAAATAAACATATTTTTCCCTATGAGACTAATTTTCTAGAATTTAAATTCCACTTGTGAGAAAAAAGTGGCAAAATAGATGCTGTCTGCATTTTTTCTTGACCAACAAAATCCTGAAAAGTATAATACCAAAAAATCGAAAAGGAAATGCTCATGAGATGTAAATATTAGGAAGTTTACAACTCGGGAATTAAGGTATTACAGAAAGATTACATCAAAGCGGGGTGAATTAAATAGAAGAAGTGAGGTATAATTAATTAGGTTAATGAGGAACCTTCAGTGGTTCTTATACTTCTGAGGGGAAATGATATAGATGGAGTTGAAAAGGCCATGAGAAGCTCAAATGTTTCAGTTGTAGATTTCTTCTTTCAGTCAAGCAAGCTGAAAGAAAATATTTACCAACTTTTGGCGAATGTCTTGAAAGCTACTGTTTTGCATATGTTGTCTGGTGTTTTAGTTTTGGCAGAACGGTCACTATGGTTTGGGCTGGCATTGGAAGTTGAGAGCAAGTTGTCTTAAAATATTTTCACTTGCAAAATTCAACAACACTGAAAGATGCTACAAAATGTAGCTTGGCCCCAGATGCTTATCAAAAAGGCTTACTGAGTAACGTAGGAGCTTATATAAATTATTAATTTCAATTATTAATACGTATTAAGATCTAGTAAGAGTTTAATACGAGATGGTTACATCTTTCCAAATCAATATAAGAACCTCTTAATCATCTTTGAGCAACATTTTTGGGTAACTTTTTTGTAATATTTTCCAAGAATGGCTAATAGCATGTTTGCTTCAATTTCATAGTCAGATATCTGTGATTCATGTAAAGAATTCTCATATATTTAGTCAGAGTTTTATCTTATTTTATTTAAAAATAAATAAACTTTTATTTGTCCTGGAATTATATTTAATCTTGGCTCCAGGAGTTATGTATTAAACCATTGGTATAATTGAATACTTCAACACTGGTCTTCCTCTTCCATATATCTTAGAGTTACTAGTTCCTTCTCATTTTGAAGGATTTTGTTTTTGTTTTTGTTTTTGATGGAGTCTCACGCAGTTGCCAGGCTAGAGTGCAGTGGCATGATCTTTGGTTACTGCAACCTCTGACTCCTTGGTTCAACTGATTCCTCTACCTCAGCCTCCCGAGTAGCTGGGATTAGAGACACCTAGCACCCCACCTGGCTAACTATTTTTTTTTTTTTTTGTACTTTTAGTAGAGACGTGTTTCACCATGTTGGCCAGAAATGGTCTTGATCTCCTGACCTCATGTTCCACCCTCCTTGGCCTCCCAAAGAGCTGGGATTACAGGCATTAATCATCACGTCTGGCCACTTTTGACCAATTTTTAAAATTTTTATGTGACTTTATATCATCTAAATTTTAACTCAAATGCACTCAAGTGTGCATTTGCTAACATTTTATTTTTTATTTTTATGGACACATAGTAGGGATTTATATCTGTGGCATATGTGAGACATTTTGATATAAGTATATAGTGCATCAAAATCACATCAGGACAAGTGGAATATCCATCACCTCAAGCATTCATCCTTTTTTGTCTTACAAGCAGTCCAATTATACTCTTTTAGTTATTTAAAAATGTACAATGAATTATTGTTGACTGTATTCACCGTGTTGTGCTATCAAATTACTGTAAGCAGAATAACTTCTCAACCTATCTCCACATTTTAAACTGACCTTGAAAAGTCAGTTCCATAGGAAGCAATATTTCAATTCAAATAATAATTTATAACCTTGTTACATATGTTATTAAAAATGTTACAGTGAAGAATATGAAGAGATTACGTAAAATTTTCCCCTGGTTTAAAATAACATTCAAATTGTCTAAATATATCAGAGCTATTTCTAATGATGTCTTTAAGTTTGTATATCTTTACTCACAAATAACATTTGAAAAATAAGACAATCTTCTATTTCTTTATACATATCTACATATGAAAGCCATTACCTATTAGCTGGTAATTTTTTAAAAACAAAATCGGAATATATACCTTTTAATTTTATCATTCATTGATACCATTGACTATAAGAATAAAAATATATAAGTAAAAATATAGGTTTTATATAACCAGTGCCAAATTATATGTGCATTTGTCAAACTTTTGTAGGCTTTTACATGAGAGGGCTATTACAATCACTGGAAAAATTTTTAGACTATAAAAGCTCTCTAATTTCAAGGAATGTAAATCTACTAAGAGGCAGGCAAGCAAAAAGTTGAATCGAATTCATCAGAGGAATGTCTATATCAAAATGATGGATAATTATTGAATTTTGAGAGTTTTTTTATTAGAAACATTACTTGAAACTGTCTATGGCTTAGTTTTTTGTTATCTTATGTTTTTTAAAAAGCAAGTTTTATTTTTTAAAATTTAAACAATATAATTAAGTACTAATTATAAAACCCTTCCATTGGCTAAAGTTATTATTTTAAATTATTATGGATACATAATAATGTCTATATTAATGGGGTACATGTGATGTTTTGATAGTGACATACAATGTGTAATTATCAAAACAGAGTCACTGGGATATTAGTCACATCAAATATTTATTATTTCTTTGTCTTAGGAACATTCCAAGTCTACTTTTTCAATTATTTTAAAATATACAACAAATGACTGTTATCTATAGTCACTCTATTGTGCTACTGAATACTAGATCTTATTCATTCTAGTTGCATTTTTTGTACTCATTAACCATTGCCCCTCTATCCCCTTTTTCTTCTACCCTTCTCAGCCTCTGAAAACCATCTTTCTACTTTCTATCTCCATGAGTTTATGTGTTTAGCTCCCACATATTAGTGAGGAGATATAATATTTGTCTTTCTGAGCCTAATTTATTTCACTTAACGTAATGTTCTTCAGTTCCATCCATATTGTTGCAAATGACAGGATCTCATTCATTTCTATGGCTGAATAGTGCTCCATTATGTATATGTATCACATTCTCTTTATCCATTCATCTATTGATGGAAAATTAAGTCAATTTCATATCTTGGCTATTGTGAACATTGTTGCAATAAACAATTGCTGCAATATTATTGCTTTGATAAACATGAAAGTATAAATATCTCTTTGATACACTGATTTACTTTCTTTAGGATGTACACCCAGTAGTGGTATTGCAGGATCATATGGCAGTTCTATTTTTAGTTTTCTTTAAAAAACCTCCAAACTGTTTATAGTGGCTATACTACTTTACATTCCCACCAACGGTGTATGAGATTTTTCTGTTCTCCAAATCCTTACCAGCATTCTTTATTGCCTATCTTTTGCATAAATGTCATTTTAACTGGGATGAGATGATACAACTTAAAATGACCATGAGAAAACCCTACATGTTTTTAGAACTAAAATCAACAAAATTGATCATAGCCTGTATTGCCGTGGATGGAGATCAAATAAAGCTCTCACACATTTGGGTAAAAAACCAAATGTTATAACCACCTTGGAAAATAGTTTGGCAGCATCTTCATACATCAAACATAATATCTACCAGCTGTTTCATCCCTAGGTATTTATCCAAAATAAAGGATAATATATGCCCACACAAAAACTTTTACACTAATCCTCATAACTGATTTTTTTCCTAGTAGCCCGATACTGGAAAAAACCTGAATGTCTACGAATAGGGGAATGGTGAAAAAAAAAAAATAGACATATCCATACAATGGAAGAATATTCGTCAATAAGAGAAAAACTCTTCATACATGCAACAACATTGAAAAATCTCAAGAATTATACTGAGCAAAAGGAGCCAAACTATTCTCTGACTCCAAAAAAGACAATATAAATGGTTTCATGTATGTAAAATTCTAGAGAATACAAAATATTCCATACTGACAAAAATGAGGGCAATGTTTCCTTGGGGATAAAAAAAAGGCAGCATTAGGAGAGTGAGACTAAAAGGAACATGAGAAAACATTTGAATGTAATGGATTTGTTCACTGTGTTAATACAACACATTTTTACATATAAGACTTACCAACTTGTACAATTTAAATATGCACAGTTAATTGTAAATAAATAAATAAATAGGAAAGAAGCCACAAAGTCACTTGACACGGAATAAATGTTCCAAAAAAGTTATTGTAGAGTAAGGAAAGCCTTATATGTGCTGTAAGAGTTAAAGGACATGACACTAGACTAGATGCATAATGTGGGAAGGAGGGGAGAGTATTCCAGGCAAAGGGAGCAAAGAAAGAATAAAGCATGAATGTCAAGCAGTGTTGAGAAGGAAGTGACAATACTGGGATAAAAAACTACAACAGGGACTAGTATTGCAACCCCTGCTTTTTTTTGTTCTCCATTTGCTTGGTAAATCTTCCTCCATCCCTTTATTTTGAGCTTATGTATGTCTCTGCATGTGAGATGGGTCTCCTGAATACAGCAGACTGATGGGTCTTGACTCTTTATCCAGTTTGCCAGTCTGTGTCTTTTAATTGGAGCATTTAGTCCATTTACATTTAAGGTTAAGATTGTTATGTGTGAACTTGATCCTGCCATTATGATATTAACTGGTTATTTTGCTTGTTAGTTGATGCAGTTTCTTCCTAGCCTCGATGGTCTTTACATTTTGGCATGTTTTTGCAATGGCTGGTACCGGTTGTTCCTTTCCATGTTTAGTGCTTCCTTCAGGGTCTCTTGTAAGGCAGGCCTAGTGGTGACAAAATCTCTAAGCATTTGCTTATCTGTAAAGGATTTTATTTCTCCTTCACTGATGAAACTTAGTTTGGCTGGATATGAAATTCTGGGTTGAAAATTCTTTTCTTTAAGAATGTTGAACATTGGCCCCCACTCTCTTCTGGCTTGTAGAGTTTCTGCCGAGAGATCTGCTGTTAGTCTGATGGGCTTCCCTTTGTGGGTGACCCCACCTTTCTCTCTGGCTGCCCTTAAGATTTTTTCCTTCATTTTAACTTTGGTGAATCTGGCAATTATGTGTCTTGGAGTTGCTCTTCTCGAGGAGTATCTTTGTGGCGTTCTCTGTATTTCCTGGATTTGAATGTTGGCCTGCCCTACTAGGTTGGGGAAGTTCTCCTGGATGATATCCTGAAGAGTGTTTTCCAACTTGGTTCCATTTTCCCCCTCACTTTCAGGCACCCCAATCAGACGTAGATTTGGTCTTTTTACATAATCCCATACTTCTTGCAGGCTTTGTTCATTTCTTTTTCTTCTTTTATCTTTTGGTTTCTCTTCTCGCTTCATTTCATTCATTTGATCCTCAATCGCTGATATCATTCTTAGCAAACTATCACAAGAACAGAAAACCAAACACCGCGTGTTCTCACTCATAGGTGGGAACTGAACAGTGAGATCACTTGGACTCGGGAAGGGGGACATCACACACTGGGGCCTATCATGGGGAGAGGGAGTGGGGAGGGATTGCATTGGGAGTTATACCTGATGTAAATGACGAGTTGATGGGTGCTGACGAGCTGATGGGTGCAGCACACCAACATGGCACAAGTATACATATGTAACAAACCTGCACATTATGCACATGTACCCTAGAACTTAAAGTATAATAATAATAATAAATTAATTTTAAAAAAAAGACAAAAAAAGAAAAAAAAAGAAAAACTACAACAAGGTGAAGAACAGCTGTGAACATAACATCAGTAGATAGATTTATCCTCTAAGGGATGTCAATACGGTAAAAGATTTCCAAAAAGGTTCACATAATAAAATGAGCGTCAGTGTTAGTGAAACAAAAGTTCTGGCAGAGAGTAGGTCTGGAGGGAGAAGACATTAAGACAAACAAGAATATGCAACATTAAATAAGATAAATATAAATATTTTATTGTTATACCACTTTATACCCTATTGACCTTAACAACTTTAAAAATATATGTAAAATATAAATCAAGAATATTCTATATGGTAAGATTATAGAATCAAATAGCAATTCAAAGATCCCAAATTCCAAAATGTATTCTAAGTAGTATAATTTTTTTGTAAGTGTCAAATCTATTTCAATCATATCTAATCAATTTGCTCATTAGAAATAGCGTCTAGTGCTTTCAGCTATTAAATGAGTCTATCATGTTTCATTATTATTATTAAAGTATTATTAGTATCTATTTCTTTCCTTCAAAGTCATAACAGCCTATTCACTGGATAAAATCAGCTAATTTTTCCAACATTACACTTAAAACAAGTCTTTTTTTTTCTGAATTCTTTGATGGTGACTTTTGAAAAGAACATTCATGATATAGACAAAAATAAATTACAAGATACACATTTATAAAACATAATTAAAATACAATGATACATGAATCTGGAATTAGGGAAAATAATCAGCATATAAATAGAATCTGAGAAAAAGTATCACCCTTGAAAATAATGGTTGTGTCATTTGTAATATACGTTATATTCATAATATTCATCATGTGGGTTTTTTTTTTTTTTTTTGCTTTTAAACAGACAGTTTTGGGTTTTGTTGTTTCATTTTAATTATAATTGACACATATTTGTACATATTTATGAGTTAAAGTATCATGTTTCAGTACATGTATACATCGTACAATGATTAAATCAGTGTGATTAGCTCATCCTTAACATTAAACATTTACCATTTCTTTGTGATGATAGGATTGGGGATCATCTCTTCTAGTTATCCCGAAACATACAAAGCATTATTGTCAGCTATTGTCACCTACCGTGTAATAAAACACCATAGGGCCGGGCACGGTGGCTCAAGCCTGTAATCCCAGCACTTTGGGAGGCCGAGACGGGCGGATCACGAGGTCAGGAGATGGATACCACCCTTGCCAACATGGTGAAACCCCGTCTCTACTAAAAAATACAAAAAACTAGCGGGCTTGGTGGCGGGCGCCTGTAGTCCCAGCTACTCGGGAGGCTGAGGCAGGAGAATGGCGTAAAGCCGCGAGGCGGAGCTTGCAGTTAGCTGAGATCCGGCCACTGCACTCCAGCCTGGGTTACAGACCGAGAGTCCGTCTCAAAAAAAAAATAAATAAATAAAATAAAATAATAAATAAATAAAAAATAAAACATCATAAGTTTATTCTTCCTGTCTAACTTTGTACCTAATATTCAGATAGGCAAGTAACTTTATGTCCAGTTCAACTTTGCCATACATGTAACCTCGTCTGAATGAACAGTAAACAATGATTGGCCTTGGTTTATTATGTTGACTAATAGAGACATCAATGGTCATAATAATCTTTATTCAAATGTGTTTCCATTTGTAAGAAAATTATATTTATAATTTGAAAGTGCTCAGGTCTGCTTTTCTATATCGTTTTGATACAATTGTCCACAGTTGTATGTTTTTGCTGAAAGTATTTTAGATTATTTAAAAGCATTAGTAAGGAAGGTTAAAATTACAACATATTAGTACATTATCTGGCATGTTTATTACAACCAAATAGAAAAGTTTGTTCCTCTTTTAATATAATTTTAAACACATGTGAATTGTTCTTATATTCTTTTATGAAAAATGCTCATTTCAAGAGAGCATATTTTAAGTCATATTTTTATCAAATATATGATTTAATTAAAATTATAATGTCATTTCAAGCTTTATTCAAACCTAATTCTCAACCTCTAGCCTACTAGTCATGATAGTCTGAAATAATAATAACATAAAATACTGTGATCGGACAAATACATTATTCTCATCTTTCTTGGGGAATGAGAAAGAAAAAACAGAAAAATCAGTAAAAAATGTAAAAACAGTTTTCTGGAGTTTATTGGTTATAGTTACTTGTCACAAGTATCTGTGTTCATCTGAGTCTGTAATTACATAGCTGACTCTCTGAAAAGGGAACACGGTGATGAAAAGACAAAACTTGAAATTACACAATTAATTACACACTATTTCTCCTAAGGCTATATATTACCCCTAGGAGAGCCTGAGCTTAAAGGTTACACTACTAATTCTCTTTTGAAACGGTACTTTTATTAGCCATTAAATATCACTCAGTGTGTGATTATTTTTACCCTTGTCTTAGAAATTGTGAACCTGAGACACTAAAACGGGTTAATGGCTCTAAATCAGACAATATATAAAAACCCCAACTAATTGGTTTTTGTAAATTGCTTAGATCAAGATACATGCAAGAAAACGAGTACAAAGCCTTCAGAGAAAAACACATTAAATAAATGTGTGCTGTACAATAGGAAAATGATAAAATATCAGCTTTTGTACTCATCTTCTGTTCAACATCTTTCTTGAGAATGAGTGGGCTACTTCTGTAGTGAGGAAAACTCCCAGTAGTTAATGTGTTGCTGGTCCTATATATACATGTGTGCCATCAGACACCTGAAATTTTAGATGTATTACTGTATTTCATAGGACATATTTATGTTAGACAATATTAAAAAACGGGATATCCACTGACTTGTTAAAATAAAGAATAAAATCCAAACAGTACTACAATAAAAGTTGCCCACTAGTAGGGGTGTGTTTTTCTCACTTTTATAAATTCAGAGTTTGAAAATAATATAGGCCAGTAAATTGATACTGCAAATAAAATAAGAAAAAATGGAACATATCATGAGGGAGTATACAAGTCTTTCGGGATACATAGCATTAGGTATGGGCATAAGATGCATAAGAACTTAGGAAGTACAGTAGGTCAGGGACATATGGTACAAAAAGAGTTATCACAAAATTTGCATTTCGTATTTGGGTCCAAACATACACACCCACACACACACACACACACACACACTCTTATGCAACATGGATTTATACTTTTTGATACTTTTTTGTAGACGTTTTTTAGGAACATGCCCTTAACCCATGCACACAAAAGACCTTGCTCAAGTTAACTCAACTTGTCTTTAAAAGCAGAAGAAATCAAAGCATTGTGGTAGTTCATCTTGGAAATATCTGCAAGGTCTTTATCTGATCAGTTGACTTTTTTATGTTTTTAAAACCAAAAAAATTTTGGAAAATATTCTATTTTATATTTTTATATTATATTTGTAATGAATTTTATCCTTCAAAAATGAAAGTAAGTGACTTCTCAGTATTAAATATTTAAATATTTCCACAATTCTAATACTTAAATAGTGGATTGTAAATTTATTACTGAACTAAAACAATTCTTCAAAGGTATTTTGTTTAGTCTGTAAAACATTGCCAGTTACCTAGTTTTATAATTTAAGGAGTTTTTCTTCACCTATAATAAAAATTTTAGTCCCTGAAAATATTATCATAATTGTGTAGTTATATGTGTTTGATTTTCTAGAGGAGCATATACTCACCAAAAAGTGTTTTATATCATCAAGAAGAGTAAAGGAATAATAAAATTATTATCATATTGTAGAGTTGCTACAAATAGTATGCTATTCTGCTGTTTCGACAAAACTGTCTATAATTTTTTTAGGCAAGTAACTCACCTCTGGTATATCAGATTAATGATTATGAAAACTGTAAATATGTAAAGCAGATATGAAGCAATAAATTTTTTTCTACTTCTTAAACTCGGGGGACATCTTTATATCAGGAAATGTCTTCACTCTTAGTGACGGTTAGAATAGCCAAGTAATGCAACAGGGATGAAAATACCTTTTACCTCATGACATTTCATTTAGATCGCCATTTTTTAAATACTTACTTTGATGTAAGTTTTTTAATTTTTAATTTTAATTTTATAATATTGCATGTTCTCACTTATATGTGAAAGCTAAGAAGGTTCGAATCTTGAATAAAGAATAGAATAATGGTTTCCAGAGGCTGGAAGGGTTGTGGGGAGGAGAAGATGGAAGTGTTGGTTAATGGGTAGAAAATAAAGTTAGATAGAATCAATACAATCGAGTGTTCTGGCACAATAGGGTGACTATAGTTAATAATAGTTTTTTGTATATTTCAAAATAACTAAAAGAATGAAATGGGAATGTTTGTAATAAAAAGAAATTATAAATGCTTGCAGTGATATATATCCCAGTTACTCAAATTTGATCACAATAATGCATTACATTGTAAGCTTGATATTTAAACATGCATACATTTTGAATAATCAAATAATCTACAAAATTTTTCTATTATGAAAAAAAGCACAGTAGCCAACCCTAGCTCTTTTTTAATGACAAAAACAGAAAAAACAAGGAGTAATGAGAGTATAAGCATGACATTTAGAAATATAGGGATTACATACAAAAGTACGCAGCTATCCAAAGGTAGGGTGAGTGGCCCGCTCCTCCCTTCAGCTAAGGCACTCTCAGAAGGCTGACAGCTCAGGGCTGTTTGAAGGTGGCCTTCCCAGCACTGGGAGTAATGCATAATCTTGTACTGAAGGAGGATCTTGACAGTGTCACATGGCTTCTACCCATTCCCTATTTTGGTGTTGGATCACCTATTTTTCAGAATTGCATATTATTTCCTTTCTTGGTATCTCCTTTGTTTTGTTGTATGCTCTACTGTAGTTTCCTAAAGAAAAGTCCATAGGAGTTAAGATTTCGTGATCGTACATCTGAAATCTACACTTAACTTTCAAGTAATTGTTAGCATGGGATAGAATTTAAATTTGGAAATAAAATTTGCTTCAGAAGTTAAAATCATTGCATCATTCTCTCTCAGCTTCTAGAGATGTTGTTGAGAAATTCAGTGCCAATTTAATTTTTATCATTACTATATTAGCTTTTCCTCTCTGAATTCACCTAGGATATTCTCTTTTTTCCCACGTAATCTTAAATTTCAGGCTTATTTGCCCCAGAATGGATCTATTTTCATCCATTTTTCATCTCTCAATGGGACCTTGCAACTTAGAAATTTAAATTATTTGTTCAATTATTGTCTACTCTCTATCTGTGTTCTTTTAAAGTATTACATTATTACATTAAATTTACAATATATTAACTATATACTCAATAATATGTTAAAATATACATTAACATTATTGATGTATATATATTATGCATTACATTATTATATATAATATATATCAGAGATATTATATTAATGCATATTAAAATTATGATATATAACATATATCTATATATGTTTATGTTATATAATGTATATGTATACATATACATATATGTGTAACATGTATATACGTGTGCGTGTGTGTATGTGTACATGTATGCAGTTAGAGTAAATCAAAATGGAGACCAGAACTGGCTAACCTCTGAGTAGACAAACCCATTAAGGCCTCATTAGTGATATTATATTAATCTTGCTTGGTTTGTAAACGTAATTTAACTTGAGCTATCTCTCCTACATACGCATATTAAAGAAAACTAATATTGAAGGCTAATCAATGAAAAGCCACCAATTAATTATAGTTATTTAATTATGAATGTTGCAGCAGGATAGATCAAATAAGGTTTTATTGGTCTATTTATGTATTGATAATAATGGTAATGTATTTGACTTTAATGAGTCAAAAATTGTCATTACTTTACCTCTATGTTCTCTGTATAAAAGCCTTCCCCTGGCATTCCTTCAGCACAGCCACTTTTGGTTTAGAGCAGCCGGATTCATTAATCACTGGTTGCCAAAATAAGTCTTTGTAGTGTTATTGTGCTTTACTTTACCCTTTAACAGACAATTTTTATATATAGTTACATATAAGCATATATCAATATACATATATTTGTCTTGTATAATTTGTCTGTATTGTATACATATATATGGTCTACAAAAGTTCTGGTTTGGTTTGCAATTTTAAGTTTCACTTTTGTTCTTAGAGTGTCACAACTATATCTTTCGGTCTTTCTACTAAATTTCATTTCTCGGCTCATATATTTACTTTAAACAATTCTTTTGTTCTCTGAATATTTATGTAGTACCATAATCTTGTTTCACAGATGTGATAGCATTTCTTTTATCTCTGAAATGGTGATGAAAGTTTTTGCTTTTTTCTGTTTCTATTTTATTTTTAGTTTCCTCCCTTCATAGTCTCTGTTTTTTCCAAGTTGCTTTAAGTGTCTCTGTTTAGTATTAGAAGATTCCTTTCATATCTGTAATCTTGACTCATGTTTAAGACGGAGTCATTCAATCTTATTTGAGAATTTGTACACATGCGCTGTTTGTGGATTGCACATGTGGTGACCTCACTAGACAATCTCACTAGAAAATACCCAGTGTCAATGTGTCAGGTCATTTTTGAGGGAATTGTCAGGTTTCTGAAAATATAAATCTTTCACTCTTTAGCTGCCCCTACTTCCTATTTTGGTGTGGTATTCTTCCTCTCAATTGTGGTAGAACTGTGACCAGAAACATTGTGGTCCAGATACTTTCATTTTTCTACCTCAATGGGTAATACATTTCAATTTTCTAAGATGGTGAGAGACAGCCTCTTCTGATTGTTTGAAGTAGAAAATCCAACTTTCTAGCAATCTTCCAATTTTCACCCTTTCTCTGAACCTACCTCATGTGGCCAATTACTGAACCCTGCAAATGTTACACAGTGCATGTCACTTTGCTGCTCAGCTGTCCATACTGCCACTTAAGGATTTTACTTATTACAGCCAATTGACACTTACTACTAGACTGTTTTTTCTTTGCTTAAAATACTTTTCCTATTATTCCCCCTTCTAACTTTCAGAAGAAACAGATGCAACTGTTTGTGTTTAAAGCAATGTCTTCAAACTGGAAATTCACATTTACTAAAATTACCTGATTTAGCTCTTTAAAAATAGAGAACAATTGAATTCATTTAAATTATTACATATTTTCAGTAACACTTTAAACTCCTTTATAACATGTGTACGATTGGATTCCAGTTACCCCAGCATCACCGATTAAGAAGGAAGTCCTTTCCCCATTGCTTATTTTTGTTAGCCTCACTGAAGATCAGATGGTTATAGGTGTGTGGCTTTATTTCTGATTTTTCCATTCTGTTCCATTCGTCTGTGTGTCTGTTTTTGTACCAACATCAAGCTATTACCGTGGCTTTACAGTACGGTGTGAGGTTGAGTAATGTGATGCTTCTGGCTTTGTTCTTTTGGCTTAGCATTATTTTGGTTATTTGGGCTCTTTTCTAGTGCCATATGAATTTTAGAATCATTTTTTTTCTAATGCTGTGTAGAATGACATTGGTAATTTGATAGGAATAGCAGTGCAAATTGCTTTAGGCAGTGTAGCCATTTCTATGATACTGATTCTTCCAATCCATGAGCATGGAATGTTTTTCTATTTATTTGTATTACCTCTGATTTCTTTCAGCAGCATTTCACAGTTCTCCTTGTAGAGATCTTTCACCTCCTCGGTTAGCTGTATTCCTAGGTATTTCATTTTCTTTGAGGCCATTGTAAGTGGAATTGTGTTCTTGATTTCACTCTTAGACTAGATGTTGTTGGTTTATGGAAATGCTACTTATTTTTACACATTGATTTTGTATCCTGAAACTTTACTTATATTGATTATCAATTCTAGGAGCCTTTTGGTAGATTCTTTAACATTTTGTAATAGAATCATATCATCAGCAAAGAGAGTTTGAATTCTTCTTTTCCTATTTGGATATCTTTTATTTCTTGCTCTTGCCTGATTGCTGTGTTTAGAATTTCTAGTACTATATTGAATAGGAGTGGCAAGAGTGGACATCCTTGTCTTGTTCCAGTTTTCAAGGGGAGTGTTTCCAGTTTTTGCCCACTCTGTATGGTGTTGGCTATGGATTTGTCATAGATAGTTCTTATTATTTTAAGATATGTTCCTTTAATGCTTAGTTTTTTGAGCGTATTTAATATTAAGTGTTTTTGAATTTATCAAAAGACCGTTTTGTATCTTTTGAGATAATCATGTGGTTTTTATTTTTATTTCTATTTATGTAATAAATTTCATTTATCAATTTATATATATTTAAACAACCTAGTATTCCAGGAATAAATCCTACTTTATCATGGTGGGCTAGCTTTTTAATATGCTACTGGTTATTTTCGTCTCTCTAGGTGTGATTTTAGGTTGTCAGTTTCAGATCTCTCTAACTTTTTCATATGCGTGCTTTGCACTATAACCTTTCAAATTAACATGGCTTTAGCTGTGTCCCAACGATTTTGGGATGTTGTGTCTTTGTTTTCGTTTGTTTCAAATAATTTTTTTTTTTTTAAATTTCTGCCTTAATTTAAATTTTCCCCAAAGTCATTTAGGAGCAGGTTGTTTAATTTGCATGTAATTCTGTGGTTTTGAAAAAGATTATGGTATAAATTTCTATTTTATTGTGATGTGGTTTGAGAGTATAGTTGATATAATGGGTTTCTTAAAGACCTCTTGCAAGGCTGGTCTGGTGGTGATGAATTCCCTTGGCATTTGCAAATCCGAAAAGGATTTTATGTCCCCTTCATTTTTGAAGCTTAGTTTGGCAGGATCTGAAATTCCTGGTTGGATTTTTTTCTTTACAAATGCTAAATATAGGTTCCTAATCTCTTCTGGGTGGCAGAGTTTCTGCTGAAAGGTCTGCTGTTAGTTTGATGGGATTCCCTTTGTAGGTGGCCTAACCCTTTTCTGTAGCTGCTTTAATATTTTTTCGTTCACATTGACCTTGATGAATCTGATATTATGCATTTTGGGGATGGTTGTCTTTTCTACTCTCTCACAGGAGTTATCTGAATTGCTTGAATTTGAACGTCAACCTCTCTAGCAAGGTTGGGGAAATTTTCATGGACAATATTCACAAATATTTTTTCCAAGTTCCTTGCTCTCTCTCTTCTTTGAGGGACACCAATGAGTGGTAGCTTTTGTCTTCTTATGTAATCCCATATTTCTCTCAGCTTTTGTTTATTCCTTTTTATTCTTTTTTTTTTTTTTTTTTTTTTTTTTCGTCTGGCTGAGTTGATTCAAATAACTGGTGTCTGAGCTTTGAGATTCTTTTCTTAACCTGGTCTATTCTTCTGGTAATACTCCTCAATGAATTATGAAATTCTTGTTGTGAGTTTTTCAGCTCTATTTGATCCTTTTTTTTTTTTCTTAAATTGGCTATTTTGTCTTTCAGCTGTTGTATCATTTTACTGGCTTCCTTAGATTCCTTGGATTTGGGTTTCAACTTTATCCTGAATCTTGATGATCTTTATGGCCATCCAAATTCTTACTTCAATGCCTGTCATTCCAGCCATTTCAGTCAGGTAAGAGGCATTGCTGGGAAGCTTGTGTGGTCATTTAGAGGTACAAAGGCACTCTGATTTTTTGAGTTTCCAGGGTTCTTCCACTGATTCTTTCTCATCTCTGTGAGCTGATATTCCTTCAATCTTTGAAGATGCTTTCCTTTGAATGAGGTTTTTTGCCTCATATTCTTTGACTCCCTTGAAGACTTAACTGTGCTATAAGTTGGATTCATTCAACTGGCATCATTTCTGGATGATTTCAAGGGGCCACGGCTCAGCTCAGCACTCCAGGGTTGTGTGCTCTAACTCTGGCAGGTTGGGCCCAGGCCCACAGTTTTGTTCTCTGGCTCCTCCATGTTGAGCACCCTCTGTGCTAGAGGGACTGACATGTTTCCAGTCTGCTGGCAACAACATTCTTGGGGGTCACCAGCAAAAGTGTTTCACTGGGGCAGCAGGGCATTGTGTTGCATACTAACATGCATACTGCTGGTGGCAGGGCTACAAGGTTTGCACACATACTCATCAAAGCAGTCGGGGAGAGCTATGGGTGAGTGCACACTGGCAAAGCAGAGACAGGAGGCTGCAGGTGGGTGCATGCCAACAGGTGCCTGTCTGCAGAAGCTTTCTGATGGTTAGGCAAGGTCTACTGGTAAAGGAACTATGGCAGTAGCCACAGGAAAGTGTCCCCATTGGACAACTGAGGCTGTGCTATATGTGAGTTCAGCCAGGCAGAGACCTTGGGAGAGGCTGGCAGGGAGGAAGACAATCAGATCAGACTGGCTCCATCCCACAGCCAAGAAAGGCCTGTTTTGTCCAGGTCTGACAGTCAACAAAGGCCAAAGTCACTAGAGGAGCCTGGTGAGCATTGGGCTTTTAGTTTCTCTGGATGTGTCTCACTGCAGCCATTCCCATGCCAACCCTTCTGGGCTTTGCACAGGCTGAAGTCCTGTCCCTACCAATTCTCCAAGCAGTTGCCGCCACCAGCTCAAAGGTTTCTAGGGATCGCAGGGTCTCCTGCAGCTAGGATTGCAGAAGTACATGGTCAGATTAGGACACTCCACACCTATTTATCTCACCCCTTCCCCAGGAACTCCACAGAGCCAGGAATTAGTTCTGTTATCACCCAGCCTGTGCAGAATTCCCAGCTTTCTCCCACTCCATCCCAGGGCCAGCAACCTCCCTCTATCCGCCCTCAATGTATTCCTTCTGATGATCTGCTCAGAGCGTGCCTGTTGGGGTCCGCGTGTTTCCTAAACAAAGGAATGAACACACAAGACAACATAGGACAAGACATACATGGCTGCCGCCGGGAACGGCACACTCTGCTTTATTTTATCCAGCCATTTGTGGAATGTTGCCAAGTCACGGGCATGTGTTGCTTCTCTGACCTTTCCTTGACTCGCAAGATCAGTAAACATTGACCAGTTCCCAGAGCCCTCTGTTTACAGCTGGCTCCTTTACCCTTCTTGTTTGCAGAGAAGGAATGTCCTGCTTTGTTTGCAAGAGCAGGGCTTATCGGGAACATCTCGTTTGCTAGCACACAGTCCTCTACACGTGCCTGTCTTCTTGATAGTCTGATCTGTCAGTGGGAGAAGCTCTTTCTGGCTCAGTCTAGTTGTCCATCTTTTTGCTTCATTTCTTATTTTCTAATATAAATATTTGCATTAATAAATTTCCTTTTATGCACTACTTTTGTAGCATGTAATAAATTTTGATATGTTATATTTTTATATTTATTTAACTCAAAGTATTTTCTAAGTTCTCTTGTAATTCATCTCTGACCCAGTTGTTATTTACGTGTTGTTCATTTGATTTCCAAATATTTCAAATTGCTTATATTTTCCTCTGTTTTTGATTTCTCATTTAAGTTCATTGTGGTTAGAAAACATATTCTATATGATTTAAATTTGTACAAATATTGAGATTTCTTTTATAGACTTGTGGATGAATTTTCTGTAAAAAATTTGAGTGAAACGAATGTGCATTCTGCTGGTGTTTTGTGAGGTGTTCTATAGATGTGAGCTAATTTAGTTTGGTTGATAATATTGTTCACATCATCTACATTGTTGCCAATTTTCTTTCTAGTTATTCTTTCTATTTTGAAGAGATATTAACTTCACCTACTGTTGCTGAAAGTCTATGTCTGCCTCTAATTCTGTCAGCTTTTTTTCATGTGCTTTGGTGATATCTTATATATGCATGTGCATTTATAATTATACCTTCCTCATGGATTGACCCTTTTATCATTATACAATATCCTTAATTATCTCTCATAACATATTTTGTCTTAAAGTTTATTTTTTTCTGACATTATAGCCTATGAGTTTTTAAATTTCTATTTATTATGTATGCACAATAGTTGTTTGTATTGTACTTGTGATATTTTGATACAAGCACACAATGTGCAATGATCAAATCAGAATAATTGGGGTATCCATTAACTCAAATGCTATTATTTATTTGTGTTATGCACATTTCATTTCTAATCATTTAGTTATTTTGAAATACAGGATAAATTATTGTTAACTCTGTCCTATTACTAAGCACATGTATATATATGTACATAGATACATGGCAACTCTATTAAGTTTAATCTTAAAATTGTATATCTCTTCCCGTTCTTCCAAATTTAACATAGTTGTGTCTTACTTTTAAAGTATAGGCCAGCACTGTGGCTTATGCCTGTAATCCCAGCACTCTGGGAGGCCGAGGCGGGCTGATCACGAAGTCAGGAGATCGAGACCATCCTGGGTAACACGGTGAAACCCCGTCTCTACTAAAAATACAAAATACTTTGATATTGAACTTCTTTTTAAAAAGTTATTATTTTAGTGGTTACTTCTGGGATAATAATGTCTACATTAATTTATCACAGTATTCCTCAGAATAACATTAACTTAATGCTGCTAAAAAATAGAAATTTTGTTCCAATATAGATTTTTCCTAGTTTCCTGCATATATCATCATGTATAATGTTATGATTATTGCTTTAAACATTCTTACGTATTTTAAATACATTGTTAGAAGAAGGAGAAATATAACTATGGAGTTTTAAGCTATAATCAAACAAATTATTTGGAACTCTCCATATGGTAGCTTCATTATAGATCATGAACCTTGTGTTGTATTTATCAATCATATAGATAAGTTGTATTTTCTAAATTTGGGGGATATTTTATCATTTCAGCCTATGCCAACTATCATTGTTTCCTAAAAGTGGCAATTAGAGAAAAATATATTATAAAACAAATCTGCTTCTATAATTTTTAAGAAGTAATTTGATTTAATAAAGAATAAAATTAATAGCAAAGTTCACTTAAATCAGTAGCTTGGTGTGATATGGAGCAAATAATTCATTAGATTAAAGCCCCTTTTCAGAAATGTAGCATATTATGAGCAGAAATTTATTGAATGAATTAAAGCTCTGAATGTGGCAAAGCACATTATTTTAAAAAATGATCTTTCTGATTATTTATTGTGAGAAATTTACCTTGTTATTGATCCACTTTTTATTTTAAACTTTGTATCAGTACAATTAGAGATCAGACACATAATCTATCTTGATTTGTTAGAGAATCACTAACAAGTCATGTAATTATATTCTCCGGGTTAACAAATATTCTTCTATTAATGGCATGTGATTATTATAAATTAATTACTATGAATTAAACATCTGTTTTTCAAAACATCTGAATATAAAAATGGTGTTTCATGTTTTCTGCCTCAGATATGATTGACTTGTTTATGGATCATTTCTTACAATTATTAATACAATTAAGCAAATTTACACACAAATGAATACCATTTTACTAATGCATAACACATTGGAGAATTATTTGTATATGTATTTCTGTTTTTTTTCTACTCACTGAATCTAAATTGAACTGCTGGATACCATCTGCACTCAGGAGAAATGCAATGATATAAATCTTTCTTTGCAGAGAAAAATGACAGCTACACCATCCCAAATCTTCATCTATTGGAACATTCTCATTTTGTAACTCAAAATATTGGAAAATCTGACTGATACAGGGATTTTGATATAAAAACTTTTACAGGCTAAATAAAATATTAATTCTATTTTCTCTGTTCAACTACTTCATTTCAATTTGGGTATTTTTAAAGAGCTGTAGAATTCTCTTCAGAAACAAAAGATGAAATGCTAGTTTACTTTTTCTGGTTATAAACTGTATTTAGTATAAAGTCATCATAAGGATAGGGTGAAAATCCTAACACTTAAAGCCATTTATGAATCAATAAATATTTTATTTCATGAAGATAATTGTTAATATACATAACAGAGAATGAATTAAATGAATAGAAAAGTTGACGTAAGATGAATGACTATTTAACCTGAGATAATGGATTTTTAAGAATGGAATAATAAAATATAGAAATCAATTAGTTTACTGTGAAAAAATAGCAGAGAACAACCATAACACTAGTATTTATAAAATAAATATTAGGAATTAAAATATATAGTTTATATTCCAGACAAAAATATAGCAGAAAAAAGGAAGCAAATAAAATAAATCAAAATAAAAATAGCTGACTTTTATAAATATCAGCCAAAATAGAGAGTAAGGCCAAACACCATTATTAGAAACAGAAAGGGTAAAGATATAGTGATAAAAATTTGAATTCACCAGGAAGCTATGCTTTTTAAAACAATTGTGTGATCCTACATATGTTACATGGAAAAAACATATACATGTATATATGTGTGTATCTATATGTATATATGGTGAAATTGATCTATGAACCTCTCTTTTGAGTAATTGGCAAATTAGTAACAGTTTATTTAGAATATTTGAAGTCAATTATCAAAATTAATCTTAAGAGTATACATAGAATATTGCATTTCTAAATTGGAGAACATGCATTATTCTAAGTTCATTTAACAAATTAAATGTAATCTAATGCTATGCCATAAAGCAAGTTTCAATGTCCACAATTAGTTATCATAATGGTCATATTATGTAACTAAATTTTGAGTAAGTTGATATCAGAATAGGTAGATAGAGAAGCTTGTATACTTGCAAATAAAAAAATTCTACAAAAATATTGCATCATAAATTGAAATAAACACTGAAAATATTTACTACTACTATATAAAAACAAAATGTTACATTTATAATTTTGTGGAACACAACCAAGGCAGTCTTCACAAAATAACACATAGCAAAAATGAAAGCTTATGCAGGAAATTGTTCATTTTTACTTGAGAGGATCCATTGTTAAATTTTTAGAAATGTTATGAGCTTGCTGACATCACACTGGTAGCTTGAATGGTGGAAGCAACCATTTCACCATTATCACTGTGACAACACAGTTACAGTTAAATGCTACAATTCATACACTTAGTTATTTTTTATTCAGGAACATCACTGCTTACATCTTTATATTTGAAAATAATTTTGTAAAATATAAGTTGGAATAAGAATAGAGCTAAGTAAAGCCAAAGAAATCAGAAGAAATAAAATAATAAAGATAAGAGAAGAAAACAATAAAGTAGAAAACAAGTATCCTACAGACAACATTTAATATCTCAAATTAATTTTCTTAAAAAGATTTAAAATAGAAGAAATATAAAATTTTACAAGATTTATTGAGGAAAAATAACAGGGAAAGAAAAACAGTAGTAGGAATGAAATAAAGGTCATCAAATATGAATGTAACAGAAATTAAATATACAGATATATATTACAAATAGATGTATTTAGCAGAAGTAAAACAAACATTTCTGTGAAGAATCGGATTGGCATTTTTATAAGGATTGCATTGTGTTTAATCTACAGTATACATTGGATCTGTAGTATTGGGTAATATAGACATTTTGACAATATTAATTCTTCCAATTCATGAGCATGGGGTATCCTTCCATTTTTTTCTGTCTTCTTCATTTTCTTGCATCATTATTTTACAGTTTTTCTTGTAGAGTTCTCTTACTTCTTTAGCTAAATTTATTTATAGGTATTATATTTTTTGTAGCTGTTTTAAATGGGATTACTGTATTTTTGTTATATTGATTGCTGTTTGTGTATAGAAACATTATTGATTTTCATATGTTGATTTTATATCTTGCAAGTTTACTGAATTTGTTTATAAGTTCTAAGAGTTTTTTCGTGGATTCCTTAAGTTTTCCTAAATATAAGATCATGTCATCTGCAAAAAAGAACAGGTTGACTTCTTCCTTTTCATGATGTATTCCATTTATTTCTCCGTCTTGCCTAATTACTCAGGCTGGGACTTCCAGTACTATGTTGAATAAAACTGGTGAAAGGGAGCATCTTTGTCATGTTCCATGTCTAAGTGGAACGACTTTTAATTTATACAACTATTGTATACCAATAATAAAGAAGTAAAACAAAACTAAAAAATTACCAGAAGTGACTCGAGTAATAGAAAATTTGCATGATATTACCATTTTATAATTGGAACCAATATTTTAATACCTTTCCATAATAAATAACTAATAGAGATTACTAAGTTGTTTTGTAAGAAGGATTTACAAACATTCAGTAGCAAACACATCTAACCTTATAAAACTTTCCCATAGATTAGAAAAATATAATGCTATATTACAATTAAACATCAAAAACTAGACATAAGTATACAGTGCTGAGTGAAAATCTAAGAAATATAATAATTTATGTAGTACAATCCTTTAGGCAAATAAAAAGGGCAAAATTACAGTATTATAAGAATATATATGAGAAAAACTATAAACATCAGTCATTTGAAATACTCTATATGAGATAGAAAAGAGTTTTAAAAAGATTTAATACATTTAATTATTAGTTACATCAATATTTTGATTTCCATTAATTAAATCTAAATAATTAAATTTAATTAATTACTATAGTTGGTTAAATTACTAAAATTAAATTGAGTTGAATTAACAAAGAAACCCAAAAACAAAAGTAAAATGCAGTTTCTCACATAAAATAAGAGAATTATTTTATTTTAGGGAATATCAGTTGCAATATTTCAAGTACTTTGATATACTTGGTACAAAACAATACTAATTTCTAATGTACTAATGTATTACTTATTGATGATGATAAATTTAAAAATAATATACAAATGCCCACTATATTTCTTGTTATGGTTTCATAGCTTTAGTTGTATGACAAATAATTAAAAGTGATGCAGACCATATTGCTTGATTTCAATTATACAAGTGAAAAATAGAAAAAAAAAATACACTCATATAAATATATATATATAGTGTAGGGTAGTCACTAGAAGGGGGCCTGCTGGGGTTTCTACAGATACTGATAATGTTCTGTTTCTTAAATAATGCATATTCATCATATTACTTTTTTTGCAATATGTTGCCTTTTTTGCATTAGGAATAAGTAGATTTTTGTTTGTAACCCTAGAGATGAAAGAAAGGGAAAGAAAGGACTAAAGATAAGAAAGAAATTTCAAAGTGGAAGAAATGAAAAAAGAGAAAGGAAATAGGAGAGAAGAAACACTTTCCTTAAGTCACTGGTCAAGATATTGGAACAAAATGTAAATTAATTTGAGATTTTAAAATAATTTGTATATGTTTGTATTAAAGAGTTTTAGGACTATATTGTTGTATCCAAAACATAACTGAAATCAAAATAAAGCTGTTTCCATGAATATGGTTACAAATTGTTTAAAAGAAGAAAAGATCTAACCAGAAATAATAGCTTCGTACTTTAAATATCTTTAAAACGTGAATCACAAACACTTTGGAAATGCAACCCAAAAAATATATCAAAATGATTTAATTATTTTACCTGGTGGTATCTATACCAAAAAAATTTCTAAAACCCTAACATAAAGGATCATTGTCATTCTGTTTTATTTCACAGCATCTGGTGGCACTTGAGTCTTATTTCTTCCCCATTTTAGTAACTGAGCAGGGAGCTGGTTTAAGGGGACTTTGCCAGTCACTCAAAACTATTCACAGACGTAGCTTTTCCTGGGCCCACATATCCCCTAATTACTTCTTAGAAAAACTGAGTCTTACCTCCCACACCTCTTAGGCCAACCCAGTGGTTCTCAAACCTTAATTAGAATCTTATTGAGTGTTTGTTAAATGTAGATTACTGACCCCGCCATCAGAAATTCTGATCCAGTAGGTCTGGGGAGTTGCCTTATAAGTTTTATTTATTCTAAGTTCCCATGTAACACTCATACTTTTGATCCAGGAAACACACTGTGACTCACTGGGGTCACCTACCTACATGTGACACAGTGTGGGAACAGGGCTTGCTATGTCTTGGCCAAGGAATACTATTTTCTGCTGAAATCATCTTATTTACAAAATATCTATGCATTGCTTCTGCTTTGGAATAATGAGAGTTCAAAAAACTATGGAAACCTTCACTTCTCTACTTGAAAATTTTCTCACAACTACATCATATATGTAAGATGTGTGCCTGACCTTCTTACACAATAGCACACAGAAGACCTTTTTGAAACATTTTATTTATTTATTTATTTATTAAATTGATAGTGATGGCAGCAGCAGCCCATCTTGAGTGGCTGCCACAAAGATGCCAGATACAGCAGGGGAGGCCTGGCTGGGGCTGAGTGCTCCACGAAGCCGGTGGGAGCCAAAACAGGCAGGACCCCCGCCCCCTTCTGAGTTGATGGGGTGCCCAGCAGTAGTTGTGGACCTGGGCAACCTTGTGCTCTCAAGGCTCAGGAAACCCCATGACCCCTGCAGGCATGGGAGTGCCTGGCCTCTCCCTGCTCCCGGTGTCTGCTCTGACTTCGGTGCAAAGTTGTGACGGAGCCTGGGTGCTATTACGACCCCTTCAGGTGTGTGTGCATTCAGGGCGGTGCTGACATGCCAGCACCCTCATCCCTCTGGAATTTGAGTGCTGACAAGCATGTGAGGGAGGTCGAGGGGGTGCTGAGGTCTGCACAGAAGAAAAGACGACCTGCCTGCCAATTGGAGCTACTCACTCTGGGCCTCCTCTCTGCTGAGAACTGGACACTTACTGGAATGACCTGACTGTAGTAGGAGCTACCCATTTTGAGTTTTCTCTCAGCAGAGACATTGGGAGGAACTGCCTGCAGAAGGGAGCCACCCACTTCAAGTCTCCTGAAAGCTGTACTGTTGCTCAATAAAGCACCTCTTTGCCTTGCTTGCCCTCCAGTTTTCTGTGTACCTCATTCTTCCTGGATGTAGAACAAGAATACAGTGAGAGGTGACAAAGTGCTCTATCTCTGTGCTGCCTCAGCCTCTGCCTCCACTCTGGCCATGCTGGAGGAGCCCTTCAGCCCACCGCTGCGCTGTGGGGGCCCTTCTCTGGGGCTGGCCAGGGCTGAAGCCGGCTCCCTCTGCTCCCAGGGAGGTGTGGAGGGAGAGGCACAGGTGGGAGCCGGAGCTATGTGTGGAGCTCAAGGGTCCAAGGGTGGGCACTGGTTTCAGGTGGGCCTGGGTTCTGCGGGCCCCACACTCTGGGCGATAGGCTGGTGCCTGCTGGGCTTGATAGGGGGCCAAGCTCCCTCTGGGCTGCCAGAGTGCCCAGGCTAGGTGCCGCAAAGTTCCACGGTGAGTGCCATTGAGAGTTGAAGCCAGCTGGGCTTCTGGGTCGGGTGGGGACTTAGAGAACTTTTTTATCTAGCGAAAGGATGTAAACGCACCAATCATCACTCTGTGTCTAGCTAAAGGTTTGTAAATGCACCAATCAGTGTTCTGTGTCTACCTAATCTGGTGGGGACTTGGAGAACTTTTGTGTCTCCCGAAACGACTGTAAACACACCAATCAGCACTCTGTGTCTAGCTAAAGTATTGGAATCACACCAGTCAGCACTCCGACAAAACGGACCAATCAGCTCCCTGTAAAATGGACCAATCAGCAGATTGTGTGTGGAGCCAGCTAAGAGCCTAAAAGCAGGCCACCAGAAGCTGGCAGCGGCAACCGTGTTGGGTAACTTTGCATGCTGTAGGAGCTTTGTTCTTTAAGTTTTTGCAATAAATGTTGCAGCTGCTCACTCTTTGGGTCCAGGCCACCTTTATGAGCTGTAACACTTACCGCGAAGATCTGCAGCTTCACTCCTGAAGTCAGTGAGCCCACGAACCCACCGGAGGGGTGAACAACTCTGAACGGGCCACCTTTATGAACTGTAACATTTATGGCAAGTCTGCTGTTTCACTCCTGAGGCCAGTGAGACCACAAACCCACTGGAAGGAATGAACAACTCGAGACATGCCACCTTTAAGAGCTGTAACAGTTACTGCGAAGGTCTGCAGCTTCACTCCTGAAGTCAGTGAGACCACAAACTCACCAGAAGGAAGAAACTCTGGACACACCATCTTTAAGAACTGTAACACTCACCATGAGGGTCTGCGGCTTCATTCTTGAAGTCAGGGAGACCAAAACCCCACCAATTCCAGGCACAATAGGATCTGCCAAATGGTGGAACTTAGAGAGCTGTAACATGAACAGGGCTGAAACATGCCCTGCCCCTAGCCACGTTATGGGTGACGAGAAGGAGGGAGCAGAAAACGAGAGACCTGTAGCTCTTCAGGGAATCCAGACTTAGAAGCAGCCCAACGATGGTGAGTGTCTTATCTTCTAACAACAATGAATACTTTGTTCTCCAAGAGATGGGCAGACCTTGGCATATCGTCTATTGAAGGATTTGGTAAATCCATAGCCCATATTCAGCTTACAATCTGTATTTTTAAATGCTGTCTAATTTGAATATACTGACACCTGTTCGTTTTATATTATCTATTTATTTTTTAATGGCAAGAAAACTTATGACTCACAAATTCCTATTTATTACATGCCCTGTATTTTAAAAGTGTACTGATCACTTATTCATTGCATTTGTCATGTGATGTAGGGGCTGAAGAAGATCCAGTAGATTTAAGCCCAATGGGAACAGACTCATGGAACATCCGCTTTTCACAGCAGCTGCCCATGAGGGGTGGTTAACAAAATCAAGCAGTGTTAAAGAGTCGATATTTTCCGGTGCAAACATCAACCAAGTAAAAACAGATGAGAAAGAGGCATCATATAAGTGAATATCAATCTTCCAGTCAATTGCCTGATCTGAAGTATGTTCACCTGATCTATTTTTGTATCCCTACAGCGTATTTGAAGACTTTCCGCAGGAGGCACTCAGCTGTGATTACTTGTGATGGCACATACAATCCCTTAAAACACCCTGATTTTCTGCCTTATGTATTCTCTCACTTTTTGCTTAGCTGAAATTCCACTCCTTCAATAAAACACTGACATCTGAACTTTACCTCAGGCTCTCTATTTTCAAGAGATCAGGATGAGACATTGTTTATTTATTTTGTATCATAACATTTCCCCCCAAAATTCTAGAGTGTGTTTTGGACGTTGCTTCTATATTTATGTTTCATTTTTCTGAAATAAGATACATTCTATCAATTTCAATACTCTGTATCAGGTGTAGTTTAGAGTATTATTCACCCCACACATCATTTGGATGTTAAATGATATTATCTCTGAAATTACAATTAATTGATGAACATGAAAGCCTACATTCTAAACCATTTCCAATGCACTTGCTCTTTAGGATATAGTGTGACCTGTGAAGCCACTGAATACAGGTTCTGTTTTATAAAGTAAATTAGGAGAAAGATTGAATCACCGTAATACATTTATCTTGGGCTCAAATAATCCCCAGTTCTGCCTGGAGTGGTGTTCGTTGAGGCCACTACATACCTCAGGATGTGAGACTATACTGCTTTTCCTCTCTTATTTGGTAGTTATTATGCTGAGAGTTATGTTATAGCTTCTGAAATCATATATGAAAAATAGGATTAGAAAAGAGAAAACACTTCTTTAAATTTCAAAGATTCCTCATGAAGTGGGGTAAAGATAGATTGTTTCTCCAATCCAAGAATCCTTTATGTCCTGTATAGATGCAAACACATTCTATAGATAAAACAAAATTCCCTACTTCCCCTTTATTTAACATGTTCTGTTAAATAATAAATCTAAGAATGTTTAGGGTAAGTCTTCAGTTGCAGAAGCTCTCCGCAGCACTTTTCACATGGTTTTCTTCATCTTTTTAGGAGTCATTGCCATTGCAAGAGATTGGCTTTTTGGTGTCTACATGAGTCTATTAATGGAAAGGTAGGTAAGAGTATGTTATGTATGAGCTGTAAGCATGACACGGTTTTGAACATGTATTAGTTTTTCTAGTAAATTTTGTTAGCAGAGTCAAAATAATTACCGAGTTATTGTCCTTCTAGTTTCAGGGAGAATTCACTACTTGTACCACTGCATATAATGTGTTTCACCACATTGTAATATAGTTCATATCACATGTGGCTGATATTCTCTTGTCTCCAGCATCTACGAAAGAAACTTATGCAGATAGTATTTTTAAATAAATAGAGAATTAAGAAAAATATATTTCTATCAGAATTTATATGAGATATCACCAGGTTCTGTCAATAAAGTGAAACAGCATTGGCAATTATCCAAATATGAAACTTGTTAGTAGAATGAAATCAGCTTTTGTCTTTCTGGCTCAGTTGGATACTTTTCTTCTACTGCCAAATGTATGTTACATAAGATGTTTGAAGTAAGACAAACTTTAAAAGGCTGTGAGTGTGATAAAATGACTTAACCAACAGAAATATTTACTGTTTCCCCCTCTCATCTTTACAAACTGAATAATCTGCCCCTATTTTTTAAATGATATGGACATATCATAATTTATTATTACTAAAAAATCTTAGAGACTAGTGTTTTTTAAATATGGAATATTGCACATAAGAAAATCCTACATGTTATCCAAAATATTAACACTGATCAATTTTGAAAGTGAGATCACAGGTAATTTTAATTTTTTCTTTCAATTAGGTATATTTTCTAAACTTTCTATAATGATTATGCTAACTCAGGTAAAAAATACCTTTCAAAACACAAAGCAGCAGGCAAATATTCATCTTCACCTTTGTCACCCACAGTGAGGTTAAAACCTTCTATTTTATGAAATAATAAATTTAAAAAATTCCTTATAGGAGTTTGTGTTTGAATATTGGTACATTAATAAATTTATTTTTAAACTAAGCTATTTATTATAATATAACCCATACTCATTTTGAAGGTTCTTAATGAGCCAGAAAGGGAGGCAATTTCATTCTTTCAAAAATATTTCTCTCATTAATTTTGGGTTCTGGAAAATCAGCATTGACAAAAGAGAGATTCTCTTTCTAAAATAAAGTATATTCTATTTAGAAGACCAAGAATAAATAGAAAAACAATTTAAGAATATAATTCTAAAAAGAGTGTTATGAATTTTTCTTCTGAGTTCCGTGAATATCAATAGGAACTCACAAATCAATATTTAAGGACCCAATATGAATCAAAATCTACTGGGTATTTATATTACCCTTATATTGATTTAAGCAATAAGTAGTATTTGGTTATAACCAATGGTATAATTGGTGCTAAGATGTCAACAGATAGGCAATTAATTTGGGTTTCTTTATTATTAATAAGTTCAAAAATTTAACACCATCGGCCGGGCGCGGTGGCTCAAGCCTGTAATCCCAGCACTTTGGGAGGCCCAGGTGGGTGGATCACGAGGTCAGGAGATCGAGACCATCCTGGCTAACACGGTGAAACCCCGTCTCTACTAAAAAATACAAAAAAAACTAGTCGGGCGATGTGGCGGGCTCCTGTAGTCCCAGCTACTCGGGAGGCTGAGGCAGGAGAATGGCGTAAACCCGGGAGGCAGAGCTTGCAGTGAGCCGAGATCCGGCCACTGCACTCCAGCCTGGGCGACAGAGTGAGACTCCGTCTCAAAAAAAAAAAAAAAAAAAAAAAAAAAAAAATTAACACCATCATAATAATTACACAGACTTGGGCCTTTGCTGTGCTCTCAATTGAAGGAACAAATTCCTTTGTCTACAAAATTCCCTGCAACTTCTAAATTGCTAACAATGCCAGAAGATTTGAATTAAAATCTGATTATATTATCTAGGAAATATCCTTGGTCATTTTCAAAGCTGTTTTTTTTTTCTTTTTTTTTTTTTTTTTTTTTTTTTTTTTTCAGGTGGAGTCTTGCTCTGTCACCTAGGCAGGAGTGAAGTGGCACAATCTGGTATCACTGCTGCAACCGCTGCCTCCTGGGTTCAAGTGATTCTCCCTGCCTCAGTCTCCTAAGTAGCTGGAATTACAGGCACCTGACACCACGCCTGGCTAATTTTTCTAGTTTTTAGTAGAGAAGGGGTTTCACCATGTTGACCAGGCTGGTCTTGAAGTCTTGACCTCAGGTGATCCGCCCACCTCAGCCTCCCAAAGTGCTAGGATTACAGGCGTGAGCCACCATGCCCTGTTTTAAAGTTCTTTTTTTGTTGTTGGTTTGTTTTAAATAATATAGACCCCTTCTAAGGAGGATTTGTTACATGCTGTTCTGTTCTTCAGATGCAAATATCTTGGACTAAACCAAACAATTTATAATGGGCTTCATAATTGTGGTTAAGTTTATTATTTTTGGTATTAGTTTGTCATAGATTTTTACTAGATATATTTTATTTTAAGAGAAAGGGTCAAGCTCTGTTGCCCAGGCTAGAATGCAGTGCTGTGATCATAGCTCTCTACAGCCTCAAACACCTGAACTCAAGGGATCCTCTCACTGCAGCCTCCCAAGTGGCTGGGAATACAGGTGAGTGCCCACCATACCCAGCTCTAGATTATTATTATTATTTTTAAAATAAATGTTAATGTCTGGTTGTATAAAATAAACCAGGTGGAATTTGGCAGATGATCATTCTATACTTGTAGTTTCTCTAACATCTTGTCTGATAATGTGTGACGTGTTTGTTGTCAACATAATTCTCCCTTTAATAAATAATTTAATTTGAATGATAATCATTCATAACTCCACTTTTTCTGATGCTAAAAGGAATAGAGATATCTTCTATAGATGATATGGTTTGGCATTGTGTCTCCACCCAAATCACATCTTGTAGTTCCTATAATTCCCACGTGTTGTGGGAGGGACCCGTGGGAGATAATTGAATCATGGGGTTGGTTCTTTCCCATGCTGTTCTCGTGGCAGTGAATGGGTAGAGATCTGATGGTTTTAAAAATGGGAGTTTCTCTGCACAAGCTCTCTCTTTGCCTACCACCATCCACATAATATGTGACTTGCCTCTCCTTGTCGTCTGCCATAATTGTGAGGCCTCTTCAGCCATGTGGGACTGTGAGCCCAATTAAACCTTTTTTTTTGTAAATTGCCCAGTCTTGAGTATGTCTTTATCAGCAGTGTGAAAATGGACTCATACAATAGATAACAGACAGGCACTCACATATTTAAGGTGTCTTTGGATGGGAGAAACTAGAGACTGCTAATTCTTCCAGGCTTGGGTGCTAATAGGAGAAATATACCTATAACCCTTTGGGAGAGTAGTATGCTAGACAATTGGCATACATAGAAAGCTGCAGTCTTTCAGATACATGAAGCCTCGAGTGCTAATAGGCAGGTAAAGTGGGAAATAGGAAGGGAATTACGTGCAAGGTATGTGCCTGCAATAAGAGTATGTATGAACAGTACTAGCATAGAACTTAAAGAGAGTAGACTAATTACCCTTGATGCGATGGATTTGTCACTTATTATAGAGACTGTTTAGAGACACTGTTATAGACAAACTATTTTATAGTATTTGTTTTTGTGTTATACAATAATAATTTCCCATCACATTGATCTAAAATGCATGTCTAAATAATTCTGTTTCTCAAAGAATTTGAAGATAAATGCACAAACTGTTTATTGACATTTACCATTTCAGTATGAGGAACTGTTAACATCGCTGATCATGTCAGCATCCACTTTCAAAATAGTAGTGATTTTTATGACCTGACATTGGCAATTTAGCTTGTGCAACTGCAGAAAATATATTTATATATCGATCTTTAAAGCTTGACTTTTCATTTACAGCAAATGATCATTCTAATTTTATTTAGCTCATTTTTGCTTTTAATTTTTCTTTTACATGTATGAAAAGTGAAGCAATGATTGCTAATATCATTAGTTAGTCCCATTATTAGAGATGGAATTTCACTTTCAATTAAATGATGTCTTTTATATATAAGCCTCATTTGATATTTCAAGAGAATATAAAATAAATAAATTGAATTTCATAATGATTTGCTTTGCCTATCAAATTTCCTGAGTAAAACTTAGGAAGTTCATTCTGTACACATTAAAACACTTGACATCATATTGTGACTGATACTATAAATTCAGTTAAGTTCAGGTTAAATCCAATCAGTTTTTTGGTGATAGAATTTTGATGAAGTATAATATCAAAATATCATCATAACCACATGATCTTTACCAAATTAAGAACAATGTGGAACATTATATATATTTGTAATTGGTTGTGGTACACATATTATTCATAATTTGTTGCAAATTGTGAGTTTCTATATGTGTATACAAAATGTGATTATAGAAATGTCCCTGGATATGCAGTTAACATCTGAAAAATCTATAGTGGAGTTTATTAAAAAGGAAGGCAGCATTTTCACCTCTTAGAAAAAGTAAATTACTAAAATATAAGATTATAAATTAATTAAACATGACATAAATCAAACATATATCAATAGTAAAAAGAAAAATATAAAATATTTCCTTATAATTTAGAAATGAGAACTTAGCAGTTATATTAGCATTTGAAAAATTCCTTTTAAGGGCCTAAGATGAATGAGTGACTGTCAAGTGTCTACTATTATTATTGCACATCATAGTTATTGCCTTATTCATTACTAAAGTGATTGTCTTTGTTTATTCTAATTATATGTAACTTCTCATTTGACAATTTCTTCATATAATTTGCAGAGAGAGAAAAAATTTTATTGGTAGTGTATGAAAAAGACTAGCACACAGATAAGTAATTAGTGAGGATGATAAATATGAAATATATATGAATTTGTGGAGAAAAATGTATTTGCTATCTGGATGACAAAGTAAGAATCAGGGATTGCTTCTGCAGTTGTACAGATTGGGATTAAAGAGATCCAAATAGAACAGAAGTATAATTTTTTAAAATGACACGTAACTATCTAAGAGAACCCAAGTCTCCCTGTTTGACAGTTCCTGTATTTGCTATTTCTTTATTTCATATAACTAATTAAAAATGGTTATGCATTTTATATTCTTATTATTTATAAGAAAAATAAACCTAAAGTTTAAACATAAAAGCCTATAGTATTCCCATGTCTATTAAAATTCTTTAAAATCTTTCTCAGGAGAAATATAAAAACTGATAAAAAAATCTATATTTCTTTCAGACTTGACTTTTTTCTTAGACTGTTTCAATTTCATCCACTGAAATTCATTTCAATAGAGATTGTAACACATAGAAAAAATAGGCCATCCTGCTTTTAATCAAAATATTTACTTTAAGATAAATAATGGGTTGCCAGCACCTCAAGAGGGTTTTTAGGTTACTTGTCCCTCATGAAGAGAACCAGAAATTAAATGTCAAGGATGGTTTTATCTAACTGATTCCTAAAAACTTCCATTAGATAATTTTATACTCAATTACGACTTTTTAAAAATTATACTTTAAGCTCTAGGGTACATGTGCACAATGTGCAGGTTTGTTACATATGTATACATGTGCACATTGGTGTGCTGCACCCGTTACCTCGTCATTTACATTAGGTATATCTCCTAATGCAACTTTTACTGGCTTTCATCCCTTCTCACTTTAACAGGCTCCTGGACAAATCCAGTTTAACGGTTTACTGACATGACTGATAATGGTATTTAATCCAGTTGTGTTATTTAGGATATGTTCTTTAAAATAGTGTTATATATAATTTAAATCTGTTTACACCCACAACATTAAATAATTTGTTGTAGCAAATATCCTATTGGAATTCAAATTTATCAGAAAAGTATTTTTTTTCAAACTGCATTTTAAAATTTGTGGGTGATAGCATGTGGTTTCTTTGGACATCCAGAGGTATCCAGGGTTTCTTTTGTTGTTGTTGTTGTTGTTGTTTGAGACAGAGTTTGACTCTGTTGCCCAGGCTGGAGTGCAGTGGCGCTATCTTGGCTCACTGCAAGCTCCGCCTCCTGGGTTCATGCCATTCGCCTTCCTCAGCCTCCCGAGTACCTGGGACTACAGGCGCCCGCCAGCACGGCTGACTAATTTTTTTGTATTTTTAGTAAAGAAGGGGTTTCACCGCATTAGCCAGGATGTTCTCGATCCCCTGACCTCGTGATCCACCTGCCTGGACCCCCCAAAGTGTTGGGATTATAGGCGTGAGCCACCACGCCCAGCCAGTACCCACGCTTTCTTACATCACTCACTAGTTTTTTGAATTTGACAAAGTTGCCTATGTATCCATGCCTTTGATTTCTCACCTCTAAAATTATAATGAATTTTAAAATGATGCTATGGTCTCAATGTCTGTGTCCAGCCAAAATTCATATGTTGAAATCTAATCACCAAGGTAATTAGAAGGTGGGGTCTTTGGGAGGTGATTAGGTCATGAGGGCTTTCTCTTCAAGAATGAGATAAGTGCCCCTGTAAAAGAGACCCCAGAGAGCTAGGTCCCCTTCCACCACGTGACGATACAGAAAGCACAGTCTATAAGAAAGCAGGTCCTCACTAGACACCAAATCTGCTGACACATTAATTTGGAATTTCTAGCCTGCAGAACTGTGAGAAATACATTTCTGTTATTTTTCTTATTTTTTAAAATTAGGTTCAGGAGTACATGTGCTTCTAGTGGACCCATCATCAAATATTGAACATTGTACCCAATAGGAAATTCTTCAACACTCACTTCCCTTCCACTATGCCCCTTTTTGGAGTTCCTAGTGTCTTTTATCTTCATCATTATGACCCTATGTACCCATTGTGAAACAATGAGAATATGTGATATTTGATCTGCTTCTGAGTTAGTTCACTTAGGATAATGGCCTACAGCTCTGTCCATGTTGCTGCTAAGGACATAATTGCATTCATTTCTTTTTACAGTTGCTTAGTATTCAAGGAATATATATACCTGATTTTCTTTATGTGATCAACTGTTGGTGGACCCTTAGATTATTTCTATGACTTTGCTATTGTGAATAGTGCCAAGGGCAATGTCTTTTTATATAATGCATTTTTTTTTCCTTTGGATCACCCAGCAGTGAGACTGCTGGATGGACGCTATTTTCCATAGATGTCTAACTAATTTACATTCCCAATAACAGTGTATAAGTATTTCCTTTTCTCTGCTTCTATGACAACATCTGTTATTTTTATTTGACTTTTTAGTAATAGCTATTCTGATTGGTGTAAGATGATATCACAGTGTGATTTCAATTTATTTCTTTGATAATTACTGATGTTGAGCATTTCTTTCATGTGTTTGTTGGCTGCTTACGTTTTTTTTTTCCTCTTGAGAAATATCTGTTCATATCTTTTGCCCAGTTTTTAATGAGGTTGTTTGTTTTTCTCTTGTTGAATTGTTTGAATTCATTGTGGATTCGGGGTGTATATCAGAGGCCAATTTGCAAATATTTTCTCCCATTCTGTAGTTTGTCTGTTTACTCTGTTGATTATTTCTTTTTCTGTGCAAAAGCTTTTTTGCTTAATTATATATTATTTGTTTATTGTTGTTTTTGTTGTGCTTGCTTGTGGGACCTTTGTCATGAATTCTATGCCTAGGCTGATGTCCAGAAGAGGTTTCCCAGGTTGTCTTCTAGAATTTTTACAGTTTCAGATTATACATTTAGGTCTTTAATCCATCCTGAGTTAATTTTTGAGTATGGTGAAAGATAGGGGTCTAGTTTCATTCTTCTGCATATGACTGGACAGTTTTCCCAGCACCATTTGTTGACAGTGCTGTCTTTTTCTTATTGTTTACTTTTGTTAACATTATCCCAGATCAGATGGTTGTAGGCATGTAGTTTTATCTCTGTGTTCTCTATTCTGTTCCACTGATACGGATCTATGTTTCTATATTTGCACCACTGCCATGCTGTTTTAGTTACTATAGACTTGTAGTATAATTTGAAGTCAGACAAAGTGATGCCTCCAGATTTTTTTTTTTTTTTTTCTTAGGAATGCTTTGGCTATTTGGCCCATTTTTTAATGGTTCCATCTGACCTTTAACATTTTATTTTCTAATTCTGTGAAAAATGACATTGGTAATTTGGCAGGAATTGCACTGATTCTGTAGATTGCTTTGGGCAACATAGTCATTTTAATGATATTGACTTTTCCAAATCATTAGCATGTTTTTCAATTTGTTTGTGTCATGTCCAATTTCTTCTGTGAATGTTTTTGTAGTTTTCCTTGTAGATATCTTTCACTACCTTTGTCTTTTTTGTATCCTGAGACTTTACTGAAGTTGCTTATCAAGACTAGGGATCACAACTACTTAGTTTACAATATTCTGTTATAACAGCATGGATGTACTAAGACAGGCAATAAGGATGTATAAGACTTCTTCTGATTATGTCTCAAAAGTTATAGTTAGGTCCACCTACTAAACTGTTGTTAATCTGTAGTTGACTTTTCATTTCATTTTCTAGGGGTGAATGTGGATGTGATTATGTGTTTTATATGGATGTTCTAATTCACATTGCTATTCATTTCTTTCAAAATAATGTGTTATCATTTATCTCATCACCTGTGCTTATATATCCATCTTCCTAAAAGGCTTTCTTGGTAGCCATATATATTTCTAAAACCTTACCCATAAAAATTGGGTTCATATACTATAAAATACATTTCCTAAACATTTATTAAAGTGAGTGTTCTTTCATAGTTTTCAAAGACAGTTACTGGTAATTTTACACTTATTACACTTACCACATGACTCCCTATTTTACTTAATGTTAGATTCCTGAGTGAAATTTATAACAGAGGTCTTCTCTGTCAACTATTTCTAAAATATTTCCCACAATCACGTTATTCTCAACACCATTACATTGTTTTATTTTTCTTCATAACTTTTAACCTGATATTCTGTACACTTATTTTTTATTTTATTTTATGTCCTCTTCACTGCAATATAGATGGCTTGAAACCAGAAATTTTACCTGTCTTCATCATTCTACCAAGCACTAGCCATTTCTTAATAAATGAGTAAATTGTCAAATTGATTTAGTATGAATGAGTAAATAAATTAATATATGATGAAATATATAAACAATTTATTCCTAAGTAAAATATTGGGTATTTGTTACATACTACAAAACATTTCTGCTTTCAAATGGCTACAATACATTATGCTGTTAAACAAGTTTGTGGCAAGAGTTTCACAGTGTAAATAGAAAGAGCTAGGCATTTTAAGAAGTGTATGATATAGATCATTCAGGTTCACGGAAACCACACCATTTGCCTTTATACCTCTAACAGTCACTTCCACATACATAAATCTTGTCTTCTACCTGCTGTGTGACCCACTGGCACATGCTATTCATTTTGCACTTCAGAAGACATCCTGAAATTCAACATCTGGGGAGCATTTTACGTGATGAGTAAAGTACTTGATTCTCCTTGGCACTATCGCCAACTGTCACAATTTATGGAGCATGCCAAGATTAAGTCATGACCTTGTAAGCCTGAAGAGTCTTTTCAAGAACCACTCTTTACAATACATAAAGGAAAGTTACGAATAGCAGGAAAAGTTCTTGATAATGACCCACAAAAACTTTCATTCTCACATTATTGACCATCCTGCTGTTTGTTTACTCATTCGTTTATGTATTTATTTATGTGTTTTTTGTAACCAGAGATTTTGCTTTGGGATTTGAGAAATTATAATGCAGTTTCTATATAAGCCTCTGGTGACAGTTAATCTGGTAACTTCAGGACATTATTTCTGATTTCTTATATTTTAATTTGTCTTTTGTTTTAGCCTCATTTTCTCTTGTGTGTTAGTGTTTTGGGAGGGATATTTCTATTTTCTACCAAGCTTGAGAAAAAAACATTTCTTACAATGTTAGCCCCACACATTAACAGTCCTGTGATAAGTCCTGTTACTTACCTGAGACTCAGTTTCTCTGTCAACAAAAATAGCCTAGTATAATTTAAATATAAGTGATGCAATAATATTTAAAGAGATAATGTTCACAATTATTCTATAACATTCCTTGCCTATATCTTACAAATACTGCATACCAATCAAACACATCATAAGGCAAAAAAACCTCAAAGATAAAAGAAACAAAGTAAATATACTTTGTATACTAAATAATAAAAATATAATAAGAATATTCTAAAGATATTCTAAAATATCAATGGAAAATTCACTTGACTCTTTAAAAATAAACACAAAATTTAAAACTTCCATCCACTTTTGCCATTTCTTTCTTATTTTAATATAGGACAATTTTAACTCCATTTGCAATAGCATGAAGCTAAAGGAACATCCTTTCCTTGCTCAAAATTAAACTAATTATCTTAAACTTGGAATATTAAAAGTGAATCCTACTACAACATTTTCTTAAAGATTATGATAAATGTAAAAAACAAACATTCGCATTGGTTTTATTTGATGAAAAAGTAAAGACATTTTATTTTACAATATGTCTCACTCCTATATTGTAATATACTTTTACATATAAATTGTTGAAAATATGTCTTAAGTACATTTGAGACAATTAAAATACATATTCTCTGGAAATTTACAAAAAATATACTCTCTTTTATGATAGAATAATTGAAAGTATTTAATAAAAATATCATTTCAGACAGTCTAAAATAAAACATATGGTAATTAGTAATCTGCAAATCATTATACTACTTAAAATAATTCTCATAAAACTTTCCAAAATGAGACCAAGCTCATTTGTCATTATATGTTAACCTAATCATCACATTATGTTGGATTTCCTGCAATGAAATGATCCAGTTGACAGTCACCCATCAGGATGTAATCATCAATCAAGGAAGAACTAGAAAACCTCTGGAGGTTCTTTCTTGATGTTGAAATTTACATCATAGAAAGTGTCACCTTCTCTTTCTCTGTGACGTTTTTCCTGATCTCTAGAGTGACAATTTCTCCAGCAGCCCATTGGTTACCTTTTACACTCCCAGTAACATAGTGTTTAAAATGGATAGATATGAAGATGGCCGAATAGGAACAGCTCCAGTCTCCAACTCCCAGCGCGAGCGACACAGAAGACAGGTGATTTCTGCATTTTCAACTGAGGTACTGGGTTCATCTCACTGGGGAGTGCCAGACGATCGGTGCTGGTCAGCTGCTGCAGCCCGACCAGCGAGAGCTGAAGCAGGGCGAGGCATTGCCTCACCTGGGAAGCGCAAGGGGGAAGGGAATCCCTTTTCCTAGCCAGGGGAACGGAGACACACAACACCTGGAAAATCGGGTAACTCCCACCCCAAAACTGCGCTTTAAGCAAACAGGCACACCAGGAGATCATATCCCACACCTGGCCGGGAGGGTCCCACACCCACGGAGCCTCTCTCATTGCTAGCACAGCAGTCTGTGATCTACCGGCAAGGCAGCAGCGAGGCTGGGGGAGGGGCGCCCGCCATTGCTGAGGCTTAAGTAGGTAAACAAAGCTGCTGGGAAGCTCGAACTGGGTGGAGCTCACAGCAGCTCAAGGAAACCTGCCTGTCTCTGTAGACTCCACCTCTGGGGACAGGGCAATAACAAACACAGTGGAAACCTCTGCAGATGCAAACGACTCTGTCTGACAACTTTGAAGAGATCAGCGGATCTCCCAACACGGAGGATGAGATCTGAGAAGGGACAGACTCCCTGCTCAAGTGGGTCCCTGACCCCTGAGTAGCCTAACTGGGAGACATCCCCCACTAGGGGCAGTCTGACACCCCACACCTCACAGGGTGGAGTACACCCCTGAGAGGAAGCCTCCAAAGCAAGAATCAGACAGGTACACTCGCTGTTCAGAAATATTCTATCTTCTGCAGCCTCTGCTGCTGATACCCAGGCAAACAGGGTCTGGAGTGGACCTCAAGCAATCTCCAACAGACCTACAGCTGAGGGTCCTGACTGTTAAAAGGAAAACTATCAAACAGGAAGGACACCTACACCAAAACCCCATCAGTACATCACCATCATCAAAGACCAGAGGCAGATAAAACCACAAAGATGGGGAAAAAGCAGGGCAGAAAAGCTGGAAATTCAAAAAATAAGAGTGCATCTCCCCCGGCAAAGGAGCGCAGCTCATCGCCAGCAACGGATCAAAGCTGGATGGAGAATGACTTTGACGAGATGAGAGAAGAAGGCTTCAGTCCATCAAATTCCTCAGAGCTAAAGGAGGAATTACATACCCAGCACAAAGAAACTAAAAATCTTGAAAAAAAAAAGTGGAAGAATTGATGGTTAGAGTAATTAATGCAGAGAAGGTCATAAACGAAATGAAAGAGATGAAAACCATGACACGAGAAATACGTGACAAATGCACAAGCTTCAGAAACCGACTCGATCAACTGGAAGAAAGAGTATCAGCGATTGAGGATCAAATGAATGAAATGAAGCGAGAAGAGAAACCAAAAGAAAAAAGAAGAAAAAGAAATGAACAAAGCCTGCAAGAAGTATGGGATTATGTAAAAAGACCAAATCTACGTCTGATTGGGGTGCCTGAAAGTGAGGGGGAAGATGGAACCAAGTTGGAAAACACTCTTCAGGATATCATCCAGGAGAACTTCCCCAACCTAGTAGGGCAGGCCAACATTCAAATCCAGGAAATACAGAGAACGCCACAAAGATACTCCTCGAGAAGAGCAACTCCAAGACACATAATTGCCAGATTTACCAAAGTTGAAATGAAGGAAAAAATCTTAAGGGCAGCCAGAGAGAAAGGTCGGGTAACCCACAAAGGGAAGCCCATCAGACTAACAGCAGATCTCTCAGCAGAAACTCTCCAAGCCAGAAGAGAGTGGGGGCCAATATTCAACATTCTTAAAGAAAAGAATTTTCAACCCAGAATTTCATATCCAGCCAAACTAAGTTTCATAAGTGAAGGAGAAATAAAATCCTTTACAGATAAGCAAATGCTTAGAGATTTTGTCACCACTAGGCCTGCCTTACAAGAGACCCTGAAGGAAGCACTCAACATGGAAAGGAACAACCGGTACCAGCCATTGCAAAAACATGCCAAAATGTAAAGACCATTTAGGCTAGGAAGAAACTGCATCAACTAACGAGCAAAATAACCAGTTAATATCATAATGGCAGGATCAAGTTCACACATAACAATCTTAACCTTAAATGTAAATGGACTAAATGCTCCAATTAAAAGACACAGACTGGCGAACTGGATAAAGAGTCAAGACCCATCAGTCTGCTGTATTCAGGAGACCCATCTCACATGCAGAGACATACATAGGCTCAAAATAAAGGGATGGAGGAAGATTTACCAAGCAAATGGAGAACAAAAAAAAGCGGGGGTTGCAATACTAGTCTCTGATAAAACAGACTTTAAACCATCAAAGATCAAAAGAGACAAAGAAGGCCATTACATAATGGTAAAGGGATCAATTCAACAGGAAGAGCTAACTATCCTAAATATATATGCACCCAACACAGGAGCACCCAGATTCATCAAGCAAGTCCTTAGAGACTTACAAAGAGAGTTAGACTCCCATACAATAATAATGGGAGACTTCAACACTCCACTGTCAACATTAGACAGATCAACGAGACAGAAAGTTAACAAGGATATCCAGGAATTGAACTCATCTCTGCAGCAAGCAGACCTAATAGACATCTATAGAACTCTCCACCCCAAATCAACAGAATATACATTCTTCTCAGCACCACATCGTACTTACTCCAAAATTGACCACGTAATTGGAAGTAAAGCACTCCTCAGCAAATGTACAAGAACAGAAATTATACCAAACTGTCTCTCAGACCACCGTGCAATCAAACTAGAACTCAGGACTAAGAAACTCAATCAAAACCGCTCAACTACATGGAAACTGAACAACCTGCTCCTGATTGACTACTGGGTACATAACGAAATGAAGGCAGAAATAAAGATGTTCTTTGAAACCAATGAGAACAAAGATACAACATATCAGAATCTCTGGGACACTTTTAAAGCAGTGTGTAGAGGGAAATTTATAGCACCAAATGCCCACAAGAGAAAGCAGGAAAGATCTAAAATTGACACTCTAACATCGCAATTAAAAGAACTAGAGAAGCAAGAGCAAACATATTCGAAAGCTAGCAGAAGGCAAGAAATAACTAAGATCAGAGCAGAACTGAAGGAGATAGAGACACAAAAAACCCTCCAAAAAAACAATGAATCCAGGAGTTGGTGTTTTGAAAAGATCAACAAAATTGACAGACCACTAGCAAGACTAATAAAGAAGAAAAGAGAGAAGAATCAAATCGACGCAATTAAAAATGATAAAGGGGATATCACCACCGACCCCACAGAAATACAAACTACCATCAGAGAATACTATAAACACCTCTACGCAAATAAACTGGAAAATCTAGAAGAAATGGATAATTTCCTGGACACTTACACTCTTCCAAGACTAAACCAGGAAGTAGTTGAATCCCTGAATAGAACAATAGCAGGCTCTGAAATTGAGGCAATAATTAATAGCCTACCAATGAATAAAAGTCCAGGACCAGATGGATTCACAGCTGAATTCTACCAGGGGTACAAGGAGGAGTTGGTACCATTCCTTCTGAAACTATTCCAATCAATAGAAAAAGAGGGAATCCTCCCTAACTCATTTTATGAGGCCAACATCATCCTGATACCAAAGCCTGGCAGAGACACAACAAAAAAAGAGAATTTTAGACCAATATCCCTGATGAACATCGATGCAAAAATCCTCAATAAAATAATGGCAAACCGGATTCAGCAACACATCAAAAAGCTTATCCACCATGATCAAGTGGGCTTCATCCCTGGGATGCAAGGCTGGTTCAACATTCGCAAATCAATAAACATAATCCAGCATATAAACAGAACCAAAGACAAGAACCACTTGATTATCTCAATAGATGCAGAAAAGGCTTTTGACAAAATTCAACAGCCCTTCATGCTAAAAACGCTCAATAAATTCGGTATTGATGGAACGTACTTCAAAATAATAAGAGCTATTTATGACAAACCCACAGCCAATATCATACTGAATGGGCAAAAACTGGAAACATTCCCTTTGAAAACTGGCACAAGACAGGGATGCCCTCTCTCACCACTCCTATTCAACATAGTGTTGGAAGTTCTGGCTAGGGCAATTAGGCAAGAGAAAGAAATCAAGGGTATTCAGTTAGGAAAAGAAGAAGTCAAATTGTCCCTGTTTGCAGATGACATGATTGTATATTTAGAAAACCCCATTGTCTCAGCCCAAAATCTCCTTAAGCTGATAAGCAACTTCAGCAGAGTCTCAGGATACAACATCAATGTGCAAAAATCACAAGCATTCTTATACACCAGTAACAGACAAACAGAGAGCCAAATCAGGAATGAACTTCCATTCACAATTGCTTCAAAGAGAATCAAATACCTAGGAATCCAACTTACAAGGGATGTAAAGGACCTCTTCAAGGAGAACTACAAACCACTGCTCAGTGAAATCAAAGAGGACACAAACAAATGGAAGAACATACCATGCTCATGGATAGGAAGAATCAATATCGTGAAAATGGCCATACTGCCCAAGGTTATTTATAGATTCAATGCCATCCCCATCAAACTACCAATGAGTTTCTTCACCGAATTGGAAAAAACTGCTTTAAAGTTCATATGGAACCAAAATGTGCCCGCATCTCCAAGACAATCCTAAGTCAAAAGAACAAAGCTGGAGGCATCACGCTACCTGACTTCAAACTATACTACAAGGCTACAGTAACCAAAACAGCATGGTACTGGTACCAAAACAGAGATATAGACCAATGGAACAGAACAGAGTCCTCAGAAATAATACCACACATCTACAGCCATCTGATCTTTGACAAACCTGAGAGAAACAAGAAATGGGGAAAGGATTCCCTATTTAATAAATGGTGCTGGGAAAATTGCCTAGCCATAAGTAGAAAGCTGAAACTGGATCCATTCCTTACTCCTTATACGAAAATTAATTCAAGATGGATTAGAGACTTAAATGTTAGACCTAATACCATAAAAACCCTAGAAGAAAACCTAGGTAATACCATTCAGGACATAGGCATGGGCAAAGACTTCATGTCTAAAACACCAAAAGCAACGGCAGCAAAAGCCAAAATTGACAAATGGGATCTCATTAAACTAAAGAGTTTCTGCACAGCAAAGGAAACTAACATCAGAGTGAACAGGCAACCTACAGAATGGGAGAAAATTTTTGCAATCTACTCATCTGACAAAGGGCTAATATCCAGAAGCTACAAAGAACTCAAACAAATTTACAAGAAAAAAACAAACAACCCCATCAAAAAGTGGGCAAAGGATATGAACAGACATTTCTCAAAAGAAGACATTCATACAGCCAACAGACACATGAAAAAATGCTCATCATCACTGGCCATCAGAGAAATGCAAATCAAAACCACAATGAGATACCATCTCACACCAGTTAGAATGGCAATCATTAAAAAGTCAGGAAACAACAGGTGCTGGAGAGGATGTGGAGAAATAGGAACACTTTTACACTCTTGGTGGGATTGTAAACTAGTTCAACCATTATGGAAAACAGTATGGTGATTCCTCAAGGATCTAGAACTAGATGTACCATATGACCCAGCAATCCCATTACTGGGGATATACCCAAAGGATTATAAATTATGCTGCTATAAAGACACATGCACTCGTATGTTTATTGCAGCACTATTCACAATAGCAAAGACTTGGAATCAACCCAAATGTCCATCAGTGACAGATTGGATTAAGAATATGTGGCACATATACACCATGGAATACTATGCAGCCATCAAAAAGGATGAGTTTGTGTCCTTTGTAGGGACATGGATGCAGCTGGAAACCATCATTCTTAGCAATCTATCACAAGAACAGAAAACCAAACACCGCATGTTCTCACTCATAGGTGGGAACTGAACAATGAGATCACTTGGGCTCAGGAAGGGGAATATCTCACACAGGGGCCTGTCATGGGGAGGGGGGAGGGGGGAGGGATTGCATTGGGAGTTATACCTTTTGTAAATGACGAGTTGATGGGTGCAGCACACCAACATGGCACAAGTATACATATGTAACAAACCTGCACGTTATGCACATGTACCCTACAACTTAAAGTATAATAATAATAAATAAATTAAAAAAAAATCAATAATTAAATAAAAATAAAATAAAATAAAATAAAATGGATAGGTACAAATATGTACCATAAATGCTACATTGCACAGTTTTTAAACAATCTGACTGTATTTTAAAAATCTGTGTATTTTTCAAATGATCATTATAGCTTTAAATTTTCCTCAGCTTGACTAAACTTTAGTCAGGCTTCTTATTGACTCTAGACCCTAGAGCTAACTTTGCTTAGAGCAATTTCTTTAGAGAACTTATAATAAAAGATTCTTTCTCTGCCCATTGAAGATATAAATCTTCTCCCAATGTCTTGACAGTTTTATAATCTAGAAATGCCTTTTTCAAAGACCTGTAGTCAGTTCTTTGAAGTGTAATTATCAAGGAGGATAAAGACCCTCCCAGTCTCTATGGGAAGGTAGAAGCTTGACATCACTAAGTACCAATCAGCAAATTCAGATGGCCTAACCACATTGACCAGCCACCCCTTACCCTCTCAGTGTCCTCCATTCCTTGTCTACTAGCCCACTTCAGTGCTTAAAACTTGCCCCGCTTTTGTTTCAGTGGGTTTAGGTTGTTTCTGTTTTGTAATAGTTTTCAAAGAAGTTTTCCTTGCTTGTTAACTCAATCCAGTGCAATTTTTCTCTCACACAGGCCTAAATATAGTGTTATTCAAAAGACAGAATTTACTTTTATTTGTCTCTTTAAAATATTTTTTATTTAACAAAATTTTGGATATCAAGTGCAATGACAAGGGAAACTGAAAATCAGATAGCAAGTGATAAATTACTTAGCACATCCAGGGTAATTGGAACTGAAGCCATCATCAAAGAAAAGACATAGCAAAGAAATTCATTATGATAAGTCTCATAGTCCTCAGGGTCTAGAGATGCACTATACCCTTGAAAGTATTAGAATAGTTAACACCACAGGGTTTGTTTGCAAAGGAAAATCATCAGCCTTTATTAACTTAACAAACTCTTAAATTTAATTTTCTAGAAAATTACAAATAAATAACTGGAGAGAATTTTCTACTGTAAGAAGTAAAATATAGGTCTAACTAAGAGTGTTATCCTGAAACCCGGAAGATAAAATAATCATTTATATAATTAACTACAAAAAAACTAATAAGTAGAAAATTTAAGTTTATACTAGTACTAGTTAATGTCTATTTAGTTTTTTTGAACATTACTTCCCATTTTAGACAATGTGTATATTTAAATGTCATTCTATTGTTATTTCTCCCTAAATGGTTATAAAAACTCCTCATAAGGAATGACCTAAAAATAACAAGGTAATATAAACCACTTAGGGTTAAGACAATGTATCATAATGATATTATATAATATTATTGATTTGTTGTGACTCCACATCTTCTACATTTCAATTACTGTAAAGTGTCATCAGGTTTTTAATATTTTGCATGAGAGGTGTTGATAATAAGCACTGGAGTGTTTCTAAATGTCTCTAAATGAATAGATTGTCTTCTTTCTATTTCACTCTTTAAACAACAATTTAAATAAATCCATTTTAAACAAAGTAAGTTACTAGTTTTTTAAATCATTTTTACTTCACTGTTTTGCCGTTGGACATTTCACAATAGATTTTTGATTATACAAATTATTTTTTGACCAAAGGAATCATTGATATATGTTTTGATCAAAGCAACATACAATTTCAGTATTATAACTAAAATCAAAAATTCTATTTATGGCAACAGTATGAAAAATGAGTATATTCAAACAAATTTAATGTTACCAATAACAGGGTTTTAGCTTAATCCTTTTATCAAGGTTCTATGTGTTCCACATCATTTTTTTTTAAATTATTCAATCTACTTAATATAGAGTGATACAGTGAGAACTAATTTACTTTCTAATTATATATCTTTGTTTTGCTGCTGGTCCCACGCATATAATTAATTGTCAAACATAAAACAGCTTGATACAGACATCTACAACCATATGAATTTTAGTTATCAGGTACTCTTTCTTGTACAGTAGAAGAATAGGCAGATGGAAGAAGCAATGAGAACGTGTCTCTCACCTCTTTGATGAGACATTTTAAGCTCATAAACATGAGGATAACTTGTGAAATTTAATACACTTATTTAGTTTCATGCTCAGTGCACAGTAAAGTAATACACAATAATATATCCTGCTTTACTGTACATTCTACTAACTTTTTGATTTAGCAGATGTGCACAAAAATGTTATAATTATTTTTACATTAGAAGTAGTGTATATTTAAATTTTAAATTTGACTTAAAATGTTATAAACTATTGATAAATTAGAATAGGACTTTATATTTACTATAAGAATATAACACTGTAATAGCAAAGTAAATATTTCTCAAGTAAATAAATACACTCAACAGTAAGTGACTCTAAATCACATTAGGTACCCAATGCATTATTTTTGCCAATGTAGATGTCACTTATAAAATCAACTCACTTGAGCTCCTCTTAACCCAGTTGGCTATACTTAAAAGAAAACAGACAGCCAATTATCACCTCAAAAAAAATGATATTTTAAATTGTCCATTCAAATTTCTACTGCCTAACCATTAACCGAAAGACTCATAACCACGAGCATGGATCTGTAGTCAAGTTGTATGAATTACAATCATGGTAAGTCACATTTTCTCAAGTGACCTGGAAATTTTTGTTAAATTTTATACAGCTTTTTTTTTCCTTTTTCTTTCTTTCTTTTTTTCTTTTTCTTTTTCTTTTTTTTTTTTTTTTTGACGTGGAGAGAGTAATTGTATTTGCCTATAGAAGTCAGAATGACAAAAATACTCAAACGACTCTTCGGTAGGGGACCAAGGATGCCCCCATGGTGACCCCAAGATCTTGTGTATATGTTACTCTACATGAAAAAGGAATTTGCAGAAGTAAAAAATTAAGGGATCTAGAAATGGAGAAATTATCTTGCATTATCTGTATGGACCAAATGTAATAACAAGGGTGCTTGTAGGGGGGTGTCAAGAGGATCAGAATTAGAGATGGTCATAAAGGAGAAATGTGAAACTTCAGGAATATATGGCAAGCACAACTCAGCTAATCATTGACAAAGGATCAAAGATAATTCATAAAAGAGGGAAAATTAATCTAGAAATTGTCCTTATACCATTCAGAAAAATTAACTCAAAATGGATTATAGAAATAAGTGTAAAATGGAAAACTATACAATTTGTAGAATAAAAGAGAAGAAAATCTGTTTCACTTCGGTCTTAGTGATAAGGTCTTAAATACAACATCAAAAGTATGATCCATGAAAACAAACACTAATATGTAGAACTATATTAAAAATCAAAACTTCTGCTTTACCAAATAGTTTAAGAGAATGGGAAGAAAAAGCAAGCCATAAACTGGGTTAAAATGTTTGCAAAACACATACAGGTTGAACATCCCTAATCCAAGTATCAAAAATCCAAATTTCTCCATCTTTCAAAACATTTTGAGCACTGACATGATGCCACAAGTGGAAAATTCTACAACTGGCCTCATGTGGTGGCTCACAGTCAACACATTGTTTCATGCACAAACTTTTAAAAATACTGTATAAAATTACCTTCAGGGTATGTCGATGAGGTGTGTATAAAACATAAATGAATTTTGTATTAAAACTTAGGTTCTGTCCCCAAGATATGCAAAATTTCCAAAAGGTGAATAAAATCTGAACTCCAGAGCACTTCTGGTACCAAGCCTTTCGGGTAAGAAATTTCCAGTCTATATCTGATAAAGGACTAGTATCCAAAATGCACAAGTAACTCGTAAAACTCAACATTAAAGAAAACAACCCAATTATTAGGTTGGTGCAAAATTATTTGTGGCTTTTGCCATTGAATATAATGCACAACCTATAAAAAGTAAGCACAAATTTGACGGGACATCCCTCCAAAAAAGATAAACATTCAAATAAGCATATGGAAATTTGCTTAATATCATATGTCATTAGGAAATTTAAAATTAAAATGAGATATCTGTGAGAATGGTAAAATGCAAGTTGCAAATAAATAAAAGTAAACACTGTCAGTACTCATCTTGGGGAGGATATGGTGCAAAAGAAACTCTTATTAATGGCTAGGGAAAATGAAAACCATTTTGAAAAATAGCTGAGCAGTTTCTTAAAAGTTAATCACGGTAATATATGTTTACATATACTTCTATGTGATTTTGGCCTAATAAATTTGAAAACTTGAGTTCACACAATTAATGCTTGCAAATATTCATAGAAATTCTATTCAAAATGTTATAAATTGGAATCAATACATACTAGCATAGGTGGATAAATAAACTCTGGTACAACCATAAAATATTTTATTATTCAACAATAAAAATAAATGAACTATAAAGTCATGAAAACACATGGATAAATATTTGAAATATATTGATCAATGAAAGAATGGGAGAAGCCATTTCTGACCTAAGTAATTTTGGAAATAAGTGGAGTATGTAAGTGATAAAGAAAAAAACACTTTCTACATAAACACTGTAATATAAGCATTGTATACAGTTGATAAAGTGGTTTCCTGTGAGGGTACAGGTTAACATTTCTGGTACCACTTTACATGCATACTAGAATTGAACAATTCTATGGTACATGGTGGCAGCCAGGTTTCTCAAAGAAAGAGGTTATAGATAGGAAAAAAAGATTAGGTGGCCCAAGTGGTAACAGAGTAGATTTGAAGATAGCACTACACAATTATTTTGGATTAAAATAGATATAGATTGTAAAATATAGAAACATTTATACATATGTGTATTTATGTGATTTATATAGGTTAATATACTCAACATATTTTTTCTTGCTCTGTTGGTTGTGAATGACTAGAAGTTGTCATCCCAGGAACAAAGAGCATAACTAGTTCCCAGATACTGGTTTATAATCACATTGTCCAGTAAAAGCCACCAGAATCACGTAGAAAAATGACTGATTCTAGGACTGGGGCAGGAAATATATAAGATATTTTTGGAGTACTTCTAATGCTAAACATAAGGAGGTACGTTAAAAATAGGCACAATTATGGGGTTCTGTGAGAGGGACACAAGAGCCAGAGCTTGCAAAAGTCAAAGTTGGAACAATTTGAGCAACAAAATAAAGTATTATTGAATTAGAATATAATGTGTAAAATGAATATCCATGAGTCTATGCTCTATCCATGAGTCTATAAATAATTGAACAAATAAATAAATGTAAAAAAATAAAGAAATTTCCAGCTCAGAAGATCTTAAATAATTTGTGCAAATACTCTGCTTTCAAGGAGGTGGAGTATAACTTCTCACTTAAAAAACATGTATACCAAATAGTTGTATATATTTATGGGACATTTTGTGATATTTTGATCCATATGATATATTGATACAAACACACAGTGTGTAGTAATCAAATATGAGTAGTTATGATACCCATCACCTTAAACATTTGTCATTTATTTGTGTTGGAAACATTCCAAATGTACTTTTCTAGATATTTTAAAATATATAATAAAATACTGTTAACTATAGTCACACTACTGTGCTATCAAACACTAGAAATTATTTTTTACCTAACTACATTTTTGTACCCATTAACCATCCTCTTTTTATTACCTATCTCCCCTACCCTTCCTAGACTCTGGTAACCACTATTCTATTTAACTACCTTCACGAGACCCATTTGTAACTCTCATATATAAGTGAGAATATATGATATTTGTGTTCCTATGCCTGGCGGCTTTTACTTAATGTAATGTTTTCCAGTTGCATTCATGTTGCCACAAATGAAAAGATTTAATTCTTTTTTGAGCTAAATAATCCATTGTGTATCTATTCCACATTTTCTTTATCCATTCTTCTGTTGATAGACATTTAAGTGGATACTGTATTTAGGCTGTTTGTGGATAGTGCTGCAATAAACATGAGGATGCAGGTATCTTTTCTATATACTGATTTTCTTTCTTTTGGATAGATTCCCAGAGGTGGGATTGCTAAATCATATGGTAGTTCTATTTTTACCTTTTTGAGGAACCTCTATACCATTTTTCTTAGTGGCTGTACTAATTGGAATACATGTACAGTGTTGGTGGTACTATAAATTAGTATAACTGTCTACTCTTTAAGCATGGGTTATGCATAATAACCTTCTTCCCAAATATATAGAATGGAAAGAAGGAAAAAAAAATAGTCATCACAAAAATATTAAATATTTGATGCAATGGATGTGTTAACTATCCTAATTTAATTTTTCCACATTGTATTAGAAAATCAGAACATCGCTTTTCACCTTATAAATATATAAAATTATAATTTATCAATATGTAGTAAAAATGTAACTTTTCAGAGGAGAAATCAGATAGCAGACCCTGCCTAGGTGATTAAAGTTAATATTAAGTGTAATAATTCATATTGTTAGTATATATGCTTTGATGAAAGACACTTTCCTTTTGTAGTGTTTTCCCCAAAATACAAGAACTCTGTCTTATCATGAGAAAAATATCAGAAAAATCCCATTGAGAGATATTGTGGAAAATACCTGACCAGTATTTCTCAAAACTACTAAGCCATCCAAAAACAATGTCTGAAAAACAGAGGAGCCTAAAGACAGAATAACTACATGTAATATAGTATCCTACATAAGCTCCTAGAACAACAACAACAAAAAGACATTAGGTAAAAATTAAGAAAGTCTGAATGAAGTATGGATTGTGTTAATAATGTACCAATATTGATTCAGTAATTGTAAAAATTATGCTATTCTAAAGTAAGCTCTCAATGGGTTGGTTCAAGAGGAATTGTGGTTTTGGACCATTAATTTAAAATTATTATAACTAGACTCAAACACATCTTTATTAATCAAAATAGGAAGCATTACAATCAACACATTTTTGCCAATGAGAAATAACTTTGTTCATTCCTGTAGTGTAAAATCCATGTTTGGGGATTCAACAAATTCTTGGAAAACATGTTTTTGCATCCTGCTGGTGTGGAAGCATTTTTCCAGGCAAACAATTGTTGAGATTCTTTAAGAAATGGCAGTATCCCTGATGAACATTGATGCAAAAATCCTCAATAAAATACAGGCAAACCGAATCCAGTAGCACATCAAAGAGCTTATCCACCATGATCAAGTGGACTTCATCACTGAGATGCAAGGGGCTGGTTCAACATATGCAAATAAATAAATGTAATCCAGCATATAAACAGAACCAAAGACAAAAACCACATGATTATGTCAATAGATGCAGAAAAAGCCTTTGACAAAATTCAACAGCCCTTCATGCTAAAAACTCTCAATAAATTCGGTATTGATGGAATGTATCTCAAAATAATAAGAGCTATTTATAACAAATCCACAGCTAATATCACACTGAATGGACAAAAACTGGAAGCATTCCCTTTGAAAACTGGCACAAGACAAGGATGCCCTCTCTCACCACTCCTATTCAACATAGTGTTGGAAGTTCTGGCTAGGGCAATCAGGCAATAAAAAGAAATAAAATGTATTCAGTTAGGAAAAGAAGAAGTCAAATTATTCTTGTTTGCATATGACATGATTGTATATTTAGAAAACCCCATTGTCTCAGCCCAAAATCTCCTTAAGCTGATAAGCAACTTCAGCAAAGTCTCAGGATACAAAATCAATGTGCAAAAATCACAAGCATTCGTATACACCAGTAACAGACAAACAGAGAGCCAAATCATGAATGAACTTCCATTCACAATTGCTTCAAAGAGAATAAAATACCTAGGAATCCAACTTACAAGGCATGTAAAGGACCTCTTCAAGGAGAACTACAAACCACTGCTCAGTGAAATAAAAGAGGACACAAACAAATGGAAGAACATACCATGCTCATGGATAGGAAGAGTCAATATCGTGAAAATGGCCATACTGCCCAAGGTTATTTATAGATTCAATGCCATCCCCATCAAGCTACCAATGAGTTTCTTCACAGAATTGGAAAAAACTGCTTTAAAGTTCATATGGAACCAAAAAAGAGCCCGCATCTCCAAGACAATCCTAAGTCAAAAGAACAAAGCTGGAGGCATCATGCTACTTGACTTCAAACTATACTACAAGGCTACAGTAACCAAAACAGCATGGTACTGGTACCAAAACAGAGATATAGACCAATGGAACAGAACAGAGCCCTCAGAAATAATACCACAGATCAGCCATCTGATCTTTGACAAACCTGACAAAAACAAGAAATGGGGAAAGAATTTCCTATTTAACAAATGGTGCTGGGAAAATTGCCTAGCCATAAGTAGAAAGCTGAAACTGGATCCTTTCCTTACTCCTTATATGAAAATTAATTCAAGGTGGATTAGAGACTTCAATGTTAGACCTAAAATCATAAAAACCCTAGAAAAAAACCTAGGTAATACCATTCAGGACATAGGCATGGGCAAGTACTTCATGTATAAAACACCAAAAGCAACGGCAACAAAAGCTAAAATTGACAAATGGGATCTAATTAAACTAAAGAGTTTCTGCACAGCAAAGTAAACTACCATCTGAGTGAACATGCAACCTACAGAATGGGAGAAAATTTTTGCAATGTACTCGTCTGACAAAGGGCTAATATCCAGAAGCTACAAAGAACTCAAACAAATTTACAAGAAAAAAAAAACAAACAACCCCATCAAAATGTGGGCAAAGGATATGAACAGACACTTCTGAAAAGAAGACATTCATACAGCCAACAGACACATGGAAAAAGGCTCATCATAACTCGCCATCAGAGAAATGCAAATCAAAACCACAATGAGATACCATCTCACACCAGTTAGAATGGCAATCATTAAAAAATCAGGAAACAACAGGTGCTAGAGAGGATGTGGAGAAATCGGAACACTTTTACACTGTTGGTGGGACTGTAAACTAGTTCAACCATTGTGGAAAACAGTGTAGTGATTCCTCAAGGATTTAGAACTAGAAATACCATTTGACCCAGCCATCCCACTACTGGGGATATACCCAAAGGATAATAAGTCATGCTGCTATAAAGACACCTGCACACGTATGTTTATTGTGGCACTATTCACAATAGCAAACACTCGGAATCAACCCAAATGTCCATTAGTGACAGACTGGATTAAGAAAATGTGGCACATATACACCATGGAATACTATGCAGCCATCAAAAAGGATGAGTTTATGTCCTTTGTAGGGACATGGATGCAGCTGGAAATCATCATTCTCAGCAAACTAGTGCAAGAACAGAAAACCAAATACCGCATGTTCTCACTCATAGGTGGGAATTGAACAATGAGATCACTTGGACACAGGAAGGGGAACATCACACACCGGGTCCTATTGTGGGGTGAGGGGAGAGATAGCATTAGGAGATATACCTAATGTAAATGATCAGTTAATGGGTGCAGCACACCAACATGGCACATGTATACATATGTAACAAACCTGCACATTGTGCACATGTACCCTAGAACTTAAAGTATAATAATAATAATAATAATAATAATAATAATAAAAGAGATGCCAGTTAATTATAATCTGTGATCCTGAATTGGATTCTAGATCAAGGAAGAGGGAAAAAATGCCATAAAGAACATTACTGGGACAATTGGCAAAATTTGAATACGGATTATATATCAGATAATAGCATTACATTAACATTAAATTTTCTGATTTTAATAAAAGAAATGGTAGTAAGTTGATGAGAGGTCAGGAGAATATGGCAGATGAGGTGAAACTTTGTAGCCCAATTTTTTCAACTTTTGAAGGGTTTTTTTTGTGTGTGTGTGTGCAAGGTGCAGTCGGGTGTTGTCATGGAGAAGAATTGGGCCCTTTCTGACCAAAGCTGGATGCAGGCAGTGCAGTTTTTGGTGCATCTCCTCGACTTGCTGAGCATGCTTCTCACATGTAATAGTTTCGCCACGATTCAGAAACCTCTAGTGGATCAGACCATCAGCAGACCACCGAACAGCATGACCTTTTTTGGTGCAAGTTTGGCCTTAGGAAGTGCTTTGGAGCTTCTTCTCAGTCCAATCACTGAGTTGCTCGTCGCTGGTTGTTGTATAAAATCCACTTTTCATCGCATGTCACAGTCAGATCGAGAAATGATTCATTGTTTTTGCATAGAATAAGAGAAGATGACACTTTAAAAACTACTATTTATTTTTGATATTCAGCTCATGAGGCACATACTTATCAAGCTTTTTCACCATTCCAATTTGCTTTTAATGCCAAAAGATCATAGAATGGTCTATGATGAGTTCTTCAACACCTCTCATGTAGTTGTAAGAGGATCAGTTTCCATGATTTCTCTCAATTAGTCGTTGTCAACTTCCAATGGCTGGCCACCATGCTCCTCATCTTCAAGGCTCTCCTCTCCTTTACAAAGCTCCTTGAACCATCACTGCAATGTTCATTCATTAGTAAGTTCCTGGGCCAAATGCATTGTTGACGTAAGTTGTCTCTGCTGATTTAATAAAGACCCATTTTAAACTGAAATTAAAAAATCATTTGAATTTGATTTTTGTCTAACATTATTTCCATAGCCTAAAATAAACAGCAAGTAATAAGTCATTAGCAAAAAAACATAAAGCAACAATTGCTCATTAAATGACGTATAACATAACCACATTTATATCAGAATGTATTCCAATATCAAACGTTAAATTCTAACAATGCAAAAACTGCAGTTACTTTTGCACTCACCTAGTAACAAAGGAAACTTGTTGTTGGGTGTAAGGAAATTCTGTTTACTATCTTCGTATTCTTAATGTTTATCTAAAACTTGTAGAATCAAATGATTAATATAAAAACATTTACTGGCTGAAAAAAGTATTGTAAACATCTCAGACATTATTTAACAAGTGTGAAAAGACATATACAAGAATATACATTGTTTGCAATAGGGACAAAATGAGAAAATTTAAATATATATTAATTAATAATCACTTAGATAATTTAGAAGTTGACCAATAACTTAACACCATAGATAAATTAAAGTAACTATGTAGATTTGTATTTGTTGACCAAATATATGGTCACAATATATAATTTAAAGAGCAAAAAAATCAGATTAAAGATTAACAATAGTAGGATGATTACTATGTTGATTTTTTTTTAAAGTACATGTGTAGACAGATCTGAAAGGTTGTAAACAAATAGCTCTTTCTGAATTATGAAATGATGGTGTTTTTTTCTTTTTTTTTTGTATTAAGCAAATCTCTTGCAATAAGCATATAAACTTTTTTAAAGAAAATATATTTTACATAAAAATTTTAAAAAATGACTTCCAAAATTTGTAAGAGTGGTACCCTGAAAGTTAAATAGAACTGCACCAAGCAACCTTGAAGCAAAAAGGATATCCAGAGAGTGGATCTTGTATGCAAAATACAAACGTGTAAGATCATGTCACATGAAAAGAAACAAAAACAAAAACAAAAAACCGATGTTTATATATTTTTGTTTGTTTGCATAAAGAAGCTTATGACTATGGTTTTTCCTCATTTCATACATCATTGATATTGTTGTACTTATGGAAACAGTGTTGAAATACATAATTGTGAAAACCTCCACACCATAAATCTAATGTGCAATAAAATGTAAATCTAAGGTTTTATGTTATTCATCATTGTGACTAAATATTTCTTTTAATTTAGAAGAAAATGTATTTCTGTAATATAGTAGTTGGGTTTTTTCAAACACAAAAATCCTAATAAATATGACAAAAATAAGAATTCTCTCTAATATAACTATCTCAGTTCTGCTATATTTAAAATGATAATTTGAAGAGTAATACAGATTACTATTCAAATAGATATATGGAACTCATAGATTAAATTATTAAATCACTTAAAATTAAATGACTTCATAGGGACATGTGGAAGAAATTGAAATGAAAAAGACATAGTTCTTATTTCTAAAAGACTTCAGGCAATAAAAGAATCTAAAAAAACTATGTTGAGATCAGGCATAGTGGCTCATGCCTATAATTCCATTACTTTGGGAGGTCAAGGTGAGTGGATTACTTGAAGCCAGGAGTTAGAGAGCAGCCTAGGCAACATACTGAGACCCTGTCTCTACAAAAGAATTTAAAAAACAAAGAAAAAAAGTAAAAGAAATTAACTGGGTGTGGTGGCATGTGCCTATCGTCCTTGCTGCTTGGGAAGTTGAGATGGGAGGATTGCTTGAGCCTAGATGTCTGAGGTTACAATGAGCTATGATTGTGCCACTTCACTCCAGCCTGGGTAACAGAGTGAGAGATCCTCTCTCAAAAACAAACAAACAAACAAAAAAGTCAAAATAAAATTAGGATGTAAAGCTTAAAGGAAAAGCAACAAAAATGGTAATAACCGTAAATAAAATATTTTCCCACTTAATTAAAACAAATTTCACTTGGAATAAAACTAATAATATTTTAATGGGTGGGGTTTCAATCCATGCAGATGTGCTATACATACCAAATATAACGATAAATGAGAACATTTTAGTTCTAAATGAGAACATTTTAGTTCTAAAGTGGTACAATGCGAACTAAATAGAATGTGAAAGTGTAGTTTAGTATAGTTTAATTTACACAGTGATCAAGAAAAGAATAATGATGCAATGAAATATAACCAACAAGTCAATTCCTAAATGTGAATATTCAAATAATTCTACAGCAGGCAGGAATAGGGAGGAGAGCAGCAACAACAAATAGGTAGGAGAAACAAAAATAAATAATAAAATGCTAGATTTGAATTCCACTAAATAAATGCATTTAAAGTAATTGGCCTATGTAAACAAAATTTAAAAGGGAAATTTCAGATTAAATAAATAAATAAAATATGTTCCAACTATATACTGGATACAAAAAAAAAAAAAAACGTGAATACACTGTGATGTCGACAAGCTAAAAGTGAAAGAACATAGAAAAATACATGCCTGCAAAAGGAAAATGAAGTGGCCAATTTAATACTGGACAAATTAGACTTTAAATCAAAGAAAATTGCCAATGATCAGGCATATTATACAAAAATGGGAGGGTCAATTAACCAAGAAGAAAAAACAATCCTAAATTTGTATGCTCTTAATGATAGAGTTTTAAAATACATGAAGTAAAAACTGATATGAAAGAAGAAATGACAAAGCCAAAATTATTTGGAAACTTTTATCACACATGTTGTTATATTATCCAGTTTTGAATATTTTTATTAACATTTTTATTCAGTTCTTCATGTATTTGCTATTTAATTTCCAAATATTTTCAGACTTTTTATTTATCTCACTGCTATTGATTTCCAATTTACATTCATTTTGGAAGAGAGTGTATTTTGAATGCTTCTCTCCTTTAACATTTATTAACAAGCCTTTTATGGATCATGATTTGGTTTATCTTAATTACTTGTCTTTGTGTCCTCAAGAGAAATGAGCATTTTGTTGTTATTGGATGTATAGATATATGTCTTTTGAAATTTCCATTCATTTCAGAGAGTTGGTTTGTCTTAAACTATGTTTATTTTGCCTTAATTTTGCGTGGTACATAGTTTTAGATTGGCGATTTGGTAACTGTTATTGTTCTTTTTTTATTTTGTTTTTCAGATTTCCAAAAAGAGGCAAGTTTCTTCCAGATTCTATAGTTCTCAACAGTCAGCTGTAGGCTTGTTGTTAGTACTTTGATTTATTTTTTTCTTACCTTGTGTGTGTAGGTACATTATCTGGCTTGAGGTTTACTAAATTCTTGTATAGGTGGATTATAGTCTTTTACTAGTTTTTAAAAAGTTAAGCTATTATAAATCTTCTAAAACTGCTTTTGTATTCTTTTATCTTGTCTCTCCACCCGAGATGACACATACATGTGTTGTAACTTTAAACTATGTCTCAGATCTTCTTTATTCTCTGGTATCTTCTATTCATTCTTTTGTTTATCTCTGTGAATGTTTTGTGTTTACTTTGCTTCGAGTTATGTAATCCTTTCTTCTATTTTCAGTCTCCACTTAAGCCAAGTCAGTATGTTATTAATTTCAGATACTGTGATTTTCAGTATGAGAATATTATTTTGATTTTAATAGATTGCTGCTTTTTAAATGTATACCATTATTTCTTCCATTTTCCTTGATGAATTTATAATAATTATTTTATAATTGGGTAGGCTATGCTAGTTCCTACAGATGTATCATTTGGGAGTTGGCTTCTTTTTTCTCTCTTGATATTACTCATACATTCATGTCCTTTTGTGTCTGCCATGAAATTATATACTGTAAATTTGGTTATAAAAATGAGGATCCAGAATTTGATGTAATTTCACCAGGGAGAATTCACTCTTTGCTCAATCAGGAAGATACTATAAAAATCTGACCATCTGAATTCAATCAGCTTATTGCTTCAGCTAAATCCAGTTTAACTCTGATTTCAAAATCCTGGTAAAAAGAAATAAATTGTCACATGTATGCATCAGGTTTTGTTACCTAATGATTTTTTCTTGCCTAAAAAAATCACATAACCATGGGAGATTTCACTTCATCTCAGCCCTTAGCAAATATCCAATGGGAAAAATTCCCCATGCATTTGGGGATGTTCTAGACTCCATTCTCTCAGGCAAGGTTACCTGACTGTCAAAAGGTCTGTTTGTTTCTCCTGATACTGAATCCCTCTACCTATGTTAAACCTACTCTTCACCTTGTACTCAGACTCAACAATTTTCCCTGGAGAGTGAGGGGTTGGAATATCTGATGATCTTATCTCACCTAGGTAGTACTGTTCATTTTTCCAGATTTTTTTATTTCAACCTTTATTTTAGAGTAAAAGGGTACACATGATGATTTGTTGCATAAGTATATCACATGACGTGGAAGTTTGGAGTATGAATTAATCTGTCACCCAGATACTGAGAACAAATACCGCATGGTCATTTGGATAGACATGGAAAAACACTTTCTATAAAATCCAGCATCCCTTCATGATTAAAAAAAAAAAAATCCCAAAAAACTAAGCATTGAAAAAATATAACTCAAAATAATGATTCATCTATGAAAATCCACAGGCAACATCATACTGAACAGGCAAACTCTGGAACCATTCCTTTTGAGAACTGGAACAAGACAAAGAAACCCACTCACACCATGCCTGTGTGTGTGAAATATTGGGGAAACCCACCCCCAATATTTCAACATAAGTTCTTTCTATTTTTCATAAGTGTCAGCTGACTGAGAAATAAAGAGAAAGAGTACAAAGGAATTTTACAGCTGGGCCACCGGGGGTGACATCATGTATTGGTAGGACCATGATGCCCACCTGAGCCTCAAACTGGCAAGTTTTTTATTAAGGGTTTCAAAAGGGGAGGGGGTGTAAAACAGGGAGTAGGTACAAAGATCACATGCTTCAAAAGGCAAAAAGCAGAAGTACTAATAAGCTTCTAACAAAGATCACATGCTTCTGAGGGAACAGGACAAAGGGAAAAAGAGCTACTGATAAAGGTCCAACAAAGATCACAAGGCAAAGGGCAAAAGCATAACTACTGATAAGGGTCTATGTTCAGCAGTGCACATATTGTCTTGATAAACATCTTAAATAACAGAAAACAGGGTTCTAGAGCAGAGAACCAGTCTGACCACGAATTTACCAGGGTGGAGTTTTTCCCCACCCTAGTAAGCCTGAGTGTACTGCAGGAGACCAGGGTGTATCTCAGTCCTTATCTCAACTGCATAAGACAGACATTCCCAGAGCAACTGTTTATAGATCTCCCCCCAGGAATGCATTCATTTCCCAGGGTATTAATATTAATATTCCTTGCTAGGAAAGGAATTTAGTGATATCTCTCTTACTTGCACGTCTGTATGTAGGCTCCCTGAAAGAAGAAAAATATGGCTCTTTTTGTCCAACCTCACAGGCAGTCAGACCTTATGGTTATCTTCCCTTGTTCCCTAAAAATCACTGTTATTCTGTTGTTTTTCAAGGTGCACTGATTTCATGTTGTTCAAACACACATGTTTTGCAATCAATTTGTACAGTTAACACAATTATCACAGTGGTCCTGAGGTGACGTACATCCTTAGCTTATGAAGATGACAAGATTAAGAGATTAAAGACAGGCATACAAAATTATACAAGTATTATTTAGGAACTGATAAATGTCCATTAAATCTTCACAATTCATGTTCCTCTGCCACAGCTCCAGCTGGTCCCTCCATTCAGTGTCCCTGACTTTCCACAATAGAAAGAAATGTATCCAAATAGGAAAAGAAGTCATCAAACTATGTCTATTCTCTGGAATTTTAATTTAACTACACTTATTTGTTTCATGATTATCTGATATACTTGAAAATATGATTTATTCAGGCTATTCTAGTTGTTTCAATCTCTATCTACCATATTATACCTAGATTCAGAGGTCCTATAACTGCTTTCAAAATTCATCAATATCTCACTGTAGTTTAGAAATTTTTTGTAAAAACTGGTCTTTTGATTATCAAATACTCTTTATGTTATCATTTAGAACAATATTTCATGTTAATTTCCTTTTTATCCACTGTTCAATATGTAGAAGAACATTTATTTCCTAATGTATCTGGTCATCTCATGGTTCTCTTGTCTTTCATAATCGCCTGATATGTTCTGTGCTAAATTGAATCTTACCTGTTTTTTCTGTCCATTGAACTATTACAGTTTCTTCAAGGGTGAGTTCACATTACATATTCTCAAGAGAAACATATTCCTAAACTTCTTTAAATTTCTCTCCTTTTTACTATGATAAGACTCAAGGCATGAATGTTTAATTAGGTTAGCCTGTTTCTCCCTATTCATCTACCAACCCCTTACAGAAAATTTTGTACATCTCAATTTCTAAAATCTGGCAGTATCAATAATGACATAAGTTATGCTCACAGAAATCTAATTAGAAAGGTTATATACAACTTTATGTCTAAAACATAAAGATTAACCTTAAGTATAAACAAATATGTTAACAATCACTGTGTTATGATAAAGCAAAAATAGAATATCTGTGGGATTTTATCCCATTGTGGTATAATTTTGGAGGCAAATTTATTTCCAGCTCATTATTTTTTAATTAAAGTTTTGGCAGGGGAAACAGTCTAAATAAAAATTTCTAGTATTTTTGTTTGATTGTTTGTTTTAAAGAATTTACAGCATCTCTCAAATTCTTTTATATTTGGCTAACTGTGGTAAATTTTCTCTTTTTCACATTTTAATTTTCCCTTTATTTTAGAAAATATATCTAAAAATTATGAGAAAGACAATCATTAGTACTACACAATTCTATATACATATATATATATATACACACACATACACACACACAATTTAAAAATCTGATAATTTCTCTGTAATTTATCCCAAGCAGCTTCCAGTAGTGGGTTTTAATGTAGGTTATATACAAATAAAACTTTGCAGAGTCATAAACAATATTCTCTACTTTGTGCTTTATCCAATAGATAGGTAACAATTTACCTTGGGATTAGTATTTTTCCACAAGAATATTATATGTTCTAAACAGTCTTGAGAACAGAAGGGAGAAACACAGAAAAATACATTGTATCCATCTGACAAAGTTCTAACATCCAGAGCCTACAAGGAATTTAAACAAATTTACAAGAAACAACCCCATTAAAAAGTGGGTGGGCATCCAATTTGATGAATATCCACAATATAAAGTGAATATTAAGTTAATATACCTAATTAAAAAAATAAAAATGCAAATATGGCATTATGAAATTTTTATTAGTGATAAATATGTTTAAAAGAGGTAATATCCCTTATGTGTTTCATTTTAAGAAACATTATGAAACTTTAAGCTGGGAGATTTTAATATAATTTAAATTGAATTTTAAAGTAAACTGGCAAATGTAATATTTTAATATTTTTGTTATTTTTATTATTTATAGATGCTGTATATTCTAATAGCATAAGCCCAAATACAGACCTAAAATTTTATATGTGTTTCTTAAAAAGATTATTTGTGTTATTTACAAAGATAAAAATTGTACAAAATGTTCTGTCTTCATATATTAGTATGTAACTAAATGGTGAAGAACATTGATTATGACAAAAATATGTATCTGTTTTTATACCTAAAAGATTTATATTCTAAACTTTTGTACTCTAGAATTTCCTAGCAGGTAAACAAATAAATAATTTAATAAATTTAATATAGTTGTGTCATACTTAGGTGAGGCCAAATTAAATAAGGCAATATTTTTCCCCTAAAATTAAATGTAAATATGAATCATTCCACAACAAATTTTATGCAGACTAGTTCTTTTTGATTCCAGGTAGGTATCAGTTTGCTAAGGCTGCCAAAACAAAGTACCTCAGACTGCGTGGCTTAAACCATAGAAATTTGTCACAGTTCTGCGGGTTAGAAGTCTAAGACCAAGTTGTCAGCAGGGTTGGCTTCTTCTGAGGTCTCTGTCTTTGGTTTACAGATGGCTGTCTTCTCCCTGAATTCTTGCTGTCTTCCCTCTGTGTGTATATATGTTCTAATATCTTTCCCTTATTAAAAACCATTCATATTGAATTAGGACCCAGGCTAATGACCTCGTTTTTACCTACCTTTGTAAAGTTTTTTCTCTAAACACAGTTATACACAGAGGTACCTGTGGTGACGACTTCAACATACAAATTTTGGGGAACACAATTCAGGCATAACAAGTTGTCAAAGAAAGTTACACTGTTTCATTTCTTCATTGTTATATGGATGATACGAGATTAAGGTGTTAATCACAGTATAATTTTAATGAAGAAAAGTGGATGAAAATTTTCTGGAAAGTAGGTGGGTCATAATGGTGACATTATCAGGCTTGCTAAATTTTTTAGATTTAGAATGAGAACTATAATACTTAGTAGTTTTTGTTTTTTTACTGTTCGTTTTTGTTTCCCATGCATGTTTGTTTATTAACTTATGGAGCCAGACATCTGCTGCCCCCATTACTTTGTAGACCATATAGTGAAGATGGTAACTGCATAGGATGTATTACAGGGCTGAATCTTAAGCAATTATACCACTTAAGAAAGGGAAGTGATTTTATACTCAAATATCAATGAAATGCATATTAGTATCTGAGCTATTAAAATTATATATTTTAATAATCACAATTTCTTAAATGTAGCCTTTCTTCAAGGTTTTATTCATAAAATTAAAATATGTGCATCTGAAAGACTCTCACTTCCCAATCCCAAGTTCTAGAAGCCTTGATTAAAGGACATATATTTATTTGAACTATTGCATTAGTTAATGCATGTAATAGACACAGCAGAAGATACTGAGTTATTTCTCTTTGTCCTAACATCAATTTTTTAAAATAAACTAGAGGTCTTTTCTGGTACATATTAATGAACTCCATGTAAGAATATATTAAGGATCCATATTTTAAATAAGAAAGTTATCACACTAATTTGATAGATAACACACATAAAAGCTCCACTTGTTTGGCATCAAACATAACAATGTTCGCTTCTGGCATTACAATTTGATTTAATAAGATGAACTCTTTTATAAGTTTATATTCAAGTTTTATAGACAGTCCAAATATTCCCTTTCCAATTTTCAACATTCCTTCTCTCACTTTTAATTGATTTATCATGGTACTACAGAGTTTTAGAACATATTCATTTGAAATAACTTACATTATACTATTTTATGACTGTAACCCTTAGTGTATGAAACAATTTCTTATATCCTTCTTATTTGCTTAGCTTCTTTAATTGTTATAGTTATTTTTATATTATCTCCTTAGTTGCTACTTTAGCTGTTTCCCTGATGTAATGCTGATTAGCTTTACCCTAATGAGTACTGCTGCAGACTCCCAATGGAAGCCTATAAGCAATAAAACAGTTTAGCATTTCAGTGCAACAATTGTTCATTTCTACCTTAATTTCAAGCATTACAAGAGATAATTTAAAATATAATTATTAAATTTTTAAGATTAAAATAATTTTCTCAATAAATATGTGCATCAAAAATTAAATTTCATTCCTTTCTTTATGTTTCAAATTTGTGAATACAGAACACTACTGACATCTCTATAATATATAGTTCTTAAGTATTTATGTTTAAGAATTTACACATACATAAAAATTAAATATAAAGAGGTGAAATTCATTTTAGTTTGAAACTTAAGGCATTAAATCATCTAATACTTCAGGCATCACTGTATGGTCATCAAGCAAAATAGTTTTTACATTAATTTTAAGGCAGAAACTTAGAACTCATTTTCAGCATGAAAGGCTAGTAAAAGCAGACACATCAAGTCAGAATAGACAAAATCTCTTCTGTGACACAAGCCACAATTACAAACAGCTCTCCAGTCCTGTAAAACCTGTGGAAGTAAAGTATAGACCTACTCTAGTTTTTCATAAAATAAAATTTTCCATGCATGAAACATACAAAAGAGTGAGAAATACATTGTATCTGCAAATTATTGTGTTAGGCATCTTCCTAACTTAACTTCTTTTTTTTTTTCCTAACTTCCTAACTTAACTTCCCTAACTTCTCTTTTTTTCCCCAAAAGAGAATTATTTTAGGAATATTAGCATTGGTGTTTTAGGCACAGGATTAAGAATTAAGAATGGTTTGGTGAAAAATATGGATAAAAATATCATGCTTTACACTCTTCGTATTGAAGAATTATGTGGTAATTTTGGTACTTAAAAATTCATGCTAAATAAAAATATTGTAGATAATGTTTTGTTGATATTAGTTATAAACATAAAAATAAATCACATAAATGTATTTGCAAAGTAAATATAGGGATTATATCAGACTACAAATATATACTGGACTGCAGCACCATGTGTAATGCTATTCCAGAAATAACATAAAATATTTCTAAGATGTAAATTGTATGACATGAATTAACATAAGCTAACCAATGTTGGGTTAATTCTAACCAATATTCATTAAAATATGTATTGTACAAAAAGATGACAAATACAATATTTAAACTGGATAGATTTGAAAAACTCTTGAGTCTTTCTCTTTATATCCCTGATTTATTAAAGGTTATTTGACCCAATGACTTATTGAGCCAAAAAAGTACCTCTTTCATTGAGTTGAAATTGTGATAAACTGTTCTCAGACCCAAATATTATTCAACTTGAGCCCTCGTTTAGTTTAAATAGAAGCTTTGGTCAAAATATTTCTTTCAAAAACTTTCTTCTCTATGAGCAAATAACAGATGAGTAGGCATGACCTAGGAGGTCAAGTGTTATCTCATGAAAATAATTTGTTTGTGTGGTGACAGAGTTTTGTTGTTGCCCAGGCTGGAGTGCAATGGCACGATCTCGGCTCACCACAACCTCCGCCTCCTGGGTTCGAGAGATTCTCCTGCCTCAGCCTCCTGAGTAGCTGGGATTACAGGCATACACCACCACAGCCAACTAATTTTGTATTTTTAGTAGAGACGGGGTTTCTCCATGTTGGCCAGACTGGTCTGGAACTCCCGACCTCAGGTGATCTGCCCGCCTTGTCTTCCCAAAGTCCTGGAATTACAGGTATGAGCCACCTTGCCTGGCCAAAGATAATTTTATAATGGTTTATGTTTTGAAAGAAATGAATACATTTGCTTCCAAAATAACATAAGGGCATTGCAGCACACATGGGAGGCTGAGAAAAGTAAAATCAAGCCACATATCATAATAATTCTCTGTCCATCACTGTTTTCATTTTGCTCTATTTCTAATTGTCTGTTTTCCTATCATTTTCATAGTAATAATTATAAAATAAATATCCAATTATATAAGAGAATTCAGAATGAGAATATAAATTCTGTTTTCGAATTCACCCACACATCATTTTCTCATTCTGCAATGTAAATAACGACTGTTTTCTGTATATTTTCTAGTAAATATTATAGCTATGTTTAAGAATGTCATTTTCTATAGATGTCTATATGTATATCCATATCTATATTCTATGTTAATATTTGTGTAATAAACAGGATTTTACTATGACATCTGTTATAAAACTTGTTTTGCTTTTTTAAAAATTATAACAATTATAATATAAATATTTTATGTCTGCATGTATACATATATTCTTTTTTCCCTCTGATGATTATTATATAATATTGGTCTCTCATTATTAAAATAATCTGTCTTCTATATATGGATAAGTAATTTATTTCCAGATTTTGGTCTTATAAAATTTTGTAATGGTAATGATATTGAATATGAGAGAGGGTAAAGGAGAGAAAGAAGGAGAGGCAGAGAGAGGAAGGTAAAAGAATGATAGATAATTACTACCCTTATGTGACTTGTAAAGTAAATGCAACCTAAGTTCAAATGTTATTCTTTAGTCATTTGAGCCAATACCTGGAGAACCTTTCACCTTGCCAGTGACTGAGTTAAGCAAAAGCCTTTGCCACTGTAACCAATAGACTGAAAAAAATGTGTCTGTGCTTGTAGGCTACTGTGCAAGGCTTTTTGGTTTGCAAAAAGAAAACACTGAAGAGAAGATCTCCTACTGCCAATAAGAGGAAGGCACTTGTTTATTTACAGTGGAAATTCCCATAGGTCACCACCTGCAAAAATCTTCAATGCTTAGGCTATTACTCTGAGCCCAGGAATATCCGTGCTCCTCCTTCCACTGCAGATTGGGTGTTCCTTGACAGTCAGGAGGCTAATCTTAAGCACTATATGACTGCCTGTTTTCCTAGTCCACTCTTTATACCCTGTGTGCCATTTTGGATTCTCCAAGATGACATCAAGGCAGGATGAGATATGCAGTTTGTTCAAGAGAAACAGTTGTGACAAATAAAGAGGAAGAGAACAGAGAACCTCTAGGTCTCAATGCATATCAAATACCTTTTAAAGGAGAGAGAGAAAAATGGAGTGGATAGAAAAATCTGCCGGCTGCAGTGCAGCTCTAAGAAAGTTTTGACCAGAACTATGGGAATCTTCTAACAAAGTTGCTCATAGAAAAATCCCATATCCAGGAAAGAATGGCGTAGTTCCAGATAGTTTGCTATGTTTAGTGATTGTAAGAAGCCTGGGAGAAACAGAACAAAGATGTGGCTGGAGAGTAAGTCAAATATACTTCACATAGCAGGTTTTCTTGATGGAAGATCTAGGTAGATTGTAACGATGGAAGATCTAGATAGAACATAAACTTGTTTATCATATTGCTCCTATCTCAGTAAACTTTCATTTTCTCTGCAATTGCAAATACTGCTGCTTTCTCTACAGTTGAGACTCCATTCAAGCAGAATACATCATTGTGTGTTCAAGTTTGTGTAAAATATAGTGTAATACTGATATATGTAATTTAATTATTGGCGAGACAAAAAGTTTACTGGTAGAAATGTCTATTATCTTCTTACTGTTTAAACATTCAGACTTTGTACAATCTCTTTCTCAGCTAGTGGATTAACTTTAAATCTCTTACCAAAATTAATTGCAAACCTGTACTTAAATACAATGAAAGTTTTTCAAATAACTAACGATGTTGCACATCATTTCACTTGCTTATTTGCTTTTCATGTATCTTATTTGGTAAAGTGTCCAAATATATATATATATTTAAATTTAGTTCTATATTCTTTTAACAAGTTGTGAGTTATTTATGTATTCCAGATAAGTGCTGTCTACTGTAAATCCAATGCAAGCAACTTGACAAATTTTAAGTTTTATAGTGGCTACCTTAAAAAGTAAAATAAAAATTAAAAAATTATTTAAAGTATATTTTATTTTACTCTGTGCAATCAGAATATCATAATTTCATCAAGTAATAAATATAAAATTACTCGAAGTATTTTTTTACACTAAGTCAACAAATTTAGTGTGTATTTTTATACTTCCAAGACATCTCAGTATGTATCAAGCTAATTTCAAGTGCTCAGTAAACACTTGGGGCTAGTCTGCCGTATTTGTATCTTTATTTTTAAAGTGAGTTTTTTTATAGGTAGTATATAGCTTAGTACTACCCACTCAATTTCTACCTCTTAACTGTGCTAAGATCATTTAGATTTAAAGTTATTTTTAGTATAAATGGGTTCAAATTTGTCATCATGTGGTTTTTCTAAACATTTTTGTTTCTTTCTGCTTTACTTGACATTAAGTATTTTTGCCGTATTTTATATTATGTTAGTTTATTAAATATTTTTTTCTTTACTTTTGTAGTTTTTGGGGGTTTGTGGTATATACCTTTAAATTATCATTGTCTAACTTACAGTAATATCACTTCACACAGAATATAACATCCTTCCAACACTACTCTTCCATATCTCTATTTCTAAATGCATAATTTTGTCATATATTTTACATATATTTATGTAATAAGCACCACAATACATTATTACTATTTTTGCTTGTTCAGTGACTTATCTTCTAAAGAAAGTTAAGTCTCACATTTACTGGAATAACAATTTCAGGGATTTACATTCCTTGTATAAATATAGATTTGCATATGGAAGTATTTTACTTTTGCCTGAAGAATTTCCTTTAACATAACTAATAGCGCAGTTCTGAAACTGTGTCTGAGGCCCCAGACTAGCCACACTTGCTTGCAATATAGCCTTGCCTGCACAACCAGGGGACCTACATAATACTTTCTGTGCTGGCAAACTGTGCCTGACCGTGAGAGAGCTCCATCAGAGTGGTCCCCACTGACACACCAGCCCACACACAACCTCCCTCTACCACAGCCTCTCTGCACTACTTGGTTGGCATTCACCCATGGCCACCCACCCACTGCTTTGCCACCATGCATGCATGTGGGTGATGTTGTCTCCCCTTCCCCACCAGCACATGGGTGCACATGCACCCCACTCTGCCACTGCTGCCGATGTAACTTCACCCCACCCACCACCTGCTGCCAGTGTAACGCATGCACAGAGACCAGCAGCCCCACACTGCCACCACCAGTAGTGTGAACATGCACACACAGTCTGCCTGTCCTGTGCCCCCATCACCAACACTGCTGCCAATGAGAATGTGTCCATGGATGCTGCTGGTCCTGCACCACCACCACCACCACTAAAGTGAACACACACATGGAGGCTGCCAGCCCTATGCCCGTCAGCACCTCACCCCAGTCAATAAGCAGCTGCCACTGCTGCTGGCACATGCAGGTGAGCACACATCCCACTGCCATCACCTGGTGAAGCACTTTGGCTGTCACCACCCATTGGATTGTTGTGGCCAGCAGTCCAGGAACACCAGCACCTACAGGAAAGCAGGTTCCACATAGGCCAATGGAACAGAATAGAAAGCCCAGAAATGATGTCGCACACCTACAACCACGTGATCTTCAACAAAGTCTACAAAAAACAAGCATTTGGAAGAGGACTCACCATTCAATAAATGGTGCTGGGAAAACTGGCTGGGCCATATGCAGAAGATTGAAACTGGACACCTTCCTTTTACCATCTACATAAATCATCTAAATATGGTTTAAATATTTAAATATATATCCCAAAACTATTAAAACTCTTGAAGGTAACCCAGGAAATACCATGCTCAACATAGGAATGGGCAAATATTCCATGACAACAGGCCAAAAACAATTGCAACAAAAATGTAAATTAATAAAGGAGACCTAATTTAACTAAAGAGCTTCTACATAGCAAAATAAGCTATTGATAGAGTGCACAGACGACCTCCAGAATGGGAGAATATATTTGCCAACTTTGCATCCAACAAAGGTCTAACACCCAGAATCTATAAGAAACTTAAATTTACAAGCAAACAACCCAACCCATTAAAAAGTGGGCAAAATATGAACAAACACTTTTCTTTTCATTTTTTTTTTTTTTTACTTTTTTTTTTTTAAATTTATGTTCTAGGGTACATGTGCACAACGTGCAGGTTTGTTACATATGTATACATGTGCCATGATGGTGTGCTGCACCCATTAACTCGTCATTTACATTAGGTATATCTCCCAATGTTATTCCTCCCCCCACCCCCACCCCACAACAGGCCCTGGTGTGTGATATTCCCCTTCCTGTGTCTAAGTGATCTCATTGTTCAATTCCCACCTGTGAGTGAGAACATGCGGTGTTTGGTTTTCTGTTCTTGTGATAGTTTGCTGAGAATGATGGTTTCTAACTGCATCCATGTCCCTACAAAGGACATGAACTCATCCTTTTTTATGGCTGCATAGTATTCCATGGTATATACGCCACATTTTCTTAATCCAGTCTGTCACTGATGGACATTTGGGTTGGTTCCAAGTCTTTGCTATTGTGAATAGTGCCACAATAAAGATACGTGTGCATGTGTCTTTGTAGCAGCATGATTTATAATCCTTTGGGTATATACCCAGTAATGGGATGGCTGGGTCAAATGGTATTTCTAGTTCTAGATCCTTGAGGAATCATCACAATGTCTTCCACAATGGTTGAACTAGTTTACAGTCCCACCAACAGTGTAAAAGTGTTCCTATTTCTCCACATCCTCTCCAGCACCTGTTGTTTCCTGACTTTTTAATGATCGCCATTCTAACTGTTGTGAGATGGTATCTCATTGTGGTTTTGATTTGCATTTCTCTGACGGCGAGTTATGATGAGCATTTTTTCATGTGTCTGTTGGCTGCATAAATGTCTTCTTTTGAGAAGTATCTGTTCATATCCTTTGCCCACTTTTTGATGGGGTTATTTTTTTTTCTTGTAAATTTGTTTGAGTTCTTTGTAGCTTCTGGATATTAGCCCTTTGTCAGATAGATTGCAAAAATTTTCTCCCATTCTGTAGATTGCCTGTCCACTCAGATGGTAATTTATTTTGCTGTGCAGAAACTCCTTAGTTTAATTAGATCCCATTTGTCAATTTTGGCTTTTGTTGCAATTGCTTTTGGTGTTTTAAACACGAAGTCCTTGCCCATGCCTATGTCCTGAATGGTATGGCCAAGGTTTTCTTCTAGGGTTTTTATGGTTTTAGGGCTAACATTTATATCTCTAATCCATCTTGAATTAATTTTTGTATAAAGATTAAGTAAGGGATCCAGTTTCAGCTTTCTACTTATGGCTAGGCAATTTTCCCAGCACCATTTATTAAATAGGGTATCTTTTCCTCATTTCTTGTTTTTGTCAGGTTCGTCAAAGATCAGATGGTTGAAGATGTGTGGTATTATTTTTGAGGGCTCTATTTTGTTCCAATGGTCTATAGATCTGTTTTGGTACCAGTACCATGCTGTTTTGGTTACTGTAGCCTCATAGTATAGTTTGAAATCAGGTAACGTGATGCCTCCAGCTTTGTTCTTTTGGCTTAGGATTGTCTTGGCAATGCGGGCTCTTTTTTGGTTCCATATGAACTTTAAAGTAGTTTTTTCCAGGTCTGTGAAGAAAGTCATTGGTAGCTTAATGGGGATGGCATAGAATCTATAAATTACCTTGGACATTATAGTCATTTTCACGATATTGATTCTTCTTATCCATGAGCATGGAATGTTCTTCCATTTGTTTGTGTGCTCTTATTTCATTGAGCAGTGGTTTGCAGTTTTCCTTGAAGCGGTCCTTTACATCCTTTGTAAGTTGGATTCCTAGGTGTTCTGTTCTCTTTGAAGCAATTGTGAATGGCAGTTCATTCATGATTTGGCTCTCTGATTGTTTTTTATTGGTGTATAAGAATGCTTGTGATTTTTGCACATTGATTTTGTATCCTGAGACTTTTTTGAAGTTGCTTATCAGCTTGAGGAGATTTTGGGCTGAGACGATGGGGTTTACTAATTAGACAATCATGTCATCTGTAAACAGGGACAATATGACTTCTTCTTTTCCTAATTGAATACCCTTTATTTCTTTCTCTTGCCTGATTGCTCTGGCCAGAACTTCCAACACTATGTTGAATAGGAGTGGTGAGAGAGGGCATCCCTGTCTTGTGCCAGTTTTTAAGGGGAATGCTTCCAGTTTTTACCCATTCCGTGTGATATTGGCTGTGGGTTGAACAAACACTTTTCTAAAGAAAACGTACATGCAGCCAACAAATATACTTTAAAATGCTCAACATCACTGATCACTAGAGAAATGCAAATCCAAACCACAATGAAATGCCATTGACAGTTCACGGCAGTCAAAATGGTGATTATTAAAAGTCAACAAAATAACAGATACTGACAAGTTATAGAAAAAAGGGAACTTTTTGTTTTGTTTTGTTTTGTTTTGTTTAATGAGACAGAGTTTTGCTTTTATTACCCAGGCTAGAGTGCAATGGCATGATCTTGGCTCACTGCACCCTTCGCTTCCCAGGTTTAAGTGGTTCAACTGCCTCAGCCTTCCAAGTAGCTGGGATTATAGGTGTCTGGCACCATGCTTGGTTAATTTTTGTACTTTTAGTAAAGATGGGGTTTCCCCATGTTGGCCCAGCTGGTCTCGAACTCTTGACCTCAGGTGATCCGCCTACTTAAGCCTCCCGAAAAGGGAGCTCTTATACACTGCTGGTGGGAATGTAAATTGGTTCAGCCATTATGAAAAGCAATTTGGTGATTTCTTAAAGAACTAAAAAGAGAATTTCCATTTGACCCAGTAATCCTATTACTGGATTTAGTTTAGTTTTCATAAGTGAGAACAAAACATTGAGCATACATGGGCACGAAGAAAGGAACAACAGACACCAGGCCCTACTTGAGGGTGGAGGGAAGAAGAAGGGTAAGTGTGAAAAACTACCCATCAGGGACTGTGCTTATCAACTGGGTGATAAAATAATCTGTACAACAAACCCCAGTGATGCAATTTGCCTGTATATCAAACCTACACATGTACCTCTGAACCTAAAATAAAAGTCAACAACAAAATAAGAAAATCTTTCATTTGCTGGAATAAATCAGTACATGATTTTTAAAAATTACATATTCTTTTATGATTTGTTTTGTGAGACCAGAGTAGTCTTTAATTTAAGAATAATGTTGGTCCACTATTGAGGCAATAATCTTCCTATTCCCCTTCGGTTATTAGGTTTTTCAGTCTGACTAGTGGCAACAGAATTATTTCCAGCTTTGTGTAAGCCACAAGGATTTTTCCATCTTTTCCTTTTGGGTGGTCTTTGCTTTGACCTCAGGAGTTTTTCTCACATTTAGAGGCTGATTTGTAGGCAGTCAAAAACCAAGGTAGGGGAGGAGGCTCTGTAGAACTCAGAGCTCTCTTCCTACACAGTTTTCGCCTGAGCACTCGCTTCCGTCCATATTTTAGCTGACTGGCCTCTCCAGCTTCCCACTCCTATTTCCTCAGTTCATGAAAACCAGTTTCCAAGCACCTTTTTTTGACGTTGTGTCCAATAAACAATTCCAAGCAGTATGCTAAGACAATTATAGATTCAATTCATTTTATCTTTCTCATGGATCACTCACCTGTGCTGTTTTATACTTAAATGTCTGAAAACCCTTGTTTTATATGTTTTGTCTTTGGTGATTTTTTGGTTTGTTCTATTTTCTCTTTTGTTTGTTTGTTTTGGTAATAGGGTAAATATAATGTCTTAAATTTACCTATTCTGGAAGCAGATATTTCTCAGACTATATTTATATCATTTGATTCTATAACATGACACAAATTACAAATCCCCATGTCATTTCCCTTCCTAGAACTAGCTACAGAGCATATGAAACTGAGCAAGTTTCATGGAATTAAGGAAGTAACACAGCCAATTTTGATTGTTTTAAAACGATATGAGTACTATGAAACATAGGAATAGCAGTAGCTTAGGAGTCTTAAAAAATGTGTTTAGGCATTATATTTTCAACTTTTACCTAAGGTAATCCTAGATATAATTATTAATTTTTAAATCTTTACTTTCTCATTTGCAAAATGATAATGGTTGTAATTCTTACATAACACATTAGTACAAAATTTAGCAAACAATATACATCTACCACCTTCTTCTTACCAAAAATATTTTCTTGCATATTTATCCTGCTGAGAGTGCTGTGTTATGCAATTTAATATCATGTTGACCTTTTAAAATATTGTGTGAAGTTTTAATAGATATTTGCTCAATATATGTTCATGTATATCCTTCTGTACTGTAAGAATATATATGTTTGTGAATGTATTTAGACAGGTATTTCAATCATCCATGTTCAGTTGACATTATTGTAGTCTAATTAATAATGTAAAGTTCAATGCATTATTTTACTTAAAATATTCATTTTTTATTTATCTTTCATGTTTTTGTAGCTTCTTTCATATTATTTTGTAAGAATTGGTGTCCTTTCCAATTTCCTGCATCAATGTTATAGTTTTTATTATACAAACATTTTAATTCTTTGTTTCAGTTTTTATTTCTAGGTATTTTGTTTTACATGTAGCTATTGTAAATAGGATTACTTTCTTGAGTTCTTTTTTGCTGTTGGCATATAGAAGTGCTACTGTTTTTTAATGTTTATTTTGTATCCTGTAAGTTTACTTAATTTATCAGTTCTAATAGTTTGTTTTTTTTTTTTTATAGTGGAGTCTTTAGGTTTTCCCAAATATAAGATTATATTATCAGCAAACAAGAATAATGATACGGTTAGGCTTTGTGTCCCACCCAAATCTCATCTTGAATTGTAGTTCCCATAATCCCAACGTGTCATGGGAGGGACCTAGTGGGAGGTGGGACCTAGTGGGAGGTAGGTCCTAGTGCAGGCGGTTTCCACCAGGCTGTTTTTGTGAAAGTGAGTAAGTTTTCATGAGATCTGATGGTTTTCTAAGGGACGTTTCCTCTCTTCATTCATTCTTCTCCTTCCTCTACCATGTGAAGACGGTAGTGTTTCCTTCTCCTTCTGCCATGATTGTAAGTTTCCTGAGGCCTTCCCAGCTATGCAGAACTGTAAGTCAATTAAACCTCTTTCTTCCATAAATTCCCCAGTATTGAGTATGTCGTTATTAGTAGCATGAAAACGGACTAATACTGTAAATTGGTACCACAGACACTGGGATGCTTCTATAACAATACCCAAAAATGTGGAAGCTACTTTGGAACTGAGTAACAGGCAAATGTTGGAACAGTTTGGAGGGCTCAGAAGAAGACAGGAAAATGTGAGGAGGTTTGGAACTTCCTGGAGACTTGGAGGGCTCAGAAGACAGGAAGATGTGGGAAAGTTTGGAACTTCCTAGAGACTTGTTGAATAGCTTTGACCAAAAAGCTGATAGTGATGAGGGCAATGAAGTCCAGGTTGAGGTGGTCTCAGATGGAGATGAAGAACCTGTTGGAAACTGGAGTAAAGATCACTCTTGTTATGCAAAGAGACTGGTGACATGTTATCCATGCCCTAGAGATCTGTGAAACTTTGAACTTGAGAGAGTTGATCTATGGCATCCAGTGGAATAAATTTCTAAGCAGTGAAGCATTCAAGAGAAAGCAGAGCTAAAGGTTGGGAAAATTTAAAGCCTGACAATGTGATAGAACAGGAAGCCTCATTTTCTGGGGAGAAATTCAAGCCTGCTGCAGAAATTTCCATAGGTAACAAGAAGCCTAATGTAAATCACCAACACAATGGGGAATATGTCTCCAGAACATGTCAGAGATGTTTGTGGCAGGCCCTCCCATCACAGGTACTGGAGGCCTAGGAGGGAAAAATAGTTTCCTGGGCCATGTGCAGTACCCCCATGCTCCATGAATCCTAAGGACTTGGTGTCCTGTGTCTCAGCCTCTGCAGCTGTGGCTAAAAGGGACCAATATATATCTCAGATCATTGCTTTAGCAATGATTTAGTTGCCAAGCTTTGGCAACTTCCATGTTGTGTTGGGCCTGCTGGTGTGCAGAAGTCAAGAATTTAGGTTTGGGAACCTCCCCCTAGATTTTAGACATACAGAAACTTTTAGACGTCCAGGCAGAAGTTTGCTGCAGGGACAGGTCCCTCATGGAGACCCTCTACTAGGGCAGTAGAGAAAGGAAATGTGAAGTAGGAGCCCCCATACAGAGTCATCACTGGGCACTGCCTAAGGGAGCTGTGAGAAGAGGGCCCAGGAATGGTAGATCCACCAACAGCTTGCACAATCCACTTGGAAAAGCCACAGGTACTCAACACCAGCCCATGAAAGCAGACTCCAGGGAGGCTGTACCCTGCAAAGTCACAGGGATGGAGCTGCCCAAAGTTATGGGAGCCCACCTCTTGCATCAGCATGACCTGATTGTGAGACATGGAGTCAAAGGACATCATTTCAGAGCTTTATGGTTTGACTGCCCCACTTGATTTCAGACTTGCATGGGGCCTGTGGCTCTTTATTTTTGGTCAATTTCTCCTATTTGGAAGAGATGTATTTACCCGATGCCTGTATTCTCATTGTACGTAGGAAATAACTAATTTGTTTTAGATTTTACAGGCCCATAGGTAAAGGAAATTTGCCATGTCTCAGAGGAGACTTTGGACTTGGACTTTTGAGTTAATGCTGGAATGAGTTAAGGATTTGAGGGACTGTTAGAAAGGCATGATTGTGTTTTAAAATGCAGGAACATGAGATTTTGAGTGACTAGGCTTTGTGTAACCATCAAATCTCATCTTAAATTGTAGTTCCCATAGTACTCACATGTTTTGGGAGGGATCTGGTGGGAGGTAATATCATGGAAGTGATTTATGCCATGCGGTTCTTGTGAGGGTGAGTGAGTTCTCAAAGGATCTGAAGGTTTTAAAAGGGTCTTTTCCCCTCTTTGCTCATTCTTCTTCCTGGTGCCACATGAAGGAGGACATGTTTGCTTTCCCTTCTGCCATGATTGTAAGTTTCCTGAGTCCTCCCAGCCCTGTGAAATTGTGAGGTTATTAAATATCTTTCCTTTATAAATTACCCAATCTTGTTTATGTCTTCATTAGCAGCATGAGAGCAAACTAATACAAGTAATTTGACTTTTTTTTTTTTTTTTCCGCAATTTGGATGCCCCCCGCCCTTTTTTTTTTTTTTTTTTTAAATTTCAAGTTTTGGATACAGGGTGGTACATGTGCAGATATATAACATGGGAATATTGTATGATGTTGACATTTGGAGTATGAATTCTGTCAACCTGGTAGTGAGCATAGTACCTGATTAATAGTTTTTTAACCCACTCCTCCAAACTTCTAGTAATCTACAATGCCTATTGTTCTCATATTTATGTTCATATGTGCCCACTGCTTAGGTCCTACTTATTAGTGAGAATATGCAGGATTTGGTTTTTTGTTCCTGCATTAATTTACTTAAGACTATGGCCTTCAGCTCCATCCATGTTACTGCAAAGAACATGATTTTGTTTTTTTTTTTATGGCTATGTAGTATTCCATGGTGTATATGTTTCATATTTTCTTTACCCAATCTTCTATTTATGGGCAGTGGGTTTATTTACTTTTGTGAATAAATAAAAGTAAATTTTGTGAATAGCATAGAAATGAATGTACAAGTGTATGTGTTTCTTTGATAGAATGATTTATTTTGGGGGTAGTGGTGGTATACACTCAGTAATGGGGTTGCTGGGTCTAATGATAGCTGTTTTAAGTTCTTTGAGAAATCTCTGGAATACTTTCTACATTGGTTGGACTAACTGACATTCCCACCAACAGTGTGTATGCATTCTCTTTTCTCTGCAGCTTTATTAGCATCTGTTGTTTGACTTTTTAATAATAGTCATTCTGATTGGTGTGAGATGGTATCTCATTGCAGCTTTGATTTGAATTTCTCTGATATTCGATGGTGCTGAGCACTTTCTTTCTCTTGTCTGATTGTTTTAGTTAGTACTTCAGGTACTATGTTGAATAACAGGTGGACATCTTTGTCTTGTTCCACATATTGTAGGAGAAAGCTTTCAGTTTTTCTGTATCAGCAGGATATACTAGCTGTGGGTCTCTTATATATGGCTTTCATTATGTTGAGGTATGTTCCCTCTATATCCAGTTCTTTTAGAGTGCTTATAATGAAGAGAGGTTACATTTTATCAAGTGTTTTTCAGCATTAATTGAAATGATCAGATGATGTTTTTTCCATCATTCTGTTAATATAGTGTATCACGTTGATTGATTTGTGTATGTTGAGCCATCCTTGCATCTCTGGGATAAATCCTACTTGGTCATGATGAATTATCTTTCTAATGTATAGTAGAATTTGGTTTGCTAGTATTTTGTTGAGGATTTTTGTATCAATATTCATCAGATATATTGGCCTGTGGCTTTTTTTCACCATGTCTTTTGCTGGTTTTGATGTCAGGGTAATACTGGCCTCATAGAATGAATTTAGGAGTATGCTCTTCTCCTCTGTTTTTGGAATACTTTAGGGTGATTGATATTATTTCAACTTTAAATGTTTGGTAGAATCCAGCACTGAAGCCATAGGGTCCCAAGCTTTCTTTGCTGACAGACTTTTTACTATGGCATTAATCTTAATACTGGTTATTGATCTCTTCAAGTTTTAGATTTCTTCATGGGTAAGTCTTGGTTAGTTGTATGTGTTTCAGAAATTATCTATTAATTTTTTACCATTTAAAATGATATCTGCTTATGTGGAGTAAAAATATGTTTAATATTTTTATTTATTTTTTTCTTTTTATTTATCTTTTACTTTAAATTGTTATTGGAAATGCCTGCTGGATTTTTGAAATAACTTTTAAGTGGTATACTTCATTTTTAGAAATCTGATAAAGTGTTTGTATTATTAACTACTGTTTTTGGCAACCGGAGACTGAATCACCCTCCTTACTGAAACAATAAAATTTTGTATGAAACTAAACTATTTTGCATGTATTACTGGACTGATACCTAACGAAAATACTAGAAAGCCTGTGAAATAATCAGCTATACTTTGTTTTGTCCTGAGTTTCTCTACAAAATAAAAATGTAAGCTTTTGCTTTCTGATTCACAGAGTGCTAAGAAGAAGGGTTACCAGTTAGGACCTGTCTCAGTTGTGTAATCTCATAGGAGATTACTACAAATATTAGAATGGTAAGAGGGTATACCAGAAATCAAACTCAATACACAGAAAGAGACACAGAGATGCTTGTTTCTCTCCACATTAATTTGGTTAGAGATAAAATAAAATCATTCCTAAGAATTCATAACCACAGCAAGACATCACATACTTCTGTAGCCCAAATCCATGCTGTGTGGTCCACAAAGATTCAAGCAGAGAATTTAATTTAGTGTAATGTACTCTCATATTAGTCATGCCTCAGGGAAATTGCTGAAGCAGAAGTCAATATTCTCACGAGGAAAGCAACTTCATTCTGTGGTCTTAAAGAGATATAAAGCCCAGTGGAATGTAAAGAATGCACAGTCAAAAATCTCTTAATGCAAGAAGAAACACCACATTATGTACAAATATAAACCACTAAAAATAACAGAAGTAATCTTTAAACCATTAAGTAATTATTGGATTTTAAAGTTAAAATAAATACATGTTATATATTTAAAGAAATAATATTGAAAGACAAAACTGTTAGCAGCACATAGGAATAATGTTAAAGAAAAAAGGAGGTTTGGGAAGAACCAAATACAGCACTGACAAATTCTAAATTATTATTTCAGATCCAAAGAAAGCCAGGTTATCCTATAATGTTGCTGAAATGTAAAGGAGTTGTTGCCCTCTAGTGTATTTCTCAATCTCTTAGTAAATTAAGTATCTTTTGGACCTTGTTATGGTACGTAGTTTGGGAGGAAGTGGATATGTATGTCACACATGATAAATCCCGTCCAACTTTCCTATCTCTCTAACGTTTACAATTCTCTCTTTCTTGTCATGCCAGCTGAGCACTGGCATTCAAAATTCCCTAAATTTAGGCCAGAAATGCAAAAAAGTTTCAGTCAACCAAACAAGTTATTAGAGGCACCTTCAGCTATACAAAATAATACACTAAACAGAAGTCACTGAGAAATGCACTTATATCAATGAATTTGCTTGTTTCAGTGTTATATTTCACCCTCCTTGTTTTAACACCCTTAGAGTTCATTACTACACATGCTCCTCAGGTATTTGGTGATATGTATTACCAGGGTGATATGGTTTGGCTGTGTCCCCACCAAAATCTCAACTTGAATTGTATCTCCCAGAATTCCTATGGGACCCAGGGGGGAAGTAATTGAATCATGGGGCCTGATCTTTCCTGTCCTATTCTTGTGATACTGAATAAGTCTCAGGAGATCTGGTGGGTTCATTAGGAGTTTCAACTTTTGCTTATTCCTCATTTTCTCTTGCTGCCACCATGTAAGAAATACCTTTGTCCTCCCGCCATGATTCTGAGGCCTTCATAGTCACGTGGAACTGTAAGTCCAATTAAACCTTTTTTCTTCCCAGTCTCAGGAATGTTTTTATCAGCAGCATAAAAATGAACTAATACAGTCAATTAGTACCAGTAGTGGGATGTTGCTGAAAAGATTCCTGAAAATACGGAAGTGACCCTGGAACTGGGTAACAGGCAAAGGTTGAAACAGTTTGGAGGGCTCAGAGGAAGACGGGAAAATGTGGGAAAGTTTGGAATCTCCTAGAGACTTGTTGAATGACTTTGACAAAAATGCTGATAGTGATATGAACAATAAAGTCGAGGCTGAGGTGGTCTCAGATGGAGATAAGGAACTTGGGAACTGGAGCAAAGGTACTCTTGTTATATTTTAGCAAAGGGCTTTTCGGCTTTTCGCCTCTGCCCTAGAGATTTGGGGAACTTTGAACTGTGAGAGATGATTTAGGGTATCTGGCTGAAGAAACTGCTAAGCAACAAAGCATTCAAAAGGTGATTTGGGCGTTGTTAAAAGCATTCCATTTTAAAAGGTAAACATAGCATAAAAGTTCAGAAAATTTGCAGCCTGACAATGCAGTCAAAAAGAAAATCAATTTTTTGAGGAGAAATTCAAGTTGGCTGCAGAAATTTGCATAAATAACAAGGATCTGAATGTTAATCACCAAGACAATGGAGAACATGTCTCCAGAGCATATCATAGGTCTTCATGGCAGCTTCTCCTATCACATACCCGGAAGACTAGAAGAAAAAAATGTTTCCATGGGCTGGGCCAAGGGAACCCATGCTGTGTGCAGCCTAGGGATTAGATGCCATGTGTCCCAGCCATTCCAGCTGTTGCTAAAAGGGGCCAAGGTACAGCTTGGCCCATGGTGTCAGAGACTGCAAACCCTAATCCTTGGCAGCTTCCACGTGGTGTTGAGCCTGTGGGTGCACCCAAATATTGAGGTTTGGGAACCTACACCTAGATTTTGGAAGGTGCAAGGAAATGCCTGGATGCCCAAGCAAAAGTTTGCTGCAAGGTTGGGCCCTCATGGAGAACCTCTGCTAGGGCAGTGCAGAAAGGAAACGTGGTGTTGGAGCCCCCACACAAAGTCCCTACTGGCACAGTGCCTAGTGGAGCTGTAAGCAGAGGGCCACCATCCTCCAGACCCCAGAATTGTAGATTCACCAAAAGCTTGCATTGTGTGCCTGGGAAAGTCACAGACACACACCACCAGCCTGTGAAAGCAGCCAGGAGTGGGGGCTATATCCCACAAAGCCACAGGGGGAGAGCTGCCCAAGACTATGGGAACCTCTTGCATCAGTGTGACCTAGATGTGAGAACCCTGGAGTCAAATGTGCTCATTTCAGAGCTTTAAAATTTGACTGTCCTGCTGGATTTTGGACTTGTATGGGGCCTGTAATCCCTTTGTTTTGGCCAATTTCTCCCATTTGAAATGGCCATATTTACCCAATACCTGTACTCCAATTGTATCTAGGAAGTAACTAGCTAGCTTTTGATAATACAGGCTCATAAGTGGAAAGGACTTGCCTTATCTCAGATGAGACTTTGCACTACGGACTTTTGAGTTAATGCTGAAATGAGTTAATATTTTGGGGGACTGTTGATAAGGCATGATTAGTTTTGAAACGTGAGGACATTAGGTTTGGAGTGACCTTTGGCAGAATGATATGGTTTGACTGTGTCGCCACTGAAATCTCAACTCAAATTTTATTTCCCAGAATTCCCACATGTTGTGGGAGGTAATTGAATCATGGGGGCTGCTCTTTCCCATGTTATTCTCATAATACTGTGTAAGTCTCATGAGATCTGATGTGTTTATCAGGGGTTTCCACTTTTGCTTCTTCCTCATTTTATCTTGCCACCACCATGTAAGAAGTGCCTTTCACTTCCCATCATGATTCTGAGACCTCCCCAGCCATGTGGAACTGTAAGTCCAATTAAACCTTTTTATTTTCCCAGTCTCAGGTATATATATTTTTTCAGCAGCATGAAAATGAAATAAAACACAGGGTTCTGAAATGCTTTTGTATACAAGTTATTTCTTTCTCTTTTGTATAGAGTCAGATAGTGTATATCTGACTCCATCTGATAGTGTATATCTGACTCTTTCTATAAGAATCAGATAGTGTATATCTGACTCTTGCACCTCACCTGGATTTGACCTTATTTATATTCTACCAACAATGGAGGGTATTTGTGGTGGATCCTGAGGAGAATGAGCATTTCTTTTCATGATACACACACTAATTGATAATATCACAAGGTTTTCAAGCTGAGAAAGTCTAGTTGTTTTGTACACAGAAAGGAAAACTACTTTTACTAATAAAAAAAATCTCAGAAATACTTGGGTGTTCAAGATTACCAGTTTCTTCTTGATCCAGCCAGCTGTACCCACTTCAGAATTCACAATTCACTTTTTCCCAAGTAATGACCTAACTTTGACATGCAAAACCAAAAAGGCTATGAATTTAATTATCATTGTAATTTGGCAACTCACACAATTAAATATTGTTTACCTTTTTAGCAATATCAAATCTGTAGATTCGAAAAACAAGAGACTCTTTTAGAGCTCTTATGGAAATTGTTTCTTTCTCAGGCTGTAACTTGAGATGAAAGTTAAAGACATGAGCTTATCATTTCCTTTTTTAACAGTCAAGTATGCACAAATAATGGAACCCATATCAGGGTCTTTATAGCCACAGTCATTCTCACAATGGTCAAGTTTCAGAAGCCAGTTGAGCTCCCAAGGCCAGTGGTTCAATTGGCACTTCATTAAAATCAACCACAGGTGATTGCAGGCTTACTTGTGATGCCATTGCATGCCACAGTTTACTCATGTTCCATTTCTAATTGGCATGTAACTCAGAATTTCAGTCATCTCCAAAAGGCAAGAACAAATGATGTCTAAATTTCCTCTTTTGAGTTCTTCCCCTAGCACCACTTCTAAAACAAATTCTGCAGTATTCTGAGTGAAGTCAGGAAACATAAACCACACAGTAAGTTTAACAGGTTGAAGTTTAATACAAATAATTAACTATGATTAATATAACTATAAAATAAAAGGAAACTATGTATTATGCTAGGACAGAAAGAGAGAGGACTCAAGAAAGGACATACATGGAAGAGATTCATCCTTCACTGGGGAAGTTGTGGTGTAGCCACTGGATGGAAGAGAATTTTGCTTGGTGAATCAGGCCAGAACTGGTCTGAAGATGCTAGGTGTTGCAGGAAGTCAGGGACTCCAAATGGAGTGACTAGTTGAAACCATGGCAGAAGAACATAAATTGTGAAGATTTTGTGGACATTTATTAGTTCCCCAAATTAATACCTTTATAATTTCTTATGCCTGTCTTTACTGCAGTCTCTGAACATACATTGTGAAGATTTCATGGACAATTATCACTTCCCCAATCAATACTCTTATAGTTTCCTATGCCTGTCCATACTTCAGTCTCTTAATCCTGTCATCTTCTTAAGTTGAGGATGTATGTCGCCTCAGGATCCTGTGATGATTGCATTAGCTACACAAATTGTTTGTAGAGCATGTGTGTTTGAACAATATGAAATTTGGGCATCCAAAAGGAACAGGATGACTGCAATTTTCAGAGAACAAGGGAGATAACCATTGGGCCTGACTGCCTGTGGTGCCAACCAGAACAGAGTCATATTTCTTTTCTTACAAAAGTTAATAGGAGAAATAGCACTGAATTCTTTTTCTCAGCAAGGAACAGCCCTGAGAACGAGGATGCATTCCCAGGGGGAGGTCTCTAAAATGACCACTCTGGAAGTGTCTGTCTTGTCTTATACAGTTGTAGATAAAGGATGAAATAAGCCCTGGTCTCCTGTAGTGCCCCCAGGCTTATTAGGATTAGGAAATTCCTGCATAGTAAATTTTAGTCAGACAGGTTGTCTGCTCTCAAACCATGTCTTCTGATAAGATGTTATCAATGACAATATGTGCCCAGTGGGACATGAAACTTCATCAGCAATTCTAATTTCACCTTGGTCCTATGATCTCACTCTACCCCCATTTGCTTTGTGATATTTTATTGCCCTTGAAGCATGTGATCTCTGTGACCCACACCCTATTCATACACCCCTCCCCTTTTGAAATCCGTAATAAAAACTTGCTGGTTTTCTGACTCAGGGGTCATCATGGAACCTGTCAACAAGTGATGTCTCCCCCGGACACCCATCTTTAACATTTCTCTTTTATACTCTTTCCCTTTATTTCTCAGACTGGTCAACACTCAGGGAAAATAGAAAAGAACCTACTTTGAAATATTGGGGGCTGGTTCCCCCAATATCTGGCATGCCAATGTGGTTTTCTTTTTCCTAAGTGCATGTGGGAACCCGATTCCCTTTGGTAGGTGCAGAGAAACATCATTGGTTCAGTCCACAGAAATACATGTTTGACTCCCTAATGACTGATGTGTAGTCTGTGTATAGTCTGGGTTAACTATGGGTCACACGGAGTATGAAAAATATTCTTCTCTCTTCTATATGACACTCCAGTTTAAACAGAAAAGGGTTCAACTGCCCATGGAAAATATGGTCACTCTGTTAAGGCCAGTGGTAAAATACTGTCCTTGGTTTCCTGAGAAAGGAACCTTACATGTGGACCTGTTAAAACAGGGAAGGGTCTGAGTAACAATGGAAAATATGGTCACTCTATTCAGGGAGGTGGAAAAATACTGTCCTTGAGTTTCCTGAGAAAGGAACCTTACATGTAGACCTGTTAAAACAGGGAAGGGTCTGAGTAACAATGGAAAATATGGTCACTCTATTCAGGGCGGTGGAAAAATGCTGTCCTTGGTTTCCTGAAAAAAGAACCATATATGTAAAATTATGGGATGATGTTGGTGCAGCATTCCGGCAGCTGGTCCTGGCAGGGAATTATGTTCCCGTCACTGTTTGGGGTGTTTGGGCCTGTTTGGGCCTTGGTGGTGTGCCGATCCCACGACCCCCTACAGTTACCAAAATTTTCTGAATCTGATGACTCTCTACCTCCTCCTCAGCTTTCCTATCACTCATGGCCTTCATTATCTGATCAGCCTCTCCCTTTGCCTACTCCTCCCCCACCTACCGATGCTGAGAATTCAATATCGAACTCTGGTGACTTTGGCTTAATGTTACCCCTGCAGATCTTACTTCTTTTCATGAAGGCCCGGTACTTGTAGTGCCCATGGCACCTACTCAGACAACCCGGGACCATATATATGCTAATTCTTCCTTCTTCAAAACCTTTGCAGCATTTGCCTCTGGTGTCACCTAATGGCTCTGGGACCAAACAACAATTTACCTATCATTCCGCAAACCCTCCCCTCGTCCATTGCTCACACTCTCATAACGGTCTGTGTTGTTATGCACTGCTCAATCTTATTTTTTTTTTTTTAATTAATAATGTTTGTACTCAGTATGGCTCTACGTCTCCTTATGTTAAAATGGTATTACAAACTTTTTGTATGAAGGTCACTTTGCTTCCTTTAGACTGGGACTTTGTGGCAAAAGCTGTTCTAACCCCATCTCAGCATTTACAATTTTGTACCTGGTGGTTGGAGGAGGCCTGGTTGCAGGCTCAGCTAAATTGTAGTAATGACATTCTAATTACTCAATCTCAGCTCATGGGCTCTGATAGTTTCTCTGATACTTATGCCCAATTAAACTTTGATGCTCTTACCACAGAACAAGTAACAGAGGTGTGTATGAGAGCTTGGGATAAAATATGTGCCCCAGTCCAATGGCTGTGCATTCCGTCCAATGACAAAATTTACCTGATCATGAGGTGTTGCCTGCATATATTAAAGCTTGTGAAGGCATTGGATCAGACACCAACAAACCTATTCTGTGGGCACGGACCACGAAGGACACCAATCAAACTGGCCCCACTAATTCTTTTCTTGGAGCCTGCTATAATTGCAGTCAACTTGGGCAGACTCAGAAAAATTGTACTGTTAAAAACTTAAAAGCAGGCAAGCCAGTTCAACATACACAGCCAAATGCTACTGCTGCTCTTCGCCCACGTCGTCACAAAGGTAAATGTTGAGCAAGTACTTGCCACTCTAAGTATGATATAAATGGAAACCCCCTGCCAAAAAACCAGGGAAATGGGGAGTGAGGCCAGTCCCAGGCCCCAATATCAAATGGGATGCTTCAGACTCAGACCAACGTTGGGTTTCCACTTCAGGCAGTCCCAACACAGTCCCCAGCACAAACAAGTTTACCTACAGCCAACCCAGATGAGTCCCAGCCTCTCCTTCTATCTCAGTACAATGCTTGTCCACCTCCACAATAGTGGACAGGGCAGTCGATCTCTTTAGTACTATTCCTCTAAATTTACTACCTAACTCTTTGCCTTTAATCATCCCCACGGGGGTCACTGGCCCTTTACTTCAAGGTTCAGAGGGCCTGGTGTTAGCTAGGGCATCCACCTCTGCTAAAGGAATCACCATTCATACTGGTCTCATTAATTCTGATTCCATTGATGAGATTAAATTAATCGTGTCTGCCAAGGTTCCCATTTCCATTCCAGCTGGTGAGTCAATTGCTCAATTGGTTTTACTACCTATTATCATTTTAAACCAAGGAAATAAGACACATGGCCCTGGGATGGGCTCTGGTGGTGAAAAGGTCGCTTACTGGATTCACGTAATTTCTAAACAATGACCCACCTGCATCATACAAATTCAAGGAAAAAAGTTTGAGGGCCTAGTAGATATTGGGGCTTATGTTTCTGTTATTTCCTCTAGTTTATGGCCTTCCTGTGACTTAAACATCCCGCTAACATGGGACTAGTAGGTGTTGGAAAAACTGATGAAGTTCACCAGAGCACATTTATCTTGCCTTGCACTGGCCCTGATGGTCAAAAGAGTACAATTCAGCCTTATATCATGTCAATCCCCATTGATCTTTGGGGTAGAGATTTACTGGCACAATGAGGGGCTGAAATTAATATTTGGCATAACTCTTATAGTGCTCCCAGTCAGCATATGATGGAAAACATAGGGTTTGTTCCTGGACTTGGTTTCGGTCTAAAACATGAAGGGATTACTAAATCCCTCCCAATTACTGTAAAAGAAGACAGGGCTGGTTTAGTTTATCCTTTTTAGTGGTGGCCGCTACCACACCTGATCCTATCCCTTTACAATGGAAATCTGACACAACTGTTTGGATAGAGCAGTGGCCACTTTCTAAAGAAAAACTGGAGGCTTTAACTCAATTGGTTTCTAAACAGTTACAATTTGGAAATGTGGAAACTTCTCTTTTCCCCTGGAATTCTCCTGTGTTTCTAGTAAGAAAGAAATCAGGCAAGTGGAAGATGGTGACTGACTTAAGCACCATTAACCCTGTAATTCAACCGATGGGAGCCATCCAACCTGGCAAACCTGTCCCTGCTTTAACACCTAAGAATTGGCCTCTCATAGTTATTGATCTTAAAGATTGTTTTTTTCATATTGCTTAACATAAATAGGATTGTGAAAAATTTGCTTTTACTGTACCATCTATCAATAATCAGGAGCCTGCAGCTTGTTATCAATGGAAAGGACTTCCTCAGGGAATGTGAAATAGCCCTACAATCTGCCAGCTTTATGTTGGATGAGTGCTTCCACCAGTTCGAGCCCAATTTCCCCAGGCCTATATTCTTCATTATATTGATAATATTTTAATTGCTGCCCCCACTGATAAAGAATTAATTGACCATTATCAAATTTTGAGCCGCCATGATACAGAGGCTGGATTATACATCACTCAGGATAAAATTCAACAGACCACTCCTGCTCAATATTTAGGAATGGTGGTCGATATACAAGGTATTCAACCTCAAAAAGTTCAAAGTAAGAGAGATTCTTTGAAAACTTTAAATGACTTCCAAAAATTTTTTGGTAACATTAATTATTTAAGACCTACTTTAGGCATTCCAACCTGTGCGCTGCCTGTCTTGATTCCAATCTCCGCAATCCCAGGACTTTGACCCCAGGGACGTTACTAGAACTGGAATTTGTAAAGGAGAGAATGCAGACTGCCCAGTTATCTAGAGCACAGCCTTCTCAGCCTTTTCAGCTTCTAGTTTTCACTTCATTACACTCCCCTACTGGACTAATCGTTCAACATAATGATTTAGTGGAGTGATGTTTTCGTCCTCATTCTGTGTCAAAAACTTTGTGTTTATCTGGACCACCTGGCCATCTTAATTGGACAAGCTCGGTGTAGAATACTTAAAATTTCTGGATTTAATCTGAATTTAATTGTAGTTCCTTTAAATCGGCTCCAAAATCAAGCCACCTGTCAACATTCCGTACTATGGCAAATTCACTTACTCACTTGGCTGATTTTATTAGCGTTATTGACAATCATTATCCAAAAAACAAATTGTTTAATTTTATAAAAATAACTTCTTGGGTGGTCCCTTGACTAACTAAAAATAAGCCCATTCCTGATGCCATTACAGTGTTCACTGATGGCTCCAGCAATGGGAACGCTGGTTATGTAGGTCCTACAGACAAGCTTATTTCTACCCCTTATACCTCTGCTCAAAAGGCAGAGTTAATTGCTGTAATTACTGCCTTACAGGATTTCCCCAAACCTTTAAATATTGTCTCTGAGTCTACTTAACATGGAAAAGAGGATATGCTTGTGTTTCATCAGGAGGTCAAATGAGAACCACAGGGAAAAGATGTCCACCTCAGAGACCACCCTCAGATGTGGTGAGATCTGTACCAACTCCTCAGAAGCTGGCATACCAAATCAAAATGGGTCTAATTCAATCCTCCCTGATGGCAGTGGAGACCCATCTAACTAATCCCACTTCTCCTAATTACCTTTCTTTTTCTCCTTACAAACCTAAAAATCTCACCATTTCTATTAGCCTGAAAATAACATCCCTCTGTTCTTCTCCTCCTCCTTCAACACTGAATCTCGCTTACAATAGGTTTTATTTAATGATTCTCCTCCTTATACTTTCTGTCTCACCAGTTTCCTCTCACACTGACTTACCTGCTAAACAAAATTATTCTTATTGGGCTTATGTGCCTTTTCCTCCACTTATTCAACCTCTCACCTGGATGGACGCTCCTGTGGAAATCTACACTAACGACAGTGTGTGGATGCCTGGAGCTGCAGATGACCGTTGCCCCACTCAACCAGGAGAAGAAGGCACTGCATTTAATGTTACTGTGGGTTATAAATACCCACCTCTCTGCCTCGAATATGCACCAGGTTGTACCCATCTAGAAACCCAAGTCTGGGCTGCTTATCTTCCAAAGAGATCAGCTACAAAGGGACCAGGACATTTGATCTCTGGACTCTCCCTTTCTCCTTTAAAACAGATGAAAGGGGGAGTAATAGGAGATACCTCATACTTTCAATATAAACCTGCAGGAAAATCATGCCCTCAAAATTTTGAGAGCCCATTTAAAACCTTAATTTGGGAATATTGTGTTAACTTACATGCAGTTATATTAAAAAATGACTCATATTGCTTAGTAAGAGACTGGGCACCAAAGGGCTATTTAAAACACAATTGCTCCTCTGGCGGAAGGGAATGCCTGGAGGCTACTTATTTTACTTCTTATTGGTAGAACGAGAATCATCATTCTACTTTGCACAGCAGGTTCAACACATTCTTCCCATTAAAATGGGAAGATAAAAGCATTACCCCACTAAGGGCTCATGTGATATTCCCCATTCTGAGCCCAGAACACCCAGAACTTTGGAAATTGACTATTGCCATGTCTGGACCATGAGTATGGAAAGGGGAAAATATTCTGTCTGTTGTCCCCGCTACCCTCCCCATCTCTCAGGATCAACCTAGATCTAGACTTTCTGCTTTAATTACCTCCAACCTGACTGTTCCCATACAGAGTTGTGTTAAGCCTCTTTACATGCTGTTAGTGGGAAATATCAAAATTTGGACGAACAATCAAACTGTCCAATGCATTAATTGTCATTTATACAATTGTATTAACCCCCATTTTGACTCCAGGAAAAGTGTAATGTTGGTTTGATTTCGAGAAGGAATCTGGATTCCGGTAAGTTTGCCCAGACTTGGGAATCCTCCCCTTTGGTACATTTAATTAATTAAGTGTTACATCAAATTCTAAAAATATCTAAAAGATTTGTTTTCACTTTAATTGCTGTGATCATGGGCCTAATTACAGTCACTGCACTGGCCACCACTGCTGGAATGGCATTACATCAATCTATTCAAGTTGCTCATTTTGTTAATGATTGGCAAGCCAATTCCACCCAAATGTGGAATTCTCAACAAGGCATTGATCAAAAATTGACTAATCCAATTAATGATTTCAGACATTCTGTTATTTGGTTTGGAGATGGGGTAGTGAGTCTTGAACATCACATGCAAATGCAGTGTGATTGGAACACTTCTTATTTCTGTATCACCCCATATTCCTATAATGAAACTGATCATTCATGGGAAATGGTCAAAGGACACCTCCTGGGTAACAAAGATAATTTATCATTGGACATAACTAAATTAAAGAAACAGATTTTTGAAGGCTCTCAAGCTCATTTATCCATTGTTCCTGGAGCTGAGGCATTAGATCAGATGGCAGAAAATCTTTCTGGACTAAACCCCACAAATTGGATTAAGTCTATTGGGGGCTCCACTGTAGTAAATTTTGTAATTATGTTTATCTGTTTAATCAGCTTATCTTTAGTGTGCTGGACCAGTCAAAGAATCCTGTGACAAAATTGAGAGAACAAACAAGCCTTCATTGCCATGGCACATTTATATAAAAAGAAAGGGAGAGATGTTGTGGGAAGTTAGGGACCCTGAATGGAGGGATCGGCTGAAGCCATGGCAGAAGAACATAAACCGTGAAGATTTCATGGACATTTATTAGTTCCCCAAATTAATACTTTTATAATTTCTTATGCCTGTCGTTACTGCAATCTCTGAACATAAATTGTGAGGATTTCATGGACAATTATCACTTCCCCAATCAATACTCTTATAGTTTCCTATGCCTGTCTATACTTCAGTCTCTTAATCCTGTCATCTTCATAAGTTGAGGATGTATGTCACCTCAGGATCCTGTGATGATTGCATTAGCTACACAAATTGTTTGTAGAGCTTGTGTGTTTGAACAATATGAAATTTGGGCATCCAAAAGGAACAGGATGGCTGCAATTTTCAGGGAACAAGGGAGATAACCATTGGGCCTGACTGCCTGCAGTGCCAAAGAGAACAGAGTCATATTTCTCTTCTTACAAAAGCGAATAGGAGATATATCGCTGAATTCTCTTTCTCAGCAAGGAACAGCCTTGAGAACGAGAATGCATTCCCAGGGAGAGATCTCTAAAATGGCCACTCTGGGAGTGTCTGTGTTATATGGTTGTAGACAAGGGATGAAATAAGCCCCAATTTTTTGTAGCGGCCGCAGGCTTATTAGGTTTAGGAAATTCCTGCAGAGCAAATTTTAGTCAGACAGGTTGTCTGCTCTCAAACCATGTCTTCTGATAAGATGCTATCAATGACAATGTGTGCCCAGTGGGACACAAAACTTCATCAGCAATTCTAATTTCACCCTGGTCCTGTGATCTTGCTCTGCCCCCATTTGCCTTGTGATATTTTATTGCTCTTGAAGCATGTGATCTCTGTGACCCACACCCTATTCATACACCCCTCTCCTTTTGAAATCCATAATAAAAACCTGCTGGTTTTCCGGCTCGAGGGGCATCATGGAAGGTGTCGACATGTGATGTCTCCCTCAGACACCCAGCTTTAAAATTTCTCTCTTTTGTACTCTTTCCCCTTATTTCTCAGACTGGCCAAAACTTATGGAAAATAGAAAAGAACCTATGTTGAAATACTGGGGGCTGGTTCCCCTGATAGCTGGGAAACCCCCTGGAGTTCACATTATGTAGGGGCTTGCTGAAGGAATCTGGACAGCCTGCTGCTTCTGATTTTCATGTCAAGAGTACAGAGGAAAGTTAATTGCTAGGCTGGTGATGGGCTGAGAGAAGATATTCTGAGGCTGTGATCAGGTGCCACTGGATATTCACACACCCATACTCATCACCCTATCCCATGCTAGAAAATGCAAAAGGTCCCTTACTCTATATTATAATGTCTCTAATGAGGAAGTTTGACACTCTGCTCATTTTAAATAAGAAATGCTTAAAGGAATGTTATTTTTTATTTATTTTTATTTTTTTGAGTTGGAGTCTCACTCTGTTGCCAGGCTGTAGTGCAGTGGCACAATCTCAACTCTCTGCAACCTCCATCTCCTGAGTTCAAGTGATTCTCTTGCCTCAGCCTTCCGAGTAGCTGGGACTATAGGCATGTGCCATCATTCCCGGCTAATTTTTATATTTTCAGTAGAGATGGGGTTTCACCACGTTGGCCAGGATGGTCTCGATCTCCTGACCTCATGATCCACCCACCTCGACCTCCCGAAGTGCTGGGATTACAGACATGAACCACCACACCAGCCATAAATATTATTATTTACTTAGATAAATAATATATCTTATGCATATATATTAAAGTATGCATTTGAAGTTGAGAGGCAATGGATTGATAACTGAAACCTATAATATGTTTGGCAAAACCTTACCAGAGTTTAAAATATTGTTATAATTACTATTATTTTAATGTTATTTTATCAGAACTATACAGAAATGTTTATGTTCATCAAAAACTATAGACTCAAAAACATAAGGGTCAAAGAATAATACTATATGGAGCAATTGACATGCCATCTAATTATAATACTTTAATAAAATCCCTCAAAAACTAGTAAGTAAAACAGACAAAATTTCTAAGAATGTAGACTTTAACCACTTAATTAACATATTTAATCTAAGAGATATACAACCAAATGTGAAAATAAATTTTTAGACATAAACATAGATATTTTCCAAATGTCGGTACTTCTGTTTTTCAATTCTCAACTCTATTTAGGAACACCATTCCTTAGGCTTTCCACTCACAAAATCAATCTATTTTTTTGAGATGTTGATAACAGTTTATTGATTTTTTACAACACTTGATAGTTCTCCACGGTATTAAAAAGAACACATCTCACATTTAAGAATTTTGTGAGAGTACTTATAGCATCTTACCAGGCAGACCTCTAGTGAGTAGTAGTATCCACAACAGGAAGCTTCCAAGTAGCTGTAAAGCAGGCAGGCCTAAGCTTTCCATCCCTGTGTCTTTCACACATATTAGAACTGCAAGTTTCTGTGACTGATTTTACATCTTATTGGAGTCTCTGATAATCAAACTCTCTTGGAATTCTCTTGACTTTTGGTTTCTGAACTAGAAGTTTGTTTCCAGCCCTTTAATAGTATATACATTTTGAGAAAAGTATTACTGGTTTGTTATAGGGCCCTAGTGGAGATAGATGATTTGCCCAGACATATCTATCTTGTAAGAGTTTTCTCTGAACTAAGATATTCAAGGTATGATAAGTGCCAGAAAGTTCTATTATAAAATGGAATAATTGTGCCATCACAAGTCTAGCTGGGCCCCTGAGGTCTCAGTTAGCTACAAAAGCATCATGATTTTTGGATACAGAAATGACCTCCTGATGTCAATCATGGATGACCTTTTTTAATTTTCCTGTGAAGATTATGACAGTAAATATTTAAAGCTTACAGGTTGTATTGGTCTGTTCTCATATTGCTATAAAGAACTACCTGAGACTGGGTAATTTATTTTTAAAAAGGTTTTAATTGACTCAGAGTTCCATAGGCTGAATAGAAAGCATATCTTGAAGGCCTCAGATAACTTCACAATCATGGCAGAAGGTGAAGGGGAAGCACATACATCTTTACAGTGGCAGAGCAGGAGAGGGAGAATGAAGGGGGAGGTGCCACTCTTTTAAACCATCAAATCTCATGAGAACTCATCCACTATCATGATAATAGTATGGGTGAAACTTCTCCAATGATCCAGTCACCTCTCACCAGGTCCCTCCCTCAACACATGGGGATTACAATGCAAGATGAGATTTGGGTGGGGACACAGAGCCAACTCATATCACAGGCTATATGATGTTCATTGCAGCAACTCAACTTTGCCATTGTAGTGTGAAAGCAGCCATAGAAAATTCATAAATGAATGAGCATGGCTGTATTCCAATAAAATACTATTTTGTAAACTGCATTGATCTAAATTGGGCCTGCGGAACATAGTTTGCAAAAACTTTGCTTATGTTATTAACTATCTGATACAAATATCTAGTTTCCTGATGGGACTTCATGGCAGAGAAGAGGACAGTTCCAGTGGAAATATGACATAATGATGACAGAATAATAACTAGCCATAGAACTAGGTAACTCATGATATGGGTTCAATGTTAGGCAAGGAGGTTTGCCATAGAATACAGTATCCCAAAGTTAACTGAACTATATTTCTACGGAGCGTATGGGACTGTAGCTAAGGATCTTAATGTAGGATCAGGTCACTGCCCTACCCATGACTATATTACTAAGTTAGGCCAATAGAGGGAACAGACTTGTGCAAGTGAATAGAAATTGTTGTCAATAGCCTGCAAAAATGGTACTACATGAAAATAATCTTATATTAAAAAGAAAAATATCTGAAATGATAAAATTGACTAAGCATGTGCATCTGATTCTGTGCATATCATGACAATAAACTATTGTAAAAAAAAGTTAAATTCTAAAAAGACTTAATCTGACAAATGAGGACTTATCCAACATGATTTCCCAGTTTACTATAGTTATAGACCAATTCAGACAGTGCTGTGATGGTGAAATTATTGACATTTTGATAAATAAAACAGGATAAAGTGCCCAGAAAAAGAACTGCACGTTTGCGATCAATTGATTTTCAACAGAAGTGCCAAAGTAAAATAATGGGGGAAGAAAAATCTTTAAACAAAATATTGTAGAAAAACTGGATGATTCTATGGCAAAAAGAACATAAATATAATCTTACATCATAAGTAAAATAAATTGAAATGGACCGTAATCCCAAATATTACAACTAAAACACAACTTGCAGAAGAAACTGTAAAAGAAAATATGATTCTTACGTAAGTATAAAATTATAACTTTATAAACATCAAAAACTCTTGTTCTTTAAATAGTATTATTAAAAAGAAAAAATTGCAGTAGGAAATTATTAGCAATACATGTATCTGATTATTAATGCATTATGTAATTTCTAAAATAATTTACCAACCAATAATGAGAATACAAGTAACATAATGAAATATTACCAAACATGTTGAAAAAAGCTTATGAAAAAATACCCAATAAACAGAAAAAATAGGTTATCAACATCACTATATGAGGAAAATGCAAATTAAATTAACCATAAGCTATCATTACATACTCATTGGAGTTGCTAAAATTGAAAAGGCATACATAATTCAAGGTAAGGAACTAAGAAACAACTGTGGTACAACATTATACAATTTTTTTTCATTTCACCATTTCACTTTTTGTTATTTAAAAAGAAATCAAAACCTGTATTCATACAAAGACTTGTACTCAAATATTCACAACAGTTTTATTTCCAGAAGCCAAAACCTGACAATGTTCCAACAGTCTATCACCAAGTGAAAGGACAAGCAATACTTATATGTCTGTATTTTGAAATGCTACTTAGCAAGAGGTAAAAATGAACATCCAATACATATAACAACGCGGGTTAATCTCAGACTCATTTTGCTTAATTAAAAGAGCCAAGCACAAGGCTGGACGTGGTGGCTCACGACTATAATCCTATCACTTTCGGAGGGCGAGGTGGGCAGATTGCCTGACCTCAGGAGTTGTAGACCAGTCTGGACAACATGGCAAAACCCCATCGCTACTAAAAATACAAAAAATAGAAAAATGGTTCACTGCAGTCTGGAACTCCTGAGCTCAAGTGATCCACCTGCCTCAGTGCTCTGAGTGCCTGAGACTACAGGCTTGCACCACTATGCCCAGCTACTTTTGTACTTTTTTGTAGAAACGGGCTTTCTCTATGTTGTGCAGGTTAGTCTCAAACTCCTGCATTCAAGCAATCTGCCTCCTCTCAAAGTGCTGGGACTAGAGACACCACACCCAGCCAGAATACTTTTAAACCTTAAAAATTATGGAAAATTTTAATATGTGATTATATAAATGAGCTTTGAAGGACCATATGCGAAGTAAAATAGGCCAGGCACAGAAAGACAAATACTGCATAATTCCACTTACATGAACTATCTCAAACAGTCAGATTCATAAGATCAAAGAGTGGAGTGATGATTACCAGAGGCTGGAAGAAGGTGAAAATGGGGAATTACTAATCAAGGGGCAGGAATTTTCAGTAAAGCAAGATTAATAAAATCTAGAGATCCACTCTGCAACATCCCACGTATGTTATCAACCATACTGTTTTGTAAGCTTAAAAGTTTAAGAGTAGATCTTTTGTTAAGTGTTGTTACCACAATAAAATAAAACAAATAGTAAGAGAACCCCTATAACTTGTACAAGCTATCAATATATCTCTGTGTATTTGTTCAGTATAGGTATTTTTAAAATGTTTGCTGTGATATTACATTATATATGCATATAATATTTTGATAAGATATATGACCCTAAGGAATGCTGTGACTTGTTATGGGCCATATGTGTGCTTCTCCATTTGATCATGTATAGAAATTTTACAGAGCTTCCAACCTAACATATGAATTTTTTCTCTTTATTTTCATAATAAGAGTGAAAAAAGAAAAATGTGATTTTGTATGGGCAGAGTGTCAAGTTATATAGGATGAACCGCAAAGTCCCTAAGAAAAGGCATAGTTAAAATGAGAAAAAGAGCCACGACACATTTTGGTGAGACAATTTCAGAAGTCTCCGTGGTAAATGCAAAGGCAAAGGATATAAAGCACTCATGAGTTTGGCATTTTTCTAGTTCAGCAAGAATCAGTGTATCTGGGGGAGAATGTGTGAAAATGAGAGTTGCATTAGGAAAAAAAAATTAAGTCAAAACAAAAATCAATAGGAATATATCATGTAAAAAATTGCAGTCTATGAGAAAGATTTTAAATTTCATTTTGTAAAAGATTTAATGGTTTTGAGTAAAAATCATAATTATGATTATAATGGCTATGAAGGGATAGGGTATAGAAAATACAAAGGATAAGCAAAGTGTAGATGACTTGAAAATGGATTTGGAGTATGATGGTAATAGTTGGTGAAAAGTGGTCACATTTGGAATTTTTTGAAAGTGAACAGGACTTGGTGATATTTGAATAAGAGTCATAAAAAATAGAAGAATTGAGAACAACCACTAGATTCCAGGATGAATAGATGGGAGAAATTTCTTGCCATTGATTGAGGTATGAATACTTAGGTAAGGAAAGAGATTGGAGAGGAATAAAAGCTTTACTTTGAACATATTAAATTGAGATATATTGTGCATATCTAAATAGTGATGATATGTAAAGAGTTAGATGGACAGAACCCTGTGTATATAGCAGTCGCAAAATGATATTTTTTAAATAAATTCATGCACATGTGTGAAACAAATACGTAGAGAGACAAGGAAATAAAAACATACTGTCTGGGATGTCTTTTATCTAGCATTTTTGAAGGTAAGCAACAAACAAGAAAAACTTAGATGCAGAGAAAATCAAAAGAATGGTATGCTAGAAACCAGCATATTTTTAATGGAGTTTCTTTATTAATACAATATTTTATGGATTTTTTTTTGACAATTGAGCTTTCTACATTGAGCAAACATTAAATTATTTCAGCATATCCATAAAGATAATAAACATTTAGTGATATTCATAATAGTAATAAATACTGAGTATAACATATCAGTGTTAAGAATCTGAAGGGAGAAATTATATGTACAAATTATATAGCACATTATAATTTTCTAAGTCTTTTAATATCCATGATATCATTAAATTTCTCAACAACTTTAGGGTAAAGCAATTAATATATTAATTTTACCCATGAGAAATTTAATGTTCATAAGGATGAAGCGCTTTATCTGAATGAGAATAATAAATCAATAGAGTTCTTCCTTTGATAACAGATTAACTGAATCCCTTATAAAAGTGTAAAATAATATTTTTAAGTGATACCACTTTTTTACTTTTATTTTAAGTTTGGGGTACAACTGCAGTTTTGTTACATAGGTAAACTTGTGTCACAGGGTTTTGTTGTACAGGTTTGATATGTTTACAACATAAAAAGAAATAGATAATGTTAAAACGTGTTTACTTAATTTGGGCAACATCACCCAGTATTTCCCAAAACACCTATTTTTAAAATAAACTTAACCTTTTAGAGTAGTTTTAAAACCACAGAAAAAATTGCACAGATAGCACAGAACGTTTTCATACTCCATACCCACTTTCTTCTCTTATTAATATTATCGAATAGTATGATATATTGTATATGACTACTGAATCAATATTAATACTTTATAATAAAGTCTATGCTTTAAGTTTTCTTAGCTTTTACCTAATGTTAATTTGCTGTTTCAGAATCTTGTCCAGAATACTACTTTACATTTTGTTGTCTTATTTTGATAGGCACAATTTTTCTGTAACTATTTGTCATACTTTGCTGGTTTTGATTATCTTGACAGATTTCAGGAGTACTAGTCAGGTATAGTTTCCCTCCAGCAGGGTTATTCTCATGCTTTTCTTCATTGTTAGATGAAGGTTGTGGGTTTATGGGAGGAAGACAAAGAAGGTAAAATACTGTTTCCATCACACCATATCGAGTGTACATGTTATCAACATGATATCACTGCTGATGCTCTCATTAACCACTTAGCTGAAGTAGTGTTTGTCAGGTTTCTCCATAATAAAGTTGCTCTTCGTGCCCATTTTTCCACACTCTGCTCTTACGCAGGGGCATTATGTTCAGCTCACCTTTAAAAGTAAGGAGTTATGCTCCACGTTCTTCAGGACAGAGTATCTTCATATATTGTTTGGGATTCTTCTGCACAAGAGATTTTTCCCTCGATCGATCGATCGATCTATCTATCTATCTATCTATCTATCTATCTATCTATCTATCTAAACAGTATGGGCTCATTGACATCTATTTTATACTTTAGCTTATAATCAAAGGCTACATAATTTTGTTCTCAAATTGTTCTACTATTAGATATAGAGTAATCTTTCAGTTGGATGATGTATCACTTTGACATATCCACGATGCATATATGATTTTTTTTTTTTTTGAGTAGCAGAGGCACTGAATTTTTGGCACTCTAAAATGCTGCATGCACATTTTGTATATTTCCTTGTATAATGCACCAAACCTATAATCATTTATTTCTCCAAGAAGTTTCTTTTTATAGTTACTTTTACAGAAAAATTACCAACTGGATCATTCTAGTCTTCTCTCATGTCTTATCTGTTACCCTCCACTCCGACAGCAAGAAGTATGTCTCACACAACCCACCATAAATTTATGACAACATTTTATTCTTATTTGCGTAGATTTTATTTAAAACTTAAAAAAAATTACTGATACAGGACACTATAATTCTTTAGGATTTTGTTTCCATTTGCATCTATGAGTGCATAACGTTTTATTACATACCATTATTTTAATAGAAAACATATTGATTTGTTCTTTTTTATACATATAGACTAAAGCATACTTTTTATTGTAGGTATAATGTATTGTTATATGAAAATGATTTGCATGTATTAATAACAAGCAAAGATAACCACAAATCAAGTTCATTTTCTTGCCAATTTGAATTTCAAATCACACATACCAAAGTCACAATATACATATCCTCTATGCACCATGCTCAAAATCATATTTCATTCTATCAGTAATTAAAAATTTCTCTAGAAATATAAAGATGTCAATAAATGTTTTCCCACATGTTCATGTGTTCTTGAAGTAAAGTGTTTATTTGAATAATATATGAGACTGAACATGTTCAAAATTGATATATGTGTTACTGATAAAATTATCTCCTTCTTATTAAATGGTAAGAATAGGTGACTAAATAGTTTGACATAAAAACACATGTACCAATCAACTGACGAGATAACAAACACTTGCTTTCTGTTATACTTTGAAAAGATGTTTAGGATTTGACAGATGTGATGGTCACGAAAAATGAGTGTAAAAATTCTAAGTAATAGCTTGAGAAAGTATCTTCCACACATCCTTTCAAATGGATAGTTTATATATTGTAGTTTGCTTATTATGTCCTACTTTCTATTATATAGTTTTTACTTGTATTGTCATTTTTTTTGTATCTAATTCTTTTCATGTGCCATACATTATTGCAGCTATAAAATTCTATCTTGAATTGATATTTATTTACACAATAAAGACTATTTCATAGTTCAGGAAAAGAAAAAGCTTATGCTAATTTTATTTAAGTTCATTTTCTGAAAAAAATATGTGAAAAACCCATAATTTTCTATTTCATAAAAATCATATAAACTACAGTTAACCAATTGAATAAGAATTCTATTACAACTGCAACAATGAACAGAGTGATTTATGTATAATGGAAATAGGTCATTCAGGAAAGGAATATTCAGTCTCAATAAGGCTAGAACTAATGTTTCAACAATATTCAGGGGGGTGTACAGCAAGTATAACTTCTCTATAGACACACACATAGTGTATGTACTTAATAATTACTGTAGGGCTTTTATGATGCCCAATCTACTTCAAATTCTTAAGAGGAAGTATTACTGAGGCAAGTTTTCTTGAAGGATTAATAACAGTTGTGAGATCCATTTATGGACACTTACACTTCTAAAAGGAAGCAATCATCACATTGCTTTCCAAAATCGTTCATTTGTCTTTCTTTGTTCACACAATTTCCAAATTTTTTTACCTTTTTTTAATTTAAAGAAGCAATTAGTTGAAAGCAATTTAGAAAATAAAATGTCAATGACTCGCATATCTAAAATTATCAGCTCATATAATTATGGCTTCAGGACAAGTATGTACAGATATTTGCAGAAAAGGTAATTTGAAAAAGCAATTTGTGTAAGAAACAATTCACAAAGATTTTAAGTGGACACTCATATTGGAGTACATGCCAACCTAAATCAGACTCCATTCAGGATACAGAAACCTCAAGTATTAATAAAGAGAAGTTAGTACAAAGGATTATTAGCTAGCCATTAACTGTATTTAAAAGACAATAGGAAAACACTAAGATATCATAGAGGTATCAAAAGAAAGAATCTACTACTCATCCTAGAAATAGGGAAACAAACTCTACTTGAAATTTTCAAAAGTTATAAGATTGAAGCAAAACCATTGCAAAGCTGACACTCAGACATTGAGTAGGGGGTGCTTCTCAGCTGGGGCTGTTGCCCTTGAAGGTGCAGAAGGGGACAAAAGATTCCAGATCTCTGAAAGAAGCACTGGCAGGCTGGGGCTAATTTTGCTGGGAGGGCAAAATGTGCTGTAAGTTTAACTACTAGAAAAAACTAAAGAGTGGATTGAGACTTGTCATGAAAATATACTGTCACACCTGTAATTCCAGTAATTTGGGAGATCTAGGTGGGCAGATCATGAGGTCAAGAGATTGAGACCATACTGGCCAGAATGGTGATACCCCATCTCTACTAAAAATACAAAAGTTAGTTGGGTGTGGTGGCATGCACCTGTAGTTCCCGCTACTCAAGAGGATGAGGCAGGAGAATCATTTGAACCTGGGAGGCGGAGGTAGCAGTGAGTCAAGATCACACCACTGCATTCCAGCCTGGTGACAGAGCAAGACTCCATCACAAACAAATAAAAAATAAAATAAAATAAAATAAAAAATACTGTAACAGTCAGAAGGAAGAATTGCTAGGCGAGTTCATATAAACAAAAAACAAGAGGCTGAAAAGGAACAAGAAACAAATTGAAGGAATAACTCTTTCCTCCTTCAGCTTTGTTTTTCTCATCCAATACTATTGGCTGAATTTTAAAAGATGACAGCGGCCTCTCCAGAGAAATGTGAATTTCAGTGTCTCAGCCCCAAATCCCAAACTAATGTTTAGAGGGATGGGTAGACACAAACTCCAACTCTTTAATTACTAAGAACTTGTGCACACACTTCTTCATATATTTTTACATTCTTACAATAAAGAAACAACTTTATGCTTCCACTAACAAGGTGTGCAACTATCTTTTATATTAAAGGTCAACGAAATGTTTCTGTAAACAGATATGTGGTAAATATCTTAGGTCCTATAGGGCACAAATGGTCTGTTGCATATTCTATTTTTATTGTTGTTATTGTTGTTTATTAGTTTGTTTATTGCAACCTCTAAAATGTAAATAGCAAAACAAAACAAGCCACAGATACATTCTTAGGCTGCATGTGGTATAAAACAAGCTGAAGGGTGAATTTGGCCCATGACCTATTATTTTTTCTGCCTGTTTTATAGAACCAAAGATACTCTCATTCTGTCACCAAATTGAAAAGACACAAAGTCTCAATAGTAATTATTTTTCATTTATGGGAAACAATTGTCGTAAGTTCTATCCATTTCTTGGCTATGTTACTTACTTCTCCTTCTGATAACAGTCTCAGATGAACATTCTCCTAAAGATTATAAAGTTAGCTTCCAACAAAATATCTATTAAGTAATAAGGAAATGAGGAGAGATAAAAATAATTAAGTTACTGTATAAAAATCTATTTAACTATACACATAAAAAGTGAAGATATGTGCAGCTATTATGGTTCTTAATTTAGTAACTGATTACAAAGTCATTGCTAATATCAGTAACCTCTAACTGCCCTACACATTCCATGCTTCCTTTGCCCCCAGACAGGTCCAAAGGTAGACTGGGTTCATGCATAGTGTGACCTGAAACTTCATTCATTAAAGGTCAGCATTCTACATACTCTTGAGTTCTCTTTGGTTGCTGTAATTTTTTACTATCATTTGCTCTTGGATATGAAACTACTAAAAATTGCCCGAGAATATTTCCTGGATGCTAGACTTAATTCTCTCTGTCCCTACTCTGTGGCAGGAAACTAATATTCACTGGGTACTCTGGATCAATCATTCAAAATAAAACAAAAACAAAACCAAAACAAAGCATTCTTTGCCTTCTGTTTCAGTAGCAAAAAAAGAAAAACAAAATGACCAAGTAGTAGTCTCAACCTCCAACTAAATGTAACTACTGTTGCTTCAATTCGTGGGAATATTCTCTTTTGACATCCAAGACCTTCAAATTGCAGTGGCCAAAGTGGAAGGAATTAAAAGCAATATTTTATGAATGAGTTATTAGTTATATTAGTAAGAGAAGCCACTCTCACTTTTGCTCTGCTCCTGTGTATTCTGGCTATAAGAGACACATCACAGGCCAGGTACAGTGGCTCATGCCTGTAATCCCAACACTTTGGGAGGCTGAGGCAGACAGATCACCTGAGGTTGGAAGTTCGAGACCAGCCTGACCAACATGGAGAAACCCCGTCTCTACTGAAAATACAAAATTACCCGGGCATGCTGGCGCATGCCTGTAATCCCAGCTACTCGGGAGGCTGAGGCAGGAGAATTGCTTGAACTTGGGAGGCAGAGGTTGTAGTGAGCTGAGATCATGCCATTGCACTCCAGCCTGGGCAACGAGAGCAAAACTTTGTCTCAAAAAAAAAAAAAAAAAAGACACATCACATTATATATTGAATCCTGATTCAGGGCATGGACTAAATCCTTGAAGACAAAATATTACACATTCAGATTGTGGCCTTCAAGATAGCACCATTACCGAATTTTCAGTGAGCCATTCCATTTTATTAAAAACACTGCTTTTTAGTGATGGAGTATGTAGTAAAGCCATCCGTATCATATACAAGATCCTATTACTGTATTTCTTTTGTTTCAGAATGAGTTCCTAGGTAATCTGACGTAACATTGTACAGAATGTCATGGCAATGAAAAGGGCATTCCAAGGATTCATTCATGGTAATTCTAATAAAAGCATTACAAGAATACAGGTTCAACTCATCTTCAGAATTCATGATTGTTTTAATGAATGCAACAAATCTCTGGCCCCTTCATGATCGAAGGGGTCCAATGTAATAAACATGTTACAGGTTGATTATTAATAAATGGAAAACAGTGTCATTAAAGGAAATCAGCATTGCTCTTTGCTGTTTATCCACTTGGAATTTGTCAGAAATAAAACCTTGGTGATGGAGAGTCCAAGTGGCTAACACAATGGATTTCTGTATCCTGTCCACTACCATCCCTGAGTAAACTTTGAAATCTAACATTCCATAAACTGTGTCACTGCATTCAACTGATTTTCAAAAGTTCCTCTCCCATGAATGCCTCATGTAGACATTTACATGGGATTCAAATATCTCACAGTCTTTGTCCATTTTAAGAGGTGTATCCACATGGATCTTCGCATATTTCCTTACCATCATCATATAGCTCTTTTTAAATTTTTGACAAACCAGGCAAATCATTTTAAACTATGTGTTAATCATGTCTAAGCATCTGTTTATCTAGATAAAGGGGAAAACAAAATACACTGCTAAAATCCTACCCAGTAGAAGATTTTCTTCACTATTACTCTGAAGCTCACACATGAATGGGACTGTGATACTATAGCTATGAACTTCTAAGTTGTACCAACATATATTATAAGTAGAACCAATTGTAAAGTAGCCCAAAGATTTTTTTTTTTACTTTTTGTTCTTTTCTCTGTGTTCAACTGAGCATCCATAACTCTTCATGATGCCATAGTGTGGATTAAGCTAAAGCAACAGGTGTGGGCATCAAGGGAGTCTAAGCAACTTTCTCTTGCTATTTATTGTTCCTTAAAGACCTTCCGCAGGATGGTTGTGTAGATAACATTTCTGTTTGATAAATAATTTGTTACCACAAAACGTAAAGATAAGCGATGGTGGGTCAAATGTTATTCAGTTCATGAAGTACACTTCAGGTCCCATGATCAAATAATAGGCAATTTTAAGTTTTTCATCTCTACCAAGACCCAGTAGCAAGCTGGAGGTTGTTCCTCAAAAGAATAGGCACTTGAAGAAGCAGACATGATTTACCTAAAACCACAGAGAACTACACTGCAATTATTGTATTATAATATGCCAGAGGTTTGATTCTCCACAGACACTTCAAGGATCATTACAGGGGAAGACCAAAGGCGAGCAGTTTGCAGTGAAGATTTGTTGCAAACTTGCTTGTTTTTGTGTTCAATTTCCTACTCAGTTCTCGCAACCTTAAAATTGGAAAATAGTTGAGTGGCACAGACTAATATAACATACATTGCCTCCTAAATCCAAGAAGTCTGATCAAGCAATGTGCCTTTATTTTACTGGTATGTGGTGCAAGATGCAACATCTTATCTTTTGTCATGGAGATGATACACATGTAATATGGTTTGTCTCTGTGTCCCCACCCAAATATCATTTTGAATGATAATCTCCATGTGCTGAGAGAAGGACTTGATGGGAGGCAATTAGATGATGGAGACAGTTTCCCCCATGCTGTTCTCTTGACAGTGAGGGAGTTCTCATGAGATCTGTTAGTTTTAAATGTGGCAGATTCCCCTGCATTCCATTCTCTCTCCTGCTGCCTTGTGAAGAAAGTACTTAGTTCTCCTTTACCTTTAGCCATCATAGTGTTTTCTGAGGCCGCCCCAGCCATGAGGAACTATGAGTCAGTTAAACTTCCTTCTTTCATAAATTACAGTCTCAGGCAGTTCTTTATAGCTGTGTGAAAAGAGACTAATACAACATGATTGAGACAGTTGCACCCTTGGTGATTCACTGAGGTTATGGAGCCTAAAAAATTGGCACAATATTTTATTTTAGAGGGGCAAGACAAAATATGCTTGCTATTATTTAGAATGCAAATCAGACCAACTTTATTTTTTATTACTCTAGTAATAGTGAGATTTGGAAACTTGTATGTCTAGAAATCACTTACGATATAATTTAAAAAGAGATTACAATATATTCCTGTGGCATAAGAATTACATACTACATAAACTTAGAACATTATTTTTATTTTAAAATTAAGATAGTTTAGTTAAATTTAGTTTTCTTGAAATCTTTATATAATCACTTTTATTTTAAAATATATGTGGACTCTACAAATTTTTTGATCAATAAGATTTCACATGTTAAAATATGTATATAACAAAAATGCCTCAAAATTGTTTGTGTTCTTAAACCTATAATATTTATTTATAAAAAAATATGATCTCCAGAAATCCACTATTTGAAAAGGCTGGATGGCCTCATGTAAAATAATTAGAAAAGACCTGGTCATATATGTATCCTCTTATTTTCCTGTATAACACTAAGATACTTATGTTTTCTAAACACTTCCTTCAACTATCAGTGAAAAATAATTAATGGATAATTTTTCCACTTCTCTCAAACAGAAATCTGGCTTATCAACTCATGTGATTTTATTTGACTAATTGACTGTCTTGGCAGCATATATATATATAATTTATTTTCTGTAACTGATACATATATAATACAGTACTTGCTTAATACTTATTCAGATAAATAAATAAGAGGATGCTTGCTACCTTTAAGACTGCTCATTATGATTTCTAATAGCACAGAGAAAATAATAAGGTTGAAAGCAACCAAGATGCAATCACAGTTATTAAGGAAAATTTAAAAAAAAATTACTAAGGAAAACTTTAAAAACAGAAAAATGAAAGATAAGTCTGTTAAATAAAGCTTGAAACACCTTGAATAAATATAACTTTTTCAAAGAATGTTGTATAGATCCATGATAAAATTAGTTAATATGTAAAAATACAAGCCCACCCCACAAAAGTGAGAGTTGTCACATTGTCACATTATGACATATTCTCACAACCCCTGGAAACGATAGCAAGAAAAAAAAAAGCTTCTGAGAGCAAAGATTTTCTTTACTAACTACCTTGTAATAACACTTACGTGAACTGTGGTGGTGACTGTGGTGACTGTCAGGAAGCCCCGAGCATGGATTACAAATTAACTTTAGTATTACTGGACAATGTTTTACTTTCCTAGAGTAGGTGTTGGAAAACTTTTGCTAGGGAGGCCAAGGTATTACTTATTTTAGGCATTCTGGGCCACAAGTCTGTTTTGTGACTATTCAACTCTACCGTTAAAGCCCTAACACTGCTGTAGACGATATATGAATGAAGGTATAGCTGTTTTCCTATAAAGCATTTTTTAATAAAAACAGGTGACTGACTGAATTTGATCCAATGGGCTTTAGTTTCGAAGTTCTATTTAAGGTCATCTAGTTGATATTAACAAGTGAGGTTTTCATAACCCAGAATCATTCTGAATTTTTCAATCATGTATTTTAAGAAGTGCATCTTCAGCACATAATATATAAGCATTAAAAAATTTTAATATATGCAGTTATATACTATTTCGTGATGGAGGAGGATATTGTCAAATAAATAATAAGTATCCATTTAATAGCAATCCTCATTTTTTATCATATCTGGCTTCTCCAGGAGACTTTTAGTAGCATTTTCATTTATCTACTGCCTTCACCGTGTATTGATCTACAAAACCACTAAAAGTAGTTTCAGATATATTTTTAACTTGAGCACATTGAATTTTGAATGTTATAAGATGGGTCAAATTTAGGTTCAAGTAGCTGTTTTAGCTCATATTCATTGTATGACTTTAAAGTTAATTAAATGTTATGTTACAGGGCTGCATGAGAATTCAGTGAAAGAAACTATGCATGAAAGTGAAGCACTGCACCAGGCTCATGTTAAACACTCAGTATATAATAACCACTGCACTTAAAGTCTGTTAAAGAAATGTAGAAAAAATATTTTGAGACTAAGTTTTGCTTTTGGTTTTATTGGGAGATTTTTAAATAGAGTACCTAGAAGATAGAAAGATTACTTTTTTTCTCTGCATGCCTCCAAATTGTCAGGAGATTCAAAAAATATGCCATATACTTTATTCTCAAATGCCTGGAGTGTGAGAAAAGTAGGCCTACATAGGTTGCCTGTAAATTTTACCATTGTCTCAACTTTATACAAACACCCTTATACTCAGAAAGCCATAGTTCCAATTTCTTATTAATTTAATAATCACATGGTTTTAATAAATCATTCCCATTAAAAATATAAAGTATGATACCCTTTATTTAACACATTAGCATACAAGGCCTTTTCCTGAGGTTTGTAAGGGAGTAAACATATGTTTATTTATACATATGTTCTTGCAACACATGCTTTGCAATTTTACATGCACTGGATGACTTGTGCTAATCTCTGCCATATCCTGTAATATAGAGATTTGTGTAAATTCCATTTTCTATTTTTCCTCCTTCCACCTGGGTTATTGTTATTCAGTTGCCAGATAAATATGATTGTTTCACTTGTCAAGATTATCTAAGTCAAATAAGTTAGATAAATCATCCACACCTTTATTACTACTTTTTATTCTCCTATGTACTTTTTGTCAATGACAAATACATTGACAAGTTTTTTCTGTTTTTGTTTTTTTCTCTTGGGTCAACATCCTATGTAAAAACATTATCAACATCATCTTATATAATTTTATATGCCTTTACTTTTTTATTTCATTATGGAAAGCAAAGTTTAATGTTGATTAAATCATATGTAGCAGGGCTCTTTAATCAAGGCTTAGGCTGGTAGCGCACTATACATTTAGGCATCTCTGAGTATGATCAGAAACTAGAAAGCCATTTCAAGTGAAGGCATTGTCATCTAAAAGGAATATCAGGATGGCTACGTAATAGAAAAGAGAGTTTTATTGTTGCTATTAGTTTGCAAACAGAGAGACAGTCTCTGACATGTCCTGAACACACTCTTCAAAGAGGGAAGGGGGAGGTTCGCTTTTAGGCTTCACAAGGTCTGTATTACACAATAAAGGCGTAAATGTTTAGCACGTTTGGGGGAAATTATGTTTATTTATAAGGTGACTCAAGTGCATGTTCAATGGTAAACATGTGTAACATATACATTTCATCTTGACTTTGGAGTGGAGTTTTAGTATTAAAATAAACTGGAATTTGGTTCCTTACTTCAAAAGGTGAACCACAGGGCACAAAGACAGTGTGCACAGTCTCTAAAAGCTGGCCAAAACTGACTTGAAGTCTGTGGCTGTTTTTTAGGAAAGAATGTTTTTAAATCTGGTCCTATGTCCAGTCAAACTGGGTACTAAGTAAATCGGAGTCCATAAGGGTGCAATACTTTGCCTGATAGCTCCTATTTACTAGGCAACTTAGCAAGAATGTGATTTTGTTTTTGTTTTTGTTTATATTTTGTTTTTTACAGCTGTGGGAATTTAGAGAGTTGTCATGCCAGCCAATCCCTGAGCCTTAGGCCAGTAAGTAACTTTTTGTTTCCTTAAATTTAGGGTTTATTATAGCTCTTAGTTGATTAAGGGGCATCTATTTGGATGTCTTAAATCACAGTCATGAGAAACTATCTGGGAAAAACAGTATCTCCCTCACATTTCATTTATGGTTTAAAACTTTAATCTTCTGGTGACAAAAATCTAAACCCTTAAAAGTTGGATAGAACTTACTCTGAGACACAAAGTTAAATCTAACAAATTTTGTCTGACACCAAAATGTGAGAATGGAAAAGGACAATTTTGCACATAACTCATTGTTCACTGCTCAGATTTTTCCCTGTCTTATATGTAAAAGATACACTAAATTGTTATGTCTAAAAAATGAGCTAACTGAAAAGTATACATATATAAATACATACATACACACACACACACACACACACACACAAACACTTCATCACGAAGTTCTTCATGCCCCATCAAATAAAAATTGCAGAAAAGTTAATTCCAATTAAAAAAAAAAAGCATTTTTGATTTTCAGGTTTTTTTAAAAAAGGGAGATTAAATTAAAGACCATCTATATAGTTGGCTGCATCTGTTAGCTATTGTAAAAATACTACCTAGCACAATCTTACCAGCATGAAACAACAAAAAATGTATTATTGCTGTTGTGTCCACCTGTTGGATAAGGCTGGTCTGATCTTTTCCAGGCTTGTCTGGGCAAGTCTACCTGAGGCTGTGATGATTGGCCCAGCTTGGCTTTCTCCTGCAGGTCTGTGTGCTGACTGAGATGGCTCTGGTCCACATTTCTCTCTTGTTATTCTCATAGCAATGGCAAAGGACAAGCAGGCAATTGGAAATACATAAAGTCTCTCAAGGAGTAGACTTGGAAGGCTCATTGTTATTTCTGTCTACCTATCATTAGCCAAAGCAAGTCACATGGACCATGTCAAGGGTGTGGATTCTGAGTTGAGTTGTGTGGAGAAATTGGCCAATAATTCAGCTAACCATATGTCAAAGCTGATAGAAAGTACCAGCTCAATGATGTTCTTAGGAAAGATGCAAAATGTGATTTTTAAAAAATTTCAATAGTTTTGGGGTAACAGTTGGTTTTGATTACATGGATAAGTTCTTTAGTGGGGATTTCTGAGATTTTGGCACACCCATCACCCGAGCAGTGTACATGGGACCCAAAGTGCAGCCTTTTATCCTTCACGCCACTCCCAGTCATTTCCCTAAGTCCACAAAGTCCATTGTATCATTCTTATGTCTTTGTGTTCTCATAGCTTACCTTCGATTTATGAGTGAGAACATATGATGTTTGATTTTCCATTCCTGAGTTACTTCATTTAGAATAATGGTCTACAATTCTACAAGGTTGCTGCAGATGCCACTATTTTGTTGCTTTTATGGCTAAACCGTACTTCATGGTATATACATACCACACTTTCTTTTTCCACTCTTTGGTTGATGGGCATTGAGGCTGGTTTCATATTTTTGCAATTGTGAATTGTGCTACTATAAACATGTATCTGCAACTGTGTTTTTCATATAAAGACTTATTTTCCTCCTGGTAGATACCCAGGAGTGGGATTGCTGGATCAACTGGTAGTTCTACTTTTATTTCTTTAAGGAATCTCCATACTGTTTTTCACAGTGGTTGTACTAGTTTACATTCCCACCAGCAGTGTAAAAGTTTTCCCTTTTCACCACATCCACGTCAACATCTGTTATTTTCTGATTTTTTAATTATGACCATTCTTGCAGGAGTAAGTTGGTATCACATTGTGGTTTTGATTGGTATTTCCCTGATAATTAGTAATGGTAAACATTTTTTTGTATGTTTGTTGGACATTCACAGATCTTCCTTTGAAAATTGTCTGTTCATGTCCTTAGTCCACTTTTTGATGTCATGGGTTTTTTTTTGTTGTTGTTGTTGTTGTTTTTTGTTTTTTTTTTGTTTTTTTTTTTTCTTGAAAATTTGCTTGTGTTCCTTGTAGATTCTGGACATTAGCCCTTTGACAATGCATACTTTACTAAGATTTTCTCTCACGCTGTGGATTTTCTGTTTACTCTGATGATTATTTCTTTTGTTGTGCAGAAGCTTTTTAGTTTAATAAGGTCCCATCTATTTATCTTTGTTTTTGTTGCATTTGCTTTTGGGTTCTTGGTCATAAACTCTTGGTCTCACATTCACTTATCACAGTGTCCTGTCCTGATTAACCTCTGTAAATAACCCTTCCTACACCATCATTTGGTTCCACCTAATATACTTTAAGTGTATATATTTTTTTAATTATCTGTCTCTCGACTTAAAAATTAAGTTGTCTTTAAATTTTAAAAATTATCAGTGTATATGTCAGCAGAGACCTTGTGGTTTTGCTAACTACTGTATCTTCTGGTCTTAGAATGGTGCCTGATCTACAGTGGGCCATGGTTAGCAGCCAATAAATATTCATTGTATGACATATTTATGGACTTTTATACTTTTATTTAAATAAAGAGTGAATTTATATGTAGATATATCACTTTTTATGTTACAACAGATAATCTATTATTAGTATTTTGTCATTGGTACTTTGTTAGGGATTGTTTTGAGTCTATAGATAATTTGGGGTAGTATAGGTGTTTTAACAATTTTGTTTTTCTCCATCAATGAACATGGAATATCTTTAGATTTGTTTTGTGTCCAATATATTTTCTGAATGTTTTATAGTTTTTTATTGCAGAGATCTTTCACTTATTTTTTTCAGTTTATTCCTAAGTATTTTATGATTCTATAGGTATTGTAAATGGGCTTGCTTTCTTGATTTTGTTTACAGAGTGTTCTTGGTTGGCATATAGAAATGCCACTGAATTTTTATGTTGATTTTGTATTCTGAGTCTTTATTGAATCAGTTTATCAGTTCTAATAGACTTTCTGGTGGAGTCTCATTTTTTTTTTTTCCAAATATAAGATTATATCACCTAAAAACAAGGACAATTTGACCTTTTCCCAATTTGGATGCTCTTTCTCTCTCTTGTCTAATTGCTCTGTCTAGGACTTCCAGTACTCTGTTGAATACAAGTGGTAAAAACGAGAATTACTTTTTTACTCCAGCTTTTATAAGAAAGGCTTTCAGGTTTTTCCCATTTATTATGTTAACTGTAGATTCATGATATATGGCCTTATTATTTTGAAATAAGTTCCGTCTATACCCAGTTTGTCAAGTTTAGTTATCATTAAAGAATGATGAATTTTATTGAATGCTTTTACAACATGCATTGAAAGGATCACAAGGTTTTTGTCCTTGATTACGCTAATGTGATGTATCACACTTATTTATTTGCATACATTAAACCATCAAGCAAAAAGAACAAAGCTGGAGGCATCAAATTACCAGAGTTCAAATCATACTACAAAGTTATAGTAACCACAACAGCATGGTACTGGCACAAAAACACACACATAGACCAATGGAAGAGAATAGAGAACCCTGCAGAAAATCCACATATTTACAGTCAACTCTATGACAAAGATGCCAAGAACATACAGTCTCTTTAATAAACAGTTTTAGAAAACTGGATATCCATATGCAAAAGAACGAAACTACACCCGTCTCTTTCACCACATACAAAAATCACACCAAAATTGATTAAAGATTTACATGTAGAACATGAAACTATGAAACCACTAGAGGAAAACATTAGGGAAACCCTTCAAGACATTGGTCTTGGCAAAGATTTCTGAGATTCAAACGTCTATGTGTCCTTGCTTAGATTACAGTTTGTTGTTGTGTTACAGCTATCCTTTCCCTTTCTTTCTTTCTTTCTTTCTTTCTTTCTTTCTTTCTTTCTTTCTTTCTTTCTTTCTTTCTTTCTTTCTTTCTTTCTTTCTTTCTCTCTCTTTCTCTTTCTCTCTTTCATTCTTGTAATCTGTGATCATGCCAATGTGTAAGCATCTTGTTTCTGCAAGATAGTCCATGCATACATACCCAAATGGAATAAAAATGGAGTAATTCTTCAAAGGTGTAGTATAATATATATAAAGTAAATATAGATTTCAATATAATTTTGATAGTGTATAAAATTCTCTAATAGAATTTTTAATTCTAAACTTCTGTAATAGAATTTTTAATAATCTATTGATGATAGCATTTTCTATATTTGGCTTAAATTCTTACATCATTGAAGAAACAAAATTATTCAAAATCACTTATTACCATGAAAATTCATCTACTGATATATATAGATATAATTTTTATGAAAGAAACAATTATTTATGTAAAATAAAATTTCCATGAGGTACAAAAATTATTATAATATTTAAAAATATATATGAGAGTTTACTTACTATAAAAAAGCACATAATTCTACAACAAACATTTTTGAGTATACTAGATGTAAAGGCACATTTTTGATTATTTATGTTGTTTTGTTGTTCATTGAACACTTTAGGGAAATATATAAACAGGAATCTTTTGAGAAAATTAAATTTTCATAAAGGGAACTTCCAATTAGTTAATGTTTGACAAATATTCTTATACCTTATTAAATATGACTATCATGAAACACATCAACAAAACGCATCTGTTGATGACATATGGGAGACATTTTCAGTACATTTTTTATGAAAAGGATCTCCTCTGAAATTACTCATTCAATTCACTCTGTCATTACCAAGCACTGCTGTGCCATCCCTTTGAAGGATTGCATTGATATGTCATACAATAACATAGACGTTCAGATTAAAATATGTTAGTCACTCTGGGATTATTTACCATAGAGAATTAAACAAGGTAAAATAAAAACTAAATATCACTTCCAAGCATCTAGACAAGCTTATTACTAATTCTATACATTTTTGTGCTTCTCCTGGATTGCTCTTGAAGGTGTAAAAGCTCATAGATGTTACAAGGCTCAGCATGTCCAATATGAAAAAGTGTGTATGTGTCTGCAGAAAAGAATAATTCTGGAGAAAGAGATCTTGAGGTTTGAAAAGAGATAGACAATTAATTTTTCAGGTAAGACTAAAATAAAAAAATAGATATGAGAAAAAAACATTTAGTTTGTTTTTAATTTGACTGCAGATTTTGAATTGAGAAGTTTTTATTATTATTATTATTATTATTGTACTTTAAGTTCTAGGGTACATGTGCATAACGTGCAGGTTTGTTACATATGTATACTTCTGCCATGTTGCTGTGCTGCAACCATCAACGCGTCAGCACCCATCAACTCGTCATTTATATCAGGTATAACTCCCAATGCAATCCCTCCTCCCTGCCCCCTCCCCATGATAGGCCCCGGTGTGTGATGTTCCCCTTCCCGAGTCCAAGTGATCTCATTGTTCAGTTCCCACCTATGAGTGAGAACATGCGGTGTTTGGTTTTCTGTTCTTGTGATAGTTTGCTAAGAATGATGTTTTCCAGCTACATCCATGTCCCTGCAAAGGACACAAACTCATCCTTTTTTATGGCTGCATAGTATTCCATAGTGTATATGTGCCACATTTTCTTAATCCAGTCTGTCACTGATGGACATTTGGGTTGATTCCAAGCCTTTGCTATTGTGAATAGTGCTGCCATAAACATACGTGTGCATGTGTCTTTATAGCAGCATGATTTATAATCCTTTGGGTATATACCCAGTAATGGGATGGCTGGGTCATATGGTACATCTAGTTCTAGATCCTTGAGGAATCGCCATACTGTTTTCCACAATGGTTGAACTAGTTTACAATCCCACCAACAGTGTAAAAGTGTTCCTATTTCTCCACATCCTCTCCAGCACCTGTTGTTTCCTGACTTTTTAATGATCGCCATTCTAACTGGTGTGAGATGGTATCTCATTGTGGTTTTGATTTGCATTTCTCTGATGGCCAGGGATGATGAGCATTTTTTCATGTGTCTGTTGGCTGTATGAATGTCTTCTTTTGAGAAATGTCTGTTCATATCCTTTGCCCACTTTTTGATGGGGTTGTTTGTTTTTTTCTTGTAAATTTGTTTGAGTTCTTTGTAGGTTCTGGATATTAGCCCTTTGTCAGATGAGTAGATTGCAAAAATTTTCTCCCATTCTGTAGGTTGCCTGTTCACTTTCATGGTAGTTTCTTTTGCTGTGCAGAAGCTCTTTAGTTTAATGAGATCCCATTTGTCAATTTTGGCTTTTGCTGCTGTTGCTTTTGGTGTTTTAGACATGAAGTCTTTGCCCATGCCTATGTCCTGAATGGTACTACCTGGGTTTTCCTCTAGGGTTTTTATGGTATTAGGTCTAACATTTAAGTCTCTAATCCATCTTGAATTAATTTTTGTATAAGGAGTAAGGAATGGATCCAGTTTCAGCTTTCTACTTATGGCTAGCCAATTTTCCCAGCACCATTTATTAAATAGGGAATCCTTTCCCCATTTCTTGTTTCTGTCAGGTTTGTCAAAGATCAGATGGCTGTAGATGTGTGGTATTATTTCTGAGGACTCTGTTCTGTTCCATTGGTCTATATCTCTGTTTTGGTACCGGTACCATGCTGTTTTGGTTACTGTAGCCTTGTAGTATAGTTTGAAGTCAGGTAATGTGATGCCTCCAGCTTTGTTCTTTTGACTTAGGATTGTCTTGGAGATGAGGGCTCTTTTTTGGTTCCATATGAACTTTAAAGCAGTTTTTTCCAATTCTGTGAAGAAACTCATTGGTAGCTTGATGGGGATGGCATTGAATCTATGAATAACCTTGGGCAGTATGGCCATTTTCACGATATTGATTCTTCCTATCCATGAGCATGGTATGTTCTTCCATTTGTTTGTGTCCTCTTTTATTTCACTGAGCAGTGGTTTGTAGTTCTCCTTGAAGAGGTCCTTTACATCCCTTGTAAGTTGGATTCCTAGGTATTTTATTCTCTTTGAAGCAATTGTGAATGAAAGAAACTAAAAATCTTGAAAAAAAAGTGGAAGAATTGATAGCTAGAGTAATTAATGCAGAGAAGGTCATAAACGAAATGAAAGAGATGTAAACCATGACACGAGAAATACGTGACAAATGCACAAGCTTCAGTAACCGACTCAATCAACTGGAAGAAAGAGTATCAGCGATTGAGGATCAAATGAATGAAATGAAGCGAGAAGAGAAACCAAAAGAAAAAAGAAGAAAAAGAAATGAACAAAACCTGCAAGAAGTATGGGATTATGTAAAAAGACCAAATCTACGTCTGATTGGGGTGCCTGAAAGTGAGGGGGAAAATGGAACCAAGTTGGAAAACACTCTTCAGGATATCATCCAGGAGAACTTCCCCAACCTAGTAGGGCAGGCCAACATTCAAATCCAGGAAATACAGAGAACGCCACAAAGATACTCCTCGAGAAGAGCAACTCCAAGACACATAATTGCCAGATTCACCAAAGTTGAAATGAAGGAAAAAATCTTAAAAGCAGTCAGAGTGAAAGGTCGGGTTACCCACAAAGGGAAGCCCATCAGACTAACAGCAGATCTCTCGGCAGAAACTCTCCAAGCCAGAAGAGAGTGGGGGCCAATATTCAACATTCTTAAAGAAAAGAATTTTCAACCCAGAATTTCATATCCAACCAAACTAAGTTTCATAAGTGAAGGAGAAATAAAATCCTTAACAGATAAGCAAATGCTTAGAGAATTTGTCACCACTAGGCCTGCCTTACAAGAGACCCTGAAGGAAGCACTAAACATGGAAAGGAACAACCGGTACCAGCCATTGCAAAAACATGCCAAAATGTAAAGACCATCGAGGCTAGGAAGAAACTGCATCAACTAACGAGCAAAATAACCAGTTAATATCATAATGGCAGGATCAAGTTCACACATAACAATCTTAACCTTCAATGTAAATGGACTAAATGCTCCAATTAAAAGACACAGACTGGCAAACTGGAGAAAGAGTCAAGACCCATCAGTCTGCTGTATTCAGGAGACCCATCTCACATGCAGAGACATACATAGGCTCAAAATAAAGGGATGGAGGAAGATTTACCAAGCAAATGGAGAACAAAAAAAAGCAGGGGTTGCAATACTAGTCTCTGATAAAACAGAGAAGTTTTATAAATATAGTAATTATATATATAGCAATCATACACATACATATATAATCTTTCACACCATTGCAACACACTAAGTTCATTGAAGTAATAGGAGTTAAGGGTAAATTTAGAAGAAGGCTGAAAACCTTGTGATCCAACTGGGTCATTTTGACTGGTTTTTGAAGCCAGTGGAAATTCAGTTAAATAATATAGCTTAAACAGAAGAATGTTATAAACACATTGACATTTGCAAAGATAAATCTTGCAGAAATGTATAAAAATGCATCATGTGATGGCAGCATTAGAGACTTAGATACTAGATTATAGACTATCCAGTTAATTCTAGCAAGAATGTACAGCAACCTAATGTAATAAAGAATGAAAAAACAATAAAACTTATGTGTAAATATTTTACAAAAGTAATCATTTTATAATTTGGTTCAGTAAGGCAAAAGGAAGACACATGAATGGTTTTCATATTTATATTTCAAGGGATTGGATTGATGATGGTGTGAAACATCAAGATGGGAAAAATAGAAGAAGCAGACACACAGCAAGTGAGTGACAAGTTAAATTTTGAACTGGTTGTGTTAGTGACATCTGGTAAATGCACATGAGCAGCATAATATGTGGGGTTTTAACTTAATAAAAGAGACTGATCTGGAGACAGTAGTTTAAAAATAATCACCTGATATTGGTAGTTTGTGCAAAATATAAATGTGTTTTCCAGGGTACAAGTTATAGGATGAGAAGAAAATTGAACCTGAGTCAAACCAGGAACAATTAAGAATATATAGTAAATAGGGGAAGAAGAGGATCACGCAAAAGAAAGTGAGAATGGACATTCAGGAAAAAGAAAGATACGGATTCTGAGAGAGAAGATGACTTTAAGAAGGGGGAATTGATTAGCAATGTTATATGCTATACAACATTCATAATGTTATAATGGTTTAAGATAAGAATTTTAAAATGTCACATGGGATTAGCCAAAAGGAAGTCTTTAATCATCTTATGGAGGGAGAACAGCTTTACTGGAGAAATATGGGAAGAAGCCAAAAAACAGTAAATGCTACACTGAAGACGTAGAGTTATCATAGAGTGACCATGTGCTAAGAACTTACACTTCTGAGAGTAAAAAGCAGCACTGAATTATTATCATATGAATGAATGTTTAGACAAAGACAATGTTACACTGGAAACGATGGTAAACTAAAAATTTCCTAAGCATAATAGGATATATGACCATCCCAAGAACAAATTATTTATATATTATATAGTATTAGAATATCTATGCCTTCATTAAGATTTTGTGTAGAATAAATAGAAGCTAGCACTGACTTAGTACTTAATGGCAGGCCTTCTTCTAATAGCAGCATATAACAACTCACTCGTTATTATAGTAACGAGTGGTACTATGTACCTCAAGGGCAGGTAGTATTACAATGACATTGATTAGGGACAGAAAAATAAGGCATAGTAAGGTTAAATAAATTGCTTAAAATCATACAAATTTTTAGCTCCCACAAATTTCTCGTGTAATTTTAAGCAATTTACGTAACCTTACTGTGTCTAGTCAACAATAATTTAATTTACCTCTTAAATTTAAGTAAAAGAGTATAATTAGATGTTTTGTAACACAAAGGATAAATGCTTGAGGTGATGGATATCCTATTTACCCTGATGTGCCTGTTATACATTGCATGTCTGTATCAAAATATCTCATGTATCCCATAAATATATACACCTACTGTCTAACCACAAACGTAAAAATTTTTAACAATCACACAAGTAAAAATAAGATTCAGAATTTGAACCCCAGCTCTGTAGTTACTGAGGGTGTATTTTTAAACAACTACATTGTATTGTCTTTGGGCTCAATTTGTTACCATAATACTGTACTCCAACATTATATGTTTGGTGTGTTTGTGTGTGTAAGTGAGACATCTTTTCTTAGACACTATAAATAATGCCAACTGTGAAGGGATAACATCAAAGAAAGAATATGGATGACCAATGAATGACAACAATGTCCTGGAAATTAAATTGGACAACAATGTCCTGGAAATTAAGTGAAGGAAAATAAGTTGCTTAGACAATTAAGTGAGTGAAGGAAATTAAGCTGCTTAAACATTTATCTTATGCAGTTTACTAAAGCATTGCTGAAAAACATAAACCAATGTATGCCTCTTAAACTGTGTTATGTGGTCAGTTCACCTGTATCACAGGACAACAGTGTCAACATTATAGATGAGATCATTTTCATATGGAAAGTAAATACTAAACCCTTACAAAGATCTACTGAAGAAAATGCTTTTTATTTGGACTTTTGACATTAAGTGGTGACATCCTTTATGGGTCCCATACTGTCTTGAATTTCTTCAGCCTCAGCAAGAGATAATGGATAAACAACTTAATTCAGCCCAATAAACCAGTGGGGTAGCACTGTGTATGCAGTCAATTGTTTAAACAGGAGACACAACCTTCTTAGACAATTAGGTCTGACATACATATGAAAAAGAGAAGTGAAAAAAAGAAGGCTTTAATACTTGTTAAATATAATTTTTCTTGAAAAAGTGCCTTCTCCAAAGTAAAGGACAAACACCACAAATTGCACATTAATGAAAGTAAATTATACAGCAGATGCTAATATAATATCAATATACTTTAACAATATTCATTAAAATAAGCAGGGATGTAATTGGGAAAGTGAAAACCCAATTAACCTGCTTAACCTGCTTATTTAGGTTATAAGTTGCTAGCATACCTTGCATATAATTTCAGTATTGTGGAAATACTTGGTGAATTCAAATGAATTTAACACAAAAAGTAAAATATGCAATTCTAGAGGAAAAAAGTGAAGCAATCTTAGGTTGAAGTAGACTAAATTACGAGATTAAATATCCAGCATTAAAAAAATGTATTTACCACATCCCACAGATATTTTAATTCATATAGTAAATAGCATTTCAATTAGAAATGGAAAATGTCCAAGTACTATTCATATATAGGACTGACAGTATGTACTGTACAATCCTTAATATGCTACTTTTGCAAACCAAAAGCAATTCAATTATTTCATTAAAAAGCACTGCAGAGATATCTGGAAGAATGAGTTGTACCCAGAGACAGGGAGAAGGAGAATGGAGCTTTGGGTCTCTTTCCCATAAAAGACAGGTGTGATTGGAGAAATTGAGAAACAAGTTCAGTGATAATTGCAAACATTCTGTTGAGAGTGTGTGAAGGATCTTTATATTTTGCAAATATATTAAGAGGAATTGTATTTTCTATTAAAATTCAGTATTCAGTTCATTTCAAATTCCCATATGACTTTAGCTACACCTCATGGCATCAATGACTACCTGCTATGGTCGAGGACATTATGAAAACTGATTGAAAGCTGGCAATTTATTCTACTGTGAAACCATTTAATATTTCCTAAAGTGAAATGATATACACCTAATGTGATACAGAAAGCAGAGCAACATAAACAATAAAACAAAAATTATTACTTGAGAGAATGGCAGAAAATTGTTATAAGATCATCTCTCCCTGTTATTATGGGTAATTCATCATTACTCATCTATGTGTTCAAAACATGTAAGACATCCTGAGTTTCTTCCCGCTTACCAATTTTACAAGTTTTTTTTTTTTTAATTGCAACTAATTTTTAACCAAAATTATATGCCACAAGAGCATGTCATTTATATGGAAAAGCATTTTACACTTTGCCCTTTTCTTTAACTTCTTGCCAGCATGATGCAATCTCAAATAGTAGTACTGTATAATATAAAAACTTTGTAAAAGTAACTTCAAATAAAATTCATACTTTAAGGACTTTTTCCCAAAACTAAGGTAATTTTAAGGAAGCTAGATTGATTCTTAAAAACAAATTTACATTACTATTAATGATAATTGCATGTTCATTATAAAAGTTATTCAGATACATTTGTCTTAATTTAGAAATATTAAATATTCTAAGTTCTTAGCAGATTCTGTAAGCTTAATACTGTACAAATGCAAGCACAACCAAGAGATGACTTTATGCAAGGTTTTTACTTAAGCATTTAGATACTAAAGTAGTTAACATTGAGGTTGTTAGTGTTTTAAATGTAGCTCAATTGATTCGTATGAATAAATATTATTTAATGCTGGTATGTCTGCAGAGTGAACTCTCTTTTTACCTTGACATTTATACAATGCTGATGTTTCTGCTAAAATATAAATGAGACTGCTTGGCTTACAAAAGGTTGAGTGTAGGCCTCTCTGCACTGAACATTTTCACAAAGAATATGACAACTTCTGTAGATTTGGTTGTTTCTGTCTTTAGAGAGCAATTAAAATCTCTCTTTATTTTTCTAGGATGCTAAACTTAATTAACCTATTCAATAATGCAAACAGAATTTATTTGTAAGTAAATATTTCTTTTGCATGCAACAACATGGTGTTCAACACCTGCTATATTCTCTTTTATTTTCCTCTGTAGGTAAATTATGTGGCTTTGCATTCCCAGAAAGAAACATGTTCAGTAAATATTTCAGAAAATAATACACCATATAATGTAATCTCTTTTCTTCTAACATAAACCACTTGCTACAAACACGTATTTCTGCACATTAGGTTCAAATGCAATATTTAAACCAGAGGTATTATAATATTTGAATGATTTCTCTCCAGATTATGGCCTACTGAAGCATTACAACATTTATTTGCAAGATATACTGGCAGAAAGTTTTCTATTTTCTATACACAGAAGATCCCATTTTAATGTGGTTCTTTTAGGAAAAATAGTAAGCAATCTAAAAATAATCATAAAAGTCTGTTAATGATGATATATGAATACAAAAATATTTTCACCCATTTCAATTTTTATTTCCTTAGTCATCAAAGTTTTAAAAATGAATCAGTAAACCTTCCAAATTTAGATGAAGATGGAGGAGGAACAGGCAAAGAGGGAAGAATAGAAATTATCAGTTCAGTTGTCGTAGTTGTTAATGTCCCAGGAAACTATTGAAAATTGAATTCCTACAGGAGAAACACTTACCTTTACCTTTGGAGAGAAAAATACAGACAGGATCATCTAACCTTTAATGTGAAATAAAATTTCAAAACTTAGACTTTAGAAACAAAAAGGATAAAATCAAAGATTTTCAGACTATGGCCAGATACTAATTTAATTTTGTGTGTTTCAATCTTGGTGATACATTGTAACAAAATTTATCTTTAAAACATTAGAATATATTAATGTTGATGCAAGTATTTGTTCATTTGTTCAACTAATGTTTATTTAAAATCATCTATTTGAAAGTACTTCAGCAACTAGAGGTAAAATTACAACTGTTACTTCCAAATAATTTGTGTAAAAGTACAAAATTAGGAAATACCAAAAATCAGTGACAGATATAAACAGTAATATACAAGTCACAGATATATATGTGAGGTACTGACGAAGGCTTTGCAAGGTATGATATTTTACAGTTCAATTTCAAAAAGTTTTAATGACAAGATGATGATGCCTTGTTCATCATATGAATGACAGCAAAAGGAAATGAAAATGATAAATAATAGCCCATGCTTCATGTGAGTTGATATAAAAAGTTGCTGTCGAATGGAAAGGCAATGTTCTTTAAGACCATTATATAGGAAGATAAAAGTTTTGCATACCTAGAATTATTCAAGAAATAAAGAACATCATATATGTACCTTAATGTATAAAAATATCCAATAACTACAAGTGAGTTTGTTATGGAAGAACAAAAATAGTTTAGAAGTCTAAAATTTAAATCCCACTATTTGTCTTAATATTGGGCTTGTGTAAGTTGTAGAAGGCATTGGGGGCCTAGGGTAAACTCTTCTGCATTCTTAATTTTTAATCCGTTGAGAGAAAGAGCAAGAGAGAGCACAGAAGCACTCGTTCTAAAGGAAGTAGAATAGTGGACCTCATACTCCATACGGTTTTCTGTGCCCCCAGCAAATCTCATCTTGAATTGTAGTTCCTATAATCCCCACATGTAGTGGGAGGGAGCCAGTGAGAGGTAATTGAATCATGGGAGCGGTTACCCCCATGCTGTTGTGATAGTGAGTCAGTTCTCATGAGATCTGAAGGTTTTATAAGAGGCGTTTTGCCCTTTGCTTGGCACTTCTCCCTCCTGTCACCTTGTGAAGAAGGTGTCTTGCATGCCCTTCACTTTCTACAGTGATTGTAAGTTTCCTGTGTCTTCCCCAGTCATGTGAAACTGAGAGTTAATTAAACCTCTTTCCTTTCTAAATTACCCAGTCTCTGGGTAGTCTTCATAGAACTATGAGAATGAACGAATACAACCCTCAATTAGTTATTTTAGACCAACAGTAAAGGAAGTGTTTTTTGTGAATAAGGTTACTACTTTTATAAGATTTCTGTAACAGATGAAGGAATCCTACAAAGGTCAGAACCTCTTCATAACTCATACACTGGAATAGGTAGTCACCCAACCTTTAAGAGAATTGCTACATTATTGTCAATGAACATTATATATGTGTGTGTGTGTATATATATATATATATATATACACACATATATATATTATATTTAAGACATGACAATATAATTAGATATTTGTATTTGAGAAAATATCTCTAATTTTAGAAGATTAACCCCATAAGTTTCTTAATGGAAGTTTGACTGTATTCACTATTATATAAAGATATTTTTGATCACATGCAATGTAGATAATGATGTACTACCAGTCCCATCAATATCTATTTATCCTGCCCCATCTACTGGGATAATGGTCCCTTAAATGAAAATTGGAACTGATTTATCATGATGTAATATGTGGATTCAACAATTAGAAATATATGATACATTCAGCCCTAGCTTTGATTACAACTTTTTATGTATAGGATCAGGCTTGGAGCAAATGCTTTTGTATGTGAAACATATACATATACTAACATATTTGCCCTTTATAATGTATAGTTTCATATGTGAAATATATCTCAATAAATGTGTTTAGTATATGAAATATATGTCAAATTTATTGATGTATATTTCCGAATTTGAGATATATTTTACATACAAAAACATTTGCCCTTTACAATGTATAGTTTTAACAAATGTATGAGTTTTAACAAATGTATACAGTCATGTAACAGCCACTGTAATTAATATGTAAAACTTTCCCATAACAGCAGATAGTTTCCTTGTGACCCTCTGCCATCAACCAATTCATACTGTCTATATTCATTGAACCTGCATTCCTTCACTCATCACACTGCATTCAAGACTTACCCAGGCTTGTATTGGTAGTTAGTTCTTTTTAATTACTACCTACTATTTCATTATGTGAATAAGTCTCACTTTGCTTATCCATTCACCAAATGAACAGCATTTGGATTCTTTCAACTTACTGGTGACTACATAAAGAACGCTATAAAATCTATGTACATTTTTATATGAAGATAAGCTCTAGTTCCTTAAAGTTAGTGGGACATGATCAACATTATAGAAACTACCGCACTATTTTCTAAGTAATGTATAATGGCTCCAGTTGCTCTAAATCCTTGTTGGCGCTCGCCATTGTTGTGCACTTTGTTATTTTGTTAAAATTCTAGAGCTGTGTAGATGGATTTCATAATAATTTTAACTTTAGCTTCCCTAATAAGTAATGACATAGTCATTAGTCACCATATTCTTGAAGATGAGTCAAAATTTTTTTGATAACTCCAGAAAAAACAGTTTTCTATTAATTAAAAAAGAAGAGCAAAGTAGATTATGAGTTAGTTGATCATTAACTATTTATGTCACAAACACTAATAATGTCCTGTTAATGTTTTGCCTCTCTGTTCTGAAGCTAGATATACTTCTAAAAAATGTAAAAAGTCCAACCACTTCTTACACATTCTCAGGTCTCACCTTGGTTTATCTTATTATTTCCCTCAAGATTATTAAAATAGCATCTTAACAGTACTCTTTCCTTACACACTTGAGCCTTGACACAGCCCATACTTCCACAGCTTCAATAAGGCTTTTCAATCTTAAATCGGACATAATCACTGTTTATCCCTCTGATGGCTTCCTACCTCACTCAGAATGAAAACCAGACCTCTAAAATGAAACAGTCCATAGCTGAACTTAATTGTGAAAACCTTCAGCATCCAAGGGAAATTATTGTGAGTGCAGTGTCTATGATACATTGGAAGAAGATTCCTTGAACAAGAAAACCACAGAAATTTAAATGGGGTAATACAGGAATAAGAGAGTAAGAATCTATTTTAGAATGATGTCAGCTGGATTCAAGAAAAATGGGACATATTGTGAAAAAGTATTGGTGAGAAATCTATATAAAATATAGAGAAATTAAAAATAACTTCTTAATATACTATCTTTAGTTATTTTATATATAATAGTTTGATACTGACTATATTCCTAGCACTGGTAGGCTCTGAAGCTAAAATAATAGATAAGCCAAAGTGTCTGTTCTATATTAGCCTATACTCCAGGAAGGTCATAAAAATAATAGGAGTTAAAAAGAGAGTGACATGTGCTGATGGACAGCAGGTGCCCCCCTAACATAGCACGAGGACTCAAGAAACGCCGTGCAGAGAAGATAATAACCATGCTCAAACCAGAGTAACATTAAGTCCAATGAAATGAAACAAGATTAAAGGTACTCCAGGAATTCATAGCAAAAGATACAAAAGCATGGAGACAGTGCAAAGGATGAGATCTAGGTTAGACAGAATGCAAGACATCAATAGAAACAGAATTGCTTAGAAAATTGTATGAATTAATAGTTACTTTTCAAGTTGTAAGGATATCAAGATAAGTTACTCCTCTGAAGAAAATTAAATAAAAATAAATTGAGGAGTCAGTAAGAAGGGTGCAAAAAATGAGAAAAAAGAGAAAATTAGAAAATAAAATATAAATAAATCCATACATTGTGTGTGTGTGCATACATACATGAGTTAATGGAAAGTAAGTAATCCTTACCAAATCTATTGATAATGCAAGTTTATTAATGAGTAAATATTTACATAAATTCTGACCTCTATCTAAATTTTTGTAAGTTTCAAATAAGTGCAATAAAAATATTTTTAATTGACTTGGGCCCAGTTCAAAGCAAGACTGATATACTTTAGTAATGTTATTGCTGAAGATAATATAATTAGGTTTTTGAAAAAAGTCGTGAAGCTACCATGTTCAATGAATGACAGCCTCACAGATTAAAGATTGAGATTCAAATTCATTTATTATTCACTGAATAAGCATAAAGCTATGCACAGAAAATCATTAAAAAATAGAAGTTAATAATTGAAACATTGTTTAAATGATCACATATGCTCTCTGTGGTGATGGATTGAAAATAATAAGGACATTTATAGATTTCTTATATAGAATTTATATTTCTATACATCCTTATAACTTCATTTTCATTTTACACAGATAAACTAAGTTTTTTTCCTATTTAAAATTTTGGATACCTGTTTTTCTACTATTGTACATTGAAAACATCATGATTTATCTCTCTATACTCTGACAATAATAGAACAGGGTTCCTAGGCTCCAAATGCCTACAAATTGTTATTTAATTGGATATATCTACTCACATATCATTTGACTGAAAAATCATCAGTTCTGACAGTGCTTTTACCTCAAACCTCTGCATTATCATGTAGAGTAGTTACTTGGTGTGCTTTTCTCTTTTGCTTATTAATTTACCTAAGAGATGCCTTTATGTAGAGTTCATCTTCAGTTTTTCTGTATTTCTTGTGACAAAGTTTGGCACACAGTAGGCAGTTAGTAAAGGTTATTAATAGAAAAGGTTAGATAAAATCTTCCTTTATTTTCTGCAGTATTAAAAACTGATGTACTACTTTTAATTTCTGAAGAAAAATAATATACAAGTAAAAATATAGTTTTTTTTACTGCTAAAATTCATTTTCCATGCAGACCTACTCCTTTTGTTACCTATTACTGTTAGTCTATTTTTAACTTTGCATGATATGTCTCAAATGATTATTGTAATTTAAAATAATATTGAATAAGAAAAATAGCACTTTTTTAAATGACTAGACTGGGCACTTCTCAGGTTAATATTTGTTTCTGAGTGAAAATAAAACTCAACTATTACTAGCAATGTCATTACAATGATAATGTAAATGTAAGGATACATTTACAAAAAAGTATTTGGCTTTCTGCAAATACCATTTTACATAAATTATATATATATTATTAGATATATAATGTATAAATTATATATATGTTTATGTGTGTGTATATACATACAATTATATAACTTTATTTGTTTTTTCCTTTACTGTTTTTCAATTTATTTTGTTACCTACATGAAACCACAGTGAAATTTTTCCACTTATAAAAGCAGACATTTATTTGGGGAAAAATGAAATCCCTGAATGTATTACTAAACTTTATCTTGGAGACTTTCCGGTTTAATTGATGTAATCTGACCTTGCTATTAGTCTAGCTGGAGGCAAGCTCTTTCTGTCTGCATTACTTTTCATTATTGCTTCCTTGTAGAAATAGTACCTGCTGCTCCATATAAATGTATGACAAACCTAAAGAACATAGTACAGAAAGTCATTCAATTTTCATCTGCTATTTTCCCATCAATGTGAACACACAATAGTATTCTTCCTAACCTTCATAGTTAAAAGATGATTATTTCAACTGAAATTTGGAAAGCCTACAGTCAGACATGAGATTTAGAAGAAAATTGATATTCCTTATTTATTTATCTAATGTCCAAGCATCATCAACCATGATATAAATCACTTGAATTCCCTAGCAACATTTTTTGCAGTGGTGCCTAAGCTTATTATTAATTTACTCTGTTCTTCCTAGGTGCAGAGTGGAGACAATCAAGTCATATATCACATAAACAATTAAAAACTATCCTTTGGCTGTAAGCATTTTGAAATGATGAAGTGCTGGTACAGAGTGAGCTGTCCTTGAATTACTTTCATTGGTAAGTATTAGACAGCATGATGAATTTTTTACAAGCCAGACATTTGAAGTAGTGTCTTCAAAGCTGTGTCAGCTGCCTATTTATCTTTATTGTGGCCTAGAAACTGATAGCAAAAATACAATGTTAGTGCATGTATTACATTGACAACAATTATGGTCTTTATTTTTTTTTTCTTAGAGATGAGTGCAGGAAAAAAATGTGCTCTTACAGCAATGTCATTACTATCTTTTCCCGTCCAAAGATAAAAAGTAATTTCAATGTAGATATGTGATTGTAGTTAAAAATTAAATTATATGCTATGCTCAAAAGTAAATCCTTATGAGACCAAATTCAATTTTATAATCTTCCTTATAAAGTATAGGTGACTTAAGTATTTTAAAACATAGACTTGTTTAATATTTTATAAAATAGGTTCACTGATGTACTTTCTTTGTCTCGAAATAATTCTCATTAGTGCAATGATATAGTGTATATCTCATATCCATATAAAAACAAATTTTCTCACATTGTGTTATCTTTTTTTCTAATGAATTTAAATTAAGGGTATACATATACTGGTGTATGTCAATCTTATTGTCATTTCAAAAATCCTTTTTTATTTTTAGTTTTTTGAGATGAAGTTTAGCTTTATTTCCCAGGCTGGAGTGCAGTGGCATGATCTCGGCTCACTGCAACCTCCGTCTCCCAGGTTCAAGCAATTCTCTGCCTCAGTCTCTCGAGTAGCTGGGATTACAGGTGCCCGCCACCACGCCCGGCTAATTTTCGTATTTTTAGGGGTTTCACCATCTTGGCCAGGCTGGTCTTGAACTCCCGACCTTGTGATCCACCTGCCTCAGCCTCCCAAAGTGCTGGGATTACAGGCATGAGCTACCAAAAAAGTATTATTTTAAAGCAAAACTGATAAATGATATTACAAATATGCACATAGTCATTATTGCATTTGTAATGTAATCAATATTATTTTAATCTGGAAGGAAGAACACTCAGCTCAAACATTACATGAGTATGTTACAAAAACAGTCTAGCGTAAAAATATCCTTTTCTATTTTAAGGATACAATGCAATACTGAAGGGCTACATAACTTACATAGAGCTAGTCAGGTTTGAAACTGGATCCAAAGGATGCTCTTCCAACTCCAGTTTAGAATTCCTGCCGGGGAGTTGCTGTTCCTCCCAGGGCATGTATATGTCTCTGTCAGTTTCTGTTTACATCCTGGCTCTAAGTTAACACTGCAGATATTTTCAGCAATATTCACTATTATTAATATTAAGCATTTAAAGATTAACAAAATATAACATGGATTTGCTAAATTAATTTTTAAAGTCACGAAATTACTATTATCATGACTAACGCTATTTGTATCCAGATGAATAGAGCTACGGAGACACAAACATATATACATACAGACACACACATGTGTCTGCAACAGTACTCTTAAATTATTCGCTACTCTGATGAGATGTCATTTTGACAAAATTATATCCACATAAAAATTACTTAGAAGCAGTCAATCAAATTTGAAACCATCTGTGTTTATTGTATACAAAATGAAATTGAAAATTTGAACTGTGAATAAAATAAGCAAAGAAGCATGGCTTTTCGTATATGAGTCTATATACCACACATAATTGATATTAAAGGTGCATCGAAGTTTATATGCTTTTATGATAGTCAGATTTAAGTTTTATATTTGTACTTTATAAAAATTACAGTTTTTTTGTTTTAATTTGTTCATCTGTCTTTTTAAAAATACTCTTAGTTAACTTGGAATAAAATGTTTCAAAGAACAAACGTCATTTGATTTTTAATATGGGTATTCTACAACAGCATAAGTTCTCAACAGATGAGTTCAAATTCATCCCATCTTATCTCATTTGTCTCAAATATTCTTTGCTCATTTACCAATCACTGACTTTGGGAGGCCAAGGCTGGTGGATCATTTGAGATCAGGAGTTTGAAACCAGCCTGGCCACTGCACTCAGCCGCAACTATATTTTTATAAGTAAAAAAAGCCAAAACAAAATCCTAGATAATATATGACTCAATTTTTAAGAGATTCTGGAAAAGGCAGTAATGGTAATGGTAGACTACAGATCAATTTTTGGCATGGTCTGAGGACCTAGGAGGGACTACAAAGGATATGAGAGTACTTTAAGAGCTAGTAGAGGCCGGGCGCGGTGGCTCACGCCTGTAATCCCAGCACTTTGGGAGGCCGAGGCGGGCGGATCACAAGGTCAGGAGATCGAGACCACGGTGAAACCCCGTCTCTACTAAAAATACAAAAAATTAGCCAGGCGCGGTGGTGGGCGCCTGTAGTCCCAGCTACTCAGGAGGCTGAGGCAGGAGAATGGCGTAAACCCAGGAGGCGGAGCTTGCAGTGAGCCGAGATCGCGCCACTGCACTCCAGCCTGGGCGACAGAGCGAGACTCCGTCTCAAAAAACAAACAAACAAACAAACAAAAAAAAAAAAAAAAAAAAAGAGCTAGTAGAAATGAACTGGAGATTGACTGTAGTTGTGGGTACACAACAATGTGTGTTTATCAAAATGTATAATAGATACACCCCAATTCTGTGAAGAAACTCATTGGTAGCTTGATGGGGATGGCATTGAATCTATAAATAACCTTGGGCAGTATGGCCATTTTCACGATATTGATTCTTCCTATCCATGAGCATGGTATGTTCTTCCATTTGTTTGTGTCCTCTTTTATTTCACTGAGCACTGGTTTGTAGCTCTCCTTGAAGAGGTCCTTTACATCCCTTGTAAGTTGGATTCCTAGGTATTTTATTCTCTTTGAAGCAATTGTGAATGGAAGTGAGTTTCTTCACAGAATTGGAAAAAACTGCTTTAAAGTTCATATGGAACCAAAAAAGAGCCCGCATCTCCAAGACAATCCTAAGTCAAAAGAACAAAGCTGGAGGCATCATGCTACCTGACTTCAAACTATACTACAAGGCTACAGTAACCAAAACAGCATGGTACCGGTACCAAAACAGAGATATAGACCAATGGAACAGAACAGAGTCCTCAGAAATAATACCACACATCTACAGCCATCTGATCTTTGACAAACCGGAGAGAAACAAGAAATGGGGAAAGGATTCCCTATTTAATAAATGGTGCTGGGAAAATTGGCTAGCCATAAGTAGAAAGCTGAAACTGGATCCTTTCCTTACTCCTTATACGAAAATTAATTCAAGATGGATTAGAGACTTAAATGTTAGACCTAATACCACAAAAACCCTAGAGGAAAACCTAGGTAGTACCATTCAGGACATAGGCATGGGCAAAGACTTCATGTCTAAAACACCAAAAGCAACGGCAGCAAAAGCCAAAATTGACAAATGGGATCTAATTAAACTAAAAAGCTTTTGTACAGCAAAAGAAACTACCATCAGAGTGAGCAGGCAACCTACAGAATGGGAGAAAATTTTTGCAATCTACTCATCTGACAAAGGGTTTAATATACAGAACCTACAAAGAACTCAAATGAATTAACAAGAAAAAAACAAACAACCCCATCAAAAAGTGGGCAAAGGATATGAAAAGACATTTATCAAAAGAAGACATGTATACAGCCAACAGATACATGAAAAAATGCTCATCATCACTGGCCATCAGAGAAATGCAAATCAAAACCACAATGAGATACCATCTCACACCAGTTAGAATGGCGATCATTAAAAAGTCAGGAAACAACAGGTGCTGGAGAGGATGTGGAGAAATAGGAACACTTTTACACTGTTGGTGGGATTGTAAACTAGTTCAACCATTATGGAAAACAGTATGGCGATTCCTCAAGGATCTAGAACTAGATGTACCATATGACCCAGCCATCCCATTACTGGGGATATACCCAAAGGCTTATAAATCATGCTGCTATAAAGACACATGCACACGTATGTTTATTGCGGCACTATTCACAATAGCAAAGACTTGGAATCAACCCAAATGTCCATCAGTGACAGACTGGATTAAGAAAATGTGGCACATATACACCATGGAATACTATGCAGCCATAAAAAAGGATGAGTTTGTGTCCTTTGTAGGGACATGGATGCAGCTGGAAACCATCATTCTTAGCAAACTATCACAAGAACAGAAAACCAAACACTGCATGTTCTCACTCATAGGTGGGAACTGAACAATGAGATCACTTGGACTCGGGAAGGGGGATATCACACACCGGGGCCTATCATGGGGAGGAGGGAGGGGGGAGGGATTGCATTGGGAGTTATACCTGATGTAAATGACGAGTTGATGGGTGCTGACGAGTTGATGGGTGCAACACAGCAACATGGCACGAGTATACATATGTAACAAACCTGCACGTTATGCACATGTACCCTAGAACTTAAAGTATAATAATAATAATAAAAAAATAAAAAATATAGATACACCCCAAAATGTATAAAAGACAAAGTATGTAAATTATACCAATTCTAATAAAATAAGCCTGACATATTTGTTTAAAGTCAACCCTCTGTTATGTCTTATGATGTTTCCTAACAAACAGTGAACATAGGATCACTGGTTTCTTCTTGAGATTTAACCACATTTAGCCTTCTGCACAGAAAATTAATTTAAAACCTTTTTTACTTATAATTTTATATGCATACAAGTGTAAATGTATGTTTTAAAATAAATATCAATATGATGGAAGCTACTTTTAAATAGACTGAGAAAACAGATTTAGTTTTAGGAAAGAAAGAAAAAGCTCAGATGATGATATGATTCAGCTGAGACTGGCAGTTGACACTATTTCTATTTGGTTTGATTGGAATAGCATATAAGTGCCATCTACTGGGCCTAAGAGAAACAAAACTCCTAAGTAAGCCGGCAAGATGCTTTAGGAAGAGGGTAGGTTTCTGTCTCTAGTCTTCTAGATGGAATAATCTGATGACCAATACAACCGCAGTTGAGCTCTGAGCTGGATACCTTTTCCCAAGCAGGCATAACAATGTTATTCTCAGAGATCCATAGTATTGAACAAATAATTTAGACACAATTTATAATAATCTTCTCTTGCCCACACAATGATTTCATGTATTTTACTTTCAATCATGGAATATCAGTATTCTATTATCAAACTTTCATCAATACTTTCTTAATTATCTTACCAAGTACCTTGCTGTATCTTGCTTTGTTATAACGCCAAGACATAGAGTGATGCTGTCTGTATTCAATAGAAAATACAAAGTCAAATAAATGTTTAATTTTCTTTATTTTATACCCTGATGTCAGAGCTGCCAATGATATCCTATGAATGGTAAATAAATCTGCGATTGCATTCAAAGGCATCATAATAGCAGTTATTTCTGATTTTCTAATTTGAAGTTTATATCTATATGAAAATTTTAGGAAATCAAAAGGGTACATATCCATATACTATGCAAAATAAAAAAAAACATATAAAGCGAAGTAAAAGAGCTGATCTTGAAAGTGTTTTTTTTTTTTTCCTGTGGCATATCTTTAGTGCTTTTATTTGTGATCAATTTCTAAACTTCTAGTAACTTTATCCCCTTGTTTCTCTCTCTCTCTCACACACACACACAAACACACACTCACACATACACATGCGCATTCATCTTAGTCAATTTGAAGTATAGTGAAACTTATAGAATATTAAATATATATTATAAATATCACTGAAAAGTCTTTAGGGATTGACTAGTTATCATTGGATATGTACAAAAACATTATATATCTTCAGTACTTGTGAGGGGTAATTATAAGATCATCCAATACATTGAAATTCTTATCTAGATAATACAGTTAAGAAGTAGCTCACAGGATACTGAACACAAGCAAGCCTAATAATTTGCTAGTAATGAGTAACACCTTTGAAAATGAGTAAAAGAAAAAAATCTTTCTAGGTTGGCAATGACTAATTACCTGGAGGACGATTAATTTAACTCCAAAGTTTAAATCCTATACAATTATCTATTCTGTCTGTATTTAAATCTGGCTTGAATTAGGTGCAATAGAATATCTACATAGGAGAACACATTACTTAGGTTGGTGTCTATTTCCATTTGTATGGTGTTCTCAGTTATGTTCCCTCATAAATCAGTCATATGGAAGACATATGTACCATAGCCCCATTGTAACTTCATTTTCTACTGTAGGAGAGCATGCACTTATTTCTCTCCACTCATGGTCTTGAAACAAGAGGTGATAACAACAGCATTGTTAGAGTACTGAAGGTGATAAATGGTCAATTAGTCAACCAGAAAACTAAGTCAAATTGGATGACAATTTTAGAAACTAATTGCAAAAACAAATCTTAAATAAGATTATGAACAATTACTTCTGAATACCCACAAATTTGTTCTGCATAATTTAGCCCTTGCATTACAAGAAAAAGAAGCTCCATTTTTATTATTGCTGTCTTCATTACTATTGTTACTATTACTTTTTTATAATAATTGATGACAACTATTAGTGTTCTTCTACTATTGATTATATGAATACTACAAAAAAAATCAGTGAATATTTTTAATTGCCACTGGAGAAACTTCAGTGGCATGTAAATTGCCAAGCATGTACAAGTAAGTTGCTGCAAAAGCAATTGCAGCTTCCGCTATTAAAATTAATGACTAGAACTTAAAGTATAATATAATAAAATAAATAAATTAATAAATAATAAAGTAACAACTAACCCACAATTACTTTTGCACCAACCTAATAATATGGAAATACAATGTGCAAATTCCAACCACTGACTTCAAAGCCTTCTAAGCACGACTCCATTATCATATAGACAATGTCTATGCTGAAAGAGAGGCTGATTTTTAAGCCTTCTTTGTATCCTCCTGTGTACCTATGAAGAGTTTGACTATTCAACATTGTTTACACCCACATGAACAGAACATGTGTAATCTTAAACTGTGATTTTTGCAAGATCAAAACCGAATAGAAAACTAAGTCATTTAATTGTTAATTTCAGGAGAGGAGTAATTGGTGCTTTAGACCATTTTTGCTGGCTCACACCTGTAATCCTAGCACTTTGGGAGGCCAAGGCGGGTGGATCATTTCAGGTCAGGAGTTTGAAACCATCCTGGCCAACATGTCGAAACCCCATCTCTATTAAAAATACATATATATATATATATGTGTGTGTGTGTGTGTGTGTGTGTGTGTGTGTGTGTGTGTGTATTGCTGGACATATTGCTGAACATAGTGGCAGGCACCTGTAATCCCAGCTCCTTGGGAGGCTGAGGCAGGAGAATTGCCACTGCACTCCAGCCTGTGTGACAGAATGAGACTCCGTCTCAAAAAAAGAAAAGAAAAGTAAAAGGAAAAAAATATATATATCTTTATACACATAATGAAGACTTTATTTCTTGCAGTATGATATGCCTTCTCTAGTTTTATTTGACTCTATAGGTTCACATATAAAATTTCAAATAAAAATGTTTAATTAGTTTTAACTCGATCAGCAGATGAATCTTATTTCCCATAGGCAACCAAGGAAATGGTAACTAGTATTGAAATAGCAGGGAAAAGGAGGCACAAAAGGAAAATACCATGATCAATTCCATCATAGTTTACTTTGGCTTCGTCTTTAAAGTGTTTTGTGTTAATTATGGATTTCTGAAAACCTCAACCATGATCCCACGGAGGAGGGAAGCCTTTGCTTCACACAGCAGGAGCTATTTCAAAATTGTATTTCTCATTGCTTGCTGGAAGAGAAAATTAATTTGCATTCATCATGTACTTTCCAGTTTTGAAAAAGTAGGTTTCTGGCCAATTACGATGCCCCGAGGATAAACATTTAGTTTTTTTTTTTCCCCCCAAATTAGTTAAAGCTTTTAATTCATATTCAAGAACAAATGGTAATTATAAAGAAAATATTTTAACAAACAAAAGTAGTCCTTAGTGAATCCTAAATTTCTGCCAAATGTTTATTTAGGAGTATTTTATATGCATTCAATATTTTTAAATTCTTTTTTAAATATTTATTAATTTAAAATTCAACATTTTTATTCCACTTTGGAAGTCCATATATCACTTTACCCTAAAATCGTAATGATATCATTTCAAATACTGAAATTGTATTTTAAAAAATGAGAAACATTTTGGTATCTTTCAGTGGAGTGTATGACATGTGTGGACTGTCACCATGCATCACATTGTACCCTCAGTATTACTACTTTATCTAGATAGTGATAGGCATTCAATGCACATCGAATTCAAACTAATTCTGTGAAAAGATACCCAGACATCTCACTGTTAGCAGATTACATTGCCTCTAACATAACATTTCAGATTCCATTTTCACTACTTCTTTCCCTTACCATTGAAGTAACTATTTTTAGCTAAAGCTAACTGATCACCAATGCTTCTCACCACTATGCAATAGTAACTCGTTTTGTAAATTATTTATTAGAGTTATATCAATTATCTGTTTAACCTTTAATCTTCATTTTTAATGTCTTACTGCTCCCCTTTTTTGGTCACAATTAAGCTGTATTCAATATTTTAAATATATTAAAATAAGGATTAAAAATCTTTAAAGCAAGCAAATACATACTTCCTTTGTACACAGCTATCACCTCAAGCTACTTTCCTCTTATTTTTCCTTCATATTACTCAACATATGATAGCATAATCTGTCTGTAAGGCCTTCACTTATTGATGCGTTTGCTCTGGCTGTTTCAATTTTACTCACCCATTTACACAGCTATTATCACAAAAACCACTAATAACTTCCTATATGCCAAAGTCAATAACCCATTTTCTTTTGTCATCATTTTTAATTTCCTTTTAGCCTTGTGCCAATTTATTATCTCTATTCATCTTAAAATAGTCTCCTCTATTGCCTTCTGTGGCGATTACCAATTGTATTCCTTGTCTTCTGAGTGTTCCTTCTGTGTTTATTTGTTCTTTTTCACCTCTCACCATACAAATGCAGTGATTCCCCTCTGAATGACATCTCTTGCCATTTTCCTTATTCCATTTTGAAGTTTTCCATTGTAAACTACCACTTATTGTTAAATTGTTAGCACCATCTGACTATACATGATTACGTTTATATTGAAGCTTGAACATATTATAAACTATGTTATACATTTCTAACTGCCTAATCATACTGCCCATCAAAATATCTTACAGACAAATAAAACTCAATAGACCTAGCACTAAATTATTTATCTCTTCCCTAAATTTTTATCCTTAAATTAATAACACTGTCTTTCACTTTGGCACAGATGTATAAAACATTGAATCAGTTTCCATGTAAATTAGCAGATTTTATGTTATATATATTTATATGAATTATAATTATAATCTTAATATATCATATAAACTTAAATATTATATGTAATAAATGTTAAGTACACATATACACTTAATATATACTTGTATACTTAAATAGATAAATATGCATACAAGTACAAAGAAAAATTCCACACACACCAATCTCGGTGTATTACAGTACTACAATTAGCACAATAGTGTTACAACATTTCATTGAATAATTCACAGTGGAAATATAATTGCATTATCCCCCAAATTACAGTAATATCAGTCAGGCATTGGGCGTTTTTCTGAGAAAAATAAGGAATTTCTCTTGAGCCTCTATTGACAGTGTGGCACTTGTGGGCTGTAACATGTAGCATTGAATCTCCAACATTTTATTTTCTCAGAGTTTCTCCCAGGCTATAAGAAATGGGACCAACATTTCCTACCTAGAAAGGTAGGAAATAAAATGCCATTTCTCTAAACTTATATGTTCAAAATTTATCAGCTTAATATTAGAGTTCAAAGTATATTGATTTGACTTAAAATAATTTTTCCATCTAGTTACAAAAAGAGAGACATTACAGAATTGTATTGCTATCACCTTGGCTTAGTATAACTTGGAAGAGTTTTAAAAATCCCAATGCCCAAACTACTTCAGAATTTCTGGAGATGGCACTGAAGCATCAGCATTTTTAATGCTTTTTAGGAGATTCTATGGAGAATCAAGATCGAAAAAACTCTATTTCAGTACAAATGGTGGCACAGTTGCTATGTTCTAGCTCACTACCACCACAACGTGTTATGAGATTTGCATTGTTGTTTTGTTTTTGTGTTTATTTGAAATGGTGAAATGCTATATTATCTTATAAGTGACTCATACCCCAGGGTCTGAATAATTTTGGCGGGGGACAATTTTTGCTACCCACAACAGAGAACTTTCTTGCCAGGATTTCTCAAACATGACTCCATTGACATTTTAGACTGGATAATTGTAGACACCTGTATGATAATCAAAAAAGTTTCCGGACATTGACAAACATCCTCAGGGGGTAGGAGGCAAAGTCACTCTGGGACAAATTAATAGAGGAAAATGCTTAAGCCAAAAAAAAAAAAAAAAACACACACCAGAATTAACATAAAATTTGTGCTGGAATGAGAAAAAGTGACGAGATTGTGTTTTGCTATCAGGTAGAAATAAGAAAATTCAGATTAAGAATAGCATTTTTTCAGCTCTAGGATGTTACTGTTATTAAATCTACCATTGAGTTAAAAAAACTGTACTTATTAAACTGTAATACACTATCTATTTTTAAACACATTTCCGACACTGGAAGTGGCAAAATGTAAGGTGAGGTAGAACTCAAAAATCAATGAAATCCAGTGTATTCAATATTTTCGACTTCACAGTTTGCAAAGTTTTCGAGGACTTAAAATGTTTATGTGCCACACATATATTTCAATTTAATATGTGTGTGTGTGTGTGTGTGTTTTAAATCACATTGTATGAGTTGTTTTGTGGTTTACTTTCACTTAAAATTACCTTATTTACATTGTGTCCTGTATAGTACCCATTTATATTTTATTAGGATATACCTCAATATATTAAAATATAAAGCAGTCTTTAGTATTTTTCCAATTTTAAGGTCCCACTACCAGGCTTTTAAAAAATCCTGACAACTGTGATGTTTTAGGGTTATGCTATTACCAGGCTGCAGATTCAACTCTAAAGTTCTCATGGTCAATATAGAAAAAAAAACCCCCATGTTTGAAATAACGGACTGTAAACTTGAAAATTAATAACTTGCACTATCTCCTTTTGTTAACTCTTCTCTAGTAAAGAATGTTAGCAATGTCAAGATCTCTCGTCTTCTCAGAATTCTCCACTTGACTCCTTCCACCACAGATTTAAAAACTCAACAAGGTAAGGGATGTTCCAAACAAAAAATACTGTTAGTTATGAGAGTGCTTTGTCCCCTATGTCTGAAATTAAAGCCCCAAATGTGGTCAGTTCTAGATTTGACCTTGACACTCCAAGCATCCCATTAGGCCCCTGTCTTAATCTTGGCCCCTGAACTTTTGCGACTTGATCAGAAAAACAAATTGGGGAAAGTCTTTCAGAAAGATAGCACCAAAATAAAATGATTTTTCCCCAAAAACCTAGCACAGAACAGAACTGGCCTAAATTTTCCTTTCCTTTATATGGAAGAGGCTTCCTGAGGTAGAGGAAGCTTTAGTCTCCATTTACCATGCCAGTTGGAAGAGAGGAAAATTCCAAAAGAAGGGTAAAGTCAAAAAAGTGTGAATACTAAGTAATGGTGTAAAAGTGTTGTAAAGAGATCACACATTACAGAATATAATACAGAAAAACAAGAGTTTAAACTTCTTTGATCACCAAACTTTTATCTTCAACTCTAGTCAGTGATGCTAGAGTCCTTATTTTTGGTACCGTGCCTTCTAGGTGTGAATAAGGAGGATAGAAGACTGGAACACCCTCAGAAACAAGAGTAGCTGCTCTTCTTACAAGCAACAGGACACCTGCTTTTTAGCTACTGATTCCTGAACCCTGCCTTTTCTACCTTCTCCCCGGGTTCCTTGGGATGGAGTTTTATCCACACTGTCAGAAGCATTAGGCCAAAAAACTCCAAAATTCCATAGAATGAGATGATTCTGCTCTCACTTTGAAACTCTTAAAAAATAGTTTAGCATTTGTTTTGAAACAGAACTTTTTCTTTTCTTTTCTTTCTTTTTTTTTTTTTTTTTTTTTTTTTTTTTTGAGACCGAGTCTCGCTCTATCGCCCCAGGCTGGAGTGCAGTGGTGGGATCTGGGCTCACTACAAGCTCCGCCTCCCGGGTTCACGCCATTCTCCTGCCTCAACCTCTCCCAGTAGCTGGGACTACAGGGTCTCGCCACCATGCCCGGCTAATTTTTTGTATTTTTAGTAGAGACAGGTTTCGCCATGTTAGCCAGGATGGTGTCGATATCCTGACCTCGTGATCCGCTGGCCTCGACCTCCCAAAGTGCTGAGCCACGGCACCCGGCCAGAACTTTTTCAGGTAGCTGTTGAAAAATATGAGACTCTCCACTTATGCACTTATTTAAAAAGAAAACCGTATTATTCTCAACTGATGAAGTTTTAAGTAGAATTGTTTTCGAACATGTATCGAATAGAATTAACTTAAGAAAAGGATTTTCTACATTCTTGTTATATAAGGAATTTGTTCATTCCACCCTAATCTCAAAGGTAAGTTCTAAATGAAGTTGCTGTAGAGATTCCAATATTCTTTAAGATAATAATTTCTATAAAATTTTAAACTGTTCTGATTTATCTCATTTACTTCTGAAGATTACAGTAAGTCGCAAAATAGCAATAACTAAGACAGCAAATCACTATGTAGACATGGCCCAGTGATCAGAATCAGAGAAAATGATCTTCATTAAGCTATGAAGTACAGGCATAAATCAAGTTTATTTATTTCAGTCCAATTGTTCAAGTATGGAGGAGTAGCTCTGCCTCTGCTTCCAGTTCTAGTTGACATAGAAAAAAAACTGCTATAACATTAAATTGGAAATGAAATATTACTCTTCTGCTATACCATAAACCATTCAGGTAATATTTATATTATACTTTAAACCTAAGAAGATTATGTAGATCTAGCAGAGTATTATACATTTTGTTTTCAAATTTTAAAATGTACTTTTGAATTATAACTTCTATTTTGAATGCCAAATGGAATAGTGATCACAAGCTGTCTTATTCTAATGAGTGCCCAGGAGTTGAGTGATGGGCAGCTTATTGAAAGGATCTTTAAATTACAAGTTCTTTAGGGCATGGATTTATCTGTATCTTAACCTTTCTAAGGCTCTAATTCCATTTGCATCACTTTATGAATAATTAATAATAATGACAGAGCAAGTTCTATTAAACATTTTAGTGCCTTGGTAGGTGAATCAAATTACTGCTTATAAAATGAAGTCACCATTCATGCAAATTGTAACATTTCATACTAGTGTACCTCTAAATGTATGAAAGTTTTCTTTCCCCTTGAAGATACGTTTTCCTAAGTGATACATACAATGAAACAGATAATTTAGAAATTCATTAGAGTGCTATTTTGTTCATACTGGAGAATGATGTAAAAGTTTAGAAATTAGAAAACAAATTGTAATAGAATTATAATAGTCTTATTAAACATTTGTACCATGTCTATTAATGGGTCACAATTGATTTATGACCCATTTCACTATTGTCACTATCTTATGTTACTTTGGAAAGTCTTTTATTGCATAATTAAAAATCATCGAGGGGAACATCTACTTCCAACTATGATGCAATAACTAGTATTGGGCTAGCACCCCAGGCTAAATAACCATAACAATAGGCAAAATATATAGCTGTTTTAAGGCAACAGAGACTATAAAATTATTAGAGGAAAACACATAAGATGAATCCCATTTTTACCCTGGCTTACTAACAGGGGAAATTCCAACCCTTCAATGAAGGGTGCTGAATTCCAAACTAAATGGGGTGCCAGAGAAATCCACTGAATATAGAAGGTACAGATCAAAGTTAGGAACAGAGACATGTCTGTGACATGAGACAGATGCCAGAGAAGAAGGAGCTGCGACTGTAAGGTGATTTCCTAACAGTCCTTGGTAGAGGACTGCTTGATATATTGGCAGGGTGAGGCTACACAAGACTTACCTGAAATTGACCACTACATAGTTGAGAATGAAACAGAGATAATGAAAATCAGATTAAATTTAGGCTGTTTTACATAATTGGTGAGGTGCCCAAGGTACTTATCTTACTCTTTTAACTTGACAAGATTCAATATTCAAACTCTGCCTTTCGGGTAGAGATCGCATTCACCATGCCTTACCATTTCATATGTCCCTGATGGAACCTAAGAAGATACTATGAAAATATGATTGGTAGGGAAATTATAAGGTTCTCTATCTTGAGAAACAAGAAAAGTTTAGAATGTGTTATCCAAATGGTCACTTTAGAAACAAGAAAACATAAGCTAATTGAAACCATAATAAGATGAGATAAATACAATTTTAAAAAATTAGAGCTTGGAACAGTTTACAAGATAGCTAAAACAATGGAAAGATTAATGAAGACAAATGAGAAACACACACACTCAAGTGCACATACACATAAAGTACCAGTAACAGAAATGAAAGAAGGTATCACTGTAACTCCTACCAACATTAAAAGTACAAAAATAAAATATTATGATCAAAATTGTCCTAAGCATTTTACCAACATAAATTAAATAAGCAAGCCCTTAGAAACCACAACTTCACAACATTTAATGAAGAAATATTAAATCTGAATATTCATATATTTAGTAAACCATTTAAATCCAATATTTTCTCATGAAGAAAATGTACATTCAGCGTTTCACTGCTGTGAAACATTTTAAGGAAAAAACGTAATGTCAGTAATGCCCAAACTCTTTCAGAAAATAGAAAATAAAAAACGGAATTTTTCTCAACATTTATAACATTCTTCTATAACATTTATAAAATGTTATAAAAATCTTATAACCTGAATGCGAAAAGCTGACAGAGATATCATAAGGAAAGAATATTTTTTCTTCATGAATATAGGCAACAAATTCTCAACAAATATTCTCAACAAGTATTCACAAAAATATTTAAAAAATTAAATCTAGCAATATTTATATAAAAATAATATGTTTTAAAACAAATTGTAAGCCCAATAAGTGCAATATTAAAATGCTTACTGTCACTTGTTATAAAAGGCAATGCAAATGAAAAGCACAATGAGACAATACTAACTGCCTACCAGTGTGACTATAATTAAAATTTAAAAGGAATCATAACAAATATTTGCAATGTTTTAAACAATTGGAACTGCCCTACATTACTGGTAGAACTCTGAAGTTAATACAGCAGTATCGGAGGATAGTTTGGTACTTTCTGAAATTAAACAATTACCACATGTTCCATCAATCGCTCAACCTAGGAGTTCACCAGAAAGAAATGAAAACAGACATTCACAGAAAAATAATGACAACAACAACACTAAAACTTTTATACAGATTTTGATAACACCTTGTAATAATGGCCCAAACTGGAAATGGCCCAGTTATTCCTCAACAGATGAATGGATAAACCAACAGACATATGCACACCATGGAACACAGCACAGCCAGTAAAAAAACTAACAGCAAATTTCAAAAGCATGGGTGACTTTTCCAAGCCATTATGTTGAGAAGAAACTGAAACACTAAAAAGTATAAATTAGATGATTTTATTTGCATACTGATAGCAAAAAGATCATTGTTTACTCAGGTTGTATAAGGTGTAAAAGAAGAAAATAAATTTCAATATGACATGAGGAAAATTTCTGTAAAAATAGAAATATTGTATATCTAGATTTGATAAGCAGTTACTAGAGTGCATACTTACTGAACTTTGCAATTAATATTTGTTCACTATATGGTATGTGTACAATTTAGATATATTGTATATGTATGTTCATTATGTTGTACATATATTTATTTATAATTTGGTCTTTATGTATAATATCTAACTGTATATTATATTATATGACTTGCATCTGAATAACATTGACTTTTGAAAGTCATTTCATACCACACCATAGTGCCTCTACCCACCATTAAGACAAGACTTTAAGATAATCCTTTGCTTTTATTTTTTTAAACAAAATATTAACTTAATTGTTCTCATAGGTTTCAGCTAAATTATTATCTCTCATTTCAATAAACAATATGATATGTTCTACTACAAGGTCCAACCAAAAATCTGGATTTTACAATTTCTGGATAATTATAATTGCCCAAATGCTGGCTGACACAATCTAGTTCATGTACAATGTTGCAACAACAGAGTAATAATTTATGGTGCATGTCCCAACTTCCATAATGTAATATGTCATCTAACTATAAAAAAACTGTTTTGTAATTACAGATTCAAATTTATTCTCTGCTGTTAGGGGAACTCAATGTATGTTTCATTATATATAATCTCATTTTATCTTATAGTTACTCTATGGAATAAAAGGTTCATGTTGTATTTTAGAGACAAAGACATATCTTGTTATTTAATAAAGTTTACAGCAAAAATAATTCATTCTCCATTAACTTAGAGTGTGCAACAAGCACACAAAATATCTTTTATTTTGCTTTTGTATATGCACAAAATTTGCTTTTGTAGCTAAGGTTTTTATTTTAGTGTTTCAATTTAAATACTAAAACAAAATATTAACTTAAGACTTTTTAAAAAGCATATTAAATAGTAAAATATAGATGAATGTCAAGTATACATGAGACTTTTACTTGGAACCATTGTGCTAAGTGATTAACTCATAATACAATACTCATAGAAATAACAATACAGAAACTCTAATGAATGTTTACTCTAAACACACACATTTTATGTTATTTTCCTAATTCCAGGAAATCTCACTTATATTTATTTTGATTTGTTCCATACCTAGGCATCTTCAAGCACAAAATATTCAAGATTCAAATCTGGAGTTGATAAATTATTACATCGAATATGGACCGCTAAACCTATCTAAAGAAAATAAACATACCAATTTACTTGTAGAAAACCTAAACATCAATTATAGGTTTTAATCCAAGAAATGTGTATTGGGGGGAAAGTAAATGCTAAAAAAATAAAATAAACAGTTATGGCTGATAGGAAGGCATCGATCCATTTCTTCATTAGATTCTGAGAAAATAGATGTATAAAACGTCCAACCTAGTCATGAGTCCAAGCTTAGTCTTATATCTCTGCAAGTGAAAGATCACCAAGAAAAAGCATCTAATAATCTCCCACTTGACTATTGAATTAAAAATTTAGATATAAAACATAAAGCAAAAAAGATTAAAGCAGCATCAGCTACTCTTTATAAATATGCATGTATATGCAATATGCAATATAAATGTAAATACTTATAAATATGTATGTGCAAATAAGCCTCCATATATATGTATAAATTTTATATTCTGAATCATAGAATAACCAAGAGAGTTTCTGCTAATTAGTAACCTTTAAAAAAATTAACACAAATGTGTAAGTGAAATTATATTTCTGACACATAAGGTGTGTTTCGTTTAATTAGTTATATTTTCCCACTTTATTTTAGATTAAAAAATAATGAGGGTTAGCATTTTGTGAATATTAAATTGTGAATTTAGATTTAGTATTAGGCAATAGGGGAGGAACTTTCACATATATTGTTATATTTTGTCTTTAATATAATGTACTCTGAGGTAGGAATTATCATCAAGATATTTTAAATGAACAAGTGAACTAATGTCTTCAAGATCTCATCATTTGTAAGTGGTAAAGCCAGGATTCATATGCAAATAGTATTTAAACTTAAAAACATAATTTACAAAGAGTATTCAAACCATTCTATTTCAGTCATAAATATTTCCTAACCTAAGGTAAACTGATTGCATGTTTCTGATCAGAAGAAATACAAAAATGAATTACAGAATGCATTTAATATGTATTGAGCAATGTAATAAATGTTAGCAAGTTTAATCTTACACTGAGCTAATTGTAAATAGCAGAACTGTGAAACGAGGATATAATATTTTATTTATAGCTACTTTATTAAATTTTACTGTGTTTGTTAGCATACATATCAGTGAATATCCAAATGAAATATTAAAAATTATTGTGCAACTATACGCCAAGTACATTTATAATTATGTAATGTACACATAAATATGTTGGCATAAAGGGCATAAAAATAAAATACCATAATTGTCATATCAGAGATATATGAATTTTTTCTGTACTACATTTTATACTTTCTTCTAAAATTTATTGATATCACTCATTTGTTAATGTCTATGCTTTTATATATTTTATAATACAAGAATCTTCATGGTCTATAATTCAGTTAGCCACAATTAAATTCAATAAAGTCATGCATTCCTTAACAATGGTAATAAATCCTGAGAAATGTGTTATTAGATGATCTTGTTGTTGTGCAAACATCATAGAGTGTATTTACACAAAGTTAGATGGTATTGCCTACTATACAGCTAGGCTGTATGCCATAGCCTATTAATCCTAGACTGCAAACTAGGCATGATGCTGTACTGATACTAAAGGCGAGTGTAAGACAATGTTAAGTATCTGTGTATCTTAGCATAACTAAATATAGAAATCGTTCAATAAAAATATAGTATAAAATATTTTTTAAAGACAAGTAGTAACTACCTGAATGAGGTAATTACTATAAATGAAGCTTGCAGGACCAGAAGTTTCTCTGGGTGACTCAGTGAATGAGTGATTAGTGAATGTACACTATTACAGACTTCATAAACACTGTACATTTAGATTACACTAAATTTATTTTTAATATTTGCTTTATTCAATAGTAAGTTAACCTTAGCTTTCTGTAAATTTTTTTACTTTATTATACTCTTTATTTTTTTAAACTTTTTGACTCTTTTGTAATAACGCAGCTTAGAACACACATCATACAGCTGTACAAAAATATTTTCTTTATATTCTTATTCTATACACTTTTTAATATGAATCTTATTTTCTTTTACTTTTATTTATAAGTGTACTTATAAATATGTATGTGCAAATAAGCCTCCATATATGTATAAATTTTATATTCTGAATCATAGAATAACCAAGAGAGTTTCTGCTAATTAGTAACCTTTAAAAAAATTAACATACTATGTGTAAGTGAAATTGTATTTTATACCTTTTTGTTAAAAACTATGACACAAACACACACCTTAGCCTAGGCTTACACGGGGTCAGGATTATCAAAGTCACTGTCTGCACCTCCACATCTTATCCCACTGGAAGGCCTTTAGGGGCAATAACATGCATGGAGCTGACATTTTCTATAATAATGCCTTCCTCTGGAATACCTCCTGCAGGATCTGCCTGTGCTGTTTTACAGTTAACTTCTTTTTACAAGAGAAGGAATATGCTTTAATGATAAAAAGAATCATATAGCAAATGCATAAGCCAGCAACATGACCATTTATTATCATAATCAAGTATTATATACTATACATAATTGTGTATTACATTTTTATATGACTGGGAGTACAACAGGTTCGTTTACACCACTATCATTGCAAACAAATGAGTAATGTGTTGCACTATGACTTTAGGATGGCTACAATGTCAAGTCAATAGAAAACTTTTAGGTTCATTGTGATCTGAGTGGATCCTATTTTATATGCTGTTGGTCATTGACCCAAAGGTCTTTATGCAGTACATGACTGTGATTTAGAAAAAAAGATATATGTCCCCTGAATAATATACATTTTTTAATGTTTAAATGAAGTCAATTTCTGTTGAAAGTTGATTGACTAATTGCAGTGAGTTGAACTGATGGCTCATTGTTTTTCTACTTAACTCTAACATTCATGATGCATACTGTTGTCATACTGTATATGAAAACTACTGATTTTGAACGGGCAATATATGCCAGAAAATGTTATAAAGTTAATTTTATAGCATTATAAATAAATGTGCATAGCATTATTAAAAGTGGGAGAATCAATCATTTTGTGTCTCCTGGTATGAAGTAAACAGCAGTAAACATCATCATCATTAAAAATTTTGCCAAATATATTAAAACTTAATTTAATCATGCTTATTTACTAATTTAACAGTTTTCAGGAAATAAAGGGACTAGAAAAAAGAACTATCAGACTTGAAGCTAAAACCATTTGTGACCATCCTGCTCCAAGGTGACTATAACATTCCTGTATCCGTATGAGTTACTACAGGTACAGTCCCAGAAAAACAGCCCACCTGATTCTCGTTCAAATGGCAGAATCATAAACAAACAAATGAATGTTGTTTTAAGGCACGATTCTGAGGTGGTTTCTCACAGAGCAGCAGAAAATTGATACTTTTGATAAAGTTGGATGATTGTCCGTGGACAATATTTTACTAATCTTGCTACCTAAAAATATACTTGATATTTTTATAATTTTTCAAAACTGTATCTTTTAGACCAATCTGTCACTATAGTATTCCAAGTTGATTTGGTTGTTAATGATACACACTTGCAAATATTTGAGAGACAGAAGTAAAGAGGAGGGTATTTCCTTGCCCCTTTTGGCCACCTTCATGCTGGAAAGAAAAGTCATAAAAGTGTGATTTTCCAGAGAAAATTGAAATATCTGTAACAGCATTTCAATGTCCAATACAAACTAACATAACATGCATTCTTGGACATCACCTCCTGAAACCCACTTTTCAAGTTTTGCTGGTTATTTTATAACCCTATATATGCATGTATTAAATCACTTTGTTGGTATAAAACTAGAGGGGTATTAATTGACTGCACTGAACTCTAACTGATACAGTTCTTACTTTCATAAAAAGAACAGGAGTAAAAGAATCTAAAGATAGGAAATATGGGTTTAGATGCCAGACTTAGTTGAGATTAAAATCAGTACTTCTTATTAGTTTGAAAAATTGGCTTTCATTGCACACCATATGCAGTAGTCATTATACTTTAGGAACCAGCAGAATAATTAAAAATTTTTATGCTCTAGAAAATAATACATTTATGAAACATTCTTTGTCAATTGAAATTATTTATTTTATTTCTCAGATGATTCATTTTATGGTTTTCTGTTTAAAACTAGTTTGACTGGAAGTATTTGAATCTTAAACCAAAAAGAGCACAAACACTGAATCATTAAGCGTTTTATGTATGTTTTTAGTAAATGTGTATTCAACTACTGTGCTAATCTTTTTCAACATCTGTTACCTGACAGTGAGATATTTAACTTAGTTTTCACTCCACTAAGAAATCAATAGGCCTTTTTATGAAAGCAAAATTTTGTGAGTAAAACAATTCTTCTTTCATATCTGCATATTCCAGTCTAAAATTGAGTCTTACTACAATCCTAAAAATATCATAAATAATGCATATATACTGATACAAAAATAATTCCTATTGGATACAAGCAAGTGCAAATAATCTGGCAGTCAAAATATAATTAAATACATGGAAAAGATAAAAGCAAAAATTAGATTCATTCTAAATTATATTAAAAATGAAAGAAGACTATTTACAATGGTTGTATATCACAATAATTAAATAAATTTTATTGTAAAATTTATAGTACTAAATGTATATTTTTTCATTATAGTCATGTGTACTTCCCTATGTAGATATTTGATGTTACTGTGTATATGTATATATATATATATACACACACACACACACACACACAAACAATTTTACAAAAAAAATGATTGATTTTGGGATATGTATAATAGAAAATGTCATAAAATGTTAGTGATTGTGTTTAGAAATAGTTGGATTATCAAAAACAGCAAATTGTTTCTGAAAAATAATAAACTATAACATATTAATGTGTTGGTGTATATACAGTATACAGGAAGTAATTGACAAAAGCATATGTCACAACAATAATGTTGAGCAAAAATGTACTGTGAAATTATTTCATGCATACTTTATTTCCATATAAACATGCATAAAAGATAAAAAGGATATGAAGAAAAAACAGTGTTTTGCTTTTACTTCTTCTATGAATTCACTCAAATGAGACTTGATCATCTTACTATTGATTTTTACAATTTAAAGAAAGTCCAAAGATATCTTCACTCTATGCAGACACTTAGTTGAGCAAAATGATGAAAATTTCACATTACAGTCTTTAATATATTGTCTTAGTCCACTTTGCATTTTCGTAAAGAAATATCTGAGGCTGGTAGTTTATAAAGAAAAGAGGTTTATTTGGCTTACAGTTCTATAACCTGTACAAGAAGCATGGCACCATCATCTGCTCCTGGTGAGGGTTTCAGGGAGCTTCCACTTATGGTAGGCAGTAAAAGAGGGCAGGCATCACATGGCGAGAGGAAGAAAGCAAGAGAGAGGGCAAGAGGAGGTGCAGAGCTCTTTTTATAAACAGTAGTTCTACCCATGCCACTAAGCCATTCATGAGTAATCTGCCCCCATGACCAAAATACTTCCTACTATCCCACACCTGCAACATTGAGGATCAAATGTCAACATGAGATTGGGAGACAAATATTCAAACTATATCATATATACACAAGTATTGGGTCTTAGATCTATTAATGTAGATTTCTGGTGCCTGGATTATTGGTATAAGCCAGAAAGTATCTGAGACAGGTCTCAATTAATTTAGAAGTTTATTTTGCCAAGGTTAAGGATCATGACCCAGAACACAGACTCCAGAGGTTCTGAGAACATGTGCCCAAGGAGGTTGGTTTAACAGCTTGATTTTGTACATTTTAGGAAGATAGAAGTTACAGGCAATTACATAAATCAGTACATGTATTGACACATTTCTACATGTCTTAAGTCCGAAGAGGCACAACATCTCAAAGCAGGAGAGCTTCCAGGACATACGTGGATTTAAAGATTTCCTGTTTGGCAATTGGTTAAAAAGATTAAGTTCTGCTTGAAGACCTGAAATTAGCTTGAGCCAAGGTAAGAAGAGGGGAGCTTGTGGAAGCCAAGGTTTTTGTCATGTAGATGAAGAGATGAAGCCTCCAGTTAGCAGGCTTCCTAGAGGATAGATGTGTCTTAAGATCCTCATTTTAACGTTAATGCTTGTCAGTTGTGTCTAAACTCCAAGAGAAACAGAGCAAAATGAGACATGTCCAACTCTCCTCTTCCTGTCATGACCTGAACTAGTATTTCCAGGTTTGTTTGGGTCCCCTTGACCTAGAGGCGGGTACTTTCAGTTTGCCGGGGGTGGGGAGGAGCTTAGAATTTTATTTTTTTTGGTTTACATTTGACATTCATTTGTCTTACTTTGTTTTTCTGTGTTTCTTTCAAATCCTAGATTATATGGATCAGTGGAGAGAATGAGAGTTAAGGAAAGAGGGAACAGAAGTCAATGGTTCTAGTATGTTCAAAAAGACATAAGAAAAACAGATTGTACTACATTCAGGATGCTTTCATCTGCAGGAAAATGAAGCCTCTAACTAAAGTGGCTTAAACAATAGATTTTTGTGCTACAAAACATGAAATTAGGTGTAGGGCAGTATTTGTGGTTGTTTCATTCAGCTGTCAAAAGCTGTCATCAAAGACCACGTTTTTTTTCTCTGCTCAGTGACTTGACAAATAAATAAAGCATTGCCTTTATCCTAAGTCTGATTCTTCTTATGGTCATTAGATACCTATCACAGCAATTTTAAAAAAGTGTAAATTTTTTCATAATCAATGATAAAAATCAAGTATATATTTTCCAGTGTAAGAAACACTACCTTTTCTGTTTGATTGACAAAATATCAGTTGGATCTATGGCAATCATCAAAGAAAAGTAATTTAAAAATAACCAGAGTCCATGTCATAATTGCACTATTGCTTCATGTTTATTTTATTATTGATAGCCTATATTTTAGAGCAGTTTTCATTTTATAGAAAGATTGAACAGAAAGCACAGATAGTTCTCATACACTTCCCGCATCTTCAATTTCTCTCCTTATTAACATCTTGCATTTGTGTGGCACATTTGTCATAATTGATTAACCAATATTAATCTGTTATTATTAACTAAAGTTTATAGTTTACTTTAATGTTCACTTTCTACATTGTATGGATCTGTGAGTTTTGCCAAATGTGTAATATCATGTATCCCCCATTATAGTGTCATACAGAATTATCTCATTGTCCTAAAAATCTCCTGTGTTCCACCTATTTATCCATCTCTCCTCCCGAAACTATCTTATCGAAAACTATATGAGTGTTTTTATTATGTAGTGAATACATTTAAAAATAATAATAAATATCTGTTCAAAAATAGGAGATTAGAAATGGATGCCAGATACAAAATTATTTGTGTCCACCATATGAAGAATAAAAGAGGCCGGGCACGGTGGCTCAAGCCTGTAATCCCAGCACTTTGGGAGGCCGAGACGGGTGGATCACGAGGTCAGGAGATCGAGACCATCCTGCCTAACCCGGTGAAACCCCGTCTCTACTAAAAAAATACAAAAAACTAGCCGGGCGATGTGGCGGACGCCTGTAGTCCCAGCTACTCAGGAGGCTGAGGCAGGAGAATGGCGTGAACCCGGGAGGCGGAGCTTGCAGTGAGCTGAGATCCGGCCACTGCACTCCAGCCTGGGCGACAGAGCGAGACACCGTCTCAAAAAAAAAAAAAAAAAAAAAAAAAAAAAAAAAAAAAAAAAAAAAAAAAAGAATAATTGAGGACTGTGTTACTTTGCTGAGTAACCTATTCGCAAGTTACAGAGTTTAAAAAAAAAAAAAAGTACATTATTTGAGATTCCTCAAAAAACTAACAATAAGCCTACCAGTTGATCCAGCAGTCTCACTAGTGGGTATTTATTCAAAGGTAAGAAAATCGGTATACCAAAGGAATACCTGCATTTCTATATTTATCACAGCACTAGTCACAATAACCACGATATGGAATCAACCAAAATTGTCCATCAACAGATAGACAGATAAAGAAAATGTAGTATACATACATAATGGAATATTAGTCAGCAACAAAAAAGAATGAAATTATGTCATTGATAGCAACATAGGTGGTACTGGATGTAATTATGTTAAATGAAATAAGCCAAGCACAGAATCCTGGCTAGGATTTCCAGTACTTTGTTGAATAGGAGTGGTCAAAGTGGGCATCCTTGTCTTGTTCCATTTTTTAGGGGAATTTCCTTCAAATTTTTCTCATTAAGTGTGACTTTTGCTGTGGGCTTGTCATATGCCCTTTATGATTTTCAGGTATGTTTCTTATATGTTTAGTTTGCTAAAGTTTTTATTATGAAGGGATGCTGATACCATTTTTCACAGAATTAGGAAAAAATCCTGAAATTCATATAGAACTCCCAAAAAAGCTCAAATAGCCAAAGCAATCCTAAGCAAAAAGAATAAAACAAGAGACATCACATTATCCAAATTCAAAATAAATTACAAGGCTTTGGTAACTAAAACAGCATAGTACTTGTAAAAATAGAAACATAGATAAATTAAACAAAATAGAGAACCTCAACATAAAGCCAAATACCTACAGCCAACTTATCTTTGACGAAGTAGACAAAAACATGCACTGAGGAAAGGACACCCTTTTCAATGAATGGTGCTGGGAAAATGGGAATGTCATAAGCAGAAAAATGAAACTAGACCCCTATTTCTCACCATATAAAATCTAGTCAAGATTAAAAACTTAAATATAAAACCTGAAATTATTATATTAGGTGAAAACCTAGACAAAATTCTTCAGGATATTGGATTAGGCAAAGAAAAAATTATGACTAAGACCTCAAGAGTACAAGCAACAAAAACAAGCATAGACAAATGGGACTTAATTAAACGAAAAATCTGCACAGCAAAAGAAATAATAGAATAAAAGAATACCAATAGAGTGAACTGACAACCTGCACAATGGAAGAAAATATTTGCAAACTACGAATCTGATAGGGAGCTAATATCCAGAATTTACAAGGAACTCAAACACCACCACCACTACCACCACCACAACAAAAACAATCTTATTAAAAAGTGCACATAGGACATGAATAGACATTTTTCAAAAGAAGATATACAAATGAACAATAAGTATATTAAAAAATGCTCAACATCACTAATCATCAAAGAAATGCAAATTAAACCACAGTGAAATATCATCTTATACCAGTCAGAATGGCTATTATTAAAAACTCAAAAAATAACAAATGTTGGTGAAGGTGCAGAGAAAAAAGAATGCTTATACACGGTTAGTAGAAATGTAAATTAATACAACTTCTGTCAAAAAAAAGTATGGAGATTTCTCAAATAACTAAAAGTAGAACTATTATCTAATTCAACAATTTCACTTCTTGGTATCTACTCAGAAAAAAAATAATAATTACAAGAAAAAAAACCTGAACTTGTATGTTTATCACACTGTTCACAATAACCAAGATACATAATCAGTCTAAGTGTCCATCAACAGATGAATGGATAAAGAAAATTTGGTATATATACACCACGGAATAATTTTTTAGCCATACAAGGGAATGAAATCATGTCTTTTGCAGCAACATGGATGGAATTGGAGTCTATTACCTTAAGTGAAACAATTCTGAAACAATGTTAAATATCAAATTCTCACATATAAGTAGAAGCTAAGTAAAATATACAGATGGACTTTGAGTGTGGAATAATAAACATTGGTGACTAAAAGGTGGGAGAATGGGAAGTAGGTGAGGGATGAGAAAATTCTTCCTGGGTACAATGTGCATTATTCTGGTGCTAATTCTCCAAAAAGCCCAGACTTCACCACCACACAGTATATCCATGTAGCAAAACTGTACTTGTACCCCTTAAGTTTATAGAAACTTGGAAACATTTTTTTAAAAGCATAAATAAATATTTATAAAATCACCCAATATTTATACATTTGTTGTGCGTCATTGAGATTTAAATATACAGGTAATTTATATTATGAAAGATGAAATTAAAATAATTTTGATTATACTAAATTTTATTTTAAAATATGAAAGGACAATAATGTTGCACAGGCTATTGGTAAAAAATCAAAAAATGTTTATATACATTTTCCCACTTGGAATGTTTAAGATATTTTTACATATAACGATGATGAATAATTTTATAGCCTAATCCTTTGTGACTTCTATTTAAGTAATCCCTTATCTGTGTTTTGCTTTATAATTTTAACGGTCCTGAACTTTTAAAATGTTTTCCTTTATATTTGCTTTAGAATCTTTTGTTATTTGGGGGCCTAAAAATTATTTAACAATATGTCATTGACAAATAAATATGTAACCATTTTTAATCTACCATGTTATTTATTTCAATTGTATTGTTGTCCAGTGAGATATTTATGTTTTATGTGCACATGCAAATGAACAAATTGTGTTATTTAAATATTTGATGCATCTGCTAATTTTTAAATGCTTTTTTCATAATTTGTGTTAAAATTCTAACATATCCTACATCCCGACAACTATTGATTTATTTAACTCTCCATACAGTTTGTACACTTTATTTAATTTATTTTATGGGTCTGTTCACAAATGCTTATGAGAGATATACATTATTTTTCCATTGTTACTTTTACCAGTACACAATACATAATGCCATGCCTTGGCCACTAAAATCTTTTGTCTTTTCTTGAATATTATTCTCATCTCCCAGTCTTTCTGTGTGTATTTGTCTGTGGAAGGGGGGTGTTGGAATGCATGTTTATTGTCAATTTCGGATAGTATACTGGTAAATGATGTTGCTTTATCCAATATGCAAAAAGATCTTTGGATTTTACTTTGTGAGTTTAACTCATTTACACTACATTTAGCAGATTATTGTTCAGGTTTTTCCTACCATGTTTTTTCATACTTTTTATTTACATATTTTCTTTTGTTAATCCTCTTGCCCCACTTTTGTGTTTTGTAATACATAGGCCGAATTTTCTCTGTTGGATTAATAGTCATGCATGTGCATTCTATTTTTATATCCATGATGTTCCACTACTAGATAATCATGTATGTTAGTATGTACCAACTGATAGTTTAAGTAGTAAAATATATATGTATACATTATATAATCTCACAAAAGGATTATTTCAGAATGCTCTTATTTTCTCATTGAGCACAAAAATGAGACATAGTCTGTAATAACATTAGGTATTCTTTAGTTCTCAAAAATAATAAACTGGTGTAAGAAACTGTTAAATGGCAAGCTATTTGAACATTTCTGTTTTCTATGTCTTCAAGCATTTCCTTGATTTATTTCTGTAAATAGTAATATGTCACCTTCAAAATATTTCAGCCTGAATTTCATATGGTAGAACAAAAATAACTTGTTTATCTAATGGTTTCTTTATTAGTTCCCCAAATTAAATAAAAGTTTGAGTAAATGTGAAATTTAGATGCTAATGTATTTAACAGTTGCCTGCAAAAAAACCAAAATGCTCTATTTGTCTTCTTGCATACAATAATGCAGTTGAAAAATCTGATTCTTAGTGTGATTCTTAGAATGAGTTTCTATTCTATAAAATTTTAGACTTCTCACTTTGGCCTCTGATATTCTTAAATTTTATATACTGTATATAGGAGTGCCATTTCTTTCCTCTCCTGTTTCTGATTTTATGGAATCTTTCAATGGGAGTCTGGGAGACATGATAGAAAAGAGGTTAAGCACATTACTCTGGAATCAGATCCCACATATTCAAAGTACCCTGCTGGTAATATTAACAACTTACTAGTCAAAAGATGTGTGGCATGTAGAAAATTTACTTGTTTATGCCTCAGTTTACCCAAGTGTAGAAAAGGAAAAATATTAGTATGTAACTCATTGGGTAACTTATTGAGAATTAAATGCTAATTATCATAAATCCCTCATAGATTTTATCAAAGTCCCTAGGCTAATAAAAAATATAGGATATAGTTGAGCAAATTACAATTTTTGTTGGAATATGTAGCTTCAGTATTTCTCCAAATTTCTAACTTGTAAGTTGAGAATAGTGGTAAAAGCAACAGTTGTTATAAGGTTAAATTAATTTACATATGTATTTATAATAAACATATATATTATAAATATGGATATATACATAAAATGTGTGTATGCATGCATATATATACACACAGACCTGCTGCATACACACATTCCACAGATATGCACATATACATATGTATTTGTGTCTGTATGTATGTGTTTATATATAAATCTTAAAAAAATGACTAACACATAGCAATGACTATACAAATTTTATGTATTTCTATTATTAATATGTTTTGAGGAATGGCCAAATGCCTAGATACCAATTATAGTTATCCTGATGAGTTTATGGATGTGGGAAAAGATGAAAAGTAATTATCTCCATGCATCAAAGAGACTTTTTTTGGTTATTGCTTTTTATTATTTTAAATCAATGTTTTTATTTTAGAATAGTTTCAGGTTTATTGAAAGTTGTGAATATACTACTGAGTTCCCATATACTCAGCACCCAGTTTTTTCTATTATTAATATCTTATAATTAGGATAATGCACTTGTTAAAATGTATAAACCCATATTGATACAAGTCCTTTTTCTCTTTCAAGTTCTGATTCAGGATACCACATGACATTTGGTAGTAATGGCTCCTAAGTCTCTCTTGAATGTCAGTTTTCCATATGCTCTTTGATTTTAGTGACTTTGACAGTGTTTGTATAGCTAAGATATTTTGTAGAGTATTTCTCAATTGGGATCTGTTTGCAATTTTTTTCAGGGTCAAAGTTACGAGTTTTGGGGCAGAAGACTACATAGATAAAGTACAGTTCTCAATACGTCGTATCAAGGGTAGACACTATGCACACGAGTTATCACTGATGATGCCAACCTTGATCATCTGGTTCAATTAGTTTTTATCAGGTTTCTTCAGTGTGAATTTACTGTTTTTCCCCTTTCCATGTTGTATTTCTTGGAAGGAAATCACTATGTACAGCCCACAGTTAAGAAGTGAGGAGCTATGTTTAACCTCCTTGATTACAGAGTAGCTAACTAAATTATTTCAGATTTTTCTACAGAGGACATTGTATCTTCCTTGTCATTGATCAACTCAAATTATATGTTTATGTCAACATAGGCACATTAATATTTATTTTATGTTGGTTTAAAATCTAACACTACTTTATGTATATCCTTGCTCGAATTGTTTGAGCCTTGACTACTGGAAACTCTTTTAGTTGACTTTGTGTCCTTTTGACATACTATTATTGCTAGGGTGTTTTTTGTTTGTTTTATTTCCTTTTTTGAGTATGTTATTACATTCTGGCACTACAAAATACCCCAGGTTCATATTATATATTTTCTGACCAGCCCAACAACCACCCCTTTTCCCACAGAGCCCTAGTTTCTTTTACTAGAGATTGTGATTAGAAACCATAATCAGCCTGCTTGGTTTTCTTATTGTTAATGGATTGACATTGCTACTAGAACCTCTCATGTGACAGAATAAAGAAATATGTATGTGTATTAACCAAAGTATGTACACATATCTATAAATATTACTATATGTAAGCATGTCTATTCATATTAAGCTAAACATGAGTTTATACTTATGTTTCCAAATCTAGTCTACTACCACACAATCTAACTTTAACCCCTTGCTTATCTGTAACATTCTGCTTTAATAGTAAGAAGACCTGGCTTGTACCATTTGCCATCATTTGCTTAATAAATCAACTTCAAAATGCAGGTATAAGGATTTTGAAATTGTTAATTTATATTCTGGTGGAAAACATCTTATCAACTAGGATATAATGTTTTTGAACTGCTGCTTTTGCCAGTCTTACACAGTCCACTCATTTCCAAAGTTTCCTGGGTCAGCATCTTTTTCGTCACTTTTTTTTTTTTTTAGTGGGGGTATATCATATATTGGTAATACATTTAGATTACGTTGTCAAACTCTGCATCCCATCCTGGGATTCTTTGATGTCCTAAATAATTAAATTTGCCTAAATTAAGGTTTACCATTGCTTGAGTTTTGATAAATGCATGGAATAATGGATCCTCCACTGTATTGGAGAATATCATATAGAATAGTATTACTGCTCCAAAAAAAAAAGTATTCTCCTGTTTCATCTGTTGAAACCTCCACCCTTCCTAAACCCCTGGTAACTATCTATCTGTTTAGCATCTTTATAGTTTTGTTTTTTCTATAAGATGATACATTCTAGAATCGTGAATGGAATCATACAGTATGTATCTTTTTGAGACTGGCTTATTAACTTAGCAATATGTATTTAAGATTTTAGTATGGCTTGATAATTTGTATTGTTTCTTATCTCGGAATAGTATTCTAATGTATCATAAAATATTAGCATTTATTAAATACAATATAATACAAATTATCAAGCCATGGTAAATTCTTAAATACCTATTGCTAAACTAAATAAGCCAGGCTCTAAAGGATATATACTGTATGATTCATCTCTTAAAAGACATCTTTTTTTTCCTTCCAGTTCTTGGTGACTATGAATAAAACTGTGATGAATATTTATGTGCAACTTTTTGTGTAGACATAAGTTTTCAAATAAGTTGGGTAAAAAACAGGACAGTTCTTTCTGTATTATATGGTAAGACTATGTTTAACTCTGTAAAAAAATAAATAAAAATAAAAAGTACCATTTTACAAAGTGTTTGTACCATTTTCATTCCCGTCAACCATGATTGAGAGTTCCTGTTGTTTTGCATCTTCACCAGCAATGGGTGCTGTCAGGTTTATGGATTGTAACCATTCTAATAATTCTACAGTGGTAGCTTATTATTGATGGATCCAAGGAAAGTCATTTATTTTCCATTTTCTTAACATGTTCTTGCTTTAAGAATGGGAGTGCAACTTCCACGTGCTTTACATGCAAGAGCTAAAACCAGAAGTCCTCACAGAGGCACTTTTGATAACTCTTGCCTGAGACCACTTGGCCAGGTATTTATTGTCGTCAGAATTTCACATTTATCCTCTTAGAGGGAAGTACAGAAAGTAACTCACACATTTCAATCCAGTAAGTCTTCAACAGAAAAACTTGTTTGACACTGGCACTGGTAGTCCTGAACGAGTTGTTGCTAATCTCATCAATAAATGTCTTGGCCTTTATTGCTTTAAAGCTATGGAAATGTGTACCAGAATTATCAGAACATAAGAATATTTTTTCTGCTATTCCCTCATAACTGCCTCTGACTTCTTTCTTTAGCAGGTTTTAACCTTCCTTTTCCCCTCCAGCCCTACCTACCTTCAACAAATTCACAGCAGTCCAATATTGTTTATAGCTTCTCCAGAGTTTCTCACATTTTTACAGATAATATTTTAAAGTACTCTAAAATGCTTCCCAAAGACAGTATAGTATGATATAGGCAAGTGTATGTGTGCGTGTTTGTGTGTTTTTTCAAATTCAATTATAATTCAGATTGGTTAGTCTTTACTAGCCAATACAATATACATGCAATATAATACAGTACATATACAATACAATAAAATACTTTACACATTTCAAGAGTGGTCAACTATCATTTTATCAGAAAGTCTAAACTCCAGAGGTGGCTCCTACAAATATTTCAGCTACCTTTATCTCTGATCTAGACCAGAAATGTTGTAAATTATAAAAGTAAAGGTCATACATTTTTTATTGGTAAAATTAATGTTTTAATTAGCATTATAAACACTAGATGTAAATTATTACTCAAATCTAAAGTATTCAAGTTTTTAGATTGATTAAAGTACTTTCAGCCCCCTACATATCTAGCAATGCCTATAACCTATATCTTTAAGGAAGTCATCTGCGGCTTAATTTCTAAATGATCTCAAGTCCAACTATTGGTATGGCCAACTTATTATTGCCTCAAGTTGGCCGTAACAGTAAATGAAACCTGCCTTCAAAAATAAGCTTCAGTGAGCTTTTCTTGCAAGTAAGTGTTAGAAATTTTTTAAGGTATAGCAAACTAGAAACTTGTTAGACTTTGTAAATAAGTCCGTCTATTTCAAATTTCACCAATGGCTGCAATTATTTACCAAAAGGAACTAAGAACTCTGCACAACCAAATTAACTAAGGTTAATGTACAAAAGTTAGTTCTTGTAATTTACCTTCACCTTTACATCTTGGGTTCCACAACATTGATTTTGAGGAAAGGAACCCAGAGGTCAGTGATAATTTTTCTTATTTTCAGGAGGTGAAACTGTTACTGTATCTCTGTAATATAAAATTATACATTTCTGGTTCAATATAGTGTCAAATGCTTTTTGTCAGACCAAATGACATATTTAAGTGACTTTGGTTTTATGTTCTGCTAAATAAAGCATTTGATTTTAGATTATTACTTACTGAACACTAGAATTTGTAAATAGTAGCATTCACTGTTAAATTTATTCTAACTATTCTCACTGGAATTTTTCTTGCCTATACTCAAAATTTTTATTTTATATAATTTCTCTCCTAAAATACTCCTTATTAAAATTGCATGTACCATATGCTACAAAGAAATATTTTCTTTTATTTTCAGAACTAAATATTGTAAACACTATATATTTTCCATACTTATGAATGCACAAATAGTTGCACAACTTTCTCAACAATATTTTCCAGTTTTCGCATGTATATTGCATAAGACTTTATCCTAAAAACAATAGCTTTTCTGCCTACTATACCCAAATTGATTGAGAAGAAACAGAAAAGTAAAGGTAATTACTTTAATGATGAATTTTAGCATTGTATAACATGCTACTGGAATAAATTTGAAATCGAATTATGAAATATAAATGCTGTATTGTCCATTTTATAACATAGCGGATCCCAGTGCTTTTATGCCAAGATTATTTTTGACTGATAATAAAAGTTTAATCCTTGCTTCAAAAAACCTTGCATAAAGGAATTGTTCATGAAAATATCGCTATTTCTATTGCATTAATCAATATTCCTATATTTAGTAGTTTGGAAATTCTCCAGGAATTTTCCCAAACTTATTGTGATTCATTTAGAATTTTACTGTTGAAATTCCGGTTACTTAAGAATGATTACACAGAAATGTAACAGTAAATCAATGAATTTCAGTATCTGATTTTTAAAAAATATTTTAAAGTAAACTTATGTCTGTAAGGGTTGGGCCTGAAAAGGTTAAACTGTAATAAACAGTTTATTGAGACCCCCTTGTAGTCCCTCTCAATCAACATTTATTGCAACAACATCATCACTTTCTAACTTTTAACACACAAACATGTTTTACCATATTAATGGAAACATGTGGCCTATATTTTTTGTATACATCTTATACAAAAAAATCATACAATTGTGTGTGTGAGTCTCATCAACATTATACTTCATTCTCAATGGTGTATAGTATGAACATACTATATTTTATTTATATATTCAAAGGTTAATGAAGATTTCAATTATTTCAAGGTTTTGGGCTATTACATGTTATGATGCAATGAAATTTTTGGTTGTAACTTTCTATTCATAAGGGCATATGTTTTGAGGATATGAGTGGAAAAACAGTTTTTCCCTGCTCTCACAGCACAACAATCAACATGAAGACTTCTGTGACTACATATGTGGGAATTTCTTCCCACCAGCAAGCAAGCAATCAATTGTTCAGAGGATAAAAGATAAATGTTCTCCAATGAAACCCCCACACTCTCTTCTAGGGAAATACCATCAAATTCTACAGGTTGAGGGCTTGGTCCCACAAGACTGCTGCTCACTTTTGATGCCAATCATAAGCCCCAGAATATTGTACCTGTGCTTTTGACTGATTTGCTATCAACTGGGATTCCCACAACCCCCTCCTTGGGTTTAATTTGTTAGAGTGGTTCACAGAACTCAGGTAAACACTTAACGTTTACTGGCTTATTATACATGATATTGCAAAGGAAATAGATGAAGCGATGCCTAGAGCCAGGTAGAGGGTAAAGGATATAAAACTTCCATGCCCTCCCAGGGTGAACCACACCCCAGTAATATCCATGTGTTCAGTCAACAATCCTGGAAACTCCACCATATCCTGTCTTCTCAGGCGTTTTCTGGAGAACTTTGTTAGGTAAGTATGATTGAAGTAAGGACAATTGTATACACTAGACAAAAAGGTGTGATCTAATACTAATAGACTGTTTAGGGAAACACAGCACAGCCTGTCTGTTTAGATTCTTCTTGATCTTTTGGTGAAGCTTTCCTTACTACAGGGTATGAGGCAGGACCCCTTCTGAAATTGGAATCTTATTTGCAATCAGATAAGGTAGGTCAGAGAATTTCAAAAGAGAAACGTGGGGGAAGTTTCCTGACTTGGATAGAGAAAAGGGCAAATGAAAGGAGAGCAGCAGGCCAGAGAGTGAGATTCTATTTTCTAAGACCTGCTTCTGAGGTCTAAGTTACCCCAACATTACAACAAGGTCTATAAGAGTTATGAGCCACACATGATATCATAATATCACAGAGGATCTATAGCCAGGCCTGCAAATGCTGGTCACAGGTATAATAATATCCAGTTTTAGTAGTTATTGCTACACACTTAAAACTTCTTATAAATTGATAATAAATAACCTAATTAAAAAAATGAAATAGGCAAATACTTAAGAGATACTTTACCTAAGGAAATATATAGGTGATCAGCAAACAGGAGAAGGTCTTGTATCAAATTTCATTAGGATCAGAGAAACGTAAATTAAATTTCCAAAGTAATACCATTACATGCTCAGAAGAAGGACTAAAATTAAAAAGGAAGACTAAATAATGGCAAAAATGTGGAATAACAAAAACTCTCATACTCTGCTTGTGGGAGTATAAATTGAAAAACAAATAGAAAATCATCTGATGTATCTGGTAAAGCTCTATAAATACATGTACTCTTGCATATCACTTTCACTCTTAGAAATATCCTGAGCAGAAAGGAGAAGTTATTCACTATGAGATAGGTAATAAAAATGTATAGCTATATTACCAATAACACCAAGATGAAAATATCTCGAATATTCTAATAGTGGAATACATAAAGTATAGTATTTGTATACAATGGAAAGTATATAGCTATGAAAATCAAAGAATTCTTACTGCATGCAACCACAAAGATGAATTTCACTGAGAATCTGAGTAGAAGATGAGAAAAAAATACGTACTACATGATACCATCTCTATAAATCACAAAAACAGGCAAGAACTATGATGTGTTAGGAAACAAGAGTGGTAGCTATATGTAGAATAGTGCTGACTGAGAGTGTACTCCAGGAGACAACTGGAGTACTAGTAAACAAATACATACATTTGTTGTATTTATGGTCAAAAATTATTAAAACTGGGAATTTCATATGGTTCAAACTGTCGTTTAAATAACTAGATGCTGCTTGTATGGGCATTTTTTTGTGTAAATTAATTCAGCTGTATACATATCTGTGTAATCCACAAAAATGTACTTTAAAATAATTGAATAAAAATAAGAACAGATACATAAACCAGAACAAAATCGACCAATGTGCTGCAGGAGAAATGGTGCAGTTTACTCAAGGAACCAGTGAGATACTTTAGACTCAGATATCATAGATAAGAGGGAGAAAAAAATGGAGTTGAAAACAGAAATTATTTTAAAGGCTATGCAGTTAAGTCTGTCAATTGATATCTCAACTTCTGTGTCCCGCCATGGCGACAAACATAAGCAGCTCCATTTATTTTTAAATTGTTGATAGAAAGTATTCTGAAAAGATTTCTGATTTTGTATTGAATGTAATATGAGTAGGTAAAACTCTCGTTAGAAAAATTATAATTTATATAGATTTGACCAAATATACCTTTGAAAAATATAAGGTTTGTAATAAAAATTATTGCGGAATCTTTGGGATGTTGCTTAATCAACTGGAAACCTCTGTGGCCAGTGGTTCCTTTACCTGAGTTTTGCTTGGACCTGCTTGGCCCACTTGGCCCAGCAGGTTGCACTTGGCTCATGCTACTGGCCTGAATCCCATGCCTGCCAAGGGCAAGCAGAGTAACAAGGGGAGTGTGCATGTGGTCTGGCCACTGAGCAGGAACTGCAGAACCCCAAAGTCGTGTCACAGGCCTGCCTCAGGGAGCTCCTAGGTCTGGACTTGCCAAAGGGCTGCAGTTCTTCTCTCCTTCTTGTTGCCCCTTAATGTGGCGAGCAAGGGACATGTTTCAGCCCTGTTTTTGTTACATCTCTTTCAACCCATTCGGCATGTCCCAAGTTCTTTTCCCGTGCCCAGGATGAATAAGATGCAGGACAAGTGGAGGGTGAGTGAGTTGAAGAGGAGCTTTATTGAGTGATAGAACAGCAGAGAAGAGACCCACAGTGGGAACTTCTCTCCATAGCCAGGGTGTCCCCACGAGTGTTCAGCTCTCAACTGAACACAGAGAGAAGACACTGGAGTGAGTAGCTCCACGTTGTCCCATCATCTTCTCAGCTCTCAGCAGAGAGGAGACCCGGAGCGGGTAGCTCCTGTCTGCAGCTGGCCACCCTCTCATCTCTTTTCAGCTCTAAGCAGAGAGGAGACCCTGGTACGGATAACTCCTCTCCGCAGGCAGGTCATCCCACCATTTTCTTGAGTCTGGCTGATTCACGGGTTTTGATGGGCTTCAGAAGAGAGGAAGTACATGCTGATTGGTCCGTGGGCAGCCATGGGTGGGCCCAGACAAAGCACTATAAGTTTCCACGCCAGTCTACAGGGTTGGCAGAATGGCCCATATGCTTCAGGTCTTCCCCAACTTGAAGGTGGGGCTTCACCCGGGACCCACCCTTTTCCACCCAAAGACTGTCTACCTCCTGCTGCTATTCATGGTGCCCAGGCTGTTCGTGCTGAGGGGCACCTGCAGGCAGCACCGAGCTACCCTCAGCCCCTCTTCAGACTCCCTCCTATGTTCATTGGCACCCAAAGTCCGGAGGGGGCTGAGGGGACGGGGGCTGGAATATAAGTGCTGTCCCAAGTGCGGGCACACCCAGCTGCGTTGCAAAATCTCCCAGGCTCAACCTCAACTTTGCTGTGAAATCAGAGTGGGAGCCAGGAGTGGGGAGAGGCCAGGCAGTGGGAGCAGGCACCTCTGAGCTTGTTGGGAAAGAAGGCTTCCTAGGCACCCAAGAGTGCAGAGATGCCTGAGTCCACAGTCGCAGCTTGGGAGGCTGAAGCTGGGCCCAGGAGGGAGAAGCTCCTCCCTGCTTCTGGTCCCCAAGAGCACAGGGATGCCCGTGTCTGCAGTCATGACTGGGCAGCCGCAGATGCTCCTGGGAAGCAGAAGGCTCCTGTCCTGACAACTCAGAAGTGGACCGGGGTTCCATTTACTCCCGGCTCCTTCTGGCTCTGTGGAGCTGAAGCCCTGGCCATGCCTCCCCCATTGCAGCCTCCATCATGGCAACAGCCGCTCCAGATGGGCCACTGCTGCCATCAATATAATTGCAATGGAATTGCGTATCTAGTGAAATGATTTTCCTGTGTCTTTCTATGTTTATTGCTTGTACAATTGATTCATTAAAATAACTTTGTGAGTTCTTACATTTTAGGACCATTTATGTTATTTCCAAGAATAAAAAACCTGAAAGAGCTATCCTAATTTCATAAATATTAAAGAATATTTAAGAATGCAAAAAGAGGAAAGGGTGTATTTTATTTTAGAAGTTTATGTCTAACTGAATGATGCAAATAAATGCTGAGTTGAAAGCTGAAACATTGCTAAAATGTTTACTGTCTACAAATTGAGAAGAAATGTTGTTGTACTCCAGACAATATCATAATTAAAAACTTACAAATAGCCTAAATTAACAGCCATCATGGTTTTTATTAGTCCTCTGCAGCTACTGGTCCAGTCTCTATTATAATTGAGATAGTGCTACTCCTAGGTCTTCCAACTTCCCTATGCCTGTCTTTGCATTTTTTAAATCACCACACTAACTTGAACACAGAACAGCACATTTCTAAGTTTCATGAAAATTTATATCTTGTGTAAAAACTTACAAGAGATTCCATTTTAAAATCCCTCTTAAATACATGTTATTGTTTCTTCAGTCTCAGCTGCACTTCAACATCATTGCATTTCTTCTCTCTGGTTCTTTTCCAAATGCACTTAGCCTGGATTCATATATTTCCTCACTCAGTTTCAATGTATTCTTTTAATTCAATTATATGGAACACTTTATCACTGCCCCAGTCATTACTCCTGAGCTCGCAAACATAAGCCAACTAGGTCATTTGAAGTCACCCGCCCCGCACCCCTCAATGAAAAAAACAATCTTAGATAAATGTTAAAACAAACAGGCAAACAAACATACGCATGTACAAACATACCTGTCCCTCCCTCCCTCTCTTTCTCTCTTACTCTCACACACACACATGCACACACCCATACACACACACACACATACACTTTTCAAAGAAAGGGCCATTGACTTAACAAACCTACTTTTACTCTCATTAATAATCATCACATTTGTAGCAATTAATTAAATATTTTATATTAATAGTTATTATAAGGCACATACATAAAGATAAGTACTAAAGGCATATTTGTGGAAAAATCTCTCTACTGTACATAGTCATTTCTTTTCTGATGTAATAGAAGGAGTTATTTATTGTCAGTAAACAGACTTATTTTTTGCTCTGCTTTTGTGTGAAAGACAGCTTATTCATTTTCTCTTCCAACCAAAACTTTTTGGAATACATCAAATTAATTGCCAACTTATTTTAACACCATTTCTAAAACTGTTTCTTTGAACCTGAATGTTAAGCACATTACATTACAGTATTATAGTATATATCCACATTCATTCATGACCTATGTTCTTGTTCATTTTTCACAATTTTGTAAAAACATATTACATACATGTTACATTCCAAATAAGGCATCCTCATTTTTGTAACAATACTTTATTGCATATAAATGTCATATTTTGTTGTAGTATTGCTTTTAAACTGATGTATCTTTGAGCATTTTATAAATTATATGTTTTCGTTATGCCAGAATATAATTGCACAAAAATATAAGGTTGAGTTCTCAACAGACTTTTAACAAGTAGATCGTTAATAGAAGACTCGCCCTTTCTTCTCAGAATGATGGAAAAGGGAATTTTATCTGTTTAATTTTCATACATATAATCATATAACATGTATGTTTATATATATAACACATATAACATATATGTGTGTTATATGTTATATGTGTGTGTTATATATACATATATGTTATATGTGACATATGCACACACAAACACACACATATATATGTTATGGACTGAATGCTTTTATCCTCCCCAAAATTTGTATGTTGAAATCTAAACCCCCAATGTGATTGCATTAGGAAGCGAAACCTTTGTGAGCTGATAAGGGCATGAGGGTGGAGTCCTCGTGAATCGGATTAGAGCTCTTATGAAAGAGACCCCAGAGAGATCCCTTGCAAGTTCCACCATGTGAAGATACAGGGAGAAAATGGCAGTCTATGAACCAGGAAGCAGGTCTTCACCAGAATCCAGCTGTGCTAGCACCCTGAACTCAGGCTTCAGCCTCCAGAACTGTGAGAAATAAGTTTTTGTTTTTATACGCAAGCCAGTCTATGTTGTGTTTGTTATAGCGTCCCAAACAGACTAGGGCAATATATTATTGAGAAAGATGATGTTTCCCTTACATGCCAGAAATTAATCATCTGTATTAAGAAAACCGTATGTTTTCTAAATCCAAACAACTTACTCGAAATGTTTAGACTTTAGCCTCTATATATTTTTTACTTTAATATATTACATTTTATATACATTTAAAAATAGCCTGTAATCCCAGCACTTTGGGAGGCCGAGACGGGCGGATCACAAGGTCAGGAGATCGAGACCATCCTGGCTAACATGGTGAAACCCCGTCTCTACTAAAAATACAAAAAACTAGCCGGGCGAGGTGGCGGGCACCTGTAGTCCCAGCTACTCCGGAGGCTGAGGCAGGAGAATGGCGTGAACCCGGGAGGCGGAGCTTGCAGTGAGCTGAGACCTGGCCACTGCACTCCAGCCTGGGCGACAGAGCAAGACTCCGTCTCAAAAAAATAAATAAATAAAAAATAAAAAATAAAAAATAAAAATATATGTACCGTATTCCAGTGATTTTTAGCATCTTTTATTTTTTTGTTTTTTGAACTTTGTAGCTCCATGTCTGAACTCATTTCTCTTTTGAAATGAGTAAAAATATATATTTTTTTTCAAAAGGTCAATTTTGCCATTGTCATTTTGTTGCCTAAGGTATGAAAACTATATAAATGCTCATAAATTCAGTAAGGAAATAAAAGCTTTCCTGTAAATCAGTATTGAGGAGAGCACTCTTATTCTTGATGATGGAAAAGGCACTTGGCCTTGAGATCTTTGCAAGCTGAGGAGCTGGTAATTTTTTGTAGTTGTTGCCTGATAATGCATTCTCACTTAAAAACTTGTTTCTCTCATTCTGAAAATTATAAAAAATTAAGATTTAACTTTTTTGAAGTTTTTTTTCCTATGTTCATATCTTTATTTTATTATATATTGCTATGGCTGTATTTATTTCAGAAAATTCTATAAAACCTAATTCATGTAGAATGTAATATTAAATGTTTTTCAATATTTTAACAGATTTTATAATGTAATTATAGTACAGTACATTAAAGGACAACCAGATAACTTTAGTATTATTTTTACCTATTTTGGAATCCATTGCATGCAAGGAGATTTTATTACTTTGTTTTAAGGTAATAATTTTTAAAATGTATAGCCAATAAAAAATTAAGTATTAATATTGGGAGATATCCCTTTAGCTACAACATCATGTCTACAGAAAGTGTTACTTCATTAACAGAAGGCTCTAGAAAAAAAAATCAGTGATATGGTTAAAAGCCCCTGAGGCTGTAAAATCTTATACTGATTTTTGCTCTGCTACTTACCGGTTGCTGATCTTTAGAAAAGCTATTTAACCTTTCTGCCTCCATTATTGTTTCATTACCTACAGCAGAATTTTCAGTTCATGAACTCTTATTTTCCAGAGTGGTTCATAAGTTTTTTTCATCATAAAAGTCATCTGAGGGTTCTAAGCAGCAGCAATTAAGACAGTTGTTCTTTCAGCTCAAAAGGGCTAACAAATACTGCCTAAGCTTTCCTGAGTTACTCGATTTTGATAAAGATTTACCTCTAAACTATTAATTTATTAAATTCAAAGTATAGCCTGATTCTAATAAAGTACTAGCTTATTTATATAATGCCTAAAAAATAAAAATAGTAAAAGTTGGAGAATGTAGTGTTTTCTTCCACAACTGTAATATCAAGTTATGTCTGATATTCTTTTTCCTACATTTTTTTCCTTAAAAATAAGGCTGATGCATATACGATCTACTTTCTTGTGGTTCTTCCAATCATTATCCTCTCTGGATTTGCCAGATACTGGGAAGCTTATTGATTTTTCAAACACGAAACTTGATTCTTCTAGTCTCTTCCCCATACTTCATTATATTAGTGAATATAATTTAATCTTATCTCCTATCACTACCACTAATATTTGTACCATGAATAAAAAATGCTGTAGGTTATAAGGGAATCATATGTGAACAAGAAAAAAAAAAACTCATTCTCTCATATGGATGGCAGAATTCCCAGGCCTAGCCCCCAGGGAAAAAGAAATTTAAAAAAATCTTTAATAAAAACATTTTCTTGACACTCTAATTTATCCTATTTACTAATAAAATTTTCATTACTGGATAAAAGAACAAAATCTTGTTTTCTGGTATTGTTCTGTTAAAAATTAATAATGCCAATGCTTGTCTGGGAGGTTAGAATCTAATGTTTCGAATATATTTTTATCTTTTAGATCTTCAGAGCTTTAGAGTCTTTCAGTTGAGAAATATGAAACATTGAAAATAGAAAACAAATGCTGGAAATCTTCTGTAATTCAAATTTATTTGCTTCATCTTTTTCATCCATTATTATTAACGTGAAATAATTGGTAAAATGATACACTGTAAAATATTTATTCTAAGATTGTTTCTTAACAAACAGTAACAAATTAGTATTACCTGTTCTTACTATAAAGGGAAAAATCTTTATGTGGGGTCAGATAATCTAAATGTCATTGGAGATCAGTATCACAATTGTAGCTAACACCTGAAGAAAAAAGACTTGAAACACAGAAAAGCAGAAATAGCTTACCAGTGAATAAAAAAAGTCTGGTCTTAAAAAAAAATAAAATAATAATAAAAAAAAGAATAGCTAGCTAAAGCTTCCAAACTGTATTGATATAAGAGCAGAAAAGTACACAGGGAAACAACTCTGACCAAACCATCTGACTGTAGATAGCCAACTCTGCCAAGTTCACTCAGTCAACAAATGCAGAGATGACAGTTTCCTCATCTGTAAACTAAAAATAATGCAAGTGCCATTATAACCTGACAGATTCTTCTTGCCCGGAAAAGCACTGAGAACAGCAGGAGTGTTGCTGCAGATATTTTAATTATTGCAAAAGAGCCAAACAGGAATATGGAAGATATTTCTCAAATCTGACTTTCTGAGATCTTGGAAGCTAGACTTTTTAAGGATAATTGGTAGGCAGGGGGTTAAGGAATAGGTGTGGCTTGTTGCTTGGGGAGGAAATCATAAGAATGCCCAAACTGTCTTCACACATTGAATCAGTTTCTGGGTGGGAGTGTCACCGACCAACTGTTTAAAGCTTTAAATAACCAACTCTGCCAGGTGGGTCCAGATGGTATCAGTTGGTCCACTAGAACACAAAGTCTGAAAAATATCTCAAAGACCGATCCTAGGTTTTTTACAACAGTGATGCTATCTATAGGAGCAATTGAGAAAGTTCTGAATCTTATGACCTTAGGCTTCATGACTGCTAAGCAGTAAGCAAGCTATAGAACCACAGCTGGTTATTGCCTAACCTTTGCACAGGTTAAGTCTTACGCATCAGTCTTAGCAGAATTCAACCCACTCCCATAATTCTAACCTTGTGGACTTTCATTAGTTTTATGAAGGTGGTTTTGGTCCCTGAACAAGTAGGAAGGCAGTCTTGCAAAGGAGCTATTATCATTCTTGTTTTAAGGTTAAACTATAAATTAAATTTCTCCCATAGTTAGCTTAGCCTATGCCCAGGAATGAATAATCCCAGTTAGCTCTTGAGTTTAGACACAAGATAGAGTTAGATATGTTAGATTTCTCTCACTGTAATAATCTTTCCAAAGGGAGTTTTTGTACTTACCTCTTAAAATTGTTATGGGGATTAAATATAATAATTGACAGAATGTTCTTAGAATACTAGCCTCTCTAATTGTTAAATAAGCATTATTATGTGTATTTACTCTATTGCAAAGAACTTCAAATAGCTGATCTTCGCCCATGCAATTAAAGGAAGTTTGTTTTGCTTTGTTTTCCATTGTCTACTGTCTTTATAGTATCTGCCTTACTTTTTCATGTTAAATTCAGATGTTTGAATTTGTTCCACAAACTTCACCCTACTATTCTCCATCTTCTTAAAAGATATTTATTCTGGTCCCAAGTTTTCTGAGTCATAGGAATCATTAATCCTACACTCAAGTGTTTCAGACCCTAACTTTCACTAAGATAAATTCTAAAAATAAATAAATAAATGGGCTTTTTTATATGGCACTGAGATTTTCACTGATTCTGTCTTTAACAACACATAAACACTTAAAATACTTGGGCAAGATTGTGCCAAGGAATCTTGTTTTGGTTTCTGTTTCCTGAAATGCCTGGTTCTTGAAAGTTTAGTCAGAGAAATAGGAACCATCTATTGTATTAATTTCTGAGGACTGCCATAACAAAGTACCAGGAACTGACTGAGTGTCTTAAAAACATAAAATCCATTCCCTCACAGTATGGAAGACAGACAATTGAAACCCAGCTGTCAGCAGGGTCATGATCCCTCCGACAGGCCAAGTAGAATTCTTCCTTTCCTCTTCTATTTATGATGGTGATCAGCAATGTTTTCTGGTGTGAAGCTATATCCCTCCAATCTCTGCCTCTGTCTTCACATGGTATTCTGCCTTTCTTTGTGGCTCTTTTTTTCTTAGGACACCAGTCATATTGAAATAAGGGTATACCCTACTTTAGTATTACCCTAAAAGGACAGCCTCTCTTATTTGTCTTCCAAATGTCTTACAAGTATTTCTAATGGCTAAACTCAAACCAAACCCTCAATAGTTTTCAGCCAACACTTCCCTTTCAGTACAGGTGATGATGGAAAAGGATGGAAATAGTGATATATGTCACAATCTTAGAAATCTTTCACAGAAAGTTTTCTAATCACCCTGATGGGACAAACACCTCAGCAGCTGTCCACTGGAACATAAATATTTTATTCCATCCTTTGATAGTTCCAGGTAAGCACAATTCAGTTGTAATCATTGTAGACAGAAAGAATGTACAGTCCCATATGGAAATGAACAACTGTCATCAAAACAGCACAACAGCACTAGAGGCTCAAATGTAACCTTACAAATGGGCAGAGTTCCTGGACAAAAATTTTCTTCTAAGGCAAAGTCAAAAACCACAAAAATATTTCTAATCACCAAAAAAAGTAAAAGATCTATTTAATCTCTAACTCCTTCCATGCATGTACATGAGCCTGGGCACATATCGAGCCATTATGGTTACTTTGTCACAAAAGAAGATAATTATGCTTTCTCTCCCAGTGCTCTAATCACTGAGCAAGTTATTTAACTTTGACTTAATGTGCTCAAAAAAAGGTCTAGGATTTTTCTTCATTCAACAAAAATGTAATGAACACATATTTATAGTTCTCTCCCTCTCTCCACACACACACATATACACACATCATATATGCATACATATATAGACAGTTAATAGATGCAAATATATAAATATTGATATCAATATTGATACAGGTATATATATAGTTGTGTGAATATATATAGCAAAAATATATACTAAAAGAAATATACATATGTAGAAATGGATAGATACTTTGGTGTGTATATATAGCGCTCTCTCATGCTCTCTCTCTCTCTCTATATATATATATACACACACACACACAGCAAATATCTAAGTATCTATCTACAGTGTAGGTGCGTGTGAGAGAGAAAGAGAGATTGATTTGAATAGGTATTAAAAGAATTGGGAGAAAATATCCGATTTACCAGGCAAAATGAAGACAATCACAGTTTATTACTTGGCCCTCACCAGAAACTTGCACACACTCCAATGCTATGACATTTCTAGATACAATTTTAAAGAGCAGGGGAACCAAAATTTTATAAATAAGTACAAGTAATAACTGTCCAAAGTCACAATTTTAGCCAGGATCAACACAGAGCAAGTGTTATTAACCTCTAAGTTTCTAAGTTTTTCTTAGACCCTCACTGTCTACCATGAATAAGTAAAGTGAAAAAGCAGGGATTATTCTGCAAAGTGTTGATTACTTTCAATCTGTTTGTGTTCTATCAATGATTATTTTTGGAAAGATCTCCTTCTGGAATAATTCTTTAACTCATGCATGATGTGAAATATCCAATATCTTTAACTTGAGTAATTACAATAAAAATATAAGAAATAATTGCATGAATATGTGACTCAAGATTTCAGGATAATAATTGTTTCAAAATAGAAATCTTCCCATCTCCAAAGTGTATTTACATTATTTCCTTCTACCCAATTATTTAAATGTCATATTTTAGCATTTTTTGTGAATAACTAATGAAAACCCTTTTTTTTTTTTTTTTTTTGCGATGGAGTCTCACTCTGTCACCCAGGCTGGAGTACAGTGGTACGATCTCGGCTCACTGCAACCTCCGCCTCTTGGGTTCAAGCAATTCTCCCTGCCTCAGCCTCTCAAGTAGCTGGGATTACAGGATTCCGCCACCAGACCCGCCTAATTTTTGTATTTTTAGTAGAGACGGGATTTTGCCATGTTGGCCAGGCTTGTCTCGAGCTCCTGATCTCAGATGATCCACCTGCCTCAGCCTCCCAAAGTGCTGGGAAAACAGGAATGAGCCACCCCATTCGGCATAAAAACATTTTAATGTGACAGTACATATAATATATAAAAGGAAATTATCCCTTCCACTATCCAAACTATGAATATTTTAGTTGCTCTATTGGATATCTAACCAGAGATATCTACTTGTTGCAAATGAAAACAAAAATACATGTATTTATTTATTTGGGTCAAAGTGTGATTCAAAGAAAATGCAATAGTTTCTGGAGACAGTATCCCTTGAGTATGTCATTTGGCAACACAGTGGCTTGAAGGAGTTAATTATGCTTCCAACTGCAATAATTGTTGGTAAAGGAATGTATTAGTTGCTGTGGTAAAAGTGTTAAGTAAGTGCAAAGTAAAGAAATAAATAACAAGATGATGGTCTTTAGCATATAAGGTAATTGACCAGGTTATTCAAATTATTTAGTTACCTGTGAAAAATATATATATATGCAGGAGATTAATTATATACAAGAGGCAATATTTAAATGTTAATGATTTAATAATAAGGTACATCCCAACATATTTGTAACCATTTTAAATTATATATTTACTCTTTTTGATAATGTTTTTATTTGAAATAGTCTTCGTATACATTTTCAAAAATTATTGGGGTCATCATCTTACTGATAATTCAATAATTCGTTTTTAGGTAATTCCAAATACAAACATTAATCTGTTGTATCTGATTAAAGTGATACATTTATAATGTTGTACATTATAATTTAAATTTTATTTTCCAAAAATTTCTTTTAAATACTAGAGATTTTTTTTAATAGTAATATAAAATAAATGTCCTGACTTTTTACTTATTATCTTTTCTAATTTGTAAGTTGCAGTGTTAAACTGTGCTTTTATTATATGAGAACACTTATTTAACATAGTTCTATGAACTTTATCCAAGTAAGGTCAGTATGTCAATAAAAGAGATAATGATATAGTCTAATCTGAAGACATTTAAAAAAACTTCTTTAGAAAAACATAAAACCATGGTCATTGTATACTCTGCCTTCTTTATCAGTGGTACTGTCTTCTGTAAATTTTAACTTAACATTTACTAATATAAAAGTTTTCAATGCATGTTTTATTAATATTTGTTCTCTGTCATTTTAGAGTTTTATTTTGAGTGTTTGAGAGTTTTCAGAAGTGGAGACATAGCTTCTATTTAGTGATACGTAAAATGATGTTCTTCAGAAAATACTGAAGTGAAATAAAGGAAACATACTCATTATCTATGGCAGAGGGGCATTCAGATTTCAACGAAAAATGTTTATACAAATTGTGGATTACAGTTATTAACTTAAATGAAAGAAGTTGTCAGTGATTTGTATTATCCCTCAGTAGTCAGACATCATCTTTTAGTTTGCTAAAATAAGTCATTTTAAAAGTATTACTTTTAGAAATAAAAAAGATAATCACTTGGATTCATTTTGTTCTCTTTTCTCCTCTTCTTCTCCCCATCTTATTTCATCAAAATGTTTCAAATAGAAGCAAAACAAGTATATACCTATGTCCTTAGATGGAAGAAATAAGAGCAATCAAGTAATATGACTGACAATGACACAGGCAACAACAAAAGCTCACCACGACCTTTGGCGTGTGTACCCAGCAGAAAAACACAGAAGGCCAAGCCTTTCTTGAGGCCATTTCAAGCCAGCTAGAGTCCCAATAATGTCAAAAATCATCTTTTTAAGGTATTCATCTCTAGAATTTTCATCTTTCAAGGGTTAGTTGAGTTTCTCTAATTCCTATCAAGTTTCCATGGTTTTAAACTAGTTAGCCGATTATCTTTTCTCTGTGGTAGTGGGTAAGGTTTTTGACACAGATACCCAGGTCGAGGGTACTGTCAGTCTTTTGAGAATCCTCTTTACCAACTACCTTTTTTCTCTGAACTCCCTCATCCCATCTTCTCAGATGCATACTCGTCGAATCCTGGCTACAATGGTTAATCTACTAGAGAAAAGCACCCCAGATCCAAATACAGGGGAAAGTTTTATGCCTGGAATTCAGTATAATTTAGCCAAATATTGAGTTAGACTGATTCACTACAGTGCCAGCTAATATTGATGCATATGAAAAATCAAAGTATGATGAAGTTATTTATTTGATTCCCTATTTTTTAAAAAATTAAAAATTTCCAGTGAACCTTTATAGCTTTGAGCTATCAGACAAAGTAAAATAACGATTCCTGTTTTCAAATTTAAATTCTAATAAAAATAGGAATAGATCCTTATGTTAGTTAGGGTTCTCCAGAAAGAGAGAGAGATGGGAGGGGATTTATTAATGGAATTATCTCACATAATTATGGATGTTCAGGAACCCCACAATAAGCCATCTGCAAGCTGAAGAACCAGGGAAGCTGGTAGCATCGGTTAGTCCAAGTTCAAAGGCCCCAGAACCAGGGAAGCCAGAGATGCAACTCTAAGTCCAAGACTAACGTCCTGAGAGACTGTGGGAATACTGGTACAAGTCCCGGTCTCTGAAAGCCAAGAACCTAGAGTTTTGACATCCAAGGGCAGTAGAAAAAAGAGTGTCACAGCTTCAGAAGAAAAAAGTAATCCAACTTTCCTCTTCCTTTTGTTTTATCTGGGCCCTCAGCTGATTAGATGGTACCCATCCACACTAGGTCAGGATAGATCCTCCTTACTCAGTCCACTGAGCCAAATGCCAGTCTCTTCTGGAAACATCTCACAGACATACCCAGAAATAATGCTTTACCAGCTATCTAGGTGTGCCTTCATCCAGTCAAGTGGACACCTAAAAGTAACCATCACAATCCTGCTCATATATTTTAGTTATAATATACATTTACTGTTTTGATTTTTCTAAGAACATATGATTTTTCTAAGAACCTTTGAAGCAGTGAAAAACCAGGTAAACATGATAATGTAGCTTAATTGAACCATATTACTTATTTATAAAATAATATAATATTGAAACTATAAATTAGTTATAAACTATTGATATTTAAAGTATAAATTCTTCTATAATATATTCTAAATTCTTACAACTAGAGTACATTAGTACTCATTAGTGCTTAGTATATTAATCATGTGTAAATTGGTATGTTTATTATTTTGTTTACCTTATATGAACATAAATATTTTTCTCATATTTTGATTTAACAAAGTTAAAATATATTTGGAATGTTTGAGGTGTTCTTACCTTATTACAATAACAAGCATTAATAAAAATTGAGAAAATGTTTTTATAGTAGAATTTTATTTATGGGTAAAATTAGATGAATTATGTATAATTTTAGGTGAATAAAACATTGCATTGAAATAATCTCCTATCACTCTCCTTAAGTCATACTTTCACATAGTGTTTTCTGGAATCAGATGTTAAATGTAAATAAATAAATAAATAAATAAAACTAACTCTATGTGATTTTAAAATTTTTATTTTTAAGTCAAATGTAAATATTATTTCTAAAACATTGACTGGTTGAAAGATATAAAATAAATTTAATTTACAACAATACATTAAAGTCTACTTTAAAATATTAATAAAATAAATAATTACACAAATTAGTTTCATCCAACCACTGGGAATCAATTCTATTAATGTAGCTTTCTGCAATGCCACAAACTGGTGACTCACAAACCAAGCTATAGTATACGTGACTTTTTTAAAAGGTATTCCTATGTTTTCAACATGTCTGACACAAGATTAACTTATAAAGTAAATCATTCTCTAAACACAGCGTTAAGCTTATTCATGCATTTCACTGGGTAACTAAAGTTCATAAATATGTACTTGTTCTCATACACAGATCATCACCAACATTTTAAAGTTGAAAGTCATTATTTAAGGACACATTATTATAGTTTGAGAAATGACTGGGAAGACTTTAATATCAAAATTGATGAAAGTACTAAAAGTCTTGCTACATTTTAAATATAGGTTATTAAACTTTTCAAACCTTTCCCGTTGCAAATCATTTTTATTTTTATGTTAATTCTGCCAGGAGGACAGATCATTCATCTAAAATATTTAAGATATCTTAATTTTAGACAATTCTGATTTAAAAGGAAGCTGAAATGACAGAAGATATGGTTAATAAAATACTATATTTCTAATTAGTTTCGGATTGGATATTATATCTTACTGCTTGCAAAATGATATTGCATCATATTTTATAATGTGAAGTGTAAATGGCTAAAATTATGCTCCTTCTATAACAGTTTAAGTTTGTCTTAATTTTATAACACCTTGCATGGAAATTTAACACAGATTCACGTCTGTCAACAGAAACAAAGTGTTGTTGACTTTTTGTATTTCTATTTTATATCTAAGCTATCTTCCATTAATATCCTAGAACAAAAAATAAGAGATATCTATAAAATAAATTATGGTCTCACTAAATTTCTTAAGGTAGAGAGCATTTATAACATTTCGGACCTGGAATAGCCAAATCAAATAATTTCTCTCTGGCAGGCCCAGTAAGTTTTGATAATACCAAGACATTGTAAAGAACTTAGAGAATTCAGAAACCTAAGGTTTATTTGTTTATTTTTAGTAAAGTGATATCATTATGCAACCTGAGAAATGAGATCTGGCTTTAAAATACTAGGCCTTTGTCCACAGGCTTAAGAATATTTTCAATTCTTACTATCAGACCCCATATAATGCTATAGATTCCAAGAGTACCAATTCTTGTGAAAGTCACTCTCTCAATTAAATAGAAATTTTAATATCATTATATTCACATTTCTTAACTGCAAGGTCATAATCGGGTTATAATGTGTGTTGTCAGTTTATGGAGAATTACGAATGGAGGATCGATGGTCTGCTGGAATAGCTACTGCACATTAGACACAGACATTCAGAAACGTTGCAAGCTGTATTTTCTCTTAGTGCAATCAGTGATTTTTGATTTGGTCTCCAGTAATTCCCCTGCTCATAAAACCAATGACCAATTTTCAGCTTTCATGTCACTTGATCTATCATTGTCATGTAGCATACACATTTCTTTAAATAGTTCTTTGTTGACTACCAGGACAATACTTTCTTTTTTGTTATTTTTTTTCTTGAGACAGAGTATTACTCTTGTTGCCAAGGCTGGAGTGCAATGGTGCGATCTCGGTTCACCACAACCTCTGCCTCCCGGGTTGCAGCAATTCAGCCTCAGCATCCCGAGTAGCTGGGATTACAGGCATGCGCCACCACGCCCCGCTAGTGTTGTATTTTTAGTAGAGAAGGGGTTTCTCCATGTTGGTCAGGCTGGTCTCAAACTCCTGACCTCAGGTGATCCACACACTTTGGCCTCCCGAAGTGCTGGAATTACAGGCGTGAGTCACCACGCCCGGCTACCAGGACAATACTTTCTAGTGGTTTCTCATCTATTTCTCATATTAATTGTTTTCATTCTTGCTCCTCATGTCTTTTACTTTTAAACTTAAAGTGCATTAAATAAAAAGTCAATTTATACATATTCTCTACTCTAGATTTCTCCCCTTAACTTGCAAATTGGATGTTAAATAGACTTTTCCAACTCAACCTATCCAATATTGAATCATCCTTGAAGACCAACTTTCTCTCAAGCTCCACATTCAGTCAATCAGAAATATTATTACCGCTATCTTAAAATCATAACTAGAACCTAAACAGTTTCTGTCACCTTCAACGCTACCACCCTGGTCAAGCTACCAACATCCCTTTTATGGCAGTAGCCTTTTCACTGGTCTCACTCTTTCATCCCAACCAGCCCTTCCCCTTCAGCCAGAAAGATCATTTTCAAGAAGTAAATTGGATTCTGCCATCCCTCTGCTCAAAACACTTCAATGTAATTCCAATCACTTGCAAGCAAACCCAATGTTCTTTTAATGACTTAACTGTGTATATTAACAGGCTCCATTTCCTCTCTGACCTTATTTCCTTATTTCCTACTATTTTCTCAGGGTTCATTCTGATGCAGATACACTAGCGAAGAGGCCTCCTTGTTTGGGGTGACAACGAGGTTCATTGTCTTAGCGCCATGGAGATTAAGCACATGGACACACAAAGAGTGGGGTTATGAGCCACAATTTAATAGGGGAAAGAAAGGATAGCTCTCTGCTATGTAAAGGAGTCCTGGAAAAGTAGATTGGCGATCCGCAGTGAAATGCAGTGGGTTTTATAGATGAACTAGTGAGGAGGTGGTGTCTGATATACACAGAGTGCGAAATACCAGTTAGGACAAGGTGTGCCATCTGCATAGGGTGCAAATATCCCCACCCCAAATCTTTTATTATGCAGGTGGATTCTCTGCCTGAGCTTCTCCATGTTGCCCGTTTCTTTCTTACGGCACACATGCTAACAAAAAAGAGAAGATGGAGCTTCTATGTTGGACATTCCTGACCCTCGGGGAGCCCTTTTCTAGAGGCGCAGCTGCCGGCATTCCCCTGGACAAGCTTCCAGCTTCCTTATGTATGTTTGCAGTTGTATCTCTCAGGCTGCTCTTGGTTAGAAAAGAAGTGATTTCTTGGACTGCTTTTTATAAGGATGGAAGTTCTGCTGAGGACTCTTTTGCCCTCACTACCGGCCTAAATAATTTCATTCTATCTCCTGTATCGCTAGTCTACCTGAGTTCCTACATTATGCCTAAAATTCTCCTCTCATGGGGATCTGCATGGGCTATTTTTCTCACGTTTGAAACTCTTCTCCCCCAGCTTGCTCTGTCACCCTGGTTCTTCATTTATGTGTCAACCCATCATTGATCTTTTCCCTGACAGCATTATAAAAAGTAGGCACACCCCGCCATAACAGCTTTCCCACTTAGCCATCTTTATTCTCCATAGCACTTAAAACTATCTGACATTAAACACTGTCATACTACATGTGGATATTAACTTAACTGTCTACTGCATGGTCATGTATTGAACAAAGTAAACATTCAAACTATCATAAAAATCTTGTTTCATTAGGAAGGCATAGGTAGGAAGCCAGTAAAAAATAATGAGTTTTATATTTGAAACATTCAATTAAGTATAATAAAATAAGAAAGAGGATACCAAGTATAAAAAGGAGGGTGCAACTGCATATGGGAACATCAGGAAACAGTTTACTAAGAAATGGCATTTGAAGAAAGGCTCAAACAAAGAGAATAAGAAGTCCAACTGTGTGTGTAGGAGAAAAACATTCTATGCATAAGGAATGTTAAGCAAATAGCTGCTGAAGTAGAATTGTAATTAGTGTATTTGGAAACAGTTTGAATGCTGGTATGACTACATTAGAATGAGAATGAGGAAGAATTGAAGTTACTATGCAATATTAAGTAGGTTTGCTAGGGCAGGTCTTCCTACAAAGGTACATTTAAGAGGATTCCTCTAAAACATAGTCCTTATTTATATAACTTAAGCAGTCACAAAAATTAATAAGTAAGGAATTATGTACAGGAAATAGTATTTCAGAATAAGAAAAGAGAAAATGCAAAGTCTCTGAGTTGGGAACATGCCTGGCACGCTTGAAGTGGAAACATAAAGCTGAAATAAAAGAAAACTGAGAGTGTTAGGAGATGAAGTCATAGGTATTTGAGGTGCAGTTACTTAAAACCTCACAGGAAATTGGGAAGATGCAGCATTTGCTCTGAGAGAAATTGGAAGCTGTTGGAGGATTTTTAAGCAGAGGGGTGACATAAAGTCACGGACATTTTAATAGCAACTTTCAGGCTACTATGCTGAAATACTACATAGATTATTCTGATACAAATTGGATGAATAATTTGAAGGCTACTACAATAATCCATACAAGATATAATGATGGTTTAAAGCAGTGTTAAGATTTGAGAGAACAGGAGGAAAATAAGTAAAGACAACTCTCAACTCTTTTAGGAATTTTTCTTTCAAATTGGTGAATAAAAGTGGTGTGGTACATGAAGACAGAAAATGCAGTCTAGATGGAAAAGGGAAAATCTAAATGGAAAAAATAACAGCATGTTTGTATGATGATGGGAAGTGTTCTGAGATTGGATGTAATTTGAGATTAAGGTAACATTTTTCTATTTATTGTTCTCTTCCACACTTGAATGAATACCATAGAGACAGACACCTTGTCTCTTTTGTTCAATTCCGTAAATGAAAGGCCTAGAAAGTGCCTAGTGCCTGAAATGTATTTCATAAATATTTACTGAGTAAATGCATGAATTATGGAATTGCTGCTTAATATAAAAAAAAAAAAAGAAGAAGAAGAGTGCTAGTTTTTGTTTGTCAATGAAAGAGTATTACATTATGAAGTAGGGTAACCAAGACAATCACAATGTGTTTTGGAAACAAACCTTAATTCCTCTAGCAATATCTGCCATATACAGGGGCATGTTGTCACTAGAAAATGGCTGTGAAATTTATTGATTATATACTACCTCTCATACTCCAAACAAATTTAACCAAGTCCAGTAATATTTTCTTCATGTTCATTCTGTACCACATAGAAGCAAAATAACGATGAAGACATAGTCCTTGTTTACACAATTTAAACAGTCACAAAAATTAATTCTGTCTTAAGTAGGATGAATCTCAGAGATAGGGCCATATTACAGGAAGGCCTTTACAGTTACATACGATTTTGTTAGATGGAAAGGAAGACCGTTATCAGAGATAAAGAATATAATATACAAATATAGTCCACATATGTGGATATAAAGCAATAAGATAGAATTATTCCTTCATCTTCTGCAGTTGGAAGAGTATTTTTTTGTTTTGTTTTGTTTTGTTTTGTATAGCACAAAATGTGTCTTAACATCATGCCATGGAGGGAAAATACTGCATGCTTAGAGCCTATACTAGAGTAATGTTTTCACTGTCAAACAGCAATGACAAGAACTACCACCACATACAACACAACTCTCCCTTTATTTCAGTACACAGAATACACAATAAATTGTTCCTGGAACACTTTCAGTTTATTATGCAACCAGACATTTGACGAATGCTGTAATACCTTCCTACAAAAATGTAATGTACATTTGTGCATACACATAAATTTTAAATACTCTGTAATGTGAACTGTAGGGAGTCCATGAAATACAACAGTAAATGATCATTTCAGATGAGTTACACATGAGATGTACATTTTTAAAAACATATTGAATGAGACAATCTTCCTAAGCACTAAATCGCTAAGAGAAATACAAGCATTTGCTGATGCAAACATTGAAATATTTTTATATGGTAAGAAGTAATTTGAAATACTCAGAACATCAAGAATATAAACCTTCCAAGTGCTTTATGTAAGTAACCTTACTTCCTCCTGAAAACAATCTTTAATATTAAGATAAATATTATCTCCTTTAACATATCAGGGAAATAAGACAGAAATGAAGCAACCTGTCATAGTTACGTGTGAGTAAATGGAGAAGTCAAGATATAAACCCAGGTGGTCTTGTTCAGAAACCTGCTGTGCTAACCAGAATACTGTATTTATAATAGCAAGGACAATCAAAAAAAATGAAATGTGACAATTAAGTAGTTCAAAATAGAGTCAACCATCTGCACCACACTGATTAAACAATGTAGCAAAGTCTGAGTGAAGAAGAACTGGACGTTTGTTCCATGTCCACTAAGAATCCGTGATGCTGGTATTGGTTGAATAGTTTGTTACCAAACAAGTCACCCATGAAAAAAGTGGAACTAATGTACAAAAGATATCTTTGAAAATGTCAAAGTACTAAGAAGAAAGTGTGAACATGAGGAACGAAACTCAGAAGAGAAGAGAAACACAGAGAGCTGAGCCTTAAATTTTGTATGTTTTTCTTAGAGAATTTGTTCAGCGTTGTGTGTGACTGTGCTTTTAAGAGATTAAGCAGCCACCCTACAGGGAAAGAGGGAAAATACCAGAGTGAAGTGTGCACAAGTAAGGAGAGGTATTGCCAACTTCACACCTCTTCATTTGGGAAACGCAGAAATCCAAAACCTAGAGTAAGAGTAAAGTATGAGACCAACCCCTAAAAAATTGATACCAGTACTCAAATAGCCAAATTCATGGTACAATTAAGACAATCCTTCATCCATGCTTGTTGCCTGTTGAAGCATAAGTAAATTTTTCACTCAAAAAAATTAACATATTAAATATCACATATTACTTTTCTGTGATTCTTCTCACAAAATGTCTTACATGTAGTTTAAACTTACCCAGTAAACCAGGAAAAAAGAAGATTCATATTCACAGAAATACAGATAATGATTTTATAAGGCAGTCTAAATTAGTTATAATTAATTTACTCTAGAATTTGAAAATTAAGATATGTGACTTAAAAGAGAATAAAAAACTATGTAGACTATATAAATATAAATATAAAGTACAAACACTGGAACGAAATGAATAATTCAATTGGTCGCTTAACTGGTAGCAGATTAGATGGACCAAAAGAGATTAAGTGAATTAGGAAATACTTTACAAAAATGTAATAAAATTAAAACACAGGAAATGAAGAAAAGAGAAATAGAGGCTATGAGACATAGGTAACATTTTGAAATACACACACATACACACATACACTGTGGGGAGTGGTCTCAGAAGAAAAGGTAAAAAATAAAACTAAAACACTGGGATCTAAAACAACAAGGAAATTACATTTCCAAAAAGTCAAACAACATGGCTGCAAATCCAAGATTTCACATCCAGTAAAAATATTTCTCAATAATACATAAAAATAAAAGTATGTTCAAGCATACAAAAACTGAGAAAAACGTAGTATAGACGTTTTATAGAGAAGAAAAATAATCTAATGAAAACTCAGAAATGCTCAATAAAAATATGAATATATAATTGATTCTACATAAAAACTACCTGTATTAAAATTAATAATGATGATGTCTATGAGGTTAAAAATGCAGAAAAATTTTAAGTACATTGAAAATCCATCAAGAAAGTTAGGTTAGTAAAATAAAGAATGTAATTGGGTGGTTTGTAACTCAAATGATAAATCCATGAGGGAATAGATGCCCCATTCTCCATGATAGAGCTATTTCACAATGCATGCCTGTATTGAAGCATCTCATGTACCCCATAAATATAAACACCTACTATGTTCCCACAAAAATTAAAAATAATTTTTTTTAAGTCAGACTGACACAGATGAAAAGTTTCTAACAGCATCATTCAGTTATGGTAAAAGTCAAGATTGTATGCTGTAGACTAATATGAAAGAACTAGTAAAGATTGTGTGTATGTAAATCTGCATAAGTGGAAAACATATATGTCAATAAATCTGATTCAATCCAAAAAAAAAATAGAAAGGATAAAAAATACAAAATTGGTGAGACAAATGAAAACAGTGTTCTAAGACAGTATATTTAAATTGGCATGCAATTTAGATTAAATTAAAATATAAAGAATAAATATAAAGATTTATATATATTAGAATGTTATTATTTCATAACAAAACTCATTCTTAAAATTTTTCATTGTCTCAATGAAATATTTAAATTAACAAATATTTAAAAATTACTCAATATTTCTGTGGCTGCTACATTACAAATAAACCCAAATGATCATAATATTATTCAATTTGTTCAAATATTACATCAATTGAGGAAAATGCTTGATCCATAATGGCTAGAAAATAATATCTTGTAGGTATTACATTTGGAATTTTTCATAAGTATTTTCTCCACCATACTCCCAAACAAATTTTGTTACCTTTTTATGATTACCTTTATTTAACTCTAATGTCACATTTGCTGATATTTTACATGTGATTTATTTCCATTTAGAGAAACAAATCTGCATAATATTACTTAGAGGATTTTATTTTAATATTAAAACATTATATACTATATAATGAATATTCCAGCCTGAGCAACATGGCAAAACCCAGTCTCTAACAAAATACAAAAGTAATTAGCCAAGTGTGGTGGCAGAAGCCTGTACTCCCAGCCACTGGAGAGGCTGAGGTGGGAGGATGACTTGACCTCAGGAGGTGGAGGCTTCAGTGAACCATGATTGCACCACTGCACTCCAGCCTGGGTGACAGAGCAAGGCCTTGTCTCAAAAAAAAAAAAAAAAACCACCAAAATCGTATTTTGAATACTATGCATTTAATACATATTTAATATCAAAAATAAATAAAATACATTCAATATCGTTTAAATTCTTTTTAATTTATTAAAAAGTAAAATAGTAACAATCAGTTTTGATTGGTTTTGTTGTCAGCTTTTGTTAACATTGTTAGTATCAAGTAACAGATACAAATAAATGTGAATAGTAGAAAGTAAAAATTCAAAAATAATTTTGTATTTCTTCAAATGTTATAAGTATATTATGAGTTTTTATTATATAAAGATGTTGCTTAAGTGCATACCATATTTTAATTAAATTACCTAATTGGTTTAATAAATCTTATGGCCATTTTCATCTTATGTCTGAGTGATTGCACAGTCAAATGTAATGTTAATCAATATGTTTGTTGTGTTGATATCAAAATATTGTATATTCAATTTGAGCTGCTCTCAATATATGATTGACATATCACTGAGACCATGTCTTATAGTAGCAAATGTACATATTAAACAGAGAAATGTTGTAAACTCTTTTAATAAATTTTCTGTTTTGGCATCCATTTTTAGACCTGACACAAGTTATTTAAAACCTAGTTATTTAAAACTTATTTTTGGCCTAGTTAAAACTCTCCCTCTCCCTGTGGTTGTTTGCAGTATAGCCTGCTTATTTCTCATCCCATTGACCCAAAACCCAACACACGCATAGTTACTGGCCATGATAAAACCAAAGTGAATTTTGGTAGTAAATACCAAAATTATGTAAATAAGGCTTTTGTACTCGTTTTCTTTAAACTAGTCAATTCCACAGGAAAGTCTAAAAGATATCTATGGGACATAATAAAGCATAGTCCCACAGGACCTCTCTCTCTTGCTCCTCTCCCATTGACATCCTATCAGGGCCTCAAGTCTCTCTGGAATCTGCAAGTAATATACTTCTGTTTCATTCATTTTTTCTTTTACCTCCTCATTTTGTCTCATCTGACACATACACCTGAACTTAATTTTCCCTCGAGCCGGTCTCTCCTAGAAAGTGGCTATCTAGGCTTATTGAAACTACACGGAGACCTAAAGACCAAATTAATATAAAAATCACAATAATAATGCATCTGAATTTTCTGGATTATACACCTATTGCTTTACATTAACACCATTAACAAAGTACACTCACAGGCTTAACCTCCACAATATTTTAAATTAATGCACTAAATTATTTTTCTCCTTTGTGATTCATTTAATTGTTAATATCAATTCTCTAAACAGGTATAAAATAATGACATAGATGTTACTTTTTATTCACTTGTTTTTTTTTCCTTTAAATTAAACAATATATAACAAACAACAAGTCTTCAGCATTATTTTTCCAACCTCATAGAGTAGTATTTATTCTCTTATTTTGCCTGATTTATTATATCATCCTATTAATTTTCCCATTAATAATCTCATTTTGATACTGTCATTCTCAAAATTGCATTTATTATTATCATTGTTTTTTATCTATCACATATGCTCAGTCATCCTTGTAGCAAATTTTAATATCATATTCTGTGATTTCTATAAACATTGTGCTGTTAGTGCCAAAATATTTATCTCTATATTTAGCATATATTGGATACCAGCTTAAAAATACTCATTTACTTAAAAATAGTGTTTAAGTTTTTCTTATTTACACATCTGCATTACATATTGTTGATTCTATATTATTAAATCTCTCTTTTCCAATTCTACTGTTTGTGTGCAAGTGTAATTTACCTTTTTTTTTTTTTTTTTTTTTGTATTAGAGAATGTAAGTATTTCCAGGCAAAAAATTCTTCATTGGTACTTCTTATCTTGTAACAACAAAATCTATCTCTTCTGTTTTCTTTTTGCTATGACAAAAATATATCTGCATTTGAATTTAAAATATAAATTTGGTTTTTATAATTTATTTCTCTACTTCTCAATATATTGGTATAAAATACAATTACAAATGTTCTGTCATGATCCCCCCAGTGGGCAAATCATGATCATTACTTTGAATTAGATAATGTCTTGTTGGAAATATCCCCATGCTGTCACAAAGATGACTTGGTAATTTTCCAAAAACATTCTCTAATAAATGTAATACAGCACTAAAGCACCAGGGGTTTGATTTTTCTTGTCTAAATTACCAAATTCATGAATATAAAGGTGTTCAGATTCTAAAGGGCAATCCAAAGTTGCATACATTGTATCTGGGTTATGAATGTAATAAGAATAATACTCATGTGCATTCTCATCATTTTGATCAGTAACTAGATCTTTATTAAGCACGAAATTTGAAGTTGCAAAGCTTTCATCTAACTTGTCAAGTAGTACATTTCATGAGAAGTTTGTTGCAAAATATTCATTATTATAATTGTTAAATAAGAAGTCATTAATTAAATAATGTATACTGCCCTTTGTGAATATATTGCCTAGATAATACTATGCAAAATCCTACCACTCTCTCTATTTCCAGTTCTTAAAAAATAGAAAAAAAAAAGTGATTTTAAGGATTTTTCTGATTTGTATTCAGCTATTTTTAATATCACATTTATTTTATGTTTATCCTTTTCTATTATATTATTATTCATATTCCCATAGATTAAAAATAAAATGACTGTACTAACTAAAAATACTATTTACTGTATTTCCAGAAATTCTATTTCTAGCTCTACATTCAATTAAATGCAAAATAATACACATAAAAAATATTTTACTAGAATGTTTGTAGGAGCATTTTTCATAATAGCTCAAATCTGGAAACAATCCAAATATCTATCAAAAGTATAATGAAGCAATCCTTTGTGATAAAATTACACAATGGAATAATGCATAGCAATAAACATAAACAAATTACTACTACATAAACAGCATAAATAAATTTTCCAAACATGATGTTGGCCAATAGATGACAAGCACAAAGATAACTTACACTGTGTTATTTATATTAAATTGAAATATAGTAAATTAAAATTGATCATGATTAAAGTCACCAAAAAATTCTTACAGAATGTAGACAATGTGTCAGACTATCTAGTAGTTTGTACTCTGTGATAGTTTATTAAATTGCAATCTTATTATTCCCTTATAATCATATCCACTTGGTACATTTATTTAAATGTAATAATTTATGTCTAAAATTTCATAAAATAAAATATTTTGGAATATATTCCTTAAAATAGTGTTGCAGGGTGTCAGGGACCCTGAATGGAGGGACCAGCTGAAGCTACGGCACAAGAACATAAATTGTGAAGATTTCATGGACATTTATCCCTTCCCCAATCAATACTCTTGTAATTTCCTATGCCTATCTTTACTTTAATCTCTTAATCCCATCATCTTCATAAATTGAGGATGGATGTTGCCTCAGGACCCAGTGATGACTGCATTAGCTGCACAAATTGTTTGTAGAGCATGTGTGTTTAAACAATATGAAGTCTGGGCACCTTGAAAATGAACGGGATAACAGCAATGTTCAGGGAACAAGGGAGATAACCTCAAACTCTGACTGCCAGTGAGCCGGGTGGAACAGAGCCATATTTCTCTTCTTTCAAAAGCAAATAGGACAAATATCGCTGAATTCTTTTTCTCAGCAAGGGACACCCCTGAGAAAGAGAATGCGTCCCTGAAGGTAAGCCTCTAAAATGGCTGCTTTGGGGGTGACTCTCTTTTATGGTTGAAGACAAAGGGATGAAATAAGCCCCAGTCTCCTGTAGCACTCCCAGGCTTATTAGTACGAAGAAATTCCTGCTTAATAAATTTTGGTCAGACTGGTTGTCTGCTCTCAAACGCTGTCTCCTGATAAGATGTTATGAATGACAATATGTGCCCAAAACTTCATTAGCAGTTTAATTTTGCCCCATCCTGTGGTCCTGTGATCTCACCCTGCCTCCATTTGCTTTGTGATATTTTATTACCTTGTGAAGCATGTGATCTCTGTGACCCACACCCTATTCGTACACTCCCTCCCCTTTGAAAGTTGCTAATAAAAACTTGATGATTTTATGGCTCAGGGAGCATCACAGAACCTGCTGACATGTGATGTCTCCCCTGAACATCCAGCATTAAAATTTCTCTCTTTTGTACTCTTTCCCTTTATTTCTCAGACCAGCGGAAGCTTAGGAAATTAGAAAAGTACCCATGGCGAATATCAGGGTTGGGGTTTACCTGATAAAATAGAGGGGGAAAGGCAGAATGACTACAACCTCCCCATCTTTCCTCACCACCAAAAATATGTACCTCCTAATCCTTACAACCTATGAATATTTTACCTAGTGTGTAAAAAGGCATTTCACAGAAGTGATCAACGTTTAGGACCTTGAGATCAAAATTATCTGGAATTCTTCACTTGGGCTCAATCTAATCATGTGAATTTCTAAAAATGGAGAGCCTAGTCTACTTGAGTCAGAGAGAGAGAGAGAGACTGAGATAGAGAGAGAGAGAGAGAGAGACCTTTCTAAGAAGTTGGAAAAGGCAAGAAAGTGTATTTTCCCCTTAATACTGAGAAAGGAATGCAGACTTGTAGTTCATTAATTTTAGTACAGTGAGACTTATGTTGAACTTCTACATACAGCACTGAAAGATAATAAATTTGTGTAATTACAAGTAGTTAAGTTTGTTTTAACTTGTTACTTCATTGACACAAAACTAAGTCATAGACTAAACTATATTTCCTAATATTTTCATTTCAGAAGACCAAAACAACCATTCTTAACATTTTGTAGGTAGCTTTATAGATTTCTAAAAAACAAATTTTGAGAATTATGTATTTCTGTGTATTGGGAAATATTATATAAATTTAGAATCAACATAATTTTACTGGTAATAAGAAAAATCAAGGAGTCCATGGAGTACTGAAGGTCTTGTGAATAGAAATAAAAAATGTGAACAAAATGAAATGCACATTAAATATATGAAGAAGAGATGGGTGCAGTGGAACATGCCTGTAATCCTAGTGATTCAGGAAGGTGAGGTGGTAGGATTGCTTGAGCCCAGGAGTTCAAGACTACCACAAGTTGTGATCATGCCACTATACTGCAGCCTGGGTGACAGAGTGAGACTCTGTTTCCAAATAAATAAGTAAAACAATATACATATTAAGAAGCATGAGAAACAAACAGATACATATGGGAAACATCAGAAAATGTATATGTAACTACAAATTTTAAAAAGACAAGGTACAACTTTGGGAGGCCAAAGTGGGCAGATCATGAGGTCAGGAGATCGAGACCACAGTGAAACCCATCTCTACTAAAAATACAAAAAATTAGCCAGGCGTGGTGGTGGGCGTCTGTAGTCCCAGCTACTCTGGAGGTTGAGGCAGGAGAATGGCATGAACCTGGGAAGCGGAGCTTGTAGTGCACCAAGATTGTGCCACTGCACTCCAGCCTGGTCATCAGAGCAAGACTCTGTCTCAGAGAAAAAAAAAAAAAAGAGAGAGAGAAGGTACAGATTATGTATGATGTAATTTTATTCCTGGAAAACATAAAAACATCAAGAACTTCAATAGATATTTGATTAACATGTAGAAATTTAATTCATATATTTAAATAACTGTTAGGAGATGCTTAAGTATTTTACAACGTGAATAAAAATATTTCTTGGGGAAAAAAGTTGTAGGATATAAATTAATCTATATTAAGAAAATTATGGAATAGTCTTAAAAAGTTTTAAGGTAAACCTGCACAAACGGGAAAGTATAATATGTGCCTTGATACTACTTTACATATATGTCAGTTTCCCTAAGCTAAACTATACTTTTTATCGTGTTTAAATAAATATAAAGTATAATATTTTGAAACAAAACACTATATAGCTCATATAGAAATACAAAAACATTCAAAGAAAAATTATTTTTTAAAAATGTAATAGTAATCTGAATTTACTGTAAAATGTATTAAAATAGACTGCAAAGCATCATTTTGTAAACAGTATGTAGTGGCACATGAATAGAAGTAAAGATAATATACAATGCTTCAAAGCTTAAAAGTAAATAAACATACTAGTATATGAAAATCTAACTATTTCAAATATTTGGGGGAATTTTAAATTTTTAAAGAAACTGACATCTAGAAGATTAAACACACCCTTTTAACACATAAAAATACAAATTTTAAATAAACCACATATTTAGTTAAAGAATTGCACATCATAACTCTACTAAAACAAACCATGGGCTAATTATTTTACAGCTCAGGATGGAAGACACCTTTCTAAATAAAACATAAAACTTCTAAAAGCATAAAAGTAATTATTGATAAATAAAAATGTATATTAAAAGTTTTCTACATAGAAAAAAGATCATAAGCAAAGTCAAAAGAATAATAATATGTGAAGTTAATATCTACAAAAAATGGTAATTCTTAACAGAATTCCTACAGGCCACTGAGAAAAAAATCAATCCCAAATAGAAAAATAAAACAGAAGATATAAAGAATCCATTTCAGAAAATGCTAATCATGCTTAATTATGGGAAATAATAATTTCTGATAAGAAATAAAATTTTAAAAATATAGACACAAATATTTCTTATACTGGCAAAGATCTAGAGGTTGCATAAAATAATGAAAGGGATGCAAAGAAACTACAAAGCTCACTCACCTCTCTCACCTGAGAACGAATGGGCTTAGCTTCCATAATCAGAAAAGATCAGGCATGTTTAGGTTGATATGGTTGTAGAGGAAGCTTAGTCATTTCTAACTGGAATATAAATTTCTATAACATCTATAAAGGGCAATTTTGCAGTATTTATCAAAATAAAAATGTGCGTTCTACAAACACTGCTTCTAAAATATTTTTCTACTCATTTACCCTAATACATATGAAATAAGCACAAGATTAATTGTTGCAGTCTTGAACCATTATTTTTAATAGTAAAATATTAGAAATAGCATAAGTATCCAAAATAGAAGGCCGCTTAAATAATTGGGGGTGTATTCACTAATGGAATAATTTGGCTCCCAGTAAAATCAACAACTATTTAGTTTACTTTTGAAAAAAATACCTCCAAAATTTAAAAGCACGCCTGAAATCCCAGCACTTTGAGAGGCCGAGGCAGGGGGATCAGTTGAGCCCAGGAGTCGAGACCAGCCTGGGCAACATAGCAAAATCAATCCCTACTAAAAATACAAAAATTAGTTGGGCATGGTGGCACATGCCTATATTCCCAGATACTCCGGAGGCTAAGGCAGTAGAATTGCTTGAGCTCGGGAGGCAGAGGTTGCAGTGAAATGAGATTGCACCATTGCACTCCAGCCTGTGTGGCAGAGTGAGACTTGGTATCAGAAAAACAAAACAAAACAAAACAGAAACACTTGCGGATTATAGAGTATAGTGCATTTGTGTAAAAACGTAGAGAACTAAAATATAAATATGCATTTATACATACATATAATAATATATCTAGGATGCCTGATAAAATAATATTTGCATTTACTCTTGGGAAATTAAACTGTATTAATAAAACTAGTAAAAAATGCAAAATTAAAAATAATTGAACAAAGATTTTATGAAGTAAGAATGACCAGAAAATGAAATTTAATTAAGCTATCATTAAGAAAAGGAAAGAGAACTTATACAAGGTAACAATAAAAGCAGAGATGATAGAATACTAAATTCTTTCAATGTTGTACTCAATTGAATAAAGACTAATCAATAATACCATTTTAAAGGTTTTTAAGGTGAAGAGTAATGATCCTTTCTGGGAATAGGTTTGCTCTACTTTTCTGTCACTTTTGATATACGATGTAGGAAATCTCTGGCATCAACAGGAATGATGTGGAAAGACAGACTAGCTTCTTTCTATCCCTCTATCCTTCTCTATTGTCTAATATTTCTAGGTAGACTTTGCCAATTGCCGATTTTCAGGTCACATACTCAAATTTACACGTTTAAAGTCATATTTACTATTTTTTGTTCTTTCACAGTTTTTCTCATAACATTTTAAAACTAGTTATTTGATTACACACATTAAATTTAGAGAACAATGTAAAGTTTTATTATAGTGTATATTTTAGTATTTACAAAACTTCTATTTTATGCATCTAGCTTCTTTATTCTTCCATTACATACAACCCTTCTCCACATGCTAGGACAATTAACTATTGATAGCTCCTACTTCTTATATTTTATTCAATTTAATACAATACTGTGTTAAAGTCTTCTAAAGTCCTTTGAAGACATTCTTGGGAAGGATTATAAGAAACATGTTGCCTAACCCTGAACCAATCAACCATTATTAGATTAGTAGTCAGGTAAGAACTTGATACCGATGGCGGCAGCAGCCCATCTGGAGCAGGCACTGCCATCACGCCAGCTGCAGCAGGCAGGTACGGCCAAGGCTGCACACTCCACGGAGCTGGTGGGAGTGGGGGACTAGTAGGAGCCCCACTCCTTCTGAGTTGGTGGAGGGGGAGCTCCCCAGATGCCGCTGCAGCTGCCCATACAACAGCTGATGCCTTGGCCTCCCACTGTATGGAGAAGGCAGGCACCCCACCCTCCCAGGCACAGCTGCAGCCGCCCAAATTGTTGGCTGCAGACCTAGGCCTACTGCTCGACAGAGCAGGCAAGAGCCCCACCCCCATCCAAGTGCAGCTGCAGCTGCCCAAACAGCCACTGCAGACCCAGGCATCCCTGCACTGTTGGGGGCCGGGTAGCTTCCACCCTGCCCTCCCCGGCTGGGAAATGCCTACTCCCACTGCTTGGCTTTTCCCTGCTATCAGTGCCTACTCTGATCTTGGAGCGAAGTCCAGGCTGAGCACAGGCACTGTCACAGCCCAGTTGTACACACTTGGGGCAGTACTGCCACACCAACCCACTGCCACCTTGACCCCCTCCAGGCTTTGAACACAGACAAGCATAGGAGGGAAGCTGATGGGGGAATGAGGGCAATTCAGCCCTCGTCAGCAGGCACGCCTTGGCACCTACAGCCTTCGCACCTTAAATGGCAGCAGGAGGCAGACAGGTTCCTTGATGGAAGGGGGTGAATTCCCAGTGAGGCATCACCTTCAGGCCAGGGAGGACCTGAAACCTGGGGGCCAGGCTGCCAGTCCTACAGACCAGAGTGGGAACTTTTGCCTTTTTGGGGCTTGCCCAGGGTCACCCATGGACCAATTGGCATACACTTCCTCCCATCTGAGGCCCATTAATGCTGGCCTCAGCCCAGAGCTGAGTAGAGGTCAGGAAAACAGGCTGTAGAGAGGAGCTAGTCACTCTAGTGTGTCCTCTCTGCTGAGAGGTGAACACTGGTAGTGACATCCAGCTGCAGAGTAGAGCTATCCACTCCAAATCCTGTTCTCAACTATTCTGTCACTCAATAAAGTTCCTCTTTGCCTTGATCACTCTCCATTTGTCTTCATACCTCATTCTTCCTGGACGCAGGACAAGAACTCGGGACCTGCAGAATGGCAGGGGTGAAAAAGCTATAACACAAACAGGGCTGAAATATTCCCTTGCTCACCACATTGTGGGTGAAGAGAAGGAGAGAAGAGCCTCAGCCCTTCAGGGAGCCCAGACCTGGGAGCTCCCTGAGCCAGGGTTGTGATTCCCTCTTTGGGGCTCTGCAGCTCCTGGACTCTCCAAACTTCCAAGCGCTGCCGTGCTCCCCACTGGCAGTTATGGAAGCTGTTTGTGGTGTACCTGGTCCCGCCACAGCCTCATAGGGAGCTGGCAACTGTGCCAGCACCTCGAGCTGCCTGCCATGCTGCAGCAGGTGGTGTGCCTGACTGTGCACAGTAGCCGGATCCCACACTAGCTCGCCCACACACCCCTTGCTACTCCATGCCTGGCTCGTCCTTGGCAGATGTGAGATCCAAGCTGGTAGCATGAGCATAGCACAGCCTGACAGGCCGAGTGGGCCGAACGCGCCCAGTGGGCCAAAGCAGAACTCCGGCAAAGGAGCCACCAGTCACAGAGGTGTTTGACCATAAAAGCAACAACCCAAGGATCCCGCAACAATACTTTCTCTGGAAACCACATCTCTAGATAGAAGAATATGCAGTTCTTCAAAGAACTAGGGTTGTTTCCCGAAAAAAAAAAGACAGACGCTTAGTAACAACAACAACAACAACAAAAACCCCAGGACAAACAAGTATAGCTATATAGAAAGACATATGATAGATACATACATACATGTAGACATGTACACACATAAATACATACACACAAGACTCATAGACAAAATTATATTTTATATACAATACACACACACAAATTTATAATTGATCATCTCTGAATAGTAGCTTGTGGATGGCTTTTTATCTACCAGATTTCTACAAAAAAAAAAAATTAAGTTTAAAACCAGAAGAGTAAATATTATTTAAATTAAAAACAAAGAAATACAAAGCAAGTTTGATCAGCAATATATTCTGACATTTTAGTATAAAAGAGAAGTTTTTGGTTTGGAATCACTTAGAAAACTTGAGTTTTAATTATTTGAACATTTTCACCTCAGTTTTTAATAGGTTTACTTGAAGAATAAATTCCAAATAGGTTCAAAGAGTAAATGAGAAAATCTATGTTAATGTCTAGGACAATATCATTTCCTGTTTAATATCACATTTTATCAGCATGGTTACTACATATCTTTAAGAAATGCATTATCACAATTAAACAATCACCATTTAAAATTAAAATAATGAAAATGGGTGCCTGAGCCACAATGCCCCTTCTAAATTATATTACTGCAATGCTGTTTCTAAAGGTACAAGGAGACTTTGAGCACAAAAACTTTCCTTACTCTAGTCATCTGTAATAACTGAAAAAGTAATATATATATATATTTAAAATTCATAATCCAAAATGTAAGTTTAAAAACTTAATTTATAGCAATATAAATAAAGTCATTTACCACAGTTTTGATTTTGGCTCTCTGATACAGGATATTTGCAAGAGAACTTTAATCAACTAAAAGCTCTCTGCTCCATAATGCCACATGTTCAAGTTCTTCGGTTTAAATCCAATCATTTTCATGAACACTGAGCACAATTTATCAATATGTTTGTTGCCTTGAGTGACACAAATTATTTCCCAGGGATCTCTGCTTGGGGATCAGTCAATTCCCCAAGTTTTCTAAGTAGGGCATTTACCATCTGGCACATTTGTTTCATGTTAATGGAGAGTTACTGACATATCATATATATGTGCTTTACTGATAGTTTTATTTTTAACTTTCCCTTTGAATAAATATCAGTGCTCATGTAGACAGAATTTCTCAGGATATAAAAGATTGTTTGTCATATTCTCACAATTTCTAACATAATTAAGTTTGAGAATATGTCAGAGAATGTTGTTATCAGTTATACTCAAACTTTGGTGAGTAGAAGTGTCAGCTGGGGACTTTGTAAAAATGCAGATTACATGGAACTATCAAGAAGTCCTGGGAAGTTTCAGGATCTGCATTTTTATAAATCGTCCAGAATGATGCTGACAAAGTTTATTCACATATAATTAAGTTACTCAAATATGATGTTTATGCGATAATCACACTTTCTAAATTTAAAGACTTATTTTAAAATTCTATAAGATTGAAAGCACAACAAAAAGTAATTTTGATCCAAATTACCCTTAAACTTGATAGTGGATAATTTGTCATGTCTTCATAACCATAAACTTACATAAACAAACTTAAGGAAGTTTACATCTCATTTCTTTTTTTAATCTTTCACCCTTATTCCATAATACTTACTGTTATTATTATTATTATAAATCTCACTCTGAGGGGCAAATAACCTATTTATTGTAAAATAAATAAGTTATTTTTTTTTCTGGGAAAGTAGTATCCAAAATAGCATTATGATGAATAAAATATTTTTCATTCAGTGAACTTTTATTATAGTTACTTGATAAAAGTTTCAAATGTTTAAGAATGTTTGTCATGAAATCCTTGTATTTCATTAGAAATTAGCAAATGAAATGTATAAAAAATAGACATCCAAGAATATTTTACTCAACACTAAATAAAAATGTCTATTTTTGTAGTATTTTTAGTGTATTTTTTAACTTTATGTTTTTGGCCAGGCGCGGTGGCTCAAGCCTGTAATCCCAGCACTTTGGGAGGCCGAGACGGGTGGATCACGAGGTCAGGAGATGGAGACCATCCTGGCTAACACGGTGAAACCCCATCTCTACTAAAAAAAAAAAAAATACAAAAAAGTAGCCGGGCGAGGTGGCGGGCATCTGTAGTCCCAGCTACTCGGGAGGCGGAGGCAGGAGAATGGCTTAAACCCGGGAGGCGGAGCTTGCAGTGAGCTGAGATCGGCCACTGCACTCCAGCCTGGGCGACAGATTGAGACTCCGTCTCAAACAAACAAACAAACAAAAACAAAACAAAAAAAAATTGTTTTTATAGATTAGGGGGTATAAAACAGTTTTGTTATATGGATATATTGCATAGTTGTGGAATCTCAGCTTTTAGTATAACAATTACCCAAATAGTAAACATTGTAGCCAAGAGGTAGTGTCTTATCCCACACCCCCTTTCATCTTCCCAGGTTTTCAAGTCGCCATGTTTCTTATTTCACTCTGGATGCCCATGTGTACACAATAAATGTTTATTAAAATAGTGAAGTATTGTAATCTCTTAAATTGGAAATAATTAAAATATAAAAGTACCTAAAGTCAACTATAATATATACAAATAATTATATTTATATTTGCATGGAGAATGTAAATTGCCACAATATTTAAAAGCATGTGTCAAAAATTTTTAAAATGTACATACCATCTGGACTAATAAATCACTACAAAAAAGCAGTTTGTCAAAAAAACTGACAAAATAATATAAAGATACTTTCCTAAGGAATTTTTATCCTCTAATAATGTTATTATTAACCTGCTTTGGTCACACATCCTGAAGATCATTCCCTGGATCTTATTGGCCTTCTCTAATGAATAATTTGCCTTCCACAATTCATATTTCAGACCATCCAATTATCCTTTCCACATTGTTACCTTTCCTACTCACTCCTAGTAATCTTATTCCAGTAATTCTTCAGACTTGCCAAATCGCACAGTGCATTGATCCACTGACCTTTTTTTTTTTTTTTTTTTTAACTTTTAAGTTCAGAGGTAAATGTGCAAATTTGTTACATAGGTAAACCTGTATCATGGGGGGTTGTTGTACATATTATTTTGTTGCCCAAGCATTAACCCCAGAACCGATTAGTTATTTTTTCTGATCCTTTCCTCCCTCCCAGTCTTCATTCTCTGGTAAGCCCCAAAGCCCCACTGTGTGTTGTTCCTCTCTATGTGCCCATGTGTTCTCATAATTTAGCTCCCACTTATAAGTGAAAACATGGGGTATTTGGTTTTATTTTTCTGCATTAATATGCTAAGGATAAGGGCCTCCAGCTGCATCCATGTTCCTACAAAAGACATAATATTCTTTTTTTTATGGCTATGTAGTATTGCGTGGTGTATCTGTACCACATTTTCTTTATCCAGTCTAACCTTGAGGGACATTTAGATGTTCTATGACTTTGCTATTGTGAGTAGTGCTGCAATGAACATATATGTGCATGTGTCCTTACAATTGTGTGATTTATATTCCTTTGGGTACATACCCAGTAATGCAATTCCTAGGTTGAATGGCATTTCTGTTTTGGGCTTTTTGAGGAATTGCCACACTGTCTTCCACAATAATTGAACTAATTTGCACTCCCACCAACAGTATATAGACTTTCCTTTTTCTCTGCAACCTCATCAGCATCTGTTATTTTTTTTTTTTTTGGACTTTTTAATAACAGTTATTCTGACTGGTGTGAGATGGTACCTCATTGTGGTTTTGATTTCCATTTCTCTAATGATTAGTGATGTTGAGATTTTTTGCATATGCTCCTTGGCCACATGTTTTCTTTTGAATAGTGTCTGTTCATGTCCTTTACTCACTTTTTAATGGGGTTCTTTTCTCTTGTAAATTTAAGTTTCTCTTAGATGCTGAATATTAGACCTTTGTTGGATGCATAGTTTACAAAAGTTTTCTCCCATTATGTAGGTTGTCTTTTCACTCTGTTAGTAGTTTCTTTTGCTGTGCAGAAGTTCTTTGTTTGAATTAGGTCCCATTTGTAAATTTTTCCTTTCGTTGCAATTGCTTTTGGTGTCTTCATCATGAAATCTTTGCTTGTTACTATGTCCAGAATGGTGTTGCCTAGGTTGTCTTCCAGGGTTTTCATAGCTTGGGGTTTTACATTTAATTCTTTAATCCATCTTGAGTTAATTTTTGTGTATGATTTAACAAAAAGGTCCAGTTTCAATCTTCTGCATATGGCTAACCAGTTATTCCAGCACCATTTATTGAATAGGGTATCTTTTCCCCGTTGCTTGTTTTTGTCAGATTTGTTGAAGATTAGATAGTTGTACATGTGTCGCCTTATTTCTGGTATCTCTATGCTGTTTCAGTGGTCTGTGTGTCTGTTTTTGTGCTGGCACCATGCCGATTTTGTTACTGTAGCCCTGTAGTATAGTTTGAAGTCAGGTAGCAACGTGCTTCCAGTTTTGTTCTTTTTGCTTAGGATTGACTTGACAATTCAGGCTTTTTTTTTTCCTAGATATGTAAATAATATTAATGGTAGTTTAATAGAAAGAGCATTGAATCTATAAGTTGCTTTGGGCAGTATGGCCATTTTAATAGAATTAATTCTTCCTCTCCATGTTTTTTATTTGTTTGGATTATCTGGTTTCTTAGAGCAGTGTTTCACAATTCTCATTGTGGAGATCTTTCACCTTCCTGGTTAGCGGTATTCCTAGGTTGTGTGTGTGTGTGTGTGTGTGTGTGTAAATTGTGAAAGGGATTGTGTTCTCGATTGGGCCTTCAGATTGACTGTTGTTGATATCTAGAAAAGCTAGCGATTTTCGCATATTGATTTTGTACCCAGGGATTTTGCTGAAGCTATTTATTAGCTTAAGAAGCTTTCAGGCTGAGTATATAGGTTTTCTAAGTACAGGATCATGTCGTCTGCAAACAGGGATAGTTGGACTCCCTCTCATCCTATTTGGATGCCCTTTGTTTCTTTCTCTTTCCTGATTGTCCTGGTCAGTACTCCCAACACTGTTAAACAGGAGTGTTGAGAGACGGAATCCTTATCTTGTGCCAGTTTTCAAGGGAAATGCTTCCAGGTTTTAGCCATTCAGTAGATGATGGTTATGGGTTTGTTTTAGATGCCTCCTATTATTTTGAAGTATATTTCTTTGATGCCTAGTTTATTGACATATTTTAATATGAAGAACATTGAAATTCATTGAAAGCCTTTTCTGCATCTATTGAGATAACCATGTGGTTTTTATCTTTAGTTTTATGTGATGAATCACATTTATTAATTCGCATACATTGAACCAACATTGCATCCCAGGGATAAAACCTACTTGGTCATGGTGGATAAGCTTTTTGATGTGTTATTGGACTTGATTTACCAGTATTTTGTTGAAAATTTTTGCACCAATGTCCATCAAGGATATTGGCCTGTTGTTTTCTTTTTCTATCGTGTCTCTGCTTGATTTTGGTATCAGGCTAATGCTGGCCTCATAGAATGAGTTAGGGAGTAATCTTTCCTCCTCAGTTTTTTGGAATAGTTTCAGTAGAAATGATACCAGCTCTTCCTTATATATCTGGTAGAATTAAGCTGTGAATTTGTCTGGTGCTGAGCTTTTTTTTTTTTTTGATTGGTAAGCAATTTATTACTGATTCAATTCTGGATCTCATTATTGGCTTGTTCAGAGATTCAGTTTATTTCTGGTTCAGACTTGGGAGGGTGTATGTGTCCAGGAATTTATCCATTTCTTCTAGATTTTCTAGTTTGTGTGCACAGAGATGATCATAATATAATCTGATCATTATTTGTATTTCTGTGTGGTCAGTTGTAATATCCCCTTTGTCATTTCTACCTGTGTTTATTTGATCCACCAATATTTTCATTGACCCTCAATTCCTTATGTTATTTTTCTAGTCATTCTTTTCACATGTACTTCCTCAATTTTGCAATCTCTCTTTATCAAGTAAATAACGCTGGTTAAATCTATCTCTCTGCCTACTCTAGCTGTATCCAAGTAGCTGAACATGGTTGCAGCTAAAGAGGCAGCCATTGTGACTGATCTCAATTCAAATTTATGTTTCTGTATCTTGATTGTACTCTTCAAGCTACCCAAGGTTCATATAATAGTTCTTTTTTACTGTTTATTTTCTCACTCTTCTAAATATATAGTTTTTAATTTCTATTCCCAAATTTTCTGTATTCCCTCTCCATACTTATATTTAATACATATTTTTGATTTATTTTCTTTTTGTTTGTTTTGAGACAGAGTCTAGCTCTGTTGCCCAGGCTGGAGTGCAGTGGCGTGATCTTGGGTCACTGCAATCTCAGCCTCCCGGATTCAAGTGTTTCTCCTGTTTCAGCCTCCTGCACAGCTGGGATTATAGGCACCCACCAACACGCCCAGGTAATTTTTGTATTTTTGTGGACATGAGGTTTCACCATCTTGGACAGGCTGGTCTCAAACTCCTGACCTCAGGTCATCCACCTGCCTCGGCCACCCAAAGTGCTAGGATTACAGGCGTGAGCCATCGTGCCCGGTCCTGATTTATTTTCTTTTTGCTTTTTGCTTTGTTTTATGTTTACATATTTATTGCTGTTTGATCCACAAAAAATTAGTTAAGGTGTATAACATGATACTTTGGTTTGTATATATTTTGGAATGTTTTTAACAATCAAGCTAACACATCTACCACCTCACCTGGTTACTATGGTGTGTTTGTGTGTGCAATTTGCTGAGAACACTTGAGATCTACTCTGTCAGCAAATTTCAAGTATACAATACAGTACCAATAACTAGAGTCACCATGACTATAGTCAACATACTGTATATTAGGACTCCGGAATTTATTCTTCTTATAACTAAAAAATTGCATCCTGGACTTACATTTTCCTTGCCCCCTTCCCCCCTGCCACTAGTGCCTGGTACCAACTATTCCATTCTATTACTATGAGTTCAACGCTTTTTTTATTTCTCAGATTCCTCATATAAGTGAGATCATGCAGTATTTGTCTTTCTGTGCCTGGCTTATGTCACTTAACATAATATCCTCCAAATTTATCTTTGTTGTGACAAATGACAGAATTTCCTTATTTTTTTTAAGGCTTAATATTATCCCATTGTGTATATAAGCCAAATTTTATTTATCTGTTCATTCATTGATGTACACTTAACTTGATTCCACATCTTAGCTATGGTGAATAATAAGTAATAAATATGGGATGGCAGACAGCTTCTTAACAGACTGATTTTATTTACTTTGAGTATATATAAAGTAGTGAAATTACTTATTCATATGGTAGTTTTATTTTTAATTTTTTGAGGAACTGCCATAGTATTTTCCATAATGGTTGTACTAAATTTCCGCCAAATGTGTATGAGTGTTCTCTTTTGTCCACGTCCTCTCCAACACTTGTTATCTTCCATCATTTTGATAATAGGCATGTTAACAAGTCTGAAGTAATATCCCATTGTGATTTTAATTTGCATTTTTCTGATAATTAATGATTTTGAACATTTTTTCATATAGCTGTTGGACAATTTTATATCTTTGAAAAAATATTCGAATACTTTATACATTTTTAATTGGGTTATTTGTTTTCTTATTATTGAGTTGTTTCATTTTCTTCCATACTTTGAATATTAAGCCTTATCAGATGTATGGTTTGTAAATATTTTCTCCCATTCCACAGATTGTCTCTTCACTCTGTTGATTGTTTTCTTGGCTGTGCAGAAGCTAGTTTGATGCAATCCCATTTGTCCATTTTTGCTTTTGTTGCCTTTGCTTTTGGGGTTGTACCTATAAAATCATTGTCAGACCAAATATCATGGAGCTTTTTCCCTAAGTTTTCTTTTAATAGTTTTATAGTTTTTGTTCTAACATTTAAACGTTTAATCCATTTTGAGTTGATTTTAGTAAATGGTATAAAATAAGAGTCATATTTTATTCTTCTGCATGTGGCTATCCAGTCACTCAAACCTTATTTACAGAAGAGACTGTCCTTTTCCCATTGAGTATTCATAGAACTTTTGTTGAAGATCAATTGAACATAAATGCATGGATTTATTTCTGGACTCGGTACTTTGTTTCACTGTTGCTTTATGCAAATATAATGCTGTTTTGATTACTATAGCTTTGTAGCATATTTTGAAGTCACATCATTTGGTGCTTCTAGCTTTGTGTTTGTTTGTTGGTTTGTTTGTTTTTGTTCAAGATTGGTTTGGCTATTCAGGGTCTTTTGTGTTTCCATAAAATATTTAGAATTCATTTTTTCTATTTCTGTGAGAAGTGTCATTGGAAGTTTGATAGGGATTGCATTGAATCCTTAGGTAACTTTGGGTAGAATGAACATTTTAATATTATTAATTCTTACAATCTATGAACTTGGGATTTTTTTTATTTTTGTGTGTCTATTTAGATTGCTTTCATCAAATATTGATAATTTTTAGGGTACAGATCTTTCAGCTCTTTGATTAAAATTATTTTTATTTTTGATAGCCATTAAATGAAATTGTTTTCTTGATTTCTTTTCTATATAGTTCATTGTTAGTGTATAGAAACACTACTGATTTTTCTATGTTGATTTTATATTTTGCAACTTTACTAAATTTACTTACAAGCTCTAATAATTTTTGGTGGACTTTTTAGGGTTTTATATAGATAAGATCTTATCACCTGCAAACAGAGGCAATTTAACTTCTTCCTTTCCCACTGAATGCCTTTTAGTTCCTTCTCTTGACAAACTGTTGTGGCAGAACTTCAAGTACTATGTTGACTGGTATTGGAAAGAGTGAGTACCCTTGTCTTGTTGCTGATCTTAGCAAAAGAGCTTTTGACTTTTCACCACTGAGTATGATTTCAACTGTTAGTTTGTCATAAATGGCTTTTAGTTTGCTAAATTACCTTACCACTATGCCTAATTTGCTAAGAAATTTTATCATTAAAAAATGTTAAATTTTGTCAGATGTTTTTTCTGAATCTATGGAGATAATCATACGGCTTGTGTCCTTAGTCTGTTAAAGTGGTATATCACATTTATAGATTTGCATATGTTGTACCATCTTGCATCCTACTTTATCATAATGAATAATCTTTCTAATGTACTGTTAAATTCAGTTTGTTAGTATTTCATTGAATATTGTTTTGTGGCTGTGTTCATCAGTGTTATTTGCCTATAATTTTCTTTCCTTATAATATCTTTCTCTGGGATTGGCTTCAGAATGTTGCTGGCCTTTTAAAATGAGTTTGGAAGAATTTCCTCTTTTTGAACTTTTGAAAGAGTTTGAAATGAAGTGGTATTACTCTTTTAAATGTTTGGTAGAATTCGGCAGTGAAATCATAAGTTCTTGACTTTTCTTTGATAAGTGACATTTTCTTACTGATTAAATCTGCTGCCTTGTTATTGGCCTGCTAAGATTTTTCTATTTGCTTATGACTCAGTCTTGCTAAGTTGAATGTGTCTAAGAACTTATTCATTTGTTTTAGATCATCCAACTTGTTGGTGTATAATTGTTCATAGTATTTTTGTATTATCCTTTGTATTTTGGTGGTATCAGTTTTAATATCTATTATTTCTGATTTTGAGTCTTCTCTCTTTTTTACTTAGTATAGGCAAAGGTTTTTCAATTATCTTTTATCTTTTCAAAAACCAACTCGTAATTTTATTTTTTTCAATTGTTTTTCTAGCTTCTTGCTGTTCTGGTGTTTATTGCTTCTCCCCATCTGCTAACTTTGTACTTAGTTTTGTTCTTGTTTGTCTAGTTCTTTGAGGTATAGCATTATGTTCTTTCTTTAGAATATTTCTTCTTTTTTGATGTAGGGGTTTATTACTATAAACCATCCACTTAGAACTCTTAAAACTGCTTTTGCTGCATCTCACATGTTTTGGAATGCTATGTTTTTATTTTAATTTGTCTCAATAGATTTTTTATTTCCCTTTTAATTTCTTCATTAACCTGTTGGTTATTCAGGAACACGTTTAATTTCTGTGTGTTTTGTGAATTATCTGAAGTATCTTCTTTATTGATTTTGAGTTTCATACCACTGTGATCAGAAAAGATCCTTGATTTGATTTTAATCTTTGTAGATCTGTGAAGACTTATTTTCTTGCTTAACATATTATTTATCCAGGATAATATTTTTTATGCACGTGAAAAGAATGTATATTATGCTGCTGTTGGCTCTTTAACTAGATTCTATATCCACATCTACCCACACACCAGCCTGTTACCTATATAATTTGCCTTCCTTTATATTCTTGTGGAACAATTGTCTTATAAGATACTACTCTTTTCTAAGGCTATCCAACATTCTTAAACACATGATCTCATTTCCTGAGTCAGACACAATTTGGTGTTCTCATAATTCTTCTGCCTTTCTCCTGCATTTATTGCTGGATTATTTTCTTGAATGTACACACAATATTTTAGTTTCCTCATTATTCAAAACCAAAACCACATTGACAGTATAGTTTTACCATTAGCTATTGCTCATTTCTTTACAGAAAATCTCTTTGAAAGATTTATCTATATTCACTGTCTAAATGTGTCTCATAATATTCTTTATAACCTTCAGTAATCAAAATTTTACCTTCAAAACTCAAAAAAAACTACAGTCAACAATAACCTTTATTATGCTCAATTCAATATCTATTTCTTAGATTTAATCTTATTTGATTTATCAGCAACCCTAGAGGCTATTGACCCTGATTTCTTTTCTAAAATACTTATATCACTTGACTTCCAGAACATCACACCCTCGTGAATGTTCCCCTAAGACCTACAGCCTACTTTCTCTCAATTTTCTTTGCTAATTTACTGAGACCTTATTCTTAAACCATTTGTATAATTTCAAACTACTTGGTTAACTCATTCAACCTCCTAGTTTAAAGGCCATTTTTAAATCATGACTTAAAAATCAATTGCAGAAATTTTGCCTTAAATTCTGCACTGATATATACAACTGTCTTTTCAACAATTCCTCTGGCATGCTAATAGGTACTTCGCATATATCCTATCAAAAAACAAGTTACTTTTTTTCTCCCAAACTAGATCAACTGAAAACTTCCCATTTAAATAAATGGTACATTCATGCCTCCAACTGTTCAATGCAAAACACTTGGCTTTGTAATTCACCCTTATCTTTCACCTCATACCTAATCTCTCAGCAAAATATGTTAGCTCTTCATTCAAAATATACGAAGGAGGTATAATACTTCTCACAAGAGTCTCTGATATATTTTAAAGCTAATGATCCTTCATAGATACACAATGATAAGCACAAAATGTTGCCACCCAAGGAAGTTCACTGGAGGTTCAAGCATTCAGAATTTTTGTTGTGGCTTCATTACACAGGAATGACTGATTTCTCATGTGGCTGTACTTGAGTCAGTCTGTACTTGAGGAGTTGACTGATATCTTCTGACCCAAAGCCACAATCCTAAATCATATCATTTCTATGTAGTCTGTGCAGCCCAAACCTAATATCTATCTGGTTTGGCAGCCTCCATCCTGAACCCCATTATTATACTATCCAGCCTGACAAAGTTTTCAAACTGTGTCATGGAGATAAGAAACTCCATTCAGGTTTGATTTTCAGAGATGGAGAAAAGAAGCTCCATTCACGCCTGAGTTTTCAAGGACATAAAGATAATCTCCTAGAAGTTGAAGAATACAATCAACAGACATGAAGCTATGAGGCTTCCCTTGGAAATATTACAAACGGACAGTGTCAGATCCACAGAAAAACAAGTTCACAAATATAAATTCAGCACATAACCATGAAAGATTCATTCTGAGCAATCTGATTTTGGTACCATAATGACTCCATATAAAAAATTAGATAAATACAAGAAAGATGATGTCACCAGGTACAACCATCTAGATGATTATTGAGGAAACCTATTTGGCAAACCTGGGCATATTAATCTTTTCTCTTCTCCCATTTGAGCAACAAGGACATTTGTTCCCAAACTAAAACAGTGACTAGAGATGGACAGTCAAGATAGTGTCTCTGTACTGTTAACCCCCCAAATTGATAGGAAATTATAACACTCAAAATACAAAGAACAAGCACATTCTGACCAGCATCAAGGACACACTCTTGACTCTACATAAGTATCTCCTGAGGTAGGAATACCTGAGCATAACCTATAACTCTTGACAGGCGAACAACAACAACAAACCTTACCATATGCAAAGATTACCAGAAATCTAAATACTAACATTTGGGACAAACCAGAAAAGATACATTGAAGTCAATAGAGGAATAAAATTGAAAGGGATAATAAATAAGACAAATACAAGTTTATTAATAATGTAATGAGTATTCAGAGACATAGTAAAGTAGACATTGAACTTACTCAAAGAGGTAACTAATTTTTTTGTAAAATTAATATGTAAACTATTTTTAAGTTTCAATATAGGTTAAATACAAATTTACATTTAGGCTGGCACAGTGGCTCACGCCTGTATTCCCAACACTTTGGGAGACCGAGGCAGATGGATTATTTGAGGCCAGGAGTTCAAGGCCAGCCTGGTCAACTTGGTGAAACCCCGTTTTTACTAAAAATACAAAAATTAGACAGGCGTGGTGGTGCGGTCCTGTAATCCCAGCTACCCTGGAGGCTGAGGCAGGAGAATCGCGTGAACACGGGAGGCAGAATTTGCAGTGAGCAGAGATCACACCACTGCATTCCAGCCTCAGTGACAGAGCAAGACTTTGTCTCAAAAATAAATAAATAAAATTTACATGTGCCCCATTAGTCAAATGTGAAGAGTAAATGTCTTGGTTCAGTTGTGGAGGGTTATTATATTTTAGATAGATTGTGGCACAAAATAACAAAGTTGGGGAATATGTGAGTAACAAGTTAAGAGGTAATGTGGATGGAGTACAGAGGTTGCAGAATACATTTAATTGAATTCCCATCAGCAGAAACAAGAAAATTTAGAAGAGGGAAAATAGTGATATAATACAAATAATTTTCCCAGAGATGAAGAAAGGCTGTATTCAGATTCAAATGGCAGGGTAGTGCAAATCCAAGTGTATTACAAAACTCAATATATAGTAACAGAATTTAAAAACACAAAGAAAAAAAGTACTAAAATCCTCAGGGGAAAAAAAAAAAAAGACAACAAAAGTAAACAAAAAAGACAACAAAAGTAAAACTGGAAAACTTTAAAGGAAATTAAAAATATATTAAAATTCCTGTCAGATATGTTACATGAACATTGAAGAAAAGAATACTTGCCAATTTCTAAGTAGCAACTAATTTGAACATAAAATCCTATCTCAACCAAAGATCATTCAGTTCAGAGCAAAAATTCCAAGATCAATTTGAAGCTGGCAACCACTAAAAATTCAGAGCACACTAAGCCCTATAAATTAATACAAAAATCTTGAGAATTTTTAAAGAAACAAACAAGAAAAAAGTTACATCTATCTATTGATACTTACAAACAGATTTAAATATGTTAGATTTTTATACTCTCAAAAACCTTAACTACAAAGAACAAATAAATATGTTCTATTAGAGTCAATTGCCAAAATGAAATTAAGCTAACCATAAACTTTTATTTTAAAGTATTTAAATTAACATTGTATAATAGAATAAACAAACAATGGTTTTAAACTATTTATAAATCAACAATAATCAGAGGACTTAATACAAAAATCTGTGAGATTCAGGAAAAACCGCAGTCATATATAAACTAATAGCTATAAAATTAATCCCACAAATAGAAAGTGCTTTAAAAATTTTAGTTTTTATATAATTTAACTTCAAAGGCACACTGGGAATAGTCATAATAAAAATCTTTAGGACTTATAGTATAATCAGAATATAGTAATATGATTGACTTACTAGATGACTGATGGGAGAAACAAATTTTTAATCTTTCATAACTTCTTTTTTTTCAGTTAACTCACCGTCTATTGATTTAGACCTCTTTAAATAAAAAAGACCATGTGTATACATAAAGAAATACCAAAATAGTTTAAAAAGCTATACTTTAAATTTTTCCCTAATCTTCCAAAGGTACCTTCTTCCATTCATTATCATAATACAACATTAAAGATGGGAAATGGGGAGGTTGAAGCAGGATAATCGCTTGAGCCGGGGAGGCGGAGGTTGCAGTGATCAGAGATCGCACATTTGCACTCCAGTCTGGGCGACAGAACGTGACTCCGTCTTTAAAAAAAAAAAAAAAAAAAAAGAAGAAGAAGAAGGGAACTGTATCAGTGTAGATGAGGTTACTAGATACCAATTTTGAGATATTAATTTCAGGGGAAGAAGAATTACTGTCATGTACCTCATAGAGGAATTTTATGAAAAACAGAGGATAAAAGGAAAAAGAATAAAAATATAACAAAACCAAACCTTATTTAAGGCTCGTTGGCTCCCTGCACTAATCCCATAATTAATTCTTCGGATACTTGGTCTTTATTTGTAACCAGGCTAGTGTAATCCCCGTATTAGCTCCCTCCCTAACCCACGGATAAAGATCCGTTACAATCAAAAGGGGAAAGTAAATGACCTAATGACATTAGTCTTATTCAAAATTCAAAACTGAAAATAATAATATATATCTGTGTTTATCTCAGAAATTAATGACAGCATAAAATAATTTAAAGATCCACGAAACATTATTCTTATCACATCTACAGTGAATTCTCCAGTTTGGACCATACAGAAAATGACTACATCTTAGAAATTAATGGTAAACTATTGTAAATATATGAGGTTGGTGGCTCTAAACACAGACACTTTTCCAGATGGACTTTAATTATTTATTTATTTATTTATTTATTTATTTATTTTTCCATAAGTTATTGGGGTACAGGTGGTATTTGGTTACATGAGTAAGTTCTTTAGTGGTGATTTGTGAGATCCTGGTGCACCCATCACCCAAGTAGTATATACTGCACCATATATGTTGTCTTTTATCCCTTGTGCTCCCTCCCAGTCTTCCCCCCAAGTCCCCAAAGTCCATTGTGTCACTTTTATGCCTTAGTGTCCTCATAGCTTAGCTCCTGCATATCAATGAGAACACACAATGTTTGGTTTTCCGTTCTTGAGTTACTTCAGTTAGAATAATAGTCTCCAGTCTCACCCAGGTCATTGTAAATTTCATTCATTTTTATGGCTGAGTAGTATTCCATTATATATATATATATATATATATATATATATATATATATATATATATATATATAAAATAAACATTTTCTTTATCCACTCATCTATTGGTGGCCTTTTGGGTTAGTTCCACGATTTTGCAACTGCAAATTGTGCTGCTATAAACATGTGTGTGCAAGTATCTTTTCCGAATGATGACTTCCTCTGGGTAGATACCCAGCAGTGGGATTGCTGGATCAAATGGTAGCTCTACTTTTACTTCTTTAAGGAATCTCCACTCAGTTTTCCATAATGGCCGTACTAGTTTACACCCCAACCAGCAGTGTAGAAAGAAGTGTTCCCTGATCGCTGCATCCACACCAACATCTACTGATTTTTGATCTTTTGATTATGGTCATTCTTGCAGAAGTAAGACGGCATCGTATTGTGGTTTCGATTTGCATTTCCCTGATCATTAGTGATGCTGAGCATTTTTTCACATGATTGTTGTCCATTTGTATATCTTCTTTAGAGAATTGTCAACGTGATGCCTCACTATTATGCTTATTTATCCACTTGAAAATATTTGCTCTTCATCCATTTAGAGTTTCAATGTCTGGTGATACAGAAGTAATAGTACTAAAAGATTAAATTCTTCTGCTAGTGACAGTACAAGTTTATAAGTTGGTATTTCAGTTTCTGCCTCCGAGAAAAACATGTGAAAATGAAGTGGTTGCTGGCATGAATAAACTTTCCTATGAAGGTGAAATGGTATGATTGCTAAAAATGGGAGCAAAAGACAAGTATGAATGGGACATAATCATTTAAGTTATGGTGCCTTTTTTTAATCATATCTGGTAATACAAGCTAATGAAACACCCTTGACTTCATAATGTTTGATCAATGAGTCATACATCTCAAAAACGAAGGCTTAGTAGCTATTAGTTCTTAAATACTGACCGATTGATGTTTATATAATGGAAAGGAAGGATTAAGTACAAATAAAGAAAAATCATAACCACTCATAAGTTGAATAAGCAGAGATAAGGTTAGAATCATTTCTTTTAATGATTAAAATATTTTAATGATTTTAATGATTTTTTATTTTTTAAATATCTTAGGGGTGTGTGTGTGTGTATAAAACAAATTAATGTTTTCCCATATCTCAATGTTTTTATTATGGTATATAAGGTTGTTTTGTTAATGACAAATTATATAAATTAGTTTAAAGGCTACTGAATATCGAAACAGGGTGAACATAGAACTTGAATGAAAAAGTGGTCCTGAGCTTTGATCTTGAGGATTAATGGATGAAAGTGAGATGTGATTCACTTTGGAGACTGGATAAATGGATTCTTAATATTAAGAGTTAATTTCTATGGGAACATTCTTGGAAAGTATAATAATTGAAAGAAGGCAATGAGGCTAAAATTTAATGGGTATTTAATTGCTTAAAATTTGAACATATTGATTTTTCTTTTGTGTCAGGAAATATCTGGGCTTTTCCTACCATTATAAGGAAAACAAAACAAGTATTTTTTTTTCCCAAGCTGTTATATGATTCTACCATTTGCAGTTGTAACACATACTTATATAACTAGTGCCCTGTATTTTATCTTGGCATTATTTCCAACGTATGAGTATGTCTCTGTGTTTTATAGCTAAAACCGAACTGAACATGCTTGTATATACATTGTATTCTTTTTGCCAAATATATTCACATATGAATGTTAAAATATGCTTGTCTGATAAAAATTGTACACCTGTAGAAACTTTTAATATATAATTTATTGGTTTAGGGAGGTTGTAATATTTACTTCCACACACTGACAGTTTTTGAATATGTTATTACAACAACCTGAAAAGATCTTTATGGGACAATATATTAGTTTTATTTTAAGTATTATTAATTTATAGTACAGTTTGAAAATTTTCAATATGATATTAATTACCTACATCTGCTTTTAGTATTTTTCCCCTTATAAGCTGTTTATTTTGGTGGATTTTGAAGCATTTTATATTAAGAACTTTGAAACCTTATCACATACGTTGTATAAGTTCCCCTATGCAATTCATTTGTATTTTATATGACTTATTTTTTTCCATGTGGAAAATTTAGGTTTTTGGCAATTCATTCAAATCTCATCAGCGAATATTAACTGAACATCTACTTTCTAGCTGCCAGTGTTCTAGTAATCCACAAAAAACAATGAATAAGATAAACAGCATGCATCCTTTTAGTTAATATGGGCTATAAAAGACAATAAAGTAATACACAAAATGAGAAAGTAAAAATCGGAAAGTGACAAAAAATTATCTAAAAAAATCAAAATAAGATAATTTAATACAGATGGATTTTTATTACCTAAGATTAGATTTTCAGGGAAGAGAAAACATTTATTTTCAGATGTAAATGTTAAAAAGCAGTTTTCCATTTGAAGATCAAAAAAAGTGAATTTCATTAATAGACACAGCTAATGAAAATTTTTTAAGTAGAAATATGCTTGTTATTTAAAATATAGGAAGAAGCATAATGATGTTTAGTTTTAAAAATGGGATAATTATTACAAATTTTATAAATTTAAATCACTGAATACCTTTAAGCTTGAATAGTATATTACAGAATTTACAGTGTTTTGTTTTGTTTTGTTTTGAGAAAGGATCTATGTTGCCCAGGCTGGTCTCAAACTCCTACGCTTAAGTGATCTTCCAGCCTCAGCCTCCTGAATAGCTGGGATTACAGGCCCAAACCACTGTACCCAGCTATGGAATTTAAAATTTTAAAAAGGTCACTCCAGCTACTGTCTATTGACAGAATTATAGGTGGGCAAATCTGGAGTGAGTGAAAATGTTGTTTCAGTAATTCAGATAAAAGTTTAGAGATGATTTACTTAGAAGTTGCAGTAAAGGTGAAGTAAGGAATAGAAAGAGGAAAAAAATACTTGAAAAGAATTGTATTGAAGAGGGTAGAATAAAGGTGCACCTCTCTCTAGAAGTAATCACTCTCCTTTCATTCATGATAATCATTTTCTTGCTCTCAATGATAGTTGTACCAACTATGGACACATCCAAGAACAATAACTTTAGGCCGGGCGCGGTGGCTCAAGCCTGTAATCCCAGCACTTTGGGAGGCCGAGGCGGGCGGATCACAAGGTCAGGAGATCGAGACCACAGTGAAACCCCGTCTCTACTAAAAATACAAAAAATTAGCCGGGCGCGGTGGCGGGCGCCTGTAGTCCTAGCTACTCAGGAGGCTGAGGCAGGAGAATGGCGTGAACCCAGGAGGCGGAGCTTGCAGTGAGCCGAGATCGCGCCACTGCACTCCAGCCTGGGCAACAGCGTGAGACTCCGTCTCAAAAAAAAAAAAAAAAAAAGAACAATAACTTTAAAGTGTGTGTTCATTTTTGGTCTCACATTTTCCTTAATATTATTTGTGAATTTTCATAATTATTGATAGTAGCTAGAATTTGTTCCTTCTCCATTGCTAAATAGCATTCCATTAGATGAGGATATCACATTTTAAAAATCAATTTTAATGTATATAAACATTATATATTTCCAAGTTTGGGTACATTATAGAAATGATAGTATGCATACATACCTTACTGAATAAATACTTGAGTTTCTTTAAGATGTTTACTTAAGAGCAGAATTGTTGCCATAGGTTTGGATTTCTTCAACTTACCTAGATAATGTTACATTGTATTCCAAGAAATTGTGCCAATATATGACAGAAGATAAGGGATGTGGTTGGTCTATAAACTCATTTGGCATTGTCAAATATTTTTATTTTTGAAAATCTATAATGTATCTCCTGTGGTTACATTGTTATTTTTCTTTTAAATTTCTGGGATATAATGATATTATTCTAATATTATCATCAGCAATTCCAATTTACTCTTTTTGTAGTAACTTTTCAAGTCATTTGTTTATTTATGTAGAGTCTCTTTTTAATTGATTTCTGTATTCTTTTTTCTATATTTGTCTGTCATTTATTAGTGATATGGTTTGGCTCTGTGTCCCCACCGAAATCTCACATTCAGTTGTAATTCCCACAATCCCCACATGTCAAGGGTGGGACCAGATAAAGGTAATTGGATTATGGTGGCAGCTTGTCCCATGCTGTTCTTGTGACAGTGAGTGAGTTCTCACAATCTGATGGTTTTATTAGTGTCTGCCATTTCCCCTGCTTGCACTCATTCTCTCTCCTGCTACTTTGTGAAAAGGTGCCTTCTGCTATGATTGGAAGTTTCCTGAGGCCTTCCCAGTCATGCGAGCTGTGAGTCAGTTCAACCTCTTTCCTTTATTAATTACCCAGTCTTGGGTATTTCCTTATAGCAATGTGAGAATGAACTAGTACAATTGGTTATATGAGTGTTGAAAATATCTCCTCACAAACTGTAGCTCATTTACTGCCACTCTGTGGGTTATAACTCAATATTACATTTTTATTCTCCTTTTAGTATCTTGTGGTTAATTTGAATTCTTAATTTTAATGTTCTGTCTATATTTTTCTTTAAAATTTGTATTTAAGAACTCTTTCTCCACCATGGTTTCATAACGAAAATATACTATGATATCTTTTAAACATTCTATGTTTTGCCTGTTACTATAAGGTAACCAATTTACATGAAAGTGATCTATTTTTATGGACTGGAACAGGGACTTATTTTCATTTTGTAATTCCCCCCCAGTATGATTTATTAAAATGTCTAACCTTTCTCCATTTTTCTGAATACTACCTCTGTTATATATCCAAGTATATGTGGATCTGTTCCTGTGTGCAATGCCTGTTACATTGAATACTTTGTTGCCTGTATCAGTGCGGCAGTGTAGTACATAGCATGGCTTTATAAAAGGTCTTGATATTAGTAGAATAAGTCCTTCCACCTTGGGTTTGTTTGTTTGTTTTTGACATTGTCCATTATCAACAAATATTAACTGAATATCTACTTTACAATTTTCAACATCTATCATTTTCAACAATGTCCACTTGGTTACAGGACATCTAGTCTGTCTTGCAATACCAGCTAATGTAAACCCATGGAGTAGGAGGAAACTCCTGAGGCCATGGTTCTAAAGCTCTTTTGGAAGTCTCTTATTTTGTGCTGTTATGATGACCATGTACATTGAGAATTCTTATTTGGATATGAGTTAAGGAACTACCTCTCCTCTCAGTGCTGTAGGGGTTATAGAAGCTGTGTCATGAAATACCTGTACTCCAAGACAGCATATGGCTATTACATAGTACAAGGTTTCTGTCCTTTTTTTTTTTCTTCATTATTATTTATGTGTTTTGTGACATAGCAAGTGTGGCCATAAGCATTTCTTTATGTCTTGTTTTTTCACTGATCTCATTTTGAAAATGAGATATTTAAATTAAGTTTGTTTTAATCCTAGCCTTAATTTAGATAAGTTGGTTTCTATTCTAAAGACACTGTTAAAACAATTTTATCTTCTGTGTTCACAAGTTTGATGATTTCAAATGTATGTATGTATGTGCATAAGCTACATAAGGCCCTGTAGATATCTGTCCTGGAAATTATTTTTTAAAAAATAAATGTATGCTACAGGGAACATTTCGACCAAATAATTCATGTAATTACTTAATAATTGGTGATCCTATGGTAAAAGATGGTATAGTTTTCCTCTTCAGTGTGCCTTTTGTTATCTTTATTATCATCTATTTTACAAGAAACTAAATGATAGTTAGTGATAATAATAGATTTGAGTGAAAATAAGGTAATCAGATTGTTTATGGTTTGCGACAGTTTCAAGACATATATAAGAAAGCAAGAAATTATGGCGATTGCATGTGGTTTATGAATTTACATTTTTTAAAAAAAATTCAACTGCAATTGATATGAGAGTTACTACAAACCTTTTATCTTCCACATACACACAAAAATAATCCTTTTATCTTAATGAAATGCAATGCATACACTCAGACTGAGTAGTCAAAATTGTTTATTTTGCTAAATTTGCTGTTATCTACATACTGACCATAGCAACAAACTTGATTTCTTTCCCTTTTACTGGGCCCAAAACATTAGAATAAAGAAAATATTTTTCACCTTGAACATATGTCAAATCTAGAAACTCAAAATATGTCCTCATAACTAGAGAAATATCAAAATTATGCATGGGACAACATTTTACATTACAAGCCACTAATATAAACATTTTGTTATCAATGTCAGCTTTTATCTTCCTGAAAATGTTCACCTTCTTGAGTCAGAATATTCTGTCACATTGTATTTTATTTAAAACAAAATCAGTCAAATAGCAAACCTGTTTTAACATATTTGATATTTTAACCTGACAGGGCTCGAAAGGCTTTCATTTCTAGTAAGAAAAATTATAAATAATATTCTGACTCTTTTACAAGGTTTTAAATCAACCACATGCAGAAAGCTGATAAGTAAAGAAACAGAATAAATTGTAGTTCTACTATATTCTTTTTCTTTAGTACACATTTTCTGGTAGGTTGTTTAGGATGCATTATCTCCTGTTTGCAAACTGTCAAAATGGTGAGTAGAGATACACATTATAACTTTCAATGACTTTAATAGGAGTATCTGGGCAATTTGAGAGGTGTCAGTTGCTGGCTACACCCACACTAAGATTAGCCAAAGTGGCTACCGATATGACAAAGGAAGGAAACAAATTTCTCATTTGAATTATGCCTCTATCAAATGAGTCTGCAGGCAGAGAGTAATCAAGATGATATTTTTGGATTCACATTAACCTTTCAGCATAATCGTATTTTAAAATCACATGGATTTCCATAGACTTTCTAAATATAAGACAATTACTTAGAGAATAAGTAATTATTTAAGGAAAGCCTTGAAACCATCTTTTAGATAACAATCATCATCTAAAGATCAAGAATTTATTTAAATATATAGGGTACATTTTTATAACACAAAATGAATAAGAAATGTAAATACTACTAAAAGCAAATACAAATTGAATTTTTCTTTTAATTTATCATTTAATTTAATTTAAAATTAAGAATTATATACTAAAGAGTATGTAGTAATGTGTACTGGTTGTATGTAATGTGATACCATAGAATGTGCATAAACATTAGATGCAATGTGAGGTTCAAATCCAATACTCTAGTTTCATACTAGATGTTTAGTCTCAGGGAAGCTATTTATTCTTCCTGATTTTTTCATTTGTAAGTAATAATAAAATAACCTGTAATACAGGGTTGTGAAAGTTACACAAATTTGAACTAGATGATAAGACCAAAGCATCTTGCCCTTACTGGTAGCAGTTGCTCAATATATCTGCTTTATTTTTTCCTTAATGTCCTCTTTATTATAGTACTTTCTACTTCTTTCAAAGTTCATAAGCATATTTTATTTAGTTTTAGCAAGCTATGAACTATATTTTATTAAACTATCATTTCTGTTAAGGAAAATTTAAATGTAGAGAAGTTTAATGATTTACTCAAATAATAGCACTAATGTGGAGTTTCTACTCCAGACAGGGAGTTAGGTTCTAGGAGACAGTATTTTTTTTTTAAACTTAAGAAAAATCAAACATGGAATTTAGCATATAATTTATAATTTAGCATGAAAACTAGCATCAAAAAGTAGAACGATGTATGATGGATTTTATAATTGCTATGATAGGTGTGAATTTGCCTGATAAGGAAAAAAAGAGGAATTTAATAAGTATGGCAGTTTACTTACATTTTTATTTCTGTTTTTTACAGTAACTGAACTTCAGAGACAGGTGGCCCGGGGCTATCCAGTAACCTAAAAGTATTATAAGCATCCCATGCTCCCTCCGTCTTCCTCTTCCAATATTTATAGCATGACTCACCCATGCTCACGTTTTTATCATGTCTCAAAGTGGCTGCTGCAGTTCCAGTGACAGAATTGATGTGTCAGACAGGAAGAAAAAGAAAAGTAGGAAAGACAAAATTGTATAAGTCATCTAAATGGAAAACATGGAAAAGGTTTAATCCCCATCATTGATTTAAACAAACAAAATCTCACAAATTTAAAGCCAATGATGCAAAGAAAAATGTTGCCTTAAATTCAGTGATGCCATTATGTAAAACATCACTTTGTCCATGAGTATAATTTAAACTCTTCAAATAATGTTTTATTTTATATTGTCCCAGAAAAATTATCCAGTATATAGCTTTCCTATTGTTGCTTTAAAAAATTACCAGAAACTTAATGTCTTAAAACAAATTGAAATTTTACAGTTCCTGAGGTGAGAAGACTAAAATGAGTCATTAAGTATGTCTTCCTCCCCTAGGCTCTGGGGGAGAACTCATTACTTGGGCCTTCCTACCTCGTAGGGGCCAACTGTATTCCTTAGCTCATGACCTCATTCTCCATCTTCAAAGACAGCAGTGCAGCATCATCTAATATCTCTGCCTCCACACTCTGCTTCATCATGACAGTTTGTTGTCTGACTTTTCTGTTCCCTCTTCCATTTTTCAAGACTGGACTCACTTGGATAATCCAGGATAATCACCTCATCTCAAGATCTTTAACTTCCTCACATTTACAAAATTTGTTTTCTCATCTATTTAAGATATCACGTTTGCTGTTTCCAGGGACTAGGACATACAAATTTAGTGGGGGTGACTACCTACCCCGTTGAATGACTGTCTCATCTAGACATAATCCAACACATAAATAGGAGGTATCTATTGAAAAGCCTACGTATCCACACAGTGTAACAACAACAAGGCAGCTGTCTATTTCACAAATCAAATTATGTCCCAATTTAGCCCTCATTCTGTGCTTGTCTTGAAATATTATTTTTGTAAAATTTATCTATGAATTACTTAATTTGGGGATTAAATAAACTCAAATATCTTTTTAAATAAGTTAGGCATATATTTTTATAATTTTAATAGAAATTTTAATGATTGATCTGTAATTAACATACTTGCATTAACACAAGTAAGACAAAAATGCCTCTGAATGCTGGAAGGGCTTCTCTAAAGTCCCCACCTCCTTATAAAAGGTTATATAGTTTTTACACTTCTCAAACTATTAGATTATATAGAGTACAGTTGTCTTATAGCATATGCGAGCGATTTATTACAGAACCACCACAGGCACCAAAATCTGAATATGGGCAAGTTCCTTACACAAAATGATGTAGAATTTGCATATAACACACGCAAATCCTCCCTAGCTATGGTTTGGATATGTGTCCCTACCCAAATCTCATGTTGAATTATAATCCTCCATGTCAGAGGTGGGGCCTGGTGGGAGGTGACTGGATCATGGGCTAGGTTCTCATGAATGTTTAGCACCATCCCCTGGATGCTGTTCTCCCTGTTCTCATGATAGTGAGTGAGTGCGTTGTCACGAGATCTCGTTGTTTTAGAAGTGTGTAGCTCCTCCCGCTTCTCTCTCTTGGTCCTGCTCCTGCCGTGTAAGACACTTTCTCCCAATTTGCCTTCTGCCATGAGCAAAAGCTCCCTGAAGCCTCCCAGCACCATGCTCCCTGTACAGCCCACAGAACCATTAACCAATTAAGCTTCTTTTCTTTGTAAATTACCCAGTCTCAGGTATCTTTATAGCAATGTGAGAACAGGGCAATATATTCTCTTACACTTTAAATCCTTTCTAGATTACTTATAATATCTAATGTAATGTAAATGCTGTGTAAATATTTGCTATACTATGTTTTAGAGTTTGTATTATTTTATTGCTGTATTTTTATTAATATTTTTAATCTTCAATTGGTTTAATTGTGGATGTGGATCTCACAAATATGGAGGGCCATCTGGATAGCAAAGCCTAGTAGACCATGGATCCCTCACTATCTTTTTCCAAATACTATCACACATAATAAAAGTTGGTCTATAAAACTATTTGAGAAATAACCAAATTCTGCCCTAACTTCATGGTGGTCTTCATCTAAGTGATTCCTCACAATTTGAATACATTCCACTATTGAAACCTCCATCCTGTATGATTTTTATTGTTTTTAGTCACCCACTCCAACATTTATAGCTGCTTAGTGCATGGCCTAATTTAATTTAATTTAATTTAATTACTTTTTGAATATTGACTGAAGAACTATATTTGGAAATACTAAGGAGTCTCCAACATTCTTTACCATATGTCCAAATAATTTTAAAACTCTTAATCCTTCATGGGTGGCTGCTCTTAAAGTCGTGACCCCTGTACTTGAAATATTATCTGAGTCATTACTTTATGGAGAATTTGAAAGCTTAATAGACAGTGCAATAATAAGCCCAAATCACCTTATAGTTTTCAATATATGTGTAAATAATAATACTAAAATGCTCGACAGTTTTTTTTTGTCAATTTTTCTTGAGATAACCAGCCATACAAAAATTAAAAATATCTTTATTTTATTATTTTCTGTTTTGTATATTTTATTTTTTCTAACCCTAAGGGAAAAGCACACATTTATCTCTTACTTGGCAAACTAAACTTAAAATGACAAAACATATTTAACTCAGATTTCATATGGAACCAGGGTGAAAAAAAGGAAATACAAAGAAAATGATAGCAAAGTCATGGAATCAACGTAAGTGTCTATCAGGGGTTAACTGAGTAAAGCAAATTTGGTGTATATAAACCACGTTGCTGTAAAGCACACAATTTCATTTTTGTTCATGACTGCATAAACAAGAATGAAATCATGTCCTTTACAGCAACATGGATCAAGCTGGAGGCCATTGTTCTAAGAAAAATAACTCAGAAAAAGAAAAACACAGCATACTCTCACTTACAAGTAGGAGCTAAACAATGGATACACATGAATATAGAGATGGAGACAATAGACACTGGGGGCTCCAAAGAGTGAAGGCTGTGAAGAAAAATTGCCTGTTGGGTACTATGTTCACTCTTTGGGTAATGAATACAGTACAAGCTTAAACTCCACCATTATACAATACAGCCATGTAATAAACCTGTACATGTACCTACTGAATCTAAAATTAAGTTAAATGTAAAGAGAAAACGACTTAGAATTGAAAATTCTTTGAACAACACTAAAGATTAAATTGAAGTGTGTATTATTTCATCTTATTTCAACTCCTCTGGACAATATGAAAGTTTTCATATATGTAAGGAATATACATCATTATTCATGATACTTTTCTGCCTAAAGAAAAGTAAATAGCTGGCCAGGTGCAGTGGCTCATGCCTGTAATCCCAGCACTTTGGGAGGCTGAACCAGGCTGATCACGACGTTAGGAATTCGAGACCTGCCTGGCAAACATGGTGAAACTCCATTTCCACTAAAAATACAAAATTAGCCAGGCGTGGTGGCATGCGCCTGTAATGCTAGCTACTTGGGAGGCTGAGGCAGGAGAATCGTTTAACCCAGAAGGCGGAGGTTGCAGTGAGCCAAAAGTGAGCTATTGCACTCCAGCCTGGGTGGCAGGGTGAGAATCCATCTCAAAAAAAAAAAAAAAAAGAAAAGAAAAGAAGAGTAGATGGCCAATACATTGTAAAGTGCTCATGATAAATTAGAAAATTAAAAAATAAAAGTGCTTCTGGCAAGTAACATAGAAAATGGTATTTGCTAAGTATTGCTTTTCATCAAGAAGTTATTTTGAAAAACAATTTCCCACATGATAAGATTGATAGAAAAAGAATATAAAAAATTATATACTATGTATTTATTTTTGTCTTTATTCATTCATTTACTGAATATGTATAGAAGGACTACTAGATGCCAAACTACTAGATGCTGAATAAAATGAAGTTTATTACTTAATTGGGAATACAAAAAAGAAATAAATACAATAATCAAAAGGTAATTACAAATTTGGGTAAGTGAAATGAAAATGAAACTTCCTTGCCCTCGAGGGAGAGTGAAAAATTTGCAAAATATGGAGTTCTAGAATTCAGGCAGGAATCAGATTACACAGAATGACCTAAACTACAGAATAATGTAGCCTAACAAATGGTGTTATTATAGTTGAAGAAATGCCCAAAGTAAATGTAACATCTATATAAACATTAGAGATTAAGAATTTGCTGTCTTTATCTGGTATTTTCATTAGAGAATGAAGGAATCTTGCCATTATGAATAAAGTCTCCTTTGAGGGACGTAGCTTTTTTATAATGCCAGTTCCATGTTTTGTTTTATTTTATTTTTTTCTTCTTACTCGTATTCCTCAGAATATTTTAAGTCACATGATCAAAATAAATACATGTAAAATAAATAAATGAAACTATTACTAAAGGAAATTCTCAGTGTGGTCATAATGAACTCTTCCTTGAAAGTCATAATTTCATTTTATGCTTATTCCAAGATCACTAAACAATGTTTCGTACGAAAATTCACAGATTTATTGTACCAGGAGAAAAATTTGTGTATTATTTTTCTATAAATAATATTTCTCACAGTAAATAATTATTAATTTTAGTTATAAGCCTACATGTTTATTATTTTGGTTAGTAGGAGTCAAATACTTCAATTACTCAACACTTGTATCTTGACATACTACAAAATTTCATGAATACTTATGGACACTCTAATGTGTGAGATACACTCATTATTCATAAAATCATAATACAATAGATAGCATAACATGTCTTACATGATCCTATTTTATCTTAAAACCAACATCAAGTTTTGAAAGCAAGATACTAGGTTGACGTATCTTAGTTAACTTCTTCTTCCTAGTAGACCTTCTCACAGTGCTCCCAAGTACTAATTCTAAACCTGAGTTAAAATGTTGTGAATACTTATGACTCAATTTACTTCCTATTCCTGTGATAGTCTGCACCTGTAACCAGAAATAATATATTTTATTTCTTTATAACTCTTACTAATATTCTGATTAAATATAAGTATTTGATAAAGCTTGAGAGAGGTTAATATGAGCAAAAAATAAATTTGTAATTGAATATACACTGATTATATGTGTGTGTATATGTATATACAGATTTTTTGCATATCCAGATATATATGTGTGTGTGTGTGTGTATATATATATATATATATATATATATGCATATCCAGATATTTTTTATTTTATATTTTGATATTGGAAAATACATAATGAAATCAACATTCTTAAAAATGTACATTTAGTTTATTTTTACTACCTCTTCCCTAATCTTTAGTTTTTAGTTTTAAAGATTAGTAGTCTTTTTATAGATTGAAAACCTTCACAGTGGAGAGTATAACCTTCCTTCCCTTGTATCAGGACAGACTCATGATTAGTGGATTGGAAGCTCATACAATTTGGAGGGTCCTCTTTAAGAAAAAGAGGACAAGATAATGAATACAAAATTAGATGCAAAGGTAAGTATTTATTTCAAAATAATTCCGTTAACCGTTTCCCTTTCTTTTGAGATCTCTTTGCCACAAACGCTTACAGAGAAAGGCCTCCTCATGTCTCCTCCCAGCTAGAACATGGACTCCCAAGGAATCTCAGCACTCTGAGGGCCCCTGCAACAGGGACTCTGAAATTTAAACTTCATCAACATCATGTCAATCCTTCTCTGTCTCTTTGAATACGCTGCTGAATCAGTGAGAATATAACTGGTTAGATGACATGTAAAAGCTGGAGAAGACATTTAGTTGGAATTAGCTGTGAAATTACTCATGATACATTTCTAAAAAGAAATAAATATCATTGACTTGAATATGACAGTTTTGATTATGAAAACTAGAATTTTATAGCACTTTGAAGTTTACAACGTACATCCACATATAAAATGTAATCTTCACAATAAGCCTATGTAGTACACAGAATACCTTATGTTATTCATGTTTACAGATGATGAAACTAGCAGTCAGATTTTAAAATAAATACACTGGAGAGTAGCCATGCTAGGGGCAAAATAGCAGATTGGAAAGGGGACAGGTTTGGGTTTTGATGACCTGTGCTGAAAGCACAGACGATCTAACTAATTATCCAGGTGGTTTCAACAGCCTACGTGTTTTCTCGGAATTTCTTTTCTCATCTCTCAATTGGAGGTGATAATAAGTTACCTTGTAATTGTGATAAGAAGATTAGAGGTAATGTAATTATAGACTTGCCACATGATCATTTAATAAATGCTAGTTGCCTTTATCATTAGTGACATTCTATTATTATTAACTAAAATATTTCAATTTTACATAAAAGGCTTTTTTATTAAGAAATACAAAATAGTCAGGCTCAGTGGTTGACGCCTGTAATCCCAGCACTTTGGGAGGTCAAGGCGGGTGGATCACAAGGTCAGGAGATCGAGACCATCCTGGCTAACACGGTGAAACCCCGTCTGTACTAAAAATACAAAAAATTAGCCGGGCGTGTTGGTGGGCGCCTGTAGTCCCAACTACTTGGGAAGCTGAGGCAGGAGAATGGCGTGAACTCGGGAGGCGGAGCTTGCAGTGAGCCGAGGTCACGCAGCTTCACTCCAGCCTGGGCAACAAAGCAAGACTCTGTCTCAAAAAAAAAAAAAAAAAAAGAAAGAAAAAGAAAAAGAAAGAAATAAAAAATAAAAATACAAAATACATTCCCATTTTCTTTCTCGGAACATAACCTAAAGTCATATACAACATAATTCCTTCTTTGAGTATATTTTAATAACTTTATTGAGGTATAATTTACATACAATATAAATTGTTCAAGGTCTACAATTTGAAACCTTTTGACTTAAGAAATCATCACTACAGTCAATAAAATGAAAATGACAAATAAACCAAGTAAATTTTAATCTTTAAAAATTTATGCACAACTAATATAGTAATACTTTCCATAGAGGATATAATCAAATTCAGTTTATTTTCTCACTTTTATTTGATTCACAATAGTTCTTCAAGACTCAATCAGCCTTTGTTTCTTTTTTATCTATTCTGTATATAAACACATACCTATATATACGGTATTCTATATATCTAGAACTATATATGTGTGTGTGTTTACACACACAGTTTCCCCCAACTGTTTTAAATTGTTAGAAACATTATGTCATGTTAAATAGGTTTTCCTACTAATAGTGGCTTAGCTAATACAGCAATTTAATTCTCAAATATACAGTCTTTTATTATACAATAATTTAAAAATTGATGCATCAACTTCATTATGCCACTGGGTGCCCATCCTTAGGAGGAATTTTTTCCATGTTTAAGACTGTTACTTTATTGTTACATGTTGGCTGCTGCTGCTCTGTGCAATAGAAGAAGACTGAAAAAAAAAAAGCGAGGTAGAATCAGCAGTGTTTATTTCTTTCATTAGGAAAGAAAAAAGTTAACTCAAAGCCTCAACACACTTTCCCTTGGGAGTAATTGATTAGAACTGGGTCTTAGGACACCTCTGATGGCAAGGAGTGTGAGAAATTGAGTACCCAGAAGAGGAGAAAAAGACTGCTATGGTTGGCTTGACAAATAATGCTAATGTAATTGCCTTGCACCAGGGCAGAGTGTGACACCTAAAACATCGTGGATCTCCTAATAATGAGGAAGAGGAACGGATATTAGAGACAAAATTAGCACGCCCGCTACAGTTATACTGTATCTCTTTATATGAATCTATGATTCATGAGAAGATTAAGACAGATGAGCATTCAAAATGAGGTTTGACTTTTTAAAAATATAATCATAATTGTTAACAACTACTTGGTATGTAAAAATGACACATAAGAATAGAAGAAAGTGCTACAGAAGAAGGAAGAATTTTAATGTGTAAAAGAAAATGCTATTAGTAGAAACAACGTCATTAAAATTTATAAAGGAAATCATATAAAACGTATCAGGAAAGTGTTAGAGTGATATATTATAAAAATGTAATGAAATATAATATTATCTCTTTAAAAACTGAAAAGTAAAGCATGCTTTTGTTAATATAGCCTCACAGAATTACAGATAAAGGACAAATTTTCATCATTCTTTCTATTCTAAGCACAATACAATTCCGGAGATTTTAAAAAATCCATCAACTTCATAAAAATCCATTTAACTTCATAATAGTTAAATAAAATAATGAAAGAAAAAATAAAGAAAATGTGTCTACTTATATGCAATTTTAAAAGTTGATATGGTTTATACGTCAGAAACAAATAAAAAGCTAAGTACATTTTATTAGTGGCTATGTATTTAGATTTTCAATGGAAAGTGTATTCCACAGCAGTTATATAAAGAAGCTGGAAAGGGCTGGACGTGGTGGCGCATGCCTCTAATCCCAGAACTTTGGGAGGCTGAGGTGGGAGGAACACTTGAAGGCAGGAGTTCGAGAGCAGCCTGACCAACATGGTGAAAACCCGTCTCTACCAAAAAATGTAAAAAATTAGCCAGGTGTGGTGGCATGCACCTGTAATCCCAGCTACTCAGGAGGCTGAGTCAGGAGAATCGCTTGAACCCAGGAAGTGGAGGTTGCAGTGAGTCGAGATTGTGCCATAGCACTCCAGCAAGGGTGACAAAGCGAGATTCCGTCTAATTAAAAAAAATAAATAAATAAAAAAAGAAGCTAGGAAGGATGTGTTTCTTATTCTGGATGTTGGTAGCACCATTCTGTTGTTTGTTGTAAGTCAGATAACTTACGTGAAATATTCTGCTTGTATACTCCATATCAATAAAAATTGTTAACATTAATTGTTGTTTATGTTTAAAGAAGATGAAGTATAAAACCCTTGACAAAAACAATAAGGAGTATCTATGTGTGTTTGTGTTCATGAGTTCAACTGGTGATCACAATAGGCTAAATTCTATGTCATATCAGATAGAGGATAAAAATATTTAATCAAATTAGCTCTTAAAAGGCTATTTTATATAAATATATGCAAAAGTATTCCTAAAAATATGTTTAGTAAGCATTGCAAATGTAAACTCTAAATAAATTAATTAAATACATCAACAGGTGGAAAGGAAGAAAATAAGAAAAGATTAAGAGATAAATTAAGGAAAAAACATAATTGAAGTTTTTCAAAAATGTAAGCAGAACAAAATAATTTGTTAGAAATAAGTCAAATATATAAACAACAAAAATGTAAATCGATTACTTACCCATGATAAAAGAAATACAACCTTTCAACTTTGTGCTGTATACAAAGCACACGACATTAAATAACAGGATTTTTTAAATAAAATTATGTACATACAAGAGTATATGTATGTGTACATAAGTGTGTGTGCACTATTGTACAGAAATTCTGTAGCATTGAATGACAGTTTTCCTATCATGCTAAGCTGAACAGTTAAATTCATTATTTCTCAGTCTCCCTTACAGTTAAGATTCCACATGTTTCTGCTGAATCAGGATATTTATAGGGAGTTTTATACAAATCCTTATAGAAAGCTAAATATGAATAATCATTACAAGAATTGTGCTAAGAAGGAAAATTCTGAAGAAGTCACCAGTTGGAGGGGGCAGTGTCCTGATTTCATCACTTCTAACTGTTCAAAGACAACTTATATCTAGAAGAATTATTTTAGGAGTGCTTTCTGAAAAATCATTCTAATGTCTATGTCTTGTCTTCTAATGTCTTCTATTAATATCTACAACCCTTAATAAGTATTCTGTCGTATGCTTCTAATCTTCAAATAATAGACTAGCACACCACGACAAAAAAAGCTAGGAAAAAGAACTGAATATAGTCTATTATGGGCTGAATTGTGTTCCACTAAAATTTGATACCTAACTCCTCAAAATATGACTCTATTTGAAGAAATCATCTTTAAATAAGTAACTAAACTAAAATGAAGTTATTAGGGTGGACCCTAATCCAATATAAATGGTGTTATTCTATGAAGAGGAAATTAAGACATAGTCACGTACAGCGCAAAGACCGTGGGGTAGAAACACAGGATGAAGATAGTCATCTACAAGTCAAAGAGAGAGAGGCCTAGAAAGAAATGAATTTTGTTGAGACCTTGCTATTTACTTCTACCCTATAAAACTGTGAGAAAATGTGTTGCTGTTATTGAAGCTACCCAGTCTCAGGTACTTTATTACAGCAGTCATAGCAAACTAGCACACTTCGTACTTTACAGACAACATACTTATCTCCATTTACAATCCAAGAGACTCTACATGCTATATGAACTGAAGAGAGTTCAAGAAAATTGCAGTATAAGCAACAAATAAAATAATCCCTCCATATGAGGAAAACTAATGAGAACTGAAATAAAAAAACTGCATTTCAAAGTGTTAATAAATGTGTTATCTATGATTAAATCTAAGAGTACTTGGAAGTTATTAATGTTGAAAATATACACACTTTATTAAAGATGGAAAAGGACCTATTTAATGGCTAATATGACATGTTCAGAGATTTAAACATTTATTTCATAACACTACACAATTTCCAAAAGAAGTCTAAAAATTTTACACAAGTCCAATAAAATTTCTCAACATATTTATTTTTAAACATCAGGAGGTTTTTTTATAGACTGAAAACCTGCACAGTGGAGAGTACAATCTAAGGAGTACTTTTGAGAAGGGTTAACCTATTTTAAATGTTGAAAAGATGAACATGTATGAAACCTACTTTTAAATCATTGTAATTAAGCCACTGTGGTCTTGCCACAGAATAGACAAGAGGCCAAATCTACTGAATCTACAAAGTATAAACTTGATATCTGACAGTAGCTGTTTTACAAATAAATATGAAATAAATTAATTATTTGAAAATTGGTAATGGGGCAATTAGTTAACAAAGTTAAACAAATTAAAATCCTTTCTTACATCATATTTAGAAGTAAAACCATTATCTGAGTTATCTACCCTTACCTGGTATTTTATCTAATAAGAAACTTAAATCTGAAAATCAAAACTTTCAAACACTTGGAAAAATAAGAAAAGGATTTATTAAGCAAAATTCCTATGTTACAATTAAAAATAAAAGGCGAACTTGAAAGTCAGTGTAAATCAAAATTATTAATAAGTACATTTCAATATGAGTGCTATAATTTAATTAGTACAGTTAATCAATATGTAAACCTGAAAATAGAAAACTAAACATTACATCATTTTGTAATGCGTATCTATAAAGGACTAAAATAACATCTAGCAAATTATATACACATTTAGGAGAGTGGCTAAATCTGCAGCAGAGAGCAAAATGGTACTAGAACACAGTCCATAATGTTGCAGGCTTGAAGTTTACATTCAGAACCAACCTTACACCTGGGAGATAAGAGCCCCTGTCCTGATTCCGGCAAGTTAGAGGACTCTGTCAGACCCTCTTTTGTCAGCATCCACGCCAGAGGACAAAGATTCTGCAGAGATAAAGAACACGAACCACTAGAGCCCTTTTCCAGCTGTTCTTTCTAGACCACATTCTGTAACTCTAAAATTTCTTAACCTACCATGCTCTATGTGGGCCACTTGCCCAGGCCAGTTTTTATGAAATAAAGGCACAGTTCTGATTTTGTGCACCCTAGGCTCAGGGAGTAGCCAAATGGTGTCCATTTTAAAAGGTTCGGACAGAGATAGGATCTGAGTGATTAGTTATCCAAAGACACGTACATGTGCACAATGGTCCTAATGCTTAAGGAGAGAGCCAAGGCCAAAAAAAAAAAAAAAAAAAAAAAAAGGAGTAAGAGTTGAAGGCTGTGGATTCTCATTTTATTTTGCCTCAAACTAGTATATGTTAGGAAAGAAAGTTTTGTGCAATGTATTTGGTTAAGAAAAGCATGAAACAAATGTAAAATATATTAACAACTTTTAAAAAGATGGCTTGGGTACATGGCTGTTTATTATTTTCTATATTTTTTCTACATGTTTAAGCTATTTCATAGTAAATAACATTTAAAATTAATGTTTCCATACTTCTCAAATCAATCTTTTATGTAGGAGGAAAGCGGTGTGAACAATGCAACTTGTGCCCATCTGATTAATGTGGCTGCGTTTGGAGAAATACCTTAAACACCCACTGAGAAAATAATTATTAAATCAACGTTTATGGGGTTTTTTTGTGAAAATTTCAAAATGAGTTGGTCTTAGAGGTAGTGGCCACCCCAATTGAATTTTTAGAACCTAATAAGGAAACAGATTAATCAAGTTATCAGTGCCTGCTTGTTGAATGAATAAGTGGATAAGTAAATAAGGAGAATCTGAAAAATGGGTGACTTGAATATTTCTATTTGTTATAGGAAATTAAATTGCTTCTGAATTTCTCGTATTTATTTAGTTATTTTGACAAATATTCACAACTAACTTATGAACAATGCTCTGTGTGAAACCCAGGCATATATATTGAGACATTTCTGTTTTTTATTTGGCTGAGAAAATAGAAAATACACAAAATTTTTACTAACATTGAAATAATACGAGCAAATCCTGGCTGCTTCTGAAACAGATAAGCAAGGGTGGGCTCTTACCAAATCAATTTTCCTGTGAATAATGACTGTGAACTCTAGAAAACAACAAAATAAACAAGCAAAACAACATTCCTAAAGTCCCTGAGAGTGAATAAAAAGCTGGCACATTTAAGAAATCATTAAAACTTGAAAGAAATGGACACAAAACCTAAGATGACTCAGATACTGAAACCTGCAAACAAGAATGTTAAAATAGATTTATGCAAGGATAGTTCAATATGCAAAAATAAATAAATGTGGCCAACCACACAAATTTTAGAACAAAACCTATGATAATCTCAATATATGCATAAATAGCATTTGATAAAGTCCAAGATTCATTTATGATAAATAATGCTCAACAATCTAGGCATCAAAAGAACATACCTCAAAATAATAAAAACCATACATGGCAAACCCTTAGCCAATATCATATTGAACTGGGAAAAGTTGAAAGCGTTTCTCTTAAGAACTGGAACAAGACAAAAATGCCCACTTTAACCATTCCTGTTCAACGTAGTACTGGAAGATCCCGCCAAAGCACTCAGGCAAGATAAAGAAATAAAAGGCATTCAATTTGGAAAAGAGAAAATAAAATTATTTCTCTTCACTGATAATGCAATCTTATTCCTAGAAAAACCTAAAGACTCCCCCAAAATACTTTTTATCTTGATATATGACTTCAGTACAGTTTCAGGATACAAAATCAACATGCAGAAATCAGTAGCATTTCTATACACCAATAACACTTAAGCTGATAACAAAGTCAAGAACTCAATCCCACTTACAAGAGCCAACACACATGCATAATATCTAGGAATACGTTTAGCAAAGAAAGTAAAAGATCTTTAAAAGAAGAACTACAAAACACTGATGGAAGAAATCACAGAAGACACAAACAAATGGAAAAACATCTCGTGCTCATGGATTAGAAAAATCAGTATCACTTAAATGGCCATACTGCCCAAAGCAATCTAACGATTCAATGCAATTCCTATCAAATTACCAACACCATTTTTCACAGAATTAGTAAAACAATCCTGAAATTTAGATAAATCCTGAAATTTAGGCTCAAAAAAGAGCCTAAATAACCAAAGAAATTCCAATAAAAAGTGAATCTAAGATGAGCTATACATGACTAATTATGCTGTCAAGTCTTCTTTCTTAAGGGCTAATTATTATTTATCTTGAGAACATGTAATGGGTTATATCTGCTTGGCTGTATAAAAGGGAATGATTTATTTCTGTCTTTTCAGTTTCCTACCAGATTGTCTGTGATGCTCAAGCAGATTGTCTGTGATGCTCATCACATCCTGGTTTCATTATTCACTTTCTTTTCTAACTTGGTAAGGAGATTTTCTGAGTTCACAGGAGATTTTGTTTTCAGTTATATTTCCATCTGCCTGGTGACAGGGACAGGATGTCTAGGAGTTGCCAAATTAAATGGAACAGCTGAAAATTTATGTTCACAAAACAACCAGGTATAAGATCCTCCAAGTGCTCTCCGTTTTTGGGAATATGAATCTGACAAACTTCTCAAAATCCAAATATTACTATTGAATAAGCGTGGAAAATATGGGCTCTAATATCCCATTGGGATCACCATGTGGTTGGAAAATCTGGGAAGCTATGAATGTCGCCTCCAGGTCTTTGTCTTAAAGAGCTAATATTTTATGTCATATTTGAAATGTGTATATGAGAATCCACTCTTGCAGTGGCTAAAGAATACTTATTTTGATTTGGATGAATGAATGTATTTGCAGAACCTTAATCCCAAGCAAATGAATTACTGCCATTTATGAGATGGATATCATTATAAAAATAATTTGAAATACTAAAAATATACTAAGATAAAAAGAAAATGCCACCATTAAACACCCTTTCCCTTTCACAGAATTCTTGTCTTCTCTCTCATCTGTCTTCAATAGTTCCCTCTACTTCCCTTACCATTTTCGTTCTCTCACTCAGACTGAGTCCTGAAAAGAGGGAGGTGATGATGTTTGTATAGGTTGTTGCCTTTGTTTGTGAACTTCCCTGAAAAAATGGATGAGGAATCACAACTTCTTTAGTGATTAACAAATTACCTACTTTGCTTGAGGACGTAATTATGGGTGCCTCTAGAGCTATCCCAGATTCCACCTCCAAGAGTTCTCTAACACCTGCACAACCTATAGCTCGGTGAGATGGTTTGGCTGTGTCCCCACCTGAAGCTCATGTTGAATTGTAGCTCCCATAATTCCCACTTGTTCTGGGAGGGGCCAGGGCAGGGGGGAGATAATTGAATCATGGAGGTGGTTTCCCCTATACTGTTCTCATCCAAGTGAATAAATCTCACGAGATCGGATGGTTTTATAAGGGAAAACCCTTTCACTTGGTTCTCATTTTCTCTAGCCTGCCACCATGTAAGACACGCCTTTCACCTTCAGCTATGATTGTGAGGCCTCCCCAGCCCCATGGACCTGTGAGTCCATTAAACCTCTTTTTCTTTATAAATGACCCAGTCTTATATATGTCTTCATCAGCAGTGTGAGAACAGACTAATACACTTGAAATGCAGATTTGATAAAGATAATTAATCTGGAAATATTTGAGAACTAGGATAAAATACTCTACCTCCCTATGAAGACAGCAGTAGGGAGAGTAGATATTCTAATTGTTTAGAAAATGGCAAACAAACTAGGCTTTAAGCTGATGAATGTCAACACAGGAAAGCAAGCCGAAGTGCCATGTGATTTACATTTATCTTGTCTCATTCCCAGGAAACCCATGCCTTTCCTATGTGGATAATCAGCAGAGCTGATGACATTGGGAAGCAACTCAGGATTGCCAGGTAATTCATATTCCTTTCTCACCAGCTGATATTACATAATTAAAGACTTTTTTTCCTATGCTCCAGATGCAGATGTACTTCACACAATGTTTTCAATTCACAGTTCTTCTGGATGTGCCCTGGTTGATGCATGGAATTCAGCAACAGCAGACTTTGTTCCGTTGACGGATCCAAAAGATCACCACATCAAGGCATATGGTGGCAAGATGGCAAAATAATCTGCCACCCCTAACAACAATGGAAATTCTAAGGATGTTAGAGACCCATGGAGAGGAATTCTAATGGCCATATTGGAAGCGTATTCACTAATGGCGAGTTGGGAGAAGTTGCAGCAATACACGCAGAAGATTGGTGAGCCCTCCATTAAATGACAGCTTTATAGTGATTTAAAAAAAAAAGTTAATCCAGAATTCCAAATTTAGCAAAATTATACTTCAAGAATGAATGTGACATGATAATGTCAATGAAAAGAAAACCAAAATAATTTGTCACCCCCAAAATTATTGAACAAGAATGCTAAAGAAAGTTATTCAGGCTAAAGGAAAATGATAACAGAAAGAAACTCTGATTTCCAGGTGAGAAAAATTGAGGCATAAGTGTAAAAACTGGGGTAATTTGGGAGTAAATATAAATAAATAAATATTGTGCTGGTTAAAAGGCCATTTTTCTTCTTAATTGAGGGAGTTTTATACAAAATTAATTTTACTTGTGTAGTGTATAATATGTATGGCTGTGAAATATATTATGATTAAAGCCTAGAGGATTTTGGAAGATGTGTTAAATGGGCATGTGTGTTTCAAGTTTTCTACATTTAAAGTAATGCTATAACATCCATTGAAATAGGCTGAGAAATGTTAAGAATAAATATACCTGAGTAGCAGTGTCTGATAGAAAAATAATGTGGGACATACATGTAATCTTAAAATATATAATAGCCATGTTTGAAAAAGTAAAATGAAACAAGTGAATTTATGTATTTTATTTAATCCAATATAGTCATTGCATTATATATTTAATATGTAATTTATGAAAATAAAATATATATTCTTTTATTTTATAATTAATTTTTGAAATTCAGTTTGTATTTGACCCTCATAACAAACTTCAATTTTGATATTTTTTTAAGTAGAAATACTTTATCTGCATTTAAATTCTTAAAACTTACAGGCAGAAAGGCAGCATATCATGCTAAGTTGTTCAAACAATTAAAAAATTTTCCAATAGTGACCTTAAATGTAAGTTTAATATATATAAATATTTAAAATTAAAATTAAATAAAGCTAAAAATTCAATACCTCAGTCACAAGAGCCAGATTTTAAGTTCTCAGTGAAGAAATATGACTAGCGGCTCCTAAGTTAGAAAGCAAAAATACATGACTATTTGCATAGCTAAGAAGCCAATAAATGACTTAAAAATTTATTCCAAGCAATATTCAAATAATCAATGGAATAAACAACATGGGAAACAGGAATAATCATAACGATCAGGCAGAATACAAATAATGATCAGCTCTAACTTGTCCTCCTTAACAATTACAGCATATTTTCAAAAAATATATTGTTTGTGTATGTTTTATAAGCTGCCTATATGAAATAAAATTTAAATATAAAGACAAAGATTAAATATAAAAACAAAATACATTAATTTTTAAAAATTCATTCAAATAGCAAACAATAAGAAGGCTGGGGTGGTTAAATTGATATCAGATAAAATATACAACCAGGCAGACTATTATAGAAATAGAGCCATTTTACAACTATAACAGGGTCAATTCATCAGGAAATCATAATAGTCATAAATATGTATATGTCTATCACAATCATTGTAGGACAATTTAACATTCTTCTCATAAATTGCTAGAAAAATTTGACCATCTATTTTTACACATTTTGGTCTCAGAAACCATTTACATTTTTAAAATTTTTCTTCATTAGGTTGTATGTACTTATGTTACTATTTTATGAAATGAGTAAAAGTTTAATATTAATTTATTTAATTAATATTTTATTGAAACACAAATTCTTACATGCTAAATAAATACCTTATTACAAAAACATAACTATTTGTTCAGAAAAGAAAATTAAATGCTTGGTATTATTTTGCACTTTTTTCCAGATCTATTATGTAATTTAATAAAGAATGAATGGATTTTGTTCCAAGATGGCCAAATAGGAACAGTTCCAGTCTGCAGCTCCCAGCATGATCAACACAGAAAACAGGAGATTTCTGCATTTCTAACTAAGGTACCTGGTTCATCACACTGGGACTGGTTGGACAGTGGGCGCAGCCCACGGAGGGTGAGCCGAAGCAGGGCAGGGCATCACCTCAGCTGGGGTAGAGGGATTTCCCTTTCCTAGCCAAGGGAAGCTGTGACAGACAGTACCTGGAAAAATGGGGCACTCCCACACAAACACAGCACTTTTCCAGTGGTCTTAGCAAATGGCACAATAGGAGATTATATCTGATGCCTCGCTCGGCAGATCTCATGCCCACAGAGCCTTGCTCACTACTAGTGCAGCAGTCTGAGATCGACCTGTGAGGTTGCAGCCTGGTGGGGGGAGGGGCGTCCAATATTGCTGAGGCTTGAGTAGGTAAACAAAACAGCCATGGAAGCTCGAACTGTGGCAACTCAGCAAGGCCTGCTGCCTCTGTAGACTCCACATCTGGGGGCAGGACATAGCTGAACAAAAGGCAGCAGAAACTTCTGCAGACTTAAATGTCCCTGTCTGACAGCTCTGAAGAGAGCAGTGGTTCTCCCAGCATGGTGTTTGAGCTCAGAAAACAGACAGATTGCCTCCTCAAGTGGATCCCTGACCCCCGTGTGGCCTAACTGGGAGACACTTCCCAGTGGAGGCTGACTGACACCTCATACAGGTGGGCTCCAGGACGAAGCTTTCCAGAGGAAGGATCAGGGAGCAATATTAGCTGTTCTGCAATATTTGCTTTTCCGCAGCCTCTGTTGTTGATACCCAGGCAAACAGGGTCTGGAGTGGACTGCCAGCAAAATCCAACAGACCTGCAGCTGAGGGACGGGACTGTTAGAAGGAAAATTAACAAGCAGAAAGGAATAGTATCAACATCAACAAAAAGGACATCCATACCAAAACCCCATCTGTAGGTCACCAACATTAAAGACCAAAGGTAGATAAAATTGCAAAGATGGAGAGAAACCAGAGCAGAAAAGGTGAAAATTCTGAAAACCAGAGCACCTCTTCACCTCCAAAGGATCACAGCTCCTCGTCAGCAAAGGAACAAAGCTGGATGGAGAATGACTTTGATGAGCTGACAGAAGTAGGCTTCAGAAGGTCAGTAATAACGAACTTCTCCAAGCTAAAGGAGGATGTTTGAACCCATCACAAGGAAGCTAAAAACCTTGAAAAAGATTAGACAAAGGGCTAACTAGAATAAAGAGTGTTGAGAAGATCTTAAATGACCTGATGGAACTGAAAACCATGGCACAAGAACTGTATGACACATGCACGAGCTTCAATGGTGTATTCGATCATGGGGAGAAAAAAGGTATCAGTGTTTGAAGAGCAAATGAAAGAAATAAAATGAGAAGAGAAGTTTAGAGAACAAAGAGTAAAAAGAAATGAACAAAGCCTCCAAGAAATTTGGGACTGTGTGAAAAGACCAAATCTACGTTTAATTGGTGTACCTGAAAGTGACTGGGAGAATGGAACGAAGTTGGAAAACACTCTTCAGGATATTATCTAGGAAAACTTCCCCAACCTAGCAGGGCAGGCCAACATTCAAATTCAGGAAATACAGGGAACACTACAAAGATACTCCTCCAGAAGAGCAACCCCAAGACACATAATTCTCAGATTCACCAAGGTTGAAATGAAGGAAAAAATGTTAAGGGCATCCAGACAGAAAGGTCGGGTTACCCAAAAAGGGAAGATCAGACTAATATCAGATCTCTCAGCAGAAACTCTACAAGCTAGAGGAGAGTTGGGGCCAATATTCAGCATTCTTAAAGAAAAGAATTTTCAACCCAGAATTTCATATCCAGCCAAACAAAGCTTCATAAGTGAAGGAGAAATAAAATCCTTTACAGACAAGCAAATGTTGAGAGATTTTGTCACCATCAGGCCTACCTTAAAAGAGCTCCTGAAGGGAGCACTAAACATGGAAAGGAACAACAGGTACCAGCCACTGCAAAAACATGTCAAATTGTAAAGACCATTGATGCTAGGAAGAAACTGCATCAACTAATGGGCAAAATAACCAGCTAACATCATAATGACAGGATCAAATTTACACATAAAAATATTAACCTTAAATGTAACTCAGCTAAATGCTCCAATTAAAAGACATAGACTGACAAGTTGGATAAAATGTCAAGACCCATCAGTGTGCTGTAATCAGGAGATCCATCTCACGTGCAGAGACACACAAAGGCTCAGAATAAAGGGAAGGAGGAAGATCTACCAAGCAAATGGAAAACAAAAAAACAAAAAAACAAACAAGGATTGCAATGCTAGTCACTGATAAAACAGACTTTAAACCAACAAAGATCAAAAGAGACAAAGAAGGCCACTACATAATAGTAAAGGGATCAATTCCACAAGAAGAGTTAACTATCCTAAATATATATGTACCCAATACAGGAGCACCCATGTTCATAAAGCAAGTTCTTAGAGACTTACAAAGAGACTTAGACTCCCACACAATAATAATGGGAGACTTTAACACCCCACTGTCAATATTAGACAGATAAACAAGACAGAAAGTTAACAAGGATATCCAGGACTTGAACTCAGTTCTGCACCAAGCAGAACTAATAGACATTGACAGAACTCTCCATCCCAAATCAACAGAATATACATTCTTCTCAGCACAACATGACACTTATTCAAAAACTGAACCCACAGTTGGAAGTAAAGCACTCCTCACCAAATGTAAAAGAATAGAAATCACAACAAACTGTCTCTCAGACCACATTGCAATCAAATTAGAACTCAGCATTAAGAAACTCATTCAAAACCACACAACTACATGGAAACTGAACAACCTGCTCCTGAATGAATACTGAGTAAATAACAAAATGAAGGCAGAAATAAAGATGTTCCATGAAACCAGTGAGAACAAAGACACAACATACCAGAATCTATGGGGCACATTTAAAGCACTGTGTAGAGGGAAATTTAAAGCAGTAAATGCCCATAAGAGAAAGCAGGAAGATCAAAATCAACACCCTGATACCACAATTAAAAGAACTAGAGAAGCAAGAGCAAACAAATTGAAAGACTAGCAGAAGGCAAGAAATAACTAAGATCAGAGCAGGACTGAAGAAGACAGAGATACAAAACCCTTCAAAAAAATCAATGAATCCAGTAGCTGGTTTTTTGAAAAGATCAACAGAATTGATAGACTACAAGCAAGACTAATAAAGAAAAAAAGAGAAAAGAATCAAATAGACACAATAAAAAATTATAAAGGGGATATCACCACTGATGCCACAGAAATACAAACTATCATCAGAGAATAGTATAAACACTTCTACATAAATAAACTAGAAAATCTAGAAGAAATGGTAACATTCCTGGACCATACACCTCCCCCCATGACTAAACTAGGAAGAATTTGAATCTCTGAATAGGCCAATTACTGGCTCTGAAATAGAGGCAATAATTAATAGCCTACCAACCAGAAAGAGTCCAGGACCAGATGGATTCACAGCTGAATGCTACCAGAGGTACAAAGAGGAGCTTGTACCATTCCCTCTGAAACTATTCCAATCAATAGAAAAAGAGGGAATCCTCGGTAACTCATTTTATGAGGCCAACATCATCTTGATACCAAAGCCTGGCAGAGACACAACAAAAAAAACAGAGAATTTTAGACCAATATCCCTGATGCACATCAATGCAAAAATCCTCAATAAAATACTGGCAAACCGAATCAAGCAGCACATCAAAAAGCTTATCCACCACGATCAAATTGGCTTCATCCCTGGGATGCAAGGCCGGCTCAACATACACAAATTAATGAACATAATCCATCACATAAACAGAACCAATGACAAAAACCACATGATTATCTCAATATATGCCGAAAAGGCCTCTGACAAAATTCAATAGCCCTTCTTGCTAAAAACTCTCAACAAACTAGGTACTGATGGAATGTATCTCAATATAATAAGAACTATTTATGACAAACCCACAGCCAATATTATACCAAATGGGCAAAAACTGGAAGCATTTCCTTTGAAAACTGGCACAAGACAGGGATGCCCTCTCTCACCACTCCTATTTAACAAAGTGTTGGGAGTACTGGCCAGGGCAATCTGGCAGAAGAAAGAAATAAAAGGTATTCAATTAGGAAAAGAGGAATTAAAATTGCCCCTGTTTACAGATGACATGATTGTATATTTAGAAAACCCCATTATCTCAGCCCCAAACCTCCTCAAGCTCATAAGCAAATTTAGCAATGTCTCAGGATACAAAATAAAAGTGCAAAAATTACAAGCATTCCTATACACCAAGAATAGACAAACAGAGAGCCAAATCATGAGTGAACTGCTATTCACAATTTCTAGAAAGATAATAAAATACCTAGGAATCCAATTTACAAGGGATGTGAAGGAACTCTTCAAAGAGAACTACAAACCACTGCTCAACAAAATAAAAAAGGACACAAACAAATGGAAGAACAGTCCATGCTCATGGATAGGAAGAATTAATATCATGAAAATGTCCATAATGCCCAAGGTAATTTATAGATTCAATGCTATCCCCATCAAGCTACCAATGAGTTTCTTCACAGAATTGGAAAAAAATACTTTAACGTTCATTTGGAACCAAAAAAGAGCCTGCATTATCAAGACAATCCTAAGCCAAAAGAACAAAGCTGGAGACATCAGGCTAGCTGACTTCAAACTATACTACAAGGCTACAGTAACCAACACAGCATGGTACTGGTACCAAAACAGATATCTAGACCAATGGAACAAAACAGAGGTCTCAGAAGTAACACCGCACATCTACAGCCATCTGATCTTTGACAAACCTGACAGAAACAAGAAATGGGGAAAGGATTCCCTATTTAATAAATGGTGCTGGGAAAACTGGCTAGCAATATGTAGAAAGCTGAAACTGGCCAGGTGCGGTGGCTCACGCCTGTAATCCCAGCACTTTGGGAGGCCAAGACGGGTGGATCACGAGGTCAGGAGATCGAGACCACCCTGGCTAACATGGTGAAACCCCGTCTGTACTAAAAATACAAAAATTAGCCAGGCGAGGTGGCGGGCGCCTGTAATCCCATCTACACGGGAGGCTGAGGCAGGAGAATGGCGTGAACCTGGGAGGTGGAGCTTGCAGGGAGTGGAGATCGCACCACTGCACTCCAGCCTGAGCAACAGAGCAAGCCTCTGTCTCAAAAAAAAAAAAAAAAAGGAAAGCTGAAACTGGATCCCTTCCTTACACCTTATACAAAAAATTAATTCAAGATGGACTAAAGACTTAAATGTTAGACCCAAAACCATAAAAACCCTAGAAGAAAACCTAAGCAATACCAGTCAGGACATATGCATCGGCAAGAACTTCATGACTAAAACACCAAAAGCGATGGCAACAAAAGCCAAAATATACAAATGGGATCTAATTAAACTAAAGAACTTCTGCACAGCAAAAGAAACTACCATCAGAGTGAACAGGCAACCTACAGAATGGGAGAAAATTTTTGCAATCTACCCTCCTGACAAAGGGCTTATATCCATGATCTACAAAGAACTTAAGCAAATTTACAAGAAAAAAACAACACCATCAAAAAGTGGGCAGAGGATATGAACAGACACTTCTCAAAAAAAGACATTTATGCAGTCAAGAGACACATGAAAAAATGCTCATCATCACTGATCATCAGAGAAATGCAATTCAAAACCACAATAAGATACCATCTCACACCAGTTAGAATGGCAGTCATTAAAAAGTCAGGAAAAGGCAGATGTTGGAGAGGATGTGGAGGAAAGAAACGCTTTTACACTGTTGGTGGTAGTGTAAAGTAGTTCAACCATTGTGGAAGACAGTGTGGTGATTCCTCAAGGATCTAGAACTAGAAATACCATTTGACCCAGAGATCCCATTACTGGGTATATATCCAAAGGATTATTAAATCATGCTACTATAAAGACACATGCAGACATATGTTTATTGTAGCACTATTCACAATAGGAAAGACTTGGAACCAACCCAAATGTCCATCAATGATAGACTGCATTAAGAAAAAGTGGCACATATACACCATGGAATACTATGCAGCCATAAAAAAATGATGAGCTCATGTCCTTTGCAGGGACATGGATGCAGTGAGAAACCATCATTCTGAGTTAACTATCACAAGGACAGAAAATGAAACACTGCATGTTCTCACTCATAAGTGGAAACTGAACAATGAGAACACTTGGACACAGGAAGGGGAACATCACACACTGGGGCTTGCTGTGGGGTGGGGGGAGGAGGGAGGGATAGCTTTAGGAGATATACCTGATATAAATGACGAGTTAATGGGTACAGCACACCAATACGGCACATGTATACATATGTAACAAACCTGCATGTTGTGCACATGTACCCTAGAACTTAAAGTATAGTAACAAAAAAAAAGGATGAATGGATTACCATATCAGCTTCTGCATTTAATCTGTTGTAATATGTTGTTTTGTTGGTTGTATATAAAGAAAAACTTGGCTTAGGTACATATGATGCTTATAAACAGAGGAGTATTTTAGTAACTATTTCAGGTAAAGTAGTATCTTTTTGATACTGCATCATAATTTGATTAGTCTGGTAAATTAAAACTTAATTTTAGCATGAAAAATGAATCCATATTAGTAAAATTTCATATGCTTCTATATTAAAACTCATCATTCTATCCTGAACACTTGCTGCATGGATCTTTGAGGGTTCTTGGTGGCCTCAGGACTACCTGGATTACACTTCGAGAATCAACAAACTACACAAAAAAGAAGCAAATATGTAGATTGCCTGAGCAACATTATCAACCATAATTATATAAATAATATTTATGGAATACTATACCCAACAACTGTAGAATTCACATTTTTAAATTATATCGGGTATATCTATTACAGATTAACCATATCCTGGGCTAAATAGTAATTAAAATGACTGGAATCAAACATACATTCTAACCACAATAGAATTAAACTATACATAAATACTGGGAAGATAGTTAGCAAAATAGCAAACATTTGGGAAATTAAATAATAAATCTGTAAACAATCCCTGGATCCAGGAGAAAGTAGAAGGGAAATGAGGAATAGTTTGCACTGAATGATAATGAAAGTAAATATCAAAGTTTATGATATGAAGCTAATTTAGTGCTTCAGAGGATATTTTTGGTTTTATTTTTATAATTGTATTTCAAAAGATAAATTCACTGATCTTTTATAAAAGATAAGCTTATCTTTTATAATTAAAAAGATAAATTCCCTAATCTTCCACATTCAAAGGTTAGATAGAGGAGAGAAAACTAAAATCAAAATAGGTATAGGAAAGGAGACAATAAAATAAAATCTTATATTAACATGTCAAAAACATAGATAATGGAACAAAACTAAAGTCAAAACCTAGTTCTATGAAGAAAGACCAACAAAATCAACAACCTCAAAACTAGATGGATCAAGAAAATAGGAGAGACAACGCAAGCCACCAATATGAAAACAAAGAAGTGTTATCAGACAGAAACTGCAAACATTAAAAAGATACTGGAAAAATATTATGAACAACTTTGTGCCAATAGCACTTAGCCACAGTGGACAAATTTCTGGCAAAATACAACCTATTAAAAGTATTACAAGCATATTCTTAGATTTACATAAAATTTAAAGCATCATAGAATATCCTCTGCAACTTTAAAAATCAATAAAAAATTAGAAGACTATTTGACATAAAGACTAACTATAAATTACAATAGTTACTACAATGAGGAATTAGCTTTAAAATTTTCAGATTTAGAAATGAACAGAAGAGAACCTAGAAATCATATGCCAATTGCCTCATACAATATTTTTTTTCTAAGAAGTTGCCAAAATATTCCAGTGAGAGAGGCAAGATTTTTAAATGTTTCTGGAGTCACTGGATATCTATGTGGGCAAAAATGGAAATTTTAACTCCCTATTTCATATTATATACAAAATATAATTTGATACTGATCTTTGCCCTAATTATAATAGTTAAAACCATATAACTTTTAAAAAAAATGAGAGAATATTATTGTAGCCTAGGGCCAGTGAAAAGATTCTGGTTAAGACACATAGTGCCATAACCAAAAGATAATGGAAGAAAACAATGATTAAAATTACTCAGAGAAAAAACTCCTCATCACACATTGCCAGAAAGATAACACATAAGTCACAGAATGGAAGAATTTATTTGCAAAATTTGTATCTGACAAATGACTGGTATCCAATAAATACAAAGGACTCCTACATCACAATAAAAATTCAGGGAAAACAAAATAGTAAACAATTTTAATAGGCATTTCAAAGAAAAACAAATGAGCAGTCAGTGCATGAAAAGATCTTCAATACCATTGTCAAAGGAATGTATACTTAAGATTTGTGCATAGTCTAGTCAAGATTCACCAGAGAAAAAAATCCAATTTGTCTCCATAATATTGGTTCTGTTTCTCTGGAGAACTCGAATAATATATGCACAAATATATTAGAGAGAGAGAAAGAGAGATTTTAAGTAATACACTCAAATAATTGTAGGGTAGGCTGGTAGGTAGGAGATCCAGGGAAGAGTTGATATTTCAGCTAGAATTAAAAGAAGACAGTTTACTGTCAAAATTTCCTCTTCTTCAGGTGATGTCAGTCTTTTTTCTCTTATGGCCTCCAGCTGATTGAATTAGACCAAGCCACATTAAGGAGGGTAACCTGCTTTACTGAAAGTAAAGGTTTATATGTTGATCTCATCAAAAATATACTTTTCCAGAATCATCCAGTTTAGTATTTGACCAAATATCTGGGCACTGTGGCCTAGGCAGGCTGACACATAAATTGATTCACATAAATTAAATCCACCACAGTACATTTTTGTTTTTACATTGTATATGAAAAGAAAAAGACAGCAAAGAATTTTTAAACCCTAGCTATAGACATGGAGGCTAAAATATTGGTGGTGGTGGGGTAGTCATAATGGCTGCAATTTGCATTAAAATGTATCAAAGAACTCTGATGGATTGGTGAATAAACATTGGAATAGATAGATACATAATAAAATAAGTATCATGGAATGCTTGATTTTAGATTGTGGGTGTACAGATATTCACTGTAATGTTGTTTCATGTTGAAATAAAATAAATTATGTGCCAATTATGTATTTAAGGGTCAAATTAATGGGAAAGGGAATTGAGAGGAGGAAGACTCACCACAGAATCGCTTGATCATCATATGTTTACAGCATGACCTTGACAAATGAGGAGAATATCATAACCAGAAGGAAAGGATGGTGAACTAACTCTTAAGTACAACTGAGGCTTCAGAATAAGGAATGGGACACTCGCGTGGAATACAATTTATGTTGGAGAGTGCTGACTCTAATATTCTCCATTACCTGTGTAATAAAAACTATCCTTGTTAGGTTTCCACTTAGGAACATAAGCGATCTGGGGCCCTTCTCCTTTCCACCATTAACCTTTCTTATTTATGTGTGGGTCACCTAGTCTACTTCAGTGCCGCTTCAATTGAGTTTGAGAAAAAATTTCTCATCTCTAAGAGTGTCCTCAATTTACTGTGACCTTCTGGAATGCTTTCTTCTCCCCAGCACAGACTTTGCATGTACAACCTGTCAGTGCTTAGTTAAAATTATACTTCACTTGATTTCCAATGGTATCCAAGTTACCTCTTTTACCAGTGCTTTATCAATCCACTTTTATTTGTATTGCTTTTAAAGCATTCATCACATTGTTGAAATTAATCCATTTTAATTTTTGTATCCACTTATTCAATCACATTATATACAAATATTGTCTTATTTGCCCAAGTAGAACATAAAGTCATCCTGATCAGGCACTGTGCCTTATGTACCTTTCTTCTTTCTTAATTCTTAGGGTACACCTCCTCTACAAAATGGACTAAAAAAGGAGTTGGTAAACGTGTTAGATCTCAATTACTACCTAATAAATTAGCACAAATTTGGCAGATTAAAATAACATACATTTATTATTTCATAGTCAGGAGTCTAGAAACTGCTTAAGTGCTCCTATGCTCAGGGTCTTAATATGCTGCAATCAAGCTGTCTACTAAAACTGTGATCCTAAATAAAGTTCTATTCCATGCTTATGTGGATATGGGAAAATTCATTTTCTTGTAGCTTTAAAACATGTGGCTTGGCTCTTTAAGGACAGCAGGGAAGAAGAAACCCCTAATATCTTCTATCTCTATCTAGACCCTCTTATACAGTGCTCACTTGATTAGATAAGATTTAGCTAGGAAACTTTCCTTTTGAATACCTTAGAGGCAAATGATTAGAGGTCCTAATTGTATCAGTAAAATATTTTCACCTCTGCCATGTAATGTAACATTATTATAGGAGTGATATCCCATCAGCTTTGCTATGTCCTATTGCTTAGGAAAAAGTTACAAGTCCTTGCCACACTAAACGGGAGTGAGTTGCACAAAGATATGGGTCAGTAAGGGCCATCTTAGAATTCCCTTTACCATAGGGAATAATAAATAATAATGATACATGTTTGCATAATTCATTAAAATGACAAAAAAACATCGATGCAGTTGCACACATTATATCATTGAACAAGCTGGCAGGGAGTAGTCAACATGTGTGTTCACCAAGCATGCAGTACATGTCTCCGTCATAACACTGCAAATTGGATAATCAATGTTGTTTTCCAATTTTTCTAAGTTCTTAGGTTCTTGACATTTGTCTTTAATGAGTTGCTGTCTTTCCACTGCCTAACAATATATTTGGTTCATAATGAGATTTGAACTGTGGATTAATAGACATACTAAAACTCAAAGGAAATGTAAAATATTAAAAATGGTAATTGAAGGGAAAACACCAGCATTCAGAATGAATGATAAGTGTGTCTAAACTGAAAGATACGGAGTTCTAAATTTATGCATGGGAGCATAAAATGTTAGTTGACATGTTAGGAACATTTCTGCACTCAGATTTATTTGCTGTTTCTTAAAATCTTTGATCAAACCTTTCCAAGGTGTTGAAATTACCGTAGCTCCATGTTATATTTTCACTGAAAACAGGAAGTATATATAGTACAAAGCAAATTTCCTAAGGGCATAATGTATTTATGGCTCAAAGAATTTTATATTTCAGGGTTTTTTTTTTTTACTCTGATTTACAAGAATAGTCTGTGCTTAATGAGCTAACAAATTCCTTGAAAGCTTGTTTTCTCAACTCCAGCATACAACAAGACAATAAAAACAAAACTCAAAGGGGAAAAATAGTATTGGCCTGTCTTCTTTGTTGTGGCTGGCAGACAATAATTATCTTAGTACCAATACATAGAATGTTAATGCAGCATTTAAACAGCATATTAGTGCATCCCTTCTATAGAAGAAAATTTATTTCCAGTTTTCTCCTCTTATGAATCTCTCTCTTTATATAATAAAGTAGTTGTAAATGTAAGCATGGCAGAGAAATGAAGTACATTTGTTTCATAATGTATTATATTATCTCACAAATTTGTTGTTTTATTAAAAGCAGAATAATTTTGCAGAATAGGCTAAAGATCCTTTCTGTAAGCAGATTTTATTATATGATTTGTTTTAAAATTTAGAATTAATTTTTAATTACTCTAGCAAGTTCTATTTCAAATAGCTTATCTATTTCTTGAAAGGATAATGTGAGGTACAGTTAAAAGATGTCTGCTGTTCCTACAGCAAGTAAATCAAAACTTAGGGCATTTTATTTTTTAACACATATTTTATGAAACTCTTAAAAATAAAGCTGGCTATGTAAAATAAAATATTTATTCAGGCAAACAAATTGCTCTGAAAACAAGTTTGTTTTTGTTTTGTTTTTTCCTCTCAATTGAGCAGCAAAAAGTTTTTAAAAATCTGTACTTTAAATTTTTTCTGAAATGAACTATATAAACACAACATTTATAATAGAGAATGGAATGCTATAATTTAAAGCAGATAATTTTATTTTAGCCTATATATGCAAAACCTGTGTATGATAATTATGATAATTCTTGAGCACATTACTTAAACATTCCTTGCATTGGTTTATTCACATAAAGATGATAAAACATATACCTCATTTTTTCATGCTGAGTTCACCATGTTGCACAACAAATCTCTCAATCTTATCCCGCTTGTCTAACTCAAATTTTGTACCCATTACTCATTATTTCCCCAATCCTCCCAGCACACAGCCCCAGGGAACCGTCACTGTACTCTGTTTCTATGAGTTAGTGGTTTTTAGACTATACAAGTGATATCATGTGGTATTACTTTTTCTGTGCCTGGCTTATTTCACTTAACATATGCCCTCCAGGTTCATCCATGATGTCTCAAATGACAAAATTTCCTTCTTATTTAAAGACTGAATTGTATTCCATTTTATACATGTGACACATTTTCTTTATAGATTTGTCTGTTGATGAACACTTAGGTTGATTCCATATTTTGACTATTGAAAATAATGCGGTAAACATGGGAGTACAGCTTTCTCTTCAACATACTGATTTCACATCCTTCACATATACACCCAGTAGGAATTGTTGGACCACATGGTAGTTATAATTTTTGAGGAATATCCATACTGTTTTCCATAATGGCTCTATCAATTTACATTTTCACCAAGAATATACTAAGGTTCCCTTTTATCCACATCCTGTTCAACACTTTGAAATTTTGTCCTTTTGATAAAAGCCATTCTAATAGATGTAAGGTGATATCTCATAGTTTAATTTGTAATTACTTGATGATTAGCAATGGTGGGCATTTTCATATACCTGTTGGCCAAATGTATATGTCTTTTTATTTTTGAAAAATGTCTGTTCAGGTCCATGGCACATTTTTAAACCAAGATATATGTTAATTAGTTTTATGTACCCATTCTACAATGTATGTCAAAACATAATGTACACCACATATATACAATTTTTGTCAATTAAAAACAAAAATACATACCTTAGAAAATTGTTGTGAATGTTAAATGGAAAATTATATATAAGGTATATAGAATGATTCCTTTCATGGTGTAAACTGTTTAAGCATTGCAAGTATTATTATTATTGTATCTTGTTTAGACTTGTTTTGTAAGTATAGATATTTTTGCTATAATGTAAAAAATAAAAAATGTAGTCAATTACATTTTAACAAAATCACAATGTAGCAAGACTTTACACAATAGGATATGTAAAGATCAATAATAATAACAGCATATGTTTCTCTAATATTTTCTATACATCTTTATGCCTAAATTGTAGCAAGTCATATGTTATGCAGATCTAGTAACTGAGGTTGTGATGTTTAAAAGCTTACTTCCGAATCACAAAATAGTTGGCAAAAGTGAGATTGACTATGGTTTTCAAATACAAATTCCACTCTTTTCTTTTTTTTCTTTTTTTTATTATACTTTAAGTTCTAGGGTACATGTGCACAACGTGCAGGTTTGTTACATACATATACATGTGCCATGTTGGTGGGCTGTACCCATTAACTCGTCATTTACATTAGGTATATCTCCTAATGCTATTCCTCCCTCCTCTCCCCACCCCACAGCAGGCCCCAGTATATGATGTTCCCCTTCCTGTGTCCAGGTGTTCTCATTGTTCAGTTCCCACCTATGAGTGAGAATATGCTGTAATTGGTTTTCTGTTCTTGCAATAGTTTGCTGAGAATTATGGTTTCTAACTGCATCCATGTCCCTACAAAGGACATGAACTCATCCTTTTTTATGGTTGCATGGTATTCCATGGTGTATATGTGCCACATTTTCTTAATCCATTCTGTCATTGATGGACGTTTGGGTTGGTTCCAAGTCTTTGCTATTGTGAATAGTGCCATAATAAACATACGTGTGAATGTGTCTTTATAGCAACATGATTTATATTCCTTTGGGTACGTACCCAGTAATGGGATGGCTGGGCCAAATGGTATTTCTAGTTCTAGATCCTTGAGGAATCACCACACTGTCTTTCACAATGGTTGAACTAGTTTACACTCCCACCAACAGTGTAAAAGTATTCCTATTTCTCCACATCCTCCCAGCACCTGTTGTTTCCTGACTTTTTAATGATAGCCATTCTAACTAGTGTGAGATGGTATCTCATTGTGGTTTTGATTTGCATTTCTCTGATGGCGAGTTATGATGAGCATTTTTTCATGTGTCTATTGGCTGCATAAATGTCTTCTTTTGAGAAGTGTCTGTTCATATCCTTTTCCCACTTTTTGATGGAGTTGTTTGTTTTTTCTTTGTAAATTTGAGTTATTTGTAGGTTCTGGATATTAGCCCTTTGTCAGATGAGTAGCTTGCAAAAACTTTCTCCCATTTCATAGGTTGCCTGTTCACTCTGATGGTAGTTCACTCTGATGGTTTCTTTTGCTGTGCAGAAGCTCTTTAATTAGATCCCATTTCCAAATTTTGGCTTTTGTTGCCATTGCTTTTGGTATTTTAGACATGAAGTCCTTGCCCATGCCTATGTCCTGAATGATATTGCCTAGGTTTTCTTCTAGGGTTTTATGGTGTTAGGAATAACATTTAAGTCTCTAATTCATCTGGAATTAATTTTTGTATAAGGTGTCAGGAAGGGATGCAATTTCAGCTTTCTACATATGGCTAGCCAGTTTCCCTAGCACCATTTATTAAATAGGGAATCCTTTCCCCATTTCTTGTTTCTCTCAGGTTTGTCAAAGATCAGATGATTGTAGATGTGTGGTATTATTTCTGAGGCCTCTGTTCTGTTCCATTGGTCTATATCTCTGTTTTGGTACCACTACCATGCCGTTTTGGTTACTGTAGCCTTGTAGTATAGTTTGAAGTCAGCTAGCCTGATGCCTCCAGCTTTGTTCTTTTGGCTTAGGATTGTCTTGGCAATGTGGGCTCTTTTTGGGTTCCATATGAACTTTAAAGTAGTTTTTTCCAATTCTGTGAAGAAAGTCATTGGTAGCTTAATGGGTTGGTATTGAATCTGTAAATTACCTTGGGCAGTATGGCCATTTTCACGATATTGATTCTTCCTATCCATGAGCATAGAATGTTCTTCCATTTGTTTGTGTCCTCTTTTATTTCACTGAGCAGTGGTTTGTAGTTCTCCTTGAAGAGGTCCTTTACATCCCTTGTAAGTTGGATTCCTACGTATTTTATTCTCTTTGAAGCAATTATGAATGGGACTTCTCTCATGATTTAGCTCTCTGTTTGTCTGTTATTGGTGTATAAGAATGCTTGTGATTTTTGCACATTGATTTTGTATCCTGAGACTTTTTTGAAGTTGCTCATCAGTTCAAGGAGATTTTGGGCTGAGATGATGTGGTTTTCTAAATATACAATCATGTCATCTGCAAACAGGTACAATTTGACTTTCTCTTTTCCTAATTGAATACCTTTTATTTCTTTCTCTTGCCTGATTGCCCTGGCCAGAACATCCAACATTATGTTAAATAGGAGTGGTGAGAGAGGGCATCTCTGTCTTGTGCCAGTTTTCAAAGGGAATGCTTCCAGTTTTTGCCTATTTAGTATGATATTGGCTGTGGGTTTGTCATAAATAGTTCATTATTTTGAGATACGTTCCATCAATACTGAATTTATTGAGAGTTTTTAGCATGAAGGGCTGTTGAATTTTGTCAAAGGCCTTTTCTGCATCTATTGAGATAATCATGTGGTTTTTGTCTTTGGTTCTGTTTATATGCTGGATGATGTTTATTGATTTGCGTATGTTGAACCAGCCTTGCATACCAAGGGTGAAGCCCACTTGATCATGGTGGATAAGCCTTTTTGATGTGCTGTTTGATTTGGCTTGCCAGTTTTTTACTAAGGATTTTTGCATTGATGTTCATCAGGGATATTAGTCTAAAATTTTCTTTTTTTGTTGTGTCTCTGCAAGGCTTTGGTATCAGGATGATGTTGGCCTCATAAAATGAGTTAGGGAGGATTCCCTCTTTTCCTATTCATTAGAATACTTTCAGAAGGAATGGTAGCAGCTCCTCCTTGTACCTCTGGTAGAATTTGACTGTGAATCCATCTGGTCCTGGACTTTTTTTGGTTGGTAAGGTATTAATTATTGCCTCAATTTCAGAGCTTGTTATTAGTCTATTCAAGGAATCACCTTCTTCCTGGGTTAGTCTTGGGAGAGTGTATTTGTCCAGGAATTTATCCATTTCTTTCAGGTTTTCTATTTTACTGGCATAGAGGTGTTTATAGTATTTTCTGATGTAGTTTGTATTTCTGTGGGATCAATGGTGATATATCCTTTATCATTTTTATTATGTCTATTTGATTCTTCTCTCTTTTCTTCTTTATTAGTCTTGCTAGCAGTCTATCAATTTTGTTGATTGTTTCAAAAAACCAACTCCTGTATTCATTGATTTTTTAAAGGGTTTTTTTGTGTGTGTGTGCGTGTGTTTGTGTGTCTTTAGCTCCTTCAGTTCTTCTCTGATCTTAGTTATTTCTTGCCCTCTGCTAGCTTTTCAATGTGTTTGCTCTTGTTTCTCTAGTTCTTTTAATTCTGATGTTAGGGTGTCAATTTTAGATCTTTCCTGCTTTCTCTTGTGGACATGTAGTGCTATAAATTTCCCTCTACACACTGCTTTAAATGTGTCCCAGAGATTCTGGTATGTTGTTTCTTTGTTCTCATTGGTTTCAAAGAACATCTTTACTTCTGCTTTCATTTCGTTATGTACCCAGTAGTCATTCAGGAGCAGGTTGTTCAGTTTCCATGCAGTTGAGCAGTTTTGAGTGACTTTCTTAATCCTGAGTTCTAGTTTGATTGCACTGTGGTCTGAGAGACAGTTTGTTATAATTTCTGTTCTTTCATATTTGTTGAGGAGTGCTTTACTTCCAACTATATGGTCAATTTTGGAATAAGTGTAATGTGGTGCTAAGAAGAATGTATATTTGATGTGGTGCTGAGAAGAATGTATATTCTGTTGATTTCGGGTGGAGAGTTCTGTAGATGTCTATTAGATCTGCTTGGTGCAGAGCTGAGTTCAATTGCTGGATATCCTTTTTAACTTTCTGTCTTGTTGATCTGTCTAATATTGATAGTGGAGTGTTGAAGTCTCCCATTATTATTGTGTGGGAGTCTAAGTCTCTTTGTAAGTCTCTAAGGACTTGCTTCATGAATCTGGGTGCTCCTGTATTTGGGGTGTGTGTGTGTGTGTGTGTATATATATATATATATGTAATAGTTAGCTCTTCTTGTAGAATTGATCCCTTTACCATCATGTATTGGCCTTCATTGTCTCTTTTGAGCTTTGTTGGTTTAAAGTCTGTTTTATCAGAGACTAGGATTGCAACCCCTGCTTTTTTTTTTTTTTTTTTTCTTTCCATTTGCTTGGTAGATCTTCCTCTACCCCTTTATTTTGAGCCTATGTGTGTCTCTGCATGTGAGATGGGTCTCCTGAATACAGCACACTGATGGGTCTTGACTCTTTATCCAATTTACCAGTCTATGCCTTTTAATTGGACCATTTAGCCCATTTATATTCAAGGTTAATATTGTTGTGTGAATTTGATCCTGTCATTATGATGTTAGCTGGTTATTTTGCTTGTTAGTTGATGCAGTTTTTTCCTAGCATCAATGGTCTTTACATTTTGGCATGTTTTTGCAGTGGCTGGTACCTGTTGTTCCTTTCCACGTTTAGTGCTTCCTTCAGAAGCTATTGTAGGGCAGACCTGGTGGTGACAAAATCTCTCAGCATTTGCTTGTTTGTAAAGGATTTTATTTCTCCTTCACTTAGGAAACTTAATGTGGCTAGATATGAAATTTTGGGTTGAAAATTCTTTTCTTTAAGAATGTTGAATATTGGTCCCAACTCTATTCTGATTTGCAGAGTTTCTGCCAAGAGATCTGCTGTTAGTCTGATGGGCCTCCCTTTGTGGGTAACCAGACCTTTCTTTCTGGCTACGCTTAACATTTTTCCATTCATTTCAACTTTGATGAATCTTTATGTGTCTTGGAGTTGCTCTTCTCGAGGAGTATCTTTGTGGTGTTCTTTGTATTTCCTGAATTTGAATGTTGGCCTGCCTTGCTAGATTAGGAAATTCTCCTGGATGATATCTTGCAGAGTGTTTTCCAAGTTGGTTCCATTCTCCCCCTCACTTTCAGGTATACCAATCAAATGTAGATTTGGTCTCTTCACATAGTCCCATATTCCTTGGAGGCTTTGTTCATTTCTTTTTACTCTTTTTTTCTCTAAACTTCTCTTCTTGCCTCATTTCATTCATTTGATCTTCAATCACTGATACCCTTTCTTCCAGTTGATCAAATCGGTTACTGAAACTTGTGTGTTTGTCATGTAGTTCTCGTGCCATGGTTTTCAGTTCTATTAGGTCATTTAAGCGCTTCTCTACATTGTTTATTCTAGTTAGCCATTTGTCTAATCTTTTTTCAGGTTTTTTGCTTCTTTGCAATGGATTCGAATTTCCTCCTTTAGCTCGGAGAAGTTTGATCATCTGAAGTCTTCTTCTCTCAACCCACCAAAGTCATTCTCTGTCCAGCTTTATTCCATTGCTGGTGAGGATCTGCGTTCCTTTGGAGGGGGAGAGGTGCTCTGATTTTTAGAATTTTCAGCTTTTCTGCTCTGTTTTTTCCCCATCTTTGTGGTTTTATCTACCTTTGGTCTTTGATGATGGTGACGTATAAATGGGGTTTTGATGTGGATGTCCTTTCTGTTCGTTAGTTTTCCTTCTAACAGTCAGGACCCTCAGCTGCACGTCTTTTGCATTTTGCTGTAGGTCCACTCCAAACCCTGTTTGCCTGGTTATCAGCAGCAGAGGCTGCAGAAGAGTGAATGTTGCTGAACAGCAAATGTTGCTGCGTGATCATTCCTCTGGAAGCTTCATCTCAGAGGGGTACCCGGCCATGTGAGGTGTCAGTCTGCCTGTACTGGGGGGTGCCTCCCAGTTAGGCTACTCAGGAGTCAGGGACCCACTTGAGGAGGCAGTCTGTCCGTTCTCAGATCTCAAGCTCCGTGCTGGGAGAACCACTCCTCTCTTCAAAACTGTCAGACAGGGACATTTAAATCTGCAAAGGTTTCTGCTGCCTTTTATTTGGCTATGCCCTGTCCCCAGAGGTGGAATCTACAGAGACAGGCAGGCCTCCCTGAGCTGCGGTGGACTCCACCCAGTTCAAACTTCCCGGCCACTTTGTTTACCTACTTAAGTCTCAGCAGTGGCAGGCACCCCTCTACTAGCCTTGCTGCCACCTTGCAGTTAGATCTCAGACTGATGTGCTAGCAATGAGGGAGGCCCCAGGGGCTTGGGACCCTCTGAGCCAGGTGCAGAATATAATCTCCTGGTGTGCCATTTGTTAAGACCCTTGGAAAAGGGCAGTATCAGGATGGGAGTGACTCGATTTTCCAGGTGCTGTGTGTCATGGTTTTCCTTAGCTAGGAAAGGGAATTCCCTTACCCCTTGCACTTCCCAGGTGAGGCGATGCCTTGTCCTGCTTCAACTCTCACTCAGGTGGTTGCACCCACTGTCCTGCACCCACTGTCCAACACGCCTTAGTGAGATGAACCTGGTACCTCAGTTGGAAATGCAGAAATCACCCATCTTCTGTGTCGCTAATGCTGGAAGCTGGAGCTGTTCCTATTTGGCCATCTTGGAACTGCTTTCTCCCCCAAATTCCATACTTTTCATAGTAATTGAAATGTATAAATAGTAATTACCATTCAAAAAATATTTGTATTATTTATCTCCTCATTAAACTAGTTATGATTGTTTCCTTATTTGAGATCTGGACTTTTGTAGGAATATTTTAATTCAAAATTTGTAAAGAAGGGTAATTTATCAGATAAACAGAAATAAGAAATGGGGGGGAGGTTACATTTTAAACTCATACTTTTGAAATGAGCATATTGAATTGAATTGGACATATACAATTCTCCTACACATGTAATGGAATAGAAGAAGAGACTTGAAAATAAATGGCAATCATAAATTGCTTAACTTCAAATTATTACAATTTATGAGCTCTGTATTGGGAGTAAAGAGTAAATGGAAAAAAAAAAGACTTTCACAAGAAGGTAAGGCTTAAAATTGATAAAATGTTGTTAATATTGCTAAAGGTAAAAAATGTATATTAATATATGAGCAGCAGGAACACACTTTTGATATATCTGTAACTTCTCTCGCATAGTGACTAGTAAAAGTTTATTTTCTGTTTCTAGAGCATTATTACAGGCTTTGCATTATGAGAATATAAAAGAATACATTTCTATTTATGGTATGAGAGCACATAGTAGTCATTCTTATGGTCCTCTTGAAGGAATAACATATAAATATGTTCTGCTAATATTACTGCTTTACAATCATATTGAATTAATTTCTGCCTTTAAATATTATGACATTTATTTCAGTCACTATGGAGCTAGACTTTCCAAATGCACTTTGAAATGGAATGGGAAATTGACATAGATTGAGGAGAGCTAAGGTGTGAGTCAGTTATTTTGACATTTATATGAAAAAAAAATAGTTTCCACTGGTTCTACTACTTTCTAATATCTGAAAATTTTGACACTGTTCAAGAAGAAATAACAATTCTAGGAAGAACATAGTTACAAATGCATTGTTGATTTGTTATGACTACATTTCTAAGTTATGTAGGAAAAATTGCCATGCCTTTAATAGCTCAAATTTTTTATGGGGTATGGTAGGTATCATTGTAGGTGGAAAATTTAACTTTGTCTTCAAAAACATCTTAATAAAATTTGAAACAAAAATTGAAAATCTGATTATGTAGGATACCAAGTGTCGAAAGATAGGGCAAAAGATAAATATAGCTTCCCTTAATGAGAGTAAAGCATTTCTACCCCTGAGAGATGAAAAGAACGCAAGATAAGGAGCCAAAGTGCAGTGGAAATAAAGGTTTGCAACACAGTAGAATCCTAGAAACCTACAAAATCCTATCCTAGTGACTCCTTGGTCATTCTTAATAGGAGATTTTTAGATTTTATTTTATTTAATTTCTAAGCACTATAACTGACTCTTAGACAACATGGGGGTTAGGGTTATGGATGCCCTGCAGGGTCAACGATTTGTGTATAACTTTTGACTCCCTCAAAACTTAATTACTAATAGTCAACTGTTGACCAGAAGCCTTATCAATAGTATAGTCAGTTTGCTTATATTTTGTATGTTATATGTATTTATGCTGTATAAAGTAAGCCAGATAGAAGGAAATATCACTGAGAAAAATCATAAGGAATATAAAATATATTTACTATTTATTAAGTAGAGGTGGATCAGTTTGAAGGTCTTTGTCTTCACTGTCTTCACATTGAGTAGGATATAAAGGGGAGGAAAAGGTGGATCTAGTCTTGCTATTTCAGGAGTGGTAGAAGTGAAGAGGTCGAGGAGGTGATAGGAGACATAGGAGGTGTGGGCACACTTGGAGAAACTTTATGGAAATACATCGTGATTTCTTTCTGACTCTTCTGCTTTTTTTTTTTTTCCCTCTAAAAATGTTTATATATGGCACCAATCCTTCCCCTGTTTGTTTTAGTTTTAGTGTCTATATTATAGAATGGTCCATGTTTCAAAATAGGTCAAAAGCAATCTTAAATAGTCTTAACTCTTCTGCCAGATTCTCCAACATCAGTTTGTTTTCTGGCATTGCTTCTACTACTTCTACAACCTTATTTTTCATCGTCTGGCACTAGTTTTGAAGCACTCATCTCCATCAAGTCATCTTCTGTTAATTCCTCTATCATGGTGTCTAACAGCATTCTTGAAACCCTTCATTCCCTACCTTTTTTTTTTTTTTTTTTTTTTTTTGTCATAGCCACAATTTATTTCATTATTTCCTCGGTTATCTCATTGTAAATCATGTGAAGTCAGGCATAACCTCTGGACATAGCTTTCTCCAGCAGGAATTTATTGTTTCAGGCTTGATGGCTTTCATATCTTTTTCTATAGCAAGGATGGCATATTCAATGGGGTAATCCTCACAGACTCTTATGCTGTTCTATCAGGGTTCTTCTTTTTGGCATTGATGATTGTTTCCACAGAGTACCATGTATAATAAGCCTTTAAAGGTCCTTATGAGTCCCTGATCTAGAGGCTGAATTTGAGATACTACATTTGGGGGCGAGTAGAATACTTCAGTACCTTCAGTGTTAAACTCACGGGGTTCTTAGTGTCCAAGAGCATTGTCCAATATCAGAAAACATTAAATGGAAGTCCCTGACTGGCAAGATACTTCCTGACTTCAGGAATAAAGTGTTGATGAAACTAATCAGAAAAAAAAGATTCTCATTGTCCAGGGCTTTTTGTTGTAAAACCAAAAGACTTCCCTCTAATGTTTATCTTTTTCCTTCAAGGCTCAGAGGTCAGCAGCTATAAGGTAAGGTCAACTCTGATCGTAAAACCGATTGTATTTGAACAAAGCAGTAGAGTTAGCCTATCCTTTCCTGTCTTAAATCCTGGCTTGCTTCTCTTCTTTACTAATAAATGTCCTTTGTGCCATTTTATTCCAGAATAGGACATATTCATCTGCACTAAAAATCTGTCCAGGCAGATATCCTTTCTCCTCAATAATTTTCTTAACGGTGTCTGGGGACTTTGCTGATTCCTGGTCAACAGAAGATATTTCTCTTGTTAACTGACATTTTTTAAACTAAATATCTTTCTAAAATTATCAAATCATTCTTTGCTGGCATTAAGTTCTCCAACTTTAGATCCTTCACCTTCCTTTTACATTAAGTTGTCATAAAAGGACTTCACGTTTTTTAAAATTGTGTTAGAGTCTATAGGTATGCCTTTCTTAGAGCAATCCCATACCTACATAAAAGCTGCATTTTCAATATGAGATGAAAAGATATTTTCAAAAAGCATAAGATTTTCATGCTTTGTGGTGTTGCTGTAGTGACAGCTTCACAAATTTTCTTTTCTTTTTTCACAATGCCCTATGCTGGATTTATCTATCTTGAAATGGCAGACAACCACAGCTGCAGACCTCAATGTATGATACCTATCAAGCAATTCAAGTTTTTTCTTGCAATGTCATGACTTTTTTCTGCTTCTTGGGAGGACTTCCAGCATCACTAGTGGCTATTCATATGAGTTCCATGGTGTTATTCAAAGTTTATGGTATTGCACTAAACTCAATGAAAAACACATGAGAGCTGCGAGAGATCCCTTTTTAATGCAATGTATGACTACTGGAAAGACAAACTGCTCTCACGAAGACAACTAGCATGTTGTCATGGCATTTCAGTAGATACTAGCAACACATGAGCACACTGCAATAGCAATAGGAGGTGTCTATGAAATTATCACATTACTGCATTATCTAATAACATATGTGATACATAATGTACCACAGTAGTACATTATGTAATATCAAACTGCTCACGTGTAGACAACTAGCATCACATGGCCTTTTTGGTAGCAACACATGAGAACACTGCTGTAGCAACAGGAGGTAGCTATGAAATTATCACAGTAGTACATTATGTAATACCATTAATTTTATGCCATTACAATTTCATACTTCATTTTTATGTTTCTTTACATTTGTCTCAATTACAAATGGAGCCATGAATGGTGTGTATGTGAGTTCATAAGTTTTGACAAAGTTTAACATTTTATAATAGATTTCTGTATATTTTATGCCAGTAAGTCATAAAATAAACTAGTATCTACATATATTGTATGCATTTATAACATGCCGTATTCTTATTTTAAAAATATTTTTAGGCAAACTTTCATCTGTGAGGTTTTCAAATTGTCAAAAATCTCCAAAAATATTTCCCATATATTTATTTTAAAAATCCAAATATGAGTGGACCCGCACAATTCAAAGCCATGTTTCTCAAGATTCAATTGTATTCAACACTGTTGACAATTCTCTTGTTTAAACATACCTAGCTCAGAGTTGTGATTCACACTGCTCACCTGGATTCCCCCACTGGCCACTAAATTTCAGTCATCTTTGGTAGGATTAGCTAATCCTTATTCAGAGTTCCTCATGCTTTAGTTTTAGGTTTTTACCTCTTTTAACTCCATGCACTGAATGAAAAAAAAAAACCCGGCTAATTCAGTTATTGAGAAAGAGTCATATGGCTCCAATTAAATGCAAAGTGCTATGATAGTAGTCTTGCAAGGTGTTAAGGAAGAATAAAACATGGATATACTTATTATTTAGCCACAATAAGTTATAGCAAATATATAAATTATATTAATAGGATGTTTAGAGTATAGCCCAAGCAGTTAACAATTGGCTCAAACATGTCAAAAGTTTCTGAAGTCAATTATCTAATAGAAAATGAAATGGTTTAGTGGACTGAAAATTAACTAGGAACCAGTTGTCAGGTTTTTTTGTTGTTGTTGCTGTTGTTGTTGTTATTTACTACATACTAACAAGAAGAATTATCTCTTTGCGTGATTAGATATATAGAAAACTGCAGGAAGCAATTAAGTAGATTTCTACTGACTAGATAAAAAGGAAAACCTATGTTTGATTAGAACAAGTAATTGTGATCATTACAGAAAAATTTTGCTGCAAGCTACTGGACCTGCATTCTTTCAATGGATGAGGTTGATTTCCATGGGAACTAGAATACATTCATCAGCAAATAGTGAAAAGCAGAAGAGAATCTATGCGAAGTCGCTTTCCACTACAGCATTATCATGTTTTAGGTAGTAGAAAATAAACTGGAAATTACAGAAACAAACAACTTTTGGATGTGTCTGGTTTTGTGATGAGGGGTTGAATATAAACAATAAACTGCAGGCACTGAAAAAAAAAAAAACAGATTGCAATTAAAGTTATTGAGGAAAATAAAATGATTTGAGCCTGAGACTCCATCTTTGGTCTTGTGACTCTGAATTTTCATTTTTATAAGGAGGTTCATGAAGTACAAGAAATATACATCTACAAATCATACATGTTAATGGTATAGATAATGTGTATGTAAAACATTTTTATGAATTCCACGTATCTATTTATTTTTCTTGGAAAATGTGAGTTAATTTGGTAAACTTTTATATCCGCAGCAATTATATTGTTGCAAGTGATAAGATGTAGTTCTGACATTAACGTTTCTTAATATTTTTATTTACATTCATGAATAAGGTGAAAATAGCAAAGACATTAGTCAGAAATTCAGTCTTTTTTTTTTTTTTTTTTTTTTTTGCGATGGAGTCTCGCTCTGTCACCAGGCTGGAGTGCAGTGGCGCAACCTTGGCTTACTATAACCTCCGCTTACCAGGTTCAACCAATTCTCCTGCCTCAGTCTCCAATATCAGGTGGGTATTACAGGTGCACACCACCATGCCCAGTTAATTTTTGTATTTTTAGTAGAGACAGGGTTTCACCATCTTGGCCAGGATGGTCTTGAGCTTGTGAACCGCCTGCCTCAGTCTCCCAAAATGCTGGGATTACAGGTGTGAGCCAACACACCCAGCCAGAACTTTATGTTCAACGACTTAACATAAACCTCCACAACCCTAAATATCTACTTTTTGTTTTATTTTGTTTACAAAGTGCTCTCATACATGTTTTAAATATTTTTTTATTTTTCTTTTAAAAATTTTAATTCTACATCAGTAAATACCACATTATGTTTCATTGTGTTTCCGAAATTAGTTCCTTCTGGTGCGTTCTTTGTCTCGCTGACTTCAAGAATGAAGCCGCAGACCCTCAGGGAGAGTGTTATAGTTTTTAAAGACGGTGTGTCCGGAGTTTGTTCCTTCAGATGTTCAGATGTGTCCAGAGTTTCTTCCTTCCAGCGGGTTCATGGTCTCACTGACTTCAGGAATGAAGTGGCAGAACCTCACGGTGTGTATTATGGCTCACAAAGGTAGCGTGGACCCAAAAAGTGAGGAGCTGCAAGCTTTACTGTGAAGAGCTAAAGAACAAAGGTTCCACAGGGTGGAATGGGACCCAAACTGGTTGCTGCTGCTGGCTCAGGAGGCAGCTTTTATTTCCTTATTTGCCCCCACCCACATCCTGCTGATTGGTCCATTTTACAGAGCACTGATTGGTCCACTTTACAGACTGCTGATTGGTTCATTTTTACAGAGTGCTGATTGGTGTTTTTATAAACCTTTAGCTAGACAGAAAAGTTCAAGTCCCCACCCCACTGGGAAGCCCAGCCAGCTTCACCTCTCAGTTGTTTAATAATATGCAGATTCATTATTTATCTTAATATTCCATTATTGATGGATATTGGATTATTTCTGACCTTATCTCTATTTTTGAACAGAATATTTCTATCATTATAAAACTTATACATTAAAAATGAAATAAAGGACAAACAAGATTAGTCATTATTATTAAATATTAATAAGTTTCTCACTCCTACATAATAAAATTGATTTTTCGCACACTAGATAAGTTATGAAATGAAGTTTTAGTGCTTCCGTATACAACTTGGACCAATATGTATTATTTTGTCTCAGGTAAATAGGCCTTTACTTACTTCACAGAGAGTAGAAGAAAAAGGAAGAGAGAGTAAGACAAACAGAGAGAGAGATTCTACCCTATACTTTTATAAGCTGCTCAGAATAGATAGTTTAAAAAATCACAACTCTCATTTTCTTTTTTAAAAATTATTGTGTACTAGAGCTAACATTTAGAAGACCAGGTTTTGCCTGGCATGGCTGTTATTACCTTGATATAATAAGGAAACTATTTCACAGATTTTACAACGCAAGTTTTTTTTTTTTTTTTTAACTATGCTTTATGCATCATTTGAAGTTAAATGATGCATCCTAGAAATTCTAACACAAGAAACTCTCTCTTCTGTTCAAATATGGCTTGACTGATGTCTTCCTGCCTCAAGTGTATTACGTAAAAAGCAGAGTGCAAAGAGAACAGCTGTCAGGGTGAGAAGTCTGAACACATTTTTGAAAGTATCCTGGTGCTGACAAAATGCATTTAGTCATGCTCAAGCTTCATGAAATTGAGTTTATTAGATTAGAATTTTAAATCATATGGCTAAGAAAATTATTTGTATCTAAACCATTAAATAAAACAAAGATATAAGGCTATAAAAAGATGTTAAGATTTTAATAAATGAGTTCATTTTTTCTTTCAAACTCTCATGTTTTTCTTTTCTAAGAAACTGAAAATAGGGGAACTCTGATAACTCATTTATTGTACTGCAGTCTGAAATAGTGAGAAAGAACAGAGACTGGTGCTTGAGCATTGACTTGTTTCTTCTTCTTTCCTACTAAACTTAACAACCTCATTTGTTTTCATGGGAATTATGTGTGGCACCATAGAGATAATTGTCCCATAGTCTGAGATAGGACGTTGCAATCCATAACCCTGAGAGACAACTAGAATTCAATTAGGGGAACAAAAACTGATTTTTTTTTTCTGTATTAGCATTTGGTAGTTTCCTCAGTATTATCCAAGAAGTTTCCATCTTTTTACAGAATAATTAACTCCTAGTAAAATACCTGGAAACCAATAACAAAATATGTCAACAGAAAATATAATTAACAATCACATACTTTAAGACCAAGCCCAGAAAAAGATTCTACAAGAAAAACAACAACAACAAAAGAAACCCCTGGTGAATATAAATACCAAAGTCCCAAACAAAATACCAGCAAACCAATTTCAATGGTATAGTAGAACTATCATGACTAAGTGAAATTTATCCTTAATATTCAGTGATGGCTCAAAATAGGTGAATCAATTATTGTGATACACTAAATTAACAGAATGGAGAGTAGAATCACTTTATCATCTCAGTAGATACAGAAAAGTTTTTAACAAAATCCAATGTCCTGTCATAATAAAATCACTGAATAAACTAAGTGTAGAAGGAATTTGCCTCAACACAGTAAAATCCATGTAGGAAAAGTCCACAACTAACATTATACTTAAGGATGAAAATCTGAGAGCTTTTCCTCTAACATCAAAAGCTGTTACCATTTGTATTCAACATAATATTGGAATTCCTAACCAGGGAAGTTAGGCAAGAAGAAATACAACACATCAAAATAGTCAAGGAAAAGCAAAATTACCTCTGTTAGCAAATGATATGATCTTCCATGGATAAAATTCTAAAAGCTTCACCAAAAATGTTTGAAATAATAAACCTATTAAGATAGCAGAATACAAAATAAATATACAAAAATCAGTTGTGTTTCTAAACACTAATAATGAACTATCCAAAAAAGAAAAAGAAAAATCCCCTTTATAATAGCCTCAAAAATAATGAAATACTTAGTAATAAACTTAAGCAAACAGTTGAAACAATTGTATACTAAAAATACTACAAAGCATTTATTAAAGAAGATACAGATAAATGGAAAGACATCTGTATTTATGGATTGGAAGACTTAAAATTTTTGAAAAGTCCATATTACCAAAGTGATCACAGATTCTGGCAATCTGTATCAAAACCTCAATGCCATTTTTTTTTTACAGAAAAGAAAAAAAAAAACTTCTAAAATTTGTATAAAACCATAAAAGACTCTGAAGAGCCAAAGCAATCGTAAGAAATAAGAACAAAGCTGGAGGCATCACACTTCCTGATTTAGAAATGTATTACAAAGCTACAATAATTAAAACAGTATTGTACTGGCAAAAAATATAGACATATAGATCCCAGAAACAAACCCACACATATACAGTAAACTGATTTTTGACAAAGATGTCAAGGATACACAATAAGGAAACTAGTCTCTTCAATAAATGGAGTTGAGGAAGCTGGACATATACATGTAAAAGAATGAAATTGAATTTATAACTTTTACTGTACACAAAATTAACTCAGAATTGATTAAATACTTAAATGTTGGACCTGAAAATATAAAGCTCCTAGGAAAAAAAAGGAGAAAAAATTGTGACTGGTTTTGGTAATGATTTATTGGATATTTCACCAAAAGCACAAACAACCGAAGCAAAAGTAGACAGGTAGGTCTACAGGACACTAAACAGCTTCAGCACACATACACACACACACACACACACACAACAGTGAAAAGGCAGCCTTCGGAATGGGAGAAAATATTTTCAAATTATGTATTTGATAAGTGATTAATATCTACACTATATAAGGGACTTCTATTACACAAAAGTAAAACAAACAAACAAAAAAGGATTTGAAAAGAGCTAAAGGGCTTAAATAGACACTTTTACAAAGATTAAATACAAACAGTCAACAGGGATAGGAAGAGATGTTTAACTATGCATCTCTAATCATAAGGGAAATACAAATGAAAACCATCATATCACCTCTCATTGGTTAAAATGGCTGTTACAAAAACCACCAGAACAACAAAACAAAATATAACAAATGTTATTAAGGGTGTAGAGAAATTAGAACTTTTGTATACTGTGGATAGGAATGTGAAAATGGTATAGCCACTGAAAAAATTAAAAACTACTTAAAAAGTAACTATAGTAGACATGAAACTATCACATGATCCAACAATCCTATATCTGAGTATATATCCAAAAGAATTGAAATCAGAATCTCTAAGATGTATCTGCACTGCCATCTCATCGTGTCATTGCTCACAAAAGCTAAGATATGGAAACAATGTAAACGTCTATAGATGGATGAATGGATAAAGAAAATATGGTATTTACATATATTGGAATAATATTCAGAATCAATAAAGAAAAAAATCCTGCCATATGCAACAAAAAGGATGAACCTGGAGAAAATTATACTAAGAAAAATGTGCCAGTCACAGAAGTATAAATACAGTATAATTCCACTTATTTAAGGTATCTAAAATAGACTCATAGAAACAGAAAGTAGAATAGTGGCTATCAGGAACTAGAGGGAGGGGAGAAAGGGAAGTTACTGTTCAATGGGTATAAAAGTTTCAGTTATGTGAGATAAATATGTTCTAGAGATCTGCTGTACAACACTGTGCCCATAGTTAACAATATTGTATTGTGCATTTAAAATTTTGTTAAGCGGGTCAACCCCATGATAAATAGTTCTTACCATGATCTTAAAAATCACAACACTATGTTTACTATGCATAAATATGTAGCTACTAAACATATAGAATCTATGACATAAATATTAAGATAAATGCATTCTACCAAGTAGACTTGCAGAGATTTATTTGATAATTATATTTAAACTGTGGGGAATAAAGCTGATTGTATTTTTGCAAATTATGAATTTAACATTATCAGATGGTATTTTACATTTTGATTTCTCCAGAGATTAAACCTTACAAATATGGGATGCTGCATTTTTCATTTTTCTGAAATATGTATTCATTCCACATGTCCCATTAGAAGAATTGTTTATGCAATATAAATCTTGCTTCCCATTATGCATTTTTCTTGTTGTAGGCATTCAAGTAATGTTCTTAAAACACCTTTAACAAAAAGTTCCTCATTAATTAAAATTAATGATCCAAGTCATAAAACGCATTTCCCTTTCCCCATCAGGTCCCTGAGGTCTCACTGAGTGTTATTAGCAAACATTTCATTTTAATGCATGTAACTTCCAACTGGGTTACTTCCCACCTAGCAATTTTGTGGCTAACATATTTGGTGACATAGTTTGACATGTCACCGAGAATAATTTCCCCTATTAGTGTTTATATATTCTTAAGCAAACAAAAACAAAACAAACCAAAAGCTACCTTCCCCCTTCTCACTACTTTACATCCCTTCCACTCTCATAAACAATAATCAGTGCAATATTACCAGGAGAACACTGAAAATTATTCCTCCTCATATTCAGTAAATTCTCTTGATTGTCTCCTTCACATCTGTGAGGTATTTTGCCATCTTACTTAAGGTAGTCCTCTTATAGGGCCTGGCAGCTTTCTCCTTTCCTGGGTTAAGGGTCTTCATTCCTGTGCCCCGAAGCATATTCAGAGCTCTCCTTTTCATTTTCTCAAAGAAGCTGAGGGAACTTGTATATTTAAAAAAGTTTCATATATATATATAAATATATATATAAATATATATATATATATATATATATATATATATATATAACTTTGTAGCTTTTGCTAAAATTCCACAAATCTAAAATCATTTATTAGGAACTCGTAATACAAAAATGAAAAAGAAATATTAATAAAAGAGGGGAAAAAAGGAGAAATAAAAAGAAGCAGAGCAGAGAAGAAGAAGGTAGAGGTAGAAGGAGAAAGTGTGGGATACACATAGAGGAAAAGAGACAGGAAACAGATGAGCGAAAGGTGAGAGAAGAGCTGGGGGAAGAAAAGACACCTACTCACACTCTACAGTACAATACTGTGTTTCAATTTACAGATGTTAAAACCAGACTAGCTGTTCACGTCCAATTCTCACCGCTTCATGACTAAAAGACAGTGAGATATTTGTTCAGCTTTCTCTTGCTTCATCTTTCTCATTTAAAAAATGAGGGACACTATTACTTTATGGTGAGTATTATCAAATATAGACACACAAATGTGCACAGTCCATGGGCTCCTGAGGAGGGAAATCCTTCAACTAGTTTTGAGCCACAAATACATCAGAAGGTTTTTGTTGATTGATTGTTGATGATTTATAGACACTGATTCATTTCCATTTACTTTGTTCCAGACAACTGAATGACTATTCCGGGCGCCTGCATAACACACGATTAGACAGAGGAGGAGAAAAGATAAGTCATTTGTCAGGGGATATTCGAAGCTTCTAATGCACATTTCTTTCATTCTGCAACCTCCTACCTTCACTTCTCTGATACGCCTTCATCTAAGACTGAATGATTAGATCAGGAGTAGCATGTTCCATGATCATGTTATCGTTGTGTTTTGTTTGTTATACAATCATTTTTACAGAATGTTATTTAATGTGGTTGCTTATATGTTTGACTACCTTGTTTTAACATTTAATATATTGAGAGCACATCTTAAACCCTGGGACACAGAGACTAAATTTCGGTTTCAGAAATGTTCAATTTTAGAAGTCATAGTACACCCCCCAACACACACACACACACACATACACACACACACACACACACACAAAAATCACATACACCTGTAGAAAGGCTTTATGTTAGCCGGTAGCTTCTGTTATCCTAGAGATTTGGGTTATGATGCCCTGTATCTCTTCCTTGTCAATGTAAATTGGCTTCTAATTCCCTCAGAAACTCCAAGATGATATATCCCTACATTTTCTCATCATTTGTAGGCTAGGCTTCATCTTTGGGTGTCCTTGCCCTTTAACTTAACAGCTCTGTCAAGAAATTCAGAGAAAGACGAAAACTATATATTTAGATGTGTGTGTATTCAAAAATCTAAAAGTTTTACCCCCAAAACTTTAACTATTTATACTTTTATCAGGTGATTTCTGTTCGATCATGGAAAGATCCCTTAAATTAGCAAATATGTGTCTTGAATTGGTTGGCAGTGTTTTTAATTCTTTATTTCACGCTTTTAAAATCCAAACAAAATAGTTTCTTAGGCAAATAAATCCAAATATTTTCAATGGCTGGACTTTAATTTTCTATGAGAGTTTATCTCATAGAAAAATTGTACATGCACACACACACACACACACACACACACACACACACACATAACGTCTTTCTCATTCTCATTTGAACTCTTAATGTTTACCTTAAAGCATTGAGTAGGCATTATCGTACTTTCCACTGCAGAAATTCTTTAAAACTTGCTTAATGGTTTCACAGTCAAAGCAATTATCTCTATCACTGCCTAACTGGGCAGCTTGTTCTCCAGAGCAAAATTAATAGATATCATTTAATGGTCAGAGCTATTTCTAACCTTTCCATGACTCTAGGGCACTGAAACTGTTTGTTCAATCTCCTGCACTTACATAAAAAGCTGCTGCTAACAGCTTGGATTTAGCATCAATTTTTGATAACAGAAGGTCTTTCACAGCAGGGTCAGTACACTCGGTGTGGTGCAGTACAATGGCAAGAAGAGCTGTCAGTATTATGAAAATGCAACTCAGGACACTGATGTTAAAAAATGTGCAGCCAAGTTTTCTTATGGATGTAACACCGTATCTTCATTCATGCTATCACATATTTTTGAGCTGAAAAGAATGTATTACAAAATAAACGGAAAGAAATGAATGAATCATGAAAACTGTAATTCAAGTACGTGAAGAGGAAATCCAAGCCAATCAAACCAGAATACATAAAACAAAATAGTTTAAAATTTAAGTTTTATGTAAGTAAATATTCAAGTGTATTTCTTCCTGAAAGTAAACATTTTCATAAATAAAAATAATTAATAGTATATATACCTTCTTGACATTTTTTACATTATGGTGAATCTTTATACTAAAATATTTTAGGTCAAAAAATGTAATAAGGATATTTCAGCTCAGAACACAATATGATAAAATAGATACAATACTGGTGAAAAGACTAGCTGTACATTTTATTAGTGCCATGAGAGTATTTTAATAATGTTAGCAATAATTTTTGCTACTGTTCTGCATACCAAGGGAGCTGACTATTCTGAGAAAGATGATTATACTGAACATTGTATGAATAAATGTAACTATGTTTAAAATACAAATTTTATTTCATTATTAAATAAATCAGTCAACACAAATATAATGTGAATCATTTTTAGATTATGATTTGTTCTAAAATGTTATCTTTCATGGAACAGGTTCTGTAATGCTGCAATATGTGTTCATCTCACATCTACTAATAATAAACAGGTTTTTAAACTATTAGAAAATGTCCTCTGGTCTATATTCTGGTATTGAATAAATTATTAGTATCACCAGCTGTATAAAAAATTATAAAAATAATATAGGCAATGTGTCATCTATAAAAGCACATTTAAATTTACTTTGGAGACAAAAACTTGTAATACAAATTTATTTTCTAAGGTGTTAATTTCTCAAATATAGTGCTCTAAAAAAAGATGAATTAAAATATACCACTGCATATCACAACAAAGCTAGCTACTTCCAATACTATCTGAATTCTAACAGAAGGCAGGAATTCAACATAAGTTTTTTAGCTTTTTAGAAAAGTTATTTAAAAGAGATTAAGTCTAGGGGGAACTTGGTGCAAATACCATAAACAAAAATTTGGCTTTTCTTGGTCTTTATAAATTGAATCCCAGTGTTGAACTCTATTTTCTCATCTCTCTCTCCTTATTTTATTCAGCTTCTGAGGACTCTTCTGTTTCGTGACAACTAAGATTTTAAAATTGCTGATCTGCAGATGAAACTGCCAGAAGCAATTCTGTTAATGGATCTTTTAAAAGTGGCTTAGTAAGAAACAATATGTTTGTGAACGTTCTTTTTGGTTAACTAAACAAATTATCAACTAAACAATAAATATTAAAACAGAAATTTTAAAGCAAATAACAAAATATAACTTCCTTTTACAGAGTCATAGCATTAATATTTGAATTTCTTTCCATTAAAAGAGGTAAAAAATATATATCCAGTAACTACAAGAAGTATACCCTGAACTTTTCTTTTATTCTCCTTGGTGTGAACTTCAAATGTCCTTTTCACTGTCTGAAGAGTGTACTATTGTAATGTTAGCTCTGAGAAGACTTTTAGAATCTTCAAAGACAACATCTTTTTATTTTTATGACAATCAAGCGAGCTTATAAATTTTTCATCAGATGATAAAGTGTCAGATAGCTTAATTGATTTACTGCTTTCTTAAAATAAATAATTGCTCAGAAATTATCATTTTTGCATCTTCACCATAGCCTTATAAATGTCATTTAGACAGTGGAAACAGAAAATCCATTAGTGTATATTTAGTTGGCAGTTCTGAATGGTGTATAATATATTTTTAAATATCTATTGGATTGAATTAGGATTGCTGTGTCCTAGCACATTGGAATTACATTTAAAGTTATGATGGATGATGTGCTCTCATACAAAGTCACTTTTCATTGTAAAACCATAATGATTATAATCAAAATCAATTTCAAGGGCTCCCAAGCCCCTTAGGACGACCACACTAGCCAAAATAATAGAAAATTAAAATGATTTAAAATCCATCTTAGCCCTGTGTATCTTAAATATTATACTTTATCACATTATGTAAATTACATATATTTGCAACAGAGTCTAGTTTAACAGCCTTTTATGTCCTCATGCAAATGATAAGGCTGACATACTATCTACTTTGTAATGAGTGCATAAAATGATAATTTTGTAGGCAAACATTCCCATCCTGCTAGCAGATGGTATAAAGGCTGTTCAAGAACCTTTTCAAAGCAAGTTGAAATAATCTGATAATAAATAAATAGCAGATGCTGTCATTATAAATTTTAGAACATACACACAAAATATATTCTAAGATCGATTCTATTGAAAGCACACTTTAGCCAAATTTGTACTAGTATATTTATTTTTAATTTAATTTTCTCACTACTTCAGATGAATCAGGACTATCAAATACTGCTATAATTATCTCAGATGGTATCCTCAAATGACCTTCTAACTATATTTATTTTGATTATAATCATACAAAAACATGCAGTATTTTTTAATACATGCGCTTTTTCATGAAAAATACATTGTGCACTAAAATACAGCTGCAATTCTGACTTGCAATTTAATTCACCCACTTTTCTGAAAATAAAACTTTAAAGCCTTAAGTAAAGGGTTTATTACTTTATTCTCATTTTTTAAATTATTAGATAGAAAACAGACTTGCAACAATTCTAGGAAGAATTTATCTTTATACTTTTATTCAGAGATGAACTAATTATTCCCATTGTGATAACGTGAGATTTGTCCTTTGGTTCAGTTTTGTTGATAATTTTTAGTTTGACCTCTTGCTCTATGACTTTCTATTTTATTTTATGTATTTATTTTGAGACAAGGTCTGGCTGTGTCACGCAGGCTGGATGGTGAGATCTCGGCTCACTACTACCTCTGCCTCCTGGGTTCAAGAGATCCTCCCACCTCAGTCCCCCAAGTGGCTGGGACCACAGGTGCACGCCACCATGTCAGGCTGATTTTTTGTAGAGACAGGGTTTCACCATGTTACAATCTAGGCTGGTCTCAAATTCTAGAGCTCAAGCAATCTGCCTACCTTGGCCTCCCAAAGTGTTGGGATTACAGGTGTGAGTCATCAAGCTGGGCCTTTGATTTTAATTTCTTTTAATTCTGTAAAATAAAACTTATCACTTGGCTTTCTTCATTTTTAATTTACTTTGAACCTCTAAAGTTGTTAATGTGGTTCAAAATTTGGTGATAAACATTGAGTACCCTTGGATAGGGAGAATAATGTTCAGTATATAACATGCCAGTGAACAAACATTATAAACACTTTGCCATGGGTTTGGCTGAAATGATTTTAACAGAGCTTCCTAATCATATACTATCTGATAATCATATACTATCTTTGAACAAGCAAATAAATAACGTATTTTTTAAAACATTTGAAAGGCAGTTTTTCACAACTAGTGTATATTTTGGATCAAGCTGTAATGATATACTTGGAAGAATTCTCTGTTTCAGTTGAGATTTGTATGCTGTACTTCAAACTAAATTCCAAGCATTGTCATAAGTTTCAAATTTCAGTTTATTGTATAAGGATTGGGAATATGGTAGAATTTAAAAAGCCTCACGAACTTTTTTTCATTTACATTATAAACAAAGCTCTACTTAAGAGAATCTTTTCTTCTGTACTGTCCCTGAAAATACAGAAGCTACTATGTAGTATTTACTATCCAAAACTTCCTTTTTCTACAAGAAAAGTTTCCTTCGTTTCTTTCATGTTAATAGTTGTCTTTCTCACTTTCATTATGATGTTTAAAGAAAGATAAGTAAATAGTATTTATTTATTGAATATCTCCAGCATATTTTTAAAGGGTTTAGATGAAAAGCACGTTGTAGGTAAATATTCTATTTGTCAACTTGTCTGATGTAATGTATACTAAAAGTACTGCAGTATACATAGTGGGAAATATGTATATTATTTTTATCTACATTCCAGGCTCAGTTATTTGATTTGAATTATTTTGTATATAAATATATGGTGCACTAGTTGTTAGCTTTTGAAATATATCATGGACAAACAGACCAAAGGTGATTATTTTAATACTGTAAATATAATTATCCAAAACTATCCATTAGCATTTGTTAAATAACACTGTGGAGCCTACAAATAATTCTCTAACAAATATGTTTGGTCTAGTAGAGATGTCCAAATTTCTACCAAAGCAATGCTGTTATGTCCACAGTAGACAGTTTGTGTGGAGGTCCAAGGGCCCAGCCAGGTACTCTATTTCTAAATTCCTTTTCCCTTTGGTATGGTCTTCTAATTTATATTTATCGGAGGAAAGCTAAGAGAATTAACATGTATCTTTTTGTGTGTGTATGCCAGAGGTACATTTTAAGAAGGACTTTCACATTCTACAACTTGTCTTTTTCCTCTTCTAATTTATGGGTTTACAAAGTAGGTCTATATTCTTCTTTTCTCTTTTCTCTTCTGATTTGCAGGAGTAGATGATGAGATGACCCTTACAGGTTGAAAAAGCCATAGATTTAACAAGCATAGAGGCACTTCCTAACTCTGTTATATGGACCCATCATCCTTGCTTGAATGAGGCATACTAATCAAGCAAACCCAGCTGCCGCATACCTTCAGGATATCATGTGAGCATGAATATCCCAGGACATCTCTGTGTTCCACCTTCACAAATGTCTTCTGAATAACTCTGTCTATAAACTTCTGTAATCAGAGTCAAGACATCAGGCTAGTTTATGTTGTAGAGGAATGTGGCTTTCCAGGGCCTTCTCCTAGTCCTAATTGCAGAGAATGTGACTTTGTCAAGAAAATTTTACTGTTGTTGTATTTTATTGCATACTCATAAGTGTTTAAACATACAAAACATAGTCCAAAGACTGGATTTTATTTAAATATTTTTCTGGTTACAAATTACTAAAAGAATGGATGTATAGCTTTTGTGTACATGTTAATAGGTCAATTATATATATCAAAATCAAAAAACAATGATTGAAGAGTTAATTTAGGTAAGTTCAAAGTAAAATTTTATAAATGTGGGCATGAATAAAAATAGTGACTCAGTATAACTTGAGGCTGAGAAAGAAGTGGCCATGCTAGAACACTGAGTGATTTTTACTGTACTTTTTTTATGTCCATTAAAAGTATGTTAACAATTTCCCAATTTTTAAGTAAGTTGCTTAGATTGCAGTTCCCACAATTGCAGAAGTGTATTTGGAAGTGCTATAAATAAATGTTTGGCTTAGAGATTTTTATCTTCTTTTTGAAATTGTTTAAATTTGACCATTTAAGTGATAGTTTTTAAATTCCTTTTAGTGAATTTCGTTTGAGAAACTGCCTTGAAAAACATACAAACAGAAAAATATATAGGACCAATTTTAATAATATAGTAACATTCTATTTTCATTAGGATATATTTATTCTGAGATAGAACGGGAGGACAAATTAGAGTGGTCTAATGATCTCAGCTCCAATTCTCAAAATACCCTTCATTAATCTTTGATAAATTTATCCTAATAGGCTTACAAACGATTATTCACTCTGAGTTGCAGAGCAATCAGTTACTTATTCTTTAGATCTCTTTATATTCCTGCCTTCCCTCAGAAATTCCCTGGTTGCTAAAACAAACAAACAAACAAAACAACAACAACAACAACAACAACAAATTACCTTTTAGATTAACAAAAGATAGAAAGCAGAAGTAGCTTATTCGCAAGTAATCCATGTGTGTTGTTTACATTTAGATTGTTTTCTAACTTTTCTCATTAGATAACCCTACACCTTTAATCTATGGAGTAATACAAAATTAAAATAGTTCAGAATTTGCCCCAGTCTAGTATTAGAGCTTCAATGTTTTCATGTCTTTTATAAAGGGTTAAATGTCAACATAGGAATCATTTGTTTTGGCTCAATAATCCCAAGATGATAAAGAAGAAAGAGATAAGGGGAAAGAGAAAATAAAGATGAACAGGATAAACTACTTTCTCCCAAATTTAATAGTGGTTTGTTTTTTTTCTTAAAATTATTCTTTGAAAGTGAAAGTCAATTAAACAGTAGGAAGTTTTCTCCTCAGTAATCTTTATTTTAAAATGCCCTAGTGAAGATAACTGACAGTTGTAAATGGTAAATTGTAACATGATAAGTAGAAAACAATATAATTTTCTAAAAAATATATATTGCGGTAAGTAAGGAAAATTACTGTGCCAAGTGTAGAAAAAACAGATAAATGCTAATCTTTTATCACTATGTATTACCAACCACGAGACAAGAGAAATGGGCAATTTGTTTTAGCCTTTATTTTATCCTCATTTACCATTATCTCATTGAGGGACAAAACATAAATCTGTATAACTTTTTACAAATTCTTTTCCAAGTTAAAATCCTCTAACACCATGCCTGTTTTAAAACTTTAATCTACATAGTAAAAGGTACAAACTAAAGCTCAGAAATTTGTATTATCATGATCATAAGGGTTCTTCTTATTCCATTCAATGTAGTTTAAAATGCTTTTGCTGGTTTGTGTGAAATAATGGCATCCTGTATAACACGGCAGGATGCCATTGTATTACTTTCTTTTTGGAAAATCATAGTTAAAACTCGTAATTTCTTAAATACAACATGTACATTATCAATGACAATCAATATTGCACATTTTCTATAAAAAGAATCATATGGATCAAATGTATGTAAACAATGTCATTATGACCTTGAAGTGCAGTGCAGGCCTATGATCTTCCAAGACACTGTCTGATGTTCCAGACCGTATCTCTGAGTTAACTTAACATGTTCTGATGAAGTTTAGAATTCATTGTTTCATAGATAGGATGAATACCGTACCTTTCACTCCATTAGCGACTGCCAGATTCATTTTGGATTTGACATTCCCTATCTAATTTGACACCAAATAGCTAATCTCTTTACCCTTTAAATTTCTGATGTGTCATATTGCATTACATTTCTTCTGTCACCTTCCATCACTCTATATTTTGTCGCATAGAAAAGCCAATGTTATTTGACATAACACAAGATGATGGGATCCAAGAGACTTAAAGCAATACTAGTCAGTGGAGCAGAAATGTGACACATTGCTTCAAATGTGCAAATACTCACTTTTTGAAAAGTAGGTATCTGCTAAAAGCAGGTATGTAGGGTGATCCATAATAGTTAAGGAAAAAGATATGGATTTTACCTTTTAGTGGCAAATTCAAAACGTTGTGCTACCCTACATAAATAACAGAAAAATTGATTCGAAGTGACAATGACCAGAGAAAAATTAGTTTGCTTCTCTTCTATTCTGTGTGGTAAGCATTCTCCTAAACTCACTAAATACTCCACCCAAATGCCTCTCATAGTTTTGTCACTTTATTTTGGATGAAATCGTAAATAACTTGTGCAAGTTTACTTATGACCAAGCAAAAATTGTCTTTTGCATTCTAATATCTAGAATAATAGTCATAGTAATAAAAGACACTGAAAAGAAATAAATTTTCACAGTGCTCAAATAACTTTTTTTTCTCATTTTGAGGTTCTGTGTGTTTTTATAATACCAAGATATAAATTGGTGCAAGGTCAGTAATATCCATAAATACATACAATCTAGCAGCTCATATGCAACCCAGAAGTACCTTAGAAGCCATGATTCTGCCTCTTTTCACAGAGATTATTTTTCAGTTTTTTGAATTGGGCTTTCACAGCGAATCTATTGATACATTCCATGATTGAAGCCTAGCATAGAATATAGAGGAATAATTTACAGTTCAGAAGCACGGGTAAGGTTAATATAACTGTGGTTAACATATATTTTTTAATATCGAATGCACTGTATCTGAGCCCACATTCTAGAATTGGAGAATCCCCTATACAGTTAGTTTGGTGGGTCATAAAGCCAGTATTCCAGTAAAGAGAGTAGTGTATTAAAAAACTTAATCACCATCTACTTGGAAGCTCAAATACTGACCAGGAAGTACAAATACAAGAATATGAATTAGAGTAGGTCAATCTGAATTAATCAATGCCAAACAAGAAGCTAACAAAAGGATGAATACATGGATTATCTTGGAGGATAGTGATGACATCAAAATCTTATTTTTATTAGTAGCTATGGCAGAAGCACCCGAAGTTGTGCTGGCAGCATGACCAGTGCCCAGTTTCACATATAGCACTAGAGTAAATTCTGAGCACACTGTTCAAAGGCAGTGGCAGTGTGATCTTTGCCTGACCGATCATGGTGAAACAGCTACTGAGATGTCTAGCTCCTCCTGTCCTTTCCCTTCTCTCTTAGCCTGTTTCATCAGACTTGCATTAAATATTCTGAGCTACTCAATATACTTTCTATGTATTTCCTTTCAGTTTAACTTCAGCCATTTTTTCATTGTTCAGTTCTAATAATTCTGACTGATAAAAAACTGGAATATATTTTTTAAATTTGCAACTTGAAATCAAAAATGGACAAATAATTTAAAAAGCTACTTCTAAAGAGTACAAATTTGAATGGATATTAACAAATAAAAACACAACTCTCCTATTGTTTTACAAAGTGCAAATTACATTAATGTAGAGATGTCATCTTACTTTACACATTAGAGACTTTCTTTGATAATATTGAACATATGTATTTCTTAAAAAGACAACAACAAACTTTTGACCTACCAATCTTCTTGGGATTCTCACCCATAGATATAAATGCATTAATACATAAAGGTAAATATGTGATAAAGGATATTTAGTGAAATGCTATTTGTATTATGAAAAAATTTAAAAAGTAAACGCCAGAGGGGAAAATTTGAACATATTGTGGCACATCAATTATGTGAAATAATCTGTAAATTCTAAATGAATATGTTAACTTCATTCCAGATGAATAGATACATTTAAATTTGAGCTTTTCAGAGGAAGAAGCAAAATGACTAACAGTGTGGCAACATGGTCTGTTTAAAGTACAACACAAATATTTATATTTACATTTAATTTTAAATATTTGCATCTATATACTTTCATTTGATTAGTTGGTATGTTTTATACATGTACAACTAGATTAATTTAATGTAAAGACACATTATTATATTAATATTTTTATTAAAAATCAAAAGGAAATATAATAACAAGGCTTACATGGAATACTATATAGCCATAAAAAGGAACACGATTATGTCCTTTGCAGTGACATGGATGGAGCTGGAAGCCATTATCCTCAGCATACTAACACAGGAACAGAAAACCAGCACCACATGTTCTCATTTGTAAGTGGGAGCTGAACAATGATGAGAACACGTGGACACAGGGAAGGGAACAACACACACTGGGGTCTGTGGGAGTGGCAGGCATGAGGAGGGGGAGCATCAGGAAAAATAGCTAATGCATGTGGGGCTTAATACCTAGGTAATAGGTTGCTAGGCGCAGTAAACCACCATGGCACACGTTTACATATGTAACAAACTTGCACATCCTGCACAAGCACCCTGGAACTTAAAATAAAAAATAAAAAACAAGGTTTACTGTGAAAGTGTGTAACTAAATAGTACTTAGGGAAAAAAAAATATGGCCAGGGAGAATGAAAAATCCCAGTAAGAACTGAGTGTAATGATACAGTATTACATTACTGGCTTATCATGACTTTTTGTCCTTTTCTCTGTTTTTAATACTTGAATCCTTGCCTCAGAGGTATCCTCAATTCCCTTCTGACTTGAAGGACACTGAGTTTTGTTGTGCAGCCAGTTTCAGGTTAAGGCTCTTTGGTATGCTACTAATTGCTAATGAATTCATGGTAGAAAAAAACTGCCTGTCTGATTAAATCTAATATCATCAATTCCCAGCTCACTGTTAATGTGCTACAGTGTAGCAGTCTCAGATACCCTTTTTACTTTAGTTTGGATCTTGCATATTCTTATTTCACGTTAAGACTAGCAGTTGCCTGTCTTTACATCATAAATATAATGTGAAATCTCTGGATTTAAACTCTTCCCCATTATCTATACTCAGTTCTATCCCTCATAAAGGGAATAGCTCACACAATTCGATCAGCCTCAGTTCTTTATTCTGGACCCATTTGGTCTGCCCCAACACATTGAATAATCAGGGTGAATACTTGACTATAATTGTCAAGTGAAAATGGAAAAATCATATCTATATAACTTAAAATATAGTTTAATGGCTAAATATGAGAGTATACTGATTAATAAAGGGCAATGCTAAAGGTATTCTCATTGAAAGTACAAAATATGCTATTAGATGCGATCTGAAATCCAAAGGAAAAAAGTATATAGTTTAGGAAGTAGGAGGCTTGCATATATTAGTCCAGATTGATGTTATTTTTTGTCATTGTAAGTACGATAAATAATATTCTATTAGTAGGACTAAGTGTTATCCTTCCAGAAGAGCCAGTTTTCTACTAGAAATTTATTGAGCTCCATCAATAACACAGCTTCAGGGAAAGTTTCAAAAATACTGAAAAACGTTTTAGAAATAACAGCTCATGTTATCACCAAAAGCATGTAAATAAATGAACATATATCCGTCTTCAAGCTGTTTTATTTTGTAAAATAATGTAAAATTTCAAAAATAATATTCTTTGAGCATACAAAAAAATGAGAACTTTTATTCAATAAAGAAATCTACATATACACCCTTGGAGTCATTTTAATCAACACTTTTCTCACAATGAGAGTTTAACAAACAGTGAATGTATGGGAAACAACTAAGAATTTTTTGAACCACTCACAGAATGTAATTATTTTTTATTACAGTTAAAAAGAAATTAAACTTTTTAATTAGAAAGTTACATTGTAATTTGAACCTAAGCAACTGTTCATAAAATAGCCACCGGCACTGTCATTAAAGTAAAAATAGATTGAATTTAAATTAAAATAAATGTCTTTTTAAAAACCACAGCTGGGGTCCTAACACCATTTTCTCCATAAAGTTCTCCTAAAATGAAAGCTCTAAATTCTTGTGATCATATTTTCCATTTTATGAGTTAGCAAATTTTTTCAAAAAATATATATTTCTTTCTGTTTCATAGCTTTAGTATTACATTAACTGTTTTTAGTTGTAAGATTCATTATCCGAAGGAGTGATTTCAACATTAAGTGCCTGAGAATACCTAATCTTTCCATTACATGAAAAAAAAAAAAAAACTAGTTGAGTAAATGGAAGAGTCTGTGATGCACTGATGCATATTTTAATTCATTTATAGTGCCAGTGACAGAATGACTATTACAGGTTAATAGTTCTAATTTTTCCATTAATGGTTTATCTTTTTCATTGGGCCTTGTAAAAAAAAGTACAAATAAATGTTTCACAATGAATATTTTTAAAAGGTATATAAAATGGTACTATAGAGTTTAAGCTTGGAATGTTACACTACTGATAATGAAGAAAAAATGCATATAAACATTCCATGAAAAAAATAGTGAGCTGCTGGATAAATTTGAAGCCTTAAAAAGATTATGATTCAATTAAAGCATCTTGTTGGTTTTTGTGTACCTTACTAGAAAAGGCAGCGTTTCTGTCTTCAAAATTTGAAAACAAGAGTCAACCAGTGAGCAAGCAAGCATTTATACATTTTAGTGAAAGTTGTATGCTACCACCATTTATCTTGAAGTAATTTGTATGCAATTTCAACTGCTTTTTTTTTTTTTTTTTTTTTTTTCCGAGACAGTTTCTCACTCTGTCGCCCATGCTGGAGTGCAGTGGTCAATCTCAGCTCACTGCAACTTCCGCCTACCAGGTTCAATTAATTCTCCTGCCCCAGTCTCCTGAGTAGCTGGGATTGATAGGCACCCTCCACCACACCTGGCTAAGTTTTGTATTTTTAGTAGAGACGGGGTTTTGCCATATTAGCCAGACTGGTCTTCTGACCTCAGGTGATCCGCCTGCCACAGCCTCCCAAAGTGCTGGGATTACAGGTGTGAGCCAGCACGCGCAGCCTCAACTACATTTTTAAAAAAGAATTAATAAAAAAAGAAGTTCAGAGATGAATGTGTTTTAGACCTTCCAAAACGAAAGGAAAGGCCTTGTGCCTGCATCATTTCACTCAATTTCTAGCTCTTATGGACTAACCCGTAATAAGGTGAGAACTGAAGGTCAAAAGGTACTATGAGTAATTTCACTTCCAAAACAGACCAAATGTTGTCAATTCAGAAGTGAGTAGACAGGAGACTAGAATCTACCCTTAAGAATGTCTCACAAAGAAAGGAAAGGGGCTTGGAGTAACGAAAAAAAGCTGAATGGAAGAAAAAGAATTAGATTTATATGAAAAAAAAGAAAAGAAAAGGAGAGGTTAGAAGAGATAGTATATAGGAGTGAGACAGTGAGAAGATATCCTATTAGAGTTTCAGAAGATATCTCCATTCTGTCTCGACTGTAGAAAACAGAAAAGAGTGAATGTGGTTGTAAATGACCTTAAACAGAGAGAGATGGATCTCCTTTTATCATTTGAAGTGGGAAGCCACACCCTCACCTCTCAAGTCATCTGTTTCCCCCCTCCTCCCACATCCACCTGTCCCTTGCTCTCACCAAGTAGAACGTGTGGTTACAAGTTTTTCAGCAAGATTAGTGGTTGGTGGAATGTATATTAAATTTAAGAGGTGAGATGGGCCGGGCGCGGTGGCTCATGACTGTAATCCCAGCATTTTGGGTTGCCAAGGCAAGCAGATCACTTGAGTTCAGGAGTCCAAGACCAGCCTGGTCAACATAGTAAAGCCCCGTCTCTACTACAAACACAAAAATTATCCAGGCATGTTGTTGTATGCCTGTAATCTGAGCTACTTGGGGGGCTGAGGTGGGAGATTGCTTGAACCCCTGGGGGCAGAGGTTGCAATGAGCCAAGATCGTGCCACTGGACTTCAGCCTGGGCGATAGAGTGAGACTCCACCTCAAAAAAAAAAAAAAAAAAAAAAAAAAAAAGAGTTGAGGTGGAAATACTAATTTTAAAAAGATTTTATTGCAAGAAAGAAATATTGTTGAACCTTGAACAACATGGGTTTGGACAGACTTAGTCTGCATATATCTTCAATTTTTTCAACCAAATGCGGAGGGAAAAATTCAATATTCAAAGAATACAAAACCAACGTATATGGAGGCCCAAATTTTTCATATAAGTGGGTTCCACAGGCTGACTGCAGGACTTGAGTATGCCGATTTGGGTATATGCAAAGGTTACTGGAACAAATCTGCCACCTATACTGAGAAACAACTGTATATGTATATGTGTTTTCAACTGTGTATATATATATATATATACACACACACACATATATACATAACATATATACATATACAGTTGTTTCTCAGTATATATATACCGTATATATATGTTTTCAACTGTATATATGTATATCCAGTTGTATATATGTACAGTTTGAAATTATTCAGAAAAGTATAAAAATTTTATATTGGTAATATATAAGATAATAGAAAAAAGAGGAGTGTAGGAGAAATTTCTATTTAAATTTAAGATTTTTGTTTGCAAAGCTATGTATGGGTTCTAGATGTTCAATATTTGTATGCAATAGAAAGTCAGATTACTTTTTACTAAAGGAGGCAATTATATCCTCCTTGTTGAAATATGGATTTGCAACAGGTGTGGTCTACTGATGTAGATAGAAAGCAGTAGAAGGGAGACCAACAAGGAGACCTTTGTAGTATTTCTTTCAAATAATTACAAGGCCCTGAATAAGAACAGATGAAATAGACTAGACTCAAGAAAACTCCTGAGATATAATAAGCACAATTTATAAATCAATTTGATGTGGTGATGAAACAAAGGGAAGATGAAGGAAGTAGTGAAAATGAGGAATGATTAAAGGACTTTCTGTAAATGTTAAAAATTTAGTGGACTATTTCACTAAAAATGAGAGAATATGTGCGGCCCAGAGCTATGTTTTTTTCCATTTCACAAAGCCAAAGGCTTTAATATTATCTTGTGTACCACACATTTGGGAGTTAAGAAATACTTACTGAACAACTGAATAATAAACAGAGAGGAAATTTTCACAATCGAGGTATCAACTAGATAGGGAGTGTTGATGGATACAATTAACAAAATTGATAATTTTTTCTTCTTTTAAGTAAGTGATAGCAATATAATTCTTGAAGAAAATTCTTACTTTTTTATGGCAATAAATTTACATTTATTGAATCACAAGTGAAAAGTGCTAAATTTCGAGGGGTCTTTCTAGAAAGAAATTTCCCTTTCATAGAAATTAAGTTTAAGCATTCTCAGGCAAAACCAATTTTCTAAACAGTATGAAATATCAAATTTATGTGTCATGATCCTCTTGAGAGGCTTTAGTCACTGGAGTAATATATTGAAGGATGCTGTGTGAATCAGGAAAAGTTAATTCCACAGTCAGAACTATCATGAAAGATAGCCTGAGCATTGCATTGCTGAGAGAATTTAGACAATTGAGCTCAATTTCGCTTAAGAAATTTCAGGTGATTGAAACAAAAACACATGTAGATTTTCACTTGAAATGTAAATTTACTTTTTTTTTTCTTTCCAATTTGGCTTGCTGGTATTGAATAGTAGTTTAGATGTGTCAAAGAATTTCTTTGATTAGGTAAAAGTGGCAAGGAAAAGAAACAATCAGGCAGTTTATGGTCAGATTTCTATTTTAGTGATGGGTGCCTGTAAAGACTGCTAAAAGTCCAAGTGTAGCTCCCTATTTAGCAGATGAGAACCTATGTATGCATTGGGGAGAAGAACGCTTAGGTTTAGAAGTGTTGATGTGGCCCTTCATAGTTACATGTGGTGCTTCATTTCTATTAAACACTTAAGCCAGAATGTGAAACCTTTTCTTTTCAGAAAAAACTGCCAAGGATCCTTGGGCAGTGATTTATCGGAGCGGTAAGATGACAGGAGAACAACCCTGCTTGTAGTGCACTAGATAAATGAGGGTTCCCTGAGTGCTAAAATTGCTTGGTATGTCTGCACAAACCAAGTTATGTTTGGTAAATTATAAAAGAAAAACCTGCATTGCAAGGTCCTTAGAAGGCAGTATCATGTGATGAAAAAGACTGAACTAACTATGTAACTCTGGGCAAGTTGTTTAATCACTCTGAGTCTTATTTTATCATGTGTATAGCAAGTATGAAAACACAAAACACACATAAGCTAACATAGACAGTTGTCAGGGTTAAAAGAGGTAGTGCAAGTGGAGCATTTAGCAAAGTACAAGACAGTAAGCAGACGTTTTGTCATATAAACACTTAGTTTTTTTTTTTTTTATTAAACATAGCTTTTTAACCTTCATTTTAGATAATCATGTCCTAATCATCTCCTGTCAATATGATAGCCTATTTTTATTCAGAATCAGGAAACAGCAAAACGAAAATGTAAGAAATGATAATAGCAAATGGAACAGGCTTATTTATTTTCTAATTTTAAGTACCAGCAGGACTATGTTGTTTATGAGTTTTTAGTTGTAAATATGGCAAAATAAGGTAAAATGACAACTTAAGGGAAGGTACTTACCATAGTTAAGACATTATCTGGTTTTTGATACCTGAATAAAGTATGGGAGTCCCAGCAGCCATATTTTATCACATACAACACTACTGATGAAAATAATTAAGGCAAGATAAAACAATCAAATTCCAAGAATTTCAAATTATAATGCAGCGAATGAAAAGTTGAATGTGGTTAGAGTTCACAAATGCATAACTAGCTTTTTGAACAAACTGGATCTATCTGACTGTAGACAGAGACTCTCAAACTACTCACCTTCTCACCTGATATTGTTACACAGTCGTTCCTCCATTTCCATTGAGGGCTGATACCAACCTCTGTGGGTGCCAAAGTCCCTGATATAAAATGGTGTAGTATTTGCAATCAACATGAAAATCCACCTTTATACTTTAAGTCATCTCTAGATTACTTATAGTATTAAGTATAGTGCCTATACATTTCACTTATACATTTTATTTCACTGATGCAATGTGGTACTCAGTGTGCAGAAAACTTGTTTTATTTTTTGGAACGTCACAAATTTTTTTTCTGAATATTTTTGATCTTTAGTTGGTTGTCCACACATGCAGAGCCAATTGATACAGAAGGTAACTGTGTTTAAATTTGCCGTAGGATATAATTGTATGAAAATTTATAGCTTTTCTAATCACTCTCAATTACATTTAGAAAAAAAGTGAGTGACTTTGTTTTTAGTGGAAGTGTTTTTCAATCTAATGTAATATCAAAAGCTAAATATTATCTAACCTAAACATCCTTCCCTCATCCGGATTGATCCCACCATAGGCCAGAAACTAGCAGTGAGTTTCTTCTCTTTCTCCACCTCCTCCTTCTCCAACTGACAGATTTTAGACGCATATAGAATATAATTATATTATATGTTATTTATAATATTTATTATAGGCATAATATAATTATATATCAAATTATATATAATTATTTTTATATTTGAGACAGCCAGGTGGGAGGGGGCCCTGGAGAAACTCCAACCATCCCGCACACTGAGTGGAGCCTTGGGATGTTTGCACCCTTTGCAGTTAGGAGAAGTCTGGCCCCTCCTCTTCCTGTGTGGAACAAGAGATTCAAAGAGCAGGTGGGAAGCACTCTAGCAGGGACTCTGGCCTTAGGAAGGATCCCTGTTTCCTTTTTTTTTTTTTTTTTTTTTTTTTTAATTTTATTTTTTTTCCATTTTCACCGAATAAAACTCTGCTTTACTCACTCTTGAAACTGCCTGCAAGTCTAAATTTTCATGGCATGGGACGGACAAGAACCTCGTTTTAGCTGAACCAGCAAAAGTCCTGCAATATTTTTGGCACGCAATATGGAGGCTCGGGAAGCAGTAAGTGAAGTGGGGACTCAAAACCTCTCACAGTGGTTTCTAAGCCTTTTCATTCTCAGACTTCTGAGTTTAGGAGAAACCGCACCCCTACCTCTTGTTGCTCCTAGGGGTCGGAAGCCTTTTCATGGTGTTAGAAATAAATTTTTGGTGTCGCCAAGAAATAGCACTCCAACATAAATTTAATTTTCTCAGCAAGGTAATTGTACTTCTACAGAAGGGTGCGACTCACAGATGGAGCAATGAGGAGAGCACACCTGAACCTGGGAGGGGGAAGGGGTTCTTAGTCCTGATGCAGGTAGCCCCTACTGCTGTGTGGTTCCCCTATTGGCTAGGGGTGGACCCCACTGTCTAAGCTAATTCCAATTGGCTGTTTTTGTTTTTTTCCTAAAACTTTACATATGTATATTTAATAAAAATGCATATAAAGGTATATTAAAGATGCTAAATGAAAAAATCTTATGAATAATGAAGACAGAGAGTGAATAGTTCAGACTATTATTTTGACCCTTGAATATACAATCTGCTCTTTAAAAAGAGAAAACAATTTTGTCCTCTGTCTTGAAAACAGAACCCCACTGTTAACGCTTCTCACAAGAGTCAACCTCTGAGAGGTCGTTCTCTATTTTGTAGCTTTGCCCTGATTTCTTGAGTCATTTTAAATAAGCCTCTCATTTTTTTTTTTATTATACTTTAAGTTCTAGGGTAAGTGTGCACAACGTTCAGGTTTGTTACATATGTATACATAAGCCATGTTGGTGGTCTGTACCCATTAACTCGTCATTTACATTAGGTATATCTCCTAATGCTATCCCTTCCCCCGCACCCCTCCCCACAATAGGACCCAGTGTATGATGCTCCCCTTCCTGTGTCCAAGTGATCTCATTGTTCAGTTCCCACCTATGAGTGAGAACATGTGGTATTTGGTTTTCTGTTCTTGCTATAGTTTGCTTAGAATGATGGTTTCCACCTGCATCCATGTCCCTACAAAGGATATGAACTCATCCTTTTTTATGGCTGCATAGTATTCCACATGTATATGTGCCACATTTTCTTAATCCAGTCTGTCACTGATGGATATTTGGGTTGATTCTAAGTCTTTGCTATTGTGAATAGTGCTGCAATAAACATACATGTGCATGTGTCGGCTGTTTTAAAGAGAGCAGAGGTAGAGTTGGAGTGGCAGGGTGAGTAGTTTGGTGGGAAGGACGGTTACAGAACAGGTGACTCAGGATGACTCAGGTCAGCGCAGGTGACTAGAGGTGACTCAGGACAGAGCAGGTGACCAGGGTGACTCAGGATGGAGCAGGTGATAGAAGCTAGGAGGGGGTTGTTTACTAAAACTAGGGACAAGGAGATGAAGAGAACTAGTAAGTTAAACTTTGAAATGAAGCACAAAGAACGGGAGCTGAACATACTGATACATTGGTTCTTTGGAGAGGATCTCAGAACTCATTGTACTTAACAATTTATAGGCTAAAACTTCTGAAGAGGAATTTATTATGTTCTACAATTGCCTTTGCATAGCCTTTTCCTTCCCTTTTTGATACTGGACCAGCAAGCAGCAGCTCCCAGCCATTCCCCACTTTGTGCTGGGGCTGGGACACGTGACTCAAGGCTCCCACACAGCCAGCTGGCTGGTTCCCACCAGGCATGGGAGCATTCTCCTTCCCCTGCTAAGGGGTTCAGCTCTATGGGACAGGCATTTTTAAACTGTTTGTTTGTTTTTTCTTCTTCCCCTTCTCTACCCTGTCAGCAGTTAACCGTTAAAAGTTTTTCCTTCTTTTTCCTTTTAGAAGACATGTTTACTGGGCCAGGCTCCCCAACTATGACTGTTTGTACTCTCTATGAAGTTTTGACTGTGAAAAAGGATTTGTGGGGCTAGTCTTGGGCTGTGGCCAATCTGGTGTGCTTTGCATGTCTGTATGGTTCCTAACAAACTTGTAAGCCTCCATCTTGTTTTACATCCTGGGGACATGGCCAGAAATGCTTGGCACAGCTTTGTTTAACAATCCTGCCTTAGGGGATGAACCCTTTCTGCTTGAATATCTGCATGTTTTCCTAGCTCTGTCTTTCAAAGGACCCCACCCAGTGGCTGGGTTTCTTCTGCGTGTCTGTGTATGTGCTACCTGTGATGTCTGTAAAAAGAGCTCTTATTAATTTGACTTAAAGAGCAACAAGCACTTGGGTCTAATATTTTTTTAAGGGAAATTAAAAGCTGTGGAACCTTTCAGTTCATGTGACTTTAATCTTTGAGGAATCAAACAGTCCTAAAGACTATTGGTAAGATGCAGTTCAGATGCAAGGTTTGCTAAGTGTTTTGAGGTTACAAATGGCTTTTGCGGTTTTGAGAACTAGTTGACTTGCCAACTTCATAACTGGTAAGGCCTGGGGACATATGGAACTAACCACACCCTTAATTAAGAAGGCAAACCTTGGCCACACTTAGCACTCAATTAAAGCAACTTACCAAGTTTTACCTTAAAGCTAAAAACCACTAGGAGTTACCATTTATAACATGTAATTTAAACTATTAAAAATAGATTTACATGCAAGAGGAGTAAGAAAATAAAATGTGCTTTTTAGTAAAAGGTCATAAGAAGACATGGATGTGTAAACTTTGGCCTAGGGTTAAAGGATTCTTTTTTGAGTTAAATTAGGAAAAAGTTGAAGGTTCAAAGAAGTGATGGAAGAATTGTGGAAACTGATCTTGCAGAAGAGGTTCTCTGTGAGAACATAAATTTAAAAAAGGGTGTTATATGGCTTTTCTGTAAATTGAGCATTGAAATAAAAGCATAACAAGGTTTTCTTAAGGTGCCACTCTGCCCTTTGGCAAAATTTGTAAAAGGTCATAAAATGTTTTTGCATCTTTAAAATTACTGAGTCATCATTTTGGCAAAATACATAACTTAAGATAATGTGGAATTCTGTTTCATAATGTAGAAAGTAAAAGTTCCTCTTCAAAGTTTCCCTTCTTACTAAGAATACATCATAAGCGTTAAAAATAATAGTTTCTTTTAAAAACTAACTTCCTTCAAGCCTCCTTGCTTTGTGCTAATAACTCTTTGTTAAGCCCTATCCTGTGTAGCTGTTAAACATGCTCACAGGCACATAGTACATTCTATGTCCTTGTACCTTAACCAATATGTTTGTGCTGGACATGCTCAGGCATGTTCCAACTCACAGCCTATGCCCCTTCCCTATTTGGCATAAGCAACTTCCTCTTTTCCTTTGTCTTTCCATTACTTTTACTTATTTAGAAAAATTTTAAACTGTTAGCCAATCAGATTTTAGTTTAGATTGTGAGGTCTGGCTTTAGCCAATGAAGACAGGACACAGTAGCAGGGACAAACTGCATAAGGGATAAAAATTGCTTCCCTCCTTTGTACAGGTGTGCTTTCACCATTGTTCCACCTGCGATGAGCACCCTTTCTGCAGAAAGTAAAAATGGCCTTGCTGAGATAATTAAATTTATGTTTGAGTGCTATTTCTTTGCAGCACCAGGGAACAAGCATTCTATTTCTAAATATATATCAAGTGTTTTAAACCTCAAACATTTAACAGCCTCACCAAAATCAAACTTCAGTTTCAAAATTGTCTTTTCTGACACCCAGCTTTTTAGATAGTTCAGCAGGCTGCTAGAGTGTCCAGAAAAGAGAGGTAAACAGAATTATTTGACATATTTAGGTATGTAGGATTGCCAAAATGATGTTCAATCTTCTTTAGGTTATATTTTTGTGAATAATGCTAAATATGTTCCAAAGTTGTATGGGATTTCTAAAATTCTAAAGTCAGAGTATATACTATCAATCATAATTAAGGTTGTTATATTAGGTTATTGTAAACCACAGAGATAGCCAAACTTCTTGATCAATTGTGTTTCTAACTGTAACTACCCTGGACATTTTGCTATTCACAGATAATTGTTGTCTTGTTTGAATCTTTTTCAAAGATGGTTTAAAATGACCTATAAAACTTTAACAGGTGCTTTCAAATACAGCCTTCTGATAACTTTAGAGATTGTAACATTGAAATAAAGGAAAATGTACAGGACTCATGAAGAACTGAAATGCTCACGAATATCAAGCAAAACTAGGGTTAACTAAATGGACTGAACTCAGGAAGCTGAAGCAACTTTTTGACTTTTGCTTAGAATATTGCTGATCCTTCTTTAGTTTTTCACAAAGAAATTTATTTTGAACTATTTATGACCTTTAAAACTTGATTAGGTATACCCCATGATCAAAATATGGAGAATGTTTCTCTCTGCCTAGTTCCTCTAGAATTTGTGAACTCTCTGTGAGTATTCTTAACTTACGGCAATATAGTTGCTTGCATCAGTGCAATAAAGGTCCTTTTTTTTTTTTTGCAACAGGACATAATTGGAGGAAATGGTTACTTTGTCAAGGCTTTGACTGGAAAGACATGCTTCCCTTTAAGGAGTCAATCTCAATTTGCAGAGCCAAAAAAAGCCCAGGGGGGAAACTGGTCTCATACCCTCATCTACGCAGTCCCTGTACACACTTTCTGACCTGTGGTCAGTAATGAATGTCTGTTTCTAACAGGTCGAGGAACTCCAAGTTTATCTTGGGACCATAAGAGAAGAGGATCACCAAACTCACAAGTATTTGAGGATACAAATTCATGGTTGGATTTGGCTTTAAAAGGTCTTATCTGAGATTCCTTGTGAAACAGAATTCCAGGAAAGCCAATCCAAAAGGCCTGTGTAGAAATAATTGTTGTTGCTGCACTTTATGCAAATAATCAGGCCAAGTATAGAATGGAAGTCTATTTTGCAAGCCACTCAATCCCATGATGATTTGTTTTTTAACGAACATGATGACTGGAGAGAGGAAAATCATGTTTCAAAACTTATCATATATTTGCATTAAATTCTAAACTCACTATTTGTTTTTAAGTTTTCACCTACATTTTACACCAACCCTGCTTGTTCCTGGTAAACCAACAGCAACCTCTGGCTACAGCTCAGAAAGAACACATGGGATGGGTGATGTAGAATCCTGAACAATATCCTAGTTCTGAGCAATTGTCCTGCAAATCCTGCCAGGTGATGGGAATAAATAGGAGTGAGGTTTCCTTTTGGGAAAGTAAGATCAAGGGAGCGAACCAAAGCCAAGCACTATGCACCCAAATCTTAGCAAGCATGACTATAGCCACCAGTTATCTGGGTATGTTGCAAGACATCCTTTCCTCTCCCTTGTAAGACATCCTTTCCTCTCCCTTGTTGGAGTAGGACTCAGTTCCACAGTTTCACTTTAGCATTCTGCTTATGATAAGGAGTCCACGCAACCCCCTGAGACACATTTTTGTCCCAAACTCAATTCTGAGCATCAGGTCAAAGACCTAGGAAGGAAAACTGGATCTGAGGGATCCAGAGGCAAATGATAACAGAGGTTAAAAGGCCGAGCGTAGGTGAGCGTGACTGATTCCTGATGATTAAGCCAACCCCAAGCTTCCTGTTTAATGGATAAAGGCCACATTAATATCTAGGGCATAAATGAGGTCTAGGGAACTCCATGGCTACTGAAACAGTAGGTGGGAAAGAGACATAGGTGAAAGCAGATAACTCTTACTCTCTAGGCCTCCGTGCTTCATGGGTGCAAATCACTTTTGCACTTAAGGAGGTGCCTGCCAAGGTCGCTGGAACTCGGGGGTGCAAGGACAGAAGAGGGAAAGAGGATGCTGTTCCTTCTTTCCCTCACATACCCCGAGTATCTGCTAGGAAGAGGAGGGAACCAGGGACGCCTGCTCCCCTGTTTCTAGATGGATAACCTCAGTCTGTACCCTTTTCAAATGCATCCTGAACCCCTGGGACTCCTTTGAAAAAGTGCCCCCCCCCCTTTTTTTTTTTCACTTTCTTCTCCTCAGTTCTCTCTTCACTAACAGGTAACTGTGTCTCCATATTACAAGATGCGTCCTCCAAACTGGAAAGAATTAATTTCCCAAAACTTAAACTGGTTGGCTCAGGATTGGGCTTAGAGGAAGGGAACCCAGGAGCCCAATGTGCCAGCAAAAAGGTAAAGGAATTTTTACCAGTTGAGCTTTTGGCCTCCCTCTCCCTGTGCACACTGGTAAAAACCCTCAGAGTTTTTGAGCTGTCCTTATCCCTCCCCTTTCATTTTGATACATGTTTTCTGATAACCAGCTTTGTTCAATGGTCATGCAACCAGGGCTTCTGACGATGGTGCCTTCTGGAAACCCTTAGATAGGCCTCTGAGGGAGATCTGATTGAGGTTTCCCCAAAATAGCACCCCATGTCAGCAGGAAGCAGTTAAGATAGGTCTTTGTTCTTATCTTCAATCAACAGCAGTTAGATGTACTCCTTTAGAGGGGGAATTAGACAGCCAGTTTGCGGGGAGTCCCTGGAGAAACTCCAACCAGCCGGCCCACTGAGGTGGAGCCTTGGGATGTTTGAGCCCTTTGCAGTTGGGAGGAGCCTGGCCCCTCCTCTTCCTGTGTGGAACTTGAGATTCAAACAGCAGGTGGGAAGCACTCTAGCAGGGACTCTGGCCTTACACAGGATCCCTTTTTTCCTTTTTTCCCTTTTCACCCAATAAAACCCTGTTTTACTTACACTTTAAACCATCTGCAAGCCTAAATTTTTGTGGTTGTGGGACAGCCAAGAACCTCGTCTACAGCCAAACTAGGAAAATTGCTGCAACATAATTATATAATATTTAAATATTCTATATTTATATATTTTAACTTATATTTATGTATTTATATATTTACTTATATTTATATATTAAATATGTATAATATAATTATATAATCTCGTATTTTGTATATACATAAGATATATATAATTACATGTTACATATAATATCTTATACAATTTTATGATATATATCTATATATATGTATCTCTCTCCCTAATAAGATTATATATACACAAGGAAATAAGGGAGTCTTCTCAGCTATAACAGGAAAGGAGATGAGGATCAGGAAAGGTCTGACTGACTAATGTGGTGGTTATCTAGAATATGTATCCCCTAATTGTCTCTCTCTTGCGGAACCCTTATGGGATTTAGATGCTCCTCATTATTTGGTGAGTGTATTAGTCAGGGTTCTCCAAAGGTACAGAACTAATAGCACAGATGTATATGAAAGGGAGTTTATTAAGAGAATTCACTCACATGATCACAAGCCGAAGTTCCACAATAGGCCAGAGTCAAGCTAAGGAGCAAGGAAGCCAGTCCGAGTCCTAAAACCTCAAAAGTAGGGAAGCCGACAATGCAGTCTTCAGTCTGTGGCTGAAGATCCCAGAGCCCCTGGGAAATCACTGGTGTAAGTTCAGGAGTTCAAAATCTGAAGAACTTGGAGTCTGATGTTCAAGGGCAAAATGCATCCATCATGGGAGAAAGATGAAGGACAGAAGACTCAGCAAGTCTCCTCATTCCAGGCTCTCCTATCTGCTTTATTCTAGCCATGCTGGCAGCTGATTAAGTGGTGCCCACCCAGATTGAGGGTGGGTCTACCCCTCCCAATCCACTCACTCAAATGTTAATCTTTGTCAACACTGTCACAGACACACCCGGGAACAATACTTTGTATCCTTCAGTCTATTCAAGTTGACACTAAATATTAACCATCACAGTGGGCCTTCATTATTGGGCTCTTTTATGAATAGTTTCCTTGAATCTTTTGATTCAAAAGTTTTTCTTCTCCCATCTCTTCTACCCCAGTGAATCCTCTTTCCTAGTAAATAGTTTCTCCTGATGAATTCTAAATAGCCTGGAGGTAAGTGATGGATCACGTTGGCAAAGAGGGTTCATAGTTTTGACACATCTGCAATGAAGGATTTCTTTCTGCCATTTGAATGTTCAGGTGAATGGAATCCACTCTATGGTTTTCAGCCTTTGGGCCTTGGACAAAATACAATTATAGGAAAGTCACAGGTTATCATCTTATCCCATCACCTGTGTAACTTTAGGATCTGTGAAGTGGTCTAGGAGGAAGAGTAAAAGATGAATGACTGAAGAGAGAACACAGAGAAAGAAGGCAAAGAGAAAAAATCAGAAGAAGAAAATTAAAAAAAAAAAAGGATTACTGGTAGTCCCTTTCTTGAAGCCTAACTATATTCTTGCTCTTGGAATCTATGAAACATCCTTTCAAGTCATGTTTGTTTTATGTTTAATTTATTACTTGAGTTACTAAATTAAATTAGGTCATTGTTTTATTCTTGCTTTTTTAAATTGCTATTGTTTTTTATTTTTGTTTTTCTATAACTAATAAAATTATAGAAACAGCAAGGTTCTCTGTTAAAAAGAACTTCTATATTCTCTTTTTGCCTTTCAAGTTGGAGCTGATCATTCTGTAGAAAGGTCTAAAATTAATTTTAGAAAAGTACTGAAAACAATAGACTATTATTACATGGATAAAAAATGTTAGTATTTAAAATAATTTTGATAAATATTATTTAAAATTTTTATAAACAGTTGCTGGGTTTATAAACTATATCTGTGTTTGACTATTTGGAACAAACAAATTTAGCATTAATCTGCATTTAGCCTTCATATGATCTTCAAAATCAACTATTTGTGCCTAGGTATTCATATTTATTTCCAAAATTTCATAGAAGTCCTAATTATTTGGGAGTAAGCTGTCTTATAAGATCCATCAAAGTAATTAGAATACAATTTGGAATAAAGGGTCTATTCAGCCCCAAAGCTAAGGACACTATTAATATTGACATACATTGGCAGCATCATTACAGTTTAGTAATTTTTTACTTTTAAAATTTTTGAACCTACGCTGCATTAATATAGAACTTTTGTAATTCCCTAAGTATAAATTAATTTAAATTATATTTAAAATACTTTGCATTTTCTTGACTTTTTCTCAAGGAAAATGTATTAGATCGGTTTAAAATAACTAATTAACATAAGAAATACTTCATTTTTGTCTGATGCAGACTTAATAATTTATTCATTGTGTATAACATATCACTGTTTCATTATCACATAGTATAATTTAAAATACCTCAATTTTCAACATATTTTACTTTGCCCTAACTTTTGGAAGGGGGAGGGGTAAATATTTCCTTTTCTCAAAATCTTAAATAGTGATTACAAATATTTTTAAATTTATCAAACATGAGTTAGAAATTTCCCAGATGTAAATACCTTTACAAATAATGCTTTAGGTAGCAAAGGTTCAAATCATGTGGCAGGCAATAACTATATATTTTCTCTAAGTCTCAGAACTCTTCTGATGCTGGAGTAATTCTTATCTTTATTTTAGACATAGAGAAACTGAGACAAAATGTCACAGAACTCACAAGTGGCAGATAGGACTAGAAGCTAATGTTTTCAAATCCCAAACCTGTCCTTGTTCTCTTACTTAACACACCCTCTTATCTGAAAATCTATAAAGAAGAACGTGTTCTATAGGGTATAATGTATGAAGAAGTTAAAAAAGAATGTGTTTTTTCTGTATAAAATCAGCATTTTAAAATAGTTTCAGTTTGAGTGGCAGGGAAGAGAAGAGCAGAGAGAAATCATTTGAAGAAAATATAAACATTAAAATATGTGAACATGGCATTTATTTTAAAAATCAATCTCAATTTTTTTTCTAATTTTCCTTGAAAATAATTTTAATGACATAGGAAGAGTTTCTCTCCAAGAAACTTAGATTGATGATTAGCTTAATCCCAAAATTTGTGAGGAGTTTTTGTCTGAACGGAAACAGTGTTTCACCTGGGCTATGTGAATACTGGTACAAGAAGTCACTATCGCTTCAGCATCTCCTTGCTTTGGTTCAAAGTCCTTTGGCTCCCACCATCAGAAAAGTAGGCAGTATGGCCTAAAAATTATTTGCATACATGAACACTATTTGGCGGGGAGCTAGATAAATATTTATTTTAGTTTAGCACTGTTAGATTAAACGCAAATTTGCTAGGTACTGGAGATTGTTTTAGCAGTTATGCATAACATTTTCATCCTCAAGAGGTGATAAGGAGAAGAAGATTAAAAAATAATTCAAATAGAAAAGTATAGGATCAATAACAGCTAGCATTCTCTGTGAGGAAAAATTTTTGCTTTTTTTTTTTAAAGATAAACTCTTCTTGTTTATTAATAAATAGGAAAAACATTTTGACTCCCAAAATATAACACAAAGCAAGAAAGGAAAAAAAAAATGGAGATAGAGTAATAAGAATATATTGTGAAAATAGAGTTGGTCTTCTTTTAAAAGTATTCCAGTTAATGTAGCTCCTCAAAGCATTATCAGATGTATTTCTTAAAATTGAAGGCAATGTATTAAGTTAGTGAAAGATGGTTTTAAAGGTTAAATTACCATTTAGAACAAAGTGGTATGTTAAGTGATTAACAAAGTACAATTTACAAATAAAATATTAATCCATAAAAGTGTATTCATCAAACAGTATAACAACCAATATACAAAACAGTAAATACTCAGATATTTTTATATAAATACTATTATACAAGAGAACTTTATAGTGATCCTCATTTAAATGGTTTGAAAGATGTAGGAAACAAGTAAGAAATGATAAAATTGAGAGAGAAAACCAACAAACCCATTTTGTTACAATACATGTTTGAATGAATAAAAACATGAAAACCTTTTTCAACAAATAGAATATATATTTTCCCCTTATGTCTATGTACTACCAATTAAAATATTGTCCAAATATTAAAAACGCTCATCAGAATTAAAATGTGTAAATTTTACAACTTAGAAAACTAGAAATAAAAAACTTTCAAATTTTGACAACTTGGAAATTAACTCCCTATTATCTTAATAACCCTTGGATTCAAGAAGAAAGAAAAACTGAAAATATGTTGTTTATAAAGCAACAAAAAAGAGAACAATTTATATCAAAATCTCTAGTATATATCTAAAGACATCAATAAATTAACGTTACAAATAAAAGAAATAAATCATCAGAATTTAACATTCATTTTAAGAAGTTATAAAAAGAAATTACTATACCAAAATGATAGAATAGAGAACAATAATGATGAAAACTAAAATTAATAAAGGAAAACAATAGTGACAAGCAAGTACATAAAGAAGCTTTTTTTAAAAAGAAACAATTACATTAAGAAATCCTAATTAAATCACTATGAAGGTAAGGGACAGTGCAGAAATCATACATGTACAATATTAGAGACAATAAGAGACACATAGCTACATTCTTGAAAGCGTAAATACATAGGAATGTGCTGTGATTTGCATACATACCCCCAAAAATGTGTTTTGGAAATTTAATCCCCAATGTTTCAGTGTTAGGAGGAGAGGTCTAATAAGAGGTGATTAGGCCAAAAGAATGGAGCAAATTGATTAATGTCATTATTGCATGAGTGGGTTCTTTATTTAGGGAGTGGGTAACTTCTAAAAAAAGATATTGCCCTCAACCTCTCTCGGTTTGCCCTTCCACCATAGGATGATTCAGCAAAAAGATCCTCACCAGATGCTGGCCCCTTGATCTTGGACTTTCCAGCCTTCACAACCATAAGCCAATACATTTCTGTTCATTATATATAACCAAGTCTTGGTGTTTTGGTATAGCTGCATAAAACAGACTAAGACAAAATGGTACATGCAAGTTGATAAGAAACTTTAGAAAATGTGAAACAGAATGTATATACTCTAGTGTAATAAAGATGAGAAAAAAAGAATTCTATATAAGACCCCAAAATCTGGACTAGACCAATTAGAAAATAGATAGGGAATGTGGTTAAAGTGATGCCATTCAAAACAACACCAGAACCAGATGAGTTTCCAAATAATTACTACCTGAACTTTAAAACAAGCAGACATTTCACTATTCTTTACACCATTTTTTAAGCCACCTATAAAAGTTGGATATTTCCCGAAATCGTTTTATGAAAATAGCACAAAGCTCTGTAGTTATTGTACTTTATAGTTTTATTAAAAAAAATGATATAGTCCAATTCAATATATTAACATATGCCAATGCTCTAAATAGTTTTAAATGCAACCCAACATTATACTACAAATAAATGTTTATGAATTAATCTTTATCTTTAAAATGGTAAGCACAATCCAAAATCAAATAATCCATGAACATAATTCAGTAATTGACATATTAATAAAGGAAAACTGTGTTTTTTAGTCACAGGTACTTAAAAAGCATTGATAAAATTTAGCAAACATTCAAAATTAATAAGAGGAATCTAGTTAAAATATGACATTAATGTAAAAAAATGACTCTGACTTTACATTAAAATAAAAACTTTCACCATTTTCTCAATAAATTATCTCAAATACAATGGGAACCAAAAAAAAAAAAAAGATATAATACTGCATTATTTTATGAAGTAAGGATACTTCTCTAACCCTAAACTCCAATAATTGATGGTAGGCAAGAAGCACATCAGAAATAAGTAATAAGAAAATGATGTAGAAAAAAATATGAAAAATTTGGCAGTGGTATTGGAAAAAATGAGTATGGCTAAAAACAAAACTGAGGCAACAATTGGATGTTCCATTTATACCCCCTAGCTATACAACCATTGGGAAAATCATTCCTTCCCCACCTCATAGGAGAAAGAAGTTCTTTTAAAAATAATGCAATAAAACTAGCCTGTAATTTGGAAAGCTGACTTGGAGGACGACAGTGAAGAGGTGCTATCTGGAAACAGAGCCAACTATGTGAAGGTCTGACAACTGAACACTGAGACCCACAGCCCCCAGCCAAACACAAACAGTCATGCTTACATACTCTTGGAGAAGTCTGGACAACATTGATGAAGAAAAATAAACTTAACTTTAAAGCCAAAACGAAACAAAAATCATCTACATACTGAATTCTGGAGTTTCAGTGACAAGTTTACAGGTACAAGGGAACTTGCTCTGCTGACCACCACAAGTGAACTACTGAAGAGCCTCATGCTGCCTTTCAAAATTTCACCTCTAATAAGGATAGAACCTAAAGGACCACCAGGTGATTGAGGAAAACCCCCAATATAAAAGAGAAGTCAAAGCTTACTATAGAAAAACAGATGAAATAGAAATGGTACAACTAGTAGAAGAATACAGAAAAAAAATTTCATGGTGATAAAATATTGGCCCAAGAATAATAATCAAATACTATTATAAAAATCACAGAACAAGAAAGGATTTTTGGAAATTAAAATTTTGATAAATGATTTTTTTAAATTACTAAAAGTTTGGGATTAAAATTCTAGGAAATATCTTTGTAATTAATCAAAAAGAAAAGGAATGGTGATAAGATGAGAAAATTAGAAGATCAAACCAAGATATCTAATGTTTTCTAATATCAATTTGAAAAGAAGCATATCACAAGATTTCCAGCAATGAATATAATAAAAAATACTCAGAAATAAAGGATAATGTTTTTCTAGATAGAAAAAGTATGTAAAATAAATTTAAGTATATGAAATCTAAAAATGCCTGTAAGACAAAATACTAATCATATAACTGAAATACAATCTCGGGGATAAATTGTGACTATATGACAGCAATGGGCTCTCTGAAATCCATTCAACAGAGACCAATAACTCAATAGAAACATGGACAATGTATGTGAATTAAGAATTCACAGAGAAGGAATTACTGTTTTTAGGTATAAAGATTTTCAACTTCTTTCAAGCTAAAAAATGTGTGAATATAGAAAAAAGATATAACATTTTTTACCATTCAGATTCCCCCCAAAAACTGATATATATAAGAAATATTTCTAATATAAAAGGGGTATGGAAAAACAGTCAATACCATATGCTTGGCAGAGTTATATTTTCTTAGACCTAAATATTTGTCAGTATTGATGTGGATTTAAAATATCTACTGAAATAGCATTTCATTTTCTTGAATTGACCTTATAGCTACAATTACACTTAGATAAGAAAGATAATAATCTTTGTGAAATTCTTTGAATTAGCAAAAAATCAGAATTAATCTATATATCTATCAATAGGTGAATGTTTAAGTGAACTATGACATGTCCATTATTCACTGTTCTAGTAAGTGCTAATTTGGTATAAATTTTAAGACATACCTGTCTATTTTTAATTTAAATGAGTGAATAATCAATGTGCTGAGAAATGTGTGCCACCATTTGTGTATGGAGTAAAAAAACACACAAATATACAGTTTTGCAAGTTTATAGCTTAACGTTGTGATTAATATTTTCAGTCCCGGAGTCAGACCAACTGGCTTTGAATCCTGACTATCCTGCACTAGTTGTATGACTTTGGAAAATTTATGTAAAATACCTCTTCCTCAGCTTTAGTATTTTCTACCTCCTAAGATTGCTGTGATAGTTAAATATGCCAATTCTAGTAAATGTTAGAATTCTGAAAAACAATTATATGAGGAACTATATACTATTGTATGGTTAAATATATGATTAAATATATTTTGTGTAATAATATGTTGTCTTATGTTTTAAGTTGAACTTACATAAACAACTTTAAATATTTAGTTGCATTTGTTTCATGAGAGAAGGAACACTTTCAGATAATTGTATTACTTGGGAATTAAATATTCAAACAAATCTCTCAAGTTTACAAGTTACTTGTTCATTTCTAGTGCATAAAGTTAGAAATTCAACTCCACTAACTAGATCAAAGTATACTTTTAGTTTACATTTTATGGATTCTGGTCAAAAAATAGTTTCTAATGTATTAGTGTCTTACAACACAAAATATAATGACTAATCGTATATGAATTCTGGAAACAGCTGTGTCAACAACACATCATTTTCTCAGTGTTTCTCGCTGACAATTATTTAATCCTGAGGCTGATGATTTCTACTATACTTGCCGTGGCTGCAGCTAGTGATTATAATGATTTATTTTCATATGTGTGCATATTCAAATACATGTGTATTTATATGCAAAACTTTAAAAATAATTTAATATCCAATAAAAGATGCAGAAGACACTGGTAGTTTTAATGAAAGTTACTTTTTATGAAATTAATTTAAAGATAAGCAACACAAGAAATCAAAGGAAAAACTATATAAAACTGAATTTATGAACAACTTGTTATTAAGGGAAAAGCTGCTTAAACATATTGTGATTGGTGCTTTTATGTTTTCTTCATATTACATTGCTAAAGTATATAAAATGTGGTATTATAATATTCCTTAATATAAAATTAATAAGAACTGTGTTGTCTCTTCTTTCTCCTAAGAATTCCAAAGTTCAAAAAAGACACAAATCTTTCACTTTTTGTTTGTTTGCTTGCTTTTTCTCCTAGACTGGCCAATATTCCCTTTTTTACTGCTCTTTTACTATGTGACTTCATTTTTATATGGTCTTGACAGGCACCATTCTTCCATTTTTAGAACTAATTCAGTTCTATGACTAAATTTGGTAATTATATTTTCAACAATTTAAATGAAAGATTTGTGCCAGTATGATATTTCCTCTGGGTCCACAGAGATTCCAAAACATATATTCTAGTTTTTATTCATTTTCAAAATTTAAAGTTTTTCCCTAAATTTTGCATTGTTATAACCACTTGCTTTTTCTAGAACAAAATGTTTCTAGCATTTTTCCATTTGTTCATTTTCCTTAAGTAAATACATGAATCTCTATATGTCTATACATATGCTTTAATCCTAATATTCTATGATAAGAAAACTTTTGTCATCTTAATCTGAACTGGTTTCAGGAATGCAGACTAAGGAACACAAGATAGATACACAAGAATACAAGGCAGAAGTAGTATAAGATACAAGACAACATTTGGAACCCGGCAGACACAAGGCAGGAATTTCATCAAATAAAAGTATAAAGCTTAAGAAGAACTCTCTCAGAGGAAATAAATGTGATCCAGGCACCCAGTGCTTCAATGTGAAACGCTGTTAGCCAACAAGAAGCAAAATATGGCTCCTGGACTCCACACAATGGGTGGGCAACAATTGCCAAAGTTAACTTTATGAATAAGAGAAGGCTAACAAGTTCCAAAAACCCATCTTGGTTGTCACCTTATCTCACCTTGTTCTAAGATAACTTCTCTATATTTCTGAAGTTCACCATTTTCTCTCTTGAGTGCTGCTTCATGTCAGCAGCTGTGGCTTACTCTGCACTGATTTGCTACAGGAAGACACATCTCTTAACATAGAGTAATGGCCAGGAGATAATAATATAAAGAACTGTGTATGTAGCAAACATTACAAGATAAATATACATGAATTAAATTAAAATTAATTTTAAAAGTGAATGCCATATATTAAATCTGACCATTTCCTGATTCCATAGTCTAGGACTCACATGAGTTTCCCAATGAATACCAGACCCCAGTTCCTAACATGATTCATTCATTCAAGTCTATAATCTCTAGTCACTCAAATTATAAACATCAACAGCTTTCTTCTCTTGTATTTGTCCTGAAATCAGCAGCCTTTTATTGATCCTTTCATTTCTATTTTTAGATAAGACTCTTCAGGAATAAATTTGGGATTAAAATTTAAAAATTTAATTAAATTAAACTGACTTGTTTTGCTTAATTTGGGTACCAATCAATATTCTAGGAACTGTAGACACAGTAACAAACCATGCAGAAACAAATCATTGTTCTAGTGGGAGCAGATACATATTAAAGTAAAATAAGAACATAAGGCAGGTATACTACAAGGTATTACATACTAAGGAGAAAATGAAGGCAGGAGAAGGGATTAAACAACATGGAGAGATGCAGTTTTAAAGAGTGGTCAGGAGAGGCTTCATTGAGAAGGCAACAGTTAAATAAAAACTTGAAGATGGAGAAGTCAAAGATTAAAAACCAAAATACTAATAACATATGCAATTAGAAGTTCTACTGGATAAACAGCATAGTATAGAACACAGTAGAGTTTATTTGTAGAATAAATGACAGCTAAAATATATGATTAATGTGCAAAGCCCTGTTGTAATCATGTTACATGGTACTATTTGTTAAGTTGCGTAACAGTTCCACGAATAGGCAAAAATATTACCAGTATTCCACAGATAAAGAAACTGAGGCAAAGAAAGTTTATGTTATTTGTTCAAGGTCACACAGCTGATCAATATTTTTCACCACAGGTGGTTTTCTTCTAGATCCCAGTATTTTAACACTTTAATACTCACCCTCTGAGAGGCAGAGTGATTTATATTCTGTGCACTTACTCCCATGAAGAAAAATTAAAATCAGACTAATTCCCACCGATTGATTTTGGCCTTGTCCTATTTGGCCTCCATTGAAAATCTCCACAACTATACAATTCGCTGGAGAGTCTTTATCACAGAATAAGATATTTTGTCCTCAATAATACCACATATGGGAATCAGCCAAGCAGTGTAAATGGAACTTTGAAACTTTCAGTCTGGTTCCTTTTACAGTCTGGTGCAAACATCAGAGGAAGATATGCATCTAGGTCATTTCTGAAATCACCATCCTGTGATCTCCATCTCCTTTAGGAAGGCAATTTTAGAAAATAATACTCACACTCTCACATCCACACCTACATGTGCTACTCCATCCTAAAACTAAAAATATTCAGAAAAAAGAATTTCCCAAAGGAAACATCCTATGGAAAAAACAAAAATCTTGTAATGCTTTCTGCTCCTATGGTTTTTGACACAAAAATACTCAAGTATGCATGTGGAGGGAGACGGAATCTCTGTGGGTCTCACAAGCTGATACCACAGACCTTCTGGAGGCTGGCTAGGGACAGAGAAGTTTCCAGCTTTGGCAGGTAAAGAACAAAGATGCCAAGGTGGCCCAAAAGGGTTTCAGACAACTAGTAAGTTGAAATCAACAGAGGAGAGAGAAGGAAAAGAAACATTACCAACAAAACATGCATGATGAAAGAGTAAAATGGAAATACAACAATAAATAATTAGTAGTAAAACCAAAATGAAGAGAAGGAATAAAATCAAATAGATTATTTATCACCATAAATGCAAATGATTTAAACTCCCCTTATAAAATACAAAAACCTGAAGTATCTCAAAGTTGTAACAAAACAAAATCTGGCAGTTTGTTAATGACACACCAAATACAAAATGACAAGAAACGTAAAAGTTGAAAGAATGAGAATGAGGCCAGCTGTGGTGGTTCATGCCTGTACTTCCAGCACTTTGGGAGGCTCTGAGGCAGGTGGATAACATGAGGGTCAGAAGTTCGAGACCAGACTGACCAACATGGTGAAACCTCTGTCTCTACTAAAAAAATAAAATCAGTCAGGCGTGGTAGCACATACCTGTAATCCCAGCTACTTGGGAGGCTGAGGCAGGAGAATTGCTTGATCTGGGGAGGCAGAGGTTGCAGTGAGCCGAGATCGTGCCATTGCACTACAGTCTGGAGGAGAGCGTGAGACTCTGTCTTAAAAAAAAAAAAAATGGGAGTAGAAATAATCAAACCAAGTAAAGTCAAGTCAAGTGAATTTCAGAGCCAAAAGCAGGACGAAGAGAGAGAGAGAGACATTGTTTTATTTTGCTAGGCTAAAATGTCTCCTAATATATTTGTGGTAGTACTTTGTTATCCAAAACGAAGATAAACGGTATAAGTAAATCCTGACTTCTGCAAGTCCATAAAAATCAACGGAGTCCTAGCATATCAGATATTTTAATGCTGCTTTAAACTGGAAAAAGAAGTTTAATCAAAATAGTTCATAACTTAGCAAAAAAAATTTAAGAAGTACCAAAAGAATATAGTAAAAAATGTTACTCGCCTATTTCCCCAATACTCCCAATGCCACCTTCACCACATCCCTGCTTCTCAAATACACTCACTTTTAAACATTGTTCAGCAGTTACCTTCATGTTTTTAATATGTGCATTGTGCTGTTTAATACTCGTGTTAGACCTTATTATTGCCACCTTGCTATAAGAGATGAAATGTCGTTTTACTTTTTCCCTTCCTTTACCCATCAGACCTATCATGAATTTTCTCAGTATTTTTCTAGACATATTTTAGTTAAAATTAACTTTATGTTATTATGCATGCCTTTAGAAATATTATGGTGTTATAATTGCAGTTTGGCTTTTCTTTTTTTTATTAATTGCATTTTTAATAGGCTTTTGTGGTCTTTTGCTGTGTTTGCATTATTTATTTTTTATATGTCCTCATTTGAACTTTTAGAAATGTTTAAGTTACACCTCTGGTATTTTATTAAGTCTGACCCTTGACACCTTCTTCCTAAAACACACTCTTTAGCTCTCCTGCCTTATCTAAACTGTTTGCCCTCTGTTCCTGCAGTGAACCACCTTTTCTGAGGCTGCCTTTGACTCCAGTCCCAATTACAGGTCTTCCTTAAAACACATGCCAATAATTTCAGAGCAGCGGGTGTGTGGGAGGTTCCAGCATTTCTGAAAAATGTTTTATAGTGTTTTAATCAATTGGTAGGTTAAGAAATTATACATTTCAGAGTTGAAGAGACAGCATCCCTGAGAAACATGAAAGCATTGCTCCCTTGCCCTCCAGTGCCTAATGTAGTTCTTGAAAAAGTTAGAGGCCATTTTGTTTGTAGATATCCTGTTTTGTTTTATTTTGTCTTGTTTATCTGTCTAGCAGCTTTTACGTGTTAGTATTTCCCCAATTTTACTACAATCTCATGAAAATGCTCCTTGTGATGTGTGTGCATTTGTTTATTTAATGTATAAAATCTGATCTGGAGAGTACTATAATTTTTCTCTTGAAGATTTCCACTATGGTTTTGCAGATTTTCTTCCTTCAATTTTCTCTATTTTTATAACTTACAGAAAATTGTATAAATCAGATGGTGGATTTCCTGAAAATTTTCTCTGTATTTTTGCTCATGCTTTTTACTTCTCTTTTTTCCCCTGCTTTCTGGGAGATGTTTTAACTTAATTTTCGACAGTTCCCAGTTATTTCACATAAATATCTATGGTTATATTTTTTCAGAATTATTTTTCTCAGATTTTTCCCCAAACATTCTCTTTATTATAGATACAATCTTTCCTGGAAATTTGTTGAACATCCTAATTAGAGTAGCATTGTTTAAATTTTCTTTTATTTCATGGATAATCTCTGTTTCCTCTAGGGTAATTACTTTTTGATATCCATCCTTCATTATTTTGTGTTGCAAACTTTCCTAAACTGTCTGGTTATCATGAGTTAACCATTGATATATAAGAATAAAATAGCACAAAAAACAATTAGGAACTCAGTAATTTAATGTCCCTTATCAATCAGTAAGTCTTGCTTTAGGTTAATTAACTCTAAAATATCAAAGCCTGGAATTTTGTCCTTTGGGGTCACTGAAATTCCCCAATAACACTCGTTATCTACTACCTAGGGGTATACAAGTCCAATTGCTTGGACACTGGATATAGTGAGGGGACACGTTTTCAATATTAAAAATTTCAAATTATTTTTCAGCTACTAATCTCATCCTTTGAAAACAACATTTGGCGCCTGGCTCTCTCAAGGGCTCTAAGAAAAACCTACTTTATTGTTCACACCCCTTTTGTCAAACAATCTATTTCTCTTCTTTAGACACAAGGTCTTACTATGTTGCCCAGGCTGGTCTTGAGCTTCTGGGTTGCAGTGATCCTACAGCCTCAGCCTCCCTAATAAGAGACTCTAGGCAGGCACCACCATTCCTGGATATTGATGCGCCATCTTTGTAGCAGCTTTCTTTTCTCTTCTATGTAGCACTATCTCTCTAGTCATTTTTTCTTTTATTTTGTCAAAATTATATGTGTTTAACAGTTCTTTATTTTGTATTTAGTTAATGTATATAGACAACCCTTTATCTGTATTCAAAAAAAGTTCAACCTTTCGAATACCCCAGGTTCAATTTTTAGGCAAAACCTGAAATCAAATTACATAGATTAGGATGGAAACGTTCTGTGATGATTCTCTCCATGGGAGAAACAGAATGAATAAAACTCTCTTCCAGAGAAAATCCCAATGACGTTCTATTTTCCAAAGTACATAGAAATCCACAAATTATGAAAAACTTGAACAAAGTTCAAAAAATAAAAAAAAATAAGATGAGATTAAGATATAAGTCATGCTCATGAGTCTATCTGAAGGAAGAGCTTTCATAAAAAGCAAAGAGTGAACAGCGAAGGAAAAGACCTTGATGTAGGACCCTGTCATGTTAAAGGAATAGTAGTAAAGATGGTATGCCTAAAGTAGAGAGAGAAAGAGAGAGTGGTAAAAGATCATAAAGGGTTTCATAGACCATTGAGAATTTGATTGTTAATCTGATAATGATGAAAGTGCACTGGAGAATCTTGAGTAGGTGAATAATGAGATCTTTTGGTATTTAGAAGGATCAATCTGGTTGGTATGTTATTTGTTGAAAATGGAGTTCACAGAGGCAAGGACAAAAAGGAAAATCAATGATATAATTCTGTACCTTAAAAAATAAATGTTCTTGGCATTTATTTAACTTTATTGTACAGTTCATTATTATGTGATTTTCTTGGTTAAACCTTTAAATAATATAAAGGAATCTACAATCAAGATTGAATGTTTTCCATCTATTTAATTACCGTTTCAGAGCTATGGAACCACAGAGCTTTGTGAATTTAATAAGACTCAAACAACTTCCTCAGACATTATCAATACTAATAGGATGATGGAGTTTGATTAAATTCTGTGTCTTCAGAGTCAGTGTTATTTCACATCAATTTATTTATTTATGGTTATAAACAAAAAAACCAGTGTAAATTTCCCACATGGCTATTAAAGAAACCACAATGTATACTTTAGTGCCTATTAATAGTATGGGCATTTTTCTTGCCATAAAATGTTTCATTAATTTTGAATAAAAGTAATCATCACCTTTAATTAGAAGATTGGAATTTATTATAGATGTGTTGAATAAAATAATAAATACAACTATTAGAAATAATTGAAAAAGTAGAGAGTAATTTGGCTAATTTAGAACAGTCAAATGCAGGTGGTTATTAGAGCACATTTGGAATGGCTGAATTGCAAGCTTAAAAACATATTTTGGAAGAACAGCCAATGAAATAAGTTGTAAGGCCACAATATAAAATATGAGGAATGCAAAGAGAGATGCTAAGGTCTGTAATAAAAAAAAATAAATGAATTGACAAAAATAAATGAACTGAAAAAAATAAATATATAAGGCTCAGATATCAAAGGCAGTTAAAAGGACAGTAAATGGTTAAATCAGTTCAGTGGTCCATAGAAATTAGACTAGAGCTCAATTAATGTGGATCATCTTGAACAGACAGGGTCTCTATAAATAGAAATTGTATTTGAGGCAGTTACCATGGAGAAAGCACCTGGTCCTATTCTTTCCAGAAGGGCCTTGTGATATTATTCTAGGGGGCTTTCTTTATATAAAATACCTACCTCCTGACCAGAATAAACTTCAGAATTTGTGTGTTGAGGACAATTATATATAAACATTAACAATTAAATTTTATCTAAAAAGATTAAAGAATAACTGAATATATAAAAAAACAAAAAATGGAAGAAAGATAGCTGTAACTAACAAATATTTAAAATGGTAGCAATAATATATCATCCATAAAATTATATATGAGAATATAAGTCAAAGATATACAACACAGAATACATGAGAAAATAAACAAAAAAGGCCAAGGAGCAAATACTTCTGATTTTCTATTTGAGTTAGATCTCAGATGCAAATAACATAAACAGAAACTGAACTATTCTAGGACAAAATATGTTTGTTAGTAAAATTATACATAACTTATAGGATCATTGGTAGATAATTAGATTTGGAGCTGTTTCATCTGAATGACAACAAATTCACATGACAGAAGACCCTACTGCCACTTCTGGGCACCAGACTCAGTAGCTTGCTTGCTGATACTGGCACTGGGTTTGGGATACAGCAGCTTGCACCCCCTATACTATTGGTAGTCCTTGATTGTTGTTTTCAGAACTTTTATTGCCTTTAGAAACTACAGCTAGATAATATATTTTTAAAAAATGAAAGGGCAAACAAATATTAAAAAAATATTTTGTTAATGAAAACTGAAATAAAACAACTTTATAAATTTTTGTAGTTACTATGTTGAAAGAATGCACAATCTCCTTGAATCTGGAAAAAAAAAAGCAATAAGAAGAAAGAAAGTTTGTAAAATGACAATAGAAGAAAATTAGAGCAGTTGAAGAAGAACATAAAATCTTGAAAATAACTGTCATAATATCCATCATGGCCAAACACTTACTGAGTTAAAAACATACTGAATATATACATTAAAATTCTGATTCTAATTGAAAAACAAACAAACAAAAAAACACAGCCAACAAGTATTTTTTTAGAAAAAAATTCTGCCATGTTTTGTGTTTCAAGAATAACAAAAATTTGGACAAAAAAATCTCATTTTCTTCAAACTGGCAATTTCTTTTCTATATCACAAAACTTCAGAAGAAAATGAAGCAATCACTATAGAATTTTTTAATGTGCAGGTTTGTTACGTAGGTAAACCTGTGCCATGGTGGTTTGCTGCACAGATCAAACCAGATCAATACCAGGTAGGTATTAAGTCCAGTATGCATTAGCTCTTTCCCTAATGCTCTCCCCTGCTCACCCTCCCTGACAAGCCCCAGTTAGTGTTGTTCCCCTCCACATATCTATGTGTTCTCATTGTTCAGCTTCTAGTTATAAATTAGAACATGCAGTATATGATTTTCTGTTCCTGCATTAGTTTACTGAGGATAATGGCTTCCAACTTAATCTATATCCCTGGAAAAGACATGACATCATTCTTTTTTATGGCTGCATAGTATTCCATGGTATATATGTACCACATTTTCTTCATCCAGTCTATCATTGCTGGGTCTTGGGAACAGATTCCCCAAAATCTGGCCATAAACTGGCCCTAAAACTGACCATAAACAAAATCTCTGCAGCACTGTGACATGTTCATGATGGCCCTAATGCCCACACTGGAACGTTGTGTGTTTACCGGAATGAGGACAAGGAACACCTGGCTCTCCCAGGGCGGAAAACCGCTTAAAGGCATTCTTAAACCACAAACAATAGCATGAGAGATCTGTGCCTTAAGGACATGCTCCTGCTGCAGAAAACCAGCCCAACCCATCCCTTTTTTTGGCCCATCCCTTCGTTTCCCATAAGGGATACTTTTAGTTAATATAATATCTATAGAAACAATGCTAACGACTGGCTTGCTGCTGATAAACACTCGGGTAAATCTCTGTTCAAGGCTCTCAGCTCTGAAGGCTGTAAGAATCCTGATTTCCCACTCCACAGCTCTATATTTCTGTGTGTGTGTGTCTTTAATTCCTCTAGTGCCACTGGGTTAGGGTCTCCCCGACCGAGCTGGTCTCGGCAGATGGGCATTTGGGTTCACATCATGCCTTTGCTGTTGTGAATAGTACTGCAGTGAACATACACATGCATGTTTATCTTTATAATAGAATGATTTATATTCCTTTGGATATATACCTAGTAATGGGATGGCTAGGTCAAATGGTATTTCCAGTTCTAAATATTTGAAGAATTGCCACATTGTCTTCAACAATGATTGCACTAATTTACATTCAAACCCACAGTGTAAAAGAGTTCCTATTTCTCTGCAACCTCACCAGCATCTGTTGTTTCTTGAGTTTTTAATCATCGTCATTTAGACTGGCATGAGATGGCAATCAGGCAAGAGAAAGAAATAAAGTATATTCAAATAGGAAAAAAGGAAGTCAAATTGTCTGTTTGCAGATGACATGACCCTATATCTAGAAAACCCCATCGACTCAGCCCAAGAGCCTCTTAAGCTAATAAGCTACTTCAGCAAAGTCTCAGGATACAAAATAAATGTGCAGAAATCACAAACATTCCTATACATCAACAACAGACAAGCAGAAAGCCAAATAATGAATGAACTCCCATTTACAATTGACACAAAGAGAATAAAGTACCTAGGAATACAGCTAACAAAGGAAGTAAAGGACTTCTTCAAGGAGAACTACAAAGCACTGTTCAAGGATATCTGAGAGGACACAAGCAGATGGAAAAACATTCCATACTCATGGATAGGAAGAACCAATATTGTGAAAATGGCCATACTGCCCAAGGCAATTTATAGATTCAATACTCTTCCTATTAAATTACCATTTACAATCTTCCCAGAATTAGAAAGCCTATTTTAAAATTCATATGGGACCAAAAAAGAGCTTGCATAGCCAAGATAATCCTAAGCAAAAAGATCAAAGCAGGAGGCATCATGCTACCTGACTTCAAACTATACTACAAGGCTACAGTAACCAAAACAGCATGGTTCTGGTACAAGAACAGGCACATAGACCAATGAAACAGAATAGAGAACTCACAAATAAAACTGCACATCTACAACCATCTGATCTTCGACAAACCCAACAAAGACAAGCAATGGGGAAAGGATTTCCTATTTAATCAATGGTGCTGGGAGAACTGGCTAGCCATATGCAGAAAATTGAAACTGGATCCCCTACTTACAGCTTATACAAAAATTAACATAAGATGCATTAAAGACTTAAATGTAAAATCCAAAACTATAAAAACCCTAGAAGAAAATTTAGGCAATACCATTAAGGACATAGGCATGGGCAAAGATTTTATGATGAAATTGCCAAAAGCAATTGCAAGAAAAACAAAAGTTAACAAATGGGACCTAATTAAACTAAAGAGCTTCTGCACAGCAAACAAAACTATCATCAGAGTGATCAGACAACCTACAGAATGGGAGAAAATTTTTGCAATTTATCGATCACTACAGAATTTAGGGCAAAATTTTTTGATCTGACAGTTTTGTATTCAGGCAAGCATCTCATTTATATGTGACAGACATAAATGGTGTTCCTTTCTATTCAGGGACATACACATATACCACCCACAAATATAAAATTCTCAAGAAATTACATACAATAGAACCTTAAGAGGTAAAGGAATTAAATATAATTTTAGAGGAATATTTACAAAATTAATTTGTGAGCCTGTCTTCATTCAGTTTCAGATAAGAATAAAGAGTGTAAACATATGTTACCAAAGTGAATTCTTAAAATGGAAGACAAACTTGGCCATGTTTAGTTTCACCATTTGCTCCTGCCTTCCACCTGCAGTAATAGTATATGTCTCAATCCTTGTCTATACTCCAAATTTGAATGGTACAATTCAATTGGTTAAAACTTACAAAATAGTTTTCAAACATCTGTAATAAATAATTTAGATTATTTACACAGTTATTTATGCACTGGTTAAAAAGACTTTACTATACACAATTCTTTGTTAATTCAGAGGTTGGATTTTATTTTATTTTATTTTTTTTGCCTGAAAATTCACTTTATTTGTGTTTTTTAAATAATGTATACTAAGGGTAGTACAGTCTTCTTAGTACGCTTTACTATTAATTAATTGATGTTGGAAAAAGTTCCAAAGCAATTTTATTAGATCTAGGACAAGATATTTATAAATTTATCTGCTATGCCACTCTGAATTTGCAATTCAGGCTAAGGAAGAAAAAAGAATCCTGTTCTCACTCTTACCAACACTGTTTTTCACTGTGCAATCTTCCTTTCTAGTAATAATACTTTACAGTGAAATAGGCAGGAATAAAAGGAGAAAAGGAGGGAAGAAGAAACAAAAGGTTATGGAGAGTTTGACCAAAGTGACAGAACAAATGTCACAAGGCATGATCTTCAACAAATCAAGTGCTACATATTTTTATGCACCTGAATCCCTAAAAATAATTGCTTTTCAAGCTGTGGCTTTAGAATTATGCTGTCCATATATTGCTTATACATGGATATAAGCAATTGTCTCAAGGGTGCTTTTTTCTTCAAATAAATAACTAAATATGCAGAAACAATCCCATTATTTTGTTTTGTTTGTTACAAAACATTACACTTTCATGCAAATAAACTCATTCTCTTCATCATAGAGTACATGCTTGCCTGTTTGAATAACTGAGATGAGCAAAAAGCACACACATGTATTTTAAAGTAATTGCAATGTGCTTGTGAGCAAATCTAAGTTTTATACTGTGGTAGTTATCATTGTCCCATAGAATAGCATGGTTTAATTGTGGATTGGTCAGGATAGATAATGTTGTTCCTGTGTAATAAAATAAGAAGTTCAAATGAGCAGGGCATTAGCTATTTTCCTACAATAATGGAGTCACCAAAAAACAGATAGAGTCCTAAAATTATGTTGGTAAACAACTGGACTTAGGAACAGCATTTTGTTCAGTTTTTATCCCTTTTTCTTAAGATCACAGAGTACTTTTCAAATATTACCTGGTATCTACTTGTTCCCCTGCAAAATTATATTGCTTAGAATAGATTTCACATGCTGCTCTCTTATTGACTTTATCCAGGAAATGGAGTTCTTGCAATGGTACACTTAGAGCTCTCAAGGAGCCCCTGGTTCCTTTTCAATTATATCTGTTAAATATAAGGCTCTGCCTCTTATGGGGAACAATTTTTAAATTTATCTGAGGAGCACATGGCAGCAGATAAATCATTACACGTAAAGAACTACAGAGAAACTGTGACTTAGAAATCAAATAGCCTTTGGAAAATTACTTCAATAGAGAAGCAAATAGGAAATCTAATCCTTCAGAGGAGGTGACTTTGTCTAAGCCAATGGATTCTTATTTAGTAAAGGAAATGAAAATGAAATGGATCCTTCCTACAAAGTCAAGAATAATTTTTCCAATTTGACTACTACTGATGATTTTCCAATGACATCTCTGAAGGCTATCAGGTAATCATTGAGGATTACAGGAATTGTGGACTGGGACCTGTTTATTACAGTGTTGTTATTTCACAAAGTACAATCAAATTACCATAAGCAAAATTATTTCATGAGAAAATCTTTAATGAGGCAACTCCTTTGGCAAATGCAAGAGTGTCTGAGGACCCACGAACCATCCCACCCTGATTCCTCCCACGACAGTAGCAGCATTAACTTTGGGAACAGACAGGGGTTTGAGATTGGGGAACTTTGACAAATTTTGCATTTGGCCCAGAACATACACTTATTCCAAAACTTAAGAATATAGAATTGTGCTAATTTCTTGTGCTTCTACTTACTACTTTTTTCTTGCTCACAAGAGCTTTCGAATGCTAATGCCGAACTGGAAGAGACTAGTGAAAATTTGGACTTCTTTTCACTGATTTGAATGATCCGCTCTAACAGATTTATCATGACAAGGTCCAAATGCTATTAGGAAATTAATACTCTTGCAGAATAAGATGAAATCAATGTTTTTCCATATACCTTATTGATTGGAAAATGTTATCATATCTTAAGATTACTTTATTTAGAAAATTTAAATAGATATAGATAATTTCCACATATGTGCACTGATATTATTTCAGGGTTTTAATTTGAAGATTTTATTATTTGAATGTTAAATTTTCATGTAGCAATTGAGAAATTTGAAGTAGATTTTTGAAATAATTTCAAACTGTAATTTGGTAATATATGAACAATAGATTATTCTATTATCCTTCTATTATTTTAGTTTTTGCACACAACTATTGGTAAAACTAAATGTGATGATTATCCACTTAAACAGTAAATTTCTAAAAGGGAATTGGTAAGATGATTTAAAAAAAGGCATTATTTTATCTTCAAAGGAAATGATTGAACGGTTTTGTTTTTAATTTATTTATTATTATTATACTTTAAGTTGTAGGGTACATGTGCATAACGTGCAGGTTTGTTACATATGTATACTTGTGCCATGTTGGTGTGCTGCACCCATCAACTCGTCATTTACATCAGGTATAACTACCAATGCAATCCCTCCCCCCTCCCCCCTTCCCCCTCCCCATGATAGGCCCTGGTGTGTGATGTTCCCCTTCCTGAGTCCAAGTGATCTCATTGTTCAGTTCCCACCTATGAGTCAGAACATGCGGTGTTTGGTTTTCTGTTCTTGTGATAGTTTGCTAAGAATGATGGTTTCCAGCTGCATCCATGTCCCTACAAAGGACACAAACTCATCCTTTTTGATGGCTGCATAGTATTCCATGGTGTATATGTGCCACATTTTCTTAATCCAATCTGTCACTGATGGACATTTGGGTTGATTCCAAGTCTTTGCTATTGTGAATAGTGCTGCAATAAACATACGTGTGCATGTCTCTTTATAGCAGCATAATTTATAATCCTTTGGGTATATACCCAGTAATGGGATGGCTGGGTCATATGGTACATCTAGTTCTAGATCCTTGAGGAATCGCCATACTGTTTTCCATAATGGTTGAACTAGTTTACAATCCCACCAACAGTGTAAAAGTGTTCCTATTTCTCCACATCCTCTCCAGCACCTGTTGTTTCCTGACTTTTTAATGATCGCCATTCTAACTGGTGTGAGATGGTATCTCATAGTGGTTTTGATTTGCATTTCTCTGATGGCCAGTGATGATGAGCATTTTTTCATGTGTCTGTTGGCTGTATGAATGTCTTCTTTTGAGAAATGTCTGTTCATATCCTTTGCCCACTTTTTGATGGGGTTGTTTGTTTTTTTCTTGTAAATTTGTTTGAGTTCTTTGTAGGTTCTGGATATTAGCCCTTTGTCAGATGAGTAGATTGCAAAAATTTTCTCCCATTCTGTAGGTTGCCTGTTCACTCTGATGGTAGTTTCTTTTGCTGTGCAGAAGCTCTTTAGTTTAATGAGATCCCATTTGTCAATTTTGGCTTTTGCTGCCGTTGCTTTTGGTGTTTTAGACATGAAGTCTTTGCCCATGCCTATGTCCTGAATGGTACTACCTAGGTTTTCCTCTAGGATTTTTATGGTATTAGGTCTAACATTTAAGTCTCTAATCCATCTTGAATTAATTTTCGTATAAGGAGTAAGGAAAGGATCCAGTTTCAGCTTTCTACTTATGGCTAGCCAATTTTCCCAGCACCATTTATTAAATAGGGAATCCTTTCCCCATTTCTTGTTTCTCTTAGGTTTGTCAAAGACCAGATGGCTGTAGATGTGTGGTATTATTTCTGAGGACTCTGTTCTGTTCCATTGGTCTATATCTCTGTTTTGGTACCAGTACCATGCTGTTTTGGTTACTGTAGCCTTGTAGTATAGTTTGAAGTCAGGTAGCGTGATGCCTCCAGCTTTGTTCTTTTGACTTAGGATTGTCTTGGAGATGCGGGCTCTTTTTTGGTTCCATATGAACTTTAAAGCATTTTTTTCCAATTCTTTGAAGAAACTCGTTGGTAGCTTGATGGGGATGGCATTGAATCTATAAATAACCTTGGGCAGTATGGCCATTTTCACGATATTGATTCTTCCTATCCATGAGCATGGTATGTTCTTCCATTTGTTTGTGTCCTCTTTGATTTCACTGAGCAGTGGTTTGTAGTTCTCCTTGAAGAGGTCCTTTACATCCCTTGTCAGTTGGATTCCTAGGTATTTTATTCTCTTTGAAGCAATTGTGAATGGAAGTTCATTCCTGATTTGGCTCTCTGTTTGTCTGTTACTGGTGTATAAGAATGCTTGTGATTTTTGCACATTAATTTTGTATCCTGAGACTTTGCTGAAGTTGCTTATCAGCTTAAGGAGATTTTGGGCTGAGACAAAGGGATTTTCTAAATATACAATCATGTCATCTGCAAACAGGGACAATTTGACTTCTTCTTTTCCTAACTGAATACCCTTGATTTCTTTCTCTTGCCTGATTGCCTTAGCCAGAACTTCCAACACTATGTTGAATAGAAGTGGTGAGAGAGGGCATACCTGTCTTGTGCCAGTTTTCAAAGGGAATTTTTCCAGTTTTTGCCCATCCAGTATGATATTGGCTGTGGGTTTGTCATAGATAGCTCTTATTATTTTGAGGTACGTTCCATCAATACCGAATTTATTGAGCGTTTTTAGCATGAAGGGCTGTTGAATTTTGTCAAAAGCCTTTTCTGCATCTATTGAGATAATCATGTGGTTCTTGTCTTTGGTTCTGTTTATATGCTGGATTATGTTTATTGATTTGCGAATGTTGAACCAGCCCTTCATCCCAGGGATGAAGCCCACTTGATCATGGTGGATAAGCTTTTTGATGTGTTGCTGAATCCGGTTTGCCAGTACTTTATTGAGGATTTTTGCATCGATGTTCATCAGGGATATTGGTTTAAAATTCTCTTTTTTTGTTGTGTCTCTGCCAGGCTTTGGTATCAGGATTATGTTGGCCTCATAAAATGAGTTAGGGAGGATTCCCTCTTTTTCTATTGATTGGAATAGTTTCAGAAGGAATGGTACCAACTCCTCCTTGTACCTCTGGTAGAATTCAGCTGTGAATCCATCTGGTCCTGGACTTTTTTTGGTTGGTAGGCTATTAATTATTGCCTCAATTTCAGAGCCTGCTATTGGTCAATTCAGGGATTCAACTTCTTCCTGGTTTAGTCTTGGAAGAGTGTAAGTGTCCAGGAAATTATCCATTTCTTCTAGATTTTCCAGTTTATTTGCGTAGAGGTGTTTATAGTATTCTCTGATGGTAGTTTGTATTTCTGTGGGGTCGGTGGTGATATCCCCTTTATCATTTTTAATTGCGTCGATTTGATTCTTCTCTCTTTTCTTCTTTATTAGTCTTGCTAGTGGTCTGTCAATTTTGTTGATCTTTTCAAAAAACCAACTCCTGGATTCATTGATTTTTTGGACGGTTTTTTGTGTCTCTATCGCCTTCAGTTCTGCTCTGATCTTAGTTATTTCTTGCCTTCTGATAGCTTTCGAATGTGTTTGCTCTTGCTTCTCTAGTTCTTTTAATTGCGATGTTAGAGTGTCAATTTTAGATCTTTCCTGCTTTCTCTTGTGGGCATTTAGTGCTATAAATTTCCCTCTACACACTGCTTTAAATGTGTCCCAGAGATTCTAGTATGTTGTATCTTTGTTCTCATTGGTTTCAAAGAACATCTTTATTTCTGCCTTCATTTCGTTATGTACCCAGTAGTCATTCAGGAGCAGGTTGTTCAGTTTCCATGTAGTTGAGCGGTTTTGATTGAGTTTCTTAGTCCTGAGTTCTAGTTTGATTGCACTGTGATCTGAGAGACAGTTTGTTATAATTTCTGTTCTTGTACATTTGCTGAGGAGTGCTTTACTTCCAATTACGTGATCAATTTTGGAGTCAGTACGATGTGGTGCTGAGAAGAATGTATATTCTGTTGATTTGGGGTGGAGAGTTCTATAGTTGTCTATTAGGTCTGCTTGCTGCAGAGATGAGTTCAATTCCTGGATATCCTTGTTAACTTTCTGTCTCGTTGATCTGTCTAATGTTGACAGTGGAGTGTTGAAGTCTCCCATTATTATTGTATGGGAGTCTAAGTCTCTTTGTAAGTCTCTAAGGACTTGCTTTATGAATCTGGGTGCTCCTGTATTGGGTGCATATATATTTAGGATAGTTAGCTCTTCCTGTTGAATTGATCCCTTTACCATTATGTAATGGCCTTCTTTGTCTCTTTTGATCTTTGATGGTTTAAAGTCTGTTTTATCAGAGACTAGTATTGCAACCCCCACTTTTTTTTGTTCTCCATTTGCTTGGTAAATCTTCCTCCATCCCTTTATTTTGAGCCTATGTATGTCTCTGCATGTGAGATGGGTCTCCTGAATACAGCAGACTGATGGGTCTTGACTTTTTATCCAGTTTGCCAGTCTGTGTCTTTTAATTGGAGCATTTAGTCCATTTACATTTAAGGTTAAGATTGTTATGTGTGAACTTGATCCTGCCATTATGATATTAACTGGTTATTTTGCTCGTTAGTTGATGCAGTTTCTTCCTTGCCTCGATGATCTTTACATTTTGGCATGTTTTTGCAATGGCTGGTACCGGTTGTTCCTTTCCATGTTTAGTGCTTCCTTCAGGGTCTCTTGTAAGGCAGGCCTAGTGGTGACAAAATCTCTAAGCATTTGCTTATCTGTAAAGGATTTTATTTCTCCTTCACTTATGAAACTTAGTTTGGCTGGATATGAAATTCTGGGTTGAAAATTCTTTTCTTTAAGAATGTTGAATATTGGCCCCCACTCTCTTCTGGCTTGTAGAGTTTCTGCCGAGAGATCTGCTGTTAGTCTGATGGGCTTCCCTTTGTGGGTAACCCGATCTTTCTCTCTGGCTGCCCTTAAGATTTTTTCCTTCATTTCAACTTTGGTGAATCTGGCAATTATGTGTCTTGGAGTTGCTCTTCTCGAGGAGTATCTTTGTGGCGTTCTCTGTATTTCCTGGATTTGTATGTTGGCCTGCCCTACTAGGTTGGGGAAGTTCTCCTGGATGATATCCTGAAGAGTGTTTTCCAACTTGGTTCCATCTTCCCCCTCACTTTCAGGCACCCCAATCAGACGTAGATTTGGTCTTTTTACATAATCCCATACTTCTTGAAGGCTTTGTTCATTTCTTTTTCTTCTTTTTTCTTTTGGTTTCTCTTCTCGCTTCATTTCATTCATTTGATCCTCAATCGCTGATACTCTTTCTTCCAGTTGATCGAGTCGGTTACTGAAGCTTGTGCATTTGTCACGTATTTCTCGTGTCGTGGTTTTCATCTCTTTCATTTCGTTTATGACCTTCTCTGCATTAATTACTCTAGCCATCAATTCTTCCACTTTTTTTTCAAGATTTTTAGTTTCTTTGCGCTGGGTACGTAATTCCTCCTTTAGTTCTGAGAAATTTGATGGACTGAAGCCTTCTTCTCTCATCTCATCAAAGTCATTCTCCGTCCAGCTTTGATCCGTTGCTGGTGATGAGCTGCGCTCCTTTGCCGGGGGATATGCGCTCTTATTTTTTGAATTTCCAGCTTTTCTGCCCTGCTTTTTCCCCATCTTTGTGGTTTTATCTGCCTCTGGTCTTTGATGATGGTGATGTACTGATGGGGTTTTGGTGTAGGTGTCCTTCCTGTTTGATAGTTTTCCTTCTAACATTGAGGACCCTCAGCTGTAGGTCTGTTGGAGATTGCTTGAGGTCCACTCCAGACCCTATTTGTCTGGGTATCAGCAGCAGAGGCTGCAGAAGATAGAATATTTCTGAACAGCGAGTGTACTTGTCTGATTCTTGCTTTGGAAGCTTCCTCTCAGGGGTGTACTCTACCCTGTGAGGTGTGGGGTGTCAGACTGCCCCTAGTGGGGGATGTCTCCCAGTTAGGCTGCTCAGGGGTCAGGGACCCACTTGAGCAGGGGGTCTGTCCCTTCTCAGATCTCAGCTTCCATGTTGGGAGATCCACTGCTCTCTTCAAAGCTGTCAGACAGAGTCATTTGCGTCTGCAGAGTTTTCTGCTGTGTTTGTTATTGTTTACTGTGCCCTGTCCCCAGAGGTGGAGTCTACAGAGACAGGCAGGTTTCCTTGAGCTGCTGTGAGCTCCACCCACTTCGAGCTTCCCAGCGGCTTTGTTTACCTACTTAAGCCTCAGCAATGGCGGGTGCCCCTCCCCCAGCCTCGCTGCTGCCTTGCCGGTAGATCACAGACTGCTGTGCTAGCAATGAGGGAAGCTCCGTGGGTGTGGGACCCTCCCGGCTAGGTGTGGGATATGATCTCCTGGTGTGCCTGTTTGCTTAAAGCGCAGTATTGGGGTGGGAGTTACCCGATTTTCCAGGTGTTGTGTGTCTCAGTTCCCCTGGCTAGGAAAAGTGATTCCCTTCCCCCTTGCGCTTCCCAGGTGAGGCAATGCCTCGCCCTGCTTCAGCTCTCGCTGGTCGGGCTGCAGCAGCTGACCAGCACCGATCGTCCGGCACTCCCCAGTGAGATGAACCCAGTACGTCAGTTGAAAATGCAGAAATCACCTGTCTTCTGTGTCTCTTGTGCTGGGAGTTGGAGACTGGAGCTGTTCCTATTTGGCCATCTTGCTCCGTGAGCCGGATTTTATTTTATTCTATAAGTCTTTTTTATTATGAAAGAGTTTTAGTAATATTTTTTATCTTTCAATTTTATATTGGATAACCTGCTTCTTTTCTTAATTGAAAATGTTTTTTAAAATATCTTGTTTTTTAGTTTTTTTTAATTTTTTCAGTAACCTAGAAGGAAGATTTTGAAATAACAAATTCAAAATACACAATCTGATTTCAAAAACAGCAACATTTTCAGAAAATTTTGAAAATGGCAAAAAAGCAAAAAGAAAAGATAAAAACATAAATTGTTAATAAGAATTCTACCTAGGTGATGTTTAGGTTCAAATTTTACACTTAATTATTTTTCAATGAGTCTACCTTACCTGAAAACTAGACAAAATAACAATAATAAAATTGTGTGCAATTTTATATGAACTATAACTATAACCACATGATGTGAAACTATTATTTGTAGTGAACAATCAATAAAGAGTAATCACAATGAAAATTGTAGCTTTCAATTACACATTAATTTTATACTGGAATATCTGAAAGGCATGGGAGTGACTACTTATCTGATGAACTGAGACAACTCCATTATGATATATTTTGGTTTGTTAAGACTTTGTAATTTTCCTAGCCTTTCAGGATGTCATTCTGCTTATATTGAATGATTACTAAAGATCAATGCCACATGCATTCAAGAGGCTCAAATGAGAGGATTCTGTGGGTCTTGTTTTCCTTTGAGCTATGCTAGCAACATACAATAGTTACTCAAACACTAAAAGAGGTCAAACATTTCTAGTTGTATCCATGTTTATTGTCCTGTTGACATAAGCCATTTAACAATTTATGTAAGAGCATTACAATCTGGTCACAAATTCTAATAAATTTTCATTCCAGGCTTGGAAAACTGTCCAAAACCCTTCAAGAGTTATTGTCAGTTACTAATATATCAAATTGGATGAGCTTATGGCTACATATTATTTCTATTACTCACTTTTATATTTGTTGACATTAAAGATATTATCAGAGTATGATCTCAGTGGCAAAAATTTTAAGGATTTGATTAAGAAACTTGGAAATGTATTTCAGATTCCCTTATACTAAACAAATATTTATAGGCGATCATATGAGAGATAGTTTATTAACAATTGATTTTGTTCCATAGTTTACCTGTAAAATCAATGATACAGTATATTCTTTTTGCTATCATCAGAGGAGCATAGATACATTTGTTTCATAGTAAATACATTTTTATTTTTATAATCTTGGCACTAAAATTTAAGCTTCACTTTTATTGCAATCATGTTGGAAATAAATATAAAATTTAAATAATGCTTCTATAGATGTCAAATATGAACAAAATACATTTTTATTTTTATAATCTTGGCACTAAAATTTAAGCTTCACTTTTATTGCAATCATGTTGGAAATAAATATAAAATTTAAATAATGCTTCTATAGATGTCAAATATGAACAATAACACTTTTTGATATGTTTGAACACGCTTTTGTAAGAGCCAATAGGTAATAAACATGTGCATTATTGAGTTGGCAAAAATAAAACATCCAAATAGTATTTCTATAATTTATGAGGAAATTCAAGAGCATCTAACAATCTTGAGAAATGAGTGGAGATTGAATTTGCTGCTATACTTAGTTCAACTCTGAGTAGATTTTTCACACACACATGAAAAAAATTAGGGAGGGCAAATAAAGAAATAAATACATAAATATATTCTATTATGTTCCCATAATATCCTTTCAAACAGCACAGCCACTTTCTAAGAGTCCGTCAAAAATAATCTACACTTTGAGAAAGGCAAATAGGTATGATTCTTCTAGTTGAAATGCCTTGGTTAGAAATCGTTTCTGTCTCTCTCTCTCTCTCTCTCTCTCTTTAAATGAAATGCTTATTTTTTTTTAAAGTAAGTTACATTAAAATCCCATTTAGAGAGGTAAAAGTTTGCTTGCTTGTTTGTTTATGGATCTTCTCTCATAATGAACTATGCAACAGTGAATTTCAACCCTCTCTGGAAAATAGACAATATAGCCTTTCATAAACATCTAGGACATCCTATAACATTCTTCTGTAGGCTTAGGGTGAAGCCTACCTTCTATATTTTCATAGCACTCCAACCCTTTCATTAACCTATCCTTCCATAGTGAAATTCTAAGCAAACCATCTAATCCCTCAGGGTTTTAGACTCCATGCAAAGCAGCATGTGACAGCCTCAGTTTTTCTATCTCTCATTAGATTTTTAGCAAGTGAACTCATATTATTTAACAGTATAGACTTCAAGTTTCCAGAGAGTAGGGGTAACCTATATTCATCACAACACTCAAGAAAGCTCTGGTTCTGTATTTTTAAAACAAAGAGAGAAATAAGAAAAGCAGGCTCGCAGGAAAGCAAGCTTACATTTATAAATACAGTCAACCCTTAGTATTCGTGGGTTCTGCATCTATTAAGTTTATCAATCATGGATCGAAAATATTTGGGAAAAAGAGGGTGGTTGTGTCTGTACTGAATATGCACAGACTTTTCCTTGTCATTATTCCCTAAGCAATACAGTATAACAACAATTTATGTAGCATTTACATTGTACTAGTATTACAAGCATTCCAGAGATAATTGAAAGTATATGAGAAGATATGCATTGGCTATATGCAAATACTATACTCTTTTATAGTGGGGACTTTAGGAGATCCTGGAACAGATATCTCATGAATATTGAGGATGACTATGTAATTTACGTTGCATAATTAGCTATGTTACATGCAATGTAACTTCCACAATCAGAAAAATACATTTAAAGTTCATGACTAACACTAACTGAAATTAGTAAAAATGTTTAAAGCATTCAAAAAATAAATAATCTCTGACTTTTAAACTACACAGCATCTGCATATGGAAGGATGCTAGGCTCTACTTTATATTAGTTAATAACTATACAATTATCCTTGTTTATATAAGAATAAAAGCATTAAGTCTATTTTGTATCATGGGTGCTTATATAAGATTTCATAGAGAAATTATACTTTTCAGGGTTCTTTGTTAAAAGCAACCAAAAGCTAATTAAGCAAATATGACTTCATGGGGAGTGTCAGAAAATTCACATTATTGACATAAAGGAAGTTAGAATAGGTTTTAGAAAAGGAAGGAAAGGAAGTCAGGCAGAAGAAGCCACTCCCAAGTTGACATCTAATGAATAATCTATGTAGAGCGTGCTGCTACTCCTTCCACTGAAGTGCACTGCCGTGATAGGCATGTCTACCACCAGACACTGTTCCTCTGTTCTGCTGACACCTCCTGTTAAGAATGAGTTCTAATCTCAGCTCTGGATTCACAAAGATTCATCCCATCTGAAAGCACTGAGTGGGTGTCTAACAGGCGGAGCCTTGATTATAATCTGCACTTTAGCTACCAGAGAATGGGGATAGGAAATACTGGACCATCTGGAATTTCTGTAATTAGGGTTAGTCCCATACATTCCCCAAATATTAATGCTATAGAAGATTTCATGAAAATATAAGATTGCAATACTATGCAATGGATACTCTAATAAATGCGGCAATATTCATTGCTTATTTGATGTGATTCTCTGATTAATGGTAAAGAATAATATATTGAATTTTGTTTTTGATTTATAAACAGATCTTACAGAAATCTACCTAAAGGTTGATTAACATGTGGACAAAGATGTCTTGACTATTTTGTTAGAGTGAAAATCTCTGCTTTCTTCTTTTAAAAGAAACAAGTTGCTGCCACATTATGGTATAGGCAGAACTAAACATATCTTAGGACAAAGTATATCTAAACTACCAAAGACAGATGCCGTGAAATATTCTTAAAAAAAAAAAAAAAAGAATTAGATAAGGGACATCAAACAAGACCTACTTAAGCAAATAAAATTTTATAATTTTCCAAACCATTCAAACATTATTCTGTAATAAACTCTGAAGCATGAAAATTATATTACCACAAACAACTTTCATCCTAAAGCACAGACTGAAACACTTTAGTTCTACCAATAATCGGATGTTATCTGTATGTGGTACATTCATTTATAAAGACTTATCAAGATATGAATGGTAATTCAGTAAAGAAAGTTAAGTCAGCTAGTACGTTTGAATCTTTATAGTCAATTTATTATTGGTAATGATAAAATAATGTGAAAATGATAAATGATAACTATCTCACAGATGGAATAGTATATGAAATCTCTAAATGCTTACATAACAATGAAAAGTCATTTGTATTTTATAGCACAGTTGCTGAGAATATAAATTCTGGGAAAATTAAAAACAAAAGACTTTTTAAAACTATATCAGGTGTCTATTGGTTAATATGGTAGAAAAAAATTGAAAAAAAAAAGAGAAAGAAAACAGAAAAGAAAAATATACTCCCCCAAGTTATACAAACTAATAATTTAAAACATATGACATTTAGGGGACCTCTCCTTTCCATCATCTTTTTTTAGTTTAATTTTCTCTCCTCTAAATTTACTTTTAAAAAATGAATTACTTAAAAAGATTGTCCATACGTAAAGCTTAGTCATTATAGGTGTAAAAGTGTATTTGAATTTGAAAATTGATATTTAAATTTAAAACAAAATTTAAAATGGTGTTAAGAATATCAAAATGTAAAATTTCCAAGCAATCATATATCAACTCAAACATGAAAGAAATCAATTAAAATGTTGAAATTGATTTTATGTATATGCTTAGTTTTCCTGAAATTATTTAATGAGAATTTAAGGCTTTCTCTGAAAGATAGAATAGAAACTTTAGGAGTCATTTTTTTTTTTTTAATAAATATGAAACTTTTACCATCTTGAAACAAATATACATCTGAGGTATATATTTTTTGTACTATTAATGTATATTCTAATAGCAACATTTGATTGATTACAAAAAGAAACTATAACACAAATGCATCACCTCAATTATGCCCAGGAGCTAGATTATCTACTTTATAGGCATTTTTTCCCCTACACAGAGTAATTTGACGTTATTAAACATACACACAAATTCTTGAACTTGGACACTTCCCTTGCTTAATACAGACATTAATATACTTTATATTAAAAAATGTATCCTAAAAATGGATACCATGTATTTCTGCACTGGTCATTTATCTAAGCCTTATATGTTAACTTTTATTAATGAAAATATTGTTAGGAACACAAATCAAGCGTGAAATACATGCAATTCTTTCTTAATCCCTTTTTGTAACTAACCATTCACGTTAGAGTTTTTCCACTATCATAATTTTGATTACTTCGATCAGAGACAGAAAAATGAACAAAGGGTTAGCACTTGAAAGAATGTATTCCGTCAATTTACTGAAATTGTTTGTTATATACAATAGCCTTAAAATATATTACTATAAAATGGTACTGACTTTTCTTGTTTGTACTAACGGCAAGGCAGAGTACTAAAGTACAAGCTACATGAGAGCAAGGATTATATAACCTTGACTGTTCCTTCATATGGGGTGCACAGTAGAGGCCCTGTGCATATTTCTGAAATGCATGAATATTTTCTAATCAATCATGAGGAGCAAAAGAACCACTGTGTGTTCTCTCTCACAGAAGTGTCCTTACTGACCACCAGAACAATGTGGCTTAGTTGGATGGAATTTACATACCTTTGTACACTATTACATAAATCTGTATACCATGATCAAGTTATTTCACCTTTATTATTTCCTAAAATAACAAATGTTGGCATAATAATGTTTCGTTTCTTATAATTTATTTACCATAGAACCACATATGAATCAAATGAACCCAAATCTGTGATTTAGTTGTTACCAGTCAAAATAGTTTCATACACAGTTTAAGAAGTTATAAAACAATTTTTTTTTCTGAACAATATTCTGTAAACAAAAATTTGTGTTTGGGTGATCAAAGTATGACCTACCCTGACTGACCTGAGACCTGTGCAGTCTCTTCATGACAAGCAGCTCAGCGATCAATAACAGGTCATAGAAACTAAAGTTCAAGGATTCTACATCTTGATGTTTCACATTTATTCTTAGTTTTAGCTTGGCATAATCGTAGTTGGATCTTAGTTTGTAACTTTCACAGATAAAGTAGAAAAAAAAATTTCAATGTATCACATTCAAATACACACACAGACACATACACATATCTTTCATATCATAGTGTCTGAATGTGATCAGGATAAAGATGGTGCATTTCAATACAAAAAACAACAGAGGAATAGCATAAGATTGATGCTAAATTTTATAAAATCTAGAGGTAAATATATTCCACTCACATCTGGACTTTAATTTATCTAATTTTTTTTTTCTAAAGTTAACCAAAAAACATCATTTGGTCTATCATGTATTACTTTGATTATTCAAAATAAATACAAAGACAATGAAGAATTCAAAAAAAAAATGAGATGACTTTGATAAAAGAGTGAAATAAATTTTGAGTAAAGATGACAATTTGAATGAGTGCATTTTTAAAAATCAGAGTAGGTATTGCAGCTACTTAATTTTTAATTTTTTTCAGTGCCATGAAAACTATTCATTTAATTCTCCTAGCGTAAATTAAAATCGACAACACTTTTCATTTAGGAACCCTAAATGACCTTTCCCAAATATGCATCACAGTTAAGTAATCATGTGACACACTACGTATCTAATGTTTGCACTGGCTCATTTGTACAGTTCGTTATGCAGACAGACACAATTAAGCTCTTTGGGAGAGCATTCTTGGCACAAGAAAGTAAAAGTTTTCTTGGTGCTAAAAACTCAAAACAACAGACTAAATGACAGCCGAAGAGTAAGTCATGACCGCTGGCAGTACACTGTCACTCACCTTTCCCTAGTGAATTAATTTGCCATGAATATTGGAAATAGCATTCTTAATGTCAGAAACAAAACTATTAAACCATCATCCAGAGAATGGACAGGGATTATACAGGCATCTAGGAACTCTAATGCCACAGTAATTATAATCTTTAGAAACTTCAGTGGCTCAAGAGTTTTGCTCATCCGTTGTTTTAACTGATGGACATCTGCTTGTTAAATCTGTGGGCTGTGTGTGACTATTTAAATTGTTAACAGTAACAGTCACAGGAGAATCAAAATAAGCAAAATGTTAGTTGCAGAAAAGTTTGGTTTATCAGAATTAAAGACAGAAAATATGTAAATATAGATAGATGAATGGATAGATATAATAAATATTTTACTTTATTCAGTAATTCTTTGATTATCTATCCTTTCATTTACATGGTCTTTAATACAACAATAGGATTTTATTAACTGGTGTTTATGACTAATATAGTAGCTTCCTACAGAGTTTACTTGAGTATGTCTCTCTGTCCTTCTAGCCTTCATATCAAAACCACAAAAATACTCCAATAATAGCACTAAGAAAAAGGAATGTCTTCAGACCTCATGGTGCAGCTCAACCTCTCTATCCATGTTCCTAAGTTTGTACTAACCACGATGGCCTTAATGTTCCCCTTTGATTGACTAGACTTTAGACAGGCTTCTGCCTGACTCTAGGCCCCTGTGCTCCCTTTTCTTAGAGCATTTACTTTAGAAAACTTGACATTTTAATTTTTTCTCTCTCCATTGAGATATAAATTTTCTTCCAGCCTAATGCTTGTTTTTATAACCCCTGTTTTAAAACTTTGTTTTATTACCCTTTCTCAAGGACATAGGAGTCATCCCTTTGAAATGTAATTATCAAAGACAGTCTCTGTCTCCTGGTCTCTATGGGAGGGTAAGAGCCTGACTTCACTAAGCACTAAGTAGCAAACACAGAGGGCCTAATCACATGGACAAATATCCCTTCTGACGTTCTCTTATGCCATAGAACAACCCAACTCTTAAAAAAAAAAATTAAAATTAAAATTCTCCTGCCTTTATTTGGGGAGTCAAATTCCATTTTTCTCCTCTATTTCAATAGTCTTGATCTCCATGATAATAGTCTTTAATAAAGTCTTTAACAAAAATCTTTTAAAAAGTTCCTTGACTGTTTAACTCCGAGTGCATTATTTTCTTTGACAGCACTGTATCTTCCATTTCTCATTCCTCTTCATGTGACCATCCTGTCTCTTTTTTGAGATTTGAATTATTCTTTAAGACCTATATCAAATGCATTTTCTGTGAGTATAACCATCTAAATTGAAATTTCCTTGGGAGTTGGAGGGGGAGACTCACTATGTTTTGTTTTCAAATGCTTAGTTTCCAAAAATATAAAATAAGATAAATAATCTTACCCTACATGAATTAGTCGTTCTCTTTTATAATACTCAATATTTTAATGAGTGATTGAAAGAGTGAAGAAAGCTGTCCTATTTTTGCCCAGCAGTTAGAAGGGCATTTCTTCAGTTTCCAGTCTTCACATGTTCACTTAGAAAGGGGAAGAAAAACTGAGTTAGAACACTGTGAAATTTGTCTTGCTGAAACATTTTTAGTTACTTAAAAGACAAAGAAGACTATCATCTTCCCTCTCACCAGGCAACTTCCCTTCAAATGACTTTGTAATGTCACGGAATACAGAACTCTGCTGAGCAGGGAATAGAAACCTTGATGTCTGTGAAAAAGTGCTAAACAACTCCTTGACATTTTGTGTCTGATACTGCAAGGAAGTTTACTTATAAGAAAAGTTTATTGTGATGCTCATCAGTCGTTGAATGTTCTATTTTTTCCATATGTAAATATATAATTATGTGCAGCAGCATACATGTACATCTGAGTAGAAAGAGCTAATATAGTGGGAAATAAGGGCAAGAGCTAGAGAAGTGTTATTCACTGTTTCTCTTTCATTTTGAGCTTTGAAAAAAGAGAAGGATTAAATGAAAACAAAATAACACTATCACCAAAAATTTGAAAATGAAAGGTTGAAAGAGAATATTAAGATCTTATTAAAAAGAGTTCCTTGAGTCCTCTAATACTCAACATGCAATCTGTTTTCATATTCTCTGAATCTACCTAAAATATATCACAAATTGCCCACCATGCACCACTATTATGACCCTATACCCTGCCACCACCCTCCCTCAATTGGACGCCTGCAATAATTTCAGAGGTGCCATTTCTGCCTCTTCTCTTTTGTTCTTCTAAAAACTATTTGTTACCTGGCAGTAAAAGTCACCTTGGTGAAACAATGTTGCGTTTTCAGTAAGAGAGAAAGTCTGTCACTCTCCTGCTCAGAACCTTCAAATCCCTTCCCCCAAATCTCAAGCAAGCGACCATATTCTAAAAGGCACTACGTGATCTGTCACAAATCTGCTTCTCCAAAATTATCGCCTTTCATTCTCTCTACCAGGCCAACTCAAACCAAACTGTACTTACTGCTATTCTTCCAAAGCAATGGCCTGGAATTTCCCTTAGATATCTCCACGTGATTCACTCCCTTACCTCGTTTAGGACTCTGGTCAAATATCATTATTTTAGATTCTTCTAGAATCTCTCTTTCTTAAATGGTTCTTTCTTTTTCACAAGACACCCTTTAACACATGATACTCCATTGTTTTTTGTAGCGCAATTTCAACCTGAGATAATAATATAAAAATGATAAGAAGATCACATCACTTTGTAGTCACACACTCTAATGGTTGCTCCTGATTATGCCAAGAATAAAAACCACAATATCTTGTGTGGAAAAAGAGGTCATACATGATAAGAACCCTTCCCATATCTATGAATTACTCATCACACACTATTCTATCTTCTTGCTCACTCCTTTCCAGCCATTCTGACATTCTTGCATGCTTTAAGCATTAAAAACCTGGCGCCTTATATTAATTCTCCTTTGGATGGCTTATTTCTTCATTATATTCAGGTATAGCACCACTTCTGTATTAAAGCATTCCTTGATACCAGATTTAAAATACCACTTCACAATACTTCCTATTGCCTAATCTTTCTTTTTTATGTTTCATGCATTTGTAACTGCTTTATATATTAAACATCAAGTTTATTTGCTGATTTCAATGTAATGAGAGCATAAACTTTTGTTCTCTGGGTTATCATTGTATTTTTGGCTCTTAGGAACAGTGCCTGCCACATAATAGACCCTCAGTAAATACACTGAATAAGTAAATTAAAGGTATATTCAAAAGGCATTTTCTTTTAAATGCTACACATGAAAGACTAACAGAAACACATCAATTTTCTTGAAATTGTGTCACTTTGGAAGAATCACATATTTTTTTTTATACTGAAAAATTCTGCTTGGCCCCTCCCTGGACAATTCAATTTGCTGTGACATTTGATTAAGAACAATAGATAACATATAGCTTCAATGAAAAACTAATTCACATGATCTATGGTATTTCATTTCTGAAATAACATTGTAAGGTGCTAGCATAAAGAAGGCAGAATAGCAGAGATAAGATTCTCGACATTCAGGTTCTTTTGTTCTCTGTTGATAAATATAATATTTGATTATTCACTTATATCAGTATCTCCAACCCACACCTCTTATCTAAGCCTTAACTTCTTAAAGTTCATATCCACTTGATTCTCTTTTAATTACCTCAACATAAATATATCAAAAGGGAACAAGTTATTTATCTTTCCTATTTTCATCCTAACTACTCTCCTTGTTTTAATAATTATTTTCTTCTGTGTTTTGTTTTCCTATCTTAATGAATGTCACTTACCATCATGTAGGGTGAAATTCTAGGAGGATTGGCAAAGAAAATTCACTCAAGAGGCCAGGCACGGTGGCTCACTTCTGTAATTTCAGCACTTTGGGAGGCGGAGGCAGGCAGATCGCTTGAGGCCAGGTGTTTGAGACCTGTCTGGACAACAAGGTGACCCTGTCTCTATTAAAAATACAAAAAAATAGCCAGGTATTGTGGTGCATGCTTGTAATCACAGATACTTGGGAAGCTGAAGACTGAGAATCCCTTGAACCTGGGAGGTATATGTTGCAGTGAGCTGATATCACGCCACTGCACTCCAGCCTGGGTGACAAAGTGAGACTATCTCGAAAAAAAAAAAAGAAAAAAAAAAAAAAAGAAAAAGGAAGAAAAAAGAGAAAATTCACTCAAGAAAAGAAACAATATTGGAAAACCATAAACTGAAACACTGTTGCAGCTTACATAGGACTGATTAATATTTGAATACCAAACAGCAAGAGTGGATGTAATTCACTGAACATCCAACAATATACATTGAGGAATGATGACACTTTAGTGTGTAAGGTAAAAGGCTAAACTAGTTATAGATTATAAGTTATACTGTATCTTTCCTAACAAAGAATAAAAACAAGATTCAAAGATCAATAATATCTGTAAGTAATTTAATGGCTTGTTTAAATAAACTCCAACAAAGTCTAGACTTTCAAAAACTTGACAATCAAAATGTTCACCACTCAATCAAAAGTGGTCAGACATAAAGATCAGGAAAATGTAACCTGAAAGCAGTAGATAAATCATGATAAAAAAGATAGTTATACGTGACTAAGATGATGGAATGAGCAGAGAAGACTTTGAACTGGTTATTACGGATACATTCAAATACATAAGCATAGGCACAAAAATGGACACAATGAAGAAGAAACTGAAAAATATAAAAGAGAACTAAATGGAGCTTCTAGAATAAAAATATATGCTCTATGAAATCTTAAAGATACCTACTGGACATAACTAACAGCAGTTTAGATGTTAAATTAAAAAAAAAAGATTAATGAACATGGGGGCTCTGACTAAAAGCATAGAAATATTGAACTCCTCAAAAGAGTTGGAAGAACACAAAATACTTGAAATATTATAATAATGACATCAAAGCTTTCCATATATGGTAAAATACCCATCTACAAATTTAAGTTTTTTTTTTGAGATGGTCGTACACTGGTTGCCCAGGCTGAAGTGCAGTGGTGCAATCTCAGCTCATTGCATCCTTACCTACTGAGCTCAGGTGATTTTTTCCCACCTCAGCCTCCCAAGTAGCCAGGGCTAGTGGTATGCACAGCCATGCCCAGATAATTTTTTGTATTTTTAGTAGAGAGAGGGTTTTGCTATATTGCCCAGGATGGTCTCGAACTCCTAGACTCAAGCAATCCTCCTGCCTCGGCCTCCCAGAGTGCTGGGATTACAGGTGGGAGCCACTGGGTACAGCCAAATCTAAGAATCTTGACCAATTCCAAACGGAATGAACACAGACAATTTCTTCATGGGGCTTCATAGTCAAATTGCTAAAAACAACAATAAAGAAAAATGTGTAAAATCAGCCAGAGAAAAAGACATCTGACATATATATATAATTCTCTCAGAGAACAATTTCTCCTTTTACCTCACCTTAAAAAGTCTCAAGCAAGTACCTTTTATAGCAAATTCTAACCTGAAAACAATGAGGGAAGAGAATACAGGGAATTTTACTTCCTAATGTTCTCTTTGCTGTGCTTAGGAGCCATAGAAAGGAAAGAGAATGAAGCACATTGACAACAGCCCATTTATCCTTTGATCTCTACAGCCTATGTACATACAACAAGTATTAGTATTTTCCATATAATATTAATGTTAATATTTTAATATTATTTTCATATATTTATTTTTCAATACTATGTTTGCGTTTAAGGAGAAGTCATTTATCTGGAAAATAAGATCCATTGCTTTCATTATCTTAACAAATAATTTCAAGATGTCCTAAAAGAAAAAGACATTCTGTATGTTCTTAAATGCAGAAAGCTCTTAATTTTATACCCAAAGTCTCCCTTACCCACTGACACACACTGTATTTGCAGGTGTCTGTATAGTCAGTGAAATAAAGCAACATCTCACACCAGTTAGAATGGCAATCATTAAAAAATCAGGAAACAACAGGTGCTGGAGGGGATGTGGAGAAATGGGAACACTTTTACACTGTTGGTGGGACTGTAAACTAGTTCAACCATTGTGGAAAACAATGTGGCGATTCCTCAAAGATCTAGAACTAGAAATACCATTCGACCCAGCCATCCCATTACTGAGGATATACCCAAAGGATTATAAGTCATGCTGCTATAAAGACACATGCACACGTATGTTTATTGCGGCACTATTCGCAATAGCAAAGACTTGGAATGAGCCCAAATGTCCATCAGTGACAGACTGAATTAAGAAAATGTGGCACATATACACCATGGAATACTATGCAGCCATAAAAAGGATGAGTTCGTGTCCTTTGTAGGGACATGGATGCAGCTGGAAACCATCATTCTCAGTAAACTATCGCAAGAACAGAAAACCAAACACCACATGTTCTCATTCATAGGTGGGAACTGAACAATGAGATCACTTGGACACAGGAAGGGGAACATCACACACCGGGGCCTATTGTGGGGAGGGGGGAGGGGGGAGGGATAGCATTAGGAGATATACCTAATGTAAATGACGAGTTAATGGATGCAGCACACCAACATGGCTCATGTATACATATGTAACAAACCTGCACGTTGTACACATGTACCCTAGAACTTAAAGTATATTTTAAAAAATCTTTCTATTTAAATATAACTAAATTTGCATTAAAAGTATAGATCTGATTTTGACAACTTCTAAAATCATTACAGTGGTACCCCAGTGCCCTCAGGATAAGGCTCAATTTCAATTTTTATTCCAATGAGAACTTTATTTGATTTTTTTCCCTGATATTTTGTACATGACATCTCCATTTAGGTAAAGTCATTATTTCTTTTACTTTCTTCTTTCTGCCCAGAATGCCTCCACATTAAGTTAGAAACTTCTTGCTAAATGCATCCAGAGTATCCTGTATTTCTCGCAAAATATTTCTCACTTTATTGTAACTGCTCATTGAAATTATTTGCTTTCTTTCAGAGTTGGATTTACCATGAAGAAAATAAATCCTAAGTCTGCATGTCTTTTATTTAAGGAGGCTATTTTCCAGGGTCTGGTTATCAAGTACCGATAATTAAAGATCTTTTAAAATTACACATGAAATCTAAAATCACTTGAATTTTTGTAGCTGACGTATTAGATAATCATGATCAGAGATTTACTAAATTTTTCAACAATTCTAAAATATGTCTGATATTGCCAATGAGTTCCGAAGCCAAAAGAAACATCAGTAAAATATGATAAAGTACACTCTTTCTGAAGGAAAGACTGAATTGTATGTGTGCATTTCATTTTTTAGAAATACTCTTTTAAGAATAAATTCACTGACTGTCAACCACAGCAGTCAAATTATCCTTGCAAAGAAACGTTTACACTCGAAACACCAGGCATTGAGGAATACATATGGGAGGAACAGTAATCATTCTACTTCATTATAGATTAGAAGACATAAGGCAAGGTTGTGAGTTTTACCTGCTCCTCTGTGACCAAATCTCCAGTGACTTCTCTGGAAATAACTATTATTTCTTCCTTAGGAAAACCATTCGGAGCATTTATTGTTACACAGGACTCAATATTGTGTAAAAATGAAGCAGATTCACCTGGTATATTTGTTGTAATATAAATCCAACTTATTGTTCTGTAACTGGAGAGTGCAAGAGTATATGATCAAAAGGAATTCAATAGGAACTGCTGGGATTATAATTAATCCTATTTTGATCACAAGTTTAAATGAGACTGATTCCAGAAACAATAAGTAAAAGTAAAACCATCCTTCTTGACTTTTTATACATGAATATTGTAGATTACTAATTCCAAGTTGGATTAGTAGAAAGTAATTTATTGTTTTCTCAACAATTCTCACCATTATCATAATTTTAAAGAGGCCTCTAATAACTGGGATCAGGATAAGATTTTTACCTGGGGCTAAGGAGAAAGTAGCAAAAGTTAGGAAGTTAATAAAGAAAAATGAAGTAATATACATTACAAGCTTTCGTGTCTTTTAATGAAGACAGACCATGTATTTCCCTCCTGAGTCAGCCGGCTTTTCAAGTCTAATCTCATATGTAGCTGCTTGTCAATAAATGTTTTATGAAATAGGTGCCTAACACCTGATAAAAATACCTAAAAGAATGTGGGTATATGTTAATATTTATTCAAATCCCAGTTTTTACATCTAAAAAATGGGCAGTCTGAAACAGTTCATGCCCTTTATTAATTCTATTACTAAAATTTTGATAGAGTACTGCATAATGCAGTATGTGTACAATTTACAAAATATCAAAGTGAATGAGTTGCAAAACATGTTGATTATAATATGCAGATGTGATTTTTAAATTTTACACATATGTATGTGATTCTATATCTACCTGGCAATTGCAAATTTTATCTAGCAAATTTTCAAGTTTTTATAACAAAAATGTAAATCTGAAAAATTTGAAAAAACAATTTATTTTATACCAAAATTCTAGATACTTGAATGCATGGGGTGTTGGTACGATTTTTAAAGATTTTGTCAATAAGTTGAAATTGTATAAACAGTAGCTAAAATAGTTTGACCTCTAACCAAAATAAACAGAGTGAAAAGTCAAGTAACCAGAAATCCATAGTATTTTAAGAGGAACAATGTGAACTCAGTAATTAATATGCATTTTTTCAAAGTTTTGTGATGTTCAAAATGAGTTAGAGCCTATACAAAAAAAAAAAAAAAAAAAAAAAAAAAAAAAAAAAACTCGTGTGGAATAAGTTGACAATATGTTTCCTTCAAAATAACCAGTTTGGAGCAAGTCAAATATATCCATTTCTTAAAGAAGTTTTAAAATCAAAATTTTTAATAACTGACGACTGGTGTCCAGAGTCCCCTCATTCCCCAAGAGGAATGATGTCTTCTTCTCACTAAATCGCACCATATTATGTGACAAAGCATATGATGTGTTAGCGACCACATGCTGACTGAGCAGCTGTACAAAATGAATTAATATCAAATTGTGAAAACATCTAGAACTGCAAACTTTGAGAATGTTTAATGAAAATAGAAAGATGATGGTGTCTGTTATACAATTAATCATATAATAAGTTTAGTATATTTATAATTAACATTTTCTATTTTGTATGTTGTGTTTGAAGGATGAATTATTTTTCATTATAAGCATATTGCATCATATATTTCTATTTCATGGCCAGTAAGGTTTTTTAAAGTGTGTGGATGTATGAGATGTCAATATAAATAAAAATGTAATGGAGAAACATAGCATTAGCTGTGATTATTGACTTAATATGAGTTAAATAAGATCCAGGATTCAAAGGCTGTCTTAAAAGGGAATCAACTGATATCAAGGAATATTCATGGTATTAATTACAAGTATTTAAATATATATATCATTGATTTCTGTGATAGTTATCAATTTATTAACTCTCAGCTCCAAATTCACTCTTCAATATATGTTCTGTGATAATAGACATATTTCCTTCAAATATTTCTTCTTTATATAGTCTACAATTTAAGCTTCCTCAGCAAAGGTCACTGGAGGGACTTTGCAGGAGAAAGGAGCACTCTTGCATTTCAAGAGTTGCACATTTTGGTCTGTGATATGGGCATCAGAACGGCACCAAGTACACAGCTGGAAGTAGGATCTCTTGGCATCCTTGCAGCCCTAGCTCAGGCCGGTGATCATCTTGCTGCAGCTATCTCACCACAGACCCTATATGCTGCATGGCTTCTGCCGATTTGACGTTTCTGATGCTTACCTGCCCCAAGGCCCCAGAACTTTATTTCCCAATTTTCTTGATGCTGCATCCCTAGCAACACCATGTATCTCCCAACATAAACACCGTGCATTCGAGGCTTTCTGTCTTCACTGGTGCCCCTACTTCCTCTCTGAGTTCATCTGCCTAGCCTCTGGCTATGGCTCACCTCCTGTTTTCTAGGGACTTTGTTGTTCCTGCTTGCCCCACAGCTGTGGATGAACTCTAGGCCAGGCAAACCAGTAAAGTTTTCTCTTACACAGAGGCCTGTCACTGCACCTTTGTGGAGCTCTAAGCCCGTTTTGGTGGTGGACCCCCCCCTTCTAAGTATGACTCTCCCTGTGCAGTCTCCCTCAGCTCTAAGATACCATGTAAATATTTCTTACACCTTATAAATACTTTTAATTAAAATAATAATTATTAATTACTTACATGGTTTATTTTTTATATTAAAATTACCCTGTTTATATCACTGCATGGCTTGTCGCCTGATTGTGTTCGGACTAATACAAAATTGGTATCAGGAGTGGGCTTAAAACACTAGTCCCTAAAAATGGGATTTGGTGTTGGTTTTGCGCTTGAGTTTAAGCACAGTGCGGAGCTCCTTGCCAATGGGAAATAAAATACTAGTAATCTCTGACATGCAGTGGAATCTCAATCAAGTTATCACTGTAACTGATTATGATGAAGTACCAACTGATCCATGTATCTTGGAAGCTCATGTGGCTGTTGTACATGACTGTTTTGGTAATGATGATTATGTAAAGACCATGATATAAGATGGATTATTTGGGGGCAGGGAGCGGTGGCTCATGCCTGTAATCCCAGCACTTTGGGAGGCTGAGGCAGGCAGATCACGAGGTCAAGATATTGAGACCATCCTGTCTAACATGGTGAAACCCCGTCTCCACTAAAAATACAAAAAAAAAAAAAATTAGCTGGGCGTGGTGGCGGGCACCTGTAGTCCCAGCTACTGGGGAGACTGAGGCAGGAGAATGACGTGAACCCGGGAGGTGGAGCTTGCAGTGAGCTGAGATTCCGCCACTGCACTCCAGCCTGGGCAACAGAGCGAGACTCTGTCTCAAGAAAACAAACAAAGCATTATTTTGAATGAAAGTAGCTTATTCTCTGTTTTCTAGGAAGATATGCCTTTTGTTCTTGAAAACACAATGATAGCTTCATTTGTGGAAGACACCTTGTAAGTTGATTCCCATTTTACTCAAAACCCACTATGACTACCCTGTTGCTATTAGATCCATAGCTATTTGTCAAATATGAACATGATCTGGGGAAGTTGCTATACATTATAACCTAGGAGAAAATAATTTAATATCAAGATAATTACAAGAATTCCCTAATATATTTTGGCAGAAAACAGAATATGATGAAAATTAAGCATGTTGGACCAAAGAGGAAAGTTTGTAATAGTAGATAGGGCTGGATTAATTGATATGGGTGTGTTTACTAAACATTAGAGATTTAATATCATGTCCATTATTTTTCAAACTTTGCTTCTAAATTGTTCTCTTTCATCCTCATCTGAAACTCCAGTTACACTAATGTTAGAACTTTCTTCTCTCCTACTTATTTCATACATTTTCTAACCATTTTGCTCTTTGTGCTTTGGTTAGAATATTTTACATCAGCTTTCTCCAGTTCTCTAATGTGTTCCGTTTTCCAATTTGCTATAAAATGCATTGATAGAGTTCCTAATTTCAATTTGTTTTCCTGAATCCCAAATTTCTTGTTTGATTTTGATTTTTCCTGTTTAGATTAGTTTTCTAGCATGACTGTCTACATCTATTTTTCTTTCACATGTGAGTCATTTTGTATTTAAAGCCAATTGCTGATAATTTCAATAACTTAAGTTATCTTTTGGTCTATTTTCATCACTTTTCTTTTCCTTCTTAATCCTTGATATTTTAACATTGGACATAGACTATGAAACATTTAAGAGGCTCTAAATGATTTTTTTCTTCTTTAATCATCGTGTTCTCTTGTAGACAGATACAGTTAGGGCATATTACATGAACTTGTTCAAGGCTGTGCTGTAATGTTGCAGGCTTTTGTTTTGTTTCATTTTCTAAAGTTTATGTACATAGGATTTATTTTCATTTCTAGGATAAAGCCCTCCAAGGATCATGACTGAAAATGTGAATGACGCCAATTCTGTGTGTCACAGACTCAAATTTTTATCTCCTCCATATGTTGAGAGTGCCTCTTACACTGTCCTTGACTCAGGGGCAAACAATTAAATGAAAAGTTAACATCGTTGAGCCTCTCTTCTCACTGATATCTTAGCTACTAATTTTTTTCACTTTCTTATCACTTCAGCCTCAGTCTGCCAAGCACTGTATGATTGTAAGAATAAAATCTACCATCCTCTTTCATTCTTGGCAAATTTTTGGTTTATTGGTCTTTGTTCCATGTCATTAATTGGCAAACGTTCCAAGGGAGAAAAAGGCCCAGTGATTGTTGGTTCAGCTCTGTAGTTTATATTTTTCTGGGATCCTACCTTCAAGTTATGATTTCTTTGGAAGATTTTCTTTATATTTTTAATACTATTATGCATTTTAGCAGATTTGCTTTTTTACTGCTGTTGTTCTGGTTTAGAGTTTTCATCTTCCATAAGCTACCCTTCCATAGATAAAGCCAGAAGTCTCCTGTGATATCACTTACATACATTTAGTGTTTAGACTGTAAATTACTTTAGAGTTAAGACAACGTCTACATTTTTACTTTTTTATCTAAACTATCTTGGCACTCTATAATAGGATTTAATTATATGTGTTGGGGGTAAAACTAGACTCAAGGAAATAAAATAGAACAGTGATCTCATCAGAATAACAAGATAAAATGTTGGTGTTGTACGAGGTAGTGTCATGGGGATGGGCAAAAGTGGTAATTAGAAACTTTTCAATTGTCCAGGTGTGTTGTTGAGGATGTTGCCCACAAGGAATTATAAAAATTGTTTTCCATGGGTCTTAATACCAGGAACATCTGTGCTTCTCCCAAATAACTGTAAGAAAAATTTCACAATATGGATGCTGAACTTCTCATAATTTATTGTATTTGTTTCTGATTTGGCTGTTTAAGAATTCAGAAATAAATAATAACTTAGCTTTAATTATTCAGTTGTGTATCTTAGAATGTAATTTACAATTACCTTTATTTTTTTCTTTCTTGTTTTTTTATATATACAAATTATATAACAAATATATCCCTTCTGTGGCATTAAATATATGTCTTGGTAGGTTGTTTTAAATTCTGTTTTGGTAGAAGTGAAAGATAAACTAAAAAATACAAACATAAATTTAAATTCCAAGACCAATTGAATGAGGATCTTCTCCTGAATTACCTTTTTTATAAACCATGGGCATAATTTACATGATATCGTTTCAGTAAGTAAGCAGTAAAAAAATCAAACAAAATGGCCTGAAGGAATAAGAGTCTTATTATCTCACGTTAAAAGTAGCTCAGGGTCAGTGAAATGATATAGTTTTTGTTTGTTTGTTTGTTTTCTTGTGTTTATTTGTATTGTTCTTTTGCTGTTTCTACATCATCAGGGTTTCAGTGCAGCATTTCAGCAATTCCCTTGACCTTCTCCTTTTTTATTCATGATGGCCACACATCAATGATTGTATACTCACACAATGATATAAAAAAGATAGGAAGGACATTTCTCTTTTTAATACTAGGAACGTAAACTTTCTCATGAGCCCATAAAAAAGATTTCCCTCTATGAATCATTATTTAGAGGAATCAGATTCTCATGCCTAAGCAGACTACTGGCAAAGCAACTCTCATTTACTGACCAGCAGGATTGCTGGGGAAGGTACCTACAAAGCACAACATTGTATAACACATTTTTTTTAAATTAGGGTTCTAATACCAAGAAAAAAATGACAATTGAGTAGAAAGAACAATGATGTCTTCCAAACTCCTTTACTGAATTATGATACAATACATAATACAATATATTTTTAGGTTCAAAATGTCAAGTGTCAGTCACTCATTCATTAAACAAACAAACAAATATCCCTGGGTATATAATTTGTTCCAGCTATAGTTCTTAAAAATAGAAATAGGGTAGTGAACAAAGAGATAAATTCCTGGGATCATGGAAGTTAGCAATCAGTAAAAACAGAATAAAAAAGAAAAAGAAAAATTGTAGCGGTGTTATATAATTAGAAGACTGGGTGCATTGGCTCACACTTGTAATCCCAGCATTTTGAGAAGTCAAAGCAGGAGGATTACTTGAGCCTAGTGAGTCAATACTAGCCTGGGCAACTAAGCAAGACCTCATCTCTACCAAAAAGTAAAATATAAAAATTAGCCAGATATGGTGGCATGTTCCTGTAGTCCCAGCTACTCAGGAGGCTGATATGGGAGGAACTCTTGAGTGCAGGAGGTGGGATTGCAGTGAGCTAAGATGGTGCCATTGCATTCCAGCTTTGGAAACAGAGCAAGACTGTGTCTGAAAAAGATATATATTTTTTTCTGGCTATATTTACCAACACTGGTAAATGATGGGCAGTGTTCAATGACCCACTGTCAAAGTGTGAAATGTATAGCCAGAAAGGCACAAATAGAAGGAGACATTTACTGGACTCTTGGAAAAACTAAGTAGGCAAATGGAGCATATGTTTTCAGAAAAAAATAAAATAGGCAGAGAGAACAAGTGCAAAAATTTTGAAGTAGGACCATTCCTATACCCTTTGAGAAGTACTGAGGTCAGTATGACTGGAATGGAATAGCCAAGCACAAAGAAGGAAAGGTCAGAAGGCTTTGTAGGCTATTATAAGAACTGGCTTTTAACCTGAATGTGACGAAAAGCTACTGGAGAGCTGAGTAGAGAAATGATACAATCTATCTGAAATCTTAGAAGAGAATCATTTTAGCTTGTATATTCAGAATAGATGAATGAAGGTAAGAATGAAAATAGAAGAATGAGTTAGAGAGCTGTTTCAATAATGTAGGTGAGGAATGCTGGCGTCTTGGACTCAGGTAGTTGCAGAGAAAGAGGTGGGATATGATCAAATTTTGAATATACATTTCAAGTAGAACAGAAGACTTTGCTGATGGATGGGATGTGGAGATATGGGGGCAGGTAGCGTGATTTAAAAATTGTACAAATATTTATGCCTAAGAGATTCAAATAACTTATTTTTCCTCAGCCTAAATATTAGTCCCTTATTTTCGAATTATAGCTAAATTTTCTAAACTTTAACTTTTCTCATATGGATGTGAATTATTCTTTTTCTGAGTTTTTAAAAAATGTTGCTATTTCTCCACCATCTCATAATAATATTCTGAATTATATTATATATATTCGTTATTTAGTCTACTCCTATTTATAAATAATCTACCTCGATTTTTAAAATCAGAGCTCCTGAAGAGAAGGAACAATATCTACTCCTTCATTCATGCAAATAATAGATTTTTCCTCAGGCAATATGCTAGGCATTGGAGGTATAGCTATATACCAATCAACATAAAGCTGCCTTCATGAAGCTTGTGCATTGTGTATAAACACCCCTTCTTGGTGTTCACTGTGTATCTGTTGAATTTGAATGCAGTATACATTTTAAAAATATATTTTTATTGTTATTTACCTATTTCAAAGAAAAAAATGCTGACAAAAACATCTTCCTCCAGCACGATTAAAATAAAATCCCGGCCGGGGGATTTGCTGTAATCCCAGCACTTTGGGAGGCCGAGGCAGGTGGATCACGAGGTCAGAAGATTGAGGCCATCCTGGCTAACACTGTGAAACCCCGTCTCTACTAAAAAATACAAAACAAAATTAGCCGGGTGCGGTGGCGGGCGCCTGTAGTCCCAGCTACGCAGGAGGCTGAGGCAGGAGAATGCTGTGAACCCGGGAGGCGGAGCTTGCAGTGAGCCGAGATCGCGCCACTGCACCCCAGCCTGGGCGACAGAGCGAGACCCCGTCTCAAAAAAATAAAATAAAATAAAATAAAATAAAATAAAATAAAATAAAATAAAATCCCATACATGGAAGTATATTTAATGGGGAAGAATATACAACATTTCTATTTGATTTCCTGAAGTGGATACAAATTATTTCCAACTGCTGAAATATGTCGCACCAACACTGGTAAATGATGGGCAGTGTTCAATGACCCATTGTCAAAGTGTGAAATAAGAGACAACAGTACTGTTCAAAGTCACCAGGCTCTGTTCCTTGGTATTTGAGTTCCAAGGTTACTATACTTGCAAAGGTTGTTTTTAGTTTGGAGGGAAAGTATGTTTTTTTAAATATGCTTACACAACACATATTTGTGTTTAAGTGCATATTTGTGTTTAAGGATGTTTATTCCAGTTCATTTTCCTTGCAATTTATGGAACTTATTTTGCCTACATTAAAAGGAGAGGCAAAGGATGAAAATTTAGTATTATCGCATGAAAATATGTTTTATACTTCCTGGGATTGGGCAATATGGCTCAAGATTAAGACAATAAATTGCGAGCCCAGTTTTCTGGCTTCAAAGTATAGCTTAGCTATTTACTAATTATATGACCCTGGTAAATCATTTAAGTGCTCAAGACCCAGATTTCCTCATCTATAAAATGTTGGATAATAACAATTGTTTCAAAAAATATTTTTCTCTCATAGTCTGTGTTATGGGTTGAATTGTGTCCTACAACAAATTATGTTGGAGTTTCAATTCTCAGTATCTGCGAATATGACTTTACTTAAAAATAGGCTTTGCAGATATAATCAATGAAGATGTGGTCATTAATGCAGGTCATAACTCATCATGACTGCTGTCCCTATAAAAACAGAAAACATCATGTGAAGACTGAGATGCACAGAGAGAATATCATGGGACAGTGGAGGCAGGGACTGGAATCATGCAGCTGCAAGTCAAGGACTGTTAGAGACTGATAGTGATACTGTAACTAAGAGAAAGGTATGAGATAGATTCACCCCTAGAATCTTCGAGAGAAGACATCTCTGCTTATACCTTGATTTCAAATGTCCAGTTTCCCAAACAGTGAGAAAATAAATTTCTGTTGATATAAGCCACATAGTTTGTGGCGATTTGTTATAGCAGTCCTACAAAACTAAAATAGGGTGGTTATAATTATTAAATTATCTAATAACTGAGTAATCAGAACAGAATCTAGCCCATTTTAAGTATGTATGAGTTTGAGGGTTTATTACTGAAAAATTCATTCGCATTCAATAGAATGTTCTCCGCTGGTCTCCATTGCTTATATTCCAACTGTATTTGTCTCCTAAGGCTACAATGACAAAATATGATAGACAAAATATCATAGACTGATGGCTTAAACAAGAGATATTATTTCTCACAGTTCCAGAGTCTAGGGAGTTCAATATCAAGGAGTCTCACAATTTGGTTCCTGGTGAAAGCAAAAAAGCACAAATAACTTGAAATATTCCATCACTTCACTGGTTTATATTAAGAAACATATTAATTTGAAATATTCTGTGACAGATGATAAATAGCACATTTTTAAAGTTCAATGCAAAATTCTAAGCTAAAAATAAAGACTAGTTTTAGTTTGAAAATGACAATACAGAAGATAGCTAATTTTTTAGTTTAGATCATTCTTTTTCAGCAAATACCAACATGTTATCCATAGCCTAACAGGTGTGGTAATTAAAATTGTTGTTTCATTTCATATAACAGTAAATAATATGTAAAGTAGTCATTTACAAAAAAATTTAACTTTATATAACACATAGAGTTATTTTCCCTAACCATTTATTACTGTTTCTCTTTTGCTGATATCCCTAGGAGGAAATATTTGTATTATTTTAATAGCTATAATAAATTGAACATTTTCACAAAAAGAATAAAAAGAAAGAGGGAGAAAAGCAGGAGGAGAAGAAAAATAAATAGACAAAGAAAATGAATTAAAAGTGGCTTTAACCAGAATATAAGGTAGTAAGTGCAAATCATGGAAAACACTCATCATTCTTTCATTATGGTTGAGAAATAGAGAAGGGAAAATTAGTAGTAGTAGTATACTGGCTACCATGGAAAACTTCCAGGGCACAAGCAATATCAAGTGCTTAATTTCAATATATCAGTAGTGAATGAGCTTCAGTAATATGTACAGAACCAGGGGTTACTTCTATAAGAGCCATGCACAAGTACTAATAGCTGGAATTCAAAAATTACTGTACTGTACAAGGGAAAAATAATTCTTCATTTATGCTTATATCTGCCTCAGCTCCTAACACATAATCATCCACAAATATGTGTAGAATAATAACCTTACAGAAATTGTGTACTGACCTTCTGGTCCCTCTAATCCAAAGATGATCCCCTAAGATGTCGAGGAATCAAGTAGTTTGCTTTTGCATTATCCATTCCAATAAATCAGTCTCAATCGTCAGTTTTCAAAGAGAGGTAAGTCTAAATTACAAAACAATAAAAAAAAAGCCAATGACTCCTATTTAGCTTAGAACCAAAATGTTTTAATAAGTTTGCATGAAAGAGAAACTTGAGCATAGTTGAAATTAAAATTAGCAAAATAAATATTTAATTGGGTAAATAATAATCATTTAGTAATTTTGGATGATAGACTTTGCCTTGGACTCAATCAAGATAATGTATTTAAAAGTCTTTATTAAATTTGTATCAAAACAGTTTTAATGTGAATTTATCTAATGTCAGGCCAACAACATAAATTATGTGAATTCTATGGACTTAGGAAGGTCAAGACTTTTATAGACACATAAATCATAATTATCTTATAGAACACTAGATTAAGAGTTAGCAAACTATGGTCCATTGACAAAGCCCAATTCACTTTCTATTATTTACATTTATATTGGAACACAGTCACCCTCAACCCTTTGTGTATGTCTATGATTGTTTTCATGCTGTAAGGTTGCTGTGCTGCATTAAAGACTGGCCCATAAAGCATAAAAATATTTACTATCTGGCTCTTTAAATAAAATGTTTACCAGAATTTGTACTATATTATAATTTCAATAATGCTTCCTTTTATATTGAATACTAATTTATAACTATTTAAGCAAGTAAAAAGGCTTCTTAGATTTTATAGTCAATCTTGTCTAAAATTAGTTTAATGATCCCTCTCTACACTAAAAGACTGTAAGTCTCTCTAATAATACTTCTTCATTCTTTATTAATATCACCATCAGAATGAAAAAAATGCATCAGAAAGTCCCTTTTATAAAATAAGGAAGCTGGACAAGAAGTTATCAGTAGTAGCAGTTAAAATGATATGATTCTATAATTAAATATGAAATATTAAGATAAGTGTTCATCACAAATTTATTTTTAGTGATGATGTTAAGTATAGTGAGCTTTTAAACTTTGCATAACATAATGGCTATTGGAGACTATGATTATATTTAGTTCATTTTATAGCAAATACACAGTTCCTAATATATTCCTGTTTATAATAAAATAAACCTATGTCCATATTATGTAACTTTGCATTGTAACTGGAATTCACAATGAGAGTATGTTTTCTAAACTGTGCTGATTTTTGAAAGCCTCTACACAAGTTACTTGCTTCTGTGTGTTTCAAAAAATATTTCAGATAATATAAATAACATTGAATAATTACTACAAAATACTGTTAGGCTTTGAAGACAAAATGAGGATGGGAGGGGAACACTCTAAAGCATTTTATTTTTTCCAAAGAAGTATAACATTTAGAGATGTCAAGTGGTAGCTTGGTTGAAAATCCTAGGTGTCTAAATGCAATTGGAAAAAAAAAAAAAAAGCCTAGATTAGCCGGTAGGAGAAGAAGAGAACTGGATTTTCTTAACATGTTAAAAAGTTGCACAAAGTGTTAGAACTTTATCATGAACTAAAATATCTCCTTGCCTTGCAAGATGAAAAGATGTTTAAGTTTTCTGAGGTTATGAATCAGAGAAGAATAGCGAACATGACATGATGAAGACCTGTCCTGAGTCTCTTCCAAAGGATACTGATGTCAGCGACTGCTACCATCACGCAGACTGCAGCAGGGTCTGCACACTCCATGGAGCTGGTGGGAGTCCCACCCCTTCTGAGTTGGGATGAGAGCTCCCCGGCTGCTGGGTGCTGTGCCACTGCAGCCACCCAAATCACGACTGCCGGCCCAGGCCTCCTGCTCTATGGAATAGACAGGAGGGCAGGGCTACAGCCACCCACAGCGCTTTGGATCCACTCCTCTTTGTGCTCTTGGTGGGGCCTTGGAAACAGACAGGACCTTCCTGGGTGCAGCTGCAGCTGCCTGACCCACAGCTGCAGACCTGCTCCTGCTCCACAGAGCAGGCAAGAGCTGGGGACAAATGGGAGCCCCACCCCTTCTGAGTTGCCTGGCAGGAGCTCCCTGGATGTAACTGTGGCAGCCCTCCCAGGCACAGGAGCTGGGCATCTCTGCAGCCTGCACCCTCAGGGCTGAGAAGGACCCCTACTCCATCCCTACAGGCTTGGGGGTGACTGCTCTCCCTGCCTGGCTTCACTCCACTCCATGTGCTGGCTCTGATCTTGGAGTGGGGTTGGGGTTAATCCACGTGACCATGAATGGCAGTGGGAGGCAGATTCCTGGGTGGAAGGGGGCAGGTCTCCAGTAAGGTCCCAACTTCATGCCAGGGAGGGCTGAATGCTGGGGGCTGGGCTGCCAGTCTCACAGACTAGAGTGGAGACTTCTGGTGCCTCTTCCAGGCCTGCCCATGGCTGTCCATGGACCAATCAGCATGCACTCCCCTCTGAGGTCCATAAAAGCCCTGGGCCCAGCCGAAGTAGGGGAGAGGAAGCAGAAAGAAGATACAGAGATGATGGGACAACCAGCTGCAAAGAGGAGCTACCCTCTCTGCTGAGAGCTTCAGAGACCTGCAGAGATGTCAGGACCATCTGCCTGCTGAGAGGTGCCACCCTCTCCGGTGCCTCCTCTCTGCTGAGAGCAGCAGATGTCAGGATGATCAGTGGTCAGAGAGGAGCTACCCTCTCCAGGGTCTCCTGTCTGCCAAGAGCTGAACACTCGTTGGGAGAAACTGCTTCAGAGACTACCTACCCACTGCAGGTTTCCTCTAAGCTGTTCTAACCCTAAATAAAGCTCTTCTTTGTCTTCTCCACCCTTCAGTTGTCCATATACCTCATTCTTTCTAGACACATGGCAAGAACTCAGGCAAAGGTGAGATGCAGGGCAAGAACTCAGGCAAAGGCGCCACCAGCCACAGAGGTTTCCAAGAAGAAAATTAACACCCCAAAGATCCTATAACAATACTATGCAGGATAATAAACACCTCTGGATAATATCTTTTGGAATACTTTGGAATTAATGACACAGTATCCTTTGGAATTAACAACAGAACACCTAGTCTCTAAGGTCAGTGCTGATTTTATGTATTTGCATCTCCTTCCTTTTTTGTCATTTTAGCAGATTTGTCAATTTTGTTGACAGTTTCAAATAACCAATTTGTATAAATTATCTTTATTATTTTTCTATTATGTATTTAGTTTTTATCCACTGTAATTTTCACTGTTTATTTCTATCTGCTAACTTTAGGCTCAAGTTAGTTTATTCTCTTGATTTTAGTTTCTTAAGGTGTAAATTTGGGTTATTTCTTTGAAATCTTCTTTTACTGATATAAATTTTCCTCTGAGCAGTGTGTTCACTGTATACCACAAGCTTTAATTTGTTGTGTGTGTTTTATTCATATCTAAGTATTTTCTAATTATCCTTGTTACTTCTTTGACTTATTGATTTTTTAAGCATTAGTTGTTACCTATATACTTGTGAATTTTCTAGCTTTCCTTCTATAATTGATTTCTAGCTTCATTTCATTTTGGTTGGCAAAGATATTTCACCTGATTTTAGTCTTTTAAAATTTCTTAATATTTGCTTTGTGGCCTGATATATGATCTAGCCTAGCAAATATCCCATGTGTACTTGAGAGGAATGCATATTTTCCTGTTGTAGAGTGTTCTGTGTATGTCTGTGAGGTATAGTTGGTTTATACTTCAAGTCCTTCCTTTATATTCACCTTCTGTCCAGACATTCTTTTCATTATGAAAAATAAAGTATTGAAATCTCCATCTATTTTTACAGAATTGCCTGCTTTCCCATTCAATTATCAATGTTTCTTTTTACACTTTACAACTGTTTGGTTTGCTGCATATATGTTTATAATTATTATATCTTCTTGGTGAATTGATCTTTTCATTAATATGCAATGTCCACTATTCTCTATTGCTTTTATGTAACAGATTTTTTTTTTCCTGAGATTAATATAACCACTCCAGCACTCGTTAGGTTACTATTTGCATAGAATATATTTTTTGCATTCTTTCACTTTCAATCTATTTTTATCTTTGGATCTAACATGAATCTCTCATAGGCAATCTATAAATGAATCAATTTTTAAATTATTTCTGCCTTTTGATAAGCATCTTCTTTTTTGCTGCTTTCATGATTCTTTCCATACGAGTTTTCAGCAGCTTCATTATAATGTGTTTTAGCATGGATCTCTTTTGGCACAAAGTTCCTTGAGAATCTCGGATGTGTAGATTCATGTCTTTCATGGGATTATTTTTAAATTGGCCATTATGTTTTCAAATATGCTTTCAGATACTTTCTCTTAACTATTTCAGTTACTGAAACTGATACAATGTTTGCTGGTCTACTTGATAGTGTATCACAGGTTCCTTATATTGTTAATTTTACTTAATACTTTTTTCTTTCTGCTCCTGAGAAGGGATAATTTCAGTCATGCTATCTTTAAGTTTACTGGTATTTTCATTGCTACCTGTTTGAAATATGTTGTTAAATTATTCTAATGAATTTTTAATTTTGTTACTTTTCAGCTTCACAATTTTTGTTTACTCTTTACAATTTCTATTCTTTTATTGGTATTCTCATTTTGTTCATACATAATTTTCTGTTTTTTGTTGTTGTTGTTGTTTGTTGTTGTTGTTCTTTGTTCACAATTTTCCTAAGCTCTTTGAACATATTTAGCACGGTTGATTCAGTCTCTTTGGGCTTCTTGCAGGACAGTCCTGACTATTTATTTTCTATAAATGGACCAAATGTTTCTGGGTTCTTATATATCTTATGAATATTTTGTTGAAAAATAGACATTTGGATATTGTAATGTGGGAATTTTATAAATCAGACTCTCCCTTCTCCCCAGGCCTTTCTCCTTTGGATCATTGAAGACTGCAGTCACCTATTTGTCAGTAAATTTTTCTACATTTTTTTGGAAAAGTTGTGTTCTTTTTCATGTGTGGTCACTGAATTCTTTCTTCCTTTATCCTGAGTTCAGCAGGTGTCTTGACATGTAAAAGTTGCCTTTTTTACCTGATTTAGCATTCACTTATCTGCTGTAAATATAATTTTTTATTGTTTTTATCTGGAAGCCAAGAAAATTGGTTCTAAGAGTTTCTCCTTGCTTTTTAATGTTTCTATGGAGTAATGGACATTTCAGGCTGCCTACTCTGCCATATTTAAGCTTTTAATGTATTAAATATATAATGAGTGCTTTAGATTGGCAAAGTTTAGTATACAAAAATATAAAAGACCTGGTTCATTTTCTTTAATTCAATAATAATTAAGTAGATAAGATAGTCTTTCACATATGTAATTATGCTAGAGTATGAGAAAATAAGTGAAAACAAGGAAGGGAAAACTGATGGATATCAAAGCAGACAGCACTTTCTCCTGAAAGTGGAATGTTAATATCCAGATACATCCAGAGTTCATCTGCTTCTTTAGCATCAGGCTATTTTGAACATAATTATATTTTTCCTTAGTAGTTAAACATTCTACTATTTACTATTATAATATCTTTACAACTATTGAATTAATGCTTTCTGCCAGGGTTTTGAAGGAAAGGAAATGAAATTTTTGAAGCTTAAAAATATTTGCCTTGAGTGATGGAAGACAGGATAATTCGACCAGGAAATAGAAGGGAAATTCAAATGGTCTAGGTATCCAACTTGACAGAGCCCAGCTGCTGGAATAACAAAGGGGCATATGTTTTGTCCCTCTGCTCAGGTTTCAGATTCTAAGAAGTGGGATTGCCTAACTTTCTAGTCATGCATCCAGCCTTGGCTAAAAGGAGCTGGCACAATCTGATTCACAGTCTTACTAGATAATACTCAACAGGGCAAGGTAATTCTCCCAAAGCAATTCAGGTGCTAATATAGAAATTAAATATGGCCGAGCACAGTGGCTCATGCCTGTAATCCCAGCATTTTTTATTTTATTTTATTTTATTTTATTTTATTTTATTTTATTTTATTTTATTATCTCCCCATATGCCTAGTACAGAGCCAGCTGCTCATTCTACAGTACTTTTCTGAAAAACGTGTGTATTTGAGGAAAAATCAGAGGTAGCATAGGTCTAATCCATGTCCCAGCAAATGTATGGAAGCACATGACTAAGCATCAAGAGATACAGCTGACACAGTTTAGGAACAGTCTTCCACCATGTTGGCTGACATGGATTAGGCAGAGTTGAACTACAGCCAAGTGAAATCACACTGCATTTAACATTTGCCTTTAATGTCAAAATAGTGTCTTCTTCATGTTCTATCATAACTGTAAAGTTTCCTGCTATAGTTTAGGACTCCCTTTTTGTTTTGTTAAGTGTTGTGCCAGTTAACAACGGCTGATCAACTGAAGAGATGCAAACGTTGAATGGGTGTTTGATGATATTAAGGAATAATCATTAATGTTTAGAGGCAATAATGATTTTAAGGACATGTCACATGTTTAATAAAGAGTCCTGTCTTCTAGAAGAAAAAAAAAATAAAAAAAAATTTGCCTTGTCATTCATGGGCACACCACCACAACACAACAGGTTTATCATTGAGCTAAGCCAATTTTTTTTCAGCTCTTGCTTGTCGTCTATGTGTTTATAGTTAATGCTATATATATATTTCCTAAAAATATCACCAAACATCTTTGGTTTTTAATTTTAAACGTAATTACTCATATCTCCCCAATTTAACAATTTAGCTTACCATTTCTGAGGTGGTGGTTGTTGTTGTTGTTGTTGTTTATCTCTCTTACCCTTCCACTATTATCACATCTTTCCCCTAGTTATCTACCTTCAGATTCTAGACATAAGTTCTGATCATTTGCTGACTTGAAAATTGAACTCATTAATTTTTAGCCCTATTCATACAATCAATGAGACCTCTAAAGCTTGCAAGAAATTTCTTACACATCTTCCTTTAATTTTTTTACATAATTGGTCAACAAAAATTATTTCTTGAATACATTCTTGAAAGTGTTTACTATGTGGGTTTATCTCGTTTGTTTTCAGATATTCACTTTTTGTGAACACTTTTCTCTAAATATGAATAAATCACTTACAGTTTAAATAGAAAAGGATTTTTGTTTTGTTTTGTTTTGTTTTGTTTTCCCACTCTGTCTCCCAGGCTGGAGTGCAGTGGCGTGATCTCCGCTCACTGCAAGCTTTGTTGCCTCCCGGGTTCACACCATTCTCCTGCCTCAGCCTCCCGAGAAGCTGAGACTACAGGCGGCCGCCACCACGCCCGGCTAATTTTTTTGTATTTTAGTAGAGATGGGGTATTACAGTGTTCGCCAGGATGGTTTTGATCTCCTGACCTCGTGATCTGCCCACCTCGGCCTCCCAAAGTGCTGGGATTACAGGCGTGAGCCACCGCTCCCAGCAGGATGATTTTATCTTATATTGTCACTTCATTAACATGAGAATTAAGAGACTTCAATTCCCTGAGTCATCTAGAATCTGAAATTAAAAATCTAGAGTTTCAAGTCATGAAATACTTTGATACCTCTAACATGTAAATATTATGGAAATTAGCTTGAATAAAAACTTGTCCAGCTGCCCTTTTGACAAGAAAAGAAAAGGATCCAAAGTTAAATCTTTTCATTAAAGAAAAACTGGGATTTTTCTCACAGGTTCTTGGATGTATTGTAAGAAGTTTAGCAAAATCTAGTATATTCAAGTTAAATATTTTGAGAAAGATTTTATGCTTTTTTCTTCTTCTACAATCCTCCATTAAAGAAATTGTATTTTCTCAGTTTTTTTGAGAACTTAGAGGAATCCTTTTTTTTTCATTGTCTTTTTTTCATTTTCATTTTCATAGTAAAACAAAATGCATTTAAAACAAATCTTGTTTGAAAATTATTATCCTAGATATTGGATTTTTATGTTTATTAAACTGTGCTTTTTAAATTTATTTCCAATATAGTCATTTGGTTTAAGCACTGAATTCCTTACACTAGGCTTTTCTCTAATTTTTACTGCAGAAAGAAGAGAAAGCAGTGTTTCAGTCAGGTTATATGGATTTTCTTACTTCCTTCCTTCAAAATCTTTATATTGTGAACTTCTTTATGTCTGGGTTTGTTATAGTTAGCATTGTTCTTTGTAGAACAATACATTAGGAAAAATAAAATAATTTTAATATTCAATATGAAGTTAGAAATTCTTTTCTCTAAAAGTATTTTCCCTAGAAGTTCTTAAAATAAGTAAAACAGGCAAGTTTCTATTTGTGTAACTGCCCAGGAAAATTTTCTGTCACTATATAGCAGAGTTAATAATACCTATTTTGCCATTGCTTTCTGTTTTCAAATTCTGAAAAATTATCAGCATTTCAGTTTATTAAAAATTGTATTCTCTTGGAAGTGAAAACAATCTTAAAATTTTAATAATTTCTATATTCCCTGTGAACATAGGTAGACCTTTATAGTAGTATATATAATACAATTCTTAGAAGTAGTTGTCTTGGTGAGGTCAGATTTGAGGAGTCAGAGTGAATTTGGGACAGTCAGATTTATAACAAAGCATATGTTACTAATTTTCTCATTGCACTAGGTTTGATTCTGTTCATATACTGATAGCTTTCATGGTAAGATTGCCTAAGAGCAATGTTCAGAGTTATGTTGTATTTTGTAGTCAGATATATCTTAACACAAATGAATTCCTGCTTTTTTCTATTAATCTGTAAAATAACTTTATTAACCAATAAAATAACATTATCTACATAAGCATGTTACTGTATCTATTTTGTCTTTATTATACCTGGATTGTTTGATTGCAAACACCAGGAAATAATGCTGTATATCTCAATAAAATGTCAGTTAATTAGATAAAAATTGGGAATTTACATAATAAAAAATAACTGAAGAACCAATTTCAGATAGAATAGGAATGAACAGCTCCAATAATTTAGGTAGTACAAGTTACTTATATTTTGGAGGCATTACTGCTGAAAAAAGTCAGCTTCAGACTTTTACAGTTTACTCATAATTGCATACAAGAGCAAAGATTCAGAGATCTTTGGCACTTGCCTGCATTGTGCATCTATGCATTGGCTGCAGGAGAAGTCAAACGTAAGCACTGTGTTAGAGAACAGATTAGTCTTTCCAAGAAATATAGGAGGAGGTAATCTAAAGAAGGGCAGTAGCTATTAGGGGGCTAAAACAACCTTTAGCCTCCTAACAGTTACTGCCCTTCTTTTCATAATTTTATAAGTCTACACATATAAAATTATATTTAAGAAATGATTGGCATTCACATTCAAGAAAAAAGTTAACATCTTGGCACTATTTGAACTAACATGTTATTTTCTTGTACATAGTTCATTTGAAGTCTTTTTAGTCTCATGTTTTTTGAAAGGCTTCACAGAAAGTTTTAAAAGGTCGTGATAATAAAAATACATCACTTAAAGTTCAAATATCAAAGTTTTAACAGTTGGGTTTATTCTGTGCCAGTGATATCACCTCAATCAAACTTTCTTCTTTAAGGAATGGTAGGATAGAAATAAGTACCTGAGGTTATTACTTTTCCTCAATTATAAATAAATTAAATAAAAGTTAATACCTCTATAACCTCTAACAAATAGTGACTTTTATTTTTATAAACCTCATCAAATAGATGATGTTGTTTAATGCCTTGTACTAGTTACTTGTAACAAAAGTATTGCTTTCCCTTCATTGGAAATTGAGTTTATTCACAGCCAAACTCTACCAGATGTACAAAAAAGAACTAGTACCATTCATACTGCTACTATTTAGGGAGGAACTCCTCCTTAAATCATTCTATGAAGCCAGTATCATCCTGATACCAAAACTTGTCAGAGATACAACAAAAAAAGAAAACTTCAAGCCAATATATTGGTGAACATAGATGCAAAAATCCTCAACAAAATACTGGCAAACCAAATCAAACAGCACATCAAAAACCTTATCCACCGTGATTAAGTAGGCTTTATCCCTGGGATGCAAGGTTGGTTCAACATACACAAATCAATAAATGTGATTCATCACATAAACAGAACTGAAGACAAAAATCACTTGATTATTTCAATAGATGCAGAAAAGGCTTTTGATAAAATTCAATATCCATTTATGTTAAAAGTTCTGAATAAACCAGGTATTGAAAGAACATGTCTCAAAATAATAAGAGCTATACATGACAAACCCACAGCCAACATTGTATTAATGGGCAAAACCTGGAAGCATTCCCCTTGAAAACCGGCATAAGACAAGGATGCCCTCTGTAAGCCATTACTATTCAATATTGTATTTGAAGTCCTATCCAGGGCAATCAGGCAAGAGAAAGAAATAAAGAGCATACACATTGAAAGAGAGGAAGTCAAACTATCCCTGTTGGCAGATGGCATGATCCTTTATCTAGAAAACCCCATAGTCGTGGCCCAAAAGTTCCTTAGGCTGATAAAAATCTTCAGCCAACTCTCCGTATTTGAAATCAATGTACAAAAATCACTAGCACTCCTATTACATCAACAACAGTCAAGCTAAGAGCCAACTCAGGAACACAATCCCATTCACAATTGCCACAGAAAAAGTAAAATATCTAGGAATGTAGCCAACCAGGGAGGTAAAAGACCTCAACAGGGAGAACTACAAAACACTGCTTAAAGAAATTGGAGATAACACAAACAAATGGAAAAACATCCTATGGTTATGGGTAGAAAGAATCAATACCATTAAAAAGGCCATTCTGTCCAAAGTTTATAGATTAATGCTATACCTATATGAATGAAATTTTTCACTGAACTAGGTAAAACTATTTAAAAATTCATATGGATCCAAAAAAGATCCCATTAGCCAAGGAAAAAAAGAACAAAACTGTAGACATAATGCTACCCAAATTCAAACTATACTATAGGGCTACAGTAACCAAAACAGCATGATACTGAGACAAAAACAGACACATAGGTCAATGGAACAGAGTGGAGAGACCAGAAGTAAGGCTACACACCTAAGCTATCTGATCTCTGACAAACCTGACAAAGACAAGCAATGGGGAAAGGATTCACTATTCAATAAATGGTGCTAGGATAACTGGGCAACTATAGGCAGAAGATTGAAACTGGAGCACTTCCTTGCACCATATACAAAAATCAACTCAGGATGGATTAAAGACTTAAATGTAACCCTCCCCCCAAAAAATAAAAACCCTGGCAGACAACCTAGGAAATACCATTCAGGACACAGGAATGGACAAAAAATTTTTGATAAAGATGCTGAAAGCAATTGCAACAAAAGCAAAAATTGAAAAATGAGATCAAATTGAACTAAAGAGCTTCTGCACACCAAAAGAATCTGTCAACAGAGTAAACAGACAACCTAGAGAATGGGAGAAAATTTTTGCAAACTATGCATCTGACAAAGGTCTAATGTCCAGCAACTGTGAGAAATGTAAACAAATTTATGAGAAAAAAATTAAAAAATAAAATGAGCAACCCCATTAAAAACTGGGCAAAGAACATGAACAGACACTTCCAAAGAAGACTTACATATGATCAGCACACATATGACAAAAACTCAACACCACTGATCATTAGAGAAATGCAAATCCAAACCACAATGAGATACAATCTCACACCAGTCAGAATGTCTATTATAAAAAGTCAGAAAAATAGCAGGTGCTGGTGAGGTTGAGGAGAAAAAGGAACACTTACACACTGTTTGCGGGTGTATAAATTAGTTTAACCATTATGGAAAGCATTATAGCAATTCCCCAAAGAGCTAAAAACAGAGCTGCCATTTGACCCAGTAACTCCATTACTGGATATATACCCAAAGGAATAGTAATAGTTCTATCATAAAGACATGTGCATATGTATGTTCACTGCAGCACTATTCATAATAGCAAAGACATGGAATCAACCTAAATGCCCATCAGTGGTAGACTGAATAAAGAAAATGTAATACATATATACCATGGAATATTATCCAGCCATAAAAATAGCAAGATTATATTCTTTGCAGGAATATGGATGCAACTGGAGGCCATTATCCTTAGCAAACTAACACAGGAAAAGAAAACTAAATAACACATGTTCTCATTTGTATGTGGGAGCTAAATAATGACAACACATAGACACATACAGGGGAACAACAGACACTGGAGCCTGCTGGAGGGTGGAGGGTGGAAGGAGGGAGAGAATTAGGAAAAATAATTATTGGGTACTAGGCTTAACACATGGATGATTAAAAAATCTGTAAAACAAACTGTCATGATATGAGTTTACCTATATAACAGACCTGCACATGTACCTCTGAAATTAAAAGTTAAAAAAAGAAACTGAGATCTAAGCAAAAAAAAGTATTACTTTCTCAAGAAATTATTCAATGTTAATAGTTATGTACTTCCTACAACATATGTAAATGTTTATATACATATAGTTTATAAATATACAGTACATGTATGTTTTTACATATAGTATAAAATTGGGTGCTATGTTATACTTCTATCTAAGATAAAAGAAATTATTACACATCGTTAGTGATTGACAAGGAAGATGTGGTTATCAAAATAGTGAAATCCCAAATGATGTTCCCAAATGATGTTTTACAGAATTGTACCCATCTTAAAAATATGAATTTTCAAACTTTAGAAGAGAGATATAGAAGATTACATACATGCTACGATTAAATCACTAACACAAGTGTAATCATCATAGAATTAAGTGTAGTAGTTTCTTAAGCTTCTTGAATACTTCTAATAAGGGATAATTAATCCTCTTCTTGTTCTTGGGAAAACAAATCTTTTTTAAATTATATTTTTCTATGCTTTTTTCTTAACATTCAGATTAGATAGCACCTTCAATCCAATGTTAAACAGAACTTTATTTATAAATTTTATGTGATTTCCATTAATAAAAATGAATATAATCATTCTCCATTAAGAATAAGGTTTCCTGTTGGATTTAATATACATCTTCGTGTTAGTTTGTCTTCTCTAGGTAACAGCTCTGAGACAAATACTTGCATAGATATTTCTTGTGGGGTGGGTGTTCTCTGAAACAACACCGCTAAGGAATGAGGAACTACCATGTAGTTACAAAATAAAAGAACCTCATCTGTTCCACTAGGAACCTCTAAAGTAATTCAGAGTTGTCTCATAGAGAAACATGTGGCCTAAATCTTTGTATGCCCATATCGACCAGCTGTTGGCTTTTGACTCTACTGAAGACAAAGGGCTTACTATTGTGTGAAGAAGCTTTTTTGGGTGAGAAAATTTTCCTCAGAAGAATTCAGCTGTTAGCTGTCAGCAACTAAAACTTCTTAAAGGAACGTTGATGTCTTGGTGCTGAAGGAGGGATTTGGGTGTTACAGTCAAGTGTTAACTAAAATTTATGCTTTGTAACTCTTTTATCTGCTTACTTAATATAATAAATTCAGCCCCCTAGATGAAATTCCATGGGTCAGTTTCTCCAGAGAGATTTAGAAGGAAAAAATTAGTGAGATGAACTATAGGCCTTATGCTTCAGTCAGCTGCAACTGATAATCATTCTCACCTCTGGTACCATTTAATATAGACTATATCTTTAGCTAACATCTATGCTGGTCTAGGTAGCTTACCTGGGATGATTGGGGTGATAATTTTCTGATAATTGTGTCCATGATCACCATGCTTTAATTGGACTGTGGTTGCTCTACTTGTCTATGTGGCATCACAGTTGTGCAAGCAAGGAAGCACCAAGATGCAAAATTAGTTTTCCCCTACACCCATTTGATATGAGCTTTCCTATCTCACTCTAATGATCAAATTTAGTAATCTAAGTCAAAATGAAAACAGGCATGTTTTTTTTTCTTTTTTCTGCTACCATTGTGGTAAGAAGAATTCAAAGAGAATGGGCAACAATTTTAAATTAAAGAAAAAGAAAACTTTGTTGTCTCTGTTGGTGGAAAAATTGTCCCTTTGAGGACAAATGTCTGTAAGTTCACAGCCCAGAATTGTAGGACCAGCAAATACAAATTCCCGAGAGATAATACATCAGAAATGATGGTGAGTAGAGAATACCTCTTTCATCTCTTGTTTTCCGTATCCGTGTTTTCTGTCCATTTGGAACACAGCACCACTTAATTGTCATTGATTTAGGTTGTGTACTGCAACTTGAAAGATAGCACTCCATTCTAAATGGCATTACCTCCTATGTGGTATCTCAGGTTCTCTTTTAACCATTATTAAAGATTGGCAGTTCTGGGTGGTAAAGAGTTGGTGTATCCCATAGCCCCACTGTCTCACATTTTTTCTTTTTTCAAAGGCTTCCTTGGTTCAATGTGATTTTATGCAGAATCCCATATTGGTGGATCAAACACTCCAAGCCCATGGATAACAGTACTGGATTCATCCTTGTGGGCTGAAACAACAAACCTATATGTGGAATACATGTTGTTTCTACTTAAGATTAATTACAGATTGAACTCCTAAAATAATGGTGTCTCATCAGGGACTCAGCCTTTATCTCTGTCGTTAGGAGGCTGTACTTTTGTTCGTGAAGGTAGCTAAACCACTTTCAAGGAGGGAAAACCTATATTTCTGGGCACAGATTTTGTATTTTCATCTCTGCCTCCATGGTTGCTTCTTTTGGGCACAGGTGCCAGCCATAGAGTGGCTGATTATGGAGACTAACTGGCCTATGTGGATGCGTATTCTGATATGCATACTATCTGATGGGTATTAACGCAATACAACATCTTGGTACTCACTCCTTTGGGTCTATCCACACACCTCTTTTTTTTTTTAATTTATTTATTATTATTATACTTTAAGTTGTAGGGTACATGTGCATAACGTGCAGGTTTGTTACATATGTATACTTGTGCCATGTTGGTGTGCTGCACCCATCAACTCATCATTTACATCAGGTATAACTCCCAATGCAATCCCTCCCCCCTCCCCCCTCCCCATGATAGGCCCCTGTGTGTGATGTTCCCCTTCCTGAGTCCAAGTGATCTTATTGTTCAGTTCCCACCTATGGGTGAGAACATGCGGTGTTTGGTTTTCTGTTCTTGTGATAGTTTGCTAAGAATGATGGTTTCCAGCTGCATCCATGTCCCTACAAAGGACGCAAACTCATCCTTTTTGATGGCTGCATAGTATTCCATGGTGTATATGTGCCACATTTTCTTAATCCAATCTGTCACTGATGGACATTTAGGTCTTTTAATCTTGCTCCTTCTCCCATATTGATCATTTGTCATTGTGCATGACTTGAAATGCCACTTTTTTTTCCACTTAAACATATTATTAAATCAAGCTTTGCCTTTTGGGAGGATTAATCTATTACTTTCTTTCAGGATCACCTCTTCATGCACTAATAGTCTACTGCAATATGTTTAATATAGCAGTAGGCTGCTTTTGGCTTTCACCTAGGAACTGAGCTGACCCCTCTGTGAAAGAGACTTAGCTTTTAGATTCCTTTGTTATGTGGATTGAAGGATCTCTTGATAGGCACAGTGCTGCAAGGGTAGATGGCATGCAAACTGGGGACACCAGTTTGTGCAGCTTACTCATGGGCCTTACTGCTGGTGCCCAACTCTGAATATGCTGTTTCCACCTGATGATGGGTTGTTGTTGAGCCACCCACTTTTATGATTTAGTAACTCTCACAGTATCCCGATTAAGATAATTCATATGTTCACTTGAGGCAACATAGTCAGATACTCTGTATGTACCAAGGTTCAGTAGCACATCCAGAGCTGCTTTCCCAATAGATAATCTACATGCTTCAGGCAGATTGGCTTTGCTACAGAACCTTAGGCATCTAGGTTGTCATCTTCCCATCAGAACTCATCGTAATTTCACTGGGAATTTTCAGAACAAAAATACTCTTAGTAGAATGATATGTTGTGTTGTATAGCCCAAATTGTAGGACTACTTATACTTAGGCCTGAACCTGCTACAAAGCTGTCAGCTTTCTAAGTCCCTTGATGATAAATGGCTTGGAGTAATATTTCCAAGAGTGGTATATGCTGCCTCCACAAACCCAAAAGACATACCAAGAATACCTATTTAGTGGTGGCTGGTATGAGATGCACTTGCTTTGGGTAAATATCCCAACATATTCCAGATAACTAGATGCTAAGACTTTGGGATGTTATAGTCCTAGAATCCTCATAAGGTTTATCTCCTACCCTTTAGCTTGTTCATGTCTTGCCAAGCCCTAAAATGTTTCCTACTTATTTATTCCTGCTTATCCAAATAAATCAATACAATGTTCTTTAAAAGGTTGCATTTAAATCCTTTTGATTATGTTATGGCAAAGAGCTGGAGATTTAACATACCCCTGATGCAGAAACAAGCAGAAACTGGATGACGATTTGTAGCTCGCTCTTTGAGGCAGCTGTCCTCTGAGGGTTTTTTTTTTTTTTCCTTGTCTGGATTGAGCAATATTATTGTAGATTGTACACTTATCTTATGTCTGGGACACCATGATATATTAACAACGTAACAGTATGCTACAACTGTGGCCTCCCTGGTTGCTACACAATGTTGTTGCTCATGATAATAATTTTACCCATCTTGCTTCTGACACTTAAGTACTACCACATGACCTCTAGTATTTTCAGAATTCAATTATCCCAAGTGCTATAAGTAATTTTAGTTCTAATAAAATATTTGTCTACCATCAATCAATCCCAACCTAGAGAGAACAGCTGCAACTCAATTTCTCACCGATTTATCAATAACACTCAGCAATAGTCATTTGATTTCACTGTTCTGATAATTGCTACCTCCCTGAAACCATTAAAATGCCTCAGGCTAATGCCACAGCGAGTTCCCTTACACTAATATTCCATTCCAGTTCACTACTTTGAATCTGTTAACTACTATTGCTATCAACTGCTAGTGGTTCTAAGTAATTTACCTGCCAGCATTAATGTGATCCTCATTACCAGTGAACTGGGGGAAGATAGGCAATTTGGTTCCAAAAGTAAACTCTCAAAGTCTTCTTCCTTATATGTCTTCAGGGAGCACCAGTCTTACAGTCTTCGATTCAACCAAAAATCGGCAAAATTTCAATGATTCATTTTTGTTACTGTTTTAATGATTATTTATTATTGTTAATAATTGCACATGGGGTTCATATGATATTTTGATACAAGCATACAATGTGTAATGATCAAATCAGAGTAACTGAGATATCCATTACCTCAAACATTTATCGTTTTATTGTGTTGGGAACATTCCAAATCTTCTCTTCTAGATAATTCTAATGGAAAGAGGTTTATGTACATAAGGTTTATTGAGAAACTACATTGGAAAAAAGTTACTGCTCTTGCAACATAGGCCTCAGCTGATTTCACAGGGAGCTAAAAAGTGAGAGGTCTTTTGAATTGTTTTAAATTGAGGTGGGACGCTGGTCCATTATACGTTCATATTGATGAGTTATTGATGTGGACTTATCCTATGAAGGGAAAGAAGCAGTGGACAAGGCACTCTGTTCTCCTACAGGCAGTGTCTGTAGAAGAAATTAGCTGTGAGTCATCAGCAGCTAGTACTCCTGGAAATTGAGAAACTGAGAAACTTTGTCCTGAGGGAAGACTCTGGATTGCACAGGACAGCAACTACTATAGTCATTAACAGATTAAGAACGTTTTCCTCTATTACGTGAGTTTTACCATGAAGTTGTCTAAAAGTTCATTAAATGGGAAAGGGTGTTATATATATGTTTATATATATATTATATATGTATATATACATATACATATAGGTATAGACATACATATACATATATGTATATATACATCTATAACATACAATGTATAATGTACATAAGTATATACATATGTATGTGTATATATGTATATATGCATACATAATATGTATATATATACATAGAAACAAACACATATATACACACATATAGTTTTTTCTAGTAATATTCTTGTTTGGTAAATATCAGAATATACACGCCAAAATTTTCTATTATCTAGAAAAATTGTTTTAAAATTACAATGACTTGTTTCCTGAAAATTTGATAGAATTCAACCATCACAAACCTCTATGATTTTATTTTCCTTAGTTTGAATATTTTTATCATTAACTCAATTTCTTTTATTGCTACGAAATTATTAAATTTTTTTTTTATTTTTTTGATTCAATTTTAGTATGTATAATTATCCCAAAATTTAATCTGTTTAATTTTAGTGGCATAAAGTTTTTAAGTTTTAAAGAAATTTTTAATGGTATAAAGTTTATTCTTTTAATGTATTTAATTTCTACTAGCATTATCTTCTCATCATATTATTTGGGATTTTTTTTTATTTTTCTTAATACATGTTTTACATATTTTTTAAAGACTTATTTTCTTGCTTTGTTGATCATCTCTTATTCTTCTCTATTACTTAATTGATTTTTGCACATATATATTTTTTCCTTCAGTCTACAATTTTGGGACTTTAAATTCTTATTTTCCTAAAAGCCTAACATACAAATCAATAAGTGTGATACACCACTTAAATATGTGATCCCTCTAAAATTCATGTTGAAATTTAATCCCCAATGCAACAATATTAAGTGGTGTGGCCTTTAGAAGATGACTGAGTCATGAGAACTACACCTTCAGATGGGGGTAGGTAACCTTAGATAAGGGCTTGAAGGAAGGAGTTTGATCCCCTGGCCCTGCTGTTTATTCCCCATGGAGGGGGGCATATAACTTTCTCCTTTTTCAGAGGATGAAGCAACAGGCACCATCTTAGAAGCAGCGAGTAGGCACTCACCAGTCAATAAATCTGCTAGTATTTTGATCTTGGAATTCCCAACCTCCAGAAATGTGAGAAAATTAATCTATGTCCTTTTAATTTACCCAGTCTTTGGCATTTTGTTGTAACAATACACAGGGACTAAAACAACCACATCAGCCCAGTGAAAGACAAAAAAACATACTATTATCTCAAAAGATGGAAATAAAAAAGACAAATTTAACATCACCTTCTGATAAAAACGCTCAACAAATTAGCTATAGAAGAAATACACCTCAACACAATAAAGGCCATAAACCACATCATGTTCATTGGTAAATAGTGAAAATCATTTTTTGAAAGATCAGGAAAAAGACAATAATGTCCATTTTCACTGTTATTCAACATAGTACAGGAAGTCCTAGCCAGAGCAATTAAGCAAGAGAAAGAAAAACGTTTTAAAAATAAAAAGGAACAAGTTAAATTGTTGTTGTTTGCAGACAACATATCTCATATATAGAGAACCCCATAAACTCAATTTAAAAAACTGTTAGACCTAATAACAAATTCAGTAAAGTTGCAAGGTGTAATATCAACATACAAAAATCAGTAGTATTTTTATACAATAGCAATGAAATATATGAAAAAAATTCAAAAAAATCCAAATTACAATAGTAGCAAAAATACATATATACATACATACATATGAGTTTAACAGATAGGTGAAAGATCTGTATACTGAAAACTGTAAAATATTAACAGAAATTGAAGATATCAAATAAATGGAAAGATAACCTTTGCTCATGAATTAGAATTAATATTGTTAAAGTGTCCATATTACCCAAAGCAATCTACAGATTCGATGCAATCTTTGTCAAAAATTTAATAATATTTTACACAGAAATAGAAAAAGCAATTCTAAAATTGGTATAAAATCAAAAAACACCCCGAATAGAAAAGAAATATTGAGCAACAATAACAAAACCAGAAGCACAAGAAACCTGGTTTCAGAATCTACTACAAAGCTATAGTAATCCAACATCATGTTACCGGCATAAAAACAGACCAATGTAACAGAATAGAGAGCCTAGAAATAAAAACACACCTTTATGGTCAATTGATTCTCTGCAAAGATGCCAATAACACACTGTGGGATAAGAAACAGTCTCTTCAATGAATGATACTGGGAATCGATTCTACATGCAGAAGAATGAAATTAGATCCTTATTTCACACCACATGTAAAAATCGACTCAAAATGAATTAAGGACTGAAATGTAAGATTTGAAACTGTAAAACTACTGGATGAAAACATAGAGGAGAAACTCCATGACATTGATCTAGGCAATAATTTTTTGGATAAGAACCCAAAAGCACAGGCAACAAAAGAAAATAGACAAATGTTACTGCAACAAACTAAAAAGCTCTGCACAGCCAAAGAAACAATTAGCAACAGGAAAAGACAATTTATGGCCAGACACGGTGGCTCACACCTGTAATCCCAGCACTTTGTGGGGCTGAGGTGGGTGGATCACTTGAGACCAGGAGTTTTGGGCCAGCCTAGCCAACACTATGAAACCGGGTCTCTACTAAAAATAGAAAAAAATAGCTGGGCGTGGTGGTGCAAGCCTGTAATCCCAGCTATCTGGAGGCTGAGGCAGGAGAATTAGTTGAACCCAGGAGGCAGAGGTTTCAATGAGCCGAGATTGTGTCACTGTACTCCAGCCTGGGCAACAGAGTGAGACTCCTTCTCAAACAAACAAACAGAAACAAAAAAGACTATGGAATGCGAGGAAATATTTGCAAACTATGTATCTTTTAAGATGTTAATATTCAAAATATGTAAGAAACTCAAACAACTGAATAGCAAGAAAACAACCCAATAAAAAATAAGCAAAAGATATGAATAGACATTCCTCAAAAGAAGACACACATATGTTTCACATATATGTAAAAAATGCTCAAAATCACTAATTATCAGGGAGATACAAATTGAAACTATAATGATATATCACCTCGTACTTGTTAAAATGGCTATTATCAAAGATAAAAGAACAGTGTTGGTGAGGATGTGTAGAAAGGGAACCCTGAACACTATTTGTGGAAATATAAATTAGAACAGTATAAATGAAAATAGTATAAAAATTACTCCACAATTTAAAATAGACTTCCATTTGACCTAGAAATTATCTTTCTCTGTATATCCTTAGGAAATACAATCAAAAGGTCAGAGTTATCTGCACTCCTATCATCATTACAGCATAATGCACTATGAGTTAAACTCATAGAAGCAAAGACTAGAATAGAGGGTGCCAGGTGTCTCTCTCTCTCTCTGTGTTTGTGTGTGTGTGTGTGTGTGTGTGTGTGTGTGTGTTTGACTGGGGAGATGTTTGATCAAGGATAGCTAATTTCGGTTAGACAAAAGGAATATGTTCTAGAAGTCTATTGCATAACATGGTTACTATAGGTAATAACACTCTATTGGACTGATAAAAATTACTAAAGGACTAGAATGTGTTTGTCACTACAAAACAAGAAGCATGTGATGTAAGGCAAATGTTAATTAGTTTGATTTAGCCACTTAACAATCTACACAAATTTTAAAATAACATGTTGTATGTCGTAAAATATATACAACTTTCATTTGACAATTTAAAAACTTAAGAAAAATATTTTCCATTCTAGAATTATATTCAAAACGAAACTGTCCATTAAGTATGTGGAATAAATATATATTCAGAAATAAAATATTTTGTTAAAGTTTACTTTCTAGTAAATACTCTCAGAAATCAACTGGATGATGAACTCCTCCACATAAAGAAAATGTACTAAGTAAGAAAAAGGCATATATATGAAATTTAAGGTCTAGCATAGTTGATCATTGGAGGGCATCATCATATAGAAGGAAATGGACACCTCAAGAGAACAGATAAGTACTAGACCCAAACAGAAATGTTTCTACATTGGAACAAGATTGAAGACATCAAGATGCTTTAATATATGGATATCTTAGAATACTTCCTACATATGATTGTCAGATTTTAGCATGCACAGAGGAATGAAGTTTTGAGTTAGTCACAGTATACTTATTTAAAAAATAAATAAATACAATTATAAGAAAACAAGATAATTACTTTCTCTAGAGAAATCAACAAAAGAAATATGAATGTACAGAGAAAGAATAAAGAAATCCTTATGTAATACCCATAATTGTTTGAGCCAAGGCTATGGTAAAACTATGTTTGGAAGACAAAGAACAGGGGGCATGTAAAAAGTAAGTCATGGGTGAAACAAAGCCAGAGATTTTCCTTTTCTTAATCGTAAACCTTCCAAACAATGCCAAAAAAAGATCAGGAAATTGCAATGTTAGCATGCTTTGAAGAGACATGGATTTATACATCAGAATATTGCACTAAAAATCTTATGGTGATTTCTCTTGTAAGAACAAAATGTGACCAGTAGGGAGAAATATTGCAATGATTAAAAATATGCTTTGTAGGATTTTTGTCACTTTATCATTTGCTACTTGGTATGGTAAAGAGAGACAAAAAGCACACAAAGTATAAGAATTGTTTCACTTGGACTACAGTTATAATTTACTCCCAATTTGTGCTTTATATGATTATTAAATATCTATGCTATATATCAACTGATGTATTGCAAATAATTTTTTATTTTTTTAACTATTATTTTAGGTTTGGGGTTACATGTAAGGGTTTGTTAAATAGGTAAACACATGTCACGTGGGTTTGTTGTACAAATTATTTCATTACCCAAGTATTAAGCCTATTACTCAATAGTTATCTTTTCTGCTCCTCTCCCTCCTGTCACCCTCCCATCTCATGTAGATCCCAGTGTCTGTTGCCTCCTACTTTGTGTTCCTAAGTTCTTGGCATTTAGCTCCCACTTATGAGAACATGAGGTATTTCGTTTTCTGTTCCTGCATTAGTTTGCTAAGCATATTAGCCTACAGCTCCATCCATGTTGCCACCAAAGACATGGTCTTGTTCTTTTTTATGGCTGCATATTATTCCATGATGTGTATGTAACACATTTTCTTTATCCAATCTGTCATTGATGGGCATTTAGGTTGATTTCATGTCTTTGCTATTGTGAACAGGGCTGCAATGAAGATTCACGTGAAAGTGTCTTTATGGTAGAATGATTTATTTTTCTCACAAATACTTTTTAGTATCTACTATTCAGAAATAAAATATTTTAAAAGTAAATACTCTCAGAAATCAACTGGATGATGAACTCCTCCAAATAAATAAAATGAACTAAATAAAAGGTATATATACAAAATTTGAGGTCTAGCATAAATGATCATTGGAGGGCATCATCATGCAGAAGCAATCTCTATTAGAAGTGTATTAGTTTTCTATGACTACTCTAACATATTATCATACATTTAGTAGCTTAAAGCAAAACAAGTGTAAAGGCTTGTATTTTCAGGGTCAGAAGCTCAAAATCGGTTTCACGGAGACAAAATCAATGTTTCACCCTGTCTGCATTTCTTCTGGTGACTCTATGGGAGAATTCATCACCTTGCCTTTTCTAGTTTCCAAAGATTACTTACATTTTTAGTCTCATAGCTCTTTCTTCCCTCTTCAAAGACAGAATAGCACCTTTAAATCTCACTTTGCCTCTCATCTTTAATTCTACCATTATATCTCCTTCTCTGCCTCTCCTGCTACTTTCTTTTAATTTTTTTACTGTCATTGTGATTACATTGGATACATCCAGCTAACTTGGCATAATCTCCCCATTTCAAGCCCTTTAATTTAATTTACAAAGTCTTTTTTGACATCAGGTAACATATTCATAAGTTCTGTGGATTAGGATGTGAATATTTTTGACAAGTAGCTGTATTATTTATCTACCACAGTCCGTTTTAGTTTTAGATGGCACCAGAAACTCCAGCATGTTTAAATGTAGAGAGAATTATTAGAAACATCTTTACAGATCCTCATGTAAACAACAACACCAAAAAAAAAAAAAACCTAAAAAACCATTAGTTTCTATACCACTGTAATTTCTGCAATGTGTAATATCTATACCTCCATTCTCCATAGGAAGTTAGGAATTACTTTTCAAGCAGAGTCGGTTTTTGCTTGCAGGGACATGGTATGCTCCAGAACCTTAGGTATGTTTCATGATTTTCTCTTCGTAGAGCTTTACAGAAAAATAGTCTCAAGTATGGTACATGCTGCCTCCAGAATCATGTGCCTACTTTCTTTGCACCTCATCGTTGGTGGTAGAGGGAACAAAGTGCAACAAAATGTTTTATTTTTCATTCCAAATGATGTAAGGCGATTCCCCATGCCATTGGAAACTTAAACACTCCACTGATTCGACAGGCTGCTATGTATGCACTGAGTTTATCTCCCATCTTCCAACAGGCTTATATATTATTAGACATTTATATAATTGCTGTTTCTGCTCACTGGATTCAGCCAGAATAATGACGCAATATAGTGTTCTATGAAATGTTAACATGAACAATTTCCACATGGACTGTATGCTGTGACACTGTGTTAGCTTTCTACGGCTGCTGTAACAGATTATCATACATTTAGTGGCTTACAACAACACAAAGGTAAAATCTTACAGTTCTAGAGGTCAGAAGTTCAAAACACAGCCCTAAAGCATCAGAGTATAACTGTGTTGTTCTTCCCACACATAAAAAGGAAACTACTTTCGGAACTTCATCTTAATGTGGATTGAAAATTTGTTTTTGCCAGACCAAGAGTTTAATACTAGACTGTATTGATATGTTCCAGTAAAGATATTGCATCTGGTACTACAGCTACTTTTTGTGATACTACTTACAATTATAGATCTTCAGCACCACCTGCCAGAATCTCTGAATTTGCAAGGACTAGCAGGTGAGTTAAATGATTGTGATTGCAACTTACATCACCACATCTTATAAATCTTTAATCATAAAGTTAATCTCCCCAATTCCTCCCAGTAATATTTTGTTTCTGATTTATTATCCTGGAGAGTGGTGCTTCTACTTGGACATTCCTAATATCATGGCTCATAATCTATTTTTCTATAATCAATGTGGGAATTCTGTTAGACGAGAAGACACATCACTCACAATTTTGCTCAGGAACAAAAAAAAATCAAAATGGTTTTGCACATTTCATTTATTATCTGATTTCCATAATCTTCCACTCTAATTTGGGGCCATTAGGTTTTGTGATCCCCTGATTGGTGTCAAATTAGCCCCTTATTAAACAGCTACCAAAAAATCTTTATTTTGGTATACCACTTTAATTTCTCAATGTGTGATATCTATACCTGAGTACTCCACAGGAAGTTAGGAATTATTTTTCAAGCAGAGTTGGTTTATGCTTGCAGGTACATATTATGCTCTAGATCTTTAAGTTTCTTCCCTGACATTCTCTCCCTACAGTTTTACAGAAAAATATTGTTGTTGTTGTTGTTTTACTCAGTGTTTCATTACTAAGCTAAATTACTGCAGTTGCCTTTGGGGGAAACATAGAGGAGTATCAATTGTATGTATTTCCAGTGGAATTCAGAGTTCTTTCTCAATGGACTTAGCCTCCCCTTTCATCACTGGGCCATGGATATGGTTGCAGACTCACAATTTTCCAGTGGGGATACTGAAATAATCACTTAACTTGCTTTGTTTCTTTTTTTTTTTCCCCCATTTATTTATTTATTTTCTGTTTATGAGTCAAGTCAAGTAGCAGTTTGGTTAACAATGGTTAACCATACATATATCTAGGCAAAAGGGACATTAAGACTATGGCCATTACCAGAAATGCGTACAGGGCAGGGCATCCTTGATGACACTTTTGCCTTGTTTCTTTTTAGAATACAAGCTTATCTTCGAGATATTGTGGATTCCATTCCAGACCATCACAAGAAAGCAAGCCACACGAAATTTTGGTTTTCCAGTGCATATAAAAGACTTATGTTGGCCAGGCACGGTGGATGACTCCTGTAATTCCGGCACTTTGGGAGGCTGAGGCAGACAGATCACGAGATCAGAAGATCAAGACCATCTTGGCTAACATGGTGAAACTCCATCTCCACTAAAAATACAAAAAATTAGCCAGGCGTGGTGGCGGGCGCCTGTAGTCCCAGATATTCGGGAGGGTGATGCAGGAGAATGGCATGAACCTGGGAGGTGGAGCTTGCAGTGAGCCGAGATTGTGCCACTGCACTCCAGCCTGGGTGACAGAGCAAGACTCCATCTCAAAAAAAAATTAAAAGAAAAATAAATAAATAAATAAATAAATACCTTATGTTTACACTGTACTTTATTAAGTGCACAATAGCACAATTGCATTATGTCTAAAAATGCCAATGATCATCTGAGGCTTCGGTGAGTTGTAATCTATTAAGGGCAGAGGGTCTTGTCTGGATGTTCATGGTTGCTGACTGATCAGGATGGTGGTTGCTGAAGGCTGAGTTATCTATAACAATTGCTTAAAATAAGACAATAAAAAAAGAAGTTTGCCATGTTGATGGACTCTTTCTTTCATAAAATATTCACCTGTAGCACAAGATGCTGTTATAGCATTTTAGGCACATCTTTCAAAATTACAGTCAATGCTATCAAACCCTGCCACTGTTTTATCACCTAAGTTTATGTGATATTCTAAATCCTTTGTTGTCATTTCAACAATGTTCACAGTATCTTCACCAGGAGTAGATTCTATCTTAAGAAGCCACTTTCTTGACTCATCCATAAGAAGCAACTTCTCATTAATTCAAATCTTATCATGAGATTGAAGCAATTCAACCACATCTCAGGCTCAACTTCTAATTCTAGTTCTCTTGCTGGTTCCAGCACATCTGCAATTACTTCCTCAACTGGTCTTGAACACCTCAAAGTAATCCTGGAGAGTTGGAATCAACTTCTTCCAAACTCCTATTAATAATGCTATTTTGATCTCCTTCCATGAATCATGAATGTTCTCAATGGCATCTAAAATAATGAATCCTTTCCAGAAAGTTTTCAATTTACTTTGTACAGGTTCTTCAAAAGAATCACTATCTATGGCAGTTACAATGTTACAAAATGCATTTCTTCAATGATAGGGCTTGAAAGTCTAAATTACTCCTTGGTCCATGGACAGCAGAATGAAAGTTCTGTTAGCAAGCATGAAAACAACATGAAGATCCATGTGCATATCCATCAGAACTCATGGGTAACCAGATGCATTGTGAATGAGCAGTAATATTTTGGAAAAATATATGTATACGTATGTATTTTTCTGAGCAGTAGGTCTCAATAGTGAACTTAAAGTACTCAGCAAACCATGCTGTGAAGAGTTGTGCTGTCTCCAGGCTTTGGTATTTCTTTTATAGAGCACAGGCAGAGTAGATTTGGCAAAATTCTTCAGGGACCTAGGATTTTTGGAATTGCCCAAAGTTTTGGAGCTGCAATTGCCCCTAACAAGAGAGCCAGCCTGTCTTTTGAAGCTTTGAAGCCAACCATTGATTTCTCCTCTCCGGCTATAAAAGTTCTAGATGGTGTCATCTTCCAATATAAGGCTGTTTTGTCTACATTAATTTTTTTTAAGAACATGCACTCTCATAACTTTTCTTAGCTCTATCTTGTGGATAACTTGTTGCAGTGTCTATATCAGCACTTGCTGCTTCACCTTGTACTTTCATTATGGAGATGGCTTCTTTTCTTGAGCCTCTTGAAACAACTTCTTCTAGTTTTTGTTTTTGTTTTTTTTTTGTTTTTGTTTTTGTTTTTTTTTTTATCCTGAAGCTTCTTCACATTCTTCAGTCTTTATGGAATTAAAGAGAGTTAGGACTCTGCTCTGGATTACGCTTTGGCTTAAGGTAATGTGGTGGCTGATTTGATCTTCTATCCAGACCACTAAAATGTTTGTTATGTCTGCAGTAAGGTTGTTTTGCTTTCTTATTATTTATGTATTCACTGGAGTAGCTCACTTAATTTTCACAAAAACATTTCCTTTGCATTCACAACTTGACAAACTGTTTGGTACACGATCCTAACTTTTGGTCTATCTCAGATTTCAACAAGCCTTTTCCACAAAGCTTAATACTTTCTAGCTTTTGAGTTAAAGTGAAAGACTTGTGATTCTTCCTGTCACTTGGACATTTACAGACCATTTTAGGGTTATTAATTAGCCTAGTTTCAATATTGTGTTTCAGGGAAAAGGGAAGTCCGAGGAGAGCAAGAAAGATGGAAGAATGTCTGGCCAAGAAAACAGTCAGAACACACATAACATTTATTTTGTATAGTTCAGGTATACAACACAATGTAATGGGATATATAGAGATACTAAAAGCAAGTTACTATCACGGAACAAGTTGACATATCCAATATCTCAAATAGTTACCATTTTTCTTGGTCTTTGTAGCAAGAGCAGCTGAAATCTACCTATTTAGCATGAATACCTATGATAGTACAATTTTATTTTCTATAGTCCTTATGTTGGACATCAGATCTCTGTATTTGTTCATACAACATATCTGCTACTTAGTATCCTCTGCTACTTGGTATCCTCTAACCTAATCTCCCTATTTCCGTACCACAACCACCTCCCCTCTTGCCATCCTTGGGAATGACTGTTTTGTACTCTATCTATGTATATTTAATTTTTGTTTAGAATTCCACATATATATGAGATTATGCAATATATTTCTGTGTGTCTTGCATATTTCATTTAGCATAATGTTCTCCAGGCTCATCTATTTTGTAGCAAATGGTAAGATCTCATTCCTTTTTAGAAATAAATAGTATTTCACATTATGCATGTGTGTGTGTGTGTGTGTGTGCCTGTGTGTGTTTGTGTGTATCTCTCACTGTCTCAGGTTTTTTGTTTTTTTTTTTTCTGTTTGTCCATCGACACTTAGGGTTGTTTTCATATCATGTCTATTGTGAGTAATGCTAAAATAAACACTAGAACACTAATAACTTTCTCAGGTGGTAGTCTCATTTCTTTTGTGTATATGTCCAAGAAGGGGATTGCTGGGTCTTATGGCAGTTATCCTTTTCATTTCTTTAGAAACCCTCATAATGTTTTTCATAAAGGCTATTCTAACTACATTCTCACCAACAATGTACAGAAATTCCTCTCTTTCCAAACTCTCTCCAACATTTGCTATTTTTAATGTTTTTTTGAAAATAACCTTCCTAATGGGTGTGAAGAAATATATCCCAAAATTGTTTGATTTGCACTTCCCTGATGATTAATGATTTTGAGCACCTTTGGCATGTATCTGTGGGTGTCTTTTATGCCTTCATTGGAGACATTTCTATTCAGGTCTTTTGCCCATTTTTTAATGAATTATTTGTTTTTCTACTATTAAGCTGTATCACTTCTTTATAAATTTTAGATATTAATCCCTTTTCTGATAAAAGGCTTATAATTTTTTTTTTCCAATTGGTAGGCTGCCATTTCATTGTGTTGATTGTTTCCTTTGTTCTGCAGAAGGTTTTAGTTTGATGTGGTCTCATTTATTTATTTCTGCTATTGTGGTCTAAGCTTTTGGGTTTATATCCAAAAAATCATTGCCAAGGCCAAATGTTGAGGAGCTTTCCTCCTGTGTTTTCCTTTAAGAGTTTTATGGCTTCTGGTCTTACATTCAGGTCTTTTATCAATTTTGAGTTAATTTTTGTGTATGGTGTAAGATAAGGGTCTAGTTTTATTATTTTGCATGTAGAAATCAAGTCTTCTCAACATCATTTCTTGAAGAGATTGACCTTTTTCCGTTGGGTCCTCTTGGCGCCCTTGCCAAAAATTGTGTTGATTATAAGTTGATTATGTATGTTTAGATTTAATTCTGGTCTCTCTATTTTGTTCCACTCATCTATGCATCTGTTTTTATGCCAGTACTAGACTATTTTGATTACTATAACTTTGTAATTTAATTTTAAATTAAGAAGTGTTATGCCTCCAACTTTGCTTTTCTTTCACATGATCGTTTTGACTGTTTAGGGTCTTTCATGTTTTCATAAAAATATTAGGAATTTTTTCTATTTTGGGGAAGAATGTCATTGCTATTTTGAAAAGGATTGCTTTAAATCCATATATTGCTTTAAGCAGTATATTACTTTTACAATATTATTTTTCCAACTCATAAACATGGGTCATCTTTCCATTTATTTTTATAGTTTTAAATGTATTTCATCAATGTTTTATAGTTTTCAGTGTATAGATCTTTCAACTCCTTGGTTAAATTTATTCCTAAGTATTTTATCTTGGTGAGTATGATTTTGTGAAAGAAATTGTTCCTTGTTTTTTGGCAGGTCATTATTTATGGTAGAAAAATGCTACCAATTATGAATGTTGATTTTTTATCCTGCAACTTTACTGAATTCATTTATTATCTCTAAAGTTATTTTGTGTGAAATCTTTGACAGTTTTTTTTTTACATATAGGATTATGTCATCTGCAAATATAGATAATTTTACTTCTTCCATTCTGATTTCGATGCCTTTTATTTTGCTTTCTTTTCTGATTGCTCTTGCTACTATTATGATGAATAGAAGTGGCAAGAATGGGTGTGATTGCTTCTACAAAATTTTCTTGGAAAAGCTTTCAATTTTTCCCAATTGGATATAATGCTAGCTGTGAGTTTTTCCCAATTGGATATAAATGTTATGTTGAGAAACTTTTCTTCTGTATTTAAACTCTTCAGAGTTTTTATTAAGAGAGGATGTTAGAATTTGTCAAATTCTTTCTTCTGCACCAATTGAGATGATCATTTGATTTTTATCTTTCATTCTGTCAATGTGACATATCACATTGATTAATTTCAATTTATTGAACTAGCCTTGCATTCCCAAGATAAATACCACTTACTCATGATGTATAATATTTTTATATGTGGTTTGACTCATCTAGTTAATATTTTATTAAGCATTTCTGCATCAATGGTTATCAGTGAAATTGGTCGGTAGTATTTTTTTTTTCTTGTGTTGTCTTTGGCTGCATCACTTAGGTACCAAGTGAGCTGGCCTTATAAAATGTGTTTGGAAGTATTCCTCCCACTTCTAATTTTTGGAAGAGTTTAAAATGTATTAGTATTAAATCTTCTTTGAATGTTTAGTAGAATTCAGCTATGAAGCCATCTGATTCTGGGCTTTTATCTGTTGAGAGGTTTTGGTTACTTTTTCATTCTCATTATTTTTCCTTGTCTTTGCAGACTTTCTACTTCTTTCTGGTTCAATCCTGATTTTTTTTCTTTTTTGTAGAAATTTATCCATTTCCTCTCAGTTTTTAAATTTGTTGGCATATACTTTTTCAAAAGAGTCCCTTATGATTCTTTTTATTTCTGAGGCATTTCTTGTATTTTTTTACTTTCCTTTTTGATTTTGTTTACTTGGGTCTTCTCTCTTTTTTAGATAAACTAGCTAAGAATAGTCAATTTTGTTTAATTAATAAAAAAAACTCAGTTTTAGTGATATTTTTCTGTGTTGGTTTTGTTCTCTTTTGAATTTATTTTTGTTCTGATTTTTATTATTTCTTTCTTTCTGCTAATTTGGGGCTTGGTTTGTTCCTTTTTTTTTTTGTAGTTCTTTGAAGCATATGGTTAGACTACTTATTTGGCATTTTTTTTCTTTTTTAATCTAGGCATTATTGTTATAGATTTCCCTTTTAGAACTGCTTTTGCTGCATTCCAGTTTTTGGTGTGGTGTGTTTCTATTATTGTTTGTCTCAATATATTTTTAGTTTCCATTTTGATTTCTTCTTCAACCCATTGGTTGTTTAGGAGTATGTGGTTAATATCTATATATTTGTAAATTTTCCAAGATTCATTCTTTTACTGATTTCTAGTTTCATAATATTGTGGTCTGAAATGATGCTAGATAAGAATTCAATCTTAAATTAGAGCTTGTTTGGTAGATTAAAGAAGTCCTAATATTTAGAGATGCCTTGTAAATCATTGCTGTTACTGGTTTGCAAGTGACTAGTCTGCCATTCCACCAAGGAATGATTAGTTAAGCCCTCTCACATGGATTTTGCTGTCATTCAGTGATGATGTTTGTAGATAAAAACTTCCATCCATACTTTCTCTTTCATCTGTGTCTTATTATTTATTTTGATTTAACTGGGACTCTTCTGTGTATCTTCCATGAAATTCATACTACTTGTTACACAGATCTTTTATTTCAAGTGCTAGTATAAACTTGCTTAGCCACATGAAAAAACTTTTACTTATTAAATCATTACATACACTTCCCCGCAAAAAGGAAGGCTGAGGAGTAAGGGTTAGAACATCTGTTAAAGTTATTTGTGATCTGCACTTTGGAATTGTTTGCTTTTTTAAATGAGAAATTAAAACACTGAAATCTGATCAGGAAGTGTAATTGTATTACCTTGAAATAAATTTCTGTTGTTGTTTTCATTAATATCTTAGATTGCTTGTGTGCTTGAGGAAAACTCCTGAAAAGCTCATCTGATTATGAGGCTGAGAAGTCTAACAATCTGATTTCTGCAAACTGGAGACCTAGAAAAGCCAATGGTGAAGTTCAGGCAGTCAAAAGACTGGAGAACTATGGGAAGGAATGGTGTAGGTCTCAGACCAAGGGTAGAAGACCTAAGTCTTAGTCAAGCAGTTAGACAGAAGAAGTGAATTCTTCTTTCCTCTAAGGGAGATAACTTCTAAAAAATTAGAAGTACATTTGAATTTATATTAAATATGTCTTATATCCTACAATAATAAGATTGTTTAATACTAAGGCAATACCTACTTAGTGGACTGTTAAGGTTGACTAAATAATCTATGTAATATACCAATACATTGAAAATTTTATTTGCTATTACTTTAATTACTATGTTATAGTGTTTCACTTGTACTTATGGACATGTTATATTCTATTTCTATGCAAGTAGAAGTAGTACTTTATTAAGTTTCATACTTAAAATTATTGCTATATTAAATATATTCATTTTGTTTTGTTTTTATTTAGCTTTTGTTTGTTTGTTTGTTTCTTGAGATGGGGTCTCACTATTTTACCAAGACTGGTCTTGGATGCCTAGCCTCAAGTGATCTTCCTGACTTGGCCTCCCAAATGCTGGGATAACAGGTGTGAGCCACTGTACTTTTGGCCAACATTTAGAATAATTCAAAAATTGTGTATAATGATGAACTCTATTTTAATTACATAGTTAACACCTGAGAACAGTTATCTATTTTCGCTATGTCAAATATCTCTCCTATCACTTCAAATACGTTTTCTTTCTTGCCACTCCATTGACCCTGCTGTTATCAAGGTCGTAATTTGTCTCAAGTGTTGGTAAATACAATTGCCAAATCTCAATCCTTGTTTTTACTAAATATCTCATTACCATTTAACACTATTAATAATTCTTGCATATTTAAACATGCCTTTTATTTAAATTCCAGTATTCCACAGTATAAGCACCTTTTTTGTCTTTCTCTCACTGACATGACTTCTCATCCTTCTGAGTTGTTTTCTTTTAATTACCCTGATTTCTAAGCTCTAGAGTACACCGGGCCTTGTTGTTTGGGCCATATGTATTTTCAAGCTGCACTTATTAATTTGGTATTCTCCTCTGTGACACTTATTGACATGATTATTTTCAGAGGATACCTAAATTAATATGTCTATCAAGGATCTCTCCTCTTAAATCTATATTTATTTGTTTAATTCCATACTCAACATGTTTGTTTTAATATTAAATGGGCATTTCAAAATTAACATGTCCAAAGCCTAACTTATCTTACCCTCTCCATACATTATCTTCACACACTGAGTTTACTATCTGAATTAATACAAATCTATGCTCACAGTAGACAGATAAATATATTGGAATCTTCCTTGACTCCTTTTTCCCTTTATCTTCAAATCCATCTATCACTTCTTACCACTAAGTCCACAGTTATCTCTTTTTTTTTTTTTTTTGAAGTTCAAAAAAGCACAATTTTTATTAAATTCAAGGTAACACTAAATGATAATCAAATATTACCCACACTGGTTTATCAGCAATCAGGTACATTGGGGAGGTTCTTCCCTTAACGGTTGAATTGTTGTTTTGAAAATCTTTCCACATTTCCACCATCTCAAGAAGGACAAATAAAATAATCAAATTTAGTAGACACACTTATCTCCATTGAGGTGACTCTCATGCCATTTCACTCCTAAATTGAGTAATAGTGATGACATATAAATTACAATCAGAGGTGAGCTTTCTGTATTCTCTAACAGAGAGATCACAGTGTACAACCATGCAAATATTCTTAAGACATAGAGAAGATATAAGGACTGAAGAGCTCCTGGTACTTAGCTTCCCTCTATCTGTCGCTGATATTCATTTCCCCTGGAAATAAAAAGCTGAGGCCTTCATAACAAATCTTCTGTAACAGTTTAAAAGTCTGACTCTTCCCAGAAGAAGGAAGCTTCTGTCATAGGGGAAATACAAGAGGGATCTGGGGATCTCCTTTCACAGTATTTTTGAAGATTGTTGTATTAATAAGTGTTTCCTAGAAAAGTAAAACCACTAAGATACCTGTACATATAAATATATGATTTATTTTTCAGAATTGGCTTACCTGATTATGAGGCTGAAAAGTCTTACAATCTGTCCTCTGCAAGCAGGAGACCTAGGAAAACCAGTGATGTAGCTCAGTCCACGTCCAGAGGCTGGAGAACTATGGGAAGCAATGATGTGTCTCACTCCAAGAGTACACGACCTAAGTTTCAATCAAGTAGTCAGACAGCAGAATTGAATTATTCCTTATTCTACCTTTTGTTCTATTTAGCTCTTCATTGGATTGAATAGATGCCCATGCAAATTGAGGAGACTCTGCTCTACTAAGTATACTATTACCACTCCAAATGCTAATCTAATCTAAAAACACCTTCACAGACACATCTATAAATAATATTTAGCCGAATATCTGCACATCCTGGGATCCAGTCAAGTTAATGTATATAACTATCACAAGTCAAATCTTTAACAGCTTGGCACCCATATGCATTTTCTTACACTATACTTACTTTCTAAATAAAGACAATAAGATTATAAATTTGTCTGACTTTATAGAACTGTCCTGTGTACAATCAAAAATACACTAACCCTTCCTCAAAAGAGGGAAAGTCCTTGAGTGATGTTTTCTCTTTTCCCATTTTCTGTAATTTAAATACTATGATACAAAATTATCAGTATTTATTTATCATGATATAAAGTTAATATTCTTATGTTATATGATAGGGACATAAGAAAGGAAACAAATCAAATATACACACACAAATGTATTCATAACAAAATATGACAATTACAATTCTCAAGCTTGTAATTGGTCACATGATCATAGCTAGTATTTATTATTACTTTTTACCTCTAAGCACCCTGTTTTGCCTCTGCCTTCAGGCAGCACCTCAGCTTCTCATGGTTTTTACCTAGTGAAATAACCTAAAACCTTATTCCTGAAGGGTCTGGACCATTAGTTGTCCTGCCTGGACTGGGTCACTGTAATTTTCCATTGACCTTAATCACAGGGCATGGAAATACTAAAAGACATTCTAAAAGATTTTTTATATACCAGACATACCATTCCTTTCTTCATTGTGGAGCAGTAGTCCAATTGGCCCTTAAAATTAGCATCAATCAGCATTGATTTTAGCCATGTTGGCCCTAGTGAGTAGAAAGTCATTTTGCAAAGCTCATGCATAATCACCACCCTTACCACCAAGGCTGCTTTGTTAAAGAGTCCGTTGAATGATGACAAGGATATCTGGGGGAAAAGGTCAATTGGTATCAACAGAATAAGTTAACCTATCCACTTCATTATTTAAATCTTCCTCTACTGAAGTCACCCTTTGGCAAGTATTTACATGGGACAAATATCTTCAAAGTCTTTGCCCATTTAGAGAGATATATTCACATACTTCTTCTTCAAAATTTCTTAAAAACACTCTTCCAATTATCTTCCTTCCAAATTCCTGCATATTGAGGCAAAATATTGGACAGAGGCAATGAATTCGTCTATAATCACGCATCTGCTCATTTTTCCTTCCAAGTGAAGTGCACATCCTGGTGCTCTGCTTAAAGTTTTACCCACTGACAGGATTTTTTCTTCACTACTGCCCTTCAAGGATGTCCCAGAAAGGGGCCGTAATGCTGCAGCTGTGCACTTTCAGATGGTGGCTGTATATTATGCAGGATCATCTATAAACCATACCCAACTCTTCTTCTTCCATTAACTCAATGAGGAAAACTCTCCACGAGCCCATAATTGCAGACTGGGAGAGAAAACGTACTGTAGCAGGAGTGTGGACCATGGGAATTTGGGTCACTTCATACAACTTACTTATACTTTCGGGATCTGATCAGGCTTGAGCATGTACATACCACCTTCATTTGATGATAGAATACTGTTGTATAAGCTCAACTTTATGGTTTGGTGGGTCAGATATCTCCCAGGTCATTATAGGCATCTCAGGTCTCATGGTAACTTAGTGGCCCATATTAAGAATTCAGTCTCTACTAAAGCATGGTAGCAGGTCAAGGGCTGTGTCTTAAAAGATGGCAGAGCTTTGCTCCAAATCTGAAGCATTTGTAATGTGATTCATCAGCAGGAGCCAGCCAAAGTCTCCAAACAGTATTTTTTTTTTTCTGCCACTGACATTTAATGCACTACAGAATAAAGTGGGCCATATGGCCCAAAAGGCAGAGCCACTTGCACAGCAGCCTGAATCTGTTGCAGAGCCTTCTCTTGTCTGGACCCTATTCAAAACTAACATCTTTTTAAGTCACTTAGTAAATGGGCTGGAGTAACATACCCAGGTGAGGAATATGTTGCCTCCAAAATCCAAAGAGATCCACTACATGTTGTGCCTTTATCTTGGCTTTAGAAGGAGCCAGATGCAACAACTAATTATTCACCTTAAAGGAAATATCTTGACATGCCCCACACCACTTGGATCCCTAGAAATTTCACTAAGCTGGAAGTCTCCTGAGCTTTTGCTGGATTTATTTCTTTTATTCTGGCATGTAAATGAATTACCAATATGTCTAGAGTAGTTGCTACATTTTGCTGTCTAGGTCTAATCATCATAATGTCATTAATGTAATAGACTAGTGTGATACCTTGTGGAAAGGAAAGGCAATCAAGAATCCTGTGAACTAAATTATGACTTAGGGCTGGAGAGTTGATATCCCCATAAGGTAGAACAGTGAAGATGTATTATTGGCCTTGCTAGCTGAAACAAAACTCATTTTGGTAGGCCTTATCCTTATCAATAGGCATGGAGAAAAAGACATTTTCTAGATTAATAGAGGTAACAACAGATATATTAATTTGCCCAGGTAAGAAACCACATCTGATAGTGCATCTGTAATTGGAGTCAACACCTGGTTAAGCTTACGATAATCCAATGTTATTCTTCAAGATCCATCTGTTTTCCAAACAGGCTAAATAGGTGATTTGAATGATGTTATGGTGGAAATCATCACCCCTGCCTCCTTCAAATCCTTGATGGTGGCACTAATCTCTGCAAGTCCTCCAGGAATGCAGTATTGCTTTTGTTTTACTATTTCTCTGGGTAGAAACCATTTTAATGGCCTCCAGTTGCTTTTACCACTATAATAGCCCTCATTCTACAGGTAAGAGATTCACTGTAGAGATTCTGTCTACTGCTGAGTACAACCACGCCAATTATTCATTCTAGAACTGGGGAAATAACCACAGAATGGGTTCTGGACTGACTAGGTCCACTGTGAGATAGACTCTAGTTAAACCTCCATTAATCATCTGACTTTCATTAAGCCCATTCTATGACTAGTGGGTCACAATGATGATTTTCATTTCCTGGAATTAGTGTCAATTCAGAGTCTGCATCCAGTAGTTCCAGAAATGTTTAATTATTTCAATTTTTCCATTTCACAGTTACTCTGATGAGACTATAGGTCCATCTGGCGATGACTGGGAGAGAGATTAACAGTTTAAATTTTCGGTAGTGTTCCATGGTCCTTCCTCAAAGGACCCAGCTTTCTTTTAATTCAAGGGTTTCTGGATCTATAAACTGGCTCATGTCTGGAAATTAATGGAGAGAACATGACTCTCTGTTTTTATGATTCAGGCTAGACTTTTGTTTACTTGCTTAGGCTTTTCTACTTACACAGATCAACTGAGAATTTAGTAGGCTTCCTATATATTTAACTTCTAGGAATAGCATGATTAACTAGCCAATGCCATGTGTCTGTGTCAATCAGTTGCTGCTTTAATTCTGCTGTCAATTATGGTAACTGCACCTACCCTGCTTTTGGCAGTTAAGTGTAACCACTTGGCCAGTTCCACCACCTGGCCCCTGCTGCCCCAGGACACAATTACTTACTTTGCATTTAGATTTTTCCAATTGAGTGGCTGCAGTTCCCACTGAAAGACCTGGCCTATAGAGCAGAGTGATCACAGAGCTCTTCAAAAATGCTGGGGCTCCTGTCACAAATTTAATTCTCACAAATTATTGGTGACAGGAATGCCTTCTGGACTCTCCCATGTAGGTGAGTGGGTCTTAAATGACAAATCTACTCTAACATTTCATTTCTTTAAGCCTCTGAATCTCTTCCTCCATTAAATAAAGGCAGATCCAGCATTTCTGGTTTGTTCACTGTGGGCTACCTTTCTATCACAGTTTCAGCCAATCACTCACACAAACTATAAGTGCACTTTCTTCCTCCCTAAGCTACGAAATTAAATGCAGAATGTTTGCTTAGTGAGCCCATATCAGTAAATTTGGTCTGAACCGACTTTATGTTTTCTTTTATGATATCCCACACTCTCAGGATTCACTTCCACACATGTTCCTCACATATTTTGTATCTCACCCTTAGGAGCCTGCTAGACTTGAGTATAGTTACAGTACTAGAAACAAAGAGAGGTGCTGGGGTGGTACTAAAATTTGAATTGAAATTTGAGGTTCTGCAGATAAATAGAAAATAAAGCAACAAGAGAAATTGACTTATATAATTATGGAGGCTGAAAATTAAAATTATCTGTTGTCTACCAGCTGGAGACCCAGGAAATCTGGTGGTGTAATTCAGTCCGAGTCTGATGTACTAAGAACCAGGGTAGACAATGTTCTAAGTAAGTCGTCAGTGTTATACATAAAGTTTTGATGCTGTAAAAGAAATAGCACTCAAATATAAAATTTTCTTTTTAATTCTCAGCAAGGCAAGGCACTTCTAAAGACGGTTGCACCATTACAGATGTAGCAATGGTGAGCATACACCTGGACAAGGGACGAGGGGTTCTTATTCCTGACATATGTGATCCCTACTGCTGAGTCATTCCCTTATTGACTAGGGTTAGACTGCACAGGCTAAACTAATTCCAATTAACTAATTAAAAGAGTGATGGGGTGAGCGGTTTGGTGGGAAAAATGGTTATGAAATAAGTCAGGGTGGAGTAGGATATTCGAATGAATCAGGGTGGATAATGAGTCAGGGTGGAGAATGAGTCCAGGTGGAGAATGAGTCGGGGTGGAGCAGGTAATTGAGTTGAGGTGGAGAATGAATCAGGGTGGAGTAGGTAATTGGAATGAGTCAAGGTGAAGAATGAGTCAGGGTGGAGTAGGTAATCAGAATGAGTCAAGGTGGAGAATAAGTCAGGGTGGAGAGTGAATCAAGGTGGAGAATGAGTCAGGGTGGAGTAGGTAATTGTAATGAGTCAGCATGGAGAATGAGTCAGGGTGGAGAATGAGTCAGGTGCAATAGGTAATCGGAATGAGTCAAGGTGGAGAATGAGTCAGGGTGGAGTAGGTAATTATAATGAGTCAGGGTGGAGAATAAGTCAGGGTGGAGAGTGAATCAAGGTGGAGAATGAGTCAGGGTGGAGTAGGTAATTGTAATGAGTCAGCATGGAGAATGAGTCAGGGTGGAGAATGAGTCAGGTGCAATAGGTAATCGGAATGAGTCAAGGTGGAGAATGAGTCAGGGTGGAGTAGGTAATTATAATGAGTCAGGGTGGAGATTGAGTCAGGGTGGAGTAGATAATTATAATGAGTCAGGGTGGAGAATGAGTCAGGGTGGAGTAGTTAATCAGAATGAGTCAAGGTGGAGTGTGAGTCAGGGTGGAGTAGGTAATTAGAATGAGTCAAGATGGAGAATGAGTCAGGGTGGAGTAGGTAATTGGAATGAGTCAAAGTGGAGAATAAGTCAGAGTGGAGAGTGAGTCATGGTAGAGCAGGTAATCGGAATGAGTCAAAGTGGAGAATGAGTCAGGGTGGAGAGTGAGTCATGGTAGAGCAGGTAATCGGAATGAGTCAAAGTGGAGAATGAGTCAGGGTGGAGAGTGAGTCATGGTAGAGCAGGTAATCGGAATGAGTCAAAGTGGAGAATGAGTCAGGGTGGAGAGTGAGTCATGGTAGAGCAGGTAATCGGAATGAGTCAAAGTGGAGAATGAGTCAGGGTGGAGTAGGTAATTAGAATGAGTTAAGGCAGAGAATGAGTCAGGGTGGCGAATGAGTCTGGGTGGAGAATGAGTCAGGGTGGAGCAGGTAATCGGAATGAATCAAGGCAGAGAATGAGTCAGGGTGGAGAATGAGTCAGGGTGGAGTAGGTAATTGGAAAATGTTGCTTTACAAGAAAGTTAAGTTTAAAAATAGAAGGCATAGAATTGCACATAGTGACATATTAATTCTTTGCAGAAGCATTTAGAATTCATATTTAACAATCAGTCAGAAGAATGTTTTCCTAGCTCAGCAATCAGGCATAACAGATGTGTTCTTTCCTCTGCCTTTTTTCTATTCAAGCCCTCAACAGATGAAGCCAATCCACATTGGAGAGAACAATCTACTGTTTTTAGTTCGCATATTCAGATTCTAATGTGATAAGAAAACATCTTCAGAAACATATGAAAAAATAATGTTTAATCTGTTCACCCTGTGATCCAGTTAAATTGACACATAAATTTAACCATCACAATAATCTTATTGATGCTGTTTATTTTTGTGTGTATACATGACGTACTATCTCAGGTCATTTGCTTTCAGCCTAAAGATATTTCTTTCATATCTTTCATGTTGGTCTGCTAGAAACAAGTTATCTCAGTTTTTGTTTATCTGCAAAGTCTTGCTAATTTTTGAAAAACAGTTTTCATGGATACACGATTCTTGGTTGATAGTCATTGTCTGTAAGTATTTTGAATATATTAAGGGAGGAGACCACCCCTCATATTGTCGTATGCCCAATTTCTGCCTCCAAAGAAAGAAGTCAAAACTAAAAGGCAGAAATGAAATCCACAGGCAGACAGCCTGGTGCCGCACCCTGGGCCTGGTAGTTAAAGATCGACCCCTGACCTAACTGGTTCTGTTATCTATAGATTACAGACATTGTATAGGAATACTCTGTGAAAATCCCTACCTTGTTTTGTTCTGATCCAATTACCGGTGCATTTAGCCCCCAGTCACGTACCCATTGCTTGCTCAATCAATCACGACCCTCTCACGTGCACCCCCTTAGAGTTGTGAGCCCTTAAAAGGGACAGGAATTGCTCACTCGGAGAGCTCGGCTCTTGAGACTGAAGTCTTGCCGATGCCCCCTGCCAAATAGACCCCTTCCTTCTGTAACTCGGTGTCTGAGGAGTTTTGTCTGCTGCTTGTCCTGCTACAATATTATCCCTCTGCCTTCTGGCTTCCATTGTTTCTGCTGAGAAACTAGCTGCTAATTTTATTAGGTTTTTTTTTTGTTATGGATTATTTTTCTATTGCTGCTTTTGAAAGAAAACAGGCACATTCCCCAATCCCAGACTCAACACAAACAGGCCCAGTACAAACACATCCCACCATATATCTCTCAACTTCCTGAGCCCAGTACAAACACATCCCACCATATATCTCTCAACTTCCTGAGCCCAGTACAAACACATCCCACCATATATCTCTTAACTTCCTGAGCCCAGTACAAACACATTTCTCAACTCAGAGACTACCATATATCTCAACTTTAGAAAAACACCACCTGGAAAGTCTCTGATAAGGACACAGCCGTTCGTGGTTTTACTGAAAGCGTGGGAACCAATAGAAAAATGCTAAATGTCTAACTTAAAATGTTAACCAATTGTAGTGCTGTAACCAAAAGAATTCCCTTGTTCCTCTGTAACTTTACGTATCCTATTTACATCGGGCTATAAAAGGCAAGCACTCGCATTGTTCGGGGCCCTCTTGTATGCTGTGGAATGGAGGGACCAAGTTCGAACTTGCAGTAAAAGATCCTTGCCGCTTGGCTTTGACTCTGGACTCTGGTGGTCTTCTTTGGGGAACAAACTGTCTGGGCATTACACTTTCAAGATTTTTCTCCTTGTATTTGACTTTAAGTATTTTTACTTTGATGTGCCTGTTTGTGGATCTCTTTGTGTTTATCCTACTTGGAGTTTATTGAGCCTCCAGGATATGTGAATTAGTGTCATTTCAATAAATTTGGGAATATTTTTGCCACTGTTTTTAGAAGATTTTTTTTTGTTTCTATTTTCTCTCCTCTCCTTCTGGTACTTTTATTACATGTATGTTGGTGTGCTTGATGATTTACCACACTTTTCTGAGGCTCTGTTTATTTTTTAGATTCTTTGTGCTATGTGTCAGTTTGCATAATCTCAATGGATTTATCTTCAAGTTTGCTAATTGTTTCTACTATCAGGTCAAATCTATTTTCCCAAACGCTTTCAAATGAAGTCAGTACACTTGGAAATGGAGAATAAATTATCTTTTTAAAGCCCTGCTTATCCCCTAAGTGAGAAAAAAAATCTCTGAGACAGGGCCCTGGAACTGGGTTGAAAATGGCCAACAGTTCCCTGAGTGACACCCTGTTCTAGCAACTTAGTACTCAGTAATGTGGATTTGTGAAGTCAGCATCCTAAGGTCCTCTTGGCTTATTTCTAATGGGATGGAATAGCCACTGCTTTATCAGGGGCAACGGCAAGGAAGACTCCAGTATTTTATGCACACCATGCCCTAGGCAGAACCTCTAGTACATAGGTGGAAGGTGGAATGCAGGTGGAAATTCTTACCTCTCAATTGCACCAACCTTGGACTTAGGCTTATCTTCAGATATCTAAGGCAGAATTTGAAATGCTAAGTTCTGACTGTTTAAAACAGAAAGCACTCCAACTGAAAAATGGGAATAGAAGGAGCCCTATGTTCTTTTTTGAAGCAATCTAGAATGTATTCTTCATCTCACTGATCTGGGAGTGGGGAAGAAAGAAGTGGTCTTGTTCAAATGCCAGATGTTGTCATCTTTCTTATTGAATATTTCTAGATTTTCTTGAAGAAATGTGTCTTGATTTGCTGTTTATCCTTAGGACCATTTCCAGAAGCTTAAATTTATCTATGTTTGTATGTATATGCCTGTATGTATGTATATGCCTGCCTGTTTGTATATATGTACAAGTATGTGTACATGTATATATGTGTATGTGTATATGTATACATAAAATTTTGCTGCTTTTACTCTGTAGTAGACCAGCAGAGCTTGCACACTTCATGCTAAAGAGCTTTATTAACTAAATCAATTTTTAACACCACAGCCAGATTGTTCCTTCTAAACAATAACGTAGATATATTACATTTATTTCTCCACTTAAAACCTTCTATGGGACTCCCCAATACTATTCTTTACCCCTTGTGATATTCAACCTCCAAAGTGGTCACAATGGTCTCCAAACCAGTTGTATTCACACTCTTTTGTGGTCTCTCCACACATTTTCCAAGAGTCTTTTTATGTGACCAATAGTATTTGACAGAAGTGAGCACCTGTGTTACTAGGATACTCCATTAGCCTAGAAAGAGAGACATACAGTGAGGAACTAACAGCAGGTGTGAAACTGAGGCCTTCCAAAGCCATGTTAATAAGCTTGAAAAAAGGTTCATTCTCACACGAGCCTTCACATAAGACTGCATTCCTGCCTGACAAGTTTTGACTGCAGTAACATTGAAAGCTAGAGCCAAAATCACCCACTGCTACTAGATTCCTGACACAGAACATATGAGACAAGACATATTTGCCCATGCGGACAAATTTATTTATTTATTTTTATATAAACTAATCTATTTTCTGTCCTCAAAATATTTCTGGCACTTGATAAATACTCAACATAAATTTGCTGAATAAATGAATGTTTGCATTTTATTAGATTTCAGTGACTCTATATAAAATATTTTCAATATAATAAAGAATATTGGTATATTTTATAAATGTATATAAATTTTCTATCTTGCATATCTTATGTAAGATTTAAGAAGTAACTCAGAATAGAAGTCTTTGAGGTTTCACTGTAACACTTGAGAAAAGCAGAAAATCTAGAGCATACTCATCAGGATAATCTTATTTTTTAAAAAAGAACATCCATACCCCTTCCAGAGGTCTAGTTTTCTGTTAGCCTGGTGAAAGACAACTTAATTTCCAGAAATTTTAGGAAATAATATAAGACCAGAAATTGACTTGAGGAATTTTTATAGCCAGACCAATCATTTCTAACGGAAAATGGAACTATTGCCAAGTTAGTAGTATATATTGGTATAAAACTTTCATAAAACACCCTAAATTCCCATAGACATGTTTAATAAAATAACCCACTTCTTCTAACAAATATGTGTTTCAGTCCAATATTTTATCAAGAAAACTTTGATTTTACTTCCCACTGGACACATGCAATCTTAGCCTGAGGTAACTAAAAGCACCTGTTTCTATGAAGAATGCTGTAATTCATTGTTAATCTTGGTGTTGAACACCAGGCCTGGTGGAATGCCAATGTATCATTGCTTTCTTCCTGTATAATATTAGATTGGTGCAAAAGTAATTGTTTTGGGAATTAATTTTATTGTCAGAAATAGCAATTACTTTTGTAACAATTTAATAAAAATCTGGTAAGTTATGAATCAGTAATTTAAAATAAATGTGCTAATATTTATATGTTTGTGTAAATTTTTGAGTTCTTCTGTGGCCTTGAAAAAAAACCATAATAACTGCCTGTATTTATAACAGCAAATTATAATCATCATAAAATGTGATTAGTGCCTCTATTTATTGTTATAACTAGAAATCACTGTTTCACTATGGAGGAAGAAACATAACTGTTTAAATATATATTAAATTATTTACTTACTACAAATATTATAAATAAATAGACACCTTAGATTTGATCTATAATTGTGAAGTATAATTGGTATGTGAAGGATACCTGAATTATATCTAGTTAATATATTAGTCTATGAATTAGATATAATATTCATTTAAAAAGGTTTCTGTATTTCAAGATGACCAAAGTGTATGTTGAAAATATTATTGCCTATTGTTAACCTAGGTAGGTATCACACTAAGATTCCAAAAGTAGTTATGCATTGCTACAGTCATAACATATGACAGAAATATTTAGTATTATAAAGTAAATATATATTATTTTTGGTATCAAGAACATAAATAATAAGTGATTGTGTGACAAAATCTGAGAAAAATGTTTTGAAAAGTTTTGCTTTGGCTTCTGGGTTCACACCTCTGTTTTTGAGACAATAACATTTATATTAGATTTAACAATATATACACTATTAAATATTTGGAAAATTAGCAAGATTAATTTGTGCAAACAGTTATATATAGTTATGTTTGTTCTTAATTTCTATATATATATATGGTGTTATGATATATATTGGTTTTCATTCATTATTTTTTGTTTATAACTCCCATAGCCCTTGTTACAGTTTTTTGTTATCATGTTGGCTGTTTTAGAACTCAGGAAACAGAATCTTGCTCTTACCTTCCTTTTACTTGCCTCAAGGCAGGGCTCTAATCTTCCCATGCCTTTCTGATTGTGGGTCTTAAGACCCTCTCCAGAAAGGAGTCCACCCTATACTCTGTCATACTGACATCATGAAGCTTCCATAAGAGCCCCAGGCCTAGGTTTGAGAAGCTTCTACATAGCAGAACACGTGGTGGTTTGGAGGATGCTGTACCCAGGGAGGGCATGAAAGCTTCATACCCCTTCCCCCATGCCTTGCCCTGTGTGTCTCTTCATCTGTATCCTTTGTCATATCCTTTATAATAAACTAAGTGTAAGTGATTCCTTGAGTTCTGTGCACTGCTCTAGCAAATTAATCAGACCCAAACAGGGGCTCATAGGAACCCCAGCTTGAAGCCAGTGGGTCAGAATTTCCGGAGGCTTGGGTCTGTGGTGAGCCTCTGAAGGGGGTGGAGCAATCTTGGGGACTCAGCCCCCAATATGTGGGATCTGACACTATCTCCAGGTAGATAGTGTGAAAATTGAATTGGAGGACACTGCGCTGGTGTCTTCAGCTTGGTGTGTGGGGAAAATATTCGACACATTTGGTCAAAGGAGTCTGCTTCTGTATTGGTGATTGACGTGGCAGTGTGAAAACAGAGGAAAAGCACAGCTGATAGGAGCTTTTCTCTGAAACAACATAGTGCCTTATAAATTATAAAGTAGAATTTGTAAACAGTTAAGGTAATCAGGTAAAAAAGAAAAAAAAATGTCATTTAAAGTGTCTATATAAAAAAGCTGTATAGTCCAAATAGATTATATTATCTCACATATGTAAATCACAGAGAACAGCTATACAGATATTAAGAAATCTAAGTATATAAGGCTGAAAAATATACTTTTGAGAGCAGAATGATGAAGGAGGTGGTGTAGAGTTAATCATTTACTGTTCCTTTTACAAATGAAGTATTAGAAAAATTAAAATACAAATAAATAGTTTATATTAGAATTTATTTTAAAACAAAATGTATGGATTAGTCTATATAGAATTATATTATGTTAAACAGGATACTGTTTGCATTCCTAATAGAATTTCTATAACTGACATTTTCTATTAAATTATACATATGTTTTTCCTATGCATAATTTAATACAAAATACAAATTATTATTTCCCAAAGAATTTGGGATTGTAGTGATTTATGTTAGTATGTTATTATCATTGTCACCATGAAAAAGACATGTATTTGTAAGTAATTCTTTTTGGCTATTAAGTTTATTTAATGAAACAATTTATATTGTGATACATTTATTTATATGTGAGTACTACTCTTGTTAAAATTATATTTCCTATTAAAATACCAAATACAATATTAAATAGCAGGTAAAAAAATTTTTAAAAAAACCTAATTATTGACTTCAAGTAAACTTTTTAAAAAGCTAAGAAATAAACACCTGCCTTAAACATGACTGGTATGGTTTGGATTTTTGTCCCTGCCCAAATCTCATGTCAAATTGTAATCCCAAATGTTGGAGGAGACATCTGGTGGGAGGTGACTAGATCATGAGGGCAGATTTCCCCCTTGCTGTTGTGATAATAAGAGAGTTCTCAGGAAACCTGGTTGTTTAAAAGTCTGTAGCATCTCCCGCTGTTCTCTCTTCCACCCTCTCTGGCCATGTTAAATATATCTGCTTCCCCTTTGCTTTTCACCAGGATTGTAAGTTTCCTGAGGTGTTCCCAGACATGATTCCTGTACAGCCTGTGGAACTGTGAGTCAATTAAACCTCTTTTTCTTTAGAAGTTACCCAGTCTCAGGTCGTTCCCTATGGCAAAGAAAAGACAGACTAATGCAACCACCTATAACATATGAGCAAAGGAAATAATCTTTATTATTCTTAAACCTACAGAAACCAGACTATATTAGACGGAGGCCAATACACACCTATGTACGTCACTGAACATTTGCAATATGGGGTTTATTTTACTGTTGATAGGAGAGTGTTATGTGATACTAAGCATAACAATGTCAATGGAAGGTAGTCAAGTGAAACAGTATGAAAATAGGTGCACATAGGTTCATCTTATTCAGCCTCAAGCATTAATATATGCTTTGATCAGTAAACAAATTCTAGTGGAGAATTGAAGAGACTTTCTGGAGGCCTGTATTTTTTTAATTAAAAATAATTTTAACATTGGCTGATTGATGATGAGTTATTTATCGCTTTACTTAGGCCTGTAATGAAAGACTGCCAAAACAAAAATCAACATTTATAATTATTTCAGACCTATTAAGAAGGAAGACGAATTTTTTAAAAGTCATATTCAAGCAAAAAAGGAAAATCCTATACTAAATAAAAAATGTATTTATAACAGGTAATAACATCAGTAAAGGTAGCTATTTTAATTTTCAACCACAAAAATCCTTAAGAAAATTAGTCTTCATATACAAAATAATACTATTACTGACATTGGTAAGAATTTACATATGACTAGTCAATCTGAAGCAAATATAAAGTTTATCTTAGAAAAAAAGGTCTTGATTACATCTGGTCGATTTTTAGCAGAATGAATCCTTGAGTGAGTCAATAAGTTTCTATCTCTTTCTTTAAATAATGTTAACAATAGTTGCTAGGAGAGCACAGGCACTAAAGCTAGAGTTTCCAGGTTTAAAACCTGGATCTACCATTTTGTTGAAATACTGTTTGAAGTTTACAAAGTCTCTCTGTGCCCCAAATTCCTCCTAGGTAGAATGAGGATTATAACATCACTTGGTCATAAGGTTGGTATGAGTATTAAATAAGTTTATACAAATAAAGGCCTCTGAAAGGTAATTAGCACATGCTAAGAACTCAATAACAGTTGGTTATTTTCTTTCTGTTGGTCTTCATCTGCTTCCTGCTGCTATAACAGATTATCTACATCTCGGTAATTCACTTTTAAAAAATGATACTTAATTGGCTCACAGTTCTAGTGTCTGGGAACCTCAAGGGGATGTTGTCAGTTCCTTGCAATGGCCCCATTGCTGCATTATTCCATGGTAGAAGGTGAAAGAGCCCGTAAAAGAGAGAGCTCACTTTTATATCAACCCTGGCAACCTCTGATCTTTTTACCATCTTCATAGTTTCACCTTTTCTAAAATGTCATGTAGTTTGAATTATACATTATGTAGCCTTTTCAGATTGGCTTCTTTCATTTAATAATATGCATTTAAGATTACTCCATGGGCAACTTTCATTTTAGTGCTGAACTACATTTCATGGTTTGGATGTACCACTATTTATTTCTCATTTATCTATTGAAGAATATCTTGGTTCCCTCCACATTTTGGCAAGCATAGATAAGGTTTTCATAAACATCTGTATTCAGATTTTTGTGTGGATATAAGTTTCAACACCTTCGGATAAATACCAAGGAATGTGACTGTTGGATAGTGTGGTAAGCATATGTTTTATTTCGTAAAAAATCTCCAGACCATCTTCCAAAGTGACGATATCATGTTGCATTTACACTAGCAATAAATGAGTGTTTATGTTTCTCCACATCGTTACCAACATTTGATGTTGTCAGTGTTTGGGATTTCAGTAATTTTGATAGGTGTGTATTAATATGTCATTGATGTTTTAATTTGCATTTCTTTGATAAACTATTCTGCAGAGCATTTTTTCTTATGTTTCTTTGCCATCTTTATATTTTTTTTTGGCAATGTATCTGTGAAGATCTTTTGTCCATATTTTAAATTAAGGTATTTGTTTTCCTTTATTGAGTTTTAAGGGTCCTTTGTATGTTTTGGATAGGTTCTTTATCAGATATCTTTTGTAAATGTGTTCTCTCCATTAATTGCTTACCATTCTCATAGTATTTTCTTTTGCAGAGAGAAACTTGTTAATTTTAATGAAGTATACCTTATCAACATTTTTTTTAATGAATCATTCCTTTGGGTTTAAAATTTAAAACCAAAGAATTAATTTTAAATTTTAAAAATAATTTGAAAATTATTACCATACCCAAAGTCATCTAGATTTTCTCCTATGTTATCCTCTGAGAGTTTTATAAATTTGCCTTTTATATTTAGCTCTATCATGTATTTTCAGTTAATTTTTGTAAAATAACATATGTGAACAGGCAACCTATGCAGGGGCCTTTGAAAACAGTATGCTGAGAATAGATAGGGCTCAAGGACAGTATCTCCAATTGAACTTTTAATGAACTCCCCTAGGCACCAAGAAGGCGGGCAGATAAGGAAGAGCATAGAAACAAGGAACTGAGTAGAAGGTTACATGTGGGAAAAGAAAGTTTGTTTTGCATTGCATTCTTTCTGCTGACGTGGAGTTTATGGAGTATAAATAAAGTGAGGCGGAGGCTCTGAGTGCGGCCGCCATGTTCTCTGTGTGTCTTTGTCTTTTGTGTGTTCTTTCATTCTCCACCACCCCCGGCACGGACCCCAACAAGTGGCGCAGCCAGCAGGGTCAGCACGGGTGAGTAGGGGAGAACAAGAAGGGGAACCCCCTAGGGGCGGGTAAGGCTCGGATATTGTTAAGGGGAACCTTCTTAAACCTTCATTATGGGGAATTCCATCTCTCTGGCCTCAGAATATTTACAGCTGTTTCAAGGACTGTTGCTGTCTATAGGAGTGGAAGTAAAAGAAAAAGACTTTGAAGCGATTGTTTGCCCATGTTGAACAACATTGTTACTGGTTTCAGTATCAGACTAAAGGGCAGCTGAATCGGAGAGAATGGTTACAGGTAGTAAAAGCTCTGCTTAGAGCTCTCCAGTTAGGGGATATTATGCCTCTAAGATTGTGGACCTTGTGTAACTCTATCACTCAGACATTAGAGTTACTTGAGACTGATTCAGAGTGTGGTAATGTAGCCATAGGAGGAAAGGTATCTGAGGATTTGAAAAAAATAAATAAATCTGAAATGGAGCCCATTTGTGCCAGGATAACAGAGGATGGGGGGGGTAGCAAAAGGGGGAGAAGAGAAAAAGCCAGATCTTCCTTCTTCTAAGGGAAATTCTGACATGCAGAGTATTATGGAAATGCTTCAACAAATATTACAGATATATTCTTCTAATTCACTTTTGGGAGCTTTCCCTGTTTCTTTTCCTTCTGCCCTGTTAAAAGAGGATTTTCCAGAGCCTCCAACCCCCCGGCTTCCTTATCTTTACCTTTGTTTGGCAAAGTTGAAGCCCTGTTCACATCAGACATACTTTAAATTTATACTAAACACCTGTTTAATATGTCAAAACCAGTGTATATGTATATCTTATTGTTTGTTAAAATATTATGAGTATTTCAATAGTCAATAAATAAGCACATTAATATTAACTATTAATATTAATATAGTATTAATAACCCCAGCTAGGAAATTGTTATGTTATAGGGGTGCATCAGTTCCACCAATTTACACTTCAAACAGAAGTTGAGTATTTGAGTTGCTTAACACATTAACTACCTCTTGATATTTTCTGTGTTTTTAAATTTTAACCATTGTATTGTGTATGTAATGATTCTCAATTTGGTATTAATATACATATTTCCTAGTGAGTAATGATGTTAGACATATAGGTTTATTGTCATTTCTTTGTTCTGCTACTTTTGGTTGGGTTATTTACCTTTTCCTATTAATATGTTGGGATTCTTTATATTTGGGGATATGAGTATTATTATATATTATATATACTTTTAATTAAAAAAAATTCTTTTAAGGAGCTGGATCTGTTTCCAATTATTTGTGCTTCTTTTGCTCCTAACGCTCAGTTTTCAAATGGTGGCAATAATGTCCAATTTAATGCCTTACAAATTAAATTTTTAAAAGAAATGAAAGCTGCCATTTCTAACTATGATCTCAATCTCCTTTTATCCTTGGTCTTCTTGATGTTTTTTCATCAGAAAATTTGATAATTCCTATAGACTGGAAGACTTTGAAGGAAGGCTTTTCTTGATAGTTCTCAGTGGTTACAATTGCACAGCTGGTAAATGAACAAGGCACATGTATAGGCTAGGAAAAATGTTATGTGTGATCCCCCTGAACCCACTGAGGAATAACTCACAGGCACGGGCCAGTATGCTACTCTTAATGCTCAGGCTGGTCTAGATGATGTTGCCTTTACTCAAATCAAGATTTTGTTTTTAAGGGCCTGAAATAAGGTAGAGATAACAGGAAAATCTTCCCTTTCCTCTGTGAAGATTTTACAGGGCACAAATGAACCATATCCAGATTTCATAGCCCGTCTTCAGGATGCTGTCTTCAAAATTGTGGGTGCAGGCCTTGCTTCAAAAATTTTGTTACAAACATTGTCTTTTAAAAATGCTTATGCTGACTGTTAAAAATTGTTAAAATCATTAAAGGCCAATGGGGCCAATTTAGATAAATATATTAAAACTTGTATTAGTGTTGGAGGGGCTATTTATAATGCTCAATTATTTGCTGGAGCTTTGTCTAAAGCCTTAAAAGGAAATAACAAACAAGGTGTTTGTTTGCAGTGTGGTAAACTTAGACATTTCAAAAAAAAAAAAAAAAAAAAGAATGTCATAAAAATTGAACACTTTTATCCCTCAAGGCAGAAAGCTGCCTTCAGAGGTGTACAAATGTTGTGGTAAAGGTCGACATTGGACAAATAAATGTCATTCCAAAACTGATAAAAGTGGAAATTTACTGTCTCCTCTCCTAGGAAACGGGAGCCGGGGCCCACAGGCTTGGGGCCCCAACAATTACAATACAAGTCTACTACAATACCCAGTGAGCAATGACCTACAACATCAACGAATAAATTCAAGTCCTCCTTAAGGATCCCACACCTTACCCCAGTTTCTCAGCTTTATGCGGCAACTAAGTAGAGCGCCGCTGCTGACTTAGTTATTACTCAACCTTATACCTTGTCTCCTAATAGAGGAGTATATAAATTAGCTATTAGAGTGTGTGACCCTTTGCCAAGAGGACATATAGGACTTTTGTTAGGTCAAAACAACAGTGCTATATGGAAGTTAATGATGATTCCAGAAATCATTGATCTTGATGTTACTAATAAAATTCTTATTATGGTACAAGTTTCACAATTTATATGCCTAGAGGCAGGGGAACGTATTCTCAATAGGGAGGGTTTGGTAGCACAGAAAAAAACTGTTTTTTGGGAAACTTTAGTTTCTAATCAAAAGCCCTTATGTTCATTGCATATCAATAGAATAGTTTTTAAAGGGTTAATTGATATGGGAGTGAATATGTCTATTATTTGTTTAAGTTAGTGGCCTATACAATGGGAAAAAAGACAAGTTTCAGTCATACTCATTGGCTTGGGTGCTGCTTCTGTGGTTTATCAAGACGTAGAACCTTTAACCTGTGTCAGTCCAAAAGGTGAACAAGGTCAAGTTTTTTTTTATATTATTCCTATCAATATTAATCTTTGGGGACAAAATCTTTCATAACAATTTGGTGCTTTTTTAAACATTCTTCATATTTCCTCATCTGCCAAAAAAAAATGTTGTTCAAAATGGGCTACAATCCTTTAAACTCATAGCCACTGTTCACCAGCCTCAAGTTTTATAATTAAAGTGTAAAACGACCACTCCTCTTTAGGTGAAACAGTGGCCATTATCTAAAGAAATACTTAGGACTTTAAAAGAGTAAGTCAAAAAACAAATGGCTGAGAGGATTCTAAAGCCACGTACTTCTGCATGGAATTCCCCTCTTTCTCTTGTCTTAAAACTATAAATGTTTACCATTCAACCTAGGGAAAGTTTACAGCCTGGTCTTCCTAATCCTGCCCTTATCCCACAAAGTTAAAAATTAATGGTCATAGATCTCAAAAATTGTTTTTTCTCTATTCCATTACAACCTCAAGATTGTAAAAAGTTTGCCTTTATTATTCCTAAATATAATAATGGACAACCTATTCAAAAATATCAGCAGAAGCTTCTTCCCCAGGGTATACTTAATAGCCCTACTATATGTCAAAAATTTGTACATAGGACTTTAAATCCTGTAAACAATCAGTTTCCAACTGTGTTAATTTATTATTGTATGGATCTTCTCCGTCCCTGTTTTTAATAATTTTCAGCCACTTTCTCGATATCAATGGAAAGTTGTACCTCAAGGTATGTTAAATAGCCCTACCTTGTGTCAAGAATTTGTCCATAGGGCCTTGGATCCTGTTTGAAAGTGTCATCCGGCCAGGCGCGGTGGCTCAAGCCTGTAATCCCAGCACTTTGGGAGGCCGAGACGGGCGGATCATGAGGTCAGGAGATCGAGACCATCCTGGCTAACATGGCGAAACCCCGTCTCTACTAAAAAAAAAAACACAAAAAATTAGCCAGGTGTGGTGGCGGCGCCTGTAGTCCCAGCTACTCGGGAGGCTGAGGCAGGAGAATGGCGGGAACCTGGGAGGTGGAGCTTGCAGTGAGCTGAGATCCAGCCACTGCACTCCAGCCTGGGCGACAGAGCGAGACTCCGCCTCAAAAAAAAAAAAAAAAAAGAAAGTGTCATCCTTCTGTTCTTTTATATCATTATATGGATGACATTCTTCTTGCTGCACCCACCAGAGAAAAGCAGCAAGATGCTTTTGTATCATTACAAACTCAGCTTTCTTTCTACTCACTTAATATTGCCACAGAAAAAATTTAACTGGATTTTCCTATTCAATATTTAGGTTATACCTTGGGGGCACAAAATATTCGACCCCAAAAAATTCAAATTCGACGTGATCATTTAAAAACATTACATGATTTTCAAAAGCTTCTAGGAGACATTAATTGGATGCATCCTGTTTTAAGAATACCAACATATCAGTTATAACATCTTTTTTCTATTCTAGAAGGAGACAGTCACTTGGACAACTCACGCCATTTAACTCCTTTGGCTTTACAGGAACTCCAGCTTGTTGAAGAGCAACTTCAAAAGGCCCTTCCTTTTGTTTAGTTCATACTTTACCTTCTCCCACAGGAATGATTCATCAAACTAATCGACCACTAAAATGGATCTTTTTGTCCAATAAAATATCTAAACGCTTGGCTACTTATATCGATCATTTAGCTGAACTGATCATCAAAGGACGGCATCACTGTTGACAACTTTGGGGAGGAGGTCCTTCCTTAACTAGCTCTCAATTCACTCAGATCACTTATCTTCTTGCAACTTCTGATTCTTGGCAAGTTGCTTGCGCTTCTTTTGTTGGACAATTTTCTACCCAATATCCTAAGTCTCCGATCTTTTCAATTTTTAGGCAACATTCTGTGTTGCCTTTCTCACCAATTTCTGTATTTCCTGTTCAAGGTCCTACCTTTTTTACTGATGCTAGTAGCAATGATAAGGCTGGATATTGGAGTGTTCATCAATCTCGAGTTACAGTTTATCCTTATCCCTCGGTGCAACAGGGAGAATTGTTTGCTGTTCTGATGATCTTACTTGATTTCCCTACTACTGGTTGTAACATTGTTAGTGATTCTCAATACGCTGTTTATGTTACTACTTATATCTCTCAGGCCACTTTACCTCTTTGTGCTATTTCTTCTCTTCAAAAACTCTTTTCCTTGTTATCTTCTACTTTGAGCCAACGTCGAGCTCCTTTATTCATCACTCATCTTCGTTCTCATTCTCAACTTCCTGGACCATTAGTTCATGGTAATACTCAGATTGATTCACTTTTAATAGGCCACCTACATGCTGCAGAACAAAAATATACTCTACATCACACTAATAGTTCTGGCCTTCAACGACGGTTTCATTTAACTTATAAACAAGCTCGTTCTCTTATTCGAGCTTGTCCTTCCTGTGCTCCTTTGAGCATTCCATCCTTCCATCCTGGGGTTAATCCATGAGATGTCCCTTCTTTTGGACAATTAAAGTATGTTCATCATACCATTGATACCTTTTCTCATTTTCAATGGGCCACTCCGTTGCCATCTGAGAAAGCTGATTCTGTTATTACACATCTCTTAGCTTTTTTCGCCATCATGGGCATTCCTCTTATACTTAAAACTAATAATGCCCCTGCCTATGTCTCTCATAAATTACAAGTTTCTTACAGCAATACAATATTCAACATATCATCGGTATCCCGGGCAACAGTCAAGGTCAAGCCATTATTGAGCGCGCAAATTTAACTTTAAAAACTCAACTATTAAAACAAAACAAAAAGGGTGAAATGAGCCCCCCCAGAAACCAGATTTTGAAGGTTCTTTTTACCTTAATTTTTTTGAATCAATGGAGACAATTGCAAGACTCCGCTGTCGTAACCCATCTTTCCTCACCTCCCTCGGTGATAGTGCCCGCTGACAATTTAAAGGTTTGGTATCCTAATGAAGAAGGTAAGTATGTTCAAGGGCAAATTCTAAAACAGGGATGGGGCTATGCTCTTGTCCTTACAGGGAGCGGACCTGAGTGGTTTCCTACAAGATGATTGAAACCCTGTTGAAAAGAAAACTGGATTCAGCATGCATTTCTTCCTTTGTTAGGTGTGCCTCGGCGGGAGACTTATTTCTCTTAGTGAGGCTTTGTATGAATATTGGATTTATATTCCCTTTCCGCCCTTGTATCAGGGAGTCGCCTGAGGGGAGGCAGAAATTAAGGTTTTCACCAATGACACTACTTGGATGCCGTCCCTCTATATAGACAAGGACAATATAGAACAGGAAACGGGAATTATAAACAACACATATAAATTTGGAGTGGAAGGACTTCCAATATGTATGGGAAATAGTTCTCATTGTCTCCGAAAATCGCATGAAGCCTGGGCTGTTCGCTATAATCATAGTCGTGTGGCTGCTAATACTGTTATTGTTGTAACTAGAAGCTTTCAGTATAATCATACTGTATATAGCAATGAAACTATTCCTAGTTCTTTACCTTTTTGTCCTATTCCAGAGGTTTCTCCTAATATCGAGGTGCTGGAGTGGCAACAATGTCGGGGAACTAAACCCCGGATTTTATTAGAATACAATGGAATGTAAATAACTGATTGGAGTGTGCACGGTGATTTTCAAATAAAATTTAGTCACATACCTTTGAAATGACACTGGGTAAATAAAAGTATTGCCGCTAACAGTAATGAAACCTTGGTATGGCGTGAAGGAGGCCTGAAGTACAGAGTCATCTTTGGAAGTTGTTAGCTGCAGGTGATGCCATTAGCACTTTTGTGAGGAATATGTCCCTTAATCTTTCTAACCCAACTAACTCCTTTCATATTCAGTTATATCGAAATACCTCCTGATATATTATTGCTTGTGTCCGTAAGCCCTACCTATTATTAGCAGGGAATTTGACATGGGATAATGATACGGGGATTGTTAATTGTACAGATACGTGTACATTTTTGTCTTGCCTCAATCATTCCTGGTGGCACAACTTTACTGGGGATATTTATATCCTCAGGGCTTGTAAGGAAATTTGGCTACCTGTTAACCTTACACAACCGTGGGGGGCATCACCTCTTCAAACTTATATTTGGACTTCTCTTCAGCGAACCCGCCATGCCCTTGGACTTATAATTGCCTCGGTGATGAGTCTTGTTGCCATCGCCTCCACTGCGACCGTAGCAGGACTCGCTCTTCATCAAAGCATACAAAATGCTGAATTTATGCAGCAATGGCACAAACAATCTCACTGGTTATGGCTTCAACAGCGAAACATTGACTCTCAACTTGCTGAAAGATTGGACAACATGGAGCAAGCATTGACATGGCTTGGAGATCAGCTCACTATACTCAGTACTCGGATGACATTACAATGTGATTGGAACTCCACTCAATTTTGTGTAATGCCTGTACCTTTTAACATCTCTCAAAATTGGACTGTAATCCAAAAATTATTAGTAGGCCATAAAATTATTAGTTTGGACATCCAAGAGCTCATTCAGAACATTTCCGAAGCATTTCGACAACAATTACATGTGTTGTCTGGAACCGTAACCCTGCAGAGTTGGGTCAGCACCATGTTGCCTTTAACCCATGGACCCGGATGAAAACATGGATTTCTACAATCTCTGGAAGTATATTGCTTTGGGCACTTGCATTGGGTCTACTTCTTTTGGTGATTCGATGCTCCCTCCGTCGCCTCCAAAAACAAAAGAAAACACAGGAACAAATATGGGCTACCTTTTTAGGATTGAGGCAAAACAAAAACAAAAAGGGGGAAATGCAGGGGCCTTTGAAAACAGTATGCTGAGAATAGAAAGGGCTCAAGGACAGTATCTCCAATTGAACTTTTAATGAACTCCCATAGGCACCAAGAAGGCGGGCAGATAAGGAAGAGCATAGAAACAAGGAACTGAGTAGAAAGTTACATGTGGGAAAAGAAAGTTTGTTTTGCATTGCATTCTTTCTGCTGACGTGGAGTTTATGGAGTATAAATAAAGTGAGGCGGAGGCTCTGAGTGCGGCCGCCATGTTCTCTGTGTGTCTTTGTCTTTTGTGTGTTCTTTCATTCTCCACCACCCCCGGCACGAACCCCAACAACCTACAGAATGGGAGAAAATTTTTGCAATCTACTCATCTGACAAAGGGCTAATATCCAGAACCTACAAAGAACTCAAACAAATTTACGAGAAAAAAAAACAACCCCATCAAAAAGTAGGCAAAGGATATGAACAGACATTTCTCAAAAGAAGACATTCATACAGCCAACAGGCACATGAAAAAATGCTCGTCATCACTGGCCATCAGAGAAATGCAAATCAAAACTACAATGAGATACCATCTCACACCAGTTAGAATGGCAATCATTAAAAAGTCAGGAAACAACAGGTGCTGGAGAGGATGTGGAGAAATAGGAACTCTTTTACACTATTGGTGGGATTGTAAACTGGTTCAACCATTGTGGATAACAGTATGGTGATTCCTCAAGGATCTAAAACTAGAAATACCGTATGACCCAGCCATCCCATTACTGGGTATATACCCAAAGAATTATAAATCATGCTGCTATAAAGACACATGCACAGGCCGGGCGCGGTGGCTCACGCCTGTAATCCCAGCACTTTGGGAGGCCGAGGCAGGCGGATCACAAGGTCAGGAGATCGAGACCATCCTGGCTAACACTGTGAAACCCCGTCTCTACTAAAAATGCAAAAAATTAGCCAGGCGAGGCGGCGGGCGCCTGTAGTCCCAGCTACTCGGGAGGCTGAGGCAGGAGAATGGCGTGAACCCGGGAGGCGGAGCTTGCAGTGAGCCGAGATCGCGCCACTGCACTCCAGCCTGGGCGACTAAGCAAGACTCTGTCTCAAAAAAAAAAAAAAAAAAAAAAAAGACACATGCACATGTATGTTAATTGCAGCACTATTCACAATAGCAAAGACTTGGAATCAACCCAAATGTCCATCAGTGACAGACTGGATTAAGAAAATGTGGCACATATACACCATGGAATACTATGCAGCCATAAAAAAGGATGAGTTAGTGTCCTTTGTAGGGACATGGATGCAGCTGGAAACCATCATTCTCAGCAAACTATCACAAGAACAGAAAACCAAACACCACATGTTCTCACTTATAGGTGGGAATTAAACAATGAGATCACTTGGACTCTGGAAGAGGAACATCACACACCGGGGCCTATTATAGGGAGGGGGGAGGGGGGAGGGATTGCATTGGGAGTTATACCTGATGTAAAATATGAGTTGATGGGTGCTGACGAGTTGATGGGTGCAGCACAGCAACATGGCACAAGTATACATATGTAACAAACCTGCACATTGTGCACATGTACCCTAGAACTTAAAGTATAATAAAAAATAAATAAATAAATAAATAAATAAATAACATATGTGTCTAGATTTATTTATTTGTTTTTGCATCAGGATATCCACTTGTTCTAGTACAATATGTTGAAAGATATATCTGTTTCATTAGATTAACTGTCATCTTCGACAAAGGTCATTTGGGTATATTTACCTGACTCTGTTTCTCAATGCTTCATTCTGTTTCACTGATTTATTTGCCTGTCCTTTTACTAATATCACACTGTTGTGATTACTGTTACTTTGCATTAAGTCAAGGTTGAGTGGTATTAATTACCCAACATTTTTTCACATTCAATATTGTTTTGGTGATTCTGAGTCTTTTGTTGATTCCTAAAACTTTAACATAAATTTGTTGATATACACAAAATAACTTGCTAGGATTTTGTTTGAGGCTGCATTTAATCTACAGATGAAATTATGAAGAACACTCATTGTCTTAGTCCTTTCAGAGTGCAATAGCAAAATATCTTAGACTGGGTAATGTATAAACAACAAAAATTAATTGCTTACAATTCTGGAGACTGGGAAGCACAAGATCAGAGCACCAGTATCTTTGGTATCTGCTTCACAGATGGTGCCTTCTAGTTGTGTGTATATGTTGGATGAGGCAAACAAACTGCTTCAAGTCTCTTTTCTTAGGCACCTATTTCATTTATGAAGGTCTTACCCTTATGACTTAACCACTTCTGAAAAGGCCACATTTCTTAGTATTATCACATTGGAGATTATATTTCAACATATAAAATTGAAGGCACACAAATATTCAGAATACAGCAGACATCTTGACAGTATTGAATCTTCCTATCCATGAACATGGTCTACCTCCACATTTATTTAGTTGTTTGATTTTTTGGTCAAACTTTTGTAGTTTCCCTAATATAGATCCTGTGCATATTTTGCTACATCTATACTTAAGTATTTCAGTTTTGGGGAATACCAATGTAAATGGTATTGTTCTTTTAATTTCAAATTTTACTTGTTCATTGCTGATACAGGCATACCTCATTTTATTGCATTCACTTTATTGCATTTTGCAGATATTGCACTTTTTACACACTGAAGGTTTGTGGCATCCCTGCATCTAGCAGGTATATCAATGCCACATTTTCAACAGCAAAGTGCTCACTTTGTGTGTCTGTGTCACATTTTAATAATTCTGACAATATTTTAAATCTTAACTATTATATATGTTACAGTGATCTCTGATCACTTTCATAGGTGTTTGACATTATCGTAATTGTTTTGGGGTGCAACAAACTGCTCATATGACAGCAAATGTAATTGATAAATGTTCTACTTCATGGAACGAGTCCAAAATATCATCATTAACAGGAGTTTGGAATAAGTTTATTCAGCCCTCATTGATTACATTAAGGGGTTTATGATTTCAGTGGCAGAAGTACCGCAGATGTGATGGAAATAGCAAGAGAAATAGAATTAGAAGTGGAGCCTGAAGTGGTTACTGAGTTTCTGCAGTCTCATGATAAAACTTCAATGGATGAGAAATTGATTCCTATGAATGAGCAAAGGAAGTGATTTCTGGAGATAGAATTTACTCAAAGTGAAGATATTGTGAACATTGTTGAAAAGGTAACATATTTAGAATATTACCTAAATTTAGATGAGAAAGCAGTGGTAGGTTTTGATAAGACTGACTCCAATTTTGAAAGATTTTCTACTGTGGTTAAAATGTTAGCAAAGAGTATCACATGGTACAGAGAAATATTTTATGAAAGAAAAAGTCCATTAATGCAATAAATTTTATTAATTTCTTATTTTAAGCAATGGCCCCAGACACCTCAGTTTTCAACAACCACCACACTGGTCAGCAGCCATCAATATCCATGCAAGACCCTCCACCATCAAAAAGATATAACTTGAAGGCTTGGATGATCATTAGCAAATTTTAATGACAAAGTATTTTTAAATTAAGGCATATGCATTATTTTTTAGACAAATGCTATTGCACACATAATAAACTACCATGTAGTGTAAACATTTATATGCATTGGGAAAGAGAAACGGTGTGTCTTGTTTTATTGTAACATGTTTTATTGAAGTGGTCTGGAACTAAACCCACAATACATCCAAGGTATGCCTGTATATAGGAAAGTGATTGACTTTTGTATATGATTTTATGCACACCCTTTGATAAAGTTTCTAAGTAATGTGAACAATTATTAGTATACTATTTAAAAAATGAATGAGGTTACACAGGATAAATGATTGCCCTAAGCAATCTCAGGTGAGTTGGGTGGATGGACTAAGAAAAAGTGTATTGTTTGAATTGCTGAACCAGCATTTTTCCATTTATAATAACACAATATATGCTTAAGAAAAAATAATGAGAACACTTAAACAAAGTGGCAGTTTTTACCTTAAGTTTTAAGTGATATAAATGAGTGTCATGTTTTATTAATCACAGTTTAGAAAAATCTTTATGTGTGAACAATAAAACTGAACATTATGCATGTTTGAATCACTTTTAATGCTCAACTGGAATTTAGATGTCTCAGTTAATATGAACCATAAAATTGAAGAAAACATTCTCTTAAAATTGGAGTTCATTTGTTAATCAATCTTGTGTATTGTCACATTTTCTTTCAGGGCATCCTAAAAATATCTAAAGCAGTGTGTATTATTTCTCAGATAAAACATGTATATTTATTTACTTCATAAACATGTATTTTTCTGCATTTCTGAGTATTCAGCTTACAGTCTGTATCAAAATTTTTCAGGTCACAATTCTGACCAACCTACATTAATAATAAATTTTACTTCTCTACTGTTATCTATTCCTGAAGAAATAGAAAATAAGTGGAATTTCAGGTTTTATAACTCCACTGGAACCTCAATCAGTTATATGAAATTCCTTAGCTGTTAAGTATACTTTAAGGTAACATTTGGCCTTCAAAGACATGTAGAAAATAAAAAAATAAAAAAAACTGGTCAAACCAGAAATGCAGTCTTTTTGTTTCAATAGGAATACTACTAAAAATTCTAATTTTAAAAATCGTAAAAACTCTTCTGTAAGGTATAATCTCTCGATAAATTATGCATAAGCAAAAGTTATCCTGTACCATAGTCATAAATTTTATAAGGAATATTTATGTAATCATTATTATAAAACTATGATTGTTTCTCATTCATTTTTATTTTTGGAAGTCTTTATTGTGAATTAATTGTAGAGAGTTTTCTATAGTTTAATTATCATTCTTGATTATTTTACACAGATATTCCATTCAAAAAAATTTAAGATAAAAAGATATATTTAAAGCCTCAACTACCCTCCTGAGTTCACACTGTTAAGAAATTGTGCTGGTGGTCCTGTGGATGAGTGAATAATAGCCATATAAGCTGAGTGACAGGGTAACAATGGTAAGTGGCAGAAGTAAATGACCGTGTTTTAGTCATGCTCTGCCTTCTTATTACTTTACTCAATAAATATGCTGTTTTGTGCGTTTTGTGTGTTTTGTTGTTTTCTTTTTATCTGTATTGGGTTCAGAAATCAAAATCTTAATTGCATTGTTCCAGGTCATCTAAATAACTCTCCAAATTCTTTAAAACAATGCTCATGGTTACATGGCTGAAAGCAGCAGAAAGTAAATTGAATTTCAAGTTTCTTTTTAATAAAATATTACATATAAATGGTGATGTTAATGAATTTATAATTTAGAGTTATAATTGTTGTAGCTATGATTAGTTATTCTTATGCACTTGCTAACATGCTTCTGAAATGGAAGAATAACTATGCTTTTTACTAACAACAAGGGAGCACTACAAAAGCACAAAACATTTTAGAACAAGTGTTACTCCATTTTCTGTCACCAAGAGGCATTAAATAAAATGCCAGCCACAACTGCAAATTGCAAGTAGATTGATCTCTCTAGAAAGTTTAGTGCTGCAGTCAGTACAAAAAGAATGATCGAGTTCCTCTTTCCAATACCAAGCCCACAGGGACAGTAAAAGCCAGAGGCAAAGTATGGCTTAGAATCATATACACTGTAACAGTCAGTCCTTTACCATATACCAACATAAGAAAATGGTATAAGTGATAGAAAAAGGGTTGAATGAAAAGTCATTTTTAAAGCATTGGGACCTGTGCCAACAATTCTAGTACTAGGTCAGAAATATATAAGTATTTCAGATTTAATATTATATAGGTGTGTTTGTTTAACATAACCAAGTATATACAGTTAACCCCAGACTTAGCAAGAACAAAATTAATTGTTTATTTATCATCAATAATAAAGAGAAAAGGAAATTTATTTTAAACAAAACACCAAGATGAAAAGAGATAGTGTTTTATAGTGTTATATATAAGCCAATTGTTGTCTCTATTTTTTTCCTTCCCTCACACACTGACTCTTTCAAGTCTTCAGCTGTCCACTCATTTCCTCAGAGAAATATGGAGCATAAAATAGAACAGAATCTAAGGGGCTTCTTAGGTTTGGACAAAGTTCCGATTTCTGCTGGAAATTGGTTTAGTGATTCTTGGATCCAAAATAAGACAGGCTTCATCAGAGTTTTCAGTCATTTCATTAAAGAAGTATACATGAGTTACTTGGGAGGATGACTAAGACAACATAAATATGTCATGGAAAATACTCTGAACCCTTTTATTACCTGTCATCAGGCATTTGAAGAAAACTGATGATCTTCTTTTATTTTTTTAAACCTTGGTCATAATAATGACAACAACTACTATTTATTTAGTTTGACCTTGAAACCAGGGTACCTGTATTCAGATTTTAGCTTTTTCTCCTCTCTGCTGTGTAACCTGTGGAGGTTAATGCAATTTCATCTTGGATGCTAATCTGATATGTTGGCTTCTGATTAACCCCAGTTGTGGAAATGCTGCCAAGATTTCCAGTTTACCTATTGCTCCTTGTGTAAGAACAGGTACTTACTGTAAATCCTGCCTTTAGACCTAACAATCTTGATGTTCTTGTACTTCAGTTGTCCTAGATATCCCTTCCAAATTACCCCTTTCCTATGGTATATAAGCTCTGAGTCTGGAGGGTAATTTTTTAGGAATCAACCATGTCATCTCTCCACTGCCAGAAACAGAGACTTGGTTTCTGTTCATAAGTCCCCATTAAATGTTTGTTCCTAAGAAACTGGATTTGTCAGCCTCTTTCTTCAGCATCTCAGCTTCCTTGGACTTTTAGATAGGTTTACATAGACTTGCCCACTGAGAAACATAACCTTAGGAAAGTTGTAAAATATCTCTATGCTCCAGTTTTCCAATTTTTAAAATGTAACTAACAATATCATCTACCTCATAAGGTTGTCATAGGATTTACTATTTGTTAAGGCAATTAAAATTGTGCCTGTTGTATAATAAATGTAGCATAAGTGATGATTTAATATCACAATGTTACAGTCACTTCTCTAAATACATTATATAATTTGTTTAACTCTAACAAAACCCTCTTAGTAAGTAGAATTGGGGCTTCTATTCTGTACTGGAAACTGAGGCACAGAAAGATTAACAAACTTGCATACATCTATAGAAGAGAAAACATTCACAGCTGAACATTTAAGCCATGCAGTTAATAGGCTTTTAATATCTATATTGATTTATTTTTCTTGATATCAAACATGAGTTTCCTATATCAGAGATCATAGGTTTTATTACTAAGCACAAAAAAACTGTTGAAGTTTCCTATGTCCAATTCTCTCCTCTCATGGTGTAAATGAGTAGATGAAGAGAAACAGATCTTACATGTGCAAAAGCAAGTTCTTACAAGGCAAAAATAGAACCCCCCCAATACATGAATTTTAGAATTAAATAGGAATATTCCACAATAGCCTCTCCTGAGAGAGAAAAAAAGAAAAAAGGACCGTAATTTTCTAATGTAAATAATTCATGTTTTTGAGAAAGTAAGTTCCTTTGGTGTTCACAACCCTTGAGATAGTAAACCAATGGCTATGGGTTTAATCCTCTTTTAACAAGTAAGCACATGACTCTGAGTTATCTATCACCTTAGAATGCAAAGAACAAATATCTATAAGGAAAAAGAGATATTCTTTAGCTTTATATTAATTTTCTCTGTTCAGAAAGCTTTGATCATGAAAAAATGAAAATATTTCCCTGCTATTCAACAGCAACCTGACACTAGATATTACACATTTAACCAATAAATTATACTAAGATATATTAGTGTTATTTCTAAACAAAAAGTATTGCACGAAATTTGAAGAAATTTGAAAAATAATTATGTAACACATTTTGTAGTGTCTTCCAGAATGAGGAATATATTCTTAAAGCACCTTGCTTTAAAGACAGTAGAAAATAGTGATAGTCCCATCTCTTTTCCATGAGAAATGATTATCGTTAATTGGCAGTTGTGGTGGGTTCTATGTTCCATGAATAAAATCTTCAGAGGAACTTTCATAAAGTCAAAAAATTATTCATAGAAATAAAGCTTGTTGGTACTGAATATTTGGTTTGAGATATTGATACAGAATGTCTGGGCTTCCCGCTAAACCCTACTCTCAAACCTAGAACCACGGCCCCAAGTGAAAACAGCTGACCCTGTTTTTCCACCCAAATATTGCTATTTTGGCCTGCCATGCCTCTATCTTGTGCCCATAAAAAGCCTTCAGATGTCTGAGCGACACAAGCAGGTGGTGCAAGTGGTTGGGGATCGAAGCAGCAGAGCGTTGGGGATACAAGTTGGTGAATGTCAGATGTACAAGCGGCTGAGCATCAAAGACTATGGATAGATGTGACTAACCAGATGGTGTGGCTTCAGGGAAAGATCACTTTCTTCCCACACCATCCTCTTTCCAACTCCCATCCTGCTGAGAGCGATCACCCAATAAAATCCTCTGCATATACTACCCTTCAATCCTTTCATGTGACCTGATTCTTCCTGGATGCCGGACAAGAACCTGGATGCTGAGAGGGCCGGAGGTTGGATGCTGTTGCGGGGCCACACAGAGCCTGCTCCCGCTAGAGAGGAGTGGCCGGCAGGTTTCAGCGCTCCTTCCCTCAGGTTTCCGCTCTTGCTTGCTCCCTCTCAGGAGGAGTGACCAGCGGTGGACTGGGTGAAACAAGCCACTCCAGTTCCCACCCACCAAGGAGGTCAAGGGAACAATCCTGTCTCATCTGGGGGCCCGTCAGAGATACAAAAAAAGGGTGACTTTAAATTCAGGACTGTTGGATCTGCCTCTTTTCCAAGACCCTACCACCTCTCCCTTTCCATCAGGTAAAATGAATGTTGGCTCTGTTTCCCTTCATGGAGGTCTAGTCGGTCTGAATAGTTTAGTAACTTTGTAGAAAGGGACAGTTTAGTAACTTTGTAGAAGTTTAGTAACGTCTTTAGTAAATTTGTAGAAGTGTAGTAGTTTAGTAACTTTATAGAAAGCCATCTTTCTACAAAGCAAGAGGCTCTTTCCCCACCCCTGCCCCAAACCCATTATGCACTTTTAAGTTCTTTTCCTTCTTTTTCGAAGAGAGAGGATTCTTTTCCAACCTCTGCGCTTTGCTTACAATAAGGAGGAAACAGAGGAGCGTCCCCTGCTGGCTGCTGATGGCAAATTTGGCAAAGCCTGTCTGGGACATCTAAATGAATCCCAAGCAGCCCCTGAAATACCCGCACCCCCGCCCTTTTTTTTTTTCAAACTTGATTCCAAGCTTCAGGTTGAAGTCCTAGGAAGGAAAACTACATCGGAGGGATCCAAAGCCAGCCAGCAGGCACGGTGTAAATGGGCAGGACCAATTCCTACCAATTAAACCCTAGCTTCATGGAAGGAGGCCATACTCCACGGCACAGATGAGGCCAAAGGTTGTGTACAGCAGGGGAGATAGGGCGTATATGGGTAAGAGCAGATACTCCTACCCTTTAGGCCCCCCTGTTAACAAGGGTGAAAGCCGCTTTGGTACCCATAGGTGGCACCACCAAGGTCACTAGGACTCGGGGATACGGACAAAAAAGAAAAGGGAGTTCATCCACTTTCTTTCTCCCTCACGCCCGAGTTTTCACTGAAGGAAGGAAGGGAATGAGGGATGCCAAATTCCCTGTCTTTCAGAATGGGCAACAAAAAACTTGATTACCTCCAGTTTATATTCAGAAACGGACCCTAGGACAAGATAGTACTTTAGAGGACCTACTGAAAGTGGCCCCCTCAGTCTTTTAGACACAAGAAAGAGGCAAAAGCTTTAATGGCCACCACGCAAGGCTACAAACCCTAGAATTCCTAACGTTCACCTGTTAACTGCTAGAGATGTGGCAAGAATAATTACCTCTCTCATAAAGTCTGATCGCTCCCATACAAGGTTTAATTTCTTTTACCAAGGTGAGACAGATCGGGGTGCAATGTTGTTAGTATATTTCACTTCTTATTTCTGTGACTTTTGTCACTAGATTCTTTCCTTGTCTGATATACATGTTTGATCCATGGATACTTAACCTTGCGAAGTTTGTTTTCTCTTTTGCCTACAGGCCATCGAGGTTCCAAACAGGCAGGCAGCTGGAGCCTTGGATGATGGCTCCTTTTAACCAGTGACCCTTGGGTAGACCTCTGGGAGGAATTTGACTGCCGACTTCCCCAAACAGTGCCCCTTTTCAGCAGAAAGTAGCTAAGAGCCATCATCGTCCATATTCTGATGGCAGTTACATGTGCCTCTTCAGAGGAGGGGAAATAACACAATGGATGGGCTCGCAGCTAAACCCCACCCTTAAGCCTTAAATGAAAACAGCCATCCCTGTTTTTCTACCCAAATGTTGCTTTTTTGGTCTGCCATGCCCCTACTCTGTGTCCATAAAAAGACCTCAGCTGGCAACTTGACCCAAGCGGCTGATGCAAGCAGTTGGAGGTGCAAGCAGCTGAGCGTCAGAGAATATGCCTAGACGCAACTAACTTCAGATTGTGCAGCTTCAGGAAAAGTCGCTTTCTTCCCACACCATCGCCTAACCAACTCCCGTCCCACTGAGAGCCATCACCCATTAAAATCCTCCGCATACACTACCTTTTAATCCCTTCATGTGATCTGATTCTTCCTGGATGCGGAACAAGAACCCAAGTGCCAGGAGGACCAGGGCTTGGACGCTGATGCAGGGCGCCCACAGAGCCGGCTCCGGCCAGAGAGGAGTGGCCGGCTAGTTTCAGAATTCGTTCCCTCTGGTTCCCGCATTCGCTTGCTGGTAGGCTCCCTGTTGCAAGGAGTGGCCAGTGATGGGCTGAGTGAAATGAGCCACTCCAGTTCCTGCCCACGAAGAGGCAGGCGAAAAATTCTGTTTCAATATGGTTTACTCTTTGGACAATCTTAAGGACTGAATGTTTTTGTCCCCCCAAATTCACATGTTGGAGTTCTAGCCTCCAGTATGATGGTATTTGTAGGTGGAGTCTTTGAGAGGTAATTACGGCTAGAGTAGTTCCTGAGGGTGGGGTTCTTTCGATGGAATTAATGGTTTTGTAAAACAGATACAGGATCTCTTTCCTCCAGGTGAGGAAGAAAGATAGCCATCTGCAGACCAAGAAGAGGGTCCTCATGAGACACTGAATCTGCCAGCACCTTGATTTTGAGTCTTCCAGCTTCTAAAACTGTGAAAAATAAATGTTTGTTTCTTAGTCTATGTCATTTTGTTTTAGTGGCCTGAACTGACTAAGACAGACACAGCTATGTAACATCCCAGGTGCAAATACTTCTGACTCCAGCTACTTAGTATTGGACCAAACGTCGCAGTCTGAAAGAATATTTCTCCACAATTTCCAGTCAGTCACCTACTGCAGACATTCGCCACAGTTTTGGAGTTCCTAGGCCACTTTTACTTCTGAACAGAGAGCTAAAATTTTGGAGATTCCTATCCTTTCAGGTTAGAAAATTTGCTAGAATGACTTACAAAACTCAGAACACTTTATTATTACAGGTTTGTTATAGGAAAAGAGATACAAATCAGAACCATTCAAAGAGAGACACATAAAGCAAGGTTTGAGAGTACCCAAAACATGAAGTTTCTTCGGAGATCTATTACCCTCGCAGCACATCAATGTGTAACAATAACCAGAGTATAGCCAACCAGGGAGATTACCCAAGTTTCACTGTTTATGTTTTTTCATGCAGCTTCATCAGATAAGTATAATTGACTAAATTAATAGACGTGGTCAAACTGAATCTCAATCCTCCCTTTTCTCCATAGAGGTCAGGTTAATATCACAAGGCTTGAAGCCCAAATTATCTAATCATATGGTTAGTCTTTCTGTTGTGGCCATCCCCATGTTTAGTTATATCATTAGCATAAACTAGGGGCCCAACTTGAGTCACCTCTTAGCATAAACTGTCAGGTGTGGTATGACAGACTCACCATGAATAACAAATACACGCCTATTACTGGACAAATTCCAAATATTTAAACATTATCTCTCAGGAACCAGGGCTAAAACCAGCCAAATTCCTCATTACACACTGAAACAGCCTCAGGCTGAAAGAAGAATAAATGTTACTGTAAAGGCTGGGTGAGACACAGGAATTAAAAATGGGTTTCCCATGTCCGTTGGAGATGGTAAGTGATTATGCATTATGTAAAGGATTAATGGAAACAGTTCAAGATAAAGAGGAGCTTTTCTATTGATCCAAAATATTTTATGTATTTATGAGATACCTGTGCTATTTTGTTACATGCACAGAATGTGTTATGACCAACTCAGGGTATTTAGGGTATCCATCACCTTGAGTATTTATCATTTCTGTGTGTTGTGAAAATTTCAAGTCCTAGCTGTTACCTACTTTGAAGTATTTAATACACTGTTGTTAACTATAGTCACCCTATTTTGCTGTCGAACATTAGAACTTACATGTTCTATCTAACTTTATGCTTCTACCCATTAACCAACCTTTCTTCAATCCCCTTTTCCTGCTCAAACATAGTTTCCCAGCTTCTGGTGTCTACCTTTCTCCACTCTACCTCCATGAGATCAAGTTGTTTACTTTCCACATATGAGTGAGAATATTTAATATTTGTCTGTCTGTGCCTGTCTTATTTCATTTAACATAATGACTTTGAGCTTCATCCATGTTGTTGTAAGTAGTAGGATTTCATTCTTTTTTATGGCAGAATAGTATCCCATTTCATTGTGCATATGTACCATATTTTCTTTATTCCTTTTTCCATGGATGGACACTTCGGTTGATTTCATATCTTTGCTCATGTGAATAGTGCTACAATAAACACATGAGAACAGGTATCCCTTTGATATGCTACTTTATTTTCTTTTGGATAAATAGCTGAAAGAAGGACTGCTGGATAATTTGGTAGTTCTAATTTTAGTTTTTGAGAAATCTTTGTACTGTTTTTTAAAGTGGTTGTAGTAATTTACATTTCCACCAACAGTCTGTAAAAGTTCTTTTGTTCTTTGCATCCTTGCCAGCATCTGTTATCTTTTGTCTTTTTAATAATGGCTATTCTAAGTAGGAGGAGATTATATTCTATTGTGGTTCTAATTTGCATCTCCCTTATGATTAAGAATTATCTATTCATATCCTTCTCCCAGTTTTTAAAGGGGTAATCTGTTTTTTGTTTGTTTGTTTTGTTTTTGTCTGTTTGTTTGTTTAACTTGAGGTGTTTGTGTTTCTTGTATATCCTGGATATTAGTCTTTTGTCAGATGAATGCTTTACAGATATTTTCTCCCATTTGAAAGGTTATCTCCTCACTCCGTCAATTTTTTTCTTTGTTATGCAGAAAACTTTTAATATAGTCCCATTTGTCTATTTTTATTTTTGTTACCTGTGCTTTTTATGTTTTAGTCAATGTAAAAACCAATGTCCTAATGTGTTTTACTATGTTTTCTTCTAGTAGTTTTATAGTTTTAGGTGTTAAAGTTTTTAATTGATCTTGAGTTGATTTTTGTATTCAGAGAGATAGGAGCCCAATTTCTTTCTTCTGCGTATGGATATTCAATTTTCTCAGCACCATTTATCGAACAAGATGTTCATTCCCTGAGGTATGTTCTGGAAAAGTTTGTCAAAAATCAGTTGGCTGTTAAGTATGTGGATTTATTACATAAGTGGGCTCTCTATTCTGTTCCTTTGGTCCATATGTCTGTTTTCACACAAATACTATTCTGTTTTAGTTACGACAGCTTTATAGTGCATTTTGAAGGTAGGTAATGTGATGCCTCCAGCTCTGTTTTTTTTGTTCTGAATTGCTTTGGTCCTTTAGGCTGTTTTTTAGTTTCATACACATTTTAGGATTTTAAAAAAAATTCTGTGAAAATCTCATTGGTATTTTGGTGGGGACTACATTGAATCTATAAATTGATTTGGCAATATAATAATTTTAATTCTTTTGATCCACGAACATAGGATGTCTTTTCAATTGTTTGTAGTGTCACTTTATCAATTTTGTTTATCTTTATAAAAAAATCACCTTTTTATTTTGTTGATCCTTTGAATTGTTTTATTGGTCTCGATTTCATTTAGTTCTGTTGTAATCTTTATTATTTCTGTCCTTCTAATTTTGGGTTTGATTTGTTCTTACTTTTTCTAGTTCCTACAAGTGCTTAGTTAGGTTGGTTATTTAAAGTCTTTCTTCTAACTTTTTGATGTAAGAGTTTATTGTAATACTCTTGCCTTTTAGCATTGCTTTTTACCATATACCATACATTTTGGTATGTCATTTCTATATTTAGTCCTTTCCAGAAATTTTTGATTTTGTCCTTAATTTCTTCTTTGACCCAATGATCATTTAAAGCTATGTTGTTTAATTTCCATGTATTTGCACATTTTTCAAAGTTTCTTTTGTTATTGATTTTGCATTTTATTCCCTGTGGTCTGAGAAGTTAATGATATCTATTTTTTTTTCAAATTTGTTGGATTTGTTGTTTTGTGTCCTAATGTATGGTCTATCCTGGTGAACGTTTCATGTGCTGATGAGAAGAATATGCATTTTATAGCTGTTGGATAAAATGATCTGTAAATGTCTTTTAGGTCCATTTAATCTAATGTGCAATTTAAATTCAATGTTTATTCGTTTTCTTTCTAGATGATCTGTCTAATGCTGAGAGTTGGGTGTTGAAGTCTCCAGTGATTATTGTATTGGAGTCTATCTCTCCCATTAGATATAAAAACATTTGTGTTTTATATATTGATACTCCAGTGTTGGATGCATGCATATTTAGTTATTATATTCTCTTACTGAATTGATCCCTTTATCATTATATAATAATCTTCTTTGTGTCTTTTTACTATTTTTGATTTAAAGTATGTTTTATCTAAGTATTGCTACACCTGCTCACATTTGATTTCTGTTTGAATCCCTTTCTTTTCAGCCTATACGTGTCTTTACAGGTTAGACTAATTTTTGTAGGCAGTATAGACTTGGGTCATTTGTTGTTATTTGTTTATCTTCAGCAAATCTATGTCTTTAGGTAGAAAACTTAATCCACTTAAATAAAGATTATTATTCATTGTGAGAGCCATTTATTATTCATTGTGAGAGCTCATTTCCCTTATTGTATTTTTTTCTGGTTGTTTTTTTAATGTTCTTTATGTTTTCCCCTATTTTATTATATATTATTGTGGTTTGGTGGTTTTCTCTCATGGTAATATTTGAATCTTTTCTCTTTTTTGTTTGTGTGTTTGGTCTACCAATGAGTTTTATGTTTTCATGTGTTTTCATGATGGTGGATGTCATTCTTACACTTCTGGGTATAGAGGTCTTTTAAACATTTCCTGTAGGAACAGTCTAGTAATGATAAATTCTGTCAGCTTTTGCTAGTCTAGGATTTTATTTCTCCTTCATTTATGAAGGCTAACTTTGGCAGGTGTAGTATCCTTGGCTGACAGGTCTTAATTTTTGGCACTTTAGATATATTATCCAAATATCTCCTTGCCTGTAAGGTTTTTTTCCTGAGAAATGTGCTGTTATTCTGGTGAAGAGTCCTTTGTAAGTGACTAGATGCTTTTTTTTCTTGCTGTTTTTATTTTGTTTTGTTTTTGACTTTTGACAGTTTGACTATAATATGCTATTTAGAAGACCTTTTTGAATTGTATCTATTTGGGTATGTCTGAGATTCCTGTATTTGGATATCTAAATATTTTGCTAGACTTGGGGAGTTTTTATGTATTATTTGATTAAATAAGTGTTCTAATATTTTTTGTTTCTGTTTACCTTTTGAGACACCAAAACTTTGGATATTTGTTTCTTTTATGGTATTCAATATATCATGAAAGCTTTGCTCATTCTTTTTTTCAATTATCATTTTTTATGTGATGGGATTATTTCAAAACAGCTATTTTCCAATTCTAAGATTCATTTTTATTCTTGATTTAGTCTGTTTTTAAAGCTTTCAAATTTATTTTTTATTTACTTCAATGAATTATTCAGTTTCAAAATTTTGATTAGGTTCTTTTTGTGATATCTATCTCTGGTGAATTTCTCATTTATATCCTGAATTGTTTTTCTGATTTCTTTGTACTGTTTTTCAGTATTCTCATATCTCATTGAGCTTCAGTGTCAAATTTTGCATTCTTTTTGGGGGTTTAGGGAAATTTCTTTTCTATTCAAAACTGTTGCTGGAGAATTATTGTATTCCTGGAGGTGTTGTATTTTCTTGCTTTTTTATGCTTCTATTCTTCTTACTCTGATATCTGCACATAGTTGTAACAGTGGCCTCATCCACTAATTCCAATAAGGTTTTTGAATTTCCTTTTATGGGAGATGACTTTTTTGTGACAATGTGTCTATGGTATTGGTTGGGTGGGGCACTTTGGCTTGATTCTTGGTACATGCAGTATTGTAGTCTCTAGATGATTTCTTCTGCTATAAATAGTGTCAGTGACATTTATAATTTCCTCAGTGGGTTAGTGTATGGTTGTTAGTAGAGGTTGTGGTGAAATTTTACTGAAGACTGGGATGTCATGTGTGCCAGTCTTCTAGTCCCAATGGTAGCAGTAGTGGGTCAAGTGTGCCAGGGCAGCATACGCTTGCACTGATGTTAGGAAGTTCAGGCAGGTCAATTCTTGGGCCTACAGATGACTTACTCAGGTGCTGGGAATGGCAGAAGTGATCTGGGAAAGCAGGTGAATTCTCCAGTCTTTGCAAAGTAGTTGTCTCATAGGTGATAGCATTAGTATTGGTGGAACAAACCTCTGTGTCCCAAGTGGTTCTTGTTGGTGTTGGAGGTAGTTGTGACAGGCTGAGTGAAGAGGTGCTTTTTCACAGTCTATATTCTTCCAGAAGTTTCTTGGAATTTTAAGATGATTATAATTTATAATCTTCTTTTATATGTGAACTCTCCAAAAATTTCAACATCAGCCATTCTTGCCATTTAGACATTCTTTGCTCTTAAAACCCAGTGAGGCTGCAATTAAATGTATTTCTACATTAACATTCAGAAATTCTACTACTATTCATTTTCTCTTGTGTTAATTTACAATGAAAGGGTGAATGATATTTCACCTAACCCCAATAACTCATTGGTTTTGTAAATGGCACCTAACCCCAAGAACTCATTGCTTTTGTAAATGGCAGCTGGTCTATATTTTAATCTGTTTTTATTTCCAGTATGCCTAGGAAAATGACCAAACCCCCAGTTGTTTTATCACTCACTAGGAAGCCTCCATCCATTCTTATCTAATTTTCTAAAAACAACCTTATAACAACACCTTGGGTTTAAAACAAAATCAACAACAACTGAAACCTAAGAGCAATTATTTGGTACCATAAATCTTTAAGAGAAAAATGTATCTTCAAGGTGTCAATCAGAATCTTCCTGATTATTTGGAAAAATCAATATCCATACAATAAAAAGTAAAATCACACATTCAGGTACCATAACTTATTATACAACCATGGAATCAATTCTAAATGTATTCCACTGGTTTCAGTAAATTATGACATTACTTAATATACTATCTCTGAGTGGCAGTGCATAATAGCATAAAACTGACCAGACACTCTGAACAGTTTTTCATAATTCAGATTTATTAGATTTTATGACTCACTTAAATCTCATATAAAAACTGATTCTATTACTGCCTGAATTCCCTTTAGGAAACTCTTTTTTATTTTATTTTATTTTATTTTATTTTATTTTATTTTATTTTATTTTATTTTATTTTTTATTTATTTATTTTTTTAATATTTTTTTATTTTTTATTATTATTATACTTTAAGTTCTAGGGTACATGTGCATAACGTGCAAGTTTGTTACATATGTATACTTGTGCCATGTTGCTGTGCTGCACCCATCAACTCGTCAGCACCCAACTACTCGTCATTTACATCAGGTATAACTCCCAATGCAATCTCTCCCCCCTCCCCCCTCCCCATAATAGGCCCCGGTGTGTGATGTCCCCCTTCCCGAATCCAAGTGATCTCATTGTTCAGTTCCCACCTATGAGTGAGAAAATGCAGTGTTTGGTTTTCTGTTCTTGTGATAGTTTGCTGAGAATGATGGTTTCCAGCTGCATCCATGTCCCTACAAAGGACACGAACTCATCCTTTTTTATGGCTGCATAGTATTCCATGGTGTATATGTGCCATATTTTCTTAATCCAGTCTGTCACTGATGGACATTTGGGTTGATTCCAAGTCTTTGCTATTGTGAATAGTGCCGCAAGGAACATACGTGTGCATGTGTCTTTATAGCAGCATGATTTATAATCCTTTGGGTATATACCCAGTAATGGGATGGCTGGGTCATATGGTACTTCTAGTTCTAGATCCTTGAGGAATTGCCATACTGTTTTCCATAATGGTTGAACTAGTTTACAATCCCACCAACAGTGTAAAAGTGTTCCTATTTCTCCACATCCTCTCCAGCACCTGTTGTTTCCTGACTTTTTAATGATCGCCATTCTAACTGGTGTGAGATAGTATCTCACTGTGGTTTTGATTTACATTTCTCTGATGGCCAGTGATGATGAGCATTTTTTCATGTGTCTGTTGGCTGTATGAATGTCTTCTTTTGAGAAATGTCTGTTCATATCCTTTGACCACTTTTTGATGGGGTTGTTTGTTTTTTTCTTGTAAATTTGTTTGAGTTCTTTGTAGGTTCTGGATATTAGCCCTTTGTCAGATGAGTAGTTGCAAAAATTTTCTCCCATTCTGTAGGTTGCCTGTTCACTCTGATGGTAGTTTCTTTTGCTGTGCAGAAGCTCTTTAGTTTAATGAGATCCCATTTGTTAATTTTGGCTTTTGCTGCTGTTGCTTTTGGTGTTTTAGACATGAAGTCTTTGCCCATGCCCATGTCCTGAATGGTACTACCTAGGTTTTCCTCTAGGGTTTTTATGGTATTAGGTCTAACATTTAAGTCTCTAATCCATCTTGAATTAATTTTCGTATAAGGAGTAAGGAAAGGATCCAGTTTCAGCTTTCTACTTATGGCTAGCCAATTTTCCCAGCACCATTTATTAAATAGGGAATCCTTTCCCCATTTCTTGTTTCTCTCAGGTTTGTCAAAGATCAGATGGCTGTAGATGTGTGGTATTATTTCTGAGGACTCTGTTCTGTTCCATTGGTCTATATCTCTGTTTTGGTACCAGTACCATGCTGTTTTGGTTACTGTAGCCTTGTAGTATAGTTTGAAGTCAGGTAGTGTGATGCCTCCAGCTTTGTTCTTTTGACTTAGGATTGTCTTGGCAATGCGGGGTCTTTTTTGGTTCCATATGAACTTTAAAGCAGTTCTTTCCAATTCTGTGAAGAAACTCATTGGTAGCTTGATGGGGATGGCATTGAATCTATAAATAACCTTGGGCAGTATGGCCATTTTCACGATATTGATTCTTCCTATCCATGAGTATGGTATGTTCTTCCATTTGTTTGTGTCCTCTTTGATTTCACTGAGCAGTGGTTTGTAGTTCTCCTTGAAGAGGTCCTTTACATCCCTTGTAAGTTGGATTCCTAGGTATTTTATTCTCTTTGAAGCAATTGTAAATGGAAGTTCATTCATGATTTGGATCTCTGTTTGTCTATTACTGGTGTATAAGAATGCTTGTGATTTTTGCACATTAATTTTGTATCCTGAGATTTTGCTGAGGTTGCTTATCAGCTTAAGGAGATTTTGGGCTGAGACGATGGGGTTTTCTAAATATACAATCATGTCATCTGCAAACAGGGACAATTTGACTTCTTCTTTTCCTAACTGAATACCCTTGATTTCTTTCTCTTGCCTGATTGCCCTAGCCAGAACTTCCAACACTATGTTGAATAGGAGTGGTGAGAGAGGGCATCCCTGTCTTGTGCCAGTTTTCAAAGGGAATTTTTCCAGTTTTTGCCCATTCAGTATGATATTGGCTGTGGGTTTGTCATAAATAGCTCTGATGATTTTGAGGTACGTTCCATCAATACTGAATTTATTGAGCGTTTTTAGCATGAAGGGCTGTTGAATTTTCTCAAAAGCCTTTTCTGCATCTATTGAGATAATCATGTGGTTCTTGTCTTTGGTTCTGTTTATATGCTGGATTATGTTGATTGATTTGCGAATGTTGAACCAGCCTTGCATCCCAGGGATGAGGGAAACTCTTTATTAAGATATGTTAATAATACTGGGTCACATAAATATTTTAGCTGTAGTTACTTTCCTAAATATATGTTATTTTTAAAATTATAATAATATTTATTTTCTAAAACCATGATTGATCAAAACTTGTTTTAGAAGAGAAAAAACAGCACTAAATTAAATTTCTACTGTAGTTGACCCACAAAGTGGGTAACAGGCCTTGAGGTAATAGTTGATTTGTATTTTTATCCTCAATAAAATCTTAGTTACTAATAATTTTCTGTACTATACAATAATAGTTTAAGTTAGACCGCTTTCTTTTTTATTTTTTTGAGATGGAGTCTCACTCTGTCACCCAGGCTGGAGTGCAATGGCCCGATCTTGACTCACCGCAACCTCTGCCTCCTGAGTTCAAGTAATTCTCTTGTCTCAGCCTACTGAGTAGCTAGGATTACAGGTGTGTGCCACCACACGTGGCTCATTTTTGTATTTTTAGTAGAGACGGGGTTTCACCATTTTGGCCAAGCTGGTCTTGAACTCCTGACCTCAGGTGATTCACCCTCCTTGGCCTCCCAAAGTGCTGGGATTACAGGCGTGAGTCAGAGTGCCTGACCAAGGCCGCCTTCTAAATTTTGGACATTTAAATTGCCTTCAAACATGTTAATAATCTATGTGTATTTGATATTAGAAGTTGTTTTCTAGAAACTTTAAACACACCGAAGTTTTATCTACAAAAATACTTTAAATATGTTTTGTATATTATATAGTTTAAAAACCATTTGTGAAATAGATGTCACTCATCATTTTAGTAAACAATTTCTATAGATAAGACTCCATAGTAGTTAACAACAAAACAATTTCTACCCTGTTTCCTTAAAATAAAGTGTGAAAATGTAATAATTCATTTTAATTAAAATTTAAATATATTTCATTGGGAACTCTTTAGCAAAGAGTCTTGGGAGTATTGTAATCTAGTTTCCAAAATTTTAAAGTCAAAGTAAAATAAAACATTGATGCAAATTTAAAATTAAGCTTAAGTTCAAATTTAAATGAAGCTTGAAAAAAATGTTATCTAAGACACATCTGTAAATATGAAACCTAAACTTTCCCTCTTATTTTATTTTGTAAAATATATAGGAATAATTATACAAATAAATATTAAATAAATGTTAATTTCTATTTTTAAAAACTAATTTTTTGCTTGTGAAAACTCAATACATTTTTTATAATTAGATAAATAATTCTGTAAGACAGTAGTATAAATTATAATCAAATTTACTCTTTATGAAAAAATATATTGTGGCATTAAACTGGTGGTATTTTTATCAAACTGTTTTTCTCAACAAGAGATTAAAAATATATGCCATGGACACATGCAATTCAGACATTGTTAATTGCCTTAAATAACTTTGGCCCTTTGTTCCACTATTTCTGGAACCAGTCCACCACTATATCAATTATTCAGCATTACGAGGGCCAACACTTTCCATATCTGATTATTAACGTTTTAGCATATAACATTTTTCCAAGATATGTACTTTCTAGTTTCTATTTGACATCTGTACAAACTCGATTGTTTAATATTTGAATTTTAATTTGTGAATGACTAATTCCTCAGTTTATAGCAATCCAACTTTCCTGGTAGGCATGATTTATTTTGGATTTGACTTTCTTTGTCCTTTTATCCAACCTCTAAATAAGTTTGCATGGGGCAGTCCCTACATATGGGGCATTTTGGAAATGATGGGCATGATACTGATGTAATGGGTGTATTCAGATACTAAGCATTCTGCCATGCTGAGGATGATTGTCCTCTGGGAAGAATTTTCTGACATTTCACACTACTTCCAAGTGTCTCACCATACATTAATGAACATGACAACACGACAAAAGTTTTCTGACCATAGTGTCTAATACTGCTAACACCAAAGCAAGTTTTTTCAGTTTCAAAATTGTCTTTATTTTTTTCAAAGTTAAAATACCATCTTTACCAAATAAAGAATATACTCTACATTTTTTGAAAATGTTAAAGCATTGTTCAGTATTTTAAAAACTATTTCACCAAAGGCACTGACATTTGTGGTATGTAATATCCCCATACAACACATTTGTAGCTGTTGCATTTATGCTGCTTTTATGCAGAGGTACAAGTGCCTGAATAATTCAGTGTTTTCCTGTAAGGTTAAATCTGACCATTTGCACATTATTTTGCATTGGATTTATAATAAGTTACATATTGTTATTATATTAATGAAATAAAACTACCTTTCATTTTTTGTATAATTATCATGATGCATTAATGTTTTGTTACTTATACAAGTATGCTATTTTATGTTTGAAATTCATTTCACAATAGCAAAAATGACATTAGAAATTTTTTTTTAAAGGAGGCTTGGCTTTTAGTCTGATAGGGTTGTGAACTATTATTATAAATATTACTCTTGTCCAGGTGCGGTGACTCACACCTGTAATCCTAGCACTTTGGGAGGTTAAGGCAGGTGGATCACCTGAGGCCAGGAGTTCAAGACTAGCTTGGTCAACATGGTGAAACGCTGTCTCTACTAAAAATACAAAAAATTAGATGGACGCAGTGGCAGGCACCTGTAATCCCAGCTACTGGGGAGGCTGAAGCAGGAAAATCACTTGAACCTGGGAGGCAGAGGCTGCAGTGAGCTGAGACTGTGCCATTGCGCTCCAGCCTGGGTGACAAGAACAAAACTCTGTCTCAAGAATGAAACTCCATCTCAATAAATAAATAAATAAATAAATAAATATTACTCATTAATATAATTATAAAGAATGTGCTACATGAGCTGTCTCTAGTCATGTCATGTACAAAGTTTTGTGCTTGCCTTGATATTATATCAAATGAGTATTTCTAAGCATTTCAAAACAGTGGAAACTAAACCTCCTGTTTGAAAACTGGGAAAACAATAACAACAATAGCATTACTTTACCATTATTGAGCATTTACCATCTGCCAGGCAATGTTTTGGGTAATTAATATGTAGGTAACTCATTTAATCCCTACAGAAACCTATATGGTGATACTTTTATTATCCTCACATTACAAATCAGTAAGACAAAGTGACAATAAATATTTTGGAGTCAACTGTACACATAGTTAACATAATCAACTACCGTTTAGAAAAAAGGTTTGTAAAAGGCTAGCTAGGTTACATGATAATAAAGTGGCTTTGTTTCTGTCTTGAACAATCATGGCTACTCAGTGGCCTAGTTTATTCTTACCAGGCCAGACACCAGGGCTACTTTTCTCTTCCTTACATCTCTTGAGATTCAATAAAAATTAATCCATTTCCTACATTCTGAAATATGTGTCATATTCTAATATATGTGAGGAGTGTATGTGTGTGTTTGTATGTGTGTATAGTTAGAAAAGGAGAGTTATTATGGCCTTTCAAAGGGAAATAATTCATAGCCAATTGATATTTGAGGAAGACCACAGAAAGTAATAACAATGGTAGAACCTAATAGAGAAGTATGATTAAATATTCATATGTGCAAAAAGATATGATGATTTTCCTCACCTTTTCCAGTTGCTCCTGACTTTTCTCTCAAAAACAATTCTCCCAGTAAATCTTTTGTATGTCTAATCCAGTCTTGGTGTCTGCTTCTAGGAAGACCTGAAGTAATGCAGCATGGAAACATGTTCAAGGAAAATGTAGTTATGCTTTTCTGAGGTGTATACCTACTGTGTATTAGCAGTGGAAGACAACTGGATTGGGTAATACTATTTAATGTTTGAAATGCCAGGATAATGAATTCACAGTTAATGTTATATTGAAGTTGGATTTAACTGTAGATTAACAGCATTATAAAGAATGGTAAAAGTGCAAGTAGAAAAACTACCAAAAAGCTTTCTAATATAATTGAGGTAGAAGTGATTGAAAACATTATCTAGGGTGGTGGCTGTTTCGAAAGGCAGTCTGTCATAGGCACTATACATTCCAGCACACTATTACAGGCAAGACTGGATACATAATTTACAAGGTCAAGTGCAGAAAAGCATGAAGCACTTCAGAGGACAACATATCATGTTACTGCATAATTTGCATGCCAGTGAAGCTCATCCTATTTTATTGAGAATGACAACAAAACAAAGTCTTTACTACTATTCACTCCATAGGTTTAAACTCCAAAATAGGATAATCTAGGTACCACTGAAAATAAGAGTGACAGGAGAAGGGAGAGAAAATTATGGAGAGAAAATGTGAGAGAGAAAAGGTGAAAAAATCATCGTTTAGATGTTTTAAGCACTTCTTTATAAAGGTGTCTTGAAAGTGATTCCTTCTTTCACTTTCATTGTCACTGCCTTTGTGTAATCTCTTTTCACTATTTTTGCTATTCAAAATGAGGCCTGAATAATCCTTAAAAATTAAAAATATATATACATAGATAAAAAATTAAACCAAATAAAAGCAAATACCTTTAAAGGTATGTAACAGAGTTTTGTTGGGTAGGTAGATGAAAGGAGGGGTAACTTAACCACTGGTTGCTATTTCCATCAAGGAACTATGAATAATGCACATGTGAAAAAAAGATTTTGAATTTTCTTTGGAGAGGCAACACTTGAAGTTTGGGGAGAGAAAGGGTTTAATAGCTGCTATCTTTTTAAACTGACATATACAAATGTATATAGACATATAGAAGTGAATGCAGTAAAATAATTATAGAAGGTGTAATCAGAGGTGAAAGATGAACCACAAAGACTAAAGTGTAACCAAAAGTAAAAGCAAAACAAAAATAAATAGGGAAAGAACATACAGAGTAAAATAATTGGGAAAATTAAAGAATAATGATAATAATATTATAAGATTTATTGATTAGAGAGTCACTGATAAATTGATACTTATTTTAATGGAAAAAAGAAAATAATAATTAAAAATAATTTAAAAATGTATGAATAAAAGAAGATTTAGAGGGTGAGTGAAAACTATTTTTTTCAGAAATTTTTCATTGTTCAGAGAAAATATCTAGCATTATATTCTGGAGGGTAACATAATCTTGAGAGAAATATTTTGGAAAGCTGAAAAATTGTGGATATAGAGAAAGTAGTTTGAAGATTGAGAATACACATTTCAAAATGAATGTCATTGTGAGAGATAAAGTATGGATTTAAGGAAACCATTATATCTTATAGGGAAAAAAGCCTTCCTCTGACGTTGGGAATTCAAAAATCTGAGAATTGGTATAAAACAGTGATAATGCTTGAAACATCCAGCAATAAAAATTGCAATATAAGGATGAATTCTTGATAAATGTCATAAATTTGAGTTCATATGAGGGTAAAAAGAGTCTTATATTAAGAGCTTAAATGTGGATTAGTGAGCAAAGATTCAAGATTTAATTATTAAGTCATCATATCAATTTTAATCCACGCCATTGATAAAAATATCAGCTTTTCTGTGAGAAATAATAATTATAAATTATTTATTTCTTGTTTTCAAAGTTAATTCTTGGACAAAAATTAGAAATCACACACTTATAAAATGACTAATTTATTTCCTCAGAAGTAAGTTAAATAGCTTACTTTTTAAATGAAGATAATAACGATAATAACTTAAACATTATACCATGAATTTTGTAAAACTATATTTTATAAACTTTTCAATCAGGTTTAAAATAATAAAAATAATATTGATTTTTCAGGGCTTACTAAGTACCAGGTATTCTCCTCCTATGGATTTAATGTATCATTTTACTAAATTCAAACAATTTTTTAAGTAGCTATATTAGTTATTGTTTCATAGGTGGGTAGATTAAATTTCAGAACAATTTTGTTCATGACAATGAAACTAAGAAATGGTGTAGCTGATATTTAATCCACAGAAGTTTAAAAATAATAATAAGTGCTCAACCCCGGGCAAGATGGCTGAATAGGAACAGCTCCAGTCTGTAGCTCCCAGCGAAACCAATGCAGAAGTCAGATGATTTCTGCATTTCCAATTGAGGTACACAGTTCATCTAACTGGGACTGGTTAGACTGTGTGTGCAGCCCACTGAGGGTAAGCAGAAGCAGAGTGGGGTGTTGCCTCACCCAGAAAGCACAAGGGGTCAGGGAACTCCCTCCCCCACCCAAGGGAAGTCATGAGGGACTCTACCGTGAGGGATTGTGCTAACTGGCCCAGACACTATGCTTTTCCCACGGTCTTTGCAACCCACAGAATAGGAGATTCCCCCTGGTGCCTATACCACTAGGGCCCTGGGTTTCAAGCACAAAACTGGGCAGCCATTTGGGAAGACACGGAGCTAGCTGCAGGAGTTTTTTAATGCCCCAGTGGTGCCTGGAATGTCAGCAAGACAGTACTATTCACTCTGCTGGAAAGGGGGCTGAAGCCAGGGAGCCAAGTAGTCTTGCTGAGCAGATCCCACTAACACGCATCCCTGCAAGCTAAGATCCACTGGCTTGACATTCTCACTGCCAGCCAGCGCAGCAGTCTGAAGTCTATCTGGGATGCTCAAGCCTGATGGGGGGAGAGGCATCCACCCATTACTGAGGCTTGAGTAGGCAGTTTTCCCCTTACAGTGTAAACAAAGCCACTGGGAAGTTCGGACTGGGTGGAACCCACCACAGCACCACAAAGCCACTGTAGCCAGACTGCTTCTCTAGATTTCTCGTCTCTAGGCAGACCATCTCTAAAAGAAAGGCAGAAGCCTGAGTCAGGGGCTTATAGATAAAACTCCCATTTCCCTGGGATGGAGCACCTGGAGGAAGGGGTGGTTATGGGTGCAGGTTCAGCAGATTTAAATGTTCCTGCCTGCGAGCTCTGAAGAGAGCAGCAGATCTCCCAGCATAGCACTCGAGCTCTGCTAAGGGACAGACTGCCTCCTCAAGTGGGTCCCTGACCCCTGTGCTTCCTGATGGGGAGACACCTCCCAGCAGGGGTCAACAGACACCTCATACAGGAGAGCTCCGGCTGGCATCTGGTGGGTGCCCCTCTGGGACAAAGCTTCTGGAAGAAGGAGCAGGCAGCAATCCTTGTTGTTCTGCAGCCTCCGCTGGTGATACCCGGGCAAACAGGGTCTGTAGTGGACTCCCAGCAAACTCCAGCAGACCAGCAAAAAAGGGGCCTGACTGTTAGAAGGAAAACTAACAAACAGAAAGTTAAAGCATCAACATCAACAAAAAGGACAACAATGCAAAAACTCCATCCAAATGTCACCAACAGCAAAGACCAAAGTTAGGTAAATCCATGAAGATGAGGAAAAACTAGTGCAAAAAGGCTGAAAATTCCAAAAACCAGAATGCTGCTTCTCCTCCAAAGGATCACAACTCCTTGCCAGCAAGGGAACAAAATTGGACAGAGAATGAGTTTCACAAATTTATAGAAGTAGGCTTCAGGAAGGTGGGTAATAACAAACTCCTTCGAGCTAAAAGAGCATGTTCTAACCCAATACAAGGAAGATAAGAACCTTTTTTTTTTTCTTTTTTTTTTTTTTTTCTTTTTTTGAGATGGAATCTTGCTCTGTCACCCAGGCTGGAGTGCAGTGGAGTGATCTCGACTCACTGCTACGTCCACCTCCCGGGTTCAAGTGATTCTCCTATCTCAGCCTCTGGAGTAGCTGGGATTACAGGCACGAGTCACCACACCCAGCTAATTTTTGTATTTTTAGTAGAGATGGGGTTCCACCATGTTGGCTAGGCTGGTCTTGAACTCCTGACCTCGTGGTCCACCTACCTCTACTTCCCAAAGTGTTGGTTACAATAACCAGTTTAGAGAAGAACAAGGCTACAATAACCAAAACAGCGTGGTACTGGTACCAAAACAGATAGGTAGACCAATGGAACAGAAGAGAGGCCTCAGAAATAGCACCATAAATCTACAACCATCTGATCTTTGAAAAACCTGACACAAACAAGCAATGGGGAAAGGTTTCCCTATTTAATAAATGGTGTTGGGAAAACTGGCAAGCCACATGCAGAACACGGAAACTGGACCCCTTCCTTACACTGTATACAAAACTTAACTCAAGATGGATTAAAGATTTAAACATAAGACCTAAAACTATAAAACCCCTAGAAGAAAACCTAGGCAATACCATTCGGGACATAGGCATGGGCAAAGACTTCATGACTAAAACACCAAAAGCAATGGGAACAAAAGCCAAAATTGACAAATGGGATCTAATTAAACTAAAGTCTTCTGCACGGCAAAAGAAACTATCAGCAGAGTGAACAGGCAACCTACAGAAGGGGAGAAAATTTTTCCAATCTATCCATCTGACAAAGGGCTAATATCCAGAATCTACAAGGAACTTAAACAAATTTAGAAGAGAAAAACAAGCAACCCCATCAAAAAGTGGGCAAAAGATATGAACAGACACTTTTCAAAATAAGACATTTTGAAATAAGACATTATGTGGCCAACAAACATGAAAAAAAGCTCATCATCACTGGTCACTAGAGAAATGCAAATCAAAACCACAGTGTGATAGCATCTCATGCCAGTTAAAATGGCAATCATTAAAAAGTCAGGAAACAACAGATGCTGGAGAAGATGTGGAGAAATAGCAACACTTTTACACTGTTGGTGGGAGTGTAATTTAGATCAACCATTTTGGAAGACAGTATGGCAATTCCTCCAGGATCTAGAAATAGAAATAGCATTTGACCTAACAATCCCATTACTGGGTATATACCCCAAAGATTATAAATCATTCTACTATAAACATGGAATACTATACAGGCATAAAAAAGAATGAGTTCATGTCCCTTGCAGGTACATGGATGAAGCTGGAAATCATCATTCTCAGCAAACTAACACCACATGTTCTCACTCATAATTGGGTGTTGAACGATAAGAATATATGGGCACAGGGAGGGGAACATCACACACTAGAGCCTGTCAGGTTGTGAGAGGTAGGGGGAGGATAGTATTAGGAGAAATACCTAATGTAGCTGATGAGTTGATGGGTGCAGCAAACCACCATGGCACATGTATGCCTATGTAGCAAACCTGCATGTTCTGTACATGTATCCCAGAACTTAAAGTATTACAAAAAATAAAATAATAATAAGCAAGTGAAACATTGCATTAAGTTTATAGAATACAAATAAATAGTTATAAATATTCTCTGTAGGGTACCAAATATGCTAAAATTGCAGATTTACAAGACAGTGAAAAGGACAATGGCTAATATGATAGTTTTATTAAAATAACTGTTTAAATAATTCTAGTTGGGACGACCAGCAGGGGAAGTTAAATTATGGATTACAAATTAAAGAATTGGAAATGTTTATTTTAGGGTTAGATGAGATGAACAGTTTCATAAATTTTCCATAAAGGTAATATTGGAACTGTTGAGAGTAGACATATTTACTAATGGCTATTTGGTTTACTGATGTAATCATAACATAAATTCCATAGAATAATATGTATGCACTATGTATATTCTGTATCTATCCTATATCTATATAGTTATATCTGTAGGATAAAAAGAAAGAGTAGAGAAAAAGTAAAGAAAATACAGAAGGTTAAAAGATGTCATGAGGTGCTGCATAGCAAGAAGAGAACTAGGATTTGAACCCATTTCTTTCTGATTTGAAGCTTAATTTCTTAATATGGATGAACAAAGAAATCTGTTGGTAAAATAGAATAGTATTTCATAATTTTTAAATGCCTTTAAATACATTCAATTTCTATTCTACAAAAATATACCCTGGATGCATGTAATGAGAAGAGTTATTAAGTGACCATATGATATAGCAGGTTGGTCTAATTTAAAGAAAAGTAATCCCAACCTAAGAAAAGCACTGACATCCTTTAAAATACTTAGAAATAGGAGTGTACAACTCCTCATAGCACCATAGCACTGTGTTTTCCCCTCCAACAATAGGTATAGACTCAAGATAATACATCTGTGTCACTTTTATTAACAATAATACCCAGAACATAGTAAAAAGTAATTGTAATTCTTCAGCATGTACATTTCATGTTTCTTTTTACATAAATGGAATTACTTTCAATAGAGAAATTTAAAGCAGCTGTTTCTATATTTTAAATTTTTCAAAAGCATGTCTCAATCTTTTAAATAAATATATCGGTGTTAAAACCACTTATGATGTTATTTTGAGACTTATTTATGGAGTGTGATTTCAAAAAGTTGAGATTATTATTTTTTTCTCATTCCACTATTGCCATATGCTAAAAGAATTTCAGCTGGAATGCATATTTTTTATCATGTAGATAGTTGTATGAAAACGTTTAAAAGGAATTCTCTGGATAAGCCAGTATATAACAAACTCACTTTTATTATTCTTCTGTAGGCATCTCACTTTGTTATTTGCTTAGTATCTAACAGCAAATATTTGGTGGTCTGCAATAGAGAAAATTTAAATTTAACTGAATGTCTGGTGGCATTTAGGGAGAAGTGTCCCTTAAGCCTCTAAATTTAATTATATCACTTTTCCGGGTAAGTGGTGTGTATCTTATATTATACCTCTACCAATCTGAGGCTAAGTGTTTTCCTGTGAACTGGCTCTGCCTCAGTACTATACAACAAAGTGGACTAAATAATATCAGTATTTAGGTACATGAATTATGACATCTTGAGAAATAGTGCTCATTTGCAAAGCCCAGCAATTTTACTTTTTCTCTCTCCCAGTTCTAAGTTTCTAGGTGCTACTTGCAATGTGTCATAAGCATTAAGCAAAAGGCCCATTCTCACTATCCTTCCTGCTTCAGCACAGTAGGCTGACATGATCCATTCTGCCTTAATATCCAATGAATTTTGCATGAGATTCTTAAGAGCAAAGCTATTAAGTAAAAAAGTGGGCAAGAAGTCAGCCATACTTATAGAAGTTTTGTAAAGTTCTGGGTCACTTAAGATGGTTTCAGCAACTAAAGGTTAGTACACCTGACTTCCCTTTATTGGTAGATGTAGTTAATTGTTTTAAAGAAATATCTAAAAATATTTCATATGAGTTTCTTTAAGCTTTTAAATAAATATAAAGTAAACTCTACAACAATTTTCTACAAAGTTTTACAAGTTATGCAATAGTAAATATTACTTGCCACAAAATTTAATAGATTGATTAACCAAGAGTATAAAGTTAATATAGCAGCTTTACTTAGTTTCCTGGTCAGCCTCCCCGCTGCATCGCAAACAAACAGATAAGAGTGCAGGTATGGTTTTCTTTTTCTTTTTTTTTTTTTTTTTTTTTGCTTTTAGTCTTTTATTTATTTATTTATTTATTTATTTTTTATTATTATTATACTTTAAGTTCTAGGGTACATGTGCATAACGTGCGGGTTTGTTACATATGTATACTTGTGCCATGTTGGTGTGCTGCACCCATCAACTCGTCAGCACCCATCAACTCGTCCCTTACATCAGGTATAACTCCCAATGCAATCCCTCCCTCCTCCCCCCTCCCCATAATAGGCCCCGGTGTGTGATATTCCCCTTCCTGAGTCCAAGTGATTTCATTGTTCAGTTCCCACCTATGAGTGAGAACATGTGATGTTTGGTTTTCTGTTCTTGCGATAGTTTGCTGAGAATGATGGTTTCCAGCTGCATCCGTGTCCCTACAAAGGACACAAACTCTGTTAAAGACTTTATTGTTTTGTCGAAATCTCTCGTATACCAACTAGTTTGGCCTGCCATTTGTTGAATTAAATGTTAAAATAATTTTTTCTCCAATAGCACAAACTAAATTAAATATTATTTAAAAGCAAAAAAAGGAGAAAATGAGAGTGACATTTAAAAAAATCATATATACATTTGACCTTGTAGTAAGATTAATCTCATTGAATTGTCATTTATAATACATGAGTTCAATAATTTATATTATTCTAATCACTTGGTAATAATTATTTCAGTGCTTTCACTGGCATTTTAATATAGAAAGAAGTTATGCAGTGTTTTTTTGTTGTTGTTGTCTGAAACACTAATATTTATTTTGAAGAAAAACAAAATTAATTAGAAGGGAATATTTAGAATCTTCCATATAATATCTAACATAGGGACTGGAGATTCCACAGGATTTAAATTATAATATAGGGTGTGATGTCAACAAGATGGGGTAATAGGAAGCCCTAGACCCTCATTCCGTTCATTAACACACTGATTCAACAATAATACACAGAAAAATTCTATTTGTAATTAATCCAGAAACTATTGGGAAGGCTCCTTCATCCTGAGTGAAGATACCAAGCCACAGTTAAGCCAATAGATAAATAAAAGACACCTAGGCATAATTCTTACTGCCAGCACAGCATCATATAATCAGGAGAAAAAAGCTCCCAGTTTCTTCCTGGGGAGGGAAAGAGCTGACCAGCCAAAAGATCAATGTCCCAACTTTTCCAAGGATGCCGAGAAGGCTGACTTCTGTAATGTAGTACTGATGGGAACTGACATACTGACATACTCTAGTCACCTACAGGCCTGTAATAACAAAGACAATGGTTTGGGCTAACAATTACCGTACTTCTCTCCTTAGACTTAGCACAGAGTAAGTGGAAAACGAAAATCACCTCCAAGCTTCTCTCTGAAGAGAGAAAGAGTTGGACTGTGCATCTAATGTTCCAAGTATTTTGGGTGCTGTCCAAAGAAATGGCTTCTGTGTTGACTGCTTCAGAATGCTGGAGCCTGGAATACTCTAGACACCAGGGGATCAGTGAAAATAAAGATGGTAATTTCTTCCAGTAAGCAACAAGTTTCCATAGTCCCTCTCATGGGTTTAGCACAGAGTGAACAGGAGAGAACAAAATATATCAGGTTTTCTCTGAGGAGGGAAAGTACTGGACAGAGTCTAACAATTCAACTTTTCTGGAGGCTTCTCAAAAGATTGGCTTTGGTTTCACTGTCTCAGTGCACTAACAGGAACAGTCAGATTCTAGAAATGGAGGGCCATTAGAAAAAAAGAAGGCAGGTTGCACTCACATAAAAGCTTAAGACACTACCAAAATCTCTGGCTAAGCTAATTTGTGAATGATTTTTCCTCTACAATGGGTTGCTTTCTCTATGAACACTGAGAAAATAGTGTTATTTTCTCAGCTATTTTTTTTTCCAACATAAGATGTCAAGAAAAATAAAGAAACAGGGAAACATATTCCAAACAAAGGAACAAAATAAATCTCCAGAAAACAGTCTTAATGAAGTGGAGATATATAATTTATAAGACATGACATTTAAAATAACTGTCGTAAGGATGCACAAAGGTGTCAGAAGTACAATACATGAAGGAAGTGAAAATTTTAGCAGAAATAAAAAAAATCAAATGTACCAAACAAAAATTTTGGAGATAAGGAAAATAATAACTGAAATCATATTTTCAGTGGAGGAATTCAACAGCAGACTAGATCTAGCAGAAAAAAGATCAGCAAACTTACAGATAAGTCATTGGAAATGATCAAATCTGGCTGGGTGCAGTGGCTCATATCTGTCCTCCCAGCACTTTGGGAGGCCGAGGCAGGTGGAGTGTTGAGGGATGTATAAATATAATTTTTGTATGCAAGTGAGGTTGAATAGTTATTGGTTTAAAACGGATAATCGTAACTATAAGATAATTTTGTTAGCCCCATGGTAACCACAAAGAAAGTAACTATAGAAAATACAAAAGAAAAGAGAAAACAATACAAGCTTATCAATACAATCAAAATCAGCAAAAACGAAAGAAGACAGCAAGACAGTAAAAGCGGGACAAAAGAACTACACAAAAGAGAAAATAATTATAAAGTAGTAATAATAAGTTCTCTTAAATTGATATTTACTTTGAATGTAAATGGGTTAAACTCCCCCATCAATACACACAGAGTGACTGAATGGATAAAAACAAACAACGAAAGACCAAAGATTAAACTATATGCTGTTCACATTAGACACATTATAGACTTAAGAACATACATAGTCTGAAAGCATAGAGTTGAAAAAGATATTTTATGAAAGACAGGAGGAGTGGCTATGCTTATTTTCAGAAGAAAATAGAGAAAGTCAAAATTATCACAAAAATAAATAAGGTTATTATATTTTATGATGAAAAGGTTAACTCAGGAAGATATATGAAGATATAAATATATTGGAAACCAACATTAGAGCATCTAAATATACAAAGCAAACATTAATAGAACTGAATGAAGAATTAGATGTCAAAATAAGTAAAAGACTTCAATAACCTATTTTTAATAATTATAGGAAATCTAAGCCAGAAATAAGGAAAGAGCAAACTTGAAAAAGGCGATAGATCAAATAGAACTAACTGCCATATACAGAATTTTCCAACTCACAGCAACAGAATGTATATCTTTCTCAAATGCACTTGGAACGTTATCCAGAATAGAGCCTATGTTAGGCCACAAAACAAGTATTAACAAATTTAAGATGATTGAAATTGTAACAAGTATATTTTCTGACCACATGGAATGGGTCAATGAAAAAATAAAAAGGGAAATTAGAAAATACCTTGAGACAGGTGAAAATATAAGCACAGTATAACAAAACCAATGGGATGCAGCAAAAGCAGCGCTAACCAGGAAAGTTTCAGCAATAAATCCCTACTTTAAAAAGATAAGGATCTCAAATAATCTAACTTTAATCATCGAAGAACTAGAAAAGGAAGAGAAGTCTAAGTCAAAAGTTATCAAAGAAGGAAATAAAGATTAAAGCTGAAATGAATTAAATGTGAAATTTAAAAATAGAAAAACGAATGAAATTAAGTTAATGTTTTGAAAAGATAAACGAAGTTGATAAACCTTTAACTGGGTTAAGAAAAAGAGAAGACTCAAATAAATACATTAAGCAATGAAAGAGGAGATGTTGCAACTGATGCCTCAGAAATAAAAATGATCGCAAGAAACTACAATGAACAATTTAACAAATTGGATAACCTATAAAAATCTATTAATCCAGCTAAAAATTGGGCAAAATACCTGAACAGATATTTCTCCAGAGAAAATATACAAGTGTCTAACAGGTATATTAAAAAATGCCTGACATCACTAACCATTGGGTAAATACAAATCACAACCACAATGAGACATTATCTTTTGTTAGGATAGGCATTACCAACAAAACAAAAGGTAAAAGGTATTGGCGAGGATGTAGAGAAAATGGCCCCTATTTACATGTTGGTTTGAATGTAACATGTATCATACATTATGCAAAATAGTATGAAGGTTCTAAAAAAATTAAAAAAAAATAACTATTATAACATTTCTTGATATTACCTAAAAGTATTGAAATCAAAATCTCAAAGAGGTATTTGCACTTTATTGTTCATTGCAGCATTATTCACACCAGCTAAAATGTAAAAACAATGTAAATGTTCACCAGTTGAATGAATAAAGTATACTGGTATAAACATACAATGGAATATTATTCAGTCTTTTTCAGAAAAAGAAAATCTTGTAATATGCAACAACATGCATTATGCTAAGTGATATAAGCCAATCAGAGAAGGACAAATATTATGTATTACCACTTATATGAGGTATCAAAAATAGTCAAACATAGAACCTAGGGCAGGGTGTGGGAGGGGGAAATGGGGAATTGTCATTTGATGGTTACAAAGCTTCAATTATTCAAGATAAATAAGTTCTAGAGATCTGCTATACAACATCACACATACAGTTAATACTTTAACATACACTTAAAATTTTGTCTGAGGGTATGTCAGACAATAAGCAAAAAATATTATAGTGCTTAGTATTTTACCTTTTGTATTGCAAGATACAATGTGATGAAATCACATATTGGTTGGAATTAAGCAGCATTTTACAGGCATTATTTAAAAATCATCCTGTTGTAGAGAAATGCTAAAAAATTATTGTGTGCAGCATGTCAAAATATTTCAAAGTGAGCACTGAGTTAATAAAACAACTTCTAAAAATGCCTAACATTATCTCCTTATTGGAAGAGATAATTTTAAGCAGACATTTGACATTGTAGATAGAAGAGAATAAAATTGTATACCAGACAAAAGGAAAGCAAATATGAAGACTTTAAAGTATGAACAAACATGAGATTCCTCAAACTGGAAAATTGTACAGCTGAAATGATGAATTTCAGGTTGAGAGATGCAAAGAATAATGTTAGACTATCAGAACGTATGCCATTTCAGTACCCTATGTCATTATCAGTAAGACAGACAGGAAGAACTTTTATATATTTGTGCTACCATATATTTATTGTATGTAACCATTTATTGCTTCCAGTTTTTCAGTGTTCGTCTCCACACACACAGACAAACCAATGGCATACTTAGGGACAGCCTTTACCAATTAGCTTCTTCACTGAGTTGCAATTTAGTTATGCCCTTAACTTTCATCAAAGTCTCTCTTATGATAAGTGGGTATATCCACTCAATTTCAGTACTTGACATAATTATTGAGGAAACTATATGTTATTGAGCATTATTTGGATGTATTACTGAAGCTCAACTTTAGTTCTGAGAAATTGATTCCCCTTTCTGTAATTAAAGATTCAAAAATTAATATTAAGTTTTGGCAAAGTGTGAGTCAATTTCTGTGGCTAAGAAAGATGCTTTTGTTTCAATATTTCTTCAATGTTTAGCATATGTCACTTCATTCTGTCATTGGTATTGGTTTACATTTTTTAAAATCCCAACAAACCATACAGCATATGTGTTTTATCACAAGTTACCGCAAATTCTGCATATGTGTACTTTGTGTTGGCTTACTTATCTAGATCTAGCAAGGACAACTTTAAAATGGTAAAGAATTGTGCCTGTTAGTTGTAAAAAAGAAATTTCAAAAGTAGGCAGGTGTTTCCAGTGTAATTTATTTTGGTAAGTAAATATGTTCTGTAATAGACACATCTTATTATATAAATTCACTACTAAGTGTTGCTTTTAAGTGTAGTGGTGTTACACTACGTTTCATTCTCCCTCACTCAGTGAGTGCATGGAATATTATAATACAATTTTCAAATATGAGAACTAATCTTTAGATTTTCTTGAACCATATATGAAGTTCATTTTTTGATGTTTTAATACTTCTGAGTTCAATATCACTGTAGCAGACACTGTTGATGCTCTCGTCATATCCCTTTAGTGTTTACTATTTCAGACATACTTAGCCAAATAGCAAGGTCAGCATCCACTTAATCTGGCTGACAGAGCTCACTCAGCATGCATGCATGGCAGGCCAGAAGTACCAGGGAATTAACACCCCTTTGAAATCGCTTTCAACCAATGACTGGTGAAAGTGGTTATACATGTTTCAGCTCCCTAACCCATCAGAGAACAAACTTGAGGTGCAGATTGTACAAGTTTTTTCAGAATTCTTCAGAAGCATTGAGTCCTACTTGCTCATAATAAGTTGCTTGATAATATATTTTCTATTATATTCCTTTATTTTTGTTTTCACTTCTGCACTCCTCTGTGGGTATTTCATGTGAAAATCCCCAAAGTAAATTATTTGGAGTCATATCTTTGTCTCAGAATCTGCTTCCTCGGGAATTGAAAATAATATAACCACATCTGTTAGATTTTTAATTTGAACACTGGATATTTGTCAGTTTCGTTTCATGTAAAATGCCATTTCTTCTGTTCTTGCTCATTTGCTATTAGTCTTCAACTCTTCATCCTCAATAACAAATTTCCTTATTAACTTCTCCTTTATTTTACTATAGAGGTTACAATATATGGCTCCTTTGCCAAATATCTGACTACCTATTTAGTCCTGTATTGTAGCCTAAGTAATAAGAGCATAGCATTGTAATCATAGACAAGTTACAGGGGATAATGCTAAGGATATATATTTTGAAGTGAGCCAAGCAAGTTTGAATTCCCAATGTTTCCACATGTTTATTGTAACATTTTGGCAGAATCATCTACCTACTCCAAACCTGAGTCACCTCATCTGTAAAGTATTAAGAAGTAATATCTAGTTCTGAGGATTTGTGGAAGCATTGCATTATTTAATAAATGTAAATTTCTTAGTATGGTATCAGATGTGTTTCAGGTGCACAAAGAATAGCTAATAATTATTTTAAAAATTCCCCAAAGTCCCTTTCTTTGTGATTTATTCCACAAAATACCTTTCTCATATTTGACATTTTACTTTAGTTTGATGAGCTCTGCAGTCTTTCAAATATACGATTAATTTTCTTTCAATCCCTTACTGTTTTATGTCTTATTGTTTGGTCTTTTTTATTCTTTCTTTTCCCTTCTCTGTTTCTCTGGCAATAGAATCACCTCAGGGCTCTATAACACCCTTTATGTTTTTTTTTTACCTTCCAAATCAGTATAGATTTTAACTTTTGTAAAAAAAAAAAAAAAAAAAAAAAAAAAAAAAATTACAAGTGAAAAAAAATGCCATGTTTTCTTTTATTACATAAGCCAAGGAACTCCCTCTATATTATATAAGTTTAACATGTATTCCCAACTACTTTTTTTTGTGTGTAAAATTATATATTCATAGAAGAAACTTGCTGGCTATAAAACTTGCAAGTTCCTTTCCACCATAACTTAAAACAACTTTCCCTTTTACTTCACATAAGCCATTTACTGACAAGACCATTCTTTAGACTTTGTTATCAATCCAGAAAAGAACTACATCTGAAATTTCAGATTTAACCTCTCCATTCTCTGGCTGCTGTTTCCTACTACGACAAATGTCTCAGTCATTTGCAATTGTTTGTCAAACTAATTGAGATCTATAGTGTACATAAATGCATTTATTTTTAATTTAAAAGGAATATATTAATCACCAAGTGCCAGCATTGTGCTGAGGGTCTGAGATACACAATCAATATAAAATGTAATTATATTCTTTGATTTCATAAGGGCTGAACATTTAGTAGAACCACAAATAATTCAGAAAGCAGCATCATTTTGTGATTTAATTGTTGGAAGAGAGAGACTACAGGAATCAATTCTATTTCAGTATTATTCTTTCATTCACAAATTTCTCCCTATGAGACTTAGGTTCCTTAGTTAGGTTTCTACCACATTCATAACATTAACAATTTCATGCCATCTTTATTTTATTGCCCTAAACTCTTCACCTGACAACCCACTCCTCTCTTTACAGATGAAATTTGTCTACTTTTCTGAGTAAACATACAAATTCAGCTGCTGGGCCGGGGGTGGTGGCTCACGCCTGTAATCCCAGCACTTCGGGAGGCCTAGGCAGGCGGATCACTAGGTCAGGCGACCGAGACCATACTGGATAACACGGTGAAACCCCGTCTCTACTAAAAATACCAAAAAACAAACAAACAAACAAACAAACAAACAAACAAACAACAACAACAAAAAAGTAACCGGGCGAGGTGGCGGGTGTCTGTAGTCCCAGCTACTCCGGAGGCTGAGGCAGGAGATTGGCATCAACCTGGGAGGCGGAGCTTGCAGTGAGCCGAGATCCGGCCACTGCACTCCAGCCTGGGCGACACAGCGAGACTCCATCTCAAAAAAAAAAAAAAAAAAAAAAAAAAATCAACTGCTTCCAAAAATATTATTTTCTTCCTCATTTCAATCACACTGAAATTACTGTAACTCGCTTGTATAAATTTAACTCCCTGGTTTCCTACTACAGTTTTTTGCAATTCTATCAAAGACTTATTTCCATGGACTATGCTTTTTGATTCTCCTCTTTCTGAAAATTTCCATTCGAACTTCAACCTTTTCTTTTTTCATATCTCTCTAATTGTACAAGCATCAGCCACAAAAACAAAAATCAGAAAATACTTTTAAAACTTCGTATTCCCCTGAATTTACTGTTATCTTAACTCTTCTCTTTATAGCAAAAGTTTTGGAACTAGTAGTCCACGTTCATTACTACTGTGTCTTAATGACGCTGAATCATTCCCTGACGGAATCTCATTTCTCACTCTTTTTTTATGTGACTGCAAGCTCGTTCCCACTCACAACATTTCATAAACCAGATTTCATCAATATCGTCGATATGTTACAGAGGCTATCTTCCGTACTTGGCATTGTTTACAGTCTCAACCTTGAAAGACTTGGGTTTCCTTTGCTTTCTGAGACTAGACTCCACAGGATTTTATCTACATTTCTGGCTGCTCATTCTGAAAATTATCTTTATTCACATTCCTCTTCCCAAAACAGACATGCAGACTTGAGATTTTGTTGAATCATATTTTAGACCTTCTCTTTGCCATTTCTCCATATTCTTCATTCTATTAATGTAATAAAGGACAATGCCTGTCAATCTATTTTTTCTTTTTCTATTTTTCTTCTTTTATAAAGATGACAAAGATCTTTCCCAGAATTTTTCTATTTCACAAGTCAATTAAGGTAAATAATTCACCAAAAATTCTTAGCTTGTTCTAGGTTAAAGGTAATTCTCTAAGATTTATTCTAAGTATTGTGATTAACCTGTATTATTTCTAATTTGATAAAATACAGTAGATAAAAATAATTTTGTGATGTAGGAAACCAAAAAAATTATAAACTAGGAGAATATATCTCCCTAATATTTATATAATTTATTATTCTACAATATCTCTATGAAAACTTTCCATGGACAACTAACTGACAAATTTACATTTGTTAGTAATTTTACTCCCTAACCAGATTATCCTTTCTAAAGATAGATTTATAATACAACGGTTTTGTTGTTTGATTGTGATTTATTAAAAAAAAGCAACATTGTGTTCCGTTATCTTTTTTGTGCTTCTTTAAATATTAATGGTTAGAAAATAAAATATTTTGATTTATTCCTCTTTCTTAACATTTTGTAGAGTATGATAACTTATTTGGAAATGATCAGGAATTATATGACAAAATATGTATGGGCCAATTACTTCTGTTAGGCTTTCTAGTAATCAAGATAAATGGTTTCAGCTTGCATTCCTAAAATTTCCTATTACTGTTCAATATAGCCAGTCTAGAATGTCTGTTGTATGAAGAAAAGATTTCTCAAGAGTAAGAGCAAAATGTTACAGTTCAGTTAGACTGAAATACAGATGCCCAGCTTAGATGGTTCAACAAACAATTCTTTTGCCTTTACCTGGTACAAAATCATCACAATTTTGACATAATATACTGTATTCAATAAATTACTTGATATTCAACATCATATTATAAAATAGACTTTGTGTTAGATTATATTGCCCACCTATAGGCTAATGTAAATGTTCTGTGCACATTTAAGGCAGACTAGGCTAAGCTATGATGTTCCATAGGTTAGGTACATTAAATGCATTTTTGATTTATTATATTTTCCATTTACAGTGGATTTACTGAGTCATAATCCCATCATAAGTTGGGAAGCATCTCTATTTAGATTTTAATATTTTGTATATTACTTAGTGTCCTAATTTAGTTATATTTTGTTCTCAAAGTTTTACTGAAATTGGTGTATGTGTTTTTAACATGCCCAACCTTCCATTTAGATGAGTTACATTTATTTTCGAAAGGAGAGACTTAACTGTGATAGTTGTATACTCTGTTGTTAAGTTTCTTAGATTGTTTTCTTTCATGTTTGTATTGGGTTATGTATCCATACAATTACTAAACAGCAAATGTTAGACTCATCTACTCTCCTGTTTTCTGTCAGCCCTAAATGCTCATTATAATACAATTAACCAGTTTATCTGTTAAACCTTTTACTAGACCATTTTTCTATACTGCGTTTTGTTTTCCAAGTGACGTAAATATTATCATTATTTCAACAGTTGAATTATATCTGTGAAATAAAATTAGTAATTTCTTTATTTGTCTCTTGTTAGAACTAGAGAATGGAAAAATGAAGAAAATAGCACAGACTGGAAAATTGATCAGAGAGAAAAAAATATGTATTAGAAACAGACAAGTGCTATTGGATTAAGATAGCACTCTTTTAGTACATACAGTTTAAATACAACTTTGGGAAATAACACCAAAATATTAAATTACTTCTCTTTCTCAGAAAAAGATGTCCTGACATTACCTTGATCCATATTATACTTCTAAATTGTTACTTGCTTTAAAAGTGCGTAACAACTCTTAAAACAGAATAAGATCTTCAAATCACCACACTATAATTTTTTAATGCACAATTCATTCAAGTTTCGGAAATGCTCACTTAGATTTATGGACTCATCAATATCTCTTTTACAAATAATTTCAATCTGACAGTAAGTCTCTTCTAAGTCCTGATTATAGTTTTACAACAGTATATTTTTGGCAGCTGTGAAGTTTCAGTTATTTTAAGACTAACTTTATTGCAGCAACCTCTGCCAATTTTCAAGTCTCTGGAGCAGTTAAAACTCTATACTAATGCATTTATAACATGCAGAGCAAAGAATAACAAATACATATATGTATGTGAATACATCGATAGCAAAAAATACTGGATTTGCTCCATTTACTAATATTGCTACCTATATATTTTGAGATATTTTATCAGATGCTTTATAAAATCTATTGAACTATACTCTCTAACCCTTTTATTGGACATAGCCCTGCAGGATTATTGAAGATTACAAGATTACAAGAACACATGTTGAAATTGTAATTAATTTGATCACATAGAAAAGATTTTGATGAGTTACTAAGAAAATGCTTTTTAGTATTTCTTGTTTATGCTTAGAACATGGAACATGGAAGTTATCCGTTGATGGGACAAAGATCAGAATTTGAGATAAAAGTTTCATTAACCAAGCTTGACCTAAATGTTTTATATTGCAAAAGTAATTCACAGTTATTTCTTGACAAATCATTAAGTATTTATGCCCAGTGATTTTGTCTCCAAATGTAATTACTAATCTGTAAATTCATCTCTACATCAGAATGCATACAGTCTAGCCAATGAGAAACAAAAAATCTTGCAATTTAATATTTCCTTAGTCCTCTTTAGCTGTCCTGTCACTTGGCTCCAGAAATTGGCTCTTGAATCCTTATGAGGGTGAAGAAGATCTGCAGGGTAACAGGACTAGTAGTGTCGGTGAAAAAAAGTGTTCATGTTAGAAGAGTTTCAGTTTGGTACTGTGGAGACTACAAAAGGCCAAAAGATAGTGTCCTAAAGGAATACTCAGAGTTTAATAATTTATATAGTTGAAAAATAAGTTGTTTAATGCAGACAGTTTTATTTATTTATTTATTTATTGAGACAGAGTCTTGCTCTGTCGCCAGGCTGGAATGCTGTGGCGCAATCTCAGTTCACTGCAACCTCCAACTCCCTGGTACAAGTGATTCTCCTGCCTCAGCCTCCTAAGTAGCTGGGATTACAGGCATGCACCACCACATCCAGCTAATTTTTGTATTTTTAGTAGAGACAGGGTTTCACAATGTTGGCCAGGATGGTCTTGAACTCCCGAACTCATAATCCACCTGCCTTGGCCTCACAAAGTGCTGGGATAACAGGCATGAGTCACTGCGCCCAGCCAATGCAGACAGTTTAAGATATATTTGTTTCTTATATTTCATACTAAACCTAAGTTAGACATTTCATTTGAATTTTTACAGAACATTAAGTATTCAAGACATTTGACATTGTATAGATTATTGGTCATTTAATATATGGGGGATCACATGAAACATTATCTGTTTCACGTTATAGAATCCTGTTTGTATGACCCACAGAGTCTCATTGCCAATACGTCATAACACAGGAATGCAGTTCTGTTTCTCAAGTGAAAGTTTTATTTCAGTATAGTAACAAAGAAAAAGGAAAGCTCCTTAGGAATGTTCATTTCAAATGACAGGTAATATTACATTGGCAAGTGTTGATCAGTTATGATTGACAGCTCTGGAGGGACATGTGTAACAGTGTGAACTGATGAATAAATAAGAAATGTGGGCGTCTTTACTGCCAGGTTATTTCCTGTGTATCTCCCTGAAATGAACAAATGTTGAATAAATTATCATATGAGTAAAAATAAAGTTGCAAAACAGTCTAATTTTAATTAAAAATAATCATATGGCTTCCCCCTTTGTTTTAATTGCTGTTGTTTCACATTCAACATTAACATCATTAAACAGAATTTAAAAAATGGTACCATTCCTGTCGATACTTCAGAGATGACAGAAATTGATAAATTTTAAGTGCCAGCATTCTAAAAATGAGAGATGGTGCAGGTCTTTTTGAGTAAAAGCTGTTTGGCCTGTCAAGACTAAGACACAGTGCCACAAGCAGTGACAGACCCTAGAGGCTAGAGATAGGGTCATTACTCAAAGGACAGACTATGCCTGTAATTAGTTCGCCATCCTTGCCTCCCATCATGCCCCTATTCATGGAAAACAGTGCCATGATGAGCATCACAGTCCTATGTGACAGACATGAGAACAATAGTTGGGTGAATGTCGGCATGAGCATGAGTGGACCACAATATGTCCTATTATGAATGTTTAATCTTCCATGGTTTTGCTCATATATTTTATGATATCTCCTTAAATTGACCATTTCATTTTTGCATTTTCCAAGCAATTATCACAAACAACTAGCTCAATGATCTATACATTATTTATGTGTGTGAAACATGATCATTTTTGTAGTTCTGAGGAAGTAACCTCTTTTCTAAGACTAGTTCTTATTATATGAAATAATTTAAGCATTTAGAAACTTTCCATCTAGCTTTCCAAATTTTAAAATGAATCAAACGCTCTATTTTATAAGATGATTGTAAAAAATAAGTTATTCAAAAGCAAGCAAGAAAAATGAACTGTGCCATCATGAATTTACAATTTCTTTGAAAGTTAAAAATAACTACTAGAGAAAACATTAACATAGAGAAATTAATTTGAATTAATGAATAGAAATAATTATTTTGCATTAAATACTCTGGGAAATTAGGGTGTTCCTTTCTAGTATATCACATTTTGTTCCATAGATGTATAATAAAGTAACTACTATACCGCCCTCTGACATAGAGTATATCAATACCATCCACCAAGATAACTAAATACAACATCCCGAAGACCTTGTATTTTTTAAGAAATGCTTTTGCATATTTTGGGATAATCTCATTCAGCCTTATAAAATATTAACCAATAAAAAACTTTGCATTATTTCTCTAATACAAGCAAAGCTGGAGTGTTAATACAATTATTTAAGCCAACAAGCGTGAAGCAGGACTTGCCTAAATTATTCACACCTTCCAAGGTATCTGTTGTAGCTCAAGAAGTTAAAAAGGTATTTATTCAAAGATGACAACCAAGTGTAAAGAACAGTTACCCTCAAACACTGCTTGTGGGATTTGTAAATGTGTCTATGTTGGCTAATGAAAACTTTGAGAACATGAATAAAATGCATTAAGTGATACATAACTTTTGCCTCAGAAATTCATCTACATTTTTTTCCTCAGGAAATAAAGATATATACATATATTTCTTAAGATACATATATATCTTAAGTCTCTGGATTAGTTAAAACTTTTATTTTTGTAGGAAATAATAATCATGTTATTTCTTTTTTTTTTTTTTTTTTTTTGAGACGGAGTCTCGCTCTGTGGCCCAGGCTGGAGTGCAGTGGCGCGATCTCGGCTCACTGCAAGCTCCGCCTCCCGGGTTCACGCCATTCTCCTGCCTCAGCCTCCCGAGTAGCTGGGACTACAGGCGCCCACAACCGCGCCCGGCTAATTTTTGTATTTTTAGTAGAGACGGGGTTTCACCGTGGTCTCGATCTCCTGACCTTGTGATCCGCCCGCCTCGGCCTCCCAAAGTGCTGGGATTACAGGCGTGAGCCACCGCGCCCGGCCAATAATCATGTTATTTCTTATAAAAATACAATATTTACAAAATAATGCTCAACAATAACATTGATTTAGAAAAGTTTGGTGAACCCAAGATGTTATATGCCATCTCAATATCAAAATATATTATAAAGGTAAATGTATTTACATAAAGGCTAAAGGGCAGACATGATATACTATCATTTAATTAAAAAATTATGTATAAAATAGTATACATATTATGGCTTTATTTTGTCCGTGCATGTATAGCACAAGACACTCAAACATAGACATGTAAAAAGTCTTGAAATTGATAGATTTTTTTTCTTGGTAGTAAGATGTGGTTAATATTTTAAATTCATTTTGTTTCTACTTGTGTTCTATTTTTTAAATGAACAATTATAATTTACATAATAATAAATGAAATTAAAAGAGAATAGATATCTGCAATTGACAACAGTGTAGGAACTTCTTAATGGGCGCACTAAACCAATGAGATACCTGATGAGAAACATCCATCGTACTAGAGTTGAGTCTCCTACAAAAAAAATGCAAATATCATGGTCGATATTTAAGCTTCATCATATGCTATTTTGGTAGGAACTAAATTGTAATTAAGACTCAGCTACACCTTAAACCCAAATGGGATTGTGACATGAAATTGGTCTGGAACAAATGACAGAACATAAGTACACATGTGGGAGGAACACAGAAAAAAAACAGACTGCAGTTAAAAATTCTGTTTTACTTTCACTTTAAAAGTGCCTCTCCATCCCCATGGTAACATTCCTTGATTTGATCAAATACGTGAACTGAAATTCAAATTTTAGATGTATATATATCTCTTAGAGTTTGTACATAGCCCCAGCAAAAATAACAGAAGTTAACCTGATATACTTGTATTTTTATAATATCTTGTGAAGGTTCCTCTAGATTCCTCAAATGTCCCTTAGCCCTTGGCTCTTTCCAGCCAGTAGCTACTTCCACCTCCACCAGATCTTTTCAAGTTAAACCTCCGAAATCCCGTCCAGTATTAATCTACAGAGAGACTACAGTTCTCCACACACCTTTCCTCACTGTCCACGCCCTGTTCTCTCTCCCCAGGTCTCCCTCTGTTTCTCTTTCTCTCTCTCTCTCTCTCTCTCTCTCTCTCTCACACACACACACACACACACACACACATTTTTCTTTACGTTGCAAATCAACTCTGCTATAATTGAGGGTTGCTATAATTATACTTTCTATCCTACCGTTTGGATCTTGTCTTTTCTTAATCATTCTTTTAAAATGGCCAGACTGTTCAATTATACCTTTTTTTTTTAACTAAATATATTTATGAAAAAACGTTCTAAATACGAGAAATAATCAAATACCTTCTTTTGCCAAGATAGGTATATTTTGTAAGTACTAGTAATCTAAAGATGGGAATAATGAGTTGAGAAAATTGATATATTAAGTATATACTTGGGTCATATAAAACAACAATTGTATGGCCATATGTGAGAGTGGATAGATAGGTACATTATATATTATATAACTATAAAGCACAATTATATATAACTATAAAGCATAATTTTTCTCCCTTGTCGATGGAAATATTCCACTCTGAGAAGAGTAATTTAGACAGATGAAAAAGATTAAATCTGAAAAAAGACAATTTTTGTTTATAACCCATAAAAATGTTTTCATGGTAAAAATAATAAAAATGGCAAAATGCTGATAGACATTAAGCAATGAAGATTCTAACTGAAATATCTGAAAGTGATGATGGTATATTGGAGTTATGAATTATATATTAAGAAAGTGATGGTCTCTGTTTATAGTCTTAATAATTTGCCTTCTCTTTGGGGCCAAGAAAAGTGCCAATTTTCACTAAGGAGCAACTCAGCTATTTACTGAAAAACAATAGAGATTAAAATTAAACATATTTTTGTTACTGTTTCTGTTTCATTGCAACAAGTCTGAGAGATCTTTGGAAATTTAACTGCTCTAAAAATTCTTATGTGGTAGAAATGAGCAGAAATAACAGGTTCAAAACTTATATGTGTTTAAATCACCAAATGAAATAAGATTCTGAAAAACTTATTTCCATTTGTTTAGGCTTTCCTTCAGTAGGTGCAGAATAAAATGGGTAGCACATCCTGGAAGTCTGCAAGAATAGCATGCTCAGAATTCTATTTCTAGATCTGAGAGCACAAATGATGAATACAATTTTAATAAAAAATATTTGTAGAGTGCATCTTCTGAAGATCAGTTTTAGGAGCTCCTTGAAGCAAAAGGCATACAGAATATACTGAAATATATTGATCTCCCCAATTACAAATATACTATTAATATTTATTTGTATTTTATTTGTGATAATTTATTAACTCCTATTTAGTGAGGATACAAAAATCACTCTCCTTTTGGACACCACAATGCAGACTTGAGAAAGATTATTTCTCTATTGCTGCGAATGTCAAATATACAATGTCATACATTTTCATAATCATCTTTCAAGTGGAATTAATTAAAATATTCTCCAACATATATATCTTCCAAATTTAAAGGAATGAAAATTTTACTTTTATAGTGACAGGAACAGTATTATTGACACATTTAAGGTAAAGTAAACCTCAATATATACATTGAAAGCAAAATATTTTTATTGCAGTAAAATATACATCACAAAATGTCCTATTTTAAGCATTTTAAAGTGCACAGTTCTATGGCATTAAGTACGTTCACATTGTTACACGACCATCACCACCGTCCATCTCCAGAACTTTTCGTCTTCTTCAACTTCAATTCTATGCCTGTTAAACACTAATTCTCCATTTCCTTTTTTATCCAGCATTAGCAATTACCATTCTGCTTTTTTGGCTATTAATTTTACTAAATACCATATACAATTGAAATCATACAGTATTTGTCCTTTCGTGATTGACTTGTCTCACCTAGCATTTCCTTAAGACTCATCTCTCTTTGTAGTATGTGACAGAATTTATTTCCTTTTAAAGACAGAATAATATTTCATGCTGTGTATATACCACATTTTGTTGAAACATTCATCCATTGATGGACACTTGTGTTGCTTCTACAGTTTTGGCTACTATCAATAATGCTGCTATGAAAATGAGTTACAAATATCTGCTTGAGTTAAGTATATACCCAGAAGTGGAATTGCTAGATAATATGATCATCTTGTGTTTACTTTTGTTGAAGACCCACCATTCCATTTACCATAGCAGCTGCAACATTTTCCATTCCCACCAGCAATACACAAGTGTTTCGATTTTTCCACATCCTCATCAACTCTTGCTATTTCTGGTTCATTGTTAATAGCCATCGTAATGGGTATGAATTTATATCTCAATGTAATAAAATATTTTAAAAATGAATGCAGGACCTGGCGCGGTGGCTAACGCCAGCAGTTTGGAAGGCCGAGGCGGGCGGATCACGAGATCAGGAGATCGAGATCATCCTGGCTAACACGGTGAAATCCCATGTCTACTAAGAATACAAAAAATTAGCCGGGCGTGGTGGCAGGCGCCTGTAGTCCCAGCTTCTTACTCGGAAGGCTGAGGCAGGAGAATGGCGAGAACCCGGGAGAGGCAGAGCTTGCAGTGAGCAGAGATCGTGCCACTGCACTCCAGCCTGGGCTACAGAGCAAGACACAGTCTCAAAAAAAAAAAAAAAAAAAAAAAAAAAAAAAAAAAAAAAAATTCAGTGCAGTTCATGTGCCAGATTAAAAATTGATGGCATAACTTAATCACTATTTATAGAACCTTGGAAATTATATTAAAACATTATCACTACCACCACAATTTCATGTGGTGGGCAATGTTTTTCCTTACTTTATCCACGTTTAGTGTGTGTGTGTGTGTGTGTGTGTGTGTGTGTGTGTGTGTGTTTTCCCTCTACTAGGAATATTCTTTCCTTTCTCCTCTTCCTGGGAAATCCTAGTCATTATTTTAAAAACATGCAATAGGCTATCATTTGCTTATCCCAGGTTTAAGCTTAGTTTTCCTTTGTGGATCTCTATTGTTTAATAGTTTCTGACATGTAGATACACAGGCATTTTTGTTCAGTGTAAAGTCTTATTTAAATATCATCATAAGGAGTTTTGACTATGTTCAGTGGAGGAAGGTAAATCTTTACATGATTTAAGAAAGACGGTTATGATTTATCTTCTTTAAATATGGCACTTTTAAATATGAATTGCAAAGGGCATTGTCTGCAGACTAAAACCTGGGAGAACATTTAGGAGATTTAAATGTTAACTAGAGATAATAAAAGTCTGTTTGAACTATGACTGATTTTGTCAGAGATTGGAAAGCTTTTCTTTAAAACTATTTCCTATGCTTTCTAGGCAGGGAGTTCGAGTACATTTTTGTAGTTTCCCTTGTTGTTATAGAGTGCCTGCGTTAATGAGTTCAAGCCGGTGGAGTGTGAATAGAAATAATGCCCACCACTATATATAACCAACATCACTATATGGCTGTTCCAGCTTTATGAAAAGCAAGGCTCACACTGCCACATTCCACTTACTGCTGCCGCTTGGATTTATTTGAGTGAGAATAAATTTCTACTGTGTAAAGCAACACTATTTCAAAGTTAATCTGTCATGGCATCTAGCTGTATCTATCTTGCACATTGATTACATGTGGAAAAAAGCAAAAATAAATGCTGGTCTATGGTAGGACTGAGCAGGTGTATGGTAATTCCTTTTGAGATAGCATGTAAACAAAGAACATTAAGCAGATAAGTAGATATGGATGCCTAAACTAAGGATTAATAATATTCCTTATTTCACTATAACTCACAGATTTAATACAGAGTTTTTCTCTAAGCATATTTGAGGTTTTGTTGCAAGAAAACTAACATTTTAAAACCAAAATATTATGTATGCTTAAAATAATAAACTTCTCATATGCATCATTTTCGATTCAAATGTTTTTATTTAATTCTTCCATAAACTGCTATTTGTCTTTTATAAAATATACATTATTAATTTCTCCTCATACTTATTTTTTTTTCTTTGTTTGTTAGTTTTTCAAAGGGAGTTTTGCTTTGTCACCCAAACTGGAGTGCTGCAGTGGCAGGATCTTGGCTCACTGCAACCTCCACCTCCCAGGTTCAAGCGATTCTCCTGCTTCAGTCTCCCAAGTAGCTGGGATTACAGGCGCCCTCCACCACGCCAGGCTAACTTTCGTATTTTTAATAGCGATGAGATTTCACCATATTAGCCAGTCTAGTCTCAAACTCCCAACCTCAGGTAATCCACCCGCCTTGGCCTCCTAAAGTGCTGGGATTACTTGTGTGAGTCACCGTGCCTGGCCTTCATACTTATTTTCTTAAGTGATTAGGTGATAATCTCACAAGTCAAGACATTAAGAATTAGTTAGTATAGTGAATAAAGTCTTTAAAAATTTTCGTAGAAGGTAAATTTCTTTTGATAGCTTGTGTCCCAGGAAATGTTGTGGGTTTGAATGGACCTATGTCCATTAGCAGTACAGTGAGTTCATATTGGGCTTGTGAGGTATTATAAGGTGTCCTGCCTGTATTCAAATACAGTAAATGGGACTTGGAAAAGATGAATAAAGAAAACTATTTGTATTTGGCATCATTTGGAATTATAAGGTCAATGAGACCTTTACAAATTGAATATAAATTATACTGACATGGTATCTATACAATTTATCCAGACCTTAAGAAATGATTAACAACTACTTTTCTTCACCATTAGCAAGTGGATTTCCCCTCACAGAGAAATTTTATGTTACTTCAAAGAATAATGGCAACTGGCTGTATCAATGAGAATCCTAACAAAAAACAGATGGCACACTCCTATTGTATAATTTTAGGAATATCAATAAATGAAATTTAATAAAATATATAGTATTAGGAAGCCACATGAGATAACACAGTTATGGTAACTACCAGCAGAATGCAGTAACAATATCTGTGTCTGAAAAAGCAAGTAGAGAAAACAGTTATTTGAAACTAGGGAAGACAGAAATGTCAAAGGTCACCCTAGAAGAAATATGTCTAATTAAACACCGGTCTGAGCCTAATTAAGCACAATACTACAGTGGCTTTTCAGACGGAGACCTCAGAAATAAGTATGTCAGTTTTATTTCTCTCTCTTCATTTAATTTTTAGGGCTGTCTATTGTCCAAATCCATCTGAAAGTTAGAAGGCCAGGCAACCTATATCTGAAAGATGGGGTAGCGAAATTGGACCAGAGGATGCAGTAGAGTGGGACGAAGAAGATGACCAACACACAGACTCATTGCCCAGAAAAGCAACAAAGTTTTCTAATGGTATTGAATTTGTATTTCTCATTCTACTGAATGTTAAGTATTGTTTTAACTATGGAAGCCAATGAAAATATAAGAATACAAATTAAAGGTCTGTCTCCAAAGAAGTTGCATTTTTTTCCTAGTATATATAGGTGTTTTTCCCCCATCATGAGGGAAAAGGAAAAAACAACCTGAACAGAATCTTTCTGTAGTCTCTATTACACATCAAAAATAAGTTTCACATAAATCTATTTGCACACGAAATTAATTTCTATGGATTTCAAAATGTAATCAGGCTGTAAAATCTTTAAATTGAATGCCAATTCATCTTTTCTAATCTACAGTTTTAAGTCAATCTGGAATAATTTAAAGCACTCTTATTGAGACTAGTGCCCTTCACTGGAAGATGTAAGCGTTCATTCAGATCAGCAGTGTTTTATTACCACATGTATCCAGATGAACTTGCATTATCTTCTATCTCTCCTAATTATAAATGGATCCATGCTTATTATTTTCTAAAGTTTATGCTTATATAATACCATCTTCAAACAAAGATGCAATTTATAAAAACATATTACATTAATTTTCATATAAAATTGGATATCATTATAATTAAGATAAAATATATCATGTAAATAAATAATTCAAACTTTAAGTTTGAGCCTAAATAGTATTCGTATAGAGAAGAATCTTCAACAGTGTGAAATAAAAATCTTTATTGAGTAGGAATTTAAGATGAGGACAACTGCTTAGCATTAGGAGAACTACTCAATATCTACTAGAAGTTCATTAATTTCATTTTCAGCACTTTCAGCACTTGGCTAGCTCAGCACATGCCCACTGCCAACTACCTACTTCCCTTGCTCTGACACGTCATTCCTGATCAGCTCACTCTCGCAGATTCAGAGACAATAGAACTTAATTTCGTCCCTAACAATTATTTTATTTGCATAAAATTCCTCATTTTTAAAATTTATACTTTGTCTTCGGCTTCCAAACAATACTATAAGGATTTATTTTTACAATGGTTTTAAACTAAATAGCATCTTATTTAAATCAATATTTTTGATTTTTTGTATATCTTTTTTTTAAAAAAGATATTTAAAATTAAGTGTTTTCCTTTGTGAGTCAAAACTTAATAGGAAAAATGTAAGTTTTCCATGGTACATCTTTTCTATGTCACTTATATCTGAAAATAGCATTTCTTAACATGTGCTAGGAAATAACCTGTAGTCATTGTCAAACTGCTTCCTTTTGGCATTGTTTAAATAGACACTAATTGGAACTCTTGTCATATATAACCTTGGCTCTATTCAACCCCGATTACATAATGCCTTCGTTTTTTCCTAAGCTTCTCATTTGCAGCAATTTAATCTGAGATTGGAAGTGACATTTAATGGTATCCTTATTTTTCTGTTAAAATTTATTCTAGTTTTAACACTTAGCCCCTTACAAAGCATCAGTGAGGAAAGTTAAAATAATGAACAATGAGATTCTTGAACATGTTGCTCTTGGGTTAACTAAAGCATATTTTATATAAAAAAGAAACCAAGAATACCTAAAATTGTATTTCCTTGCCTCCCCTTCTGATATTTCCACCCCTGTAATGTTGCACCCTTTTTTAACACAATCATTTGGAAAAATTTGAAAACAATACTTTATAATATACCATTATATTAAGTTATTGAATATTACCTGTATTTTAAAATAAATGTGCAGAAAATATTTTTAAAATATAGACTTCTTACATATTAAATATATCTGATGTTAAAAGGCTTTAAGACTTTCTATAAAAGACTTTTTAACCAGTGATTGCAAACTTTACTGTATTTGCTTAGATATTATAAATATCAATACAAATTTTTGTATTCGTTATATTCCCAAGTATTTCAAAAAACATAAACAAAAAATACTAATGTCATATAAAAAAAGAAATATTAAAAATGAATTACCATATAAATCAATCCTTAAATATCTATACCATAGATTTAGTATCTCATTTTATCTATATTTTTCTAACATATTCCTTGTATAATAATAATACTTATTTTAACAAATTACTCAGGGTAACAGTTATGTTACTAGATACAAAAGAAAAATAATACCATTTAGTGGTAACTGAGGAAACATAATCCAGGTACCAAAAATTTGAATTTTTTAAAGATATACTTTTAAAATTCCATAATCACCCTTTGAAATATCACTGCCTTTAAGATGAATCATTGCAATACTTCTATTTTTTAACTGTTATATTGAAATACGACACACACTTTTCATATGTATTTCATATACAAAGCATGAAATAATAGCTCAATACATTTCCACAGTATTTATATGAGAATACCAACGTAACCCTTTACCCAAATTAAAAAAAAATCAACCAACTAACCCACAAAAAACCAGAACACACCCTTACCCCAGAAGTGCTCCCTAGTTCTCATCTGAGTTACTGTACTTCTTTCAGCCCCAAGTAATCACTGTCTTAATATCCCACACCAAATATTTTTTAATTTTTAAAAAGTAAAGTTACAGGTCTGGAGCAGTGGCTGGTAATTCCAACACTTTGGGAGGCCAAGGCGGGCACATAAGATGAGGTTAGGAGTTCAAAACCCCAGCATAGCCAACATGGTGAAACCCCGTCTCTACTAAAAATACAAAATTAACCAGGAGTGGTTGTGGGTGCCTGTAATCCCAGGAACTCTGGAGGCTTAGGCAGGAAAATCGCTTGAGCCCAGGAGGTGGAGGTTGCGGTGAGCAGAGATCACGCCATTGCACATCAACATCTTTGCAACATTTTTTATAACCACTTTTGCCTAAGTGATGTTAATGGGATTCTTTCATGTTGCATTGTAGTAATGGTATATGTTTTTTCATTGTGTACAATACTCAACTGTACGAATATAATACAATTAATGCATTCATTGTATGATTGATGGACACTTGTGTTGATTCCAGTTTAGTATTTTTAAAATGTCGCTGTTCATATTCTTGTGTATTGACTCACATATACACATTTCTGTTAAATATATATGTAGGGAATAAAATTGCTCTGTTATAGGCTAAACTTATGTTTACCTTCAGTGGATCATATCAAATAGTGTTTCCAAGTGATTGCAGCAGTTTACATTCCTCCTGATACTGTATAAGAGCTGTTAATAATTCCAGATTCTTCCCAACACTTGGTACAGTTTGTCCTTCTAATTTAAACTGTCCTTATTGGTAAATAGTCCTATCTCATAATAATTTCAGTTGTCATTTACTTGATATATTAGAATAAATATAGACCTAGATATATAGATATGTAAACAATACAAATTTATATCATAAAGGCCTGTTTATATCAAAAAAGTTATACATTTATATAACAATTCTCATTATGTATTATGTTATAGTCATGCTATTTTTTGAGCCAATGTACTTTATTTATATTTTATATTTTTCCCACGTAACATAATATTATAGATACACGATTTTTGTAATTGACATTGATCCAACTAAATACAATCATTATTCCATTATTAATTTTCAAATTGTCACATTTTACCAAAATATTCCTTAAAAGTTTTCTCGATCGTCTTCTTAGTCTTACTCCTGACCTTTGAAATTATCATTATTCTTTGGGAGCAGGAGAGTTTTTATAATTCATATAGATTTTTTTTCTTGCTTCAATATGAAATTATCTATTGTCAAAAATCTCTGGTATTAATTTAAAAAGTATTACATAGAAAAATATAAGTTCTAATATTCATGTCAGCTTGTTCTATGTGTGAAAGAATATTGACTAGAATGATCACACATCTGAGAAACTCAGGGGTCACAAATTTAAGTTATATCTACTTTTAAGGTCATTAGTATATGTCGACTTTTGATTTCGCTTAAACTTCACTAGATTCTTTTTTGGAAGATCTTGTTTGTGTATGTATCTCTTTAGTGTAGTAGCAATATGTTAAGTCAACTTTTAAATTTTATAACCTCTCAGTCATACTTAAAGGGCAATCATTCTCTATTATGATAATTCCTTGTCTTATTTTGTAGTCACTCTACAATAATTAACAACATTAGAAATTATTTCCAAATCAAATTTTTTTAAACTATGGGATTTTGCTTAATAGGTTTTACTGATACACTATGCATGTGTATATGGATGTAAACTATTCCCTCCCTTATATATTGGTGTTTTAAGAAATGTGACAATGTGGGAAAATGTTACTGTACTTTTAAGTTTTGATGACCATAGTTTTATTAAAGAATACATATGTGAAGCTAATAATGTACTGACTTCTCAATATTTAAAAGTGGTAAGAAAGACTTTCACTTTTTCCAATTTGTGTAAAATAACTCATAGAGAATATTGGTAAAACTGTTTATTGTAGAAATAACATTTATAGCAGGAAGTTAACCAAAAGCTGGACATAAATTCATATGTTGTCACCATTACAAGCAACACTGGTTAAATTCTAACTAATTTAAATTAACATTTAATCATGTACACAAAAATTTTCAGTTGATTTGTTATTTCATGAGAACTTAAATCTGAAACAATCTAAAGATATTTAGTAAAAATTGCCTACAATCTTAGGCATTAAATTATGTCTCAGGGATGTTAAGTTGGGCAAATAATTTGGATGATTACAGTGGTAGACAGTAGACTTAAAAATTTAGTTTTTAAATCCCATGTCACAAGTCCTTCCCAAACACCATGAAGACTTTGTTACATGATGGTTGTAGTAGTTGTTGTTGTTTCTGTATTTCTCTTCAACTAAACTGGAAAACTTAGATATAGAAACAGAGTTCACGTGACTCAATTATGCTAGTTAAGAACATGCTGTTAATATGGTAATAAATTAAGAACTAGACAATCACCACAACAGCATTACATCATCTTTCAAATATGCTGAAATAATAAAATTAATATTCATACAGTGTTATGATCAGAACCCAAGATAGTATTTTGTGACTATTAGATCTAGCTTAAACATAAATTTATCAATATTAGACCATAAAAATAACTTTTTTTTTTCTTTTGAGATGGAGTTTCACTCTTCTTGCCTAGGCTGGAGTGCAACGGTAGTAACTCGGCTCACTGCAACCTCCGCCTCCCATGTTCAAGCAATTCTTCTGCCTTGGCCTCTCAATAGCTGGGATTACATGCACGTGTCACCACACCCAGCTAATTTTGTATTTTTAATAGAGACGGGGTTTCACCATGTTGGTCAGTCTGGTTTCAAACTCCTGACCTCAGGTGATTCACCTGCCTCAGCCTCCCAAAGTGCTGGGATTACAAGCATGAGCCACCATGCCTGCTCAAGAACGTTTTAAATAGAGCTTTAATATGGAGGTAGTCTGTAAATATCTTCATCTTTAACTCCTACAGTCTGGATATTTACAGAAAATATGTTCAATATCACAGGATGAGTGAACAGCCCTCTGGCTCCATGTGTGCATATAAGTCAATACCGTTACTTACAATATGTTACCATACAATACTCCAAACATTTTGGCACAAAGATTTTTATATAGGCAACTATGCCAGTAGTCTTAGTTGAAGAGTTACTTCAAATTGAAAAAAAAAAGAAATGAATTCAGGTAACTCACAACGAGCCCTTGTTGTTAATTTATCTTTATTTCATTTGGAATCATTTAATGTTGATACCTTTCTTTTTGTGACATTCTTGTTAGTGATATTCTTCAAAATCATAGACATAAACTACATTAGAATGAGGTTTTTATGCATCTCTTCATTTGTAGTTACACTATAAAATATAAAATATGTTGTATGTAATATTTATAAAATAATATTGTATTTTGTTCTTGTGTGATTATTACTTAAGAGCAAAGGAATGAATTACATGACCTTACTTCAGCTCTTCAAGGTCTAGAATTCTATTATTTCATTGGGCTTAGTAAGATGTTCATTCTCAATATTTCCTAATTATGGCTGCAGCATTTTAAACTGAAAAAATCTTACAGCTTACTAGCAGAACACCCTTGAATTATATGAAGCTAAATTACACAGGGACTTGGATGGTGTGGTTATATATTAAATGTTGAGATCCTTTTCATTATATAAATCCAGAATTGATTGTTAAAGCCTGACAAGGATAATAAACACCCCTAATTACCAAGAAGCACTGTCTCCACAAGCTACTACTCTTTTCTTAAAGGCATTTATGTGCTTTTCCAGGCAGATAGATTTGCTCTGCCTCTTAGCCTGACATAAATTATTTTTATATCAATCTTTCAGAAAAGAGGTTGTCTACTGAGTGATAGCTGTGAGGAATATAGGACCTCTGGGAACAGAAAATTAATTTGTCTCATTATTTTCTATATCTCACTATTCCCCAAGCTGCAATATAGCACTGAAACTTACAGTAGAAGTCTAAGCCCTAACAGTTAAGTTTCATGAACAGATATCATTAAAGAGCAAAACTCCTTAAAATAAGGTTAGCTATTGGGAATTGAAAGCAAAGAAAAAGAATAAAAGAATCCAACTAGGAGATATATTTAATCCAGCTTCATTATTTTTACTATGACACAATTATATCACCTTGTTATTTGGCTCGAAATTGTAAAATATTAGACACTCATTAGGAATATAGTATGTACTACCCCCTCTTGGGCAGGAGGGGGTAATTCTTTTACTAGAGAAGATAAAGAATATCTACAAATAACATTAATACATAAACAAATTACTCACTTTAAATTGGCTTACATGTTCTGCTTAACTCATGCATGTATTTTTATTATGTTAGATTTTGGATGGAATGGTTTAACACAACAAAATGAATGTCTCTAAAAAGTAAGCTGAATAAAAAGAGAAATAAATAAAATTTATAAGAAAATTCAAATGTGGAAAAATAATATTTCTACTTATTAACATTAAATGACAACCTTTACAACTTTTAGGGATGTCAAAATATTTTAATCAAATAAGAAAATAATTATTTTAATATTTAAATAAAATTATATTTGATACGAGTTCTAATTAATTAATTTAGAATATATTTGAATGAGTTTCTAAGATACCATATGATGTGCTAAGGTATAACTATTTAAAAAATACAACAAGTTTCTCATAAAGCTTATAAGAAACAGCAGAAAAGTAGTTCATTAGTTTTTATAAAATCATTTTCATAATAGAGAAATATATAAAATTTTGAAAACCACAGTGGAAAATAATAGTCTGCTATATGGTTAGTGAAACAGATGCAAAACTGAAGCTTCTTTTGATTTAATATTAGAGAAATGAGTGAGCATTTTTCAGGTAGATATTATGAGGGAAAACACTTTATGAAGGGAAAACAAATTATGAAGGCCTTCACTAGTATGACATTGTCAAAGAAGTATGAAAAGTTTAATAATATTAGAAAGGATGAGTGAGCAGAGTGGTTAAGAAGATATTGCTAAGAACATTAACTGTTTTTTATAAAAAATTCAGGAGATTAAAATCTATCAAAAAATATTAAAGATTTGATCCAATGATCAAATCTTCTTGTTTCCCTTGACACTCTCAAAACTTAAGTAAAATGAACGGTGACGGGGATCTGTGACTATACTCACAGAGGCCAATTCATGCCTCCTCATTCTTCTACCCAGTGAACATATGCTCTTCCTGGGCATCTAATGAGCTGTGATTGCCTTTTCATGCTCTTTAAGCATCAGAGTATATTTCCCAGGCCCTTCATAGCATTATTATAGTTAGCAAGTAAATATTTTGTAATTATATGTTTAAATTATAATTCCTTCTTATGCCATATGTATATACTTATTCCAGTCCCAAAATCTTTGTTCAATGCCTATAGCATTATAGGAGCACAATAAATATAAATTGACTGACAGGATGAATGAATGACAGTTGGGAACTGATGCTTTCAAATAAATATTTACAAGTTAGTTAAAACAGTATGTTTCCGAATAATCTTAAAGGTTAAATGGTGAGATGCATATATGAATTTTCTCAAGTTTCCTTTTTAGGCAAATGGTAGGCACCATTTGCCTAAAAAATCACTGACAGTGATGTGAGAAGTAATGAGGCTTCTGTGAGATCACTAGCGAAAGTTAACATTAAAACTGTTTCTGACGATTAACGGATAGAGAATAAGAAAAAAAGAGTGTTTTGATTAAATAAAGAAAAAGTTATTGAATAATGTTATAGGTATTTCAAAAGTCAAACGTTTTAAATTAGATACAGACTGGATAGGGATCAATTGGATTTGGCAGTCAGATAATTTTTGGGAAAGTTCTTCCAAGTGGAGAAAATGGTTACTGAAGAACAATGGGAAAAGGAAGAAAAGGAGATGAGAGATGTAATAAGTGCATATCACTCTTTCTAGAAACTAGGTTACGAACTGGAGGAAAATATCAATTAGCCCTTCTATTTTTGTAAATATTAAAGAACATGAAACTTGGGAAGTCTTAATGTTCCAAGATATCCGATAGGAACAATGTTTACATTTACAGAGAAGAATAGAGAAGACGCTGAGGGACGGAATTATGACAATGTTTTGTCTGAAACTTAGCTGTGTTTCTGACTCTGAATGCCCTTCTCTGGAATTGTTTACCCCTCATTTGGATATATGTATATTTCTAAGAATGTTATTTTGTTTATTTGTTTTGTCTGAGTGATTTCTCTATTTTACTCTGTCACTTAAAAGGACTCTGACTAATAAACTTAGAAAGCACTTGGAGTATTATTAACTTCAATTTCCAAATATCTTCTATAACATTCCTGAAAATTGACCAAATAGCCTCTGTTCAAAAATATCCAGTGTAGGGAAGCTCAGATATTTTCCGAGGCATTTTATTAGAATAATGAACAACTTGACTGCTAAGAAAATAGAAACAACCAGTTTGTCAAATTTAGTAAAAATCTAACTGATTACCTTTTTACACTTCAGTTCAAGGATCTCATAGTGATAGCGAACTTATCTAGATCATTTATTAAGTGTCACACACAGTTCTAAGTTAAGTACCTTGTAATCATTATTACATTTAAACTTTACAGCAATCTTTAATATATATAATTATAATTTCCATTTACAAATATAGTGTTGAGTCACAGAGAGGTTACATAATTGCCTCAAGTTATCCCCAGTGATCACTTCTGGAATGAGTATCTGAGTACATAGAAATGGATCCAGAGCTCACTGGCTCACTGTCTGCCACAATATTTTATGTGGTAGCTAGGCAAATGGCATCATCCTTTAAAATATTTCAGGAGAGTCAAACTCCTAAAGACATGCAGTATTCTTAAAGCATAAAATGCAGAAATAGACTCTATATAAAAATGGTAGAATGCCCCAAAAAAGAGAACAGTGTAAATAATTTTTCAGTTGTTTTTGCTTGAAATTGAAGTCTATGCAATTAGCACAATCTCCAAACAAATTTAGTCAAGTAAAATTGTTCAGCAAACTTGTTAAATTGATAGTGATTTTCCTTAGTACAGTCATTTTCCTTAGTTACCAGCTGTCTCTATATTTCTTACCAACCTTACTAAAATACTTACCCTCATCACTGTCTAATAACCCACTTCCTGAAAGACTTCCTCAGAAAGCACACTTCCAATTCCATAGTATCCATAATCATATATATCACACACTATCCTGTTTTTTTGTGGACATTCTGATACTATTTGCCAACTGTGAGAAGTCTACTAGACAATATGGAACATATGAGAAAACATTAGAAAGATCAGCTACATATTATTATATTTAGTCAAGACTGAATCGACTGAAGGGACTCAAAGAAGCTAAGAAAATGACTTAAATGAGAAAAATCAATATGTCAAATGTTCTTGCTCCATCAAGAATCAACAGATCGATCTAGAGCTTGAAGTAATTATGATGCCATTTCTTATCAATTGGAATGTGAGTTCAATACTGAAAAGACTCTTAGAGTCCTGTCTTTGAAGTTAGGAAATAATGACTAGAATACAATAGTGCACAATTAGCAGCCTACTTCCTATATTTTTTTCTTCTTAGTGGAAGAGAGGCCATGATCAATTTAGTATCTTATCATAGATCAGAGGTAAATTTATTCTCTAAAATTACTAAACTTGGTAACATTTCAGAGAAACATGAGCACAGCATTAAGATTCTATGAATGCCACTATGCATTTAAATTGTTTCTTCAGATTAAATTTACAAGTAACTTAGAACTTACATTATCTAAATTGAATTAAGATATTGAAGGTGTTTTTAGTCTTTTCTTTTTCATAATAGAAAGTGAGTTATTATTCTTAATGAGTAATTTGGATGATTACTTTCATTCAATTTTGAGTGTCACAATGAAAATTTCTGCATTTTAAAAAATGTGTGCATTCAGTAAATTTTCATTGCATTTGTAGACTGAAAAAGGCTGCTAACTCTTTTCCACAAATATTGTTTTACCCTATCTTTTTTCCTTCATTCACGCAGTAAAACTATTATGACACTCAAGAATGGTAGAGTTGCAGCTGAAATTCACTGAGGAGTCTGGATATGTGTGTTTGTAGACTAAACCAAAAAACTAGGCATAGCTATGGTTTACATTCAAAAATACTACAAAAGCTTTATGTGGACTTGGTAATTTTGAGTCTTTCCAATTAAATAACACATTCTTACTATTCATCACTAGACATCAGACACACAGAAAAGTTTATTTTCCAAAGGAAATAGTTCACTGAGTTGATATAAATGATTCCATTTGCTAAGAGATACTCATATAGTTTGGTGGACAATTGTCACACAATTACATTTAGGAAAATATGATGAAGAATATTCATAAGAGACCTTTCTGAGAGTTATAAAATAAAAAGAGAAATCTGAGTGGATAATTCCTCAAATATATTAGCCAATGTGCTACCATTATCAACTCATCACAAGGAAGACTGGTAGAAATGTGCCACATACAGACATTTTAATCAATGACAAATCACAGACACAATAATGATACTGTAAGATTATAATGCTGTATTTCTGCTATGGCTTTTCTACGTTTAGATACACATATACTTACCATTGTGTTACAATTGCCTACAGTATCTAGTACAGTAACATGCTGTACAAGTTTGTAGCCTACAAGCAACAGGCTATACTATATAGCATAGCTGCCTAGTAAGCTATGCCATTTAGGTAGTGTAAGTATACTCCATTAAGTTTTCACAATTATGAAATTGCCTTTGATGCATTTCTCAGAACTTATTCTCATTGTTAAGTGTTGCGTGACTGTAGTAATTACCACACAAAGTTTTTGTTTGTTTGTTTGTTTTGTTGTTATTTATTTATGTATTTATTTATTTATTTTGAGATGGAGTCTCACTCTGTCACCCAGGTTGGAGTCAGTGGCACGATCTCCCCCCACTGCAAGCTCTGCCTCCCGGGTTCAAGTGATTCTTCTGCCTCACCCTCCTGAGTAGCTGGGACTAGAGACACGCACCACCATGCCTAGCTAATTTTTGTATTTTTAGTAGAGACGGGGTTTCACCATATTGGCCAGGCTGATCTTGAACTCCTGACCTCATAACCCTCCCTCCCAGGCCTCCCAAAGTGCTGGGATTACAGGCGTGAGCCACCATGCCCGGCGCCACAAACTTTTAAAACTTAATGAATTAATACCTGTGAAGTACTTTCAATAGTGCCTGACCTAGAGTAAGTGTTCAATCAATGACTCTATTTTAACTCCTTTATTTACAGCTAATGGAGTTAATGTATAAAATACATATTAAAATATAAAACATTATACAAAATTTTAATATAGTATTAATAAGAGACAAATAATATATGAAATATATATTTAACAAATTACACACATTGAAAAATAATTGAATTGTGATATAACAACAACAAAAAATGAGAAGCAACAACTCAATAAAATCTTGTTGGCAATAGAACAATGGAGTATCACATTACACAATGGTTACCCTGGAGAAAAATGTATAACCCATCAAATGAACCATTTTAAACTACACTGTACGAATCACTGGAGAGTATATTTTAAGGAGCAACCCTATAGTGGCAAGGTGGTGAGCAGTGACTTACAACATCATATAGCTTTTTTAAATCCTTTTATTAATCTCAGGAAAAAAATTGTTACTGTAGAATTTTAAACTTAATAACCATTACAATACAAAATTTGAATTAAACTGCATTCAAAATTGCAACATCAAAATGCAATACATTTTTTTCAAACATTTATGCATACAAAAATAATGGTTTTTTTCACGGAAATACTGGAATGCTGCTATGAAAGATTTCTTTGGAAATTATTATAGAAAAAGTACAGATGGAAAATTAGGACTTTTTAAAAAAAATTATATTTGTTGTTCATATCCCTAAATCCTCATCTGGTTCTTGTGCTTTATTTATGACATTGATCATGATAATATTACAATTTCTAATTATATCTATTTTCTAATTGTATCTAAATAGAAATCTATTTCAACTATTTTTCAGGCCCTGGCCATGAAACGATTACTTCATGTTGAACACACACACAAGCTCTGAGACTTTACTACTAAAATGAATTTTTACATATTAACAAAATTCACTTGTTTTTAAACACTTTAGTAAAGATAGTAAAACTTGTACTCATTTTTTCCTCTATAATTATTTTTTAAAAGACCTAAGTCAAAGTTACTATCTCTGAGCTTAACTAAAACAAATTATTTTTCTTCATTGTGTAAATTTTCTCTGAGAAATTCCTGCATACACAGCTTTTACAAGGCTAGAAAGAAGTTATATTAAAGTATTCTATATGTAGCAATCAATACATCAATTCATTTATTTTACACATAAAATACACTGTTAGAGACTGTAAGGAATAGAAAACCATCATTTGCTCTCTATGAATATACAGTATTTTGGAGAAAGAAAGTGTGAATACAAGTATGATACAGTGAAATATAAGTACTACAAAGGAAGTATTTATGATATTCATGAGATTAAAAATACACTTCCAGGTGACAGATCATGTTAAGATTTAAGCAGATTACAGTTGTAAGGATAACCATTAAAGAATAAATAAGACCTAAAGGAAACTTAGAGAGGTCAGAGCATTTCCTATTGTGGTAAGGGCTTAAGAAAAATAGAAGAGACAGGAAAAGTGCACATTATGTGGGCAATAAAAGGTACAGCAGGTTAACTGAAGCAGAGAATATGGGATGAAATCAGAAAGAAAAGTCAACAAAATCAGGATGAAATTAAAATTTTTGCTTCCTGATTTACCAATAAGACATTCCTTTAGTTGTTCAGAGGGAAGCTTGAAAATGTGACAGACAGTAAAACCATATCAAGAGCTAAGTCAAAATGATGTAGTTTGAATTTTATGGGAAAATAAGTAGTAGAATCCTACAATTTTTCTGGTAAAAATTAGGAGTGTGAGATTTGGGGGAAAAGGTTAATTTTAATTGATGTACTAAGCAAAAACGTTTATTTGGGTAACAGTAGGACATTACTAGTGCTGAGTATTGTGCTTCTTGGAGTGGTTATTACAGATATTACTCACTCTTTTCAAATGATACCTTGCACGCCACACTAATAAGGAAACTAGAATCCCTGAGGATTTCTTAAGTTATTAGAAAAAAGTATTTGGTACTTGACTTGTTACTTGTGATGGTTAATTTTATGTGTCAACTTGACTGACCCACATATTTGATTAACGTTATTCTGCATGTGTCTGTGAAGGTGTTTTCTGATGAGATTAACCTTTAAATTGGTAGACCCAGTAAAGTAGATTGCTTTTTCACATTGTGGGGAGCCGTCTTCCAATCGGTTTAAAGCTTGAGTTAAAAAAAAAAAAAAATTGACCCTCCCTCTAGTAAGAGGAAACTCCTCCTGCCTGACTGCTTCAAAGTGGAACATTTCTCTTTTCTTGGCTTTGGACTCAAGTAGAAGCATAAGCTCTTCTTGGGTCTGGAACTTGCTGGCTTTCAGACTGGAACTTACACCCTTGGTTAAACAGACTTTTTCTGGAACTAAAGCCACAGTATGTTCCTGGTTCCAAGGCTTTCAGAGTAAGTTGAAGACACCATCAGCTCCTCTGGATATTTTTGAACACAGATCTGGTGATGATTTTCAGCCTACATCATTGTGTGAGCCAATTCCTTATTACACATATATATACACTACATATACACACACTGCATATATAAGGGTTATGATTTTTGGGAAAAAAAAAGAAACAGAACTTAATGAATGGTTTTGTTTTACTGGAGAACTTTAACATGGTAAAAGACAAGTAAATATAAAAATAAGAGGTTGGATTACTCCTACTGAAAATAATTGAAAAGACTTCTCCCTTCCTTTTCTTAGAGCATTTGCCTTAGAAAACTTATCATTGGAAGATGTGTCTCTGTCTTCTTGAAAAACGTGTGAATTTTTTAAAAGGCCATTATGCCTCTTGCCAGAATTAAGCCTCTAAAATATCTTCCTCAAGGACATTGAAACTGTCTCTTTGAAATTAATCATCAAGACAGACAGTTCCCCTGTCTCTCACTTTCCATCAAAAGGCAAGAGCTTAGCCTCAGTGGGTGCATCTCTCTGAGTTGCAAAGCCACCTCATAAATATAAAAAATAAAAAGTTTATTTTTCTTCAGATAAAGTTGATTAACACAGATGGCCACCCAAAATACCATGTGAATCTATCATGAGCTGTATGTGGCAGATGGCACCATCATCCTCTTACTTGAGAACTAGTTTTTGTTTATCTTCAGAACATGCATATAATAGGTTGTATCTACTTGTCTGTATAAAAATATGATTTTTCTATTTTGAAATCTCATACTAGATTGTTATCACATTCTAATTTAATGTTTACTCAACATAACACTATTTTCTTTCTATTCAACCTTTGTATAGGATTTTCTCTGTTGGCATGAGATTTTGTTTTTTAGTTTTATTTCTCTATAAGTTAAATGGTGGTAGTGATAGTAGAAGGATACATCCAGATGTAGCAAGATGTATTTTGATCTAGATAAATTTAATTATATTGCAGGTGACAGCAATGAAATAAATCCAAAAATATTGAGAGAGTGAGAATGTGAGGCATAAAAAAGCAAGGCACTAGGATATTATTTGGAATGATTATTAATCAGCAAAGAAGGATGATAAATGTTCTCATGGAAATATTGCTTTAATGATACTGTTTTCTGAATCTTGTTTCTCCTGATGTGGGACACAGATTTGAAGATATTGTGTCATTTAAAGATTGCCTTGTTTTGGATAACAACATTTCAAACAACAAAAGCTTATTCAAGAGCATGTATTAAGAAAAGATCTTAAGAAAAAATTGAAAACTTAGATTGGGTAAGGCTTTAATGATAGTTTAATTCAACAGCATAACTTTACTAGTGTAGGAATTTGGTATCTAACACAGAGCTGAGAACACAGTTTATACTAAAATCTTTCTCATGTAATGGAAATATGCCATGGCACCTTCACTCTAATATACAAAGTAAAATGCAAGAGGGAGAATGCAAGTTGGAATGGTTTACACATAGTATCATAACGCTAAAGCAATACATTGTTTTCCTACTTAAAGTAATGAAGGCCTTTAGTGGCAGTGAGGGTATAAGAAAGAAGTAAACGAAGGCTATAAATGTCTTAAATTTCCGCAAAGTAACAATATGTGTAATTAAACTTTAGATGAGAAAAATACTGGTTGATCTTATCAATGCCATTAAACAACTCAACACATAGTGAATCAATAGTGTACATAGTCAATCAGTACAGTGAATCAATACATTTTTCATAGGTAAACTTGATTAAGACATTATATCTTATTTGTGAAATAAGATAGAATTGTGAAAATATTTAAGGGTTCAAGTTATTAATATCCAACTAGGTAACTATGCATATGTTCTAAATAATGTATACAAAGAATACGTAGTTCTCAGTTTAAAAAAGGATAGAAAAACTTACATTACAATGTAGTTCCCAGCAATGACCTCAATAATTATTAAGGATTCAACAGTATGTGCTTCAAAGATTCACACTAGTTGGAGGGTGGACATTTACATAGTTTGAACAAGTAGGGAAAATATTAGACAGTCTGTAATTAACTGTGAGAATATAAGCTAGGAGTAATATGAAAATATAGGGGAAAATGAGGATATTGGATTAGTCTTTGAAACAAAAAAGACATGTTTGATATCTTTAGTTTTGGAACTATATATAAATTACAAGGAGAACCTGGCTCATTTTGCACTGTGAAATATACTACCCTTTTTCCAAGATATTTCCAACAAAATGAAATTGAATTTGCAAAAATATCACATCATCACACTAGCCTTGGCTGTAAGCTTGCTTAGAGAGAGAGGATAATGGGGATTAACTGGAAATTTTAATTTAGAACATGAAACATGACAAGAAATTGGTGGTGATCTGAGTAGAAAAGAAGAAGTTTTAGAGACTATAAAAATGTTCAGATGAATAAAAAATAATAAAATACTTTCTGCATCATAATGTTTAGATTAGCAGACCCAAATAATTACATATTTTACATACATATTTTTATCTGGCATTTCCATAAATAAAATGGGAAAGTGTTTGTTTGCTTTACTTTGAGTCATTCAGATATGTTATTTTGTTTCCTGTTTATTACATAACCTGTTGATTTACAATTTTCCCATAGCTCAATCCAGAGTTTCTAAATGGTGATGTATATATTGTTGGTGGTAGTATTTGTACTGCTCTGTGGTAGTGCTTGTTTATTTACTTTTTGTCCTGTGAGCCAGGATCCCTATATTATATTCTTCTGAGTTAAACCCAAATTATTTCTTTGATTCTAGAAAGATGTTTATTCCCTCCGAGTACTCTTCTCCAAGTCACCTATTTTAAAAGGAAATGTTATAATAAGATACAATGTCCATGGATTTTTATTATTTAAAATTCGTGCTCACTTTATAATTCAAATTGCAGTCTTCTGACTGTTAGCAAACACCTAAAATGTTATTTTCTTAGTTACTTTTTTCTAATGGGTTTCAATATTCTTTAAGCCAAACTTAACATTATGTTTTCAAAAAAGGAAAACTTCAGGAAACAATGGAATACTATTTTATTTTCATTTTTGGTTAACAATAACAGCATAACTTTTCCTTTTCATTTTTGAATTAGAAAGTACTACACCATAACTTGAAGAATACTCTGGGCTGGGAGCGGTGTCTCATGCCTGTAATCCCAGCATTTTGGAAGGCCGAAGAGGGTGGATACTTGAGGTCAGGAGTTTGAGACCAGCCTGGCCAACATGGTGAAACCCCATCTCTACTAAAAAATACAGAAAATTAGCTGAGCATGGCAGTAGGGACCTGTAATCCCAGTCACCCGGGAGGCTGAGGCAGGAGAATTTCTTGAGCCCTGGAGACAGAGGTTGCAGTGAGCTGAGATCGCGCCATTGCACTCTAGCCTGGGCAACAAAGCAAGACCCTGTCTCAGGTTAAAAAAAAATAATAATGAAAGAAAAAAAAAAAAGAATACTCTGGTGACACTGAAAGCATTAATAATGTACTATCAAACTCTTGCCATTTTTTTCTGCAATTTCTACTAAAGAGAATCTTACCCACATAACCCGCTCTGTTTGTGAATGCTAGTTTTCTAATTGAACATCAGTAAAATATGGTAAAGAAAAAACTTTGTGTTAGCCTCTTGTTTTGTGTTTTTCCATTTGCTACCCAAACTCCTACCCCACATATTTTTACCCATTTTTCTCTGCTAAAGAAGTTAGTTAGGTGCTAGAATAAAGGATTTGTGAATTGGGGAAAGGTAGAGATCTAAAAAAGCTACATTCATTGATAAATACATACATAGATTTATATGCAAACAAATATTTTATCTTTTGTTTTGGTTCTAAAAGATTAATTTTCCCTTTTACCTTAAAAAAAGCATATACCAATTCTATTTTAAATTTGGCTTAAAAAAGTTAAAGCACAAAGTGTAAATACATTGGTCAAATTATAATAAAAATAACGTTTTCAAGCATTACTTTATTTTGGTGTTTACACCAAGGTTTTCAAAATATTTTTATTGTTAAATATTTCTTTTAGGTGAGAATACAAAATATCTTCTATATGTCAAAGATACAATCAGTAAACAAAAATCATATTTGTATTATTTCATAATCCTATCTCAAATTTTTCACTAAAAACTTTTCAATATATTGTCAAATATTCAATTCTGAAGACAGAAACAAACATGCTTTCCTGTTTCTGAGCTAATCAATATCAAAACAGTGTAAAAATCACTTAGCAACTTGTTTCAGGAAATATTTGTTCCTGGAAGAAAAGCCTATAAAAAAATTAATATAGAAACTTACAAAAACTAACACCTTGAATGGGCACGGTGGCTCACTCCCGATATCCCAGCGTTTTGGGAAGTCAAGGCAGGCAGATCAGGTGAGGTTAGGAGTTGGAGACCAGCCTGACCAATGTGGTGAAACCCTGTCTCTACTAAAAATAAAAATAAATTAAAAAAATTAGCTGGGCGTAGTGGTATGTGCCTGTAATCCCAGCTACTGGGGGACTGAGGCAGGAGAATCCCTTGAACCTAGGAGGTGGAGTTTGCAGTGAGCCAAGATCATACCACTGCATTCTAGTCTGAATTACAGAGGGAAACTCTGTCTCAAAACAAAAACAAAAATAAAAACTAACACCTTAAACACTCATTTTAAAATTTTTGCCTCACTCTGACCACCAAGACAAAACCTAATCTATAAACTCTTCATATACCTAACCAGTTTTCCACTTTGCAAGATCCTTTTAAAGTCATCCTGCTTAGGTCTTAAGATTGTAGAAATATTCTCTCCTGATTTCTACCTTTCATGCCAATATTAAAATTCCATTAATGTGGCATTCTTCCTTACTACAGTAAGTCTAATTAACTTAAATTTGCTTAATCAATAGGCATTTTGTGGGGACTTCTGTGGGGATTTGATAAGATCATTTTAAAAGTAAATTAAATAGTTGTATTTAAATTAACTCTCATATAAATAAAAACTACAAAATTTAGACAAAATACAAAAAAAAAAAATTAAAAATGTGAAGCCTCCAGAAAATGACCCAAACACACGGATTCTGGAAGGTTCAACATTTGGAAGAAGAGAATGGCAGTGAGTGAGGTTCCCATTTTCATGAATTTTAGAATGAAGGCAGGCCCCAGTCTACACCATACCAGGTTGGTAAGGCTGAAATAGACACTCTCATTTTACAGACTTGAGGAATGAGAAGACGTGCTTCGAGGAATTTACTACACATTAAAAATGTGGAGGGAAATCTTGAAAAGGAAACTTCCGGAGAGGGGAAGCACCAAATTCTCTGTATAATCTTTCCTAAATCTCTATTTGATCCCTAAAACATGAATACAGATGGTGGGTATCCTCAACTATATCTCTAAAACTAACTTAAAAATTCAGCTGTTTCCCACAACAAGGGACACAGTTTGCTGTTTGAGCATATAAACTACAACATGGTTAATATTCCCTACAATATGTAGATGATAATGCCAGGATACAACCCAAAATTATTCTACATAAGAAGAGAAAGGAAAATGTGATTCTGATAAAGGGACAACTAATGGATACTGACCCTGAGGTGACCCAGATTTTGAAATTATTAGATAAAGACTTTAAAGTACTTTTAACAATAATTAAGGATATGACGTGTATATGTAACAAAGGAAAATGTAGAAATTAAAACACAGAATAGAAAATAGAGAAAAGAAAAACAGGCAAAAAAGGGTCAGAGAGAGAGCAAAAAGAAGAAAACCAACAGAATGAAAGATTAGAGGAAAGAAAAGATTGAAAAATGATTAGAGTGGCATAAACCTATGGGACAATATCAAGTTCTAACATGCATGTAATTGGAGTTGCAGAATGCAAGAAAAGGAAATATGTAACAGGAAGAAAAATATTTTAAGAAATAAATAATGGCTGAATTTTTCACTTTTGATGAAAGATTTAATGTTAGAGGTTTAAGAAACCCAGTGAACCCTAAGCAAAATGAATAGAAAGATAACAACCTACATATATGGTTAAATAGTTGCCATGTAAAACTGAAGTCAAATTGCATTTCATACAGGATAATAACATTTCAAATGAGTGTGACTTATCATCATAAACAATGAAAGCCTGAAGACATTGAAATAATATATTCAAAGTGCTAGGGTGGAGGGAAAGACTACCACCCCAGAACTGTGTATTTTAAAGCCTTACTTCCTAGCTGTCTTAGCTATCACTCTCTCTCCTTACATTTTCATGTTCTTCAGATATTCTCCTACCTCATATGAAATTTAAAGTATATCTGGCATTTAATTTTAAGCCAGCCATTTGTGATTAAACCATCTGTATGGATAAAACAAGTAGGCTTGGAATTATCTTTTAGTGATTGTGGTTGCAACCTGCCACACAAAAAGGCTCTCCCACATGGGATCCTGTTAATAGCCACAAAAATCAAAAGAAAAAATGGCTTCTTAAAGTAAATCTGTAAATATTGGTTTACTATTAAAGACTGACATGGGATAGAAGGGCATTAGTTTAATAATTAGAAATTTTCTTATTTTTCTAGAATCTTATGAATATGAAGGTAAAACAATGAAATAGAGATAAATTACATTTTTCATTAAAAGTTCACTAGAAATATTGACACCAATATTGGTACCAAAACTTTCCAAACAATGGCTTCCAAACTTGAAGTGATTAATAATAATGCTTTCAGACAGAAAAACAAAAACAATAACAACAAAACCGAAACTAACAAGTGGATATTTACCATCAAAATGCCTTCTTTGCTCTGTTTTCTAAGGAGATAATATACATTGGTATCTTCACCCTGAAGTTAACTATTCTAATAAATAAAATACTGGGGAAAACATAAAAGGCTGTTAGAACACATCTAATATTATAAACATTGTTTCTAACTTTCGGTTCATATAAGGTCATGTAAAAATTACTTATGTGATACCATTCACATACAAAAGAAGCCACTTCTTATTTTTTAAACACAACTGTTTCAAATACTTTGATATTTTTTAATAGAGAAAGTGAGTTTTATGTCTGGGTAGGTGGAGTTGAGTATAAATCACATAAAATAAAGCACAGGAAATTAGAAAAAAAGGAAAATAGCTTTGCAAAACTTTCCTTAAGTTTACAGTCAAATTTTATTCACTACTATATAAATAGCAGACATCTCCTTGCACTACAAACCTGTCACATCTCATAAACTTGGCTGAGTGAATTGAGTAGATGGGAAACCTCCAAGGAAACATCAGTTATTGCAGTAAGTGGGATCAGTGATTCAGGAGAGTTCACTCATATATACTTTTCCAAAGTCCCAACTTAGTGTTGGTGAGAATCAAGATATCGAAGATGCTATTAAATGACTTCCTGGCTCTATTTTAGTACTTAAAACTGTTCTGAGCTATTTCTCAATATAACTATAATAATAGTTTTCTGGCTAAATTCCATTCCAGATAATCGCACAAAACCAGTCCAAATCCTCCCTGAAGTTAAAAGTTGATAGAAACTGTTAAAGGCTGCTTCTGTTAATTTTTGTCAATAATTCAACCACAGTTCTGACACTGGAGCAAGGAAGCGAGAGTGTTTAACAACACAGTGGTAGTGATAGCACACTTACAAAAAGTCTACACAAGTTAGGATAAACACGAGTTTCAATTCTGGATCTTCAAATTAAAAAAAAAAAGGAAAATAAAACTGTAGAATTTAGGATGATGCTTCTATATTTTTCAGCAGGTATAGTGTGTAAGGATGCCAAGAACAACAGCAATGATCAGATAATAGGCATTAGCCCAAGAAACATTAATAATCACATCTTTAAATCTGCTCACAAACTTAACTGATAACAGATAATAATATTAATATTTTTAAAAAATTAACAAATCATGTTTGTATATATTTTGGGGGTTCAACGTGATATTTTTATATATGCATATGATGTGAAATGATTAAGTGAAGCTAATTAATATATCCATCATCTCACTTATTTTTTGTGGTGAGACATTTGAAATGTACCCTCTTGGTGTGTCCCTTAACAATGGGGATAGTTCTGAGAAATAGGTTTACTAGGAAATTTTGTCATCGTGTGAACATCATAAAATGTTATTTATACAAACATAATGGTATAGCCTACTACATTCCTCGGCTATATGGTATAACTCCTAGGCTATGAATGTGTAGAGCAAGTTAGTGGATTGAATAATATAGGGAATTGTAACAAGGAAAGTATTTGTGTGTCTACATATAGAAATGGCACAGTAAAAATACAGTGTAAAATATATAGGGTGATTCACCTGTATAAGGCACTTACCATGAATGGAGCTCGCAGAACTGGAAGTTGCTCTGGCTGAGTGAGTGAGTGACTAAGTCTCAAGTGAATGTGAAGGCCTAGGACATTACTGTGCACTGACGCAGACTTTAAAAACACTGTACACTTAAGCTACGTAAATTAATAACATAGTTTTCTTGGTTCAATAATAGATTCACCTTAGCTTATTGTAAATTTTTTTGCTTTAAAAACTTCTTGGCTCCTTTGTAATAACTTTGAGCTTAAAATTTACACACAGAAACACACACACACACACACACACATTGTACAGTTCTATAAAATATTTTCTTTCTTTAAATCTTTATTGCATAAGCTTTTTTTCTATTTTTAAAACTTGCATTTATATTTTCTTTTACTTTTAAAGAGTTTTTTTTTAAAGTAAGGCACAAATACCATATTATCCTAGACCTACACAGCGCCAGGATCATCAATATCACTGCCTTCCACCTCTACATCTTGTCCCACTGGAGTGTCTTCAGAGGCAAAAACACACAAGGAGCTGTCATCTCCTATGATGCTTTCTTCTGGGATAGCTCCTGAAGTCTCTACCTGAGGCTGTTATACAGTTAACTTTTCTTTTTTAAATAAGGAGAAGGAATACAGTGTAAAACAATAATAAAAAATATAGTATAGTCAGTGCATAAACATAGCTGATTATCATTATCAAGCATGATATACCATACATAATTGCACATGCTATGCTTTCATATGACTGGCAGCTCCTCAGGCTTGTTTATGCCAGTATCACCACAAACACGTGAGTAATTACACCATGACATTGTGAGGGTTACCACATCACTAGGCAATAGGAATCTTTCAGCGCCTTTATAATCTTATGGGACCACCATCCCACACGCAATCCATAGTTGGCTGAAATGTCATTATGCATCACATGACAATATACCACGGATTGTTATTAACTGTAGTTAATACTGGGGCTATAGATCTCAATACTATTTCTCCTGTCCAACTGAAACATTGTACTCTTTGATCAGCATCATTCTACACTTCATTTTATGAGTTCAACTTTTTTAAGATTTCAAATATAAGTGATATAATGTAATATATATGTGTCTTTCAGGGATGCATTATTTCACTTAACATAATATCTTCCAGTTTCATCCATGTTGTCACAAATAACAGAATTCTCATTTTTTAAAGGATGAACAGCATTCCACTGTGTGTATATACATATATGTGTGTATGTGTATATATATACACACATATACATTGAGTGTGTGTGTATATAGTCAGTGTATATATATACATATATACACACATATATACATATATACACACATATATACATATACATATACACACACACTACTGTGAAAATACTGCAATGAACATGACAGTGCAGATATTCCTTCAACATATGGATTCCAATTTCTTTAGATATAACACCTAGAGTGAGATTGCTGGAAAATATGGTAGTTTTGGTTTTAATTTTTGAGGAAAGTTCAACGATTTTCCATGATGGCTCTACTAATTTCCATTCCCACCAACAGTGTTCAGGGGTTCCTGTTGTCTGCCATCTCATTGTTTTTCTGCATCATCACCAACACTTAGTTCATCATTTTATAATAACCATTCCAACAGATGTGAGGTTTATCTCATTGAAGTTTTGATTCATTCTAACAGGTATGAAGTTTTAATTTGCTGAGCATTATTTTCAATAACCTGTTGTATGTTTACTTTTGAGAAATGTCTATTTATATTTTGTGCCATTGTTAATTGGGTTATTTATTTTCTTACTGTAGTGTTGAGTCCTTATACATTTGTATATTAACCCCTTAGCACACATTGTGGTTTGCAAATATTTTCTTTCTCTCTGTGGGTTGCCTCTTCATTTTCTTAATTATTTCTTTTACTGTACAGAATGAAAGTATATATCCCAGATAGTAGTTTTTATTAGAATCTAGTTGGTTAATGTATGCAAAAATGCCTTATACTCTTCATGGCATGGAGATAAATGCTCAAAAACTCCTAGCAGCTTTTTTTTTTCTTTTTTTAATCCCTCTCCCCAAACTCCTCTTCCTCTTTCTCCTCATCCTCTTTCTGATTCTCCTACCCACCTCCTCTTACTCCTTTTTCATCATCATCTTTTTCTTCCATTTTATCATTGATTCTGTTACTCTAATGGAAACTGAATATAAGTATTTCTAGCATTGTGATTATTATATTCAAAGAGGAAAAAGGTGTTACCTTGTTGAATAACACTTGTTTTTTATAAAATCAATATATTTAACTATCTTTCATGGGAGGATGATTTTTGTTTTGCAGGTTGTAAGCATTCCTCTTTAATTTGATCGACTTCCCTGAAAATAAAATCATTCTTTTACCATCATTTGAATACTAATGTGTGATACAAAGAGATATTTTGCTGGTGGTGCTAGTGATGTTAATGTTAATAATGATGTTTGTCGTGCTGACGGTGGTGTGGTAGAGATGGGAATTCAAAGACATGATAATAATTCTTTTAATTAACTCCCAGATTTGATTTATAAAATATTGAGTCAAACTGGGATTCCACCATTCATCCTAATGGTTCAATTCTTATTTTGAGAAAGTAGAGTATATTGTTAATAATCACATTTACTATTACAATTATACTACTTTTCAATTTAACAAGAGAGAGGCACTTTACTAGACTTTGCAGATTGCTCACTAAAAAAAAAAATCAACAGGCTTCTCAAAATTACATCGATTCATTGCACCTGCAAGTATGTCACGTCTTGATCTGTGGCATGTGGAAAATATAGCATGAGGACACCAATACTATAGCAAGAAATTACATTCTGAGACCAAATGTTTTATTACATACTAAAGACAGTGTATACAACCACATAATGTAAAATAGTAAAGTGATATTATTGGAAATATTTAAATAATACTTTTTCTCCAGCTTGAAAGTGTTTTCTGTTAGTATTTTGAAAGATTCTAAAAGTCAGCCTCTTACAGCCTGCTGCCTCCCAATATTCTCCTTCGCAAATGTATCTTTTTTCTCAGTGTGGTAGACTCTAACTTTTATGTTGATGTTACAGAATTTTCAATTTTCCAAGATTTCAACAAATTCCTTAATGGCCTTACATTGTAATGCTATCTCTCACTTACTCCTTGTCCAGATCTCTTTTACCCTGCTGTACTGACATCTCTCCACTGATACACCTTATTCAACCATACCTTCTTGGTTCTTATATATGACCTGACATCCACTTTATAATCCACCTGCCTTTCTCTGTTCCTGAGACATTCTAATCATGTGACATTTCCTTAGCTGTTCAACACACGAGTCAAAGTTATATACTCAAGATAATCTTTCTGCAAGCTCTCAAAGAAACCTTGAGTTTTAGGGACCTGGAATCTCACAGCACAGAGGGCATCACTAGACCTGTCTCATAGAGTGTTCATTAATATTCTTTCTTATGCATGAAAGAAATTCACAGTAGATAGTGCAACCTTAAAGATATACAGTGTTGGTATGTAATACAAACATATGAACCACATTTCATTGATCTCACTTGCAATGACATTGTCAGAAAATTCATTTTGGATATTCTGCATATGTGATTTTTTTAACACCTTTGCCTATCCTATCACCACAGTCCTGACTCTGGGTTACTTTTACTCATCTAGTAAAAACCCTGAGATCTCATGCTAAGCTGGAGAAGATTCCATTTCCTTTAGATTTTACATATTTAATTTTTTAAGATAAGAAAAATGTTCTCTTGCTGATACAACTTATCAGAATATTAAGTATTAAGTATTATCAGAATAATACTTAATATCTGGTTTTGCCAAGACTCTTTTGGTAAAGCACATTGCTTTCTTGCTTATGTTGACTTATTCAGATAGGATAATATTGAAATATTTTTATAAAACAAAATCTTAGTCCGAAACAAACCTTTTCTTGTTAACATCTATGGGTCTTCAAAGCCAATTTTGATGTTACACTAACAGAACTCTGTCATTTTTATATCTTTCAGGAAACATTTCTTCACAGGATGATGATGGGAAACAAAAAAAGAGTTGTATCAAATTAAAGAAAAATACATCCTGCCAAATTTGTATTGAAGCAAAAAAAAAAATACAACAATAAGATAATGAAATAACTTACTTACATTCAAACTAGCAGACATTAGAATTGAAGTCACATAATTTGTTTTATGGTGACATGTAGGCAGATATATTTCTTTGAAACTTGTTTATAGTATTGTCCTTTTGAGGGTGGTAACATACACAAATCAAAGAACACCATAATATTCTTGGGAGAGAAATTAACCAATGGGTCTCTCACTGTTCTGCTTGTCTTGTGAGCAGAGTCTTTGTTCTGAACTGTCTTTACAAGTATGTTACTAGAGCAAATACTCTTGAAAATGAGAGTTTTTCCTTCATAAATAAAGGGCAGACATGTTTCTTTACACACAAATATTTGGCTTTTTTAAAGTTGGGATTTCTGACTCCAGTCACTGCTATTGCAGTGAGTATGAAGCTATCCTTTGTTCCTCTCCCAAGCATCTCTTTGTTGTCTGCCAGCATTCAAGTAACTGAGGCAGGATAACTTGTCAACTTGTAAGAATGGTGCAGTCTCAGACTCTTCACTGTTCTTGACAAATATAAAAAAAAATTCATCCATATTAATAACAATGTGTACAGAAAACAAATATGAGATATGGTTGACAGGAAATGACTAGTATTTATTATTTTCCTGTATATTTGTAGAGAAGTCCATTCAAAATCATCCCCTAGCAGTTTTTAATAAACATATATTGATTTGTAATGAGACACTTCCTTTTTAACCGCTAAATGACAAAATGATAGGCATTTTACAAGAAAGAGGAATGGATTATTCTTTTCTATTTTAAAGCAGTATTTGACAGTTTTTATTAGCAGGCTGTTAGCAGACAGCATATAATCCATCCTTCCTAACTTAGTGATGTCAGTGAAATGAGACAAAAAAGGAGAAAAAAATATATAATCAAAACTCCTTGTAGACATTCTCATCAAACTTTTTGATGGGATATATAAAAATAAGCTTATAATTTATAAATTTATGGAACATGGCCTATGGAGAATATTAGTGTCAGCTGTGTAATTATAAGAGTTTAATACAGAGATATTTTATAAGCAAACTAGCTTTTTTGTGTAAGTGATGTATGACATGGATTACTTAGTGACCTCACATGTTAAATCTGAACCAGGGCACATGTTAATGTAAAGAAAGGAAACTATGAATATGCATCAGGAGTCTCAGACTTCTCTGTGCTTTGCGTGTGACTCATAGTTACCTGGCACTCATAGCGACCTTTATTGTTAAGAAAATTTGAAACTGGAAAAGATTCCTGACATTTGTATGCCTGATGAGAAAATATTCATTTTTTCTTTCTCATCTAATATCTATTTTTTTTCTGACCTCACCAGACCTCAACTTTGCTTCGCCAAATACACTCTTTCCTGATATTCCTTCCAACTAGGAGTAGCCATAAAAAACTGTGCTATGCAATTAGATATGTGTAGAATTTTGGTAAAGTTTCTTAAAGCGTTTGCCTTCACATAGAGAAGCCCCACTACTTCTTTCCATTTTGAATGAATGTGGCCATAACATCTGGAGCTTAGGATTCTATCAAACCCCCATGAGGCAAAACCCAAGAAAATTCTAGACATTCTGATTCTGACATCCTCAAGCTGTTAACTCAATACTAGCTACAAAAAACATCAAGACTTCATTTTATGTTAGAAGAATAAACCACCGTTTGTTTAAGCCTTTATGAATAAGGTTATCTAATCCTTGAATACAAACTCTTTCAGTAACAAATACACACTTTAGCTGATAATCATGCTTAAATTTTACTAAACAAAATCAGTAAGAACTTTCATTAACTCACAAAAACACATTTGCCAAACTTATTTTGGCTTCTCTATAATACTATAGTTTTTCTGTTCTATAACTTCAAATTTTATTTCACTTTCAGGGAACACATATGCAGATTTGTTATGTGAGTATGCTGCAAGATGCTGATGTTCGATGTATGAAAAATCCCATCACTCAGAGAGTGAGTGTAGTACACAGTAGGTAGTTTTTCAGCCCCTTTCCCCTCTAGTAGTCCCCGGTGTCTACTGTTCCCATCTTTATATCCAAATGTACCCAGTGTTTAGCTCCCACTTATAAGTAAGAACACGTAGTATTTGGTTTTCTGTTGTTTTGCTAATTTGCTTAGGATGATGGCCTCCAGTTGCATCCTTGTTGTTGCAGAGGACATAATTTCAATTGTTATGGCTATGTAGTATTCCATGGTGTATATGTGCTATATTTTCTTTATCCATTCTGCCCTTTCTGGGCTTCTAGGTTGATATCTTGTCTTCACTATCATGAATAGTGCTGCAGTGAATGCAGTGTGCACATGTTTTTTGGAGAACAATTTATTTTCCTGTGGATACATACCTAGTAATGGGATTGCTGGGTTGAATGGTTCTGTTTTAAGTTTTTTGAGAAATCTGCGAACTGCTTTCATGAGTGACTAAACTAATTTACATTCTCACTAACAGTGTTTTCCACAGCCTTGCCAGCATCTGTTTTTTTGTTTTGTTTTGTTTTTTGTTTTGTTTTGTTTTGTCTTTTTACTAATAGCCATTCTGACTGACATAAGTTGGTGGCTCATTGTGTTTTTATTGGCATTTTTCTAATGATGAGTATTTTCTCATATGTTTATTGACCACTTGTATATATTATTTTGAGAAATGTCTGCTCGTTTTCTTTGCCTACGTTTTAACGTATTCTTTTCTTTTCTTTTGTTTTTTCGTTTTTTTTCTTTGCCTGTTGATTCAGTTTCTTTTTAGATGCTGGATATAAGACCTTTGTTAGATACATAGTGTGCAAATATTTCACCCTTTCTATGGGTTGTCTGCTTACTCTGTTGATATTTTCTTTTGCTGTGCAAAAGCTCTTTGGTTGATTTTGTTTTCCATTCTCTTTACGTGGTGAATCACATTTATTTACTTGTGTATATTGAACCAACCCTGCATCCCAGTAATAAAGCTGACTTCATCATGATAAACTAACATTTTGATGTGCTGCTGCATTTGGTTTGCTAGTATTTTCTTGAGGATTTTTGCATCTATGTTTCAGGGTTATTGGCCTATGGTGTTTTTTTGTTTTGTTTTGTTTTTTGTGTTTAATTGTGACTTTGCCTGGTTTGGGCATGAGCATGATGCTGGCTTCATAGAACAAGTTAAAAAGGAGTTTTTCCAAAAAATTTTTGGAGTAGTGTCAGCAGAATTGGTACTAACTGTTCTCTGTTTGTCTGGCAGAGTTTGGCTGTGAATACATCTGCTCCAGGCCTTTTTAGGTTGGTAGTTTTTTATGACTGATGCAATTTGTGAGAACCAAAAATCCATACAAAGATCAACAAAACCAGAACTTGTCTTTTTTTTTTTAAATAAACAAGTTTAATAGACTACTAGCTAGATCAACAAAGAAAAAAGTAAGCATAATCAGAAGTGACAGAATTTGACATTAAATTTAACCCTGCAAAATTACAAAAGATCCTTAGTTACTGAGAACAATTCTATGTACACAAACTAGAAAATCTGCAGGAAGTGTACTAATTATAATTCTAGTCAACAGATCACTCTAAAATTAGAGGAATTTGTACACCTCCTGTAGTTAGAGAAATTCCTATGGAATTTGTGGAATTCCAATTAGAAACAAACTACAAAGATTGAAATAGGAAGAAATTCAAATGTTGAATGGACAAACTGAGTCCCATAGATTTTCTTGTTGAACACCATTTTTATTCTAATAACTAAATCACTTCTTCTTTTGCCTATGCAAAAAACTTCACTACAAAAAAATCTCATTCTGTCCATCACTATCAAATTTCCTCCTACACTGGATTTTGCTGTCAGCATGTAAATATGCACATTAGCAATAATACATCTTTCCACCCTACTTCCTCTATTATTTCCACTCCTTTTCATTATTTTTCTTTTTCTTTCAGCAAAACTCCTTTAAATATTAGTCTGCTATGATTATATCCCATGTATTCAACGTATTTAATCAATATATTTCCTACTCTACTCAGATATCCCCCAATCAGTTTAATTGTTTTTATCAAGGTTACCAAATATCTTATTTCTAAAACCAATAATTGATTGTCAATCCTTTATTACTTGACCTATTCGTAGCAATTACTGAAATTGGTATTTCCATCCTCTTTGAAACTCTTCTTTCAATCAGCTTTCAGAACATCACAGTCTTTTTGTTTATTTTCTGCTTCACTGGATGCAACTTCCTTGTTTTTCAGAATTTTTATTTCTTTTCTAGAAAAAAATAGAAACTATCATGTAGCTATTCAAGTGGCAAAATAATATTTTCTTAATTTGATTAAAGTTGATATAATGCAAAAAATTACTTTTACATGGTGAGGACAACATTATGCTTTTTCCATTATATCTGTATTGATTATCCTGTGCCATCAAATCTTATTTCACAGAAACTGATTTTTCTCTATTTTCTCTATTTGAAGGCCATCACCCTCTTCATGGATGCAAAATGTTTACAAAACCGTGTGTGAAAAAAATTAGGTAGTCCTGATGAGATACACCTATTCCAACCAATGTTATAAAAAAACAATGCATAAACTAGAGCCACTTCATTTAAATTTCTGTTTATGGTAAAATATCATATTCAAATTGAAGGACAAGTTGCTACTCTTGAGATTTGGTATTTTTTTTTTTCAATGTGGAATGGACATATGCCACATTTATGTGTTGTGAACCAGTTTACACAAAAGGCTACCAAGTTTGAAGAGGACAAGAAGTAAAAGTAGTTTATTCGGCTCATTCAGGCTGCAGTGAGCTTAGTTTTCCACTTGGCTTTATGGAACAATATGTTTAAATAATTTCAAAGATTCTGTGTTTCATGTTGCAGCTCTATTTCTTCTGTGGTAAATTTCTATGAAAACATCACAATAATTTTGAACTTTTAAATAAAGTTATAACTTCTACAAGTTATGATTATCTGCTAGAGAAAAGCAATTTGACTCTTAAATGATATGTAAAGCATAATAATAGAATATTAGGTAAGCAGCTGATCATCAGAAATGTAATGTAGCTAATACAACAAGCTATGAATTCACAAATGCCTGAAGCCCATCATATTCCAAAGGAAATAAAATGTATATTAAAAATCACCAAACATTTGGTTTTAAATTAATTGATAGTATTTCTGAAAAGTAACTTTTTTTTTTTTTTTTTTTTTTTTTTTTTTTTTGGATGATCAGAGTAATTAGAAAGTGGAGAGATAAGCCAGCTCTGGAGCTGGAACACTATGATAAAAGGAGGGAGACATAAAAGTTCCAACAAATATTAGAAAATTTAAAAATATTATGAAAAAAATTATGCCTAATACCTTTAGAAAATAAGAGTAAAGGATAATGGTGTTAAAAATATATAAATTGGCACAACTGATTCAAAAAGAAGAGAAAAACTAAATGAACCCATATCATTAAATAATGGTCTTCATTGAAAGTCTGTCTTCAAAGAAACACTGAGCTTAGAGAGTTTTAAGGCATGTTGTAATAGACATTCAATAAAAAGATGAGGGCAATCTTACCCAATTCTCTCAGAAATGAGAGGAGGAAGCAGTTTCTGGCTCATTTTATGAGGCCATTAAAACCCTGATACCAAAAGCATATAAAGATTTATTTCTTGAAGTAACTGTGGATCGAGGGATAAAAATTTACTCTTGAAGTAAAAATGGTTTAGGAACAAAGGGCCAAGGTTTGAATCCAGAATCTGTTACTTATTATGTGACATTAAGCAGGTCATTTATCTACTTCTGTTTCTTCATTATAGTATTTCAGAGATGTTTAAATAAGTCAATATTTAATACATTGATTCTGCAGTATAAATCATTATATGAACACAATATATTTATTGTAATTATTGGAAAATGATAAGAATAAGAGATTTTTCATGATAGGAACAATCCAATAGGTAAAGAATACAGGGACTTCCAAAGACCCAAAAGATTAAAACATCCAAATGATCAAAAAATTCTATGAACAAATGCAGCTTGAAATTTGCTTTGCCCAGGATCTTAGAAGATGCAAAAGCAATTTGAACCCCAGAGACCCATGGTGAGTACATTAAAATGTGTTTCCCAATACTAAAGGAAAAAAAAAAAAACTGAAAATGATTTAAAGAAGACCAAAAATATTTTAGAATTTAGAAAACATGAATTATTTTATACAGGTCAATGAAAAGAAAGTATTGCTCCAAGTCCAGTTTTGGGCCAAAGATAGAATTCAGGCAATGCCAAATTCTCTGTGATTATTCCAGTGGACATAAAAGCCATTTCTGCAAATAATTATTAACTACTATGACTAAAACATACCATCTTGTAGAATAAATTGAAATATAATCAGTTTATTTTAGTGTAATGCTTTAAATATTACAAACTAAGCAAAAATTATTTATAGGGTTATAGAAAAAAGATGAGATCCTTATGAAAACGTTGGCAGAGTAAGGGATGAGCTGCTGCACTGATACACACAAAAAAGAAATTGTCAGGTAACTGAGAGCACATTGTTCTGAGCAGCAGACTTCATAATGAAGAATACAGAAATCAAACTCAAGTCAAATTATTCATTGTATACATATTTTTATTTTTCTGAATAATTAGGCTATTATATACTATAAATTGAATATTCATAATGATTTGCGCTTAGGTTTTTAAATTATGTCTTGAACAGCTAGAGCAATTTTGCCTAACTTTTTTTTTTAATACAGCAGAATTTTCTAGTAACTAAAGAGTATGTCAACAATATTTGGGGCATAATTAATGTTTTCTAGTTCATCCCAGGAGCTGAAAGGCTCTAGCCTTAGAACTGCTGTAAAGAAATACATAGAAGTCCAGCTTACTTCTCATCCAAAGCTTTTAATCCCACCCCATTATGGGAATCCTAACATTCTAAGACATCTTTGCTGTGTCCAGCAGTGAAGAGGAGATAACATCTAGCTCCAAGCTATGTTGACACATCTATGCAAGGCAGTTGCTGGTGAATGGGAAGAGTTGCTCTTACTGTGTCACGTGAATGAAATAGCTAAAGTGAACTGACTATCCACAGTTACATTTGGTGGAAAAACTTCCGGGCCTTTAAATTTAATACTCTTTCCATTTTCTGTCACCTCAAAGACATAACATAGTATACATTTGAGAACTGGCAAACCTGTGACTCTTTACACTCTGACAACATTTGCAAGACACATGATCCTCAGGAAAGTCAGAGCCTAAGTTTACAGCAGTAGAATATTTGGCTAATGGAAGACAAGTTTCCTGTAAACTATTAGGCTATCCCTGGAGATAGAGTAAAACATCTGCCTGCTGCTCAGGCGGACCTGTGAATGCTGAAGCAGAGTTATCATGGCAAAAAGCAAATCCCTCAGCATCTTGTTTATTCAGTTGGTATTGATACCTAGGCTTGAGTCAGAAGCATCAATTCCTGTCAGGTCTTATTGGCTCAAATATACAGCAGCCTCTCAGGGTTGATGAGGAATCATCAATCACTTTTGTACCCAAAAGCATTGTTCCTCTTCCCCAAATAGGTATTTTTTTTTTTCCTACTACTTCTTTCATCCAGGAAAGGAAATACAGTTCTCAAGGATGTCTTTTGACCTACCCTATAGCATTTAGGCAGGAAATCTTCAGAGATCACCATGTGATTCTTTTTTCCCGGTCATGCTGTAATGTTATAGAGTAAAAAGTAGAATGTGTGATAGAACAGGGTAAGCAGTGACAGCAAAGCAGGCACTTCGCTGGTATGTTCCTGAGCATTGACAATCCAACGTAGTCTAACATATCATGTTTAACCATAAAAACACAAATACCCTGAAAGTCTTTATGAAGCTAAAGAGGGAATATGTTTTTAATGAATTCTTTGAATCTTGGCAGCATTACTTTCAGAAGTCAATAAAGGGAAGTTTCTGCTGTACTTCCATTTTTATATTTAATGTTGATAAAGAGTATTTTGTCATGTTTGACATAGGATGATAGAATGGTTAATAAATAAAATGGATAACTCTTGTGATAATTGCCTTATTGCCTTGTAAAATAATGTTATTTTGAGACATTGAATCAGTACAAGTATACAGTAAGGGCCTAACTTGAACCTAAAGTGTAAAATTAATCAGTTTGAGCATGTGTAATAAATAACTTTTTATCATTTTATTTTATTATATACTTAAACACAATGTATGAGAAATTTCAAAAACATACAAAAGTAAAGGCAATAGTATGATGAATCACCGTAAAATTTCTCCAGCTTCAACAATTATCAACTCATGGTCAATATTGTTTCAACGAGGCCTCCATCTATTTAGTGTTCTCCCATAGATATTACGTCGATTTTCATGAAGTATTTGCACAGAATTCTCAGGGGGAAGGAGAAAGGTAAGATTTGGTATTGGTTTCCTATTTTGCCCAAATATACCTGTCCATATCTTATCTACCAATCTCAAAATTGGTGTCTGAATTTTTATGGAGCCAGGGACTATAAACGAAAGGAATATTTATATGAGTAGCTCTATTATATAGAATAAATACCATGACATTGTGCATGTTTGTATATTAAAATAGCCTTATTGAGGTATATCTTCATAAATAAAATTCACCACTTGTAAGTGTAAAATTCAACGAGTAAATTTTAAGTAAATTTATGGAGTTGTACAACCACCAATTCACACTAAATATTATCTTGTGACCTTTTGCAGTTAATCTCGCTTGCACTTGCAACCCAGAAAACCAGTACTCTACTTGTCTCTGTAGATTTGCCTTTTCTGGACATTCCACAAAAATTTAATGGTATAATATGTGGTCTTTCGCAGTAGGATTCTTTCAGTTAGCATAATTTTTTAGATCCATCCATGTTACTGCATGTATCAGAAGTTTATTTCTGTTATTGCTCTATAATATTCCATTGTATGGATATACTGTTTTTAAATTCAATCATCAGTTAATTGACATATGAATTATTTTCAATTTTAAAATTATGAAGAATGCTGCTGTAAAAATCTGTGCATATGTTTTTTTGGGGTGTATGTTTATGTTTTTCTTAAATTCCTAGGAGAGGAATTGCTGGATCATATGGCAAGTTTATATTTACCAACTTCAGAAACTACCGAACTATTTTCCAAGGTAAGATTAATATATTACATTTTTACCAGCAATGAATAATTGGTTCAGTTTCCCTACATCCTTTCCAATATTTTGTAGTGTCTGTCCTTTTTAATAGCCAGCCCAGTGGGTGTACAGTGATAGCTCATTGAGATTTGGAACCCCTTTACCACAGTGACACCTCATTTCATGTGTCTATTTCCTACTCATATACGAACTTTATGATTTGCATAGAATGTCTATGGAAATATTTTGCCCATTCTAAAATTGAACTTCTTCCGATTTTATTCAAAGTATTCTATTGTTGTGTTGATATTGTGAATGTTGTGGTTTTACTAATTTTATTTGTGATAATAATTAATTTGGGAGAAAATTTTGAAAAGACAAGGAGAAAAATTCATATAAGAAGGCATTTACTACACTACTTCAGATAATGTGGGCTTTTTGGGAGATGCTGCTAGGGCTCACCTTAGCATCAGAAGCAATACAATCATGACATAGTGTGCTCAGTGTTCCCTTGGCAGTGAATATCAATGAAAGAATTATAGATATGAAAAAGATGTAAGAGGATGTATGATTTTTATCCCCTTGGGTGTCTGAAAGAAGATATTTGAGCCAGGGACTCTGAGCTCCTAACTTATACAAAGAGAGAAAAGTCATAGAATATATGTTTTCTACCTTTAGTGTTGTTCTTTTTGTTTCCAGGTCTTGAAAACTAATAGTAATAATTAAAATTCATATAACAATAAATGTTTTAAATTATTTATAAGCAACGAATCATTAAAATTTTTAAGGAAGACTTCATAGTTTAAAAAATCACATATAATTTTTCTGTTAACAGGCAAAATATTTTGGATCAGATCAATAAAGCATACCAATTGAAATTAGTTATTTGAATAAATTTAAAGAAAAACAGTAGAATTTCTGATTAAAGTAACATTAAGAATAGTTGCTTTGCTAGTGTACGTCAGGTTATAAATATAGGTCCCTTCTCTCACCAGACCATTTAGTTGACTCAGGAAGAGACCTTTGATCTTTACTTAAGAGTTACATGATCAATAAAATCTGTAGAGTTAAAGCACATAAAAGGAAAAATACGTTAGCAAGAAATATAGAGTTGGACTCACACATCATCAGTCTACTGAAGTTTGTTGAATGATCAATGAACACCATGAAGGATGTTATGAAGGAAAAACAAACTGTTGATAAGTAATTGTATACTGGGCAGAGTATCTTCCCAAGAAAAACATCTGAGAGGCAATTATCTTCATTTTCTAAGTAAGGAAACATGTTTAAAAATGAGATAAATAAATTTCTGAGTATCAGTCATTTATTTAGTGGCAGAGTTTAAATTCAAGCCTATAACTGAGTTCAGTTCCTGTATTCCTTCCAAGAAACAATAATTTCAGTAAATTGGATCTCAATAAATATGAAGTTATAGGATCATTAACTTGGCAGACCATTAAGCACATAATGGATTCCTTAACTAAGTAAATAGTTAACTAAACAGATGACAGTCAATGGGTATATTGTGATGAGAAAAAAAAGGACATTACTTAGTATGCTTCACAGGGAGACACGTTTTAAAGAAATAAGTTTATAATTACTAATATATATCAACTCTAATAATTTTTCCAAAGGGAAAGAAGACTAGAAGGAGATTTGGTGTATATGAAGGTTAGTAGAAAACCTAATTTAAGAACTGAAGAATTCAACCTAATTTAAGAACTAAAGAAAATTAAGAACTAAAGGATACCAGTCGGGATTAAAAGTTTCAGGCAACAGAAGCTGATTCTGTATGATTAGAACAAAAGTGAACATTATGGAAAGGGAATCCTTGGGCTTACAGAAACCTTTTGCAAGACTAGAGAACTGGCTTTAAAGATCCCAGTCAGATCAAGGCCCAAATGATGTTGTACAAATGTTTCAGAGAAGAAGACTTTTTGCTCTCCCTGAGTACCAGCTGCTGTAGACTCAGCAGTGACTTTGGACCCCACATGGACACAGCACCAACTTACCCGGCATGCACGGGAATTGTGTATCATTCAGCAGATGTTGTCATCAATATTTGGAATGATTCTACAGGTTTTCTCACATTTTCTGTTAATATTCTCTATATGCAGCTGGCAGAGAAAATAGTTCACCTGCCTTTTGTTTTTTGATTTCAAGGAACCTTGGAACCTGGTTACCTGGTATTCTCCCTCTAAAGTACTGCTTTAACAGTGTTACACATAATTTGATATTTACTGTTTTAATTCTTATTCGATTCTAAGCATATTTTAATTTTGATTACCATTTCTTCTTTGACCCATATGTTCTTGAGGATAACATCTTCTAGTTTTCAAACAGATGGAATTTCTCTTTGTTGTTATTGATTTATTTCTGATTTCTTTTTTTTTTTTTTTTTTTTTTTTTTTTGAGACGGAGTCTCACGCTGTTGCCCAGGCTGGAGTGCAGTGGCGCGATCTCGGCTCACTGCAAGCTCCGCCTCCTGGGTTCACGCCATTCTCCTGCCTCAGCCTCCTGAGTAGCTAGGACTACAGGCGCCCGCCACCGCGCCCGGCTAATTTTTTGTATTTTTAGTAGAGACGGGGTTTCACTGTGGTCTCGATCTCCTGACCTTGTGATCCGCCCGCCTCGGCCTCCCAAAGTGCTGGGATTACAGGCTTGAGCCACCGCGCCCGGCCTTATTTCTGATTTCTAAATGACTTTCTTTTGTTTGGATAAGATCTGTAACCTTCAATATTTTAAAGTTTGTAACTTGTGCTATTAGCTTGTATGTAGTCAATTATTTTGTACATGTACTACTTGTGAATAATAAAAATATGTTCTACAAGCATGAAATACAATGTTCTCTGTATGTCTCCTAGTATTCTTTAATGTCGTTTTTCAAATCCTTTACAGTCAAACTACTATTACATCTCTTCACTTTTTACTAAAAAGAAAAATATGTTAAAATATTCCACAATTATGGAGCTATTCCACAACAATTATGGAACTATTCATTTCTCTTTGGAGTTATATTAATGTTTTCCTCAAATATTTTCAAGTTAACTTATTTGGTACATTGAAAAGTTTGCTTACTTGGAATTGTTAACACTGTTCAAGTGAATTGAAATTTCTATTCCTATGTATTACTGTTTGCCTCTGCTAAAAATTTTATGTTTTAAGATTTCATACATCAATATAGCTATTATACCAGGAATTTTAGTCATGGATGCATTGCCTTTCTGCTTCAAATGTATCCGTATTGATGCTTTGTGAAAATAAATATATGGCCCTCAACTATTTTTTTTTTTCTTTTCCTGTTGGCACTATGTTAAGCTTGGTGGGTAGAGTATCCTAACGAGACACTGTAGGAATAAAGAGTTTATTCACTTGGCAGGCTTCCATGGAATGTGGAATTTCTTTCCATCAAAGAAATGTGTTGATTTCTTTCCAACCCTGGCTCATGTAACGCACATGGGCCTCTCTAGTCCCCTCATCCTTCACAGTGGTCAGCAGTACTGAGTAGCCCATGTCTTCCTCCAGCGTCTATCTTATTGTCTTCTGTAGCAGAGTCCCCCTGATCCTTCCCTGGTACCCTAGAGAGTGGGTTTTCAACACATTTCGTAGTGCAGCACCACAGTGATTCATTTCTCTATCATCCAGTAAGCTATGACCATGCCTCTTCAGCAGGATCTGAACCTCAGCCCTGTGTTACAGAGATTCGTCCATGCATGTTTTATCTTAATCCTACTGGTAATGGCTGTTCCTTTTATCTTTGATTCTGTATTCTTTAGCGTTCTCCTTACTTATTTTCTAATCACTCATTAACCCAATGTTCCATTACACTTCATAATTTTGATGTTAAGCTTCTCTTTTTCAAATTACTATGTAATTTTTTTCTCCAGATTGGACCTAAACTGATATGCCATCTGTATTAATCAGCTTGTAATGCCATAACAAAACACCTATAGACTAAAAGAGATTAATTTTCTTACACTTCTGGAGACTGGAAGATCAGTTTTTGCATCAGTCTGAGCTCAGTCTACATGTGAAGTCTGAGGTCAGTTGGCTAGCATGGCTGGGTTTTTTAGTCAGAGCTGAATTGCTGGCTCGTAAATGGCTGCCTTCTCACTGGGTCCTCATATGGTGGATAGATAACCTTAGTGACTCTTCTTCTTAAAAGAGATCCACACTTTGTGACCTCTTGTAACCTTAATCACCTTCTTAAGAACCATAACTCTAATACAGTCATATGGAGGCTTAGGGCTTCCACCTACAAATTTGCAGGTGGAGGATGGGAACACAATTTGGCCTATCACACCACTTCAGATTTTGATTTGCTTAGTATAACATTTGTAATAATTTTATTTTAGAATTTCCTATATCCATATATTTTAGAGAACTGTTAGTCTGCAATAGATTTTTTACTTGTGTTTTGGTATTCTGGAATAGAGTATTTCTGAAGCATTTTCTATGGGGGTTCTATTCAACCTAACTTTAAGATGCATTATTCCAGAATCTTTTTATTTACTTTTGCCTGATATTTAGGTGCACTCCAACCTGGGTCCTCTTTTAACCAAATTGTAGAGTTGGGATTTTGGACTATATTTATAGATTCAATTCACCTATATAAGTGAGTGATTTATTTAGGACCAAGAGAGAATCAACAAGAGCTAAAGCATGACACTCTCGATGGAACAAGATTTATTTTAGTTCAAGCAATTAGAGCACCTTTTTCAGATCCCTTTCATGGATCTGAACTTAAATCTGGAGACTCTGATTTTAACAAAACCGGTCTGTTTTCTCCTCTGCTTTGTACATTAAAGTTCAGATTCTGAACCATCAAGGAGTGGCAGGTAGTCTCAGAATGTAGTCAATTTTTATTGTATTCAAATTCTTTCACATTTTCATTTTTCTTAAAAGTTGCAGGCTTTGGGATATCCCCTTAATTTCTTATCCCATCATCATTTTTTTACAAAAGTAAAATGTCTTTATTATTTTATATAGCATTTTAAATGTGCTCCTTCAAAAGGAATTTTTCTTAGTGCCTTTTCCACATGTTATTATTTTCTGCAGTTAATTTGTATTTTACTATTTACTCTACATTTCTGGCCATTTGGTTTTAACCCATTTCATCTTGAATGTTCTTGATGTCATACAAATGTTTTAAAGTTAAACAGATTTTATATAAACCTAGTTTAATTTAGACCTAATATACTAAAGCAGATTTTTAAACCAATATAGTTTTCTTTATAGTACTAACAGATTATAAATCACTTTAGGTACCAAATTATATAATGTTCCTATTTGTAGCCTTGGGGATTAGTACAATATCTTAAATGTTTGTTAAACTAAATTAAATTTATGACAATATTTATTTGTTTTCCCCCAAGGCTTCATTATTTACAATCAAAACAAAACAATGAATGTCTCCTGATAGCCCTCTGGATAATGACTATTTTGTTGTTGTTGTTAAGAGAAGGGCTCTCATTATGTTGCTGAAGCTGGTCTTGAACTCCTGGGCTCAAGAGATCCTCCTTCCTCAGCCTCCCAAAGTTCTGGGATTACAGGTGTGACCCATCATGCTTCGGCCTGAATAATGACTTTTTAAAGTGAAATTTAGGGATATATTTAAGCAAGTAGACTCAAGAAAGATTTTCTATATTCTTACATATTCACTTTTCTTATGGTATTTTATGATATCTGTCTTTGAATATGAAATCCTATGAAGCAAATTACTAATTTTTGGGATAGTATCAAGGAACATTAAAGTTGGAGTGTTTGTGAGCTATCTAGCTCAACCTCATCATTTTCCAGTTGAGCAAGTAGGGACAAAGTACTTTGAATGCTTTTCAGCTGTATTGGGCTGATATCCTGACACTCCCTCAAATAGGTATTTTTTTTCTTTTATGTTTCAGTCTCAATCATGATGTTCTGCTAATTCCATTGCATTCTATCTGTTATTTTATGCCTCACCAATCCTGTTACTGTATACTATCTAGTGCTACTAATATTCATTGTGATTGTCAACCTATGGATATAACGGTGCTATAAAAAATGAAAACATCTTTGTTTTATAATGTTGAGTACTTAGTACTTATTCTTAGCTGAGAAGAGGTTGCTATCACATTTTCTTTCTACTCTCTACTGATTTTTGTCTTTCTAGCTTAGTTCTTTTAGTTATTTTTAATTTCCCCACTTCACAATTGCAATGCCTGACCTGGTCTGTATTATATTCTTGGACTCTGATATATATTAAGCAGGTTATTCCAGCAACGGAATCTGCCTCAGATTTTATTTTGGTAAGGGATATCTTTATTCACTACAAACTCTTAATAGACTACAGGAGACTATTACCATGTGAATACAATTCAATAAATCCAAAAATGAACTCGCGTTTCACCTCAACCCTTCCCGTTCCCAACTTCTGAATGTCTTCCTCTGACGAAAGTATAAATTTTCTATTTTTCAACAATGATCTAATTCCCTTGATAGTCTCCATGTTTTCCTTCATGATTCATTTTTCTGTAATTATTAGTTATTTATTATTAAAACTAGAGCCCCCATCCATTCCCTAATCGTAATTTGTCATCGTTACAGAGTAATTTTCTAGATAGGCTAAAATCTGCTACTACGAGTATAATGTTTTCTATCATTCATATTTCCAATTTATAAAATGTTCATTGCTATAGTGACAAAGCATAGTTCCATATCCTTTGCGGAACTTAAACTTTGTAGAGCTTAAATATTCTCTAACATCACTATCTATATATTTTACACCCGCATTGAAGGCCAAAAAGAATTAAAGAGAAATTTTAGACAGAAAACATCTGCTCTAAGAAACAAAATTATTTATAATTAAAAATGCATTGGAAAGAATATGAGATTCTTTTTCCAGAGGATCAGAAAACTAAATTTAAAGTTATATTCTTTATAGATAAATATAAGATTTGAGTCAGTTGGAAAAAAAGTAATAAATCTATGTAGTAGTAGTTAATGTAAACCTAAATGCTCTATGCCAATTTATGTGGTTTTTTTCCTTTATTAGGAACTAATTTGTGATAGAGAACTAGCCATTCAATAAACTATGTTCATAAAGAGTGAAAACAATTGCTCTTCAGCAGGAGTTTTTTTTGTATGCACACCTCCTAAATAAGTGCTTTTATGCCTATGAAAATATTCGTGAATTATTTTCACCTTCTACACTTTAGGTTTTCAGAGAATTCATCTCCACATGGACACTATCTACTGCCATCATTGCCTGGCATAGCTTCAAGGCTTTGCCCTAAGATAAGCTCTTCAGGAATGACAGCTTGAATTTTATATTTAACTAAATGGTTCTTATTTTGAAATCAAACTGTTTATACCAAATTTGTGTAAGATATAGCCATTTTTACTCTGTTTCTGAGGTTATTAGCATTTTAGAAAAGAAAAATCTAACAATAAACCTAAACCTTAACTTCACACTTTCTTCCTGGACACTCTTGTCCAACTAGTTGAATTTTAGAAATAGAAGTGTATAAAATAGGTCTCCAGTCAAATAAAGAACTTTACTGGCTGGGTCTTCCAATAGGAACATGGCACCTTCCTCTAGGTCATACAGAGTAACAAGGAGAAGAAAAGAAAACTACATGAACACATTTTAAACAAAATGAGGAGACAGTCAAATTTGAAAACATCATTATTTATTTAAATGCTGCTACACACATCTGATTTTTTTTAAAGATGAAGCTGGTTAAAATGGGGAGAAAATAAATATGCTGGAGCTAGTAGTCAAAAGTTTGAATCAAACACTTCTCCCTAGAATGAGAGGAAGGACTTTCAGTATAAAGTTTATCTAAGGATGCCTAAGAGAAAACAGTATCTGATACATTCATATCAACAATATTCATTCAGGAGACACAGTAATTTGAACAGAGAAAGTTTCATATGAAAATTTATTAGCTGTATCAGAGGTGTAACTTTAAAGGTAAAAATAGAGCTCTAAAAAAATATCTCAGGGCTGAGGAAGACCTCCCCAAGCTGCTATACAATCTTGCTGGAGAAAGTGTAGGTACAACCCACTAAATGCTGAAGAAGTTCTCTGAATTGCTTAGGGCAGAGCTGGTTAATAGTAACTGGATACCATAATGTACTTAATAAATATCAAGAATGAGAAGAAGAAAAGGTTAAAAAGAGATAAGCTTGCTATAACTTCAGGTTAAATTGTTACTATGTCAAAGTATTATTCCTTAAAATCTATATGAACATAATTTAGTGATTAAAGTTAAATATTAGTATAAATATTTATATTAGGTAAAAATAGAAGTTAGAGAGAGAGAAGAAGAATGGAGAAGAAAAATACAAATGAATTATTATTTATATATCCTAGGAAATCTAAAAATATTATTTATTGGAAGTATTGACCATGAAAAAATCCGTCTTAAGTAATGCAAGACAACATAATACAAAGAAGACAATCCACATGGAGATATATATGGATATATACATATATGGATATATATATGGATATATATACACACACACATATGTGTGTGTAATGCACATGAAAATATTTTATAATATAATTAAAGACCAAATAAATTTCTTTACTACTAGATTTAAGTGGATGCAGAGTGTCATTATTAAAGAGGTGGCAGAGTTGTATGTTCAAAAAATGGTTCCATCTGTCTATCTGACCATCAGTTTCTGAATAATGAGTTAGATGATGAGATCCATGGATTCCATAATTTATCCCCATTGCTATACTTCCTGTTCCATATAGTGAGCCCCTTGTTAGAATGTGACTTTATAGGAGACCCATGTTAGTAGATGTCTTACCATTTTTATTCTTTTCTCTATCACTTTTCATACAAGGGAAAGCATTTCTAACTCATTTAAAATGCCAATCTCTTTTGCCAAGAGTGAACCTAGTAGTATGTTAGGGTTTCCTCCCAGAAAGTTAAGTTCTTTAACTGGCAACAAGTTTTCTAATCAACAACTTTCTATTCCATTTCACTTGAATTGGCTACCTCTGTGTCAAAGCTCCTGCTACTACATGTTTTTGATGACTACATCTCTTTGGATGTGTAGTTATGATCTTTCTTTACAAAGACTAGCACTTCCCAGCTTTGCTATTTTGTGACTTTACCCAGTTATTGATCTGGTGGCCAGGAGGGGAGGTGGGCATAGGTCTTGAGAAGGTTGCAGACTTTTCCTGCAGTACAGATGTTTTGAACCATCATTGAGCAAAGAGGAAGTATTATTATTTACTATTCTGTTTTGAGCTACTTCTCTCAGCCCAGAGGCTCCAGGGAAACCTAAAAATTTGCAGTTTTCAAGAACATCTACTCATATTTTCTTACCTTAAGTTTTAGGGCCCTGCATCTTTTCAATTAAGGCTTAGTTTTGCTGTAGAAGACCTGCCAAGGTTGAGAATTCAACTTGTTCTGCAGATTTATTACTCTTATAATTAAGTCCTGGGCCTGACCCTCTGGCTGCAGGAAATTTCCGATATATATATATATATATATATATATATATATATATATATATATAGCCAAGGAGATAATATATTCCGTTATATATATTGCCAAGGAAGCTCTCTGGCTATCACACTTCACCTTACGTTTGTAAGAAATAATACTGAACCTTTCATTGTCTGTTGCTGGTGCATTGAGAATCCAGGAAGAGATATCTGATACCATGACCTTTATAATGACTATAGTTACTCAAAGGCCTAGTATCTTTCAATGGCCAGAACATTCCTCTTTACTGTGATTCCCTTCCCACTTTACCACCCATGAAATACGTATATATTGCTTTGCAATCTTATGTCAGGAACTATCAATGATGTATTTGTAGCCATGGTGAGGTTTTCCCTGATAGCTGGCTAGTGAATGATCCAACCAAAGTCCCACTTTAGAGTTTGCTTCCTAAAGCAACCTACAGTGTGGATTGTTATAGTTTGGTTTGACTAGGGAATAACCTATTATATTTTAGATTTCAGCACAGGTTATAGATCTGTGACTAATTTTAAGAACAACGACTGAGAGAAACACAGAAAGTAGGATTAAACATAGAAGCTGAACTGCAGTGATGTTGCAGCAGAGGTGTCAGCCAATCCATTTGTAAGCACCGAGCCTTGGTGGCCTTTCAGGGATTTTCCACTTCAGAAAAGAGGGTAAGACTTTTGCACATCTCTGTCAACTAGTCATTCATATGTAGGTTGCTGCCAAGGAGGGGTAAACTTGGATTTCAATATTTCCTCTATGGAGAGAAAATACTGGAGAGGGATTCAGTTGTGTCCCATTCAAGCAATATTCCTGACATCTGACAAAATGAGTGCCTCACTCCTGAAGAAGTTTCTGGATGGCACATCATATCATTACTCTGATTCTGACTATATTTTCTACCACTTTGTACAAATTGATTTTAAAATCAGGAGGACTGCACAATTTTCTAAGGAGATGATACTTTCTTAAGTTCAATCAGAAGAGATATTATCAGTTTAAACACAATGATTTTTTTTATTATAGAAAATTATCTTATGAGGCCTGGTGGTTTTCAAAGCAAACAATCTTTAAAGAACTGATAATTCCAATGTGATTTGGGGTAGTACAATATTATATTCAGTCAGTCATTCAACTAAAAATTAATTTTAATAAGAAATGAGCCTAATATATATAAATACATATGACAAAATTATCTGCCAATATGAAATTTTTATTTTAGTAGGGAAATAAGTAATACACATTCACATACTACTACACTTGTGGGTGGCGATAGGTGTAATGAAGAAATTTTTGGTGCTTGCCAGCACTTCAAAAATTTGAGCTCCTCTTACACATTTGAGAGCCACTGAAAAACACCCAGAGTACTTGCCCAACCACACTCTTCATGACTCATAACCAGGAGTTTGAAACCAGACTCAGAAACATAATAAAACCCTGTCTCTACAAAAATTTTAAATTTAAAAATTAGCTGGGCATGGCGGTGCATGCCTATAATCCTAGCTACACAGGAGGCTGAGGTGGGAGGATCACTTTAGCCCATGAATTCAAGGCTACAGTGAGATATGATTATGCCACTGCACAACAACCTGGCTGACAGTGAGACCTTATTTCTACAAAATAAGTAAAAATTAAATTTACTTCTTAAACTGTATTAACTTTTCAAAAAGATAAATTTTGAGAGAGATTGTAGTGTAGAAACCTATCCTCATTCTTAGAGATCTATAAAAGAACAGCAGACGAGGTAGTAGGAGTCAGTGAGGATAAGTAATTCCAACAAGAAACATCGCTGAAAACTACTGCAGAGGAACATGTCTGTTCAAAGAGTGAACATGAGGGTAAAGAGTGTTTTGTCATTTTTAAGATGTAAAATATGCAACCTGTTTTTATGCTGATGGCAATGATGCTGCGGTACAGAAAGAACAGAATGATGAGGTAGGAATGAGTCATCACATAAGAAAAAGCCTTAAGTAGAAAATAAAAATGGGATTCAGGACAAAAGTAATTGCTATGATCTTTAAAACAGGAGCAGTTTCTTCATTGTGACAGGAAGAAAGGTAGAAATATGGCTAAGCAGATAAGCATGTTTGGTAAGTTTGGTTGGAAGAACACTATTTGCTTTTGAAAGTGAATAGTCTTCCATTGGGAGTCAGAGGGCTGTGAGAGAGATTTGAAGGTTTAAAAGCAGAAGATAATATTAAATAGCAATCTGGGGAGTTTACTGGGAACCTGTGGAAGAAGAGAAGACAAAACTGAACAGCCACTTAGAACCCAGTCACGAATTTAGAATCACCAAATTTCAGTCAGCAAAATTAAGTTTCGATGCAGATACATCCACTGAGTGGGAGGAGGGGTGGGTTTAATGAGGATTGAACAATGTTCAGGTAAGTTCACGGTGGAAGGAGAGTCTAGTGCTTTAAGACTTATGAAAATAAGAAATTATTGAAATAGATTATGAAGTATAATTCATAAACAAAGACAAGTAAATAGAAGCAACAATTGACAGTGGAATGGTGAAGAGTCCAAAATTTGGAGGAACACATATAGATAAAAATATTCAAACTTTAAGTTCCATTGGGAATGATTTGGTACACTGTGAGGTAGCAAAGAGAGAGTAATGTTTTAAAGTAACATATTTTAAAGGTAGCACAACTATTTATTGAATATTTAAAACCTAGAGTCTTTTAAGGAATAAGCACAGACAAAGATATTTTGAAGAAGGCAAGCTGGAAACAGAGAAATGAGCCAGTTTATGCCCTGGCACCATGCCAACCAAATTGTGGGTTCATATTAGTAAAGCAAGATATACAGAAATGAGTATGTCTTCTGGTTTTATCAATGATGTTTCTCTTAAAAACAAACAAAACAAACAAATAAAACCCCACAATAGTGAGATTTTGAGATTCTAAAAACTACAGAAAACTACAGAAAAACTACAGAAACTAAGTATCTTAAGCCTTATATTCCAGGAAAAAAAAATAGCTTTAGAATAGTCCTCATAATATTGGTTATAGGGTTAAATTCATTCCGCCGTTGGAATATAAAGCACATCAGGTCACATGACCATGTCCTATAATTTTTTCAGAGGCTCCAATGACAAACATAATTTTCTTTTAGGGTAGTTCAAATACGACAATCATTGATTTTGTTTGTGCATCCAGCACATCTTATTAATGTGGCAGGATTAATATATGATTTTGGGATTTACAATGCACTCACTGGAGACAGAAGGCTCAAATACAGTGATTGCTTATCTTAGTCTTTGGCAAAGTTACAACAGGTGTATTTAATTAAAGAAATTTAGAAATCAAATGATCTATCTCTCAATATATTTTTGTATTCTTAGTATTTGAGCAAAATGTTACCTATTCTGGATGTAATACTGAGTTAAATTTTACAAAAGACTTTGAATAATTTATTTGAATATTACAAAGAAAATCAAGAATATTATTGGTATTATTTTATATTTGCTAATGAGAAATGAATCAATTAATTTTATTTTTAAAATCATTTTAGTAGTAGCTGTGAGACTCTGTAAGAGACACAGCTTTCTTCCAAAGTTTGTAAGCTAGTTTGAGGGAGAAAATAAGAACATAAAATAATTAGACAGCAGGTAAACACCACTGGGAGAAGATTATGTGCAATTTGAGTGCAGAAACATGAAAATAAATATTATAGGCAGTAGAATAAGGTAATTTTTCATGGAATATGAAGTCTTCATGGAGGATGAAAATTTTGAACAAAATCTGGAGAAAAGTTTATAAATTTTAAAGACAAAAGCACAAATAACCTCATCATCAAATTGTAGCATCAAAAGAAAGTAATGGAAAATTGGAGAAAACCAGGTCAGTGCAGAAATTGAGTTTTGTGGGTGAACAATATCTAAAACAAAAAACAATTACTCTATGGTTTTACTTTTACTTTTCCTACTGGTTAACTTTTAGTTATAAAGTTATTTTTATGTAAACAAATTGTAAAAAATATAAATAAAAAAATAAAAACAAGAATTTCTTCTATTATCTCAGGTAATATGAGATAATATTTGCAAATCATGTTAAACATTTAAGCCCTCAATGATGTTAGGTCATTGACAGAAACCCATATTTCTGTATTCTATATCAGTACTCATGGCTCTTGTTATCCTGTACTCTCAGAGTCACATTAGAAACTGGAAAATACTTCAAAATAAGAATTCACTGCTTTAAGGAAATGAAATTAGTGATCAAATGATAGAAACAACAGAAATTCACATATGTGATGAGTGTGTTAAACTAGAGTCATTTTTGTTCCTTTTATCTTTATCTCATAGGACAAAAGGATGGTAAATCAAATCCATGCCAACAAAAGCATTTAATTTCAGAAAGTAATTTAAAAAATTCCCTAGCTAGTAAAAATGCTTCTTTGGGGAAGTGACTTTCCAAACTGCAAGGAGAAGTAGTACTGCAGAGAAGCCATAGAGGTTTTGTTTCTAGTTGTAAAATAAACAGATCCTTACAGAATGGATATTTTTTGCTCACTACGGGGCTTATAATGAGATTGAATTCAACTTCTTGCGTACTAATTGTATTAAACTGTATCATAAAAGTGATGGAATAGGAGTTATTTGGGGATTAGGCAAAGCAATCAAATGTTTGAAAGAATGATACAAAATTAATATGTACTTTCTATTAATTCCTATATGTACATTTTTCTACAGATCAAGAACTCTGAAGAAAACAAAGCAGCAAATGAAGCACCTTTTAAATGGAAGTGCAGATGAAGTCAACCGGGACTTATGAGAAATTATATTTATTTTTATTTTTCTGTGATTTTATTTTGTTTTGCTTTTTATTCCCTGAATTTTTATTTGGTTGGGTCTTGGTTTTCAATATCATGCAAGAAATGCTCAGATCAAAAATATAAACATAAGAATCTCATTCCATGAAATCTAGTACCCATAAAAAGTGACATACAATGGTGAATTGATGGCATTAGTATATGCTCATAAAGAAAATCATGTGAACAGTTTGCATTATTAGAAAACCCATTTTATGAATGAATTTCACGTATCTTTTGTATCAAAACACAATTGACTAGATAAAATCCTATAATTCTATGAAAAGGTTGTGACATAGGAAATACCCACTTTATAAACTCCTTTATATTTAATATAAATTTGATAGTAAAATTGGATATCTATGATATGAAAAGGATTATGTCTTATTTTGTCTGTATTTTGAATAGTTGTTTAAATAATTATTGCTTAATACCAAGTTAGGAATACATAAGAAAAAACATAATGCTGAGATGTCAAGATAATCACACTTGGCCTGTCAGGCTACCATTTTCCACAACAATTACTCATTTAGTTAAATGTATTAAATGCAGGTAAATGAAACTATCAATTACTCAATTTCTACTATCAGAAAAAAATCTATACAGTATGTTTAATAATATTTCAAGAAGCTATAGAACATAAAATAAACCACAAGAATATATAGATAACATATTTATAGTTTTTTAGTTTCCTTACATTAACAGAGTAAATATATAAGTTAGCAGAGACAATATTTTACAAAAATGCATAGCATGCATAATTGGAATGTTAAAAGTTTATTATTCTGAGGCTTTTATTTTTATTATTATTGCAAGCTCATGCCTGTAATCCCAGCACTTTGGGAGGCTGAGGTGGGCGAATCACCTGAGATCAGGAGTTCGAGACCAGCCCAGCCAATACAGCGAAACCCCGTATCTACTAAAAATACAAAAATTAGCCAGGTATGGTGGCGCTTGCCTAGACAGGAGAATCGCTTAAACCCAGGAGGTGGAGGTTGCAGTGAGCCCGGATTGCACCACCGCACTCCAGCCCAGGCAACAGAGCAAGACTCTGTCTCAAAAAATAAAATTTATTATTCTGAAAGATTCAACTTTTTGGCATATAAAAATGTACAATAATTTTATAAGATATTTACACATATTGCAGTTCTTTCTATGCTTCCTTTTAAATGGGAATGCCTAATGTATTTATTTCACGATAACCTTTTATATTCTGTGTATATTTTAATTTTTCATCTATCTATGCAATACTCTTTATGTATGAACAAAAATGTGACACACACAGAAAAGTTCTCTTTTAATGGTTTTATAAATACTTGATATCTCCAACACAAATATTAAAAATTTCATATGAACTTTTGTAAGTGGCATTTTATTAGTGGAACAATATGTATATTAAAATGTACCTGATTCACATTTCTAATCATTATATCATCAGTAAAACTGGTAAGGATCATATAAAATATGAAGGAATTAGTTTAGCTTTCCATTTTAATTAGTCACACCTATCTTATTAAACATTAGTTCTGTATTTAAATCTTGGTAACCTAGATTCAGAATTACTAAGATTAGGGCATAATTAGCTATTCAAATCAATTATGTCATTCAATTTTATTAATTATGTTGCTAAATATTATCACAAAATTAATCCTAATATTCATTCTAACTCATAATTAGCAGTCTAAAAAGTCTATAGATGGAAATAAAAATAGTTCTGAAAGATATTGCACCAGCATTTTTGCTATTACATTTGCATCGATTGCCTACTCTTACATTGAATAATAATAGAGAGGTAATGGAAGTAAATTCAACTTAAACTTTGTATATTAGACATTACTAGTTTCTAGAGTCTTTTCAGTTGTTTGAAAAACTGTGTCCTCTTTAGTGTATGCATTTAATTAAGCACTATTTTAAAGAACAACATGCCATTCAGATGACTCTTCTGTCAGTGTGAAGGATGACAGTATTCTTGAAATAAAATATCTCAAAACAAACGTATATTTCAATAAAATGTAAACAATATAATCAAACTTAAGGTAGGGAAAGCATAAATAAATCATGGTGTTAATTTTATTTCATAAAATGCAAACCATTTAGAGTATTTGTTTTATTACTTATTAAAACTTTGTTGAACACTAAACTCAGCTGGTGAAAGTATATAAAATTTTAATTACATAGGAAAAAAAGTTCAAGAGATTTATTGTATAACATGGGACTGTAGGTTATAACAATGCATTGTATTTTTGAAAGTTGCTAAAAGGGTGGATTTTAAGTGCTCTCTTTACACAAATAAACGATGTGTATGTGAGACAATACATATTTTAAGCTAAACTTAGTCATTCCACAATGTATTCATATTTCAAGACATGTTGTATGCAATAAATATATGCAATTTTGTTAAATAAAAAATAAATAAAAATGATTTTTACATAGAAAAGAATTTTTAAAGAAATTTAAACAAAATCTCACTTTAAATCTATATTTCTGAATACAAGTGGGCCTTGTTTTCCCTTGTATTTGCATAGTCTGTTAACTCTGTATCTTGTCTATTTCTTTCCTTATCTTTCATCAAATTAAGAAGTACACTTTCCTATTCTCACTTTTATCTTTTGAGCTTTCTCCTGTTTCTTTAAGAAAAATGGATCAGAAAACTCGAAGCTCCTGCCAACACATCTATCCTCCCACCCACATTTGGATGATGTGCTCTGCCTTTCCACCTGATGCTATGAATATATTCTATTCATAACTCCTTTCCTTGTGAACAAACGCTTTCCTCTCAGGAATATCATTTCATCATTTTGTAACCTAGTATTCCAGCCTCGCAATGCATTTTAAAACTTATTTTTCCTTTCTTGCTTTCAACCTTCAAATAATGCTTTGAAACAATTTCTTTCTCCCTTTCCCGCCAAGCACTTCCGTTGAACAGTACCTGCTTATCTAATTATGTGCTTACTTAGAAATTCCAAGGGCCAATATTGAAACAAATCAGGCAGAGAGACCCAGCCATGGAATCTCCCTGCTTAGAGGGAATTACAGTTAGCCCACCACTACCACTACTGGGCCGGAGTCAGCATGATGCAAACCAGACCTCCAGACAGGCGATTACCCAACACAACCATGAAACAAGACACGCAGTCCCACATCCTCCTGCACTACTCCTACATATTTTCCACACCTTTTCCTTCATATGCAGCAGTCCCCAATCATTTTGGCACCAGGGAATGGTTTCGTGGAATACCATTTTTCCACAGATGGAGTTGGGGGGGGTGGTGGCAGCAATGGTTTTGAATGAAATTGTTCCACCTCAGATCATCAGACATTGTTTAGATTCTCATAAAGCGTGCACAGCCTGGATCCCTTGCATGCACAGTTCATATTAGGCTTCATGCTCTTATGAGAATCTAATGCAACCAGTCATCTGACAGGAGGGGCAGAACTCAGGCAGTAATGCTCTGTCACTGCTCATCTTCCGCTCTGTGGCCCAATTCCTACAGTCCACTAACCAGTAATGGTCCGTGGCCTAGGGGTTGGTGTGCTCCTATTCTAAAGAAAGGGATGTGGTGTCTAAACCCATTTTAAAGGAAGGAATGTGGTGTCTATACCCTTTCGAAACCCCTTCATTCACCCCACAAATTTGGAATGGTCTTTTGAAGTCATGAGCCTGGCCATTCCCGAGCTGCTAGCATTTGATTAATAAAACCACTTTCCTTTCACCACACCTAGCTCCTTGTGTTTTCAGCCTCTGAGCTCAGAGCAGCAGGACTTGAAATAGTTACAATTTGTCCTCTGTCTCCAGGATCAATATTTTTTTCCTTTCTACTATATCATTTTTATTGCTTCCTCTCAGGTTTTTCTCCTTTATTGCTTCAGTGTCTGTCTTGAACATTGTCCAGTCAATACTCCACTCTTCAGGATTCTGCCTCTTGATCCTCACGACCAATGATCTCGGCATGTATGTCCTATTATCCTATATCTTCATCTTACTTGATGAATTGTTGTCAGCTGCAATTGACACGATTGATAATTTCCTTATCTTTAAAATAATTGTATCAGTTGGCTTCCAGGACACCCCACTCTCTTGAATTTTCATCTCCTTCACTAGATACTCTTTTTCAGTCACATTTTCTACTTCTTCATTGTTTAAAACTAAATTTTAGAAGGTTCCAGGACACAGTCCTTGGATCACTTCTTTTTATTTCTATCCTCATATCATATCAATTTCCATCATTTTAAACATGACCTATATTTGATATATTTAACATTTATGTGCCCTGCCTATAACATTCCCTTGAACACCAAACTATCTTTTTGACAGTGTAATTTGGAAGTCTAATAAGTATATCAAGAAATTATCAGATTTACTGACATAAAAATCACTTAAAAGAAAATGCTCCTACTTCAAGCATATAATTTAATATATTTATATGTATAAATCCATAAACCACTTCCAAAATCAGGTTATTTAATACATATATTACTCCCTTCCCTCATACCCCTTTGTAATACCTCATTTCCATTCCTTCCTTTTCTCATCACAACCCCACCCCCAGCCTTGTTCCCCAGTTCACAACTGGTCTGCTTTCTACCACTATGGATTAGACTGTATTTTCTAGAATTTGAGCTAAATGTAATCATACAATATGTACTCCATTGTGACTATTTTCTTTCTCTCAATGTAATTACTTTAAGATTCATTCATGTTGCTACACATGTCAATACTTTATTCATTTTTATCATTGAGTAGTATTCCATGGTATGGAAATACTGCAATTTGTTTGTTATTAAGCTGCTTATTATATTATTATATCAATAATTTGTTTCTCATCCCCTTAGTTTTGGATTATTACAGATTATATTTTATGAATACATATTATATATTTATACATAATATAAATTATATTTTATAATTAAGTTTATAATATAATATACTTTATATTATATTTACATATAAATATAACATTAATAGAAATTAATATTATAATATAAATTGATATATTGATAATATATAACATTATAATATACTTAAATATAAATTATATATAATATTTTATAATATAATATAATTAATATATGTTGAAATCAATTAATATAATCCATATTATAGTAATATAAATTGTATTATATAATGTAAAAGGTATTTTATAAATATAATTTCAGGTTATATTTTTATAAATTTTTGTGTGCAATTATGCAATTATTTGTATGGGCTTACATTTTTTGAGGTAAATATCAAGGAGTAGGATGGCTGTATCATATGGGAGGTATATGTTTCATGCTATACAAACTGACAGTCTTTTTTCCAAGATTGTATAAATTTTACACTTCCATTAGTGGTTTACAAGAATTTCGGTTTATCTATATCCTCACCAATGACTTGAAAAATCTACATTTTAAAATTATAGCTAGTCAAGTATTGGTTATCTAATTGTGGATTTAATTTGCATTGGGCTAATGTGTAGACGTTGTTGAGCATCTGTTCATGTACCTATTGGCTGTGCTACACCTTCTGTGCTGAAACGTCTTTTCGAATCTTTTGTTAATTTTTCCATTGGAATATTTGCTTTCTCATTATTGAGTTTTGAAAGTAATTTTTTAATATTATGGATTGAAGTCTTTCTATGATGTAATTAGAAAATATTTTATCCTAGGGTATGGCTTGTGCTTCTATTCTTTTAACACTGTCTTTCAAAATACAGAAATTTTAAAAAACAACTCATTATTTTTCCTTTATGGATAGTGCTCTTGATGTTATACTTTGGAAATCTTTACCCAACCCAAAGTCATAAAGATTTCCTCCATAGCTTCTTCTGTAAGTGTTTAATCATTTTATTTTTCATTTAGATCTCTGATCCGTTTTGATTTTATTTTTATATAAATTGTAAGATACAGGTGAGTTGTTTTATTCATATGTGTATGTGATTGCTTTAGCACATCGTTGAGAAGAATACACTTTATGCTTAGTATTGCCTTATTGCCATTGTGAAATTCAGTTTTGTATGAATGCCAGGGTCTCCTTCTGGACACTGTAAACCATTTCATTGACCTACAAGTTTATCTTTATGAAATAGCATTGTCTTGATTGATATAGATTTCAAAGTCTTATAGTTAGATAATGTTAGTCTTCCATCTTTTTTTTCAAACTTGTTTTGGTTATACAGAGTTTTTTGGATTACTATGTTAATTTTAGAATCAGTTACTCAATTTATATAAGAAAAGCTTTGTGAGATTTTGATTGGGATTATGGTGAATGTACAAGTCAATTTAAAAGAAAATTGACATCTTAACATTATTGAATATTATGACTCATAATCATGACAGATTTCTACATTTACTTAAGTCCTCTTCAATTTCCATCAGCTCAGTTTTGAAGGTTTCAATGTAAAGATCTTGCACATCTTTTGTCAGGTTTATTCCAACAAATTTTATATTCTTAAATTGGATTTAGAGTATTATTTCACTTGAGTTTTATTTTTCATGGCAGCTCAACAGAAAACCAATTTTTGTATATTGATCTTTTGATTTTTTGAAATATTAATCTCATATGTCTCATATTTTTCACTTAAACTCACTTCTTGTAGGATTTAGTTTGTGTTTGTTTATCTGATTTACTAGATTTTCTTAAATTTTCTAATGGGCGATCATGTCATGTAAAAAAAGACAATTATAATTTTAATTTAGAATCTTTATGCATTTATTTCTTTTTCTTGCCATGACTAGAAATGGCAAGAACCTCCAACACAATGTTGAATAAAGTTGGGAAAGTAGACATTCTATCTTACTTAGAATCTCTCTAAGATAGTATCCAGTATTCACCCTTAAGTATAATGATTGTAGGATTTTTATAGATCCCTTTGTGAAGTTGAGAAATGTTCCTTTTATTGCTACATTGATGATGTTTTAATTAGAAATGGATATTACATTTTGTAAAATGGGTTGTATTTCCCTGCTCTTTTGCATGACTTTTATTTGGTGTTTCTATTCATACCACTGTTATGAATTTTAATTTGAGTGCTAGATTTTTGTGTGTGTTTTGCTAGATTTTTGTGTGTGTTTTCTAGAGTTTTGCTCTAGAATGAACTTAAGTTACTTAGGAACACTTTGATCCCCTTAGGTGTTGCTTTTAAAATTTGTCAGGGGAAATCTGAGCAATGTTTATTCTAAGTCTAGTTAATCCTACTGCTGGAACAGGACCATTCTAAGCATTCTTCCCCCCCCTCCCCACCCCGCACCATGAGACGGAGTCTTGCTCTGTGGCCCAGGCTGGAGTGCAGTGGCGCGATCTCGGCTCACTGCAAGCTCCTCTTCCCGGGTTCATGCCATTCTCCTGCCTCAGCTCCTGGAGTAGCTGGGACTACAGGCGCCCGCCACCACGCCCAGCTAATTTTTTGTGTATTTAGTAGAGATGTTAGCCAGGATGGTCTCCATCTTCTGACCTCGTGATCCACCCGCCTTGGCCTCCCAAAGTGCTGGGATTACAGGCGTGAACCACTGTGCCCGGCCCATTCTAGCGTTCTTAACAACGTACCATTGAGTGATACAGTCTGGCTGGTGGAAAAAGGTATTCTTCAGGCCCTAAGTGTGCACTGTCTACAATTCTCTTTGATCTTATCTGGTGGTTCTCTCCCAGGCCTTGATTACTTTTCTCTTATACAAGCATTGCCTAGTACTGTGTTGAATATGAGGGAAGAGTTGGTAGATCTTTGGAGAGTTCTCTCTGTACAATTTTCTTTTCTTTGGTACTCTGTCTCATGCACTCCAGCCGTCTTGGTTCTCCTGGACTATCAACTACTTTTGCTCAAGCGCCAACGTGACAGACCTTGCCTGGATTCTCTCCCTCTGGGATATGGTCTGGGATATTTCCCGAGGGATTATGTTAGGTTAAATACATGAATCACCTCATTTATTTCTTAATTCTCTGGAATCACTGTCATTTGTTGCTTGATAGTGTTGTGAAAACCTTTATTTTATATATTTCATCTGGATTTTTTGGGGGGTGGTGGAGGAGGGGTGATGTAGGTTATTTAACAGTGAATGGTAAAACCTAGTCTTCTTAAAAATCCTTTGTTACTGCAAGGGGTGCAGAATATCTTGGGTTCTGGTCTAACTTGGGAGAAAGAATTTGGCCAAGAGACGATTAGTAATGTAAGCAAAATGTTTATTAAGAAGAGAAGAGTACACTCCAAGTGAGGAGTGGGCTGACCTAGCTGGAAAAGGCGCCCAGGCTGGTCCCACTGGAAAACATAGCAGTAGCAATGTTTATTTAAAGAGACAGTACGTTCTAAAAGATGAGTCAGAGAGGGTTGCTGAAAGAGAATGAGCCAGCAGCAGCTAGTGCTAGGGGACTATTTATGAGAATCTTACATAATTATTCATGAAGGGACACAAGGGGATGTTACTTGCAATCATGTTTTAGGCGGTCCCTTTGGGCACACATGCTCTGTGGTTGTACATGCTAGTATGCACATTGCATGTCTCATTAACATTTAAAATCTCCACCCAGAGGTGTGTATTTTACTATTTTAATGAGAAAAAGCCTACTCCAGGGTGTAATTGGAGGATATACATGCTCATCAGCGGGTAAGTACCTCCGTGGTTATCTCTGGCTAGGGCCTGATAAGTCCTTTTCAGGGTTGGAGGAGCCCAACCGCAAGTCCAGAAGTAGCCGGTGTCACCATTGTTTGTTTGTTTGTTTGTTTGTTTTTCCTGACTGTCAATGGGCAGCATCTCCAGGATTTCTTTTCCCAGGAGCTCACTTGCCTGCTAATTTCTGGCTATCTGCCTACTCTAACACTGTTACCAACTTTATTATGTCTGAAAACAAATCTTGATATTTCCCCAGCCAAAACTTTCACTCTAGCATTCTTATCTATCTTGGTAAATGCAAATTCATTTTTCCATGGCCAGGAGCAATAATAGGGTTGTATTTCTTAACTTCTTTCTTTTAATTTCTAAGTCCAACTGAACCATAAATCCAGTTTGCTCCATCTTCAATATAGGCCAAGCAATAAACTACCTTTCACATCCTCCCATTTATAATGTTGGTCAAACTACTCTATGCTTTTGCCTACATTCTTCTTCCTATTGTTATTGTTCTTATTATTATTCTAGCAGTCAGAACAATCCTATTAACATTATTAAATTATGATACTTTTCGTTAATAACATCTAATGAATTGTTACTTCATTCACAGTAAAACAACAACAACAATAAACAGGCTACAAGACTCTAAAAGATCTCCCTCAAGTCTATAAAATCATTTTCTGCAACTCTCCCTCCTGTTCATGCAGTTCTAGGCACATTGGTATTGTAAGTCTTCAAAATCATCTTTGTTAGAAACATTCTGTTGACTATTTCTTCTAATTGGACCCTATTTCCACAGATATGAAGATATCAACCTTGTTCCTTCACTTTATGCTTTTATTTAAATATTTGTTTCTCAGTGAGGACTTTCTTGACTATTCTTTAAACTTTATAAAATTATTTCAGCCTTCCCTTTCCAACTCTAATTTTTGCATTGTCCTAACTACCAAATAACATTCAGTGAATTTTGTTTATTTCTTATTATGCTCTATTTCCCTACTCTATAACATAACCTTATAAGAACAGAGATTTTTGTCTGTTTTGCTCACTGCTAGGTCCTTTAGTACTTAGAAGAAAATATGACATCTACTGAAAACACCATAAAATATGTTGAATGAAGTAAGTTTTCTCCAATTGTAATGTTTTATAACAATTTTTTACCAATTTAAAGTGCTAATTTGACCTGTGGCCTATGTGATATTTTAGATAATTTAAAAAAAAATTTTTTTAAGTTACAACTAAGGGTATACTATATTTGTAAAGTGGGTTTTATGTTTTTGAATTACAAAATAATTTCAACATATATAATTATATTAAAAATTAATATTTCACTTATCTATATATCCACTATTAAGAATGAACAAATATGATTGAATATTTGTATTATCAATTTATTATATTTTTAATTTAACTTGTCCATATCTCAGAGAAGAAGTAATTGGTTACCTTTCATCAAGGTCAGTTCTGTCTTTAGGAATCTAAGAGGCAATGCTAGTAAAACTGCCTACACTAGTAAAATAATGATACTTATTATTTTATTGTGTTGGGTAAGACTAGTGATAATCATTTCAAGTCCAGTAACATCTATTCATTTTTGATGTTTATATATTTCAAGGCCTTACTTGAGAACTCATTGTAAAATGTTTTGAAACAGTGTTCTGTAAACACAGATTTAGAAGCTACCAAGAAATGAACTGGCTGTGGAAATTATGAAATAATGTCCACAGTGCAAAATAAGGTCAGGATCATGGAAGGCTAGCACATAGACAGTTTCATATTTTTATAAGTAGTCCAAGTATTACAGATATAGATTTTAAATCTTATTTTTCATATCATGGGGATTTCCCTTCATATTGTATTAAATCACTTTAGAAATGGTAATGCTTCCATGATTTAAGTAAATGATTTAAGATCTCCTTTTAACAAGTTTATTATAAATGTTATACTTGTTGATATATATTTACTAAAGATAAGTGAAAATTGCTACAATTTCTGTTGCAAAGCATAATGGTCAAATTTTTTATCAAAATAAAATTTAAAAGTTGTGAACCTTTAGTGGATACTTGTATCTTGCTAAAAATTGGTCCACTTTTCTAAAATAGATAATTTCAGGTGTGTATCTTTATATTAGCTATTTGGTTCTATAGGATGACAATGATGTATAGCAAAATTATACATATATGTCCTCCACTTGAGTGCGTCAGTTTACATACTTGTAAATTAGTGATAAGCAAAATCTAATCATATTTTAAGTTAGCAACTGTGTTTAAATTTTGTATTGTTACATCGATGAACTACTTTTGCCTCCACAAATTTGGATATATCTATATAAATTATGATTAAAAGAACAACACTGTACTTTATTAAGTAGCATATATATATATATTTTCATATGTTTGTTGGCTATTTGTACATTTGCTTTTGAGAATTGTCTATTAATGTCCTTAGTCCCCATTTTGGTGAGATTATTATTATTATTTGCTGATTTGTTTGAGCTCCTTGTAGATTCTGAATAGTATTCCTTTGTCAGATGTATAGTTTGTGAATATTTTATCCTGCTCTGTGGTTTTCTGTTTACTCTGCTAACTATTTATTTTGCTGTGCAGTAGCTTTTTAGTTTAATTAAGTCCCATTTATTCATCTTTTTTTTTTGCTGCATTTGCTGTTGGATTCTTTGGTCATAAACTCTTTGCCTAAGCCAATGTCTAGAAGGGTTTTTCCAATGTTATTTTCTAGAATTTGTATGGTTTCAGGTCCTAGATTTAAGTCTTTGATTCATCTTGGTTTATTTTATTCTTCAACATGTGGCTTGCTAATTATTCCAGCACCATTTATTGAATATGGTGTTCTTTCCCCACTTTATGTTTTTGTTTTCTTTGTCAAAGATCAGTTGGCTGTTAATATTTGGCCTTATTTCTGGGTTCTCTAACTTGTTCCATTGGTCTACATGCCTGTTTTTATACCAGTACCATGCTGTTTTGGTAACTACGGCTTTGTAATACAGTTTGAAATCAGATTGTGAGATGTATCTAGATTTGTTCTTTTTGCTTACTCTCTTTGGCTATGGGGGCTCTTTTTTGGTTCCATATGAATTTTAGGATTGTTTTTCCTAGCTCTGTGAAGAATGATGATGGTGTTTTGATGAGAATTGCATTGAATTTGTAGATTGCTTTTGTCAGTATGATCATTTTCACAATATTGACTACCCAATCATGAGCATGGGATGTATTTCCATTTGTATGTGTCGTCTATGATTTCTTTTGGCAGTGTTTTGTAGTTTTCCTTGTAGGGATCTTTCACCTCCTTGGTTAGGTATATATCTAAGTATTTTAATTTTTTTTTACAGCTGTTTTAAAAAATGTTGAGTTTTTAATTTATTATTATTATTATTATTATTATCATCATCATCATCATCAGAGATAGAGCCTCACTCTGTCACCACCCAGGCTGGAGTGCAGTGGTGTGATCTCAGCTCACTGCAACCTCTGCCTTCCCAGTTCAAGCAATTCTCCTGCCTCAGACTCCCGAGTAGCTGGGATTACAGGCACATGCCACCATGCCCAGCTAATTTTTGTATTTTTAGTAGAGACAGGGTTTCGCCATGTAGGCCAGGCTGGTCTTGAACTCCTGACCTCAGGTGATTCAACCGCCTCAGCTTCCCAAAGTGCTGGGATTACAGTCATGAGCTACCACATTCCTGATTTCATTATCAACTTGGTCATTGTTGGTTCATATCAGTGCTACCAATTTGTGTTCATTGATTTTGTGTCCTGAAAACTTACCAAATTCATTTATTAGATGTAGGAGCTTTTTAGATGAGTCTTTAGGGATTTCTAGGTATACAATCAGGTCATCAGCAACTGTGATAGTTTGACTTCCTCTTTACCAGTATGAATGCCCTTTATTTCTTTTTCTTGTCTGATTGTTCTGCCTAGGACTTCCAGTACTATGTTGAACAGAAATGGTGAACGTGGGATTCTTTTCTTGTTCCAGTTCTCAGGGGAAATGCTTTCAACTTTTCTGTATTCATTATAATATTGATCATGGGTTCATCATAGATGGCTTTTATTACCTTAAGGTATATCCTTTCTATGCCAATTTTGCTGAGGGTTTTAATCATGAAGGGATGCTGGATTTTGTCCAATGCTTTGTCTGTATCTATTGAGATGATCATGTGATTTTTGCTTTTAGTTCTGTTTATATGGTTATAAACAGAGTAATAAATCAATTAAATAAATTCAATAATACAGAATAATAAATTGAATATATAATAAATAGAATAAATAAACTATATTTATTGACTTGCATGTGTTAAACCATCTTTGCATTCCTGTTATGAACCCCACTTGTTCATAGTGGATTATCTTTTTGATAATCTAATGGATTTGGTTAGCTAGTATTTTGTTGAGGATTTTTGCATATATGTTTGTGAGGGATATCAGCCTATAGTTTTCTTTTGTTGTTATGTTCTTTGCTGGTTTCGGTATTAGGGTGATACTGGCTTCACAGAATGATTTAGGGAGTACTCCCTGTTTCTCTATCTTTTGGAATAGATTCAATAGGATAGGTACCAATTCTCCTTTGAATGTTTGATAGAATCCAGCTGTGACTCCATCTGGTTTGGACTTTTTTTTGTTGACAATTTTTTATTACTGTTTAAATCTCACTTCTTGTTCATGGTCTGTTCAGAGTTTCAATTTATTCCTGGTTTAATCTAGGAGGGTTGTAAATGTCCAGGAATTTGTTCATTTCCTCTAGATTTTCTAGTTTGTGTATATAAAGGTGCTCATCATGGCCTTGACTAGTCTTTTCTATTTCTCTGTTATTGGTTGCAATATCTTTTGTTTTGCTTCTAATAGAACTTCTTTTCTTGCTTAATCTAACTAATGATCTATTGATTTATGTTTATCTTTTCAAAAACCAGGTTTTTGTTTCATTTATCTTTTGTATTGTTTTTGTTTGTGTGTGTGTGTGTGTGTGTGTGTGTGTGTGTTTCCATTCCATTTAGTTCTGCTCTTATCTTTATTTTTTTTCTTCTGCTGGGTTTGGGTTTGGTTTTTTCTTGTTTCTCCAGTTCCTTGAGGTGTGATCTTATATTATCTATTTGTGTTCTCTCAGACATTTTGATGTAGGCATTTCATGATATGAAGTTTCTTCCTAGCATCACTTTTGCAGTATCCCAGAGGTTTCGGTAGGTTGTGTCACTATATCGTACAGTTCAAAGACGTTTTAAATTTCTATCTTGATTTCATTGTTTACCCAAAGATCATTCAGAAGCATATTATTTAATTTCTATGTATTTGTATAGTTTTGAGGGTCCCTTTGGGAGTTAATTTCCAATTTTATTCCACTGTTGTCTGAGAGAGTACTTGATATAATTTATTAAATTTTCTTAAATTTATTGAGAATTGTTTTGTGGTCTATCATATGGTCTATCTTGGAGAATGTTCCATGTGCTGATGAAAATAATGTATATTTTGCAATTGTTGGATAGAATGTTCTATTAGTATCTGTTAAATGCATTTTCTAGGCTATAGTTTAAGTCCATTGTTTCTTTATTGCCTATCTGTCTTGATGATCTGTCTAGTGCTGTCTGTGGAGTACTGATTCCCCCACTCTTATTGTGCTGCCATCTATCTCATTTCTTAAGTCTACTAGTAATTGTTTTATAAACGTGCATATATATTTAACTTAGTAATATTTTCCTATTGAACTAATCCTATTATCATTATGTAATGTCACTCTTTGTCTTTTTTAACTGTTGTTGCTTTAAAGTCTCTTTAGTCTGATATAAGAATAGCTACTCCTGCTTGTTTTTGGTTTTCATTTGCATGTAATTATGAGGGAAATGCAAATCAAAACCACAATGTAATACAGCCTTAACCCTGCAAGAATGGTCATAATTTAAAAATAAAAAAAAAAATAGATACTGGTGTGGATGTAGTGAAAAGGGAACACTTTTACACTGCTGGTGGTAAGCTTGTACAACCACTATGGAAAACAGTATGGAGACTCCTTAAAGAACTGAAGGCAGAACTACCATTTGATCCAGTAATCCCACTACTGGGTACCTGCTGAGGGGGAACAAAGGAATTACATGAAAAAGACACTTGCACTTTCATGCTTATAACAACATAATTCACAATTGCAAAAGTATGTACCCAGCCCAAATGTTCATCACTCAACAAGTGGATATATATACAATATGAATAAGTATACACACACACACACATTTTCCTTATCCACTCAGTGCATTTGTGTGTGTGTATATATATACGTATATATACATATACATTGTGTATAATATATATGTACACACACACGCGCGTGCACGCACACACACACACACACAAAGGAATACTACTCAGCCATAAATAGGAATGAAATGGTGGCATTTACAGCAGCCTGAATGGAGTTGGAGGTCATTATTCTAAGTTAAGTAACTCAGAAATGGAAACCCAAACATTGTATGTTCTCACTTATAAAGTGGGAGCTAAGCTATGAGGGCACAAAGGGATAAGAATTACATAATGAACTCTGGAAACTCAAGGGAAAAAGGTGGGAGGGTGTGAGGGATAAACGATTATACACTGAGTACAGTGTACATTGCTTAGGTGATGGGTGCACCAAAGTCTCAGAAATCACCCCTAAATAACTCATTCGTGTAACCAAACACCACCTGTTCCCCAAAAGCTATTGAAATAATAATATTTTAAAGCAGCATATATATAAGAATTGACTGGATTACTAAAAGTATTTCTTGCTTTATAAGTTAGTATAATGTTTCTTATTTGAAGAGAGGTAAACAAAACTTTTACACTACCACTACTAGTAAAATATGTGACTAGTTAGCCAATATACTTATATGGGCAAAATTACTTTCCTTATAGCAAATAAAATATTTTTAAAAATTTTAATGCACATATTGATACAAATATGTGAAATGAGCAGCAAGTTAGTTGGAAAAAATGTATCTTTCTATTATGCTATTTTTAAAACAATATAGATTAAACTTAAAAAATGAAAATTAAATACATCAGTATACTCTATGTTAACTTATAAGAGTAATACCAATCATAGCTTTTGTGTTTGATTTTTGTTTGCTTTACTGTATAGAAAATAACAAAGTGAAAATGCAGTGAAAAACAAAATTTCAAATGCTAACTAAGGAAAGTGTTTTTAAACATGCATTGGGACTAACCAAACAGATGACTTCTGATTGTAAGATATGCTCTAGTAGTTCTCACCTTAGGAATTACTCTATTGCTGACAAAAAGGTAGTGTTGGTCTATAATATCCTGTCAATTATCATAACAGAGAAGACAATTTGGAGTAGGCAATTTGTATTAGTCAGAATTCTCTAGGGGGACAGAACTAATAGTAGATATATATATATATTATATATACACACACACACACACACACACACATACACACACACACATATATATACACACATGTATACATGCATATATACACACATATATATACACACTCATATATATGCATATATATATACACACACACACACATATAGATATTTGACTTTATTAAGTATTAACTAACACAATCACAAGGTGGCTGAGGAGCAAGGAGAGACAGTCCAAATCCCAAACTGAAGAACTTGGGAGTCCGAGGTTCAAGGGCAGGAAGCATCCAGCATGGGAGAAAGATATAGGCGGGGAGGCTAGGCCAGTCTCTCTTTTCACTTTTTTCTGACTGCTTATATTCTAACTGTGCTGGCAGCTGATTAGATCGTCCCCACCCAGATGGAGGGTGGGTCTGCCTTTTCCAGCCCACGACTCAAATGTTAATCTCCTTTGGCAACACTCTCACAGACACACCCAGGATTAATAATTTGTATCCTTCAATCCAATCAAGTTATCACTCAGTATTAATCATTACACAGTTGTACCAGATATTTTACAGAATTGGGAAATAATTATGATCTGTTAGTAATTTCCACAAAATTGTCTAGGAAATAATAGAAACAAAACATCACCAGAGATATGAGAATAAATTTAGCCATGACTTTGTACTTTAAACAGTGAACTAGATATAGAGACACTGTAGGTTTCTGGAATAACTGATTGAATAAAATGATCTCATATGGATCAGTACGGCACAGAAAAAACAAGACCCAGAATAACATAACTAAAGCAAGCTATTTTGACTTAAAATATATTTTATTTATTCATGTTATGTACTTATAAATATAAAGGCATAAAAACTCTAACAATTGAAAGTAGTTTCTCCTTCAGAACTATAGTAATTTCAACTTTTTACTAGTATAATTATACTTCAAACTCTTTTCTTATTCAGAAGATGAGAATGAGTTTCATTTAAAATTTGCTTTTTATGATAAAAAGTAGCAATAGTTACCAATACAAAGATATTAAATATTTGTCATCTACTCACAAGGATATTAGGCATTATAAGAAATGCAAAAACTTTTAAGATCCATTTTCTGATTTTTGCGTGCTCAAAATCATTTTAGAAGCATCTTCGATTGTAAATTAGGGAATCAATAGGCTTATAAAGAGAGAGATTTCTGGACAATATTTTTGGTAATGCATTTGTACCTAGCTCCCCCATCCCCCAACAATGGTGAAGTGTGATTAACAACTACTGTTGTAATAAAACAAATCATTGAAACACATTGATTGTGATTCTAATGTAATATATACAAAATTATCTGTAGTAAAATCTCACCCATTGGCCAGTATGTTACACTAAAGAGACCAGTAAGAATTTAATGTTCAGAAGAAACTATTATTTCTCCTGCTAATACATCTTAAATACAAAATCAAAAGGAAGACACAGAATTAAGCATCTTCCTCTCCTATGACTGCATATATGTTTCAAATTTATAAACTAACTTGAGTAAAAATTTGATTTTGATCTAACACTTAGAAAAAGTATTCATATATTTGCATCATATCTTAGAAAAGTTTATTTCATTTTTAGGATTTTGAAATATTTACTGTAGAGAAACGAGTATCTATAGCTAATTTGGCACTGGATTTAATTGTTTTTAAAAATTTTGTCTTCAGAATTTAGAAATCTTTAAATGAGTAAGTAAATTTTAAATAGATTTGACTACTTAGACCTGTTGCCATAAAGAAGAGAGAAAATAGATTGATAATAAAGAGAAAAGTAAATGATTTTTGTAGCTATCTTTAAAGCACACAAAAACAGATAATTAAAATATATGTGCAAGACTCACAAAAATGCAAATTTCATGTTGATTATATACTAAGTGTATATTAATAAAGACTGGAAACTATATATGTACACTTTTAGTTTTGCTGACTTTTAATATTGTAGCATAAAGTGCAGTTGCATAATTAATATAATTAATAGAACAGTGGTTAATATGTCCCTACAGTTATTTGCATTATATAACTACTTTTAGACACTTTAGAACTTTTAATCTGTTAATATGTCCCTACAGTTATTTGCATTATATAACTACTTTTAGACACTTTAGAACTTTTAATCTATAATTATAAATATAAATTAACAATTAAAATGTTGCAACAAAATAAGCTATGTGTTGCATATCTTTGCTTGAGAGGTTTTGACTATGTACTTGTTTCAAAGAGGCTAATCCATTTTCTATGATTAGTAATTTGATCATTATAAAATTATAGAAAGAAATATGAAAATTTCTAATACATTTCTGGTGTAGAAAGTGCAAATTTAAATGCTTACAATAAATTATGTTCTAATGTTTAACTCAAGGTTAATCGGAGCTTTTAAATTATCCATAATCATATTAGAAAAAAATTCTAGAAAGTCTGTAATGAGAATTTTATAAAGAGAATATGCTCTGTTTATTTTAACATGGTAAAAGTAAAATGTCAAAATTAGAAATACAAGCATATCAAAGGAAAATAAAAAGCAGTTTTTCATACTTCTATCTCAGGGATGACACTGGAAACATTTAGTGTATGTCTTTACAGATATTTGCATATGCACAGATATACACATGTGTGTATATTTGTGTGCATGCATATATATGACACAGAATTGCAGATATATATGCAATATGTGATATATTGCATTATATATTACAAGGAATATACATGTATATTACAAGTAGTATACCTAAAATGACTTATCCTTTTACCACATCACTTTAATGTCTGTATAGTATTTTATTTTATGATTGCATAATTTTTTTTAAAATGTCTATTTTCCCATACATATATGGAAGCAAGCATGATTCCGAGAATATCTGGAATGAAGTATTGGAAGAGCATTGCATTGAGAAGAAGAATTTGGTATAAGTCTTGGCTTTGTTTTTCTTAGTCCATATCATCGATTCTAGAAATAACCAAGAATCGTAGCTTACAATTGCTGTCATCCAGGAAGTTTTGAATTTGCAATATGCCCTACAGCTTGTATAAGTGGCTTATCAGCAGGTCTGGAGAAGAATGATGGAGTGCTCCCTGAGAAATGCTGTGTCCGCAGTGCTCCACAAGGTTCAGCAAATGATGCTGTCTGATAAAACACAGAAGTGAAAAATGTTATGTTGAAAAGTAATTCAACAGATATGGATACCTAATGTAGAAGATACTTTAGGCATACCCTGAACTGTTTAGTTTGTGTGTATTTTCTTTTTATATAATTACAAGAGTAACATGTGATAAAAAATCTATACCAGGTAAGTCAAATAATTTTTCAGTAAATATTCAATTAAAATGTCAAGTGTTAAGAAAGCATTATGAAAGAATTTGACAGGATTACACTTATTTTCTTTACTGATCTATAAAACGATGATTCATTTAATAATCAATTGTGTCTTAGACTTAATCAGTTCAGATAATTGTAAAATCCAGAGTTATTCACTTATCTAAATGAGAGGTTGATTAGACAACACATTAGAATTATTTCATCAGCTAACTCTGATCAAGGAGACAGAATTTTTGAACGCAAGCTACATTTCAATGGTAACTTTCATTTTGTGCCCATTAATCTTAAATAAAAATTGCAGTGTTCAGTACCCTTCTATCTGAAACACACACAGAAACACAAACAATGCTCAGAGATGCACACAGGCACACATCTACACATTTCTTTTGAATTTATGCTTTGTGGCACTTAATGCCTCTGCTCCTCATTTCTCACTCATCAAAACAGAAAAACCTATGTAATTTCAATAGGTTAATACAAATGATCTCATTTAGTTCACTAGTGACTGCCTGTGAACTATGTCTGGAGAACTATTTTTAAGTCTCTGGCTCTTTACAATAGAGATTGTTGTCATTCTGAGTTTTAGGACAGGGAATCTTACTACTTTTATTTTTGTTTTCCAGTCACTGATCTCTTCTTGTATCTCTTATCTATATATCTCAATCATGATAAATGAATTTTCTCCCTCTGTTTGCTCCATGTTGGTGTCCCATAGAGCTATCTTCAGCTACTTTGTCCTCTCACTCCAAATTATCTTCACAGCAATCTCCTGCATGCCCCGGGCTTCAGTAAATCCCACAGAAGAATAATTTATAAGTCTCCATCTTCTGATCTTCAGTCCATGATATCCAACAATCCAACAATTTGTTATACAGCAAATTCTAGATGACTCATGGGCCCCTCATATTATCTTCATTTTCAATTTGATTTTGCTTCTGCTTAGGATAATAGTATCTTCTATCCTTCACCCAGGACAAGGGTGGCTGCTGCCCTGATCCCATGCTTCAGAGGGTCCTCCCACTCAGAAGGACACATATACACTATTTATGAAAACCCACATGAGCACCTTTACCAATTGGGAGAGAGCTGCTGCAAGTGCTGTTGCAGAGCAACCAGTAATCCCCAATATTCTGTTTTGTGGTTAAAACAATCTGGGCTCCAAATGCTTCTCTACATTTTCTTTTTTCTGTGACCTTGAAACGCAAATCCAGAGGTCTCATTCTGAAGGTTTGTGAGTGAGACATTGTTAATATAAGATGCTGTTTCAGGGTGCAAAGAATATTTCTGCTCAGATTATGAAGCCCACAGTGTTCACTTCTTGAAGACAATGCTTTATAGGCCCAAAGTAACATATATCCAGATTTTTACCCAATTTAAAAATTTTCATCTTCTTTTTTTATTTTATTTGGCCTACTTTTGAGTGTTTTAATGCATTGAATTATGCAATAGGTATTATTTTCTGTCTTCTTTCACTCAAATTTAGTGGGATGTTTGTATTCATTGAAATAGTTTCCTGTACTAGTAGTGTTTTTATTTATATTATATCGTCATTTTTTATTTTTGTTTTGCCTGCTTGTTTTATGAAGTGCTGATGGTAATGTTAAAATCTCTCCTTCTAATTGTGAATCTGCTTATTTCACAATGTAGTTTTGTGGAAATACGCTTCATATATTTTGAGTTCATGTTGCTAAATGCTTGTACTTTTGGATTAGAGACAAGGTCTCACTCTGTTGCCCATGCTGGAGTGCAGTGGTATCATCATAGTTCACTGCAGCTCAGAACTCTTGAGCTCAAACGATGCTTCTGCCTCTACCTCCCAAGTAGCTGGGAAACCACCATGCCCAGATAATTTTTTTTTATTATTTTTTGTAGAGATGGAGGTCTTGCTTTGTTCTTCAGGCTGGTCTCAAACATCTGACTTTAAATGATCCTCCTATCTCAACCTCCCAGAAAGCTGAGATTACAGCATGAACCACGGTGACCAGCCATTCCTGTGCTTTTAGAGTGTTACATCTTTGTACGTATTTTGTATTAATATGAAATCCCCCTATATATTATCCCTTTTAATTTATGCTGTCTAATATTAATATAGTTACAGCATTTTCCTTTTAGTCACACTTGTTTAGGGTATCTTTTTTCTCTTTTCACTTTTCAAATTCTGTATATCTTTTACATGCCACTTACTAAAATTAGTTTTTTTTTTTAAATCCAAATAACATAGCACTTGTTTATTAAATGGACCATTGAGTCTGTGTATGCTTAATGGAATTTTTGATATGTTTAATATAAATTAATCTTATGTGCTTTCTAATTGCTCTATTTGTTTTATATTTTGACTTCCTTCTTTAAAAAATCTGGCTTCTTGGGGAATTTTATTTTAAAATTTACAATCATCTAGTTTTGTTATTTTATTTCTGTTAGCTTAAAAGTTGTACTCTATTTCCCAATGTTTAGTGATTATAGAACAGGGTTCGGCAAGTTATTCTGGTCCACTGTAAGTCAAATATTCCAATGCCCGTTATTGACACACTGTCTTTATCTGGTTTTGCGCTGATACAGCAGAGTTTAACAGTTATGACAGAGACCACATAGCTCATAAAAATTAAAATATTTACTTTCTGGCCCTTTATAGGAAAAAATGGCCTACTCCTTCTATAGAAAACGAAACATCAAATTCTTATGTTGCTGCTTTTCCATGCAAGGCAGACACAAAAACCAGAGATAGCCACCTTCTTGAAACTATTAAAAATTCAGACGATAAATGAAACAATAGTTTTCAAGGCACTGGACATCAGTCAAGAAAAACTATGATTCCTGAAGATGGGAAACAAATAAGATAAATCCTCTGCTTGTGGTAATTTGCTGCCTGGAGAGATTTTTTAGACTGTGGAGCAGAGAGGAGAAATTCAAACAAAGAACCAATTTTAAAAATACTTCATCAGCCAGTCTTCATATAGCTGCTTCTGGATGCTCTTTTCCCAATCTTTTATTTTTATTTTTATTTTATTTTTTTTGAGATGGAGGTTCATTCCTGTTGCCCAGGCTGTAGTGCAATGGTGCGACCTCAGCTCACTGCAGCATCCACCTCCCGAGTTCAAGTGATTCTCCTGCCTCAGCCTCCCAAGTACCTGGGATTACAGGTGCCCGCATCCTCACCTGGCTAATTTTTGTATTTTTAGTAGAGATGGGGTTTCACCACGTTGACCAGGCTATTCTTGAACTCCTGACCTCAGGGGATCCGCCTGCCTCAGTCTCTCAAAGTTCCCAAGTATTTTAACAGTAACCATTCCCCTCGCTTCCTTCACACCTCCCTGACACAAAACCCTAGTGGTTTTCTTAAGTTTGTTGGTTGGTTAGTTGATTGGTTGGTTGGTTGGTTGGTTGGTTGGTTGGTTGATTTTATTGTCTCAATTATTGTTGTCACTGCCAATCTCTGAACATGTGTTTCTATCTCTCTTCTGTATTCCTTCTGGGTTTATCTTTTGGGTGAGATTTAGCAATTTCTGTAAAGCACCTTCTTAAAGTAACTGAGATCACTTTTTACTTTCTCATTCACCCTGAGTACAGCAATATCTTACTATTATTATTCCCGGGCTCTAGCACTTTAGCTTATTATCAAAATTGCTACCTTAACACTCTAGCACACAATTAGATTGTAACCATATTTTTGCTCAAATTTCAAGAAAGATCCTTATACTATGGGATGAGTCTAATTTATTTGCATGGAAAAGCAATCCCATTATGATCTTTCAGCATCTATACCTCTAGTCTCGTTTCTTATCATTTACTCACTCCTAGTGGACAAAGACTATAATGATCAAATTATAACTTACCTATATATTATCTGAAGGTGTTTTACAAGTTTAATGTTTATAACCTATAACACAACATAAATATTCAAAACAGCATCATGTGAAATCATTACCTAATGGCTAATTGAATTTAATATGTAATAGAATTTCATTGAAATTAATTATCAACACATATTTATTCTCTAGTTCTCAACACACACACACACACACACACACAAATTTACATATGATACTTAAGAATATTACATTCCATTTTCTTAATAATATCCATTAATTTAGAATTTTCTTTGTTGGAATAGCCCTATTTACTTAGTGTAACATAAAAGGTTTTACTCTATTAAATGCAAAACCGAATATGCCTATATTTATAATTGCATAATTTTAAAGTTACTTTCTAAACACATGAAAGAGATGACAATAGTATCAATTCATCACATTCATTTTTAACTATGAAATTAAATTTTGTGGAAAATAATGCTATAACAAAAAGATTTTTTCTTCTTTGCACTTGAGTTTATGCACTGTCTCATACTATTAACGTCACAAAAACAGTCTTGTTACCAATGAAAGAGAATTAGTGATGCTTGATACAGAAGCAGAAAATCAATTAGATATGAGACTTAAATATCCATACCTGTATAAAAAGCATTTCTTCCAAAACTTCAATCCAAACATTACCAAATGGAGAGGAAACGTGTTTTTCTCAAATGGACACAGAAAGCCCACATATACCTTATTATATAATTAAAAGCATTGTTCAAATCCTAAAAATTTAGGTTAAACCAGGAGAAAGTACAAATTTACTATTAGTATATCTTTGTTCTGTTTCTATCTAGATATTCCAGCTGTGTCAAAAAATGTACATAAAATCTGCCATTGAATTAGGTTTTTTGGGGATCACTAAGGATTCAATGGATACATAAGTTTTTTGTTTGTTTGTTTGTTTGTTTGTTTGAGAAGAAGTTTTGTTCTTATTGCCCAGGCTGCCTCCTGGGTTCAAGTGATTCTCCTGCCTCAGCCTCCTGAGTAGCTGGGATTACAGGCACCCGCCACCATACCCAGCTAATTTTTTATGTTTTTAGTAGTGACGAGGTTTCACCATGTTGGTCAGGCTGGTCTCTAACTCCTGACCTTCAGGTGATCTACTCACCTCGGCCTCCCATAGGGCTGGGATTACAGACGTGAGCCGCTAGGCCCAGCCAGGATACATAAGTTTTATACTACGGACACACCTACTAAGATTTTTTTTTTTTTTTTCATGCTTAAATTTGAATAAAGAATTCTAGTTACCCACTTCTGTTGGGTATTTGAGCACCTTCTCCTTTACATATTAATGACGTTAAGACATTTGCAATTACCACCAATTTGCAATTATTACTTCCTGAGGAAGCCTCTAAAACAGCTCCTAATTTTGAAAAGTATCTTACAAACCAACGACAAATAAATTAAAAACTGTCTTATTGGAACTAATTGAGAATGAGATTGAAGTAACAAAAAATTACCAAATTACAAAAGGAAGAAAAAAGAAAACAAATGATAAAAGGAGACAGAAGATAGAAAATTTCTCAAGAACAAGAAGATTAATACAGATAAACCAGTGAATTACACAACCCAGTTAAAATGTTATCACCACTAATTTCAACTTTGTTCAACTTCTATTCACTCATTCAGGTTGCCATTTTTCTACCTGAAGATATTTGCATTGGTGATATCCAACAAAGATTATATACCCATGACAACTTAGCACTTCAATTTCTAGGAAGCTAATCCTTCTCTGTCTAGTGCCTACTGCACTCTTTTTCTCTTCAGATTAATGCCATTGCTTTCCTGTTGCTCACCTCTTTTCCTCATTGGGTCAAAACCAACAAAATAATATCTTTTATATAAGTTAGGTGAAATATTTCTAATCAATAGGCTTACTATATAATATGTTTTATAATGAGCCATATATTTTAAACTGCAAAAAAATTGTTAATAAATTGATGATTTGTTTAAGATGTTATTTTGATAGTGGTTTTATTTGTCTCTGATATTATACTAGTCATAAATATCATTCAGAGGTAATAAAATACAAAAATGAGAATGTAGAAATCACTTCTAATAAAAATGCCTTTTGTTTCTTTGACTTTTTAAATGTTTAAATCTTTAAATGTTTAAATTTTTATGGGTATACAATAGGTGCGTATATTTATGGGGCACGTGATATTTTGCTAAAGGCATACAATGTATAATAGTCACATCAGGATAAATGCCTTTGTTTTATATGAGCATGGTATGAGCAACTGAACACCCAGAGAGAAGAGATGAAATGCCCAAGATCCTACAGTCAGGCAATGTCAGGTTAGGGAATAGAATCTGTACTTTTTTATTCAACTGACATTCACAAAGTACCTAACACTTTTTTTAGACCATTTTTTTAGACCACAATTACTGTCTCTAGTAGTTTACAGCTGTATTAGTCAGGTTTCTCTAGAGGGACAGACCTAATAGGATAGATGTATATATAAAAGGAAGTTTATTAAGGAGTATTGAGCCACACAATCACTTGGTGAGATTCCACAATAGGCCATCTGCAAGCTGAGGAGCAAGAAAGTCAATCTGAGTCTCAAAACCTCAAAATTAAGGAAGCCAACAGTGCAGGCTTCAGTCTGTGGTTGAAGGTCCAGGAGTCCCAGAGCTGAAGAACTTGGAGTCCAATGTTCAGGGGCAGGATGCATCCAGCATGCGAGAAAGATATAGGCTGGAAGACTAAACCAATATAGCCGTTACACGTTCTTCTACCTGCTTTTGTTCTGGCAGCATTGGCAGTTGATTACATGGTGCCCACCCAGATTGAGGGTGGGTCTGCCTCTTCCAGTCCACTGACTCAAATATTTATCTCCTTTGGCAACACCTTCACAGACACGCCCAGGAACAATACTTTGCATCCTTTAATCCAATCAAATTTATATTCAATATTAACCAACACAACAACAATGCTTTTTCTAAATGTCACACCACCTGTATTGGCGGTTTTAAAGAGATAGAGGAAAGGAATAGAATCAAGAAGGAGAAAAGCAATCATCAGGATCAGAATATCTCTTCTTCTCATCCCTTTCATTCTCCTGCTAATTTCTTTGTTACCCAGATGTTGAGATAAAAAGAAATTCTACTTTAATGTCATTTTGCTTTACCACTTTTTTTGGCGTGTGCCAGACCCCTGAAACTACTTCTGCTAATCTTCCTGTGTAATATAGCAGCCTTCAACATGGCAATCATTACCCAGAGATTATTTTGGTTAGGCTTTCCAGTATTCAAAGTAGTTTTGGTTAGAGACACAGCAATTACCAGGAACTTGACATCCTGAGTGTTGCAATGGGAAAGAATAAGGAATTATCATTTAAGAAGTATCTGCAAAGTTTTAATGATCATGCTAAATACATTCATTTCTTGAATGCTCACCATCTTCAAAATAACTATTATTGATACTGCTCTGATGACTGGAGGAACACCAGAGTCCTTTGTCTCATGCCGGTTTAAATAAAATGACATGAACTCTTGTAGAGTAGTTTTAAGGAGCAGATAGAGTTTAATAGGCAAGAAAGAAGGAAGAGTCTCCCCTATACAGAGACAGAAGGAGGGGGGCTTCCAGAGGAAACCCAGAGTGCAGCATAAAACAGCCAGTTATATGAAGAGGTTGGAGGAGGTGGTATCTGATTTGCCTAGGGCCCAGAGGATTAGTTTGACCAGGTTTGTCATTCACATAGCCCTGGAAAAACTAGCCCTCCGGCCCTAGCCTTTTAATATGCAAATGCAGGGCGCCATGATGTTCTACACATGTAGGGATAGTGGAGGCTGCCATTTTGCTAGGCACATGTGGTTACAAGAAGAAGGCAGGACTCCCCATATTGAGTGAACCCAGTTTCTAATGGCCGACTTTTGCATATCAAAGTTTGCTGGCCCAGCTTTCCTGCTAGACAAGAAATGTTTCTGGAGCTGCTTTAAAAGAAAAAAATAAAATAAAATTCCCAAAGACCCCTTATCCTCTTTATTTCCAAAAAAAGTAATTTTCTAATAACTCTTATTCTCCCCTGAGGAGATGTAACCTTAACTTCTGTTAGGGGGTTTTGGGGTTTTACTCTTTCTGGCTATTTCTTGCTGTAAAGGGGTGTCAAATGGGGAACAGCAGCTAGGGCTGAAAAATATCGGGTTAGAATTTGTCATGCCATGGGAAGAGGAGAGGCCTGGATAAGAAAGGAGAAGAGAGAGATTGGCTCCAGTATCCGAAAGAAGATCTACCTTCCTTCCTTCAATTTCCAGAATCACCCGGGGCTCCTGTGCTGTAATGGCAGCCTTAGTCACTAGAGCCAGGGGTTTGAGTCCCAGGACCCATCAGTCCTGCTGGACCATCTGTGAGACTGGTTCTGAACGCATTGACCTCTGCCTCCAGGGGCAGCTCCATCTCAAGTGTTCTCTGTCACAGGCTGAACAGGGTCAAGGTGACTTTGTCTTACTGCCTGGGCATTTCTAATTAAAATGCCCTGACTTGTCACATTAATAACAGCTAGTCACATTAATAACAGCTAGTAGATGCACCTTAGGGATCCTGGACTTTGCAAGCTTGCAACGCTGCTACTAAAACCTCTGTTCTTCTCTTGTATTTCCTCTCCTTTACTCAGGTCTCCTCCTGATCTCTGTTGTAAAAGACCAAAGTAGCTATTCTCAGGAGGTTCTCTAGGTTGCTATTTGGTCCTATCGCTTGCTTCTATAGTTTCCTTCTAATATCAGCAGCTGCTTGTGTAACAAACTTGTTCTTCAGGATGAGAACTGAATCAGGGGATAAAAAGGTATGTTTTATTAGTGTCTCTCTCAGCCTTTCCATAAAGGTGGTGGGAGCCTTGTCTGGTCTTTGGTCTATCATGGACAGTTTAGAGTAACTGAGAGGTTTGGTCCTGGTCTTCAGTAGGCCTTCTAATATCCACCTTATAAAGTGCTTCCTTTTCCATTTATCTCCTGAGTTATTGTGGTTCTAATCAGGGTTGTCTACTGGAACTGCTTCCCTTCCTAGTGGAAATGGAGTTTCCACCTCTTCCTCACCTTCCCTATTTCCTCCTTTTCTCCTTGGTCTGCTATAGGAGGCATGTTGCTGATCTCTGTATTTTTCTGCTGCCTGCATAACTGTCTGCTTTTCAGCCACAGTGAAGGTCTGACTTAGCAGCAATATAACATCCCTCCATGTGAGATCAAACACCTGAGTTAAATTTTGGAAAATTTATATGTACCTATCAGGGTCATCAGAAAATAGGCCTAACTCTCCCTTTATTTGCTTAAGACCCTGTAATGAGAAGGGAACTTGAACCCTCATGGCATCATTCCCATCAGGTGTTTGTGCAGAGGTAAGAGTGAAGGGGGGAGAGTAGGATATACTGGCGATGGTGGAGCTGGAGTAGCTGATGGTATGATTGGAGGGAAGCTGGAATGGTTGAGACATTCAATAGCTGTCTCAGATTGCTCCTCTGGAACCTGCTTTAGCTCTGGGGAACTATTCCCTGTGGGCTTGCCTGCTGTAGCTGCTAAAAGAGCTGGGTCAATTGTACAGAACTTCTAAAGATCTTAGTTGTCTCACAGGACAAACAAAGCCTGTACATAGGGGACCTCAGTCCATTTGCTCTTCCGTTTGCAGAAAAGATCTAACTGTTGGATAATATTAAAATCAAGGCTCCTCCCAGCAAATCAGGTGTGTCTGTCCCCAAGATGGTAAGAAGGCCATGCCCTTGAACAATAAAATATAAGATGCTTTTTCTTCAAAGTCTCAGGGTCGAAGGAGTCCTAGTGCTTTAAAATACAATCTAGGGGAGTGCATACTGAAGACAATCTGCTACCCATCTAGAAGAAGAAATGAGAATAAAAGCATCCTTCTAGTCTCCTTCCTTTCAGTATGTCACCCAGGGTGGAGAAGAAAACAGTAGGGCGTGTTCCCCCAACTATTTTCCCTCCCTGGTTAATGGGACCCAGCAGGCAGTTAAATGTGCCGTCCATGACTGAAGGTGTGACCCTCAAAGCCATGGTGCCAGAGAAACTAGACTTTTGGGCCTAGTCACGCTTTCCCAAGTCATCCTAGTCCTCTGCCTATTATTTCCCTTTGATCTTCTAGACTTGTGTGACCTCCGTGCCTCCTTGAAAAAAATGGATCTTAGGAAAAGCTACGTAATTGGGCAGGCACCTTTAATGAAGGGGGCCTGCTAGATTGAACTCTATCCTGCTATTATGGCCTGTGCTAAAGCATTTACCCTAGAAAAATAATTCCAGTTAACTTCCAGGCTTAAACTCCTCTTACTCATTAAGTAATGTCTTAATCAGAGAAAGAATATGTGCCTTAAAGGAATGTAGGAACTGAATCGCCATTCTCCTGCTGATGGGACAATATTGAGACTAAAACTTGGCTACAGAAGACTTTTAACTCCTAACTGTTGAAAGCAGGATTTTCCCGTTCATGGAAGAGGCTTAGAGCTGGATTTCTTTTTGTTATTTTTATTATTATTATTATTTTGAGACGGAGTCTTGCTCTGTCACCAGGCTGGAGTGCAGTGGTGTGATCTCAGTTCACTGCAACCTCTGCCTCCCAGGTTGTCCTGACTCAGCCTCCCGAGTAGCTGAGACTACAGGCGTGAGCCACCATGCCCAGCTAATTTTTGTATTTTTAGTAGAGACGGGGTTTCACCATGTTGGCCAGGATGGTCTCGATATATTGACCTCGTGATCCGCCTTCCTCAGCCTCCCAAAGTGCTGGGATTACAGGCATGAGTCATCATGCCCAGAGTCGGATTTCTAGTGGTGCAAAAGGAAGCTGCGGCGCTAGGGGGGGGGGGGGGGGGAAACAAAGTGCCTCATGTAGAGGACTTCTATTTCCATCAGGTGACATTGTTGGCTTAGAAATACTATGTGCTCACCAGAGAAGTGGTAGAGAGAAACCTAGAAATGCCATGTTCTTTCCAGACCAAGGGTAGAGAGAGACCTAGAAATGCCATGTGTTTTCCAGACAAGGGGCTGAAAGACACTCACTATGATGTGTGTGGGGGGGGGGGGGGGGGGGGCCGGGGGGGCGGGGGGGCGGGGGCGGGCTGTGGAACCCTCTGTTTCTAGAGGATTGCAATGGCATTCCTGAGCTAAACTCCCAGTTACTAAATTCCCATACATTCCACACACAGAGAGAGACTAAGAGACCATGGATAAAAAAGGAAAGAAAGTTTTGCGACAGGATAGCCAAGGATTCTCTGCCAACACTCAAAATGGACTTGTGGGAGGCGAGGTCTGGTCCAGAAGCCTTTGAATCACACCAGGGTATTTCCTGGACAGAAATTCTCAGTTGCCTGAGAACTTTTCCCAGCCTTGCATGATGGCGAGGTTTCCCTGTGAAAGGAAACAGATTCAAACATGGCCAGCATTCCCAGTGACCCATGGGTATTGGAAGATTCTCCATATTCTCACCACCAAACCTCACATCCAAGTTTTTATGATGGCAGCCAATGATAAGCCTATGTAACTGGCTGACAGACGTCCATTGATTTATCTGATTTTATTTTAAAATACAGGCCAAGACCTCCTTGGAATGATAGAACAGACTTCAAGCTCGCTCCTATACGCTCTGCTTTGATGAATGTTGTACCTTGAATTCCTGGCCAATGCACCAAAATGATATGACTCCGATGACTGGAGGAAAACCAGGGTCCTTTGCTTGCACCGATTTAAATAAAAGGACACAGACACACATGGAGTGTTTTTAAGGAGCAGAGAGAGTTTAATAGGCAAGAAAGACGAAAGAGGCTTCCCGTACAGAGACAGAGGAAGAGGGGCTCCAAGCCAAGACAGGAAAACCCCAGTGTGGTGGGAAACAGCCAGTTATCTGAAGAGGTTGGTGGAGGCGGTGTCTGATTTGCATAAAGCTCCGGATATTGGATTAACCAGGTATGCCATTCCCATAGTCGGTGAATAAAACTAGCCCTCTTGCCCTAGCCTTTTAATATGCAAATGCAGGGAGCCATGTAGTTCTACACAGGTGGGGTTATGTGGGTGCTGCCATGTTGCTAGGCACATGTGGTGACAAGAATAAGAAGGCGGGAATCGCCATATTAAGTGAACCCAGTTTCTCATGGCATACATTTGTGTATCAAAGCTTGCCGGCCCGACTTTTCCGCTAAACAAGAAATGTTTCTGGGCTGCATTCAAATAATAATAATAATGATAATAAAACTTCCCAAGGACCCCTTATTATCTCTAAGTGCCTAAAATAATTTCTTAATAACTCCTATAACATTATGACTCTCATTGTCAAGGGAAGAATAAGACATTAAAGAAATAAGACATTAATTTGTTTACTCGAAGATGCACAGTTTATAGATTAGGTACTATCATTGTTCTTTCTCATTGTTCTTTATGCGAAAAGCTTAATAGTCTTCCTATTATACCATCAAGGACGCTTGCTCATAATACAAACTGAAGATACTTGTGCATTTGGGCATGGCTAAGATGTCAGGGGTGAAGGACTTTTTGTTGCTGGGGAGTAAAAAGTAAAAGTTGTCATTTTATTTCTTCTGGGTCATGCATTAATCTTTTGTAAAAGTGTGTGATGTGATGACAATAAGTATATGAGGAGAGTAAACTGACATTGAGACGATTCACGATATGTGAAGACCTTTTAAATGGTGTAACATAATTTATATATCTCCAAGTTATGAGAGTATAAAATGTTATAAATAGCAAAACCTGATGCCGTGGCACGAGTGGGCATAATTATCATGAGTGAGAACACAATCCTTGATTTAAATAAATTGTTAGACTAGACAGGGGCGTTTAATTGCACTGGAGACAGAAAATACTTCAAGGCAGATAGAAATATAAGAAATTAATGAGAATCCAGGCAGCACCAAGATAGAATGTAACCAAGGAACTTCCCATAGTTACCTTTGACTCAAAGTTTTATCAGTACCTTAATAAGAAACAGAATGTTTAAAATAGATATAGTAAGAGATTGCCATTTTAGCGCATGAGTATGTGTATGCTTATGCAAGAAAGTGACTCTACTCAACATAAGACATTAAGAATTTTTGAACAATCTTAAAGAAAGACTGGAAAAATGTCATTTTAAGTTGTAGGCAGTTTCTGCCTTCTCAGAAGTAAAGGTTTCAGTTTATTTCTGTTAAAAAAAAAATCATGTTATTAAGAAAATCAAAAGATATGCCAAAATAAAGTAGTAAAAATATACTATGAGATGTACTGACAGAGGCAAGATATGGAAGAAACATTCAAACTAGCTGGTAAAGTCTAGAAGATTTTGGTGAAGTATACATTTACCTATGTTGACTAAAATATGATGAGTAGTTAATATTATAAGATGAATTCTGTTTTTTGTAATTCTAGAATTTCATGTTATTTATATATTTTAAATTTCATTAATTTGTAGACAAAACTTAGATCAAATTTCACTCTAAATCACAATTTTGGTCCAACTTACTGATTGCCTATTTGGGTAGACTTTGTAATAGAGCAAGAGCGACCCCCTTTATAAGGCCACTCCTGTTAGGGGTGCAGCAAACTAGAACAAATTATTATGAAGAAAACTAAGATATATACACAGACTGATATTTTAAATTTTATTTTGTAAGTTACTACAGGTACAATAATAAGTTCATTAGAGTTTTTATTGTTTGTTGCCTATCTAGTTTGGAGCTTGTTGCCCATCTAGTTTGGGTGAGCTTGTGGCCAATGTATTGGTGGGTGGGTGGATGGATAAATGGATGGATGGATGGATGGATGGATGGATGGATGGATGGATGGATGGATGGTTGGATGGATGGATGGTTGGATGGATGGATGGGATTTTATTGCTTGTTGCCTATCTAGGTTCGGGCCTGAGTTTGGAATTGGAAAACTTGGTCAAAATGAAAACATCCTATGTTATCTGAGTTACTTTATGTGTAATAATACTTCAACCTTAATGGTATTACAATGAAAGTAGTAAATAATAAAACTTTCTAGCTGAACACAACATTAGTTCTTGATTGATCATTTCAGACTTGATATATGTTATAGGAATGATTGACCCTAAATCAATAGTTTTAAAGAAGAACTGAGGCTGACACAGTTCACAAAACTAAAAATGACTGTATTCTATGATGGTGATATATCTATTGTCTTTAATAAATATTTTCAGTATTTTAGAAATCTTTAAATTTAGGTTATTATTTTAACTCTCAAATCATATGTTAACTATGTTCAATAATATGTTTAACTATGTTAAAATTATTATTTGTTCACAATATAGAAATTATCTTTAATACTTATATTTTTAGTTAATACTCAAATGACATATTAAAAATAACATTTAGTTATAGATAGTATGATAGTTTCTTTGGTTCTGTCCTGCCTAATACATTTCTAAATAATACAATTTTTAACAGATGAGAAATGTAATTTCTGCATGACACAGACATGTTTATTGCTTTTGTAATATACTTTTCTTTTCTTCAATATGAATCAAACGACTAAACTTCTGCTGGTATTTTTTGTCCTACAATTTAGGGAATCCTACCAGAATTAACAATCCACCCATCCAAGCCTTTTTTTTTTTAAGCTAAATAAAGTTTGAATACATTTTTTCCATGTGAAAAGATAAAGGTTTCTGTCCAATAATATCTCCTCCTAAAAGTTAAAGTAATTACAGTTTCAATTTACCAAAATGTCATTACTAAAATAGGAAAGGTTATATAGTTTAATTATGTTCATGTTATTTCACCATAAGATTTTATTTTTCATCTACTAATTTATAGGCCAGTGATAAAGTCAGTGAAATGAACATGACTATACTGGATTCTTCAATATTACATCAAAATTGGCTTACACGATGAACACAGAATTCTTAAAGGTTAATAACACTCTTCTAACATTACAAATTCTGAACTTTAGTAGGTTGCTAATTTAAAAAAAAATAGTTTGTGCTTGGAAGAATGTTTTTATTATGGTATTTAAATGTGAAAATACACCAATATAGAATCCATGTTTACCAACAGATAATACTCAGTGTGCTTTTTCCAAATGAAAAAGGTACATCATTCTGGGGACTTCAGAAAGGGTTTAAAGATCCACTTGGGCTTCTGTTTAAATGTTTTAATCATTAAATGTAAATAACATTGTTTCAAAATACCAGTAGGATGGACTGATGCAGCACATGCATATAAAAGAAACATTGGGATTAATATTTAACTGTATCCAATATTAACAGACTAAGTAGAAGTTATAACTGAACTACTTCTGCAAAACTGGTAGCATTTGCAAATCTTGTGGACAACAGTTTTAGTCTAAGTAACAATGTCCTAAAGAATGCCAAACAAGTGTCGTATTTCCTGTCATTTAACTCAATTATACACAAAAGAGAAAGTGATTACGATTATTCAGCTCTTTTGAAGACTAGGGCATGAAGCAACACCTCAAAACAATTTTGGAAATTGTCTCCCATATTGAGTAAATGACTTACCTTGTGTAGATGTAATTTAAAACTCTGATTAACGTGTGGAAATAACATTGATAAGAGTAACATATTCTGATTACATATCTTCATAATTAAACATTATGAGGACTTGGAACAGATCATTTATTCATCCAGTTATTTGTTGTACAAGTGTGTTTTGAATGCTTCGTGCTTCTTGTCATTTTATCATCCGGGAATTAGTAATAGCTGCCTAGCTATAGATGTGGCTTGAAGTAAATTAGATAATATGTATGTGACTATACATCATAATTCATATATACATGTATATGCATAATTTGAAGACAAATTCTCTGCTTTGCAAACGTTGACAATAGATAAAATAGAAAGAGGGAAGCCAAGAAAAGAACTGAAAGTGCACACATGCATACATGTACACATATGAAAGTAGATCACATGCACTTTTGCTTTTCTAAGTATTCATTTTTAAAACATTCCAGGGATTTTCTACCAGAGTTGGAATTTATTAGCATAATGACAAAGTATTTCATAAATAGAAAAATAATTTATTTCACATTATCAGAACTAAACCTGTCTCTACATATTTAAGTAAATACTTCGGAATGAACAGGAGAGTTTGATAATGAAATTGTATTAATATGATTGGTTCTTTTCCAGCTAAAATACTGATAAATATATACTAAAATATCCTGTATCAATAGGACATTTTGAAAACAGCTGGTAGGGGTCGTTTCTCAGAAGTTGAAAACAAAATTATCTTAGATCAGCTTTGACTTGGTTACAGATGCCGAAAGTGCTGTGGGTTAGATTAGTTCAATGAACTAGGAAGACATTTAATTCATCTCCAAAGAAAAATGACAGGACTATATCTTAAACTATCATTAGTGTTTGAGGGTAGAATTTCTTTCTTTTTTTTCTTTAACCCACCCATGCCAAATTGCCCCATTCTCAAAGTGAATCAAAACTAAACACACAGAGATGTGGTACTTGGTATTTTCCATTTGGAAATATTTAGAAGAGGTACAATTTTTTACCTTTGTTAAATCAGAAAAGGAAGTAATCATCTGGCACTAATTGAAACAAAGTCTACATTACATAGAAAATAAAAATGAACTTGTCTATTCAGTTACAGAGTAGAATATTTACATTGCTGCTTCATCAGCAAAAACACACACCTCACACCTGCTGTGATTTCTTTTTCTGTTGAACTTCTACCTAATTAACAACCATTAAGATTCACACCTGTGGTGGCTTTAGACTTTGCCTACTGCTCAGAGTTGAGTTTTTTAACCCTTCATTTTGCCTATATTCCATGATCACTTTTCCTAGCAGGCTCAGTCTTTCAAAAAGAGCTTTTCTGAATATTTGCTTGCATTCAAAGCTGGGAATTCACCACAGCTGGGAACTGAAGAGGCGATTGTTTTCTTCTGGAATAAGAGATGAACAGGTGGTACTCCCACCTGCTGCAAGTCTTTGAATTTTTGTTGGCTGCAAATTGTTCTTGGACCTGGTTTTTAAAATGTTCTCTTGCATTAGAAGCAAGAGAGGAAGAGAAAACAGGCCATAACCAGTTTTGTTACTAATGGTCTCATTACAGACATTCTCTGTTTGGTAATTGCTGACATATTGAAATAAATGGGTGTATTGCTTTCTGGATTGGGTGCCGGTGGGAAAAAAGCAAACGAATTCAACCATAGCTTGACTACTTTATTTTAAACATTAAAGAAGGTTTAGTCAATCAAATTGAGTGACATTTTCCCTTTGGGAAAGTTTGCAGAAGTCTATTTGTAGCTGGCAAAGAAAATGTTTCTGGATAGACAAGCTTTTGTTGTGATTTTTCACTGTTATTTCTTTTACACAGAAGAAAGCACTTAGCCACTATCTAATTTCGGATATATCTGTTCTGTTCTTTTAGTTTATTTAATGTTTTGGTTTCTATTATCTAATGGAATGGAACAAATGACTCAAAAATACTAGTACTACTCAATCTGAAGGCTTTTATAGACACAGTAGACCATTATGGTCAACCCAGTCATAATTATGACCTGCAAAGTAAGTTGGGGCTATTTTTGTTCTGAACAAAACTGAAAACATAATGTTAAGCATGGTTGTTTCTATTCTCCCGCTATCCTGCCTCTCATAATTTTCAATGAACTACACTGAAAATATCAATACAGAGTAGCTTTTATTTAATATGCCTAAAAGTGCTATTTGTGTATTTGTTTGTAGAGTTATAGACAATAACCATATAATAAACATATGGTTATCTATCTTTGATTTTTTAATATATTTGTATCTATATATGTATATATCCATATGTAATATAGTTATGGATATATAGACACACATAGATATACAGATATGTATCTACATATATATTCAAATTATATGTATTATACATTAAATATATGTATGCATACAACATTATTGATTTAAATTAGAAAGATAAACTCTAGTGTGTTCTAAAGCACTGTATGGAGACTATAATAACGTTGTTTTATTTCAAGTATTGTATACTTACTTAAAAATATTATATATGGGGGAGGACAAGACTGAACAATTTTAAAAAATCTTCCAAAATTGTTTGACTTACAATTCTCTTTTCAGTTTTCTTTTAAGATTTTCTTGTGGAAAACTGTGTAGCCAACTGTATCATCCATTTGGCTACTGTGATGGTTAATTTCACATGTCAGTTTGACTGGGCCATTGGGTGCTGGGATATTTCTGCAAATATTATTTAGATGTTCCTGTGAGAGTGTTTCTGGAAGACCTATCATTTACACTGATAGAATAAATAAAGCAGATCACCCTCCCTATGGTAGTGGGCTGCATCCCATCAGCTGAAGAGTGAATTTGAACATTCCCAACACAAAGAAATGATAAATGTTTGAGGTGATGGATATGTTCGTTAACCTTATTTGATCATTACACATCATATACATGTATCCAAATATCACACAGTACCTCATAAATATGCATAATTACATCAGTTAAAAATAATAGTAAAAGCCAAAAAAGCATACATGAAAATCCATACAGAGGACTCTAAGTAACCTAATTGATTCAGACTCTAAGTCAATTTTGCATAAATTATTTTCCAGCATGCTCGACCTTTAAAAGACGTTCAAAACCAGAGTGGTGGCATGCGTCTGTAGTCTCGGCTACCAGGGAGGCTGAGGCAGGAGAACTGCTTGAACCTGGCAGGCGGTGGTTGCAGTGAGCCGAGACGCGTCATTGCACTTCAGCTCTGGCAACAGCGAGACTCCATTTCAAAAAACAAAACAAAACAAAAAGACATTCACTAAATGCCAAACTATACTATCTCTTTGATTTTCTCTTTTAAAATATGTCACTACCTATTAAATATTGCCTCCTTGAAGACAGAATAGTCTATGTGGTAGGTACAATTATCCTATTTTTCATAGAAAGAAATCAAGGCACCTAGGTATGTCTGAGGCCATATTACAGGTTAAAGGCAGAACTGGAATTTAATGACCTACACCTCTGACTCCTTAGTTCCATGGGTCTTTCAGGATATCATTACCTCCAAATCTTTCAGGGAACCTTAGAGCTTTAGGCAGACACCAAGGAACATAGTAATATTTTTAGAGTAAACATTCACCTTCTTAAAAAGTTTAAATTATGACTAAATAGAAAGTGACTGTAAAAGTGTGATATTGTAGAAAGAAAGGTAGCAAAGGCTTTTGAATGTGTATGTTGAGAAAATAAGAGTAAACCTAATTTCTGATAAGTTAAGACAGACATTAAGCAGACAAAAGGACAAGGAAGAGAGTGTTAAAAAATGTTTTATTAATAAGTTGAGGCTCGATGATGGAATTTTGAAACGCTTTTTTGAATTACCTCCTATCCACAATCCTCTGACTTTCTTGTTTTCTTCTCTCTACACGTTCTCATATTTCACTGTTTTTTCCTCCTCTGTCAAATATTTATTTACTTCTTTTTTATTCTTCTGCGTTTAGATTTAGACTTCCTTCTATTTTTACTCTACATAGTATTTTTCATATGTGATATAATCTAGTTTCATAATTACATTTTGATAAAATATTCAAGGAAAAAAACTAAAATGTTCAGCCTGGAATAATAAGACAATGCAAGCAATTTAATATAATTTCAAAGAAAACTGAATTCCCTTTCATTTTGCATATATATGACATATCTTTCTGTTCAAAAGTTTTGTACATTGTAGTTCTTTCTACATCATTTTCTTCACAATTTTATAAAATGCATCTGTTTTCTTTTTTTTTTTTTTTTTAGACGGAGTCTCGCACTGTCGCCTAGACTGAAGTGCAGTGTGCAATGGCGTGATCTCGGCTCACTGAAACCTCTGCCTCCTGGATTCACATGATTCTCCTGCCTCAGTCACCAGGGTAGCTGGGATTACAGACACAAATCATCACACTTGGATAGTTTTTTGTATTTTTAGTAGAGATGGGGTTTCACTCTGTTGACCAGACTGGTCTCGAACTCCTGACCTTGTGATCCACCCTCCTTGGCCTCCTAAAGCAATGGGATCACAGGCGTGAGCCCCTGTGCCTGGCCACATCTCTTTTCATTTGTACTACTCCCTATCCTTTCTCCTCTGTATTTTGTACATACCTTGCACTTGCTTCAGTAATCCTACCCATATGCTTTACAACCTTCCTGATGTATTCTTTTATTTCCATTCTCATATTTTCCATCCCAGCCAAAATGCATAGCTAGTTGGACAAAGTAGATTACTCTTGTATATGTACGGAGGAGGAAGATTTTGCAGTGAGAAAGACATAAAATAAGTTAGATTATAGGGAGAAAGAAGACTGAGGAATAAAAAAAATTTTAAAAAAAACTTCCAAAATTCTCTGTCCCACCTTTTTCTCTTTTCAGTTTTCTTTTAAAATTTTCTTGTGGAAAACTGTGTATCCAACTGTGTTATTCATTTTGCTACTGTGATGGTTAATTTCATGTGTCAATTTGACTGGGCAGTTGGGTGCTGTGATATTTCTGCAAACCTTATTTTAGATGTTTCTGTGAGATTGTTTCTGGATGACTTTAGCATTTACATTGATAGGCTACGTAAAGCAGATTACCCTCCCTATGGTAGTGGGCCTTATCCCATCGGCTGAAGGCTGGTGTGAAGCAAGACTACCCTCCCAGGTATGAGAGAACATTCCTCCTGTCTGAACTGAGACCCTGACTTTTCTTGCCTCGAGACTCAAACCGAAACACTGATTCTTCCCCAGTCTCAAGCCTGCGAGCCTTGGGTTTGCAATTACGCAATCAGCAGTCCTGGATCTCCAGCCTGCTGATTGTAGATCTTAGGATTTAGCAGCCTCCGTAATTGTGTAAGCCAATTCCTCATAATAAACCTCTTGATTTTTATACATACTTTTCTTGATTCTGTTTTTCTGGAGAACCCCGACTAACACAGCTACAGATGACTAAATGTAATTTGCCTAAAGATTAACTGATTATGCTTTCTTCAGATTTGCCAATATTTATAGATCAGTAAATGGTATCATGATTCATTCAGTTGTTCATGATATTACCTCCTTCAACACTTCCCTTTCCACTACCTACCCCAATTAGTCTAGATATTCATCTGATCACCCCTCTTTCAAATTACTTACATGTTTCATCTGATTTATTGTATACACTTTTTAAACTGATTACCTGAATCAATTTTTGTCCCCCTCCAACCAGTCTCCACACAGCCGACAATTTCCTTACAAAAGAAATCTGACAATTTTACTCTCTTGCTTAAATTCCTTCAGTGTGTTTCACTATTTTGGAAAGAATTTGGAAGCCCTTATTACCTACAAAGTCTTGCATAATCTGTCATCTCCCTGCCACATTAGTCTCACTTCATGATATTCTTTCATTCTTGCTTTACTTTCCAGCCACATGCACCTTGTCATCTTCTGCCTCTTCACCTTTATGCATGCTCTTTACATAAGCAAAGCTATTATTTTTAAAAGATTGTTTATGACCTGAGTAAAGGTAAAGAAATAAAAATGTTTGAGGCTACTGCCTGAAATTATCTTTTCCTCTTGGTTTTTTTTTTGTTTGTTTTGTTTTGTTTTGTTTTTTTTTTTTTTTTTTTACTTCTTAATCATCTTTTACTGAGGTCCTAGGTTAAAAAATACCTTCCTGAGAAAGCCTCCAAGGATGCTCAGATGGTTTGTTTCCTTCTTATGTATTTCCATAGCAGTTTGCCATTTTCTTTCTCAGCATTTTGTTTAGGGGTGATGTTTGAAAAGCAATTCTCCATGGGGTTTCTGTACATCTTCATAACAACTTTATCGTAGACTATCTTTTGGGGATGTGTGCAAAGCAAACAGCCTTGGAAGATTAATAGACTCTTCCACTGAAAGACAGGGCAGATAGTTTTTCTTACCAATGTAATTTAGATAATATCCCTCTCCTGGCTAAGGTGAGACAGGTTACCAGATACCCCTTATATACAATTGGGGCCTCTTCCACATGATGAATCTAGAAAACATTATGTTAAGAGAAACAAGCTAGTCATTAAAAGCCATATATTCTATGATTTTTTACTTACATGAAATGTCAAATATTGGAAAATCTATAGAGACAAAATGTAGATTGGTAGTTGCCTAGGGTTGTGGGAAGAGGGTTGGTTAATGGGGAGTACCTGCTGAAGGGTATAAGGTTTATGTAGGGGGTGATAAAAATGTTCTAAAACTGATTGTGATGGTGATTACATAAAGCTGTAACAATACAAAAAACTATTTAACTGTTCACTTTAAATTGATCAATTGTTTGGTACATAAATTATATTTTCAATAATGCTGTTTTTTTAATGTGTTTATGATTTGAATAAAGATAAATAAATAAAAATGTCCTGGACTTCATAATCTCAGGGTTCCTCAGGTATACAGCAAACCCCCTGTATGCATAGCATCTAATTGGGACCATATTTGCATAAGCTCTATGAGATGTGGGTGTGATTGAGTAGGGAGAACTGCTGTGAACAGGATGCTCAGGTTGCCCGCTATGCTGTGAATAATAGTAATTTTTCCTTTACCCAGAAGACTCAGACCTTCTACCAGGATTCAGGAAACACTGACAGGGGAAATTACCAGGTCAAAAGTAAAGTAAAATCTCAGACCCTTCATGGTTTCTGACAGTCATCATGTACTTAATTTTTGTGTGTATTCTTGAATCCCTCTTTTCTGTTGTATAAACTTCTCTGTCCTTTTCCTCACACAGTGTGTAACAAAGAGCAGACAATTAATAAACATTTATTGACTGACTGACAACAATGTTGAAGTAAGGAATAAAAGTTAGGAAAAAGCTGATAGGTAGGTCTGCCAAATGACTTATAAAGTAATTTAACTTTTCATTATTGAAAGCATTATTAAATATTAAAGACCTTTCTTCAGCTGGGTGCAGTGGTTTACGCCTGTAATCCCAACAGCTTGGGAGGGTGAGACAAGTAGGTTACTTGACCCTAGGAGTTTAAGACCAGCCTGGTCAACATGATGAAACCCCTATCAAAAATAAATAAATAAATAAATACAAAAATGAGTTGGTGTGGTGCTGTGCACCTGTGGTTCTAGCTGTTTGGGAGGCTGAAGCAGGAGGATTGCTTGAGCGCAAGGCGTGGAGGTTGCAGTGAGCAGTGATGACCCCACTGCACTCCAGCCTGGGTGACAGAGTGAGACCCTGTCTCAAAACAAACAAACAAAAAACCCTCTTTAGATCTTTAACAGACAAGTCAAATACTTTCATTTTTTTTTCTTTTTTCTTTTTTTTTTTTTTTTGAGATGGAGTCTTGCTGTGTCACCCAGGCTGGAGTGCAGTAGTGTGATCTCAGCTCACTGCAACCTCCACCTCCCTGATTCAAGCAATTTCCCTTCCTCAGCCTCCTGAGAAGCCAGGACCACAGGTGCATGCCACCACGCCCAGCCAATTTTTTTTTTTTTTTTAATTTTTTTTTTTTTTTATTTTTAGTGGAGACTGGGTTTCACCATGCCAGCCAGACTGGTCTTGAACTCCTGACCCCAGGCAATCAGCCTGTCTCGGCCTCCCAAAGTGCTGGTGAGCCACCATGCCCGGCCATACTTTAGTATTTTAAACAATCTGGTTCACATAATGATCCAGAAATTCCCCATTAGTGCCATATTATTTAATAGACCCAAACAAATTTTTGTGTATAAAATATGTGTCATCCTGTTACATTATTCTCTTGTATCACCTTTGTCCCTAGGGAGCAGTATAATCACTCTAGTTTGCAAATTGTGAAGTTGAAATACCATGGAATTTCACCTATGGGGAAAAATCTTTATGAAAAAGGTGACAGAATTGAACTGGGCTTTCTAGCAGTAATAGAACTTTGATTCAAGATGGGAAGTTAAAAGGAAGGAAGTAGGCAAAGTCATAGAGAGCAGATAATTAAGGTCAATTTAGCCTGATTTGGCTACAGCTCAGAAAAACTTTAACCAAAAAAGAATGAGAGTGTGACAGAAAGTTATATTCAACTCTTATTTATGTTGGCTTTCAATGAAAGTTTTGGTGTTTGGTTGAGTCTATACTTTCCTTCATGGTCATATATACTAATAATTTGTACATGGAAAGGCAAAAGAAAAACAATTTCAAAGTGAAAAATATAGCTGAATGATAGAAATGAAGTTTCTCTGGTAAAGTCAGACTCTCTTGCGTTTGTTCTGAAGGCACATTTTTTTCCCCCACTCTGCTGCTTTGCTATTTCCAGTGACAATAGGGGACCATTAAGAAAAATCCTCCATAAGATAAGCTTTATCTTCTTGCTCACTACCAAATTCAAACACAGAGTATGCCTGTGAACAACTGCTAATGATTTTTTTTTTTCTTTTGCTTCACCCTTTATACTAAAACTCTGTGAAAGACACAAGACCCACTGTCAATCAGAGGGTACAGAATTTAGAGTCACTTTGTGATGCAGGCTTGAAAAGTATGGTTTCTATGCAAACATAAGTGATAGTTATCCATATACCAGCAATTATCAGTGGAAATTTCAAGATTGCCATTGTAATTTTATAATGAGAAGGAAGATGACAGTGTGTGATCCCATCAAAAAATCGAAAAGGAGAGAAAACCATCACCTGATTAACTATTTTGAGATGGAAATTAATGGTGTTGGTGACTAGAAAAAATGATCTAAGAGAACAATGTGTATCATGTTCTTGATACTTAAAGTTATTCGAACAGATTTAGAAGATGATATTACTCTAATTCATGCAATGAGTAATAGTATAATTTTTAAAGTACTGCCATTCTATTCTAAATTCAAATCCATTCTATCACTGAAAATGTTATAATGAATAAGAAATCATTTAATTTAAAAATCACCTGCTTAAATCTAAACCCCTATGAAAGCAATAATAATTTATATTTATCTTGTTATTATTTTTTAAGTTTTCTTGAGTTTCAGATCCTTTACCTTATGCTTTTCATATAATATTGCTAAAGTAGTCACTTAGCTTGGATACCTTTCCCTTCATTTATATGTAAGAGAAGAAAAATATCTATCTTTAATTGTAGTAAATTAACAATATTTCTAAAGAGTTTTCTTTTTTATTGCATTTATTTTGTCAAATCTGTCTGTATATGTCCTACTCCAAATGTTGTAACTCTTGAGCCAGGCACTATTTTTTCTTAAACTATTATTTCCATACATAGTACATAATACATATAAACACTTTGCTCTTGTTTTGAAGTTAACCTTGGCATAAAATTAAATTTATAAATATCCCAGTTCAATAATGTAATTGCAAAACGATTTAACTTTAGCAAAGACTCTCAGAAACACAAAAGGGGGATGCCATTTACATGATAAGCAAACTATGTTTAAGTCCATTTTTGTCAATATCTCTCTTCTTCCATCATTCCTCCTACGTCTATGTATTTCATGCCTATGTATTCCAGAAACTGGTTTAAATCTCTCAGTTTTCTATTTCAAAACTGTCTCAAACTTTCTACATTTACATAACTTTTTTTCATTTTCTACCCCAACCACCTACTTTCTATTCATTGCCCCCAACCTGCACCTTCCAGGATATAGGATTTTCTATTATAACTTTCTTATATAGTGCCTGAACTTTCTTTCCTATTTAAATTAGTTTTGACTCACTGACTTTTCCATGTCTCTACTTCATTCATTACTCTGATCAAAATCAAATGAGGGAGAGATTAAGTCTGTGAATGAACCAGACATTAGTTACCACTTCCCCTGATACATAGGTAGTAGCAAGTGGTAATACAATATTTTGTTTGGTTACTATTACTGTTGGTACTATAATTGTTTTAATTTGACAAAAGTACCTCCCATAATAAATAGCAAAAACTAGGATATTCTGAAAAGAGGAATCTATTTTATACATTTGTTAAGTCCCAAGTATCATAAAATTAGCATGGCATATGTGCTAAATTAACTGTACAGTGTTTTAAAATAGTTTTTGTGCTACCAAATGTTAAAAAATAATAAAAGAAGAGAAAATAAAACCATGTGGTAATTTAGACTTTGAACATGGGAACTTCCATTACCTGGAAAGGAAATAAGGTAGCTAAACAGATCCTTATCATCTGTGTTTCACATGTCTTTTAATATAAATTAATGGTCATGTTATCCTCTTAAACCATTTCTAAGTTTTTATTTGAGATTCCACCATAGGTTTCTGGACTAAAAATTTTAAATGGTGTTCATTCATTCATTTATGAATCTAATAATATTCACTGGGCACTCACCATTTCTCAGGTACAATATTGAATATAATGTATACAGTGGTCAACAGATATAGATGAAGATTCTATTTCAAAAAGATTTGTTATACAGGAAAAACATGAAAATGTTTTCCAGACTGGCAAATCACTTGCAAATGACAAGGATACTATGGTCCCGCTGAAATGGAGAGCTGACAGGGAGTAGTGCCACAAAAAGGAACAATATGTCATCAATGATGAAAATATTTAACAGTTACTGAGAAATTACAACACACTTTGGTACAATTGAGGAAGTAACAAACACTGCTCTGGGGTATTTAAGTTTATTAAATTATTTAATCTTTAAAACTCAATTAAATGTTTACTATTATAAACACAAATTTGCAAAGGAGGATACCACAACCTAAATAACTTGCAATCTATTTAATTGTAATAACTTGTAATAACAATGATTTATTGTTTGAATTTGAACCCAGGCAGTCTGCTTTGGAAACTTCCCTTTCCCATCCCCTAAAAAATACACGTCTCAGCATAATATTAAAATAAAGTAGAACTAATGTGATACAATTGTATTTTGCAACATAGGCTATTACTAATAAAATTCATGATAGCAAAATAGCAAAAAACTTTTTTTTGCAAGAAATGAGGAATCAGGGGCAAAATATAGGCTATATTTTCTAAAACTTCAGTAGCAAAAGGGAGAAATGAAATATAAAAAGTCATTATCTTAAACACAATAATAAACCATTAGTGACATTTGTCTTGTTTTAGTGGAAAGATTATTTAGTATAGGAAGATCATTCTCTTTATTTGAGCTAAAATTACGCCCCACCCCCCCGCAAAAAAAAAAAAAAAAGAGAGAATACAAAGAGAAGGAGAGGAAACACTACAATTACTGCTAAAGCACAAAAATAGTCATTCAATAAACAAACTTCTAACTGCTCTCAGAAAAAAAAAAAAAAAAGTCTTTAAAAACAAAGACTAGCCACGGTAGCTCATGCCTGCAATCCCAGCACTTTGGGAGGCGGAGGCAGGCAGATCACAAGGTCAAGAGATGGAGACCATCCTGGCCGACATGGTGAAACCCCGTCTCTACTGAAAATACAAAAATTAGCTGGGCATGGTGTCACATGGCTGTAGTCTCAACTAGTTGGGAGGCTGAGGCAGGAGAATCGCTTGAACCCGGGAGGCAGAGGTTGCAGTGAGACAAGATCGCACCATTTGCACTCCAACCTGGCACCAGAGCGAGGTTCCGTCAAAAAAAAAAAAAAAAAAAAAAAAAAAAAAAAGACTATATTAAATACATTAAGTTGAGTCAAATGAAATTGATATTCAACTCTTCCTGTTCTTCAAGAATGGCACTTTTGTACGGTTTAGCCTAATAGAAAAAATTACAGATTAAGTGGAGGTACTAGTTCCCAGAAAAAATAATATACTTTATACTTAGGAAGAAATAAGAAAATGATCTATGAGAGAAGAAAGCGTAAAAGTTTATTTTAAAACATAGTATCATTTTATTTTTTTATATAAATTTATCTGCAATTGACAAATATTTGTATATCTTTATGGGGTACAATTTATTTATATTAATTTATTTGCAATTGACAAATATTTGTGTATCTTTATGAAGTACAATGAGTTGTTTAGATCTAAAACTACATTGTAGAAAGACTCAATCCAACTAACTATAAAAAGAATGCCTATGAAGAATGAGATAAGGAATTTTCTAGGCATGAATAAATAATTTGGAACAGGAAATCAAAAAAAAAACAACTAAATGTGAGTTACAGTAAATTTTAATACAGCCAATATCAGAGTTGTATGAAGTTTTCTAGAGGGGCTCCAGATTCTAGTAGCAGGTGACAAGATAATAGATAATATGACCTTTTAGTCAAAAACCTATAAGCCTATTAGCTAAGTTATAGTGATGCTGAATTTCTAATTATACATAAAATACTTTTTAAGCTACCCTTTTTTGATAGCTATGTAGGAGGTTTTGTATATGCCCTTTGCAGATAATCTAATGAGTATGTCACTCCCAGTCTTGCCTCTCCCTTATCCAATTTCTATACTGCAGCCACAGTCATATTTTATAATATAAATCAGATCAAGAGACACTCCTGATTAAAACTCACTCTCCTTTCTCCCTTTCTCTTATGTCTTTCTCCTTGTCCTTCCTAAACCCAATGTAGGCAGACTGAACTTTTAATCACATTTTCAAAACCTCAAAGCCCCTGACTAACTCAGGTGCTTAATACATACTTCTTTTCCTAGGACCCCACTCTTCTTTTCACTACTGGGAAACTGGCTCTATGCTGGACCTTCAGTTTCAGCTTAAATATCCTTGCTTCATAGAGACAATATTTAAACACATGGTCCAAGGAATATTGTTTCTATTCCTGATGTTCATTGGGCCCCAATCACATCCGTATAGAACTTCTCATTTATAGTTACAATCATCCCTCAGCATCACTGGATGATTAGTTCCAGGACATCCCACAAATACCCAAATCTGCTTATTTTGAAGTCCTTTATATGAAATGGTGTAATATCTGCCTATAAGCTATGCATATCCTTCTATGTACTTTAAATCAACTCTAGATTACTTACAATAGCCTCCCTACCTGCCAGCCCTTCCAGAGGTCCCTGCCTGGCTGCTCCTGCAGGAACAGGTGCACAGCACAGCCTCTGCTGCCCAGCCTGGAAGCTTTACCAGTGGTCCCACCTGAGTATTTTCCCAGAGTCCTGGAAGCACTTTGGATCCCCTAGCACAAACAGTGCCCAACTTCAAGATGGCAGAATACAGAGCCATGGGCTCAGTGCCAGTGCCTCAAGATTGCAGCACATAGCTTGGGAGTGTCAAGCTGAGATCTGTGGCTGGTGCTTGAGCAGACATGGGAGACCTCAGTCTCAGAACACTGAAAAGGGATGAAAGATGTGTGGTTTGTGGACTGGCAGAGTAGCAGAACATGCCTCCCCTCACAGGGCTGGTCTGGGAAGGGTGTAGCTAGCCTTTCTGCCAACTGCAGCTTTTGCCCAAGGGAGTCCCATAGCCCAGAACATCTAACAAAAGAAACACATGTACAGCACCAGTAATCACAAGAACTTTCCCTAAGGCCCAGGAGTGGACCTGGAGAGGAGATGGGGGTCATGTCTCTCCACAACCCACCACACGGGCCCACCACAGAGACTGCTGCAAAGGCACTGAAATACAGAAAAGCCATGCGGCTAAGTCTTTCTGCTGGCCATTACTCTTCAGGGTCACCTACTGAATGGCAGCCCAACTCTTACAATACAAAGAATATTCTCAAAATATACATTGCCTGTGAAAAATAGGGCTACAATCTCGCAACAAATACATGTTCTGTACAGAGCCTTGGCCCTCTGAATGCACCCAGAAATGAAGCCAGCTGACTATACTCAACCTATATTACAGTTAAACACTCAAGAGAAATGAATAATATAAAACCAAAAGTTCCATCCAAACGACAGCTAATCAAAAAGAGGAACGTTAGCCCTCTTGATGAGAATCAGTGAAAGATCTCTGAACATTCAAAAAGCCAGAGTATTCCCTTACCTCCAAAAGAGTGAACCAGCCCCCCAGCAATGGTTCTTAACCATATTAAAATCACTGAAATGGTAAACATAGAATTCAGAATATGGATAGAAAGGAAGCTCACCAAAATTCAGAAGAAATTTGAAATCAAATCCAAAGAATTCAATAAAATGCCAGGAAAACAATCCAATAAAATACTACAGAAATTGAAAGATGAAATAGCCTTTTTTAAAATAACTAAACTGAGTATCTGGAATTTAAAAATTAACTACAAGAATTCCTTAATACTGTTGGGAGCATGGATAGCAGAGTAAATCAAGTTGAGCAAAGAATCTCTGAACTTAATGACAAGGTCTCCAAAGCAAGTAAGTGAGACAAAAAATAAATTAAATTAAATGGACAAAAACTCTAAGAAATATGAATTTAAAGAGAACAAATCTATGACTTATTGGCATTCCTGAGAGAGAAAAGGAGAGAGTAAGCAACTTGTAAAATATGTTTGAGGATAGAGTCCTCGAAAATCTCCCCAATCTTGCTAGAGAGATTGCCATGTAAATTTTAGGAACACAGAGAACCCCTGCAGGATACTGTAAAAGATGAACATTCCCAAGGCATGGAATCATCAGGTTCTCCAAGGTCAACAAGAAAGAAAAAGTCTTAAAAGCAACTTGACAGAAGGGTCTGGTCCCTTTTATAAAGTGAACCCCATTCTGTTAGCAGTGAACCTCTCAGAAAAAAACTGACAAGTCAGAAGAGACTGGGGCCCTACTTTCAGCATCATTAAAGAAAAGAAATCACAACCAAGAATTTCATATCCTGCCAAACTAACCTTCAGAAGCAAATGAGACAATGGATCTTTTTCTCATGAGCAAACGCTAAGGGAATTTGATACCACTAGACCAACCTCACAAGAGGTACTTAAGGGAGTGGTAAACATGAAAATTAAAGAACACTATCGACTGCCACAAAAACACAATTAAGCTCTCAGCACACAGATACTCAAAGTAAATACATAATCAAGTCATCAAGCCTACAAACTAGCTAACAACATGATAACAAGTCAGAATCTCATATACCAATACTAACTTTGAATGTAAACAGTCTAAATGTTCTACTTAAAGGCATAGAGTAGCAAATTGTATAAAAAGACAGGACCCCATTGTCTACTGTTTTAAAGACACCCATCTCACATGTAATAGTACCCACAGACTCATAGTAAAGGAATGGAAAGAAATCAATCATACAAACTGAAGACCAAAAACAGCAAGAGTAACCACTGTTACATCAGATAAAACAGACTTTAATCCAACAACAATCAAGGACAAAAAAATTGGCATTATATTATGTAATAAAAAAAGGTTCAATTCAACAAGAAGACTTAACTATCCTAAATATATATGCACTAAACACTGGAGCACTCAGATTTATAAAACAAGTTCTTCTTGACCTACAAAAAGACTTAGATAACCACACAATAATAGTGGGAGACTTCAACATATTACTGAAATCATTAAACAGGTCTTTGAGACAGAAATCTCACAAATAAATTCTGGACTCAAACTCAACACTTAACCAAATAGATCTAATAGACATCTACAGAATACTCCACTTAACAGCCACAGAATATACATTCTTCTCATCTGTGCACAGATTGTACTCCATGACTAACCACATGCTCTGCCATAAAGCAAGTCTCAATTAATTCAAAAAAATAGAAATCATACTAAAGATACTCATGGATGAAGGTCAAATAAAAATCAAAATTAATACCAAAACCATCTCACAAATCCAAACAATTACATGAAAATATAACATTTTGCTTCTGAATGACTCTTGGGTGAACAGTAAAATTAAGGTTGTAATCAAAATATTATTTGAAATTAGTGAAAATACAGACACAACATACCAAAATGTTTGAGATGCAGCTAAACTAATGTAAAGAGAAAAGTTTATAGTGCAAAATGCCTACAGCAAGAAGTTAGAAAAATCTCAAATGAACAATACAACATCACACTTACAGGAAGTGGTGAAAAAGAGAACACATCAATTTCAAAGCTAGTGGAAAAAAAGAAATAACTAAAACCAGAGAAGAACTGAACAAAATTGAGACCTAAAAATCCATAAAGAAAATCAGTGCAACCAAAAGTTAGCTTTTAGAAAGAATTAAAAACAATTGATAAACTGCTTACTAGATTAATAAAGGACAAGAAAATAAAAAGAGAGAATTTCCAAATAAGCACAATCAGAAATGACAAAGATAGACATTACAAGTGATCCCACAAAAATACAAAAGATCCTCAGAGACTATTATGAATACCACTATACACACAAATAAGAATACCTACAGGAAATGGATAAATTCTTGGAAACACACAACCTTCCAAGATTGAACCATGAAAAAAACAATGAAAACCTGAACAGACCAGTCATGAGTTCCAAAACTGAATCAACAATAAAAAACCTACCTGTAGCAGGAAGTCAGGGACCCCGAACGGAGGGACCGGCTGAAGTTGTGGCAGAAGAACATAAATTGTGAAGATTTCATGGACATTTATTAGTTCTCCAAATTAATACTTTTATAATTTCTTATGCCTGTCTTTACTGTTGTCTCTGAACATAAATTGTGAAGATTTCATGAATACTTGTCACTTCCCCAATGAATATCCTTGTGATTTCCTATGCCTGTCTTTAATCTCTTAATCCCGTCATCTTCTTTGTAAAATGAGGAGGATGAATGTCGCCTCTGGACTCTGTGATTGTGTCAACTGCACAAATTGTTTGAAGAGGATATTTGTTTGAATATGAAATCTGGGCATCTTTTAAAAAGAACAGGATAACAGAGATGTTCAGGGAACAAGAGAGGTAAATTTGAACTGGCTGCAGGTGAGCCGGACAGAATAGAGCTATATTCCTCCTCTTTAATAAGCAAATAGGAGAAATATCGCTGAATTCTTTTTCTCAGCAAGGAAGATCCCTGAGAAAGAGAATGCGCCCTGAAGGTAGGCCTATAGACGGCCCCTTTTTAAGGCGTTCGGTCTTTTATGGTCGAAGCCAATGGGATGAAATAAGTCGCGGTCTCCTATAGTGCTCCCAGGCTTACTAGGATGGGAAAATTCCAACCTAGTAAATTGTGGTCAGACAGGTTACATGCTCTCAAACCCTGTTTCCTGATAAGATGTTATCAATGACAATGCGTGCCCGAAACTGCATTAGCAATTTTAATTTCACCTCATCCGGTGGTCCTGTGATCTCGCCCTGCCTCCATTTGTTTTGTGATATTTTATTACCTTGTGAAGTATGTGATCTCTGTGACCCACACCCTATTTGTGCACTCCCTACCTTTTTGAAAATTGCTAATAAAAACTTGCTGGTTTTACCGCTCGGGGAACATCACGGATCCTGCTGACATGTGATGTCTCCCCCGGACACCCAGCTTTAAATTTCTCTATCTTGTGCTCTTTCCCTTTATTTCTCAACCCAGTCGAGACACTTAGGAAATAGAAAAGAACCCACGTTAAACATCGGGAGAGGGTTCTCCCGACACCCACCAAGCAAAAAGAGCCCTGGGCCAGGTAGATTCATAACTAAATTATATTGTTGGAACCGAACTGTCGATTCCCTCCTGGGCAGGGGTCACCGCGAAGGATCACCGACACGAGATTCACAGCAGAGAGTTATTTATTACTAGCGCGCTAGGGTCCCAAGCTCTAAGTTGGCCCTGGGACCCCGACTGCTTGTTACAGGCTGTTTATATAGGCAAATACAAGTTCAAACACAGCTTAGGGCGCGAAATTCAAACAAAGCTTTAGGCGCGTGGTAATTGGGTCTGTCTATGGCCTGAGCAAGGTGTCTTATGCTAATTGGTTAGAGCAGGACTTTATGAGGTTTTTTTTCCTGGAGTTGTTGATTCCGGGAACTTCGAGGCAGGGTGGGACCCCCGGAATTGGCAGGGTGGGACCCCATGAGGTTGTTTCCCGGAATTGGCAGGGTGGGACCCTATCAGGGTGGGACCTTATTGAGGCAGGGTGGGACCCTATCCAGAGCCACCTGGTGTTAATTTTTTCTATATGAGGCCTAGTTTCTAAGTTTTATGAGGCCTAGTTTCAATATCAGCACAGAAAACAAAGAACTGGTACAAATCCTACTGAAAGTATTTCAAAAAATTGAGGAAGAGACTTTCTCCTCTATTTCATTCTATGAAGTCAGCATCACCCTGATACTAAAACCTGACAAAGACACAACAACAAAAATAAAATCATAGACCAATTACTCTGATGAACATAGATGCCAACATCCTCAATGAAATACCAGTAAACTGAATCTAGCAGCACATCGAAAAGTTAATTCACTACAATTGAGTAGGCTTCATTCCTGAGAATGTAAGATTGATTCAATATGCACAAATCAATACATGTGATTCACCACATAAACAGAATTAAAAACAAAAATTATATGATAATCTGAAGATTCTAAACTAGCGTTTGATAAAATTTAACATACTTTCGCAATAAAATCCCTCAACAAGCTAGCCATCAAAGGACTATTCCTCAAAATAATAGGAGCCATCTGAGACAAACCCAGAGCTAACATCACATTAAACTGGCAAAGTTAAAAACATTTTCCTTGAGAACTGGAAGAGGATAAGGATGTCCACTGTCACCACTCCTATTCAACCTAGTACTAGGAAGTCTTAGCCAGAGCAATCAGGCAAGAGAGAGAGAGAAAAAAAAAGGGCTTCCAAATAGGAAAAGAAGTTCTCAAAGTATATCTCTTTGCTGATGATATGATTATATACATAGAAAACTCTAAAGACTCTGCCAAAAGGCTCCTGGAACTGGTATACTTCAGTAGAGTTTCAGGATACAAAATCAATGTACAACAATCAGTGGCATTTCTAGACATCAATACTGTTCTAGCCAAGAGCCAAATCAAGAACACAATCCCATTTACAATAGCGACCAAAAAGTAAAACACCTAGGAATACATCTTTTTTTTCTTGTAGAAAAGATATCTATAAAAAAAATAAAAAATAAAAAAAACCCTACAAAAACTGCTGGAAAAAAACAGATATAACAAAAATAAATGCAAAAATGTGCCATGCTCATGGATTGAAAGAATAAATATCATTAAAATGACCATACTGCCAAAGCAATTTACAGTTTCAATGCTATTCCTATCAAGCTATCAATAACATTCTTCACAGAATTAGGGAAAAAACTCTTTTAAGATGCATATGGAACAAAAAAAGAGGCCTAATAGCCAACTCAATCCTAAGCAAAAAGAACAAAGCCAGAGGCATCACATTACCCAACTTCAAGCTATACTACAAGGCTACAGTAACCAAAACATCATGATACTCGCATAAAAACAGATATGTAGATCAATGGAACACACTAGAGAACCCAGAAATAAAGTCACACACCTACAATTATCTGATCCTTGACAAGCTCAACAAAAATAACCAATGGGGAAGACTCCTTATTCAATAAATGGTGCTAGGGTAACTGGCTATACATATGCAGAAGAATAAAACTGGAACCCTACTTTTCACCATATACAAAAAAAATTAACTCAAGAAGGATTAAATATTTAAACTGAAGACTTCAAATTGTAAAAGTCCTAGAAATAAAACTTATGCAATACCCTTATCAATTTTGACCTTGAAAAAATTTATGGCATCATCTTCAAAAGCAACTGAAACAAAAACAAAAATTGACAAGTGGAACCAACTTAACTAAAAGTTTCTGTACAGTAAGAGATATTATCAATAGAGTAAACAGACAAGTACAGAATGGGAGAAAATAATCACAAACTATGCAATCAACAAAGGTCTAATACCCAAAATCTATATAAGGCACTTTAATCAACAAGCAAAAGGCAAATAACCCCATTAAAAAGTGGGCAAAGGACATTAATAGACACTTCTCAAAAGAAGACTTACAAGGAGTCTGCAAACATAAAGAAAACAGTTATCATCGTTAAGTTTCAGAGAAATGCAAATAAAAACCACAATGAGATATGATCTCATACCAGTCATAATGGCTTTCATTAAAAGAGAAAAGTGGGCTCTAATACACTGTTGGTGGAAATGTAAATTAATCCAGCCACTGTGGTGCACAGTTTGGAGATTTTTAAAAAAACTAAGAGGTGAGCTATCATTTGACCCAGGAACCCCCTTACTGGGGAAGAAAAATAATTTTACCAAAACAACACATGCAACCGTGCATTCATAGCAGCACTATTCACAATAGCAAAATATTGAATTAATCCAGGTGCCCATCAATGGTGAATTGGATAAAGAATATTTGTTACATGTATACTGTGGAATACTATGAAGCCATTAAGATGTAAATCGGCCGGGTGCTCATGCCTGTAATCTCAGCACTTTGGGAGGCTGAGGCAGGTGGATCACCTTAGGTCAGGAGTTCGAGACCAGCGTGGCCAACATGCTGAAAACCGTCTCTACTAAAAATACAAAAATCAACCAGGTGTGGTTGTGGGCACCGGTAGTCCCGGACTGGGCATGGTGGTGCAAGCCTGTAATCCCAGCTACTTGGGAGGCTTGAACTCAGGAGGCAGAGGTTGCAGTGAACTGAGATCGCAGCATTGCACTCCAGCCTGGGCGACAGTGTGAGGTTCCGTTTCAAAAAAAAAAAAAAAAGATAAAAATCATGTCCATTGTATCAACATAGATAGAGCTGGAGGTTAGTATCCTAAGCAAATTAATGCAAGAACAGAACATCAGACAGTGCATGTTTTCAGTTATAAAGGGAGCTAAATATTGGGTACTTTTGCACATAAAGATGGGTACAACAGTTATTGGAGACTACTACAAGTGGAAAGGAGAAAGGAGGACAAGGGCTAAAAAAACCTACTTATTGCATCCTATGCTCACTGTCTGTATGACAGGTCCAGTTATATCCCAAACCACAGCATCATGCAATATACTTTTATAATAAGCCTCCACATGTGCCCCCTGATTTTATAATAAAAGTTGAAAAAAAAAAATACTGGGCCATTGTAAGATAGCCTAGGTAATGCCAAACTGCTTGGCCTTGCTAGTAGATGGTGAGTTAGTTTTACAAGTTGACATCTCTAGATTTACATATTAATTATTCATATTTCAACTGGTAATAAATACACATTTTAAACAAAATAAAATGTTACACTCACATCTTCAGCTTTATTTTAATCTATTTTTTAATTTAAAGAGAAATACATTCAACCTGAAGAACCTTCCATGCTGAAATTATCTCAGGCTTTGAGATTTACTAAGCTATCCTTTGAGACTTACATACACTGAACATCAGGTAGATAATGAGCTTTGGGCAATGTAGGCAATAATTCCTTTTCCCTTAATACCTACACCATATAGTATAGGAATTTAAATAATATGACATTAACTTCTGCTTGTGGATGTCACTGATAATGTGTCAATACAAAGAAATGAGTGAAAAATGCTTTGTTCTTTTCAAATAGCAATCTACTCCATGGGAGTTTTACTGAACAATGAGGAAATCTTACATCATTGTTTTCAGAAGGAATGCACGACATCTGAATAGGGAAGCCAGGAGAGAATTTGTCCAAATCACTAGGGCCTCCTCCTGACCTTCACCAGGAAGGATTCTTAATTTTACAACTGTTCATTTGTGCTGTCATTATGCAAAAATACCGACTAGGGGTAAAGTGATGAGTTGGTTCTGTAAGTCTTAGAAAAGAGCAGATTTATCCAATACCTTAGAGTGTACTAAAATAAATATATGTACTTTTTTCAATTTGAAAAACAATATACAAACTATGTTAAAGGAGTCAAAATAAAGTGTCAAAAAGCTACAAAGTCCCTATTTGTCCTGGAATATATTTTCCTCTACCTATTTTACTGAAAATTTTAGTTTCTCTTTTTACATATGTTCTTATCTCAATTCAGATGAGCACTAATATACCCTTTTATCATAAAAGGAAGATCTATTTTGGCTGTTCTGGAGCTGCCAATCATGGGAGCCCAGCAAGGATTCAAGGATGAAGTTGACTGACCACAAACTCCAAATACTGCTCTGAGCTCAGTTTCTAAACTATTTTTCTTTTGTTCTTTGTCACAACTTGCTAAATACCTCATTTTCATTACCATTTATTGGAACTCATCTATTGGCCTGATCATTGAACGAAATGTGTCTTCCTGCACAATCCATATTTTAGCTCTTGTTTCTAATTATACAGGGTTATTAGATGCTAAAAGTGAATCTTCAGGAAGTTTTCTTCCCTCTTGGCTGAATTGATGCCAATTCCAGGGGTTTTACTGTATCCTCTGCTCCTACCATAGATTTTGTACCCCTGTTATATGTTAATTTAAACTTTTCTGTCATTGTCCTAACTTTATATAAATAAATCTTTAATTATTAGCACAAAATATTCCTGAAATATGACACCAATAAATGACATTAAACTCCCCGTAATAAAACAAACAGAACTTTGTATTTGAGTAGCACCTTTGATTTAGGTCATTTTGCTAACATGGGCTGAGTAAAGAATTATCAAATAGTGCACACTAAATCCCCATATCTTAGAAAGAATGGCTACTACCCACATATTGCTTGGTCAGCTCCAAAAATTTAAAAAGCATAGTAATTTATCAATTGTCTTTAGAAACATATATAACAAGCTCAGAATTCTGGGTTCCTTGTAAGAAAGAATAATATTGGCATTCTATAACTGAAAGAAAACTAATGACCCATTATGAGATTGAATGTTTTCATCTGAAAATTACCATTAAAATTTATTTTCTTTCCATCTCAATATAATGCTCATCTCAGTGGTAGGAAACAAAGAAAACAAGTAACACTGGGGACTTGGAAAAGAAATCACTTGAATATATCTGATTTACATTGGTAATCATATCCTGGAAGGCCCGAATCTTCCATTTTAAAGCTTTTCTTTTATACTTTTATTTTAATGACCTTAAAAATATGTGGCCTACTTTCATTTTTCAAAATCTATATCTTGTTTAGCATTTAAAGGGGATTAAAACAATTTAAAGAGAACAAGTCTGTATTTACATGGACACAGCCTACTAATTTTGGGGTCTCTTTTGTATGAAACTAGCCACATAATGTTCTTTTATTACAGTTGATTCAATTGACTCAAAAAACATAGATTTGAATTGCACAGTTCAATTTACAGGTGTACACAAGTGAAAATATAGTATTTGTGGAATGTGAAACAGGTGCATACAGAGAACCAATTTTTCCCATTAGTGGGTTCCACAAGAACCTGAGCATGCATATATTTTGATATCTGAGGGTTTCCTAGAACCAATCCCCTACCAATACCAAGGGGCGACTACGTATATTTCACTAAAGAAAATTTCTGATCTAAAAATAAGCCTCAAACAATATATTCCTTTAATTCTTGATTTTAGATTCTACACTCATGGAAGCCTAAATGTGTATCTTAAATATATAATTTACTGCAGTTTTAAAAATTATTTCCAATAATTAACTAAATTCTGTTTTTAATGTCTCATAGTTTTGCAAACAAATTTAAAAGAAGAAAATATTACTTTTAATTCACTTTAATTAAAATTTAAACACTAATATAAATAAAAACACTGTGCTAGGAACTGAAAAGATAAACATTTAACTAATATTGTGCCTTCACAGTCAATCAAGTCAATCAAGCAAATTTCTACCTAATTATGTATATAGCAGACACTTGATATCTGTTACATCAGTACATATTGCTATTGGAATATGGAAGTAAATAGATTAGTTCTTATTTAAGGCATAAAGTATGGCTTATTGAAATGGGTTAAAAGTGATGATTTTGGTTTCTTAAATTAACCTTCTGACAAGGGGTAAAACTTATTTTATTTTGAAATGTATTTTTAAATATATCCATCGTACTTATGCCCTATAATGTCCATTAAACACTTTTGAATTAATTATTATTATTCTAAAGGTTAAATATGAATTTTCAAATGCCTGCATTAGTTACTGTAAATTAACAATAAGATAAGAGAATAAGACTATTAATGGAACAATGAATTATAATTACAAACAAAAACAATTCAATATAGACAACTTGTTAGCAATTTATGTAAAGTGAGTTCTACTTAAACTACCTTAAGGGCAATACAGGTTTACTGTCTTATAAACATACTCGTTCATGCAGAACAGCAAATGTCAAAGGAAAAGGCTAATAGTTTCATAAGCAAACTTAACAGGAACAATATATAATAGATGCCATGTGGCCTGACAGTTCTAATCAAGTTTGTAGGTAACCTTCAAACTGCAAGGATAGATTTCAAACTTAGGATCTCGTGTTCTGTGGGCGATTATAAAATAATCAACTGAGAGTTTACAGAAGTAGATGATTTAATACTTCCACTGTCTCAAAAGCTGACAAATTACATCACAAAAACTGTTTAATTAATAGTTTTGTGAACCATTTTAAAAGTAGAAAAAATGACTTTTATTTCACTTTATTAAAATTTAATAACTAATATAAAACGATTTATTTATCTTACCATATTAGAAATTGATATGTACTCAAACATTTTATTATAAAAAACATACTTGTACACTTAGTCTCCCATGTAAATTTACATTTTGACTACTATTTTCACAAGCTTTAACAACAAAAAGAAACTACCTTTCAAAGGAAAAAAAATAGTGCTGTATACTATAGACTAGCTACTTTAATGTTAATGGGAAAGGTTCTGTACGTTATCACCCAAGGGCCAATTTGAAAACCCTGTGAGGATCACAAAGTGCTCAGTTATAAATAGCATAACTTGAGAACAAATCATTGTCAAACCCAATGTATTTTCCACTATGACAGAATAATGGCCTTGATTCTTTCAATCTACAGTAAGTGTAATCGAGCTTGACCTCAGGAAGTCTTTTAACTCTGTCCCACATGGCACACTCATCAACAAGCCAGGAAAATATGGTTTAGGTCATGCTATCGTTGGCTTGATGTAAAAGTCATCAGAGTGTGGTACTCAAAAAGAAATTATTGATGGTTCATGGTTGACCGGGATGTATAGAATGGAATAAAGGAAGTAGTTGCCTTATGTCTGATCAAATGGTGTTATGCCAGATGAGATATCTAAGTTTGAAATTATTTCTAATCTTATACATGATTGGTAAATGACCTAAACTAACTTCTCCTATTATATCCAATTCGGAAGGGTGACTGTGAAGTAGAAATTACCTCGAGATTTATATATGTACATATATACATTCATTCACTCATGCATACACACACACAAGTGTGTGTGCATGTATTCAAAAGTAATCTAGACAATGGGGAATATCTAAGAAATGAAAAAATCAAATTATCACAAAATTTTTAATGAGGAATTAGTTACCAGCATATCTAACTTAAAACATGACTCTATATTTAAGAAAAAACAAAACAAAACAAAACAAAACATGGTGGCATGTTTACTGTTGAACAAAAATAAAATATTATGACAATTGATGTACCAAAATGTAAGTGAAAATGCTGCAGTGTATAACCATAGGTGGACACGTGAGTCTGTTTTACTTTACTCCATCTTGAAGGAATGGAAAATTATTAAACTCATAGAGAAGAATGAAACGACCCTTATGGGTCTAGGCTGTAAGTTTCACTCTTAACCTAATATTCTCTTAACAGAGAAGGTGCTTGTACATTGTCTAAAACAAAAAATGAAATCAATTAGTAAGTATTTTTATAATCATTAATATTCACAATAAATATAATATCATCACCTGGTTGTACTCATCTTCCCACATACAAGATGTGGCATCTGAATGGAGAGGTTCCTCCTTAGGTATATTTGATCCTGGTGAGACATGAGAAGCTCAGGCAACCGAAAGGGCACTTTCAGTTAAGATAAGAAGTAGTAATAGCAGTAATGTTGTACATAGCTCTTAAAGTTCTACAAATACATTTGGACCAAAAAAATAGAAATGTTGAAAATTTTTACAATTAATATACATTTTCTTTTGGGCACATGAGCAATATTCTGTCATGTTTAGAACTGATGATTGTGTTAGCACAATTATGAAGAGAAAGTATAATGAAATTCAAAGTATTTTTAATACAAGAACATAATGTTTAAGTGTCACAATTTGTGCATAATAGCAATCATGTATCACAGATAAAATGGCACAAGATTTCAAAGTCAAGTACTTAATTAAATCTTTCTTCAAGATTTCAAAAACTTTTTCTCATTTTTTTTCCTTCTTTTCTCATTAAAGGACAAGTTGAGCAAATTGGTATAATTATTCTTTGATGGAAAAGCATCTTCTAAACTATAAAGCAGAACTCCTACCCCAGGGATTAGTCAGTTCCAAATGTTGCTTTTAACAAGGCTGGTCTTTCTGAAAATAATTAATTTTTTCAGCAAGGTGAGCTTTCAGCAGTTTTGCTAAAGGTATACTCAAATCTCAAGTGACCAATCTTACATACAACTCCTACTGATCCTCTCTCTTCTGATCTTGCCAAACGTAAAGTTTTGTTCTTAAATCTATATTCCCTTTGGAGTTAATTTCAAACAACTAACTTCAAGTCATGTTTATGCCGTATGTTCTGTTTCACTTGTATAAAATCTTAATCAACTGAAGAATAGTTGGGAAAATAATCACAATTTCAAATATTGACACTAATAGTAAACTAAAACTATTAATTTTTATTTCTTCCAGATCTTAAATCTAATTTTCATCTTATGTTCTTAGTTCCCACCGAAGCTACAACATTATAATTATATGCACACAATTATATCTTTTCATCACGTGCTTTAAAGGGAAGAAAGACTACAAGCATAGACATTCGTGGTACTCAATTTAAGGTCATTCTTTATGTCATACACACACACACACACACACACAAACAGATATACATATAGATACAAACATGTTGAATATCTCTTGTTTAAAATGCTTGGGACCAGAAGTGTTTTGGATTCTGGATTTTCATTGTTTATATTTATTTTTTAGAGACAGGGTCTCAATACATTGCTGATCTTGAACTCCCGGCTTCAAATGATCCTCCTGCCTGAGCCTCCCAAAGCTCTGAGATTACAGGTACAAGCCACTGGACCCAGACCTAGATTCCTGATTTTTTAAAAAATATTTACATATATATAACCAGCTATCTTGGGGATAGGACCCAAGTCTAAACACAAAATTTATTTATGTCCATATATACCTTATTGACATACCTGAGGGGAAATTTTTGCATTATTATTGATAATTTTGTGCATGAAACAAAATTTTAACTGTGTTTAAATCACAACTCATAACATGAAGTTGGGTGTGGAATTTTCTACTTGTGGTGTCTTGTGAATGCTCCAAATGTTTTGGATTTTGAAGTATTTCAGATTTCAGAATTTTAGAGTAAAGATGGTTAACCAGTAATATATTTACAGATTATGTGATCAAGATGACCTTTTTGATAAGCCATGAAAATTAGGAAATAAGGAAATGATCAAGATAATATAATTGTTTAAAGACAAAAGCTTTTATTCAAAGCCTTATATGCAAAGAACTATGTTTTCGACATGTTCTAGAACATTTGTTATAGAGTTCTGTCTTTAGTAAAGACAATATAAACAAATATCATTTGAAGAACATGCAAACATACTTTAAAAATCATTAGACTGAGAAGCATTTCAAGAAACATTAAGATATTTCATTATTGTCCTTATGAGGCTATCTCTGCTTGGATAAATTTTTAAAAATATTTAATATAATACACATACAACCTAAAATAAATCTTGTCACATAGTTCTTTATCTTTGTTTGAAATTAAAACTAATTTTTAAAAATATTTTTAATGATCCTTAACATTCAAATTATCTCACTGTATAAGAAAACACAAAATCTAGCTAAGTAGAACAGGCAGATAAATTAAAATATATGATAAAATGAAGGCATATCAAACTGAAGTAATTTAATTGACAAGCTGATAGAAAAGCCAAAACAAAACTAATATTAAAAATGAAAATTGCCATGACTATAGTACCAGATTTCAAAAGTTGCTGTTAGCATCATTCAACAGTATTGTATGAGCAAAAGGAAAGTTACATACATCATTGAAACTCTAAAAATTGACCCATACGTATAAGGCGATTTGAATATTGACAAAATCAATAAGCCAATTTAGTGGAAAATAATGGACATTTCAACAAATTTTGCCTAAAGGCCGGGCGCGGTGGCTCAAGCCTGTAATCCCAGCACTTTGGGAGGCCGAGACGGGCGGATCACGAGGTCAGGAGATCGAGACCATCCTGGCTAACACGGTGAAACCCCGTCTCTACTAAAAAATACAAAAAACTAGCCGGGCGAGGTGGCGGCGCCTATAGTCCCAGCTACTCGGGAGGCTGAGGCAGGAAAATGGCGGGAACCCAGGAGGCGGAGCTTGCAGTGAGCCAAGATCCGGCCACTGCACTCCAGCCTGGGCGACAGAGCGAGACTCCGTCTCAAAAAAAAAAAAAAAAAAAAAAAAAAAATTTGCCTAAAATAATTGCATTTTCTCATGCAAAACACCCCAAACCTTTACACATTTCTCACGACATATTAAAAAACAACTCAAATAAGTCATAAGTTTAAATGTAAAATCTACATTTATGAAATTTCTAGAAGAAAAAAATATAAGGGCATCATTCCAACCTTCAGCCGGGAGAAAATTTCTTATAGAACAACAAATGCAAATCACTTTTTACAATTTATAAATGAGACCTCATCAAAATTAAAACTTTGGTTATTCAGAAGACATTAAGAAAATACAAATAATCTACAGGCTAGGAGAAAAGTGTTAGAAAAATATATGACTAATAAAAGATTGATACCAGTTTATATAAAAATAACTTCTACAAATAAATAATAAGCAAGCATACATTAAAAATGTGCAACAGACATGAACAGTTACTTCAGCTCAAAAGTAGTAAGGACTGAATGAATGGATTAAAGCAAATTCCATTTTTCTTTCATGTCATAATCAACTAAAACCTAACTTAAAGCTGAAAAATGATGAGATAAGCAAAGGTTAAACACTTCTATGAGAAAATGAATGTTTGTAATCATTAAGGGTGAGGTTTATAAATAATGCGTCTATAGATGTCTTGTATGTGTGAACTTCGTAGGGAATATGTAGACACAGAAAGGAAAAAATACTGTAAACACCCTATGGATAAAAGAAACAAAGAAGAAAGGAAAATAGGGAAGCAACAAATAATATTTTATCTATCATATCTGATTCTAGAAAAAAATTACAGTGAGATAGAATCACATTCACTTGTATTTTTATGAAATTATTAAAATGTATACAGCTGACTCTGATTATTACAACAATTATGCTCTGTAAAGTCACCACTGGTCCTTAATGAATATTGAACTATTGCTCCTAAAGGAAATACAGTGTTAGGTTCCTGAAAACCTCTAGCCACAATTTTGTGAGCTGATCAATGCTTAAAATTGTATTATGTGTGTTTCTCTTTAAATATATCTAAACTAATATAAATTTGATTCATTAATATTGAACACTATGGCTCATTCCTGAATAAAGCTTATCTAACACATATATTTTGTCCATGAAGCACATCACAGCCTATTTTACTTCGGAACACTGGACAGTACTTCAGCTCTATGATTGGGCCATTTCAAAAATACACAATTGTGAAAAGCATAACACAAGATAGATGAATAAAGGACAATTGTTTACAGTATAAGATCTGAAATAAGAATTCAGAGCATGGGCTGGGCATGGTGGCTCATGCTCTTCATTCAAGCACTTTGGGAGGCCAAGGCGGGCAGATCACCTGAGGCCAGGAGTTCAATAACAGCATGGCCAACACAGCGAAACCCCATCTCTACTAAAAATACAAAAAATTAGCTGGTCATGGTGGTGGTGTTCACCTGTAATCTTAGCTACTAGGGAGGCTGAGGCAGGAGAGTCACTTGAACCCAGGAGGCAGAGGTTGCAGTGAGCTGAGAAACTCCATCTCAAAAAAAAAAAAAAAAATTCAGAGCATGACCTTACTCTACCTCAGCTGGAAATATTCACACCCAGAAACTCAAGTTTTGATTCTGGGGTTACAAATAGGTTTTCTGTGAGTAGGTAAATTGACAAATACAGAATTCATGAATCATGAAGATCTACTATATTTAAAAATAGCCTAAGAAAATGTATATTAAGATATTTCTGATAGGGTTTTTTTTGTTTTTTGCTTTTTTTTCTAAATTTCACTAATTATAGTTTCTAGACCAAAACAACAAGAGTTAAAATTATTCACTACTACTCAGGTGTTATGGCTTTAATGTGTCACCTCCACGATATAGGTACTACCAATGTGAAAGTATTATATGGTGGGACTTCAAGAGGTTAATTGGGCCATGAGGGCTCCTTTCTTCCATGGGCATCAATGCCCTCCTTTCATCCTTGCCTCTTTCCCAGTGGAGGAAGCCTAATGGACTGTAAGTGTGAGGAATGTGTATATCCTCCTCCTTGGCAAACATGACTTCATAATGGCAGATTACTAAGGAATGCATACATCTTCAGTTCTTTAGAAAGCTAGCTAATAATCCAGTAAAGACTTATTTGGGATATCAATGTAAATAGTTAATTATTAATAAAACAACTCTAATTATAGCATTTAATCTGCAAATATTTCCATGATATGTTACAGCTTCTTTACATAGTCATTAATAAGTATATTTTTATGTTTATTAGCAATTATTCCCAAATGAGCTGCAAACAATAGATGCAATATGGAATTTTACTTTCCTCTCATGCCAATCTTAGACAGAGGGTCTCAGCCAGGTGGTCAGTTCTATTCCATGAGGTCATTCAAGGATCCCGGTTATTTTGTCTTACTTTTCCACTATTCTAAAATGTTAGAGTTTTCCTTACATTGTCCAAATGATATATTAATAATAACTTTTAGTTACTGCTTGTGAGATGACGGAAAGGAAGAGGAAACTTAGTCAGTGCTTGAGAGATATGCAATTTGATTACTAAAAGGAAGAAATGAAATCAGTATTAAAGTACACTTGTAATCCTTACTGTAATTCTTTTGTCTATAGTTGCTTTTGTTTTGTTTTTTTTTTAAACTGAAATTCTATTGTATTAACAGAGCCTTCCTGATAAAATTTCCTTCTATGATTTCATTCTGGAGAAAGAAAACAAAACAATAGAAATGAAAAGTGTATCTTCTTTTGGAAGTGGCAAATTAAAATACTCTATCACATACCTGACTTAAAATGTTTGCTCTAAATTTGGAATATTATAAGAAGTTGTTTACATTTTCATGTTCTCTTAAAACACATAAAACATGGTACAAAACATGTACATAGGAGGGGAAACAAGAATTGTTTGATAAACTTAATTTTCTCAACTTGTTTACAATTTTGTTTTTTCTATATAAGGTTAAATATAACCAACTGACATGCTTTAAGGTTACACCTAGGAATAGTAGTACTTAGGTAGAAATTGACAATAAATATTTTAGCAAAAAAAAAAAATGTAATCTAAAGTCATCACTTACTTTTTCTCTTCTTATACATGGCACTTTAAAATAACTTATGCAGAGAAGCATAAAGATATCATTTGTAATGTTTTGAAGATGTTGATTAATGTCCCAAATACTGTTTTTGAAAAGAGTATAATTTTCTTCATCTACTATACCTTTAAGTTTTTCTTTTAATTTAAATATATACCAATGCAGAGATACAAATCTCTAGGTGTAATATATAAAGAATTGACACTTCAGAAGACATTTATTCGAAAATTATAGCCTATTACCTCACAGTAAAAACAGATTCATTTTATATTAAATTATATTATTGAGGAAAAAAGTATGTACAAAATAAAATTATATTGAAGATCTAAGAAAGAAATATAAATTAATTTTTAAATTTGCTAGCTATCATTTTTCTTTTTGTTTCCTCTTAGGTTATTAGTGTTCTTTAGATACCAATGACAGTAATTTACTTAGTTTAACTTTACGAGAATTTCAGAATAAAATTAGAGTTACCAGGCTCTGAAAAACGAAACTAAAAACATTCATATTATTGTTATGTTTTCTGGTTGTCTTCTTTAAAATTTTCATTGTGTAGCCTCATTTATCTAAGAACAAATATGAATACATGGTTTATTAATGACCTATGGTAAGAACACTTAGATTTATACTGTGTACCACTTAATTTTTCTTTTTGACTTTTTTTTGGCTATACCTCCCACTACCATTGTTCTTAGATAAATCCTACTTTGTATGAAAATAAGACACTAAATATCTAAACCTCATAAAGAGATAATCTATCCAAAATAAATAGTTTTTTCTTTGTACATTTTTTGAAATTTGCAATTTCAGTTTACTGATTGTGTCATTTTCATCATTTCCTGTTTTCCAATAATATTAAATATACGTATTGAATATTTGAAATTTCTAAAAGGATTTTGTTTGCTAAATATAATGCTATAGATTGAAATGTGGTGATTTAAGGCAATATCCTATAAAAGCCCACGACAAGTATTTTCAGCTTTCTCTTTTCCTTTTTACTGTTTTGTTATAGTTCTTTCATATAAACCTAAACTTATTAACTCAACTGGAAGAAAATATGTTATATAACAAAACTAAGTCATATATAGAAATTTTCATAGGATAAAAACAACAAAGCAAAATTAAAAACACCCAATTCCTATAATACTGATGGAAAGGATGTAATACAGGATTTAATATAACTTTGTGAAAATGTCATTTGGAGTATTGTTATTCTGACAGTTTTTTAATATTAAGCAATGCTTTGTATACCTACAGAAAACAATATTGTCAGATTACTCAGAACTAACTAAAAACATTGGCAAAATTTTATCAGAAATAATAAGTGAAGCAGGTGTCAATAAGCTTTTGAAAGAGGTTTAATGCAGAAAAACAGAGAGACAGTAAAATATAAGAAGTCCAGGAGAGACCACTTCCGGATTAAAAAAAAAGCTAAAAAAAAAAAAAAAAAAAAAAAAAAAAAGTAACGTCATTGGGAATATTTGAGTCCCCATAGTTAAGATTATAAGCAAGAGAAGAGGACCAATGAAATTTAGGGCTAGAAATGAGATTGGAGGTGGGAAGGCAGAGGCTATATGTAGTCTGAAATGAATATTTGACACCACGTAATTGCACATTTAGAATAAGATAAAAATTTATGCCAAGTATAGAAACTCACAAAAATAAAGGGATTAAAAACTCTTGTGGTTTCTGAGAATTAAAATCGAGGATGTTTAAAGATTTCATATTTGAATTTCAGAGGTAGATCTAGGCATATTATCAAAAGGAGATTAGATAAAAATGACTTCTCTGCATAGTAACCTAAAATAGTATTCATTTATTTCAGACTATATTAAAGAACTACGAGGCTAAAACAGAAAGAAAATATGTAATAGAACAATTGTTTCTACAAATGTTTTTATAACAGAATACAAATGTGGTCTGTGAGAAAAGGGGAGAGAAGGAGAGAAAAATCAGAACATAGCTTTATTAAGCAGTATATACCTTTTACACATATTGTATGATTTGTTTCAGAAATTATTGTGAATCTTAGCAAGAAAATGAAAAGTCCTTTGGAACACTTTAGTGAAGGTTAAACCAAAGTCATATGAATGAGGAAAAAGTTTATGGGATGAGATAACATGATAAAAATCTTTGCAAAGTCTCAGTACTACACTCTTAGATACAGTAAAACATAAAGGTATATTTATGGGTAATCAATACTATGATTTGGAACTGCTTAAAAATTGAATAACTCTTAGCAATTTGGTTACTATCTGTATAAAAATAGGTTTTCTATTGTCTGGAAAAATAATAACTGTTATGTTTCAAAATTCAGATACTCTAATGTTTTATCAGATTCTCATTCCATATATGCTATCTATAATATTAAATAATGTAATGATGATAAATATAAAATGACATAATAATATTTTAAACATTTTTAAAAATCACTTTTGAGAAATAGTAAGAGAGCTGTATTTATTACAAAGGCTACTAATAGAATTAGTATTGAGAAACGAATTGTATTTATAATTTTTATTTATTGGATTTAAAATTCTACATACTTTAAATAGAATTTAGAAGAGGAAGAATATAATATAAAAGATGCATTTAAATATGTAAAACATACCAACGGTCTTGTAACAAAAATAAAACGCCACCTTGTTAAACGTTAAACCTTCAGTACTCTACATGTTATAAATTAGGATCTGTGTCAAGAAGCAAGATGTATTTAATTTCAGATAATCTCCACATTTCCTATAAAAGAAGATACTCCCACATCTTCTCCTCTCCCATCTTTTTTTAAAGTAACGACAACAAAAGCATGAGTCATTATCTACCACAGGAAAATAAAGATTCCAAAACCTCATGCAAGTGGCCAAGGAAACACAGAGAATATTTCGGTGGAGGTCTCTGGCTGATATCTCTACACTAACATCATGGAAATGAAGTTTGGGAAAAAAGGCAAGTTGACTAAATCCTTATATTACATATTAACATGCTTTAAATTCAAGATAATTGAAAGGAAAATAGTCAGCTCAGGAAAAAAATTAAAATGTCCAGGATGCCCAGAAGTGGGTTCTACCTCACCAGGGGGTTCTCAGGAAAATGAGGAGTTGGTCCCTGAACTCGTCATTTAGTGCGCTTTAATAGTAGGTAAGCAAACTAGAAAGACAAAAATGACTATATATTCATGGAATTAATCATCCTGCAGATGGGGTTCTGTAGAACTTAAACACCCAAACAAAGATAGCAAATACATATGATCATTTGGAAAGGAGGATACACACTGAGATGCCTAGGAAAAGATGCTCTTTTATTGCAAAGAATTAAAAACAGGATATAAAAATACAAGTACTTTTATCTCATCTATCTTTTGAGTAAGCAGAGAGGACCTGCTGGAGAAAGTAAGTTGAGTCAAGTAGGGTAGGCAAAACAAATAAGGCTAATGTTTAGATGAAAAGATAAACTCAGGCCCGTGCTTAGTTAAGGGTCCAATGTGAAGTTGTAAGTTGTATCTGTACAGGGATACAGGGCTGACACACCCTTGACCAAGTGAAATAAACACTAAAATTCTTTGGAATGCCACGGAGACACCAACAATTAAAACAAACCAACAAACAAACACACACACACACATAAAAAAAAAAAAAGAAGAAGAAGAAAAAAACAAAGGTGCCCTGTGCATAGGAGGAAAAATGTCAATTAAAGGAAAATATCAGCCTGACCTTCGATTTTTCCATAGTAAGATTCAATTATAGAAACCAATGGAGCAATACTTTACTTATTCTGAGGGAGAAATTATGACTAACATTATCATCTTTAGCTACATTGCCATTTGATGTTCTTTGCTTTTGTTAAATAAAGAAAATAATAAATCAAATATGTTTGCTAAAATGTGACTATTGCAGGATTCCATGGCAAACTTGTAAATATCATATATGTTAACTAACAAAAGGACGTAATGCTGGGGAAATAGTCTCTAAAATCATAGGCTATTGGAGACATTGCTGCTTGCAATCATATAATAATGGTACACTCCATTATTGTCTGAAAGATCTGAGTCATTTTGACACAGAGAGGCATCCTCTGTTTCCAATCTAGGCACAAGACTTCAGTTTAGGGGTTTCCAAACACAGTAGTGCAAATTTATCTTAACGTTTTAGATTTCAAAACAAAAATAGGACCTGGTTCCACTCAGGATCCAATAACTGATATTAAACTTTCTACACACAGCACAGTTTTGCTCGGACTATTAAAGTACTAATTAATTAAATTTTACCAAAAACACATCTTTCCCCAAATCCTGTATCAACACCATCACCTGTTTTTTTTAGGAGAGCGAAATCCAGTAGTTCCTCTTGGAAACCTTCCTGTGTTGCAGCTACCAGATAAATCAATCTTTGGTGGACTGCTGTCTATCCCCTGTCGTCATAGTCATGTGAATATTATTGCATTATTTACAAAATTATTCCAATATTTAGAAACCATTTCTCACCATTGATCCCCATATTTTAAAAAATTTCGATCTACATATACATAGATGTCTTGAATATTTCTGAGTTAGTGTTAATGTGTATGACTAGAGTTTATTTTTCAGTTTATATTTAACTTTTGGTCTTGAGTATTTTATTGTTACATATATTATTTTTCTAAAATCAATTAAATTATCGTATTTTATAAATTAAGAATGGACAGCTTTTAGGAATAATACTTTGGTTTTTGGTTATTTGTAGAGATTACCTTAACTGCAATCTTACACACACCCACAAACACACACACACACTCACACACACGAGTAGATTCTTATTAAAGTGTTTCCTTTGTTTTCGCCCAATTTTTGTAAACTGTTTTTATTTATCTAATAATGTTTTCAATAAGTAACAGGTTAAACTGTTGCTCAGAAATTTAACCAAGTTTGTATCCTGCAGGGATGTTTCTTATAGCCCCCAAATTATTTCTCCCAGTTGCATTTATCATTGTTGACAAGTAGAGCAATAAAAACATCTCACTTCTTTCTCTGGAGTCCTCTTGCAAATAGACAATGTAAGGAGAGATATTTGTTTACATTGGGGCTGCCATCCTTTCCATGCTCACCTGGAAATTTAAGAAAACTATTTTATATTATTTTTATTGTATTAAGACAGGTCCAATCTAGATAAGATATATAGATATTACCTAATGATTTCATAAGGGATTGAGGAACAAAATGCAGTTTCCAACTAGGATTAGATTTAATATTCAGAGAGTTGTAATACACTGAGGGCTCCCTAAATCCCATCTGCCAGTAAATTTTTCATATGTGGATCTTCTACTTACTTTTGTAAGTTTTACCGAAGTTCTCCTCAGAATACAAACCATGTTCCAGTCTTAGGTTAGTTTCATGAGGAAATGTAAAATCTCTTATAGAAATATATTTTTAGTTTCATACATCTATAGAGTTTAGCCCAAAGTTTAAAAAGGTTTAAAGGCCTTTCAAGTGTGCTGAAAAGGGTTTGATTGATATGATTTGTATTTGTGTTCCTGCCCAAATCTTGTATCAAATTTTAATCCCCAATGTTGCAAGAGGGACCTGGTGAGAGATGACCAGATCATGGCGGCAGATTTCCTCCTTGTTGTTCTAGTGATAGTGAGTTCTCACGAGATCTGGTTGTTTAAAAGTGTGTAGCACCTCCCCTTCCTCTCTCTTCCTCCTGATCTAGCCTTGTGAAGATGTGCCTGCTTCCCCTTCGCCTTTTGCCATGATTCTAAGTTTCCTGAGGCATCCCCAGCCATGCTTCCTGTAGTTACAGAATCATGAGCCAATTATAATTTTTTTCTTTATAAATTACCTAGTCTTAGGTATTTCTTTATAGCAGGGTGAGAATGGTTGAATACAACAATTTTTTTTTTTTTTTTGCCATTTGATTGTGAGCTTTTATTAGATTTAACAAATTACTATTTCATATGCTTTCTCTTGTTGCTTATAAATACTATTTCCCAATTGTCTGAAAGAATGTGCTACTTAAAATCACTTAATTAGTTAATTATTTTGTAAGATAATATTAGCTCTAAATTATACCAGAGGCTTGATTCTCTACTTATTGATTTCTAATATAAATAAATTGTTATTATAAAATACAAAGAAATAAAACATTATTTTTAATCCCTGTTTCAATTAACATGTAATGAAACAGATACTAACTTGCCATTAAAAACTCATGCAGATTTTTAATGCTGTAATCCAACAGTTTAAAGCAACAGTTGCTGCTACAGTGCTACAAGAAAGAGTTATATCCTTGTTGAGGGGAAAGAAAGAGAGAGACAGAGAGGCAAGAAGAAAAGGAGAGAGGGAGTGCGAGAGGGAGTGGGGAAAGAGAGGAGGTAGGAAAGGGAGGAAAAAAGCTAATAAAAATGTAAAAATACGTTCTGTGGATTTCAGAGAGGAACACTATCAATCAGGACTTACTTCATTAAGAACTTATCCTTTGACATTGTCCTTGGAAGAGTGTGAGGATTTCAACAGAGCTGGAGTGTGACTATATTTATAGATGGAAGGAAGAGAAAGAGCTTAGGAAGCAATTTGGAAGCCTAGGTTCAGAAAACTAAATAATATGTAGTCAAATATTTAAAAACTAAGCCTGGAAAGGATGTTTAAAGGCTAATTTGAAGGTTTTAGTCATGATTCTCCAGGTAATAATTGTGTTTGTGTTTATCTTATTGGTCTCCAACAATAATATCTTACAATATCTCAATATTATTATTATAAACTGTCTTCATTTTTAAGCAGTAAGTCTTCTGCTTGAGTTTAAGTTTATATCTTCAAATTTGTATATTTATGTACTCACTAATTTTATAAATACTCTTTCTATATTAGAAAAAATAGTTTATTGTTTCCCTTCACACTTACTTCTCTAGACTAGAAAATGCATTTTCTTCAGCATTTACCATGGAATTTTTTCTACTTACTATGGTGGGTTTTCTTCACTTCCACTTCATTTTAACCACATGATCATCAAGACAAAGTATAGCTTAATAGATTATGTCTAATACGGATACTTTTTAACTATGGAGCTTTTTATACATTTTAGACTACTGGTGCCACTACTCTTCTAAAGTAAATGTTATCTCCCCTTATAAATACACATCTGATTCAAGGACACTTCATTTCATTAATTTGACAAACATAGTTTCCATTATGTTTCAGGGAATTTACATAATTCTGTGAAGCAACATAAGCATAAAAAACAGTCCATGGAAAATTCTAACTTACAATACTGTCTCCCATCCTATATAGATCTCCATGGGTTTGTAATGTTTCTGCATATCTGCAGCTTTAGATCTCTACTATTCTTTTCATGGCTGTTTGTATAGTAAACAATGTTGGAAGATATGATATCTCCCTCCAGGGCAGAAGAAAAATGTGTTTCCTGACTAGAATAATAAAGATAACGTCTTCTTCTCAGACAAATGTTGAACAGGTTTACTAGTAGCCCTCTTTAAAAGATTGAATTTCCTAAGCATGAGGTTTTTCAGCTGTGACACACCCACTATTTATAGAACATCCATGTGAGCTTACCTGTATATCACTGTTATGCATTTGAAGAATGAAACAGGCTTACAATTCCTGTTGTGCTGTGAGCTTTGTCTTTAGAAAAAAAAGGAAATGTTAAATAAAATATTGCTAAGATAAATTAACACGACCTTATAGGTGGGTCCCCTTGGTTTAATTTCAATGCATTGTTGTTGTGTATATAGAGTGTGGATTGATGTGTCATGTTTGTACAACCCATCCTATAAGTGTCAGAGGACGATTTTCTGTTTGGAAAGAGCTTCAGTTAGAAAAGTGCTAATGGGACACATTCTCCTCATATTTACTACTAATGAATGGATCAAAATTTAGTGGAATGCCTCTGCCCTCTGATGTCAAAGCTTCCACAACATAGGTGAGGTCCTGTTGGCTAGCACATCAGAAGCCTCAGTTGCAATGTCCTGACTGCAGTATTATCACATTTACTCCAGAAGTGGTGACTAATAAGCCCTGGGAAAATTCTGAGGCCTGTTTGACAAAACTGAGGAAGTTTTATCCAACTTCCTTGAGATTATGTGGGTAGATTCAGTGTTCAGTGCCTCCCCAAAGAAAAATTGTCTCTTCAGCCCCCTACTACCAGAAAGGAGGCCCATTGCCGTATTGGACACTGCGTATTGGAGACAATTCTGTGACTGATGATTCTGATTGGAGCCTCTGGCAAAGAAAGGCAGCCTGCAGCCAGAACCACCCTTTAAGATTTTTACCTTGTATCCTTCCAGATATGACTACCAGGTACTGTACACACCTTTAGAAGAGCAGCTGTTAGCTTCCTGTTATGCTCTTGCTGAAACTGAATACCTGCCCATGGAGGGCTTATGACTCTGGCCTAATATTCTTACATGGATGCGGGCCAGTTTGGAATATAATGACTAACACGGTGGGAGGAACCTGAAAACTTCAATTGTCAAATGTAAATGCTATGTTTGCAGAAATTCTTACATTGGCTATGCATTTCTGTATTTTTAATAAAGTAAAAATAAAATTGATTTCTTAAAAAAATCAGCAGACTCAGTTCTAGTGACATCTTAGTTTTGCATGAAACTATGATAGTCTAACTTGTGAATTTGCAAGCAGGATAAAAATCTCACATTCTTCTCAATTCTTACCAGTGTAAAATTGGGATTATTTTTCCTGTGAGAAGAAGCACCTTATACTTATTTATTTTACATACAATTATATCAGTGTGATTATTCAAATTTATGTTAAGTTCAGTTATTCTGTTCTGTGCTATAAATAATATATTTTACTTTTATATAGAAGTGTTGACTGTAATTTTAATTATGTCACATAAGTAATCAATATGCTTATTTACCATGCATATTTCTTATAAAAGAAAACTATTTTCAAAATTGTTTGTAAATTGTGGTTTGCAAAACTTTTAATGCTATGAGTTACTCATGAATATTAAATTAAAACTTCAATTTAATCACATCACACAAATTAAATCATAGTCAATTAAATCATGAATGTTAAATTTAATCATAAATATTAATTTAATATTATAAACATTATTATCATTACATAAATATTAAACATGATTTATTGCTTTTATTTCATATGAAATATGAAAACCCACATAAAGGGTTTAATACACTGTATGGCAGACTGTCATGATTTTTTTTTTAGATATGATTATTGTCAGTTGTGAATAATGTTTAACTTAATCAAGAAAATTTCAGAAAATAATGTTCTGATCTAGAATTCATAAATGGTTTGGTTATTTCTTATACAAAATTTATGCTTTTAGCACATTGCCACTCAAAAAATATGTATAAGCAATTTTGCAACATCAATAGATGATTTTTGACAATTATAACTATCATTCATATTCTCTTGCTAAACTAACTACATTGTATTATAATTTCCTTTTTTTTTCATTCTGGTCTGCTTCTCCTCACTAGACTTTGAGCATCTCAAGGACAAGGACAATGTTTTGTTTACCTTTGTGTCTCCTGTATTTAATGTATTAACTAAGAGGGTGAATTCTTGTTTGGTGAGAGGATATAGGAAGATATGAATGTATGAAAAAAGTGTCTTATATGTGTTCTATATTAAAGATGTTTAAATTTATATTAAAATTACATGTTTATACCTCATCAGTAAAATACACGTTTTCTGGATTTTGAAAACACTTAGTTTTCAGCTTTAGTAAGTATGGCAAACAGCCCTACAAAGAGTAGAATCCTATAATGGAGGATATTATATCAGCATGAAAATACGTTGTCAGAATAATGTAGTCTTAAAGTCAAAAAATCTGAAGGAAAATATATATTAACTATTTGGGTAGATAAATATTCTCTGATTATTTCGAAATCAAAGGTCATGGAAGCCATTGAGACTTTCAGGAGTAACTGAAAGCACAGTGCTGAGCCTCAGAACAAAGTAGATCAAAACATACATTTTAGCATAAGGAGGGAGAAGGGCAATTCAGGGAATGTGTGGTTTAAACAATGTGCAGGATTTATACCACACAAAACAAAGAAGATTTAGGTATGGCCCATCCATATCACAAAATATTAAGAGAGAAATAAAATTCCAAGTGTGCACCTATGGATTCAAATCAATTATTTATGAAGGTTAGGCCGTGCAAATCAATACCTGTACTGTAGGAGGTAGTGAAAGGAAGATTCACACTTTGAATCCTCTCCGATATTGAATTAAATTGATTTGTATCCATTTGGAATAACATGAATTTTAGTCTAGATTTATATGCAAAAGTCTGTTTATAGAGTAAACATTGAAACCAGAATGAGATTCAGGGAGGAAAATACCCTAGGAAGGTGATCTAATTTAAAGACTTCAATTGTAATATATATGTAATACATATTTAGGTTGTAAACCTAATCTGCGCCAACATAATTTTTCTACTGGGGAAGAATCTGGACACTGTTAAAAGGAACATATACTAGAAACAATGGATTAATATATCTATGAAAGTAAACATGCTGAAAATTTATGAGATATGACTGAATATTCAATAAAACATATCTAGAAGTAAATAGACATAGATATGCTGTAAGATAATTTTCAGAATGAAGGATAGCTCTGACATCTATTGTTTCCACACTAAACTCCAGTCACTCCCAATGACCGCTGTCAATAGTAACTACTGCAGAAGTTTCCACTACCATTTTATCTGCAGCCTGCAAGTCAGTAAGTCTCGTATCGTTAGTCACCTCCATCCGGTTGCTATGGAAAGGACTTCAGACAGAATTCTCTATTGCAGAAGCTGTCAAGGATGTGTGCCTTCTTTCTTCTCTCCTGCTCATTAATGATTTTCTTTGATGTTTGATTGTTCACTAGAGTCTAATTAGTGGGGTCTGTCTACTTGTTCTTTTTTTAAATCATCTATTTTACTACTGTGTAGCTATACGGTGAGTCATCTTAAATTTTTCAGGATGCTACAGATAGATTAAGTGACAAAATGAACTTATTTTCTATCCCCACTATATGTTGTCTGTATCAAAAGTATGGAGACTACATATTCTGAGGTGGAGGTCACACACTTAAGAGACTAATGTTACTTGTGAAAAAAAAAAAAGATAATAATCTTGGATAAAGATTAGACTTTGCAATACCCTGAGAAATGATCTATGATAAAACAATTAGTTGAGGTACAATATTTAAAATCTCAATGTAAAGTAGGAAGTAGAAATAAATGAATATTATAGAATATGTACTTGGATTATACAATATAATCTGGAATGAAACAGTTGAAGTATAATATTAAAAATCTCAATGTGAATTAGAAAGAAGAAATAAACCTACAAATGCAGATTACAGAATAAGTACTCTGAAGTTTGAGTTTTGAATGAAGTGAAGTCCTTTCTGGAAACTTTTTTGTTTTGTTTTTTTTTTCGAGACAGACTCTCACTCTGTTGCCCTGGCTGGAGTGCAGCGACACCCTCTCAGCTCACTGCAATCTCCACCTCCTGGGTTCAACTGATTCTTGTGCCTCAGCCTCCAGAGTAGCTGGGATAACAGGTGTGCACCACCACAACTGGCTCATTTTTTGTATTTTTAGTAGAGACAAGGTTTCACTATATTGGTCAGGCTAGTCTTAAACTCCTGACCTCAGGTGATCTGCCCACCTTGACCTCCCAAAACGCTGGAATTACGGGCATGAGCCACCGTGCCCCACCTGGAAACTTTTGTTTACACTGCCCCTTATCCAGACCACATTAACCTGTTCACATGAGTGTTTATTAAGTATTTTGTGAACATAATTCAGTCATAATGCTCTGTGCTGCATGGAAGACAAAATAGTATGGTACAGAAACTTATTTTCCTCATATTGGTGGAAATGTATAGTTTAAAATTATGCACACAATTTATTGTTGGTTAAGATGTAACCCCAATATTTATATTTTTGTACATGTTTGCTTCCTCTTTAGAATCCTATATATTTAAAATGTGATTTTCTATTGGCCTTTGTAGTGGAATACCTTATTCTTCCACTCTGATCATGATTGATATATGCATATCTATGTATAGGAGGAAGATTTCTGTTACCATCTCAAATATTATATAACTTGATTTTATTGAACAATGGTATTCATTAAATGGAAAAAATCTACTCACTTTTCTTCTTTTTTTCTCTTCTTTTCTTCCTTCTTTTTTCCTTCTTTTCTTCCTTTATTCCTTGCTTTCTTTCTTTTCATAGAAAACTGAATTGTTATCTAGTCTTGACTTCTCTTACAACCTAGGGAAAGCAATCAAATTGAGTGTTCTTGTTATCTAAGCCCCAAACCACTAATCTTTTTATCCGATTACCACAGTCAAAAAGGGAGAGATAATATGGAGATTCATCTATCCAATCCCATTGACAAGAACTGAATTGGAGAGAGAGGAGCAGCCAGGTGTCAGGGTAATAGCTTTAAGACAACGAGGCAAAATGAGAGTAAGAATCAAGGCTTTATTCACTTGCTGAAATCGTTGAAATAAGGTGCTGGCTTCCCCACTGTTCCATTTTTCTCCCGAATGGCAATGGGCAAGGGCAGGTATGTCAGCACAGATTAAGGAAATTATCTCACTGCCAAAAGAGCCATGAAAAAAGGTTTCTGGAATTTTACGAACCCTGGGGCTGAGTGGAGAAAGAGGTAGAATGGCTGGGAGTGAAAAAAAATAGTGAGTACTGAGTCAGAATGGAGAAAAATACCTTCAGGGCTCCCTTCTTCCCTGCTAAGGAGTTCTAAGCAGCGGCATCTAGTGTAGGCCTTAGCTGGGGGCCCATGGTAAAGAGGTCTTTCATTGGTGGTTCCTAGTTAGAAATGCAGACATGCATAACAGCATGGCTGGCCAGGGGTTCCTGAGTCCTTGATTGCAACTCCTTTCAGAGGATGTAATGCACTGGCTGTGCACAGGTCTGGTGTAGAGAGAGCAACTTTCTGCTATGAGGCGTGCTTAGAACTCTGATGTACTAGCACCAAGTGAACTTGGCCAGGGAGTTGGGGACTAAAAAGAAGGATGGGCGGTCCCTTTTCAGAACTGAAAAGCTTATATAAACAACTCACTAACATCCTTCAAGAATGTCTGACAGCTTCTGCTAGCATGTCCTAAGACCCACTGGTGAAGTGCCGCAAGGGACCCTCAGACTCTTGCAAAAGTTCCGCTGGCATCCCTCAGCATGTCCATGGGATTCTGCTAGCGCCTGCCCAAAGTGCCCCCATGGAATCTTCAGGCTTTTTCTCCCACAGAATGACATTGTGCTTGATCTATCACCCTGTTTGCAGCATTGATTTGTCAAGAGCTGAGCTGCCAGGAACCTATTTACCCATCTCACTAGTTCATCCAGAAACAGAATTTCCTTCAAATAGAATGGCACAGTTTCAGATGTTCTCTTGATGAGGAAAAAGAAAGACCATTCCTGAATCACTTCTGAGTATGTAAATACATAAGCCCTGCATTTGAAATTTGGTGAGAGGTATTGAAATGCTGCTTTGTTCATGACAGACGTTTTCTAGCTTGGAGAGAAGACTCACTGCCACTTTGGCTATAAGTATGCCATTTGGCACAGGTTTTATGGTTTCTAAATTGTGTGGAATATAATAGAAGGATGAGCCTAGGTTCTTCTCCAAATAGTGGAATTGGAAGAAGCACACTAATTTTATCTTTTTCCTCAACATTTAAAATTGTGCCCTAGTTCATACACATTAATTGTGCCTTTTTCGTAGATGCTTTATCAATAACAGAACCTCTTGATTCTTGTTAGGAAAATAGATATGCTTCAGTCAAGAATAGGCCAAGGTAAACAACTGGACCAGCATGACTCAGCGGGTCTGAAGCACAGACAAACAACTCTGTTCATTATGTAACCTGTTTCTGTAAGCTCAAACTCAGCTCTGAGCCACTATTGTCTGTAAAAGGTATAATTACCCTGCTGACACTGTGCACAGGGCTCACATTCAGAGAGAGAGAATGAAGTCATGTTGAAACTGTTACGACTCCTTGAGTTTTAATCCAGCTACCCACCACCTGCCTACTGACTCCCCTCAGACCTCAGTTTGGGCTAGAACTTGACAATTCTCATCACATCTATAGAGAAGTAATTGGTTATCAGTGTACATTTATCTGAACTTGGGTGATGAAATGTATAACTGTGAAGTACTTTCTTAGTGCTTGATTAGTACTTTCCAGTAACTCATTTAAAAATATGTTGTATTTCTAATTGCCAGCGGACTGTAAGATAATTACGAAAGGCCTACTGCATATAAGTAGTAAATCATATTTAGAAAATACTAAATATTGTCTGTAATAATTTTATATCACCACCTTTTAAATTAATTAATTTGTTAATTCAACAATTAATGAATGACTAATTTTACTATGTTCTATGGAAAGAACATGATAAACAGAGTGAAATGGATATGGACTTGTTTTCCAAAACATGATATCTAGCTGGTGATTCAAATAGAAAAAAATATAGGCATTTTGAAAACAAGTGTGTTTGACTATTTATAACCTAACCCTTTCACACAGGGAACTGGAATAGAAGAGAAAAGCTGACACAATTTAGCCACTTTGTTAGGGGAATTTGGTATTTAGATATAGAACTAATATAGCCATTCTGGGTGATTCAACTAAGATGAGACATGCAAACCTAGGAATTATAGAGTGAACATAGACCGAGAGAAGCAGCAAATTTTGGTCTAATGAAGAAAAATGTAGCTGATGGAGAGAGACACATGGAGATGAGCAACTGAGTATATATAAACACTAATTCTGTTTTTATTTCCTCCTGAAGCTCAACTGCCCCCTTAAGATCTATTCTTAAGTTCATCTTATATGTATATGTGTTTGCAATTTAACATTTCTGAAATTGGAATATGTCTTATAATTAATAATACCTTATGAAAATTGTTGGCCAGGTGGCAGTAAGAATGTAGTTCTCCTTGCCTGTGTTCATGCAAAACTAATCATATCCATTCATATAGGTGTCACGACAATTTAGTTAACTCCATTTTTGCTACATGTTTTGAGGGAGGTGCTATTTAAAAGAGAACACCATGGTTATTCACAAAACAGTTTTTCATTGTGAAAAGTAACAGGCATGAAAACAGAGTAGTACCACAAAAGTATGATATTGGTGGAGCAAATATTTATCACTAGGGAAAGAGTTGCAATAAAATAGTTTTCTGACAAAACAATAACAGAGAATAATATCACACACCAAGTAATGCAACAAAGCTAGATGATGTTTCTAAATGCTTGGAAACGCTTACATTTTTCAAAGCAAGAAAAGCTGTTGTGACATATTTATGCATCTCATGGAACTATCTTTAAGACCTCAAACATAAATTTTTCAAAAATTTCATGCTGAGTTTGAATAGGATTTTTTAAACTCACAATGACACACTATTTAATTAAGGAAAAGTGATAGCATGAATTTAGTCAAATAGGAAATGCTAATAAATACCCAGTATTCTTCAACATGCCAAACATGTACTATTAATGCTAAATATACTTAAGAGATACAGATTATAAGTATTGATTGAAAAACAATTACTGTGAGGCTCTGCTCTATAATTTCCAAAATTAAATTGCCATCATATTTCATTTTAAATCACTGAATGAAATTACACCCCCAAGGTGTTATTTCTGAGAGCACCAAAAATCAAAAGACAGATAGATAATGGCTGAATCGTTGTTGGGCTGATTAAATTTCTTCTGTCACACAAGTCTGGGGGCTTTGCACAACCACCTAGTATGTTAGTTCTTTATGCATCTGGGGGCATGTATCTGTTTAGTTAACAAATTATCTTGCCAAAAATAGAGCTCCCTCTTTCTCATTCTCTTTTGCTCTCTCTCTTTCTCTATCTCTCTCTATATGTATACAGGGTATGTACATAGATATGTATGCAAACTGTGTGTGTATATCCATATACACACAGAATGTATACACACACTTATGTGTGTGTATATTTTTCTTCTTTTTAGCTGATCTACACTTCATCACTAAATTAATTAACTCATGGGTTACATAGCTTTCCAAAATATATCATTGACAGCCTGGAGGTAAGGGAGAATGCCCAGCATTGGTATTCTTGACACTTGGTCCAATATGACTTTGGGTAACCATCTGAGGCTACTTCAGATTTTACCTGGCCCCAGTCTGGCAATCACTCAACAAGAAGGTACAATTAGGGCCTCATGGGAAAAACACACACACACACACACACACACACACACACACACAAAACACTTTGTCAGATCAGTCTCTACAGGTAGCTCTTCTCTAAGAATCAATTTTTTTAACTTTTAACAAGGTTTAAAAATAAATTGGCAGGACAATGGTCAAATTTCTCCAGTTCCTATTCCTGTGGGATTTGATTTCATGCAGTTTAACAAACTGTGTGAAATAACTTTCAAGAGACAGGGAAACATAGCTTAACAATAGTTTATTGGCTGTGTTTTGCCTTCTTGTCTGTTTGCATGAAATAATGCAAATAAACGACTTGTTATGCAATCTTTTTTACTTTAATACCTATCATCTTCTTTACAATTACTATTCTATTTTATGTGATATTTTTATGGTTAACATTTTGTTATTATGGTAAAAACGTTCAACATGAGTTCTACACCCTTAAAAAATGCTTAGGGGTACCATGCACTATTAACTATAGACATGATGTTGCATAGGAGATCTTTAGGATTTATTCATCTTGTATAACAGAAATGTTACACTTTTTGTGTAGCAACCCTCCATTTCTCCCTCCCCTATGCCCCTGGCAACCACCATTCTGCTCTCTGCTTCTATGAGTTTCACTATTTAAGATACTTAATATAGGTGAAATCATATAATATTTATTATTTTGGAACTGATTTACTTCACTTGACATAATGCCTTCAAGGTATATCCATGTTGTTACATATTGAAGGGTCTCCTTTTTTAAGACAGGCTATTCTACTGTTTGTATAGATCATATTTTTATATCCATTTATTAACTGATAAATATTTAGATAGTTTCAATTTCTTGGCTATTGTGGATAATGCTGTAATGAGCAAGGGAGTACAGATAATCTTTGAGATACTGGTATCAATTTTTAAAATAGATATGCAGATGTGAAAAACAAACAAACAAACAAACAAATAACTTGGTCAGATCAGTCTCTACAGGTAGCTCTTCTCTAAGAACCAACTTTTAATGGCCGGCGTTGGATCATATGGTTATTCTATGGCTACCATAGGTACTTTTTGGGTGCTTTTATATTTTTGGGGGAAATTTCCTACTGTTTTCTTTAGCAGCTGCACCATTTTGTATTTTCACTAACAGCGTACAAAGGTTCCAGTTTCTCCAAATTTTCGCAAACACTTGTCTGCTTTTTTCTTTGATAATGGTCATCCTAACAGGTGTGAGTTGATACTGTGGTTTTGATTTGCACCTCCCTAATGATTAGTAATATTGAATATCACTTTTCATATACTTACTGGTCATTTGTTAATTTTCTTTGGAGAAATATATATTCCAGTCCTTTGCCCAATTTAAAATTGGATTTTTGTGGTATTTTCTTGTATGTTTTGTTTGGTTATTTATTTTTGTTTTTGCTTCTGAAATGTAAGAGTTTCTTAATATTTTGTATATTAATATTTTATCAGAGCAAATATTCTCTCCCATTATGTAAATTGTCTTCTCTCTCTGTTAATAGTTTTTGATGTGCAGTAGTTTTTCTTTTGTTCGATAGAGTCCAACTTGTTTATTTTCACTTTTGTTGCTTGTGCTTTTGGTATCATAAACAATAAATCATTGCCAAGATCAATGTCATGAAACTTTTTACCTGTATTTTCTTCTCATAGGTAAACAGTTTCAAGTCTTATGTTTACATTTTTAATCTATTTTGAGTTCATTATCAGGTATGGTGTACAAAAAGCTTCCAATTTCATTTTTTACATGTGGATATAGTTTTTCTAGCACCATTTGTTGAAGAGACCACCCTTTTTACCTTGTATGTTCCTGACATTCTTATGGTGATTAGTTAGCTGTACATGTGTGGATTTATTGCTGGGGTCTCTATTGTGTTCCACTGGTGCTCATATCTGTCATTATGCTGGTAATATATCTTTTCTATTAATGTATCCTCGTAATGTATTTTGAAATCAGGAAGTATAATTCCTCCAGCTTTGTTCTTCTTTTTCAATATTGTTTTGATTATCTGAGGTCTTTGACGTTCAGTAAAAATTTGAGTGTGTATTTTTTTCTATTTCTGTGAAAAATACCATCAGAATTTTGATAGACAATACTTTGAATTTGTGTATCTCTTTTTGGTGGTATTAACACTATAAAAATATTCCTTCCAATACATGAAAACGGAATGTCTTTTCATTTGTTTGTCTTCTTTAATGTCTTTCACCAGTGTTTTGTAGTGTTCAGTCTATAACTCTTTCACCCTCTGAGTTTATTCCTGGGTATTTTATTCATTTTGGTTCTATTTTAAATGGTATTGTTTTCCTAATTGCTTTTTCGGATAGTTTACTGGCAGTATAGAAATATGACTAATTTTTCTTTATTGATTTTGTATACTGCAGTCTTACTGAATTTATTAGTTCTTACAGGTTTTATTTTATTATTTTGTTTTATTTTATTTTATTGTGGAGTCTTTAGGGTTTTCTACATATAAAATTATGTCATCTTCAAATAGGGACAATATTACTTCTTCCTTTCTGATTTGTTTTTTGTTTGTTTGTTTTTTACCTCATTGCATTGGTTAGGAGTCCAGTAATGTGTTGAATAAAAGTGGCAAAAGTGAATGCTCTTGCCTTGTTACTAATCTTAGAGGAAAAGTGTTCAGTTTTTTGCTATTGAACATGAGCTATGGATGTTTATATATGGCCTTTATTTATATATGGCAATTTTCATGCATTCCTAGATTTTGAGACATTTTATCATTTAAAAAGGTATAAAAGGTGTAAAAAGGTGTATAATTTTTTAAAGTGCATTTTCTGTGTCCACTGAGATGATCATGTGATTTTTACCCTTAATTCTGTTAATGTAATATATTACATTAATGACATTAATGTATTTTTGGATGTCGAATCATCCTTGCACCTCAGTCATATATCCCACCTAGTCATGGGTTATGAACCTTTTAATGTGTTGTTGAATTCACCTTGTTAATGTTTTGTTGAGGATTTCGGTATCTGCATTCACAGGGGCATTGACTTTTAGTTTTCTTTTCTTGTATTGACTTTGTCTAGCTTTGGTATTAGAGCAATTCCTACTTTACAAAATAAACTTATAAGCATAGTCTCCTCTTTAAATCTTTTGAAAGAATTTGAAAATGATTGCTGTTGGTCCATTTTTAAATGTTTGATAGAATTTAATGGTGAAGGCACCTGACCCCTGGACTTTTCTTCGTCAGTAAGTTTTTGACTGTTGATTCAGCCTCCTTATTATTTGTAAGTAAATTCAGTATTTTTGTTTCTTTATGATTCAGTCTTGGTAGGTTGTATATTTTTAGAAATATTTCTTTTTTATAGGTTATCCAGTTTCTTGGTTAATAATTGTTCATAATAGTATCTTATAATCATTTTTATTTTTGTGCTATTAGTTGGGTCTTCATTTATTTTATTATTTTAATCTTTTCTCTTTTGCTTCAGGATATAGTTAAGGATTTGTTAATTTAATTCTCTTTTCAAAAAATTCTTAATTTTGTTTTTTCTATTATTTCTCTATTCTCTATGTGATTCATTTATTTTTTCTAATCTTTATTGTTTCCTTTCTTCTGCTAAATTTCACTTAGTTTATTTTTTCTTTTATCTTGAACTGGAAAATTGGGCTGATATTTTAGATATTTCCTCTTTTGTAATGTAGTTGTTTATCATTA